>NC_066633.1:3377500-5777500 GCF_025201925.1 Gopherus flavomarginatus | reverse complement strand
TTCTCCCCAGAAAAGAAAACATAAATGAGTTCCTTCTGGTAAGAATTGCCCAGGTAAAAGCACCAGGCTGAACCACAAGCAAAACCACAAAGTGCTTTTGTACCTATTATTATTTGGTTATTTGACTTGTATCGATGAGCAGAGATAATCGCTAATGAGAAAGGATTTCTGGCACTGTCAGCCAAGGGTGAAAGATGTTTAGCCTGGGTATGGGAAGGAGGGATATCATACTGCAATGTCACAGCCCTTCTTCTCTTTCTTTTGTTATTCCATTAATAATGGAGGGGATCCCTGTCAATAGATGTGAAGGTAAAACCAGGCAGCATATTCAAATAGCTGATGGGTAAAGTAATGGTCTTTTATATGGGAAGACAATCTATTCATCAGCTGGAAGGCTCTTGCAGTCTCTCCCCAGAAAAAAGAACAGGAGTTCTTTATACATACAGAGAATACATAAATATCTCCTGTCTGTGTGTTCTATTCTATGCATCCGAAGAAGTGAGCTGTCGCTCACGAAAGCTCATGCTGAAATAAATTTGTTAGTCTCTAAGGTGCCACAAGTACTCCTGTTCTTTTTGCGGATACAGACTAACATGGCTGCTACTCTGAAATCTCTCCCCAGAGTTGATGGTAGGTGGCAGGGAATCATCTAAGGGGAAATTTGCTCCCTCTTGTGGTCTGTTAAAGCTGAGATCTCAGAGGCTTTAGGATGGTGTGCAAGATGCAGTTGTTCAATTTGACTTTGTAACTAGGGCTAATAGCTGGGTGGGTATTTATTGGCTTGAGGGACATGACAGTATTGGGTAACAACTAGTTAATTTTAGTTGCCAATCAAGTTTGTTTTAATGGCTATAAATTTACCCACATACTTTCATTATGCATGTGATACAGAATACAGTAGAACCCCTATTTTATGAACTAATTGAGGACTGAGGAGTTCATAAAATTTAAAGTTCATAAAATTGAACATCTCCAAATTACAGCAGGTAGGGTATGTACATTGCACTATGATACACTACATTAGACACATCAATATTCTACCATGGAAAAAGGTACTATGTAAGTGCAGCATGTATTTTTTTTATAATTGTATTTATTTATGATGATGATCTTGAGATGGGAGTCAGGTGGAGTGAAGATGGAATAAAACAGTGTAAAGACTGCTTTGGCCATAATCTTTTCAAGACAAGACCATGTCATTCTAAATATACAGTTGTTTAGCATTCTGATTTTTGCTACAATCACCTTCACTCTACTCTGTATATATTATGACTCTCAGGGACATGGTGGGGCATGATTGTAGCAAAATTGTCTTCAAAAGAAATAATAATAATAATTAATAATGACAAATAATAAAATCCCTAGCTCTTAGTGCATTTCATCAGTCAAGCTGAAAGAACTGATACAGGTTTGGTGTGCAATCAGAAGTGGGGTGCCCCACAGTCAGTAGCCATGTGCCTGCGTACAATTGGGGAGGTACAATGGGCCTTTCAGAATTATTGACCAGACCCTTCACCTTGAGAAATAAACGTTCAGTGCACAAACCCACCAAGCCACTGGGAGTGTTTGGATTTATTTTTTCCAGAAAGCTTCATCTGCCTGTCAGCCACACTTCATATTTCCAGTAATCCTGCCTTCCTTTTTAACAAATCCTAAATACAGTCTATTGTCTCCCCCAAATGGCCAAATTGAAAACTTCCTGTAAAGTCCCACAACTTCCAGGGGGTTTGTAGAAGTAGATGCCCAAATGTTGATGAAAGATCTAGTTACCTATACATCAGGGTTTTTTAAAACAGGAAACCGATGTGCCTACTGAAATGGAAGAACACAAAAATAATATCCATTATTGTACAGCTACTGTTTTCAGTCTTTTACCCATCTCTGGGAATATCATAGTGCAAATGTAAGGTATCTTTAACAATAATTTCAAAAGAAAATACTTGACTGGACTTTCTTATGTTTGTCTCATACTCCTCATCTTTTTATTTTTTCATTTAATTACCTATATGTGTTTCTAATTGTCTTTTCTTCTTAAATTGGCCTGAAGTCAATTGATTTAACGTAACAAATTTTTTAGCTTTATGTATTTAGCCATGTATTTCCTTTGAACTGCTTAGATGTGTTTAGAGCATAATTTAGCATAATTTTTATCATTATCTGAAAAATGTTGTTTTTTGTTTATCTAATCCATCATTTATCTGCCTATCCAAGCATTTATATTGAGCTCATCACCATAGTATCTGATTACCTAAGGACAGGTTATTTTGTTCTGGGAGTCTGTAAGAACCAAAATTTCAGAAAATATCTGGTAATTGAGTAATAAAAAGGAAAGGTGATGTTTGAACATTTATAATATCTAGTTGCTATACAGACTCCATAGATCACAACATCCTGCATCCTTCAGAAAGGAAGATAAGTGTCTACATAAGGTAAGTATCCAGCCCCCATTACTGTAATATCTTAGTGCCTCACATTTTTTTTAAAGTGTATCTGTCCTTACAACAGCCCTGTGAGGCTTGGAAGTATTGTTTTATTTGCAGGTGCGGACCAGAGGCACAGAGAGACTAAGGGGGCTGCCCGGATCACACACAAAGTACATGGTGGAGGAAGGAATTCAACCACACACTCCAAAGTCTCAGGCTAGAGCCCTAGCCACTGAACTACCCTGCCTCTCTGTCTGTCCAGTCTATAGATGGAGAAAGAGAGGCACAAACAGGTGAAATTACTTATTCTGAAATTACAGAGACTCTTTTACTATCTTCATTACAAAACATGGTCGCGTGGAATTCTCCTAAAATGACATCATCTCTTTTATTCATATATCAACAAGAGGAATCAAAGAATATCAGGGTTGGAAGGGACCTCAGGCGGTCATCTGGTCAAAGCAGGACCAGTCCCCAGACAGATTTTTACCCCAGTTCCCTAAATGGCCCCCTCAGAGATTGAGCTCACAACCCTGTGCAAACCACTGGAAGGGCTGAGTGTTAGGGTATCTCTGACACCTAAGTCCTAACTTTGAACCCAGCCAATTAGTGGTAGGGTGGATGCCTATGGGAATTTTTGTCGTGTAGGGTTTTTTTTATGTTTTGTTTGTTTTATTGAAATATACATAATAGTACATCAATTCCTGTTTCCATTGCAAGATGAGATCCAATACTAACACACATACCAGCAACCACTATTTTTCTGTCACCGCTGGAGTTTGTTTTTTAGGCTTTAGTTTGAAATATAAGATGACCATGGCAATGCTTGCATATGTAGCTATTACATAATTCCGTCTGCGTGTTATGGTGTAGGAATTGAAGTATTTCTAAATACCAGTGAACTTGTGCTGTGTTCCAGAGTCATGTCCTGCCATGGTTGCTAGTCCTGCCGCCCGCTCTTGTAGTTGTGAGAGAGAAAAAACTGAGACAGGTAGAATAGACAGATAACAGTGGATTATTTCGTAACCAGGACTACAACTCCCATAATGCACTTGTGGTTAATTTTTTTCTAACTGACTACTACTCCAACAATGCACTTGGGCTTCATTTCCTGACTAAGACTACAATTCCCATAATGCATGTAGGGTTGTTTTTAAATAGGGTCTACTACTCCCATAATGCACTTGGCCCATTTAATTTCCTGGCAGGGACTACAAATCCCACCACGCACTTGCAACTCACTTGGAAGTCCCTTGTATTCAGAGAGAGAACGTGCAACCCCCACAATGCCCTGGGACTACAACTGTTTACAGTGCACCATGCCTTTTTTCTGGGTGCGGGCTTCAACCCCCATCAGAAACCAGGAGGTGTCCTGCCTCCCTCCCCAGGTAAAAAACTACAGCTCCCAGAGTGCACTGGCCTCCCTTCTGGAATAAGGTTCCCAATTTTAGTTGGACATATCCCTGGAGGTTTCATCTCATGACATAATCTTTAATTAAAAGTAATTTTTAATTCCTGGAGGGTTGACAGCTGGAGAGGGAGGTAGAGGGGAAACCTACAGCCTCCAACAAGCACCCGGGCCCGCACTTCCAGAGAGGTGTCAAAGTCTGGCAGGCAGTGGAGGGTGGAGAAAACTACGAGTCCCAGCATGCAGTGCGTCTTCCACTTCCGGTGTTGTGTGAAACGCCCGGAGGCCGCGGAGGTCATAGAAAACTACAAGTCCCAGCATGCAGTGCGGCACCCCTTACTTCCGGCGCTGTGCGGCTGGGGGAGGCTCCGGCGGTGACAGGAGCTGCCGCTGGAGCCTAGGGCGTGTGTGAGGCGGGGGCCGCAGAGCGAGGAGCCGGGCCTGGGCCCTGCTCCCCTCCCGGCAGCCGGCCGCGGGAGCAGCAGCCATGGCCGCCGGCTGGTGAGGGCGGCCGGGCGCGATGTTCGTGCAGGAGGAGAAGATCTTCGCCGGGCGGGTGCTGAGGCTCCATGTCTGCTCCGTGGAGGGCGCGGAGTGGCTGGAGGAGGTGCCCGAGGACACGACGGTGGAGAAGCTCAAGGAGCGGTGCTTGAAGCACGTAAGGGACCCGGCCCGGCCCGCTCTCCCCGCCCCCCCCCCGGTGGCAGGGGAGCCGGGCCCCCTGGGTATTTATAACCCCCTCTGCAGGCTGCCGGGGGGCGGGGGGGTCTGCAGCGCCTTGGCAGTGGGTCCCGAGTGTGCCTGGGGGGCGGGGAGCGTCAGTTGCACCATCCACCCCACTGTCTGTAGCCAGCCGGGGGGAGGGGGGGCTCACAGTGCCCTCTGCCTCTTTCCCCACACCAAAAAAGAAGAGTTCCCTTGACTGTTTGGGGGGCGGGGGTCCTCCATTAAATACGCTCTGACTGTAGTTATTTGTCGCATGGCCTTGGTGGTGGTGCGGGGCTTGTAATAAGTACGTGCCTAGTGGGTGCCATTAAAATCTTGAGGCTTCATACACTATTTGACCTCTGAGCCTGCTGGCCTAGGTAAATACTGCGGTTTGTAGTGAATATTTCAGATTTTCTATGTTTCTGCCCATAATGTCCCGTAGATAGAGGGTGTTTTCTGTTCCAGCTCGGGGCGGGGAATGAGGTTAATGTGGGAATTGCTGCACAACCTTTAACTACAGGAGTTAGGATTCATGGGATCCCCTAGACTAGCTCGTATACTCACAATAGTGTATGGGTTGGCAGATACACCTTGTGAGAAGTTGCTGAAGTGGTTTCGGATGATTGCCTACAAGCGACTGCACTGTTTGTTTGTTCCTTGGTTTTCTGTATTTTCAGAACAAACAAAGAATAGGGATATGACTACACGTTCTTTCAGGTTGACAGTGGGGTACTACTTTGTCAGAAGATTACTACCTACTACATCACTGCTGCTTAATTGGTTCAGTAATGTGGGTTTCATGATCTCCTTGCCTTCAATCCATTAAGACTTTCACAGGCCTCGCAGTCCTTTGCCCTCTAGGAAACTGATTGCACTGAAGAGAGAGTATGTAAAGATGCCATTGGATGAAATTTGGCTGAAACAGAGGGTTTCTTCATTCTGGTTTACTTATTTACCATGCACGTCTTGTTGGTGACAGGGTTTGGATCTGTTGTTCATCAAGTGAATGGGTCAGTTTGTTGGCGGGTCTGTTGGTCTGAAATTCTAAGCTTGTAATGACTGTTCTGTTTTTCAGTAAAATGTGACAAATACAGTAACATGTAAGTTTCAGTGATAGTCGTGTTAGTCTGTATCAGCAAAAACACCCGAGGAGTCCTTGTGGCACCTTAGAGACTGACTAAATTTGTTAGTCACTAAGGGTATGTCCAGACTACCCACCGGATCAGTGGGTAGCGATCGATTTGTTGGGGATTGATATATTGCATCTTGTCTAGATGCGATATATCGATCCCCGAACACGCTCCCGTGGACTCCGGAACTCCACCAGAGCGAGGGGCGGTAGCGGAGTTGACGGAGTAGCCGCGACTGTCTATTCTGTGCCGTGAGGATGGGAGGTAAGTCGAAATAAGATACGTCGACTTCAGCTATAGTATTCTCGTAGCTGAAGTTGCATATCTTACATCGACACACACACACACCCCAGTGTAGTCCAGGCCTAAGGTGCCACAAAGACTCCTCATTTTTTGGTTTTTGTTTTTTTTTTTACAGTAACCTATAGGATCTCAGTACATGAGACTATTACCATGGTTTGCCCCAGAAGATGCAATTCCTGGGCCAAGACAGCATGTTCAAGTTATCTGAGCCAGGAACTCCTGCATTCTAATCTTGACTCTGACGCTAAATGGCTGTATAACTGAAAATGGGGCGGGGGAAGTAAGTCCTTGTCTATTTCTCAGAGGAGTAAAGGATATTTTCTTGCAAAGCACTTCTCCTCTTCAAAATGTTACAGAAATGTGAAGCTTTGTGTCTCTTAGTAATAAAAGTGTGTGTGTATATACATATATAGATGTATACACACGATGTGAGAGCAAGCAGTTATACCAGAAACCTATAATTATGTTTACACTTTATATTGCTTAATAACGTTAAGTAAAGAGTTTTGTTTCTTAGATGTGTAGTGATTCCATTCTAGTAAGGGTGGTCAGTGAGCTAAATGTAGTAAACAGAAATTTTATAATGTGTCCCCTTGCTGTTTTATTTTAAAATATGGAACCCCTGGAAGCTACAAGTCTCAGCATGCAATATTCCAACTTGTTGCAAAGGGTCATCTGCTCAGCTCATAGCATGCTAGGCCCTGTAGTCTCCACAGCCATATTTGTATTTGGAGAACAGCTTCATTTTATCCAGGGTGGGTGTGGCCCTTGGTAAGGTACTAGTGCAACCTTTGGTTGGGAAAATTAGGGTGCCTCTGCATTATAGAATAGGTGTGGACTACCACATCCTGCAGAGCTCATGGAGAATTATCATGTTGCTATCCTTATTCAGCCCAACTCAGTGATTAAGCACAAGAGTGGTGTGAGGATTGCCAAGCAGAGTAGCACAATGATTGCATGTGTAAGTGCAGATCCGAAAGACCTTTTAATTTTCAGGAAGCCTAATTGAAGAAATGCTTGTAGGTAATGTGAGTTGTGGCAGAAGACAATCGATAACTAGGCAAGGATGTTTCATCTCATTCTGTCTGCTTCTTATTGGTAATGGTGTGGATTTGCATAACCACTATCGATAATATATAACCTTATGAAGAAGCAAAATGGAAATGGAAAAATCTTGTCTAGTGATCACAAGCATATTGTAATGAATCTTGGTAGCACCTTCAGATGACTGATGCAGCCACCTCTAATGTGATGCTAATTAATCTGTCCCCCAAAGCCCGTGCAGTCACTATTGCTGTGAGTGGTAGAAAGTAACATTCATTACATAGTCCTACTTTGGATAAGGAAAGAAGGCATTCCATTTCTCCCCCCTTTTCCCCTCCAGTAGCTTCCAAAAGGTCACTGAGCTCCAAAGTTGTCATTAAGTATCCTGATGTCTTTTCCTAACTAATTCTGTACTCAGCTCTTTATCCCTAATTATCTTTACTCTCGGAGGGGTTTCTGTCACAAGTGTTTGTGCCAAGAAAAGAGAAGCATTTTTCACCAGTTATCTGTGAACCAAGGCCCCCCCTCCTACAAGCTGCTCTGTGTGGGAAGATGCCTGCCCCTGTGAGGAGCCCCTCAACCTTTAATAGGGGCTTGGTGCCATGATCTACCTGCACATGACACCTTGCAAGTTCAGGACCCAAATTTGCCCAGTTCTGGTTTTGAAATTGGCAGTATTTAAAGAGATTTTTTGAGAAGTCTGTTCAACCACAAACAAGTGGGCATAATTACATTGCACTTGAGCAGTTGGTAAGTTGGCAGTTCAGGAAATGACACTATAATTGGTGCAGACATTTTGGAATAATTCCTATGAGCAGATGTTAAGCAAAGAGTAGGGTACACAAGTCTAACACAGGGGATATGTCACTTTGAAGAGGTGAACAATATCTTCATCATTGTGATGGATCCCAAAGGGTTGTAGCCTACTTGCAGGTCAGACGCCTCCCAGATCAGTCTCTAGCTAAATCCTTAAGGTGGTCAGTCTTTGTCCACCATATGTTCGGTAGCATGATAGGAAAAGACAATGGCATGCTGCAACCAGATGGCTCTGGAATCCGGTTGTAGGTGTATAGTGCCAATTTTAACAACCCACACACTGTTGCTGTAACTAGAAAAGCAAAACAGAATTTCAAACAAAAATTTATTGAAAGCAAAAAACACACAAACTCTCAGCAATATCTTCTTGTCTACCACTGCAAACAGTTATTTTTCTCTCCTGCTGACAACAGCTCACCTTAACTGATCACTCTCCTTATAGTGTGTATAGTAACACCCATTATTTCATATTCCCTGTGTCTTTATATATATATATTCCTTCTGTATTTTCCACTACATGCATCCGATGAAGCGAGCTGTAGCCCATGAAAGTTTATGCTACAATAAATTTGTTAGTCTCTAAGGTGCCACAAGTACTCCTGTTTTTTTTGCGGATACAGACTAACACGGCTACTATTCTTAAACCTGTCGTTAATACTAATCTTTACAAAGTACCAAAGAACCCATTAAGTCAATGGTAAATACCTTCTTTTAGAAGGGAAAGACACTTGCAGAGAACAGAGTAAAAATACTTAGATAAAAATGTATATTGAAAAGAATCTCATTCAGAAAGCTCTGTTTTCATTTTTGTGAGCAACTGTGTAAGGTCTTGCTCAAGGTTGTGGTTAGTAAGTGTTTTGCTTGGCCTCAGTGAGATGCCTGGGTGAGATGAGTGACTTTATCAATCTTGTGGCTTCAGTGATTTTAGTTTCTCCCTTTCCAACGTTTCAGCTGTTACATTCCCTATTTCCCCTGGAACAAATGAGAAGCCTCTAGATGCACTGATGTAATGTTATTCTCGGAGTCTATCACTTTGGGTCACTGAACCATTCTTGCGTGAAGATGAGCCAGTTCAAGCTGTGGATGGATTCGTATTTTGTATCACGATGCTAAAATAGCCAAGCAGGGTAAAACGCCAAGCTCCTTTCTAAAGCTTCACTGGACTACGTACGTTCAGAGGCTAGATGCTTACATTTGCTGAGCTTACTAAAAGCTTAATCCTGTGCAGTCTTTCTTTGATACCTGGACAAAAAGGGCCAGATCCTCAGCTGGTGTAGATCAGCAGAGCTCCATTGATTTCAGTGGAATTTTGCCAAGTTACACGTGCAGTGGGCCTGATGCACAATCTTAGCTTATATACTGGGTGCTAGGGAACAGTTTTTCTTATTCTAATCAGATTTTTTTTCCTGAGAAAGAGGAGAATCCTTGGTTTTGTGTCAGGTTTTGTAAGTACGCTGGCATTGCTGGGCACTGTTATAATCTAACTTCTGACAGCATTTCTACGGCAAGCCCAGGGGTTTTGAGTCTCTGGTTTCGTAATGAGAACACAGCGACATATGCTGCAAAAATATCTTCAAATGATCCAGTACCCTACTTCTGTTTTTAGTGGTTGGTGCATTTCTATATATCGAATACTAGGAGGAAAAACTGGACATATTGTGAATATTTCTCAGATCAAGAAGAAAAGCTACAGAAAACACTGTCTGGTCTAGGGGCTTACAGCCAAAAGGGAGTCTTGAGGCTAACTCTGGTATTGATTCCACTGAGGGATCTGGGGCAAGACACAGAAATTCCTTCTATATTTGTGTGTTCTTCTGTACAGCAAAGAGTTCTTGTGGTGCTTAGTGTTTGCAAGTGCTGTGAGATCCTCTGACAGGTGCAACAGAAGTGCAAAGTATCCCTACATATGATCGTGTGTGAGCAAATAGCGATTGCTAGTTTAGGCAGAAGGCCTGTGCATTTAACGCTCCTTGTGAAGGAGATGCCTGCTAACGGCAATTGCAGCCTTCAGTATTGCAAGAATGTTTTAAAAGGTCTGTGTTCGTTTTCTTCAGCCTTTTAACTTGAAGGCCTAATTGCTACTGTCTGAGCTGTCAGTCTTTCGTGAGATTATTACATGGGGTGTCGTTAGCTGTCAGCCTCCCCCCAGACCTCGCTTTTCCTCCAGCATTTATAGTACTGTTAAATATATAAAAATGTATTTTTAATTTATAAGGGGGGTCACACTCAGAGGCTTGCTATGTGAAAGGGGTCACCAGTACAAAAGTTTGAGAATCACTGTCGTATTAAGAGACTGGTAAATGCTGGCACAGTTCAAATGTGGAAACTCCCTTCAATACGAGGTACAGTGATTCATGCAGTAGGTTTATTATTCCTGTCCTCTGATGCTTAGTATTTATCATTTTCTCTAGTGTGTACCTGGGAGCTTAGAGGATCCAAAAAGCATAACGCATCATAAATTGATCCATGCTACTTCAGAGAAGGTGCTGACAGATACAAAAACGGTCTTGGAGGAAAACATTCAAGATAAAGGTAGGAGAGCTCTATGATTAAACCTCATTCATGCAATCGTAGCCTGTAAGCCTAGTAACATGAGACTGTATTTAACTGTGAGGTGCATGCCAAGTTCTGACCTTAATGCCTATTTTGGGTTCTGAGACAAGGGCACTGAAAAAATGGCTAAAAGGTACAGGAAATAGAAAGTGTTTAGACTATCTTATATGTTTTTGTTGCTTGCTGCAACGTTGGTTTTTTAAAAGAAATAAAAACATGAATTATACACACAGTAGATGAGCCAGTAGGTTAAATTATGTTTTTATTTTATAAATCTGTTTTAATACCAACAATAAAGGAACTAGAGTTGTAATCAGATCAGTCTAATAGGTTCATACAGTGCATAGCTTTTACCCTTTGCAATTGTGTTTGAGGATGATAAACACAAATTAGACCATTATGAATACCACCCCATGCATACTTTGTATTTTGAATTGGCTTTTGGATAGTTGGTAGGGCTGTAAAGTGATTAAAAAAATAATTTTGTTTGATCGCGCTGTTAAATAATAATAGAATACAAATTTTTAAAATATTTTTGGATGTTTTCTACATTTTCAAATATATTGATTTCAATTACAACACAGAATACAAAGTGTACAGTGCTTGCTTTGTGTTTATTTTTTATTACAAGCATTTGCACTGTAAAAAACCAAAAGAAATAGTATTTTTCAGTTCATCTAATACAAGTACTGTAGTGCAATCTCTTTATCATGAAAATTGAACTTACAAATGTAGAATTATGTACAAAAGAACCTGCACTCAAAAATAAAACTGTATAAAATTTTAGCGCCTGAGAGTCCACTCAGTCTTACTTCAGCCAATCGCTCAGGCAAACAAGTTTGTTTACATTTGCAAGAGATAATGCTGCCCACTTCTTGTTTACAGTGTCACTTGAAAGTGAGAACAGGCATTCACATGGCACTGTTGTAGCCGGTATCACAAGATATTTATGTGCCAGATGCGCTAAAGATTCATGTGTCTCTTCATGTTTCAACCACCATTCCAGGAGACATGCGTCCATGGTGATTATGGGTTCTGCTGGAAAACAATCCCAAGCAGTGTGGACCGACGCACATTCATTTTCATTATCTGAGTCAGATGCCACGAACAGAAGGTTGATTTTCTTTTTTGGTGGTTTAAGTTCTGTAGTTTCCACATCAGAATGTTGCTCTTTTAAAACTTCTGAAAACACGCTCCACACCTCATCCCTCTCAGATTTTGGAAGACACTTCAGATTCTTAAACCTTGGGCTGAATGCTGTAGCTACGTTTAAAAATCTCATGTTGGTACCTTCTTTGCGTTTTGTCAGATCTTCAGTGAAAGTATTCTTAAAACGAACAACATGTGCTGGGTCGTCATCTTAAACTGCTGTAACATGAAATATATGGCAGAATGCGGGTAAAACACAGTGCAGGGGACATAAAAATTTCCCCCAAGGTGTTCAGTCTCAAATTTGACTAACGCAGTTTTCTTTCAACGAGTGTCACCAGCATGGAAGCATGTCCTCTGGAATGATGGCTGAAGCATGAAGGGGCATACGAATGTTTAGCATATCTGGCACACAAATACTTTGAAATGCTAGGTACAAAAGTGCCATGCAAATGCCTGTTCTCATTTTCTGGTGACATTGTAAATCAGAAGAGGGCAGTATTATCCTGTAAATGTAAACAAACTTGTTTGTCTGAGCAATTGGTTGAAAAAGAAGTAGGACTGAGTGGACTTGTAAGCTCTGAAGTGTTGCACTGTTTTGTTTTTGAGTACAGTTATGTAACAAAAAAACCTACCTTTGTAAGTTGCACTTTCACAACAAAGAGATTGTACTACATCATTTGTATGAGTTGAATTGAAAAATACTATTTCTTTTATCATTTTTACAGTACCAATATTTGTAATAAAAAATAATATACGCTTTGATTTCAGTTACAACTCGGAATACAATATATATGAAAATGTAGAAAAACATTCAAAATATTTAATAAAATTCAGTTAGTGTTCTATTGTTTAACAGTGCCATTAAAACTGCGATTAATCACGATTAACTCAAAACAATCATGATTAAAAAAATTGAGTTAACTCTGATTCATTGACAGCCCTAATATTTAGCTGTAAGTAAATAAAAATAATAGATTTTTTAAAAAAAGAAAGAAACCACCGTTATGAGATCAGGTCTCCAAGTCAAATAGTTGAGTTATGTTGGTTTTTGAAGATTTTTATTTCAGCGTCTTAGTTTTATAGCGCTGTAGGCTTATAATGTGATTTGCAGATGTAGATCAGAATGGATACCTAGTATAACTCACTGGTTATAGTGGAATTGCTCCAGGTGTGTATTTAGCCTGTAGAATTAAAATGCAAAAAGGCTTAATGTGATACAAAGGCGGGTCTAAAGGTTAGAGTAGTCAGGTAGCTGGGTTCTATTCATATTGAGCACATACATTTTCAGAAACTCCCATTAATTTAGGCTTCAACGTGCCTGTCTCCCCATCCCCCCCCCTTCCTGTAAATTGATATATTAATGACCTACATCACAGGGGTACAAGAGACTTACTGAAGCCAATGGATTTAAAGCGCTTTGAGACCTTTGGAAGAAAGGTTCTTTTTGTAAGTGCAAAATATTAGTATGAAAAGCCTAAAGGGAAAGCATGTGATGTGACCTGAGATCTTTCAGACTTACTTTTATCTGTCCAGAAGATTTGCTCCAATTATAGCCATTGGTGGGCAATCACCAGTGCAGACACCTAGTCTAAGCAGAGCAAACTGCTTTAAGCTGTCATTTGCACCTCAGTTTCAAGTAGGGGTAATCTTCACCACTGCAGGTAGTGGCTTTGCATGTGTATACTAGGGGTTTGTACTGGTGCAGCTGTATAGGTGGCTGGCTACTCATGGTTATAATTAGGGCAAATCCCCAGTGTAGAGAACACCAAAGGTGGTTTGGCTCAAGGTTTTCTTTCCAGCCTCTGGTTTGGCAGGGAACTCATTGCTACTGGATTTTTACGGTGGAGCAATTGTTGTCACTTTCGCAAACAGCACAATCCATTTTAGGGGACTTGGGGCCATAAGGGGCTCCTTTCCTGGAGGAGGCGGGGAGCAACACTATGGATAAGCACGTTTAACATGTCAATGAAGTGTAACTAATGATGAACCATGTTCTGAATTCTATTAGAACCATAAATCCAGGATAAAACCATTGTTTAAATGATGTCGGAATTTGGCTGCAAAGGTCTGATTTTTTTTTTTAAAGTGCACATATTAAAATAAGCCATGTTCCAGCAATATCTCAGATGATTACAACTAAAAGGATTGTTCAAATCTAACTTGTCAGCATTTTTTTTACTCTTTGCATGTCATTCTGCCTGACCCATAGACCAGTCAGTTTAACTTTGTTCAGTGATTTATTGTCAGTTTAATTTTTTTACTTTTATGCCCTAATATAGAGATGCAGCAGTTGGATTGCTTGCACTAGCATAATGCTGGAGTGCATGAGTTGCAAGCAGAGAAGGGGAATGTTTCTATCCAAAAATGTTTAAATCTGGAAAATCCCTGAAACTGTGCAAAGAATGCAAACAAAACTCCATTTCTATTAAAACCTTCATTTTACAATTTCTGATCTGACTAATGTTGCAACCACATGCAATCTCTCTGGGGACTATATTGTATTTATCACTGTGGGGCAGGGGTTGTATGCAACTCCAGTGGGGAGGGTTGTCACAGCTCCTACAGGAACCAAACACAGTAAGGGATGACTTAGGTGAAACACCTTTGAAGAGATGCCACCCTCTGGGATGGCTGGTATATACTGGTGTAAAGTGGGTTTTTCAGAGACCAATAAAGAAAGGGTTTGGGGCATAAAAAAGCTGCATTTAACCTGACTTGGGCCTTCTTTCTGATCCAGCAAATGGACAGGACCTTCTGTCCAAGGGCCCCAACCCTTGTGGAAGGGTTGGGAAGATTTTGGCCCCATAAGACTGATGGGTGACCTCTGGTAAGCTTTTTGCATGCATATAGGAAATTTCATTGGGTTTTTTGTTTACTCTGTAATGCTTTTACCTCATGAATAAAGGTTCTAGCTCACAAAGATCTGAGTGGTACCTTGTAACTGCTGGCATTATGCTGTTCATGGCCCTCGAGGGGGGAGAGCAACGCACTGGGGCTGCTGGCAAAGTCTGTCAGGCAAACTGGCTTGCAGGGTCATCACAGCGGATGGTGGGGGGCTATGCAGCTTTAAAACCCCAGTTGGCAGGGAGAGAAATACAGGTCTCTGCTTAAGAGAGGTGCATCTGGGAGCTGGAAGCTCTCAGTGGGTGTCCTCAAGGGACCATGCAGGGGGAATATAGGAGTAATTAGCCTAAAACAGACATCCTTCATTTTACAGTTTGTAGATTTTTTGTTCTAAATTGCCTGACTGTGGCCCATTGCATGTTACTTCTAACATATTCCAGTATCTTCTCTTTCTAGATGTCTTGTTGTTGGTAAAGAAGCGAGCTCCCCCTCCGCCTCCCAAAATGGCAGAAGTATCAGCAGAGGAAAAAGTAAGTTCAGAAGACTTGTAGGTTTTTCTAGTCTGCATTTTTCCCCTTTTTATTAACAACTTGGAAAAGCATAGCTGTGGGTGTTCCCTATTTATTTATGGAGGCAAGTGCATCCATTTAATTAAAAATTAAATGAATCCTCCTGAAATTAATTTATGTTCTTTTGAAACTTCCCAGAGAACACCTTAAGCATTAGAACTGTAAATTAACAGTAATGTTTGCCTCAAACAGGATAGATACGCTCTGTGGAAATGCTGTAAGGTTGATCTTTGAATGTCTAATAACAGAATAAATCTATTTTAGGTTGTACAATGTTGTACCTTCAGATAGATCTGCCCTTTAGAAAGTTGTCTAGTTGCTCTAATTTCTGTCTTTAGCTACACCTGGTCTCTGGCCCAGTAACCAAGTCTCTAGGAATTTGTGTACAGTGGAGCTGGGAGCGAGCCAAAATAGCTGTGGAGATGTTGCAGCACCAGCAGGGAGCTCAGATCCAGGGGGCAGAATCCACACAGCTATTTTTAGAGCATTAGAGCAAGCACCACTAACACAAGTGTGTCGGCTGGAGTTGGAGGGCTGGCTTCCAGTTCTGGGGCACAAGCAATGGCCCATGCTAGAACTTTATCTCCAACTGGGATAACAGTGGGTTGCTTTTATCCCCTTGGTATGTAATTGTTATTACAGTGGGTCAACATTCTCCAAAAGGACATTTCTGCCCAGGTGGTGCTGTAGCTGCCATCATCTGCAGATGTACTGAGCTGTGCCGTTGCTTGTCCTTGTGAATTGCTGGAGGTCTCTGCTTGTATGTGCAAACCTGTTTTTCTCTTCTGCCATTTGCTTCCTGTAGGTATCTGTATTTCCCTGTGCACTGCCCCTGTGGGGTCTTGCTGTGCTGCATGTCACACACTCTTCCTCACACTATGTCCTCTGTGCATGTGTGTCTTTGGACTTCAAACCTTCCATTTTTGGACTGTATGTTGAAAATTTGGAGCTAGTCTGGGCACTGTATTTCCCCATACTGTAGTTACAAACAATGTGGCACGTTCAGTATTAAATGGCACAAAAGGTGTTCACACAACTCACATCTCCCTACTAATTTTGAACACAAGACAGATACATTTGAAGAGCGTGCTCTGCAGGGAAGGAACAGTGTGATGGGTTTGAGCCCTTTGGGGTGTCACCTGATATGCTGGGATGCCACTGAGTTAGCCTATCCTGCCAACTACGCCACTGTAACTATGCCTCAGTGGGCCACAACTGAGGATGCCAAATTCAGAACAAACTGCTGAGAAATAGGGCAAATATAACCCAAATCTGGTGGTGATTCTTTCATAAGCTATACCAAACCAGCCACAAAAGTAAACTGTTTCACAACACTGGTTAACAAGAACTCATAAAAGCAGTTTCCTTGGGCATTCCAGTTCTTATATCACCACCAAAAACACTGGATTCAGAGACGAGTGGTTCTTTACAACCAGTCTCATCAAATGAAAGGTTCTTCTGATCCCAAAGGACCAGCCACACACCCAGGTAAATATATAGATCTTACCCAAAAATCATGCTGATGCCAATCCCTGAGAATTAAAAATCTAAAGGTTTATTTATAAATAGAAAGAAAGAAAGGTGAGAGTTAAAATTGGTTAAAATAATCAAATACAGTAATTGCAGATTTCTTGGTTCAGGCTTGTAGCAGCGATGGAATAAATGGCTGGCTTAAGTCAAGTCTCTGGAATATATCTACAGCTTGGATGGGTCACTCAGTCCTTTGTTCCACTCAGTCCTTTGTTCAGAGCTTCAGTTTATAGCAAAGTTCCTCCAGAGCTACGAAGCAGGATTGAAGACCAAATGGAGATGTTTCCAGGGCCTTTTATAGCTTTTGCCATGTGGAGGGCATCCAATTGTTCTTAGTGTAGAAAATTACAGCAACAGGATGGAGTTTGGAGTCACATGGGCAAGTTCCATGTCCATGCATTTCACCTAGTCCCAGCAGGAAATTGTATTAAATGTAGATGGTCATCTCCCATGGTCCAGGGTCACTTAAATGTTCTTTTGGTGGGCCACTCAATTTCAATAGTTCCTCCAATATGTGCTGGCTAGCTACCTTGTGGGCGTTACTGCAGGAGCAAATACTGGAAATCCAAGTATAGAGACAATAATTATAACTTCAAATACAAAAATGATACATGCAGCCAGATAGCATAACTATAACCAGCAAATCATAACCTTTTCATGGATGCCTCACTTGACAACCTTTGTACAAGATTTTCTGCAAATATATAACAGTGGTTGCAACAATGATCTATATGGGCATATTTTAATGGGATAATGTTACAAACATGTAGTGGTTAGAGCATGGGATTGGGAATGGAGATTCCTGGATTCTATTTCCCGCCACTGTGTAACTTTTGATGAGTCAGTTCCCCCCCGTGCTTCAATTTCCCCATCTGCAAAATGGGGATAGTTAAGTGAAAAGCACTATGTGGCCTTGTGGAGCATGTGGGAAAACTGATTTATTTTTATGAAAAATATATGTGACACTGCAGGTCTGATTTGGCCCTGTGATTACAAAGTATTAGTGCAACTAACCAGTTGCACTGCTAGTCAATTCCCTTAGTCATGAGTTACTTTACATCACTTGTTTGCCTACAAAAGAATATGAAATCAGTCGGCTATAGCATAATTTTTATTATTGTATTTCAGTGGATAATAAATTACAAAATCTGACCATCCTTCCTTTTCTTGGTTAGAGGAAGCAGGAACAGAAAGCTCCCGATAAGGATGCTATTCTCAAAGCAACAGCAAATCTGCCCTCTCACAATGTAGATCGCACTGTGGCCCACCACAACATGAGGGATGTAAGTATGGTGCTTTTTATCTCATTTAATTCACATGCCAAATCTAGATTTCTTCCCTGATTTAACCCTTCTCAGTCACACCCATAGGTTAGTTAATCTTGTCTTGACGACTTCACTGAAACTTGGGCCTGTTGCTTATTTCTTTTGAAATAGGTGAAAATGTATGGTCCGTGTCTCAGGTTAAAAATAATACCAGGGGGCGTGCTTAATATACCAGTAGCATAGGTAAATTAAAACTGAACTTTAAGAATCAAATTAAGGTTTTCCCTGTTTATGCTGTGTTTTACTTTTTACATTTCTCACTGAATGATAAAGCCTAGGCCCTTTCAGATTCTAATGCACTAGCATAGCAGTGCACAGTTTGGTTGGAAATATTGCGGGGGAATGTGTTTTTTGTTTTTTTTTTGTTTTTAAAGAAAAGTATGATCTTCATTCCCTGGTTTTAAGGTATTCTCTTATACATGGTCATAATAGTGAAACTGCCCTATACCTGTACAAAATATTTACCTGTTTTGTTCCATGTTTTTCACCAAAGGAATTTTTAAAAAATCATACCTGATCTTTTGTCTTAGTAGCTACCTACACGATTCTAATAAAAATCTTAATTAAAAGACCAGTGTGATTATAAACGGTTCCCCGCAGAAAATAAACTTTTTTAATTCTAAGTTTCTACTGCATTCTGGGTTATATTAAGGTTCCATTTGTAAAGAATTAATGAATACTTAATAGAAGTTTTAATAAATGGGTTAATCGAATGTTAATCTAAAAGGTCAGTAGTTTGCTTATAACCATCTATAATGTCTCATGCTGATATGCTTATAATACCTAACATACTTAAGGGGTTAATAAATGATCACCTCTACCTTGATATAACGCAACCTGATATAACACGAATTCAGATATAATACAGTAAAGCAGCGCTCCAGGGGGGTTGGGCTGCGCACTCCAGTGGATCAAAGCAAGTTCGATATAAGTTTCACCTATAATGCAGTAAGATTTTTTGGCTCCTGAGGACAGCGTTCTATCGAGGTAGAGGTGTATTATGTTAAGGTTCCATTTATAAATAGTTTATAAAGTGACTGCATTTTGTTTGCATAAAACTTTTGATTATACGTGGAGTTTGAGGCAGTTAGTTTTCCTCTTGTCTCTATTTTCAAAGTTTAAAAATGCCTCAGCACTGTGCAGCTTTCAAAATGCTGAAGGAACTTGTGAGTATGTATTCAATGTATGTTCAGCAGACAGTGTGATTTGCTTCTTCAGGTTTGATACTGCCATGTGCATGAAGTAGCAAAGCCCTATGTGCAGAGTACGTGCTGTTAATTTTTCAAGATTTTATTTATTGACTATTTAAAAAAAAAAAAGAGAGAGAAGTCAAATGTCCCTAGTACTTACTATTAATTAAAATGAAGCATGGAAAACTTAACATGTTTAGTGAGCAGCTTGCCCTGTTGTATATGGGATACACTAAAAATGTTTCCAGATGAAGGAAGGGAAGCCGTGACACATCGGTATGACAAGTCTCAGAAGAAGCTGGTCGTAGAAAGAAAATGGCACTAGCCAGGAAAGCTCATCCCTTTATAGAAACAGGGGTCCCCAGTCCTAAAAGGAACTCCACAGCATCTGACCAGAGGCCCACTGACTTCTGTCTGCCCACACAAAGCTCCTTACAGAGTTGGGCCACTGTTTCCATTAAGAAATAAGCTTTCTCAGCTAGTGTCATTTTCTTATGGGACTAAAGCAATGGAAGAAATAAACAACTCTTCCTGCATGGCAATTCTTGCTCTATGTAGCACTCCATGGGAAACATGCCAACCTATTTTTGATAGGCTAAACACAGTGAAAGCAAAGCCATAATGAAGCAACTTTCTCTACAGGGGGCAAGGGCATAGCATAGAGACTCTAACAATAGATGTATTAAGTGACAATGGCTATTGGTAGCTTCCTGTCTGAATGTTTTGACAGTTTCCTTTCTTGCAGTTCCAGACAGAGCTTCGGAAGATCTTAGTTTCACTTATAGAAGTTGCACAGAAATTGCTAGCACTGAACCCAGATGCAGTTGAACTATTTAAGAAGGCAAATGGTAAGAACGTGTCCTCATTGTGTTTGTGGAGCTATGTTTTGACTAGTCTTGTCAAGAAGTACCCAAAATGTTTATTCATCCTGTTACAAAATGCCTGTAGCCATACCCACCTTGTGCTGTGATTCCCTCATATCTCCCAAGCTGAGCAGAGGTGGGATAGGTCAATACATCAGTGGGACTCTTCTGAGGGTATGGCTACACTTGAAATTTGAAGTGTGAGTGTGGTCGGAGCGCCAGTGCTTGGGAGAGAGCTCTCCCAGTGCTGCATGTAAACCACATCCTCTACGGGTGTAGCTTGCAGTGCTGGGAGCCGCTCTCCCAGTGCTGTGGCACTGATTACACTGAGGCTTTACAGCGCTGTATCTTGCAGCGCTCGGGGGGTGTTTTTTCACACCCCTGAGCGCGAAAGTTGCAGCGCTGTAAAGTGCCAGTGTAGCCAAGGCCTCAGGAATACTCAGGTGCAGAGGAAGGAATTGCTGTTGGATATTCAGTAGGTAGCACTCTTCCCTCTTACTAATCAGTCTCAATTTGATGTCTTATTTTTAAAATTATTCCTGTCCTATACTTAAGGCCCTACCAAATTCATGGACTGTGAAATCTAATCTCGCCCATGAAATCTGGCTAGTGTAGGGGAGGGGCAGGCCTGGAGCCTCTTACCATGCGCTGGTCTCCAGATGCTGGGGAGGGACGGGATTTCCTCTTTCCTTGCAGGGACCGCTCCTGGGACTGGGTCAGACCCATCTCTGGGAAGCTCCCCCTGCTGCAGGTAGCTCCACAGAATTCTCATTGAATTGAACTGGGGAGGATTTCATCCCTTGTATATTGGGTTTTGTTTGAAAAGCACTTTGGGATGATAGGTACCATGTAAATGTGAAATTATTCCTAGTACAGTATAACTACTGGAAAACTTCACTCAAACTGAAGCTATACGGAAGGTGAGGAATGGTTTGGGGTGTAGGACACTAAAAGGGTATGTCTACACTGCAAAAAACAAAACAAAACAAAAGTGTGTTCTTAACTCCAGTTGGCTAATCTGTGTTAGTTTACTGGGGTTAAATAGCAGTGAAGACTTGGTAACTTGTCTTTAACTTGTGTTAGCAGCTAGAGGTAAAGGCTATAGAGGACCATAGGTTTGAACTCAAACTGCTAACCTAAATTGCCATGTCTTCAGGGCTATTTTAACCCACATTAAGAACACACTTTTTTTTAGTGTAGACCTACCCTAAGAGTTAGGATTAAATGGAGAAAAGGGAAAATGTAGGGTGCCTATAATGGAAAACTTCCTGACTCTGGGATTTGTTAGGGCCTGATCCCACCACATCTCTCTCTCTCTCTCTCTCAAGTAATTCTTTAATGTGTCTCATAGAAGTCAGCAGCAATGCTTGTTTGTATAAGGACTGCTCATGTCTAAATGCTTGAAAGCTCAGTCCCGAGTGGAATAGAACATTAAGGGTACTGAGGAAACCCACTCCCCACCATTTGAGACGTTGAACACTGTTCTTGACAAAGCCCTGGGAACAATCCAACGTTAGCTGAGCTAACGGGGTTGAACTAGAAGACTTAATAGGTTTTTCTTTCACTTTCTGACTTGTTAGTGTGGGAAAGGGAAGACTAAGGATTTAAATTTAGCAGACATCTTTCCAGATGGAGCAGGGACTTACTTTTGCTTGAAATCCTTACCTGAATCTGTTTTTTCTCTGTAGCCATGTTGGATGAGGACGAGGAAGACAGAGTGGATGAAATAGCCCTGCGCCAGCTTACAGAAATGGGGTTTCCAGAGAGCCGAGCTGTCAAAGCCCTTCGGTTAAACCAGTGAGTATACGCAGCCCTCAGTGTACAGGATTGCTAATTACTGAAATAGCTGGTGCACATTATTATTTGGCTAATAATGCATTTGCTGTAAACTGCCTCTTGGGACACCTAATCCAAGATGGGACAAAGCACTAGCACAGGAAACAACCCTGCTCAAGGTAGAAGTCCATATGGGTGGTGAGTGGGTGTCAAGTGAGAGAACCTTACTCTGCTGCTCACTTTGCTGGACTTGTTCTGAGAATAAATGGGGGTCTCTGTATTTGGCATCATTCATGAGTATTAAATTCTCACACTCAATTTAAAAAAAAAGAGAGGAAAAAAACACACCCAATCCTTAAACTGCAGAAGAAACATTTCATGCTGACTTCTAAAACCATTTTAAATTATTCATTTCTGTCCCCACATCCAAACAGTGATATCAAGGGCTGTTCCTTTCTTCTTTGGTTATAAAATTACTTGTGTGATTGTGCCAATCCCATCTCTGGATTTTTCCTTTCTCTGCTTTCCCCAGGGCACAAATGGGAGAGTGGTACTATCTCAAGCTTCACCTACTTCAGATACCAAAATGACATGAGACACAGCAGATTATGCCAAGGTTCAAAATATGATCACAGTGATCTCCTTGGGCTTGGCTCCTTTTCAGTGGAGTGCAAAAGCTCATAGGCTCTGCTTGGTGGGGATGAGATGCTCTTTTGGGCTCCAGGGATAATTGTGGGGGAAAGAAGGGGTGGTGCTCACCCCAGCACCAAAATGAGCTGTCATTCAGGGTAAATTGTGTAAGTGTGATGTGCTTATTCCTCTCCTTATTTGCATGCTTTGATTGACAGTGAAACAGTTCCCAGTGTTGACATTTTAAATTATAGTCACTGGGTATCAATTAATACTCAATAGAGATGAACGGGGCAGGTCACCTCTCTGGGCTGTGGTTTCAGGTTCTGTGGAAACTTGGGCAGAGATCACATTGTTAATTGCAAAGCGAGAGTTTCTTCTGACCTGTAAGGGGAAGAGTGACTTTCTATGTTGAAATGGAAGCAGAAGCATGTTTAAAAATGCTAGTTTGCTGCTTCAGCTCATCTTGAACCCTGGCTTTCCTCTATCTCCACCTCACCTCACCTCTCCTTTCACTATTAGCTCAGGAGAAATCAGTTTGTGGTGTCCGTAGTATTTCAGGAACATCCTGCTACAAACTAGCTGGTGATGCTGAAAGTCCTAGGAACAAAAGCCAAACCTGTGGGAGGATGATTTACTCACTGAGTCTGTTTCCCCTGCAGCTTGGGAGTAAGCCTCTCCGATTCCATTGGCTTGAGTGTAGATGTTGCCGCTCCAGCTCTCAAGCCCAACTGATCCCTCTGGTCTGAGCTCAGGTGGCTAGCCAGTGTCTCTGCTGGAGCCAAGGTGCCCACACTGTTAAGCTAGTTGGAGTCTGTCTAGCTGGGCTCGGAGGCTTGCTCTGAACTGCAGAGTAGAACATACCTGTTGAGCTTTGCTGACTCCCCATAATGGTTTCCATTAACTTTGTGTCTCAGTATGTCAGTGACGCAGGCCATGGAATGGTTGATAGAACACGCAGATGACCCCACGGTTGATGCACCGCTTCCAGGTCAAACCTCATTAGAAGCTGCCTCTGAAGTAGGCGCTTCCTCTGCTGGAGCAATTGCTGGTCCTATTTTGGAAGCTGATGGGGAAGAGCCCAAGGATGAGCTGACGGAAATATTCAAGAAGATCCGTAGGAAAAGAGAATTTCGTCCTGACCCACGAGTATGTCTTGTCTGTCTTTTACTCTTTACCCTACAAATGTAATATGAAGGAAACCAGGGGGACACAGTGGACTCCAAATAACCATGTTTACTAACTATATGCAAAATGTCAGGTGTGGATACCTATATACACTGCTGCTCTAGGAGGGTTCTGGAGGCTTTTAAATGCAGAAGATATTAAGGACCCTTAGAGGACTCTTAAAATATTTAAAAGGATACCACCCAGTACCTATACACTACAGTCTCTAACACAGGTGCATGTAAATTACCAGTGTTAGGTCTGCCCCAGTGCTGGGGCTAATCTCTTGTCGTCGCCGTTTGTAATCATGATTTGCTCCCACCACTAAAGCCAAAGGAAATAATGTAGTTGTGTGTATTGGTGAAGAAGCACCATAGGATATTACTTATGATGCCCTGAGGCCTCTTACCATAGAAGAGTACAAAAGAGCATTTAAACTGAATATTGAAGAGTTTGCAGAAGTGACGGTGAAACATCTCTTCAAGTTGTTTATCTGAACTATTATAAATATCATGCATAGAAAATTTATCCCTGTTCAGAACAATTTATGTGATTGTTTCCCCTTAAACTCACCAGGAGGTGCTGTTTAGAATTCAAGATAATCTGTTTTTACCACTAAAGGTTTCCTGAGACTTTGACAGGATCCATCAACAGCTTAATAGCTAATGTTAAGACATGAGTAAAATTACTTACGTCTGAAAAAGACTTTTTAAAAATTTCAGATACACAGTTCTAAATATTTAATGCGCACCAGGACTAAATCAAATTACTAGAACTCGCAAATGCACGTGACAGCATGTGTTTTATTGCCAGAAAACCACAAGCCTTGGATATAGAGCATGAAGTACAAGGTTTAAAATCCTGTCACCCATCCCCAGCATCCCAGTTGTCTGGCTCCATACCACGTCATGGCTGTGTTGTCAGAACTTGCATGGCTGCATTTCTGTTGCACCAGTGGAAATTCAGAGTAACTTCAGTGAACTCTAGATTTATACTAGCGTAGTTAAGAACAGAATTTGGCTTACAAACTCTACTTTCTGCTTCCCTTTAAATCTGCAGTTGTTCCTTTGGGTCTTGCGTCTTCTCTAATATTCCACAATACATTTCAGATTCTGCCTGCTCATTTCTTACCTTTTTCATTCCGCTGTTTAGTAGTCTAATCTAAATCATGAATATTACAGGCAATTAACCTTCTTAAAAAGACCAAGCTAAATACGCTTGTCATCTTCCAATATATATTTCAACTGTGCGCACCATGTAATGTCCCAGTCACTAAATAACCTGGATCCAGTTTGTCTGTCTGTAAATTATTTTCTTTCTGTGCATGAGGAAGGTCACCTGTATATGAAATCTCAATTTGCCTACATTGCAATGAAATAATGTAGTGATGAAAAGTAGACTAGTTCCATATCAGTGTTTAGGAATCATTTTGTGTAGCACCGTACCATCTGGAGTATTTAGCTTTGTAGGAACAGTTAGTATAGGAAGTCCTTAACCACAGGAGTGAAATCCTGGCCTCACTGAAGGTAATGGGAGTTTTTCCCCTGGGTGGATCCAGGTTTTTACCCTTAGGATAGAATCCTGGGTTCCTTTGGCCTAGGGCAGACTAGATGGTGGCTGGGTTTCCTAAAATAACGGTTCCCAATAGATATAAGTACCTTTCTACTTTTCTGAGTTGCATACAAATAGGAAACAGGAATAAAACTATCCCATCTCTAGATACAGAAATGAAAACCAAATTATCTAGACTTCTGTTGAACCTGAAGGAAACCATGGGCTACAACCAAGTGCTGCTTAGTTACATAGCTGGAACTCACTGAGATCAACCTAATTTGTCCTTGTGTAACTGAGAGCAAAATCTAACCTTGCAAATGCATAGTGGTAAAGGGGGAATGGAAGTAAGTTGATTCAAAGCAAGTAACTTCTGTCCTTCAGTACAAAACAAGTTACTTTCAAAACTGGATGTGAGAGTTAAAGCAAACTCCCATCTGACATGTGGTTTAGACTTTAACCTATTTCTTAAGAGAGTCTCTATCCTGGCTTCTGAGCCATCACAACCCTCTCCTAAATGCCACATTGCCCAATCTAAAATTAGTGCCACAGCCTGCTAATGGTACATGTACTATAACTGAACTAACACTGTGAAAACCTCATTTAAAAAGAAGGCATTCCGACATTAACACGTCCTGATACAAGCAACTAAGGGGTGTGACCAGAGAAGAGCAAGAAAGGCAAAATAACTAGTTCTTCCAGTGCTTGTTTGATGTGTACAGGGCCGGCTCCAGGGTTTTTGCCGCACCAAGCGGCAAAAAAACAAACAAACAAAAGCCACGATCGTCATTGGTGGCAGCTCCACCGCACTGCTTTCTTCTTCGGCTGCAATTTGGCGGCAGGTCCTTCCCTCCGAGGGACCAAGGGACCCGCTGCTGAATTGCCGCCGAAGAGCTTGACATGCTACCCCTGCCCCTTGGCCGCCCCAAGCACCTGCTTGCTGAGCTGGTGCCTGGAGCCAGCCCTGGATGTGTAGGAGCTAGGTATGGGGAAGTTCACCTCCTGCGTGCTGGGGCTGCATTTCCTTATATATAATTTTACACTGGTGCTGTTGCGTTTGTCCAGATGTTCCGTGTAAGTAGGAAGTGCAAGGGTGGAGACTGCTGCCAAATTACCAGCAAAGAGAGAGGCTTCTAGTGAGAGGAATCAGTTCCCCCTCTGAGTCCCAAGGATATTGATGTGGAACAATGTTATAATGAGGGATCATTCAATCATTTCTGTGCATTGGAACAGTGCAGTAATACTTAGTACTCTTTATCTTGGGGGAGGGATTGCTCAGTGGTTTGAGCATTGGCCTGCTAAACCCAGGATTGTGAGTTCAGTCCTTGAGGGGGCCACTTAGGGATCTGGGGCAAAAATCAGTACTTGGTCCTGCTAGTGAAGTCGGGGCTGGACTCAACGACCCTTCAGGGTCCCTTCTGGGAGATAGGTGTATCTCAATTTATTTTATTTTATTTATTTCAAACAGCTTTGCAAACATTTTTCCCCACAATACGCTAGTGAGATAGGTAGGTCTGAGTGCTCTTACTGATGAGGGAGAGGGAAAACAGAGGCAATGGAGATGAGTGAATTGCTCATGGTCACAGAAGGAGTGTGTGTTAGACATGGGAGTTCCGGCTTCACGTCCCATCCTGCGTTTTTAGAGCCAAATTCTGCTTCTGGTGACATAAGTGGGATTTTGACATTTATTTTAATAGCAGGCTTTGGCTGCTGCTATTTTATTATTATTCGCTTTTATTACAATAGTGTCTAAGGACTCCAGTCATGGATCAGGGCCTGGTTGTGCCATTGGATTGGAAACAGGTTACTTGTAGCCTGATGGTAGACCTTCCAAATCTCTTGAATCTCTGCTTGCCAACAGTTTGCACTCAATAAAAGCCTTTTAGGAAATAAAACAGTTAAAAGGGAATACGTTCTGCTATATTCTCCTCTCAGTCACACAGAAAATCCCATTGGCTCCTCTAGTGAGGAGAATCTGACTTAATAAAGCCAGTCAGGATTCTTAAAACCGGGACCATCGCCTTCTGCTCCTTTGCTGTATGTGGAGAAGGGAGAGCTTTCCTACAGAAGGAGAAGGGATATGATTCATTCCTTGTGTGTGTTTTAGCTGCCATGGACAAACTAAATGCTGCGTGTCATAAGCTGTGTGTTTCTGATTTAGGCTGTCATTGCCTTGATGGAGATGGGCTTTGATGAAAAAGAAGTGATAGATGCACTCAGAGTAAACAACAACCAGCAAAACGCAGCTGTGAGTATCCTCTGTTATTTTCATTCCTAATTGCTATGATGATCATCTGATCAGTTGAGAATTCTTGATCACTGAACCGGGTGGCGCTGGGTCATATTTTTAATTCAAAGTCGCCCCATTTTACACGGCCTTGCTGTTCATATTCCAGTCCTGGCAGATATTGGAGTTGAAGCAAACGTGATTAAATATTGTGCATCTTTGAAACTAGCTACGTACACCACTGGAAAGCAGTCACTTCTGGACTGGAGAGTGGCAAATAGCCAGCATCCTGCACAATGTTGAGAGAACTGCTTGCAGAGTGGAAATGTTGAGATGGAGAACTTTGGCCAGGAACATGGGAATTGGTTTTTGAGGTTCTCATCTGAAGGAACCTCCTGCCACCCCCACCCCCCCCAACACACACACACACACACACGCACACAGAGGAATGCTCATTTTATCCTCTCCTGAAGGAAAAAGGGCTGAGTTGACCACACTGGGATTTTGAGATGTGCTCCTGACAGTCAGATTAGTGAGCCTGCCCTCCAACTTTGGATTTGGGAATCCTGGAGGGTTCTGGTGTAGGAGGATGATGGTTCTGGAACAAGCTGTAGATTTCCAGTGTGATCTACAGAATGTCACCTCATGTGGGTTTGAAAGCCGGAAATTGCTTTTACTGCTGTGTCAGGCTCTAGTCCAGCTCCCGCTGGAGTAATGGGAGCCTTGCAGTTGACTTGGAGCAGGACCTAAGTGAATAGTAGTTAACATGTTAATAGATACATGGTTTAGTCTTTCAAATTGCATGCAGGGATGATAAACTTTGTCTGAGATGTTCTATCTTGTGCCTTATTTACATGCGGGATTGAAGTCTCACAAGCTTGCGTTTTAATGGAACTAATTATAAACTTGTCTTGCCTGCTGACTTTTACAGTGTGAATGGCTGCTGGGAGACAGAAAGCCATCTCCAGAGGATTTAGAGAAGGGAATTGACACCACTAGCCCTCTCTTTCAAGCCATCCTAGAAAACCCAGTGGTACAGTTAGGGCTAACAAACCCTAAAACGCTCTTAGGTAAGTACTGTCCTGGCTTCTGATGAAGAAGCATTGCTTCCACAGTTGCTGACAATCAGAAAATACTCTGTTTAAATAAAGCCACGTGAATAGATGAGGGAGGGTGCAGCCTGATAGCTTTCTTTGTAGTGCTGATGCCATGTGGGCAACAGGGACTTGGGAACAATCCTGGGGCTGTCAGATATGACACTGAATCTCTAGGGCAATGATATAAACCTGCAACCATCTAGAATGTCATGGCTGCTGGCTAGAGTATCCATGTGGATCTAGGAGACTCGTTGCACCCAACTTGGCCAGAGTTTGGCAGGGAAAATGTAGATCTCTGCTTGGTATCCTGGGGTCCTTAGCCGCAAAAAGTGTGGAAGAGAATGCATGCTGTAGTACAGTTCATTATAGATTGAAGTCTGCGCATTACTCAGAAGGCAGTGGTTGGCTGAGTTTAACTGAACTGAAAGCTGCCAGCTAAGGACTTCTGTGTGTGTCTTCCAAGGCTGAAATAACAGCTATGGACACATGCTTCATCCTTTTTGGAGGTTTGCCCTGTAGAGCACCTGTGTTTTCTTGGTTGAAAAGCATCTGTGGATGGGAAAGCCACATCACTAAGGAGCCCAAAAGAGACTGAAATGTAAATCTGTGGTTGGTGGGTTGCTCTGAGGAAACTCCGCACAGGGAGATATTTAGTAGGAAGATATTTGGCCTTTCTGCAATATGTAAACATGCTTAATCTTTGGCCTCAGTTTTACCTCGACTTTTTATTTAAAGGCATGTTTTAAAACATAGGTTGCATATGAATTCCTTTGCAGTGGATCTTTTGAACATTTACGTTTACTGTGAAGTTTTGTGTGTTTTAAAGAATGCAGGAGCAGAACCTGCCCACCCTGATTTCTAAACAAGTGGCATCTTCGTTTCAGAGGGAGGGTTACATGCTGCAGCTCAGGATATGAAAATAGAAAATGAAATGTCATTGTACACATGTATAAAGCTGGATGAGCATCAGAGCACGTACTGTAGCTAATGATACCTTGGCTTATTGCCAGTGTCATGCATTTTCACATGAATATTTGCATTGAATTAGAAAATACCTAGTTATGAAAAAAAATGATCAAAAGTCCTTCTTTAGTTCAATATATTTTTAATCTCTCACTTCTCCCCAAAAGAGCAGGAAGCATGGTCTAGTTGTTGAAGCATGAGCTATATTTTATTCTCAGTTCTGCCAGAGACCTGCTTTGTGACCTTAGCAAAGTATTTATAGTCTGGCATTCAGAGGTGTTGAGTACCTACAGCTCTCGTTGACTTTATTGGGAGCTGTGGGTGCTTATCACCTTTGGAAAATTGGACCATTAACCTCTATGCCAGAGTTTGCCAGACTCTGTTATGTAAATTGTTATACAGACCTTTAGGTGACTTCTGAAAAGGTCAGACTTGTGTTTTGCATGTGTTGTTTGGGGGAGGGGGAGGAAGTTCCAAATTTCAACATTCTAACTCAGTGGGAAGCTAGATATCTATCAGACCCATGTCCCAAGCATCTGTAAACTACTGAATGAAATGTTCTTGTTTCCTGCCGTGTTTGCACCCCAAATTTTGCAGCAATGTGCTAGTGCATGAGAACTACAAAGTGGCTCTGACTTGTCTGTTCATCATCTAAGCTGAGTGAAATGCAAAATAAGTTAAAATAAACAATCAAAAGTAATAAGTGGAATAATCTTGGGATAGAGGTGTTATTTGACACAGGTAAAGAGAACTATTTTTAGCCATTTGGGCCTACGTCATCCTTCCAAAATCTACAAATGGAGGGGACCCTTCCCCTGCATACACCATGGAAGTTGAGGTCTACTGTCTCCATGGCAGCATGCATGCCCTTGACTCCAGTCCAAGATGAGAGGGCAGTGATTAGGCTGGTGGAGGAAGGAGCTTGCTTGCTGGTGGGATAATACACATTATTGCCCCTCTAGCCCCAGAGAATTTTTCCAGGAAGAAAGGATCGTCTTGTGGCCAAGGCGCTTGACTGGGACTCAGGAGATTATAGTTCACTTCCTGGCTCTACCACAGGCTCCCTGTGCGATCTAGAGGCATGCCTCTGTGCCTTAGTTTCACCACCTGTAAAATGGGGATAATGCTTTACCTCGCAGGGGCATTGGGAGAGTAAACTCATTGCTGGAGCCATTGAGGTACTGTGATGATGAGCGCCATAGGAATACCTAGGTAGAGCGTGTACCACAGCTGGCTTTTGTACTACCTCCTTCTCGTCACCCCCAGTAGCCACAGCCAAGAAGCTGGCAGCGCTTCTCCAGTGGAGTTATGTTGCCAGGGAGCTTGTGGGTGGGGAGAAGGCCTCTGTGTGGGTGGCTCGCATCCCAAGATCTGTCCTGACCGAGTTGTGGTGATCAAAGCAAGTCGCGATTTCTGCTGCAATTTAAACTAACCTTTTATTTTGTAAAACATCCAAAATACTCAATATTTGCCAAATAAACCATCTTGAACTGAGTTTTGCTACGTCCTTCTCTCGGCAGCCTTTGAAGATATGCTTGAAAACCCCTTAAACAGCACTCAGTGGATGAATGATCCAGAGACGGGACCTGTCATGCTACAGATCTCTCGAATCTTCCAGACGCTGAACCGCACGTAGAGGGGAATGCCGATCCACTGTGCCACTTCTTGCTGTCTCTAGCTTCATGTTTCCTGAAAAGAGGAAACAAATTTTTGGGGGGCTGGGAGGAAATGAAAGAAGGTCTGAGGGAAGAAGGTAGCGGAGGAAGCAAAATATCTTTTTGTTGTTTGCATAGGCACCTCTCAAATAAGAGTGTGTGTAGTTATGGCCATCCTGAAGTTAATAGCCTTGTGGATTTAGTGTTAGAGGTAGAGGTTTGAAGACTTGTTCTGGGGTTTTTTTTTTTGCTTTCAGGTGGTAGGTTGAAAATGAAATATATATCCAAATACAGGAACAAGCTTTGTGAACACAACTCAGCATCTGATTGGCGGAGAAAGTAAAATGATGATATTGCCTCATGTTTCAATCTTCTTGCTCAAAAGGTCTAGGACAGCAGTTTTACTAGCCAGTGGTTATAGCATCTGGCTAGTGTTTACAAAAGGTCACTGACCACTATCATAGGATAGTAATCATACTGTTCATCTCTCTGCAGTGTTAATTTATGTCTATATCAAAATACAAAATGCTTTTTAAATTGACACTTAGGAATTTATTTTTTAAAATAAGTCCAAATGTTCAGAGAACATGTTTTTATCCAGACTTGTCTGTCTTGCATTCTAATTTAAACAGAATAATTCATAGATGAAATTTCTTTAATTAATAAATAGCGTTACTCTTTCCTATTTATTTGCTGCGTTAATGTTGTTCCAGTCCTGCAGGACTCATACCTTTGCAGCTCTCACTCAACAAGATTAAAGATGCAGTATCTCCTTTCACAGAAACCTAACTTGCCATTGCAGCACTTTGGTTCTCAAGTTCTACAGTTCAGAGGTTTGTCCTGTTTTAACAGATCTTAAGTTTGAAAGGTGACCTGTTTCCATGCAGTTTTCCATTTCTAAATGTATATTTTAGGAAAGAAGTTCTGCGTTGCAGGCATCTTTCTTTTCAAACTCTGCTTGCAATGCCAAAAGCCACAAACTTGCTTGGGTTTTAATTGAAAGATCATCTGCAAAATGAAACAGAATCCATACAAAAATATTTAGGTTTGTGTCCTGTTTTTGCTTGCTTGCTTGTCTAAAACACACTTGAAATGATTGCCCTCTTCCAAATAAGGAATTTTCCCCTATTTGTTGTGTACCTTAGAAATATCAGCAATGTCAAGTCTTGTCTTCCCTTGTCTTCATTGGAAGACTCACTGGAGGTCTCAGATGTGTATTGTGAGTTTTGTCAGCCTGCCAACTAAAGTACAAAGGGCTGAATCTCACACACAGATCTCTTCTTCCAACTGTTTATGCTGCAATTGAGTTACACAGGTCTTAATAAAATTTTTAAATAGTTGGACTGAAAATAATTTACCTTTTCAATCATATTTCACTTGCTTAGCATCTGCAGTGTAATAAACAAGTCCTCCACTAGTGTATATAGTCTGCCAGGAAGGACAGGGTAAACAAGACCTGGATTTCTAATGTAAAAAGTATGCTGAGAAAATAACCAGTTTAAGCTTTCGTTACACACCATAAAGGTGTGTATGTGTTTTATGAGAGGATATTCTGCATATCCCTGCAGGTCACCTTTTAAAGTGATCTTTCTGCAGGCTTTTAGATTCAGACCTAAACCGCACAACAAGTTTTGGCCTGATCTTGGCATCTGAACTGTAATATTATGCAGCTGAGACACAGAAGTTGCCAATTTCACATAATGAATGTGATGGGTGGGGAATTCAGTCACTCAGATCTTATCTTTACCTACTATCCCAGTTTCATTTTTGGCTTTTGTAATATCCCATTAACAGCCTGATTGCTCTTAAACAGATTTCTATAAGGCGCTTAGATTTCCAAATTCAAAAGTAATCATTTTCAGCACCCCCGTTTTTCTTTCAACCCATTCTTGGCATCTAAACTTAATTGCAGTTTTGGTTTTAAAAACGGAGTCAAATCCTTCAATTCAATCATTACTCAAATTAATCCTATTTGATTTCAGTGCAACTACTCACGTGAGTAAGGGTTATTGATATGATATTAAGAATAATATTTAAACAAGTTTCCTGATGCTAAAGAATTTCAGTTGTTGGTTCGATCAGTTTTTCTGTTTTTGCAATGGTTTCCTTGAAATACTACCTGAGGATGTTATTACTTGAAGCTCTAAGCATTTGAGGCACTGAAATGTATGGTATTCCCTCTTCCATCCAAGTTCTTGTAAATAATCAGTGCTTGTTTCTACAGGACGGTGTTAGGTAGAACCACCATCATGTGATTATGCTGATTTCCTTACTAAACAAGAATTGTTCCAGACTGTGGTTCTGAATGTATTGGACACAAGTTGCGACAGCAGCATGTCCTGTAAGAACTTATGGTCTGATCATGTTTCCATTAAGTCGTGTCCAAGCTCCCATTAACTTCCCATGTTGTAAGATCAGACACTTTTTAAAGTAATTAATTTATAAACAGAGATTCCACAAAGAACTCGCATACTGTTTTTATCTACATATCCTTCATACTTCAGCCTTCTCTTTCAAGGAGCAGAATGGTTCACTTTTAGACTGTGTAAGTTCTGCTGCTTGTGTACCTCTGCATTATCCCCATGGCAATGGACTTGAGGTAGATTGCATGGTTTCATCACTGTCTGTTACTGAACAGGGTGTATTTGTTTCTATGTCAGGTTTATCTAAGTGACACAAGTAAATCAAAGCTGCACCCCTTGACACGTCAGAACAGGTTCAATACATCTTTTAAAATAGTTTTCAGCATAATTGTAGTAGAGAAAGTGAAATCAATGCAAACAGGAATGCCCTGTGTATCTGCTTTCCTAATAAAACTAATATGGCAACTATGGTTTAAGAAACCTTATGATTAAAGGAATACTGCATCTTTAAAAAACCTAAAAAGTTTGAGGATATGCAGTTTTAGACCCTATTTTAGAGCTTTACACCTGTACAGTATAAGTGTAGGAGAGAGGCTGGTTATTATAAAGTGTCCTCCAGCCTTGGTTTTTTCCTATGGCTTTTTAATTTTTAAACACTGCTTGTCTTTTGAGAACACAAGTTTCCAGTGGCCAATATCTGGGATTAGTGGAAGATAATATGGATTTAATCTTTCAGCAAGATTTAGGTGTGAATAAAGATGTACTTAACAATGTCAATTCAAATGTAATGTAGAATGCCACTTATTGAATCAGTTGATTCAGCTCATTAATGTGAATGTCTGACACTAATACGTGCTGTGTGCTGCCAGTGACTCTGGATCTTAGAAGTCCAGTGGCACGTCCTGTGAGCTGGATGGGTTGCGACTCCAACCAGGTTACTATTGCTTTTTAAGTCTGTTGTGGTTGCAGTTGTGGCAATTCTCCTGTGCTTTCTAGAATTCTGAAAGCCTAAAGAGCCCTACAGTGACTATTAGGCTGGGATTCATCATTTGCAGGGGCTGGTCTCCAGGCAGTGTAACGATGAAAGGATTGTGGGTTCAAACCTGAAAAACCACAAGAGTCATAGGAGTAGACACTTTTTAAAAATCAATGGGATTACTTGTGTGAGTAAGGATTTGCAGGTTTGAGCCGTGTGTCTGAAGTCCCGATTAAAGCTAGCAAAGAGATTAGCAGTGGTGCTGGCTTCATTGCAAAGTGTCTCATTGCATCATCAGAACTAGGTCAAGGGAAAAAGTGGGAGATAGATAAAACCAAGGAAAAATGAGGAAATGGGCCAGGTAGGTGGATTACCTGCTGCAATATTGACTGCTTATAATTGTTCTTCTGCTAGCTCTATACTATACACTCAGTTGACAGAGACAATCTCTTACCTTTTGTTATGTGTGACTCTTGAAAGCTAGCTAGCTATTTATTTAAATAGATATATATGTAACTTATAATTTTGTCATCACAAAGCTTTGATATTTTTAATAGAAACATTCTATATAGCAGTTTGTTCTCAGGGCTTCATATTTATACTATCTTTACAGAGCGATGCATTTAAAGGGATGTATTGGGATGGAGGAGGGAGCCAGTTGCCACTTTGCAACTTAAACGTTAGTTATTCTTGACCTGTGAGACCGAGCTAGCATGAGACTCCTCTGAGCCACCGTAATAGGCAAGTCCAAAGAATCCACCACTGTTTCTTCTTCAGTCTCTTGAGGGCCGTGGAAATGGTCACACAAGTATACACAGCTGCTTTGCACATCGTTGCCCTTTATACAGGTCCAAGGACACTTCTGCTTTGTGTGTATCGATGAAAGTGGAAAGCTGATTCACACAGATTGTAATACAGTAGTCACTACACCTGCACTCTGCTAGGAATGCAAGAACACATGGCTGCAAGAGTTCTTCAGTTTCCAGACAATCTCCCCACATTTGACCACTTGCAGCCTGGCACAGTTGTTCCCCAGAACCTTTGACCCCATTTTGCCTGGAGCCAAACTTGACTTCTCGAGGTGGCTCTTAGTATCCGAGAAATGGTTGTGTTCATTCAAATGCTTTTAGTTGGAGCAAGTTGCAGTCTTCTGGCATCATGATCCATGGGCTGATAATGATGATTGTATTCTATCACTGTGTCAGCATATCTTGCCTATTGAGCAGGCACATAAATTGTTCCCAGTAGTGTGAGGTTCAAAAGTAGTATGTACAGGATGGTAAGAGTGTTCTCCAAAGGAAATACCTCATTTTTCTGCTAATTAGAGTGGCATTTTTTATCAGTTGTTAATATTTACTCCCAGGACTTTATAAAGAGCTGATGGAATAACTGCGTCCACAGCTGAACATTTACATCCACAGGTATATTAGATAAGATCATTTAAAAGGGATATAAATCCTCATGTTTCGGGGCATAACCCAACCACTAACTGCATCTTCATTGATGGGCAGATTATTCCTCTGAAGCATTGGTGCTGACCATTGTTAGACTCGCTAGCAAACTAGTTCAACCACTAGTCTGAGCCAGGATGGCAGAGCCTATGGGGAAAAAACAAGCAGTGCATAGGTTTACATGTACATGGTTTAAAAAGTCATGTTCACTTGCATCGCAACCTTTTGTCATAACAGAAGGCGTATGTTGAACATGTGGCATACCTTTTGCTCTAGGCTTAAAGAACTTACATGCAGATCCCTGTTTGAAGCATACAAACTTTAATAAATGTAAAAGCATTAAATTCTTATTGAATTTGGTTATAGTTTTTTATATATATATATATCATGTTCTGGACAGGGGAAAAATTGTGCTAACATTTTAAAATAAAAACCTACCAAATGTGTGTTGTCTTGTTGCAGCAGGTAAGAAAGGCATGTAGACCTTTATTAATTTGCAAGTTTATTTTATTATAGTTTAATGAACTGTACAAGAGTGTGATTTGCCATACAGCACTGACCACAAAGTAGCACTAGTGAAGTTATACTGTAAGGTACTATGAATTAACACTTTTCATTTCATCTGTGTATAGAATGGGTATAGTACATAGATTTTATATGGAATTGACACTGATGTGTGGCATGCACAGTTGTTTTTAAGATGTAATGTTACTTTTATGAAGTTTAACTTGGGTCAATATCAACAAACCTATAGAATTCAGGGTTCATTCTAAAACTTATTAACATGGGTCAGTAATCTGCTGCACAGCTGCAGAAAGATTCAGCACTAACTAGTGCTAATACTAAACATTTGTCACCCATTTTTGCTTTAAGACGACGGTCTGACCAAAAGAAAATCAATTCTGCATTGTTACTAATCTGATCCCTTTTAAACAGTCAGGCTGTTTTTTGCGGAAATGTATTTTGAGAGGCTATCACGAGTGTTTGTTTGGTGTGGCTTTGCTGGTTACTATTACCTACGTTAGTATGGCTAATTTGGACCCATGAACATGATTAGAATGAACGCTGAGTCTTTAAACCTACACACGCGCAGTCTGAGGGCTGGTCTACACTACGGGGGAAAAATCTATCTCAGATACGCAACTTCAGCTACGTGAATAACATAGCTGAAGTCAAAGTATCTAAGATCAAATTACTCACCGTCCTCACGGCGCAGGATCGATGTCCGTGGCTCCCCATGTCGACTCCGCAACTCCGTTGGGGTTGGTGGAGTTCCAGATTCGATATAAGCGTGTTCAGGGATCAATATATCATCGAGACGCGATATATCGATCCCCAAGCAATCAATTGCTACCCGCCAATATGGCGGGTAGGGAAGACGTGATCTAGTAATGTGTTGTACATTTATAACATCTTCAAATAATAAAGTTTTTTGATTACGAACTGTTTCTAAACCTTTTGACAAGTATCATGGGCTGACAACTCCAGGTTACTGACCAGTCTGTATCAGAAGGATTCTAGATCTGTGTGCTTACTGATAGTCTTTTAATGAACCGTTTATCTTTTACTGACCAGTTCTGCTGGTAAGCAAACCTGGAACAAAGAGTGAGCCGCAATAACATTTCTGCATCTGGGAAATATTCCTCCTCCTTCCTATCAACTTGGCTCCTCCAGGGTGAAATTCACCCTGAGGGCTTAAATGGAGCATAGACCTTGTGCTGGCCTTGTGCAGAGCAGTGAATGTTTGCTTACCAGGGATTATCCTGAATTTTAGTTGATTTGTTGAACTGAAAAAAAGTCTTATCCGGCATGCTCTGCACTCTCGCAACAGACTGACTGGAAAATTGTGGGCTAGAAAGAAATGGAGCTAAAGTAAATAAGTGTAGTGCGGAAACAAGGTGGGATGCATCAGTACTATGACTTGCATAGGAGTTATCTAAAATGCTGCTCCTACTGATGGGGTACCAGTGCTACCACGGCTATTTGGGAACATACTGGAAGACTTTCTCCCTAAGTTTGCCTGTGTCTGGTTGCCTTGGAGGCTGCTGAGCAAGAAATGTAATTGTGTCAGATGGTTGCTCTGGAGAGCATCTGGGATTTATTAAAACTTTTACGAAATGTACAGAGGAGAGGAGTGAAGAGCATCTGCAAAGAAGAATTGGACACTGTGCAGCATGTAATAAGGAGTCTGCCATAACCCTCAATACATCCTTTGCAGAAAGGAGATGACTTGGCTCCCAATTCCTATCAGGTATTCCTCCAAAATTCTTCCTCTCCCCTGCCTGGGCCGTGTGGAACAGTACAGGTTTGAGAGTTTGAGGTGGCTCCAGTGAACAACTGATTAGGATTTTGGAAAGATTTCCATTAGGAAGTTTACAAATATCTTAGATCAGCTGGACTCGAGAGAGTAACCTTGAGTAACTGTTTTGAGTTTGCAAACGACCAAAAAAAAAAAAATGGGGGAGGGGTAAATAAGGAAGAGGACAGGCCACTGGTTCAGAGCAATCTGGATCACTTGGTAAACTGGGCACAAGCAAACAATGTGTGTTAATAGGGCACAGAATAAATGTATACTTCTAGGAACAAAGAATGTAGCCCATACTTACAGAATGGGGAACTCTGTCCTGGGAAGCAGTTACTCTGAAAAAGATTTGGTGCAGGGCATGGTGGATAATCAGCTGAACATGAGCTCTGTGATTCTGTGGCCAAAAAAGCTTGGCATGCATAAACAGGAGACTCTGGAGTAGGAGTTAGGGAGGTTCTTACCTCAGTCTTTGGCACAGGTTTGACCATGGCTGGAGTACTGTGTCTGTCTGGTTCTAGTGCCAACAATTCAAGAAGTATGTTGATTTAAACTGGAGAGAGTTCAGGGAAGAACCACGAGAATAATTAGTGGAGTAGAAAAGATGCCATCTAGTGATAAACTCACAGAGCTCAATCGTTCCAACTAACAGAGAAGGTTAAGGGATGACTTGATTTGTCTGTAAGCACCTACATGGGGAACAAATATTTTATAATGGGCTCTTCAATCTAACAGAGAAAGGTAGAGCATGATCCAATGGCTGGAAGTTAACGTAGACAAATTCAGCCTGGAAATAAGGTGTACAGTACACTTTTAAAAGTGAGGGTGATTAACCATTGAAAAAATTTACCAAGGGTCACGGTAGATTCTGCATCGCTGACCATTTTAAAAACAAGATATACTCTAGGAATTATTTTGGAGAAGTTCTCTGGCCTCTGTTAGACAGGCGGTCAGACCAGGTGATCATAATGCTCCTTTCTGGCTTTGGAATCTATGAACCTCCAGTTCTTCAGTAGTCAGTTATTTAAGTCTTCAGTAATGTTTTGACTGCTGTACATGATTAGGTAGTAGCACTTCAAACTGAATCTAAACAGGCACAGCAGGTTTTCTCTCACGTGGCAGCTGGCATCTCAGTAACCAAAGTTTAGACATATACTGAGTAAATGCTCAGAAAGCACTTCAGTGCTGAAAATAGTTAAGTGCGATTATTACTAATTTTGTTCTTCAGCACTGCCGATCAGAAAAGTGATCCTCTATTCTGGCCCCGAAGTCACAGTGTACTTCCTTGACTGAGACCTTGTGATCAAAACCTGTGTTCTGCCCTGAAAAAGAATGGGAAAGGTAAGTGCATGCCATGCTTTGTTGAGCAATCTGAGCCTAGTCCTCATCTCAGGCCTTTTCGACAGCAGCAAAATTCAGACACTAACAAGCCTTCACCCTGGGTTGGCTCATCCTAGGGTTACTTCTTCCAAGGTCTTTTTGTCCTTGCCTCTCTAACTTCTCTCTCTCTCTCTTTCTGAAGGGGGAAGAGTACTCTCCCCCACCTTCTTTATCCTGAATTGGAGCTAATGAGTAGTGATGCTCTCAAAAATAGGGAATAGAATCCAGCGTAAAAGTGTTTGATCAGCTCAACTAATGTACGCCAAGTGGACTGGGTTCAAGGATAGAGCAGATGCTGTCGCTGTGAGGTCCTAAAATCTGGAAGTCAATCATAGACAGGTATAGATACAGTCCCCTCAAGAGAGCATGTATCCATCTAATATCAATCTACGTTTGATCTTACAATTAAATACAGCGAACTTGTGATAAAGAACATCCAGAGGACTGGAAAGAGCCAGCCTATAGAAAACTGCTCTGAGATGAGGGTACATCAGTGGTTGCTTAAGATGGGATTGCAATATCTGGGGTGGGGAAGGAGGATGGGTTGTCTTGGGACAGAATAAATGGTATTAACTCCTTCACCCTACCCCGGGCCAAAAATTCCTAACTCCAAATAAAACTTTGATATGTGTGATTGAACCTGGCCATAGCTCAAATGTCTTTGGCCTGGAAGGTGACTTTCAGCTGGAAAATATCTCCAGAGTGAATGTGGGTGCACCGACGGAAGACCTGCCACGTAAGTACAGTGAGACCTAAGAATAGCCTCCAGTTGGCCAAACTCTTGTGTATCTAGTATCACTAACAATCCTGTGCCATTTTATATAAGCAGGCCAGAAGCAACGTGTGCTTTGAGATGTAAAGGACTAGACCGTACTCTACCAGAATACAAGTGGACGGTGTGGCTAATGTTTTCAAACCTGGGTCTAAACTTTGATGCCTGGGTCCTAAATAAGTGGCCTAATTTTCAAAGATGCTGTGAACCCTTTGCTCCCCTGGAGATCACTGAGAGCTGTGGGTGCTCAGCTCTGGAAAATCTGGCTGCTTATTTTGATGTCTCATTATGGAACAGGGTACTTAACTTCAGGCAGGTGAGTTTTGCAGTTGTTGGCTTGTGATTCTGTGTGGTCTTGATCAGGCCCTGGTCATGTGCATTGTTAAAAAGGTACAGAATTAACCAGATCAGTTATTCAATTGTCTCTATAGCATTGCTGTGATTAGACAATTCTAACCTGTTTTATTAGATCTAGCTGAATATTCTGAAGATGACACCAGTGAATGCACAAAGGGCTCTCTCTCATTTAGTCTGGAAAAGTCATGTACATCAAGCTGGGAGCTTGCTTAACCAGTTGAGCTTCTGATCACCTGCCAGCATGTGTACACTGATGAAACCACCTTATGCCCAGATCATACGTAAGATTTATTCTTAGCAAATGCTATTTAAATGGTAAATTGTGTAAATTTTAAATTATGTTCCCCATGGCCCCCTTGCTTGGGTGAAATGGCCCAAGAGTGAGATCCTTTATAACACTCTGGCATTCATCAATGTTAAATTTCCTGAGCAAATAAATCTATCAGGTTTCCATCAGCTACTACTACGTCTATATATAGATTCCCTTTCTAAAAATAAAGGCTTATGGTACTTGAGCAATGTTCTATTCCATGACCCCTGGCTTCATATGAAAAGGTACATAGGAAAAACAGCCAGAGGCATGGGGAGCCATGCATGTAGACACTAGGGGCAAGTCATGCTTGTGTGTAACTCCTCATGCAAATGGCTAAGAAAAGCAGTTGAAATTACAATATTTCTTAATTTTTAGATTAGGTGGGAAGTCAGTTTCACTGCAATTTCCTACCATCACTTTATGCTAAATGTGGAGTCTTGCACAGAATTTTTACTCACTAAAAATATTTCTTGCTGTCATTTCTGGCTAGGAGATCAAATAAACAAAGCCTGCGACAGAGAGATAATGAAGCTTCAGTATTTCTGGTTTTGTTTATCTGATCTTCTAGAAGAAAGGTATCACGGCATTGCTATGAGCAACAACTATATGAAACACATCAAATAATTATGAAAATATTTGTTTCTGAATGTAAAGTTAGCATGACATTTGCTTTAGAGTAGCATCTATGTGCGTGTATTTTAATATTTCTCCAGCATCTTTAGCCAAGGATCTCAAAGTGTTTCCAGACTTGGGAACTGATCTTACCAGCTTGTCCACACAGGCATGAGCAAGATCCCCGCCTGCGCAGAGCAGGCCTCAGGACTCTGGCTCAAGCACCTTAGGCAGTCTCACAATGCCCCAGTGAGGCAGGTCAAGTAGCTCAGTGGTTAGAGAGAGGCACAGATTCGGTCGCTTGCCAAAGGTCAGACAAGGAGACAGTGGTGGAACTGAAGAGAGCGCTTGAGAGTCTTGCTCCTGGTGCTGCACTTTAACCAAACGGCTCTGGAGATATAATCACCCTAAGGCCATGGGAGGCTCGAGGGCTGGAACGTTGGGCCAAGTCTGCATTTCTAAGAAACCCTTTTTTTCTAAGCTCTGACCAAAAGATGCAACTATCTGATGACTAGTTACATAATCCTGTATGTAACACGTGAGTGGTCTGACTACAGGTCTGAACAGACAGGGCATCACAAATAGCCTCACCATCCTAATGGGCAGAGATGTCATGGAGCCTGAACTTCCCCCTCATGTCTCCAGCAGACTGGGGCAGGGGAGGAAGCTTATTCTGCTGGTCTCCTGTGAATGTATTTCAGGGCTAAACAGAAGGCTTCAGGTTCCACTCCCCTGCATGTGCTACCTTTCCAAAGCAATCCGTAGATCTTGCTTTTTAAGGATGACATGCCTAGGAGTTTTAAAAATAGAGCTTGGGCCTTTTTATTCTGCGGTATCTGAAAAAGGCTTGACAGGGTTTTGTTTAGGGCTGGACTTCGTTTTGTTTTTACTTTCAGGCGATGTCTAATCTATGCGCTGGGGGTACGATTCCCCTGCTCATGTACGCATGTGTTAGCATGAGTATAAATAATAGTGAAGCCACAGCAGAGCGGGTAGCAGCAGGGGAACCATGGCTGAGCCGTATGGGTATGTGCCTCCCACAGCTACGCTGCTATTTATGCTTGTGCTGGCTCCATGAGAGCTGGCATCAGTGAGAGTACATGAGGAAGGGATCACACCCCTATCTCCTACTGTAGCCGTAGCCTTAGAAATATCGGGACTCTCAAAGCTGCTCTTCCCTTGTTTTGCTGGAGGACCTCTTAGGGAGGGTGTGGGTGTGAGAGTGAGTGAGTTTATCTGTACAGTGAGTTCTTGCACTCCAGAGGGGTGGGGCTGCTCAATCTGTGAGAGAGATTTCCTCCAGAATGTATGTTAGTCATTGAAGTAAAGCAGGCATGAACAAAAACTAGCACACCAGAGTGTTAAGCAATCTGACTAACAATCCCTTGCCCTCTCAGCTGTTGTGATGTGCTCATTTCACTGTCATTCATGACATTCATGACTGATGAAACCTAAATTTCTAAGACAGAAAACCCCATTGGGCGTGGGGGGAGATGACTGCCTGTCAAGCCTCCTTTAGCCCCCACAAGGAAGCATAAGTAATGGATGTAAGCCCAATTTCCCACCCTTCTTGCAGGTCCCCTTTAGAGCAGGCTGCGTCTTGATAGTAAATGTAAATGCTGGGCGTGTCTTGCTAGCATTTGCCCAGCAGGGGGAGATGTACTAGAAGGGAGCAAAGCACAGCAAGAGCAGAATAACACAAGCTGCTGCTGCTGCTAAATGCTAGCAGAGAAAAGCGATCGCTGGGGCCAAAGAGGACGACAGGAGGCAGTGAATAGAACAAGGGTGAGCAGTGAGGTTAGGAAGTGATGCGGAGTTAGGGGGATAACCCAAATGCACGAGGACAGGGCAGTTTCTCTTTCCGGTTGGACTAGAATAGAGGACAAATGGCCCTAGACTGTATAAATGATCTGAATTAAATGTTAAATTTAACTTCTCTAGTCTAGCTCATAACAAATGCATCCCTTTATGTGTGTGTTTCTCTCTGTACGCGGGCTGAAAAACCAGCAGTGCTTAAAATTCAGTCCTTAAACTAGCCCAGGTTTGCCGGTGAAACCAAGGATTGAATGAAGTGTCTGGGGAAGTGGTCTTTTAACAGTGCCACTTCATACAAGGTACTTAAACTAACAGGACAATATAAGGGATCGGATGCTGATTAAGCTGCATAAGGAAAATGGAAATATAGTAAATTATACTGGCATGGTTAGAGAGCTAACTGCCCCCTCGGCCCTGCTCCCTACATGCTCTTGTCACCCCAGTATTTCTCATCAGTTGGGGCAGCCATGAGGGCCTTTTCCCCCTGCAGGACAGGCCTTAGCCAAGCGATGCCTTTTGTAAATGAGGGGTCCCCAACTCTTGCTAAGTGTGAACCCTCAAACCTTCCCCTGAGCTGAGTTCCAGTCTCTGCCCATCTCCTGAGTGGGGTCAGGGTCCCCTCTGGAAACACACCAGTTCCCCCAGTGAGGGTGGCAGTGGACCAGCCCTTTGACTGCCTGCATTTTCCCCCCGCATGGAGGCTGTGAGGCCCTTTTGTTCCGTATCTGCTGAGTAGAGGTGATGCTTCCTCCTCATCTGACTCAGGGACATTTCTATTGGGGATCTGGCAGTATTTTACTCTCAGGGTGCACAGATAGCGGGAGTGTGAATTCAGTTGCATGTACATTTTACATCCCCTTTGGGGCTATATCCTCCTGATTAGCCTGCTGCATTGGAGGGCCAGCATCCCAGCCCTCCTCTGGCCTGAATATCAATATGCTCACCTGCCATGGCTCCATGCCAGTGGCTGAGCCTTGGGAGTTGGCCTGTTGGTGTCATGACCTCTGGCAGCTAGAACACGCAGATATCTGGTCTATTTCCTCCCACCTCAGTCCAGTGCTGTGCTGGTCCTTGGTTCCTTTCCTGACGGTCAGAATACACTGGGTTAACTGATGTGCTCAGCTCTTGAGAGTTTAGCTGCCTGTCTACATAACTCCACCTCCTGACTTTTCTAGAGTTGCTTGTAACTCATCCTTCATGTCCATCTTTTCCCTATTCTCTTCCTGACAAAGAATATAGCGCTGGTTTTCTCTGTTTTTCTTCTGCTGTATTTGCTTTAGCTGCTCTTGGTACTTCACCATTGTCCCAATCTCACTGCTGTATATGTTCCATTTACTGCCACTGATTACACCTTTGACGGCTCCTGGTCCCTTGAAACAGCCCCCCCACTCCCTAGGTCTTGGGCCTTTAGCCATCTGGAATCATGCAATTCTCTCACACTCAGAATGGCCCCTGAGTTGCAGTATATCAACAGTGATTATCTCAGCAAGTCTGACTTCAGTTCAGACCCTGCAGTTTTGTTCCCTCTAGAGCTATGATGATAGTCAGGGCAGGCTCCAGGCCCCAGCGTGCCAAGTGCGTGCTTGGGGCTGCATGTCGCGGGGGCATTCTGCCGGATGCTGGGAGGGCGGCAGGCGGCTCCGGTGGACCTCCCGGGAGGTCCACCGGAGCCGCAGGACTAGCGGACCCTCCGCAGACATGCCTGTGGGAGGTCCACCGGAGCCAAGGGACCAGTGAGCAGCAGAGCGCTCCCCGCGGCGTGCCGCCGTGCTTAGGGCTGCGAAATGGCTAGAGCCGGCCCTGATGATAGTATCCAGAAACCAAACAGCCCCCTTAGAGCCAAGTATTTATTTAGAACAGAAGCATTTCAGAGAAAAGACCTTAAAACAATGAACCAGGCTACATGCATGACTGCCTTTTCCTAAGGCTTATCCTTCCCTGGAGCTAGGGTCCAATGCTTTCCAGCTCCTCCAGAGTCTCTCCTCCGTCAGTTGGTCTCTCCCTGGGCAGCTCAGACAATGGACCTCATTTGTCCTGAGGAAGGTTTTTCAACTGTTTCCTGTTCTTTTGATCTCCAGTCTCCCAGCCTGGCAAAACAGCTGTGTCACTTTGGCCTGGAGTCTGGAAGTAGGCCATTGTCATTCATGTGTGTTTGGGGTGTTCTCATCTGGGGACCCATTTCCTTGCCTTCCTGTTTGTTCTTCCCAGAGCATCTACTAAGCGAGATCAGTGCATTTATACAAGCAAGTCTTACTATCCACTATACAATAACTTCACTGACCAGGTCACGTGCAATGTTCATCAAATTATTACATTTCAGTATGCTTAGATGATTACGTGGCAGCTCCTCATCCATCTCATATACCCACCTTTGCTTATAGGATCAGGGTCAGTTAAAACTGCCTTGCCTCTCTAATTATAAACTGTTCAATTACAAAACAAACAACACTGCAGCGATATTCATCATTGGACCTACTGGACAGCACATGCATACATAGTTACATACAATACACACAGTAAACAAGTTTAGTTCTGGCTTTGGTAAAAGGCTTACCAAAGAAGAGTACATAAGATGCTATCAATAGCCATTTTAGAAATTTCATTATATAGGGTTGGTGTATTATATATACTTGTATATTGGTGAACAAGCAGCTATTACTCAAAGTAGGTTTGCATTATTACTACCATAATAACTCTTAACTCTGGATGTGCATGATGCGCTAAATCTTCCAGTGCTTTATTGGGAGTTTTGACTGTAAATGAACTGCAGGATTCGGGGACATAAGTCATGCCTCGGGTATGGCCTAGGAAATAGCCAGGAACAAAGCGGTGAAATGTGTCACATGGTGTGACACCTGCATCTGAGATCAAAAGGATTTCACAGCTTCTCGTGCAGAATGATCCTCCGGGTAGTTTCTCACGAAAAAGGATGTTGTTTTAATCCTCCTTCATTTTAATGTCTGCTTAAGGATTGATTTATCCATGGCAGGGTTTACCTAAAGCTTCCATTGTTAATACTAAAGCTTTCTCTTCATTATAACTGCTAATAAATATTTGATGGTGAAATTCACAAATTAGGTGACTGGGGCACAATAGATTACTTAGTTATTTCTCACCCCTGGGGGCAGAAATGTCAGATTGATGGAACCTGTCCTGAACAGATGGCTGCTTGTCTCAGCTCAATTTGGGAGGGAGGCAATATAGCCCCCACCCAGTATTATCAGGCTTTTCAGCCATTCATCTGATGTTGTTTGCATTTTATTTTTCTTTTCTCAAAGGAGCTGGAGGACCAGGATTTCATGATTTAACATGCAATACCTGCTGCCCTGAGCCCTGCACATGCAGTGGTTGGGCTGTTAGTGTTGCTAGTCAGGTCCTGAATCACAAAGAAGGAAGAAAGTCAGTTTTACAGGCTGACAAAGCTCTCTCCTCTTCTGGCCCTTTCTCTCCCCTTGGGGTTAGAGCCTAAGCAAAGGGAGAGGAGTAGCCTTCACCGATGAACCAGTGTGTCAGTTATTGAGTGGCTGTCACTGTGGAACTGTTGGGAAGCCATCAATAGAGGTTGCTATGCTACCACCACTAGTAAGAGTCAGAGGAGGAAGGATGTGCAAATAAAAGGACAATAATAGTAAGTGTTGATATCAACAAGGAGCTGGGATAAACACTTGCCTCAGCCTGGTGCATAAAGTCAAAAGCCCTTAAAGAGACAGTCAGAAAACCTGAGGCCAAATGTAAGTTTCATGTGGGAAAAAACAAAAGTTATAAAACACGCTTTTAAATGTAAGAAGAGAATCTTATGATTGGACTTATGGTTCTGCTATTCCCCTGTAGCCATGTATTGCAGCATTGTGCTAGTGCATGAGAACCAGAAAGCAAAACTGATGAGTCTATGTGCACCATCCAACGTGAAGGTTGATTTAAAAAGTCAAGCAAGTATTTAAAACTGTTTTGGTTGTTAATAACTAAAACTAGTGCTGGGAACATAGATCAGGATTTTTTTAAAATCTTCTGACTACACCTAATGGGGGTATATCGCATTGGCAAGAGAGACAGTTTGACTTGCTAATTGACAGTCATGTTCTTTTAGACCAAACTTTAGCTTTTCTCATGAGTTCAGTGTGTAACTTGTCTGTTTTATCAGGCAACTATCACTGCAGTAATAACTTTCAACTTTCTTCTCATGTTTAAAGACATGATTGTTTGTCTTAACACATTAACAGCTAGGGTGACCAGGTGTCCCGATTTTTATAGGGACAGTCCCAATTTTGGGGTCTTTTTCTTATGTAGGCTCCTATTACCCCTCTCCTCCATCCCGATTTTTCACATTTGCTGTCTGGTCACCATAACAACAGCAGGGTTTCCTCTTTCTAGATATACAGCTTCCTAGTTACTGTTCTATCTAGTTTAATTCTGTACATTCATTTCTCTAGGCTCCAGAAGCCATCTCTTGTTTGAAAGGCTAAAGAAGTGATGGCAGCAACATGTTAATAAAAAAAAATTCAAATTCTGATCTGACATGCATTCCTTGAACACCTGGAGCCTGATTTTCTCATTGTCCTGCACCTTGGGTCGCGAAAGATACCAAGTTAGCATTGTATTGCTTGTAAATGATGTAGGGCAATTGAGAACCAGGCTTTCAAACTCTAGGTTGTTTTTTTTTTGTTTTTTTTTTGTTTATTCAAAGAAATCTCAATGTAAAAAACAAATTTAACAGCTAGCCTGGACAAGTGCCTGGACTCCACCTCTCGCACACAGGGACAAGCTCCACATCCCACACTATAAAAAGACTGCCAGCGACACCCATGACTTAGGGCTCAGGTGGAGCAAATGACAATTTGGGGGAAATTTTACCAGCATTACTACTGGTATAACTATACCTGTATACCTCCCCGTGTGGACAGCTCAGAATATCAGTGGCCTTTTCTTCTATACAAGAAAAACTGATAAAAGGCCACTGTTGTTCTGGATAAGACCGTGTACGTGGGAAATAATTGTATTGGTATAATAATGCTGGTAAATTTCCCCATATGGACCAGCCCTTTTGTACACGGAATGCAGAATTAGGCCCTAAATCTACAGAGAAAATAATCTGAGGCCGTATTAGAAAAGTGCATTGGTTTAACTAGATTGACTTAAAAATCGGTCCTATTAGCATCTTCATCTGCAATATTTGGAGACACTGGCCTATCTGGAACTATGGATCATCAAAATTCTAATTCATGTAAATGAAACCTGCTTAGCTGCTAGATTCCTTCCCCCCTGCCCCTTTCTGCCCTAGGAGGATTCAGAGTTGCCTCCCTGTAAGGCTTCTAGCTCTATGGTTTACATAAGCTAAACCAAAGTAAGGTAAGAAGAGTTAAACTGATTTAAGTGCATCTACATTAGGGGTTAGCATCTGTTTAACAAGATTGATTTTTAAACTGATTCAGTTACTCCAGATGAGGCCTAAAACCACATATAAATGAGAGATTGTTTTGGCTAGTCTTTTATGGTGGTCTTCCCCCCAGTTATAGTTAAATCAGACCAGTTTCAGTCAGAGGGGCTTGATCCAATGATCTGTTATGTTAGCAGGGCTTATATCCTGTCTGTTGTGGAACCCCAGATGCTGTACCATTTGGATTCCCCATCCTAAATTCTGCCCTGGAGGTGACCTTTTTACAGCAGATTGAAAATATCATCCAGAGGTCAGCGTTTGTCAAGGAACAAAGCAGAAATTTAAGTGGATTCAGTTGTTCTTAGCTCATTCTAATTATGCAGATACACACAGAAAATAGAAATACCCTCCATGCTTCAGGAACTGGCTGGCAACCAAAATGTTACCCTGAGGGAAGAAAACAAAACTGAAATGTCTTCTTCAGACATAATGTTCTTTCTTTAATGAGCAAGGGGAAAAAAATCCCACCTAGCCACTTGCTGTTTTCATCCTATCTCTACTGCAAGTGGAGGCAGAGGGCACTTCCCTGCACTTATGCACACAATAGAGATTGTGAAGAGCTCAACACACACAGACTGCTCTGCCTGGAAATACTTCACACACCCTCTTTCCCCCCCCCCTTTTGCTTTTTTGGTGATGTCACATTATAAAATGATCGTGATTCATTTAGTGGTTGCCATAGCAATGCTTGCTATGCTCATATCCACCACATTTGCAGCAGTCATTCACTGGGAATGAGTCAGAGAATGTGGGTTGGAGGCCAAAGCCTGTGTCGGTGAGCAGCTGTGTGAAGCGCCTCGGACAGTGGCTGTGTTTGCTTCTGCAGGGAGGCGCTTGACTACCAGGTGATTAAGGAGACTGCAAAGATTCAGGCAGAAAAGGCCAAAAGTGCAGTCCCCTCCAGTAAGTTAATAGTGCAGGTAATTTACCCTGCTACAGTGCTTTCCACTCAAGGGTCTTAAAGCACTCAGATACTCAGCTGTACATCCCCATGTGAGATGGGGAGTATTACCAGCTTTTTGCAGATGGCAAAACAGGCCTGGGAAAGGTTGGGACATGCCCCAGCTCTCTCAGATGGTCTGTGGCATAGCTGGAAGTAGAATACTCTGTCTTGTGACTCCCAGTGCCGTCTTTCAGCCACAAGGCTACAGCTTGCAGTATCCCTGTTGCAAGAAAGAACAGGAAGGGAGAGAGCCAGGCAGTTGGAAGACCTGTGAAGTCAGTGAGCCTCTCTGCAGGAGTGCTGGTGTCTGTCTCCTGGTTCTTAATACAGGATGAGGTGGTGACTTTGCAGCTGATTTGCCTTCAAATCTTGCCTTCTCTTCTCTAATCTTTCCCTGCCCTGTAGTTAAAACAAACAAATCGGGGGCGGGGGGGGGGGCTATTCTGACTTGCTCAAAAGGAAAAACTGTTCTTGTTTTTAAACTGTGGCTTAACCTGCTACTCATGAAAGTGCAGAAGCTAATAACATGGGTTAGAGGAAGGCATATCAGGAGTAGATGCCATTCTGTCTTCCTTCAGCTAGCTCTGCCAATGCCTCTCAGGTTGCTCAGATGCAGCTTTCACCAGGGTAGACCAGAGGCACATGAATAAGTTTCCTGAGAGGCGATTATTTCAGCAGACCCAGTGGTGTCCATGGTGCTTCCCAGACTAATGTAAGACACAGTCCCTGCCCAAAGAGCCTCACCTAGAAAGGGCAGATTCCCCCATCCGTTTCAGAATATGCTGAAAAGACAATCAGATGTGCCATGCTAAAATCTGGCTTAATGGAGAAGTTTTAGCCATCAATGAGTACCACTAATTTTGCTGCGTAAAAGAGAGAGACTTGTACACCTCTGTCCACGAAAAAGGTACTCCTAAATTGGCATGAAGATCCTGCTGTGTATATCAGAACATGCCACTCAGAGTGGAATGGACCTGAGCATGTGAGGGTGTGGCACTTCAATTAGATATTTTGTCTTATTCATTTTTCTGCCCTTCCATTAATTGTTGCATTCAAATCATATTTAAATAGTATAAATGTTGGGATTAGTCATTTACAATATGGTGGACTTTTACTTTCCAAGGTATTTTTCAGGAAACAAGTGCTCTACAAGAAAACTATTTTTGTTTTAAAATATATAGTAAATGTAAAATAAATGAATAATTCCCATCAGAAAGCAGTTGAAGTAGCCACATAGGTTTTGTTTTACCCATCTGGGAATTATCTGACTTTGATTTTAATGTTTTTTATTAGATTGTGGAAACACCCAAAAAACTTTCCAAATGCACAGGGAAATATAGCCCCTGCCCTGTATCTCTGGGGTGGGACTGGAAAAACAAGAACAAAGGCAAAAATAGGATGCTAAAAAATACCTTCTATGGAACTCTTTATGGAAAACCAAACTGGTTTGTAAGTACTGTTGCACCATTATACTCCTGAAAAACAACATGATGTAACTCTGCAACTATATGAAACACATGACCTGACTGTATGCAAGGTATTTTTATATAATACTGTCCAATTTTAATAAAATTAAACCCTACTGACTTCTTCACTAAAGCTCTACTTATTAAGTACTATCACAATTCTGAGTGAGAGAAAAATCACACATTCTTCACCTTTGGTAAATCAAACAGGAGAAGTGGAAGAACTGGAAGGCTTAAGAAAAGAATTAGAGAAAAATAGGAAAAAGGACAGCATCCCTGCCAATAACTGATTCATTCATGTTGGTTAAGCTCTTTGAAGATAAGTGCTTAGTAGTAATAGTACTTTGAGTAAGATGATGATCATATTGGTGCAATGAACAATAAATGGGTAAGATGCCCCTTTCTGTAACATGTTGGTAGTCAGCACCTTCAGCACCACACTCCTTATTCACTTACAAGTGAAGTCAACTTCACTGATTTTGCCATTAGAGTTAGCGTACAAGAGGAATGCTGAAGTGTGGCCATAGCCTGAAACCTACAAACTGTTGATGGGAAATTCCTCCAGGCTTAAAAACAGTGAAAATAGTTTTTGAAATAATAGTGCTACTATGATGACACTCTGAAATACAACACATTTCAAATGAGGGAAATTAGCTGTGCCTAGATAACTATATGGATCCCATCAGTGTAGTTTCTGGGCTTTATTTACATTTTATATCTTAATTATTAAATGGATTAGGATACACTTTATTTTGTCTGCATCATTAATAGAACATCTTCACTATTTTTTTCTGTAAAATAATCTCTTTGTTGCATGTGGTCTATTCTTACTTCCCCAAAGAAAACAGGCTATCGCATATTTCTGATGCATTATGTACCTGAAGCTAAGTAATCACTGATAACTGCATTACACTGTAGAATCTGTTCCTGTGTTATTGATAATTGCACTATGACAGTTCCTGTATTACTAAGACTATTATTCTGATCTCTCTTTCTAAAGGATGGATGCATAATGAACTGTCATGAGATATGATTTTGTACATGGGGGGGAGAAAGACATTTAAAAACTGTCAAGGCAACAGCTGAATTAAGGCCCTGCCTAATTTCTTATTTCATATTCATGTCATATAGGATTATCAGCTCCCATTTGCCAATGTGCTGTCTTAAATACCGTATTTTATTTATTTACTTGATTGAGTATGTTTTAGAGTTATATTAAAACCTAATGGCATGATGATGGAAAAAATCTGTTGTTTTACTGACACTCTCCCATGCCATCCCCGACAGCGTATAGGCAAGAACAATTGTGCAGAGATGAAGGCAGGTATACAGTTAAAACAACTTCCAGATAAAGCCAACCAACCCAGCAGGCTCCTGAAGGAGACAGGAGGATTGGCAGGTGCTCCCACAGAAATGCTAATGAGCAACACTAGCAGCAGACAGATGATTCCCGGAAGGAACCAGCTGGAAGGAAGAGAGAGCTGGAGTATGAGACACCAATGTGGTGGTTTCTTCTTTGCACTGTGGCCAAGCTGCCAGAGGCAAACCAACCTTTATATCATTTATACCTTGGGTATGGAAAACCTTGATATATTATGAACCATTTTTGAGGGGATTGGGAGAGGAAAAACTTCCCTACTCAGCCAGTGATTGGCTTTATCATTTTGGATTCCTTATCGTTCCTAATCCCTAAAATGGGGATAACACTTGCCTTTGGCAAAGTGCTTTGAGAGCTTCATATAATAACTGCACCTAGCTCTTATATAGCACTTTACATCAGTAGCTCTTAAAGCACTTTAAAAGAGGTCAGTATCGTTATCCCACTTTTACAGATGGGGAAATGGGCACAGAGACTTCCGCAAGGTCACTGAATGGAGCTGGTGGTGGAGCCAGGAATAGAACCCAGGTGCCCTGAGTCCCAGTCCAGTGTTCTGTCCTCCCAGGCAACATGGCCTCAATACAGCAATTAAAAAAAACCCAAACAACCTGAATGAGAGCAGAGTGTTCTTATGAGGTGGTAGGCTGTATGTGGTGCAGCTGCTACATTTACTAGCCAGAGTTATCCAGTGTGACAAAATGCCCAAGTCACAAATCCTCCCTGCCCATTTTTTGTGAATTTAGTGTGGGTGAAAGATGGATGAGTGACAGCCCCAGCTACTGGAATCTTCACTGATCCATAGAGCAGATGCTGGACAGACAGTAGCAGTGTAAACTTTTTTTTTTTTAAATATAAAAAGTAGGATGTAAGTGGTTCCAAGTAATAACAGACAGAACAAAGTAAATTACCAAGCAAAATGAAACAAAAACACGCAAGTCTAAGCCTAATACAGTAGGAAACTAAATGCTGGTAAATCTCTCCCTCAGCGATGTTTTCATGTCATCTCCCACCGCTATGCCTCATCTCTGATCTGAGGGGATCTGATGTGCTGAGAGCATTTGAATACCTCACTGCCTGTTCAGTTCTTGGCCTCTCTAATGAAACTGCCAACAAAGGTGCCAATTAGTGCCACTAGTGGGTGGGCTCAGTTCATTCTCTCTTTGCAGCTGAATGACCTATGACAGTGATATCGAAGATAGTTGCAGTGCGGCAGAAATACCAATGTGTTGCATTGTGAATTTACCTCCATGTATCATTGGGCTGGTACAAGTTGATTTTTTGCCCTTTGGAAGAGCCAAACTGGTTTGTGTGTTAAAAAAAAAAAGCTCCAGAAAGTAAAATTCCAAGCATTCTTCCAAAAAGGCAAGGAAATCAAGAGCATGGTTCTAGCTTTGCTAGCTACAATATCACTGGGAGAGGTGCCATGTTTTGATACAAAGGTAGCACATACTAGCTAATTATCTCAGAGTACTGGAAAAATGAGTTGCATAACAGTCCTGAGTGCATATTTACACCCACTCTGACAAATGATAAAGAAATCAAGGAGATCATCATAAGAGAAAAATGATTTCATATGAAAAAGCAATAAATTAACACTCTTCAGCAGCTAAGTCTTAAACCAAATATTATAGCGCAGGACAGGGCTAGGAGCAATTGGTATGTGAATAATAAGTTTGCTACTACTTAATGCTGCAGAACATGGGATAGTCATTAACATTCTCATGGCAAAAGCAAACACGTTTAACAACTCACTGATATCCCTCCCATTTTAAATACAGGCTTTTCATCACTTACGTGGTTTTGAGAATGCCAGCATTACCAGAACATCAGGCAGTGTTGAGTGCCTGACAAGCCACTTGATCATCAGATCCAGAGCTTCTGCAAGCATCAATTTTTGTTTCCATGTTAGAACACAAGTCCCCTAAGTAAGGCAGTTACAAGATACTACCATGCTGGAAGAAGTCATAGTACATTTTGCATCAGGAGTGGAAGACAGCAAGGGTAAAAATTGCAGTTGAGTACAAAGTAATGTTAGGGTTAAGTGGAGGTTCAAGTAAGTTATCTCCGATGATACAGCATGAAGTATTGGTCATGTCTGTACAACTGGAAAAACTTCTTGTTCTCATCATTAGATTTCTCCATAGCTTTGGTTTTCTTCTAAGCTTCTGTAGTTTTGAGCCAAAAGTTTCCATTGGTTTGTCCACGGAGGTACCTGGGTTTGGCTCAGATACACCTTGACAGATTACCTATAAGAAGCAAGTTTTAAAAATATGCTTTATAACTCTGGAGTGAATTTTGTGTCAGACTGACAGATCTGGGCACCCGAGCCCTCTGTTTATCAATACAATAGATACCGCAAGAGCAGCATCAGTTCAAGCTTCCCTTGCAAAACGTGCCCCAATCCCACCCTAAAGATATCCTCTATCTGGCCAGGGGTTAATTCTGTTTCTACAGCACATTTAGGGCCCAATTCAATATTCACTGAAGTAAATGGAAACATTCTCATTGATTTTCTATGCAAGTTAGTTCAGGCCCTTTATCCCTAACCTAGCAACAAGAGTATCAGTTATGGTGATGGCAACATCACAAAACTACTCTATATGAAATTGACTGAAAACACCAACTCATTTTACACAGATCCGTCAAAAACTAAGTGATTTGCAAAGAACATTTAATGTATCAGTTTTTGGTGCATGCTGTTGAGTACAGAGTTATAGCTTGAGATAGTAACACAGCTAACCCCTGTAGTTCAGACCCACCTTTCTTGAAGACATGAAGTTGAATCCTCTCCATTCTCACTCTGAAGAGGTTCTTTTTTTTAAAATGTGAAATCGTTCAAATATGTCCAATTTATTTTTAATTGTTCTGAAGCAATTCTATTCTCCAAACAGAGAACAGAAAGGAAATCAGGCAGACTAAAATAACTACGTACTCCTAATCTGCTATAAATATTCAGTTCAATTTGTTGAATTTTAGCCAGATACATGCTAGATCTACAAAAGATCAACTTTGTCTCCCATTGCAATTGTACAAAGTATAGAAATTACCCTTAGCCCTCTAATATCCTGCATATACTTATTAAGGACCTAAACCCGTAGATATTTAAATCATGCGAGTAACTTTACTCATGTGAGTAGCCCAATTGACATCAGTGGGACTCATTGAGTGAATAGAATTACACACTTAAGTACTGCAGGATCAGTCCCTTAGGCCATGCTCTTATAAACTGCCTAGGCACTCAGAGCCCTACTGATTTCAACAGGGCTCTATGTGAATGCAGGGATCTGACCCTCAGATTGCATGCTCTTTGGAACAAGCAATGGTATCTTTTTACCTGCCTATGCTGCCTAAAAATTACTGTAAAATTATAATTAACAGCATGGTAGTTTTAGTGCAAGAAGCTAAAACACTATTTACCACTTTTTTGTAAAGCAATGAGATAACATATTTTCTCTCCCTGCTAGCAAAAGGCCCATCACATAACAGGGCATAATCAATAAATCACATGTGGTTATTTTGCAGATCAAACCATGTGTTTCTATATCCATGTCCAGACTGTAATAATGTTTGCATGATCTTGGATTTTTCCAGTTCCTTGCTGCTAGTTTCATTTTTTTAATTCTCAATTCAGTGACTGTAGGAGAAACCAAACTGCAACTGCAGTACAAGAATCAGCAGAAGACTCCATTTGCCAAACATCACTTCCCTCTATGGCTTTTTGATTGAAACTCATGCTCAGGTGAACACACTGCCTTTCTGCAAAGAAATCTTCAGAACATGTCACCTAGTCACCAGTATGAAAAACCAAAGCCACCTTAGACATTGACAGATCATGAGCTCATTGGTACATGGCACATCCAAATCAGTACAATAAGAAAAATTATTCTAGGCAAATAACCTGATGGAGAAAATTATAAGAAATCTGATAATTCCAATAGTTCTCTCTGTTCCATAAGAGGCAAGAGACCTTGAACCTGCAATTAGATGCCTGATTTTACTTCAGTGGGACTAATTGTGTAGTTATGTGTTTTCAGGTTCACTAGGTAAACCAAGGGTCAGAACTCTCAGAAATAGACTCCTTGGAAACATATCCTGCCATTAACAAAAACAAAGTTATAATAACGCTATAAGAATATGTGGAGATGTTTTGAGTATAGCAGTCCTGTCCGATCAGTGGCCAAGCAAACAGTGGGCTCTCTGTGACTAGGTTAGGTTCAAGCACATGTGAGTCACCATTAGAGCACTGATCCTGCAGTGGATCTATCAGAATGGATCCCTGAGCCCAGACAGAACCCCAAAGGGTGCTATCAGTACATACTGAAGGACTGGGCCTTAGTTACAGATCACTTATTATGAAAATATAGACAGGAACAGTGGCACAAAATGATCAGTTCAACACTACTTATGAACCTATTTTAGTTTCCTGCTGGGCTTTGACACAATTATTGGCTATAATTTTTTTTTAAAACAAAACAATATTGGCAACACTAAATTAAAAAGTCATGAGTCTGTTTCCAAAAACCATAAGGTTGGCTTAAGAATCATATTTGAAAAAAAATGAAAAACATTTTTTTTCCATTTGCATTCAGGTTTTCGAGCAGGTAGGAATCACATTTTCCAGCTTTACTCAGCAGCCACAAGGGCTACGACCATTTTTGTCCCCAGATAAGGAGCTAGGGCTTTAAGCAAAACACCAGATATTGATGGAGTGCGTGACAAGGCCTGGCTTCTCCTGAGCCACATACTAGGCTGGACACATTAAGTTTTGGGAACAAAAAATTCCCAAAACCAACTTCCTTCCAAGTGCATCCATTGCTGCAGTACCCATACAGCCCCAGTGCTACGAGTCACTGCCTGGGGTGGGGACACCAGGATCAGGGTCCCAAGGTCACAGCAGAGACACCACCCAAAGGCACCTGCAAGGGACCATGTATGTGCCTGGGAAGGACAGAGATCTGAGCCAGCCCCAGTGGCCTGGGGCACCTTGCAGATGTGCTGGGCAGTCCAGCCCTCATACCCTGACCCCTGTACAGCTCAGACTGGGCCTGGGCAGCTCTTTATAGACAACTCCCCTCGCCTCTCATCACTAGGGGATGGTTGCTGGGGAAGACGAGGCAGCCAATGACAGGCTCTAGCCCTTGCGCCTGCGCAGGGCCCGAAAGGCGGGGCCGCTGCCCACGCGAGAGCTAGAGCGCGAGCGCCGGTCCCGCTCTCTTTCCTCGAACGCGGGCGCGAGCCGGTCCTGCCCCCGCCCCCCCTTCCTCGCTAGCAGGCGGCCGGCAGCGCGCGCTGTCTGGGGGCTCGAGGCTGAGAGCGAGCGCGGGCGCGCGCCAGCCAGCCAGCCCCGGGGTCGGCGGCGGCTCCCTAGGTCCGTGTGAGCGGCGCACCGGGACCGGCCTTAAGCCTCCCAGCCCGCGCGCTCCGCCCGGGCCCGCGCGCGGCCGGGGCATGAAGCTGCCGTAGCCCTGCGAGGTGAGTGGGGGCGGCCGGGCCTACAGGCCGCGGGGGCCGGGCGGAGGGCTCCATGGGGGGTCGAGGGGCCTCAGTCTCCCCGGCATCCTCGGGGCGCCTTCCCCATCCTCTGCCTGCGGGCGTGTGAGGACGGGGGCGGCCCCTGAGTCAGTGCCTGGCCAGGGAAGGCGCCTGAGGTGCTGCCCCCCCGCCCCGCAGCCCGGCAGGGATTCCCGGGACCAGCCTCCAGCAGCAGCTTGGTACCTGCTTGTATTGTTAGGCTGTTCCCGGCCGGGGAGGACAGGGTGTCTGCGGCAGGCAGGAGATGAAGGCTAGCTTGGGAGCGGGCTGGAGACCGAGCCTCGGCTTGTCTGTATCGGAACGGCTGTGATGAAGATGGGATTTGTGCCCGTGCCTCGCGGATACGGGCTGGTAACAACTGCAAAGGGTGGGGGTGGCTTTAGGCAAAACTGAAATGCAGGGTGTCAAAGGAGAAGGTGGGCTTGCATGTCTTTCAGGCGTGGGCGCATTTTCAATTGCCAAATAGATCGAGCCAATAAAAATCTTTCGAGGGTCTAAAGGCCTGTGTTGTTCAGTCTACAGTATTGTGCCTGGTGTGATGCATTTGAATGAGCTGTTCAGGCAGCTAGTCTTCTGTGTGTGTGTTTTTTAAATGTAATGGAAACCGTTGCATTGTTTTTGTTTTAGATGGTGGATGTTGATGTTTGTGCCGTTGGAGATAGCATCAGAAGAAAAATGGATGCCCTGACAGATAGTGCAGTTGAGATTGTCCCTTTGGAGCTCTATGATTCAGCCAGAGCAAAAATAGCTGCTAATCTACAATGGATCTGTGCTAAAGCCTATGGAATAGGTAAAATCGCTTTCATCAGGCAATAGTTCTTGTCTCTATTCTTGCCCTTTTCATCTCCCCTGCCATCACACAAGTAATTAAATCAGGTTTAAATTACCTTTGTTTTCATTATCAATAATGTGTCAAACCTATTCCCATGTAATAATCCAGTATTTCATGATGCATCTAATAAGAATAAAGCAAACAATCAGAATAAAGTGGTGTATCAGGAAACCTGACAGTGAATGCTATCTATTGTCACTATGAATGATTTGTACTTCCAAAATCTTATTGTTCTTACTAAATAGGTTTTTCCTAAACCGAGCTGTTTGTTACCACCTGCAGACCTTTAGCTATGTAGGCCTCAAAGGCTTTATCCTGATTCCTTGTCTAGTCATCTTTACAGATTGGTGCTAGGACCTTAATGCTGTTTTTTTTTAACCACATTGTCATGTTAACTTCTTTTATTTTAATTTTAAGTTATGTAATTTATGAATCTGCTTCTAATTAGTAGCAGACTATTCCTTTTTTCCAAAAATGTGAACGAAGCTAATTTATGAGTTACAAATGCATTTATCTACATTCTAGAGTACAGGGGAGGAGGTAGTGTGATAAAGTAAGGAAAGATACTTCTATAAGCTGTTCTTTGTCAGAAACCATTGAAATCCAAAGAGTTTTCCTATGGCAATAATAAAGATTATGTTGGAACCTTGCAATACAGGCATCTGTATCTATTGCAGTAGACCTGCTTGTATATTGTGAATTTTTGCTTGCTATCATTTGAACATAAATAGCCATGCTGTATATAAACTTGATGGAATACTTGTCTTTATACAAAACATAACAAAAAACATGCAAAATCTTGTTTTGGAAAATTAGATAGCCCTGTTAATCTAACTCTAATTTGCTAAACTCTAATATGCTTACTGGATTAACAGTAGCTTATTTTGTGACAGGGCTGAGCAAAACAATACATTCCTGCAATTAAATATTTTAGATTGTTTTCAACAAGAATATTGGTTTCTTCTAGTGTTTTTTCAGAATTGTCAATATTTTCTGTCACTTTTGTATTTTTCTACAATTAAGAGTACAAAAGAGAGAGTGATATTGTTACTTTTAAGATTTATTTTCCTTTCTATAGAGTGTGAAGTTATTGCATTTTATGAGAGGAGTGAAGGGTAAAATAACAATAGTATGATTATCTAAACAAAAAAATTCTTCTGCAGCCTTTGGGGTTGTAAATATAACATAAATGTTGACTACTGCTACCACTATTAATAATTGGATATTCATGAAATATATTCATGTAGGACAATGCCTGTTTAGTTTTCAAGTGCTTCAGTTGTTTGTAATGCCTCATTAAAGAGATTTTTAGTGAGTAGAAATAAAACATGCTTTGCAAGTTATAGAGGTTCATTGTTTATATTTTGGCTTTGTTTCAAAAGAAGGACCTAATCCTGCATTAGGATCCACACACATGGATCCTGTGGTGCAGAGGAAGGATGACTGACTGCCTCATGTTTACAGTGGCATTAACCTTTGTGGAATTCTGTAGGCTCAGAGATCTGTACTTATGCCTTAATCCTGCATCAATCTGCTAAATTTGTAGCGTATACTAGTTAGAGAACTAGCTGTTATTAAATCAGTTGTCCTTTTCAACACTAGAAGTTTAGCCTAAAATTCTTATTTTTATTAAAAACAATATACCATTGCCAGTGATAGATGTGACGAGAACACTTGTGTAGAGAAGACTCCTGTGGCTACTGGCATTTTTTTCCCACTGTCATGTAGACCTGCTTGGATCAAATGTAAATAAGAGTTAAATGTCAGCAACAGTAGGAGCATTATTTTCAGTAGGTACTTTCATTGTTGCTACCTCTGGTTGGCTTCAGTGGGACTAGCTGCAATGTGTAAAGTTAAGCATTTGCAGAAATATTTGTAGGATCTGGACCTGAGTGAATTGTCTCCATATGGTGAGTTGCTTTGAGATATATTAGCATTACTTTGCTTTTTCTTTCCTAATCATAATACATCCTTTTCTACATTGTCTTCAGTGACTGCTTTCCTCCATGATTTTCTCTTTCTTTACATGATGCTTGTTCTTTCTGTTTTCTTCTTATAAAATCTATCTGTATCATACTCTATTTCTAGTTTTACTCCGTTCTCTTCTACTTCTAACTCCCACATGCTTATTAATTTGTATTATGATGGCATCCAAGGGCCTCAATGAAAATTGACTCTACTCTGCTGGTGGTTTAGAAATACACAGGAAAACATCATCCCTACCCCAAAGAGCTTAATTTTAGGGCTTGACTACACGATGGGGTAACGTGCACAACAGGGCTGTGATTTCTAAAGTACACTGATGTGCTGTGCATTAATTGGACTGTATAGATCTTGCTGGTGCATTCTAAAGTTTACTTAGTGCACTTTAACATAATGCTGTTTGAAAAAGTACTATGTTAAAGCACACTAGGAACCTTCAGTGCACACCAGAATGGTCTACTCTGTTCAGTTAATGCATAGCACATCAGACCAGTTACTGCACTTAGGAAAACACACCCCTGTACTGCTTATTATCTTACCACATCGACGATCCCTGATAAGTAAATGTAACAAGAGGTGGAGAGAGGGAAAATAACAGTGATAGTTAACCTAGGTAACAGTGTAATTATATGTGCTTATGGTTCCAGATCACTTGAAAATTTTTAAGCTCCATTTATGTGAAAAGTTTTTAAGACACTTACTTAACAAACAAGCATTATATAAAATAAAGGGAGGCTCCACTAGCCACAGGGCAGTGCCCTGTAGTAAAAGCCTATCCCTGGTGCCTGCAAGATGCTGAGATTTCTACCACTGAGCTCTTGCAGTGGCTCCTACTTTGAGATTCTAAGTTTAGTGTTAGGCTGGCTAGTAGGTATCTGAGAAATAAGAAGTGCACCAACAGCCTCCTCGGCTGCTGAAAGGAAGGACCCCCCGTCTGGTTGTGGGGACAGATTTGTGAAAAAACAAGAGGGTTTTTTTGGGGGGGGGAACCCTGTTCTTTTTTCCTTTTGAACTGCTACGTCACTGAAGTATTTACACAAATATAATATTTGAGAGCTGTGGGTACTAAAGTGTTCAGTTTTGTCTGAATATCCGCTGTAACTGTTCAAAAATGTTAAAAGGGAGATGTTGAGAACATTAAGGTTCTTGTTATGCCTGTTTGTCTTGTTAGGAAATAATGAAAAAGTTGTCTAACTGTCTAGATGCACTGAATGAAAGAGGAATGAATGGGTGGAGTTGTTGGTCATTATAGGGGTGTGGTTAGTATAAACTTCCTTTGGATGTTGAAGAGGGGAGTAGATGGAGCTGTGAATTTTTATGGGGTCTTGGCTTACTAGAATCTAGATAGGTCTGGAAGGTGGCCAAGACATCTGACCACTTTTGTTTTGTGTATGAAGTTGGCAAGGTCATCTTATTGTTTCATGCTCCTGTGTTGAATTTACAAAGTGATGATTTCTCAGTCTGACTATAGTAAATGTGAAAGCCAATGATGAGTACTGCAAATGGGTTATTAATGTTTAATGATTACCAAATGTTGGTGTATGAATTATTCTGAATTAGCATGGCTAACATTGAAATAAATGGTAGGAAAAATTGAATGGATTAAAGTAATGAAAACCTAATTTACAAGTAAAATGTACACACCATCAAGAGTTTGATGGATAGCAGTTTTGTTCGTCTGAAAGTTCAGGAAATCTTTTTTCATATACTTCAAGATCAAATGGGCTGTTGAATGAAACTTTTCTATTGGAAGTGGAAGAGCAGAAAGTTGATGAGATTGTTCTGCAAGTGAGATCTCTTTATGCCATTGTCTTTAAAAACATAGCTGTGGTAATTTAAGCCTCTATCTTGGGCTTATCATCATCATCATTCAGGAAAAGTCTGTGATGTCTTTGGTACCTGAAATATAGCAAAGATCGATTTGTGATTATGCCTGTAATTGACAGGCAAAACTCAAACTTGATAAGAAATTTTCAGCCTTTGTTCAGGCTAGCACAAAAGGAGCAATTAAAAAATAGTGGAGCACTTTGCCCTTGATATACTCTTCCAGACTAATTTAAACTATCTGGACCAGTACTAGAATAAGAAATAGGAAAAACAAAAGAGAGAAATAATAGAATCTACATTGACATTCATTGGTAAAATGAGAAATAACCCAAGAATTGCTGTATGCATCTATATAAGAAGAATACTTTGCTATTTAATTCTATCGATTCTTTATCTGACAAGAAGCTTGTATAATACTGTGCTTCAGTTCCTGAAGATGTCATCATGAATGTAGAGTAGTATAAGGAGATCTTTGCTGTTAAACTAGAAGGATGTAAAGTTTGCAGTTGTCATAAACTTTGATGTTTGGATGTTCAACCGAAGTCACTCAGGTGCTTTTGAAGATCCCACCTTAATGTACAAAAGCAATTGACAGAAGTTTTAAAGGAACTTGGCAGTCTACGGGTGGTACTTTTGCAGACTCATTGCTTAATTTTAAACAATAGGCCACATACTGGAAAACATTTGCCAAACAGCATAGTGAAATGGACCTGATCTTTGTCAGTTTTACTTTACTCTCAGGGGTCTGAATAGCAGCAGTCAAAAACTGACAAAACTGGTGAGTTTTCATTTTGCTGAGTCTTGAAAAAACAATGAGCAGTAATAAAGGTATTGGAGGTCTGCAAGTTTAGTAAGACAGTACTGCATCACTTTACATTTGGAAAGTGATCTTTGTAACCCTCAAGATGAGGAGCTTTAAATTCTTAAATGAAAACTTAGAATCTACAAAATAAATGGAAACTTTCCTTGGTGAGTGTCTACTTGCTAAGGGTAAGTGCATTTTTTTTTTTTCAAACCCTGGCCTATAAAAATATCATTGCATCTGTTTAACAGATGGAGAAACAGAGCCAAAAAAAACAAACTAACCCTTGGTTGGGAGCACTGTAGTCTGGTGGCTTAATCAGAGTACTTGTAGGGGAAGGATCAGACGTGGTTCCTAATTTTGGTTCTGGTACTAGTTGCTGTGACCTTTAGTAAGTCAGATAACTTCTGAGCCTTTGTTTTCCTGTCTATGAAGTGGCAGTAGTATTTACATACTAAATAATGTTTTGTGGTGCTATATAGGGGCAAGTATTACTGGCAAACATGAAATGGAGCTTCTGGTTCCCAGCTCTATGCTAAATCTACTAGATTATTAGGCCTCAGAGGTGGTATCTTCAGGAATACAAGTTTTTCAAAGTAGCTCTTTGCTATTTTGCAAAGATTTTAAATTACAAAACATTTTTCTGAATATTTGTGAGATTACTACAATTTCATTGAAGTTTTACCATTTTAAAACATGCAGATTTCATGGAGAAAGGAAGTCCACAATTAATATTTTACCCATGTTACTAATGTCTACATTTGTAGTATTCACCTTTTTAGTTTGAGCACCAAATGCCATAAAAATTAACTTTTTTATTACATTTTGACAGTAAAATTGGATCTGGGTCCAGTCCACATCACTCTTGCGACTGTAATAGCAACATCTATGTGTAAGGTTTCTAGCCTGGTTTCCCTGACTGATGTGGGTAGGGTTTTTTCCCTCCCAAGTAACATTATTATAGATGACCTTAGAGAAGTCTATAATACAGTTCTATAATACAATTATAAGGACAAAAATCTCTTCTAATTGGTCAGGGAAACATGCAGGAATGACTTCAGACCATAATGTAGACAAGGCCTTAATTGCAGAGCAGGAGTGATTAATGCTTTATTGCATTTTAGTGTAGCTTTAAGTATACACATGCAGGGCTTACTTAAATGATTGTGTAGACATATTACTAAGTTAAAATTTGATATAAAATTAAATTTTTGCTTGGATTTTGGTTCTCTATCGTGGTATAACACCTCAAACAGTGTTATTCTACTACCTGCTTTTGTAGTTTTGATAACAAGTCAGGTGTTTCAAACTGGTACATTAGTCCTTAACCATGATGTGTGTGTGTGCATGTGCGTGAGTGAGAGAAGGGGGTAAGGAAATTGTATTTTGGGGGAGGAGGAGAGAGACACTCTGGAAAATGTATAGCTGGCTGCTGTTAAATTTGAAGTTATTTTAAAAGTTACTTAAGTAACTTTTTTTTAGTGATCTGTTGTATACCAAGTGATTTACATATAAGACTGCTCACTTTTGGAAAAAACAGAATTCATTAGTTTGTGTTAGAATAAAAACTTTCTAATCAGGAATAATATAAATTTACTTTTGAATATTTCTTCTCTGAAAATAGCTGACTGATCTTTCTGCTTTACTCACTGGAACAATTAATTTTTTTTATTTTTTAGTTAATAATTGGAGATATACCAATCTCCTAGAACTGGAAGGGACCTTGAAAAGTCATCGAGTCCAGCCCCCTGCCTTCACTAGCAGGACCAAGTACTGATTTTTGCCCCAGATCCCTAAGTCACCCACTCAAGGATTGAACTCTCAACCCTGGGTGTAGCAGGCCAATGCTCAAATCACTGAGCTATCCCTCCCACAAAGAGCACCTAAGATTCTATGCTGGTGAGACTTGAATGCTAGAATAGATTACCTCATTATAACTCCTTCTGGCATATCGGATTAATTGAGAGATATCAATGCAATGATCTTCTCTCCATAGTGGGTTATCTAGCAGCTTATCCATGTAGTTTTGCAGACAGATATCCCCTTGTGACATTTGCATAAAATCAACGTATGAGGGAGATCCATCCACCTCTTACTTTTTAATGTAGCACACTGGATTTTTAGACAAAATAGTATTCACAGAACTTGCTGAATAAGTGACTCGCCCCCTCCCCTATCTGACACACTATAGTTCTGCATATTTCTGTGAACAAACATTTTGAGTAGTTTTGAAGATTGTTTTTTGAGCACCTAAATTTGACTAAAACTAGCAATTGGGAGACTATGAAATCCTCTGGCATTGTATTATTAGGAACAACTGATCAAAAAGTTTGATATAAAAAACAAGTTATTTGTGCAAAATTTTATATGTAGCATTACTTGTTACTTGAAAACTGACAACTTTGGGGATTAATATGGTAGTATAGTGGGTTTTTTTGTTTTTTTTAATATACTAAGTGTTTGGGACTTTTTGTTTTACAAGGATATATATTAATTATTAAACTAATGAGTTTGAATTAGGATTTTTATACTGTATCTTAGATGTAATTAACAGTTTTAGAGTTAACTCTTCTGTATTTATTTTCAGCGAAGTCTAAGGCTTTGTCTACACTACCATTTATACCGGCAAAATTTATGTTTCTTGGGTGTGGGGAAAAAACCACATCCCTGAGTAACATAAATTTGCCAGCATAAGTGCTAGTGTGCACAGTGCTATGTTCTCTCACCGACATAGCTAACACAGCTTGTTGGGGTGGTTTTATTACCTTGATGGGAAAGCAGCTTTTAGTGTCGCAGCTGCATCGGTGCTGCTGTAAGCTCACTCTTGTAGACGTAGCCTAAATGCATTCACAGTTTAAAAAATGCTAATATGTGTAAAAGGACACTTAGAAAAGGTGAACTAGACTGTTTGGTTACCTAACTGGTACTTGATTATTGTGTATGGTTAAAATGCTGCTTATGAGCGCTGCAACACACTTTTTATTAAAAAAAAAAAAAAAAAAAAGCATTGTGTTTTTAAATGGGGAGGCAGAGTAAATATATATATGGCATTTCAAAGTTTATACCTTTTCCCATCACAACCCTTCATATAGTGGCATCTTAAAATGTTACAATTTTTTTTGTCATTTAATACTGTATCAGTAGGCTAATTCAATTGATCTAATTCTGTTAGCATATTCCCTACATTAGGGAGGTGTAAGAATTTTTGAATCCATAAATATTGTGCATGAGCGGAGAGAAGGGGACAGGAGGTGTGTGTGTTGTTGTATTTGGATGGCTGCGTGCTACATATAGAGAGGTAATTGGCAGTTAGAGATGTGAGACTTTGACTGGTTAGGTGACCTAGCCTCTCCTTTAAAATGGGTTTTGAACCTTAGAAGTGATGTTTGCTGAGGAAGACAGTCTCTTAGACCAAGGAATAACCTAAATGTGTAATTGTGTGATGTTGCTAGGAAAGCTTTTATTGCCACATGTTTGAGATTAATACTTTACATGTTGCAAAGCCACAAGGGTATTATTCGAGTTTTCTGAAACTTGTGATAGTAAACATTATACCTTTCATTCTGCATCACATTTTGTCCCACTTAGGTTTTTTTAGTTCCCAAATTTTCTGCTTCATTAATCAAGCTAGTTACTAAGGTTCAAGTATTCTTCCTATGGGTTTATTTTAATGATATCCACAAGAACAGTATAAAGTAAATCTGTATTATAAATACAAAAGCTTACATTGTTACAATTTTTAGTCATTGACTCTCGCTATGAGAGTTGCCAAACAAATCCTGTAAAACTGTTTTAAATTTATAAAGTATCTTGAGAGACTTTTCTTCTAAATTTGTTATTACTAGAATCAGTGGTTAAACATCCAGTTGAGTTGAGTGGGTGTAATATCAAGTCCATCAGGAGTTTAATGTTGCCTATTGTGTGTATATGTTGTACGTTTCTATTTGTAATTTGTTAAAACTGTGATAGGCCTTAGCTTTTAGGCATTAAATTGATAAAACTTCCTTGCATTTTTTTCTGAAGGAATATTTTTACTTCTAACTCTGATGTATAAGGTACAAAAAGTCCTAGAAAACTAGACTGGACAAACATTGCTATGGAATTAATCAGTGACATTAAAGAACAGCAGTAAACCTCAAATGATTTTTGGTACTGATGTGAAGACTGAAATTATTTCTAGCTTTGATCTTCATGTTAATTGTTCAGAACAGCAGTTGGTAGTGTTTTTGTATGAGTTGTGGACTGCGTACTATACTGTCCATCATAAACTGGGGCAAATTAATTCTTCTAATTACCTTTAAAATATTTTTCTTAAAACTCAAACCAGAAATCTTAGGATGCCATTATAGAAAGCTAGGTAAACAGTGCTGCTGTACCTTGAATTGCTGAATTTTCAGTCTCTTTATTCAGATGGGGACCTGAAGGGATACCATCAAATTGAAAACTACTCAGTTTCAAAAGTAAAGTGAAAAGTAGTTTCATGTACTACACTTATTCTGGGCCCTTCTGACAATTTTTGTGGTTGTACAGTCAAATTTTCATGTCTTTGAAATGTTTTTCTCTTCTATTGCCTTGTCAAAACCCACCAAAATTGTGAACTATATAGGGAAATCAGTGAAAAGAACTATACGTAAGGTGCTTTCAAATGCACAAAGTAAAAAACAAGCAGAATTTTCTGTTATCTTTTATAGTAATCTTAGATGTTACTTGTAATGATAGCAGGTACAGGGCCCAGTACAGTTGGCACCCCAATCTGGGTGAGGCCTCTAGGTGTTCTTGAAATATAAATATTAAATAACGTTAAAACATTTTTTAGACAGAAGGTTTTTTGTTTTTTAAGACAATGACCTTTTAAAAAGGAACACACCCATTGTTGTAAAGAGTTCTATCTATTAGAATGCTAGAGAGAGCATTTGTGGTTTTTAAGCACAAACATCTGTATTAATTAGACCACCGCAGTTTCTGATCTTTCATCCTTCCCCTGGAACTGCAGCTCTGGGTTTTTCCTGAAACTAGTAATCATTTTTAAATTGAGTTATGGCTCAACCATATTATAACACTAGCCTGATGAGTGTAGACAGAGCTGAAATAATTTTAACTAGATTTTAAGTCTTGAATCTGGCAGAGTTTAAAAACTCTTCCTACTATAAATCTGTAAATTAAAGGATGGATGCTAAAAGGAAGCTGTCAAGAAAAGTGAAACAAAAACTTAATGTTAGTTGTCCTTGGTAAAGCACTGAACTTGAGCAAATGCATTCTGAGCTATTGTGGGGGAGAACCCAAAAACTTGCAGTTAGAGTTTTAGGAATGTAACTCAATAAGAAGTTAATTCTGGTAACTTTTAACATAAGAATTATCTAGCTTTTGACGTCATTTTTCAGAGGGTCTTTAAAAACTATGTGATGTGAAAAGCTAATAGAAATTTAATATTTTCCACTTTTTTTAATGGAGCAGTTATTAAACCACTTGCAAATGCTTTACTGCAGAGATTCAGGGTTCCAGGTGGCTGGAAGGATTTTAAACACTCATGTAACCCTGCCTAGACACAGTGATAAAAATATAGGTGATCACTGGTGCTTTGTCTATACTAGCACTGCTACTGTGGAGCTGCACTGATAGTAGCAAATGTAGGAATTTTAAGGGGAAAAAATCCCACTGTGGACAAGGCTGAAGTCTTCTGCATTCATAATTTAAAATGTATGTAAATTACTGTGCTCCAGGTCCCATGTTCAAGTTTATAAAAACATTAAGGTGTCAGATGTGAAACTGTGTTGCTTCATGCTGAAGGCAAGGAGGTGATTATTGGAAATCCCAGTTAAATAGCTTTTCCGTCATATAAAAAGGGCTTCAAGGCTAGTATTGTTTTAGCTTCCGTGCTTTCATTATGTTAAGTAAAAGTTGTTGTTTTTTAAGTACCAGAACTAAGATTAATCAATTTTGTAAACAATATATAAAGCAGCTGAGGTGTGTTTTTTTATCAGCTTCTGGACTTTCTTGCTAACTGGTGCTATTTAAGCTTTATGTATGTTTCCCGTCACATAAGCATTAATCCTGGGTTAAAAAATTGTTGATCCTCCTTTTTCATGTGGTTGTGTTCATCCAACCCCTCTCAATAATTGAGCACTAAATACTTTAAAATAAAGTGGAAACATCTTTACTACAAGCAGATGCTTATGGATGCTGCTTGAATTAACCTACAGTTTTGTTTTGAAACAGTGTATTTTGCACATCTGTGATGAACTGCATCAATAGCCGGGATGCTCTGAATAAATGGTTAACAATATTACTCTTAATTTTAATTGTAAATCTCTCATGCACTACCCACCATGTACGTAGCCCTATTCAGGGAAGCACTTAAACATGTGTTTAAGTCTAAATGAAATCAGTGGGACTTAAATATGTGCTTAGGTGCTTTCCTGAATTGAGGCCCTTGTGATTTAAGAGAACTAGAAGTGCGTTGGTTTTTAATGTGACAGTATTGTGAATAGGAGGAGGGAATGATATATGTTGCTACTTCAATCAAGCACATGCTGTTAAATATAATTGAAAACTATTCAGCATATAAAACTACAGACTTCATTTTATTTCTCATTCAGTATTTTTCTTTTTGGTTGCAAAATGAACGACGCAGTTTGTTTTTAATATGTATGTGTTTTCTCTCTTTCTCATGTTAGTTTTGAATTCAGGTGCAAAGTTTTCACTTTTGCTTACAACTGCATCCACTTGTTTGAGACTCTCCCTCTTTGTTTCAGATAATATCCCAGAAGAGCTGAAGTACCCATTTTACATTGACCAGTACGAGCAAGAACATATTAAACCACCTGTCATCAAGCTGTTGCTGTCCAGTGAGCTATACTGTCGTGTCTGTAGCCTCATTCTAAAAGGGGATCAGGTAGCTGCTCTGCAGGGACACCAGTCGGTGATTCAGGCTCTGTCTCGGAAAGGGATTTACGTCATGGAGAGTGATGATACCCCTGTGTCTGAATCTGATCTCGCCAGTGCACCAATCAAAATGGTTAGCTTAAAGTTCAGAGATGGGTTTAATCATTAAATCTCACTCTTGACTTTGGGGATAAATAATGGAGTGATGAGCTTTTCACCTCTAGGTTGCTTGTCTCAGCACTTTTTCATGTAAATATATTGTAAATACAGTTAGAATATGTAAAGGTGTTTATTTCTTGATGTATGTTTGACCGCAAATACTTTTGGTTTGCTCCTTAGGGTTCTCATATGGCAATGATTGATGCTCTAATGATGGCATACACTGTAGAAATGATCAGCATTGAAAAGGTGGTTGCTAGTGTCAAACGTTTTTCTACGTTCAGTGCCTCAAAAGAATTACCCTATGATCTGGAAGATGCAATGGTTTTCTGGATTAATAAGGTAAAACTGATATTTAGAAAGGATTGCTTACTTCTAGAAAATTGTAACTTCTAAAACTGATTGTTAAAAAGGCTTGATCAGTGCTTTCTCCATGTTTTGTTAGGCTTCCGTTGCCGGTCATGTCCTCTTCTGATATGGAAGAAAACTATTTGTAATTACCTTAGAATGTCTTGGCTCTGCACAGTGGCAGTGAGCCAACCACCTGTATTCCCGGAGCTACACAGATAGTAGTTATTGCTTCCTTTTTGTACACCTGCAGCTTTTTTAGATTTCTTCCTCCTTGGCTTCCTCATCCCCCTCCAAATGCAAATTAATGTTTGCCAAGAGGAAAAGGACAAGACTAGTAGGGGAAATACATTTCCTTTTTTTCTTAATGGCACAATGGTAGATTTTTTGTTATCTTTTCAATATAAATCAAATTAGAAAATACTGCAGTTGGTCTGTTTCCACCTAAGCTACTTGACAACTGTCTTTCAGGCATACTGTGAGGAAAGAATGTTTTTTTTAAAAAATATTTGTGTTTTAAAATTGTACATGGAGGTTGAACCAATATTTATCAGGTTAGAATCTGCCAAATAGGAGTTGGAAATAAAATTGATTGTAGATACTAACATACCAGATGATTTTTAGTAGTGGAAACTGTTGCTATTAAAAATACTGCTAATTAAAGATGCAATTTTTGAAAGTGTTAGGAGTGAAGGGTTTGGAAGAGATGGCCTGTGTTTGTTTAATTTTCAAACCTGGAAGTAGTATATGCAATGTAAAAATAAGAATCCCTTTTCTAAAGGGAATCAAGTAACTTTGTGATATCATTCGTTTGGTAGATGAGAAAAGCATATTGTTTCATGTTCACTAGCCAGATAGATTGGATTTTGAATATATTTTACTTTAACCACATATGAAACATTTCGAAGGCTATCAGTTTAGAGTTTATACATGAAATCCTTGAGCAGTAGTATTAGTGTTTCCTTTACATTCCACACTTCTTCCTCCCACAGATTTTAGTGCAGTACTGTAAATCTTGTATTGGCTAGAAAGTTAATAGTAAATCTGTCTAGGATTTTTTTATATATAAAAACAAATTTTCAAGAAATCAGGAAGCTGGTCTACATAACTGTTGAAACAAAATTACTTCTCAGATTTTTTATTTGCGTAAAACTTTTTTATTGAAAAGTAACTTCTCGGGTTATTAATCTACAACTACTCCTAATAACTTTTGCATTCTGTCAGAATTGTGCTCTGTTGCCAATGGGTAAGAAGATCAGCTATATAGAGGAGTGGGAAGAGACCATTATTTAAGAGATCTGGGGACTATTCATTTGAACTAATTAACCCCTGCTCTTGTTTTTGAACAATGTATCTGTCTGTGTGGCTGCACTGAAACTATTTAAAGAGAGTCAGTTTCTACAGTGCCAGTTTTATAGTACAGGCAACCCCAACACAACTAGAGGAGAGTAGACCCCTTTATTGTGTAACAGTGGTATACACAACGAAAGATGAAAGTTAATTGAATTATTGAAGTTTGTATTGTAGAAACATGCCTGCCTCTCGCAGGATAACTAAGAATGTAAAGCACTTTCACTTCTAAGTATTTATTTTAAATATATCTGAACATTTTTTGGAAGAAATTACTGTTATGGCTATATTACTAATTAAGCAATTGTATTTGCAAAGCGGTACCTTATGTTGCTGCAAAGCTTACCAGTATCAGTGGAATGTCAGTTGAATTTAGAAGCAGAGTTTAAAAAAAAAAAATCATGAGTATTATGAGTCTTATTTCTACAATGGTGGGAAATAAAGATTGATCATTATGTTAAGTGATGACTTCTGGAAATTGGTATGCAATTGCATTTTTATGATCTTTTCCTTTATTATTTTAGGTGAACCTTAAAATGAGAGAGATAACAGAGAAAGAGGTCAAATTAAAACAGCAATTACTGGAAAGCCCAGGTCACCAAAAGGTAAAATATATTTAATTTTCTTAGTAGCTGAATTATGAACATTGTCAGTTAAAACTGAAATCATGCTGTAGAATCGGATATAAGTGAGTTTCAGTTCTTTTTAAATAAAATTGATATGAGGTATCCTCCCCAGTGAAATTCATTTGAGATTTTGTGTAAACAATTTGTTTTCTATTTATCTGTAATGCCCTTACTTCCCTTTAATCCCATTAGTGCCTTTTGTCTTATCTTTTTAAGTTTTGGTTAGTATTGAAATAGCTTTGAATGCTATGATTTTGGTAAATACAGTCTATGATTTCAGTACCACAAAACATACAGCATACGTTTTGAAGTCCTTTCAGGCACAGATTCTTTGTGCATAAAATAACTATAGCAGGGAAATTCAGGAGGTTAATCTAACTTTAATAAGTATGTTCTAAGCATTCGAATGGTACATCTGTGTGTGTGCAATTTTTACCCTATTCTCCCTTAACTTATGTTACAATGCACTAATGTTGCAAAGATATAGTACACTTTCATTACTGGAGAATGTAAAATGGATTTTCCTCAATATAAATAAATAAACAATACTGATAATCTCAATGTATGTCTTAATGAAGCCTAAAAAATCTTTCTTATGCTTATCCCTCAAATTGGCACTGTTGAGTAAAGGGATACAATTGTAATATGCATAAATGAGGCAAAGATATTTTACTTTCCATATTGAAGAAGAGTTACTATTTTTTCAGATCCTTTGACACAGAATAACATGCTTCAATTTTAAAGGTTTATGTGCTGTTTTTAATTTACAAGTGGTCTTGAGGATCCTGCTAACAATTCGGTTATCAGTTGAACACCTTGGATTTCACTGTAATGCTTTAAAATTGATATTTTGGACTAGCATCCCTCTACAATATGAAAGTGTTTGTTGCTTAAGTGCATTTAAGTATTACTGTATATAACTTGCTCTGCTGATGTTCCTCTCCTATTCCTACATTCCTTTCCTTGCTTCCTGAGCAGTCTCCTTCCAAATGGTATTGGAAATTAGTACCTGTAAGTGAACTACTTTTACACCAATTGTCTTGCACAAAACCATTGCTTTTAAACTTCTTCAAAGTACTTGCTTCCATTAAAATGCTCGTTACACAAAAGAGTTAAAAATCTTTCTAATTAAGGTTTTTGGAAATAAAGTTTAGTTTCCATAACATGATTTTACATACTGTACATACAGCATAATCATCACTATATACAGCACTTTAGAACTTCAGAATTGTGTTAGAAATACAAGAGTGAGAGATGGGGTGAAATAAAATTACAGTAAGAGAAAATTAAAAGTTTCAGGAATTGTGCTTTTTTGCTCAAGGTAGACATTTGTTACAGCACTAAAGTGATAAAAACTGGTCAATTTAAATTTAATAGGTACTTAAGTTTTGTAGTAATTCATTAGATGCATTTCTTGCACTCCCTTATATAACACTTTGTTGTTGTTTTTTTAGCCAAGTTATAGCTGCAAACTATTAACTTTCTGTTTATTTAACAATAACACCCTTAGAATCCTAACCCAATTAATAGAAGGCTTGAGCCTTCCCTTGCCAGTGTTTACTCCGTTGGTAACCCAGCAAATGTCAGACCCCATTGTCCAGTGAGGTGGGTTAGAAGACATGATGGTAAAACACCTGAACACTAAGTTACTGCAGCTGGTGGAAGTGCATCCTTGGTGATTTAATGAAAATAGAGTAAACATACTAGGGAGAAATGTAATTAACATATTTTTAGGCCTGATTCAGGGAGACTTTCCTTCCACCTGTTGGCAGAAGTACCTACATGAAAAGAGGTTTTTTTTAATGGAATTGAACTTATATTGTACAAACATACTTGCTTTTGGCTGGGGTAGCAAGCTATATGAATAGGCCCCTACCAAATTCACGGCCATGGAAAAACATATCAGACTGTGAAATCTGGTCTTCCTCCGTAAAATCTGGTGTCTTGTGTGCTCTTACCCTATACTATACAGATTTCACAGGGCAGACCAGTGTTTCTCATATGGGGGGGGGGGGGTCCTGACCCAAAAGAGAGTTACAGGGGGTCACAAGGTTATTTTATGGAGGTCGGAGTATTGCCACCCTGACTTCTGCATTGCTTTCAGAGCTGAGTGGTCAGAGAGCAGTGGCCATTGGCTGGGCACCCAGCTCTGAGGGCAGTAGCCCGCCAGCAGCAGCACAGAAGTAAGAGTGTCAGTACCATACCATGCCATCCTTCTGTGTTGCTGCCTTCAGAGCTGGGCTGCCAGAGAGTAGCAGCTGCTGACTGAAGGCCCAGCTCTGCAGGCAGCAGAAGGGTGGCAATATCGTATCATAATATGCCATGCTTACTTCTGCATTGCTGACTTCAGAGTTGGTCTCTCGGCCAGCAGCCGCTGCTCTCCAGCTGCACAACTCTGAAGACAGTGCCACCGCCAGCAGCAGTACAAAAGTAAGTGTAACAGTACTGCAACCTCTCCACAATAACCTTGCAAACAAGGTCTGTCCCTCCGTCGTCCCCCGTTCCCTCTGCCACACACACAACTGCTTTTTGGATCAGGACCCCAACAATTACGACACTGTGACATTTCAGATTTAAATAGCTGAAATCATGAAATTTATGACTTAAAAAAAAATCTCGTGACCATAAATTGACAAAAATGGACTGTGAATTTGGTAGGGCCCTATATATAAACTTTCTGTGTTCTCCTGTTCCACAGTTCCTCCTTGGCTGTGATATCCCTTCCCTGTCTCTTGCAGTATTTCCTTTGTTGTTCATCATTTTCATCATCTTGGGAGCATGGGAACCATCATCTTGGTTGTAAACTGGAAAGAGTGCCAAATTTGGGAGGGGAGGGCACAGTAAATGCAGTTGCTCATCCCTCAGCCATTCCTGTGTTTCTGCAAAGAACTGCTGGTTTGCTCCCCCCCACACCATTCCCACCTTTTATTTGTTTGAGCTAAATGTGAGGCCCAGATTAAATTATTTAAATATCTGACATAAAGGAGTATGTCATAGGGTAGTCAAATCTGTCCTTTTACCCCACACTCATGACTTGTCTGTCTGTACCACAAGTGACACTGAGTCAGGTGTTTACCTAGTGCTTCATACCCAGACTAAAACAATGGTACTGCACACTAATTGCTCTCTTTGTTTTGAAGTGCCCTGAAAAGTAAATTAATTTGAAAGATCCTAAAGCAGGAAAAAATATGAAATTTTTAAAACCTAGTGCTGATCATGTCTATAGACGATCCTTAGCTTTCCCTGAACCTAAATAATGTGTCCAGAAGATTTTCTGAGCTATATTATCTGGTCTTGACCAGAAGTGTTTGATGCAGGCCCAAAGGGATGCACTAAGGTGTCTGTAGGTTGTGTTTGCCCCTTCCCAATCCTCTGTCTGCCAGGCTAGTTGCTGACAAATTAGAATGGCCTTTAAGGTCAGCTGGATGCAGGGATAGGTGACATGGGAGCAGCAGTGGCAACCCTGAATTCCCATACACTGGGAATTCTCCAATGGCTGGATATGCTGCTTTTAGTGTTGTTTTGTGCTACCAGAGTTCCTAAAACAGGCGGATTTCATAGGAGAGTTAGGGGCTTCCATTTTTCTGCCATAATGATGTTAGTCACCAAAAAATAGCTTGAAAAACCCATTTAAATTATTTTATAAATATTTTCATTTTAGGATATATTATTTCATGCTTAATATCAATCCAAATGTGTGTTTGAATTTAACTGTGCTTATCTGAGATCCATGCTCTGTGCTGCTTCAAGAGAGCAATCAAAATAACTATTAATACCTAAAAGCATCAGCTGAGGTTGGGGCCCTATTGTGCAAGGCATTGTACAAACACATAGCAAGGAACAGTCCATGCCCAAAGAACTTGCAGTTTAAATAGTCAAGACACGCAAAAGGTGTGAGAGCGAACAGGCACAGAGAATGGAAGTGACTCGTCCAAAGCTTCAAAGCAAGTCATTGGCAGAGTGAGGAATAGAATCTCCTTGACTCCCAGTCCAGTGCTCTGTAGATCACGCAGGACTGTGCGCCCTCCATTATGTCACTTTCAGTGCTTTAATTTTATAACAGGGATACTCCACTTTATACTGAAATTAAACAGTTATTTCAGCACAGAAGACGCAGGTTTAAGAGAATAATGGATTGAAAATAATGATTTCGAATGGAATGGATTGTTCAGACTTTCTTTTCTTATTGTGGATGTAATGCCTTTCACTCCAGTAAAGGAAATGAGGGAGCCTACAGTTTGGAGTGCTAAGAATTGCTGATGACTGGCTCAGATTTAATGGAAAAAAAATTGGCACTATATTTAAAATGGATATAAAAGTTTTTCATTTTAGTAATCTGAGGTTTAAAGAGAAATCTTTGAAGTTCATCTTTAAACTACTTAACTCTACTGAACAACATGTAAATAATACACTTTTGAAACTAACCAGATCACCTTAGTATAGGTACTCATTTTATTTGATTTAGCAACCACATTTCCAGTGCATAATGGATTTAATTGTTTCATGATTTATTAATCACCATCATATATCTTACTATTTCTTTTTGTGTAAGCCTGATCTGATGCATGCCCTATCGCACTGCATGCTGGAACCAGTGGAGTATGTGCGTGTGGTACAGTATGATTAACATTACATTACATATGTATGGAGAGCTCCAGGCTGGGGAAAAAATAAATCGGCACCCGGTAAAGAAAACAAACGTTCTACCAAAAAAATTAAGATGGCTTTACCTACAGTGTAGCAAATATTATGTACTGCTCTCTTCATACAAAATAGATATTATTTAAGACTGAAAGAGCTACATATCTTTTGCAATGGAAACTTAAAGCTAAACTTTATGTATTATATAACATAACTTGAAATATGCTGTCAACTAGTTAATTTCTTACTTTTTAATCTGAGTGACCTTTGTTCCATTGAATAGAATTTTTCTCAGCCGGTGCCATCCTCAAATATATACATGTAGAACGACACACCTTTCCTGAGCTGTGTTGCAGAATGTATAGTATCATTCAGGAAAAAATGATTTTTAAAAATAAATGCATTTTATGTATATATTTAGAATAGATTATAGTAGTCAAAATAGTTTCTCAAATGTAGATTTTTTTTTTTTTAGGCCCTTCCTGTATCAATGAATATTTTCATTCTAAAAAGGATTCCTACTAGGATTCATAGTGTGTACTCATTGTGATGTCATTCCATCAATTAGCTAGAACTTAAACAGCACACTCTTAAACTCTGAGGTACCTTACTAACCAGCATGTGACTTCTTAAGAATATTAACACTAAGTAATTTTTAGTTTGGAAAATTGCCTAGCAGCAGTTCCAAATGATTTTACTTTCTGTAGTTAGATGACTTTGAGTAGTCAGCTCCTACTTCCCAAAAATCTTTAGGGTGGGGTTTTCAGAAGTGCTCAGTATTAACTTGACTTGCTCATGCTGAAATCTTTGGGAGTTTTGCCATTGACTTCTGTGGCTTCTAACTTTGCTGTAATTCATGAGCACTTTTGAAAATCTCACCCCAATTTGTTTTTCTGCTGCACAAAACTGTATGTTGATGAAATCGCCTATGGTATTCAGTATCAGTTCAAGAGAAGTTTAACTACAATAACTCATTGCCTGTGAAGTCTGGGTTGATATTAGTAGGGGGCACCCTGGCCATGATTAAGTTTTGTATTGGCTTTTCAAGTTTTAAGTGAGTTTGGCTTAGCCATCTTTGTCTTTTGAATTTGATCTGTTGCACTCACACCTCTACGTGGGTGGAGCTTGACTTAATCTGTTTTTAGTTTCTAAAAATAAATAGGTTAGATTTGGTGTTGGTGAGTGCTTCCAAATGTTATGGAAAAATGTTAAAAAGTAAGTATAATAGTATTCAAACTTGACTTCCATTGAGGGAAGAGACTACGTTCTAAATGATTCACAGTAGATATAACAAATTAAAACTAAAGATGCACCATAAAGGTATTTCAGTAATTATGCAGTAAAACATAATTTTTATGTAGGTGCGTTATCGACGAGACCATCTTTCAAGCAGGCAATTACCTTATTTCCCATTACTTGAAGACCTGATGAAGGATGGCAGTGATGGTGCTGCTCTTCTAGCTGTGATACACTATTATTGCCCAGAACAAATGAAGCTAGACGGTATGTGAGGAAACTTTTTTTTTTTAAATTACTTTGATTAAAAAAATTCAACTAGAAACATAAAAATATATACAGTTGGTCATTTTTTGTGCTGCGTTGTAGTATTTGTTAAACAAAATATAGCATAACACAATAATTAATCTGTTGTCCAAAATTAACTTCAAGTTAGACAAACAGAAATTTTTCATAAAATCAGTATTTGGTGTTTCTAAAACAACATCCTTTTGGTTCATTACTTTGCATCCAAAGGCATTCTGAAGAAAATAACTACTGTAATTCCATATCAAATAAATTCAGATGATCCTAGATCTGTAAAACAAAATAAAGATGTACATCTGATAATGTGTTTTTGTTAAAAGGAATTATTTTAGTAATTTGGCTTCAAACTTAGTCTCAGGAAAAGAAATAAGTATACAAATGTCCATTTATCTTTAAATTTTTCCACATATACAAATTAAATGTTATCAAATTCTGTATGAATGGCAAAAATATTAATCATACTTGCAATATAAATTTTTTTGAATGTTTTGGAATATACAAATCATAAACTTACACTACCCTGAGATTTATTTTCCAGGTATTTGTTTTCCTGTATGATTCTTTTCTTCATTGAATTATACATATTTCTAAGTTTAACGCCTTTATTAAATTTTCTGCTCTCCTTTATTAAATTTTCACTCAGAATGAGTCTCCATTACCTTGCACCTTGTGGAGTTATTTACATATGTGCAGAATGGCTTAAAATGCCATATGTTCAATTGATTCTTCCATTTGAAAACTCCAATTCCTGGAGTTATCTCAGTTTTTTTTCCCTTTTCGATCAGTTTGTTCAAAGTAATATCTTAATAGACAGCAGCATATAAATGCCAAATATTTAAAAACAAGATTTAAAAGCCAGACAGTAGAACGTATTCCATTTCTTTAAACTCTAAATAAGTTCTGGAAAGAAAAATAAGGTAAAGATAATGTGATGTAGCTATTTTGTTTAATAATTGTCAAAGTATACACAGTTACTTAGCTAACAATTTGTAAAGTCTGACTGTGGATGGTGATGCACTAATCTGGCACTCAGATGTATACTTTTTAAATGTTCTGCTGCTTTAGTGTACAATATCAGGAGTTATGTAGCTTTATAATGGAAGCAATGTTTTTTTCTTTGCAATAAAGTTTGCTGCTTCAGAACAGCTTTTTATTCAGTTGGCATGGTTGTATGTGTTCTGCTGATGTTGTTTTACCATGCCTATCACTGAGGTTTACAAGGCCTTGTTTGGATGGGTGTTCCAAATTGAATACAAAACCGTTTTGTTATGCCTATGTTTGTTCCTTCCTCCTTTCATGTATATGTGACTTTCTTCATTATGATGGTTGATTTCAATTTAGGACCAGTTCAGATGCATCACCAAGGATTCCTCAACTTTTCATTCTGGAAATTTGTCTCCAAAATTGATTGTAGCAGTCATAACCCTGCTACAAGGGTGCTTAAAATCCATCTGCCTGGTAGAATAAATGTTGCTGCTGGTCTATAGGTATCCTTTCAAGGGGTTCAAGCAGTTTTCTGAATTGGAGTCTCCTATATCCCTGCTCTGAAGCTGAGGGTTCATGTTTTTTTCCTACATGTGTTGTTTACAGTAGCTATGAAATAGACTGGGAACCCAGTATTCAGTTCACCAGGATAGTTTCAGTAATCTTTGACTTTTTCTTTCCCCACCAGATATCTGTTTGAAGGAGGTAACCTCAATTGCAGACAGCCTCTATAATATTCAGCTTCTGAGAGAATTCTCAAATGAGTATCTAAACAAATGTTTCTACCTTACATTGGAGGACATGCTATATGCTCCTTCAGTTCTGAAGGTAAGATGTAATGGAAAACACATTTTTAAGCAAAATGTAGGTAAGGCACTAGCCTAAACTTTTTATTTTTTTTTTATTTTTTTAAAGCCTAACGTTATGGTTTTCATTGCGGAACTATTCTGGTGGTTTGAGAATGTCAAGCCAGACTTTGTACAGCCCAGGGACATTCAAGAAATAAAAGATGGTGAGATATTTTGACTTTTCGGTAAATATTAATTCTGTATTGTATTTGTTTAAACAAATATAAATTAATGAAATTGCTTGTTTTTACTGTATTGTTCTCTCCATTGATTGCCACCAAAATATTTTGTTCTTTGAAGTTCCTTGAAAATTTTTACATTTTCAAAAAAAATTGCCCTGAGATCTAGCTGTGGATTGAAAGATGTGTAATTGTATCTTCTGGTGTCATGTTTCACATTATTTTAAATAGTTCTCTAGCAACTTCCAGTCTATGAAAGGAGAAGGATGTTAACATTTTTCCTCGTTGTTGTTAATTAAAACTTCATAGGAGCACCATCAAATCAGATACAATGAAGATAAATTGATCACTAGATCATTTCCACTTATAATTATGAGTTTACATATAATTTTCTCCAGCTTTGGGGGTTTTTTGCTTGCTTTTGTTGTAGTAGTGCTAATGACTCACTTAACTCCTTTTGAAACTTTGGAGGGAGTTAAACTACAGTAAAAACCTCAAATTTTAAATGGTGCAACAAAATCCTAATGCAGTTTGACAAACTGCAGTTGAAGATTTATTTTTGTCCTCTTGAGATTTTTTTCAAATGCCAAAGGTGAATTTCTTTCATTCATCATGTCATGGATCCTCTGTAACTGAAGACCTAAAGCATCTTACTTCTTTACCAGACTAATCTGAACTTCTGAATTCATCTGTTAGGTCTGTCATGTAATTTTAACTTCAGTAGAGTAAGTTGTGACTACTTACACTATCTGCCTATGCTTGCAGAACTGAGGCCAGAGAGCTTGCCGTAGGTCATTTCTTCTGCAACATTGGAATCTTTTCCATTAAACACCTATTAAAATCTTGTTTGAATGTTCAGATGATTCAGCCCTTTAAAAACAAGTGTAGTAATTCAAAATACTTAAAATTATTTTCAAGTGCTGCAGTAACAATTGTCTTTTTATATTCGGTTCCAACAGAAGACCTTGATGTAACACATCTTTGCCTTCCATGCTCAGTGTATTATTTAATCCACTGCTATATGGTATAGCTCACAGTGATAGGGACTGTGCTTTCATTCCCCCTGGAGTTTGTTGGGTACAGTATTCACATCTGTTTCTTAATCTGTTGTGCAGTGTTCATGTATACTCTTGAATAAGTGTTACTCTTCATCTTGGAAATAGCTACATTTCAGAAAGAAGTGGAATTATTACTATATATGAGGAGTGTCAAAACATGACCCCGGGCAAGATCCAGCCCACAAGACATATTGAGATTGTGCAGAATCTCAGCTTTCATTTTAAAACAAAAATGAGTTCTTAGTACTTGGCTACAGAGAGTATTCCAGATGTGAACAGAATGTAACCGAACTGAATCTGAAGACGGCCTGAAACAGTGTCTCAGAATTGAACTCCCCATCCTCTAGTAATCTGATTGAAGTGCCAGCTATAAAGTCCAGTGGTGACATTTAGTTGCCAACATAACCATGTCATTCTTGGTAACTTCTTCAGAAGGAATGGGGAAGGAGGTGGTGGGATTGCAGTTTATGGGGATTGAGAACTGGGAGTTGCTGCAGGGAAGGATATGCAGAGAAGAGAATAGAGGAGGCTCAAAGACAAGGCAGGGGGAAAGAAATACAAAAGAGAATAGAAAAATAAAGGTAGGAATAACAGTGGGCCTAAGAAAACCTCATAGTTTCTGAATGAGTCAATACGGCAGTAGGGCACTGAACAAATTATTTAAGTTCTTTTTCTGCATAAAAGCCATATTCTCCCTCTGAGAGAGAGAGAGAGAGAGAGAGCATTCTGCTGTGCATAGCATGGCTTATACCAGCCTATGGATTGTAATTAAAACATGGAATTCGATCCTCTCCTCCCAATGAGTTGGACGTCCTGGTTTACATATGTGAGTTAAAGCATTTCGGGATTAAATGTACTATGTAAATGAAAGGTATTTAATTTAAAATTCTCAGTCATCTTCCTATCAGTGACGGACTTAGAAACATTGCTGACTTGAGTCCCATCTTTATTGAATGTCACTACGATTCTTCTTTTGTAATGCAGCTTTTTAGCACAAAACCTTGTTCTAAAAAGTGCTGTTTTAAAATTAAATTTTAGAAAGTTTCATTAGTGACTTCCACATACAGACAGTAAGGTCGGGGGCAGGAAGTAGTGGAGCTCTACCTTGGTTTTATTTTGTTGTACCGTTACCTGAAGTGCTTTAGAATCACGTCACATTATAAAATGCTGCTTCTGAATCTCATAACTTGTTTAAATGAATACTCATGTGGGCTTGTCTTCACTGAAGTATTAACTTCAGGTATAATCAAGTGTTGCTCACAACCCAACTCACGTCCACACAAAAATCTGTAGCTTGAATTAAGTAGTGATTTAAACTGGTGCACCAGGTGCTATTGGTTGAAGATCGAGGGCAGGTGATGGTCAAGCTAGTAATGCAGTGGGGATGCAGGTTTGGGCTGTTGGAGTTAGCACAGTTCTCCAACTGCTAATCAGATCACTCTGTAGCTTGAATGTTTCACAAAGTGGCAGGCCTCACTTGAGCTAACTTGCTGTGAAAATGAGATGAAAAATGTGTAAGGAAATGAGAATTATGGTGAAGTTTTTATATGCTTAAAACTTAATAGAATAATCTTTTTGCTGAAACTGTTGAAATTGATCCCAAGTTTCTCATTCTCAAACTTTATTGCATTAGTCTAAAATTTAGATTTTGTAACCTTTGTGACTCAGAGCAAAATAAAGTAGGTAACTGTGTATAGTACTGTTGCCTCTGAAGATCTGGGTTCAACTTTGCATGTGTCTCATGTACAGTGAGTTAGGTAATTCATCCACAGATAGTTATTTTTAATTAAAAAGCCACTATTCCAGTTTGCTCTAATTAATCTGAGTTTCATGATTCCTCATCAGTGTCAGTTTTCATATGTTATAAATTTGATTATTCTGTATTTTAACTATTCTGAATCATAAATGTTGCAAAAACTAAAGTGAAATTTAAAGTTTCTTGATATTTTAATTCTGAGCTTCTGCAGTGAGGCTACATGATTTTTTGTACTACTTTCTAGTATTGTTGTTGTAATTTGAAGTAGTGCTAACACTTATACAAATATATGCAGCTAAAACAGTGTTGCAGCAGAAGAGCAGTCGTCCACCTGTTCCTATTTCCAATGCAACTAAACGAAGTTTCATGGCTAGTCCAGCTAGTACAAATCCAGCAGACCTGCAGCCTTCAATTCAGCTACCCCCAGAAGCTTGCAACAGGTATTACCTGCACCCTGAAGAATCTGGCTATCTGTAAGTCTGTTTTTCTGTCTCTAGATTCATCGTCTTGCTTCTATTTCCAGTTGGGTAATCTAGGAATTTCTATTACTGCTAAACTATCTGGTTTTGTTATGTATGTGAGTTTAAGGTCTTTGCACCCAGTCTCTAAAACGTGCACAATTCTCAAGGTTAAGGAAATATTTGACAGTGGTATATGTGATCTTCATAGCATGAGTGAAAAACTCTAATCATGATCGCAGTATCACTGTATTTGAAGCTGTACTAATTCTCTGTTAGGCAATTTTTAAAAATGAAAGCTATTCTGGAATGGCAGTGTTACTGATAATTTCTAGTGAATGACTGTACAGGAAACAAACAAAACAAAAACTCAGACTGAAATCAGTCCACTGTATGGACAGAAGAAGAAAAAGAAAACAGTAAGCAAGAGAAATGTTTGAGGGGAAAAACAGATCTCAGTTCTTATGTTGCTTTCCATGCTGATAAGAACTGGAAGTCAATAACTGCCAGGTTATTGGCAACTCTGGGGTAGAGAAGCCCTTTTCCCCTCAAAAATAATAGCATAACCTAGCTGTTCTTGGAGTGGTGGTGCAGCTTCACGATTCCTATTCTTTGTAGAGAATGGAGATACACCTTCTGGTGAACTGCTTTTATGAGAGGTAGTAGCATTATTCAGTATGGAGGAGAGTGCACTGAGAGAAAAAACTTATCTATGCTAAAGCCTGTGAAGCTATTAGCTAAACCAAGTCAAGGACTACCATCTCTTCACATGATATTGATCAGGACACAAATAGGGGTGTAAAAATTGCCTTACTGGATCAGACCACTGATTCATTTAGTACATTATCGTGCCTCTCAGTAACCATAAAAGCTGCCAGAAATAAAGGTACAAGACCCTGAACTGGGCAGTTTGCAATAACCTGCCCACAGGGGACATTTCTTCCTAATCTCCTGAGAAGTTGGCTTGTGCCCTGAAGCAAGGCTGTTTATATGCCTTCAAACCTTTATTTTTAATAATCCTCTCTAATGCAGCCATGGATGTTCTGAGTATTCATATAAATGTCCATTCCTTTTATGAATTCTATTAAGGTTTTGGCCTCAATAATGTCTTGTGACAATGAATCCCACAGATCAATTGTTGCATAAGTTTTTTTCCTTTTCAGTTTTAAAGTTGCAGCCTTTCAAATTTCATCAACATCTCTCTTTTCATATATTATGAAAACGGGTAAATAGGATCACCCAGTTTGTCTTCTCTTTATTTTATACATTATGACGCCCCGCCTTTGTTTGTTTTCCCTAAACTAAATGGTCCCCTTCTTTTCTCTTTGTATGGACACTTTCTTTTCTTGCTTCTAATAAATGTTATTACTATCTCTGAACCTTGTTTATTACTACTATATCTCTTTCCAGGGAATATGAAAGGTGGGGACATACCAGTGGCATATTATTTTCAGTATTACTTTCCATCGTAATCTTTATGCAGCCTAATATTTTAATTTTCACAACTGCTGCATGTAAAGCAAAGGGATTCGTTGAACTGTCCACAATGACAAGCAGGTCTTTCTCCTGAGTTGTTAGTTAACTTAGAACCCGCTAAATTGTATGAAAAGTTCAAATTATTATGTTTATGATTATTATTTTATTATTTTAGAGAGAAATATCCATTAAGAAGTTGAGGTAGCAGAGCTGTGGATGGTAGCACTTTAGGAGCCAGTCTGTTGGTTGATGTTGTCTTTTGAAGTAACAACCACAAAAATCTGCTACAGCATGGCATTTTGGTTTGCCTTGTAACCCTGTAGTTTTCATGACTACGTGTATTTTATTTTCACATATTCATGACAATATATTTAACTTTGGCACAGATCATATTGCAAATGGTTGCTTCAGTTTAGTAGCCTATTCTGGATATGTAAAATCTCTCTTAATTGATTTTGGTTAAAGCTCCCTGGGTTTCTTTTCTAATATTCTATTCTCTTTCAGATTTAATCATAAGATTAAACTAAAATCTTTAACTCTAGGTTACTTTTGAAGAGGTGTGTTAAGAATATAAAATTACTCAATCTTCCCTCTGTCCTCTTTTTTTATTAGTTATACATGTATTTGTCTCCAGTGTACTGTTAAATAAAGTAAATTAAGTTACATATTAAGATCACTGCATGTGGATAAGTAGTACATGTCAATCTGATTTCCAGTAGTAGACTGAAATGTATAATACTGTAACTGAAATATTGATTTTAATTTTCCATATTTGCTTAGAATAACTTTTACCAGTTCTTTTATTTAGTGATACGTTTTTGCTTGGCAAGAATGGTAGGGTATCAGCTATCAGGTAACTTTCCAAGTATGTCACTTTTCTTCTACCTCTCTAGAAAAGTATTTCTCATGATAGTGATTAAGTTGTTTTTGTTTTTTTCCTTAGTGGCAAAGGAAGCCCTGCCTTTAGCCCATCCCATCCATTACTGCCTTTGAGACAGAAGCAACAGAAATCATTGCAAGGGGAGGATAGCTCCGGTAAGCCTTCCGTCTCAAACCTGTATGACAGTGTTCAGTGAGCCAAGTAGCCAAGGGAAAGGTGGGGAGATGAGTTGCATTTGTTACTATATGTGGTTTATAAGTGAACAATCTAAAATTGAATTAAGCAACAGTCAATCAGGATGCAGTCACTTACGTATTTATTGTGTTAAAGATTACTTCAGAATTTAATATTGACAATATACATTTCTTGATATTAAAGGGATTTTTAAGATGTCTTCAAGAAAGATATTGTAAGAGTGCAAAGTATTATCAATATCATTCGTTTCAAAAGCGAGTGTGCTCCTGAATTAAATGTGCAAGAAATGAACACAAACAATTTGCGTTTCTTGGCACAAAAAGAAAGCAGCAACTTATCTGGGATGTGGAGAACTTTGACAAAAGTGTTAGGAAGTAAGATACTCAATAAAAACAAATCTACTCAAAGTTCCAACGTGTTTTGCATGTCTGTGTATTGAGAATTATTTTAAAAATTTGGCTTTATGAAAGGATCATATTCAAGTTTAGCATTTATAATTAAAGCAAATGCTAAATTACTTGTTTTAAAATCTTTGATATTAAAGATATCTTTATACCTGTATTGTCTACAGTCATCCTAAAACACATACATTTGTTGCAGGTTAGCTTTTACTTTTCATATCTATTTTAAATATTGAATTTGCCTTTATTTCTTTTTTCCTGCTTTAATATACTAAGGTTTACCTGTTTTATGTTGCCATCTCTTGGTGATGTAGTTGATTGTATTTAATGTTTTAAAATGATGACATAAAAACACCATTTCCAAAGCTTTCAGTAAACATTTAAAAATATTATAGGTCATCGACATCGTTCTAATTCTTTGACACGAGTTGATGGGCAGCCACGAGGTTCAGTTCTTGCATGGCCAGAGAAAAAACCCAGGTAATTGCTCTGTTTGATGTAAGAACTTCATTTGTTCAGAAGCCGGGGGTTAGATTATATGGCAAATTGACTGCAGTAGTCTGTAGTCTGAATTGTTTGGAGCCAGGCATACGTGGGATATTTAACTTTCCTTAAACACATTGGCCTATGTGTTCAGAGGTGATTTGGGTGCCTTGATCCTTGGGTGACAATTTGAGATGCCTTAAAGGGATGTGATTTTTTTTCAGAAAGTGGTAAACACTGCCCAGCCTCTCAAGGTCAAGGCATCTCAAATTGCCACCTGGTATCACTAGTCACTCTTGATATAGGCCACTCTTCTCAAAATAGAGCACAGATTTTATATGTTGTAAAAAATCTGCAGTGACTACTTTCGCATCTGTAGATTCTTTTTAATGGCTCTGTCTCTTCTAGGCCTCTGTCTCAGCCAACACCATTTGCTCTTCATCATGCCACAAGTAGCGATGTGGACCCTGGATCTGGTGACAGCATTAGCCTGGCTAGATCAATCAGTAAAGACAGCCTAGCTTCAAATATTGTCAATCTAACTCCAAAACACCAGTCTCATCCTTCATCAATTAAAACGAATGGAAAAAGTTTACTGAACAATGTTGAAATTGAGGATGAAGATGAAGAACTTATTGCAATAATCAGATCTGATGAAATACCAGACCGAGGTGACCTTGAACTGAAGAGTGTGTCATCCAGGGCACCTAGCCTAGTTTCAACTGCATGGTCTTCAAAAACACAAAGTGAAGCCATAGAAAGCAAACCAGATAGTTTTTACTTAGAACCTTTAATGCCTGCAGTCCTAAAGCTAGCAAAGGAAAAACAAATGATCAATAAAGAGGATGAGTGTGGTGAGGGGAAACAAAGGGGCTTCATAACAAAAAGGCTAAATGAGGGGCACCTCCCTATGGTCCGTAAAAAAGCAAATAGTCATGGTGATCATGATATCAATAGGACTTTTACTCCAATTTCTAGTTCTGATTTCACCGCAGTTGCAGATCCCTGTACTGCAGATTCAATGACACTCTCTGAGGCAGGATTAGAAGCTCCTAGTCCATTAGCTAGTAGCAGTTTAGATCCTTCATCTCAGGAGCAATCCACTGGAGGATTCTTCCTTCATACTGCCAAAGTTGATGACGAGGTAACAAGCAAAGTCAATGTCAGCTATGTGAAAAGTACTAACTCACATGTTCCCAGTACCACATGGACTATGATGAGACAAGATTCTGATTCAGATCTCGATGCAGAGGTGGCTGAACAAGATTTGGTGGTGGTAGATGACCATCCAGTAGTCACTAAATACATAGGTGAAGAGGAATCAGCAAAGTTACAAGAGGATATGAAGGTAAAGGAACATGAAGATAAGGATGATGCCAGTGGACGTTCAAGTCCATGTCTGAGTACAATTTCTCAAGTTAGCAGTGTGTCCATGACTAGTGGGAGTGTCAGAATGACTAACTTCGCAGAACGGAAGCTCCAAAGACTTAATAGCTATGAAACAAAGTCCAGTACAAGTAGTTCCCAAAAGACCACACCAGATGGGTCGGAGAGCTGCCCAGCACCATTAACAACTTGGAAACAAAAGCGAGAGCAAAGCCCCACCAGACAAAATAAAGATAATGTCAATCTTTTGGCTTCTGAACTGGTACAGCTCCACATGCAGTTGGAGGAGAAGCGAAGAGCAATAGAAGCTCAAAAGAAAAAAATGGAGGCTCTGTCTGCTAGGCAGCGACTAAAGCTGGGTAAGGCAGCTTTTTTGCATGTTGTTAAAAAAGGGAAAGCTGTGGATGTTCTACAGCCTCTTAAACCAGAACACTTTGCAAAAGAATACTCTCGGAACAGTGGTGAAGATTTAGATGAAGTTTCTTTGAGTTCAAAGTCAGAGGAATTTCTGGTAAGAGAGGAAGAGAGAGAAGAAATACTTTATGATTCACAAGAAGTAACAAAAGTGAAAATGCAAGAAAACATAGCTTTTGTTGACCTACACAAATCAAAAGAATCTGCTGCTATGCATGAAATAGAAAAAAGTAAGATTATTTCTGCTGCTCTTCTAGAAGATAATGGTTCTGAAGTGGTGGATATCAGTGAATGTGATCTTTCCATTGAAAAACTAAATGAAACAATCAGTACACTTCAGCAGGCTATCTTAAAGATTTCTCACCAGCAGGAACTTCTTATGAAATCTCCAACGGTACCATCACCAAGTACAAGAAATAACTCACAGGACCAAAAAGTAAAACCATCAATTCATTTTGTTGAACCCCTCTCTCCAACTGGAATGAGCAATCTTCGTAAACCACCTCGACTTGGTCAAGGGCGGAGTCCTCGCTCTGGAAAACCAATTGAACTGAAAGTCGCTAAAGACAGACATCAAAATTCAACACGTATTAAAACTCCAACACAAAGTGTAGAAACCTTACCACATTTAAGACCATTTCCTTCTAATAATTCATTCAGGACACCAACAGAAACTGGTTTTGAAAATAGTCCAGATCATGGAATTGGCTCTCAAGATAAGTTTTTCTTTGATAGCTATAGACGCCATGATGAGAGTAATCAACGGGCATGTGTTCTTTCTACTTCCAAAGATGCAAATATTATCTCTGAAATGAGCAAAGATGTGAATAGCAGCTTAAAGGAAGGATTAAATTCTTCCGATGGCTCAGGAAAAGAAAACATCCCAGTGGATGAACCACTGAGAAGCAAGGTTAATCTCATAGAAGTAGACCTGTCTGACTTAAAAGCCCCGGATGAAGAAGGAGAAATTGAAAGCCAGGATAGCTCTACAGACATAATTAATGAAGGTGATCAGAAGTCTGGGCTAGGGTTTTTCTTCAAGGTAAGCACAGGACGCTTTCAGTTTCATATATATATGAAGCATCATTAGACATTTGTTTAATATTAGAATCTAGTGTGTATGTCCTCAAACTCCTTTGGCCCAACTCACTACAGTGTGGATGCACTTTAATGATAAAATTTGAATCTGAAAAGAGTTCTTCGTAGAGGAGAGAGTTCTTTAAACTTATGGGTGAAATCCTGGCCTAATTGAAGTGAATGGCAAAGCTCCTATTGATTTCAGTGGCGCCAGGAATTCACCCCATATGTTCTTACTAATATGTTCAAAGAGATTTATTCTCTGTATTCAGAAGATAAATACAGTGGGAAGAATACTTTCATAAAATGTGTATGTATTACAAGCAATGTAACTTACTATTGCTCATTTACTATCCTGCTCCCAAAAGTTGGGATAGGAAAAAAAGATTGGCTGGAATACACATTTCAACTTTCACTTTGTGGTCATTAGATGGATTTTCATCATGTGATGTATAAAGCTGGATATAATTTCAACAATCTGTTAACTTCATGACTAGATTCCATGCTACTGGAGGCATATTAAACCATCATTTACTTCTGGTGGTTCAGTTTCCAGACATCATCTGATACTCTTCAATCTATATAACTTGAGACATGGTGGTAAAAATAATGGAAACAATAATTCAATATTTTGAAAGCCTGTTAAAGGTCTATACCTTCCAGATACATAAACTACATTCTGTTATTTTAAGGTTTGTTGTGGGATACATGAAACTGTCTGAGATGAATAATTAAAAATAACTGTTTTTGTTAATTTAAACATCCTATTAAAGAAATAATTGGGTTCCCCATGAGATGATTTAAGACCAGTCTGTCACCACCATTTTGTCTTGCTTTCTGGGAACTCTAAGAAGCCTCTTCAAAGTTGCAGAAATACTTCATCTGCAATTTTTGAATTGTTTGACTCTCCATTTGATGTTCTGAGATAACTGTAGCTTGAAATATTTACCTGACACCAGGGAGTTGCAAACATACGAAAGATGGATGTGGTGGTTGGTAGTTCCCGACAGATATAAACACATGCACTGGTGAAAAATTTGTGTGACATGTGCCTAGCTGCTGGAAGATGAGAATTTTGATATCATCTGACAAACTTCTTGTATCTGCCTCCTATTTCCAGTGAGTTGAGGAGGAGAGGGAGCTCTACATCTTTTTCTTTCTCAAATGTGGGCCTTTTTGAAAACACAAATTCTGTCTTTTGTGTATTGAAATAGTTTCTCTGCTGCTCATCTGAGCTGGACAGGGTATAGAATTATTTACATAACTGGTCGTAAAAATTTCAGCAACGCATTTTTTATCAGAATTAGCCTATTCATCAAAATTAAAGCATTTAGCAGGACCACGTCAGTTTTGACAGAACTCTACCTCCAAGGCAGGTTTCAAAACCTGCCAGGTTTCCTGTTAGCTTACCTGCCCAACACGTCAGCAGCCCTCATGATGAGCTGGATTTTCAGGCTCCCAGCTCTCTGGCAGCCTAAACTTCTATTCTCCTGACTCAACAGCTGCCTCAGCTCCCAGGGCTTCCATGACCTTAGGGCAGCCCACCACATGGGCTGCCTCAGAGTTGGGGCTGCCAGGGTCCCCAACACCCAGTAGAGGTGTGCAGAGAATGGTAATTTTGTTACATGAAGAATTTAGAAATGTCCATTTTTTTTCTCCAGATCGTTGCAAAACCATATCTTGAAATCTTGTGCTAAAGGGGATTACTGTTTTCCAGCCAGCTCTAATTATCTGTATTGTGGTACTGCATAGGAGCCTAGGTCCTGGACCAGGGGCCTGTTGTGTAAGGCACTGTATAAACGTATAACAAAAAGATGCTTCTGGCTCCAAGGATATTAAATCTAAGTAATGTACTAACAGGCCTTCTTTGTTTCATCACTAGCTCTAGAATGCGTAAGGGGAAGTTGTTAGAGCTGAAGTATATTAATGCTATGATATTTATAGAAGCACTACATATTTTTCAAATGTAATATTCTTTGCAGCTGTTAAAATTTAAAGAAGCTACTAGGATACTGTATGTGCTTGTGTTTCTGTATAGTATTAATTATAGTGAGTATCACAAGCATGGCAACTTCACAATGTCTTTAAATTCTAGTTAAATTAGTTTGAAAGAGAAGCTGTTTAAACTTCAGTGAATTTGATCTTTGCCTTGGTATAGTATAGTTTGGTGGTAGTTCACTCCAGTAAATACATTTGTATAATAGAATTACTGATACAGGATGTCTTGGTCAGTGTGAGAATTACTCTGCACAGTGTAGTTTGCAGTTTAAGATATGTTCCTGCATTTTGTTTGTTTGATAATGAAATTATAGTGGACTATGATGGAGGCTGATGTTTCCCCTTGGATCTCCATGAACACTAGATGTGTATTTTCACAAGATTTTCTTATTGAGCAAAAATGCTGAAAACTACTTATGTAGTGTACAACTCCTTAACTTATTATATTGTGAAGTCTGGAAAAGTGTAGACTTCACAAGATATTTGGAAACTATTTTACACCTGTAAAGCAGATGATTGGAATGTAGCTTATACATTCCTCAGGGTACTCTCAGAATAGGAATGAGCTTTTTGAAGTTTTCACTTTTGACCTCAAGTATTTGTTGATGTCCAGTTTAATCTCCCATCTCCAAAGCTCTGTATCTTATGTGGAAATTCAATTCTGCAGGATGAACAGAAAGCAGAAGATGAGCTAGCAAAAAAGCGCGCAGCATTCCTTTTAAAACAGCAGCGGAAAGCTGAAGAGGCTCGGATCCGAAAACAGCAGCTTGAGGCAGAAGTTGAACAAAAGAGAGATGAAGCCCGGTAATTGTAACATTTACACTGCACTGTGGAAAGGAATAATTTTACAACCTATCCTTTCCCTTGAGAAAATGGGAAGTTACTAGATTCTGAAAACCATGTTTGCTTTTCAGTCGCAAAGCTGAAGAGGACCGAATACGAAAAGAGGAAGAGAAGGCCCGAAGAGAACTCATCAAACAAGAATACTTGAGAAAAAAACAGCAGCAAATTTTGGAAGAGCAAGGACTTGGAAAACCCAAATCAAAACCCAAAAAACCTAGGCCAAAGTCTGTCCATCGAGAAGAGTCATACAGTGATTCAGGAACAAAATGTTCTTCCACACGTGAGTATTTTTCATTCCCACTTGAGTCCGCAATCTGTTTTAGCAAAGTCATATTTCATGTCATCTTTCTTTCCTGTAGCTGATAATCTGAGTAGTGCTCAGTCTGGTTCCAGCCTGTCTTTGGCCTCAGCAGCAACTACTGAACCTGAAAGCATACACTCTGGTGGCACTCCTTCCCAACGGTAAAGACAATTAAAAATAAATCTTATATTATGAAATAGGACTGGGATTAACTATTGATATAATGAATAATTATTAATTTATTTTATAAAGTTATTAGGCAAAATGGCATATGGATGGGGTTCTTCATCTGTTCTATTTGGATCTATAATACACATTACCTTGTAATCATCTTTTAAAAATAGGGATGATAGAAACTTACTGTCTTTTGGGAGGGACAGTTATGCTGGAGGAGAATTGCTTTTCTCATTAAGAGAAAATGTCTGTTGAATGCAAAATAATTTATTTAACAAAAAACTCAAACTGGTGATCCCTGCTTTGCTCCAACAGAGTAGAGTCAATGGAATCCTTACCAATATTGAGCAGGAATCCAAGCAGAAACACAGAAAGAGATTGGGAAAATGCATCAACAGCATCCTCGATTGCTTCAGTGGCAGAGTACACAGGTAAATGTTTCCATTTTAGGTTAATCATTTCTAACTAACAGTTATTAAATAATAAATGTTATGGTCTGATGAGTTCTTGTTTTTGGAAGCTCAGATGTGTCAGAATGCTTGAATGTTTCAAAAGTGCCAGTAATCTAATTTAAATAGTGAATATTAGATATAGAAAATGCTTCAGATGTTTCATTTTAAATGAATTACTTTTTGCTATAATCAGTGCAAAATCCTTCAATATTTGGAGTTGCTGCAATAGGTAGGTAGAGTCAACATTGTTGTGATAAGTTTGGGAGAATTTTTTTGTTAATTTGTTCCATAAACACAATGCTTATAGTCTTGGTGGCTACTTGTGAGCTTCCTAGTTAGTTGCTGAGCCAGAATGTTAGTTGCCTGATGTAGTTGCTGAGGGAATGGGAAAAGGATTTAAAATAGAAAATGGTTGCTTGGAAAGAGGGAGTTCCCCAGGAGCCTAAAATTCCCACTCGAACTTTGCCAGTTTCTAGTACAGATTCAGGGGCATATGTAGGAATGAGGAACCCCTCTGGGTTTATGCACTGGATGCATGACTGTTGAGCCCTTCAGTACATACAAAACAAACTTTTATTTAAAGTCGCTTTTCACTTAGATTTTTTAAAATACCTGATGCTTCCTTAATGAAGCGATATTTTGCATCATAAAAATGTAAGCCATTGTTCCCATCAATTTGAAACTGCGGCTCTTAGCTTTACATATTTATTTAATAGAATTAAAATTTAAGAACTGTTTTTAAATTTACCTTGTTACAATATTTAGTTAATAACTTGTTTCATAACTTTCTTAGGTCCAAAATTATTTAAAGAACCCAGCAGCAAGTCAAACAAACCAATTATTCACAACGCTATATCCCATTGCTGTCTTGCTGGAAAAGTGAATGAGCCACATAAGAATTCAATATTAGAGGCAAGTAGTTATTTATTAAAAACTGCAGTGTTATGAATGCACCTGCAGTAAACTATCACCTGTAATGCTTATTTCATAATTTCGTTAATGGTATGTTATCTTGAATGCTCTTCCCATAACATGCCTATGAAGTCAAGCATGTTGTTTTCATTAACACAGCGGACGGTTGTTTTTCCTTCCTTCCTTATTCCTCCCTTCCCCAAATCTGCATTTGGAAGAATTTTCTGCATGCTCCTATTTAAACTATTAGAAAAGTTGAAAATTAAGTTCAGTTTTATTTGTTAAAATGTGGATGCTTCCATTGGCAACAAGTGTGTTGTGAGTAAAACACATTCATTTCCTTGAAGAAGGTCAGTGATGAAGAGTTAGGCAGAAGGAGATTTTAAAGAAAGAAAAATGAACTTTAGTGTTTAAATACTACAGTGATAATATTAAAGAAAAACTTAAGCTTAGTAGATTTGAAGGATGAGGCAAAAAGATAACCATTAAAAATCTTGAGGCAGTTTCTTTTTATCATTAAGAAAAAAGACTTTGCCTCGGTTTGTGGAAATGTGTCCGAAAATACTGTTATGAGCTGGGTTCGCTTGCATCAGAAAGGAATCTCCTTTGTGATTGCTGAGATTTCGCAACTAAACTCACTTTTGTTTCAGAAATATGTACAGTGTCTTACACCATCACAAACCGTGGGTTGTAAAAATTAAAAACAATTTTTTCTACGAAGCAAGTCAATATAAATGTCCAAAGATTGCATTTCCAGAAGTCCTGATGTGATGTAAATATGAGAATTATATTGTCTGGCTGATGGGTCTTGCCCACATGCTCAGGGTCTAACTGATAGACATTTTAGGGTTTGGGAAAGAATTTTCTCCCAAGTCAGATTGGCAGAGACCCTGCGTGTTTTTTTTTTCTTTTTTCCAACATCCTCTGCAGCATGGGGCACAAGTCATTTTCAGGTTTAAACTAATATAACTGGCAGATTCTCTGTAACTTGAAGTCTTTAAATCATGATCTGAGGATTTCAGTAACTCAGCCAGGGGTTATGGGTCTATTGCAGGAATGGATGGGTGAAGTTCTGTCACCTGCAATATGCAGGAGGTCAGACTAGATGGTCCCTTGTGACCTTGAATTCTGTGAGTTCAGTAATCCCTCCCCTGCTCCCCAATTTAGAGCCAGACTAATTTAAAGGGGTTAAAGAAAAATCCACGTATTCATTCAAAAGAAAAATACATGCACTCTTTTTTTTATACTGTAAAATTCTTCCTGTGATGTTGAGTTGCAGCGCAAGATATAATGGAGACGGTGCAAGAACAGGAAACAAACCAGTGTTTTCTGAATTATTACTCTTCCTCCAAGTCTCTTTACAGTAAAATAATTCAGACAATATTTTGAGATCTTTAATTTTTTCAGTGTTCCTGTTTTGGTTTGCATCATCACTTTCTTTGGCTGACACGGCTTTCACAGGAGTTGCTTGTCCATCTCCCTGAAATACCCAGTACAACTAAAAATAATCCTAAACTGCCTTCTGTAGCGTATGCTCAGGTATTTAAACAGCTGTGTTCACAAAGGTAATCTGTAATTTCTCTGTTTATATGGGGCTTGTGGCTCTTGTCATGGAAAGTGATTGGTCTAGATGTGCTCCTAATGAGCCTTATTATTATTTAAAAAATCACTTCTTGTTGTTCTCTTTCCATATTAAACTGGCAACTGCATTCTCCAAGGTAAAAGCTTCATGCTCCTCTATGGGTTAGTCACCAGGAGGTGCTCATATCACAAGACAATGTCAGGTTTTTATCCCTGTAGCCCAGTGTTGGCAGCCTTTCAGAAGTGGTATGCCAAATCTTTTTATTCACTTTAATTTAAGGTTTTGTGTTCCGGTAATACATTTTAATATATATTATATAGCTAAACTAGTGTTGTATTGTAAAATAAACAAGGTTTTCAAAATGTTTAAGAAGCTTCATTTAAAATTAAATTAAAATGTTGATCTTGCGCTGCTGGCCTGCTCAGCCCGATGCTGATCTGGGGTTCTGTTCACCTAGGCTGGCAGCAGGCTGAGCGGAGCCTGCAGCTGGGACCCCGGCTGGCAAGGGTCTGGCAACCAGAACCCCAGACCAGCAACGAGCTGTACAAGGCCGGCGGACGGGACCTAGCCCAGCAGTGGGCTGAGCAGCACGGCCCACTGCCGCTCAGGAGTTCTATCCATTGGTTTCTGCCAGCCTGGTTACCGGCTGCTGGACCCGCTCAACCAGCTGCCAGTCTGGGGTCCCAGCCCTGCCCATATACAGTGGGTGCCTACCTTCTCCCTGGTTCTGGCCTATTCTGTTCCTCTCTCTGCACTGAGCTGAGAGTGGGAGTGAACTGAGCACAGGGCTGGGGGTTAAGGGTCTTGCCAGGAGCTAGAATGATGGGAGGGGGGAGGCGTTAAGGTTGGAGCAGGAGGTTTGTGTGTTGGGCACTTACCTGGGCAGCTCCCATTTGTTGTGAGGGGTGCAGGTGGGAATATGTGTGTTTGTGTGTATGCAGGAGCTCCCGTTTGGTGCTCAGGGTGGTGTTGGGGATGTCAGGGTGCAAGAGTCAGGGCTGGGGGCATGTGAGGGGGGTGCAGGTGTCAGGGCAGGGGGGCTGGGTATTCGTGGGGGTGCCAGAGTCAGGGCTGGGGTCATGGGGGGCTGAAGGAGTCAAGCAGAGGGCTGGGTATGTATGAGGGGGGTACAGGGCTCAGGGCAGGGCCCTGCCCCCATCCATTCCCTCCTACTTCCTACCCCTTGACTGCCCCCCTCAAAACCCCCAACCCCCCCATCCCCTGACTGCCCCTACCCTTATCCACACACCTGCCTCCAGACAGACCCCCGAGACTCCCATGCCTATCCAACCGCTCCCCACCCCCTGACAGGATCCCCAGAACTCCCGACTCATCCAGCCCCCCCCAGCTCCTTGTCCTCTGACCACCCCCTCCAGAGACCCCCCCGGATCCTCCTTGCTCCTTGTCCCCTGACTGCCCTGACCCCTATTTCCCCCCACCCCACCTCCGGACAGACCCCGGGACTCTCATGCCCCATCCACCCCTCTCTGCTCCCTGACTGCTCCCTCCAGAGACCCCCCCGCCCCTAACCACCCTGCCCGGGATCCCAACCCCTGTCCAACCCACCCTGCTCCCTGTCCCCTGACTGCCCCAACCCCCCCAGCCCCGAGCCCCTTAACATGAAGCTCCTAGCAGCATGTTCTGCTCTGTGCAGAGCAAGATGCACTGCCCCACGGGAACGGGCAGCCCCGCCCCTCAGAGTGCTGCACGTGCGACGGCATGGCTCCAGGGGAGGTGAAAGCATGTCTGCCTCCCCACAGAGCCAAACACTGACCCACAGGAGCACGCAGCCCACCAGGGGAGAGGGGAAGGCAGGGGAGGGGCTGGTGGCTTGTCGCACCAGGGGAGTGGGGCCATTTGCCCACCCTTGCATTAGAGTGAGCCTGGGCACACCCTGTGTGCACGCCTATGCTTCTGCCTCCTCCGCTCCTCTCCCTCCCCCCCCCTCGCCGGAGGGGCAGAAAAGCAGGCCAGGCTGGGCAGCACAGGGCAGGATTTTTAATGGCATGCAGCATGCTATTAAAAATCGTCTCACGTGCTGTCTTTGGCTCATGTGCCATAGGTTGCCGACCCCTGCTGTAGCTAATGTAATTATTGTATCCAATCACTGTGTCTTAAGCAATATACCACGGGTTGGCAACCTTTCAGAAGTGCTGTGCCGAGTCTTCATTCATTCACTCTGATTTAAGGTTTCGTGTGCCAGTGATACATTTTAATGTTCTTAAAAGGTCTTTTTCTACAAGTCTATAATATATAACTAAACTATTGTTGTATGTAAAGTAAATAAGGTTTTTAAAATGTTTAAGAAGCTTCATTTAAAATTAAATAAAATGCAGAGCCCCCCCCCGGACCAGTGACCAGGACCCAGGCAGTATGAGTGCCACTGAAAATCAGCTCACGAGCCGCCTTCGCACCCATGCCATAGGTTGCCTAGCCCTGCAATATACTGTCATTGCAGTGTATAGTTTCTGTGCTGATAATGTCAAATACGGAAGAAATTCAATTAATTAGATCACTGTTTGTATATTGAATGGTACTGGTTTTTCCCTTTTTGTCCTTCTGAAAAAAAATCTTATTGCAGAGAAGTTTATTCTAAACTTAATATTGTCAAATTTAAAAATAAAATAAGCAGAAGCATAGTGAAAATTGTTGACAAAGTGTTCTGTCCCCAATCTGATGAGGTTTTTGCATCCCATTGTTTTTAGCTTGGAGATTCCTCTTTTAGCAGTTGAGTTCTTTCTGGGTCATGAATTCTTCTTGTCTCCACTATTACATTATATTGCTACGTGGCAGATCAGCATCTCCTGTGCTCTGTATTACTGTTATATCTGGAAAACCCAACTTCCAGTGTCAGAGGTCATGGGGGGGGGGGCAAACAGCAGAAAACACTATTTTAAATGTTTAACATTCAAGAATTCCAAATTAAGCAACTTTTAATCTTCATACCTTTAATTTACTGAGTACTCAGTATTGTTTGTTAGTCTTCTTTATGAACAGTCCTAAGCATTTTTTTTTTTTTTAAAATACAGGAACTAGAGAAGTGTGATGCCAACCACTACATTATTTTGTTCCGTGATGCTGGCTGCCAGTTTAGAGCACTTTACTGCTACTACCCTGACACTGAAGAAATCTACAAGCTGACTGGAACAGGGCCAAAGAGCATCAACAAGAAAATGATTGACAAGCTTTATAAATATAGCTCAGACAGAAAACAGTTTAACGTCATTCCAGCCAAAACCATGTCTGTCAGCGTGGATGCTCTTACTATTCATAACTATTTGTGGCAAGCCAAGCGACCTGCAGTGCCAAAGAAGACTCAGACTCGTAAATGACACTGAATTTTTGGGGAGAAGATTGCTGAATGGGATTACATTGAAAGAAGAAACGGTTATCATTTTCCTCCAGTTGGGTGTGAAATGTGCAGAACCATAAATATTTTTAAGAGGCTTCTAAACAAAAGCCATGGATGCAAGTAAATAAGAATGAAGGAACATTGCCAGTGTTTTTTTATGAATGATAAATCTGCTGTTACGCCCAATGCTAACTACTGAGGCTTTCAAATGAGAGACTGCATGTAGCAAGATCTTTAATCAGTGGATTTCCTTTTACTTGAAGCTCTTTGTATGTACAGATTGGAAATAATTTAGTTTGTTTTTCTCTCCACCTCATTTCCTCTTTTTTTCCCCATCACTCTTAAAGTTGGCAAGCTCTGAACTTCAGTAGAAGAATTGAGAACAGATCTTGGGGGGTGAGTTTTTTTTGTTTTTGTTTTTTAATGTTCCTTGGGGAAAATCATTCTGTGAGAATCTTTTTGAGGAATTGTATAGTATATCAGATTGTTGTACTGTATCTGCTGCCAACGTTAAGTTCAGTGCTCAGATTTCTGAAAAAGCCCCAGCCCATGCTGCTCAGAACAAAGTTTACGTACAGTATCTGTTCACTATAAGCACTGAAAGATTGCAAAGTCTGTCTTTTTTAAAAATAACGTTTGCAGATTTAAAGATGGCTATTTCTGGAACACAATCATGAAGAAGCATACAGGTGCTAATAGCTGGAATATGCCTGACTGAAACTTGAGGCAAGCTGAATGGAGCACAGTTATCATTATTTCAGTTTCAGGTAGTGTCCTAAAGATTTGTTTGCTTTAATAAAGACAGATTCTGGTAGATGTAGAACATTTCCACTGAGCACATTACTCCTGTATGATGGTGCACTTAAAGATCACATATTTTAATGTTTTTATTATGTCATGAAATGTAATTCTACTTTCTTTGTCCTGTCTTTATTCTGAATGAGCAGCATGCTCTAAAATGAAGAGTGTGTACATTTTTTTTATTTGGGGTGATATATTAATATATATTGGTTTGTTTTCTCATTTAAAAGCAATTTTTGAAGAGAAATTTGCATTTGTTTCAAAAGCCCAAAGAAGTCAAATGACTTTGATTTCTTTTCATGTTGAAATATTAAATCTTGAGTTATGACCTTAAAAATCTTTGTGGTGTTCAGCGGATCAAATTTTTGTTTTGGAGGCAACAGGACATATTTGCAGTTTTATTTGTTAAAGCTCTCATTTCCCTTTTATATCCATGCTTTAAAGCAACTAGAGTGCTGTAGCTACAACGTAACTTATCCATTAGCATGTTCCTACTACATCATACTTTGACACTACTACCTGAGGATTTTGTAGGTTTATAACTTTGGTTTGCACATGTTTACTTTTATTCGAGGTGTTACTTGAATATATGTCTTTTAGTGCAGAGGGCACCATTTGAATCCTAGATATAAAACTGAAGCTCTAAAATACAATACAGTGTAAATTATTAAATAAACTTTACAAATAATGGTATAAACTGAGTCTTGTACATAAGGGGGAAAATAGGGTACGTGATAAAATGCTAGTTAGAGCAAAGTGGAGGTCTTCCATTGCAGTCTTTTTCAGTTCCCCCCCACCAATACTTTTTAAATAGACTGCTGCAACTTTGTAAATTTTGTTAAATAGCTGGTTGTGTGTAAATAACTAAAGGCTTTATGATTTCTCAAGTGCTAAGTATTAAACACTATTATATGAGTAATTTTTCAGTTACCATGCTTTTCATGCTTGTGCTTTATTTCTCACTGTTTGATATTATATACCATATTTATTTTATGAAGCACTGAAATTTAATAAAAATCATTAACTGATTTCTTTTTTTATTTCATGTGTACCTTTTGTTGCAACATCCTGTCAAAGAACTAATCATAAGCTTTACAGATGTGCTATTCTATGTTTACATATAGATGAAGATTCTTATAAAGCAGAAGTTGCTATAGGTATTGGCATAGTATCATTCTCTTGACCTTTTTCTAAACAGTAACATTTGGCCAAAATCATATAGGGGCTTCCAGCAAAGCATAGAACAGTTTTAAAAAATATTTATGCTCATATGTTTCATTCAAAGTACTTTGTAAATTAGTTAAAGTATTTTATCACCAGTTTACATATAGAAAAACTAAGATACAGAATCTGAAGTTACACAGTGAGTCAGTGACAAACCTAGAAATGAAATCCCAGGTCTCCTGTCTGAGTCTTGTCCCCTTTCTACTAGACCTTGTTGCTTTACCAAGTCATTTATTTTCTTTTAGCATCGTACAGAATTTCAAAAGCACTAACATTTTCCCAAACTGGGTATCAGTGCTAATCTGCAAGATTATTTTCAGGTACCAGTTATGACTCCATAGGTAAGGTTGAATTCACCCTCTGTTTGCTATGAAAAGTAAAGCATATCCCTCCTATTCCCCCCACCAAGCCACAGCCCTTATTCTTCGAGCATAGAATGAGTTTTCTGAGACTGTACAGTAAATCCGTTGGTTTAGGAGTTAAAATTAATTTTAAAATGGGTCCTTTCAGAAATTTAGCATCCATCGTCCCACCTTTTTGTTCCTCATTATCTTAACAATAACGCAAACTCCTGTTCATTGAAGAAATTCTTTTTAGGTTGTCATCTCCTAGTCTCAGTGAGACTGAGACTTCCGTTAAGCATTTGTGCCCCTTTGTCCATAGGAGTTTGCCACTGACATCAGTGGAAGTAACTTCAGAGCCGTAGACTTAGTTATGGTGTTTTCAGTTTAAGTACTTCTCCCCACAAGGAGTGGTAAAGTATGCAATAGCTGTCTCCAAAAGACACCAAATTTTAAAAGAAGCTAACACCTAAAATAGAGCAGTGTTCAATGCCTATTTTGTAAGTGTCTTCTAAGTTTAGGTTGCACCTTTCCTACTTTCTCACATTTGCATTGAGCCAGGAAAGATTGGAGATGCAATGGTCTAGACTTTTTGTTTTTTGTTTGTTTCTGCATCTCTGTGATGCAGCAAATGTCCTGAAGGTTCCTCCCAGACCTATATTTACATCTAGTTTTATTAAAAGGTGCTGATAAAAGTATGGAGCCTTAGACTCAGTAAAATATACACATACACTGATAAAACACGGAAAACTGCATTGCTCAAATGACAAGTGGTCACCTATTTGTAAAAGATTTAAGCTTCAGTCTTGGCCCTAAAATAATTTTAAATAGCTTCTAATTGGATCTCCAACCTCCAGTTTAATATCCATACTTGTCAATTTGCATTGGGCCTGGGTTGGGTGAAGGAGAGTAGGTACTGTAAATCTACAGCCCATTTGTATTTTTGGTTAATGTAATGCAGTGCAGGTTGATATAATTCTTTGAAAATACATATTTAGTCTTGCAGTTTTGTAAACAATAGGACTGTACATCTTTAAAGTGTTAATTTTTTCATGCCTTGATTTCTTTTTCAAACTTTAACATTTTTGCATTATGCATTTGCATATACTGTTACATTTGTAGTTGATATCTTACGGTTATCCCATTTCTATAATGCATTTCCAGTAAAATAAGAGTTTTTACTGCAGAATAACTGCAGCAGTGAAAATATTGGTGTATAATTTTGAGAAATTTAGCATACAGTATAGTCTAATTACACATTAGACAGCAGAGTGATGAAGTGTACAACCTGGAAGTTCAGAATAATTATTTTTTTAACATTGACATCATGTAACTCAAAGTGTCTGTTCCTCAGATCTTTTGGGAGCTCTTGCCTTCCAGGGATAATGATTCTGGAAATACAGTAATCCAGGAATGCTCTGAATAACTTCCTGGGATTTAAATTATCCATTCATTCCCACTTGCAGTGGTTTTCATCTTCATAATCCCAGCTTTCCCTCTCCCCCTCTAAGTATCCATTTTGAAACTATAATAATCTATGGCGAGTACCCAAAAGATGTTTAATACCAAAAAAAAAAAAAAAGCACCTCCTTTCACCCTAACTACTACCATGAGAATATAGAATCCATGGTACTTCCTTGCCATAGGACCAAGTACACAGCTCTGCATCTCAGTCTCATATCTGATTCTTCCGATACCATCACCCCATGGCTGCATGCTGAACTACCAGCCAACCATCCAGTTCAACAGCCTTCAACAATTTAAGATAACTTAATTTTTATACATACTTAAGCAGTCTTGTGAAACATAAATATGTTTATGGTGTGGTTGAAGATGAGAAGGAGAAATTGCTGTCTAAAGGTACTGTATCTGCAACTAATTTTGGCATTGTATGGTTAAGAAGGCAGTGGATAGGTAAATTACAAGACTTAAAATCAGGGACACAAATTTAAAAAAAATAAAGGTTTGTCTGTTAACATCAAGACCTTGTCATCAGATGCTTAAAACTAATATGAAGGTGGCCTGCAAAGGATTGACTTGTGCCCTTTTTTGCTTCTTTAATATACATTAAGCCTGAAAGACTTTCATTTAAAGTTGCTTTTTCCGCTTCTGATGAGCGGACATTTTTATGCACTTTTCATGAGAACTGTTTGAAGTGACTTAATTTGTGTAGATGAGTACTGCTGTGAGATATAAAAATTACATCTCTTCTATGTTAATCCCAAAAGGAGTTAAGGTCTTCCTTATGTTACGCTTTTGGTGCAAATTTACATCAGAATGTTTGTTTGTGTTCACAAGCTACAGTGAACTTTGGTTAACTATACAAAGAATTTTCCTTAAAAAGGAATAATGGTTAACAAACCAACTGATCAAATGGATTCTTTTCATACTACACCTTTCTAATGAGCTGTTTAAAACTTCAGTGGATTAGAAGAATAGACATGGTTACTATATTATACCATGAAATGATTAAATATTATTGCCAGTGTGACAGAACCATGGAGATACCATGCAGATACACACTACTGGTCATCCATGTGACTGCCTTTTAGCCCACCACTGTGGTACCCGAGGGAAAGTAAGAAATGAAGATAATCTAACAGGTCTTGGCTTGTCTTTTGACAGAAAAATACCACATGCATTCTTGTGCCTTTTTATCGCATGCAAGCTCTCAGGCAAAAGTTATTAGCGTTCCAACAAGCAAAAGTTGATCAGACCTTTATAAATGAAAGGAGGAGTTTGTACACCATGAAATGTAAGTAAATTCCTCATCCTACATTTAAAATTTTGCACTATAAACTTAAAGCAGCATTCAAATAAGGGACTTTCATGCTACATATATGTACTGGTGAAATGTGAGAATTGCTGACTCTGAATCAAACTCAGCAAGAAGTGCTGTAAAGCTTTCTTGGTATTATTCTATGAAACCAAACTTTTGGTTCTGCAAGTGGAGGGTTTGGAGTTTTCCTTAAATATAAGCAAGGATATTTTAAGTCTTCTTCCTTTTTTTTTGGTCAAAGTATTTAAAGAATTTTGAACTGGGTTCTGCTGAATTTCTTAATCCATAAAGTCTGTGAAAACTTTAAAACAAAGCAAAGGCATCAGCTTGAGTTTCCTGGGGGATTATGTATGTAGGTAATCAGTTATATAAGTGTGTCTTAAATTAAAAAAAATTGAAATATTTCCTTCATGATTTTGTTTAAGCATATGTGTCTTTGCAGTGATTTTTGAGCTTATTTTGATTTGGGGACTGATGAAGACTTCAAGATTCCAGTGTGTGCTAGAAAAGGAGTATTTCTGCTCTTCAATTCCAAACGGTAAGTAAGCGGTTTGTATCTTATTTAATGAGAATGTGAATGTCACTCCAAAAATTATACTTGTGCTACAATGTTTACTGCTTAAAATTTCTTGGAGAGGAAGGTGTTTCACTTCTAATTTATGTTCTGGACTCAAAAGTTGATATGTTATTTATCAGCTTGAGTTTATTTGATTAGTTTAATAGTGATGAGTTGGGATATGCTCCTTGGTCCTAATAATTGTCTGGTCACAGAATGATTGCACATAGTTCTGGATGGAATTTTTTGTTCAAGAAACTTAATAGGGAAAAAAAAGTGAATAATTGTATTTTTTTTAAAGTTAATAATCTGTATTGCACCTTTATCATATATTTGAGTTATTTTACTTCTGAATTAATTCATACCACTATATCATTACAATATTTCAAAAGAAACCCACTGATTGCCCTATGTTCTATTTAATTTGCTTTAGAACTTGTTACTGCTACTTAAGGAAAGATAACTTGTGCAGTTAACGAATCAGTGATTAAAAGTTAGTACAATATGTAAGCACATAACTTAATTTTTTTGTGTGAGAACTAGGTATACATAGCACAGGTCATTTGAAATTAGTACTGACAAACTTTGTACTGTACATATTGTTGTGCTATCTATATGCCACATTTTATGGAAAATATTTTACAAACATTTTAGGACCTGATACAAAGACCACTGAGGTGAATTGGAATCTTTCTATTGATTTCGTTGGCTCTATCTGTTCTACTTCTCCACTTGTAAAACCTGTTGCCTTAGTTACTAAGCATCTCACTGCAGAATATTCAGAGAAAAATTAAATAAATTTAAAACAATAATAAAAAATAATTCAGAATGATTTTTCTGTACATAAAAATGACTGATTTTTAAAGACTAATCTCAGGGTCCAGGATTAGTAGCAAGTATTGTGTCCTATTGGAAAAAGCTGGGAAACTCCGCTTTCCAGCGTCTAAACATCTGTCAACATCTCTGCAGTGTTGTATTATCAGACTTTAAACTGGTTGTTGGTTCAGAACTGAACATTGCCAGTCCTAAATCTCGAACCAGTGTAACTTTGTTTGTTAAGCTAGTGGGAGTGGAAATAAAAAAGTGACTGAAGCTGCTGAGAGGTTTGGAATGTTAGAATAAGTTTCTATTGGGTATATCAATGCCAAGAGGGCAGATGAGTTGGTCAGAGAAAGATATAGTTCATTACATGGTTTTGCAATTTATCACATGGATATCACTGATATTTTACCATAATTGTTGAGTAAGAGCAACTTGTAGCCTTTGTTTTCCAACTCCTGAAGTTTTTGTCCTGTGAAAGCCTTCCCTTTATTTATAGATAGTCCAAAAATAAATATAATTTTATTCTTATCAAAAGGATTTAATATTTTCAAATATGTACCACTTTTAGCATCACACATTGAGATCAAGTTTAGGGTTTCGTCACTCATCTTCATTTCAAATCTTGAAGAGGTGGAAAAATAGGAACTGGTATTAGTCCTTGGGTATTCAAGCACATTTTTCTCTTTTATTCCCTAGATTTTCCAGAAGGCCTGACATCTGTTCTATTTGTTGTAATGAAGATTGGGGTTATCAACTCAAGTGTCTTCAACAGCCCAAACTTGAAATCTGTCACCAGTCTAGCTCTAGCAAACAGTGGCATCACAAGAATTGAACCTGGAGCCTTTTACGCTTTCCATAGTCTCACCAAACTCAGTTTATATCAAAATAATCTGACTACAGTTATGGCTTCTTGGCTTTCCAAACCAGGACACTTAGAAAACCTTACAGTGTCTCAGAACATCATTCAGGAAATAGGCCCTCATATGTTGTCCAGTTTCTCTAATCTGACAACCCTTAATTTAGCTAGCAACAGAATTCATATGATTGCGGGTGGAAGTTTGAAGAATTTGTCTAAGCTAACTTTTATTGATCTATCTGGTAATAACTTATCTACCTTAACAAGACATGTGTTCAGTGGACTGGTGTCTCCAATAATGAAACTGGGAGACAATCCATGGAACTGTTCCTGTGAACTTCAAGATTTTGGATTATTTTTGCAAGGTAATGTAAAGCATAATTTCAATCACCCAGAACACTTGGGCAACTCCAAATACATTCAGATAACTGGGAGTCTGTAGCCAGATAGCTAATGCAAGTGTGAAACTTGTTAAAAGTATTTTAGAATGTAAGGTCTGGCTAGTAGAGATTTGGGTGTTCAGGATTTCACTGTATTTATAATGTATGTTACTGTAAATTCTTTACTTACTGTATTATTATTTATAGTACTAAGTATCAAAGTCGGAGCTACATTCTGTTGGGCATTGACTGTAGATCTATCTCAAAGCATGTCACCTACAGCAATGATTCCTTTTTAAAGAGTAGGAGGAATAGTCCCATGATCCAAGATCATACCATGAAAACATAACACTGAGGGAGGAATAGATCTGAATTGCATAGTGATGGTAATTTCTTGCATAGTGTCAGAAGTATGTAAAAGGGGGATTGTGAGAAACTCTGGTAGTATAGTATTGGGTCAGTGTGTGGAGCAGAAGATGGCATTTTCAATGAAAGCTGAATCAATTGCAAGAATACTGTACGCAGTTAAAATATTACCTTCTTTTGGTTATTTCATACACTATTCCAGACCTTCTGATGACTGGTTCTTACTGGCCAACAGCTGAGGCACAAAATTCGTAAATGTTTGGCTGGACCTCATCGGCAAACACGCTAATGTTCTAATAGTTCAGCTGAATTATGTCTCATGCAGGTGGAAATAGTGTAGTGGACTACAACAGAAACAATGCATTGTGTCAGAGAAATTTGAGATGGGAAAAACTTACTAGATGATCTAGACTATCCCCCTCTGTCAATTAAGGATTATTTCCTTATGATACACCTGAGATCAAAATCAGAGGCCAAAATGTTAAAACTTGAGTGCATAAAGTTAGGTACCTGAATCATATTTAGCCCCTTAAATAAGTGGCCTGGTTTTCAAAGGTGCTAAGCACCTGCAGCCCTGTGGGTACTTTAACAAGCAATGGTGAGAGCCCAGGATCTTAAGTAGTCATAGGTTAGTCATACACTATTTGTTTTTACAGAGCTGATGAATGCTTCTGTGTTGGAAGATGCTTCATCTGTGGTGTGTCATAGCCCACGGGCCCTGAAGGGAATTCCTGTTTGGAACATCTCTGACTTTAGCTGCCCACCTATTCTCAGATCACCATCACTTGAGAATGACTTCTATAAAGTTGGATTGCCAGCAATGCTTCTATGTTTAGGTGTGTTACAGTACAATTTTCCGCATCTTATTTCATACTGTGAAATGAATTTCAAATATAGGCTCTTGAAAGCATTCCCCCGCCCCCCAATTACAGAAAGAGGTTACACCCACATTCTGTGCACTTCTTTTCAAGAAAGAGGTTGCCTTGTTCAATGGAATGTTAATATGCAAGACAAACCCTGAAAGCAGTCACAATTCTACTGCAGAAATAATGACAGGCTGGCTGTTTTTTTTTAAATTTCCTTGTCTGTTCATAAAAAATAATTTACTTTCAAATGTACTTTGAATATATTTCAGTACTTAATGGTGTAATATATACATTACTAGTATACTTAATAATGTAGTATAACGGTACTCTTCAAGTAAGAAATGTTATTCCAGAAACAGATAGTTTGGGTAATACTAAGCTATTCGCCATATTACCCAGAGAGATAATGAATAAAGCATATTTATTATTCCAGATAAAAAGAGGCTGGGGGAAGTTTTTAAAATGAAATCTGCTGAAGATGCACCTTAATATTTAATATATTATGTAAGTTAAAAAGAACGCGCAAATAACCATCTGGAAGATTGGTTCAATAGAGGATGTGCATAAAAGCAGAATTTTTTATGTTTAAAATAAAGTTTAAAAAATACAAATTTTGGTGGGGGAAACTCACTAAAATAATATTTCTTTGCTTTTGATTATTAGCTTTGGAGAAACGGTTCCATTTGTATTAATACAAATGTGTACAATAAAACACAAAAACATTCTCAGTATGTTTTCTTTCAGTTTTGCCACTAAATCAGTGTGTGCATTTATAAGCCATATCAATACCATCCTTTCTCAATCTGGAATGAATTGATTATACAATTCAGCTCCATCTTTAGGAATTTTTTTTCCTTTCCACAAATTCTCCACTAATGTTTTTTTTATTTTTTTGAAAATTGTAACTGCGCCTCAGTTTTGATAAACTTTAATTATTTGTTTGAACTATTTTTGCAGTGTTTTCATTTCTTTTGCTGCTTCTCTTGCTCTGGAAGGTGAAACAAGATAAAAAGCAAGTGCAGCCAGGTAAAGAAGCTACTGTTGAAAATAGCCATGAAAAACTAACAGGCCAGCTTAACAAGATGACAGAGAGACTGAGGAGCAGTGGATTGTCAGATGAAAAGTTACAGACAACAGTGAAAAGTGACAAAACCCAACCAAATAGAATGCAGAAAACTCGTGCAAAATCTGCCTCACCAATTCTGTTGAGAACTGAGTTTCAACATGGTAGTTCTCAACACCATAGACCAACTGATGGGAACCAGGAGCAACCCAAAACCTCTTGCACAGTAATAGATGAAAATGCCTGCATGAAAAATGAAGACTGCAACAATGTTATGGAACTGTGGTATTTTAATAGCTTGCAAGACTGCAATAAAAAGGCTATGTGTAGTCAGAATGCAAACACTTCACTAACTGAACTAGGCGTAGAAACCCCGAAAAAGGATAGTTCAGAACTATTAAAGCAGTCATTGCAGGACCATGGAATTTCACACGTGCATTGGAATGAGGAAATTAAAGGAAGGGTTAATACAGAGAACGCTGAACCGCTGTTGTATTTAAGCGTTGCTAGTACAACTGAAGAGTCACCCAGTGTACCTGGCACTGAACAAAAAGATGCTGTGAGTAGAAATGTAAATATGAGGCTGTGTTCTTTGAGAAGAGTTCTTACTTGGCCATATGAAAAATGCAAAAGGGATGAAAGCCAAAACACTTTAAATTCAGATGATTTTTTCAAGGCACATTTCTTTATGCTCACTAGTGATCCTGGTGTCCCAGCAGCAGTCAGGAAAACAGAATTCAAAGATGAACAAAATCAGTATAATTTCCATCTACATACTGTAAAGGAACAAAAGGCAATTCATGATTACAGCAGTGGTAAACCTAACTTAAAGAGAGAAGCAAAACCAGCAAACAAATTAGTATCTCCACTTAAGAAAGGAGCTAAGCAAATAGCCACAATGGAAAATGCATGCATCTCAGTCCCTGGGAAAGGATTCAGAGGCTCTGAGACTGTAAAAAAGAATAAGAATAACAAAGATATACCTTCGCAGGCTGGATTCTGCAGGGACAGTCTTCACTCGCCAGCATCCTCAGACAAATCTGGTCACACCTCCTCCCCATGTGATAATACATTACTTGAAAATAATGAATACACCTTCATTGATCTTTTGCATGAAGTCGTGGAAAATCGTGGGAGGTGGACTAGGCAGAGGTGGAAGCAGACCCATCAAGTGCGAATTGCTAACCACCCCCCAATGAAATCAAAGTAAACTAATTGCACTCCATCAAAAAATGTTCCATGTGCTATAGGCTGCCTGTTTTAACCAAAATTATTATTATTATAACATTTCAGTAGTGGTGACTCATGCCAGACTTGACAGTACTGGAAGCTGAAATCCTCTATTATAGATACTTCAGGAGCAATGCAAAGTGCTCCATATTGCCCTTCCAGAATGCCTTAACTATGTTTTGAAAAAGCAACTTGTAAGGATGAGAGGGGACTTTTCTCCATGGCTCAGTCAATTCGTGGTGCCAAAAAAAGGTGACACATGTCATGAAGGTTTTTGTGATCATTTATTTACAGGGAGCTTGACTCAGACCCATCAAACTCATTTCATCTAGGCAACCAAACAGCTTTCAGATGAGTAATGAGTTTAGATCAGTAATCATCTAGGGTAAATTTTCCTAACTTGCCCAAGAGATTTGCATGCTGAAGTCCCATTGAAAGCAGATATGACTTAGGTACCTAAGTCACTTAGCACTTTTGAAAATTTTATCTCCAGTCTGGTTTTGCACCAGGTATGTAGAAGACTCCAAATCCCATTACTCACCCCCCACCCCTCCAAAATAACCCATATCATTACTGGTTTTGGTTCAAGCATTGCACTAAGTAGGCAAATTTATTAATTATCCCTAGAATTTTCCAGCTGCCTAGAAATGGATAGTTCATGGGGTACGGAGCCTTTCAGCTCTGGTTATTGACTTACTCTACTCATTGGCAGAGACCATCAGTATCCAGGGTTGTCAATTTGGCATATTCGTGAGCACCTAAAATTAATGTAAAATTTTCAATTTACTTGCACAAAATATGAAATGTTAACGTATATCATGTCATGATAATGGGTTATACCCCCTTAAATGGATTGCTAATTGTGCTAGCTTGCGTGCGTGTGCTCTCTCTATATATATCTATATATATTCTTATTACTAATAAGTCTTTTTGGTAGCTTTTACACACTGTATTTTCAATTAATAATTTATAATATGGCTAATAAACCATGTAACTAGAAATGTTTGTCTACGCTGCTTGTTGTTAGTCTGTTTGCAATTACATCCAATAGACACCTGCTCCATTTTTATGCTTATATTTGCTCTGATTTAGGGCTGATGGCAAATCACAAAGAATTTATTCTGCCTGTTTGGATTTGTTTAGAAATATTGTAATTCCTTCTTGTTATACAACTGGCACCTGCCCCCCCCCTTTTTTTTTTTTGTGGAGTAAGGATTTTGCTGAGGATAGATTTAAAGCAGGGGTTCTCAAACTAGGGGTCGGGACCCCTTAGGGGGTCACAAGGTTATTACATGGGGGGTCACAAGCAGTCAGCCTCCACCCCAAACCCCACTTTGCCTCCAGCATTTATAATGGTGTTAAACTGAAAACATTTATTATATATTTATGGGGGGGTTGCACTCGATGGCTTGCTGTGTGAAAGGGGTCACCAGCACAAACGTTTGAGAACCACTGATTTAAGGTAAAGATGTTTTGGTGTTAGGCTCACAAATACCATGCACTCACTCAAATTCATCAGTCTCTTTTCATTAATAAACATTATTTCTGTCATACTTTAAATTTTAATGTAAATTCAGTTTTTTGTAATCTTCTAGAATGTGAATTTAATACAAAAGACATAGGAACCACCTTTTGCATGCTGCTTACATGACCCCAAATGTAAAATACATCCTTGTACGCACAGTTTATTCATAATGTAAAAGCATTAACTTCCACCAGCACTTATTAAATATGGGTAATCTCTAGCTGTAAACATCTCTTTCTCACAGCAGGAGTTTTCCTGTGCTGTTGGTTATGGATGAAGTGTGGAGTATCATCTCTGCATTTTTGTATTGTGTTTTTTCTAATTCTTTTTAAATGTTACCACTAAGCTTTTTTAATGTTAGTTTTGTAACAGTCTTGTTAATTCAGGAGATGACCTGTTTGAACCTGCCTCATGTTTTGTTAATCTATAATGAATCTTAGCATGGATGACTGGTCCAATTAGTGAACCATGTTTTCATGAAGCATAAATACTCTGAGAAGTGACAGCTTATTGTACTCCAAGCTGACGTTTTTAACAGCAAAGTCCAGTGCATTTCTGAGGATGAATTGTAAGTTCCAACTTTTATTAATTCTAGCAACAAACATTTGGATTTAAATTGTGCTAGGTATTGAGTGGGAAACTAGACTTGTCAGAAATCAAATATTGTATAAATATTTTCAGGCAGTGGTCAAAATGTATTCAGGCACAATTTCTGTAATTTAATAAAATATTAAATGAGAAAGTAATGCTCTTGTGTATAAATGGTGTGTCATGTGAACTGAAATTATCAGGAAGAAAAAGCATTGAAATATTACTGTAAAATGTGAATTTAGAAGTAATCCCAAAGGTTGCATGTCCTATTTATGGAAATATTGTAATTGTAGTGAATTCATTTTGAGTTTCCCAAGTATTTTAGATAAGAAAAACCTCTTCACCCATTCCAGAAAGGTGTTCCTATTAGTCATAGAAGGGTTTTTTTGTTTTTTTGTTTTTTAAAGTAGGATGTACAATTCAATGCACAATTACTGTGCTAATGCTTGTAATCTGGGTAATTGTGCAGCGGGGGAGTGCAAGTATTAAACCTGACTCTAGCATTTTTTTGCATTTGCCAATATGGTCATATTTTTCCTTGTAATATTTTTGAATAAATTAAAAGATGAGTTTATAACCAGTGCAAATAAATCCCATGCCTGGACTTAATCCAATATGTAATCAGGTTATACAACACAAATGCAATTGTTTATGTGCTCAGACGCTAAGAAAATGCCAGCAATATGCTTTGGGAAGAACATTAATTGGCAGAATTTATATAGCCCAAGATACCTGCTGAAACAGGGACTGGTTGGTGATATTTCCTGAATTGTTTTCTATAAGTTAGCAAAATAACATATTTAGATACATCTAAATATTTTCATGTTTAGTGATATGGTATCTGAATGTTTGCTACATCAAATGAGAAAACAGATTTTTCAACAAAAATGATGTAATATTGCAATATATACAATCCCCATTTATGATACATGGCAGCAGCGGTCCACACAGATTGGCCAGTTATATAGTGCTCTTTTCCGTTTTACTAGCTGTTACTTTGCCTCGAGAGCTAAAAATACCTGAAATATTTCTTTAATATTGATTTTTCAATATAAGCAATTATTGCAGTTGCCGTGGAGAAGTTATAAGATGGTGAATGGAATGACGAATGGGATGAGGTGGTGGTCTGCAAGGCAACTGCTCTACTAAGATATGGTGCACACTATAAAATAATTTGAAAACCCCTGCTCTATGGGCGCATCAGTTAATAACCTGCCTATGAAGAGTGGTGATATTTACTGAATTAATAAATACTATATGGTATTCTACAATATGAATGCAGAAAGTTTCCTAGAAACAATCACCATCTAACTCGTATCGTCACAATGTGTGTATAGTGTGTATGGCACTTAATGTTGCAGTAAGTTGTACTAATTTCAGAGCAATGTTAAAAAAAACCTTTGTTTTTAAATTTTCAATAGCCAAGGGCCTTTTTGAATTAAATTACCTTTTTAGCAGTAATTGATATTAAGGTAGACGAAAGCATTGTTACAGTGAAATGAAAAGATGACACATGCTACTCTTGGTACATAGTCTATTTATCTATAGTATCCCAATAGATATAGAGAAACTATAGGAAGTAAGTCAGAATACTTAAGGTTTAAGAAGGTCCTTAAAAAGAACTTCTTTTAGAATGTGTGTATTTGTAACTGGATTTTGTGTGTGTAAATAGGTATTGCTCTTGCTAGTTTTCTTCTGCTGACTTTCCTGGAAGTAGCCCAGTCTTGTCCTCCAATCTGTAAATACTGCTCCACAGGGCTAGCAGAATGTGAGCATGTCTCATCGCTTCAGGAAGGTAAGCCTTTATCCCTCTCTTGCTTTCCTGTTGCTGCCAATTCATGAATGAGAATAGTAGTTAGTGGAATTTTGAAGTTACATGTTGCTTTTGAACAGTGGTGTTTTATATTTATAAGAAATAAGTCTAGAAGTGTAAATATATTCACTTGAAAAACTATAAAAAGGAAAAAGCAATTGCCATATAAAAGAGACATTATCCAGTCCAGGTTGCGATGGGACCTGTGAACAGAGTAGTAGGCCATATGCCAAGTACAAAAGGATGGATATTTAGTAGAGCAGCACAGCAAGGTCTGTCTCTGAGTAGATCAGTTTCATTCATTATGGTCTGATCCTCAGCCCTTTGCACTTGCCCAATGCAGTCACATCCCAGGGCTGGTACCAAACTTAAATTAGAGCAGCCTCTTGTCTTCCCATACTTTAATTCCTAACACCTTTTTTGTACCTCAGTCTTACCAGGTTTGCCAAACTCCACAGAGAAAATACTATTACGTCACGGAAACCTCAGCAAGATACCGCCACTGGCTTTTCAGAACTTCCCCAGGCTTCATTTACTCTCCGTAACTGGATTTCTGTTCTCTTCACTTCCAAACCTGACCTTTGTTGCAAAGGACGTCAGCAGCCTGAGGAGTTTGGATCTCAGCAGTAACTGCCTGCTGAGCTGTGGGATTGAGCCTTTGGCTTTCTCTGGCCTGGGAATCCTCGAGGAGTTGATTCTTACAAACAATGCCCTGGATATGCTGAAAAGTTCTTGGTTCTTAGAGTTGACCCTGCTCACCAAACTCCTCCTTTCTGACAACAAAATTACATATCTTCCTCCAAGGACTTTTGAGAGTTTGGCTAAGCTGAATGAACTCATTGTGTCTTCCAATTTCATTCAATATCTTTCAATGGACACATTTTATGGGCTAGCATCATTGACCAAACTGGACTTATCAAGCAATGAAATCCTGTTTATTAATAATGATGTTTTCCAGCCTTTGCAGGCCCTGACGCATCTGTGGTTGTTTAAGAATAAGCTGACTGCACTGGCCAGCGTTCCAGATTCTCTTACCTCCTTGTCTCTTAATGAAAATCCTTGGATCTGCGACTGTCATCTGGTGAGCTCAATGCAGTTAATGAAGGACAAAGTTCAGACACCCAGTGGCCTGGTTTGCAATAGTCCGCCAAGCCTGAGAGGACGCCATATGTTGAGTGTTGGGCCTGAAGTCTGTGCTTATCCAACTCATGCAGGAAATCTACCACAGGAAAGCACTTCAAAATTGAACTCGCTGTATGGCTTCACAGGTAAACTCTAGCAATGCAACATAGGTTGGAAGCTGTTTGTCAGCGTTGTTCATATTTCACATTACTCCAAAGGTATAAGATATAAAAAAATCTTCCATTTTTATTTGTTTAGCCTGCTTTCTCATATGCACCCAGTTGGCAGTCCTTGGGCAGGAGAGCCCCAAGCCAGGAATGAGATGCATTGTAGAACAGCAGGGAGGGGGAGCTAATGGCTTGAAAGGGGATGATTCAGCTCCTTAGTGAAAGTTCAGGGGGTATGGATGGATTATCAAGTGGTGCTGCAGAGCAGATGCTTTGACAGAGCTGTGTGGTGAAAAACTTGCATGAAATCTGACTGTACCATGCTTGGTATATGTGGATACTATTATTACGATTAAGCACCAAGTTCACATATAAACTTAAAAAATAAAGCCATGAACGTGGTCTGACTCTCATCCTGTCTCCTGCAGGAGGACTTTTCTTCAGTTTCATCATGTGCCTGATTGTCTATTTCGTCACAAAACACTGGAAATATAGCAGAGTTACTAATCAGGCAGAGGATGGACACATCTTACAGAAGGACTCTGTGGAAGAGTTCCCCAGGAGCATGACCGATGCCCCTTCAGTATCCCCACTTCCCCATAACTGTGTGATAAAAGCAAATAGGACAAGAGGCTTTCAGGAGGAAAGTGAAGCAGACACAATAGAAAAAGCACTGTATGACCATTTGAAGAACACGTCCCAATCCAGCAGAGAACATTCAGAAACAAGCTCCCCAGTGAAGATGCCTGGAGTGGCCCTGCTGCCGGCTCACAGTCCCACAGGTAAAAAGATCATGGCGATCTGTAAAGATGGAATGGAAATGGGAAGATTAACTGAACGTCCAGACCAAGCCACAAGCCCAGCATTCCAGCAAGCGGGCAACACAAATGTGGAGAGAGCAGCTGATATCCCCAGATGTGTCAGTGCACCTGGCTTACTTCCTGATGTGGAGAAACAACCTTCTCCAAAAAGGGACCCTGGTTTGCATTGCTCATCGCTGAGCCATGAAAAAACAATCCCGATGAGGGAGTGGATGGAGAATGGGGAACCTGGTAAGTTCAAATAAAGAGCAACAGTGATTCCTCAGAAATGGTGGTGGGGTTTGTAGGGTCGGGAGGTTGGGTGTTGGTCAATTTGGAATGGGAAGAGGATCGGTAGCAATAGCTTTCATGTGTGTATTTTGCAATAGTAGCCATTGCTGAGAGGCCCAGTGCTCTGCAGAGTCTCAAGGGGCCTGCTGCTAATGAGGCGGCCCATTGTAATGGAGACTGCAAGGAATCTGCTACAACTGCAGAGCCAGCAAGAATTCTCAGTGATGGCTACTGTACAATGAGAATACTGATTCACGGAGCATCTTCATCCTTCAGGATTTGTATATTTCCCTATACAGTATTAGGGTAAAGTGCTTTCAGCCTTTTCATCAGTATGTCGAGGTGTTTTTGTATTTCTGTGTTATCGCTCAGTGGAGAGAAGTGAGATTTGTGCATATGATTAAAATATGTATTTACAATGGAGATAACTGCAGTATGTCAACTTTGTTCCCTCTGTTTTACAGCCTTGATGAAATATTTGGAAACCCAGTGGGAAGAGCAGGCTTTGAGTCCCATTACCTGGTTTTCTGGTTCTCTGTGTTCCTGGACTTTGGTAAATGTAGTTTCTCCAGCAGGAAGTGCTACACATATACAAACAAGCAGAGACAGAATTCACACCACCTCTAACAAGAGGAGTAAATCCTGGAGCCCCTTTCACTTCAATGTCTCCAGTCATTTAACAGAGGCTCATGGAGACAGTGTATCTAGAACAAATGCTGAGAATGGATTTGAGGCCAACTTGCATTCAAGAAGAGATAAAGACTGCGAGACTTTGTGTCAAGAACATTTTATAAAGAGTGAGTCCACAGACACTATTGAGGGCAGATTCAAAGATCAAGGAATGAAAGAACCAGACTTGCAGAAAGACATCTATCTTAAGAACTGTTGCATTGCACAAAGTGAAAGCAACAATCAGAGAGAGACTACGAACACAAAGGATGTCTACCTCACTCCAGAACATGAAGCACCAGCCAACTCTCCACTTTCAGATTTAGCCAGCCCTAGAGAACATGCTGATGCCAGTAACCCAGATAATAAAGGCATCAAGCCTGCAGCGGAGAGAAAATTAATTAGCCCCTTTCCAGGAAAAGAAGGTATCCATCCCCCGTCTTTCTGTAACAACGATAGATTGAGAGAAGAGAGGCCCAGCTGTAGAACACCCAGGAGTGAGAAACTCGACAAAGAATCTTCCTTAAAGAATAATAACTTAACAAAAGAGAGATTTTGGAAATACCATACAAATTGCTGCAATGAATACCAGCCCTGCCCAATTGCTCAGAAAGTATTAAAGGAGCTGAAGACTGCACTTCTGACTTCGAGAGAGCAATTAGATCTGTCCACGCAGGCTCCCCCCTCTGACATGGATCTTCTGAAAGGTAATGATAGACTCACCATTAACCTTTTAGTTAAACTTTCCCAGAGAAGGGAAAAGCAGAGGGCAAAGAAGCAGCCCTGGAAATGACTGGAGATTAGTCACTATCATAAAGTGTAGCAATGCTGCAATGCTGTATATTCTATGCACTGCTGATTTAGATTAAATTTACACCTAATTTTATGAAGAGGTTTTGCCTTCTGCAGCTAATGAACATCAGTCTGTGGGACTGCCCTTGTGGCAAGGGAGATGTGTGGGAGCTAATGCTAAGAAACAGTCTATGCCCTGTGTTAATGCTTGTGGCTGCTGACAAATGAAGCATATTACATGATAAAAGTCCTGGGCAGCAGTGAAAACAAGACCATGCAGGCTTTCGCTGCTTAGCCTTATGCCTAAACTCACCACTGGCAGCAGTGTGCGCTGCAGTCCTGGGATGCTACTTGCCATGTAGAATGTCAAAAGCAGCAGAAATCAATTTTAAAATACAAAATTTTAAAATGTTCCTGCCATTCAATAGAAGTTTTCCCCTTTCCATCCTCCTTAGATCTGTCCATCAGCTATAAAAACGAGTTAACCTTTGTTTTAGCACCTTGAACATGTAAAGCACCACCACGTAGGGAATTTAGAAGTATTTCACCTGGAAGTGTTTTGAGTAAAAGGCAATATATTTTCAATTCTTCTGTATATAATTAATTTTTGGAAATAACTGCCAAATGATGATGACCAGCAAACAACTTTGTGACACTCAACTATGAAGTATACAGGTAAGGATAGCTTCCATTGTGATCTGTTGTAAGACAACAGGAGCTAATCATCACTATATTTCAGCTACAATAACCAGCAGCTAAACTCAGTCAGATAGACTGTATTTTAACACACAATTTGAAAGGGTTTCACGTCTCCTTCTGAAGCTTCTCACTCTATCTACCACCAGAATATTTGTGTGCAGACCACTGATTTGTTGCTATGAATTGGGGAGATGTATTCACACACTTGGTACCAACCTGTAGAAACTGTGATAAGGAATTTTTAGCAGAATTTATAATGCGTCATGGTGTTTTGTATTTAACCTAATCTTACAGAACAAGAAGTGACCACAACTTTCCTTGCCCAGTGTATAAACAGTGAGGAGCCACTAACAAACAAATGGGAAAAGGGAAAGTATAGCACTTTGCCAGATGTACAAGCTTCCTTTGCTCCTGATGGAATTTGCCATCAAGAGTTGCCTGGAGACGACAGTAAAATTTCTTGTGGACTTCCTCAGACAATAACTCTGCAGCTAGGCCAACAAACCAGTATGGCTCACCAAGAAACTGATGCTGAATGGCAGTCTCTAAGTAAGACATTTGTTGAACCCATCAATGAATTTCAAGAGAGCACTGAGAAATGCATTGTAAAAGATCAGAGCAGGATGGTGGATAGTTTGGAGCAACTGCCGTTAGGAAATGCCTCTGCTAGTACCAATCATCTCCCGTCCAGAAGATGCGAGAATGCACATAATGAACATGTTGCTCAGGACTGGAAGTCTTTTGATGCAGAAACCGATTCTGATGCACTGACACACACGCATAATACCATTAATGAACATTTTGCAGGAGGTGAAGAAGGTTGTGTTCCTACATCTCCAAGTATTTTACGCAGAGAACTCTGCAATGTTAAATCTCTACAACTCAGTGCTATGGCATCTGTCTATACTTGCTTCCCTCTCAGTGCAGATGAAAGCACCCTGGATCGTGGCTCTCTAACTTCCAGTCCGAGTATTAGTAAAGTTTCTTTATTGGACATTCACGAAGTTGAACGTAAAAGTGTAGCAGACAGGAAGTCCAACCATTATTTGTCAAATGAGATTATTTCGGTGCAGAAAATGCAAATTTCTCCCAGTGAAGAGAAAAGTGTAGACAGATTGAGAGGTGAAAGTGCTGATGCTGAATTCATGCTTAATGAGAAGGAGGGAGCTCAGTTTAATATTGATGAGGAGAAAACAAAGGAATTTCAATCTGACTGTACTGAGCACAATTCATACGAGTTAGTGAACATTGTTAGCTCAAATGACACAGACCACCAAAAGAATATTAGGGAGCTGTTAGCCCCTAGTGACATTTTGAGGATTGAAAATAATACTTGGCATAATACAGACAACAATCCTTATAGAAACTGCTTGGAAAATGCCTGCAGTTCTATAGCAGCTGATCGTAATGAATGTGACGATGTTGGATGCAAAAAGGAAACTGGCCATGAATATCTATACCAACCTGCTGCATCAAAAGGGTGCAGATCCTCTACAAATCCTTCTCTTACTGTTTATGAAAGTCAAGCAGAAGAAATCAGTGTTGCAGGCTATGATGGTACTGTTTCTCACTCAGGCCATGCCTCTAGGAATACAGGAATTCAGCAATTTGCTTGTAATAAAAAGGACAAGTCTCAGCTCCAAAATATACAGGTAAATCCAAAAACGGAGAATGAACCAGATATGAAATATTCTGACTCTAAATACCACATGTTAGTGGCTCGCAACACAGATGCCAGGCTTCGTGTGGCAGGAGACAACCCCTCTATCAGTCCATATTTAGAAAGTGGACAACCCCTGGAGATTGGACTACATTCGGGGACCATTTGTCTGCCAGAGCAGTCTCACAGGTGTCTTCTGCCACAAGATTCTGCGCTTTCTGACCCCCGGAAGAAGGAATTAGAGCAAAACTGGAGTGAAAGTCTATCAGCAAAACCACTTAAGAAAACGTATTGTTCTGTTTTCAGACTACCTACTGAAGGCTCATCTTTTGGGAGGCTTTGCCAGAATGTAGACTGCACCATTGAGCCTCCTCATCTGAGCAAGGGAACATCCCCCACTACCCCACTGACACCAAATCTATGTTTATTGGAACAAGAAACTGAAATACATGCAAATGGAGAGTCTTCAGCATTCAACCCTCAACTGATGGATAAAGCCACGTATTTAAGTTGCCTTTATAATCCAAAGACACCAAGGAAACAAGCAAATGAACTAAGTGTACTTTCTAATCTCCGCTATTGTAAAATTTCAGCACAAGTATCTTTTGGTGTGGAGGGGGAGGGAGGGAGGTCAGTGTTGCACAAAAAAAAAGAAAATGATCCAGACCAATTAATGAGTGACCATCAGTATAAACCTCCAGCTAAAAAAGTAGTCACCACAGATAGTGACTGATGTAAGTATACTACCTGATTTGAGGCACTAGACTTCGGTAGAGCTTTGCACAGCTAAAATGTAATCAACTTGTAAAATGAATGGGTTTGTGTATGTAAATGAGGACAGTCAAAGATGACTCAAAAATACCACTACTATATTGTGCTGTAGAGATACACGGAATGCTTTTCTATACACAGTGATCTTGTACATCACTCTGGCCCTGTGTTTTCAGTCTGTTGTCTTTCATTCAGAAATGTAATTTCAAGATACCCGTGTATGTAATTTTTGATCTTGAACTAATCAGAATTGTTAAACATCCCATGAAAAATATTTAGTAGCATGCAAGTTTAGGCCTTACATTTGATGTGCTTAGTGTAATGCTGTACCTCAGCCAGGTGCAACCTGTTCATAGATGTTTTGGAATTAACAAAACTTACCTGCTTTAAAGAAGGAAAGGGAAATGCTGAAAGATGATGGGGTGTTTTTCTTCATTTTTAAACATTTTTGGAAGCCTGTGATTGTAAATGTTTCCACCTAGTTTCTTCCTTCTCTTCCATTGTAGGTAGACAATGCTTTGAATGTTCTGGGAGATGGACTTTTCCCTTGGTTTTGAACAATGAGTGGTTTCTTTGGGTGACAGACTTTACATACTATATATAGGGGAAAATATAGGGCAAATTGGGTTGGACCATCTAACATTGATGGTGCAATGAAGCATCTCTTTATCAAATGACGGGTAAAATCTTTTTTCTGCAAATAAGGATAAGATATTGCCCTTTATATCCTTACTTTAAGGATTTTAATCATGTTGGTATAGCTCTGTGGTTTGAGCACTGGCCTGCTAAACCCAGGTTTGTGAGCTCAGTCCTTGAGGGGGCCATTTAGGGAATGGGGGTTTTAAAAAAAACAACAACAAACTGTCTGGGGATTTGTCCTGTTTTGAGCAGGGGATTGGATTAGATGATCGCCTGAGGTCCCTTCCAACCCTGATAGTCTATGATTTGGGCTGACATTTGACTGGAACACAACATTCATACAAAACATCATTATGTTAAGGGAGGGAGTTTTGAAAAGATTTGAATTTTTAAAAGAAAATCACAAAACATATCTCACAATTTCAGAGTGCTGCAAAATGGGTTTGGTAGCCTATCTGAGCGTTGGGATTTTTGGAAGGAGATTTCCAATTGACTTCAACATTACAGCTCACTTCCCCTTTCTAACCTCTTCAAAAACATTTACAAAAGTGTATGCTGTTGCTGCATGCAGCTGTTTTATTTTAACTTTATTTTTTACATACCAGTGTGAAGCATCTTCACATATTTTTTTTTGTACAAATATATCTTCAGTTGGCTGTCTACAGTGTATTTCAAAACATTTCACAAAAGAGGGTCCCGTATATGGAAAAACCTGGAATTGTAATATGGAATTGCTTAAAAAAAAAAAAAAAAATGCATGCACTTGCTGACCTGGAGGAGTGTAAATTCCCTTCTGGGAAATGTAGATGTGACAATTTTTTCATACATATTTTTCACACTTAAGAGTCAAAAGCAGTTTTTAATAGGAAGTACATATGCTCTGTACAATTTTTTGGCTATTCAGATTTCCCTTTCAATATTGATCTACAAATGTCCATATTTGCAGTATAAAACAGTAAATGGACATAGACCATGCAAGGAATTAATTTGTCAGTAAATCTGTAAATATCATTGCCATCTCTTATTTTGCTTATTTCTGCATTTTCCCTAGGCTCACTCGTTTGTTAAGCACAAACATACTCTTCAGAAAGTATGTGTGGTGGTGATTTGCTAGAGATTAGCCAAGCTAGTTCAATCAACTTCAGAGACTCTTTCCATCTCACTCAGTAACTTTTGGACAACTGATGGGTAACCAAAAGTGCACAAAACTCATATCCTGCAGCATGTCTGGCAATATTTTAGATACCTGTGGTTACCACAGCAGTGATGCTGTCCCCAGAAGTGCCTGCCTTCTGGAACTCATGGCATGTAGTGTTGAGAGCTCCAGTCTGTACCATCTGACTCTTTTCTATTATTTTTTCTGAAATATCAAGTAACTAGACCTGCCCTACTCAGGCAATTATTCCTTATCACTCCTGGCACATTTCTTAGACCTGAGCTGTTGAGGAAAAGAAAATTAACAAACTGTTCTTCTGAAGATATTTGTACTTTCCTAAAGACTGACTCTATTACAGCCTTCATTATAGAGTAAGAAAATTCATAGCTGCTTTCTATATACATAGGTTACTTAATTCCTCATTAATCATGCAGGCACCTTGCCTGTTGTATAGTATTTTAAAGAGATGGCCTTTATGTAAAATTATGCCTATGGCTGCCAACAACAGAGATCAGTACTGTACTTATTGGTGGCTGGATAAGCTATTTTTTCTTTCTTGAATACTTAGTTTTATGTCTTCTAAATAAGAACAAAAATGAAAATAAACATCTGAAGCAATTCTATGTAACTGTGTTGTTTCATGCCTCAGACGTTGGTTTGTGGCCAAGACCATTGTCAGTAGGTATGTCAGTTTTATATTTACTGTATCCCATAGACCATACTGCTGTTTCTTGCTTTCTGAACAACTGAAAAGCATTTGGAGCATTAAAACTACATATAAAGGTGGGACTTTGCCCATGATCCCCTTCTAAAACAGCCTTTTATAAGTGGACACAGTTTTCCCTTTGATGCCTTCACGTTTTCAGGAGCATTACAAAAATAAAATATTTCCTTTTTACATTAGTCTTGTAACCAGTTCTAAAGAAATAGAAAATTAAACATTTGATCTTAGAATTTCATCAGCTGTAGCTAAATATCTACAAGTGATTCTTTTTACATCTCATTAGATCTACCATAAATTTACACCATAGAAATTTCTAAGATTTTAATTTGTAAAAGCATCATTCTTTTTTAAATTACATGGATCTATTAAACAAAGTGAAGCATTGTCAAAGTACCACAGAACACTGGTAAGGTTTTTGGTATTGTAATAAATCATGCATATTCTATGTGTTGCTTTGGGTGTTTGCTTATGTTAACCATTATTATGTAGTATACTATATTTATAATTTTTGCCAACCTAACTTACTGTTCTGCTACTCAGCTGAGTTAGACTTAACAATTTGCCTTTTAGCACCCTTCAAATGTGATCTTTGATTTGGACGCGATCACTCAAACAAATACAGTACATCTTTTTTCAGTGTGCGTCATGAATTCCTGTGCAATTAATTGATCGTTCATTCTGAAAACGTGCAGTATAATAAACCCTTTGACAGCACACCCACAAACTTGCATGCAGCAGTAAATAACCCCTAGTACTAAGCGCCTGATCTGTGATCGCTGTTTGGCACTTCCAACTAGATTTTAACATTAAAAACATGCATGGCTGCAGGAAGTGCACTTTGTTGCACTGTCCACACATAAACTATATATTACTTCTCTCTACTTATAGAATCATTTCCTATTTACACACCTCATCAGCCCAGGGAGCCAGTCAAATGAAAAGGAGTGTTCATCTTGCTCGTACTATAAGCAGAAAATATGCAAGTAGTATGCCTAGGCTTGGAAGAATTTGATTTTTATCAGTAAATGTCAGTAAACATCAATTTCACAGACAAACAAATATTTGCATTGGTGGTAACAAATTTACAGATAGGCAAAATAAGAAAAGTGCTGCTTGAGAACTTACTAGAGTTTGATTTTAGGTATAGTTACTTTATATAACGTGATGTGATATAAATAACTTACATTTTAAGAGCAGCAATGTTTTAACTTTTTGAATCTGAATGTTTACTGTCAGTAAATGATTGTCTGCTCCCTTAGTTTCCTGCAAATGTGAACATTTAAATCAGTGAAAAGTTTAAACAGTGCTTAAAAACAAACTCATATTTTCCATCAAAATTATATTTAAAAAACTCAAATTCTGCCAAGCCTAAAAACACACAGCAAGGCATACCAAGTCAAGAGTATATAGAGTTGATCTGTAACTTCTTTTACAAATGGATATTTCTGTGTCTAGTTATGGCTTTGTTTTACTATAACCTGAGTGAAAAATAGGGATGGGGAACCCTCCAGAAGTTTGTAATTTAGACTTGGTTTAACATATTCACAGTTTGAGGATTATCAAAACTATCTGAATCTCTTGAGTCTGCAGAGTGACACACAAATCTGAAGAGAACAGGTGTGCTTCTGAGACTTCTGTTACTTCCTCTCAGATATCCTGCAAGAATAATCTTTTCTCATGATACTTTGACACTTCTCATCCCAGCGAGAAATAAATAAGAAGAAGAAAAACCTTTGTTACCCAAATATTTTAAAACTTCAAAAATGGTTCTGTTTGAGTCTGGGTCTACAAATGGCTGAAGGTTCAGGGGAAAGCTTAATGCTGCTTCCTTTACCTGCTGTAAATCCTACAGATTTTTCCTACTAACACTGAAAATTAAGTATTTTCGCCATTGAAAACAACTAGTGTACCTATGGGCGCATATCTAGATACTCCAATGAATGTAAACCCCTTAACTGCCCAACATTATCCACATTGTATGTTACTTGTAGGCTTATTTTTCTCAAAGACACACAACATTGTACTGAAGGAACTCCAACCAGGAGATGGTGATCATTACTTTCCTCACTGTGTCTGGGGAACACAAGGCTTGCACCATTTTAAACCAGGGGAAGGCAACCTATGGCACGAGTGCCGAAGGCAGCACACGAGCTGATTTTCAGTGGCAGTCACGCTCCCGGGTCATGGCCACCAGTCTGGGGTGGCTCTGCATTTTCATTCAATTTTAAATGAAGCTTCTTAAACATGTTTAAAACCGTATTTACTTTACATACAACAATAGTTTAGTTATATAATATAGACTTATAGAAAGAGACCTACAAATGTTAAAATGTATTACTGGCATGCGAAACCTTAAATTAGCGTGAATAAATGAAGACTCGGCACACCACTTCTGAAAGGTTGCCGACCCCTGTATTAAACATTGCTGTGTGATTTCCATACACAAGTCTGTCTCATTCCAATTATGATACGACAATTTAATTGAATTAGGAAACTGTATTAAAAGCTTTTTTGATTGGCAGCACCAACTACACAGAACCTAGTCCAGGTTTTAAAGTCTTCCTACATGATGCCTATTGATCTGCCTCTTTCTTTTCTCTTATATTTTAAGCCTCAACGATCTTTGTGAAGGTGGGAAGATTTCATTTTAAGAAGGAAGGGCTTAAAAACACACTTAAGTGCATGGAATACACCCCATGACTGAGGTGTGTGGCTGGAGAGAAAGCAAGCAGTGGTGCTGCCTACTGCAAGCAACTTTAACCACAAGGACACAAACTATAGAGAATGTGTAACCCAGCAAACGTTCCTTCCCACCAGGATGCTATAGGGAGGGGTGCAGTATGCAACCTGGAATTGAGGATGATGTAAAATTGGCACTTTATGTACAGCATGCCAGGCTCTTTCCTTGATACCTCCTCACGTCTACAGTGCAAAACTGAGCTCTGTGGCAAGGTGGCCTAAAAAAGCCTTTTTCTTCATTGGCAAGTTTCTAGGCCACACCACTGAGAGAGAGAGAGAGAGTTTGAACTACAGTGCTTGTCCCCATGATATTAAATTTCAGGGTCAGGAAGGCATTTAAGCAGGGAGCTCCAGCCAAAGCTTTTCTTCCTTTCATAATGTATTATTTAATGTGTCAATAGCCACTTGAGAATAGTCTGACAAGCTGAGTGGCTCTACAACGGAAGGTCAGGTGCCATTCGGATACCTGTATGAAATGGTTTACTGACAGTGATACAAAATTATCAGTCAGGAGTGGAAGGCAGAGCTGGAGGAATTAGCTCAGCTGTAAGAGCAAAATCATTTTTTATACTGGTTACTCCATGATTGCAAATGCCTGATATTGGGATTTTTCAGGAAATGAATCATAGGTTAACACCTGATCGATGATTTTGTACTTTGGACACACATTGCTGGTTTTGCACAATTCTCTAAACACTAAATTGTATTTTTACTTGCTGTTTTAAAACTGCAATTTTAAACAACACATTTAGCAAACAACGTTTGTTGTGTGGGAATGAATAGCAGATGTTTGTGAAAATAAAGAAAGCTGCTGTGGCCATTAAGCTTTCAATTCCTGGTCAACTAATCAGTGATGTCCAGTGGAACTTCATGACATTGTCATTGTGCTTTACAGGATTGTTACAAAAATCTCTTATGTTTTAATATATGAATTTAAAAGTATATAAAGTTAACAACTTTGTTAGTCACTTGGCATTCAAATAAACCATTTACACATCAACAGTTTAAAGTGTGCAAAAATAGGTGAAAAATACATTGTTTTTCTGCTATAGAAAGTTCTCTACTATTTAGTCAATGCAACTGTTAATAGGAGTTGGCCAGATTGTATTGTGCTGACTAGTATTGTAAGGTTATTCTGTACATTCACATCTTTACTGTAGGCAAAAGCTACTTGTACATACAGTTTTACCCAGTTATGCTATAGGGAGGGGTTTTACCCACTTGTAAAACTATATAAAAGAACTTTGTCTCTGAGGCTCAAAGATATTAACATTTTTGGTTCCTCAGATGTTGAGGTAGCCTGAACAAAGTCTATTACCATCAAAGGTTGAGCTTGCAGTTAATCAGTAAATGAGTAAGGGGAATGACTGGAAAGACCCTTCTCAAACTTAACGTGATTTTGCTGTTAAGAAATTGCTATTTAAGATAGGGGAGAGCTTTTTCAATAAGAGACTTGTCCCTTAAGAAGAGTAAAGAACGCGAGAACAGAAATAGCATGGAAAATAGATGCCGGTGTAGCAACAGTAACACTAAATTCATACTAATTGTTGCATTTTGACTTTCATGAGATTAAGCTTCAGTCTAATTCACAAGTGCTCTGGAGCTGCAGCGAAGGAGCATTTCATGCAATTTATGGGGAAACGAAGGGGGGTAGGAAAGAAGTATGTGTGTACATGTACTGTGATGGCTTTAACCGTCCTTGTATCTCCCAGAATCCAGGCCAGTTTCTGGGTCAGAGCAGTGTTAGAGGGAAAACGAAGGACCAGTAAGGGGAAGGGCTGGCTTTGCTCAAGACTCAGCAGTGCAGCTTGCCTGGAATTCAAGGGCAGCTGCAAGTGCCCAGCACCATTAAAAATCAGGCCGTGTTCACTTAGGACAGAGGTTCTCAAACGTTTGTACTGGTGACCCCCAGCTTTCACACAGCAAGCCTCAGAGTGCGACCCCTGTAATGAGTTAAAAACACTTTTTTATATATTTAACATTATTATAAATGCTGATGGCAAAGCAGGGTTTGGGGTGGAGGCTGACAGCTTGTGACACCCCCCCCCAGTTAATAACCTTGCAATCCCTTGAGGGGTCCCAACCCCCCGTTTGAGAACCCCTGACTTAAGTGTCTGACTGGACTTGGGAGTCTGACTCTAGGCCCCGTTCTTCAACCTTGGGGGCTAGTCTCTGCAAACTGTTTGGTTTTTTTAATCTTCCCTTTTAAAATGACTAAAGGGCACGAGCTGGGCTGGGTGTTTGCTCCAGCACTTACATTTCAATGCTGGGAGAAAGCCCTGCGGTTTGTTTCTGAGTCGGTTCCTTCTGTACTCCCTGGGCCAGCAGAGGCTGAGCATGCTCAAGAAGCAGCATGGTCTGGTCTTTGCATAGCAGTTTTCTCCCTGTTGCTGCCATCTGTCCAGTTTCCCCAGTGCTAGTCACAGGGGCGGTGTTGCCATAGACGAGGGGTGGCTGGCTGCTGGTGTTCTTATGCACCAGGTCCCGTAGCCCCTGCAGTGAGAGGGGTTAGACAATGTGGTGCTTAAAACACCTGTAGGTGCCAGGAGCCATTGCTATGGGAAATGTTTAGCAGAAACAAGGCAGATGGCAGGTACCCCACCAGCGTTCACCAGATGGAAAAATGAGGTGGATCAGCCACAGCAGGAGTCCCAGGTTGGCCCTGGCCAGAATCAGGGAGGTGGGAGGGAGTGTCACACTGCACAGCCATGAGGCCGGGTACTAAGGGGACAATAAAAGAAGGGTGTAGGGGAGATGTTAAATTTCAGCAGCATCTTTCAAGTGAGCCTGTGTGACTACAGAAGCTGGACACTTAGTGAAGGGCAAGATTTGGTGATACAGTAAAAGGAATTAAAATGAATCTATCAAATTGTCTGGGACCTATTACAGTGTGTGGGGTTGCCAGATGTCTGGTGCTGGACCAGAAGGCCCCGTTGTAAAGGGACCTCTGTGCTGCCGCAGCCGCCAATTCTGTGTGGCTTCCAGAAGCGGCTGGCATATCCCTCCGGCTCCTATGTGCAAGGGCAGCCGGCGAGCTCCACGCTCTGCTCCTGCCCCGAGCGTCAGTTCCATAGCTCTCAGTGGCAGGGAGAGCTGCAGGGGCAGCACGCAGAAGCCCCCAGCCCCCTCTGCACCTAGGAGCCAGAGGGACATGTCGCCGCTTCTGGGAGACTCCTGACATAAGCAGTGCACCCTGAACCCCCACAATCCCCTGCTCCAGCCCTGGGCCCCCTCCACACATGAGGTCTCTGGCATAACAGAGCTATATGTGTTCGTGTTTGTAGACGTGGACTCTGTTGTGAAACGAGGCCTAGTGACTAAATTTTGGACCAGAGTTGCAAAGAGACTTGGGCGTTGCCTGTTGAACAGTGCGAGGGTAATTTTTAAGCACCTAGAAAAATCACTGAGCATCACAAGGGCTGGTTTGAAGCCTTGGCTCCCTATTACAATGACTGGGAAGCGAGAGGCACCTAGGAGTGGATTCCACAAAAGCCAGCGCATGGAGCAGGGAAGCTGCTGAGGTGTGTCAATGGGAGAGGGCAAAGAGAAGGGTACCAAAGACCCCCCACCCCTCTAAAGGAGGTCAGTGCGTAAATCTGGGTGGCAATGACATGTCTAGCGCTGTGTGGAAGTCACAGGTGCAAACCCTCGCCTACAGGTAGCGAAGCTGCTGCTGTCCCCCCTGCCTGCAGCCCAGTGGTTAGTGCCCTCACCCAGGCTGTGGGAAACCCACATTCCCCAGGGTTAATTTCCCCCCTCTGCATGGTAGGGGGAAAGGAGTTGAAGATGGGTTTTCCACCTCTCTAGGGAGCGTTCTACCCCTCAGCTATGGGACACGCTCAGGTGGGTTTCCCACAGTCTAGCTTGTTAAAGCCTGGTCCACTTGGGCTTAAAAAGGCATTGCCCACTGAACACGAGTGCTTGAGATGGTTGCCTTGGGTGCCTTCCCCCCCAACTCTGAGTGGCGGGGGAGAGCCAAGAGCTCCCCTCTGCCAACGACTCTAAATAGTATCCAGCATGGACAAGCAAACCAAAGCCCCTTCCGCCATCCCATAGCTCAGTGTCAGACTGCGCCCCCTGCTCCAAGCCTTTCTCCCCCTCCACTTGAAGCTGGGGTGCCCATCTTAGGTGAGGGTGCTAAGCACTGAGCTATAAAATGGGGGCCAGCACCACTACGGCCTCTGGCCAGGGAGCCATTCTCCTGGGTGCCCTACGAGACCGGGTCTGGCCAGTGAGATGGGTGAGGGGATGCCTCACTTCCCCTGGGGCACAGGCATCCAGCCCCCCCCAGTAAGGCACCAGCACACATGGCCCAGAGGCAGAATCTTGGGCACGTAGGGGTCTGTTGGTGAAAATTTAGGCACCGAGTGGGTTAGGCAGCAGCTGAGCAGGAGTTTTGGGCAGGCCCGGAGTAGCTAAGAGTGGACTTAGTTCCTAATGTGGCAGTTAGTGGCCTAACCAAGTGCTTAGGCAAAGCTAGAGTAAAGTGTTGGAGCTCAGCCCTAGCAACCATTCCGGGAGCTGCAGGGCGAAATCGGTGAGCGTGACCCCCTCGTTGTGGCTTTAACCAAGTCTTTAGAAGAGAAGTGCTGGCCCCATTCGATCCAGAGGCAATAAAGCTGCACTTAGCCTCTATCTAGGTAAGAGACTCTTCAGTTATCCTAAACTGTGTGTGAATACAGGAGCCTTGTTTGTAAAACTGCTACCTGTCCCCTGGGTACTTTAACCCTCAGCTACATGGGGCTAGACTAGGCTGGTTGCCGGTTTCTGTAATACTGCCAGCCAGAGCTGATCTTTGATATGTGGTGATGTGACAAAGTCTGGGGGTGGGTGCGAGTCTGGGGGGGCCCAGCTGAACCAGGGGTTCCATGTAGATATGAACACAGATAAACAGCACGGGGATGATGTCACAACTTTTGGTCCTCAGGTTGCCTGTTTATGAGACTTTAAAAGGAAGGTGGATTTGGCACAGGTGTTTGAAGGATGATAAACGTACACTGCTGTAATCTGACAACGGCTGTGGCTCATCGCCCCAGCGCATAAGGACAAATCACACACTTCCAGCAGCCCTCTAGCTTAAGGGGTTTCTTGTCCCACCGCAGCAGCTTGCTGGAGCTTCCAAAGGCATGATGTGCTATTGTACCAGAACTGGAGATGGCTAATTAAAAGTGAGTGATATCTGTCACCTCTCTCCCTCCCCCAGCTGTCTCTTTCCCCATAATGGAAAACAAGGCAACAACCGCTGAAGAGCATTAGGATGGGTGGGTAGCCTGCAGGGGGAAGGATACCATTGAAAACAAAGGCTACATGATAATTTTCTCTCTTGCCATGACACTGCCACATTCCACTGGGTACAATGTGACCAGCAGTGTTTGGGGGTGTTTTTCAGCCCGATCCTTCTAGTCAATCAGGTTTCAGTTGTAGTCTCTGTTCACTTTGGCCATGTCCGTTAGTACTGATGAAGACTGTTCACTAGTTGCGGTATATATTAAAAAAAAAACAATTAAAAACAAATAACCGTACGAATCCTCGAGCCTTTTATTTGGCCAGCTGTCCTTTAACTCCGAGGTTTGAGGAACTTTCTTTCAAGGCATTTCTAAGCAGCTTGAATCCAGGTTGGGAATTACATTTTCTTAGTGCAATGCGGAGGCATCTGCCAGGGCATTGGAACCCACTGACAAGTAGTGTTCACTGGATTTTTTTAAGTATTCCACCTGGAATCCGTTTTTGTCCCCAAAGAATTCATCCCCTTGGGTAAAGTTTATAGTAAATTCTCTTACAATTCCATGCATGAGCAATATGAGAAGACGACGTGGTCAGTGGCAAGGTGTTTAGAGCTGCGTTTCATCTCTTGTTTCAGGATTGCATGGGTCCAGCTTGTTACTGCAGCTGCTTTTTCGACTGTGGGAGTCATTGGAGACATGAGCTAGAGGGTCAGAGCGTATTAAATACCTAGGAGAAACACGGAACAAGCTCTTAGTGTTACATGGACGTGGTAGGCACCTAACTCATTTCCAAGCACACAGGCTTCCTTGGGAAAGCTACCCAAGCTCTCTGCCCTCAGCTCCTCCCAAGTTAACTCTGTTGCCATCAGTGGAGTTACTCCAGATTTACACCAGTAGAAATGAGAAGATGTTATGCAGCACATCTTCAGGGCCAGGGGTGACTCTAGCTTTTTTGCCACCCCAAGCACGGCAGGCAGGCTGCCTTCGGCAGCTTGCCTGCGGGAGGTCCCCAATCTCACGGATTTAGCGTACTCGCTGCTGAATTGCCGCTGAATCCACGGGCCCGGCGGCCTTCCCGCAGGCAAACCACCGAAGGCAGCCTGACTGCCGCCCTCACAGCGACCGGCAGGGCACTCCCTGTGGCTTGCCGCCCCAGCACACGCTTGGAGCACTGGTGCCTGGAGCCGCCGCTGTTCAGGGCAGACTGTGTATAACCAGCTGCACAAATATAAGACTCTCACGGGGGTGGTGGTGGTTAGTCTTCCCTGGTGCAGCTGCTGCTGACTCACCGCTGGACACCTGGGCTGTGGTGGAGACTCAGCTTCTTCCCCTCCCTGAGGCCTCCACTGCCTGCTTGGTAAGTCTTCCTCCACTCCCCTGCCCCCCACCCCCCAGCCCAAGGTTCCCACCGCTCGCCACATCCCTTCTCCATGGCAGGGTCCGCAGAGCATGAGAACGACCTGTCAGCTAAAATCTCACAAATAAATATATAGCTACTCAGATGACATTTAGCAATTTTCTCCCACCGTTTTGCATTGCAGTGCAACCACTCTGTGTTAAGTTCATACATACACTATATCATTGAGTTCCAGGCGTGTGTCCGGCGGCGGATTAATCAGGACATAGGATAATGTGTTCTGATGGTCATTCATTTCATCTGCAAGGGATGAAAAGCGGAGTAGTTATGCAGGTGGCTGGGGTTATCAGTGGTAACTCTTGGCTGGATTAGTCAGTGACCATTTTTTAAATCGCACATGCACTTGAAAATGGGGCATCATAGGGGCTATTGGGCATTTCCCGAGTCTCCCCAATGCGTGACAATTACAGAAGCAGATGTGCTGAAGAATATGCATGAAAAGGTGCTCTAAACTCACACGTCCAGCGTGTCTGCCGGGTTAGCCCTATGACAAATCCTGCTACAACAGTGCTTGGTGGCTCAAGGCTCTTTTTGACTTGGTTTTCTTTACACGCTCCCAGGCCCCCTTGGTTCATCCAAGCCTGGCCTGGCCAGCCCAATGAAAGCAGCACTTTAACCAAGATGGGCTCACCCCAGCTCACTTTCGTACCTGGGTGCCTCCCACCAGACAAGCCAAAGCCTCACTAACATGACAACCAGCACCACAAAAGCAGGTGGGGGCAAACGGGATTGTGAGGAGCCGCTTGCCTTTGGAGTCCATGATGCATTAGCGCGAAAAAGCATATGAACATCAGCTTGTGGTAGCATGTTCTAAAGGTGCTGTAGGAGGAGAGCAGGTTCCCTTCCCCTCTGCATAGACCAGCAGACAGGTGGTTAGCAGGGGGCTGCAAGGTGGCCCAGGTGGAATGGCAAAGCTGGTTTATAAGCGGTGAGCCCTGTGATCACTAAATCCTCAGCGCACCAGTTCTCTCTCTGGAAAATAAGTCCTCTCCCCCACCCCCAGCCAGGATTTAGCTCATAATTTGGGAGCACCCTAATCTGATAGCTGAAGGGCTCCCCTTCTGATCCTGCTCCTGGAATGGGCTGGGTCATGGACCACCGCTGAGCAGTCACTCACTGGTATGTCTGCATTTGAGCTGGGAGCAGGGGGTCATTCCCCGCTCGCTTAGACATGCCTGCACTAGCTCTGCTCTAGCATACTAAAAATAGCAGGGTAGCACAAAGGGCTGGTTGTGCTAGCTGCCCAAGTATGTACCCGCCTGGACCATACTCAGACAGCTCGCCAAGCTGCCAACCATGCAGACCTGAGAGTGAAGAGCTCTGTGTTGCTCAAACGCTTGGTTCTTCACCAACAGAAGTTTGTTCAATAAAAGATATTACCTCATCCATTTTCTATCTTATAGAGCTTTCTGACAACCATACACACAGCCTGTCTGGGGGGGGGGGGGGGGGGGGGGGGGGGTGGTGGGTCTCCTTTTCCCCAGGCTCCTATAGTCACACTCCAGTGCATGCTGTCCCTCATGCTCTCCACACAACCCCTACAGTCAGTGATCCTTATGCCAAAACCTCTGTCTGTCCCCAAGAATGAACTGAACATCTTCCAAGTCTATAGGCGTTCACCGGAGCAAGGCCCTACACATGCCTCATTCATTCCCCTGGACATGGGGCTGGCTCCTGAACTTTCAACCATCACTTTTTCAAAGCACCAGGCTGCTTGAGCACATGCGAGCATCTGAAAGCACTTGATGGCAGCCATACAACTCAGGTATTTCAGTGCTGGACAATTTTTAGTGTCTATCTCAGACTCTATGGCATCGCTAAGGAAAGTAAAGAACTGGTCTTACCTTGTTTTAATGCAAAGAGAAAAGTGATGTTACTCTTACTGCACTACGTGCACCATGCGCCCTCCAAAACGCTGTCCAATGCAACTATAATACCCGTCGGCTGTATGATTTTCGCCACATTCACAGATTTCCCCTTGTTCATTATTTTACTTAGCCCAGCAGCAAGATTTATTTACATGTTTTTTTTATTCTACCCAAAGAAAACTCACTGTAGTTTCAGAGCACATGGGACTGTAGCAAAGTTAGGTACTTAATGATGGCAGAATTCAATAGCAAGGCTCTGAGTTACTAGCAACTTCATCAGGAATTATTCATGGCCATCAACACATGCATATCATAAATTACCTTGTAAACCATAATACTCCATCGAACTAGCCTCATCGATGCTGCCAGCAAGATAATTGCATGGGTATATTTATTTGCATGGTCTAGTTACATCATGTTCATGTGGCACAGAGTAAATAGTGTTCTAAACGGTAGCGCTGGCTTGTTTTGAAAGTAACCGAGCAACCAGATCATGAGTGAAATGAATGCAAGTACGTCTGTTCAGTAGTCAAGAAAATTCTGTTCATCAATGTGTAGCGCGGTAAGTGTAAATGGGACTGGGAGCTGTCAAACAATTAGCAGTTGTCACATTCACTGACAAGATGCATTACGAACAGGATGGAAAAATGGGATGACAGGTTAATAGAGAGGTAAGTCAAGGGCAGCGTAATGACTGAGAGAGTTACATGAAATCACGATAAGGCTTTTCACTGGGACATCAGCTCTAATATTAATCTGAAATACTCCAGCATCACAGAAAACCATCTACTGTGCTTATTAGATTTTTTGCACAATTTTTGAAATTGTAGTTAAGGTTTTATCATAGAGCGAATATTCAATGGTGCCACAGTCTGCTATAGCTTGCAATAGCAGACCTGCCCTAAACAGATGTTATCTCATGCATGTGTTTTCTCTACTTTACTGTTTCTCCTTCTATGCCTGACCCTTTCTCCCAACCCCCTAGTCTTTTCAATTCTTGTTACATCTTCCTTGGGTTTGATTATTACAATATAATTGATTGTTCCTTTAAAATGTGTTCTCCAGTGGAACTCTAGAAGATACTTTTTCAGGAAACATGCCAACACTTCTATAAAAGCAAGTCAAGCAAAATATGAAATAGATTTGTCTGAGCAAACAGCCAAATGCAGGTGCAAAGATGCCTGACTCCAACTGACAGCAAATGTTTGATTTCCAGGGCAGATGTGCCAACTGAATTTACTCACACGTAAATATGCTCATAGCAGCGTGTGCACATCTGGTTAGCACAGAAGCATTGCTCAGAATTGCGTGTACAAATAGTATGCAATTGTCCCCTCCTGGGATGCCGGGCAAAGTGATGTTGCAGAGTTGGCACCACTGATGCCCTGTGTATGGCTGTAATGATAGGCTTCCCAGTTTCCAATAATCATTGCATCAGTGGTTTCGAGATAGATATGTGCGTACAGCCCATAGCGCTTGAGGCTAATGGAAAATCAGCTAAGCCATAATATTCATGCACTCTCTGCTACTGTACAGAACGTTGTGAAAACGAATACACCTCTACCCCGATATAACGCTGCCCTTGGGATCCAAAAAATCTTACCGCGTTATAAGTGAAACCCCATTATATCAAATTTGCTTTGATCCGCCGGAGTGTGAACCCTCCCTCCCCCCGGAGCGCTACTTTACTGCATTATATCGGAATTCATGTTATAGCGGGGCAGAGGTGTACCTCGATCAGAGATTAATCTATAAACAGGTTGTAATGACTACACAGGCTAGCTATTCCTGTGGCCTCACTAACAGCTTGTTTTAAAGAGCCTAAGCCATGTAAACACTATGTTGTGCTATAAGCAAAGAGTGATCCTTTCACACCCTGTACATTAGAGATGGAGATAGTGAAACCTCAGAGGTTGAAGGGTTTAATGGCGCCCCACACTGCAGTCATATACATCAAATCCCTCCTTCCTGACCCTTCTCATTCCTTCCCCCCATTCAGAAACAGATCCACACAATCTGCCTGCCACCCCATCTCCGTCAGGGCTGTCAATGTCTCCTTGCAATGAAAATCCACGAGCTTGTTGGAGCTCCACGTTTCTGCTGGATCGGAGACTGTGTTGTCTTTTCAACATCTCATACGGCAGGCAATATGAGACAAGCAACCAGCCTGGAAAATGGTTACACTTGCCCCCAGGAGCAGAAAATGGTTGTGCTTTTATCTCCACAGCTTGTGAACAGAGGAGTATCCGAGCAGCCAAAGATAGCTGAGATCTGGACAAAGGGTATTGCTTAAAATGGGAGTCTAACACAGGGCCTTATCGGCTTTCCCCCATTAGTCCCCTCTCTATCGCTAGGCACACAGATACCAGTAGCCCGGAGCAACTTTCTTTCATCTTCAGCTGGCCAAGAGCCAGCATCCATTCCTCTAGGTGCATCACATATATCTATGCCTCTTCACTCAAGGTTGGAGCAAAGCACCTTGGCTAGGATTAACCTGGAAGGCCACACCTTCAGCTAGTGCATCACACATGGCCACGATGTATAATATAAGTGGGCATCCTCTCAATAGCAGCCTGAGTTTCACTTTCTACATTGGCTGCCAATTCACTTTTGCATGGATGAAATCCTATAAAGCCCTAAATAACCTACCCTAGTCTGGTCTCCAGCTCTCTGCTCCCCTCTGCCTCAGCATGTCTCCGCTCAGAAGGAACTCTTCAGCTATCTGTCCTGAGGGCAGAGTCAATGAAAGCCAAAGTGCATTCTCAAGAGCAGGGCCCCACCTCTGGGATTTGATCCCACATCATTCCCTCTTCGGGCTTCCCACTGCTGGCCTTGGGAGCTGCTGACCATCTCCATGGTGATGAAGGAAGATGGGTCAGTTGCTATGGAGTGTTGTGAATCATGCATTTCTTTTTGGGAAGCTGTTGTTTGGTATCATTCTAACCTATGTCCAGAATACCATCGCTGTGAGCAACCAATCAATATTTAGAGCCCTCAGACAGCTTGGTTTTAGCTGATCACATCCCAATGCTTAGCCTTACAGTGAAAAGGGAGCAGAAGCATAGTAATGCCATGAGAGCAGGGCTAGAGACATTTAAAACTTCTTACAGCTTGGGTATTACAAATGCACAGTTTGCCATATGACTGGGGAAGGAGTGGGCATACCTTTGGTAGAGGCAGGTTCTCCTGCTCCATGGAAGCCACTTTTCCTAGCAAAACCATGCATTAGAGCAAAGCACTGCTAACCCACCAAGTATATTGCCATAGCGTCTCCCCTGGATCAGAGACTCTGTTGTTCCCAAGTTGCAGGTATATGCTCGCTAGACCAAGTTAGAGAGTGTCCAGATAGAAACTTGGTCTCCTGACTAAAAACCTATGAGCTCGTAGATTGGCTGAAGAGCCAAAAAATAATATTAACATTAGCACATTTTCTGTACATATTTTTTGTTTTATTCTTTCTCTTGGCTTATCAGGTTGTAAGTACGAATTCATAATGCTCTGACCATCAAGGTATTTACAGCTTTACAGCATAATAAATCAAAAAAGCTTCAGGCAAAAAAAAGTCACTGAGACATGGATTAACAAATATGGACTGACTAGTTGGCAATATACTGTAACTGAGTGGGACTTCCATGAAACCACATTTGGGGCCATTTCTCTGACGAAGCACACAATCTATAGGGAAATGCCAACTTTTCACCTTAAGTGTTGTCTAATGAAGGCCCGAAATTCAAATAGGGGACAAATTTTTTGTGCTCATCTTTGGGTTTGATTTAAAAGGGTCTTGGCAGAGAATTGCTCCATAAAGATTTGCTTTATATTTTGTTTTGCTGTCGCCATCAAAATCATATGAACTTTGATGACTGTAATCTGTAGTTAAAATCCCTTCCCACAGGTATCTCTACTTAAATGCTTCAACTTCTTTCAGCATGGCCTGTTTTCTACAAAGCAACACAGCATGGTCATGCTTCAGTCAGGGACTGAGTTACTGTTTAACCCAGTATGAAATTCAGCTCCAACTGCGAGATTTCAGTCCGGGAGTAATTGCAAATAAATCCCATCGGCCTGGAATGAGACCATCCTCTTGGAGACTAAACAAGGTGCTCAGACTAGGTAAAGCGTGGGTGCTAACAGAATTTGGTCCTTGCTCCTTTGAATCAAGTCAAACACCCACAGATGACTTGGGGCTAACCATTAATAACACATAAATGGTTTTGTTACACTTTGGGATTCTCCCATTGGAGTTTTGAAATAAAATAGCAACAAAACCTAGTAGAAAATAGTTCTTTAAATTATACGAGCCTCTTACATTTTGATCCCGGGACACATATTTTAAAATAAGATAATGAAATATTTGCATTTCTATAGTGCCATTCATTGGCTGGCCCCGAAGTGCTTTGTAAACTGTCTCAGACTCAGTGTTTCAGGCATCTGGAGAAGCATACAAGTCTGGGGCAAGTTACATCCAACTCTGAGGCCCATATTCCATAGCTTCCAGAGAGGTCGCAGTTTACCCCCAACCTGTTTTATTCTGCCAAGGAAAAAAAATCTGGGTCTCAAATTCCCAGTGGTTTCAACAGACATAAATCTAGTTGCAGTGGAGGGATTTTTAAAGAAGCAATTAACAGCTGTAATTTCCTTGAACATTTTCAACTAGAAAACAGTCACTGAATTTTCTCTCTCTTTGAGTTTACTGGATCTTCCATTTGTGGTTCAACTACAGGATGGTCCTTTCCCAATCCTCTCCCACAAACAAGTGCTTAAAAGGCTCAAATGAGTCTAAGGTGAAAACTGGCAAGTGGGTGTGGGTTAGACTTAACTAGCATGATCTTGTTATGCTGGGTGCAGCGAGTCAAGCTTGACTCCCAGGGAAAAAGAATTACCTTGCAAATATCCAAGGTTTACCCGATTCATCACATCACTGGCTGTTAAATTTGCTACATCCTCTACAGAACATACAGAGAAAAGGTACAGACATAAACAAAGAGAAAGAGAGAGAGAGATCAGCAAGCAGTGATTCGGCAAGTATTAGAGACGAGCTCCTGAGCTTTCATGATAAAATGGGCAAAAGAAAAGAAAGGAAAGAGAAAAGAAGGCAGCCCAATGCATTCTGTCTGTGAGGTGACAGATAGTCAGACACCAACAGGTGATATGCTGTGATAATGTATCCAGAGCACTGTGCCAAACGTGACTGGTCCACGGACACATCACTGGGTCCAAAGGAGCCTTTGACTTCACAGCACGTCAGCGGCACATTTCCATCTCCTCCTCTTTTATCCCTCTCCATGTTTTCTAAACGCCCAATTGACCAGCTCTCCACACTCCTCAAGCCTGGAAATGTAGCGTTCCAGCTGAACAAGGCCTGGAGTCCAGCTGGGCCTAGGTGTTGCAGAGAGCTCTAAACATGGACCCAGCCCACACACCATGTATGCTGCAGTCGCTATATAGGACAGGACAAGCAGGGGTATCATAAACTTCAGAGGTTAACCCTTGTCCCCACCATCAAAATATCACAGCCAATTATTTGGATTTCATTCACACTCCGGGGTGTAGCATCCCACCTTGAGCTGTTATGAGTCTAATGGCGCCCACTATGTGAGAGGGTCTAGTTTTCCTTTCAAGTATTCACCCACCTGGACATTTGGCTGCACTTCAGAATGAATGTCCAGCAAATGCTAGAGGGTCGTGCAAGCCCATAGGAGCAAGCTGTAGAAATTCACGAGTGCGAAAACCCTAGACATCTGCTAAGAAAAGGCAGATGTACAAGTTGCAACTACCTTCAAGCACTCTGACCTGTGTGACCAGCTCTTGATAGTCTGTATCTCAAAGTCATTCTGGCCTTTGGTAGCTTTACTGGAACAATCTTTCCATTAGGACAGGGTGGGCAAACTTTTTGGCCTGAGGGCCACACTGGAGTTGCAAAACAGCATGGAGGGCCGGGTAGGGCAGGCTGTGCCTCTCCAAACAGCCTGGCCGCCACCCCCTAGCCACCCCCTCCCACTTCCCACCCCCTGACTGCCCTCCTCAGAACCCCCAACCCATTTAACTCCCTTCTGCTCCTTGTCCTCTAACTGCCCCCTCCCAGGATCTCCTGCCCCTAACCACCCCTGGGACCCCACCCCCTATCCAACCCCCCCTGCTCCCAATCCCCTGACTGCTCTGACCCCCATCCACACCCCCTCCCCTTGACAGGCCCCCCCCCCAGGACCCCATACCTATCCAACCCCCTGTCCCCCATCCCCTCACCACCCCCCAGAACCTCCACCCTATCCAACCGCCCCCTGCTCCCTGTCCCCTAACTGCCACCCGGGACCCCTGCCCCTTATCCAACTCTCCGGCCCCAGCCTCCTTACCAAGCCATTCAGAGCAGCATGTCTGGCAGCCACGTCGCCCGGCCGGAGCCAGACACGCTGCTGCACTGTCCTGCAGGAGCACGCAACCCCACTGCCCAGAGCGCTGCCTGCGCGGCAGTGTGGCTGCAGGGGAGGAAGGACAGTGAGGGAGGGGCCAAGGTCTAGCCTCCCTGGCTGGGAGCTCAAGGGCCAGGCAGGACGGTCCCATGGGCCGAATGTGGCCCGTGGGCCGTAGTTTGCCCACCTCTGCATTAGGACATATAATTTTGCTGCTTGTCTAATATTAAAAAAAACCCATATTCTCTTGGTTCTCTTATTCCACTACTTGACACATGCTCTTGCTGTCCCTCAGCTAATAGCCCAGGGCATTATTATACTAAATCCATGTCCGTTATTCTGGATCTGCCGTGAAGGCTCCAGTGCTCTACTACAAGGGCCAACAACTGGTGATCATCTACCACAGTAATTCTTTGGGCATTTGCATGTGAAAAGGAGGAAACACCCACCTCTGTGCTGCAGACTTTGAGCCCCGGCTGAAGGAGGGCTGCTAGTTCAACAGAACAAGCAGCTGAAAGTCTTGGGATATTAAACAGTGGGGGAACAGCAGGTTGAGAAGAATGCAGTGAGGCAATCCTTCAAACTTACTCCACCATGCTGGAATGGGAATCTTTGCACTGACTTCCTTGGCTATTGGGTTAGATCCTTCATTATACATCTCTCTGCCACTCTTTAAGGAAACAAACGTGCTGGCGAATGGACGTTGCTCCTGGTTCTAATTCTGGGCTGTAAAGGCTCAGTGACGATACATATTGCTGGCAGGTTGCCAACGAGAGACTAACTTGGACATCATTAACTGCTCTTACGGAAAACTCTCCACTCACATGCCTCTGTTTCCTGTAGACACCATGGCACACAAGCAGATGATCTACTGTGAGATCTCGTATGCCAGTAAACCAGTTGGCATGGGGCTGCCCACTCCGGTTGATTCTGAGTGACAGGGCGTGATGATGATAACACTGCTGTCTCTGTAGCCACTTGGTTGTTCAACACAGCGTTATTACACAGTCATGCAGACACAGCAGTTTGTCTCCATGTTTCTAGTAGCACTCTGATCCAGAAGACAGCAATAATAATATTGTTTGTGCTTGGTGCTCACTCAGACTTTACTCTGGAAGGCTCTGATCCTACCAATGATCTCAGTGAGGCTCTGCACTCATGCTCAGAATGTGCCCAATTACAGGACTGGAGCCTAACAAGCCATCCCCTTGCCTCTTCTTGATTTGATTAGCTACCATGGAAGTGAAATGAACTCCTTGTGCCATTGGAACATTGTCCAAAAGCAGGGAGCAGAAGGCAAGATGGGAGAAACGCTCCACAATTCCACATCCACCGGTAGAACTTCCCAGCTCTGAAGGGTCCCTCGGAACAACACCTTCTTCCTTAATTAGGCTTGTGGAACTGGCTGGTGCACTGGGCAAATCTTTGTTTCCTTTCAACTCCCACCCCCAACCCTACTCCTCCACCCAAAACAAAATGTATTTATTTCTCAGTTCTTTTCCCTCTCTTCCATGTGTCTGAAAAGTTGCAACTATGCAAACAACTTAGAGACCAGAAATCTAAAATCCCTCCTCAACTGTATTGCCAGGATCACCCCAGCTCCGCAATCCCACCATGCACAACGGTCCTGGCCCGAAGGCTCCAGTTACATGGCTCTTCCTTTGCATTATTTTGTTTCAGACCAGATGCCCTTTGGAGTGTGGGTAGGGAGCTATCTCCTCAACATGAAGGGCAGAAGCTTTTGTAGCATGGAGGCAAACAGGCAGCAGCACAGAATGGTTTAAAAGAAAAACAAGCAAGCAAGCGCACCGTGAGCTAAAGACTTCCTTATAACTAAGGGATTGATTATTGTCCACAAATGGTGAGAAACACTCTTGGGCTAAGAGCCAATTAAAATACGTTAGAAGAACTAATCATTGCACTGAGAGATTCTTACATTATGCCCAAGGATTATATCGTACAGTACTTGCTTTACTGAGAGCTGTGAGATAATTAAAGAGTTATTAAGTTCTACGCACATCGAAGTGAACCACTCAGCTCTATTGCTACTGAAAAACAATTCTAGGAGAGAATTTGCTGAAGGATTAAAAAACTATAATGCTAGGATATTGCCCCAGCCTGAGCTCTTTTCTTCCATGCTTTGCCAAGGGGCTGGAATTCTCAGATAACAGCACTAGCAACTATTATAAATAGATATTTTGGTCAGCTTCATGATAGAGTGGGGCCAATATTTTCAGCTTCTCCTTAGCCAGTCATCAATTTTACAGGCACAAATAAGTAATGAGTGAAATTTTGCCCCTGTAATTTAGGTCATTTAGACATTTATTTCCCTTGTTATACCTGATACTGAGATATTTATTGCACCTCAAAATAATTACAGATGTGTGCACAGCTATTTGTGACTGCTGAAATAAAGGCCAGTATCTGAAAACAAGCCCCTTGCTGTCTCAGTGCTGTGGGATTTATAAGGCAAGAGGACTGCAGGTTGATGGGAGTGCCGAGTTTGAATGTACTATCCAGAGCTATGAACAAGTTAGAGGATCTGGCTTCATTTTGGAATTGTTTTATACCCCAAATGTGTCTGGTTTGGCTTGGCTAGATGCTAAAATACATGATCAGCTTGTGAATGGGGCGCATCGCTGGAAAAGCCATTAACTGTAAGCAAGAACGAAACCTACTTACCATACCCAGTTGTAGGTAAACCCAGATGTTTCATTCGGTTTTTGACAAGCTCTGAAAGCTCCTGCCGCTCCGACCTCCTGTACAGACTCAACCTCTGCTGGCTGATCCACTCTGCTGTTTTGCTTGTGTGCTTGTTTCCCTTCCGACTCAGCCTGCGTGCCCACTGCATGCTTTTACGCCGTAGCAAGGGGTGTTCAGACTGGTCACTCGAGCAGGAGTTCCTGTGATGGCTTGTCTTGATGTTCCAGTGCTCCTTGACATCTTTTGTATCCTCACAATCCTCAACATTGATTGAGATCTGCGACTGGAAGTCCCAGCAGTACATAAGGGGATGCACTAAATACCTTTCCACTGAAAACACACTGAACACCTGACTTCACTGGAGCTGGCTGTTCCCAGCTCCTTGTAGGACCAGGTACTTACTTGGACAATGTATTATTGTGATCAGCTACCCATTCTTAAAAAGGGACTCTATCCTGGTCTACACCTTTACACCAACGGCCAACTAATCAGCATTCCCCAACATTATGAAATATGCATGTTGAGACTGCTACTTTCTGGATCCCTGATGATGCTGGGTGGATCCTGACAGTTCAGTGGTGATATTTCATTCTCCTACTATCTGGTAGTGTTCTAACATTCACACCAAGAGACTGTTTCCCTGTCTCTGAACCCCACCTCCACTCCAAAACCCTCTAAGACTAGAAGCTATGTAAATGGTGAATGTGGAATTTAAAAATAATAATAAATGCATGTGACATCACTGGCACAGAAGTTTGTATGGAATAATGTTCTCATGATGGCCAAACAGCAGCACTTCCATGTTTTCCTTTCATCCTCACAACAGATAGGACAGCATATATCCATTATAAAATGTAAACCTGAATTGCTGTATTCATTTATAGTGCCATGGTTTGCAGCACCTCTGACAAAGGGGTAGATTGGATTTAACTAATTGTCATCCTTCAGCTCCTTGCAGCAGTTTTCTATATGGCTTTCAATTCATATTTAACATTAAACACTCTTCAAAATTAAGACTGAGTCACTAACCAACTATTCTAGTCTGCCCATGCTGGGTATTGCTGAATTTCTCACAGCACTGTGTTTTGGATATAGATCATCATTGCCTTGATGAACATTAAGTAGTGCACTAAATTTTAAAGAAAACCAAAATCGTAACAACGTTCTCACAGGCTCAATACAAACGTTTCTCACCTGAGTTCTGATGTCATGAGGCTGCATTGGAAATAAAACAAAATAAAGATGCAGTATATGTTAGTGGTGAATATGTATCACTAAATGCCCATCGTATCCTAACTCTCTCTTGTCCCCCTGTCTGAGCCACTGCTTAAGATCTGTAAACATGTCCAGAGTTAACACACAATAATAATTAATCATGGCTTCTATGGCACTTTCCCGGTTCAGAGCACCACACAGAAGGCCGTTAACCTGTCCGTGGTCACGCAATGAGCCAGTGGAAAGACGCGGATCCCACGATTACCCAACTCCAAACAGCATTCCTAATGTTCTATGCCAGTGCTTGCTTCACCTTCACCTTGTCCAGTTACCCAGGCTCGCCGATGCAGGCCACAGAGCAGGTGCGACTGGCACAACTTTTACAAACTGGTTGGCCAGGCCTGGAGTTCCTGGTTTAAACTTGGAGTTTTCCTTCTGCGAGGTGGCTGCCTGCCATGGCTGATGAGCCCCACCTGTCCTATTTTTGTGCCAATACTAAATACTAATACGATTTTTCAAATGGGGATAGTGGTGGTGCCGAAGAGCCCCAGCACCGCACAGGATTCCCTAGGGCCAGGTGCTGTACAAGCACAAACTCCTCTGCCACCAGTGCATATTTGTCTTTTAACAAAAAGAACATTCCCACATACCCTTGTGCCATGTAGAAATTAGGAGAGAAGAGCATGGACTCTGCGAGCCAACCTCCTTTCCAGTACGCATTCCTACCTGCTTCACACTGGGCTAGTGCATGCACATTTGTTACATTCAATCCCACTGCTTGGGCACCAACTCCAAGGAATCGGGAGCCCCTTTTGGCTGCTGGCAGCCTGGTCCAGCTTGTCCTTTGATGGAAATGTTACTCCTTCAGCTGCTCATATGGGATTTCTCCTTGCCTGGCTAGACATGGTTGTTACTATAATGCACTTCACTAACAGCTATAAGATCAGAGCTGACAGTGCAAGTAGGGTGACCAGACAGCAAGTGTGAAAAATCGGGATGGGGTGGGGAGTTATAGAAGCCTATATAAGAAAAAGCCCCCAGTATTGGGACTGTCCCTATAAAATCGGGACATCTGGTCAGGCTAAGTGCAAGGGACTAGACTGACTGACGCCATTGCACACATTTTGGAAGTACTTCTACATGTTATCCAGTGACTTATCCTGCTGGGACCTTTCACACCAGGGCTGCAGCCTGTAAGGTTTTCCGCACTCTCTGACCCCTACATTTCTTACCTCGGATGTTGAGAACATGTGCGATTCAGTTCTGTAGATCCCAATGGGAATTTCTGCGCTGGAAGAGCAAAGCTTCTGGAAGAGACGGCCATACGTACGGATCCACAGGTCATCCTCAGTGATTTTCATCTGACCAACAGGGGGAAAAATGTCTGTTTGCTACCACTGAAGGGACCCCTCAGTAACAGGGCAATCCTGTCTTGAGAAGGTCCAAAGCTGCAGAGCTTGGATCCTGTTCTGAACTTCTCCAAGGCTCAGGGATGTTGAGACCCAGGGCTTTGGTTTGATCCCACAGGGAGGGTGCGCGAGGTTCCTGTCGAACTCTCTTGGGACGAAGGTTGTTGTAAGGTTCAGCTCTACACTTAACTCTTATTGCACATGACATGGAGGAACCAATTCACTGGCCAAGTTGGTGTGATTTTTGTCTCCCTCTAGAAGCCAGCCCCAGTGCCTACAACAGTCTGCTATTCAGTGACAGAAGTTCTTCTTTACTGTGGCTTGGGGGCTGACAGTCCCCGATTCAGTCCCCACAGAATGGTCACGTGCAGAGCCGCACGCATGTGTGACCCCTCTGCATTACAGCTTGAAAGAGACAAACATTAGCACTTACAGCACAGAGGTAGCCAGAACCTGGCGTGGTGTCAAGGCCCAGCAGCAATCTCGTAATGGTGATCATGTAGTCCTTCACGAACGACTGACAGGAGAAATTCAGAGAGAGATCAGGCCAGAGAAAAGGTTTCACTTGTTCAGCTGTTCACTTTAATGTACAAATATATTGACGATCTGAGATTATATTCTATATTCTCTTCTATTTGCTTCTTATGTTGTGCCCACACCCATGGTATCTGGGCACATTCCAAAGGTGAATTCAGTGATGTGACTAACATCTGCCACATGTGGCTCCTTCCTTCTCTCTCTCTCTCCCTCCCCCTCTCCTAAGGGGGAAAATGGCATGTGGATTTATTTTTTTTAACTCATGCTGCATTTGGTTTTTAAATGAGTCTCTAAAATACAGGAAACCAACATCATTAACAAGAAGAAAGTAAAATGTGCCCTGAAGAGGGATATAATGGGGGCACAATGTAGAGTGAGGCATGCATCCAAATGGCTCAAGGGTCCCTAAACTAGACACGTGACACGTACCAGGCCACTCGCAGAACCCGGGGGATGCCACACAGTTTTAGAGCAGGGTACTACAGGAGCAGAGAAAGCGTGTGTAGAGCGAGAAGGCTGAGGGCTGAAATGGAAGGGCCCTCTCATTAGCGTGAGTGGGACAGGTGATGGAAGGGCTGGACCTATAGGCCTGTCTAGTCTCCAAACGTCCCCATTTCTGTTTTGCTTTAAGTTGGCAGACATTCCCTTGGGGAAGCTGATGGGCACAGCTGCCATGCCCTAATTCACCCCACTTGGGCTTTTGCCATCTATCAAACAGGGTCCTGAGGATGAGTGAGATTGCAATGAATGCCTGGGGAACCTCTGGGAGGTTTTACCTGAATCCTCTAACACAGAAGACTGAAAGGAAGGGACCCTTGCACTAGGGTAAGGCCTCTCTCTGGATGGGGACCCCATCTGTGATATGGTGCTGGAATGCCTGTTCAGCACCCTCACCCTAATACACCAGCAGCTGCAAGACAGAAGCAGCTCAGCCCTTGGCAGCATTCCCAGCAATACCACATAATCTGTTAGCTTGCTCTCACCTGATAGAGCAAAGTATCCAACATGCTAATGCTGAACACTCTGCCGGCAGCAAATGGGAGCCGGAACATGAACGCCAGGTTGGAGCCGTTCTCTCGCTCTTTCTATGGACAGAGAAGAACACAGTGTGACAGGTTTTACCATTATGTTCACCACTTTTACAAGACTATGATACATTTTGTACAAAGTATGTCTAGTGAGGTATCATTTAAAAACTCATAATCTGCTGAACATTGTTGTTCTGGTAAAATGTGTGCATCAACATTGTATGTAAAGTTACAAGATTTTACTGCACAACATTGCTGTAACATATTCCAAGACAGAAAAGGAAGCCCAAACCAGTTTTTAGAGACAAAGACACACTGGCTCGCCCAAGCAGGTACTAATGGACAGGGCTGGCTCTAGCCATTTTGCCACCCCAAGCATGGCGGCACGCCGCAGGGGGCGCTCTGCCGGTTGCCGGTCCCGCGGCTCCAGTGGACCTCCCGCAGGCGTTTCTGCGGATGGTCAGCTGGTCCCGTGGCTCTGGTGGACCTGCCACAGGCATGCCTGCGGGAGGTCCACCGGAGCCACCTGCCGCCCTCCCGGCAACTGGCAGAGCACCCCCCGCGGCATGCCGCCCCAAGCACACGCTTGGCGCGCTGGGGCCTGGAGCCGGCCCTGCTAATGGACTATCACCTGCTTAAGCAGCCATTCTCTGGGGAAGGTGTGAACAAGAATTTTGCATTTCATCACAAGGACAGTTCAAACCTCACATCCACAAGAGACTGTTTGTCACCATGATTCTGCAAGGATGTTTCTAGTACAAGAAACTGAATTATAAAGAAGGAAGAAAAACACTTAACCTCACTCTCCTCCTTCATCTGCACTCATGACAACAACTCTTAAATAACTGAACTTGGGACAGGGGGCAGAGTCCTGGCTGGGAGGTTTTTCAGATAGTACAGACTGCCCTAAACTTTTTTTAGGTGAGAAACATTTTCTTCTTGGTAGGATTTCCCCATTTTTCCCCACTAAAAAACAAAAACTGAAAATTGGCAAAGTTTTGGTAAAAATTTTTGGTAAAAAGTTTAGACATGCAGTTTTCAAAAGTCTTTTTTTTTTTTTAACCCAACACTGGTTTTTAAAAACCATATGTTCTGGAAAGGGGGGGAAGGGGTCCATTTGTATTTTTCATTGAAAAACTGATTTTTTTCCCCTTGCAGGAAATTTTGGGGAAAAAAACAAATTAAAAAAATCCCCACAAAAATAATTGGCCTCCTTCAACTGGCTCTCGCATTCCCTGAATCAGCAAGGCACAAGCAGCAGCAGAGGTGTGAAGTGAGAATCACAGAATCATAGAAGATTAGGGTTGGAAGAGACCTCAGGAGGTCATCTAGTCCAACCCCCTGCTCAAAGCAGGACCAGCCCCAACTAAAGCATCCCAGCCAGGGCTTTGTCAAGCTGGGCCTTAAAAACCTCTAAGGATGGAGATTCCACCACCTCCCTAGGTAACCCATTCCAGTGGTTCACCACCCTCCTAGTGAAATAATTTTTCCTAATATCCAACCTAGACCTCCCCCACTGCAACTTGAGACCTTTGTTCCTTGTTCTGTCATCTGTCACCACTGAGAACAGCCGAGCTCCATCCTCTTTGGAACCCCCTTTCAGGTAGTTGAAGGCTGCTATCATCTTGGAGCCCATCCACCAACCCAAGCTCACGGCTAGCAACAAGCAACGTCTGGATTCCATGATCTGACATTGAATCCCACTCTCCAGGGGCTGCTGAAGTTTAGCACCACAACCACCCTTGGGGGCTGCACCCTGGGGGCCCCTACAGTAACGTCCAGCTCGGATGCATTCCCATTATGTAGGGTGTAATAGCTAGCAGGTCTCTGAGCACAGCTTCACAGGTCTGTTCCTGCTTTGATCATCCCCCAGCATGGAACACACAGGGGTGAGTTCTGTGTACTATACACACTCTCCTCTCCCATGATCAGTGAAACTTGCGGGTGCAGGGGAGGGCTGGGAGAAAGAATTTTCGCTTAAGCAATATAGGTTTGCAGTATGTACAAATGCAGTCATCAGATCTGCCTTTCTAGCCTGATGCATTCAGTATCTCAGATCAAATTTCCCTTCGAAGGCAACAGCAGCCGTATTTTCTAACTGTCTAACACCACATCCATCATACACTCCCTGTTGGATATCACAGTACAGACAGACAACGGCCTACTCTGGCATTTTCAGACATGGCTATCTTGAAACTGTGTTAACTTAATAATTACCTTTTACTCCCTGGGTGGCAAATTCTAGCACTGCGTGACAAATTTCTCTCTTAACACTTGGGCCATTCAGATAATTATTAACACCAAACCTCAGATTTTAAGGCTCTGAGTGCAGCTCAGCGTTAATAAAAGCTGCCATCGAATCTCAGCTGTCCTCAAGTGGTCAAAGACGGAGCCTTGTACGCAGAGTGCAATAATGGTCAGGCAAGGCTGTGGATAGGGGAGAATGAAGCTTCTCATTTCATCACAGGGAACTCTGGGGATCGAAACATTATTGCATTTAACAGCTTTCCTGAGAGACTGCAGAGTCCCTCCCGCCCAGGGTCTACCTGCCGTGAAATTAATAGAAATGTCATTGTAGCCATTTGTTATTTTAAATGAAGAAAAGTCAATGGAAGTTCCTGATACTTATGATTTGTACTGCTATGATATTGCTAGACCCCCACCAGCCTAGAGGCTGCACAGACACAGAGTAAGTGTCTGCCTCAGAGAGCTTATAGTCTAATAGACAAGACAGAGCTATTGTCCCCATGGGAAACTGAGGCACAGAGAAACGAAGGGACTTGCCTAAGGTCACATGGGGAGGCCATAGCAAAGCTGGGAATCAAACATGGTCTCCAGCATCTTAGCTATAAGACAATCCTTCTTCTCAACATGGTTTCACAGCAGCCTGGTGACAGCACATTCATTGCTGACATAGCTGCATCCTACCATGATGGTGACCTCTCCCAGTAAAGCCAGCCTCACACTTATGCCACCACTGCAGTCTGGTTGATTCAGCTGGTTCTCCTGCAATGGAGAATCCATTGGCTTCCTTTGGTGTCTTGGTCCAATGCAGAACTTTGGGTGTTTCTGTTTCTCTTGAAGTTCAGGATGCACATGGAGCCCCTGCCCACGTGTCCTACCCTCTCTGATCCCTGCCCTTATTTATAACAGCGGTGTTCATTTGCAGAGAGTTAGGTCTCTTCTCTGATGGAGAATCTGCCCAACAGTAACTGGCTGGCCCACAGTCACATCCTGAAGGCAGGGGGTCAGATCCTGACCTTTGACCAGATGGCCATGGCAGCCCCCCAGGACCAGGGCACCATGCTGCTCTTGAGGCCCAGGAAGGGACGCGAGGTGTACCAGCACTTTGGCAAGATCCCCAGCACCTCTACAGTCACAACAAGCCCTATGTGAGCTCCAAGGGGCAGAAGTTCAAGCAGGCCCAGGGCCGCCGCATCAGCTGGGGCTACAAGAACTAACTGTGCCGGCCTGCACCTGCCTGTGTCCAATAAATGGGTCAGAACCGTGGGGGGAACAAGTAACTGGATGGATGCTCTATCAGCCACAGTGACTGTAAGGTCCAGCAGGACAGCTTATCTATGACAGATCTTTCTGCACAGCCCCGAGAGCCTTTCAATTCAGAGATTGCCCTCAGAGACCGGTCACAATGAGGAAGTTAGGAAAAAACAGAGAGGAGGGGAAGAGGGGAATATAGTTCAGCATTGAGTTTATGCTGGTTTTGATTCTCTCTGAATTGGTTCAACCACCCTTAATACCTGGCACACACTCAGCCAAAGACCGTGACCAACTATTAGTGCTTTCATTTGTTACTGTCAATGCAGCATCTCAGTCACTCCCATGGTCTGGTTCAGTTATTCCTTGAATGTTTCCGCTTCCCAACACTGTTATTTCTACCCCACAAAAATGCCTAAGCAACATGTAATATAAACACTGACTGTAATTTGATGCAGAAGTCTATTCTTGCAGAACTGTTTAACCCACCACCTCAGCAGGAGCATTGTACTGAGTAACTGACAGCAGGGCCAGCTTTGAAGAGTGCCGATGCTAGTCGCACTAAGGAAACACAGAAACCCACAAGGTCAATTTGCCTGCATATTTGCGTGTCTCCGATTATCCAGGGTGGATGTTCATTAACTGTGGTGCCTGCAGTGCACAGCAGGAGAGCGCAGGACTAAGAAGAACTATAAATTAATTACTCATTACACAACCCTTCCTTCAAACACAGGCATGCAGGGAACTCGCCAGACTTCCTGTTAGCAAACACAGACCTTCCCCGTGGCGAAGGGGCTTCCTTACCTTTTCAAGTTTGGAGAGGGCCAAGGAATAACTGTCCTTTGCTCTGAACTGCATGAACCTCATATTGGATGGGTGGGTCAGCTCGGTGATGATGCTAAGGCTTGGAAACAACCTGCAATGGAAGGCAGACTCATCAATGTCTGATGCTCACGCAGTCCAAGGGAGGTGAAGAGGAGGAAACTTTCAGCTTTGAAATGTGGCCAAATAAAGAGTGGAAACAGCCTTGTGCCCCATCCGAGATCAGAATCGGCTGGGGTTAGAGCCCAAAAGCTGTACAAGCAAAGTCATCCCCAATACCACCTCACTGACCCCCTTTTAATTCTGTATATTAACTGGAGTGATGCTAGGTGCACCCCGACAGCGTGGTTGGCAATGAGCAAAGTTGGGGACAGAGTGCAGGGACTCTCCTTATTAACTAGCACGTCTGCACTGAAGGGCCAGCTGGAGGCCGTGTCAAACAAAGAAGCCCACTCTGGGAGCCCAGACCTAACATCTGCTCTAGGTGCCTGAGCCTGCAAATCCTCGGTGTGCAGAGTCCCCATGCACATCAAGGACAGTTCAACTCATTGCAGAAAGGGCCAGCTAATATAGGCACCTCCCATCGGAGAGCTCTCACCCTCTGCCTGAGGCCAGTCAGAGTCTTTTGTTTCCATTAAGACAAATAAAATACTATAAGAAGAGAGGCAGGTGCAAATGACAGAGCAGAACCCATAGTTGCTTCTTACCGGAACATGGTCTGGACGTTGACAATTGTTTTTGCGTCTGCCATGTAATCCTCCTCTGCACTCATTGTGCTTTCCTTATCCACAACCACCAAGTTGTCAGCATAAATGATCCCACACTGCAGCAAACTGTCTAGGCTGGAACAATCCCCCAAGACAAAAGGTTATGCGGGGGTTAATCCATTGGAAAATAAGATGCTGAATGATAGTTTGCAAACATACCCATGTATTTGCACAGAACAAATGCCCAGGCAATCCTATGCATGCAAAATTCTTTTGAAATAACCATAACCATGTCCAGTGCAGACTTACAAATCCTAGGAGGGGGAAAAACTTGAGAGGAAGCCAAATTACGGTATAGTGGCAGGGTCTTAAAATGTGACCCTCTCCCAACTGTAGCTGTGCCAGTTAGAGAACCCAGGAAATCAAATGTATGATATGTCTGCTAGGTAAGAAAGAGCCTAGCCTAATTCTAGATGGTTGTGCTCCAATACTGCAGTGACGGGAGTCCATTTAACTACCCAGACACACAGATAGAAAAGTGGGGCTAGTCTTGGAAGTAGAGCTGAAAAAGACCATCTCCAAATTCCCCTGAAGCCCTGGGGAAGTCCAGCTCTGAATCCAAGCTTCACTGCTGCTGTCCATGCCTATAACATGGGGATCAGCTACACATCATTGATTAGGCTTTATGAGGCTGCATGTGAAGCCAATTATTCTTTCAGTCCATATGGTAAATACTGGTCCTTATTGCCAGTGATACTGTATGCCTGGTACTGGCAACATCGCATCACTTTGCTTATTTAATTTTCCTCTGCAGACTCAGGGCTATTTTCTCCCTTGATTTGCAACACATTGTAAATACCGATAGCTGTAAACAAGACACCTACTTATCGATTGTGCCTTCCATGTAGTAAACCATGGGGAAACAACAGATGGCTTCCAAGAAGTGGTTCTCAGGCCTGGAAGAAGAGAGGCAAACAGCAAGAAGGTTCATAGGGGCATTTTCTTTTCCTCTTGCTTATTAGTATAAATCAGGAGTGAATGCACATAAGTCAATGGTGAAGAACAGAGGTGACAGGAGAATCAGGCCATCAGATATACTAGATTTTAGGTATTATATTAAAAATGCTAAAATCACCCATTTAACTCCTCCCATATATACACAGTATGAAATACCCATTGAATGCAAGGAAAAATCTGATGCAATGAAAAACAACTTTGGAAGAGTACTTGCTTGTTGTCCAGTAGCAATACAATTGGGTTTAACTCTTTCCGGGACCTATAGTATGCACGGAGAGGGACGATGAAATTATACAGGCCATTCCCAGCAGTCTCTGCTGAAACTATAATCAATTTGTTCTTAAACCCATAGGCCTTGGCATCTTCATAACTGTTGTGCTTGCAGCCCTGTGCAGAGACAGAAAAGCACCGTGGCTCAGTGATCAGTGTATAGAGCTGCCCATCTGTCCTGACACTGTGTGTTTTCCCCCAGGAAAGGGGAATTGTCTAACATTCAGGCATGGCAAAAGCACTGAGCCAGCTCAGCTCTGAGATGTGAACTGTGCAGAAGCTCGTGAGCACCCAGAGTGAGAGAATGATCCTGCAGACAGTTGATCTAGAGAGGATTTGGAATGTACCCAAATTTCAACCTTCCGTGTCTGGGCCTGAGGGCTTTGATGGCTCCATGTCCTGGCTCACTTTTACTATTTTTTCTTTTTTCAGTTTTGAAAGTGAATTTTGTGCTGCTGGAAGGGAGCAGACTAACCAGTCCTGGAGAGGTTAGCTCTATACTAACCAGGCCTGGCCCAACGCCAGCTCTCCCAAACTGCCCCATATGTGCCTTGAACCTGACTCACAGGGATACCCTCCCAAAGGGAGTTCAGTCTTCAGGTCCCACAGTTGAGACTTCTATAAAGGAGGACAGTTATGGTGGGTTTAGTGCTAAGGACTCCTGCCCCTGAGGGACAAGACCAATGACTTATTTCATAGACCCCAGATTGTCAGAGAATAACAACTTTCAGTGACTGATGAACTGGGATGTGTCTGAACCAGTGACTTAGATCAGAAACATGAAGGTGCCTTTTCACATGACCAGTTCCCAACAGTGAAATCAAAGCTGGTTTTGGGGAACCCTGCCAGGCATGCCCTGAAGTTCAGATGTTTCCCTTGTGGATCAACACCCGAAGATTGACAAACCTCTAACACGTTACCGAGAGGAAATCTGAGTTTAAGTTAGAACTAATATGGTTCCCCTGCGCAGGGCTGGATCCTCAGCTGGTGGGAACCATCGACTGACACCAGCTGAGGATGTGTCCCACAGGTGTCTCTAACCTTACTTTTACACTCCCCTTAACCTGCTGCTCTAACTTATGCTGGCTGCAAAAGACCAAATTGGACAAACTACAGCTGCAGGACTGATGCATGACGGTGTCCTAGCAAGTAAATTGGCTCCATGCTGCTGGAAGACAAGCCTTAAATAGGGGTTACTCTGCCAGGTTCAGTCAATCAGTCTTTCAGACTAAATTTCACTGGCAGGCAATGTAAAGCAGCTGCACTGTCCTAGTCTGGCCCCTCTTCAGAATGAGTTAGCTTATATTAAGGAAAAACAAGCAAAGGAAGAACAAAAGTAAAGTCTCACTGGGAGTGAGCACAGTGTCTGCTCAGTAACATGCTGCCTCATCCTGCCTCGCAAAATGGCACCTGCCACTGAGACACCAATCTCCTGGGAACTTCAAGGTGCAATACACAGAAAACAACTACCCGGTTGTACGAAGCCGTGTAATTATTGCTTAAAAGGAAAAGTTTATCCCAGAAAACGAGAGAGACTCCTGCATCTTTTCAATAAAATGTTTCCAGCCCTCTCACAGATAACAGTGCGAGAAAAGCAAACAAGCTTTACAAAGCCACAAAGTAACCACCAGCCGACAGGCAAAGTGTCAAATCACATCTCTTGCATGACTCATTCTGCTGCATGGTGGGGTCTGCACAGGACTGGCCTGGTACATTTGAGCTGCTGCCAAAAAGCAGGTGTTTTCACATTCTCATTTTCCCAAGTAAGCATTACATCTACTCCCCCTGCAGCCACCAAAGAGACATGCTGTGTGCTTCATACAACTCCAACCAGCACAGGGTTATGTGCAGATGTAGGGTCTATTCTCATCCCTATCACTGACCCAGTGTAACTGCACCTCTGTCTAGCTAAGGTGCATATATGGCCCCCCATAGCTGTATTGATCTCCTCACAATCTTTAATGTATTTATTCTCATTCCACCTCTGAGACTAGGGAAAATACTAATATCCCCATTTTACAGATGAGGAGTTGATACACAGATTTAGTGACTTGCCCAAGGTCACATACAAAATCTGTGGCGGAGCCGGGAATTGACCCCTAGTCTCTGAAGTCCCAGGCTTGTGTTCTCACCACTCAAGGGAATAATGCTGCCCTACCTTAGCAACATGCTTCAAGCCCCTGCCACAAATGCAAGTGCAAATAACATCACTGGAACCTTTAAATGCTGTCACAGCAGCCTCTTACCTTGTCCAACCTCAAGCAGCAGAAAGGGGCTTTTACAGGTAGAAGGTGGCACAATGTGGGAGAACTCCCAATATAGGGTGAATTCGGGGGGTAGCCTTTCACATATCTGCAGAGGAGACAAAATGCATCAGGGCACGTGTACATTTTTCACACACAAGGAACACTTATTTGCCCCGGCAAACACATTTGTCCATACACAGACTGCTTAGAAACACTGGAACCTCATGGGTTTATGCAGTTCACACTAAGGATGCTTTATAAATTCTTCCAAAACAGCCTGGGAATTTTTCAAGATAAGTTTCTTTGAAAATACTTTTGCCATGCCCAGGCTCAGGGAATATCTTGTCAAGACTTTGTTCTCATGGAAAGCCAGAGAACTAAGCAGATTGTGGAAAATAAAGGCATCTAGCAACTTTCAACAGCAATGGGCCTGAACCTACATCTTAAATCTAAACATCACAGAATGGCGTAGTGTTCCAAGCCTGATTCAGATTAACAATCTCACAGCACATTTGTAGGTGAGTTTTTTTTAAACATACTGGACATACTGTAATTTGTGTTTCTGATATAACTGAAGGAATAGAAAGCTTTTAGCTTACAATGTAATTTAAAGTATACGTTAAATTATAAGCCAAATAAATTTGTGGGAGCATGGCCACATGCATTTGCACAAATTGTTTATCTTGTAAGAACCAACACACACACATGATTTATTAAAGCCACGTCACAAATGAATGCAATGCCGACTGCTTCTTTAAATGAATATTTTTACAGCTGGAATCAACATTTTATTTCCCTAATGATGGAGAATGCAGACTAGAATCCCTTCGCTGCCACTGAGGTAGCAGAGGAAAGGGAGCTGGTGGGGAAATTCTCCTTAGTCCACGAAGTGCTTCTAGCTCAGCGTGACTTACTCAGAGATCGAGGGATGATTCTCCAGAACTGCAAGCAAGGAACTGTGAATAAGGCAAAACGGCTTCATTGTCAGTGTCTGACAAGTTAATGTTTTGAACATACTGAACTGACCACACGGTGTTGCTCTAGCACCATTTTAGAAACATATTAATCGACATAATTTCTGCTCAGCTCAGCATGTCATTGCTGATAACATTTAATCACAGTTTCCACAGCAATATAGCAGAAGCAGAGTAAAAACTATTAACGGGAGGTTAATTTATGCAAATGGGATTTTAGTGAAGGGTAAAATAATTTCATTGGGTTTGTTCTTCTACTCCACTGGAAAATGCGAAACACCAAGATGAGGCCTGCTGGCTATCTTAATAGACAGAACAGATCTGAGGACTTTTTTCGGTTCTCGCTGGTGATTCCTGCATTGCACTTCAATACTGGCCTTGCTCTCTTGGAAGTCAAAAGTCCCACTGCTTTTAATAGGACCAAGAAAAGGCCTTAGCAATGTGCTATCAATACTATTATTTAACATTCATATGATGGTAGTGCCCAGTGGCCTCAGTCAGGAACAAAACCTCATGGCACCAGGGGCTGTACATACAAAACACCAATTAACTGTTGAACTCTCGTTCCTGTAGCTTATCAGTAGTAAACAAAAGACAGATGCTTTTTTACAGCATCTGCAGGCAACAGTCAGGTGTGCCTAACCTGAAAAAGTCCCTGATTCCAAGCTGAGCAGGATCACTTCTCTCCCTTTGTCCATCTCAGGGCAGACTAATGCTTTCTTTGTGTGTTTCATACAGGTGTAAATTAACAGCTGAAGTATATAAGTAGGAGTAATGAGAAAAACTGACCAAAGGAAAATTTAGTCTGGATAGCAGAAAAAATTCCCTAATGTTGAAACCCATTGGGCTTTGTCTTCCAAAGGGATTTACCCTGGATTCCTGCCTTCAGTCACTGATGTCACTGCACTAGTACAAACTCCTAGTGTAAACCAGGAAAGCTGCACTTTATAATGGTGGAGCTTAACTCAGGCTGGGATAGTGGCAAATCCTCAGTGTAGCCAAGACATTAGACTTTGGAATGGAAGGTTCTCTGAACCCTGAAGTCTTTAAACCACGATCTGAGGACTTCAGTGGCTCAGACACAGGTTTGATACAGGAGTAGCAGGTGGGTGAGATTCTATGGTCTGCCTTGTGCAGGAGGTCAGACTAGATGATCATAATGGTCCCTTCTGACCTTAAAGTCTACGAGTCTATAGAGAAAAACCACTGCCCAGGTCACCTGAACTAAACCAGAGAAAACATTCAGCAATACATTGTGGGGAGACAGCCTAACTCGTAGGTCTCTTACATCCCTAATTTCTATTATTCAAGCAGCTGCCACATGAGATCATTTTATTGCTGTATGTTTAACTGAGGTGTCCCATGATGAAAATGAAAAACCCCACAGAACACAGCCCAGATCGCAAATTCCCTTACATCTGATTTTATTGTTCCATACCCAGATAGGCAGGACTGTATGACTGTATCTTAGCTAGGGCCTGTCTAGGCATGATTTCTCATTCCTTTTCCTTGCCACCCTGGGGCTGATCGAATTACCCAATGGCATCATACAGAGTAGCACCCTCCAGCACAGGATCTTAGCTTTTAAAGACACATGCTCAAAAATTGCAACTTGGTGCTTTTATAGCTCAAACAGTTTATGCACCACAGATATTTCTTTTTGAATAACTGCCTTCTGCAAGGTTTCTTACACCTTTTCTGAAACAACTGGTGCAGACCACTGTCAGAAGCAGGCCACTGATCTGAGCCAGTCTGGTCATTCCTATCTTTCTAAACCTCTCTCTTCTTTTGAACAACCTGCAGTATTTACTGTTGCTCTAACATAGGCTTACAACTATGTTCAATTTCCAGCAATTTCTGCATCTCTCAAACTTTTTTTTTTTAGAGAGAATCTTTAATTCAATTAAATTGAGATTTAGATGAATACGTGTCTGCCCAGTGCTTTGAAGATGGAAGAGACAAGATAAATGGCAACCGTTATTAGATTTAGAGACAGGGTTATGTTAAACCCAGATGCATTTACAAAAACCACAAAGAATGTGTATTTATTGCAAATTGTTGAGAGATGTCTCATTGTATCAACTCAAAGCACAGCTCAGAAGTGCAGCTTGCTTAGGTAGGTACAATAATTCAAATAAATAATAATAATAGAGGTTATCCCAATATAAATAAGTAAATAATAACTGTAGCAAGCTCACCAACTTTAAACATCACAGCTGGGGTTGTCAAAGGAACCTCGGGTACTTAGATTGTAAGCAACTTGAGGCAGGTGCCATTTTTGGCATGTGTTTCGACAACCACCACTATCCTGCTTCATGATCAGGACTCTTTACTCACTACCTCAATATAAATAATGAAGTAATAATAATAATGGAGTTAGTTGAAAGACAATGGTAATTTGACATATAAGCCCCTTAAAGTCTTTTGAAAATCCCAAGCCACACAGCGCTGATTGCTTATCCTGATGCAGTGACACTAACATTACCAGATGATGTTCTCAAATGGTAACTCACTCTACAACAGTAAGTCCTTCGTCATCTGACTGAGTCATCTCATCTTCTGACTGGTCGCTGAGCAGATCACAGGGCAGGAGGGAGGAGCTGTCTGCTAGCTCTAGAACCGGGGCAATGCTGGGCCGTCTGTTACCTGATCCATTTTCTGATGGCAGGGTCAGCTTGCTGCTGTTAACAGGGCGACATTCTGTATTCTGCAGGTCCATGGCTACTGTACCTGGAAAGGAAGAGGGAAGAAGGACAATATAAATAGCAATAAATAAATGGCTGAACAATGATTCTGTCCAGTGTCTTATGCAATGGCACTGCAGGGAAGAAAGGACAGGAGGAACATCCAGTTACACTTTGTATTAAGGTTCTATTTATAAACAGTCTACAAAATCAGCGAATAAATGATGAATAGGTGGTATAAACATGTTACAGACATCAGTAGGACATATTACTGATGGTTCTAAGCACATCAGCATAAGGTGTTGCAGATGGTTCTAAGCAACCTGTTGACCCATTAGACTCTATAAAAATTGGTTACCCTTTATTAAGACAGCTATTAATAACTTATAAATGGAATCTTGATATAAAGGGTAGCCAAATACTTATATCCCAGACACAAGGCGGGGAACTTTCACTGCTCTGCTGTATCAATAGCACTGCTTACACTCGTAAAGTTAAGCATGTATCTATGTGTTTTGGATCCAGGCCACAGTGCTCAAAACCTTGCAGGATTGAATCCTTGTAGTGACAGAGGTTTGCAACACAGCAAAACTGAATCTGTGTTCATCAGGGTAATGATCGATATATCAGGTGCCCCCTTCACTGTATGGCTGGGAAATATTTGCAGCTCTCAGGCTGTCTAACATATTCACAATGACATCCAAAGCCCTCGACAGGCAAGATTTCCATCCTTCACTGGGAATTTATAAAATTGGTCTGATTTATAAAAATCTTGGGGAAAAATATCTGACAAAACTTGAACTAACCCATTCTGAAAATGCGGAGAACATTTATACCTGAGGTTACCCTATTCAGTTCCAAGGGGACAGTGACTCTGAAGCCAAACAATAAACATGTAAACACATAATGAACAATTTCATTGCTCGGCAGAGCTCACATGACAGGCAAGGGATGATCAGACTATAGAGCTCTCATGTGAGGGAAGTCTCATTTTGGCACATCACAGGGACAGAGCTGGATTTTTGGGAGGGTTTAGGAGGGGTAACTTCTTCCCTCAATTCGACCCGTTCTTATTTGTGATTCTAATTGTTATTTTTCCAACTCACTGAATTCCCCGGATAGCACAATACATTTTCTTACTATAGTTGAGCTCAAAATAACCCATATTTGAGTGGAACATCTGAGGGTAACCACTGGCTCCCATAGTTTAAAAATGGGAACATTCTGCTTGCTTGCACAGTTGCTAGAGCAAGTATTTTGCTGCTTATGAACATTCTGGAGTCCTAAAAGCTTGGTTCAGAAAAATCACATCATAACATACAATGTGAAAATATCCCCGTGTGGCAGCTGCTCCCCGCCTTACCTGGCTTGCTTTCCAAGCAGTTCATCAGCAGATCTTAAACTCTTTTTGGATGCTGAAAGCAGCAACCCCATGACGGAGCAAGCAGCCACTGGCATTATGGGCTATAACTAAGCCTGCGAGTCCATCACGGTGGTCATGGAAGTCACGGATTCCACACCCCCCCAGAGCACCCACAGCCCCCCACCCAAGTTTTAGTTAGGGGTATATAGTAAAAGTCATGGACAGGTCACAAGCTGTGAATTTTTGTTTACTGTCCATGACCTGTCCATGACTTTTACTAAAAATACCCATGACTAAAACGTAGCCTTAACTGTAACGAATAAACTGCACTTTTCTTTTTCTGAAAAGTCTTAGTGGGACAACTACAAGGCTTTGGGTTCCCATACTGTTTTTCATAGGAGAGATTATCAGAAACACTCAGGGTTTTAGGAGCGCAAGTCCTACTGAACTTCAAGTCTCTTAAATCCCTTACGAATTACGCCCTTGCCACCGACATTCCTCACCAAAGAATCCTCAAACATTTGAGATTAAAAGAAAAAAATGTTTAAAACTGCTCATTTTCTTGCATTCATAAATAAGTTCCAGATTCCAAGTTCACTAAACTATGTCCAAGTTCTTGTTAAAATGTGGGTACAGTTTTGGCCACAATGGAAACCAGAGCACGGATCCAAGGAGAATATTACAAGAATGACTAGAAAAGGGATTTTTGGTTTACACCCATGAATTAGTCATAGTCAAATGAAAATGTCAGACACCTGGGAATTTAAAAAATACAATGAGGAGTCACCGGCAAAATACCCATGCCAGACTAATATGTCTCATATCCTTTTATGCTTAGGTGGAACCACTTTGTATCTTTCCAAATGGCCACTAAAATCCTAGATGTGTATCTACACACTAGCGTGGGTGGGTTTGCTGTAGTCAGTAGCTGGAGAGGAGATTTAGGCCTACTCTACAATGTGTACAGTGGCACAACTACACTGATCTAGGTATCCTGGAAACCTTCTATAGGAGAGGCTGTTTATATTACCTTGCAGCCCACATGGTGGCTAAAGCACTGCTATCAACACATGCCTCTTACCATGATCATGGGTTGTTGTAAGTTCAGATGATTAGTTGACATTCAGAAAACACGGTGCAATCTGCCGATGGAAGGGCCTAAAGATTTTCGGAGCGGTATTATTAACAACACCGTCCCTGGCTCATCCTTCGCTCTCCACCCACACTGCTGACGGCTCTTAAGAGCAGCGTTTGTCCAGAGAACTCAAGGACCATTTTTCTTAACTCTTTCAGCTTTACCTCCACAAATCTTTCTCTTTCCCAAGCTGTAATTCATAGTAGCGGGGAGCTGTTAACCTCACTGATTCATAGCCTCTTGCTGTCTCTCAAAGAAAATGCACCTCCAGCTCAGTGCTTGCTCCTCTTCCCCGCCCATTAAACCCCCAGTCGTCTCCATCCATCTTGTAAAATAAATGTGGCTCAACGTGTGGTGCCCAAACATGCAAAGCCAGGACAAAGCAAGGGCAGAATGTTGCTCTTGAATATTGCCATCTCATTAAATATTCAAAATGGAGAGTCTGCATGGGATTTTCAGCCCACATAAGAGAATTAGGCACTCATTGACTTTCAATGGGACTTGGGCACTTTTCTTCCTCACTTCCTTGAAAAAAATCCCACCACTTTTCTCCTACCTACTTGGGCCAAGTATCAGAGGGGTAGCTGTGTTAGTCTGGATCTGTGAAAGCAGCAAAGAATCCTGTGGCACCTTATAGACTAACAGACGTTTTGGAGCATGAGCTTTCGTGGGTGAATACCCACTTCATCAGATGCACTTCTTGCATCTGACGAAGTGGGTATTCACCTACGAAAGCTCATGCTCCAAAACGTTTGTTAGTCTATAAGGTGCCACAGGATTCTTTGCTGCTTTTATTTGGGCCAAGGTTTCAGAAGTGATTCTGGGTTCCTCCATTAATTGGGTGCCCAACTTGAGACCCCTTACAAGGTCCTGATTTTCAGGGGGATGGGGTGCTCAGCACTTTCTGAAAATCAGGTGCTGTTAAGGTGTATTGAGTTGGGAACTCAAACTCAGCAGTCACTTTTGGAAATCGTGACCATCGGCTTTTCATGAATCTTCATCAAACGCAAATATTTTAAAATAGCTACAAAAGCAGTGACTGCCACAGTGAACAAAGAGCAGGAGTTCGGCTCACTCCCCCCTTGTTGCTAGCCAACTAGCTGAATGCTGAGTGACCTACTTGTGGAATATAATTTCTCTCTCTCTCTCATCTGACTTTTGAAAAAGCTCCCACTGAGAACAAGCCAAGTAACAAGAACATCAGCCAGTGCTGTTCAGTGAGGGGCTTTGTGTCTTGCTGCGGGGAGATTCTTTGCGAATGGATGCTCTTGAGTGTAAATGGATAAATGATTTGTCTGAAATACAGTCTCCTGTTCTGCCTGGGCTTCTCCCAACAACCCCCATTTCAGGCTGCCCAGAGAGAAGCTGGAAATTATGTTTCATGGTATTTTGGAGAAAGTGCATCATGCACTTCAGAGCGACCTGTGCCATTTGCCAAGTTATGCAAGATAAACAGGATTTAAAATGCAGACAACAGAGCCTCTTCTTCTGTCCAAGGCATGGGGTATTTTTGGGAGCAAGTACCTTTAAATGCTAATGGACATGCTGGGAAGTAGCATTTGCAGGGAGTATTTTCCATCTGAGAAGCTAGAGAGGGAGAAATAGCATTATCCCTGTTTTACAGTCATAGGTTCCAAGGCCCGAGAGGCCCACAGTGATCATCTAGTCTGAGCTCTATTGCACAGGCCTGAGCACTTCCCCAGAGCAGATCTTTTAGAAAAACATTCCGTCTTGATCTTAAAATTGCCAGCGATGGAGAATTCACCAGGACACTTGGTAAGTTGTTAAAAATGGTTAATTACTCTCACTGTTAATGACTCCCACTGCCTGCTTTCCAGTCTGAACTTGTCTAGCTTCAGCTTCCATTGGATCTTTTATACCTTTGCCTGTTAGATTGAAGGGCCCATTAGCGAATATTTGTTCCCTGTGTGATACTCATAGACTCTGAGCAAGTCACGTCTGAACCTTCTCTTTGTTAAACGAAATACTTGAGCTCCCTGAGTCTTGTCACTACAAGGCACGTTTTCCAATCCTTTAGTGATGCTTGCACCTCTTCTCTGAACTCTCGCCAATTTATCAACAAACTTCTTGAACTGTGGACTCCAGAAATCCAGTAGTGGGTGCATCAGTGCCAAATACAGGTGAAAAACCTCTCTACTCCTACTCAGTCGTCCCCGGTTTATGCATTCAAGGAGTACTCCAGCTATTCTGGCCTCCGCATCACACTGGGAGCTCATGTTCAGCTGACTATCCATCATAACCCCCAGGTCCTTATCCCAGGATAGAGACCCCACTGTGTAACTATGGTCTACATTCTTTGTTCCTAGGTGTCTATATTTACATGTGGCTGTATTAAACCACAGATTGTTCCTTTGCGCCCAGTTTACCAAGGGATCAGATCACCCTGTATCTGGTGCCTGTCCTCTCCATTATCGAACACTCCTCCAATTTTTGTGTCATCTGCAAACTTTAACAGTGATGACTTTATATTTTCTTGCAGGTCGGTGGAAGAAAAAAAGTTAAATAGAGTAGGACCTGGAACCGATTCCTGTGGGACCCCACTGAAAACAATTACATTTTGAGATCTGTCAGTGAGCCAGTGTTTAATCCGTTTAATGTGTGCTATGTAGATTCTGTATCATTCTAGTTTATTAACCAAACTATTGTGTGGTAGCACGTCAGATGAGGAAACCCGGGCTGTTCATGGACACAGCAGACAGTGGCTGGGTCAGGAATAGAATCCTAGGAGAGAACGTTCGGGTCAGCTGTGTGCAGAGAGCTATGTGGGTAAAGCCATGGGCACTCTACCCTTCTTATTCTTTTTATGCCTCACCTGAGAGCCCCAGTCATGGGCTGTGCTCAGGGCCGTGCAAACCCAGAACAAAAATACTTTCTCTTGCCATCATTTTGTTACAGCTAGGAGAGGTTGATCCAGCCAAGCTTTTTTCGTTGGGAATAATTCAATATAATACTCAGTGATGAATTTTGCTGGTAAGGTTATAGCTCACAGAGACCAGGGAGGAGGATGAATCATAGCAAATATAGCTGAGCCTGCTCATGCCATGAGGTTAAAAAGCCATCAGTGACAGAGTCTCACTGCTTTCTGCAGCAAATGAGTGGAACTTCGTTACTATAAGCCCTGGAATTAGGCCGTGAAATATGGAGGGACAGCCTGAAACCAGAGGGCTACAGGGAACTGCTGAAAAGCTGCTGTCTATCCCCTTTGCAATAATGGCAGACCAGTAGAGCACCTCGCAGGCCAAGTGCAGGGAGTAGCCAAAATGCAGGCCAGGTACATGCCCAAGCTGAGAAGTGAGAGCAGGCATTCCCTTCTGTGGGCTGCTGCTGCGGAGATCTCTGTGACCAATTCACACAGTACCACAGTGCAATCCCTTTGTCCCGCTGCAAATCCTATGTACTGTGCAGAGCAATGACCCAGCCCCAGTAGAAATACATCCGAGGCAAACTAATACCTGCCTCATAAATATCCCATGCTGCAGCAACTCCAGTCTGTCCCGTGCATGTTCAAGCACTTCATAAGCAAGGCAGGCCAGGCACAGACATTACCCTGGGTTTGCTCGAACCCTCCTGAAAGGGACAGCTCTGGGAAGCCAGTGCTCCCACACACAAGGCCTGTAGGGGAGGGAGCACGGCCTCCCAGCCCAGCAGATCCTGGGGACTCATGAGACGGGGGTAGAGGTAGAAGTAATGGACAGCTCTCACCTGGAATGGCTACCTCTCCTTGCTAGTGCATGGGCCCCCGCTCCCCTGGCAATGAGCCAGCAGGAGCCAGCTGCCATTGGAGGAGTCTCTTGTGGCAGTACAGTAGCAGAGTCTGCTGGTCACAGCATTAACTCCCAATGAATGTGTCCTGGGGCAGCTGGCCACAATGCTTTCTAGAGAAGCTGGTCCCTGGATCCACCCTTCCTAATTCCCATCATGCACCCACCGAGGGATCTTTGTAGAGCACGGGGAGCTGCTGCAGAGGGGACAACATGGCCCTAAGTATCTCCTGCGGCCCCTTCTCCGGAGCTAGGAAGGTTAAACACGGGGCAGCCTCCCAGATTTCTGTCTCTCCAGTGTGTGGAAGGCAGAGAGCCGCATGCATCAAAACCTCTACCCAAGCCGTGCAGCTTTTCCCAGCACTCAGTAGGGCTATGAAATAGCTGTGAGCCTGGGCGAGAGCAGGGGCCAGCTGCATGACAGAAACATAAACCACTTTAATAACCTGCTTATGGCATTTCGCTGCTAAGAGCAATTTAAAAACAAACGGTCGTTCACTAGGGGAAAGAACAGGAAAGCTGCATTCTAGTGCTCTGGCCCAGTAGCCTCTCTCTACACTCTCCATGGCAAGACCAGCTTCCCTTAATGATTTCACTTCGCTCTTTGTTGGGTACCAGCTGCTTTTCCCAGCAAGAGCACGTATGATCCTGCACTGGCAGGGAGATGACGCAGGTGCAGTTATGGCGCTTCCCCTCCCCAAGACACGATGCTGCTTGCTTTTGCCAAAAGTAGGAACATGAATGCTCATGAAGTCACTTCAGGGATTCACTTCGTCTGGAGACAGAAGCTGAAGACCAAGAATAGCATATGCAAAAGGATGAGAGAAAAGAGCTCCCTTTCGCTCGACAGCATGTGGTCTGAGCTATTTCAAAAGGGTGAATACACAGACATCTGCTGTGCGAAGGGCCATGTGGGATTCCATCGCTGGCAATATTTTTAACTGTTTTTTTCTCCCTGCCTCTGTTTTCCTTGTTATAAGCCAATGAGCCAAGTGCTACTGGCTTATTTATTTGCCATCTGCACCACTGCAGAGTACAAGAGATCCTTCAGTGCAGATTCAAACAAATTTGCCAAAGAGAAATTCACTCCCTTTCTCCAGAGACCAAAAAGGGAGGTGCTGGATTCCCTGCAGAGGGGAAATGGCAGAAAGTTAATTTCCCCTGTGACTCTTCAGCTACTGAACAATAGACAGCAAGGAGGGGAGGGAAGTGTCAGACAGAAGAGCATGGAAAGCAGCTATTTCTGCAGCGAAGGGAGGTTGGTAACTTAGAAAGGGAGAGTGTTCATTAATCACTGTAGGGAACAGAACTGTACAGAGCTTGCTGTTTCCTTGGCAGCCTGGATCTGTAAGAGGATCAACTCAGTCTTAAGCCTAGTTGCACCCAGAGCTCCCAGTGAAATCAGTGAATGTGTAACTCAAGGCAGCGTTTGTTCCTAGTGTCTTTTGAAGTAATACAATATTCTGGATCTGTCATATTGTTATGACTACTTAGAAATTATTAGCAATTAGCACAACCAGGAAATGCCTAATAGCATGCACTCTTAGCACTTAAGCTTTTTGCAAAATGAGCTACGCCCCAAGCTCTCTAAGAAGTAGGTGGTGTTATCCCATTACATAAATGGTGAAAAAGCATCTATGCTTGCAAACTCCATAGCCACAATTCTCCACCAGTACAGCTCCCACCCGTGTAGCAACAGCGGAAGCAACAGTGTACATATGGCTCTGAGCAGGACTAGACAACAGGGTGATACAAATGCACAAGCACAACTGGAGCCCTGTCGACCCTGTAGCCTCCTCTGTTGCTCTCAATGGAAGAGCAGCACTGGAGGTGAAAAACGGTCTTCACCAGCAAACAGTGTAGCTACATCAGAGAGGTTAAGCGACTTGGCCGAGGTCACACAGCACATCACTGGCAGAGGCAGGAGTACAAGTCAGGAATCCTGACTCCCTATTCTGTACTCTAACCACTACACAGAACTCCCTGAGACCACTGAAAGTAGACTGAATTTTTCCAGCTTTCACAACAGTTCAAATTCAGGTTTGGATTTGGGTCGTGGGTGAAGTTTCTGGTTTCATCCAACCCAGAGGTGCTGGGTCCTTTGTGTTCAGCAGAAGAAGGATGGCAAAGCACTCATGCTTAGCTGTGAAGGTGTTTCACATCCCAGTAGCACCATGAGGCCATGTGCTCATTACCAAACATCTACCACTCACAAAACTCCTTTGAGCAGGGGCCTGGTTTTCTACCACAAAGGAATTACCCACAGTGGACTCAACAGGAATTTTAAAAAAAACCAAACACCATGAAGAATAGAGTGAGGCGTGTGGGAGACATTATTCCTCTGCTCATTCACACAGGCTGTGCCACTTTCCTCTCTTCCATTGGGAGAGATAGAAGAACTCACCCATACTTGCAATTATGCTGTGAACAGGCAGCCTGGATGGGCCGTCATAGATCCCTCTCCCTGCAAACCCTTTCTTCTTTTGCTTCTCCTCCTGCTTGAATATGAAGGCAGAGTTCTCCTCCTTGGTGATGTTAATGTAGAAGCAGGTGTCAGACGCCGTCATGATGTGCCGCGGCCCAGGGTTCAGCAGGATGCTCTTGTTCTCTTCCCTCCTGATGCCGATCAAGCAGACGCCATACCTAAGGCAGAAGTACAATGTGGACATTCAAGGCCACTCCCTAGAAAAGACTCTTGGTTTCTTTTGCAAAGCTACTGCATGGGCCTCCGCGAACGTGTCACACCAGCGTCACTGACCCAGTGCATGGAAAACGGAAGCAAATGCAAACTCTCCTCTCACTTTGCATCTTTCCAAACCAGTATTGGAGGTAATTGGATTAATCCAGTCCCCACTGCCCCACTATTTAGAGTTAAATGACCATGACATGTGAGACCGGTACCAAAAGCCCCAAGGGAGCCCCATGCCAGGACTTGGAGGTACCGAACCGGGCTGGCTCTCACTTTTTGTGTGCGTGGAAGGCAGCGTAGGTGAAGCTTTTCCCTTCGTATTCCATGAAGAACTTGCTGTCCCCCATGCGGATGTGGTATACTTCGTTGCCTGAGCAGCGCCCGTACATCCTTTGCCACTGCTCCGGGGACTCCTGGCCTTCTCTGTAACCAGAGGAACAGAACCCTGCCTGTTAAGGGCCTGTGCTCATCTTCACCACCACAGTGCGATCTCAGCAGGGTTTTCCCCCCATCACTGTGGTATCTGGGCACCTTGCTGGAAGGCCAGCATGCTTTCCAAGCCCATGGCAAGTGGGGGACCTTGTTTAGGTTAAAGTTTTCTTGCGGGAATTACAGGGCCAGTCCAGGTGGGCCCTTCCAAGGATGTGTCATTGGGGAAGCTGGTGGCCAGGAAGAGAATTGCAGGGGGGGACTGATGAGCCTGCGCCTCCAAAATCCGTGCCTGAAGCATCACACTCAGGAGGCCCTCCGCTGCGAGAGGTAGTGCTGTATTTGCCACCCCAGACTAAAGTGAAGGGCATTTGAACACCTCTGCCCCCTGACCCAACTGCTCCATGCGTCATGCAGATTATTGATAACAGCCTCCTGGAATGACTGAAGAAGACCCAAAGTTTGCTCTGCTGTCATCCTGTTTCACAAGTGCCTGAGCAGAAGGGTCTTTGAGTACAGAAATACGCCGGGCAGGCCACAGGGCCCACTCTCTCGGCTAAGCGATGGGGTCGGAAAGGGTGAGGGAAGGCAGCAGTGGCAGGACTCCTCTCCGCGTTGTAACAAATCTCCATGGTTCAGCATTGGAGATCACCCCACCCCTCCCGATCCCAACAGAATGAAGAGGCTCCAACCTCCCTACAGCTACACCCACCTCAAAGGACAATTCATGCCAGCTGAGGATGAGGAGAGACCAACGTCCAGGACTGCATTGCTCTATACAGCATTATTACAAGGGACACTGAATGACAGGAGATCTTAAAGATGAGGCTGCATTTTAGGCCACCAGCATTAAGATCATGGCTGTGTGTTTCAATAACCTGCCGCGCTTTCCAGGCTCATTTTAATTTCTGATTTTAACTGCCTTCCTATTTCATGGGAAAAAAGAAGGCTGAGAGGGGAGCCGATTGCTCTGTAGAAATACATTAGGGGCATAAATACCAGGCAGGGTGAAGAGCTAGTGAAGCTAAAGGACAATGTTGACACCAGAGCAAATGGATATAAACAGGCCAGGACCAAATTCAGGCTGGAAATTAGCAGAAGGTTTCTAACCACCAGAGGGGGGAGGTTCTGGAACAGCCGCCCACTAGGAGCTGTGGGAGGCAAACAACGTAAGTAGTTTTAAAATGTTTTAGTGCATTTGTACAAGGGGGTTGCTTGTAATGGTGCAAGCAGGGCTCAACCATCCTGGGGCTCCCTTCCGGGTTCTGACGTTCGCCCCACACTGCAAGAAGGATGTGGAAAAATTGGTGAGAGTCCAGCGGAGGGCAACAAAAATGATTAGGGGGCTGGAGCACATGACTTATGAGGAGAGGCTGAGGGAACTGGGATTGTTTAGTCTGCAGAAGAGAAGAATGAGGGGGGATTTGATAGCTGCCTTCAACTACCTGAAAGGGGGTTCCAAAGAGGATGGAGCTCGGCTGTTCTCAGTGGTACCTGATGACAGAACAAGGAACAATGATCTAAAATTGCAGTGGGGGAGGTCTAGGTTGGATATGGGAAAAACTTTTTCACTAGGAGGGTGGTGAAGCACAGCAATGGGTTCCCTAGGGAGGTGGTGGAATCTCCTTCCTTAGAGGTTTTAAGGTCAGGCTTAACAAAGCCCTGGCTGGGATGATTTAGTTGGGAATTGGTCCTGCTTTGAGCAGGGGGCTGGACTAGATACCTCCTGAGGTCCCTTCCAACCCTGATAGTCTATGATTCTATGATTCTGCTGAGGAGTTTCAGCTGACTACTGGCTGGGGTCAGGAAGGGATTTTCTTCCCTACTATATTCTGGGAGGGTTTTTTATGTCCTTCCTCTGAAACATCATGCCTGGAAGTGAGACACTGGACCGGGATGGCGGTGTGGAACAAGGCTCTGAAGTGGCTCTGAGCATTCTTGCTCTCTCAGGGGCTTGGCCAGCTCGTTCTTGCTCACATGCTCAGGGTCTAACTGATCACCATATGTGGGGCCGGGCAGGAATTTCCCCCCAGGTTAGACTGGCAGGGACCTTGGGGGTTTATCGCCTTCCTCTGCAGCATGAGGATTATCTGGGTATATCTCATTTAATCATTTCCCTGCCATTGCAGGGGCCTTGGGCATTGGTGCATCTCAGTCCCTCCTATTCTCTGCCTATGGCACATAATAGTCTAGTCTCCTGTGGGTCTCATTTACTTTGGTCTCATTTCAGTTGCTGGGTTTAGTGGGCGAGTTCTGAGTGGTGGTGGGGGCCTGGACAAACGGTGCCAGTCCTTAAGTCATGTATCTGCAGAGAGGGTGCATCCCCCCCTGTATGGCACAAAATCTGTGGGTGGCCATTCTCCAAGATACGATTGCCATGCCTATGACTTCCTGCCAGCCATCTGGGTCTCTCTGTTCATTACCTAATGTTCCTCTCTCAAGCTAGATCCAAATAAAGTGTGTGCAGATTTCAGCTCCAGCTATGTGACTTTTGTACTCACAAGGCAAGTGACACTGCCCCAGTTCAATGGGTCACAGAGGACATTCAAAAGTATTATTCTTTCTTGTAAGATTTATGCTTTTTAACTAGAGATGGGACAGAATCAAGGCCCAGGACACAAGGCGCCAGAGGGAAGGTGATCAGATACACGGCTGGAGCTATAATTATTATTGATCATGTGTAGTCTGATAGCATCTAGAGATCCCAACCAAGGTCAGGTAGATGCTCTACAAACATGAGAGATAGTCCCTGCCCCAAAGAACATACAATCTAAATAGAAAAGGGTGGGAGAAAGGATGCATTATGGTCCCCATTTGACAGATGGGGAACTAAAGCACAAAGAGGCTAAGTGACTGGCCCACGGTCACACAGGTTGGCTGTGGCAAAGCCTTGAATAAACCCTAGAGTCTCTGTCCCTTTAATACAAGATCATCCTTCCTCTCAAGGCAGATTTAAGTTAATATAGATCCAGATCTAAACTTTGTAGTTCAGGCCCAATCTCTATTTTTAACCCAGAGTGAAGAATGTGCAAAAACCATTCCAGCAAACAGAAGACAGTTCATGAGTAAAACACCAGCACTCACTGGCCCCTGGATGTGTGAACCAGCAGGGTGATGAGCGTGGAGGTTGCTGGGCAGACGCAGTTCAAAGCCAGCATGGCGTATTTGCATTCTTCTTCGCAAACCACATGATCTGAAATGAAAAAGACAATTGCTACCCTCTGAGCATCACTTTCATTTTTCTGATTTACACACCTCCTACAACTGGTAATGACCCATAGACAGTTGCTACGCATGGGAGGATGGGGGGAAGGGGTGCACTGCATGCACAGCTATTTGAGAATGCTGGAGATCGTTTGTTTCATGTTCCAGTCGCTGTGAAGTCAGCGCAGATTGATTAAGCACAGAAGGGGCCACAGGAAAAAGCATCGTGTTTCCAGTATGTACCATAGATGTACCTGGATGACACATGGGGAGCAATGAAAACTAGAATAAATGCAGGGAGGAAAAACAGATTCACATAATGGAAACCTGCCAAGTAAACAGAACTCAGTCCAGACCCCCACCTTTGCCCCCCAAGGCAGAGTCAGGGGAGAGGGATGGATTTCAAACCCCAGGGCCTGGTCCAGATTCATTCTATGAAGGACGAGGTATCACACTGACAGCCTAATGACCTGTACTCAATCTCAAGTGTTCTCTTTCAAGAAAAAAAATATCATTGTCCAATAATAATAATAATAATAATAATTAATAATAATAATAATAATAATCTGGTAACATATTTGAATTTAGGCCCAATCCTGCCACTGGTCCCACATGGTAGTTTGAGGGCAGAGAGATGGCAGAATTCACAATCCAAATTATGCAAGATTATCATGGGGATAAACAGACAAAGAGACCTGTGATACCTTATAGATTAACAGATGTATTGGAGCATGAGCTTTCGTTGGTGAATACCCACTTGGTCAGATGCATGCGACGAAGTGGGTATTCACCCACGAAATCTTATGCTCCAATACATCTGTTAGTCTATAAGGTGCCACAGGACTCTTTGTCGCTTTACAGAACCAGACTAACACGGCTACCCCTCTGATAAATGGGGATAAACAAATGCTCAGAAGATAAGAAAAGCTCTTTCACTTCATTGTAATTTCCCTGATCACAGATTCTAAACTGTTCTGTACTTTACAACACTGTTGAACCCACAATCCCATTTTGGGACACTCCCCGGAAAACACCTAAAAGACATGGACCATAGCTAAAAATACAAACACTACATTTTTAAAAGGTTTTCAGAAATGTGTGGCAAGGTTTAAAAGTTTGGTTGTATTTTGAGTTGGTAGATAAGCCTCTGGCCTACCTCATAATGGCCCAGGGGGACTATTCTGCTAGTGACCTAAGTCCGTGACTCACATTAACGTTACTAGCTGTTAGGAACATAAGAACTGCCATAGTGGTCAGATTAAAGGTCCATCTAGCATGGTATCCTGTCTCCAACAATGGCCAGCACCGGAGCTTCAGGAGGCATGTACAGAACAGGGCAGTTGGAGTGATCCATCCATCTTCTTCTCCCAGCTTCCGGCAGTCAAGAGGTTTAAGGTCACCCCAAGCATGGGGTTGCATCCTTGGTCATCTTGGCTAATAGCCGTTGATGGACCTATCCTCTATGACCATCTCTAGTTATTTTTTTTTAATCCACTTATATTTTTGGCCATCGCACCATCCCATGGCAATGAGTTCCATAGGTTAATTGTGCATTTGTGTGAAAAAGTACTTCCTCTTGTCTTTATTAAACTCGCTGCCTGTTTATTTCATCTGGTTTTTCTTTTGTGGGAATGGGTAAATAGCACTTCTTTATTCACTTCTCCCACCCTATTCATGATTTTATAGACCTCTAATATATGACCCCTTAAGCGTCTCCTTTCTAATCTGAACCATTTAATCATTTCTGTCTCTTTGTACAGAAGTCGTTCCATCCCCTTAAGCACCTTTGTTGCCCTTTGCTGAACCTCTTCCAGTCCACTATCTCCTTTTTGAGCTGGAGTAACCAGAACTGGACCCAGCAATCAAGGTGAGGACACACCATGAATTTATATAGTGGCATTATGATATTCTCCATCTTATTTTCTATCCCTTTCCTAATAGCTCCTAACTTTCTGTTTGCCTTATCAACATTGAATTTCATCTGCCATTTTGCTGCCCAGGCACCCAGTTTTGTGAGATCCCTCTGTTCACAGTCAGCTTTGGACTTAATTGCCATGAATAATTTTGTAACATCTGCAAACTTTGCCTCTTCGCTGTTCACTCCATTTTCCAGCTCATCAATGAATATGTTGAATAGGACTGGTCCCAGTAAGATTCTTGGGGGACCCCCTTGTTCACCTCTCTGCATTAGAACACATGACCATTTATTCCAACCCTTTGTTTCCTATCATTTTACCAGTTACTGATCCATCAGAGGACTTTCCCTCTTCTCCCACGACTAATTAGTTTCCTTAAGAACCTTTGGTGAGGGACCTTGTCTAAGGCCTTCTAAAAATCCAAGTACATTATATCGACTGGATCACCCTTATCTTCATGCTTGTTGGTGCCTTCAAAAGAATTCTAATAAAACGGTGAGGTGTGATTTCTCTTTATAAAAGCTGTATTGCTTCTTCCAACAAATTGTGTTTATCTATGTGTCTGATAGTTCTGTCCCCTAATATAGTTTCTACCAATTTGCCCAGTCCCAAAGTTAGGCTGGTCAGATCACCTCCGGAGCTCGTTTTTATTCAATTTAATTTCTGTGATGCAACAGGCAGAGGACGAATATCCTAAAATTCGCTGCTAGAAGGACCAAGAAACTAGAGAACACACCACGAGGGCAGTGGCAACTCTGGCAGTGAGAGGTTCAGACTGGTGGCTGGAAGAAATAAGGGAACCCACTGGTGGCGAGTAGCAGCGAATATTCGGGAACATCTGTAGACTGGTGGCTGTGTTCAGCAATACATCTCCCCTCAGGGCTCCTGGTGTGAGTAAGGCAGGTGGATCTGGCCTTCCAGGGGAAGCCCACATCTGCTCACAGCAAACTCACCAGCAAACTTGACATGAAACTTGTTTTCAGGCTTTAGAATCTGAACGTAGAGGGGGCAGTTGGGAGCAAAATCCTTCACAGCCCAGGCTCTCAGGATGGTCTGATGGTCCTGATGAAAGAGAAAGGCAAGAGCAACGCTATAAGCATCCCTCCGGGAGCTCAGTAGGTTCCAGCACCTCCATATTTTAGGCTTAACTCACAAGCAATAGTGATCACAGAGAGACAAGAACAGGCAGGTTCACTGCAAACACCCAACCCTCCCAGGCTGCCCCTCCAGAACAAATGTGGAGTCTGGGAGCGAAACAGGAAAAAGAAACTGAGTCCAGTCTAGGATTTGCAGATTTCCTGCGGGGTCCTTTGACTAGCCCAGCCTTAACCTCCTGGTATCCCAGACTGGTAACTGATTTGCTATATACACAGGATTGGATAAAGGCCATACACACAGGTACATGTTAGAATCTGGGTCATCCCAATACCAGCACACAGGGTTACATACATGCCCACCTGCCCCAGGGATCTGATAAGAAGATATGCCTGAAATCTTGGTAAATAATAATTCAATATGAACTAGCTCCACTACGTGAGGAGTGACGCCCTACGCTGAACTTGTTCTGTGGCCACTATTCAAGGGCAGGTTCCTTCTTGGCTAAAGAAAACAGATCTACAAGGGGTCCTAAAGAGACCCTAACTTTCACTCTGCAGGTCACTTCCTCCCACCTCAACCCAGTGTGTCCTTCCCAGGCACCCCTGTTCATTCAGCAACCAGACAGCAGCAGGCAGACCAGGCCTCTCGTTTAGCTGGTTCCAGTGATGTATTCAAACCATATCATCATTTCCCTCCAGAGTTTTTTAGAGGATGCACTTAAATTCAAGTGACTGAACCCCAGCCCTCTTGATCTTAACACACAAGCTTCTACTGCCATCTCTGTTAGCAGCCGGCTTATTAATCTCTGTGTTACAGATTTGTTATTGCAAGGGTTTTAGTCATGCTATTCCCTGAACCATGAGGAGGGGTCACCCTTCGCCTGTCCTCTGTAGTGTTACTGAGGGTACATTTACATTTACATTGGAATTACCATACTGGCTCAGGACTTCCTCCAGTCCAATATCTCGGTCTGGATGCTTCTGAGGAAAGAACAAGAATCCCTGCCCTAGAAAGGGATGGGATAACTTGCCCCAGGCAATGTAAATTAGTATTAGCATTATAAGTTTGTTAGCACCCATAAGCAGAGTTCCACAGAACGAAACCAGACTCTGCTAACTGCCACCTCCTTTCGGGGGAGGGTCTTTGGCCTGGATTATGCAGGAGGTCAGACTAGTTTATAATGGTCCCCTCTGGCTTTAACAGCTATGATGCACCAGTAAACCCAGCCCTGTCTTACCGCAGCCGTGCGGTCTGCCTCATTTCGACTGCTGAGAATGAAACAGGCCTCTCCGTTATCCATCCTGAAAACACAAAGGGTTCTGTGAATCACACACAGCCCGCAAGCTTCTTCATCTCACATGCACTCAACTAGAGAGTCCACCGGCCTGATACCTGGGCAGTCATAAAAGACGGCACATCTGGGCACTGCTAATGTTTGCCGGGAATCAGGTAACCAGCCCTTCTTCCCATCCCTGTCACGTTACAAGAGGAGCAGAGGTAATCTGCGAGAAGGTCATTTCATGCTGCTGTTAGTAAATATGTAGCAAATTAAATACAGCAGACGGGGAACAGCAGGGATGTTATAAAGGGCCTGATCCCAGTTGTACCAGTCAAACCATGTGCATACTGTTCCCTTGGGGACAGGGACCTGATCATTTCTGTGAGCATCCTGTGGTTACAGGCTGGACACGGCAGGGGAACACCTCCAGGGGGTGCTGGGGTTGGTGTGTGTCTGTCACTAGCCAGCACAGAGACACCACGGCCGGCGGCTTGCATAGCTAGAGGCTTTTGGTTTCAGGGAGCTGAGCTACAGGAGGCACAAACGAGGCTGTTTCATGGACAGCTCAGTGGTTTGAGCATTGGTCTGCTAAACCCAGGGTTGTGAGCTCAGTCCTTGAGGGGACCATTTGGGGATTGGTCCTGCTTTGAGCAGGGGGTTGGACTAGATGATCTCCTGAGGTTCCTTCCAACCCTAATAATCTATGACCCTATGTGAAGGGCAGGTAGCGGCAAGGTGCCTCACAACCCTGAGTATCGCTGGGGAGCATCACGCCACCACCCCCGGAGGAAGCTAACAGGGCTGCAAGCAGATGGCTGCTCTCTGCACAGGTGGGTGTAAATGCCACAGAAAGCCATCTGGTATTTCTCCACAGTTTTATTTCAGCGGTGGGAGGACCTGGCAAGGCTCAGGTAATTAAACAAGGATGCTTCTGGCTCTGGCAGGCGATAGACATGAAACACTTGGTGAACAGTGGAAAGCAGCTCTAATTGCTATAGGTCATAGCTCTGCATTTGTCTTGTCTAGGTAGATGGCAGAGTTAACTTGGATGATCAGGACACGGACCGGGCTAGCCCGCGAGCGAGCTGCCACACTGCAGAGCCAGACTCGAGTGTGCCCATTGACTGCATCCACACTGCCACTGCACTCCCTCATGTGAGGCACTGGGACGTTGGGGCATATCCCAAAGCTCTTAGCTCTGCAGAAAACTCAGCTGCTCTACGAGTCTTTCCCAGTGAATTGTGGGAGAACTTGTCGGACACATGGGTGGGGGGGAATGTGAGAAGAACTGGAGAACTATCAGCACTCGAGTGATTTAGCCTGCGTTTGATTGCAAAGAGGGCAATGGGCTTAGCCTATACCCCACAACAGGCCAGCTAGCCTGAATGCAAAGCACCAGCATGCTGAAGGGAGACAGGAGACAGATAAGGGGCAACAGCCAAGTAAAAGCCCGAGTTAACTGCTGTGACCACAAGCCCAAGGTTTGTATCGTGCCTCACACAAACAGTGCTGGTCCTTGGCCAGCCCCTAACACTGTTGTAATAAACACGGCAGGGGAGCGGGGATGGGTCATTGCTTCTTAACGGTCTGCTTTGGAAAGCAACTCTGCACCAGGATCCTGCCCAGACTTGTCTGACACAGGTGATTCCTTGAGTCACCAGAGATGAGAAAGTCCATTGTATGGGGAGAGCCACACAGGGCAGCACTGGGCACAGGGACAGGCCTGCAGAATATATACACAAACCTGCACAATTATGCATGCTAGAACCTGCTTGCGTGAACTGTGCTAGGAGCCTCTGGAAATGCATCTCCCAGGGCTTGTCCCAACTGAGGATTTTTGCACCCAAGTAACTTTATTAAAGGGCTGCACCAGAGCAAACCCCCAACAGACGTGTCGTGCAGGTGTAATAAGCGGATTACTCTGGTTTCAGGTGTGTCTGCAGTAGCGGCTTGCCCTGGAGCAGCACCTCTGGAGTAAAACCCCTCAGTGAGGACAAACCTCCAGTCTCCCTTTGTGGCACTGCATGGACTGGGGGAGGGGATGAACCCACACTTAAAAGACACAGAAGTGCCCCCCTGCACACATTCTATCCTGGAAGAGTCCTGGCTGTGATAGTTTCTTGTAAGTGCTCTCGCTCCGGAAATGAGCAATCCACGTGAAATGCACAATATTAAATAGCAAAGAGCCCCTTCCCTTCTGGCTGCCTTCCACTGTCCCCTCTCCCAGTACGATCCTCAGTGGTGCTTTCCGCTACCTTTACAGAGCGATGTCTTTATAAGGAGATACAGTGTGACCGCTTGTGTTGCCCTCTCTCTTTCTCCAGTTACCTTGATTTAAACATGATTTCTCTCTCTCTGATTTTAATTAAAATGTCATTTCCCCAAAGAGGCCCCAGCAGACACAGTGAACGATGTCCCTACAAAGCGAGTTTACGCCATTGGTCTTTATAAGGCAATGGAGAGAGACACACAAACAGCCAGGAAAATTAAAGATCAGTTTCAATGTTTCAAGGGATGTGTAAACTGTCCTCGGCACAGTAAGTACATGCTGAGAATTCAAGAGACAGGGGAAAGGGAAAGGACTAGAAAAGCAAAGTAGGAAAAAGGGCTCTGGGGTGGAAGGGAAGAAGAGAGGAGGGAAAGTGGGACAGTAGAATGTGCAATGCTGGAGGGAAGGGGGAAGCCAACATCTTGTCTATATTAGCATGTTAGACCTTGGGGTAGCTGCGCCCATTTGAAACTGGGTTGAGCTGCTAATCATGTTGCGCTAGTGTGAACCCTGGGCTGGACTCTCCATTTGCTAAGGCCACTTCGGGCCAAATAAAGAAATCCTGCTGTGCACGGGAGCTCTGCTGGAGGAAATCTGGCAGAGGCGACTCACTGTGCCCCTGGTCCCACCCCTGAGTAAGGGAAGGAGGAGACCCATCGGGGTGCTCTAGGGGTGGGGCATGGGGGGGACATGCAGGAGCAGTGGAGCTGGAGCAAAGCTCTACCACATTACTCCACTGGCATCAAGTCCCCCTGCCCCACACAGCCCTTACTTGTGCAGGGGCCACATCTCACTCTAGGTAGCAAATGTTTCCTAATAGTTGGACCAGGGGACTTGGACTTGCACCTTCTCAACTCCACCTCTGCCCTTACTGCTAACTCAAGTGTACACTGGGGCAGGTCCCTCGAAAAATAAGCACAGAATTAAGCTACCCCTCGGGGCGCTGCGAGTCACAATTCATATTTGGAGAGTGCTTTGAGATCCTCAGATCTAGAAGGGCCTCTATTATTACCAGTTACTTTACTGGATACAGTTAGAGTTACACAGTTAGTAAAAGCAGGTCCTTTGGGCGGGGGGGGGGGGGGCGGGGAGGGGAGGAAGGGAGTTATTCTCTTTTTTATTTCTCCAGCTCTTGGGGAGAAGGAGGCATTGGGCATCCAGGCTCTTGCATTTCGCAGGAGAAGATACACCTGGGTTTCTGTGCCTCCTGCCGTCAACTTCTATTACTGGCTGCTCAATCCAGAAACAAGAAAAAATTTCAGTCTATTATTCTAGGCACCTTAACAACCAGCTAAGTGAAGAGTTTCTTAAGAGAGTTGTACTGGGGTAGGATTAGATTCAAAAGGAACTAGTAATTGGCACCTTTAAAGAATTTTAAAGCCCCATTATTACATTTCCAGTCCACCCCTCAAGGCTTGTTATCCACAAAATGAAGGACCCCTAGCTAGAGTTCAATGATCTGATGTCTATTTTTAAGAATTTTACAGTGATGGCAGAGAAAACTGACATCTGTGGTGCATGAATCTTTCATGACTGTTTATACTGGGGTCAGACTAACATGCCAGCCTAGGAGAGCACCATGACAGTGAGTTTTAAATGTGGCTTTACTGTTTGCATCAGTTACTGTTATATCTTGAGCTGTCAGCACTGAAATGGATGTCTTTAATAAGGGCTTGTCTACACTTAACATGCTACAGAGGCACAGCTGTGCCACAGGAATGCTTCCCTGTAGACATGCCTACGCCAACAGGCTCGGGGTGGAGGGGTTGTCCGGTCAGCATAGCTAATTCACTCCCTGAGAGATGGTAGCTAGGAAGAATTCTTCCTAACTACATCACTCAGCAGGATAGATATTTTACACCCCTGAGCAATGTAGTTAAACTAACTCATTTTTCTAGTGTAAACCAGGCCTTAGTAAGCTGCTTTTCTTCATGGCACCTTTTCACCTTTGTGTCTGGCTGATGAGAATTGTCAAAATTTTTAGGCAATAGCATACAAAATAGCATTCATGGATGGATCGCAGCCACTGCTTGGAGATTTGCACTGTAATGCATTCCTCTTTTAAAAAACGATATGGCAATTGGAGCCACCCATCAGTGAGAGAAGTTTCCCTGCTGCAGTGTTTTGACTCTCCCATGCTTATCTAGTAAGCTGTATAGCAGTGTAACCAATGCTACAGCACAGTCATGCACAGCTCTTGCTCTGAATAACAGAGAACACATATGCTGGTAGCCACAGCAGGAGTCTTGGAGGGCTATTCCCCTCCTCTCCCTCTGTGGGTCTTGCTAGGATTGGCTCTATACTCACTTTGCTCTCATGAGATCCTGATCTTTCAGTGCAGACCCCTGAAGATATATCACTCGCTGAGACCACAGAGGAATTTGAAGGACCCGCCGAACTTGTATATCCATCTCTGTTGGGCAAAGTATCACTACGTAGTAATCCTGAAAGAAAAAAGCCAGTGTTTGCTTGGCAGCCTGACAGCGCAAGGGTGGTAAGATCATTTCACTTGCTGATTGAGCAGGCAATTCTATGCAGGTTTCAGCATTACACTATTAATGGTGTGATATCACTTTGCACCAGCGCTGAGATGTCACAAGAGTTTGAAGCACACACAGTGTTTTCCCCCAATCACGTTTGCACAATGGCTCTAATGTAGGCACATCTGACAATTGAATGATTAAAGGCCTGAAGATTTGGCTCAGAAAAGTGGGGCTCTGTGTATTTAGAGAGATTGACAAGTCTTCAAAAATGAAATCTACATTGAATCAAGGCTGACAATGATGACAGTGAAATCTTGATTGGTTCTTGAATTAAATTCAAATACAAGGTGCATGTGAGCCATTCTTAATAGTAGTGGGGTGAAAGTTACACCCATTCACTGATAAACGGCACTGATTAGACTTGATTATTCCATTCGGAGCTGGGTAAATCATCTGGGTTTCAACAAGCAAACATTTTATTTATATAGTATAAGGCATTCAATTTGGTAAACATCTTCTAACATAACACATTTAGATAGGCATTTTCAATGTGCTTGGATACTACAGCAACAAGCGGTGCAGAAAATCCCGAACCAGCCCCAATAGAGTGTGCCCATTGTTGTGGCATAGAGGGAGGTATGTATTGCAGGCTGTTGAATCTACCAGGACTGATAAAATATGTATTTCTTCAGTGAATTGAAACCAATTACCAGACTATACTGAAGACTAATCTGGTTGAACTGATATTTTTTACCTTATATGTATTCCTGTCACATGTCCTTTGCTTCCCTCTTCCATGTGCTCAGTGCCGGGTGGGGCACTGATTACCCACAGCAAGGTCTAGCAGCACGGAGAGCTCAGTAAGGACATTTGTTCAACTGCTAACACCGGTAGCCCTGAAATAAAACACGCCTGCCTTTACCTGCAGCCGGGGATGGGCGTAGAACTCGTTCAGAAAGTCCATCAGGAGGTCGATCTTGAGGGAACTGACACAAAGGACAACGTGTTTCTCCGTCTGTGCTCGGTGGCGGCTGTAATTCCCTCCTGATTTCTGACGTTCCATCCAGAGATACACAAGCTCCTCAAACTGCAAACAAAGGCAGACAACTCATGGGGTGAGACAGACTGTGGGGCAGGCAGAATGCATTCAAGGTTTCAGAACACTTTCATGGCTACAAACTGCACATCCATAGTTATAATGTCCCCTGGTTAGCCACATACTCCTGTGCAAGGTTAAGAGAGCTCTGGATAAAGGACAGTTGAGTTTATACACGTACAATGTTGTATGTAATATACAGGAATGTAATTTGTGTTTAATGCTATGATGAAGGACATCACGCAAATGCCTGTAAGAGCGAGAGAATGGAGAAGACACAGATAGGATAGACAGACTAGACACATGCATATTAACCTGTACACCCTCTTGGAAATGGGCTGCTTCATTTCAAGAAACTTTAAATGACAAACATCCTGAGATTTTCTGTAGTGTACATGCCCTGTACAGTGCTAGGCATGCCTGTATTGGATCACATATGTACACTCAACACACATGTATACACGTTAAAATGAACTCACATCACAGTATGTGAACATACAGTGTTGCATACACTGAGCACTTCTGATTATGTTGGTGAATGTCTCTTGTGCTGGGGCAATGGATGAGATTTCTTTTTGCTTATGGCCCTTTGTGACAAAATTCCTCCCCACAGCTCCCTCACATGCCATCTTAGCCATTTCTGGGAGGTACCTGCAAACTGTGACAATGTGTTCTCTAGCGCGCGCGCACGCACACACACACACACCCTTCTCTGCTTGTTCCGTTTAAGGACAGAAGGAAAGGAAATACATATTGGCTATTCAATCCCAGAGGAAAATCTTTTCTAAGAGCATTTCCCTATACCCCTCGCCTGACACTAAGCAGTTACAGACAGTGAACACTGCAGGCAACAGGCTGTCACTGCTGCATCATGCTGCTGGCTGGTGGAGAAGGAGCACTGGCTTGTTTGCTCCCAGACGTGATGCATCGAACGCCACGGCTCAGCCCCCGGCTGACAGTGCCTCAGAGCAGAAACTAAGTTTCCTCCATACCATGGGTTGAGAATTCCTCTGTATCCTCTGGAAATCTCAAATCTCGTTCCTAGTCAACTGGCTAGTGAAGTGGAAATCACCCTCCTGCTGGTCCTTCTCACGGGCCTTGACACACCAGCAAAGCTGCCATTTCTAATAAAGGCTGAGCTCATCTTTTTCTTCACGGCTGTGTCGCTTACCTGGAGGGGCAGCACGACAAGGGCAACGCAAATCATTATAACCACCAGGAGCTGCGAGGGCCAGATCTTTGGGGTCACATCTCCATAGCCCACAGTGGAGAAGGTGACGATACAGAAGTAGAAGGACTTGAAGAGGGAGAGGTTGTCGCCTGCTCTTTCTAAATGCTGGATGCCACAGGTTCTGCAGGGATGGGGGAAAGGGAGCATGTGTTAATTAGGCTTTCACACGGCACTCCATGAACATCAGGTTCCTGATCCTGCAATGTATAATGCCCTCCACTCCTATTGATGCCAGTGGGGGAAGAGGGCTGGAGAATGTCTTAGAAGAAGCCTTAAACGTACCAGACTCATGGACAGAATTCATCCCTGGTGTATCACCAGTATTGTCAGTGGGATAAATCTGGCCAGCTTGACAGCACTTCTAGTTTAGAGGTTCAATTTGGCTCAGATAATCCTCTCCCTCATTAACATCCTCATCAGAACATTACCCCAAACTCTCGCCATCAGGTACCACACTCCAGTAGTACAATACCACTTATGTAGGCATCATGGAGTCCAAGGCCCTATGTTTCTGACAGAACCTAGTGTTGCAGAAAGGTAAACAGGAAGCTCATTCCATCCTTGATATGACTCAGATGACATTAAGGGCTCTCAGTCTCATGACTGACTTCAAGTGAGATTCTTCACTGAACACGATGCTGCTAATACATTTCACTCTGCACTGCACCACTATTCTCTTTGGAAACACAAACTCTCTGGAACCAAGCAGCTGATCTCCTCAGTAGTCAGTCAGCATATCTTGAGAGGCATGCAGGTTAAAAGTCATCTTGGTGAACACAAATAATGTAGAAGTAGTCTTGGAATTTAATTCTAGTGCTATCAGACAGGACAGGAAAAACATATAGAGTCACAGAGGGCATGAACTGCTAAAGGCAAAGTGTACTGTGGGTTGTTTTTATTTTAAAAGACCTGTCAGGCTGTTTAGACCTATCACACTCATCAGCTTCACTTTGTGTCCACTTACAGCTTAACTGGTATGTTACATTCAAAGTCCAGACCAGTGGAGATGTAAAAAAATGTCAAAAGTCTAACTAGACATGAAATACTTAACAATGGAAAGACGTCCATGTTGTTTTAAATGCACGGGGTAAAGGGTTCTTTTAATTAGCAGATGCCTCCATGACCCATTAGACAAATGGCAATAGAGCAACCATGGTAACCTCCTCCAGATGGACAGCATGTTTAGGAAATGCAAAGGCTTTAATGTACAAGCCATCACAGCTGAATTAGAGTCCAACAAATATCTCCCCTTTGAAAATCACAAGATTCGCCCTGGGCGTGACAGCACTTACTGCCCTGCTCTGAGCCATGTGCACTTACATAAGCAAGACTTGATCCTGGCATGCTCCAATTAACAAGTTTCTGTTAAAATCATGTAATTAGAGACAATCATTGGCTCCTAAAATAGGAATTGATCTGCCTGAAGCTAAGTGTTCAGGAGGACAAAGCAAAGTAAGGAGAAGGTCTGAGTCAGTGGAGCGCGTCTGATTCTTTTATCAGCCATCACCACTTCCGAAGATCAGGCCCCAAAAAAGGAAAGAAAACAACAACCCAAAATGCTACAATAAAGTGTTCTGAACATTCAGGATCACTTCCAGCTGGTGTAAACTGGTATAGCTCCATCAAAGTCAAATGCTGATTTACACCAGATCTGGGCCTTAATCCCATAAAACTAAATACTGACCCTATTGAGATCAACGGTCAAGCCCCCCTTGAGCTCAGTGGACCCAGGATTTGGCCTTGTATAATTTGTGATGGATGGAGATTAAAAGGCTTGGGAGCTCAGTTTGGTTTGGGTAAACAGCCCTAAACTATAATGCTTTGATCAATATATATATTTATATAGTCCTCTCCAGGACTCTACAGAATCCAACTGGAATCAGATTGGAAAATTCCTGCTGCAGCCATGGGCAGAATCACAGTATGGGGAGTTTGGTGCACTCCTCCAGTGAAAGCCAATGGGAGCCAGGCAGATAATCAATCCCAGCACCCACTCATGGGCATAAGAATTCAACCCTACACCAAAAACTCTAGTCTCTATTGTTCAGGTCAACAGGAAATAGCACCGAAAAAGTGCACAAGGTAGCTTATAAAGTCGGTTTTGTTGACTTTTCCATTAGACCTTTGAGAGCAAGACAGTTTTTGCTATGGAGGCCCCTTCAGCCTTGCTCCCCCTCCCAGTATCTGGGTGCATTAAAAGGATTCTTTGCCCTCAAGAGCGCCACATAGGAGGCAGTGTAACCAAGAGGAGGTGAAAATACCATTGAATCAATGCTGCTTTTAGTAAAGATGCTTCTGTCCCATCCCCCACCCCAACCAAAACCCTGCCTCTCCAATAACAAAAGCAACAGTCAGTTAGCAAATACATGACAGGTTATCTGGACACTGACACCTTTGCCCTCCAGAGGTGAACAATATTTCCTCCCACTGCTTAAAGAGGAAACAAATATTTTTGCATGGAGATGAAGAGAAGGGAAAGGAGTCAGAAAAAAGAAAAAAAAATCAATAGATCAACCGTTCTGCCTTTGTGTCTGCTGGCAGTGCGGCCACATGATGATTCTAATCACCTAGAAGAGCACTTGGCCTCAGATCATATCCGCAGGGAACAGCAGTGCAATTGGTCTATCATGTATCTTGCCACATGCCATTATCCCAGGGGCCGTGTTTCAAAGAGTGACTGAAAAACAATCTCTACTGGGCTGACTTGGTTGTGTTACAACAAAAACAAAAAAAACCCACAACACATCATGCATTCAACAGAGGGGTTTTATTTTCTTAAGTCACATTTACCCCATGCTCTAGAGAAGAAGAAAGCAAGAGAGCTTGAAGGGCTGATGTTTTGTCTATGTAGATGGAGGAGATGTGCCAGTTTGGGCTTGGAGCACGGCTCCTTCTCTCACCTTGCCAAGGTCAAATGCTCCAGAACAGGAGCCACAGAAAAGTAATTGTGCTTGAAACACATATGGGAGTAAGTGTCTAATGTGTAGATGCAATTCTGTTAACTGTGTGTGAAAATTAGATATTTTCTCACATGATTTTGAAAATCTTGCCCTCACTTATGTTGCCAGCCAATAACACAATTGTATATGGTACCATCATGCCTAGTGACGCCAATGCAATAGTGCTGTGGTTCTGCTAACAGTGTTAATGGAGCAGAAAAAAATTCCTACTAGCAACAGTTATTTGTGAACTTCAAAAGGTCTGGAGCTCAGTTTATGTTCAGATGAGCAACGAAAGTCTGGAGGCTTCTATGGGTTTCTGGGCTGGATATCTTGAAAGAACATGAAAGGAACTGAAGAAATTCAAGCAAAAAACACTGCAAAAGGCAGCTCTTCAAAGCCCATAATAAACGTATAGTTCTCCCAACTGCTCATTTGAGCTAATTCCTTAGCAATTTTGCTCTCTCCTGTGACTTGGTCCCCTCCCGTTCCCGAACCACAGCAGCATGCAGCAAACGAAAGCTGGTTTACTGAAGTAATCTGAATGTGTGGCCCTAGAATGGTGAGGATTGGAGCAGGGAGTTAAAAGCCTTTATAGGACCTCTGTGCTCTCCCTATCCTGAGCCGCTCCTCTGGCCTATGACATGGCTGAATCTGTTTGTCTCATTGCACTTTGGGCTGGAGCTTCACGTCAGATGGGTGGGAAACTTCCAGCCAGCTATGCGGCCTCCCTACACAACTTTCTGCTCCAGAAAGCTGAGCAACCTGCAGCCGGAAAAGGCTCTAACATGATTTTTCCTGCCACAGCCACAGGATAAAAGTAACACCCACAGAAGAACGTTCTGCCTATCACATTTCAGATCACCACACTCCACCACGCTCTGTTAGGGCCCGATCTTGCCAAGTCATGTGCATGTGCATGACTCCTCACAGAGTAAAATGCTAGGCCCGTACGTAAGCCTTTAGAGAATCAGGGCCTTAGCCTTTCCCTCGATCTATTTAATCACTGCCTTATGTAACATTACTTATTTCACCAATGAATGTGGCATGCAGCCAGGTCAAGGGTTTAAAAAAAACAAACAAAACTGCTTACCCCGTGAAAACAAGACACAGCAGGGTACAAATCAGAATCAGCACCTGATTGAACATGGCGGATTGTGTCCTCTGTATCGCTCGGTGCAAGTCATTCTGGAAAAAGGAGAAGTCTCACTTGGCGGATGACTAGGATAAATACTTGGGTGCAAACCTACCCCTCTGTTATACCTGTGCAACCTTGCTGACTTCCAAAGGGTTGTGTAGGAAGCAACTCAGGCCAGAATCTGTCCCTTTTCAAAAGTATCACATGCATTTCTGTAAGGAATAAGTATTGGCCTGTTCTGTCCCCAAACCCGAGACACTGCAGAGTGCAGCTCTGAAAATGGTATCGTGAGGCATCATGGTCATCACTTCTGAATGCAGCCAAGCGGGGGGGAGAGGGCCAAGTCACGGATAAGGGTATTAGTGCCAGGGATGGTGCAGAAGAGACCAATGATGAAGAGGATCTAGTGACAGAGACTGGAGTGATCCTGTGCGTGGGAGGTGAGGAGGAGGCAGTTAAGGCCTGGAGGTAGCAAGCCTGGGTAATGAGGAGGATGTAGAGATGACTGATGGAGAGAAATGGGAAAAGCCATTTCTGTCCTGTTGTAAAATTGCAAACTCTTCGGGACAGGGACTGTATAATGGTCTGTGTTTGTACAATGCCCAGCACAGTGGGGCTGCATTCTGGGTTGGCCCTTATGCACAGCCATAATGAACATGAAGTAAACATGAAATAAATAAATAAATAAATAATACACAGAGAATTGTGCCAAATTGCTAAGAGCCAGCTTCAATTTATCCATTAACATGTAATTTATAAGCATTCTGTGAACGCAGGTCTTAAGAATTCATCTATAGTCCCCATGGGCAGAGTTTTAAGAAGGACTCAGATCTTCAGTAGAACTCAAATCCCATTTAGACACCTCAGTAAGTGGCCAGTTTTTTAGAAAAGTGTCTAAATCTGGTACCAAGGGTCACAATGGGAGCTGTTGGGTGCCAGGGTCTTTTAAACATTTGGCCCCAGTTGTGGGTCCTGTGCACCTGAAAATCTGGCCCTAAGTACAAATTTGAGTCACCGTCTTGGCAGCATAATCCACAGGACAATAGGGTCCTAGAGCACATAAGAGCCTGCTACCTCTTGATTTAAGGTGTCAAGTGGAGAGCATTACTCTCCAAAGATGGGGCATTGTTAAGGATGTCTGAAATTTACAGTTTCTCTCTCAATATTAGTGTAAAACAAGCATCCTGAAACAATAGTAAGAAGGCTGCCAGGCTACTTTTCTGGTTACGCTGGAAGGGAGTGGGTGATCTTTGGCTACTCACTATCATGTTTTCCAGGGCGTACTTGGCCAGCCAGCAGTTCAGAAAAACCGGAATAAACAAATTCCGTAAAGGGGACCAGAATATCTAGAAAACAATAGTTATTTGCAGGTTTATTTGAAAAACACTCACAAAAATCAATGCTCCTTCATTAAATAAGTCATAAACAATAAATAAGTAAATAGTCAATTATTAGCCCTACTCCCTAAGAATCTAATTTCCAAATTTTTGGCAGAGGAATACATGAGGATAATTGGTCTCAAAAGATTACAGAAACTGACTGTTGCAAAGGTAGGGTCAGATCCTCGACTGGCCAGAAGCTGGGAATGGGCGACACGGGATGATCACTTGGTGATGACCTGTTCTGTTCATTCTCCCTGGGGCACCTGGCATTGGTAACTGTCAGAAGACATGATACTGGGTTAGATGGACCATTGGTCTGACCCGGTATGGCCATTCTTATGTTGGTGCAAGTTGGCATAATACTACTGATTTCAATGGAACTACATTGATTTACATCAGTTCAAGTTCCAAACCTTAGAATAGAGTTTTCATGATCTGCCCCAAGTCTCTGTAGCCTTGACTATACTGGCCAAGTGCATGGTTCTAAGTGAGCAGCATTGCAATCTAGGTTAGATGCAAACACCTGAGACCTGTCTATGCTCCGTCTTCCAAAGTCGCTGACACCGGTGGAGCTGAATTATGGCTACAAAGTTTGGCCATGATCCTGCAGTGAGCTCTGCGCTGGTGCAGGGGTCTTGAGTACATTGGCCAGTATCTGAGTGGGTCACAAACAATGCAGTCTCAGGGCTGATGGCAGGCAGAGCGTCTTCCATATAATCCTAGAGTTATGCAGCATGTTCACAACCAACCATGGAACCAGGAGAAATGCAGCCAGTCCCGAGTTCTGACATGGAAATGAAACCAGCTGAATTTTGTGAAAAGCCTTTTTGAACCCATCAAGAAACCAGAACATTTAAACAAAAATGAACGTTTTCCACAGAAAGTCATTTGTTACTGAAAAAAAGGTTTAGGGGGAGGGAGAGAGGAGTTGACCTGCTCTTAACATTTCCTGTTATAGGACAGACGTCCATTAATCATGGTTTCATAATGAAAACATTGTAGCATAGCATTTATTGAAATGTGATTGGTTTAAAAATGTCAAGAGCAAACACTTACTGTGATTATAAAGGGCACCGTGTTGATCATTTCAAGGATGAATGAAATGCGAAAAATCTGCTCCCAGATGTTTCCCTGCAGAATGAACAAAAATGTGCAGTTTAATTAAATAATCCCGGAAGAAAACTGAAAAGGACAATTTAAAAGGTTCCAATTTGGATCATTTCCAGCTATTATGATGTTGTAGCAGCCAGGAAAATGCTGGGTATTTCATAGCAGGCAGAAGCAGCCTTGGTCCTTTTCCCAAAGAACTTATGATCTACATTTTAGATAAGTCATGAGGAGCAAGTGGGATGAACAGCAGGAAGGGGATGAGATGAGGGAGGTCAGTGGATTATTTCTGAGTGAAGCTTAGTTTATGACACAGATAGCAAAGATCCCTAGACTCCTTGAAGCAGGACTGTGTCATATTGTTCCAGAGCACTGTCAGCACTCACACAACAACAACGGAACGGAGATTGTAAAGAAGAGCAGGGGAACAGAGTGCCAGTGTACTAGCCTTTCACCTTGAATGGAGCAGGTTCTAACCCTGTTTAGAGGTCTCTGGATTTCCAGGGAACCTTTCTACTTTCAGGAGCAATTCTCTCAGCTCTCTGTCTTTTTCAAGGTAACTAGAGCTTTTTAAAAGCCTCCTTAGGACTGTCCTCCCTCTGTTGCCCTCTGGGGTGGGCTAAGCATTGGAAAAGAATGGGAGACGTCTATTTACAACAGAGCCCTGTTCTGATGGACCATTGTATCCTGCTAACTACCAGGCATTGAATTCTAACTTGGGAGGCCCCTGACTGTGGACAGCCAAGCTTTCCTGTGACTCCTTGGTGTTCTGTTTTAGAGACACTCCAGATTATCTTTGAGAAGGAGTAAAATAAGAGCACTTCTAGGGCTCTTCCTGGCTGGCCATAGAAGATTTTGTACTGATATCTCTTTGGATTCCCCCTGTTCCACAATATTCTGTGCTGTGTGTGTCAGTCCTTCATCCAGGTGGGCGCAGCGGCAAGAGTCAATGGAGTGCTTAGGTAGGACATGAAATCAAATGTGAGTGAGGGAAAACTCCCTGTCTGCCCAGCAATTGCAATATATTTACTTGAACTTGTGGTGCCTCAGAGAAAGATAAAGAAGAAAAGACAAATAGCCTCTATATTGGCTGAACAATTCCCACAATAGAGACGAGAAGATAATTTCTAGGACTGATTCCCTCTTGTCTCACTTACATGAGTGCAAAGTAGTTGTAAAATGCCACCAAAAATCAGTGTCCTGCACCCGTTTTGTACTGGTGAAAGTGATGCACAAAGGGCTGGCAACGGAGAATTAGGCTGCTCCTGTCTCCCTCTCTCTGCAGCCAGCTTGCAGAGCCTTCCCACCAGACACAAGACTGTAGAATAATCTGATTAAAGCGACAGGATTTTAGGGATCAGCTCATCTGCCTACAAGCGTGACGATGAGAGAGGGCATCCAATGTGTTGCAAAGCTTATTGAAAACCCAGATGGGGTTCCTTCTAAAGGACACCTGTGAAAAGGCTAGTGCTGATACACCCAGCTACACACAGCATGACTAAGCTGTCCAGAAAAATATCACAGGCTAGAAAGAACAAAAAAAAAATGCTCCAAAGGACTCTGAGATGACATTTATTGAGGCCTTCTTTCTCTGAGGGTAAAAGGAGCCAGAGTGACAGGCCTGTAAGTAGAAGTCCTCTTCTTCTACACAGAACAGATGAAACAAGGAATGGTCTCTTCCATGCTGCCCCCAATTCGCAGCTGGTAGGAGAACCCCGATGGATAAAAGCTATTTCTATCTCAGTGGCTTCTAAGCTGAGGCTGCCACAAAAGGTGGTGGTTATGGGACGGTATGAAACCAAATGACTCTGCCACTGCACAGACACGAACGGTAGCACACAAGGTGACTGTGGGAGAAAGAAGTTCTATCCACAAAACTAAAAGAAAATCCATGTTGTTTGAAAAGTGCCCCATTTGTGCTATTTTGGAGACTCCTTTGTGGGAAAGCTCAGTAAATGATACAGAACATAAACCATCTGCTTGGGCTGTAATGAGAATAGCGGCGAATAGCTATGCCGATGTGCAGAAAACTGGTCCAAGGGGGTTTCAGGCATCTGACAGAAGGGAGATAAAATGGCTGTTATGAATCTAATAGCTCTGTGGCAAAAAACGGAATTTACAGGCATTGGCGTGTTCAGCCTCTCTTCTGAAGGCAATGAAGTTGAAGATTAACATTGCAGTTGGGCCCATCCCAGGCCGGCTGGCCCTTTAAGGGGAGCTGGGCTCAGTCTCACCTTTGATTGCAGTTGGGCCCATCCCAGGCCGGCTGGCCCTTTAAGGGGAGCTGGGCTCAGTCTCACCTTTGATGGCTAAGCTCCCCACCCCCAGCTGATCCTGATCGGCTGAGATGAGATGGCTGTTTGGTTATCAGACCCAGCTGGACCGGAGCCAGGTGATTTCCATACAGGTCTGGGAGAGAACAGCTGCAGGAGGGAGATTCCCTCCAGGATCTAGCCTTGAAGGGAGAGGGTGTCAGGAGAGAAGGAGGCTCCTGAAAAAGGTCAATCTCCAGGCAGGTGGCATGGAGGCAGATTGGGAATAAGGATCCAGACTGGGGTGGAGGACTCCGAGGGTGGGGGAGGAAGCCCTGAGGTCAGCAGCTCGGGTAGGGGCTGGGTCCAAAGGGACAGAGCTCTGTGAAACAACAGAGTGAAAGGTAACTCAGGAGAGTGGAAGACCCTTTCATTTCCTTTGCTGAGTCCCTTTCTGGGGCTGAGAGGGACAGCTGCCGGACAAAGCCTCCCTGAGGGAAGGTAGACCGGACACCAGGGGTGCTGTGGGAGCTGATGCTGCTACAGTCATGGAATCATGGAATCATAGAATATCAGGGTTGGAAGGGACCTCAGGAGGTCATCTAGTCCAATTCCCTGCTCAAAGCAGGACCCATTCCCAACTAAAGTCCCTTTTACAAAGGTCCGTCCATTGGAATCCACTTCCTCCCAGATCTTCCACTCATTTCAGACCACGCCCCCAGTCTAGGGATGGTTGTGGCTAGACTCCCCAGAAACTGGGCATGGAAGACAGGGGAAGATCACGCCATGAGTGCCTTGTTCTGTATCCTCCCCCTGAAGCTCTGGGATGGGCCACTGTCGGAGACAGAATCCTGGACACTATGAACCATGGACTGTCCCCACATGGCAGCTCTTATGTTCTCATGTACTCCTCCGAGCACTCCCACCACTCAGCCCTAGGGGGGGCAGCACACCCTGGCCTGAAGAGAGCATGGGACTGAAGTCAGTGAGACTCCTTGTGAGCTTAAAGTCAGTCACTTGCTTCCAGGCTTTGCTGGATCAAGTCCACAACACTCAGCACCATTCAGGATCAATCCCTGTGACAGGACTCAGCAACAGAGCTGCATGGGGGTGCCAGGGGCCATATGCTGGTAAGCATCTTTTATTTGCTGTATGAAACAAATTGACTTTTCTTCACTTGCAGGAATATTTCCCTTGTGTGCCTACTGAAGAGTGTGTGTTTCAGTTCAGCGAGCTCTGTGATGAGCGAGAGCTAGGAGACTTTCATGTGCATTAGAGATTAAATTCAAGCTGCAGAATTCAGATCCATGTTTTTAATATTCTGATATTCAGTGGGTGCTTGGATCTGGGATTTGTTTGGCCCATAAAAAAAAAGACACAGGCCATTGCAAAATTCAGTCCAGGTTTGAATTTCCAATGCCCACAGTAAAGCTGTGTCGGGAGTGACCTGAACAGAGCAGCTGCTGCAGAGTGAGAGGGAATGAGAAAGGAGACTGCCATTGATTTCAAGGAGTGTTTGATTGGGCCTTAAACTTTAAATCCATTACTTGGAGGGCTCTTACCTTGTAGCTGAGATAGATGAGAAGCATGGTCTCTAGGAAGCTGATTAAAGCTACGCTAACCTGAAAAAAATATAAAAGAATATAATTGCCTTGGGTTTGATTTGAAGCATCATCCAAGAGGTCTGAGGCTATCCAGCCACTCAAATGATCTTGCTCTCTGAGCATTCCCACCTGGTTTACAAACAAATATGGAAGTTGCCAACCACGGAAGGTGTGAAGGACCTTTACTGAACTCCAGGACAACATGGGAGTGGCACAGATTGGGGATCACAATGGGAAATCCTCCATTTCCACATCACACGTCTGTTGTCAAACTTCAAAGAGATGTCAGTCTGCTCTAGACAGGTCTTGTATCAGTGCAACTATGCTGGTTGAGGGGAGGGGGGATTATTTTGATTTAACAAATAATAAATAGGCTGATGCAGTCCCTAGTGTGGAGGCAATTATTAAGGTGCCTTATACTGCTATAGCTTATTCCCTTTATACCTATAGAACCGCATCCACACTAGGGCCTGTGCTGTTTTAACCTTACTGGTATAGATAAACCAGTGCCACTTCGGGGTTAGACAAATCCTTGGGCTAAAATCCTGGCCCCACTGATGACAAGAGGAGTTTTACTATCGAGTTTAATGGAGATGGGATTTTACCTTTTTTTAAAAATTCATCACAGGGAAATTTTTCACCAATAAAATAACTCAGAGTAAAAACAGCCAAACATGTTGGACCCATGACACCTTCCCTTCCCCCACCCAAGAACATCTAAAGATCAGAGATAAAAAGACTGGGCCGGTACTGGGGGATGAACCTTCTTGGAGGTCCTTGATCCCCTGAACTTATTTGGCTCCACTGTAGACCTGCATTATCCCAGGCTCTATTGAACCAGGAGAGCAGAGCAGTGCAAAACTCACAGTTTTATCTTCACAAACATTTGCTTAAACAGACTGTTATCTTTTTCCATCAGCATTTGTAAGTTTCACCTAGGGTCATCACAGCAGAAAAACACAATCTATTTCCACTCATCAGGGAAATCTGTGTCCTCTATTTATCAGTCTTCAAGGATTTGTTCCAGGAAGAAAGATGCACAGAGAAACACTGATGACATAGAACAAACCTTGCACAAAATAAATACCGTTTGCCTTTTGTGTGATGGATTGGTGTGACAATGCCTCTGGTTCAGTCACTCACCTGTATTGCCCATAATGGCATTTTTCTATCCACCCATAAGATTGGAGCCCTAAAAAGAAAATTCAAAATGGTCCTAAATTGGAATCTGTTTTAAACGAACCATTTGATGTTTCACCGAGCAGGTGTGATGTCAACAGTTACTGATCTATGTCTTTATCAAATTTATTATTATTATTCAAAAATGCAAAGTCTGCATCCAGATCTAAAGTTCCTCAAAGTTATGGGTCTTTAAGCCTAGAGCTTGGTTCAGGCCCAGCTAATTCTGTGTCATTCCCTTTTGCAAAACTTCAGTAATAAAACTGTAAACCTGGTGAGACTCATTGCTAGGAATCCCAAACTTAGGCCAGATACATGAATGTGGGATGAGTTTTTGGTGAACCTGAACCAATGGATGGATTCAGGTGAAAACCATCTAGGACTAAGCAGTTTGGGAGTGAATTCAGGTTTTGAATGAGTTGAATAATTTCTGCAAATCTCAGAGACTCAGGGTGCAAAGGGAATCAAACTGGAGAAAGTTGCAGAATCCTCAACAACCATAAGTCCTCACATTCTCAAAGCTCCAGAACTGAACCTCTGGTGAACTACAATTAGGCTCAGCCACCTAAAACCCTACATGCTCCAGTGGGAGAGACTGACAGGATCCATTAGCTGGAACCAGTAATTGTTCTCACTCCAGGACAACTTTGTCCATTAGACTTGTTTAGCAGAAACTAGACAGAATTTGAACCGCAAACCTGCGTATGAAACCGCTCACAGGCGACGTGCTAGTTCTGACCCTAGACAATGCAAACCCGCTTGAGGTGAAATTCATTTCCCATGCACATCCAGTCCTACCTTAGCAAGCAAGAGCGATCGTGCTGAATTGTATGAGAGTTTTGTTAAACAGATTACTGAGAATACCCTCTGCATGGAGAATTACTCATTTCCAAAAGCAGGACAGTGGATGCTTTTCTAACTGTGCATTTCAATCTCTTTGTTACTGAGATTCAAATTCTCTCTCTTCCTTTGACAGCTGCATCACTATGGACAACCAGTGGCTACAGGCAGCCACAAGCATCAGAAATTCATATTACTGGGCTCCCCAACAACTGGTTAGAGAGGAGCAGGATTTAAGTGCTGTCAGCAACTTACCAGTTTATTTCTGTAGACGACTGGTTGAAGGTTGAGTAATTCTGCTTTTCGCATTCCCAGCTAAGACAAGAGAAACACAAACCAAGAGGGAGACAATCAGTAAGATGCAACAGACCAGCCCAAGGGGCCAGTGAGAGAGAAAAAATAATCCAAGTTGGAGCCTGCCTCTTAACTTCATGAAAGCGACGCAGGTTGGTACCAAAGCCATTGTTCCCAAAAGGAGAAAGAGCCTGGAAGCTGCAGAAACCAGCTGGGTTGTCGGTGCTAGCTGTGCTATCAGCGGACGTATGCAGCACGGTCTAGTAATAATAATAATACCCAGCAATTAGAGTGGTTTTAATCCAGGGGGCCAGAGCCCATTGACTTCACTGAGAGTTGCAGACACTCTGCACCTATAAAGACCAGCCTCCAGGTGTGACTAACGCAGGCAGTTTTGCTGCATCACTGTGGCAGGCTAAAATCAAACAATCAATCAATCAAAGCCAACTAACCATGCTTGTCCTAGAGAGGTTTTTTACCTGCAGTTGTTAAAAGCTTATCCACTCATTCAAATTCTGACCAGTAGCACTAAAACTGACCCTCTGCTCCCCGCTCTCCAGCTCAGTTAAATAAGATCCAAGTTCAAGAGCCACCACGATGCTAATGAGTGGAAATGGGAATGAATGCGAGTGGTTAATCATTCTGCACAACCCGGAAACACAAGCGTGGGTGCCAGGTAGCATGGCTCTTCACAATTAAGCATCCCGGACAGGTGGGTTGGGTGGGGAGGGCAGAAGACTGCAAAGCAACAATGCACGTTTCAGATGGTACCAAATTGCTTTGCACAAGTCTGGAAAGGTAAAGTTGCCAAATGGGGAAAGGACTCTGGTATTGATGCTCAAAGTGAGCTACTGACTTACCAAGAGGAACGTTGGTCCAGTAGTTCAGTCACTAGCCATGCCCATGGGAGACTGCTCTGCCACAGATTTCTTGTGACACCTTGGGCAACTCACTGTGCCTCAGTTCCCCATCTCTACAATGGGGACAATAGCACCGCCCTACATGACAGGGATAGTGTGAGGCTAAATACACTGAAGACTGAGAGGTGCTTAGATACTACAGGATAGAGGGTACATAACATAGAAAGACCATTGGAAAGCACTTGAAACAAATTTCTCCTGGAGCAAGTCCCATCTAAACCTTGGGCTTTCCTGCATAAAAATGTCAATGGCTAAAGTACATTACAAATGTACTTTCTGTTGTTGGAAGCCCGAGTCTAGCAGAAGCTAGGATCATTAATCCGCTAGACCTTTCATTACTATTGGACCATCACCTTGTATTTGTAAAATGTTAAAGACGCCAAGCTAGATGCCATAAGGTGCAAGACACCTATGAATCTGCCTGATTAAGTAGGTTATTTCTGAGGCTATTGTTCCTTCCATTATTCTAACAGGGAATTAAAAGACCAGTTAAAAATTTAAAGTACAAGGTTGGGTGGAATAACATTCAAAACTGAAGACCGAGATAAGTGTGTGTAAGGTGCATTTCTTGGATTTGAAGTGCATTGCACTAAGCCTATTTGACTTAGTTAAAAGTTCAAAGTGAAACTGAAATGTCTCCTGGAAACTTATTGATTTTGACTCAGCTGTCATTGGGAAGGCAAGCAAGAGCCCCCATCCATCCCAGCATAGCACTCACCTAGCATATGACAGACTGAGCCTGAAGTCCCTCCTCTATCTGATTCAGCACAGGAATATGAATCCAGGTCTTTCAATAGCCCAGATGAGTTCTCTAACCACAGGCTAGAGTTTTTCATGGTTTTTTAATGTTTTTTTAATGAAATATTTCAAAAGGTCTCATTTTTGTTCCAACAAGAAATGAAAACAAATGTCAAAACCACTATTTCTTTTGAAAAATGAAATATTGTTCTCCAGCCAGCCCTAGAAAATACCTCCCATATGCCATTGTCTAGCAACACCATAGTAATGAATCTAGTATCAATATCCTCCTGTGACATGTTCGCATAACTGAATATAAAAGCCCATCATCTCAAACTATACCATGGGCTGAGTTCTGGAAACAAACATCGATTCATCTGTAAAGCAACAACATCTAGAGAAACTTCTAATCAAGCCAGCATCTGTGTGACACCACCCTCTACATCCAGCTGGTCACACCTCATCCAAAACCAGTCACCACCTGCCTTGCATCACAGCTTTTTGGGACATTTCTCCCCATGCCCAGAAAAGTCTAACACCAATATTTTCAACCAAGCTACATTTCAATCATGTATTCTGATGGCCTCTGAAATTTTCTCTGCGGTAGAGCCTCAACTGACATAAATTGTCATAGTTCCACCAATGTCAGTGACGCCACTACAAGTAACACAAGCTGAGGTGCTGCCCCTCTATATACAAAGCTCTTTAAACATCTTCCTGTTGCAGAGGACAAATGTGTCTTTCAACAAGAATTCAGTGTTGTTATCCAGTGGAATGCATCCTAAAAGATCAGAAGAATTTTAAAGGGTCAACGACTCTTTATAGCAATTTATTTTATAAATAATACAGTAGATGGGTCCAAACTGACTATGCAAGAATGAAAGAGACTTTTGAGTCTTCACTGAAATTCACCCCTGTATGTTTTAGGGCATCCTTAGAAACCCCTGAGGAGGGGAAGTGAGTGAGTGGCAGGTGTGATTTCCCCTCTGGGCTCATGTTATCTCTGTTATCATAATTATGCTGAGGAATGTCATGAGATAAAATTTTCAGAAGTGCCTAACTCTCACTGATGCTTAAATCTCATTGAAAGTTAATGGGACTTTGGGGCCCAAGTTACAGAAGTATTTTTTGAAATGTTACCCATGGTGACTAAGGGAGCGATCAGCAAATCATTAACACGGACACGGAAACAAATCACAGACCTACTCTCCACTGCCACTGATCCAAAATAAGCTGGCAGAGCAAGGGGGAGCTGGGAGTACCGAACCACTGTTCCCCATGATGGCTGTTACCACTGTAAAAAGCTGCCTCTGAATGAATAAACAGAGGAGATCGCAATAGAGCCCAAGCTATTGCTCTTGCATTTCTAGGGCAAACCAGCTGCTCCCCAGAACAACTAGCCAGGCAGACAGCAGCGAAAGGCACTCACAGAGTATTGAGGCTAAGACTTCATCACATGCTATTACCGTGGAAGGACGCAGCCATGCTGACCAGCATTTATTGCACACGTACTGCACCGCACCCTCCAAGGCTGAAGACTCTCTCCGGACTGAATAGGAATTTTGCTGCAAGCAGTCAGGGAAATCGAATGCAAGAATTCAGCCTCTTTCATTGAGCTTTGCTATGTTAAGCCTCACCCTAGTTAATATACACTGGCTGTTTCACTCTCCATGCCAATGGAGGCCTAAAGGTGTGAAGATACCCTCGGATAATGCAAATATATCTGACAATAAAATGCCTCTTTTAAAATCACATTTCGGCATGGACAAACAGAAGGAACTGTATCCACCTAGAAAGAGTGAAAGCATCTTAAAAGACCAGGTTCTCTGTCTGGCTGAGTTTTCACAGGCAAGAGAAGCTGGAATTCATTTTATTCAGAGACATGCGGAGACACTCTCCTTCTTCCAAGAGTCAATTGATTTGCAAGCTTCCTAAGAGAACTGGCCTGATATCAACATCCCCCAGCAACCCAGATGGTGAAATACTGTCAAAAATAAGAGGCATGGTCCAAACAGAGGATGTGAAGCCAGGAACTTCAGAATTCTAGTTCTGGCTCCGACACGGACTCTGGTCACTTCACCTTCTGCCTACTCACCTCCTTCCCTGGGGTTGTGAGGGATAGGACAGAAGATGGAAAAGTTCTGAATCAGTGCTAAATGTCAGATGTTTCTCCTTTCCCTGCCTTCACACCTAGATAAGTAGCCTGCAGCCTTGGCAAACAGAAGAATCAAAATGCTAATTGACTTGCATTCTGTGCTGGGAGAAATTATATATAGATAAGAGGCAAAAAAAAGGACACCTGCAAATAAGACACATATTCAAATACTGAGCAAAGCTGACATAGCTAATCATCCGTCAGTTCAGCTCTTGAAATGCCAATGCTGATCTCCTCCCAAAAGACTTAAACAGGATTTAGGGCAGATGCCTTCAAGGATGTAAACAGATAGAAAACATTTGCAGGCTACACTAAAAACTTGAGCATTTGTCCCATGTCTGAAGGCAATTTGAACTATGAGTCTGCAACAAGGTGGTAGAGTAATTTTTAAAGCTTTTAAAAAATGTAATTTTAAAAAAGTAAAAAGCTTTTGTCAGGTCAATGAAAGTCATGTACAGGTTGGAGTTCTGTTCCTGGCATTTCTCCTAAAGTTGATGAGCTGCAAACACCATGTCTATGATCCCGTGTCTTCTCCTGAAGCCACATACTCTCAGGTAAGAGTCCTCGGTCAATATGTTGCACAAAGGCAATTCAACAGAATTCTGGTGAGAATTTTGCCAGCTACTGATAACAAGGAGATACCCCGACAGTTGTTGCAGGATTATCTGTTGCCTTTCCACTTGTACAAGTGGACAATGGATGCATCCTTGTACTCCTGGGATACAGTTCCTTGAGACCACATTGACTGAAAAAATTCAGTCAGTTTCAGAGCCACATGCAAGCCTCTGGACTTGTCGACTTCTGCTGGTATTGCTTCTGCTCCAGGTGCTTTACCATTTGACAGCAGATCAATTGCTTTTGCAGTTTCAGTCAGCGTTGGGGGATCAGCAAGAGAGATTTTGATATCGATCTGCTGCAGTCAATCAATTGCCTCCTCATTATTAGATGACTGTTGATTGGGGATGTTGTTAAAGTGTTCTGCCCAACTTTGCAGTATCTTTTCTTTGTCAGTGAGCCGTGTGGTGCCATCAGCACGCAGTACTGGAGATGTACAACTCAAATGAGGCACATTTCAACTTTTTGATTACATTTACCAAAAAACGTTGCTGTTTTTCAGCCAGCTTGTAGGGCAATTTCCAGTTTTGAAACTCAGACAAAATTTTTTCCCAGAGCATTTGGAAAACTTTCTGTGAAAATGTTTCTACATTTCTCTACCAGCTTTATTTTCCAGTGCGTTGTACTGTGCTAGTGAATATACTGATTATTATATCATAGAGTTTCAAACAATGAGGCACAACAAGACCACTTGGGGCATGCACCCTTCATCTTTGCTGTAGTACTACTAAAATTTTCACTAGTACGTCCTCTATTAACCATCTGCAAGGATGGTGACTTGACAGCTAATTGATAAAGTGACACAGTACACACGTATCCATAGACACACACAAGAGCTAATTCCCACTGCACAGAGCTCTGTTTGAGACAGTTCTTTATCTCTGGTTGTAAAGCTCACAGCTTTATTTTTCACCTCAGTGCATCACCGACATTTCGGCAGTTCTGATATGATGATGAAGAGATGATTTTTTCGAACTACATCAGAAGTGTCTGAATGGATTTCAGACAGAACTTCTAGGGGCTCTGGGAAATCAACAGTGCTTCTGAGACTCGGTTTGAAACGTTGGCTTACTAAAAAGCCCCATTGGGATGCGCAATGGCAGCTCTATTGCGAAATACATTAGACTAATTGTTCTGTGTTGGTTCAGTTGGACTAACATGTGGAAACTGATCATCTTATGGACTGGGGTCCCAATGCCCAGCCTGACCCTCCAACACAACCTCCACCGGCCCCTTCTAGCTCTTCTGCTTTCCCCATGGCATTCTTTGGGACCCATCACTGGCAATAGTAGTTTAAGGATCACAAACGTATACTAAAAAATATGTCACAACTTCTGAGAGTTTCAGCGATCCCACAAGAGGCCTAAACAAAACACCCTGCTTTGTTCCCTCCACAGCTTATGCTGATAATTATAAAGCATGCATTCAGAGCAGAAGAACTCAGCCAGATTTACAGCTCCCGTCACTGCTGTAAGTAGATGAATACATAAGACGGAACAAACTCTGGGAGGTAGGAGGGGCAGATATAGACTGGTGGATTGTCATTAGTTTTGGTTTTAGGAATTCTCAATTCTATCAGACAAATTTGTTAAATCAACTGATTAAAAATGAAGAAAAAACAGAGCAGGAAGAATTAGCAATTTTTTGAAATAATGTTTACAATAGGCAGGGAAAAGACAAAAGGTGATAATATCATTCCCCACATCTCACTGCTAGCTGAATTGTTGGGGGACTCAATCAAGGCGGAGGAACATGAAATGTTCCCGTTTATGACCACTACTGCCCTCTAGTGGACAAAAAATGACCTCATATGTATGACCAGCAGGTTCCCTTTGACCAACAAGCTAGCAAAGGTTGAAGGCCTGTGATTCTGGAGTGGGGCATGAGTTCAGGTTTCCCCATGCCGCAGAGGTGCAGTTAGCTGGTGACCATGTCCTGTTTCCAGCAGTATCATTGTACCTCAAATTTAAGTTAGCATTGAAGTGTCCAAATGGAAAGGGCGTGAAATAAGTTATCGGATAAGAAGAATAGCAAACTCAGGAGCGAACACACAGCAGGGCTGGAGAAGCAGCACTCTTTTTGCTTTAGTAAAAGGAAAAGAAGCAAGAGAAGATACACTGCTATCGCCCGCAGAAATCTCCTCACCTCTGGATAGAAACCACTCCTTAAAAGGGAAAGTTGGTTCTCTATGTATATTCCCCATTGCAGTAACTACTGAGACTCAGCACTACAGTGAGGAGGAGAGAACATGAGATCCCTTTATCGGGGGCTGAACTATGGTGGAACTTCTGAGGGTATCGTCACACCCACAGATGCTTAATTGCTAGTAAGCTCTAAACATTAAACACACTGAAAGATGCTTAGAGACAATCATGATGGGAGCCTAATAAATACCCAATGATGGATTAGACAGACAGATAAAATCCACCTTACTGCGTCTAATAGAGACTCACCATCCTATTCCCTCTGCTGGATTGTCAAGCAGAACACGTACAATATAGAGAAGACAGGTGAGAAGCTTCAAGGAGAAATTGAATAACCGTATCCTTAGGCCTGCAATAGAAAAGACAACAGGGTAAGAGGCTAAAAAGAAAAACATCCTCCTCCGACTGTCTCAAAGAACAGTACTGCAGGGCTTCTGATATATGATAGACACACAAAAAGCTGCATACTCATCCAGAGCAAAAGAGGAGGGTCATAAGAAAGTTGGAATTGCTGAATCAGACCAGCACAGCACCTAATGCAATAGCCTGTCACTCACAGTGGTACCAGATGCTTCAGAAAAAGACGCAAGAAACCCTCCCAGTAGGTAGTTATGAATAACCTGCCATCAGGGAAAATTCTCTCATGACTCCCATTAGTTAGAGGCTGGTTTTCCCCCTGAAGCAAGAGGTTTTATATCCTCTTCCAAATATTTCACCCTTTATTGTTATAATTCTGATTACCCGTAATAATGTCTAATCTGGTTTTGAATCATGCTTAGCTCTTGTCCTCAGTTATACCTTGTGGCAGTGTGTTCCACAGGCTGATTGTGTAACAAGTGAAAAAGGATTTCACCTTGAGCTGATCTGAATTTACAGCCTTTCCATTTCAACATTCATTTTTGAAAAAGAATATCCTGACTCCTTGGTAACTACAAAATCTCTCCTGAAGTGTAACTGTGGCCCCGGTTCTGCCAGGAGATCCACCTGCAAGACGGTGGAATTGTCACCAGGCTTCCACAGCAGTGCGAGGTAGATCCAGCTGCAGGATTGGGGCTATGGGTGCAATGGGAAATCATTACTATGGGACATATTTTTAAAAAGCTGAATTCAACCTGGCATCTAATTTTGCGACCACAATCAACTGCAAATGATAGGAACATATCTAGCTAAGGAACTTATATGGCCCCCATTACCACAGTTTCTTTACCACCTCAGAATCTTAACTGGTTTCTGTAATTATCCCCACAACACCTCTGTGAGGCAGGGAATTGCTATTATCCCCATAGCACAAATGGGGAACATGCACAGAGAGACGAGGGTCCAGATTCACAACGGTATTCAGACACCTACCTCCAATTTATTTCAGTGGGAGTAGGGCACCTTGATACCTTTGAGGATCTCCATCTCACAGAGCAGGGAGTTGAACCCTTGCCTACTGAGTCCCAAACTAGTTTCTCACCACCGGACCCTCCTTCCTTTAATGTGCTGGATCTTCTGCCTGCGCCAGTGACATAGTTCCACATTCTGGCCCTAGATGTCTGAACAGACTTCTACGTTCTGTTGTTTGCAGCCACAGTTGATTGTGCCAGGAATTGGCGATGGACACAAAATTAGAGGCCATTGGATATCATTTGTCCCAAAGTCTTTAGAAAACATGCTGCCCATAATGGGGAGAGGGAGAAAAATGCAGCAGAGGTCCCGTTAATGTCACTGCATTCTTGGAACATCTGTTTCAGTAGTATTTAAACACCTATTATGCTTTAAGCATGAGACTGAACGAACACAGTAATTTATGCTGCTTATTATAGGATGCGTGGTAGGATGGATAATGACTGCTTTTCTGGGTATTCGTACAGCTTGCCGGAGACTGGGAATGCTGTACGAACTTTGCTTGAGGCTTGTATGGTGCACTCCACATCCTACACAGCTTCTAATAACTAGAAGGCCAACATAACTAAAAGAGTCAGCTCTTTGCATGCCCCCTCCCCCCAGGATGGAAGAGAGGGATGTGGGCTGTTGAGGTTTTTAACCCCAGAATCAGTGAGCATCCATTTAATAAGACTCGTACAACCAAGCTGAGCTCCAATCTTTGCTCATCACATGCTCAGTGGTTTATAGGAGGAGGAACAGAACATTCAAATCACCACTTTATCCACTCCCTCCTCTTCACAGCCAGTTTATCAGGCTATTCTTCAAATTACAAGTGAGAAATTCAGCATATTTCCATTAAAACCCTCCTCTCCTGGGCACCACCTCTCATGCCACACACCAGCTATTTAACAAGTATACAACCCACAGAGAACAAAAGAAAATGTGAAATTATAAATTAGCTCCTAGATTCCCTGCAGGCAGCTAATGCCTTCCCTCAGACAAAAAATAAAAGCCCCATTCTTCCAGTGGAATTAATCTGAGGAGTCAAAGAAAATAGGGGATATTTTTGAGACAGACAAGAGGAATCCATGGCCTGAAATGTTTAGAAGGGAGGGAGAAGTAGCAGCCTGGAGGTTCCTGTCCCTAGACAAGAAAATTCAGAAGGTGGAGTCATGTAGAGTTCCACCACTGTTGGAAGTTCAATCAGGGTGCCCCAGCCCCATAAACATGCCACTGTTTTTAACAAAAATAAATCCAGCTTCATGCTATATTGTATAGTGATTTACAGTAGGTCAGTTCATTCTCATCCCACAAGAAGGCGCCCATTGCCAGAGCTTCCCAGGAGCAATCAATTATTTTATCTTTGTCACTCACAATCCCATCTGGGAGACTTTTTGAGGCCTCACTGGTGATTGGTAAGCAGCAGACATAATTGCTTTTTCTGTTCTGATGGAAGTGTCCAGAGCGCATTCATTAATGTTTGTGCCAAGTTTAATGAAGGGCGAAAGAGGGCATATGACTTTCATGAGGGTATGTCTAGACGGCCATCACTGGGTGTCATGGCAGCTCAAGCAGACGTACCTGAGCTAGCTTTAATCTAGCTAACCAGAGCAATGAAACTGCAGCAGTCCGTCCTGTACAAACCTACCCAAAACTCTGGGTAATGACTTGTAGGGTTAGCCCGCACTGCAGTTCATGCTGCTACAGCTTCACTCTTCCAGTACCTGCCCTAGCCACAGTAAAACTAGTTCAGGTAGGTGGCATGACCTGCCCACAAACACTATTCTGAGGGTTTAAATAGGATTTAATTAGTGCACATACCTTGTGCTGGTCTCTCTGCACAGGGGTGAATTTCACCCACACAGAATAGAACCTCATCGAGACAACCTAACATTTGCAGAGCTTCTCTTTGTAACATGGCATTTAAGACAACACACTCACAATGTTAAACCGGGAATCAGGGATGTCCTAACACATATTCTCTGACATGTACAAGCATTTATAGCTTAAGGGGAGGGGGAATATGTGGAAAATCGGTTTCTATTAACATGGGAATCCCTGCAGAAAAGACACTGAAAGACACAGGAGCCCTGAACTGGATAATAACTTGTAGATGTACACAGTAATTAGAAATGAGAGCCCCATAATAGCTTTAAAGGGTGCAAATGTATTACAAGTTCATAATGAGTTTGTGAAAGATCTCTTCGGCAAATGCATTTCAGAGTACTGTAACCTGGCAGTGTCATATATACAGAATATTGATTTGTGATTATCATCATGAGTGAATATTAAGTGACATAATTATGAGGTTCTTGCACACCTGGCTGCCCACATCACCCTCTTCATCTCAGTTATATTATATCTATGAGTGGTCATTACTCACAGTAACTAATTATCAATTAGTTTCCCATTCTGCTGCCTCTGACCGACATAAAATCCTCAGCTTTAATAAGAATGGGACAGACGCAGTTATCCTAAACAACTGGAGCAACCAGTTAATTACAAATAATAAACAGACAGATGGCTGACCCATGGCTGACCCTAGGAGAGTATAACCATCTATGAGACAGTGCCACAAAACTTACGTACCAGCTTCCATGAATATTGTGCCTGCTGACATTAAGACAGTTTTTTAAGGTGCACGTGCAAAACTGACAAGTATCAGAGGGGTAGCCGTGTTAGTCTGGATCTGCAAAAGCAGCAAAGAGTCCTGTGGCACCTTATAGACTAACAGACATATTGGAGCATACAAAACTGAGTGCATCTAACTTGGATACAACCCAGAATCACTGGGTGCACATGTCCCTCGATTCACACACACACACGTATGTTTCACTCCAATCAGAAGACTGCTCCCATGGTACACATGACTGTGCCACCTTGATGGCACAACCATCAGCTGTTGCACTGCCCTGCATGCTGATCGGGTATACGATCAGGTGAGAAGCAATGCAGAGAATAAATCCGCTTTGGGTCTTGTCCTGCACCACTGCCACCTCTGCAATATTCACTCTCACTGGAACTTGCCCTGCTGCCAGATCTGATATCCCAGTAATGAATGCCTTAGCCCTGGCTCTCGGCTAAGCTGTGGGCATCATAGAATAGCTGCTCCCTACTTTAGGGGTAGACAAGCTTTCGAGCTACACAGAGCTCTTCTCAGGTCTGGGAAAGATACTTAGAGCATCACAGCTAAATACAAGATCGAACAGACAGAATATCTGCTAACTACTTATGCTAAACTAAGGGAAGGTGAAGTGCACCATTAACACCCCTGTAGTCATAGGACAAATGGGGGGAGGGGGTTAGTGGGTTACAGATTGTTGTAATAAGCCGTAAATCCAGTGTCTTTAAGACCATGATTTTTATTGTCTAGCAGATTTATGAATTTAAGCTCCCAGGCTTGTCTTTTGAAAGTGTTGTGAAGGTTTCCTTTGAGGATGAAGATTGATAGGTCAGACAGGGAGAGACTGCTTTGTGAAAAGGGTTCACTCACAGGTGATAGGGTGCTTTTATCTTTTATCATTTTCCTGTGTGAGTTCATTCGGGAGCACAGTGATTGCCTGGTTTCACTCACAGAGTTGTCACTGGGACGTTTAGTGCATTGGATGAGGTATGCCATATGTTGTGATAGGCATGTGGAGGACCCATGGATCTTGAAAGGTTTGTTATGGGGGGTGTTGCTCATTGTAGCAGTGGAGATACATCTGCAGGTTTTGCATCTGTTGTTCTGGTAGGGTAAGGTGCCGCTTTGAATTGGTGTCCTGGTCTGGAGGGAGGGATAGTTCAGTGTTCTGAGCATTGGCTTGCTAAACCCAGGGTTGTGAGATCAATCCTTGAGGGGAAGGGGGGTTTAGGGCAAAAATCTGCCTGGGGATTGGTCCTGCTTTGAGCAGCGAATTGGACCAGATGACTTCATGAGTTCCCTTCCTACCTTGATATTCTATGGGGAGCTCACTTCTGATGATAAGCTTGGAGAGGCTGGGGGGTTGTTCTGATCAGGTAAGAGGAAGAGCTTGAAAGCTGTGTAACTCAAAAACATCTCTCTCTCAACAACAGAAATTGGTCCAGTAAAAGATATTACCTTGTCCCTAATATTCTGAGACTGACATGGCTACAACAATACTGCATATTACAGGGATAGTCATTTCACTTGTAAATCTAGAGGCACTGAGCACCACCCTTGTAAATTGCAGCCAGGTTTTGTAGTAGTGAACATGCTATAAATGGCTGTGATGCTGACAACAGAAATATAAGATGCAGCTTTCCTATCCTCCCTGTGGAATCACGTTCTCCTTAAAAAAGGAAACCCACTCCCATACCAATCTGCTTTCACAGATGAAACTCATTAACCCAGCTCCGTCTAAGGCTAACATGCAAAAAGATAGTCCTCGGTGCTGGGAAATGGCACTTTGAAAAATCAACATCAGGAAACAGAACCCTTAAGCAGCAGTGCCAAGGGCACAGTGCTGAACTGTTGCAACCACTAGATGGCACTTGCTTCCCATCCTAGGACTGACGGAGCCTTGTCAAGGGGAGGAGCAATTTATTGCTCAAGTTAATAAGTATGCAAAAAAAAAAAAGTATTATCCTGCACATTGTTATCCATCAGCTCCATACAAATATTGCTCAAACAGATTTGCTGTGGCTAACAGACCTGAGAGAGAGAGAGAGACAGAGAGAGAGATTCTTTCTATTTTGTAGCCAGTTAGATTTTTCATTTTTTCCCCTCATTCTTTTCATTACAGACAACCTGGTTATTATTGTAATTACCTGGAAAATAAAACTGTCATGGAGTGTCTTGGTACAAACACTTACTTGATCTTTGGTTTTTGATGAAGAACAGCTTGAGACGTTCTTTAAAGGTGTTTTCATTTACGTAGAACTCAACCTGTACCCTGTGAGCAGAAAGGAAAGAGAACTGAATTAACTGGGGCTGTAGTTAGTAAAGGTTTCATCTCAAAATCTTCCCACTTCTAAATATGTCCCACCCCACCAAGTACTGTTTCTATATTTCCCACCCACCTTTACCTACACTGCATCCTGTGAACAAGATTTAAATAATAAACCATTAGAATGCTCCACAGACCAGTAACCAGATGTTACTCTGGGGCCCGATCCCAAGCCGGATTCTGGCCAATTTGTGCTGTTTCTAAAGCACAAAAGGGCTGAAAAGCAGCCAAAACTCCTACGCCAACACTTACAGCTGAGAAATAGACAATGTGCCTGGGTATGGCAAGGTCTGGCCTGGGGCTACTCTGAACTATGCTGGCCCCAGGATTGGGAAGCCGCAGATGGCCCTCCTGCACCAATCAGCGACTAGGAATGAGACCTTGCAGTGACAAAATGCAGCCATGATAATTACCCACAGGCATATACTTTAAAAAGCCACAGCAACGCATTAACCTGTATCATCCCAAACAGACTACTGCCTCTTAAACAAGCTGTGTGGCTAATCCAATCACACCGTAGGGGTACAAGCCGCTCCATCGTGCCCTGCGGGACAACAGATTTTAGCACCTCTAAGCTAGGAGGCAAAGCAAATTCCCAAACGACCAGGTTCTCCAGAGAGAATGCCCTGACTCCAGCCCCCCAAGCTAGAGTGGCTCAGCAAGAGAGAGCTCCAGCTGACCTGCGATGGCAGCACATGGGAAGAAAGGAAGTTCCTCAGCAGGTCAGGATCAAACCAGGAAGATCCACGTTAATACCGAGCATGGTACCTAGAAGCTGCTGCATTCAGAAAATTGGTGGGAGCAGCTCCTTATGGCCATCACTTCACAGCAAGTGGGCGGACATGTTCTGCACTGACTTGCAGCTGCCACATGATCGAGGGGGGCCTCCCGCAGGCCACACTGCAGTGGCCTAGTCTGGCAGTCACAAAGATATGGCTAGCCCTGGTGGAAGCACTCCATGCGCCATACAGCGGAAGGATCCCTAATTGGTGAGATCTCCTCCTAAGCTGGCACAGATCAGAGTAGTCATGATGATATGCAGCGGCTGAAGATCTGGCCCTTAGTGTTTATAGTGATAAAGTTTTAACATAACCAGAGAGTAAAGAAAGACCTCCCTGCTGCGGCATGGAGCCTGACTTTCCTACAGGCATTCTCCGCCCTCCAACAGCCATTCGTTCTCACAACTCTTTTCTACAGCACCTGGGCAAAGAGAGTGACCGCTAACCCCTCACTCCTTTGCAACCCGTTAAAGACCCTCCACCATGTCACACATGGCAAGGGTCGCAGCACAGAGAAATGGCAGTGGTTGCCTGACAGCTGGCAAATGAAACAAAAATGGATGCATTTGTCAACCAAAGCCACCTGGGAATCCAGAAGTTCCCCATACCTGTTAACTTCTTGGGCAAAGGATAGATAACCCCACTCAGAGGAGGTGGCTCCCATTCCTGTCACACTCTACCATTACCTCTCTTCTCTGGAGCAAACTACAAGTGCCTTTCTCTTGACCAAATCCTTCCTGTTATCTGAAACCCTCTGAAACACAGCACAATAAATCTCCCTGTGAAGGCAGTCCAGCCACAAAGGGAGCTTCTGCGGCATCAGTGTGTGGGAGGATCTACTGGCCCAACCCTGCAGATTTCACTGGAGGATTTGCCTGTGTGAGGACTGCAGGTTCAGGTAACAATACATCCATGTCTTGTTTTCGAAAAAGAAAAACACATGCCATTTTCGAGTTCCTAAGAGGATACCCACCAGAGAGCTAAAACTGTTTTAAAAAGGTATTTGCCTATGTTCCTTTAGGGCTCCCAGGTGAACACATTTTATAGTTTAACTAGAAAATAGCAGTGTTACCCAAACTAAGTAGAGAAGTTGTCTTCTTTGCTGGCCATTTTCAGTGTTATTTGCTACATGTTAACTTCATTATGGAAACAGAATTAATATTTAGTCTGATGAGATTGCTGTGCCCAAGAACGGTATGTAAATCTCCAATGAGACTGGCTAGATTCAGTGTTGTTATATTGTTGCTCGTTCATCATATAGTCAGTTATTTTATTTACTATTCAGTCCATTAGGAGGATATTGTTTCAACTCACTGTATGCTGAATTTTACACAGCACGTTGACAGCAGATCTAATCTTGTTAAAGGCCACCAATAACTTGTTTTCTATGTGATGTCCCAGGGATAATCCTTCCAAATTCCAGAACTTTGCAGCAATCAAAGAAACACTGCTTCCCTTGAGAATTTTCCCCAGGTTTTATATGGATCCCAGTACAAGCTGGGAAAAGATTTTAGGAATTGAGTGAGTGTGGTGTGAATAGCCATCCAAGATTTGAAGAGCTTCCAGGGACTCAGCAGTCCACAAGAAATACCAGACCTCAAGCCAAAAATTTGGAGCACTGGTGCTTCACACACCACTAACTTCCAAAGTATTATAGAAAATATGAATGTCTTTCTATTTCGGGTAGAGGGTGGTGCCTGGTTTTGCATCATGATTTTCAACCGGGCGAAACTAGATGGGGCTTGGTTTGTTTCCTTTTCACTTTACTGCAAGATTTACAATATTCAAATCATCTCCAAATAGCTTGAATTCCATTACAACCTGCCCAACCTCATCTCTCCTAACCACCCAGCCTTCCTCTGCATTCTGAGTTAGCTCCTGTACACTCAAAGCTGAAAAGATTTAGGGGGTCTTTAACCATGTCACTGTTGCAACAGAACAAGAGCAGTCATGGGACATCAGAGATTCGAAAGAACATCCTCGTATGTTGAAAGGCAGGGCTTGCCCCTTGTAGCAGCTATGTTCAGCAGGACTGAAGCTGTTAAAAAACAAATTCAGTCTACAAGAAGACAAATTACCTCTGTTGCTAAGATACCTTATTTGACCATTCCAGCCAATCCTCCAATTGCCTCTGAATTTTACTTGGCATTTGGGTATGTTGATGGTTTATTATATCAAGGGAATGACTCTTGACAGGCAGGGAGTCCCTGGGGGACCTTCATCAGGCTACAGGTAGTGCTTGAAGGCCCTGAGGGGAAGGAGTAGTGATTAACATTAAATAAGGCCCAGATTCACCACAACTGCTACTATTCTACCCACAAAACCTTGGGCTTTCTTCCTGTCAGGCCACCTTCTTCTCCTCTGCTACCCCTAACAGACACTTCCTATCTCCCATCCCCACTTATAGACTTGCTTCTTTCTCACTTGGACAGTCCTGGTCCACCCCACCTCACCTGGGCCTGGCTCAACACCCCGTTTCTAAGTCTTACGGAGAGGAGAACTCAGCGGATGGTTCTGCCTCATGACAAAGAGAGATGGAAGCACAAGTGCATCAAATGCAGAGATCAAGGTCATGCAGGTCAATACCTAGGCACCCAGAAGCCGTGGGAAGGAAGGTTTCCCTTCAGTTACATGTGTTATTTCAGAATTAATAAGGCCAAAGTCCAACCCAAAGCGAAGGCGCAAGCGAGGTCTGAATTTTATCCCAGCTCCTCTGCCCAAAGATCAAGAAGGCAACTCAGGGAACTCCCTGTACTTAGTCATTGTTTGTGGCTGACTTTCTAGTCCCCGAATAAATGGCGCAATGGGGAAAAGGGAGGTGATTTTAATATGAAGTGCAAATCTCATCCCTGGATACTGGTGCCAAAACTGAGACTGGCTGGCAGAAGTCAGAGTCACAAGCCTAAGAACCAACCTGCGGGTGCAGATCTGGGAATCCACTGCTCTGTTATTCAGGATGTGCAACCAAAGCCAGTCCCCTCCCCTGCTCTTCACCCTGCAATACCTGCATGACAACTGCAACTATTTCCATTTTTATTTGCAGAAGTGAGGGAATTGAAATCCTACACTGTGGGGTAGGGGTGGAGGGGGAATCAACCTAAGATACACAACTTCAGCTACAAGAATAGTGTAGCTGAAGTCGACGTATCTTATTTCAACTTACCTCGCGTCATCACGGCGCGGGGTTGATTGCCACAGCTCCCCCGTTGACTCCGCTTCCGCCTCTTGCCACGCTGGAGTTCAGCAGTCGATGGGAGAGCGATCGGGGATCGATTTATTGTGTCTACACTACATGCGATAAATTGATCCCCGATAGATCGATCGCTACCCGCCAATCCGGCAGGTAGTGTAGACGTAGATGCCCAAGGCTGTGTGTGAAGCAGAGTTCAACTGCAGTAAAAGTATCTACAGGCCTTTACAGACACTCTCCAAGCACCTCTCTTTGGCATTACTGCAGCCTCCCAGGTTGTAAATTACAGTTAGACTCGCTAGTCAGAGCATAAAAGATTGTTCTGCAGATTAGCAATGGCTCTGTGTTTTATATTATCAGCAAGAAGGAGCTCATGAGTTACGATTAAACCGAGCAAAGCTGCCAACTGCAGTGAATTAGCGACGTCCATGCTTCGCTGCACGCTGTCTTTAGAATAACCACTATTATTATTTTAAAAAACCACAACTCATTACCAGAGACAGTTGAAATGTGATTGGGGAAGAGGAACAAAATGACCCGGGCTTGAAAGCTGAGAGCTGCGGTTGTCATGCAACCCTCCACTATCCCATTCCTTTGCACCTATGTAACCGCCTGCACATATGGGGTTAGCTCTTGCCAAAAATTCAAGGCTTGGCACACCCTGGACGGGAAGACGATTTAAAGGGAAGCCGGACTATCAGCCCTAACAGCAGGGACAGCTAAATAAATATTTACTAGGCAAGAGTGCTGAGCTGCCAAGGCAGTGGAGAGCGAGAGGGTTTTTTAGAAAACACTGTCATTGTTTCAGAATCCCTGTCCAGCCAGAGGGGTCTACCAGCGAGCGCTGACAGTTGCTGTTACAGTCCTCGACCCTTCTTCTGGGAAGTTACCAGATGTATAGGAAGCAGAGGTCACCTTTGGAGTGAATGAGAGATCAGCTCCTCTGAGCTGTTTTCTGGTGAACACTTTTACTAAGTTAAAAGGATTGTTGGTTAATTTATGACTGTCCAATTCATATATAAATATAACTGTATGTATGGTAAGATCATCATCCCCAGTTACAGCAGACAGGATGAAAACGTGGAAGAGAGAGAAAACCTTACACACTTCAGGCCATAAGCCAACTAAGTTCCTGGAGCCAGGAAGAAACTTCCTTCCCTCTCAGGAACATTACGCATCCTCACTTCACACCTCCTAGCACAGACAGGAGGACCGGATGGACTGCTGGTCTGGTCTAGGACAGCAGTTCCTTTGGCAGTGATTGGGTTATGCCATGTGGAACTAGATAACACAGTGGTAAATCAGGCCCAAAGGGAGTTAAAAGCATCAGCCCTCAAGTTAGACCAAAGCACACCGCTGCTAATCCTGACACATCCCCAAAACTACTGCTGAAGAAACTGCATTTAAGGCAAAACCAGAGGCTTCTCGGCCACCAAGCCACATTCATCTTCAGATACCAAGTCACTGTGCGACTTTGGGCAAATCACTTCACCTCTCTGTGTCCCTCAGCCAAAGCAGGTGGAAACTGGGGGGAAGAAATCAAGTTCTTTACAAGAGAGCAGATGCTGTTTTCCTGGGTGAGCTAATTACAGAAGAAACACCCTGCTAGCTTGCCTGTACATACACTTGTGACTCCAGTGATGCTGGCAGAGAGACGCACAATATGCCGTTTCACTGGCAGCGTATTACTGAAAGATGGACTCCATGGCAGAGGTGATGATAAATAATAGACAGCAGTTAGGAGATCTGGCATTCACGGTGCTCATACTGCAAGGGGGAATGTGCTCACTGAGGCTACATCTTCACTACCGGCCGTATCGGCAGGTAGCAATCGATTTCTCGGGGATCGATATATCGTGTCTCATCTAGATGCGATATATCGATCCCCAAAGGAATTCCTGTCGACTCCGGAACTCCACCAACGCGAGTGTCGGTAGCGGAGTCGACAGGGGGAGCCGCAGACGTCGATCTCGTGCCGTGAGGACGGCAGGTAACTCGATCTAAGATACTTTGACTTCAGCTATGCTATTCGCGTAGCTGAATTTGCGTATCTCAGATCGATTTCCCCCCCTAGTGTAGACCAGCCCTAAGACAGTTTGCAGATCTCAGCTTTGGGTGAACCGTGCAACTGGTTTATACCCCATCGGAAGTAACAGCTGGAAAATTTACAGCATTAAGCAAGGAAATCTATAGGACACACAAAGAGCCAAATTCACCTGTGCTGTAAGCCCATGGAGCTTCTCCCGGGGTACAGCAGGCCCAAAATATTCATGCCCCGAAGGAAGGCAGGAGGAGAAATGTACAGGGCTAGCTGAGACTACAAGCACCATGCACAGCTCATCCTCCACAATCAAAGATGAGAGGCTGGAGTTTAGAAGGCAAACGGAATTCCTAGAAACTCCAGGCAGTTTGCAGTTTTATAATGGAAAGAAGGATCTGAACTGGACACATCTGGAATAACAGAAGCTACCTGTAAGCAACCTTGTCCTCAATAAACAGATAGTTAAGGGTTAATGTCTCTTTTACCTGTAAAGGGTTAACAAACAGGGAACCAAAAACACCTGACCAGAGGACCAATCAAGAGACAAGATACTTTCAAATCTCGGTGGAGAGAAGCCTTTGTTTGTGTTTTTTGGGTTTGGTTTTGTTCTCTCTGGGTCCTGGAAGGGACTAGACGTGCAACCAGGTTTCTTGCCAATCTCCCTGCTACAGTCTGTTATATATTCAGAATAGTGAGTATTTAGTAGAGAAGGCGGTTATAGTCTTTTGATTGTTTTCTGTATTTGCAAATGTGTAGTTTGCTGGAAGTATTTTAAATTGTATTTTTGCTGGGGGGGAGGCTTCTTTCTAGTGTCTATAAGCTGTAAGACCCTGTAACTTTAACCATTTAAATTACAGAGATAACTTTTACTTTTTTTCTTTCTTCTTATTAAAAGTTTTGCTTTTTAAGACCTGTATGATTTTTTCCCCTTGTTGAGGCTCAAGGGAATTGAGTCTGTACTTAACAGGGAAGGAGAAGGGAGGGGAGAAGGGTGAAATCCCTTTGTTTTAGATTCACGGAGCTTGAATCTGTCTCTCTCTCCAGAAGCCCAGGGAGGGAACACCTGCAGGGGAAGAGAAGGCGGGGGAACAAACCTGATTTCTCTGTGTTGTGATTCAAGGAGTTTGAATCACAGTAGTCTTCCAGGGTAACCCAGAGAGGGGAAATCTGGGAGAGGCAACAGTGAGGGAAGGGGTTTACTTTCCTTGTGTTAAGATCCAGAGGGTCTGGGGGGTCCCCGGGCAAGGTTTTGGGGGAGCCCAGAGTTTACCAGGCACTCCAAGTCCTGGCTGGTGGCAGCTTATCAGATCTAAGCTGGTAATTAGGGGAATTCATGCTGGTACCCCAACTTTTGGACTCTAAGGTTCAGATTGGGGAAATATACCATGACATGGTGGTAGCCGTGGGATTCGAACCCACACCCCTGAAGAGACTGGAGCAGGGAGATTGTTATAAACAGATAGCTAAGGGTTAATGTCTCTTTCACCTGAAGCACCTGACCAGAGGACCAATCAGGAAACCGGATTTTTTTTAACTCTGGGTGGAGGGAATTTTGTGTCTGAGTCTTTGTCTGTCTGCCTGCTTTCTCTGAGCTTTGGAGAAGTAGTTTTACTTTCTAATCTTCTGTTTCTAAGTGTAAGGACAAAGAGATTAGATAGTAAGTTATATGGTTTCTTTTTTTTGGTATTTGCATGAATATAAGTGCTGGAGTGCTTTGATTTGTATTCTTTTTGAATAAGGCTGTTTATTCAATATTTTTTTAAGCAATTGACCCTGTATTTTGTCACCTTAATACAAAGAGACCATTTGTATGTATTTTTTTCTTTCTTTTTATATAAAGCTTTCTTTTAAGACCTGTTGGAGTTTTTCTTTACTTCAGGGAAATTGAGTCTGCACTCACCAGGGAATTGGTGGAAGAAAGAAATCAGGGGGAGATCTGTGTGTGTTGGATTTGCTAGCCTGATTTTGCATTCCCTCTGGGTGAAGAGGAAAGTGCTTTTGTTTTCAGGACTGGGAACGGAGAGGGGGAGTCACTCTGTTTGGATTCACAGAGCTTGTGTCTGTGTATCTCTCCAGGAGCACCTGGAGGGGGGAAGGGAAAAAGGATTATTTTCCTTTGTTGTGAGACTCAAGGGATTTGGGTCTTGGGGTCCCCAGGGAAGGTTTTTCAGGGGGACCAGAGTGCCCCAAAACACTCTAATTTTTTGGGTGGTGGCAGCAAGTACCAGGTCCAAGCTGGTAACTAAGTTTGGAGGTTTTCATGCTAACCCCCATATTTTGGACGCTAAGGTCCAAATCTGGGACTAAGGTTATGACATGGTGTGCAGCGGTTACGGGATAGACAAAATCCAGAAGCCAGTAGGAATATTATATTTTTCTTTTCTCTGCTAAGGGCTTTTTAGCAGAGAGAAACAGTTTGGTTTTAAAAGGGAACCAGAGAGAATTTTTTTTTCTGCTCTCTCTGGCAGTTTGTGGCTTGCATAATAAGCAAGAAGCCATTAAGAGGCTGTTAAGGGTCTTTTGACTAAGGTTTGACAGAGATTGGCAAGAAACCTGGTTGCACATCTAGTCCCTTCCAGGACCCAGAGAGAACAAAACCAAACCCAAAAAACACAAACAAAGGCTTCCCTTCACTGAGATTTGAAAGTATCTTGTCTCCTGATTGGTCCTCTGGTCAGGTGTTTTTGGTTCCCTGTTTGTTAACCTTTACAGGTAAAAGAGACACTAACCCTTAACTATCTGTTTATGACATGCCTGTTTGTTAGTTGCTCACAAGTTAGAAATGGAGACAAGGAACAGACCAACAGCCTGCAATGCTCAGATGGTGCAATACAATTCTGAAAAATGTGACATCGCTCCTGATGTAATGGCTTTTTTGAGACGATGAATACAGCAGAACTCTGAGAACCATATGCTGGATAACAACATGCACACCGAAAAACAGCTGGGAAAAAATAGCAGCAGAATTTCTGAAAGTATTTACATCGGCACAGTCAAAATGATGTTTCAGTTCCAAGCAGAAATAAATGAGAAGCTTCGTTAAGAAAGCTCGGGCATGTTAAGATGAATTATTTCCAAAGCTAGACTCACAAAATAATTGATCTGTATCAGGGCGCATTTTTTACAAATAAATTAGATGGCTACTCACTACCCCGCACGCTGTCTTTGTTAAACTTGTCGTAGAGCACAGCAAGCGACTGGCCCCCAATATATGCTAATTCATCAGAGCTGCAGAGAATTAAACACATCTGTACAAAAGAGACGTTTTCCAAAAACATGGCCTGTCTTACAGATACATTTGCATTACTAACAAAAAAACCAACGGCAATATCACTCAGGTTTCAGCCAGATGGCTAGCTGATCTATGGCATTACTAGTCACTTAAAATTATGAATATAAACACTGATAGATGAAAGCACTGAATGATTATAGAAGATACTTCTCTCTATGACAAACGACTGTATGTATTCATCAGTTATAACTGCAACCATACAAATAAATGCTCTTAAGGCAAGCTAAAACTGCAAGATTTCTGCAGCAGGGACTGTTTTTCTTTCTTTCTTACTTTCTTATAACAAGACAAAAGAAAGACAGAAAGACAAAATCTCAAGGTCTACACACTCTCATTCTTTGGGTCTGGAACCAAATTTCACAGCTGGCTTTGTAATGCTCCTAAGTTCCTAATCCAAAACCCCAAGTGCCCTGGGAAATCAGCACTGGCAGTTCGAGCGCCTCTCCATTTTAAAATAAATAGAATAATTAAACCATATCAATCAACAGCTGAGTTGTTTAGAATTCTCACAGGACCCTTCCCTCCACTTTTCATGTCTGCACCAGAAGCAGAGAATTAGAAGTGGAGTAATCATCAGAAAGTTATTGATGTAATTATGGGAGAGGGGAGGAGGTGGCAGCTGAAAGCTCAGCACGCCAGCCCTGCTAGGCAAGGGGAGGAGACGGCCATCCCAGCAACCCCTACAACCTGGGCTCCGGGATCAGGCAGCACCAAGCGTGTTCAGATATATGAAGGGAAATGATGAGGATGAGGTGAAGGGACTCCACACGGTCTCTTGCAGAGGTGGAGTTAAAGCCCATCCCAACTGTCTGCGCTCCCTTAGACTCTGCAGCCAGGGATGGGTGGATTAGCAGGTACTCCCACATAAATGCTCGAGCATCATGGGCAGCAGGAACTCAACTCCCTGGAGGTGTAAACCTGCTAGGAGGGAGATGGAGCATAGAGGAGAAAACAGTGAACACAGACTCCCAGCGTGGCTCCCAGAGGTCCACAGGTGCACAAACTGCCACTCGTTGCTTCTTGCGACATTCAGCACAAAGTTGATGAGTCTGTTTAGTAAGAGTTCAGGTGGGTAAATAAATGAGAGGCGTCACCTCTGCTTGACTTCACAGGACTTCCTTTAAACCCCTTGCAAAGGCAAAGGTCTACCTCTTGGGCAAATGATCCCCTCCTCCCTGAGCCAGCGGACAAATCATAGACTGAAGTGGGGTCAATCATAGAATATCAGGATTGGAAGGGACCTCAGGAAGTCATCTAGTCCAACCCCCTGCTGGAAGCAGGACCAACCCCCAGACAGATTTTTGCCGCAGATCCCTAAATGGCCTCCTCCTGTGGGTTCTCTACACACACTCAAGCATGCAAAGGCCTCAAGCTCGGGCTGACCCAGACCCAGGTATGCACCAATTTGGAATAACACAATTGTGGGGGTCACATAATTTTGAGATACAAATACCACTGAGCATAGTTTGTGCTGCACATTCAGCAGGCATTTTCGAGCACGTCAGCAGTTAGCCAGAGGGCCTGATCAAGGCTCTCAGGCAGCTTCTTTGTTCAAGGAGTCAGGGGATTATTCAGGAACGATTTCTTTTGGGGGTGGGAAGGCAGAGCTACAGACCCACCTGAGGGATCTAGAACTACTGGAGCATTGTGCTGCAAATACAGTTCAAGGCAGAATGACATGGGGGGTAGGGGGGGTCCCCATCACTGCCACCTCTGGCTGAGAAAAATGATGGAGCCATCTTTCAGAAAGAAAGAAGGCAAAGCCCAAGATGCAGGAAGGAGGAAGGTTTCGCTCCAAGTCCCCATGCCCCTTCCCTGGACAGGACCTGCCCAGGTGTGAGTGTATTATTGATGCATTCAGAGGGAACGGGGGGCAGCCTTCCAGAAGGGGAGGAAGCACGGCAAATAAAGCAGCATGTTATCCTCAGGGCAAAAAAACCAGGCCCCTCTGTTAAATCACCTGGTGCTACCACACAGATACATGCGCTGTCTGGTGCTATCAATTCAGGTGGGAAGCTGCATGTCACCTCCAGCAGCTGATAGTTGGCAGGTGACCATCTAGCAGCTATGTAAGTGCCCCAAGCAAACGAATGGGCTGTGACTGCCACAAGGTAAGCGCTTTAAAAGGGAAAAGGTGCAAAGTCCTGTGGGTAGCTCAGTATAAGTCACTATAAATGGCGGGCGCTGCTAGGCTGCCTTCATCTCACGCTCTCTCTGCCCCTCCTTTCAGCAGAGGCCCTCGGGCTCAGTTAAAGAGACAGAGCCGAGTGAAAGGGGCCAGCTATTGCAGGTGCCTCCCTTTCTGGGCACCCAACTTGAGGCTGAAGCATGTCTTAGGAAGCTGCTTCGACATGGGCCGTAGCTTCTGTACGAACCACAGCCGGCATCCGGCAAGCGCTGCTTAGAGCCTCCCGCGTACATTAAGCAGAGAGGAGACACAGTCATCGGTAAAATATCCCCACCAAACCAGTCCCATCGAGTGCCCCCGAACCGTCCCGCAGTCATTTAAAGACAACAGGGAAGCTGTGTTCTGAAGATTAAAAAAGCCTCCTTGCACTGAGCTACCCACAGGACTTTGCACCCCCCCCCCTCAAAAACCTGAGACACCCAAAATCACTATTGTCATTTTCAGAACTCCTGGCTAGCACTTTGAAAGAGTGTCCTGATAAAGAAAAGCACCAGGAAGCAATGAGGGGGCATTAGGGTACCTACATGACAACATCAGACCCTCAGAGCAGTGAGTCAGTCCCAGGGTCAGGGGCATGACACCACTGGTATAGTGGCATTGTGCTCACTTACACCAGGATGGGATTTGGCCTTTGGACTCTATCTATCTTTACTGATTATTTATCAGAGGCTTCTAGACAGATTTTTTTTTAAATGATACATTTAATTCCCACATAAATCAGGGTCTGACATCATCAATTTGAGCTGGGCATCTTGTGGACAAGCACCCCACAACACAGACCTACTAATGAACCTCAAACTAGACCTACAGTCCCCCTGCCATTGCAAACCCACAGGGTTTCCCACTCCTGCAATGGCTTTTTGATGTAGATGCATCTCAAAACCTGGATACTCACTTTCACTTGTTGACCAAGCAGAGTTTGAAACTGAACCCATGGAGATTTTATTTCAGGGAGAAATCTTGCAGTATCTTCCTCAGGCTTTCCAGCCTGGATCCATCCTAGCTGGACTTGTTTTCACCCACTCTGATAATCATCAAAACAAGCCTAGTTAAAAGCCAATTGCTTGGAAGTAGTGTAATTACTGCCATTATGCACTTCATAATGCCTGAGCAATTTCATTTTCGTAGTACAGGGTTGGTTTCTTTTCTTTTCTTTTTTTTTTTTTTTTTGTACTTTACTAACCTAGGATCACAGGTAATTTGTGCCAAGAAGATGAGCTTCCAACAAAGACATTTACTTATCTTAACAAGTACAGAACACAAGCTAAAAATGAGCATGGCTCCAATCTCAGGAACTAAAAAGGAGCTGTTTGGATAGCTAGGAAAAATAAGCAGTTTCATATCTCTGCATTATAACTGTATCATACCTAGACACTCCAGGAGAAGGTGAAACAAACAAAATATAGCCCTCTTGGCTAAGAAAAAAATGAGGCTGAAAAGTTAATACAAATGAATATGCAACACAAACAATAGCAGGACGCAGCACATAAAGCTACACAGCAGAGCTCCCCCAGGTGAGATGGGAAAGTGAGGGTTAAGAAGAAGATGCACGGTTCCAGCAAAAACATGAGATCCAGAATTTTTTATTTCCTTGAGACTTACATGGATATTTCAGACTGGAAAAATCTGCTTACAAACTCGTCCCACCTCAGGCCCTGCACCACGACCGACTGGCAGATCTGCACAGCACAACCCTCCTCAGATTCCCTTACTGCAATGACAGCTGGGGGCGTTTTGAAAACCTAGAAGGCTCCAAAAACTACTGACCAATCAACAGAGTGGAGTTAATATAATGCTAGCTCGCCTTGGATACTGCTGCCATCCAGATGCTTTTTAAAAAGACAAGGGGAAATTCATTCCTAGAAAACCAGTGGAGCTGCAATGGGATTCATTTAACCCCTAGTTTATGATGTTTTCTAAATTCAATTTTTACAATACTCTCAGAGGAGGTAAGAGGGTGTTGAGTGTAAAACACAGGACTGGAACTCAGGAGATCTGGCTCTGCCACAAACTTCCTGTGTTACCTTGGACAAGTCACTTTATCCCCCTTTTACAGAGAAGTTATGTCACTGGGAATTGTGAGGCTTAATAAATATTTGTAAAGCTCCCTGCCATTCTTGAGAGGGAAATGCAGAGAATCATTATTGTACCTTAAAAGACTCTTTTCCCTCTCCCAATTTGGCAAACACTGAAATTGTCCTCTCTCTAGTTTAAACACTTCTTCATATACCCAGGGCTGTTTAATCACAACACAAACTAGCAGCTCACACAACATCTTTCTCCAACAAATCATCCCATTATCTCACCACTATCATCCTCTGGTATTAGCAGCACCATGAATCTGGCAACTGTGTTGTTAGTTCACCAACCCGAAAGGGGGAGCAGAGCTGCATGAGCCTTTGTAAGTGTGTGGGAACATGGGACTGGAAGGGCTCTCCTGGGGCACTGAGTCCAGTCACCTGCTATCACAGGCAACCCTGGCATATCACCCAGTTCTAAAACTCATCAAGCTCCACCCTAAACCAGTTAGGTTTCTTGCCCCCTCTTCTACTGAGAGCCTATTCCAGAACCTCAATCCTCTGATGGTTAGAAACCTTCTGATTTCCAGTCTAAATTTACTCATGGCCAGTTTATCCCATTTGTTCTTGTGCCAACATCCCACTTTAGCTTCAATAGCTCCTCACCCCCCCCCACCCATCGGCCTTTCCTCCTCCCCCCATGTATGTATAGAAACTAGAGAGCAATCATATCCACTCTCATCCTTTGATTTGCTAGGCTAAACAAGCCAAGCTCTTCCAGTCTCCTTTCATATGATAGGTTCTCCATTCCCTTGGTGTAAGAGGGCTCCAGCGCACTGCAGCTTAACCATTATTTAAATGGCTTTATTATTGTTTCTTCACATGATTGAAATTTGTTCCCTGGATATATACCAGGTTTGTTTCTCTGTTTTACCTGTAAAATAATTGTGCTGTTTGCATTCAGTAGGTGAGCTGCTCGCTGTGTACGCTGAGGCTTAGCAATGCACTTGTTGCACACTATGCACCCGTAATGTAAGCTTAGCCTCAAGCTGACAACAACAGACCAAAACAGAGAGCTGGTTGTAATGAAATGGGGCCACCAAGCATAAAGCTGAATGGCAGCTTCTCGATATTACAGCTTGCAACCCTGTGACTTGGGTCACTGTTAGTCAAAGCCAAGCAGCAATCACCCAGTTCTAAAGTGTAAATACTGCAAAACCTGGCAAGTGTAGCTTAATCTGTTATTGTCTGATATGTGATGGGTGGCAGCTACGGCTTCCTTTAACAAGCAAAGGTTTATAATGGTTTGTAAATGCCAGGGGAAATTCCTCTTCCAGGCAAATGATTCCCAGGATAGGAAGGGATTTGTGCCTTCTAAAAGGTGATTTTATGAGTAGACCTGGGTTATTTTAGGTGGAAACAAGGATGGAGCAGAAAGCGGGTCAGACCTAGTGTCATTTCCCAAAAGAGGCAGCTCATCCTACCCCACAGAGCTCCATTAGAGAGCTGGCCATGGCCGACACATCCATCTCCAACAGCACCGGCCCTATCAAGTGTCAGTATAACCCTCCACAAAGCCCAACATCATCTGAATGCTCCAACTCTAATACAGCAGCTGGTACTTTATATTTGATCCTCTCACTGCTAAGCAATGGCCTCATAATCCCAGTTTAACAACAGGGGGCCAAAGACAGACAGAAACCTCAGGCGTCTGAGACTCCGTCTGGGATCGGATTCTTCCAACCTAAGCGGATATGTTCCCCTAGCACTGGCAGCCTAATTCAAAAGGGAAAACACGAAACATTCTGAGAAATATCATGTGTTTTTTATGCTTGTGCAAGGCCCCGGCTTGGCAGCCTGTCACCTGAGGTCCCGTCCCACCACTAACATTCTGTAGAGAAGCTTGCCTTGACCTTCTCCAGGCCCATTTACTAGTTTGCTTCGGTGGAGGCAGCCATGGAAAATGCCAGTGAGCATCAACTACAGCAGTGATTTTTGGGATGTAAGCACCAAGCCAAGACACTGACTTGGAAATACCAGCTACTAGCAGTCACAGATCAACTAAGTGCAATTGTAGGCAGTTCCATTACACCTTCCACAGCAGAACAAGAAGGGAGAAAGACCATACAGAGATAGGAGAAAAAGCAGGAGGACAGGCACAAGACGGAAGCTGAAACGTTCAGAACCCACACAGGGATTGCCAGGAACAGAGCCAACTAAGCCAAGCCTTATGCCAAGATGTACGATGGGAGGAGGACAAGCTGGGAAATTGAGAACAAGAGACATTAATCCAGAGGGAATGGAGTGTAAGGGGGAAGACAGACAGATGCACAAGCCCACGCAATCCCACCTTCAGAGTCTTTTGTTAAACAAGCCTTTCCAAATGCACAGTTTCAGACTTAAAAGAAAAAAAAAAAGCCTTCAGACCTGGGAGCTTGCCAAAGCTTAAAACACTGTTGCAGACTGCCCACACTTTAAATAAGCAGTAATTGAACAATTATTGCAATAGAGGAGGCTATGTGCTTCAATGAAATTACATCAGCTCATTATAGTACGGCTTCAAATCAAGTGTCACTGAAAAAAAAAATTTAAAGGGCAAACTGACAGGAGCAGCGGGACATAGGGTACTTTTTATTAGGTGTATTACGGTAGCACCTAGAGGATCCAACCAAAATGAGAGTCCCACTGTGCTTGGAGCTGTACAGTTCTATAACCAGAGACAGCCTCTGCTCCAATGAGTTTAAAATCTAAAATCCCCAAGGACTAGGAGAGGAAACAGTCCCAGAGAAGGGAGTGATTTGCTCCCCATCACATCACTGGCAAAGTGGGGAATAGAACCCAGGTCTCCTGAGCCCAGCCCAGCACCCCATTCAGCAGCTCACGTGCCCTCCCCTGTGTCAGGAATACAATCAGCCTTGGTATCTGGAGGCAGCAGAATGCTGCCTTACCTGCCTTCACTATGCCGCCCCTTGAAGACCATAGGAGCCATCAAGGAGAAATACAAGGACCTGACCCTGTAAACCAATTCACATGAGCAGTCCTCACTCACACGAACAGCCCCATTGAAGTCACTGTATCTGTACAATAGAGCTAATGGCACTTCCCGATCCCACAGGGCCTTGTGAGGAGAAACACAGTAAAGGTTGTGAGGTGCTCAGACACTCCAGTAATGGCAACCATATAAGTACTATCACTAACTCCCAGAGCAGGTCCACAACATTTTGGCACCTGAGGCGAGGAGCTCAAATGACACCCCCATGCCTCTTTGCTTGGGCCAAAACTTTGAAAGGTCTCAATTCTCCTTCTTCCTGTTCTACTGCTCTCATGGTACGGCTCTGCTACCTACCCCAATAAGGAGAACTAACAACTTAAAATGCCTTGTTCAAAAATTTTAAGTCACACTTAACTTTCAAACACCTGAACAGCAAATGTAACGTTTCTTGTCTGCATAGTAAGCACTGGCATTTTTATCTGTTTGAATAATCAAAGTGCTGCTTTCCGTGCCTTCTTGGTTGCAAAGATTTGAACTGCTTCCTAAAGGTCCATAGTCTGGGCCAGGTCATGCTCTGCTGAGATGCTTGCAAGGCCGACCAGCCTCTCCTGTGTCATTGTGGAGTGTAGATGTGTTTTTATTAACTTCAGCTTGGACTAGCTGTGTTCTCCACTGGCAACTGTTACGGGAAGTGTTAGAAGTATGCGCGGAGCAACAAAAGCATTTGGAAAGAGGGTGGTCCTCTTATTGGTGCACATATATTCCATTCTATAGCCTGCAGAAGTGCCCCCCTCTACTAATCGGTTGCAATTGGTATTTGCTTCTCTTCTGCACAAGCAAAAAGGTCGGTGCATATTGGTCAATATCAAATCCAGTTAGTTTAAAGGAACAACATTGGCATGATTCATTAACTAGCCTTCATTGTTCTGTTGCATCTATAGGCTGCTTGTGGGCAGAATCTTACTATAAAGAAAGCTACAAGGCTACAAAAATGCCTTTTGTTAAGTGATTATTCTACAGGGGGGATTTTAGGGGGAGGGGAGGAAGAGACTTTTGGAGGGGGCGCTCAGGGAGCAGAAATTGCTCCTTTAAACTCCAAACCTCCTGAGCCTCATAACTGACAGTGTTGGTGCAGCTCTGCCCGAAGAGTTTGAAAGTGTTCCTTTCATTTTCCCAGCTAACTCCCTTTAGATTTTTTTCCCTAAATCCAATGATGGCTCCAGCCATCTAGCACGATGAATAATTCGGTTTTGGCAAACGCCCGGAAGTTCTGCAGTACTTCAGAGGAAAGAGCAAATCTCTGTGAACCAAGAGATCAAAGGCTATTAGATGATCAAATCAATGTAAACCAGTGGTACTGAGCAGAAGATTTTGATTTTCTACATTGACTCGCATGTGCTCAGCATTCCAAAGCATTTACAAAGTAGCAAGTCAGTTATAGGCCAAGCACTGGCTGAGAACAATGAAGATGTTGTTATACATTCAAGAATTCATCACACATAGCTTTGGCCATTGAACACTTTTTAGTAAAGGAAGAGAATGTTTGCCAGAAATCAGGGTTACTCTTCTTGGAAAAAACCCTTCGGAGGGGACCAGCTATTTCCACCTGGAAAGGCAGAAGGGACCTCACTTCAAGGTCTCATTGGACTCTAACACAATGGCCCATCTACCTAAGTTTTTATAAGGTCACCCACCCCTATGGTATCTGAGCATCTTCTGAGCAAGGCACAACATAGAAGCAAGAAAGATTTAATTAAATCCATACAGAAAGTTTTACAAAGAGAACTCCTACGGAGTTTCCTGGAATATCTTTGAGTATGCGCAAGCTTCGTTAATGGCAAATAGCTTCTATGTTCGAATGTCAGTTTGATCGAGACATGGGAAATGCTTCAACTTTTGTAAATACCACTGAAAACTGTGGACGTAATTAATATTGCAGGATGCCTTTGGAAATACCCACTGCAGACATTGATAAGTGACCATATACTCGTGTCCGGTTTCCTAGAGCAAAGGAAAAGCTATAGATTTGGATTTAGGCTTTGTTGAGGATATAACTTGTTACTCTTAAAGTGCTTCTTCTGTATAATAAAGATAAAAGCTTAGACTGCAAGCTCTTGGGGCAGGGACCATCTTTTTGTTCTGTTTGTACAGCACCTCGCACCATAGGGTGCTGGCTCCTGTGTGCTACCGCAGTACCAACAGTTAGTTATAAAAGGAACCATTCACACCACAAAAACAAATGACACTGTGAAATCGGTACCATGTGGAATGGAAGGAGTAGGGAGTTTACAATGGGAGACTGTCAATTAATAATGCTGCCTAGATGTGAGTTTGGAGACAGGCATGTCCGATGTGTTCCTGGATCTCATTACAGGAATTTCAACCAAAGAGCCACAGACATCAGCAGTCTCACCCTTGCACAGTAAAGTGGCATAGAAGTGACACCGAATTCTTGTGACCTGATTTTTGACTTCATTGCAAGTTGTGGATACTCAGCAAAGGGCTTAATCAATACATAAGCTTTGTGCTAACTTTTTGCCCATGGGTAAGTTTCATACTTAGTCTTCAGCACTCAGCAGGATTTGGCCCCTAGTGTTACATTCAGCATCTCTTTAAGCTTGGTACGGTCACATGAAATACTTGCATAGATTTAGTCATGAGAGCACAGCAGCTGCTGTAGTCAGGCTCACAAAGTAAATGTCTTTTAAGGAAGGTAAACGATATTCAATGTGTTTGACATTTTCAGTTACTGGAGATGAATTCCCTTTCTGATGAGAATGGCAAAATAGTTCCATTACTGCGAGGCCCTCGGTTCGCAAACAGCTCACGCTCGTCTCAGAAAATATTACCCCTCATTTCAAAATTTAATGCATTTAGACAGTCATAACTGCCCCCAGCCATGTTTTACTCTCTGCTATATTCCCTTTTTTACCAGCTGTATACAATGCAATCACATTTCTGCATCTTTCAAAGCATTTCAAAGGCAGCTTCCATTAGAAAAAGTCACTCTATATATAATAAAGTCCCTTACATGCCAAAATATTTGTTTCCTTAGGGTTATAATTACATCAGTCACCAATATTGTGCTGTTTGTCCTAAAGCACTTCTCTGCACCAGGCACGGATGCAACACATAGCAACAGTTCTGCACAGGAAGTGAAGTATCCAATTGCTATTGCAGGTGGTACTTCGGGGAGCAAAACACAAGAGGAATTTGGTCGGAACACTGTGATTCTGCACAATAATCTAGTCTATAGATGGAGAAAAATAATATTTTCGTACACTACAAAACAGCAATAAAACTCAAGATCAGGACAAGTATGGTTACTCAAGAGGATCAGTCTTGAAAACAGAGTTTCAACTTTTTACCAAAAAAACCTATTCAGTCTCCAAGTAGGATGAGATAAATATACCCAAAGGGTTAAATTAGCTTGACTAAAAAGTAGATACGCTTTGCAGCCTGTGTAAAGTGCAAATAACTCAGTTGTGGAAAGGCCTTGAAAGATGGTTTGCCTGATTGGAAATACTGGCTGATAAAATAGGAGGAAAGTCCTTGAAGAAGAGGCTCCATTTATCAAGGATGATTCTGATTTTAGCAAAGAAAGGGATTCAAGAAGTAGTGATCATGGCCACGTAGGTTCCAATAAATAAGGTACAAAAAGGTGGACACTCAAAGGACCCTTGTTGCTAGTGTCTGCCTGTCCATTTGGAGATGCCAAGATGAGTATGAGTTCCTTGGGCCTAGTTCCGTTGAAAGTACCTGCCCAATACCTATAAAGGCATGGTATTGTATAGGTGTGATAATTGTTTAGGTGCTTAAGGCAGAGTTGGAGCAGCTGCCTATGGGCCATTCAGCCTTTGGATTTAATAAAATGAATTTATGATTAAACTGGTGTCATGGTGGTATCTAGCATTAATAATAATAATAATAATAATTCCAACACCCCATCAGCAAGCAGTAGCAATATGCGAGTGTGTTTCACAATATTGATTTTATTTTATTTACTCCTTGGGAGCTGAATAATGTATTCTTAATTTTAAAAGCAGAAAGAAAAGAAATGAGTGGATAATATGTTGTGGGATTTTTGATTTTTGATTTTGAAACTGTACAGATTGACACTTGGGAGCCTGCTCCTGTAATTGCTACTGCTGATGAATCCAGATTGTTATAATTAAAGTCGGAGTGTGGATCTATTCCCTTATAGATAATCACCAATTTGTTCCAAGGATGTTACTTTTTTGCCCCCAAAGAAGAAACTCAAATGTCCTTGGAGCACAAAGACTCATCATCCACCATTTTGTGAACTACTTTAACTTCATGAGGTTTTGAAAATCTTTGTTGCTGCACAATTATCAGGAATAAATTAAGTCTTTCAACTCTGTTAAAAGCAGAATAATCCATTACAAGCTGCTAAAATGAAAACTGACCGTTGTTGCATGCAGCAGCTATTGCCTTAACCACTTGACTGAGCAAAGAATGTGCAGACACGAATCACAAGGAAAACCACATCATCCATTTCTTTTCTATTTGTATATTTTCATCACGTGAAACAGCATAGGGTCCGTTGTGTGGGAACACAAAGCATTGGCAGTTGAGGGCAAAGAGAAGTCCTGTTTTGGGTGGCTTAGTGTCCAGTCAATGTTCACATCAAATTCCCAGTAATATTAAAGGGAGTGAAAGTCACACATGAAAAGGAGACTAAAACTTCAGGTTTCTTAAACACAGCTCCTGCATGGCCAAGAAACTCATGCAATTCATGCAGCTGCAAACTTACTGTGAAAGTGAGGAATCCATACTGAAATCTTCTGCATGTGGCCTACAGACACAGAGTAAAAGCATCATAACAAATGAGACTAATATCAACTATACCATAAGGGTTACCGGGGGAATGGACTGAGGAGTACAGACCTGTTAAAGGAAACTAACATAAAACAGACAAAACCAAACATTATAATGGGCCAAATTCAAAGATATGCTATCAAGATCAGTGGAGCTGCATGCAAGTATCTGGGGTAGAATCTGGCCATGTGTCTGTTAATCTCCTGATCAACATTCTATTTACTGTGTATTGGATGTTAGGCATCAAACAATATTATGTAACAAGATTTTTGGGGTCTGTGTTTACTTTTTTTTTAAAAAAGGCCCAGCTATACTATATTCCTACACATGAAAAAAATAAAATGTTATATTTGTTGCAAATTATATTGCTGCACTGTTTTAATACAGTGTCACATTTGTTGGGAATAACTTTGCCCTTTTTGGTGTTTCTCATGGGTTACACACCGGACTGATCCTGAATGCATCTGTTTTTATTTTACATTCGCTGTGCATTAGACAAAAGTAAGACAGACAAGTAACAGAACAAAGAAGAACAATGCGGGGGGTATTAATGACACTAATGACAAAAAGAGGAGATGGGGTAAGAACACAAGGAACACAAAAGAGAGAGTAGGAGTCAAAGGAAACATTGAGTTCCAAACAGCCTTCAAGGGATTTGAATGCTCTTGTACTGTACATTTCCAAAGTGTGCTAAGCACTACCTGTGCCAGTTTTCAGGTACCCATCTCTCTTTTTCTAATGGCTAAGCATCTTGGTTCTGTTTAGAATCCAGCTCCATCAAGAGCTCCTATTCCTCAGCACTGTAGGGCACTATAAAAAGTCACAGACCAGAAGGCTCTGCTACATTAATATGAGTCCCTATTATCTTTAATCTGTAGGCAGATCCACACAACTGCTTCTTCAGCTGGAAAACCAGCAGCCGGCTCTCTAGGTCACCACAGCTACAACGCTGCAGCCGGCATTGGGCTCTTTGCCTGGAGACTCCGTTTTCCCCAGAGCCTTTATATCCGCACCAGCCTAGGTGCCTTCATAAAACCCAAAGCCAAGCTGAATTTGGCTCCAGAGGTCATTCAGACCATTGTGCTGTCTCCACACTTTCTGGGCTGCCACCCCTTGGCCATTAGTTTAATCAAGATGCTGCTTCATACAATCAGGGATGCTGAAACTGGACCAGCCCCCTAAAGCATTTGTGAAGCAAAACACCGTAATCAATCAGTTGCCACAAGGACCTAAAAACTGGTCTGGTTTTGTTTAATTAATACTTCTCAGGAAAAGCTGAGGACCATTAAAATTGACAAACAATCTTACGCTGCTGAGGACTTACTCTACATAGCAAAGATTAAGATTGCTGCCATTGGGGCCCAGTTTTGTTTGCCACAGACAAGATTCAGCTCCCCAGATCCCTTTGGACACGGTCCTGCGTAGCTCACACTATGGTCTTTTACTCCATCACTGGTTCCTGGGAACACAAACTCCCTCAAGGAGAGTAGCCCAAATTCAAATAGTCCACTAGCTGAACTTCGCATACACAGGTGCCAAGGAAAGGTGCAAAAGTAAAGAGGAGATCTCCAGGAAAGACTCCATGATGGGCTTCCATTAGCATAACTGGGGGACTCCCCCAATAATCCAGTCCCACACAACACTTCTCCCATGTTAAACACCTCACCTGCTGTTAAACAGGCCTGGGATGAATCTCCCCATAAGCTGCCCTCCATTCCTCTTCATTCCCTAGATGCGTGTGTGGGAGGGAATGGAATTCACTCTGGCTAAATCATCATTAATTCCAGTAAGGACTGTGGGATCAGGGTAAAATTTCACTGGTTTAATTTCCTTTGAAAGAGACACATCTCACATGGCTGTAGCCCGAATGAGGTGAGTGAAAGGGCCGGGATCTGCAGTCCTTACTGAAGTCCCTGGCGGAGTGGTACGAGTGAGGGAGGAGGGATGGTCTCTTTGATCTTGGTGCCAACTTGGGCCTGGGGGACCCCAGTTCAATTCTCTGCTCTGCCTCAGACTTCCTTTGTTAACCTAGGCAAGGCACTTTGGGCTTGTCTGTACAGTTAGTGTGTGGCAAGCTGGGGTGTAAGCCTACCTCACACCAGCCTGCCACACACAGCCTGTTCCCTAGTGCACTCGGATCGTCCTTCATTTCAAAGGGCACTAGGCAGCTGTGTGTGTGTGGCTGTGGGGTCCCCCCAGACAGTGAGGGGTCCCCCCCAGCTTGGCAGGTTAGTGTGAGGTAGATTTTCACCCCAACTTGCCCCACGCTGTTCATAGAGACAAGCCCTTCGTCTCTCTGTGCTTCAGTTCCCCATCTGTAAAATGGGGATAAGCAATCCTCCACAGGGATGTTGAGAACATAAGCCCATTAAAGATTGTGAGGTGCTCAGGTACCACAGTAATGGGGGCCTGATGAGTCCTAGGGAGAGAGACTGAAGAAAGTCTTGAGTAAGCAAAGCAGAGCTGAGACCCCTGGGATAAGTGTTGGTGGATACAGACCCCTGATTGGGTAAGGGCTACCAGCCGAGTCACTGGAGCTGGCTAGAAAATGCCAAGGAAAACTCAACATTCCTGTTGACATTTCAAAATATTTCAGTCACTCTGTATGCTGGTAAAGAACCTGCGAATTTGTTTTCATGAAAATTTCACAAGGAAAAATTTCAAAAACAATTTCAACCGGCTCTTCCTCTCACATGACAGGGGCCAGACGCATCCTGCAATTCCCAGCAGGGGCCAGATGCTACACTGGGGTTCCCTTTTTGTAGTATGTGCAGTAGCGTTTGGGTAAGTAGAACAGAGCGCATTGAGCACCAGCACCGCTCTATTTGACTCTAACCTATATTTTAAATGGCTGTCAGAGATGCTGGTATTACTGAGCCATATCCTGGACACAAGCAAACAGGAGGTATAGGTCAGGCTCTGAATGTACTACCCCGAGATTAAGGTGTGTATTGTAACTCCATCTCATTGCTGTGATTTGTGTGTGCTGTGCTGGAACAAAGTATTAGTACAATTAGATGTGCATAAAGAGGATGACTTGACATGTCTCTCAAATTCCTTTTCATGCTGTGCTTATATGGGACACTTGAATTATTTTGTATCCTCATTTAGGGTTACTAATGAGTGTTGACACCAGCTCCGGGCTTTATTCGCTCTCTTGTAAGTGACTATAACTCCCAATAATTACGCGCAGCAGTTTAGCTCGGCTCGGAACATTCTCATGGCTGGGTTTGAAGGGTCTGGGTTCAAGGGCTCTGCAAGAAACTGAGGTCATTCCCACTGCCACCTGCTGGGATGCTGCACCGCCTTTGAATGAGGTACTAAAAAAGGATTGGGTAAGGGCTACCAGCCGAGTCACTGGAGCTGGCTAGAAAATGCCAAGGAAAACTCAACATGCCTGTTGACATTTCAGTCACTCTGTATGCTGGTAAAGAACCTGCAGATTTGTTTTCATGAAAATTTCACAAGGAAAAATTTCAAAACAATTTCAACCAGCTCTTCCTCTCACATGACAGGGGCCAGACGCCTTTTTAACATGGCGACCGCCTTATTAAGGTTAAATTAAACCACAAGGGGATGTTTCTAGATCTAGGTGCAATAAAATCTCTATATGAACCACGAATCTGACTTAAGGGATTGTTTTAATCTCATTAGAACTTTCCTATGGATGCTATTTTAAAATAAAGCCCCCAGAGATGTGGATTCATGTCATACTACTTGTACCAGAAGAGATGAAGTTTATCCAGCTCTAACCTTGATTCTGTTTCCCAGCTGCTCTGTCATATGTTATGAGGTTACATCAGCTACTAGGGAAAAGGATTTTTTTCCCCCTGAAGTGATCTCACTTGGGGTACGTCTTCACTACCGGCCATATCGGCAGGTAGCAATCGATTTCTCGGGAATCGATATATCGCTTCTCATCTAGACACGATATATTGATCCCCAAACGAGCTCCTGTCGACTCCGGAACTCCACCAGCGCGAACTGCGGTAGCGGAGTCGACAGGGGGAGCCGTGGACGTCGATCCCGCGCCGTGAGGATGGTAGGTAACTCGATCTAAGATACTTCGGCTTCAGCTATGCTATTCACGTAGCTGAAGTTGCGTATTTTAGATAGATTTCTCCCCCTAGTGTAGACCAGCCCTGAGACTAAAAAGAGCTCTGTACAGATCACCTGATTCTGTATGCTTTAGATATCTGGGAAATAGCAGCCAGTTAGCTATGCTGTCATGAATTTTTTCATTCCTCCTCCCTTAGGAGAAAATAAGAGAGATTAAAGGCAGATAACAACATCATTTTTCTTCTCCTGTCTATATTTTACATCCTGTCAATTTGCACCATTCTACTTTCTGATCACCACAATGCAAGTACGTTCTCCTGTTGGCATTCTTTCACTGCAAGTTGTGATCATTGCAGCACTCAGAAGCATGCTAGGTCCCTGCTATGAAGAGCGTACACTATAATATTACATGCAATACAAGTGAGAGTGACAAACAAAAGACCAGGAAGGGCTATGTGGAAAGAACTAGGGTTATAAGTGCTAACATTAAACAGTTACTCAGTTCAGTTATGAGTACATCTAGATGGTTCAGTTACTGTATAACATGCACACGTGTATGTTAATTAACTCACTTCTGATAGGAGACCAGCAGGAGTGAGTTTTTAGACAGGATCTGAATGAGAAGAGGTGAGTGTCCTGGTGAGTAGGAATGCGGAGGGCATTCTGGGCATAAGGGGCATCCCGGAAGAAGGTACTGAGGTGGCTTTGGGAGGAGGAAATGCAAGAGACAGCAGGGTTTGCTGTTCGGACAGTGCTTGGAGTTTCTGATGAAGGGGAAGCTACAGTATCCCATGCTACTGCAGTGTCCCTGGAACATACAATGGTTAGCAAAATGGCAATTTTTCTACATATTTGCTGCTTTCAAGAAGGTACTCAGCTTCCATCTCCAGAAGAGTCACTTTGTGACTGATCCAACAGACGGTGCCACTCTAGGAGGCTTTGGATTGAGCTCACATCCGTGAGAAATTGATAGCACAAGGTTCCTCTGTATGGTCCTCCATGGCTCAGAGAGGCGACACCCACGAAAGCTTATGCCCAAATAAATCTGTTAGTCTTTAAGGTGCCACCGGACTCCTCATTGTTTTTGTGGATACAGACTAACACAGCTGTCCCGCTGATACTTCATCCCTCCTTTACTGCTCTAAACTCCTGCAAGCCCAGCACCACAGCCTGAGTGTCTGCAATACAGTGACTCAGGCTATAGGGGAAAAATTAATTCTCTTTGCAGAATTACACTCTTGTCAGTTCAAAGAGGAAAAGAAATAGATAATTGGTTTTTTCCTGAAAGAAGAAAAAAATCCATAAGACTGGAGGGGGTTTCGTTGATATTTTTTAGACATCTCTTGCCTGTGCAAAAGCAAGGACTGTGCACGGTTCTCTGCTGGTTCCCCTTTCATCATTCTTAGTGTGACAATCAATCTTGGAAAACGCTCTTTATTCCATTCGCCCTATGGAACAGCCATATCAAACACATGACAGACCCATGAAGGAATATAACAAGAGAAGATATGACAATGCCATTTAGGGGAGGTCTAATGTAGCTGAGTTGTGCTTTACAAGCCATTCCCTCTGGCACAGTTTAAGTTCAACAAAAAAAAAAATAGAACGTTGCATTAAAAAAAAAGTGAGTCAAAGGGAAAGATAATAACTTCTTAGGCTAAATGGAATCTAGGGATGCTAGAAGTGCCCCCCTGTGGTTTAATTTAGCCTTCATGACTCACCATGTGTGCTAGCCATGGTGACAGCTATTAATTCTGGTGGCTGGGAGAGTCACAATTGCTGGTATGAACAGTGGTGATGTTGATCATGTGAGTAATAATCACTGTCAAGGCAACAGATGCTGCTGTATCAATTGTTCTAAAGGCAGATATTCCTGATGCAACAGGATGGTGCCCTTGACTTAACATCCTCAACGACCAGGCTGTTGGGTGATGAGGGATGCAGAGGCTTTAACAGCCCATGAGTCACAGATGGTGTAAGACTTTGAGTAGCAGACCCCAGGGCTGCTGAATGGGTGTTCTGGCAGGAATGGATCTTCCTGTCTTGCTTTTTGGCTGCTGGGCAACTAGGCAATTAATCTTTCCACCAGACTGCTGCCATATCCCCAGCTTGATTCCAACGTATTGAACCAGGAACTTTTTGAAGGGCATGAGATTTTCCAGGCACTCTAGGCACAGTGCTGGTGCTTTCCGGGATGGGAGGCAGGAAGCCAACGACCACTGAGCCCTGTGACTCCACTTGCCGACAGTTAGAAGTGGGCTGGTTTGTCTGTTTCCCTCAAGACACTCAGGGGCCCCAATATTTTCACAGGGGAAAAAAGTTGCCAGAAATGCTGTACCCTGATGTGGCACGCTTGGAGCTAAAGCGTGTGTTTAGGCACAGCCCTGAGCAAGGCTTGGTGGGTGAGCTGCATCACCCCAGGAGTAGCCCTGGGATGCACTGAGCCTCAGACACCCATGTAAGTCACAACTCCTGCCCTGTCTCCTCCCTGCCCTAGAGGCTGATGCCAGCAGTAATCACCATTCTCTCCATGTTGGCTCAGCTACTCTGGCAGACAAGCCAGATGGAGACAATTCTCTGCCCATTCCCGAACCCTCCCCATCCATCTGCTCTGGGGAGGGAAGAAGTGGGTGGCGTAATGCCACCTGTTCCTGTGTGCCCAGATGCAAGTTCTGTCCAGCCAGGGTAGAATTAAATCATCTTCTCTCTTCCACTCATCCCTGACTATGTTGCCAGAGTAATGATCTAACCCTCACATCATGGAGAACCTAAAGGGAAGCCGTTTGCACTGCTGAAAGCCGGGACCACAGAAAGGCAGGTGCTGGAATGCGAACGGACACTGAAATGAAAACAAACAGGGAGACACCTGCAAACACTTGCTGCACTGACATAGCTGCTTTTGTTAAGCGTGGTCTTCAGCGTTTTCAGTGTCAATGGTTCCGTTCAGAGCACCGCCATTAATGCCATCTGTGCTTTGCTTGGAATAACAAAAGCACTTACGCACGTGCCTAACTTTAAGTACATGCATAAGCCCCATTGACTTTTAGCAGAAATCAGGTACACGCTTGAAGCTAAGCACCCACTTAAATGCTTTGCTGAACGTGGGCTCTAAAAAGCAGCAATGGCCTATCAGAGTGCAGTGGCCTCTAGAATCTCAGGCCTATGATTGGCAACTGGATTTGAAACCCTCTGCCATCAAGGGGAATGGTTTGTCAGTCTCTTATTTCCCTGTTCCCAGAATCACCAGCAGCAGCCATCAATTTCTTTACATTAAAAAGTAATGCAAGTGCCCAGCTCTGTGATTCACAGCAGGAGAGCAGCTCAACTGGTGGCTAGAACTGAGAAATAGGGGGAGATTTGAGAGGTAACTGAATGGTAAATATTGACACCATCAAATCACTTCTCTTCATAGCACTCACTCTTCCCCTCTCCCTTGCAAACTTTTTACAACGGTTTTGTATTTTAATATTAAATGTAGCAAGTTCTCAGCCTCACCTGTGCTGTTAGCAGGGAGTGAGTGGAGAGGAATTCTATCCAAAGCTAGTTTGATTCTTGGTTTTTGGAAATTTGGGGGCATCAAGCAGGCATGTTAGTGCTTTTCCGCCTAGTCTAGTTGTCATAAACAGATAGCTAAGGGTTAATGTTCTTTTACCTGGAAAGGAGTAACCTGAAACACCTGACCAGAGGACCAATCAGGAAACAAGACTTTTTCAAATCTGGGTGGAGGGAAGTTTGTGTCTGAGTCGTTTTTTCTTTGTCTTGTGTCTGTCCCTCTCGGCTATGGGAAGGATTTTTCTGTCTCCTGCTTTCTAATCTTCTGTTTCCAAGTTGTGAGTACAAAGATCATAAAACAATAGGGATTATTGTTTTTTTTTCTTTTGTATTTACATGTGTGTAGTTGCTGGAGTGTTTTGAATTGTGTTCTTTTGAATAAGGCTGTTTATTCATATTTCTTTTAAGCAATTGACCCTGTATTTGTCACCTTAATACAGAGAGACCATTTTTATGTATTTTTCTTTCTTTTTATATAAAGCTTTCTTTTTAAGACCTGTTGGAGTTTTTCTTTAGTGGGGAACTCCAGGGAATTGAGTCTGTAGCTCACCAGGGAATTGGTGAGAGGAAGAAGTCAGGGGGAAATCTGAGTGTGTTAGATTTACTAGCCTGACTTTGCATTCCCTCTGGGTGAAGGAGGGGGGTGGGGGGAGAGCTTGGTTCTCTCTCTCGGTACTTGTATTTCCAGGACTGGAAATAGGGAGGGTGGAATCCCTCTGTTTAGATTCACGGAGCTTGCTTCTGTGTATCTCTCCAGGAACCCAGGGAGGGAACACCTGGGAAGGAGGAGGGGTAAGGGAAATGGTTTATTCCCCTTTGTTGTGAGACTCAAAGAATTTGGGTCTTGGGGTCCCCAGGGAAGGTTGTTGGGGGGACCAGAGTGCCCCAAAACACTCTAATTTTTTGGGTGGTGGCAGCTTTACCAGGTCCAAGCTTGTAACTAAGCTTGGAGGTTTTCATGCTAACACCCATATTTTGGACGCTAAGGTCCAAATCTGGGAATATGTTATGACACTAGTGTCACTGTGGTTAATATGCTGGTCCTTTATTAGTTGTGCTGTGGTAGCACCTAAAAACCCCAGTCATGGACCAGAATCTCACTGTGCTAAATGCCATACAAATGCATAACACAGGCACTTGCTGTACATAGGTCTCTGACAATGCCTGTAGCATTTAAGTAGCTGATTTCATTTAATCAAAAGCTATTGAAAACAGTTCATTATAATGATGCTTGATTTGGAGCTGGAGGGAGAAAAGAGAGCACTATCCTGCACTGGAGGGGCACCACTTCAGCCCATTTCCAGATGACCCTACGACTTCAATAAAGCACAATCCAAAACGTAAAGGGGAAGCCACAGGGGCACTGCTGATGGCTGTATTACCAGAGGCTCTGTCCCTTCTGAAACAGGGTAGCAAAATCCCATAGCAAAATCCCGTAGCATGGCACAGCTCTTCTCACACTGTTTCCAGGCCACTGCCAGGTTGGAGCTCAACAGGTAACTGTCCAGCAAATGCCTCCTGAAAAACTGCGGCAGCAGCAGTAAGTGCTAGCCAAGAATTAAACCTTGATCCCCCCCAGGGCTACCAATCCTTCATGGTGCTCTGACTGCACTGGGATAACAGTACAGCGCTCCAACATCTCATTCCATACATCATTTGCAGCCCATTGCAGTAGCCACCTAAAATCAGCAGGGCTTAAACATACTATTTGAACGGGGAAGTTCTGCAGTGCCTGAAGCTGTATATTAGGTCCTGCCACCAGTTTTGTTTTTACTGCAGAGACAAAGTCATTCATCATTAAGTTCCATGCACACACCTGCCCATGCTAATCAAAACTTCTCCCGCGACACACATTTCCAAAGATATATCAAGGTAGACAAAGAGCTGTCAAACTAAAATACATACAAATTAAGTCATAAATAGGAAACTCCAGACCGCAAGACCTGGCAAAGAAAAAATACTAGGGTCCTTGAGTAAAGGGCATTTATGGACAGAGTTGGAATCATGCCGGTCAGGAAGGCAGTCAGACTGAACAGCTTTTACGGAGCAGGATTTCCCAGGCAGACCAATCAGCTCAAGCTCATCTAGCTCAAAACTATGGGCCTGGTCCAGAGAGGTACTGAATGCTGAAAAGTCAATGGAAGTTGAGGGGGAATGGCACTTCTTGGGATCAGGCCCTAATTTCTCTTCTCCTCGGAACTGCTTAGTTTATTGTGGGAAGGTTTAGTCTTTGTATGATGTATAATCAGAAATAGAAGTCAGCAGAAAGTTTAATCTCCCCAAATGCCCTTCCTGTAGTAAGCAAATACACTGGGTCAATTAGTCTTTGTGACGTTACAGAGAGCACCAAACATCCTGATCCTCTTTGCACAGAAGTTGCAATTATTTTTTTCCCGGACAAATAAAGCTTCCTTTATCAGTCCCAGATCTTCTGGCTTTCTGTGGTGCAGCTCTCCTAACTCCAAAGCCTTACCTTCACTACCAAACGTAGCTATATTTCTGCATTGGTGATAAGTAACAACAGTGGAAATTGTAGAATAGGCACGGCTCAAGCATTGTCACCACTGTGTAAAAGCTTAAATTCTGTCTCCACTGTTGCTAGCATTGATGGAGAACTGCAGCGCTGAAGATTGTCAGCGTAGATGCTTTAAAACAGCTTTAGAAAGGTCACCTGATTAGCCACGGTAACTAAACTAAGCTATTCAGAGGTGAACCATTTTTCACCAAGGAGAGAAGTATTGATCCATTACTGAGTTTTTAGTAAGTTTTCCTCTGATGGATTTCAATGTACAAGAAAAACAAAAGAAAATAAAGACAGAGCGTCCAAATGCCCCATACTCAACTAAAGATAATTTTTCATTTTCTTTAGTGAGTTGGAGGATAGTAAATAATGGCTGGGAGTCCTCATGGAGATGACTGGCTGCTGGCTGACATAACAAGACCTGTCTGATTCCAAAGGGACAGGTGTTTATCTCTCAATTGGCACTTTTGTGGGAAGTCTCTGACCAAGAGGACAGGGAAGGAACCCAGATTCCCCTGTTGTTTCTAGAGGTAATTCCTGTGCAACAGGGTTGAGGCACATCAGTGGAGACACATGAACAAAGCCTGAGCTGTTTTTACGCATCTATCATCAGTCCTTGAGCCTGTGAATTCAGTGTCTTTGGCAAATACATTCACATTGACATGCCCATTTTCCTGCCCTATGCAGCTGAAACACTAGCCTTGCTGTTGTGATGCTCTAAGAAAAAGTACTTTAATTCATATAAAAATTGGCCTTTTTAGCTACTACTCACAGAGATAATAAGTGTAGGGTTTCAGTAAACTACTAGAGCACTCGAAGGAGAACCATAATTTGTTAATGAGAAGGCACACAGAATTTCCCCAGCTGTAAACAGAGACCAATACACATGTGTGAAATGATCCAACAAGCTCAGCCATCCTCACTGCAAATTAGATTATTATACACATTAGCAGTGAGGGTCTCTTCCAGGCCCTCCATTTGTGTTTGTTTTTCCACTGAATTTTTTAAATGCCACAGGGAGACATTTATGGGGACAAAACAACAGATCTGGTTTTCTCCAAATATATTCCTGGGTGATTAATATGCAATGAGAAGATTATATCAGCCCTAGCTTCCTGAGGAAGGAGAAAAATGCTCATAATAAACCAAACACAACTGAAAAAAACTGAGAACCCATATGCCCAGCCCTGAGGCAGATCCAACAGAATATCAGGATAAGCCATGGCAATTGCCAAGATTTCTCTACTAGATTTCACACATATGCACATTCATCTAACTGCTATGCAGCTTTATTTCCAATACAAATCATGATTTAATGACTTCCCTCCTCTCAGCATTATTAAAGCCTAACTCAAGCCACTTACCAGCACTGTCCAAATCTCAGACAAATGGAGATGGATGAAAATCAAACAAGTACAAAAAAATCTAGCAGGGGTGAAATTATTATACAAATTTCAAGGAAAAATTGACACTTAAATAATCTGAGGGAGCAAATGCTGAATTGTGAAGTCCTCTCACGTGCCACTGAGGTGTGTGCGGGGGAAGGCAGCGGCAGAAATTATCCATTACAGTTCGTTAATTTTAATTCCAGCTTCTTGTGTGTGAAGGCCTTGGCCAGGTGCCTATTTCCGTGAGCCTCACAGAATGCCAACGGGAACCGGCCCATGCAACTAAAGAACATCTTGTTTACCAGATGGAACCTCTGAATAGGGACTTGAGTGTAATGGACAGAAAAGTAACTCTCTCTGGAATTGCTTTAGCCACTTTTCTCGGGGCAAATTCTGAGACCACAGGTAGGTTTAAAAATAGGGAAGCAAGACGCTCCTCACCATCTAAAAAATAGGTCAACATTAAACTGGAAAAAATACTGGAAAACAGGGTTGGCTGAAAGTTTTCCATCAACACTTCCCCCACTACCTGAAAATTAAGTTTTCAGCAAAATAAAAAATGTGGATGTAAAAGTGTCTCCTTCCCTCACATTTTTTTCATTTTTCAGCTGAAGTTTTCCAGTTTGGGGCTACAGGGAAGGCTCTTTTCCTCCCTTGCAGCTGTCCCAGAAACGAATCACAACTGATTCTCACAGCAGCTCTGCAAAGGTAGGTGTAGCAGCAGGGCTGGCTCTACGGTTTTCGCCGCACCAAGCAGCACACCGAATTGCTGCTGCGGACAGGGGCAGTCCGTGTGCCGTTAAGGCGGCACGCATGTTTCTGCAGCGGTGGCAATTCGGCGGCAGCTTCTGTCTTCAGCCGGAAGACAGAAGCTGCACCACCATGGACAGCTGACCATAGAAGCTGCCGCCAAATTGCCGCCACCACCGCCGTGGGAACGCGCGAGCTGCCCTAACAGCACATGGACTTCCCCCGCCATCCGCAGCGGCAATTCAGCATGGTGCTTGGGGGCAAAAACACACGGACTGCCGCCCCTTCCAGATTGTCGCCCCAAGCACTTGCTTGGAATGCTGGTGCCTGTAGCCGGCCCTGTGTAGCAGAATAATTTTTGTTTTACAGGTGAGGAAACTGAGGATACAAGAGACTTGCTCAAGCCCCTCAGCAAGATGATCCAGGAGGCCTTTTCCTTCTCTAGTTTACAGGATCCTACAACTACTATTAACCACATCCAGACCATGCCCAAATAAGCCCTCCAGATAAATGCCCTGAGGAGTAGAATTCAAGGGTGGAATTCTAAATAGCAAGTCTCACAAGCTACAAAAATAAAAGTAAAATCCAGTCATGAAGCAAATTTAAGTTCCGTCTTGGAATCACCAGAGAGAAAACCATTGTGAAAACAAGGGATTTTTCCTCTGGCTTGAATTCATCAGCTCTGTCAAAGATTTTGAGGGCAAGCATTATGTAGCATTGGCGAGGGAACTGTATCCAGCTACTTGCTATTGTTACAGTTGCTGTGTTCTGCACTATGACCATTATTAGAGTGCTGTCTGCAGCGTTGTTGTAACTGCGTTGGTCCCAGATTATTAGAGAGAGAAGGTGGGTGAGGTAATATCTTTTATTAGACCTGAGCTCTGTGAAACTCAAAAGCTTGTCTCCCCCACCAGTCAAAGTTGGTTCAATAAAAGATATTACCTCACCCACTTTGTTTCTTGTCAGAATATAGAATAATTGTTAATTCTACATCAGCCACTGCCCACCTTTGGAGATCTGCGGGAGGTAACACTGGGCATTCTTTTACCATATGCTTCGAAATCAATTAGCATTGCTGGATAGAATAAGCAGCTCCTAAACACTCAAACTCAGGGTTGCCAAAATGTCATGGGAGAATATTAATGTGGTTTTAATTTACTGGGTTTCTGTGCAACCCATCTCCACCCTTCTGTAACTGCAGCCTTACAGCGCTATGAGGAAAGAAAAACAGATGTGCCAATCCGTTGGTGCCACGCCACCCTATCAGCCAAGCCCAGGTCTCTGCATCTGAGTGGAATGCATGAGATCAAAACCTGCCCTTCAGGACACAACAGAGGGAAAAGCAACTTGAAAGGGCCCCAAGTCTTGACAGCTAACTGCCACCTGGGGTAAGCAGAAGGCATCGTCGCTTTTGAAGCCATTGCTGACAAACATTAAAAGATTAATTTGGAACCACTGGCTGACAAGCCACAAGGGCGGCGACCTGAGAGAGAAGAAACTGTTTGTAAAGAGAGAATGCTGCCCATGGCATTCCAAATGGCAGCCATTTGCAAGGCCTGGGATTTACTATAAACTGAAAGACAACAACTGGGTGATTATTAGAAAAAAGGGAACAATAAAACCTCATTTATGGACGAAGAAAAGTAATTGCACCTCTGCCCACCTGGGTTACTCTGTCCAGAATGACCAAGTCACAGAGAATCTGTGAAATGTCAACTACTCAGAGTTTGACAAAGCTTGGAATTTGGCCGCCTCTTTTCTTACTTATGCCAGGATTGTAGCTCTAACTCAATGGTTCTCAAACGTTTGCGCATGCTGGTGACCCCTTTCATACAGCAAGCCTCCGAGTGTGACCCCCCCCTCATAAATTAAAAACAATTTTTAATATATTTAACACCATTATAAATTTTAGAGGCAAAGCGGGATTTGGGGTGGAGGCTGACAGCTCACAGCCCCTCACATAATAACCTCATGACCCCCTGAGGGGTCCTGACCCCCCATTTGAGAACCCCTGTGCTAACTGTTCATAGGTGCATTCTGATTGGCTACAAGTAATATCACTGTCTGCTGATGTCATACTCATCTTTTAACTGCCTCCACTATACAGGTATGACATCAGATGGTTTAGATTCTACGTTACAAGCATGCGCCAGCAAATTCGCTAAGGGTGACTAGAAAAGTTTCCACTCTCTTCAATTTTCCCAGTGGAACTGGATCAAGCAGAATTGTATAAGAGCCATCCCAGTCACTGGAAAAAATAGTCTGTAAGACCAGCATTAACATCAAGCCTGAAAACAGAAGAATGCATATGAACACTAGAGCAGCTCTTAATCCTTTGCAGCAGCAGAAACAAAATGCTTATAAACATCCACAGCACTCTATGGCCCCTAATACTGAGGTATCTGATTGCCTGAATATTCATCTTCACAACATTGTGGGGCATTTTACAGATGGGAAACTGAGGCACAGAACGACTAAATAACTTGCCCAAAGTCATGCAGGAAGTCTGTGGCAGAACTGGAAACTGATTTTGGAATCCCAAATCCCAGACTACAACCATAACCACTGGGCTGTCCTTCCTCTCCAAGCTCCCTTTGCCAATATCCCTGTAAGATGGAAAAATACTTTTCAGAGGTGGAAAATGAGCTGCGGAGGGGAATAGCGGCTTGGTCCAAGTATACTCAGTGAGTCCATTTCAGAGCCAGGAAAAGAACCCAGATTTTCTGATCCCCACTGCAGGGGTTTAGCCGCACAACCGTGCCCTCACTCTTGGCATTGTATCTGGAAGGATTAAAAACTTTCACAAGGGAAGAGTCAGTGACGGAACCTGGCAGAGACCAGGTGCATGAAAGTCTGATACCATTAGGAATTAATTCCTATACAAAAGCTTAATTTTACAATGGTAAATTAAAAATATTTTAAGTGAGATGGAGTTGAGCTGCTAAATTCAGTTCTGGGTCAGGAGTTGGACCCCAACGTGTACCCATACACACCATTCATGCCTCCCAAATTCAGAGCTGTTTGGATCTGGGCTTTGGGATCAACACATTGTTTGCTTAAATAGGTCTAAAAAGCTCCATAGATACCGTTCTTTGTTCTGGGCAACCGTAACATAGGGCTGATATGTTCAGCACAACAATCACATCGTACAATAAAACAAAGGGTGGCTCACCTGACCTGCACACAGAAATATCCACCAGTCACAAATTTCAACTCTTCCAATGCTCAGCCCATGCCCTCCCCTACAGCCTGGAGAAAAAGCTGGGCTGTGTAGAGTGCCCGCAGGTTAACAGATCTGAACTCTGGAGAAGGGAGGGAGGAAGCGAGCTCCAAAACAGAACTCTCACAGACAAAACTGCCCCAGCAGCTTGAGCACCGCTGCTGATCTCAGCTGGGGCCATCTGGCCCAGGGAGAGAGGCGATTTCTAAGGTAACCAAGGCAAATCCATTTTGCAGGTTAGACACTATGGGAACCTACTTAAATTCCTGCTATGAAGAACCCACTAAGTAAGCAGGCTACAGCATTCTGTGCTCGCTTCAGTTTCTGAGCAGCCTTGTGGTGTTGCCACATGAACAGCACATCGCAGAAATCTAATCTTGAGGTGGAACAGACCGGTGTGACCGGCCCTGCACCAGAGGAAGGGCTGCAGGGTTCTTGTCTGATACAGATATTTTAAAAAAACAAATTAAAAAGCCATCTTTGTCACAGCCTTGATCCATCCCAGTGCTGGACCCAGCTCCAAAATCCCAATCAGGGCTGTAATTCCAACATCCTTATTCCCCAAGCTCAGGGAGGTGGGTTCAGACTGGTCTTCTATTACCTCAAAGCCCAAAAGATGGGGGGAGGGAGCTGAAATGCCAAAGACATGGGAAGAGAGAAATGATTCTGACAGCCAGGTGCAGCTCAGTGAACGTGACTCAGGAAAGCCAAAGCAGATGCGTATGGTGAAGTCTTACCAAACACAGGGTCAGAGACGGGATACACAATTCCTCCTGACTCAGCAATCTAAATATTGTTTAGGTGTCGGCATTTCAGTCCCTCTAATAAAGGCAGTGGCCTTGCTCTGGGGGTTCCAAAGAGTAGCTATTGTATGGATCTCTGTCCCTGAGGTGTCCTGCCCAAAGTGTCTTGATAGAGTTGGTCAGGAACCCTGTAAAGTAACAAGATATTTGCTGCTCTAAATGCCTGTCTCTAGGGAGCTCAGCAGCTGACATAACTGTGTGACACACCTGTTACCTATCTCCAGCTTTTGTGGGACTCTGTAAGGGGCAGGGGAGGGAGCAGGATTCCACCTGTCAGCTGCTGATGATCCTGTTTCTCTTTTCTGTACCGAATGCCCTAGGCTGATATTAAAAAAGCCAAAGAATCCATTTTGTATATTGCAAATAGAATTCAATCTTACAAGGCCACATTTGCTGGAGAAAACCTTCTGCTCAAGAAATGATAAAAAAAAAAACAGTGCAGAGGGTTATGGCCCAAAAAAGGGAATTTTAACACTGACATGGAAATGTGTTTGACAGCGGGTGGAAAACACGCACACGCACACACACACGTACGCACACACACACTCCACTCAGCAGCTTGGTTGTTAATATAAAAGGGCTTTAATGGACTCTACAATCACATTGGACCTCTCCGCTGTTCTAATTGCGTTTGGGAGCCTGCAGAGAAGTACAAGCCGTTTGTTAATGCCTGGCTGCCCCGCTGGGGGAGAAGTCATCACTGGCTGTTTAGAAATGACACTTTCCAAACACTCTGGGATGGTTCTCCCTCCCGCTGAAGTGCTTGATCTTTAAGAGATGTTGAGTTTAGACTGTTGCTATTTTCCTGGGGAGACGCCAGCCAGGGATCTAGCTGTTTTGCTCACGGTGGCAAGCGGCCAGAGCAAAGCTCCATTTACTTATTTTTTCTTGAAAAAAGAAAACAAGCAAATTCTCTCTTAGAATGTAGCTTTTTTTAAAAAAAGGGGGTTAAACAATGGCTCCTCGGATTCATTTCATAGCTACTTCTGCTCAGCCCTTTGTGCTTTTCAAGCCAATCAACTGAGCTCTCTACAGTGTGCCATGGGGAGAGAAGAGAGAGTGTTTCAGAAAAGGCCTTAAAAACAAGCTATTCTGCGTGCACATTTCTGCTCTCCTAAGATTGCCCCAGGGCAACTGGCCAAAAAGTCCCCTCTTTCCCAGCTGCATGCACAGGGTATGATTCTGTTGCAAAATTGCTTTTTTGTATTAAAAAAAAATCCTTTTATCTGGTGTGTCAGAGAAATCAGCAGCACATGAAATGGGAAGGTACATGCAAGTGCAGGTATTTTCATGTCCTACAGCTGGCCAGCGGCTGCCTACCAAACACAGCCGCCTTAATCTGCCCCAATGCAGCAGGGTATTTAAAGCATGAGCTAGGTCGGATTCTTGCTGTGGCTTCTCAGTGTTGTTTCCTATCATATGTTCCTTTCTGTGAAGTCTCCCTGCACCATTAACTCAACTCAATACAGGAATGAATGGCTGCAGCTGAATCTGTTTAAATTCCCCCATTTTGGTTCCCATATTCAATAGCCAAGCTCCCCAAAACCCTGTTTCTAGGAACAGTTAAAGACGCATGTCTTAGACAGAGCCAGATTCTGCACTGTGTTGCACCCCGCTGGGCTCAGGGAGGTTGCACAGGTTGAAATACAATCAGCCCAGATCAGCCCTTTGAGACAAAGAAATAACTCCAATGGCTCTCCTATGTACCTAAGGCGTGAACTGAGCCAATCCTTCAATGTCCCAATGAAAAGTGCTCCGAGTTCTGTACACCAGGGGAAATACAGGTCTCCTACTTCTTCGCTTTTAGATGTTCAAATATCAAACACCTGTAGAACGTATTATTTTGAAACAAGCCCACTTCCATTTTTCTGCACTGGACCCTGAGCCACCATGTTTTTACAGATGAAATCACTGAAATGTTAAATATTAAGAGAAAAATAAAGCCTACAAGTCTAAGCCATGGGTTTCAGTCTCACAGCCAACTAATCTGCATCCCTGGGAACAGTTTGTAATACGTTTTTTTTTTTTTTACTTCTGCCACCACTTTATTATTTCAGCCTAAACTCCCAGCAACAATTCTCATAGCTCGGCTTAGTGGGACTGCCAGAGACTGTGCAGCATCTGGCTTTGGAGGAGATGGAATATCTTAAATAAGCCATTCACCACTTCGAAGCAATCTTCCCTCTTTTGTTACCTGTAAGCGGCAACACTGATGTGTAAAACTCTTGATTCAAACTGCCATCTCAGTTATCAGGAAGTGGCACATACAAGAAGAAAGCAAATCAGTGACAGAATTCAGGAAGCCACGCTCAGTACAAGCTCTGAGGGCTAGACCAGGGTTCACGAGATCAATCCATTCTTCTCACAGGCTATGAGCTGTTTCCAGCTAACACTTCGTGCTCCGCATCTAACCTGCAGAATGTCAGAATCACATCTTAGTTCACTTCAGTGGAAATGCAGCTAAGCGCTTGTTTAAACTGGGAGTTGAGCCACTGTGGTTGGCAATGGTGCAGGGATGCCAAGCCTACCCTAATGGACCGCAGCAGTGCACCAGCTGAAAGCCCACCGACAAGGGGAATTGGGCACCTCATGTTTTGTTGCTGTTCCCACTCCCACTTTCCCAGAGGCAGCGTCCCCACAGGTATCCTCTGGAATGTTGATACAAGTGACGGTCTCCTCTAGAACCCCTGCAGTTTCATTAATTCTGCAATGGCTCTTTGCCCCCTCAATGGGAACCTTGTGTCAGGTTTGCCCCAAAGAGGGGTGTGGAGTAAGTATCACACAAGGAAGGAAGAGTTGGGCAGACAGAGGTCTGGGCAGGTAGAGCATTGAGTCGCAGAGCCTGGCAGAGGGACGATGCCCCTTGTACTGCTCAGTCGGTACCTTTCTGGTTGATTCACAGCAGATGGACTCCTACAGGAGTTCCAGCAGTAAGCACGAGGCCATTTAAGGCCACAACACAGCTGTAACCTGACAGTCCCACCACCATTGGGAGGAATAAGCTGGCAGGGCGTGAACAGCCACAGAGAGTGAAGCTACCTGAATTGGCAGCTCTGCCAACAGAGTATCAGCCCTACCCTTCTAGGAATGTAGGTGCACTTCCCACAGGACTATGTATCATTCCGAGCTTGTAAGCACCTTAGATGAAGAGGGCATAAGGCAAGCAAACTGGCAGAGGGGAAACCACTAAGGGTGTGGAAGAACAGTGCCAAATGAAGTGAGGCTCAGATGGCTACAACGTGCTGAGACTACAGACACGTGCCTGCTTTGGTTCTAACCTACCTGCATGCTGCCTATTTGCAGCTTCCCAGATATTTGAGACCATGCCTCATGAAGTCAGCTGGCAAAGATCACGAGGTGGAGGGCACATGTTCCCCCGAGAGGGAACGTTTACAGGAAGCCAAGACTTGTGCTTGAGCTCAGCCAGAAAGCCAGCTGCTGAGCTTTCCATTCCAGACCCTTGGGAGCGCAGCATGCACACAGCAAGGTTCTCTATGGTATCCCCCAACCGCTCATGCCACCAGTAAGAGGAGCCCACAGATTCCAATGCCTTGCTTCTAGGGTACGTTCCTTTCTCCATCTATTCCAACTGGGACCACATCTGCTAATTCCAGAAGTGTGGCTATTTCCCCCCCTTGCCCAATGACATATGTAGAGAGGTTGCTTCTGAAACAGCTAATTCCTCCCAAGCAAATGCCAAACAAGTAAAACCTGACATGGGCAGAAGCTTTCCTACCATGACTCATTTGCTTTGGAAGGCTGAACTTGAAAAATCACCAAATTACACACTGGGAAATACAGTACATGATCAAAGGTGAGATAACCCATTTGTGCTGAGAAGGAACACAGTGCTGATGGGGTGAAAGGTTGAAAATAAACGGGGAATAAAAGGAATACAAAACAGAATAAACAGAATAGAAAGTGAGGGACAACATCTGCATCTTTACAATATTCAGGAAACACTATGCAGGAAGAAGCTAGGAACTGAATAAATGCAAGTGCAATATAGAACAATATTCTGACCCATCTAAGAAATGGCTCATAGCTCCATGCACACAGCAGCTGTGTGCTTACAGAAAGAGGCTGCAGTATTTGTGTATGCAAGTATTTTGATAATTTTCACGTGCGATCATACATAAATTATTCCTCAGATGTGAGATCATGCACCTATGATTGTAGTTCAAAATATGGTGCATAGGCACTTTGCACAGTGTTGTGTTATCACCATACAATAAGCTTCATTTTTATACTGCACAGATACTGTGTGCAAGTTAACAGTTTTGGGTAGCAGCACTGGAGGTCTCCATGCTGCCTTTCAGATCTGCTTTTGCTATTCAAAGAGACAGGAGTGCCTATAAAATTTTCAAAAGCAACTGGCTTTCTCCTAATCCTGCTGCCTAATTCACAATGGAACATTAGGGTTTTAACATGTCTACCAAAAGCAATGCACTCCACCCCCCTAAGAGCCACTGATTTGTTCCTTATATTTAAACAAAAATGTGCCACCACCCCCACCCCTCTAAACCTCATGCACCACTGCAGTCCTGCAATACCTTTGTCCGACATCACTCCCCAAGGATCCCATCCTCCGAGCTGGTAACAAGGGGCTGACCCCATGGACATCCTCTGTCGTTGCTGGTGGGACAGTTTTTACATGTGAATTGATCTCGGATGGGGAATTCTTCAGCTTGGCTCTTGCCATTCTAAGAGCTTTGGCTGCCTCCTACTTCTTCTTCTTTTCTCCCTGAACTCTCTCATACATAGCAATCCTTGTACTGCCTGCAGTTCAGAGCTGTCGGCATATACCACCTCCTTCCTCTAGTCACTCTCCCCACTTGCAGCTGCTCAGTGGAACACTCCTGCCTGTAGATTTATCTTGGTAGCGAGGGAAATTAAGGAAAAGTCCATGGTCGCACTGCTGTTATGAATTGAGTGCCAGGCAGTAAAACAGCAGAGACAACAATAGATTCATAATGCAGAAGCCTGTATAACGGTTTCACTTCATAAATGAAAAACATATTTGTATAGTGCAGGATATCCTTTGCCTTGTCTGGCTGATTATTAAAATGACTGGATTGGTTTTATTACTTCACCCAAGACAGCAATGGCTTGTGAGACAAGGGATCACAGAAATTCTTCTCCATTCCTGTACGTGGGGATGCTATTCCCCCCCACCCCCCCACACGTTTCTTTTTGTAAATGTCTGAGTGAATTTTAATGCTGGTAAATGACAATCTCAGAGGCTGAGTCTCACACAGCACTGGGAGAATCAGTACAGGCTTCCCCCACATCACCCTGTTTACACACCTCAAACCTGACTTAGAAGGAGCACCTCTGTGGGTGAAGGGGAAGTCCATTCAGCATGGGCCATTAAGTCCTTGGGCTGGCTACTGAGATGGCTACCATTCATTAGCACCCATCATAGTGGTGGTTTTGGTGATGTGGGCATTATCCCCATGAAACTGGACTTTCACTCATCAACCTCACTGCTCCTTGTCTTTTCAGCTACCATCAGTTGCTAACAGCTTTCAGACACTACTGGTTTAGGTTGGATTCAAACCAGTGACTTTTAAAGTAACCGGCTCTTTATCCCACTACCAATGTAACCTGTGCTTCTTTGGTTAAAATATAACTTTGTCAGGCAAGTTCTCCAAGGATGCTGAAAAGTAAATAAAACTTAATTATTAATAAAAATGTCACTCACATTTTAGTTATCATCCAGGAGGTTCCCACTGATATTCCTCACTTCAGATCAGTTTGCAACACATCAAACAACAGGGACAGGAGGGCCTAGCTGCCTTCCAGATTCTAGTAAAGAACTCTGGCCGGGTTAGTGCGTAATTGAAATATTTAGGCCAGTCAAGTGTGCGGTGGGAGTTTCAGCACCAAGGACAGTACTGAGGGTGCCTATTGAAGAGTTATATGCTGTTTACTTTAAACAAATATTTAAGCTGATATGTGAGAACAAGACTGAGGCTGTACCATATTCTGCACGTTGCTGAGCTGCTATTAAGATTCCACATGCTAAGCAAGGTTAAGCGAGTCAAGTACTTGGATGGAAGACATAAAATAAACGTGCCAGCTCTTAAACAGCCCCATACACACCTTGATCATCCTTACATGGTAATATTTCAGTTAAAGCCTTGTGATTAGTTTCTTACAATCATACTATCTCACTCATTCCTCACATAAATTGATTACATATTCACAAGCATGAATACAATTGGTGATATCCAGCTTTAAGCAAGCAGCTAACATCAGCCGGGACTTCCACTGCTGTTTGTGGTTTTGACAGGAAACTGTGCAAACCGTACTTCAAGAGCAAAGTAAGGAAGCTGTTCAAACTGCTTGAAAGGGCAGATGTGGGGGAAGGGGGAGGCATGGGCTTCCCCTCCTCCCCATGGAGCAGGAGCTGCTGCTGCCTGGGGGAGGCCAAGCCATTCCAGGGGCCGCGTCTGGCTATACTGCAGACTAGGCATTTAATGCTTAATTATACTTTGCAAGCCCACTACAAACTGCTGATTTCTCATTTCAACATTCACATTAACCTGAAATCACTACTGAGTGGCAGGCTGGAGAAAGGAGATGGAATTGTTCAGAAAAAGTGATGCTGGGTATAACAATTGCTGAAATGTGACTGAAAAGAGGGGGATTTCTCATTAGATTCAACTGAATCCATGGCAAATGCATCATTTAATATTTTCCTTTTGTTTAAGTAGTTTCCAATATTGGCTGCCAAAACTCCTTTTGTGCAACCATTCAACATATGAATAATAAATGTGGTCATGCATGTTAGATCTACTCAATGAAACAAGAGGGCTTTAAAAATTACTATGATAAATGCATTTGGTATTTTGACATATTAGCAAAAGCTGTGAGAGTGGAGAAATTCTCTAAAAATCAGCAAGTACAGCAACTTCAAAATAAATCTTTTAACAATATGGAGCCCTAAGTAAGCTATATAACCCATAGCAGAACTTTAAGCAATGACAAAGAACTTCTCTTTATACACTACATTTTGCTAGAAAACTTTTATGCAACTGAATTCATTAGTATTTAACTTGTGGACATTTATTTTGCTCTTACGTGTACTTCTCCATGGAGGCTGGTTGGGTTCTTTGGAAATTGATATTACAAACACTTTACAGCGCTGCAACTTTCTCGCTCAGGGGTGTGAAAAAACACCCCCCTGAGCGCTGCAAGATACAGCGCTGTAAAGCGCCAGTGTAAACTGTTCCCCAGCGCTGGGAGCGCGGCTCCCAGTGCTGCAAGCTAATCCCCACGGGGAGGTGGAGTACATGCAGCGCTGAGAGAGCTCTCTCCCAGCGCTGGCACTGCGACCACACTCACACTTCAAAGCGCTGCTGCGGCAGTGCTCCCGAGACAGCGCTTTGAAGTTTCGAGTGTAGCCAAGCCCTTAAAGAAATACTCGAATTATGACTCATTAGAGTAACTAATCTGAAACCGAAAACTGGCCTCATGCCTCAATTTGAATGTAAACTCTATTGAACAGCCGGAGAATTGGATTGTTTCCCCCACCCGAGGCCCATTGCTATAGTAAAATCTTCCTTTGGCTCTACTCAGAGACATGTGCCTGGCTAGCTAGAAATGTGCTCTGTACAAAGATCAATATGGGCGACATCTCTGGTTTGGAGGCATCAACAAGAAAATGGAGCCACGGGAGCCAGTTTTCTTTTGCAGCCTCAGGTCAGTGAATGCGCCCACGACACACGCACAGCTCTGACCAGATCAGCAGCCTAGCCCTGGAAGGAAGGACGTAAAGTAAAATTAAAACATTTACACACAGTTTAAAATAACTAATTTGGAGAGAAAAATAATCAGCAAATCTTAAGCTTCAGGCTGACTTCCAACAAATCACCTTAGAAAAACTAAACTCCTAATCTGCTGGTCTTGGCACTGGGAAGGCGACTGGCACCTACTAAGATGAGTGCAGAGCTCCAGGGTAGATTCATTTGGAATGTGACGTGGTTTGTGGCAAGAATCCCCTGCAGCAGTGCAGAAAAATCCAGTCTGGATTTTTACCTACAACAGTCATGGCATGAAATATGCTGGCTAACTCAGGACCTCATCCAGTGCCCATTGAAGTCACTGAAAAGATCCTCATTGATTACAATGGGCTTCAGATCAAACCCAGTGCCTGCAGATCTCCCTTGATATGATCATTCATATGGAATGAGGCAGACAGACATAACCATTTGAATAGTCTCATATCATTCCTGCTCCCACATTATAAGAGTATTATTATGTCTTCACCCACACACAGCAATCTACATTTACAAAGAGTCAGCACAGAACAGCTAGCTGGTTTTATAGCATAGGGTCTACAAAAGAATCCATCACTGTCAACTCATGTTCATACTGTCACTTTGGAATATGCTACATGTACAACCACCACAGTTAATCTTCTTTGCGTTGGCATCGTATTCATGGAGAAGGTTTTGCCTCGCTTTGCTGCACAACTGCAAAACTGCACCCTATTTCACTTAATGGCAAGCTCTTCAGCACAGGAAATGCAACTTATGTTTGCAAAGTGTGTCAGATTTAACAGTAACATGCAAATACTTAATCACATTTAAAATTACTAAAAATATTTCAAAAGCTGGCCTAAATCTTTCTGTGCTATCCATTTGCTCAAGACTTTTGCAGCAAGTACACACCATACTGTACTGGCCATTTATTGACCAGGTATAGTATCCTGAACTTTCAGAATATATTTTGCAATGACTTTTTCAAGCTGTTTGTGAAAGCCAGTGCGCAGCCCTGCAAAAATAACTACAGACTCTTATCATTTGTGCTCCAGCTACTTGCTGGCTGGGTTCTGGAAGTAAGTTTGCAAATGAGGAACTGTGTAAAAGTGTACGGTATGAACAGAGAAGAACAGTCTTGATGGCTGAACTTGCAGAAAGCTTCCCACTCAGCATGACAGCATTTCTGTGTCTGCATTGCAAGAACTTTTGAACACCACATCTGATCGATTCCAAAATTTTAGGAAAAGTTCTAGGCACCAACGGCCAGAACTCCATTTGTTTTATTGGGGGGGGGGTTGGTTTGGTTTTTTTTCTTGGGGGAGGTGGGGAAGATCAGAAAACTGAAAAAGTGGAAAATGGGAGGCATATGGAACAGTCATTGCTTCAAGAACCTCTGCAATTGTCTGTATATCAAACACAACTGGTGGATGGCACCACTAACACCTTCCAGCATAACAACATCTCTGTTTATCGTCCTGATTGAGGTTATCATGTTGGACACTGAATTATTTACTTCCCAGACAAAGAAGAAAAGGGAGCTGCGGGTGTGCGCACAGCCCCTGGTCTGGGGGGAAGAGAATGGAGGACCCTGGTCTGGGGGAAGGCAGGAATGGGGAGCACACAGAACCTTTAGCACAGGGGTACAATGGGGGACCCTGGAATTGGGCAGAGGGGCATAGTGGGCACACAGAGCCCCTGGGGGAGACTGAGGATCCTATTATGGCATGGGGCAAAGGTGGGAATGGGGAGCACACAGAGCCCATACCATTGAGGAAGAAGGGGAGAAATGGGGTATTAGGAGCGTAAGTCCCATTTTCAAAAGTGACTTTGGCACACTGTTTTTTAGGCACTGAAAGATGCCGATAGGCAGGCATCCAGCAGGATTCTCACAGTTTTCAGTGTGAAAGATGAAGCTATGTAATAAACTCTGGTGAGAGTTTTGCAAACTCGGAACTCAGCTCAGGGTTAGCAAAAGTGGAGGCAGATCTAAGCCACAAAGTTTGGATGTAGAACTAAGATGCCACAAAATTTGGGGGAACAGTACATGGATCTGGGAATGTGGTTTGGGCCCCATCTGCAGTCAAAACATTTGCTAAAGCCCACAAATCTTTGGTGCAAGCCTGGGCCTGGTCAATGCAAACATTTAGGGGTAGTGTCCAAGCCAAGTGAAACTTGCTTTCACACATGGCTTACCCATGAGCTACATAAAACCTGCTGCTTCCCCTGGGTTTCAGTTGGAGGTTTTAGGTGCATTCCAAATGAAGTGACCAGATTCTGAACTGGTATAAACCAATATTGTTCTGTTGAATGCAATTATGCCAATATATGCTAGCTGAAGATCTGTCTCCAAAAGTCAGAGTGAAACTTGGGAGGGGAGGCGGAACAGAAACAAAGAAATAGCTGGCCTTAGAGAAGCTCATGAGTTTACAAAGCTCTAGTGGTGTCGTCATCCCAACAAATCTCTGGGGTTAACAAAAACCACTACCACAAATGGAAGTTTCTAATAGGGTGGAAAGGTTTTCTGGCAGTAAGAAGCCGGGGAACATTAAGAAACCAAACTTTAGGCTGAGCTACTAGGAAAAATGACATCCAGACCATTGAAATCTTCAGTGAATGTTTGTACTTTCCAAGATCCTTGCTAAATAAATCAAGGCTTATCACAGAAGCAATGCAACCATTCTCTGGCTTTCAGCAATCAGGCTTAATGACTGCTTAAAGTACCACACATGCTCTGGCATCACTTTAACCCCTGAACTCGAGCTGGTTATCATCCGTATGATAAAATAACTACAAATGAATTATTCTTCCTGTAACAACATTTGTCCCCGTGGTTACAACAAATGAAGCACAGAAACAACTGACAGAAAAAAAGTATGCACAACGTAGTCAGAAATATGCAATTCATCAGCAGCACATTGGAAAACCTGAACCTGCTAAAAAGCACAATTTGCAGAGATGTCTAACTATTGCAGAGCTCTGTTACTGCAACATTTAAATTGGAGCTCTTGCACTTACCTCACGCTGGGGAATGTGTTATCAATAGGCAATATCCTCAGATGTGCTAAGGACCCACAAAGTCTCCTCAGAATCTGACCCATTAGGCATAAGAATCTGGATTCATGCAACTATTTTTTTAAACAGCTATAGGGCTCTCTCCTCCAATGGATGCCATGCATAAATGGAAGAAAACACATCAGTGTGTTTCTTAGATTACTGTGGAAATATTTTCTCTCCTTGGAATGTATTATTGTTTTTAGGAAAATAAGAGCAGCCCCTGCAACATCCAGTATGGAAGCATACTTCACCCCTGTTTTCTGCACTAGGAGACTTCTCTTTCTTCACGCTGGGATGTGTGCGACTGGAGTGGATATTAGAGAGTCACTAGTAGCATGTTTTTAATATATACAAGACACAAAATTATGACAATCCGGGTCTTTAGGGACATTGTGGTTTGCATTTGGAGAGACAATCTAAAGCAGCAGAAAAATTAATGTTGGTATCTATTCATGTGAAGCTCAGCCACTGGCAGAAATGAGTCAGTGTTTGCACTTAGAGATCCTTCACTCCGGTGTGATGATTTGGGGGAGGTGGGTGTGTTTTGTGTTTTAAAGCACAAACCTTAGCGTGTTCTCTTGTTTAGTCGGAGGAAAGATCACTAGGAAGTTCTCTGTTACTTGAAATAAAAACATGTTCTCCTAGACACAGCCTTCGTGCAATTTTCCACCTCCTGCTGGAGCATCAAGAAACTGCAGCAAAATAGCACCTAACTACATCCTAATCACAGATCTACCTAGCTACTCCAGAACTGTCGCCTTCTGGCCAAACTAAAATCTCCACCCATCTCCCTGACAGCTCTTTGTGGATATCTAATAGCTAGCGCAAACTCAACGTGGCTTAAACAAGGCGCTACGTTACCCCAAATAAATAATAAACAATACTACTCTGTATTCCTGCCGCATACTACCTCTTTCTGCAGTCCCAGGAACATCAGCTAGTCAACTCAATCTGTATTATAATATGCTATAAGTCAGCATTATGCCACTGCCTATTGCAGTATCAGGGAACTGCCACAAATTCATATGATTTGCACTGCAACACACAATGTGTGTGTGGTGTGACATGGAAACAGAGAATTTTCATGGCCTTTACTGGAAGTTGTGTGGCTACTCAGCTGAAGCCAGCTAGAGAATGTGACTTCAAGAGAGACTTTATTGCTTAGATGCTGGTAATATTTATTGGCAGAGAAATTTAACTTACTGCTGTGAATATCTGATAGGGAAGGAACCGCTCACGAGATTCTGCAGAACATATAGCTTCCAATAAACCAACCGGCAGTGTGAAAAAGGATTGATATAAATCAATGCAAAAGGAATTTAAAATAAAGCAACGTCTCAACGTTGCAGATTGTAAATGTCCATGCATGCACTGGATGCATGCAGAGCAATTGCTGGGACTAAAGGTTGGAAGCCTTTATTGAAGAGATTTCAACAGAAGCCTTTATTGAAGAGATAGCTCCCCCAGAGCATGAGACATATGTTCTTCATTTCTTATAAATCCTACATTTCTCCTCACTCTCTTCCCCCTACTCCTGACTCATACAAGACATGTGCCAGACACCAGGATCACGGCTTTGTAAATTCACTGGCCCCAGCTACTTATTCCCCACAGCAGGATGGAGCACTTGGTCATCTCTAACTTGGCCAATTTCTCCAGAATTCTGCTGGAGGAAAAATTGTAGCCCGTATTTATGGCTCTGAAGACATTTGCTAATGGGAGCAAGTAGCTGCAGCAAGTAGTTTAATTAGTGTCCACACATCATTTCAGATTAAAGTCAATTCTAAGAGAAATGAGTATGCAGGAGGAAAAATATTTACCTCATTCTGTATCAACATCTTAGCAAGGATTCCATCCTACCCTTGCAGCGGAGAGAATCACTCTGCCTGCTGCTCAGCAGGAATCCCTTAGCAAGTGTACACATGCGTAGTTTAACAATTGCTTCTGTCCCCTGGCTCTAGCAGGGTGATTTGCGGAATAGGGTGGGGAATGAGAGAATCTTCTTCATATAGGTGGTGAAGAACAGGGGTGGCTCTAGGCATTTTGCCGCCCCAAGCACGTGCCTGTGGGAGGACCACCGAAGCCGTGGGACCAGCAGACCCTCTGCAGGCAAGCCGCCGAAGGCAGCCTACCTGCTGCCCTCACGGCACCGGCAGAGCGCCCCCTGCGGCTTGCCACCCCAAGCACGCGCTTGGCGTGCTGGGGCCTGGAGCCATCCCTGGTAAAGAACAATCCTGCCTAGACCAGGGATGGAGGGCATGATGGGGGGAGGAGGGAGGGGAGAGAATGCCCAGGATTGACATGGCGTGGAGTCAGAAGTGCCGGAACTAGGGGTCCTGCTGCACCCCCTGGCTTGAAATAGCAGGAACAACCCAAATACATGGTTTTCTCCTTCAGCACCCCCGCTATACAAACTGTTCCAACACCACTGTGTGGAGTGCTATAAAGCGTACTGACATGACCCTTGCGGTGATGTCATAACCCACACTTCGCAGCCATGAATGCACTGGGGCAGCTGGGAAATGCCAGGGAGAAGAGGAGAAGGCAAAACCAGAGTCACATAGATTTGCCATCATCCCCATTCTAGGGTGCCACTGAGCGGTGTTACCAGAGCAGACTAGCTAGGCAGCGGCTCCAATGCCACAGGTTATGAGATGCACATAACAGCTGCAAGAAGTCACTCAGCAAACAGCCTGACACCCACAGGACAGGGAGTTTTCACAAGGACCTTTCAGCTGCCATCTGAGTTATGTAAATCTCCCCAAACTGGTAGCAAACAAACATCATGTATTTGAGTATGACACACAACAAGTTCAGGGAAATGAGTAGAAGGAGTGAGAAACGAAGCAGAAATGCTTAGACAGAACAGCTAAGCAATGATTCTCCACAGGATAGACAAACAGAATCCTGCTACTGCTGTGGATTTTACAGACAGAGTCAGAAAAATCCTCCAGGGTAAGGAAGGCAAATGACAAAACATTGCAGCTTTTTATTTTATTTAAAGTGAATTTATGACACCACTGTGGGTTCGGATCTGGTGGCTACAGTTTCAAGCTCAACAGAGTGAAAGTCACTTCTGCTACTTGCTTCAGATTTAGAGTCTCTAGGAACACATAAAGCCCGAGGATAGTGAACACACAGACATTTTACAAGATCTAGTCTGTTTGACAAGTTTTATTAAAGTTACAGTTAAAGTTATGATCACCCAAGCATACAGAAAGGCTAATCTTGCAGCATAGGGTCACAATTCTAAACCCCGTAATCCTGTGGCATAAAGTCATTCTTTGGTCACTTACTTATGTGAAGCATTCCTTAAGTCTATGGCCTAGTACAGCTAAGTTAAAATCTCACAAACCTCAGCCTGTAGGCTTTGCATTTCAGCCATCCTTACTTAGAAGTTGGCCTTCGAACTACTGATAATCTTATTTTTCTATAATCCTACAATTTAACTGTATTTACCCCACAGTGATTATATATGATGTAGCATGTTAGTTAATCATAAATGAACAATAAACTAAAATCGTTGGCTATGGCTTTGACCTGGTTTCCTCTCAGCTCCAGCCAAGTTAAGGGCATTGTTTTGGTGTGTTATTTAAAGCATTGCATGTGAACTGCATTTAAATGTAAGCTACACTTTATAGCTTGTATTCACTAGGCATCGCCATGGCCTTTCACTGTGCTGTGCAGCTAGGGCTAGAGCCAAACACCACTGAAGTCTACAGAAAAACTCTCATTGACTTCAATGGCCTTTGAGTCAGATCCTTCCTGTGTCCCTGGCAGGCAGTCTTGAGCTGAACATCAAATTGGTATTACAGCAGCACCCAGACCCCCCCGTCAGGAATGGGGCCCTTCCATGCTGCGCTCTGTACAAAGATGAATAAAGAGACAGTCCCTTATCCGAAATGCTGGGACACTAATGCAAATAATACTAATAGACCACAAGAGCGAAGGAAAGGGAAGACAAGGGTAATCATACTGGGTATGTGAGGGGTAAACTAAGAGTACAAGGGTGACTGGCATCTGGTGGTCGTTAGCTTGTGGCTCAAGGAAATAGAAAAAGCAATTGCGCCAGAGGTGTGTTCTGGTTCTTAACACATTGTGCAATGAGCAGCGGCAGAAAGGGAGACACAGACAATGCGCCCAAGGCATTTAAGTCACATCCTTAGCCAGCAAAGAGTTCCCAAACAGCTGCACTTTTAAAGGGCTGCTCTCTCTTTAAATTAAAGCCTATATATACACACTTCAGTGGCTGAAAGTGCAGCTTCCCCCGGTGCTCTGCTGATCATCATGCCGAGCTCACGGGAGTGAAAATTATGCTCTCTGCTGCATTGGTCCCTACAGTTCCATTCTCCCACCAAGCTGCTGAGGCTCAGTAAATTTCTTTTGCACAACAGGCCACTAAAAATCCACTGTAAACCAGAGTGGTCTCTGCCCATTGTGATTTGCCCTCTTGAGTATGGGCCTTTTCCCTCACATTTGCCATCTAAAAATCAACACCACCCACACTAAGGGTTGACTGATTTTACTGGCTGTAATTATGCTCTCAAATAATATCCCACTGTTTCCTCATCAGCGATCATGGGGGATGATTGTTTTTATCCACCTCTGCGGAGCACTTTAAGATCTATGGGTGGAAAATTCTGTATTAAGTGCAAAGTATTATTATTCAACTGCCATTAAAAACATTTCAGGGGAAAGTACAGAACCTTAGGAGACAGTGATTAACCTGAATGGTTGTTGCTAAAAATATGAACCATATTAGAGACACAGGTTTCCATTTAGCAGCCTACAATGGTTCTGTTTACAGCACGGTTAAATGTCAGGGCCTCTATCTAGGTGCCCTTTGGAAGAACAATCACCTCTAGTGATTTACACTCTATGGTGATTCCCCTCCTACGGGGACACAGCCTTAAACCATTTGTGGGGGAGAAGCTAGTCCTGTCACTTAATGCCCTTCTGAAATGCAATCAGACACAGGGCGACGAGAGTGGTCTAAGACTAAATAGAACACAATCTGTAATTTGATTATAATAATAATCTCCCACCATTCTTAGGCGCTTTGAGATCTTTGGATGAATAGCACCACACAAGTATTAAGGCATTCAGGACAGACCTACATGCAAGCAGCAACTTAATTGGCTAAATGGCATTCGTTCACTTGCCCTCTGTTCTTTTCTGCAGTTTATTCTGACAGCACAATTGCAAAGCCCTCAGAGAACAACTTTAAAGAGAAAGCACCTGGCTCTTGCCCATTGTAATGGGGCACTACATTCTGAAACCTGCTTTCAAGCACTATAGTGTTCCGTTCCATTTGGTTTAATACATCTTATCAGTGGATTTTCAGTTCGTTTTAAATGATGTACCAGTGAATAAAGGTTTACATTTCCTGCAGGAATACCACAAAACAGTTATTTGAGAAGACTGCATCAATACCTAATGAGCTGACCACAATTGAAAGTTATTACAAGAAATGGCAGAAGAATTAGTGACTAGGCCCTTTTAAAAAAAAGTTTATAGCATCTGCTGCCCATTCTGGCTCTTACACTTATGAGTTAGGGCAGCAGGAGTTGTCAGGGTCACCCCCAAATAGTTACACAGAATCACGTATGGTAAGAGCTTTTCCACAAGGTGCTGCGTGTCACAAGGAGTGAATCAAAGCAGTACCAACAACTGAAGGGGGTGAGAGTTATACAGACAGAGCAAAAAAGGCCAGATTGGGCTAAAACAAGACTTATCTCGTTGGATCATTGGATCTCCCTCCAGGCAGAGAGGTCTAGCAAACTGGGCTAGTCCAGGAATCAGGAACTCCCAAACTCTATTTCCAGCTCTGCTGCTAACTCAGTGGATGGCCTTTGGCAAGTCACTTCTCCTCTCCAGGCCTCAGTTTCCCCTAACCCAGGCACCACTCTTACCTACCTCATGGGGGTGCTGGAAGCAGTGATTCAATGACGTATGTGAAGTGCTTTGAGAGTCTCGGCTATAGAAGGGCAGACACCCATTGATGTTAATACTTCAGCACTTGGAAACAGCAGAACGCTCTATAAAAAGAGGCTAAATTTTATCACGATATATAATGTGTTGGCCAAATACCCACTAACATCGGTCTTCCTCCCCGGGTGCCAGGGAGTTGCACAGACCGGCCTCCAAGGGTGACACCTTGAGGTCACTGTGATTAGCGTTGCGCTAACGCTGAAGAGTCCCAGTCATAGGCCAGGACATCACTGTGTTAGGTGCTATATAAAGACCTCTCAAGTCTTCATTAGCCCACCACTGTTAACCTGCGTAGACAGGAGTACTTGCAAGGTCCTCCAAGTTTCACACGCATTTGGCGAGAAACAAAACACTTCAACCAAGAACAAAATACTGGATCAGAGAAACTTGGAGAGAACCCCAAAGAGGTCAGGAGGACTGAGTCATTTTCCCTAATGCTTTTCAAGCTACATTTATTCAAAAGCATTTGGAAAAAAATCCCATTCACTGCAACAGCCATTTGATCTTGTATTGACATTATGCATATATCAAGTGAGTGCTAATGAAAAATTTATGAGCCATTGCAGAGTGGGTTCTGTGCAAAGACTGCCTCTGGATCCAGATCAGTTCTCTTCCGCTCTCCTGCGACTGCAGTTTGTGAGGACTATGGTGCGATTTCACTCACTGTGAGAGAATCCTGTCTCCTCATCCACAAATTTACATTCAATGTTCTACAATGTCAGATCTTCCCTGAAACATCCAGTGTGCCAGTTTCTAACCATGGGGAGGAGAGCAGGAAAAAAACCTGTGAGAAACTGACATTCAGCTGGTGCCTACTGAACACCATGGGGGAGGGATAGCTTGGTGGTTTGAGCCTTGGCCTCCTAAACCTAGAGTTGTGAGCTCAATCCTTGAGGGGGCCATTTAGGGATTGGGGGGGAAACTTCAGGGACAGTACTTGGTCCTGCTAGTGAAGGCAGCAGACTAGACTCTCTCAAGATCTTTTTCTGCTCTATGAGATAGGTATATCTCCATATATTACTTTTTTATTATTTCATTGACTGCAGCAGCAGTGCCAGTGGGAATTGATATCAGTGGAATGTTAATGGGCAACACAGCAAGGAGGTACCAGCAGAGAAAGGGTCAATGTCAGTTTATCACAGATAGTCTCTCTTTCTTCCCCTCCCACCACTTAAAAACTGGAGCACTGGAAGGTTTGGGAAAGATCTGACATTTTAGAAAGCCTGGATGAGGTTGCAAGGTTTATTTAGTGATAGCATAGGGAGCTGGAAATTAAAAGAGGCCTCTAAAGAATTGGGTTGATGAGTAGGGAAAAATAATTATGTAAAGTGAGAAAATATATACAGAGTGTGCAGATAAGCAGGAGGGAAGGGTGTGTCTGCCAGCAATAGAGCTTCTGATTTCAGGTGCATCTTGCTACTTACTCAGAGTTCTCCACACAGGTATCTTATGCTGTTTCAGGACTTTTTCTTGGCGGGGGAAAGAACATCCCATTTACAAAACAGGGTTTTCCTGGTATCAGAGGGGTAGCCGCATTAGTCTGGATCTGTAAAAGGTGACAAGGGGTCCTGTGGCACCTTATAAACTAACAGAAGTATTGGAGCATGAGCTTTCGTGGGTGAATACCCACTTCGTCAGCCGCATGTCTAGGGTTTTCCTAGCAATCCAGTAATACAACTAGGTTTTTAACAGCTTCATTCATGTAAACAATATCCTAGCACATTGTACAACATCCAATAAATATCATCACAGAGCTAAAGTAATAAAATAGCAGAAACAGCGCATGTGTGGGCAGTTTCTGCAAGGAAGCAAAGATGTTCTGAGCCATGATTTGAAAAAAAATGGAGAGTCTATGAGGTGAAGTGATATAGGGAGGCTGTTCTGGACATAGGAGTTGCAAAGGAGAAGACTCTCACTCTGTTGGTGCTGAGGCTCTGTCATGGGACAGAGGAGGTGAAGTTAGAAGACCAGAGGGAAGACAATCCTTTTTGCAGGGTGCTCTGAGAGGCTCCCAAAATGCATTCATTAGAAGAGGGTCTTGCCTCTCTTCCCATGCGTAACTGAGAGCAGGATTGGACCTCATTAAAGGCAGCAGTGCTGCAGAAGCTAACAGATGACTGAATTTAGCTATCAAGGGTGTGGTACTTGCTCCACTTTCTAAAGCAGCTCCCCATCTAGCAGGAAAGTTAGAGAGAAGTCATTATATAACGGAGACGTGAGTGCCCTGGATATTGAATGAATTATGAACACAGAATCATCATCACACCCATCACAAACGCATTTGTGCCTTCTGGAGTCTGGCTCAACAACAATTCACTTAAAAGCTGTGAAATAAGTATATAGGGCTTGGCATTGTTTAAAAAAATCATTTGGGGGAAAAATAGCCAAGATCCAGCTTATGCACTAGATAAATATCCACCACAAACTCATGGTAAGCCAGCCAATAGCTTCCTACCTTTTTAATGCATTTGACATAATTCCACAGAAAGCACTCGGAGCTCAGAGCTTTGCAGTGAGTCAGCAAAGATCTTCCAACTTTTTCTTTAAAAAACTGCTGACAGATTAAAGTTGCTGGAGGGAAAAAAATAAATAAAAGGAACGACATCCAAGCGACTGTCAGAACAGACATCTGACTGCACAGGGGGAAACGAGCCTCTGGGTAAAGCCTAAATATACATCTGCAAGGGAAGTAAAAAAAAAAATATTCTCTATGCTATCACACAAATAATGCAAAGCAGTCAAACATCGCCAGTTCAGCGCAATTACAGGAGAGCAAATAAAAGCCTCGTTAACAAATGAGAAGGATTTAATTATGTGGAGATGGGGACTCCATCAAGATGGATAGGTGAATCTGTGCATGCAGCTATGTAAACAGGTTTTCAGTAGCTCTAGTCTAAATGGTGCCATGAAACTGAAGGGCAGAACTGTGATTAACAGGGGAGATAGCTCCACCTCAGGTGTGAAGGGCAGGATAAAAAACACAAAGCACATTTATAAGGACTAACCGTGTTTCATAGAACTGTAAATATCAAAACAAACCCAAAAGATCCAGGGCTGGATCTTCGAGGTAGGTAAATTGCCTAAGTTCCCCTGAGCTCCTCCAATTTCCACCATTTTAAGATGTGGCTCTAGTGTGTAAGCCACAGGGTGGATAGCACTCAGCCAGCGAACTAAATACAAAGACACTTTTTCATCTCCCTCCCTTAGCCCCTTCAGTGCCTTAGGGCACAGGACAATAGTCAAGAGACTTAGCACGACACTCGGTTTTATATTTTCAAAGCACTTTGTAAACATGAATAATAAATAAGTGATCAGCCTTCTCCTCATCACGTCTCACTCCTGCCAGTATCATCTTTAATTGAGAGCAAGAGAAACCTGAGACACAGAGGTGGAGGGGCAGATCCACAAGTGGTGTAAAATGCCCTAGCTCCACAGAAGTCAATGTTTCGCCTTGGCATTGAAGTCAATGGTGCTATGAAAATTTCCTCCCGCTGAAGATCCCTGAACAACTTGCTCTCCCGTCAGTGGCAATGCCAGGAACAGAATGCAGTACCATTCACAGGGGCTCCTCATAGCAGAATGTGCAAGAAGTCCCACCAGCTGATGTGGGACGGGGTGAAAAGTAGTACAAAATGCCAAAAACCAAGAGGCAATGTAGCCCTCCAAACAGAACTGCAGTGGGACCTAGGTGGCAGCCATCTGCTGTCTGTCTGCATGGAGGTGGAGTCCTTCCTTTGAGCAAACCCTCTGTGCTGGTTCACAATACACACCTGGGACAGGTTCGGTCATAGAGACCCTCTTGGGACTGTCACCTGATGTGCTGAAACTACCTCTGAGTCCATTTTCCCTATCAGCTTGGGACTCCAGAACCCTGCCTTGTTGAGCTAGACATGCTAGCCGGCTGCAACACAGACCCAGGATCTGAACTACATCCCCAAAGCTGCAGGCTTTAACTGAAAACCACTCAGTGGGTACTCCTGTCTCCAGCACCCAGATACCCAGCTCCCAATGGGATCCAAACCCCAAATAAATCTGTTCTACTCTGTATAAAGCTTATACAGGGTAAGCTCATAAATTGTCCGCCCTCTATAACACTGATAGAAAGATATGCACAGCTGTTTGCTCCCCCAGGTATTAATCACTTACTCTGGGTTAATTAATAAACAAATATGATTTTATTAAGTATAAAAAGTAGGATTTAAGTGGTTTCAAGTAATAACAGACAGAACAAAGTAAGTCACCAAGTAAAATAAAACAAAACACGCAAGTCTAAGCCTAATACATTTAAGAAACTGAATACAGGTAAATCTCACCCTCAGAGGTGTTCCAATAAGCTTCTTTCACAGACTAGACTCCTTCCTAGTCTGGGCCCAACCCTTTCCCCTGGTACGGTCCTTGTTCCAGCTCAGGTGGTAACTCGGGGATTTCACATGACTGGAGCCCTCTTTGTTCTGTTCCACCCCCTTTTATAGCTTTGGCATAAGGCGGGAATCTTTTATCTCTCTCTGGGTTCCCACCCAACCTTCTAAATGGAAAAGCACCAGCTTTAAGATGGATTCCAGTTCAAGTGACATGATCACGTCATTGTAAGACCTCCTTCTTCATAGCCTAGTAGCTGGAAGACCCATACATAGGAAGGCTTGCAGGTAAGCAAATCCATTCACAGTTCATTGATTCTGAGGGACCCTTAATGGCTTCCACTTAACATGTTTACATTAGTAATACAAGTTTATATCTTATTCTCCTAACTCCAGACATAGAGATAATACATGCAAACAAATAGGATGAACACACTCAGTAGATCATAAGCTTTGTAATGATACCTTACAAGAGACTTTTTGCACAAAACATATTCCAGTTACATTATATTTACACTCATAAGCATATTTCCATAAACATATGGAGTGCAACGTCACAGCCCCCAAAGAATAATCCTGCACGAGCCTGCAGAGCTTCTGAATGACTTACCGCTCTCCATAGCTATGGATGGAGAATCAACGAACAGTCATCTTTGTGGCCAAACATCCTGCAGTTGCAGTGCTTCAAGGGGTCTGTAAAAAGGGGAGGAGTCTATTCTAATCTGGGAGTAGCGGCTTTGTCAAAATAATGCTTAAAGAGAACTCCTGCACTGACCTGGCTCAATTTTTCACTTTTAGTTTTAATCTAAATAAGTCCAGATAAGTTTTGCCAGGTCTGCAACACCTTGTGACCCTCCCCTTCCCATGTACATATACAGACACTTTACACACTTTTATGTCAAGTCAAAGCAAGTTATATCTCAATGCACTTTGAAGCAGTTTGCCAGTTCACTGCGGACAGTACATCAGCTCCTTTCTGAGGTTAGATTCTCTGATGCAAATGAAGACACCCAACCTGCAGAAGCATCCAGATGCTACCGTTAATTCAATATTACCTTTAAATGGAGTAAATCAGAATGGTTCCAAGTGCAATAAATTTAGCTGTGCAAGAAAAATTCCTCCTTTGTGCTCTGTACCTTATGGTGAAAATACAAACAATGGCATGAATATTTCAGTGAGGATATCTGTTAGGGTCATTTCAGCATAAGATGTTAATAAATCTTCCAAAACATATTCCCATTATATTCCCCTTAATGCACACCATTATGCTTCACTCATCCATTACCATCAGTGGATTCAAAAGCTACATTTAAAAATTATTTTAAATAAATAAATGTATTGGACTGAGCATCTGTGTCAGCCAGGGAATAAGAGATTTCAAATATGATTATTATTATCTGTATTACAGCAGCACCTTGAGGCCGCAGTGTACTAGTCACTGCACGCACACACACACAAACAATAGGCAGTCTCTGCCCAGAGGAGCTCACACTCCTAACTGATAAGACAGAGACAGGTTTGGAACGGAAAAGTCACAGGGAGGGGAAGGGACTTCCCCAGGTATCCTAGCTAGTCAGCAGCAGAGCCGGGGATTGAACTAAGATCTTATAACTACCAGGCCTGTACCCTATCTACTACCCACTTGACCACCAACCTGGGGGAGGTTTAGGTTGAATGAGGGAGGTTTAGGTTGGATATTAGGAAAATCTTTTTCACTAGGAGGATGGTGAAGCACTGGAATGGGTCACCTAGGGAGGTGGTGGAATCTCCTTCCTTAGAGGTTTTTAAGTTCAGGCTTGACAAAGCCCTGGCTGGGATGATTTAGTTAGGTATTGGTCCTGCTTTGAGCAGGGGGTTGGACTAGGTGACTGCCTGAGGTCCTTTCCAACCCTGAGATTCTCTGATTCTAATGGCACAGGCCAGGCAGTGAGCCACCACTGGTAGTACAAGTGTGGCCAGTGCTCCTGGGGGCAAGCCCATGCTGTCTCACCTTGCTGAGCGCTCTGCGGCCATGGGTGCCTTTTTGGCACTGCAAGCAATGGTGGGAAACATGAGCAATATTTGCCTGAGTGCAGACAAGAGCAAAGGAACAGAGCAGTTTTGAGAAGGTCGGCCTTTGCACTTTGTTCACTTTCAGATTATTTGCATATCTTTTGATTTTAAACACTGACCTGGAGAAAAACACCCTTCTGGAGGCATTCTATAGAACTGAATAGGGATGCAACCTATAGGGTATTATGGACATTTAATGGGATGGCCTTAAAAACTACAGAATTATTCCTCTAACCTCTTTGTGTTTTTTAAATTATTCCAATAAAATATAAATGTGACCTTTAAAACCTGCAGGTAGATCCTCAGGTCTATAAACTGGGCAAAGCTGCATTGGCTTCAATGGAGCTACATCAATTTACACCACAGGTCTGGAGCAGACTTTTCATGTGTCATATTTGTCAGCCAATACAATAGGGTTTGGGGGCGATGCTTTTGTCAGCTCACACAGGGCCCAGCAGTTGTGAATTTTATAGGCCAAGCAGCTGTGACCACTTCACACTACAGTAGAATCCTAGCTTTTCTGTGAAACTTCACAGGGTAGGAGCGGATCTTTCTGCGGACAACACAGCAGCTCCTGTGAGCTTTGTGAACCTTCTTAATTTGAGTCTAAAATCAACCATGGCTATTTGGGACCTCGTAGTATGAAAAACAAAAGCATGTTTCAGCTCTGCACAGATCCCCTCTTCATGGGACACACAGACTCTTAGCTACCATACTTGTGGGCAGAACGATGAATCTCTGAATGCACCGGGCAGCGAATACGCCATTAAACCTGAAATGATGCTCAGTCCATTTCTCTCTCCACCCTCTGTGCACACTCTGGAAGCTGTGCAGTGCTGCAAACAGCCCACTGGTGGGACACAGGAGCGCACGTTACCTCTGAACACTGGCATCCTGGAAATTGCCAGCAAGTGAACATTTAGGTGTGTCTGTTTGGGGCTGCGTCTGAATTCAAACCCCTGCAGTCTCTCCTGCGCGATCATGTTCAAATCTTTGGCTAAAAACATTTGTGCCCAGATTCTATAAGACACTCTACACACATTCCCAGATGCACCATGTAATATTAGGATTTACAAGCCTGAGGCATCTCTCAAGAGCCTGGACAAGCACATACTATAATTTGCCCACATTGGTGCAGAGCAAAAATTTCTTCACAGTTGTCACCTGCAGTCTGAGTGGCAAGTTCCCCCGCTCCCTCCTATTTCCATGACACTGTACCTCCCAACAGATCACAATGGCACTCCTTCCCAAAGGCAACCAGACTGACCAGAAGCCAATCAGATAATTGGCCCTAACTCTATTAGGGAGCAATTCACATGCAATAAAAGTTCTTTGCACTAACTATTTCTATAGCAGCTTTCAGCCAAGGGTCTGAATGCACTTAGAAAACATTAACTAATTAATATTTACAATACCTCTGTGAGGGATCTACAGAAGAAGCTTTACTTCACCCGCCACTTAACTGCAGCCAGCTCTGGGGTGGAACATAGATGCAGTTTAACAGCGCACCACTTGCAGCACTGCTAGAGCACACTTTATGACAAGCCGTGGAGAATACCATATCCAATGGACGAAATACAGAAGAAATGTAGGGAGGCAGAATGGAAATATCTAAGTTAGAGCTTGGCCAGGACCACAGGGTAGACATTCGTATTTTATTGGAAAGTGCCAAAGAACATCAAATGACCATAAAGAGGCAGGACAATTCCTAGCACACAAAAAGCCTCAAGGCAGTCTTGGTGTGTCCTACACTGGTGCAGTTAGTCCTCGTTATCCTTAGAAAATCTACCTGGAATTCCAAAGGTCAAACAGTCACCCATCCTGCTAATCATTAAGAGGTAATAAAACAACATTAGAACTGATTCTGCAGTTCTATAAAGCCTTTCAACCCAAGGCTCATCAAGGATTTTGTAAATACTAATTAAGCCCCACATCTCCCCTTCCAGGCAAGTACCTTGGACTTATCGCCAGTGTTTTACAGGGAGTGACCTGAGACACAGATAGAATAAAGAATGAAGCATACACAGCAAGCCAATAGCTCAAAAATGAAGAGAAAAAAGGAGTTGACCTCCCAGTTTCTTCTAACCACTAGGCATCAATGTCTACAGCTCTAATTAAATCTAATCTTTAAATACAAAAATAAATAAATCAGAAAACAAAGGAGGTTTTACAACACTGTCCAAACGTACACCCAACAGCTAGTAACACAGCTCCTAGGAGATTGCCGTAATATAAGGGAAAAATCCTCAGCCTTGCAAAGTGACTCTACCAGAGATTTCAGGGTACGGGACCTACAGCGCCGCAGTAATAACATACTGAACCATGGATACAACACAGCGACCGTGTGCATTATATCCCCCCAAAGCGCCATCTGTGCTTCCCACTTCCTTTCAGCAGACTAGCCAGGCCACTTAGTGGCGGCTCAGGGGAAAGCTGTGTTATGCACATCGCCCATATATGTCAACAGTGACAACAGCTTTGAGTGACAAATACCCTTTGAGACTGGTGAACTCATAAAAGCACTAACCTTACTAGCGCATCGAATGGATCTTGTGGGACGTGCTACAAACGTGGCCTAACCCATCCTTCCATAATGTGCTGGCACCTCTGTCAATTAAGTGTTTTGCTGGGTTGTTGTGGCCGTGTTGGTCCCAGGACATGACAGAGACAAGGTGGAGGAGATCCTGAAGAAGAGCTCTGTGAAGCTCAAAAGCTTGTCTCCACCACCAACAGAAGTGGGACCAATAAGAGACATTACCTCACCCGCCTTGTTGTTCTGCTCCTAGGGCAGCCAGCAGATGGTACTCATGCATTAGAGAGCTAGCATTGGCTTGGGGAGAAGGATTTCTGCTCTCTCCCATACCCCAGGGACACATCCCAGCTTGTCTCAGCTCATCTAACAAACAGAAAGAGCTGTAAATATCTAGCATATTGGGCTGTGGCATTAAGCCTTCTCACACAGCCTCTCTCATTAACTCTTATGACACTTTGTATTTTCCAGGATGCCAGCTAAGTGACTGCATAGGAGGATATGAATGAAGGCTAATCAGATCGTCGGGGGAGATGATTAATATCAGCTATAACATGTATGCAATTGATCCAGGTGGTTTGTTTGAAACTACTAATAACCCATTACGCTAAAGGCCAAAGCTGGTGGGAAAAAATAATTTCATGAAGGATTTCAAAATATCAAAGTGGCTTCCATTTTGCAGAGGAGACATTTTCCATTGTTTAATTAAATCTTATGTCCCTATATTAAAAAATTTAAAGCAACTCTAGTAATGGGAGTTAGACACGTGCATTAGGTCACAGAAACTTCAGCGTCCTTTCAAGCCCCCACACGCACCCCCAGCTCACTAAGTCTAGAGTCCCCATGTCATTCTAGTTGCCCTCTACTATCCATTCCCCATTTCTACAGCAATTCTTTTTTAAATTACAGTATATAAGATGTAGAAAGCAGCAAACCCTTGCAAAGAAAACCCCACAGCATTCTACAGAAGTGACCCTGGTGCAATGCCATTTGTTTCAGTGCAGTTATAAAATGTAAATAAAATGTAGCCCAGCAAGTTCAAAGCCTGGATGCCCTGCCCACCCCCACATTGGCAGGCACTGGGAAGAATTTCATCTTCCATAGAGCCGTAGGAGAGAAGCTTCACATTACAAACTGATTTGACAACTATTTTCTGAGCACATGCAACCGAGGGGGTTCCTGCAGCAGAAACGCTCTGTCCATGAGAAGGCTGCTTTGGAACTCATTTCATTAACCAATCTAGCCATTTTACTGGACTCTTTCCTTCCCCCACCAATTCTGGCCTGGCCACATCTGGGAAGTCCATTAAGAAGTCTCCCCAGGCCTTTACTCTCAGTAAAGCTCTCTCCCTGATTCACTAATGCCAATTCACCAACTCACAGAGCCACAAAAATCTTTGTTCTCAGTTCAGCCACCTCAGGCAATTTGAATGTTCCCAAAGTGTAGTGCTGCTATCAGCCAAAAAATATCTGCTGCCCATGTTTGGTCAGTTGGCAGATGGCATGCCTTGCCCATCTGTTAGCATGGCTTTTTGCCTTTCCACAAAGCTGAATGCCATTTGGACAAGACAGTTCTGACTTGGGCAGCTTGTATGACATTGCGTCACAGTCATGTCTTCTGCAGGAGGCCCTTCCCATGAGCTACCTCCACTCACTCCTTCACACCTGCTGTCATTGACATGAGACGCCATCCACAGTGGGGAAAAGGTCAGGAGCATTTCTGACTGCCAGCTAAAAGCTGTTTTGCATCAGGGGAATGGGAAGAAACACATGGGCCCTGGATACTGGGACTGAGAACTCTCCATCCAGATGCCTTCTTTCCATGCATCTATTTTAAAATATGCATCAAAGTCCAGACATACGTAATGCATCTTATTGAGATCCAGCACCGTGCGTTACTCTTGGGGGCACCATTTGGCTCACTGCTCTGTTTTTCACTTTAATTCCACAAGCCAAATTTAAACCGGTTGGTGACTAGCCTTCCTTGCATCACAGCCCCACCATCTGGAACTCCTTCACAAGAGCTGTCAAGGAGAGTCTCCCTCTGTGTTAAAGGGCAAGCTTTTGCTTTTTTTAAAATTGCGTTGATCACTGAGTTTTGTTCTCTTTCCCAACTTTGCTCAACTCATGTTATTGGGAAACACCATGCAAAGGGCTTCAAGACCAGCAGACCCTGCTCTGGATACATCTGCAAATGGAAACCTTGGGCATGTGAATCCTTTCTGCAGCATTGCAATGCTCTTGGTCAGAAAGCATTGCTCCCTGCACCAAAACACATTTACACACAAAGAGAAATATCTCCTGTCTGAGACCAAAACTTGCTTGTCTCTCAGTTTTGGCACACTAATCCCAGACAGCCAACCTCTCAACAGACGCACATGTGGAGTGAAAACAACCCAAATAAAATGACTAGATTGAGCTTTAAAAGCATTTTGGGAAAAGACATAAAGGCAGAAATGCTGAATATCAGCCCTGAAAGAGGATTATGAGGTCTAATAGCCCCTCATTTCACCGCATATTAATCACACAACACTTTCAACGATTGGGTGGTTATAATCTCTCTCCCCGCGGGAAACTTCTCAGCTCGTGTTAATATTTGCATACAGACTCTGAGATGGCAACAACAACAAATTAAATCTGGCCTGGGCAGAGACTGGAAATTGTTTCCCAACAAGGGGTAACCCCCCAGCTGCTAATTAGACCATAACAGAGATGAACTAATTTATGTACATAACAGTGAACTTCAGTAGAGTGATAGATGAAATGGCAGGTTTGGGAAACATACTTAAGTATTCAGAAATCTCTCTCAGTTCTTATTAAAAGCTAATGTTTAAAATCAAGTTAACACAAGTTTAAGAAGGAAGGTACTGTACATCTGAGGTCAGGTTTGAGTTATGAGAGATTATAAGGATCTGTTACAAGGTTCACAAGATACATACATAGTACATAACCAGCACAGACCCAGATTGGGATGCAGGAGTTTTTAAAGTCTCATACAATGGTCACTGCCCCAACAGAGGTGGACCTAGTGTATTTCATTCTGCAGATATTCTAATTCATAAGTAGCCCCATACTGGAGGGTGCCCAGAGTTCTGGCAATGTACATTGCATTTCACTTCATGAAGAGTATGATAGGGAGGCTGCATGAAGTAGCATGAGCCAGGACACCGGACAAGGAAACAGGAGTCCTGAGTTTTATTATCTGTCCTGTCATCTTTCCATGCCACTTTGAGCAAGTCATTTAACCATTCTGTGCCTCAGTTTCCCAGAAACAAAAGAATCACATTTACCTGTCTTTGTGAGCAAGGTTGAAATGCAGCAATGAAAAACACTTGCAAGCCGCACACACACTCACACACTCACACCAGGGCAGATCCCAGCTACCACATGCACAGTGAAGAATGAAATGCTCAGGCTTTTCTTTCTCTCCCAGTCAGATGTGTAACCACCAGAGCTGTGCAAAGCTCACTGGTTTGGATGTGTCCCAGATTCCACCACATGCACTGGACTAATCACCCAAAAGGGATTCTCTTATCAAAACTCAGCAGAGCTCTAAACACAACCCAGCTCCCTGCAAATATTTGGAAGGTGAGGGCCTGTGCCATTTTTTTTAATTGCTATTTAAAAACAGCCACACAGAGCTGGACTGGCTTTGTATCACGTCTTATGAGATGCAGTATTATTCCATAGGATGCTGTTATATGCCATTTCTCAACACAACCCTCAATTTGATCCTGGTTACTGAACAGTGCAAATGAAATGCTGAAATGCTAAAGTCACCTCATGGCTGCAAGAGACTCAAAGGCATCCCCAGCCTTTGATTTTATTTCTTAGGAGAAGCTTGGTAACCCTCCCCCATGGAGTACCACACAATCCCGAGCTCATAAAGCTACAGATAACATTTATAGATACAAACGTTTTAGACTAATCCTAGTGCCTATGATGTCTGGCCCATCTCAGTATAATCGTTTTTTGAAGTCTCCACACGTCCATAAAGCACTTTGACACTTGTTGCCATATTCATATTGCTCACTGCAGGGGCTACAAGGCATGTCCAAAGCTAATCTGCAACTAGAGCAAGACCACTGTCTCACAAAAAGGTTGTTAAAGCAAAGCCCACCTCAGCCACAACCTGTTTGAAAAGCAGCTTCTCCCATTAAGGTGGGAGAGGAGACCAAGATAACAACCCATAACCAAGAATGTATATTCACTTCATGAAGTGCTTTTAAACATACGAATGAAAAGCATTATGGGCAAAACCATGACACACCAACCCACATTGAGTAAGCCGTGATTATTCCCAGTGAAATAAATGGGACTACTTGCTGAATAGGGGGCTATTCAGCTTGAGTGGGGGTATCAGAATCTGGCCCCAGAGAAAGTGCTAGGTATTATTATTCCTGAAGGAGTGCAGAGGAGAAAGTTGGTTGTTCTACCGGAAGAGAAGCTGATGTGATATCACTAGGTTATCTCCTAAGAGCCACTAACATTTCAGGGGCTACTCACGGCCTAACATTTAACTGCATGCACATCTAACTGGAGTTATGTAAAGCTACAACCAAAAACGGAAAGATGTTTCAAGATGGCAGTGAGTCAGGCACACTATAATAAAAATTGCAATCTTCCTACAAATTCAGGGAGCTTAATTGGACAGACATGTCATGTTCACATCAACCTCAAGAGGGCTCTGCCACCGTAAGAAAGAAGAGAGAGAGAAATAATTTGTAACAAAAATTACAACGGCAGCAGTAGACATGAAATATGGTTAAGTAAACTGACCTTGTTAAGGTGCAGAGACAGAGCAATTATATGTGGGACAGGTGCCATATGATCAGAGCAGTGGTGCCTGCCAGGTGAGGCCGGATGTAAGATCGGGAGACCTAAAATGTCAAGCTGGAGCTTAGCTACTAAAACAGTGACTGCGGGGATAAATTTTGAAGATTAAAAAAATAATCAAACAACTGGACTCAGTGTGAAGGCAAGCGAGTAAATGTTTATACAGGGAGGAAGAATGCACAAAACAAATGTGAGCATGGGGGATTTTTAAACTGCCCACACTCTTGAGTCAGCTAACAACGGTGGCATCGCTACAAAGAAAAGCATTTGCTTCTGGCCGCAGCAAACAACTGGGAGCTGGTCAAGGGGACAAAGGAGATATTTAAATAGAAGGAACCCAAGGCATGTTTACGAGAACAGTTGAACCAGATTGGTGGGAGGAGGGAACTATGCACAAGCCTGGTTAATAAATACATGGCATTCATGAGAATATTTGCTGCTGGCAACAGAACCCCTACAGCTGCCTGTCACAGCTCAATAGAGAGAAAGGGGAGCTGATTCACCACTGCTTTATTCCAGTTTTATATTGGTGCAACTCCATTGATATCAAGGGATTTTCCAGTTTCACCTTTGTGGAGCTTCATTTAAATTAATGGTGTCAAACTGGAGTAATGTCACAGGGAAGTAAACCCAGGATTTCAGAAGTGCTTATCCTTAAAATCTGAAGAGGAATGAGCAGCAAAGTTCGGAGTAACAGAAGTTTATTATTTACATAATAGTAGAATAGAGAGACTGCAGCCGAGATCAGTGCTCATCATGCTAGCGACTGCTCAGACACACATGAGACAGTTTCTGACCCCCAAAATAGCTTGCAGTCTAAGTAAATAAGACAGACAAAGGAGAAGGAAGTGATTTGCCCATGGTCATGCAGACTGGCAGCCATGAATAGAACCCAGATGCCCCAACTCACATTTTTGGGAAATCATGGGAGACGGGGGAGATTCCAGAAGACTGGAAGGGGGCAAATATAGTGCCCATCTATAAAAAGGGAAATAAAAACAATCCAGGAAACTACAGACCAGTTAGTTTAACTTCTGTGCCAGGGAAGATAATGGAGCAGATAATTAAAGAAATCATCTGCAAACACTTGGAAGGTGGTAAGGTGATAGGGAATAGCCAGCATGGATTTGTAAAGAACAAATCGTGTCAAACTAATCTGATAGCATTCTTTGATAGGATAACGAGCCTTGTGGATAAGGGAGAAGCGTTGGATGTGATATACCTAGACTTTAGTAAGGCATTTGATACGGTCTCGCATGATATTCTTATAGATAAACTAGGAAAGTACAATTTAGATGGGGCTACTATAAGGTGGGTGCATAACTGGCTGGATAACCGTACTCAGAGAGTAGTTATTAATGGCTCCCAATCCTACTGGAAAGGTATAACAAGTGGGGTTCCACAGGGGTCTGTTTTGGGACCGGCTCTGTTCAATATCTTCATCAACGATTTAGATGTTGGCATAGAAAGTACGCTTATTAAGTTTGCGGACGATACCAAACTGGGAGGGATTGCAACTGCTTTGGAGGACAGGGTCAAAATTCAAAACAATCTGGACAAATTGGAGAAATGGTCTGAGGTAAACAGGATGAAGTTCAATAAAGACAAATGCAAAGTGCTCCACTTAGGAAGGAACAATCAGTTTCACACATACAGAATGGGAGGAGACTGGCAGAAAGAGATCTAGGGGTCATAGTGGACCACAAGCTTAATATGAGTCAACAGTGTGATACTGTTGCAAAAAAAGCAAATGTGATTCTGGGATGCATTAACAGGTGTGTTGTAAACAAGACATGAGAAGTCATTCTTCCGCTTTACTCTGCGCTGGTTAGGCCTCAACTGGAGTATTGTGTCCAGTTCTGGGCACCGCATTTCAAGAAAGATGTGGAGAAATTGGAGAGGGTCCAGAGAAGAGCAACGAGAATGATTAAAGGTCTTGAGAACATGACCTATGAAGGAAGGCTGAAGGAATTGGGTTTGTTTAGTTTGGAAAAGAGAAGACTGAGAGGGGACATGATAGCAGTTTTCAGGTATCTAAAAGGGTGTCATCAGGAGGAGGGAGAAAACTTGTTCACCTTAGCCTCCAATGATAGAACAAGAAGCAATGGGCTTAAACTGCAGCAAGGGAGATTTAGGTTGGACATTAGGAAAAAGTTCCTAACTGTCAGGGTAGTTAAACACTGGAATAGATTGCCTAGGGAAGTTGTGGAATCTCCATCTCTGGAGATATTTAAGAGTAGGTTAGATAAATGTCTATTAGGGATGGTCTAGACAGTATTTGGTCCTGCCATGAGGGCAGGGGACTGGACTCGATGACCTCTCGAGGTCCCTTCCAGTCCTAGAGTCTATGAGTCCTATTCACTAGACCACACTGTCTTTGCTGGGTTTTAAAAAATTATTTCAAGGTAGAAAATCTTTAGGGAAATAGCAGTTTGTAGGGCAGCTGGAAGGGGAACACACTTTACCAAAGACCAATCAAACACTAACATTGACAATAGCAGCTTTTCTGCTTCCCCATGCCCCCAACCAATGTAGCAACCTGCATAGAACTTGAGGGATGAGCACACGCTGAAGGAGGGAAGAATTTGGAGGAGGCACCAGGAAGTCAGTCTGTATCCACATGGTTGGAATGCTAGCTGCAGTTCCAGCATCTGTGTAAATAGTTCTCTTAATAAGGTGCCAGTTCAGTTTTAGAAACATGGCGTCCTTTAATGTTATCACCCAGCACACTACATGAAACAGCCAAGATTTTTTTATATGGTCTCCTTATTATACAGAAAGGAAGTGAAAGAATTTGTCAAATGGAGGATCGTTTTGTAACCCAGGTACCAATGTATCAAACCAAAGAGGCAAAACTGTAAGCAGAGTGGTTAATGAGAAGGCTGAATGCTGGAAGGTGGAGTGCAGCCCTGAAGGTGCACATCTGTCAGCACCTAATTGCTTAAGCCCCAGCACCTCTTTCATTACAAATTAAGCCCTGAAAATGGCCTCTCTGCCTCACTGACTTGACATCTCCACTCCAAATAGCTTTTTGCTTCTTTGCCTTAGAAAACTGCTCTCCCTCCGCTGCTCTTCTCATTTCACCCTGGGAGTGAATCATTGATGTCATCCATTGAACTCACTGCATACTCACAATTTACATTACTTCACTGAACCACCAGGAGATGCACATATCACTGCCCAGGGGCCAACTCAGCCTATTACTGTAGCTCTCATCCTTCTTCCCCACACGTCTTGCCTGCTGGTGGTTATCCTCGCTTGGCATGACTCAGAATAGATTTTAACCTCTTTGAGGCAGGGACCATTCTTACTTGCACCACAGTATTGCAGAAGCCCGGTAACGGGGTGTGACTCCTCTCCCACCTTCTTCCGCACAGAAACTGCACAGACGCCAGCGGTTGTGTCTTCAACAAACACTTTAATTGTCAGCTCCCTCCACCATTTCCACAGCAGTCTATCTACAGCACAAATAGCCCTGTCCCCAGGACTGGTGGGGACAGAGGTCTCCCTCCCCTGAGTCCTCCATGTAACTAGCCCTGTCCTCTCTCTCTTCCCTTGGCACTTCCTTCTTGCCTCTTTCTCAGCCTTGGGCTGATTGGCTAATTAATGCCTTATCCCAGCCAGCCTGATTGTCTAATTACCCCAACAGTTTTCTCAAGGGAACTAATTAACATCTGAGTGATCAGAGTGCAGGGTCACCTATTCCCTTCCTGCACACTATTACAGGCATCTACCAGGATTGTGGCCCCCGTGGGTTTGACACTGTACAATCCAAGCTTGGCACACCTAGCAGACTAGGGGGTGCTGCAAAAACAGATGGACAAGCACTAGAAAAACACTTGGCACGGGGAGCCTGGGAGAGACCAGGTACACATCCCTCCCAATCACAAGAGGTGATTAACCTACAATAGTGAGATAATTATTGTCTGAAACACACATGTACATACGTGTGTGCAATGTTATGTATAACAAACACTCTCTGATGGCAAGGATGATGGCTGTAAAATATTGTTGCACAGGAGAAGAACATACCTCCTAATATTTCGGTACATAAGCTGAAGTCAAACGCTTTGGGTAATAGGCAAAATCAAGCATGGCACAATTGCTTTCGAAAATACCATAATCCTGATAAGTCGCTGGTCTGTAAATGGAATGACTCTCCATTCTTACAAGCAGGAGGTGCTCTCAAGACACCAGTTCCTAAACTTCTGTTCTGTCTGTCAGTCAGTGAGCAGCTTGACCAGTAACCACTTCCAGAAAAGGTGATCAAAAGAAAAACAAAGATCACTCACTTTAATGAAAGCGACTGAACAGCAGAACTGAGTAGGAAGCAGAATTTCCATTTTGTGGGAAATTCTGCAATTTTAAAATTGGTTTTCATTTCTGAATCAGAGCAAAAAAGATGAATTTTGAAATTTCCCATGAAATGAAATTTTTGAAAAAAAACATTTGTTTTCGGTGAATTAAAATATTTCATTTCAATTTCAGCTGTTTGTTTTAAATTTTTATAATATAAAATAAATTTCAAAACAAAAAATCAGACATGGAAAACCAGAACGTTTCGATCTTATCTAAATGTTTTTAAAATACACTTCGACCAGCTCCACTTACCAGCTAAGGGTGCCATTCTGGCCTCATTGAAGTCCACAAGAGGTCTGTCACTTACTTCACGAAGGATTTCACCCTAAAACTTTGGAAGGTATTTCCATAGGGTTTGATGGGCATTGTAGCTACTCGGGGAAGCTGATTTGATGGAATCTAGTTACCTTTGCCTTTCCCCCCGCTCTATAACTCCCCTTCTGAGCACCACTCCATTCTTGCATGAAGGAAGGGGTTTTATAACATCTTAGTCTCATATTCTCCAGGATTTATTTATTGCCACGTTTACCACACTGTTTCTCTCCTCTACTGGACTCCACAGCTAATGGTGTGAGTTGGTATTTAGAGCAGAGACTAATTCTCTCAAATGCTGGAGAACTCACTAAGGTAACGTCTGCATAGCATGGCTTGACCCGATATGGCAGCTGGCCTCATTTAAAACGCTGAGATACAAGATTATCCAAGTACCAGAAAAGAAATCTTTCAGATTCTGAACTGCTAATAGAGTGTTCCTGCACATCCTTAACATCTCTAAGGCTTTAATCCTATATTACTTTGAATTAGTCCTTCACATTGTTGTTCTGTATTCATCCACTTAGCCCAGCTGACCATGTCAAACACCTTTTCTATCTCAGATTTATGTATGTTATGTACGTATGCCACGAGTGCAGGGGACTGGACTAGATGACCTCTCAAAGTCTCTTCCATTCCTAATACTTTAGGGTATGATTCTATGTCACTTTGTAATGTAAAAATCACACCTAGGGATGATAATATTTGTAATTAATTTTGTGCTCATGATCGATGTCCCCATTTACTAAGCAAGTAGGCGTGGAGCGGCAGCTGTATAAGCTTCCCTCAAACATGCCTCAAATCCAACCTTAAGGAATCATCTCTACAGTTAAAAGTACAGGTAATTAAGCAAGGAGCCAAAGGATGGGTCAGTGGTTAGTGCACTAGCCTGGAACTGCACAAATGTGGGTTCAACCCCCTGTTCTGCCACAGATGTCCAGTGTGCCCTTAGGAAAGCCACTTATCAATCTCTCTGTATCTCATCCTTCTTTTTAGTTTCCCCTAAGACTGCTGACAAGGATGCCGTAGGGGACGGTTATTGTGAAAGAGACAGCTCTCTTCCTCAGAATGAAACTAAAACCAGCTCATCTCACACGGGCCAAAGAGCAGTCATCAGATGCAAAGGCATTTCAATAACTACAGCCCCCAGGATCTTCAGTAGGTCTCCATTTTGTGGCCAACACATGACAAGCATTGAGCTGAGCCATGTTTTTGTTTTTAGATAAAATCTTATTCTGGGGAACTGGATCACATAGGACAGGGGTTCTCAGACTTCTGTACTGGTGACCCCTTTCACACAGCAAGTCTCTGAGTGCGACCCCCCCTTGTACATTAAAAACACTTTTTTATATATTTAGCACCATTATAAATGCTGGAGGCAAAGCAGGGTTTGGGGTGGAGGCTGACAGCTCGTGAGCCCCCATGTAATAACCTCATGATCCCCTGAGGGGTCCTGACCCCCAGTTTGAGAACCCCTGACATAGGAGCTTGGCAAACGACTACTGTGCCTTTTACATTAGGATCACCAGCATTAATTTAGACAAAATTAGCTGGTAAAGCTCAGTCTCACCCTCAAATCAATACACATGGCTCATATGAAATGAAGTAATGTTTTCAGTCCCAGGCTTAGCAGAAAGGTGTCTCTGCCTCTGAAACCACCACTATCCATAGCATCAGGACTGACACCCTCCAAACAGAGACCACAGGCTCAGGTGCATGGAATTCCCTTGTCATTTTTCCAGGAGTGTGTGGAGTCAGGTTGTGGGGACAGGAGAAGGGGAAGCTGGTGTTTCAAGGCCAGAAGAGACCATTCGATCATCTAGTCTGACCTTCTATATTACACAGGCCATTAAATTTCACCCAGATACACCTTTATTCTCTCAATAAAGAACCTGGATTACTGTTTTATCATTTACAGAGAATCTGTCATTTACACTCGCCTTTCCTAACTGAGCACCCCTGCCTCAGTTTCCATCTCTTCCAGGCTCCTCAATAAACACTGCACAGGCTTTTCTCTCTTGGCCAACAATATCCTCTGTAATTATCCTAGGCCATTCCAAACAAAGTCCTTAAAGTCCAAATCAAAGTTCAAATCTTCATCCTTTCCTGCCCTTCATCAAGTCTCTGCCAAGCCTTTCTGCCTGGAGTCTTTCCCTGCTGTGGCAGCCGGTTTGAGTCATTTGCCCCACCTGGGGAGGCAAGTTAGCTAAGTCACAGGATGGGTTGAAATCTGTCTCTCTTAAAGAGGCCAGCTACCCTGCGACAGTAGACATTAGGCTGTTGGTACTGTGCCTTTAAGAACCCATGAAGTAAACTATCCATCAAAAGTATAACTTGCTGCTGTTTCAAAGACTCTGTTGATAATCTGCAGTCCCTGAACAGAGCATCCTCTTTATTCTGCTACAACAGCAAACACCAAAGAAAGCTTGTTCTATTACAACAAGTTGTGTGAACTCTCTGCTACTTTTCATAACAGACTTTACCATAGCGTTCCAGGCAGCAGGAGTTTCCCATATAAATTGACGGCATGGTCTGGCCCTAATGATGATAATGACAACAGCCTTCAACACATTTCAAGGCTCCTTTGACAGATAAGGTGCACTTGAAGTACAAGTACACCATAATCTGACACAGGTAGCATGTTTCTGGGTAACTCAGATAGCGGTAAGATAGTGCAAGGCCGGTGGCTGAGGGACTGTAACCAGCTGAGAAACTCCTTCAAAGGAAAACCCTTCCAAATCAGCATTCTAGACAAAGGCATAGCACAAGAGAGGCAAAACGATCTTGGAGAAACCATGCACAGGACCAAAACCCAGGAATGCTGGAGCTTAATCCTAGTCCTGCCAGTGACTCACTTTGCAACCTTAGGTAGGTCACGACCCTCTCTGTGCCTCAGTTTCCCAGTCTCTAAAGCAGGGATAATGACCCAACATACACACATACTGTGAGGATTAATTCTCTAATATGTCTACAGACGTTATAAAATGCAAAGTATGTTGTTTTAATTTATTGTGAAAGTGTTTGATAATTGTTTACTAGATCTCTGCCAAGCAAATCAGAAAGTTACACCCCAGGCCAGCGTTCTAAAGCTGTCAGATAATTTCCCGTAGCTGCTACTAATCAAATTTAAATTAATAAGAAGTCCTTGTATATAGTGCAGCAGAGGAGATTCTTAGTATAGCACCATATTTGCTATGCAAAGTAATAGCCATGTCTTTAATATGGATCCAGCTTGGTGCCCCTGGAATCAGAGGCAACCACAGCATGGAAATGGAAATCTGTAGTAGCTGCAAGGTGTCCGCATGGAATATGTTCTCTTTTCTCCTGATAAGTGGAGCTGGAATCAGTTTTAGGCAAGTGGAATATTAATTCTTTGATTATTATTAGCTAGGCTTCCTAGAAACCCTGAACCTTTGATTCAAATTCTTTGTCCTCCTACCCCTCTACATATGCATGAACCAGAAGTAGGTACAAGGGCTGCACGCTCCTCTGCAGAGGGAGGGGGTGTGGTTATTTCCTTAAGGGCCTGATTGTCTCTCATCCCAACATGGGTGACCAGAGAAGAAAGGGAGAATCAGACCCATGCGTGCACACACCCTGCATGACTGCAGTAGGGCTCCCCACATCTTCAGTCTAGGTGGGAGTGGGGTGGAAGTTCAGGTGCTGCATAAGGGCTACTCATCTCCCCTGAACAGGGGGGTAGGGAGTGAAAACCAAGGCCCTGGTCCCTCCCAACACACCAGCCAGCAGATCTGAACAGCTCAGTAGGTGCCACCCTTTTCAGAGCTGCAACAAATTACTTTTCCTGAGGACAAGTTGGGGGCAGGATAGACCTACAAGTTAGAGTGAAATGCGGGGAGGAAACAGGGTTACACCTTGGACTATTCCCAGTTAGTAAGAGAAGTCTAAGTTAGAGTGACTGCCACCAAATTGCCTTGTGTACCACCAGTAGCATAGCTCTACTGGCGTCCTGGGGTGTAAGGGCAAAACTCCCATTGACGTCAGTGGAGCCAGGATTTCACACATGGCTGAAAGGGCAAACGCCAAGGCTTGTCCTTGACACTGTTTGTGGATATGGCCTTGTGCCCGGGATTCTTTTATGGCACAAGAGAACCCTTTCACACCTAGCCATTATAGATCTGCACAGTGACCTTATGTGCAACCATTTAAGCTTCATTTTATGGGGTGGCTTGAGTAGCTACATTTCATGCCTCGAGGACAAAATGTGCCACCATCCCCTATTCTTTGTAAGCAAGTTAAACTGCTGTTATTCAGACTGCATCAGCTCTGACAAGTCCCAGGAAGAAAGTCACATCTTTAACAGGAGTGTGCACAGCTGGAACCATTGATTATACTCTCAATGGACTGTAATCACATGCCTAAATCAATCGAGGAAGCCTGGTATTTAACTACTGTGCTACATTTGACCTTGGGGAGTAGAGCATCTGTCTACAAGATTTCTTTGCTGTCAGTTTTCATTCCAATAGTTTCTATATGTACTGTGATAGCTGGAGGACACTTCTCGACACTAAACCCTCCAATTAAAACATTCTTTGTATGTTATGTAAAAAACATAAAAATCCCAATTTTGTTCATGCTACATAGATTAGTTTTTACTGAAATAAGACATACAATAACCATTAGAAATTACATATAACAGCAATGTTACTTTACAGGGTTGCCATTTGACTCCTTAGTTCTTCTAGCAACATAAGTGCCCTTTGCCCATATCTGATCTTTACCACTTTACTTCTATGACTGTATTCTTTTCCTTCAGACCTCCAACCTATCAGATCTATGGGCGAGACCAGATCCTCATCTGATATCAGTTCAACAGAGCTACACCAATTTACCCCAGCTGAGGAGCTAGCCTTCTGCCTTCCAGTTTTCTACATCTAGCCCATTTGAGACATGCTCTCAGTTATATGTAACATTAGATTTTAATTGGGGGGGAAAAAACAACATAAATTATAAAAACTAAAATAATGCTAGACATACAGAGAAAATACACCACAGAAAGAGGGACATTTAAGCCAGTGAGGTTAAATCATACTAACCAACTGAAAACCAATATTCTTCCTTTTCTGCATGGTATATGATGTATATATGGTACCTCCCAAAGGACAACATCCACTCACTTCACTGGACTCTATGTTGCACTTATTCTCAGTATCTGGCTCTTTCTAGTAACAAAAATGCGAACAATATTCATGAAAAGAATACTAGTATCTTGTTTGTAAACATTTTATATATAATAATGAGCAAACGGCACTTCTATTCTTCATCCATTAAATTTTACTAATATTCCTACAGATAACAACTGGGTTCCTAATCTAAAAGAAATCTGGCATATGCAGTATGTATGCAGAAAATATCAATTAAAGTGTTTTTGAAATGGCATTTTCAATTAACACTTCAAGTCAGTAATTACCACCTGAATCCTTCACAACAATTCATAAAGTAAATAGCAATTAGGAATGCCATGTATTCATTAAAAATCTACAAACAAAACAAAAATCTCCTTCTTATGATGCTGTCCCAAACTGTTATACACCTGCTTAGGAGGGAATCACAATGACTTATTGAGCAATTTTAGCCTCATTTAGTATGTGTGTGTACACAACACATAGACTGCAGTGGCAGTCATATATTCTGTGCCCAGTATGAGATCTTGAAATGACTCATGACTTCATTGGAAAGAATAACCCACAGCCCATATTAAATGTACTAATAGCTTTGAATTTACTCAGGATAATAGCACAATTATCCCTTGTCACCACCATGCACTTCTCTCAGAAGTGAGGGGTGCAATACTAGCATGTTCAATGAGGCACAGTTAAGAACCACATTGCCAGAGTTTGAGAAGGAGCTGGCAAAAGGTGGGAGCCCTGATATCAAAGCACAGATAATAATACAAGCAATAGAAAACGTCACAAGTGGGAACAGGGTGTAGAAGAGAGGACTGGTTATTTTGGGAGACTGAGTCCTACCAGGGAAAGGCAGCTTGGAAAACTGAAATTGAGGCAGAACTGAACGGGAACACAGATATTACGTTAAATGTGCATCTCTAATATGGATACACAGGGAAGGGTAAAAGAAAACTCGACAGTAAAAAGTTCACCATATGAACCTAGCACTGTGCAACACAGAAATAGGGAGGGGTGTCTATTTGATCCAAAGGCAACATTACTGGCCTTCCCTGACCTCATTCTAAGCTCTCAGTTATTAATTACTTGTATTTTAGTGGGGCCTGCAGGCCCCAAATAAGAGGAGGCTCCATTGTGCCGGACAGAGTCAGAAAGAGTCCCAGCTCCAATCTAAATAGACAGACAAAGGGTAGGCACAGACAGGGCAAGTGATTTGTCATGATGCAGGTTAATGTCAGAGCTGGGAGCCCAAGATTCCCAAATCCCTGGCCTGTGTGCTATCTGATCCACAAACCTGCCCTAATATTCTAGTCATACCACAAAACGTACAGTATGCCTCACAATGAGATTTTTCTAAAAATGTGTCTTAACTTTTATTTCTGAGACTGTGTGTCAAGTCAATACAGCTGCCGAGATCACCTTCTCCCCACTTCCACCACAAACGATACCGTTGTATCTCATATTCTTGGTTGGGTATAGCAAATTAATGTACACGTTTGGTATTACCTACAGCTAGATAGGCAATGGGTGTATTTTTGGAAGTTCCCTGACTGCTTGGCTTCCATTTGCATTACAGTTACAGCCACATTGAGGAGTGCAGTTGCAACATAGATGCACTCCTAACACGGTTTGATTTTGCCTGTGTTGGTGGTACAAAAAATGCTATATCCAGTCACATGAAGAGAACATAATGCAGCCATAAAAACTCACTCAATAAAGTCTTCTTACAATACCATCAGGAATTCCTTTTGCATCTTTGAAAGGATGCTAAAATTAAAGTTACAGTTTGACTAACTCTAACTGCTTTGTGGCTTGTTGTTGTCAAGAAGGTCAATGGCATACTGGGCTGTATTAGTAGGAGCATTGTCAGTAGATTGAAGGAAGTGATTATTCCCCTCTATTCAGCACTGGTGAGGCCACACTTGGAGTATTGTGTCCAGTTTTGGTCTCTTGACTACGGAAGGGATGTGGACAAATTTGAGAGAGTCCAGTGGAAGGCAACAAAAATGATTAGGTAACTGCCTTATGAGGAGAGGCTGAGGGAACTGGGGTTATTTAGTCTGCAGAGGAGAAGAGTGAGGGGGGATTTGATAGCAGCCTTCAACTACCTGAAAGAGGGTTCCAAAGAGGATGGATCTAGTCTGTTCTCAGTGGTGGCAGATGACAGAACAAGGAGCAATGATCTCAAGTTGCAGTGGGAGAGTTCTAGGTTGGATATTAGGAAACACTATTTCACTAGGAGGGTGGTGACACACTGGAATGTGTTACCTAGGGAGCTGGTGGAATCTCCACTGTTAGAGGTTTTTAAGGCCCAGCTTAACAAAGCCATGACTGGGATGATTTAGTTGGGGATTGGTTCTGCTTTGAGCAGGGGGTTGGACTAGATGACCTCCTGAGGTCTCTTCCAACCCTAATCTTCTATTTTGCTACCAGATGTATCAGAAGCTTGTTTACAAGACTTTGGAAACATTAAGAAATACAAGCCATACACCACTTCACTTCAACTGGAAATATCAGGCAGTTTATTATTACTAATCAGACTTGCTTAATTCTTATTTCAGTGTTAGTTCCTTGCTAGATTACTGTCAGCTAAGAACCTTCTCAACAATATAAGGATTTAGGAAAATATAATCTCAGTTATTAATAAATGTTCTAAATTTTCCTTTCCAGGTATTTAAACTGCTTCTATTAGCTTTTTCCAAGCTACTGGTTTTCCCTGTGAAATACAAATCTTGACATTATTAAAAGCACTGGTGTCTCAATGCACAGTTGCCCTTCATTCCTCCCTTTCATTTTCCTCTCTTTGGGGAGGCTAGTCTGCCAGGTGACCTTCTACAGTTCCAACTTCTAAAATGTGCTGCTGGGTATGTTTGATAAAATGCATCGTTCAGAAACAGCTGGAAATCAAACTTCAGTCTTAAGTGCAGTGATAGATACAAGCAATGCTCTCAACTTATTTATGTTTTATTATGACAGCTGCTGAAAGTATTTGACCAGTGACTAGATAGCAGATAATTTTTGATTTAGTGAGAGTAGGGTAATTTTAATCTCATGCTGTGTGATCGCTCCACTCCATGACAGTATTTTTCCATAAGAAGTAGACAGCACAATGTGATTTGAACTATATCTGAAGTTCAAGAAAGTATGATCTTTCTGTTAATTCTGTAATTTATATTATTTTGTATTGGTATAAGAACAGGATTTAGGGGTCTCAAATGAGACCGAAGGCCCAATGTGCTAGGCACCGTACCCACATGTTATAAGAAGCAGGCTCTCCCCAAAAGAATTCATCATCTAGACAAGAGGTGGGAGAGAAGGAGTATGAGCCTCACTTTACAGGTGGGGACTAAGGCAGACAGAGGTGAAGTGAATTGCCCAAAAGGTGCCACAGGAGGAGGAAGAGCTGGGAATTGTACCTAGATCTCCTGGGTCACAGTCCAGGGCCTTCAACCTAAAAGCATCCTGCCTATTTTAATACAAAAAGGACATTAACCAATGAGGAAGAGGCTGCATAGTCTCAAGTATTGTTAAAATGTAGCTTTGTAAGCACCCTTCAGTACTCTGTCATCACAGAAATAAATGTCATTATCTTCAGGATACATTTCAGTATTTTCAGAGAAGCATTCATATTCTCTGAATAAGTCATAGAAATTTGCCAGTGTGCCTAGTGACAATCACGTTGTCAAGGTAGTATCCCCACTCTGAACCTTAGCATCCAAAGGATGGGGTACCTGCATGAACCCCTGTAAGCCTAATTACTAGCTTAGAAATGATAGAGCTGCCACCACCCAAAAATATAGTATTTTGGGACACTTTCTGACTCCCCAAACTCTTCCCTGGTGACCCCAAGACCCAAACCCCCTTGGATCTTAACACAAGGAAAGTAAACCCTTTCCCCCACCGTTGCCTCTCCCCGGGTTATCCTGGAAAGACTATACAGATTCAAGCTCTGTGAATCTAAAACAAAGAGGAAATTCGCCTTCCCCCGTCCTCTTTTCCCCCTCACCACTCCCTGAGAGAGAGACAGATTCCTAACACAGAGAGAAATCAGGCTTTTCCTCCCCCTTCTCTCCTTTCTCCCACCAATTCTCTGGTGAGTGCGGACCCCCTCCCCTTGAGTCTTAGACAAGGGAAAAATCAATCAGGTGCTTAAAAAGAAAAGCTTTTAATAAAAGAAAGAAAAAGTAAAAAATTATCTCTGTAATATCAAGATGAAAAAATGTTACAGGGTCTTTCAGCTTATAGAGAATAGAGAGAATCCTCCCCTCAGCACAATACAAGTTGCAGCAAACAGAAATACAATCCTTCCAGCAAAATACACATTTGCAATAAAGAAAATAATCAAAAGACTAAACCGCCTTTCTAACTAATACTTACTAAATTTAGCAGAAGAGACTTTTTCAGAAAGATTGGAGGAACCTGGATGCATGTCTGGCATCTCCTAGCCCCCAGAAAGAACAACGAAAAACCCAAAAAGCGCAAAGGCTTCCCTCCACCGAGATTTGAAAGTATCTTGTCTCCTGATTGGTCCTCTGGTCAGATGTTCCAGGTTTACTGAGCTAGTTAACCCTTTACAGGTAAAAGAGACATTAACCCTTAACCAACTGTTTATAACACATGTATATACAGGATAGCTTTAGCTACAGAGAAAATGAGTGAGGATTCAGAACAATTGGTGGAAGGATAAGAAATTGTGCAGTACGGCACAGCATTACACTGAATGATGCATTCAAGAAGAAAATCACTTCCTTGTTAGGGATAACTTGCAAAACTACAGAGTGCAAGAGGCAGATCTTTTAATGAGAGGGTGCCCCTGTAGCCAGATATAGGAACCTATAAACATAATCTGGCCCATGATTTAGATATAGCACTTAGTGACAAATTTAAAAGCTGGAATGTGGATAATCCCGAGAAAGGAGGAAGAGAATGCATCACAGACCCATTAACCTGGAAGAACAAATGAGAGGAGTTTGCCTGTTGTTAAATCCTTCTAAGCACTGCTATTTCTTGGTTATACACCAGGACAATCTTAGATTCAAAAGAGAAGATGCTGAAATCTTTATATAGATGGTACTGCATACCTTCCACACATAAGCTGTTATAAAAATCCTTGCATATACCAAACAGAATCTTGGTTAATAATTAGATTCAGAAAAATACACTTAATCAAAGTGACATCCATTACTTCTTGCTACTATAAAATGGGCCTTGTGGCTCTCTGCATTGATTTTCTGGAAATATCTGCTGGCTGTTTAACTTGGGCAAAGAACATGATCCTTATGGATCTGTTTTCCAAGCACAGTTCTGATTTTTTTTTCCCACTCCCCCAGCTGTCAGCTCTGCCCAGTGTAAAACTGACAAAGAGTGGAGTGTTGGATGCCAAACACTGGTACAGTCAAGAGTACAAAGATACAGAGGGAAGCCCTTGTGGCATATACTGTATCTATATTTATCAGTTCCACAGATGTGCTTTCTCAGCTGACTTTAATCAGTAAATATCAATTTCACTTTAGAATCAGAAACTTTCATTATAAATTCCTATCTTACATCAACAATGGATTGTTACGCTCAGTCCCTGCTCCTCTCCTCCAGCCCCCCAGCTGGCCATGCTCCTACATACACATGCTTGCAATATCATCTAACAGAGGGTTCCAAGTAAAGCGGAGTCAGAAATTTACCAGGTTGCCAAGTTAGTTAAAAGGCAGCAAAACATAAGCAATGAGCATCCCCCTCCCCATTTCACTTCAACTCCTTTCAGGTTTTGTCCTTTGGGCATTGGCTCAAATATAAATTAGCTCAATAGCATTTGGTTTATTGTACAGCTTTATTATATTCTGATTGCTTTGAATGCCTGCATGGCAACAAAGTATCAGTGAGTCATAAACCAGAGGACTTGCCATGCCAGATCAGACCAGTGGTCTGTTTACTCCCGTAACCTGGCTCTGACAGTAGCCAATGTCAAATCCCTCAGAATAAGGTGCAAGTGGGCAATTAGGGCCTGACCCAAAACCTATTAAGGTCAGTGGAAAGGCCTTCATAGAGCAACCTACTCAAAGAGGAAATGTCTTACCTATGCCTGTTAGCAGTTGGCTTGTACCTAGAAGAAAGGGGATTGTGTCCCTTCCAAATGAAATTTAATCCTATGTTATGTAATTGTGGATGTCCTAATGTCTAGTCCTGGTTTTGAATCCCACTAATCTTTAGGCCACAATGATATTTGTGGCAATGAGTTCCACAGATTAATTATGAGTCATGTGAAAAAGCATTTCCTTTTTTCCATTTTAAATTTGTTGCTTTTCATTAAGTATCCCCTTGCCTTGTGCAGGAGGAGAAAGAATACATAGGAGCACTCAATTCTGTATCATTCATTATTTTCTTTACTTCCATAATGTTTCTTCTTATTTATCTTCTGCTTGATTTCTTCCCATCCTCTATCAAGGCATATTAAAATTCTATTTTGCAATTACAGTTTCAACCAGTTTACCTATGTGAAGGCTTATTGTGTAGAGTTTGCTGCTTCACCCCCAAATCTCTTTTTAAAAATAGGTACAACATTTGCTACCCTCCATTCTGGTAACTGATTTCAGTAAGAGTTTGCATATATTCATCATCAGCTCAGTCATTTCATTCTAAAGTTCCTGCAGAATTTCTGGATGCAATCTCTGCTCCTACTGCTCCTTAATTTAGGTGCTTAGTTATTTGCTCTGACACCTTCTCTTCTGGTGCCTCAACCTCATCTTTCTTACCTAAATCCAGTGTAGGTGTCTCCCCAACATCCTCTGTGGTGAAGATGGTTTAATAATTCTCCAACCAACAGAAATGCTTTCTAATAAGACAGAAAGCTAATTGCTGGCTTCCTTTCTAAGGCAGGGTATTCACAGCCCGTTCAAGTTGATGCTGCTCCACAGGCATGCATCATTTTTTGAACACATTAACACTCTGGAGGAGCTTCCAAAAAGGCAGATACTTACAACGTTAATCCTTTTACTTCGCTCTTTTAAATAAATCAGATATTTTATGCCATTGAGAGTTTGCTATTCACACTCCAACTCTAAGACCAGGAATGTGGCCTGCACATATCATTATTTAAATTGTTCACAGTGCCATGGGCTGTTCTCATAGGGACTTTTCATCAGATATACAACACCACATTCCTGTCAAAATTATATCAAAGCATTTCAAGGCATATATCTGAACTGCTTGGTATTTATGAGTAAGTATAGGAATGCCAAAAATGTTTTCCCACTTTGCTCTGCTAGTCTAAGTCAGCTAAACATTACCCTGGTTTGGCATAGGCTAATTTACTAGTCAAAATTACTCTAGAGAGCTTGATTCATCTCCAAGATACTATGGTCATCAGTCCCTGGAACAGAATTTTCAAAAGTGTTCTCCAGTGGTCTAACTGCTGCTGCAGAAGTCAATAAGAGCATTGACTTGATCCTTGGTATGTGAGCGTGGATTATTGACATGAGCAGGGATGGCAGGACTGGGCACCATCAAAGAAGTTAAACATTTCCAAATACAGTGTATAGTTTTCAGTACTTCCAGGTTGAGGCAAAAAGCCAAACAACTGGATAGAACAGCACCAAAAGAAGTGAATTAAAAACATCTTGAGAAACAAAGCTAATAGATTTGCCAAGTTAATACAGAAACATCACTCTCAAGCTAGCGGTTTCATACTAAAACTCGAGCTAACTTCTGAATCCGAGACATCTGTATCCAGACCAAAGAAGAGACTAATGACCAGTGCCAAATGAGAACAAAGATAATAATATAACATATGGAGATATACCTATCTCATAGAACTGGAAGGGACCCTGAAAGATCGAGTCCAGCCCCCTGCCTTCACTAGCAGGACCAAGTACTGATTTTGCCCCAGATCCATAAGTGGTCTGCTTAAGAACTGAACTCACTACTCTGGGTTTAGCAGGCCAATGCTCAAACCACTGAGCTACCTCTCCCTTAATAAACACAAAATCTGCAGTGACTCAAAAATTAAGGTATTTCACATCATTACAATGATTTAAAGCTGGAAAACAGTAGAACTGTAGTGTTCATCCTTATAAAAATCACTGTCATATTTTTGAAATTCAGCTATTTTATTATGTGACAGTCTATTTCCAACCAAATTCCCATTTTCCCTGAATAAAGTCATCTTAATGGATGCGATACATCTACATCAGTTTTAAGTAGTGACTTCTAAGGGGCTTTGAGTTTCAAAACATTGTAAATCAAGCATTCACTCTTGAGAATTGCCAGTTCTTCTCATGTAGCTATTATTTGATGGATATTGTTTTAATTGGTTATTTAAAGTATCATTTGGGAATTATATCTGTTACACACAGGCACACCCCTTTCCCTTCTTGACCCCCAAATTATAGCTTTATATATTTAACCTACAGGTTTGAAAGAAAGCTTAAACACTGTTAGAAAGAGATTTTAATTCCCAGCTTCAGACATTAATAAGCTAATTTTGCTGCCTGATAGTTTCACTTCTTAAGTACTTCAGGTATTTCTAGGCATTGTGACATGAGTGTCTGGCTGCCTTTAAAAAGGTACCCCGAGTTATACAGAACTATTCAAGAGCTAACAACCCAGCAGGGTAAGATTTGCTTCACCGGGACAGGGCTATCTGTTTAGGCATTCAACTAATTTGTGGTAAACAACCTACAATACTGCAGTTTACTCCTCTGGCATTATATCTTCTTGATTCTTATTCCATAAATACGTTTCACAGGAAGGCAATTCCTTATTAATTTGTTTTCACTGATATCCTTAAGGAGATCCCTTACACCTTATGGTTTTTCTTCGTTTTGATTTATCCTTGCAGACCTGTTAATCGATCACTGCGAGTGAGGAGGAAAAGGAAGCTTTCAAATAAAATCTAAACGGCCATATTCCAAGCCAATCCAAGAAGCAAACAATTTTGCAACATCTCCGGCAGTCCCTTGCAATCGATCAGTTCACATTAGCATCATAGCTGCAGACAGAGCCTCGGAGTTAAGTGCAGCCAGCACTGTAATCTTAAATGAATACAAACTCTTCAACCCAACCATGGCCTCCGAATCCACACAGCGGGGGATCTCCACCCACAGCGAGCACCTAAGGGAGCTCCCGGAACCTTCGCGCGTCTCCAGCTGGATCCCCCACAGAATCCCACTCTCAGCGGGTCAATGAAAAGAGCAACTCCCCCCCCCACACACACACACACTATTACCCAGCTAATCCCCCTTCGCCTCCAGCCGCGATGCCAGTCCAGAGTCCCTGTGATGGGAACGTGCCTTCAGCACCCTGGAGAGTTCCCCGGGCACAGCACCTAGGAGAGCCGCCTGAGAGCAACTAGCATCTCTCTCCCCCCCACCCCACCCCCCGACATGCCCTTTTGGGCCAGCACCCTCCCCTCCAGCACCCCCTAGCCCAATGACCTTTGGCAATGCTCCCTCTGACACCCCCCTCTCTACCCTATGGGCCAGCAACGCCCCAGTCCTTCTCCTCCCAGCCCCTGGGGGTTAACATGCCCTGGCCACCCCTTACACTCTGTGCCAGCCCCCTGCCTCCTCGCCCTGGGGGCTGACACACAAACCCTTCCCCCCTGGCCCTGGGGGGCTGATACCCCGTCCCGCCCGCCGGCCCTGGGGGCTGACACCGCCCCTCGCCTCCCGGGCCCTGGGGGCTGACACTCCCTGACCCCCCCGCCATGGGGGCTGACACCCTCTCCCGCCCCCCGGGACCTGAGGGCTGACACCCCCTCCCGCCCCCTGGCCCTGGGGGCTGACACCCCCTACCCCCGGGCCCTGAGGGCTGACACCCCCTGACCCCTGCGCCCTGGGGCTGACACCCCCTCCTGCCCCCCGGGCCCTGGGGCTGACACCCCCTGACCCCCGCGCCCTGGGGGCTGACACCCCCTCCCGCCCCCGGGCCCTGGGGCTGACACCCCCTCCTGCTCCCCGGGCTCTGGGGGCTGACACTCCCTGACCCCCGCGCCATGGGGGCTGACACCCCCTCCCTCGCCCCGCGCCATGGGGGCTGACACCCCCTCCCCCCGGGCCCTGAGGGCTGACACCCCGTGACCCCTGCGCCCTGAGGGCTGACACTCTCGACCCCCTCTCCCTTAGGGCTGACACCCCCCCCGCCCCCCAGGCCCTGGGGGCTGACACCCCCTCCCGCCCCCGGGCCCTGGGGCTGACACCCCCTCCCGCCCCCGGGCCCTGGGGCTGACACCCCGTCCCGCCCCCGCGCCATGGGGGCTGACACCTCCCCCACCTGTCGTCGTTCTGGAAGGCCTGGTCCCCCAGCAGCAGGTCCCGGAACCGGTAGCGGGGCGGCAGGGGCAGCACCTCGGACTCCAGCTCGTTCATCTTCAGGGAGGCGATGTCCAGGATGACCCCGCTTCTGCTGCCGCCGCAGCCCCCGCAGCCGCCCGGCGACGAGAGCCTGCCCGAGAGAAGGGGACAGATGGAGCCGGGCTGGAGCCTCTGCCCTGCCCGCCGGCCCCCTCCCAGCCCCGCAGGGACACTCGCCTCCCCGGCCCCTGCAGCCCGCCTGGCTCCGGAGCCCCGGGAGGAGCCGGGGCAGCAGCGATGTGCGCTCGGACCTGGGGGGATCTGGGGGCGCAGGCGGTCCCCAGCCCCCTGCTCCGCACGGAACTGGCGGGAGGGAGAGGAAAGTGGCGGCTGTTGCTCAGGTCTGTGTGGCTACGCCCGCCCCCCATCTCCTCCCCAGGCCCGGCAGCCGGGCAGGGCTGGGGAGCCTTGCAAAGACCGGCCGCAAATCCCGGGCAGCGCGCCCCTGGGGGGGGGGGCATAGCTGCAGCGTGGGGAGCGTGGGTGCACTTTCCCCGCTGGCGAGGCTGACTCGAGCACACCAGCACCCAACTAGCACGCCCGGGTCAGTGCCCTGGCCGCCTGCCACATGCCCGGGCTAGGAGGATGCGTCCCCCCGCTGCCTAGCACGGGGGGTTGCCCTGCGGTCCTTTGGAAGCCAGTTAACGGATCAAAAGTTCTGGTTCTGCTTCATGTGCAGTAGAACAGTATTCGGAGGGAATGTGCTGCAGCGAGCGACAGATTGCGCCGGGGGGGGGGGGGGGGGGGGTCACGGCTGTATCTCGGTGCGTGTGCGCAGAAATAGCGTGTGCATGAGCTCTGTCTGCTGCACGAGCGCTCTTCCCCCCACCTCCAAAAGGGTGAGAGAGAAAAATAAACCAGGCTATTTTTTAAACAAACTTTGGGGATAAAATGAGGGGAATTAAACTGCTCTCCACTCCGCAGGGAGCTACTGATTGCATCACCTGCCTCTTAAAGAGTCTGAGTTGCAGACACTACGAGAATGGTTAAACCAAGCGAAAATTGTTCCAGATTTTAACAAACCATGTCTATTCTATCATGTCTCTCTCTGTATAAAGCATGTCTAAGCTATGTGAGGTTGTCCCTTTGAATCAGCTCTCATATGGAAATCACTCTATGCCAGCATCAGAGTAACTCAAGTTTCATGGGCTCTTTAAGGAGGCCTGGAGGAACACGAAAGCCTTGGAACTTGGTGGATGGAGAAGCTGCAATAGCTTTGCAGGAAGTTGATTCCTATCCCTCACATCCAACATGCAGTTTTAGGGCTCAAAAATGACAAAGGCTGAAGGACACCGGCATTGTTACTTAGGTTTATAAGGGCCTTATCCAATACACATAGAAGTTAATAGAGAAACTCCCAATGACTTTGAATCAGGTCCTTAGACTACAACATGCATGACATACAGGAATACAAAAAGAACAAGGAGTCCTTGTGGCACCTTAGAGACTATCACGACTCCTCCTTCTTTCTGCTGACACAGACTAACATGGCTAGCACTCTCAAACATATAGGAATACAACAGAACCTCAGAGCGTGATTCCAGATTGGCATCTACAGCAAGACAGCCAGGATGACTGCAGAAAAACATTCCAAGGTCCTTCAGGCCCTCTCACAATTTTGTTTTACACCAGTCCTAACTCAGAATCCTCTAACTTGCCAGTTGTCTACGTTATAGAACGACTATGTGCTGCAGTTCTTAAGGGTGTAGAGAGCAAGTGGCATACAACATTTCTGCTGAATGCAGCCCAAGAAGCTAACTGAACTCAATCCTCAGCACTTTCGATTGGCATCTTACTCACTACATTTACCACAGTCAGTCCTATCCCTTCACTCTATACCTCTGTAATCAAGGGCTGTCTGACCTGCCGCACACGCAATGAAAGCCAAAGTCTGCACTGATTTGCACTCCCTGGGGCCTCAATAGGGAAATATAGGGGTATAAATCAATTCAGAAATTGGCCTTGTATATTGAAATAGGTTCAAGTGAGAAGTTGAGCCAAATTCCACTGAAATCAAGGAGTCCCTCTGGGTTTACCCTGGTGTCAGAGCAGACATTGTTCCAATTTCTTTGATCTTACAATGTAAGGAGAGATCTAATTATACTTTAATGGCAAAGCCCCAAGCTGAGGCTTTCCTGCAAGAAGAGTTTATCTCTGGTGTTCTGCAAGTTGCTTTTATTAGGCCACATCCTATCTATATTTAATAATTATAGGGTATAATCCTGGCCCCAGTGAGACCAATAGCAAAACTCCCATTGACTTCAGTGGGGCCAGTATTTCACCCATAGAATGGATGCTAAGGGAAATACTAGGGTTAGTGAATTTTTCATCTCTACATGTGATAACATACACATAAAAATAGAGGAGTCAAAGCTCTCTCTTCAGTCGTGGAAGATTAGAATTCCACCGGCAGAGCACTTCCTCTCTCAAAGGTGAAATCTGTTGAACAACAAGTTCCTGTTTAAAGGAAGATGCCATTCCCTTCCCTAGAGATCATGTAAACCATTAAGGCTCAAGACCATACACAGTGCCAAGCAGAAAGGGAGCATTCCTCTAATTAATTTCCAATGGGCAAATAAAAGCCCCAGTCCTGCAAATACTTTATGCATATATGTATTCCCATTGAGTTCAACTGGAATAGATGAACTCAGGGAATTACTCACATGTGTAAAGTTACTTATGTGTGCAAGTGGTTGCAGCTCTGAGATGGTGCAGAATTTACTCCTGGGGGAGTTCTGCACCACTGCGCATGTGCAGAATTTGTCCCCCGGAGAAAACTGACTTTCTGACAGGGAAGCAAAGGGAAGCCACACGAGTGGTCATGTGGCCCTCCCCAGCAGTATGTTTTGGGTGCCCAGGGCAGCCAGCAGAGAGGCAAATCACTGAGAGGCAGGGGGTAGGACTGGGGAAGACCCGGCTGGTGGCTCCAACCCTGCACCAGACTCAGCTGCTAGTCCCGGCTGGGCTGGGGAGGACAGAACTTCCTCTTTCACTACACGGCATCTGGGGCCGGGTCAGACCCACCTCGCGATTCCTCCCCCAGCTGCAGGAAGTTCTGCAAACTCCCACACACACACACACCCTGCTTCCCGCACCCATCACTCCTCAGCTGCAGGGGGAGGGATCCCTGCATAGGGAGATGCTCCCCCATCCACCCAACCCCCATACATCCAGACCCCCTCACACCCAGACCCGCCTGTCAAGCCTCTCCCCAGCACTCAGAACCTGCCCCCCACACTGAGCCCCATTCGCCCTGCACCTGGACCACCTCGACAAGCCCCCTGCACCTGGATCTTCCTCCCACTGAGCCCCACTCCCTCAGATTTTGGACCCAACACTCAGCCCCCATACGCAGACCCCCCTACCAAGTTCTATCCCCCCACACCCAGACCCCCCCCCCACTGAGCCCCAACCACCTTCACCTGGACCCCCTGCAGGGTCCTGTTACCACTGCACCCAGATCGCCCCCCAGCAAGCTGTGTGCATCTCACCATTGGAGAGAGTGCTACTAACACAATATAACAGCTTTCTAGACCCAAGCTGTCAAGGTCCCTTGCATAACATTCCTAAGTATAAGGAATTTATAATGCCGGTCTCTCCAGAAAGTTGGGAATTCCACGATGTTGGGATGTCACAAAATAGTCAAATCATGTTCCAAGTTCTAGTGAAGTGTAAAATCAAAGTGCCATCACCAAGCCCAGTTATTGCCTAGTAGTCAAACAGCCGTGGAAAACAACTTGACATGATTTATTGTGGTTTAATTTCAATCCTTGCTTCCAGAATCCTGTGCAAGTTCAAATTTATGCTGCATGCAGTGTAAGGAGTTATAATAACATCTATTAATGAGACATTGTAATTTTGCTCCGACTCACACAGTCTGTTTACTCCCCGGCAGTGATAACCTCACACAAAGACTGGGGATAGAGTGCTGCTTTAGGTCTTGGGTGCAGGGAGATGGCTGGACTGAAGCTAATGTCATCAGAGAGAAATTAAGCTGTTTTATTGTAGCTCTGGAGCTAGACAGTCAGTCATTTTCCTGTATTTGTAAACAAGGATGATCTTTTGGAGTCTGATTTATGAGGAAGCTGACTGCTGCATCAGCCTTGGTTTTCTTTAATAAAATTTCTCACATGTGGGCTGGCAGAAATCCTGCTCTTCTCTTGCTGTATTTGAACACAGGGTGCATGCAGCAGCTATGCTGCTGACAGCACCATCATCAGGGCTGCAAATGCATACAAAGGACCACATGCATCCCGTTCAGGACTCCACTGACTTCCTTGGAGCTGAGCCAAGGAGATTCTGACACACAGCGTGTTCATCCAATGCATCTGTGGTGCCAAAGGGAACCCTTAAAGTGCTGTCAAAGTAGCATTGAGCTTGTCAGGACCCAATAGTCCAATTTTGTTTGTAGGAAAACTTTTCAGGGCTCAGATAGTTGTTTCAAATGAATTTTAAAAGCCATTGATTCGTTTGGGGGCACAGGGAAGTTTTTTTATCAAGATGTTGCACTGACTGATAACAAGGGATGAAGGCAAAGGTAGTGAACCAAGAACAAGGAATCCTTGACTCCATCTCAGTCAATCTTTTGCTTGCTGTGAACCACATGCAGAGTGATGTGCACTCATGCTCCAAGGCATAAACCAACCACAAGCTGCCTAAGGTCAGGAAGGAACTTCCTCTCTTGATCGACGCCATAATTATTTAGTACAGGGCTTCTTGCACTTACCTTTAAGCATCAGGTACCAGCCATCATCAGAGAGAGACCACCGCACTATATGGGCTACTGGCCTGATCCAGTCTGGCAATTCCTATTTCATCAACACAATAAACAGACCCACCTCTTAAAAGGGGCTGACCATCTCCAACTCCACTGATATCCATAAACATTGCAGGTTGCTCAGCACCTCTCAGGATCATGCTCATTGTTAAGACATGCTCCTAAATCCTCAACAGCAATTTAGGGCCTGGGGATCCTGCAAAGTGTCAAGTGCCCTCTCTTCACTGCTGTTAAATAAATGCACTTCTGGGTCCACCTGACAAAGATTTTAAATTGGGAGCAGAAAGCTCTGAGCACCTCACAGGACTGTCCCCTTCCACAAGAACCAGAGGACAAACACAACAAAGGATGTTGCTTCCTTCTAATAACACTCTGGACTTGAGTCTAAAGCAGCTGCCTAAATAACCCTCTGCTAGGATCCTGTTTAGTTTGGGAATGTAGAGGAACAATACCAGTGTTGAGTGGGAAACCAATGCCCAGCATTGAGGCTTAACCAGCCTTATCTGACTGGGACAGCATGTACCATCCTCTAATCAAGGGAGAGAGGCCCTGCTCCCCCTCCCCTCCACAAGTTTCAGTCCAAGAAATCTGTGTGCATCTAACAGAAAGTGAGCTCCCAACACCTGATCTCATTACTCCAACCCAACTCTCCTTGGCAAAAGCAGAACCGCTGTCTTTGGCTTCATTCCACTGTGCACACTGTAAAGCCATGGCACGTTGTGCGGTGTCTGTTGTCACCCTCTAATGGCTGCCCGTAGCCTACAGAAAGACAAGGCTAGTCACTCGTGACTGATGGTGGAGCAGTAGAGGTGGCCGAGTTTGGAGCCAGACGGCTTGGCCTCCATCCCTGCTGATGACAGACACGTCTGTGTCTGCAGCACAAAACGCTGTTACAGCTGAATTCGTTGGTTTGGCTGGCAAAACGGCTATGCTAGGAGCTACCTGCTAGGCATAATAGGGACATTCATCAGACATCTGCTTAGTGGGGTGGGATGTAAGGGGTTCACACTCCCATTCACAAACTGCCCTTCTTGTGTCGTTCCAGGACCTGTGTCCCAGCAGCCGCTGACTTTTCAGGACAACATGTCCAGATTCCCCTCAAACAGCAGGAGAATATTCTCTTTGGACTGCCTTTCGCCAGCTGCGAGCAGTCTCTGCAGGCCCCAGCCCACTGACAGCACAGAACCGCTCTCTTGGCTGTTTGCCCGCACTTGGCCCTCTACTTTCCCAGACAGCATCTCTTTCACGTTAGGAGGGCGAGCAGAGATTGATCTTGGGGATCTCTCTCAAAATGGCCAGACCTGGCTTTAGGACACAGCAGCTGCACCAACTTCTGTTAGAAGCCAAAAAAACAGCCACCCACTAGCCCTGCTTTTAATCAAGTGGCCGTGAAAGGGTTCATTTGCGGGACAGAAGGCCGTCTTCCACCTTAGTCTTTTCAGAAGGAAATACTAGGCTGAAACCTGAGGTAGGGCATGCTTCCAAGGCTCTGGTCCCCTTTGGCTGGCCTCCCATCGCCCCTCACAGCCGTGGCCTTTCAAGATGGCTTCTCAGATGGCCCACTTGCTATGGCAGCCCTCCCCACACTCTGACACCTCCTAGTGAAGGATTTGCTCTCAATTTCAGCCAACGTGTTCACTAGACAAACTGCCCCTCTGGCTTTTCCCTTCAGTTAGAGAGCAGCCATGTCAGCAGCACCAGAGATCACTCAGGCCATTCTGATCCTGCATAGCACCATGGCTTCTCCATCACCTTTCACAAAATCATAGAATCTTAGAAGATTAGGGTTGGAAGAGACCTTAGGAGGTCATCTAGTCCAACCCCCTGTTCAAAGCAGGACCAACCCCAACTAAATCATCCCAGCCAGGGCTTTGTCAAGCCAGGCCTTAAAAATCTCTAAGGATGGAGATTCCCACTTCCAGTCTTTGTTTCCAACCACTTCCATTCAGGAAGGGTGGGCCTTGTGGTCAGTGCACAGGACTGGGGCTCAGGTGACTCACGTTCAGTCTCAAGCTCTGCTAGTCCATCTGTGTGAACTTGGGGGAATCACTTCTTCTTCCTGGATCTCAATTTTCAAAGATGCTGAGAAATGCCAACTCCTCTTGAAGTCACCAGAGCTGCAGATGTTCAGCATCTTGGTATGCTAGGCCAAGTAAGTCTTGGACTTAGCAGAGTGGCTTCTTTCTTGGTCTCTCTTCTCCATAGTCACAGCAGACGCATCTCTCACTTTCCACATACTCCTCGTTCTCACTTCTTGGTAAGAACAGATCCTCCAAGTGCTGGGCTCACTCAAAAAGTTATCATCAGCCCTGGCCTCTCCGATGAACAATAAGCTATTCAGGAAACTCTGCCTCCTCGCCTTTAATTTTCTATATGTTTTAAACAATACGTACAAATCACCATCATTTCTGGCTTCTCCTCCCACAGCTTTTATGGTTACCTGGTTACAGTTGCTTTTCCCCTTCCTTTTGAGTGACATCCCTGTGGGGTCTCTCAGTGGCCAAGTGCGTAGGGGAAACACGTTCCTTCCCAATTGTTAGGCTGGAAACGAGACAGCCCCCTCCTCTTGTGTAAGTGACACACATTTTCTAAAACCATCAGTGCAGGCCCCTTTGCAGTGAATGGAGCAATGAGCAGGCATGCCAGAAGGCAGTGGGGGTGCACCAGCCCAAACTAGAAAGAGGGGGGAGGGCAGAGAAGCTTGAGAAAAGCAGCACACGCGCACACGCACACACACACATGCACACACACACAATTCATGAATGGAAAAATCAAGTGTGAAAGCTGGACTAGCCCCTTGGGCGGCCATAGCTTAGCCTCAGCATGTCACCTAGACAGACACTGACCTTGGCAGCTTTATGGGATTGAGATTTCCACAGGGATCCCTGCTCAGTGAATAATTCCTTACAATCATTTTGGGCACAAAGAGGTTTCCTCTGTCACTGTCTTGGTAGGACATGTTCTTCCACCTCCCTTTCAATTGTTCAGAATGAAAACTCCAGTCTCCACTCACACGGAGCTTCTCCTGTAACTGCCCCACAGCAGGCTGGAGCCTGGAGTCTCTCCTGTAGCCGTCTCCCAGCAGCTAGGTGCACTGGAATTCTATAGCGGTCCCACAACACACCAGAGCACTGAAGCACAGGAGTTAATTCCACGCTCTTATCCTCACTGCCTGATTCCCCTCACAGCCTCCAGTGCCAGGCAGGACTGTATTACACAACCCTGAGTGCTGACAGGTGCAGCTGTTTGTTTGGAGGAGAGAAAGAAATTTCTCCTTCCCCACCAGTTTCTCTTTGAAGATCCAGAGTTTGCCTCTTCTCCCATCACCCAACAAGCACTCAACAAAAAGCAGCACAGACAACATGAAAACACGGGGGCCGTCTGAGCATCAAAAGTGTCAGCATCAGGTGCGTCAGCAGAAAGACAGCCTGGGCGCAGACAGCTCTCTTGTCTGTAGCACACACAGAAGTCAAGCCCACCGCTAGCTCTCGCGTGCTGCTGGAGACAGAACATGGAGTGCTGCGTGGAATGCCAGGAGCCATATGGAGTTCATTTGCTTCGAGCCGGCATGGCCCAGATCCAAGAGTTATGCAGTGGTCAGTCAGACTCCCACACAGATGCCTGTTCGCCTGTGTGCGCTCAGAAGGGCCGTTCTGATGAAGGCAGTGTGGCCAGCTACACCGGCCCTGCTGGTCAGAACTTATACGCGAACCACAGAGATGCAGCAGAGGCCAATACCTGTGGCCACCAAAATAAGACAAAATAAAAGGGAAGGAAAGTCTCCTCCCCTGTGCTGTCCTCTCCCTTGAGTCAGTTTACAGTATTAAGAAACTACCTAGAGCTGAAAAGCACAGGAATTTTAAAACCACGCTGATATATTATGTACTGGAATGGAAAAGAAATCCAGCACTCTCTAGGACAACATTTCTTTGTCTATTGGGCAATTAAAACAATTGTGGCTTTCCTGCCTTCTGCCCAATGAGTAAAACCCATTTTTATTAAAAAGAGGGGGGAGAAACATAAAGGCACTGATTGAAAGTGGGGTGTTCCTGATGATGTTTCTGCAGAGAAGTCCACCAGCACTCTATTAGAGGAGGTCTTGAAATATTTAAAGAGCCATAATTAGGATTGAATATAAAAAGCTACTGAGCGGAGCACATTACTCACTTCAGGATAAGTAATGCACTCATTTTTCATGGCTACCTACTGTCCGAGTGATAACGTAATTTACTGCACTGTTGCGGCAGTTAGGGTCTGCCTAGGTACTTAAACAGCCTCATCACCATCGCATCCGAGCATCTCCAAGGCACTTTGAGATTTGGCGTCCCAACATCCCTAGGAGGGAATAATGGCTCATCGCTGCCATTTACAGATGGGGATGTGAGGCACCAACCAGAGACTTGTCCAAAGAAAGCTTTGGTGAAGCAAGAAATTGAACCCTAGATCTCCTGGATCCCATCCCAATGCTTTAACCCCAATGGCATCCTTCCTCACCTGCTCACTGCTAAATCACTCCTAATGATAAAATGAACTTCCATAGCATCTGTCATCTAGGGATTTACAGAGCCATCACCGCAGCAGTCCAAGTCCTTCATAAAGCTGTTATCAAATCTCCCAGCAGGTGAAAGGAGCACGTCAGAATTCTTATCCCCATTTTTCCTAGAGAGGCATTAAACCATAGTGATATTAAGTGTCTTTACTGGTGCCCATCCTCCCAGGTCACAAAGTGAGTCCATTGCGTAGCCCAGAATAGAAACCAGGAGTCCTGAATCCCAGTTTCCGTCTCTGCCTCTTGCACACTACAGTCCCTCTTGCCCGGTTTAAAAGAGAAGGAAAAAATATCTTTTGCCCAGTTTTCCACAAGAAAGCACAATATTAAAAAGGTGCCTGATCTGTGTTCTATGCACACCACAACTCCCACTACGGCTAAGGGACGGCCCACATGCAGTGGCAGCAGACTGGACTCTTCTCTTTAAGAATAAACAGCTCCCCACTACAAAAGGCAAATAAACAGCATGCCCCAGATATGGATGAAAAGAGCAGTAATCTGTTACACAGCCTTGGAGCACTGTTTGGAATGAACGGAGGTTCACCCAGGGTATCAGAGTGGACTAAGCCAAGGAGACAGGAAAATTAGACCTGGGGTTTCCCAAAGAGAGAGAATATTTAAAAGACAGGAATGACCCAAGTACTCACATGTGGTATTTGAGAATAGTGAGTGGGGAGGGGGAACCAGGGAAGCGAGTTCTCTCCAGGCCTCCCAGGCAGATGCTAGGGGGCAGCAGTGAAAGAAGCAGCTGGGTGTGAAGAGGAGAGGAGAGGAGAGGCAAAGCAGATGCCTCTGCTGTCCCCCAAGATACTAAAGCCTAGACACCACTGAGGTCAGCAGATTGGAGCAAACAGCAAGCCTCCTTCCCCCTCCAATACTGATCCATACGGGCAGGATCAGTGCCTATTCAGTGGGACCTACACACAGGCACCCAGGTGTACCTGTTTAGGCCCACACCAATTATGCAGGGCAGTGATTCGGTACAAGGTGCCTTCCTGACCCCACTTGTGCCCTGCAGCATTAGGACTAATTCCCCTCATTACTGCAGCTGACCTCACTGTACATGCCATTGGGAGGGGAGTCATTGCATTATCCACCTCATTAAGGAAATCCCTCCATGGGAGAGCTGCAAGAGCATATAGCCTCAGCAGCGCCTTACTCAGATGTGTAATTGCACTGAGATAATGGTTGCCAGGGTCATGTGTTTACAGGTCTGATATTGGCATCGCATGCACCAGTCCCACCTCTCTGAAAAGGTTCTGCACAGCTCCCACACCCCCAGCAGCAACCTCCCCAAGCTGCGGAAAAAGGGCAGATTCATGGTCTTGGGGAAAAGATATTGGGTCCAGTGGCTGGATAAAAAGCATTAGGCAGCATTGGAGCAGATATTACGGAGGGCAGGGGGGGAATACAAAGTCAAGAGCACACACCAAGTGCCTGTTCCTTAATGGGAGCTGCGGATGCAGTCCTGCAGCCAATCAAGAGGCATGCCCTGGAATCAACCCAAAGGGCGTTGGCAATTAGCAAATGAGGTAAGAGCAATTATGAAAAGCCTCCTGGAAAGGAAACAACTCTGTGTTTTGGTCTATGCTCGGAAGCATTTCTTGGGAGAGAAGTATGGAAAGAAAGTGTGATGGGTTCGGTCACAGAGATCCCCTTGGTACTGTTACCTGATGTGCTGAAATTACCTCTGAGGCTGTTTTCCCTGCCAGCTTGGGACTCCAGAATCCTGCCCTGTTGAACCAGACACACTACAACACAGACTGCAGAGTCTGGGCCACACCCCTAAAGCTGCAGACTTTAACTAAAGACAGCTCAGCAGGTTACCTCTCTCCAGCACCCTGACACCCAGCTCCCAATGGGATCCAAACTCCAAATACATCCATTTTACTCTGTATAAAGCTTACACAGGGTAAATTCGTAAATTGTTCACCATCTAGCTCATTGATAGAGAGATACACACAGCTGTTGGCTCCCCCAAGTATTAATCACTTACTCTGGGTTTATTAATAAACAAAAATAATGTTATTAATTATGAAAAGTAGGATTTAAGTGGTTTCAAAAGTCAGAAAGCAAAATAAAACAAAACACACAAGTCTAAACCTAATATATTAAGAAACTGATTACAGGCAATATCTCACCCTCAAAGATGTTCCAATAAGCTTCTTTCACAAACTAAACTCCTTCCTAGTCTGGGCCCAATCCTTTCCCAGGTACAATCTTTGTTAGATCCAGCAGACATCTCAGGAGGTAAGCCAAGGTTTTCTCATGACTGGCTGCCACCTTTGTCCTGCTCCACCCCTTTTTATAGCTTTGGCACAAGGTGGGAATCTTTTGACTGTGTTTGTCCCTACCCCTACCTCATCAATGGAAAAGTACAAGGATTAAGATGGATTCCAACATCATGTGACATGGTCACATGTCACTGAAGACCCCTAGTCTCCATTCTTCCTGGATTGGCCCACAGGTACACAGGAAGGTTTGCAGGTAAATAAACCATTTACAACCAATTGTCTGGGTCAATGGGAGCCATCAAGATTCTAAACCACCATTAATGGCTCACACTTTGCATAATTACAAGAGGACCTCAGAGTTATACTTCATATTTCTAGCTTCAGATACAAGAATGATACATGCATACAAAGAGGAGGAATATATGCAGTAGGTTATAACCTTTGTTATGATACCTTACAAGAGACCTTTTGCATAAAGCATATTCCAGTTACATCATATTCACACTCATAAGCATATTTCCGTAAACCATATGGATGCAATGTTACAGAAAGGTCTAATGGTTAACACAGGGGACTAGAAATTGGGATTTCTGGATTCTATTTCCAGCCCTGCAGATTTTCTGGAGTTGCAATTTTAATTCTCAGCCTCTTTGCTTTTGTGGCTCAGCCCGGAATGTTATTTGAATGTAGTTTGGGAAGGGAGGAAGGAGTCATGGTTAATTTATTTCATTAGCGAGATGGAGCCAAATGACTGAGTTTTAGAGACATTTGAATCTAAACTTTTCCACTCTGCATATTTTATATATATTCTACGTGAACCTATTGGGGTGGCGCCAAAGGTCTCAGTCAGGATTGAGCTCCCATCATGCTAGGTGCTGCACAAAATACTGCTCTCTCCCAGAGATCCTGCAACCTAACGATGAAATCAACGACCCAGGACACATACCAGTGCAGCAGCTAGGAACAACCTCAGGTCTCCTGACTCCCAGCCCAGTGCACTATCCACTGGACTACACAGCTTCCTCAGTGTATTGTTAAATAAAACCTCCATCCCCCAACCTCCTACGAAAGTTAATGACAGAGTGAAGCAAGTGCCTAAAACAGTTGATCAGAATGACAGGCAGACAATAGAGCATAATGGTTCATTCGCAATCATTACAGTCTATTGTGTAAATATGCAAATACAGCGCTATTCAGTTTAACTGATCAGTTCCTGCATCCTTATTTTCCTATGGCCACATTCCTTAATATGTTTTTCCTTCACTCTCCTGGGTCAGATTGAAAGGGACTTCTTCAATGTTCTCACTTTTGCAGCTGAGTGGAACTCATCTGGAGTGGAGACAGCTTGCAAGGATGCTAATTAGAGCCAATTAAAACCTGACTGACCTGCCCTGACACTAAAACATTCCTCGCAGATTTCACTCTGTCTTTCAAAGGTCGAGATCGAGTTCTTTGTACGTAACTCGGGAAGCTCATTGTGCCACAGATCTGCACACAAGGATCACTTCAGTATAACACTCATGGTGGAATCTGCCATAGGGAACCATACAACCAGCCTCTTTACCATATAAAAGAGAGCAGCTATTCCCCCATGGGACCCACACCAGCAAACAGTGTAAGAGCTCCAGCCACCAACCCCTAGTTTAAAAGGGAAGCATTAGTGGCAACATGTTTCTCAGGAGAAGACTTTGACTTTGGGATTCATTCCCAAAAATAGCCTTCTGGACAGGCTGCAAAGACCATCTATTTCTCTAGGCCTTGCAGCAGGAAGAGGGAAAGAGTTTGGGAGATGGGTTTTGGAGGCTTGTTACAATCTGGCTGGTAGACTGACTAACCTAATTGCCTTCTATGATGAGATAACTGGCTCTGTGGATGACGGGAAAGCTGTGGATGTGTTATTCCTTGACTTTAGCAAAGCTTTTGATATGGTCTCCCACAATATTCTTGCCAGCAAGTTAAAGTATGGGCTGGATGAATGGACTATAAGGTGGATAGGACGTTGGCTAGATCGTCCAGCTCAATGGGTCATGATCAATGGCTCCATGTCTAGCTGTCAGCCGGTATCAAGCGGAGTGCCCCAAGGGTCGGTCCTAGGGCCGGTTTTGTTCAATATATTCATTAATGATCTGGAGGATGGCGTGGACTGCACCCTCAGCAAGTTTGCAGACAACACTAAACTGGGAGGAGTGGCAGATACACTGGAAGGTAGGGATAGGATACAGAGGGACCTAGACAAATTAGAGGATCGGGCCAAAAGAAATCTGATGAGGTTCAACAAGGACAAGTGCAGAGTCCTGCACTTAGGATGGAAGAATCCCATGCACTGCTACAGACTAGGGACCAAATGGCTAGGCAGTGGACAAGAAGCTGGACATGAGTCATCAGTGTGCCCTTGTTGACAAGAATGTTAACGGCACTTTGGGCTGTATAAGTAGGGGCATTGCCAGCAGATCGATGTGATCATTCCCCTCTATTCAACATTGGTGAGGCCTCCTCTGGAATACTGTGTCCAGTTTTGGGCCCCACACTGCAAGAAGAATGTGGAAAAATTGGAGAGAGTCCAGTGGAGGACAACAAAAATGATTAGGGGGCTGGAGCACAAGACTTATGAAGAGAGGCTGAGGGAACTGGGATTGTTTAGTCTGCAGAAGAGAAAAATGAGGTGGGATTTGATAGCTGCTTTCAACTAAGTGAAAGGAGATTCCAAAGAGGATGAATCTAGACTGTTCTCAGTGGTAGCAGATGACAGAACAAGGAGTAATGGTCTCAAATTGCAGGGGAGGAGGTTTAGATTGGATATTAGGAAAAACTTTTTCACTAGGAAGGTGGTGAAGCACTGGAATGGGTTACCTAGGGAGGTGGTGGAATCTCCTTCCTTAGAGGTTTTTAAGGCCCGGCTTGACAAAGCCCTGGCTGGGATGATTTAGTTGGGGATTGGCCCTGCCTTGAGCAGGGGGTTGGACTAGATGACCTCCTGAGGTCCCTTCCAACCCTGAGAGTTGATGATTCTATAACTACCACTGGGGGGCTGCATCGATGGTAACAACCAGGGGAAGTCGGGGGGAGGCGGGGGGCAGAAGGCTGAGTCACCACTAAATCAGATTTTAGAAGAATGGGGAGTTGACAGGAGACAACTCAGTCATTCCCAAACCTCCCCTCACGTCAGTCCACATTGGCTTGGTCATACCCATTGATAAGATCGTCACAATGGATATGCAGTAGCTAGTCTATAACCAAGCACAAACAGTATCAGAAGTTATACATGTTTTAGAAGCCAAAGAGCTCTGTTTGAGCCCCAGTCCTGCAAGGATCCCCCTAGCCATGCACAGCCCCTCTGAAGCCAATGAAAGTTAGCACACACAGAGCTCATAGAAGGATCAAGAACTTCTATCTAGGGTGAGTACATTTTGGCAGTTAGTAGCTACCTGGAGGACCTCACGTCTCGAAGCAAAGCTACAGACTGTTAGCTCAACCAGGAAATGCCCAACCCGGAAGCCACAAGTGCCACTAAAAGTGTTAAAATAAATCTGCTTTTTATGAGCGTAAAGCCTATCCGCTGAAATGCAGGCTGACTCGTGCCCAGCGCTAGACCTTTTCCAAGCAGTTAGAGACCCATGCAGTGCAGGTAACAGGGCAAGGGGCCTTTGTTCTCAGCATAGGGTCTGCTTTGTAATGAAGCCAATAGGTTTGTCCAAGCTCATTTTAAAAATAAAGAGCAGATTCCCCAGGAACCTTGTAAAGGCAAATTCTAAAAAGGATTCACATTGCTGCAACCGAAAGACAAGCCACAATTTGCCACGTTCCTCCCCAACAAGCTCTTCTCCAGACCCAGTTTAACCCTAGAGAAGATTTTGATGGCTGCCAGACCCTTTGAAAATCACCAGGTCCAGAACTGAAATCCTGCCAGGCCTTTCGTTAGAGGGGTGCTAGCATGCACTGCTCTAATAATAGGATTAAGTTCCATGCCAATCAACTGCTAATGAATTTAAGCCCTAAACAGATGATTAATGTAAAAAGACTGTGATTCGCACGTCAGATGCTTCGGATAGAGCCTTAGCACAAAATATCAACCTTAATGCTGCCGCTACCTGCACAAGAGGATAAAGGAGATATAAATCCTATTACCGATACAGCAATTTCCCACCAGGCTTGTCTCTCCTTGTCCTTCCTATTTACAGCCATTTTTCTGACTGGTCCCATCTATCAGCAGTGCTTACAAACACATCTCCAAACAGAGTTTCCTTGTCCCTTGGGTCATTTATTTCATGGAACCTAAAAGCACGTCCAACTCCCCACATCACAGAAAGCATCCTGCCTGTGCCAATGCACAGTATTATTCAGACACACACAGAGAAGCTATATAGTGCCAATTCCTGTCACTGTTCTGCTGGGAAAATCCTGCTCTCTCTGTAACCATATATAGATGGGGACAAGCAGCACCGTGCCAATGCATCAGAGTTGCAGATCCAGAGTGCGTGTCCTGTTCTGGTAAGCAAAGTGCACTGAAAGTCAGTGAATAATAGGGGGAAATGGGAGGGGGAAGTGCTTTCCCCGACCAGGCGTGTGTGTGTTAAGCTTCACCACAAGGAACAAAGCTGGGAAGAGGTGAGAGGCTGGCTTTCTAACCTACACATACACCCCGGAAGTTGCTGGAGAAGAATAAATGCGTCAGTCACTCCAGCGTCCTCTGGGGCTGATTTAAAGGCAGCACTGATTCCAGAATCTAGGGCAGCCCTTGACGGCCAGGGTGGAAGACGTCACTGTCATGAAGAACTGGGAGAGTGTAAAATATTATTGTGGGCCTCAACCACTCTGAGCAGGGGCAGCGTCCTATTTTGCTGTCCTTCTGCTGAAGCTGCTGCAAGACCATTCTGGAACCCAACAACTGGAACCCAGCACGTTTAACATTATGGAACAAATATGGTGAAAGTAACTCAATAGGAGGGAAACCCCAGAAGTTCTTTTCCAGAGATATACATGTGTGTTAGGATATATTCCATTTTCAGCCTCAACAGTTCCATCTACTGGTGAGCTCAATGCAATGTGACTATCAGATGGCTCAGGTGGTCTCAAGTATGACTGAGAAAACCAACTCAGGCAGAAAGGACCACAATTCCTCTCTATCTCTGCTTTACAAGCACACTTCAGCAATGACTGGCCTCGGTCTTGACAGCTAAGCCGTTATGTTGCAATTATTTCTGAAGCAAGAAAAGGCCAAGATTCCATTCCCAGAACTGAGATCCCAGCTGCCAGCCAAAGGAAGAGAAGCTGACAAATCTTCCTTTATTTTTTAAATAAAGGTGCAAGCAGGTAATTATGTTTGCAATAGTTAGTTACTAACAAGTAACAAGTTTTAACAGATGGACTTTGCCCCACTTAGAAATGGAAAACGTAAAGACCTCTGGGCGTGTTTTCATCCCAAGTATATATACCATTCAGAGGTGTTTATTACACAAACTATGCAAGACCAGCTGCATTGTGTCCCAGGATGTGAGACATGCCTCAGAGCAGGATGGCTTCCTAGGGAATATCTGTACCTCACTGAACAGCCCAGACACCACAGCAGAGGGACGAGGGACACTTCTAAAACTATCTTTCACTAACATGCATGCAAGAACCTATAAAACAGCTGCTTTGTCCCACCTAACACTCAGGCCCTTGGACAGCACTGACTCCAAGTTAGATAAATATCCAGCCGAAATACCAAGTGCTGAAGGCTGCATGGTCTAATGAACTGGGCACCAGAGAGCCTATTCAGAGACCCTCACCCTGTAATTTCTGCATCACATCCATAATTTCTGGTTGAGCTACATCAGATCTTTCAGAATAATGCTCATTCTTGACTTAAAGACTCAAGTGATGGTAGAATCTCAACTACAACTAGGAAAGAAGGCAAACAGCTTCCTTGGGGTGCATAATTAGCCTTGCCTGGATGACCCAGGAAATTCCTAATGAGATATAGAGCATTTCACCCGAAGGACACTGCTTTGAATCCTAACATGGTCACGAATGAACAAGAGCACAACCGTCTACTGGCAGCTTGACGATCTATGTGAAATAAATTTAGTGGGTTCCTGTCCTGTTCATGGTGGCCAAATGGAAAAAACCAACCACAGCCCGCATTAATAGGTACAACCATCAACAAACACCAAAGAATGGAAGAGCATACAAGCAAACTGCCTTCTGACCCCTAGAAGCAGACCTCTGAATGAGGGCTAAGCACAGTGGAAGGGCACTGCTGCCTCTCCTCTGCTGATTTGGAGGGTTGTTTGATCAGCTAAACTCACTTCACAAAACCAAACCACAGAGGGGAAAAACCTACCACATGTTTGAATCTAATCTTCATATGTGCATCTGGGGAAGCCAGGACCATTGCAGTCAATAGCACCATTCTCAGAGGTGCAGTTTCAGCAATCCTTACAGACCTCTCTCATTGCTGCTCTAGGACCTAATTCTCAAGTTGGTACTTTGGAACAGTTGACTCAATCAGTACAGCCGCACGCCTCCCCAAAACACCCTGCTCCCCAAGCTAATGTTTACTATCTAAACCAGCCTAAATCTAGCCTTCCTGACTACACACACTTCTACCTCATGTACTCCAAATAGAAATAGTAGCATCCAGTATTCCCAGAGACGTATCAGCAAAATCTTCAGGACAAACTGACATATCTTCGGTAAGAGAGGCTAAAAATATGTGAGTTGACATGAAAAAAGCCACATACGTCTTGTGCAAAGACACAACTTTCCTAAACAGCTTCTCCAGCAGAAACAGCCTTGGCTTCATCCCCTGTCACAAGTATCTTCCTGTTCCACCTCTTTCTTCTGAAATAAACCATATGCACTGGAGGTAGTATATAGAAAAGCCAACTCTCCAGCTGCATGAGTCACCCTCTCTCTCTGGTTCTATACTTGTGCAGGTTATTTTTGTGTGAGCCCTTTCTTATGGCTGCTCAGTCCTCGTCACTACTTACCCAAGTTCCCTTACATGGTCAAGAAAGAGAAAAGAGTTTCCAACCCAGAGGAGATGGTACACTCCCCTGGCTGGCTGGCTGCCTCGCTGTACAAACATTCACAACATTTCCCATGAGACAGGAAGGAATAATTTAGGTTTCTTATACCCTCTGGGTGCCAAGAATTGCTGAGCAGGATGGGCAGGACATATTTTACAGTTTAAAGCACACTTGCAATTAACTCCTTGCTTTCTCTTTGGAGGACTCTCGCAGGGCAAATACCCTGGGAAGTGTTGCAGTGGAATGGGGTTCTAATGCCATTACTGTTGCACAAAAAGGAACAAAAAATTGGTAAAGACACACACGCACATAGAGTGGTATGCAGGAGAGCATTTGAGATAGACATTGTGAGAGAGAGGAATGATCCATTTCCTCACTTGCTCTTATTTTCCCCTACATTTCAAATCAATGGGGAGGAATTTGAGCAGATGCCTGCTGATGACCCTAGTGGAGATGGCAAAGGCAAAGTCCATTTAGACAGGAGTGTGTTGACACAGGGATACATGGTTTAGATAAAGGCTCAAGAAGACAAAGCATTCCTGGTCTAACTCCGCCATGCAAATAAAGGAGAACTGATTTATAGAGCAGGGGGAGGGCAAAGGATCATTTCCTTGCTGTTCCAAACATAAATATGAGGGCTGGGGTGGAGAGGCACCCTGCCAGTGGTTGATCTCTGTACCCAGGAGCATTTACCCCAGGGAATTTAAGAGAAATCTAAAACTCAGGAGGGGGAAGGCAGGCAAATTAGGCCAGGAGGCTGCCCTCTGCTCCTAAAACATCTTTCATTCCCTTGCACACACAAGTGGTAACAAATCAACAGCCACCACAGCAGAAAAATAAGCCATAGTGTGAGACAGGGGGAATGAAACCAAAGACCCTTTGCTCCTAACATAAAAGAATGCAAGGCAAGCTCTTTGAGGCAGGACCATCTGTTGGTTCTGTGTTTGTGCAGCACCTAGCACCAGGCAGCCCTTGCCCATGACAGGAGCTCCTACATGCTGCAAGCTGCGTGGAAACTATTGAAAAATAATAGAGACTCAAACTCAATATATACCCCAAAAGGGAAAAAAGGCTAGAGGGCTCAAAATCAAAAAAACACACCACCATGGCTAAACAGCAGAGTAAAAGAGGCAGTTACAGGCAAAAAGGCATCCTTTAGAAACTGGAAATCAAATCCTAGTCAGGAAAATAGAAAGGAGCATACACTCTGGCAAGTTAAGTAGAAGAATAATGAAGCAGGCCAAAAAGAAATTTAAAGAGCAACTATCAAAAGGCCAAACAAAAATGCAGTTCATTTTTGTAAGTCCATCAGAAGCAAGAAGCCTGCCAAACAATCAGTGGGGCACTGGATGACAGAGGTGCTAAAGGAGCACTCAAGGAAGACAAGGCCATTGTGGAGAAGCTAAATGAATTCATTGCATCGGTCTTCATTGCCAAAGATGTGAGGGAGAGTCTCACACCTGAGCCATTCTTTTTAGGTGACAAATCTCAGGAACTGTCCCAGACTGAGGTGTCAGTTGGGGAGATTTTGGAATAAATTGATAAATTAAATAACAATAAGTCACCAGGACCAGATAGATTCACTCAAGAGTTCTGAAGGAACTCAAATGTGAAATTGCAGAACTACTAACTGTGGTGTGTAACCTATCACTTAAAATCAGTCTCTGTACCAGGTGACTGGAGGATAGCTAATGTAATGCCCATTTTAAAAAAAAGGCTCCAGGGGCAATCCTGGAAATTACAGGCCTGTAAGCCTAACTTTAGTATCAGGCGAATTGGTAGAACTAAGGGAAAGAATGGTATTATCAGACACATAGATTAACACAATATGTTGGGGAAGAGTCAACATGGCTGCCTCACAAGCCTGCAGACAAGGGTGACCCAGTTGATACCCTGCTGTTTGAATTTCAGAAAGCCTTTGACCAGGTCCCACATCAAAGGCTTTTAAGCAGAGAATTCATCATGGGACAAGACAGAAGGTCCTCTCCTGGATAAGGAACTGGTTAAAAGATAAGAAACAAAGGGTAGAAATAAAAGGTTAATTTTCACAATGGAAATTGGTAAATAGCAGGGTGTCCCAAGGATCTGTACTGGAACCTGTGCTGTTCAACATGGTCATAAATGATCTGGAAAAGGGGGCAAACAGTTAGGTGGCAAAGTTTGCAGTTGATACTATATTACTCGAGACAGTTAAGTCCAAAGCTAACTGCGGAAAGGGATCTCACAGAACTGAGTGGCTGGACAACAAAATGCCAGATGAAATTCAACATTGATAAGTGCCAAGTAAGGCACATTGCAAAAAATCATCCCAACTATACATACAAAAAGATGAGTTCTAAATTAGCTGTTACTACTCAAGAAAGATCTTGGAGTCATTGTGGAGAGTTCTCTGAAAACATCTCCTCAATGTGCAGTGGCAGTCAAAAAAACTAACAAGATTAGAAACCATTAAGAAGGGGATAGATAAGAAGATATCATAATGACACTATATACATCTTTGGTACGCCCACACCTTGACTACTGAGTGAACGTCTGATGGCCCTGTGACAGAGCAGGAAGCAGGGTGGATTTGACCTGGGAATGTTGCAGGAGAGTTACACTGGGGACGGGGGACTTCCCTTGAAGGAAGCTACCTTAGCTGTAACCTGAGCTAGGAGTGGGGTTGGGAGGAGTGACACCTTCTGCCTGGGAGAGTGAACAGAAGGAGAGGAGGAGCTGGGGGGAGCAGGAAGAGAGCTGCTGGAGGATTTTTTGTGTTCAGTCTGGGGCTGGGTGGTGCAACACAGGGAACCCCAAGCTGGGGTCTAAGCTCCACGACCGCCCAGAAGGACTTGATTGAGGGGTTCTGGTTGTATCTACACACTCCGCTTGGCACTGTGTTCCTGTCATCTAATAAACCTTCTGTTTTACTGACTGGCTGAGAATCATGGTGAATCTCAGGACGAGGGGTGCAGGGCCCTGACTTCCCCACTCTCCATGACACGCCCCATCTCAAAAGATATATTAAAATTGGAAAAGATACAGAGAAGGGCAACAAAAATGATTAGGCATATGGAACAGTTTCCATATTAGCAGAGATTAAAAAATTGGGACTGTTCAGTTTAGAAAAGAAACAACTAAGAGGGGATATGATAGAGGTCTATAAAATCATGAATGGGGAAGAGAAAGTGAATCAGAAAGTGCTGTTTACCTGTTCCCATAACACAAGAACCAGGGATCTCTCAATGAAATGTTTAGGCAGCACGTTTAAAACAAACGTAAGGAAATACTTCTTCACACAATGCACAGTCAACCTGTGGAACTCATTGCCAGGGGATGTTGTGAAGGCCAAAAGTATAACTGGGTTCAAAAAATAGATAAGCTCATGGAGGATAGGTCCATCAGCGGCTATTAGCCCAGGTGGTCATGGCTGCAGCCCCATGCTCTAGATGTCCCTAAACCTCTAACTGCCAGAAGCTGGGACTGGATGACAGGGGATGGATCACTCAATAAATAGCCCTGTTCTCATCTTTCCGTCTGAAGCATTTGACACTGGCTACTGTTGGAAAACAGGATACTGGGCTAGACAGACCATTGGTCTGGCTCAGTATGGCCATTCTTATGTGCTACTGCAATACAAACTGCAGCAAGTGATTCCATCTCTTGAGGTACAAGCCTTATCATCGGCAAGTAATGTTAGGATTTAAGTCTTCCATAAATTACAGCCACTAGAGGGGCATCCCAATCTCTCTCTCACGCACACGCTCCTCCAGTATTCCATCCAGGTCTGTATTGCAAACATAGAATTCAGTTGCAAATTTAGGAATCTGTTTTTATTAAAGGCAGCATGGCCAATGCAGCCATCCTGACAGGTCAGAGAGCCACAGGGAAAAATAAGACCCACTTGCAAAACAGTAAACCAATTGAACTGGACCTTCAGAGGGTTAGAAGCTGAGAAAGACTTTTTTCCTTCCAGAGAATGAAAAACCCCCACACATTTTACTGATTTTGTTAACATTGTAAATGATGAAGCTGCAAGAGGAAGCCAAGCTACCATGGATTTGCCAAGACACACATGGTGGGGAGAAGAAGGGGAAGTATTTCTCCTTTTCTAATACATGATGGGTATCCTGCCCTCATCAGACACTACCTCTGCTGTTACGGGGGAGAAAAACTTGAGGAGAGAGAATTAATGAGTCGTTCACATGACCCAGCATTCAGGCCCATTTACAAATTACTCGCTCAGTTGTGGTGCTTTGAAAATTAATGACTTCTTATTTAATACTTTTTCTTCTTCCCCCATTTAACCTTTTAGGAGTGAAAGAAAATCTCTGACTTGTTATTAGCAGATATGGATATGAAGAAATCTACCCTCACTAATGATAAACCAGGAGGCACAACACATCCAGACTTCCTTGTCCAATTAGAATGAATTTATACGCAAGCTTAATGTGCCTAATTAACCTGTCATCTGATGAGTATAAGGCAATTTGAATAGTAGTGTCAGTAAATATTTGCATCTACGTTATCAGAATGGATCTACCAGGAAAAGGTAGACTACATGAAGAGTAAGCTTCCGTTCCCGGGAGCATATATACTGCTGCACAGACACACACAGCATAGCCTCCTCTGATGCTTTCATAGCTGAGTAATTTTCAACATTTACATCATAGCCCCTCTGTGTTACAACACCTTATACCTTGGCATAAAAATAGTTCCAAGCAAAAACCTGGCACAGAAACTCTTTGGCAAAAAAGGCTGCAATTTTTTTCCCCTCCGTGGATTTTAACAGCTGCTGTTCTCTTAAACTGCGGAGATGCCCCCCAAAAGGAAGTTACTTTGGCTTTTGGGGATGTTCTGTGTTCCTGATATACTGTAGCTCAAACAGCGCCTTCAGATAAAGTACTGCAGGCCATTAGCTCACAATACGGACCAAAGCTTTTAATTCACCATTCAGCATTGACTCTGACACATGATAATAGCAACTTTCTCCATAATGACGCCAAGGACAACGTTAATATGAAGGATCCCTAGAGACTCTTTCTTGTATGTAACAGTCTGCCAGAATAGCTTGTCTGAGGACTGAAGTAGAGGAGTGCGGATTCTTATAACCTCAGAGTCCCCAGTAGAATAAATCGCTCTGTGCATTTTATGAGAAGGAGCTGAAAGTTCTTCATACCCTTTGTTATGCAAATTGTCTACCTGGGCATTAGCCGGATGGTTAAAATCCCTGGGTTTTAAGAAGTCAAGGTTTACACCATGCCCTCACTAACTAACAGCCTTAAAAATAACCCCCTACCCCTAAATGGGAGTTTACGGAAACAGTCCGCAATCTGCTTGTTACAGAGCGTTCCAGCCCCCTCCTTCCCCTTTCTTTAAAAAAAAAATCAAATTCAGAGGCAAAAAAATGTCCTCATTCTGCCCTAAGCCAGCTAAAGCCAAGGAGCTGACAGCTAAGATTGAAACTCTGTTGCTAACCAAGAGCACTGGACCCGATTCTGCCCTCCCTTACACCTACATGACCCCCTGGAGGTCAGTGGTGTAACTGCAGGCAAGAAGGTGACCCAGGGGTAACAAAGGATAGAATTTGTTCCACAGCACCTACAGCTGATCTGGGATTGGAGCCCGTAGGCACTACCCTCATACAAATAATATTTGTCCCACCGCTTCTGCAGCCAGTAGGGTCCCTTTACGCAAGGACTTAGAACCTGGGTGATATTTCCATGTAACCAGATGCAATTCCTAGGCTAATATCCCCCGTGTTCTTCAGACCACTCGAACAAATCCTGCCCTCAATTTAACCCATGCAGTGCCTCTGGCTGGAGTTACCTGCTGATTTCAGTAGGGTTTCACAGGCATGATGGAGGGCAGGATTTGGCACATTACATCTAAACTCCCTTGGATTTCAAGCTTTTTGTCTTCATGTGTGTGGACAGTGCTCAGTCCATTCCTAGTGCTACCAGAATACAAATCCCAACTATTAATCCTCTCCAGATGCAGTTCTGAGGCACAGAGGAACAAACTAAGCATGATGTCTCAGTCTTTCACCCTGATTCTTAGTGTTAAGTACACGAATGCGCACAGCAAACACCAACTTTCCATTCCTCTAGCTCCTTTCACCCTGAAGTGCTTTTCTGACTGTTCTGTATGAGGGATCACTTCTCCAGCCACTGAAATGCAGCCACCTCTGCTATGGAACATAGCAGCTGTTTATATCTTTAGAAGTCAAAAATATCCCTGTGTGTCTAATATACAAATGTAAGACTGCAAATCCTTGCTTTAAATAGAAAACAACTCAGCCTTAGCTATGGGCAGCAACCAATGCCTCCGCGACATTAACACTAAAGGCAGAAAGGGATGGGGGCATTTTCTACAATTGAGGCAACTTTTGCAGCCCAAGGCAATGGTTAGGAACCAAGGGACAGCTAGAGATCCCTGAGTGCGTCCTGCATGTCCACTTCGGGCAGGTTGTTGCAGAGAAAGTGCTTATTGTTTGGGGTTGGGGGAGTAGTTTTTCTGCCTCCTCTTGCAAGCCACATGAGTCTGGCTAAGCAAACACTCAAATTAAAAGACAACAAACTAAACACACCCGCAGCAGGGGCTTGCAGCTCTCCTTCCAAAGAAGAGGGGCTCGCTCCAAGGGGTCACCCGTGCTGCTGGAGAGCTCGGGACAGTGTTTCTCCACGACTGGTCTGTGGACCGGCACCGGTCCCTCAGATCTCCCGGCCATAGTTTAGCAAGGCAGCAAGCCGGTCCCTGGTACCAGAGAGGTTGAGCTAGAGAACCAGGGGCTAGCAGGCTCTCTCTGGGTCCTGATGTGGCTTCCCGGAGTCACCAATCGCCCAGCTCCCGAGTGCCCAAAGCAGAAGGGAAACGGGGTGGGAAGGGAGCAGCACATAGAACCGTAGAGTTAGGAGGGACTGCGAGGGACACCTAGTCTGACCCCCTGCCAAGGTGCGGGATGCATTAAAGAGGCTACCTGTGGGAGCTGCCATCATCGAAGACGAAGGTCTGGTTAGTGTAGCACTCGGCGCACACGGGCACCCCCCCGGCTGCCAGGGCTCGCCCATCCTGCTGCTGAGCTGTCGACTTGTAGACCCCCTGAAGGCTCCTCTCTTCCCCCGAGAAAGGCATCTGCAGAGTGGCGAGGGTGCCCGGCAAGGCGACGCGGAGCCACGCATGGGAGTGCTGTGTGGCTGGAGGCTGCCCAGGGCTACTGTTTACTAGGAGAGTCCAGCTGGAGGCGAGCCATTGCCACTGGTCACTCGCACACCTTAGATGTCATGGTGCCTTACAGCTCTTACAGTCCCGATGTCTTCCCTGCCTGGATGTCTCCTCGCAAAGCAACAAGTAGCATAAAGTTGAGCCTCATTTAAATAAAAAAATGGACAAAAAAGCAAGGCAGGGATCAGGTGGATTTCACTGCCTTAAATGCAAGAGATGATCCAAATCTTTGCTCCCAAGCTTGTCTCCCCTTTCCCCTGGGGTGTTTGGGAGAGCTGCAGGCTCTGTCAGGAGAGAAAGTCCATTGCAAGCAGCTGCTCTCACCAGACAAAACAGGAAAGGAGGCGGGAGATACCAGTTTGCTCCTTTTTCCCTGAAATATTTGTGTGTGTTTTTTTAACAAAATTGATTTTTCTCCCCTCCCGTTTTCACAGCTTTTTCAGATGCATTTCTCTGCTGCACGATGGCACCATCTGCAGGCCACTGTGAGAATGGCATAGGCAGCAAAGCCAGCCTCCCTTTGCCATCTCTGCCATGCAGAGCGCAGTGGCCTTTCTCAGCTCATGATAGACCCTTTTAAATATATTAACAGAGACTTCTGATAAATCAGTCCCCCTTCCATGGTGGTTTTTATTTGCTGCCTTCTCTGTGGGGGTGGAGAGTGGCCTGCTGTAGCCCTGGTCCCTGCCTCCGGGTTGGAGGTTGCTGAGGGGACAGGGAAGGAAAAGGACTGCAGAAATCAGCTCCATTTTCCCCTCCTTTCCAGAGAGTGTGGAACTGCTGTCACTGGGGCTGCTTATGCTTCTCCCTGGGGAGCTGAGCAGAGCTTAAAAGGTTGGTGTAATGGTGTCTCCATGCCACTCCACACTGTCCCGAGAAAGGTATATTTTTATGTAGAGCCTAGCCTAGCATTTTGGTTACCAGTCCGTCCCCATCTCCCCCAAAAAAGCTGCTAGACCCCTGAAGAGTGTCTCTGCCTTGTTGTGGGGTGTAGACAAAGGATTCCTTTTCAAATTATGTGCTTTGTGTGAACACACAAAAAAGAAACTCTGGAAACGAAGCTACCTTCGATCAAGAAAGGGTTAAAGGCTCCGGTTTAAGGGCACCTTCCCTCCAGTCAAAGTTCAGACTAACATGAACATTGCTGCAATGCCCAGTCTGACATACTGACACTCAATGAGCAAAGCCACCTTTGAGAAGTTGCTCAGTCTAATTGGCTTCAAATCCAAGGGTGTTTAGATGTAGTCAGCCAAATCCTGCCCTCATTATGCCTGTGAGACCCGGCTGAAATCAGCGGGTAGCTGCAACCAGTGGCATTGTAGAGGGCAGTTGAGGGCAGCAGTTGTTCCAACAGTGTGACGAGCGTGGATATGAGCACAGGAATTGCAGTTGGTTACAGGGTAATATCACTCAGATTCTAAGTCCTTGTGAAAAGGGACCCTACTACTGTAGATGCTGCGGGACAAATATTATTTGTATTCAGGTAGCACCTAAGGGCTCCAATCACAGATCAGAGCCCTGCTGTGCTAGGCAATGAACAAACACAAATCAACAAGAGGGTCCTTGCCCCAAAGAGCCTAGAGTCTGAGACTCAGCCCTTAGTTTAAGAGCATGGAAAGTCTCACAGCTGGACCCGAGCAGCTGCGAGCAAAAGAACCTTCCCAATGCTGCCGGTCATGCAAGGCCCTTGCTCCAGTGCTTGTTTACGGTGTGTCGGAGTGAAGCACGGGGAGCTGTCTGAAATGACATGTGGAGACGACAGGGAATAACATGGCTGTGCATGGAGGAAGATGGCTGCAGGGAATCATTGCTGTCAAGGGGCAGGAGTCGCAAAGCCAGGGTCTGCCACTGCAAATGCCCTGCAAAGCATGCCTCTCCCATTTGCCCCCATGGACTGCCAGCTAAAGCATTGCAACCCACTGCACCTGCTGCAATGTCCTAAGGTGAAGGCTGCAGGAAAATCCCAAAGCATGTAGGGCCTGTCATTGCTTGTAGATTTTTGCCAGCTATCAAAGATATCTGGCTTCAAGAGACATCCAACTGATGTTCTTGAAACAGAATGTCTGGGAAGCAACAGCAACCCCCCTAAACCTACCTGTATTGCCTTCATGATGATAGTCTGGGATCATGCACTTACGGCCATCTTGTCCAGCTTCAGAGCATCAGCTTCCTATCAAGAGACACATGTCATCATCCTCGTTCCTGAGTTTTCTAGTAAGGCAGATGTCCCGTACTCCCAACATGCATCAACCACTGGCTCCAGGGGAAAACGCCCATGCAAATGCTCTTGGGTATATGAGTCTTGCAGGGACTGTACATTGTCTCTCTCTAATTTGGGCCAGAAAGGAAAAGGCATCACAACTTCTCTTCTTCCTCCTGTCCCTGTGGATAGGCTCTCTGACTCTAGGAATAATGAGAGAGAGAGAGAGAGAGGTGATTAATGCTCCGTGGCCAGTCCAGCCATGTGACACTTCCTACCCCATCATGCTTTTATACGTCCTTCCCAGTGCTTTGCTAATAGCGACAATATTCTTCATTCACCAATTGCCTCACATTATCAAGTGAGAAATGTTACTGTGCTGATCTGTAAGGAGAGGAGGTGGGCAACGTAACGGCTTATTAACATGCAAGGTGATAACACAGAAGTGGAGGCGGAATTATTTAAAATGGCTACAGTGAGGGTGGCTAGGTGAACAAGAACTAATGGCTGAAAACTAGGGAAAAACAAAACAAGAAAAACCCAGAAAAGCCTTGCACTCGAATATTGACTCTCAAGTCATCAGGTCAGTTACACAGTGGAATGATCTCCCATGGCAGGTTGCTTAGGTACTCTAGAGAACCCTTACACAGATCCTGGAGCCAGCAGCTCTAGCTGGATTTAGATACCATTTAAGTAAAGCATTTAGAACCCAATCGAACTCCTACTGAACTCAGTGGAAAGGCTCCCACTGGCTTCAGGGGGAGTTGGGTCAGGCCATTTGTGTAGGAGGTTAGAGGCTTGTGCTGCAGTAGACAAACTGGATGACCCAGGTGGCGTGGTCTGGTTCTCCCTGCTATGAATTATCCCCATGATCATTTTTGACTGCAAAAAATCCCGTTACACAGACAGACATCTTGGTCCAGTGCACAGGACACTGGCTTAGGAGACCTGAGTTCTCTTCCCAGCTCTGCCACTGGGTTGCTGAGATACCCTGGAGAAGTCACTTCCTTGCTCCAAGTCGCAGTTTCCCCATCTGTTAAATGGGGATAATGATGCTGCCCTCCCTGATAAAGTGCTTTGAGATGTCTGGACAAGAAGCACTGTAAAAAGGCTAAGCATTCTTCTCCCTCAGTCTGAGACTTTCGTTGTCATTTGGGTATTCTCTCCCACTCTGCTAGTCTTTAAGGCTGGAAAGTGCATTAGGGCTCCAGCAGAGTAGGCTGTGTTGTTTTGCAGTGAAAGAGCAAACCTCCTTCCTGCTTTTCATTTTCTAGTATCTTCTTGTTTCATATTGCGAGGTCACACCCAGACTCCATCACGCTCCCAGCTTTCAGAATGCACTGTTGCTACGCACAGCCCATTCCATTAACATCTTTAACCTTGCTGTAAGAATTGGCTGCCACCCAGACCTCAAAAGACATAATTTAGTTAGAAATCCAAAGGGAAATCACCCACTGACCTATGCGAGATGATTACACAACGAGAAGTGCTAATAGGATTGTAGTGCAACCAGTCCACTCTAGCAATGATCTGAATCTGAGTAGCAGAGTATTGTTAGTGTGTGGGCGTGCCCCTACCTGTGGCTGGGACTGTCACTCACGCATCAGACTTAGCAGCCATCAAAGAACTCACTGACCCATGCACCATGCTCTGTAAAGAGCAACAGTGCCCTTGTAGTCAGTCTGTGTGGAGAGCAGTGCATTTCTGTGGTGCAATTGGAAGAGGGGGAGATAGATACAGCCTGGCTTGCAAGGTGGTTTGAGGAAGGGAGGCAGTGGGTGTAGGGTGGTATTTAAAGTGTTATGCTGGGGAACTGCAGTTAAAACGGTCACCATCTCTGCCCTATCGGGCTGCTAGCAGGCACTGCTCCAGTCCAGGAGGGGCTTTATTTCTGTCAGTGCAGTGAAGGAGTCGAGCGTCTGTTGTGTGGAAATGCACCTCAGACCCCTCCTTCCCCACCCAAAGAGATCCAGGGAGGGAACGTTCTCATGAAAGGGTCCCAAGCCAAAACCCATCCAGAATCCCGGATCCCCATTTTGCAGCATGAGTCCAGCATTTTGTGAGGGCTGCTTCAGAGGAGCCTTGGCTCCCCTCACCATGTCAAGTCAGACTGGCCCCTTCCCAGCCCTGGATGTGCAGTGAATCCAGGTACTCCACACCCCTTCCTACATTCCCCACATGCCCAAGCAGCTCTGCCATGCCAGCTGCAGGGGGTCAGAGTCCGAACAGTGGGAGGGGAGGGCTCACACATAGGGAGATGGTTAGTGTGCTCATACACAGATATAGGGTAACAATGAGTGGAGATTGTCTGTTCCATACCAATGGGAAGGGAAGCTGTGCCTAGCACAGTTAGGCCTGTATTAGAGGGAGAGACGACAGGCCCCAGGGACTGGAGGACTGAATTATTCCTACAAATAAACCTTCCAGGGGACTCAGCTGAGCAATCCAAATCCACCATGCCAAACAAGCCGAGGAAAAGGGGAAGGAAAATATAAATTACAAAATCCCACAGGAAAAGGAGATCCTGACACCACCATGAAAAGAGAGGCCACATCCCAGGAGATAAGGTTAGGATGGGGGCAGGGAACTGTCCCTGGTGCAGGGTAAGGGTGGAAGCCACATGGCTGCCTGGGCTAGGGTTAGGTTCAGGGCCAGGGCCAGGGCCAGCAGGGCTGCCCAGGCAGGGGTTCCCTGGTCCAGGATTAAGGTGTCGGGGCTTGAACGGCTCTCAGATCAGGGCATGTCTCCATGAGACTTTGTACAGGGTAATGAGCTCTGCTCCTGACTGGCACTTTGGGGCACAACCAACATAACAAACAAACCAATTTACCAAGCAGACAATAGAAAATTATTCATTTCAAAGAACGGACTCTGCAAAAATATGCAACCTACAAAGGAAAGCCTCCTTGTCATGGAAATGATTATTATTTTAAATTATAGCATTTAGAACCATCTAAAGAGGACTGTGTCCTGATTTTGTATTAACATGTTAATGGCAATCTGCATTTTTAATTTCAGGACACACAATTATGTTAAATTAGAAGCAGTCAATCACTTTGCGTATTTTAATGGAGCTTTGGAAACTTTGCCAAAAAGTAGGTGAAGTTTAGATTGTCAGTATCCTACTTCAGCTGGAAACAAGTGACATACAGTAGGGATGAGACTCCAGTGTATACAATAAATAAATACTTGTGTTATAGGCAGGAAGAACAGGGTCAAATTCTGTTCTCAAATGGTTACATTGGCCTCCTTGTGAAATTCCAGTGAAATTAGGCCTTGAGCCTACAAACACTTGCTAACTGGACCAGTGTTTACTGCTGTGATCAATCCCCTAACAAAGTATTTGCAGGATTGGGCACTTAGGTTTCATCAAATTTAAAGCCAGAGAGACCACCAGATCTAGTCTGACCTCCTCTTTAATACAGGCCTCCAACACCACCCATATACCCCTATACTGAGCCAAATAACTTGAGACCAAAGCAGTTCAGTCCTTAGGAGACCAAACTGTTACATGTCCCAGGCAAAGATCAGGAGACACCAAGGAGCACCAATGCCTGAGGCCACTGCAGGGCAGAGAACAGATTAGGTGAGATATGCCCAAATGAGCCCAGCAGGTGATCCATGCCTCATGCTGCACAGAAGACAAAAAATCCCCATGGTCCCTGCCAATCTGACCTTGGGAAAAATTCCTTCTCAGCTCCAAATCTGGTGATTAGTGTGACTTTGAGCATGTGGGCAAGATGCACCAACCAAGCACCTAAGAAAGAGGACTATGAACTGGTCTGGACAATCACCTACCTTTTCATGTGTTCCATAAGCACTATGCACAGTAAATATTAAAAGTGACAGCCCCGGGCCTGCAAGCTGCTCTGCATGGGCAGATCCTTGCACCCAAACTCACAGACTCCAGTGGGGCTCCATACAGATGCCAGGGCTACCTGTCCGGAGCCTGTAGCAGGGCTGGGGCCAAAGTCAACAGGAGCCACACGTGCACATCATTGAAGGGCAGAACTGGCCCACAAAGTCCACTTGCCAGAAGGAGGGTCATGCCCCTAACACCACACATGGTGTATGCAGGTCAGTCCCCTGCCCATGACAGGTCTTGCCCGTAACCATACTTGACCGTGATTCTGAAAATTAAAAGCCAGGGGACTTCCCAGAACAAGTCCCTAGCCTTCGAAGAAGCCTGCTAAGTGACAGAAACTCAGCTAGCTAATCAATTTACTCCAGGAATCGAATCTCAACAGGAGAAGCTGCTTGCTTTACAATGAGATGGGACTTCATATTAGCAGCTTCCCATCTACACACTCCTCCTTTGGACAGTTCAGCCTCTGTCTTGCTCATACGTACCTTGAGGTTTGCTTGATATCCTTCCCACCCATCCCCCATGCCCCTAGAATCAGTTTGTTTCTCCACTGTCAAAACTTTTCTACACAAATTTTGGCTCTCATAAAATAATGTGGTTTTGTTATGGTAACTAACTTAGACAAAATAGGTCTAAAACTGACAGTAACTGAAAAACGCGGCATACATTCTTGAGTGATTCCATGATACAGCACTTCCAATGAAGTGGACTGATTCATTGGTAAATATTTATATCCTGACTTATGTTTAATTGTTGGCCAATTACCATTGTATCCTCAGTTAATAGTCCTATAGTTACTTGTTATTTCTGTAGTTGTTTATATGCAAGAGTTTGATTTTAACTTAAAATAAAATTATAGACTGAAATCAATCATTTGGGGCTTTGCTTAGTTGGGAAGTGTGATTATTTGGAAAAGGGGCTAGCAAGCAGGACTTCTGGGTTCCTGTCTCAGCTTTACCACTGATTCACTGAATAATTTTAGGCAAGACACAAACTCTCTGTGCCTCGGTTTACCTCTATGGCAAATGAAGATGAACTCTATGAATCTATGAATTAAGATCAGAAGGGCCATTTATATCACCTTGTCTCACCTCTTGTATACCACAGGCCACTAAATAACTTGTGTTTGGCTAAAGCGTAACTTTCAGAAAGGCATCCAAACTTAAATTCAAGACATCAAGGGGTGGCGAACCCACCAATTAATTTAGTAGTTGTTCCAGTGGTGAATTACCCTTACAGTTTGTGCCTCATTTCTAATTTGAATGTGTCTGGCTTCAGCTTCCAGCCATCCCATGCCTTTCTCCACTCGATTAAAGAACTCTGTAGGATGAAGATGTTCAGACACTGGCATCAAGTCACTTCTCCGTCTCCTTTTTGATAAACTGATTGAGCTCTTTAATCTGTCACTCCATGGCATTTTCTCCAGTCCTTGAATCATTTATGTGGCCCTTTCCCATACCCCTTCAATGTTTAACATCCTTTTTAAAGTGTGAACACCGCACTGGACACAGTATTCCAGTATCGGTCTCACCAGTGTTGTACACCGAAGTAAAATCATCTCCCAGCTCCTTCTGACCACTCCTCCATTTAGATGCCCAAGGATCACATTAGCCGTCTTTGCCTCAGCAACCCATTTGGAGCTCAGGTTGAGTTGTGTGACATACTGACCCCCCTAAATCCTTGTCAGAGTCTCTGCTTTCCAGGATACAGTCCTCCATTCTACAGGACTGGTCTGTAATTCATATTTCTAGATGTATAACTTTGCATTTGGCTCCATTAAAACACATTTTGTTTGAATGGACCCAACTTACCAAGCAACCCTGACCTCTGTGTCTGAGTGCCCTGTCCTCACCATCATTTACCATTTCTCCAAGCTTTGCGTCATCAACAAAGATTATTTATCAGTAGTGACTTTATAATTATATCCAGATCATTGTGAAAAGGTTGAATAGCATCCGGCCCTGTGGAACCGCACTATATGTTTTGAGTTCCATCAGTTAGTCAGTTCTTAATCCAGCTAACATGTGCTGTATTGATACTGTGTAATACTCTTTTTCTAATCAATGTGTTTTGTGGTACTAAGTCAAACTCATTACAAAAGCCTATTTAAATTACATTCACAGTTACCTTTATTAGCCAAACTTGTAATCTCAAAGAACAAAAACAGGTTTCTTTGACAAGACCTCTTTGCCATAAAACCTTGTAGACTGGCATTAGTTATATACCTATCCTTTGATTCTTTGTCAGCTGATTCCTGTATCAGTTTTTCCATTTATTTTGCCCCAGACTGATGTCAGGCTAATTGGCAAACAGTTACCCAGGCCACCCCACTGCTTTTTCTGAATATTGGCACAACATTATCACTCTGGAATTTCCCTGCTAGTCCAAGATTTGTTCAAAACTAACATCAATGGACTAGAGATCTTCTGAGACAACTCTTTGAGGACTCTTGGATACCAGTTATTTGGCCTTGCCAATGTAAATATGTTTATCCCTGGTAGATGTTGTTTAACACCCTCCTAAATTACTAATGAACTGGAAAGCACTTCATCGTCACACTCCCCATTACATATTACAATATTTACCTACTCCACAAGTAGATAGGCTTAATTAATGTTTGTAAAGCACTCTGAAAGCCCAAGATGAATGAACTACTGTATGTGCACATTACAATCATTACCCTGCTTAAATAATTTAAGATCCTCTGGGCTTCTGGATGTATTTCATTTCTGGCTGTAATGATTCCTAGACCTATAGAGTCCAAGTATGACTCTCAAAGTCATTTCATTAAAATTAGGAGACTCAGATGAGAGCAGGCAAAATGCATGTGGTGAAATCACAGTTCAAAGTCTTTACAGAAACTATTCAAGCTGAGGCATAACATTGGATGCATTCAACTGCGCCATTGTAAAAGCTCTTTGAAACAGTAATGATGGCACAGCTTCTTATTTCTGAACAATAAGCATCTCATTAATAAAATAAAAAACAGGTCACTTGTCGTATTTACTTTACTCACTCCATGCTGAGCCGCCTTCTTTCAATTTGTTGCCATTTCCACATCTGTGCATCTCTTTTCCATCAGAAAAAAATCTAAAAATATGCTCCCTCCCTCCTGGAAAGATGGCGTTGACAAAAAGGCTGCTTTGCAACCTCACAGTAACATTTTGCCTCCTCAGTGTCGGAGTAGTAATTAATACTTTGCCACAACTCACAACTGACCCAAGTTTTTTGTAAAGATCATAAGCATTTTAGCAAACACGCCGAGGGAAAGGACAACAACAGTTCTAGGTCCAGGCAAACCAGCATGTCAGAAGAAACATGGAAACCCACCAGACAGCACCGCACAGCAGTAGACAGACTATCCCAGGGTACATCCGAGAAGAGCAAAATCAGATTTGGAATTAAATGGCTCCAGCTGGTAGGAACAGAAGCAACCAAAGTTGGGACCTTTGGACACAAAACTGGAGAATGTTCTCTGACTTTCTCTGCCCTGTGCTATTTGCTTCAGCCTCACCCCCACACACACACCCCCGCCCCTGACTGTTCAGTTCAACCCCATACCTCCCCCTCCTACCCTCTCTTCACTGCCCTGTCCCCCTCACCCCACCCTTCCTTCCCTTTTCCTCACCCACATAAATGAACTTATCTTCTCCCCACCTCTGTAAGCCAGGGAGGTGGTATTATCCTGATTTTACAGATGAGGCACAGAGCGATGCAGGCCAAAGCTGTCAGAAGTCACCACTAATTTTAGAGCCCAATTTGAGACACCTGGGGCCTGATTTTTCAGAGTGCTTCATATTCCATCGCACTCTATACATTCAAAGCACAGTTTCCAATCACTTCACGTGCAGCTGTGACTGCTCAGTACTTCTGCAAATCTGACCCCAGGTACCCCAAAGTGGGTCTCCGAAAATGAGGAACACAAGCAGTGGCCACCTAAGAAAAGCTTTGGTTTTAATGCCTTGCCCAACATCACACAGGAATTTTGTGGCTGAGGCAGGAATACAATTCAGTTCTCCAACTGCCTAAATAACTAGACCATCTTTCTCTTGCAACAATTCCCCGCCTTGTTCACTGCATAAACTTCTGTGATCAATGAGGCAGGAGTCTTACATACAATAGCCTCCTTCACTAAATAACTCAGATTCATTTCCTGAGCACCAGCTATTCTGTGTGCTGAACGAGGCAGAGGTCTGGGGAGCAGGGGGAAGTAGTATGTGATCACATCAGACTCTCTCGTAATGCCTAAGTACTGAATTATGGACACATGTAACCTTAGTTCTGACATTTCCTAGTTTTTGGGTGCTTGGACTTTGCAGCCTTTATGTTCTGTAACTGTAGCTTTTTAATTTAGTTTCCCAGATTTAAAAAAATCTCAAAAAACAAAAGGCCTCATTTAGAACCATACTGACCCCCCAAGTGGGTCATCAGCAGAGTTTGAACAGTTAGACCCCACCACCCTGGCTTCCCCTTCTGCCCTTTCTTACAACATACTCTTTCAGCCTGTCTCTGCCCCATCCTTCCTCCCCAGTCTGACTCTGCGCTCCCTCAATTCCCCCCCCCCACCAGTTTGTCTTAGTCCCTGACCCCAGATCCATTGCAGCTTGTCTCTGCCCATCTCTCCAGGCTGTCCTTGCCCCACCTCACCTCTCTGCATTCCAGTCTCCTTGGAACCAGCCAAGGGCCATTAAGAGCACAGAAGAGAGCCAGTCTCTCCCCTCTCAATTGCTATGCTCAGCATCGTGATGGAAGCCAAGAGGCACAATTGCCTGGAAAAAAAGCCTGCATGGCTGGAGCATGCTCAGTGCAGACAGAATCTTGCTCTCCTGAGCATGTCTGAACTGAGATTTTTCTAAAGCTTTTAACTTGGCTAACTTGGGATGGATTAGGGTTGGCAAAAGGTACATCCCTGACTCCAGGGTGATGCCCCACCCCTACTCTACGAGATTTCAGGTCCCTGCTCCAAGGCATGGAGCGAGAGCTTCTCAACAAAATAGTTGTAAAAAAAAATTTTAACATGGGCAAAACCTTGTATTTTCCCTTAATCTTGTTTCTGGAAATGGCTGAACTATTTTTTTGCTGAAACTTTACCAAAAAAAAATTCATTCTGAGGCAGACCCCTCATGTGGAAAACTGCAGCCCAAGCAGTTATAGTTTGGCACAATTACAGGCAACTAAAAAGTGTGGGATAATGGAAGGTGTTCGGTAACTGTAACTACAGGCATCACTACCTGCTCCACAATAGTAATAGCCTAAACCCTAATGTAACTGGTAGTGTTTTGGTTGTTGCAGTATTTTGTATGTGGAATTGGGGAAGTAATGTCAGAATGTGACTGAAGTATTCTCCACTTTGCCTACCATCCCAGCTGCAATCAAAGGTACGGTACCAGGCACTGTACTGGGTTGCACTGGTGTTTCAAATTGTGTGTCTCTGGAAACTGGTAGCCAGGCAGTGGAATGGAGAACCAACAATAAAAAACCAAGACAGCCATCCCCACCCTCCACCCAGCACTGACTTGAGAGCTGAAAAAACACACCTCAGTTTCTTCCTTGCGTGTCTCTCATTTATGGCCACACATGCTGCTTGGCTGCTGGTGACCCGCAGAGTGATGTCTTGTTTTCTCTGCCCCTTTCTGTGGATTGCCAAGATCTTGGTCTGAAAGTGAGGCTGTCCCAAAAAGGAGATCTTGTGCTGAACCAGCTTCAGAGGGAGGCGTCCCTGGATGCTAGCCAACTCTAAAGCAACAAGCAGAATGAGGTCAAGGACAGACACAGGAGGCAAGACTCTCCCGCCACTCATCCCTGCACAAGAGAAAGGGAATCTGTATCCCTGAGGGGTCTGTTCGAAAGCCCATCGCTGCCTGGCCAGTGCTGTATCGAGGTAAACGACCCTGCCTCTACAGCAGCAACACCCAGAAAGAGAAGCTCCAGCTGAGTATTTCTCTTTGAAAATAATAAACTTCTGACAAATCTCTGAAAGCCTTTCATTACAAACCAAAGTGATTAACAGCACATTGGCCCTACTGGAGGCCCAGAGGGCAGGGAGCCGTTGTCTTGCTGACCATGGTTATCCTGCTATTTCGCTGACTTTGAAAAACACCCTCAGGATGGGCTGGTTGTTACACTAGGCTATAAAAACAGGCAGCCCGGCTGGACATAGATGGCTATTAGCAGCAGTGCAGCTAAACTTATGAGATATTGTATATTACAGATAAACATGTTCTCTCTTGACAATTGAGAAGCAGGCTGTAAATGTCCAAGTAACACTTTCCTGGCCTGCAGCCCCTGGTAAGTGAAACATGGATAGTGGCAGGGGAGATTATTATAGGTACATCCTGCACACGATCTGCATTAGAAAATGAATGTGGCAGTTCCAGGTCCCACTTTTCCAAAGTAGATGAAACCTCAGTGTCTTGGTCTTGTTAGGGTTTGGTTTTTTTATCCTTACAAAAGCAATCGGTTATAATGCTGTCTCCACTCTTTGGACTCAGAGCCCCTATGTTCAGCAAAGGCTTCTGAACCCCAAGTCTATAACACAACTGGCTGCCTGCATGCACGCAAAGCCCCTTCTAGGTTATGGGGCAGGACATGGAGTTGCTCAGCAGCAGCAAAACAATGGACAACAAACTGTTTAGTGGGCAATAACGACCTTCTAGTTAGAGCAAGGGAAATGTTAAGATTTAGACACCTTTGTACAATTAACCTTTTTGCAGTGCTTCAAGGACACAGTGCTAATGGGAGTGCTAAGGATTGCTCTTCTCTAATGTAGACAGGCTCTGTTAGCACCTTGGTCTCACTTTTATGATCTGTGTATTTTTAAATGACAGATTTTAGCTCCCTCTGAGGAGATGTGTCATAAATTGCAAAGAACTCTGATGACTGACAATATTGGCAAACCCATTCCAGGAGGAGATGGAAGAGAACCCAAAACAAACACACATGGGTGAGTATAACCTTTCCATACAATGACTAGTAAGAATTTCTTATTGTACAGTAAAAATCCACTGGGCACAGTAAATCACATTTAGTTTAGCAAGCTAATGTGATAACGATTTTGGACCCACTTTTGGAGCTATTTAAGTTTGCAAAATAAATTGAAGAGTTCAGTGAGATATTGTAATTCCTGAGTTTGGGAATTCCCAAGTTCCCTGCGCCTTCAAACATACTGAATATTCTCACATGGAAGCCACAGTAAAATTGGTCTAAAATAGTACTGTACCTGTTGCCAACTTCTATCATTGTGCAGGCAAAAGATGTGGAGAAGTCATACCGCAGCAGCTTCTGTGAATAGCAGACTATCCATGCAGGCCTGGGACTTGGTATCAGAAACGCCCCCAAAAACACTGCAGTTCCCTTAGAGAGAGATTTGTCCAGTTGCTTTTCAAAATAAGATTTCTTCATCACCTTGGGAATATGGGGGCCAAATGAGGGATGTAGAATTATTGCTAGGCAGTGTCCATGAGTTAAAAACAGGGCAAGCTCTCAGCAGAGGCAACATGCAGTTCTCTTTAATAAATAAAGCAGGGGTAGGCAACCTATGGCACGTGTGCTGAAGGTGGCACTTGAGCTGATTTTCAGTGGTACTCCCACTGCCCGGGCCCTGCGGGGGTCCGGGGGGCTCTGCATTTTAATTTAATTTTAAATGAAGCTTCTTAAATATTTTTAAAACCTTATTTACTTTACATACAACAATAGTTTAGTTCTATATTATAGACTTACAGAAAGAGACCTTCTAAAAACATTAAAATGTATGACTGACACACGGAACCTTAAATTAGAGTGAATAAATGAAGACTCTGCACAGCACTTCTGAGAGGTTGCCGGCCCCTGAAATAAAGTCTTTGCCAGCCTGGTGGTCTAATAGCGACATTACAGGGCTCTGACTGCTGCTCGGCCCACACAGTCACTGAGAAATGCTTGTTTTGTTTAAAGCGGACTCTTGCCGACCCTCGTGTCCTAGAGCCATCTCAGCTCTTCCCTCGGGTGCGGTCTCAGCCAAGACACAGCAGTTTTGCAGCCCCACCGGTGGAAGCTGGAGTGTGGACACGGGACAGGTGGGGTTGGGTATTTTTACCGCTGACACACCTAGCCCTGTCATGAGCCTGGCTAGCCAACACGGTGATAACAATACCTGCAGTCTGTCTACACTACAGTTACCACTGGCAGAGCTGAACCCACTGGGAGTTGACAGGTGTCTAAAACCTTCGTGTAAATGTAGCAAGGACAGGAGCAGCACAGTTCTGTTAATATGGCGATATCATCGTTCAGTCCCATCTGCACAGTTAAGACCAAGCATTGTTCTAACATGGCCCAGGTGCAACAATGTTGTAACCAGGGCTCTGTCACACCGGCCCCAATAAGTGCACAGTTGTGCAATGTGTTTCCTTTAGTCTTGAAAGCTTTGCACCAACTTCCCATTAAATTGCACACGGCTTTACTAATTCTTCTTTTGACTTCAGTCAAACAGCACCTAGCCCTTTGTATGTAAACTTTGCACAGTTGGTTGATCCGTTCAGGAAACTAGAACAAACAGCTTCTGCTAGCAAGTTGCAAGTTTTGGATACATTGACATATTTACTTTTGGTTGCTGTAGGTTTAAGCCGAGACCAGTATAACTGGCGTATAAATATCAAATGAAACACTTAGTTTTTCTTCTTAGGAACTTTCAGCTAAATGAATTTGAGACAGATGTCTAAGCTGTGCTGTGCTTCAGCAATGTTAACTGTCTCCTGTAGATGCAGTTTTATAGAATCAGTGCTTCCTAAAATGATTTCAAATGTATTTGCTGTGCTAACCTCATTTCCTTCTCCTTCAGCTCCACATTATTAATGTAATAACTAACTGGCTCTATAGTTTTATATTTAGCTTCAGGTAAGGATCATGTTAGTGCTGAAAAAGAATGACCCAGTTAGACATTTGGCTGTTGCCAAAGAGCAAGCTTTGGCTGCAGGTTTGCTACATCAGCTGTTTCCAGACCTAGAGCAGTTACATTTTCAAGGTTGGATCATTATGTTTTTTCTCTAGTGTATTAGCTTGTTTTTTCTGATCTCTTGCTAGGTAGGACCAGACCTAATTAAACTCATGTTCTGCTTTCTTCCTGGACATTATAGCTAATGCTAGTTTTAGCAATACTCTGCGTGTGGAGAGTACCTTTCAGTGGATCTCAGACACCTCTGTATTGATACAGATTAGAGACTTGAGGCATGGAGACTTGTCCAACAGCACTGGACAAGCCAATGGCAAAGTAGAATCCAAGCATCTTCCTTGCTCTAACCACTACATTTTGTTCATCCTATAAGATGTCCTTGGGTAGAACTGGTACTCGTTTAACAGGAAGCCACAGGCTGTTCTGGAGGGGGTAGTGACATTAACAGCACTTTTAATTTTTTACTGGGTTTGTTTAACCAAAAGGATGTCAGTTTAACCCGCATTGACAGTCTTGCAATAAATCCATATGTCTGCTAGTAAAACCACTATCAAAAAAGTTACTGCATTTGGAGCTTTTTATTCTCATAATTAAAGTGTAGTTAGAATCTTTGTATATAAATATACATAAAACATAATTACTGTATAAAATTAGTACTCATAAAAGTGAGACTAGCTAGAGCCAGAGACAGGTCGAATGTTACCTATGCTGTTCTGACAGGTGCCTACAATTTTTAGTCCTAAGCGTCTAATGCCTAAAGACAGACAATTCTGCCAAATTGAACAGTGGTTTTGCAACGTGGACTAGCATAGAACCACTTTGCTCACTCATACTGACTTGTGACCTGCACTGGGATTTGAAGCCTCATCAGCAATCCCATTTGGAGTGGGTGAAGGGAATAATATTGCTAATTTAAAGTATTTCAGCTTCACTTTGATTCACTTTCAGGTGTATAATACTTATGTCACCTTTAGAAAGAGTCACTGAACATCATTAAGTAAAGCGCTCTGACATGCAAGATATTAATACAGCCCCTTGTGATGCAGCGTAGTTCTGCGTGCAGCCAGAGTACAATACACAGCCACAAATATTTTCAGGCCATATAAAACAAACCCAGTTTGGTGCTTAAGAGCTACAAACACTGATACTCATGGCTCTTTCGGATGAAAATTAGCTGAAATTCTCTTGCACCTGAATAGATTGGTTTTCCATCTCGAAAAATCACACCAAACCAGTTGAGTAGCTGCACAGAGAAGATACCTGCTCTTGGGAGCCTATCGGCCATTCCCTTTCAGCTTGTCCTTCTAGGTCCCCCTGTACCAATGTGTCCCCTAGAACTGGTGTGTGTAAGGGCCCCGTTGCCCTCTTGTGGGAGGAAAATGCCAGAGCTGCTCAGCTGCTAATCAGTTTCCTTTACTGTTCAGTGGCTTAGCTGCCCAAGTAGAGGCCTATGTTTTGGAAACCCACTGTCATGTGTATGTGCATGGGCAGCCAGCCACAGGCGATGGGAGCTGTACTGCGTGCAGCCAATGTTCATTATACTCAGAGTTTAGTCACTGAAGGACAATAGTTGTTGAAACTGATCACTGTAAACTGGGTGAATCGTTCAGAGTCATTTACTGGATTCACATGCTGCGCACCTTAGCGATGGCACGAGCCTTAGCTGCTATTGTTCTGACTTCTGTGGGCTCCATTAGGCATTAAAGCCCTCACTAAAAGAGGTATTGGAGGAGCAGCTAGTATGTCTGCTGCTGCAGTGAAACCAGGGTTCTTGCTGGCACCATTCTCTGCTCTGTAATGAAGCCTCACAATTGCACTTCAGATGAAACCCCCTTTGGTATTCAGAGTCCCCAGGGCCTGGAAGCAACATGAGCCATTTTACAGCCTGCTGGAAGAACTTGCTCTGTCCTCTCTGCTGCAGGAGCAGGCGCCCCTCCTGAGGGCAACACCCTAGAGGTAACTAATCCCTTCTCAGCACGCCTCTGAATCCGCTAGAGAGGAGGATTTGCTGCCCTTCAACCCAGCAGCAGGCTTGAGGAAATCTGCTCCTTGTTGACGGATGCCCCCAGTGCTAAACGTCAGGTGCACGCATGAATAGCCAGGTGCTATCAGCCCTCTCCCCCACGCTAGGCAATGTTTCCCAGACCTAGCTCAGCAAACACTGGGCTCCATTCTGAGAGGAGCTGAGCACCGGCTGCAAGGTGCCAATACCCTCAGCAGCCACTGAGATCAGCAGGAGCTGAAGGAGCCCAACCCCTTCCAGACTGACACCCACCTTGTTTGAAGAACTAATCCTGGCATCACTGTAGCTTTAAGAGTCTTTAAACTGATGATGTATCAGAAGGCGATAAGCTGCCACTTAACAGCGTTTCTCAGAGGTGGCCACCCTGGCTGCAGGAGGCCACCAGAGGCTTTTCTTGTGGTCACAGCTTCCTGGGTGGTTACTAGGGGGAGGGAAAGCAGGGCCCCTCTCTGGAGAGACAAAAGCTCAAGAAGCAGGCAGCCTGTAACATGGCCAGTTTAGACATACCCTTAGTAGCTAGCAAGTCTTAAAAAAAAATAACAACTAACAAAGCAAAAGAAACAATAAGAAAAAAAGACAAGAAAATGCAAAGCATCTTGTGTGTGTTTTTATTTTGTTCAGGTCCAGCAAAGAATAGAGACGACTGCACATTCTTTTTATTATTGAGTCTGCAAAAATAAATCCCACATCAATAAATTACGATGATTTGAACATGTCTAGGTGCATATTCATTTGTTTTTCCTAAAGTTAAGTATTTTAAGAAAAGTTGTCAGAGTGGCCACCAGCAAGAGCTGGCAGACACACTCTGAGGCCACCCAAAACATTGTTGTGAGAACCCTTGCACTAGAACTCTAAGACCGAGACCTTTGCCCTCTCCCCCGCAGTGAACTTAGCACCCATGACAGCTGTGAGTAGACCCAGGGCAACCATGTCTACCAGCACAGCCCTGCTCCACCCCTTCTGGAAAGGGGTTGTGGATCTGGCCCTCTGACTTTACTCACAGCTGATCGCAGCAGCATAAAATGTGATCGCAGTCCAAGCGTGAAATACTAGACACCATTCCTTTTCCTTGCACCAACCCTGAGCCATGCACCAAGCCATGTTGGTGCAACATTCCTTGCACTGACGCTGAGCCAGGGTGGGGAGAAAAAGACACAGCTCTGTGCTGGACTAGTGTGGAGCATAGAGATGGGGAGGCTAATATCTGAACTCTCAAGAGCCAGATTTCGATTATGGTTACACCAGGTTCACTCCATGCAAACTGGCTGCTCAGGCTTCACACTGACACAGCAGAGATGTAGTGCGTTGTGGGGTGCACAGGGGCCTCCCCAACCAAAGTAGAGCCAGTATAGCTAACTGTATGCCACCCCCTCAGCGCACAGCTGGGGCATTCCTACATCCTGGCTGCCAGAGAGCCCCCAGGGGCTAGTGCAGCTGAGGCACAAAGACAGCAGTTGCTGAAGCTGCTTCCCCTCCTCCTTGCCCCCAGGATGGGGGAGTTGCATTGTCTTCTCCCCTCCATCCCTGCACTAGACTTAATACCAACATAGGGGTTAATTCTCTGTGTCTTCCCTCTGGTTGAGCTCTCTAAAATGTGTCTGTGGTTTGGTTACTACAGGGGGTGCCTGGCATACGTCGGGGTGCGTTCCTGAAAAGGGCAACAGATACTGAAACGACAGATACAGGGCAATTTTTGCCCATAAGAAATAGTGGCCTCCCCCCCTACCCCCCCAGCTCCATTCCCGTCCCACCTCTTCCCACCCAGTTCCACCCCCTTCTCTGAGCACACCCTGTCCCCGCTTCTCCCCCTCCCTCCCAGCACCTCCAGCACGCTGCGGGAAGCACCCAAAGAAAAGCCACGCAAAAAGTGAAGAGACGGATGTGTGATTTGGAACATGTTCCCCTATTGATGAGCAACGGATATGCGAGATGACGGATAAGGGGAGACGTATACCAGGGACATGATCACACTATTGCTGCCACCTAACTGGAGTTTCATTGTCCGCTTCCAGAACTGAGGTTCACATCAGGAGGTGAGCAGCTTTCCAGAAACTAACCTGACTCATTAACTACCGCATAGCAGCCAGCAGGATTAATCCAAGATTCAGGACAGATCCTGACCCTTTCTCTAAGGACCAATATGATAACTGAATGGGAAAGTGGGCAGCCAAATGCAGTCCTGCACACCCGGCTTTTCAGGAAGACAGATGAATTTCCCAGCTGTGTTTAAATTTGAAATATAACTGGGATAAGGCACAACGGAAGCCCAGGTCACAGGGTTACCATTAAATGTCGCCTGTCCACAGAAGGTTGGTGAAACATGTTCTGTGGCACTTGCATGCAGCTTTCTGAGAAGGGTCAAAGATTAGTTAGTTTTGTACAACATTCTGAAGGCGAAGAGCATAGTTTTGATAATAAAGAAACGGCCTCCCTCTAGTTCAAACAAGTAGGTCACTCCCTCACCCTGGCTGTCCAACTAGGTTATATGCCTCATGCAGGCTGGCAGGGACAAGTGTCTTTCATTTCTGTGTCTGGGAAGAGAAATAGATAAACCTGTGGGAGGCAACAGTGAGGATGAGTCAGAGGCAGCAGGGAAGGAGTGAAAGTAATTTTCTGGGGAGCTAATTAATGCGGTTGGAAAATGCAGATTCCGAGCATTCCTCGGTTCTCTGGAACTGAATAACTATTCATATAGGGATGGTTTCATTAACCTCACTAATTATGGTGTAATTAATTCCGGGGGGGGCGGGTTATGGTGAAGCTTACCCAGACACCATATTGTCCTTTCTCCTCTCACAAGGAAGGAGCCAGCGTCTGACCATCGTGTTTGACAGGAGAAAGACATGCCAGCATCGTGCAAAGGGATTGGCGGGGGGAGGGGGGAGCCAGATGAGCTCTTGGCTCTAATAGCAGTACAAAGCTTTCCATTAACTCGGAGTTTAATGCTGAGGCTTTGCTAGAAGAAAAGGCCAGGGGAACTCTTCCTTAGCTGGGCACAGCGAGGCCTCCGATTTCAGCTAACTAATGAGTGCAGCAGCAATCCAAGGAGATCTTTTCCGCCTCCCTCAGCACATGTTTTACAACATGAATTTCCAAAGCACCATTTACCTGCAGCATGTCATTGAAGGAGAATGGGGGACGAGAAGCTCATATTTCTCCTGAGAGAGGAAGATTTGTTTCCTCAAAGTCATATTTCATGCCTGGACAGCAGCCTGGGGCATTCTGTCAGGTTATTCATGTCCACAAAAGCGACAGTGAAGCAGGTAGAGATTTTCTGTAGGAAGAATAACCTCTGCCGCTGTCCAAGCACCAGTTCCACACTGTGCCAATACTGCAAGGTTAGCCTCCCCCTGCTACACATTATCAAGCGGCCCCCACCCAGCAGGGACGTGTACAGAGAGGTGGATAGATATTAGCACACACTGGGAGTGATACATGAGGTTTGGTTCCTGAAACATTTCCATGATTTTAAAAAAATCTGGCTCACCGCAGAATCAGAATAGCGTTGAACCATAATAAAGCCAAGCATATTAAATAGTTGTTTGTATAAAAAGTGAGAGGGGGCATTTTTCCTTGTAAAAATTAAACAGAAGAGGCGAGCAGGGGCAGCTCTTGCAGAGCTCCAGTGTGGTATTATTTATTAGTTGTATCACAGTAGCACCAAGAGGCCCCTGCCAAGATCAGGGGTTCCAACATATACGATGCTGAAGAGAAATTAAATAACTTGACCGAGATCACATCAGAAATGTGTGGCAGAGCTGGGAACCAAGCCCAGAACTTGAGGACCAAGTCCAGAGCTTTAACCACATGGCTCTTCTTCCTATCAAACAGCCACACTCCGTACATGAGGAGATACATTGCAAAGGAAACTGCTACCACCACATCCTGGCATGATGATCAAAGCATGAATTCGTTAAATGTAGGCTCACATTCAGATAACAAGATGACCTTGTGCTCTACAGTCCCTGTGCACAAACTCCCCATGTCTTATGGAATCCCCATAAGCATAAAAGGATTAAGTAACTCGTTGAAGGTACCATCCCATTCCCCATCTTATCCACTCTGCTGCTGCTCCCTTTCCTCCTCTCCTGCTTACAGCACCATCCCACAAAACCAGATTTCATCGTTAGCGTTCAGTGCAGCACCGGATGGTTGGAAAGTTCTCAGCTCGTAGAGGGTCATTTTCAGCACAGCCACACCTCCACCAGCATGATTGGTCTTGGTATTTCCAAAGGGTCTGTAACATGAAGAGGCCATAGGATATTACAGACTCTCTATTCAAGAAACTACGGGCCAGATCCTCAAGCTGTGTAAAGTGAGAAACTTCAGCTCAGGTCAGTGGAGCCATGACTAGTCACAGCAACCGAGGACCTGGGCCTTCTGAGATAACGGCGCTCTCGGCTTGCCGTGATTTGTTCTGGGCAGCTATTGGAATAAGTGGCTTCTGTCTGACGTTATTTCCCGAATTGGTTTCAAAGTCTCTCACCTGAAACACACTTTTCAGTTGTGTGTTATCACGATCAATGTGGCGTCAAGGTGATTGCACATCTGTCCTAAAATAGACCGCATCATTGTAATGTAGTGAGTCAGGATGGTGCTTCTGTCTCACCCTGTTTTAAATGACCACTGGTGGCAAGGCCACGTTCCCATGCCGCTCGTGTTTATGAGAGTTCATATTTGGCCCTTATAAGTAGTATCCGAAAGCTGTTGCACTGCGCCAGGCTGTCCCAGTGAGTGAAACCCCAGAAAGACCCACAGAGCACGCAGTTTCCTCCAACAGCTGCAAAGGTCCACCTGGAACAAGGCTGAGGCCCACCAGCAAGATGGTGTGTGCCACTGCCCATGCTCTACCTGTTCTGCACAGAGCAGACTCCAGGGTTCTTGTATTATGGGTCTTTCATCACCACTAAAAATAATGACCCACGTGCATCATGGGACTATTTTAAAATCCAGTATGGATCCAATCAGCTCCAGATAGTTAGTTTATTAGGAGCTATAGTTGGGCCATCTACAGGCTGTAATTAATTTTTTTAATCTGTGAGTTGCAGGGTCATTAACCCACAGGGTTTCTGGAGTGATTCAGATTAACAAACCCAGGCTGTAAATGCAATTGAGTGCATGCAAGGGCAGTTAATTGAGCAGCAAAGGCTGATTTAAATAATCAATGTGGCATCGATTTACCTCCACTTGTTGGCATCCAGGTCAAATGCTTCCACAGTAGTAACGTGCGTGACATCATAGAACCCCTGATGGCCAGTAGGTATCCATTGGCTGCAGCAGCTTTCATCTAAAGACAAAAATTCCTTGGTTTCAGAACTAAGGATGAAAGGAACAAGCTGGAGGGGGGGCTTAAAACTAATCTGGTCTCATGGGGCTGAAGAGCTCTAGAAAATTTTCACTCTGTGGGCAACAATAAATGGAAAGGGAGGGGACGAGATCCTGCAAACTGGGCTGTTTCCATCCTTAGAGACTCTTACAGCTGTTGATCTTCCGCATTAGGATTGTCAGTGCTGTGCCCAGGAACAGCACAGCAACACACTCTGGCTCTGTTGATGTATTGGAACCTCTCTACCCAGAAAGAAAATAAATCATCCAAAAGCAGCTTGGCAATTTGAAAAGGAAAACAGAACAGGCTTGGCATTTGCTAGGAGTAAATGGAGTTCAATATCCCAAACCACTCAGCTCATGGAAAAAGGCACGGAAGTGACAAGAGCAGGGATTGGGATAGAGGAAAAGGGGCAGAATCTACTTGAGATCTGCCCACAGTGCCCGTGTAATCTGACATCTCTATTAAGATGTTCAGCAGTGAAACAGTTATCATCAGAACTACTGGCATTCGACTCCATTGAGCAGAATAGGGCAGTTCATCTATCTCTTAGCACTATTATATCTAGCTGCAGCCTCAGCAAAGCAGCCCTGCTTCTTTACAGACAGGTGGGCAGACCCTCTTGGTTATGAAAAGAGAAACTTAAATTCTGCAGAAGCTGATGAGAAGCCACCAGACAGTACCACTGAATGCCTGCCCAGCCCATCTTCTGAGCATACGGCGATGACCCTGGATGCAGAGATGCCTCTTCCCTTCCCACCCCTCACTTTTCAGATTTTTTTTTTAAATAATCAAATTCCAGCCGTTGTGTAGCTCTGTAATTGCACAGAGGTTATGCTTCTTTGAAGGTGGCACTTTCAAACACAATTAACATGCAAGTAGCAGAGAACACTACACGCTCAGGAGGGTGATGCGGTGCCTATTTTAAGAACGACAAAGCCTCTCTTCTTCACTACAATACATTAATCAGAGTTTGTTTTACTTCATCATTGCATATGTTGTCATCAGCAGGGGAAGGGCAGAAGAGAAAATATACAGGAACAAATATCCTTTCCCCAGCAGGGAGAAAACCTCAAAGTAACCTCATTTGGATGAGGTAACTAATACAAAAGAAATTTATAAAAAATTAAACACAATATTTTTTGCTGCTTCTTCTTGGGCACTGTAATCCATACCCAACTCTTCAGTTGCATTTCCCATTGGGAACACATTCCACCTGCCCTGTGTCCCAAACTGGCTGGCCATTGATCTCTGAATTAAATTTGAGAACTTTGGGGTTTATCTGCACCCTGAATTATTTGGGTCCAGGTTACCTGAGCTACCATGTCTCCAGATTCAATGGGAGATGAGACGGTGCCCTTGGTGAGGGGCAACCAACTCTGGAATTCATTCCTCCAGTCCCCTTGGTACACAGACCAGATCTGGAGACCTTCAGATCATGCTGCACACCCTGTCTGTTTCCCCAGCCTTGTCCTGAGGAGGAAGGTATGTCTGGCAGGGCGGATGGAGGAGGAGGGGCGTCGGAGTTGGGTAACATTGATCCAATTTTGTGTCTGTCTTCTTGTGTTAGTGTTACAATTGAATGGGCTGGAAACAGAGGTTCTGGTTCTGACTTTCTGTGTGGTCTTGAGCAAGTCAGTTCCCTGCTCTGTTCCTTGGTTACTTCATCTGTTGAACTTAGGTTCCTATAGTGTCCCATCACTGTGATGTGGGAGGAATAATGAACTAGACCCCATGGCAAAGCACTACAGGATCCTTGGATGGAAGCTTGAGGCTTGTAAAAGACGGTTCACAAGCAATATCTTACTCTTTGATTTCATGGGCATCATCAGTGACCATTCATTGGTGACTGGATCGAACCACTCAGAGCTACAGAGCTCCGTGAGGTCATCCCAGCCACCGAGAGCCTAGATTTTCCCTTAAAGTGTAGCACAGCCAAAATTATCTCTGCAGGTGCCCAAGGGAGGGTAAGAGGACCATGAATCCTCCTCAGGATTGTAACATTCCACTGGGAGAGAAACCAGAAGAAAGATGCCCAGGAAAGAGCCACAAGATCCTGGGTTCTAATCCCACCTCTGACCCTTGTGACCCTTTGGTAAATCTTGGATTTACTTCTGTGAGTTTGGGCCAACCTCTCAATCACTCCGTGCCTCAGTTTCCCCAGTATCCAACAGGGAAAATAAAACTCGCCTACCTCACAGGGGTGCTGTGAGAACTGAGTCAATAATGGCTGCAAAATGCTTTGAAGATTAAAAGCACCAATTGCTGAGCTTTGTTACTGAGACACGAGAAGTTAACAAACAAAATTCCCACCCAGACGGATCAGACAGCTAGGAGGCTGCCCAGCTTGGCCTTAGTTAATTGGATTGAACAGTGGAAAGGATTCATAATTGGAGAGCAGCAAAGGGTGGCCAGGTCTGAGCGTGGGCAACGTGGAACCATTCTCCGGCTCCATGTTGGAGGTGTCACTGGAGGGAAGGTGGGGGTGGCGCAGGGAGCTCTGCTTGCTTGGGGCAGCTTTCTCATTCTCTCCAGGTGGCAGAGATCTCCCTCTGCTTTGGGAGGGAAGGAAAGGCAGGCAGAGCGGTGGAGTCTAAACTTCCATAGAGCCCAAGGCCGAATATACTGGCGTGGGAATCGTACACTCACCTTAGACAGGGGCTCATCATTGTACCAACTTCACTCTTCCGTTATCTGAATACGGCGGAGACTGGCCATCTGAACCACCGACAGCATAGAGGTAGCCGTCTAGCACTGCCACCCCTAAGCCCGTACGGTGGCAGGTCATGGGTGCCATCCTGCACCACCTGTTCCCACAAGGATCATACCTAAAGCCAGAGGGAGGCATTCAGAGCAGGAGAACACCATGGACTGTCCCAGGTACGGCACATGAGAACTTCTTTCCGGGCTAAGTTACAAGCAGGGTGTCTGGGATTCAGCCTCTCTCTATACAAGGCTCCCTGAGAACACAGCACACATATTTCCACGCACAACCCTTATCAGACATGTCCCATTCGCCCTCCTCGGCCCTTTAGCTGGTAGATCTGTGCCCTTTCACAAATCAAAACATGCGAATTTAGCGCTGGCGAAAGGAGTCAGATTGAAGATCCCTGGAAATAGAAGCCCTCCGTCTACCAGACAGGTTCCGATCAGACACAGGTAGTGTGAGCTTCACCCACACTGCCCTGTCCAATGCTTCGCACCCTGACAGGAGAGCAGGCCGCTGGCCATCTTGTGAATTACAAACCAGAAACCTCTAGGTCCCAGTTCCCCTGCTTGGCAGAGACAGGGTGCCTCATGCCGGTGGAGGGTTTTGAGGCAACATTGAACTGAACTCAGATATTGGCAGTCCTACAGAGCACAGTCCATGAAAGTTATGTCCATCCGCACATGGGTTACGATACCTTTCCACAGTGCTGAGGCATACGCTCCCGTCACGGCCTCCTACACAGTACAGATAGCCTCCCAGCGCCGCCACACCCATGTCTCGTTTGCCTTCGCTCGGGGGGCCATGTCACCTCTCCATTCCTGTGTCGTGGGGGTCATACCTTGTGCAGGGCAAAGAAGAAAGTTTTGGTTTTTTTTAAAAGGTGACAAGGTGGTAAATGTCTCACATGCCATGCAAGGAAAGGTCAGGTTAGAAACTACACATTCAACACTAATTAGTGCCCGAGTTTGGATTCTGTTTTCAGATGGGAGCGAGTCTCTTGCACTGACTATTCTAAGCATTGTGTAGGTGCCTGCACGGAACAGGCATTCACAAGGAAGGATAGTCTTGGGATTAAGGCCCTAGACTGGGAGTCAGGAGCTGCAAGTTCAATTCCCAGCCCTGCTGCAGACTCCCTGTGTGACCTTGGGCAAGTCCCTTCATCTCTCTGTGCCTCAGTTTTAGATCTGAAAAACAGGGTTGATGAGAATGACGAATTCAGTACAGCTTGCGAAGGGCTTGGGTACTGTGCTGACTGGGAGATGGTCATGTGTACGTGAAGCAGCCAGTCAGTAGGTGTCCATTTCTTTGCTATGCATACATCACTGTTTTCCATGGTGAATGTAATGTTTGTTTTAACATGTGCTGGGTATGTTACTGTCCCTAACAGCGCATCTATAATGCAGGCAGTGTTCCCTAGAGGTCAGGCCAGGACATATTACTTAACCTTTCTGTTCCTCAGTTTCCCCATCTGTAAAATGAGGGATCTGATACTGACTTCCTTTGCAAAGTGCTTTTAGATCTGCTGATGAAAAGCCCTTTACAAGAGCTAGCTGGTATTATTTTATCAACAAAGCTCAGTTTGATTAATTTAAAAATTCTTAATTTAAGAAATGATTCTGTATTTAAAATAAGATACTTACATGGAATATAGATTTAATAGCATATGGTATAGATCTAATTTAAAGCAATGAGGAGGAAATTAGGGCGCAACGTGGGATGCTTGGTATGTTGTGGAAATTAACATAAGTGGAAAACTCTCACTGTATATCACTAGGTGAGCTGTTTTTTTGTCAAACTGATATCTCAGAAAGGAGACAGCCCATCAGGAATAAACTCACCTTAAGGGTTTTGCAGCCTTGGGAAGACAACCTAGCACATTCCTCACATGCCAGCACTCTCTCAATCCAACTTATATTTAGCAATGTGTTTCAGAAGCTGAATGTAGCACTTATGAAATAAGCAGAGGGCTTAAAGTAGTCTTTACCAAGTGGTAACTGGTTGTCAGTGCTGTCATTAAACTCAAGTAGTAACTACAACCACCAAAGATATAGGGGAGATTCTCTGTTCCCAAGAACCCTGTATGCAAGGTGCAGTTAAATGCGAGGGATACGGTTATAAAAGAATGTTGTCAGCTCAGCCCTTGCCACTCATTAAACAGAAGAAATATCTCCTTTGTATATTACAAATCTCAAACTCACTTGTCTGTCCTATGCCAGCACTTTTTATTAATGATACATTTAAAAAAAGTGTTCAATTTCCATTAAAAATAATTCTAAAGATTGCAAGAGAAAGACAAATTTTGTACAAATTCAGTTAATTAAGCCATCTCCTTCCACTGTCTCCCAACCCAGCTGGAGAACTGTGTGTTCAGAATTGTTTAGCGAGGTGGTATCACAGTTCTAAGTAAGGAGTTTACCCCTTTGCTGACTGCAAGTGAAATCATTTTTCACTGTCTAGTTTACTTATCACCACTGTTTTAAATGTAGCAAACAGCTTCAGACATGTCACGTTCTAAGTCCATTCCACCTACTGGGTCTTATCCATTAGCAACATGCTGCAAAGTTTGGGCTGCAAGCACTGCAGGGGGGAATATATTGACTTTCAATGATCTAGACGCCCTGTGGGACTTTGGGAAGTCGCTTAGTTTCTCTGTGGTTCAGCTCCCCGTGCATAAATGGCAATAGCCCCTTCTTTCCCCTCTCCTTTGTCTGTCTTGTCTAGTTCGATTGTCAATTCTTTGAGCATGGACTGTCTATTACTACGTGCATGTGGACCCCCAATCTCAGCTGAGTGCTCTAAGGGTTATTGTAATACAAATAGATAAAAAGGTGCCGTGGAGGTGCAAAGGGATTGCTCCAACACTGCAGCATATTAATGAACTTACCGATCTGTTGTTAGTGGATGCAGTCACAGAGTAAAGGCTTTAGAGTTCCAGGGCAATTACATATAGCAGCTAACACCTTCCTGCCTCAGCCAAAACGACTTTCAGATATTATGTCGAAACTCCACTTTGCAAAAGGAGCATTCTAGGAGATTCCGGTTCCACCTCCCCTAATCCTGAGAACCACCACAAGTGTCTCAGGCACTTAGTTAACTTGTGGGAATCGAGACTGTTCAGGCTCCAGACTGGCTTGCCTTTTGCCCATTTCACAAATTAAAGTTCCCTCTCATTTCCATTAATCTTAATGGGATCAAAGTCTTTCCATTAACGCTAAAGGCTTTCCACTTTTGCAAGCTGAAAAGCAAGATGATATTGTTATAAAAAGATGCGAGTTGCATACTCCATTAGTCAGAACCCTGGATTTACATGCGAGATTTCAAAGCTATCTAATCCTCAGAAGCCAACACTATTTGTATCATATTTCAAACACAGCTATTTTACCCTTCAGCACTCATTTCTGCTCTTCCTCAGATTTCTAACTGACTAGCTCAGCCAGACTATTTAGATAAACAGAATCGCCGCATTCTAAGAGCTCAACATGTGAGCAATAGGAGCATCATCTTTCAGCTCTGAGAAAGAGACATTTGAGAGCTGAGAAATGAACTGTACTTTAATTTCTGGTTTTCTCTCAGTCAATTGGGATGATGCCTGTTTACAAGGAGTGGAAAATATAGAAGCCAGCCAGGAAGAACCAAATTCATGTTTGAATTTCTACCTGACATGCCATGCATCAAAGTGAATTGCTACTAAGATTTCTGGGACTGCTAAATAGAGTTAAAATTAATAGCAGGGAGTAAAAGGAAGAGTTAAGACACTCAGATTTGTGTTTATTTTATATTTTAGTAAAAAAAAGATGGTGATTTCAAACCAACAGGTGACTTGGAATGTCATTTAGTGCCTGTTTTGTCTGAGAGCGACACAGTTTTCATTTCAATTTGCAGCAGGATTTGAATTGATGATCTGTAGGGACAGACCCAGATCAACCCCCCAGATCTGAAAGTTCCACTACATTTGGGTCTGTCTGGATCAGAACTCTGTGGATGGACCCCATTTGTGAAAGGGGCTGAACTGAGAGTCAAGCATCTCTCAAACTTTGGAAAGTTTGTGAACTCCGTGGCTCAAGGTTGCCTCCTTCCTGAAGTACAAACATCTTGGGTCACATTTTCAAAAAGGGGCAGCCTTCCATTTTCGGGCATAATGGACACCTGCCTTTTTCCATATGCAGGTGCACTGTGGATGGCAGCCCGGGTGCTTCCTCTGCCTACCTGACCACAGGGTCAGGTGCCAGCAGGGAATCCAAGATGTACGTAGCCTGGTTTGCACCAGAAATTCATTTGCAGAATTATAGGGGCAAAATCTGCTGGGGGCCACTTATACCTTCTAAAACAAACACAAGGCTTCAGCCCTTTGATACATTCTTTTGTGCCTAACACAGCAGATTTTCTGTTGCACAGACAAGTTTAAAACATCTTAACCCTGCAGAACCCAAAGTTTCCTAGTCCTTCCGTTCTACTCATCTGTTTCATAGCACAGCTCTTCTGCTGGATGCAGGGTTATTTCTCAATGCTACTGAGGCAGGTTGTGCCATCATAGACACTGACTGCATAGATGAAGTCATCAAGAGGAGCCACTCTGGCACCACAGCAATGTCTAGAGACAGGTACCAGCACTTTCCATTCATGGTCCAGGGGGTTATAACATTCCACACCACTGATATTGTCATTGGGGATCCAGCCTCCAGTTGGAAGGAGAGACATGGCACAACAGAAGCTGGAGAAATAGTACTGATGGTGATTAAAAAAGTCTGAGAATTAAACAACAATCTACGCAGTGGGGGTGCAGTGCCTGCATCAAACCATCAAGCCCTGCATTGCAATGGATTTCCCTCCCTATGTTTCACTTCCCTTTCCTCCCTCTCCCCACCTCAAAGCTCACGCCATCATGCCGACCACTCACGGTACGGGCTATGAACATTGCATCCAAACCACTGCAGTGCCGATCTGCCAATCCACACTCCCCATTCCAGGTGAGTTGACCCTGAAACGTACAGCATGCAATGCACTTCACACTCATAGCCTGTTACCGGTAGCTATCAACAGGGTACATACATAACACACACACACCAGTTTCTATTGAGGGCTACCCCAGACATTTTTCACACAATGCACCACAGGGCTCCCTGCCTACCCCACCTGGCCAGCTTCTCTGAGCAAGCACTCTTCTCCTCTCCCCATACTTGTAGGCTGAGGCTATCTCTGAGTGACTCCTGAGAGCAGAGCAGAGGGGACACTGGCTGCTGGAAGTGGGGCGAGGCTGGGCAGACCCCCCAGGAGGAGCCCTGGTGCAGGAACTGGCCCCATGGCAGAGGTGAGGAGCAACAGTGCTGGCCATTCCACTGCCCTCTCAGATTGGGCTCAATGCTCTCCATCATGATGGGGGGCAGCAGGGCCAAAATGGCGCGAGTGTGGTTGTGATCTGGTGCACGGGAGTCGCAGCATGGCTCTAGTTTGGCCCCTCATGACAGAAGGGCCAAGGGCCAAACCTGAGGGCCTCTGCAACCCCAGTGCACCAGGTCACAATGCCACTCGCTGAATTTTGGTCCCACCACCCCATCATGATGGACCAATGATACACACCATGGGTACAGCTGCAGGTGCCACTCTTCTCCATTTCTGAATGCACAGCTTGACTTCCTGGTCACCAAGCTTTCTTCTGCATTTAGAACATGGCCATCACCATGGTATCTAGGCTCCCCATGCTCAGCTTTAAAACGTATTGCCATCAACGAGGCCTCATTGGCTCCCAGAGGTGTTGCCGTTGTTCATAGCCATCATGGGGATGGGTATACAATCACCCAGGAAAATAAACCAGCACATAAAAACCCTACAGTGCAAAAATTATCTTTCCAAAATTCAACCAGTTACTGATGCCTCAGCTGGGGAAAAGCATAAGGCAACAATACTGCTTTGATCTGGGGCTTTGGGGTGGGTTTTGCTGACTGTTATTCTGGCTCCCATCTATACAGCCAGGGACAATTCAAAGACAGATAGGAAGCATTGTCAGTGTATTGAATTTTTACATCTACAGCATTTTCTGATGGGCCATGTTTATTGACAGGCCTGAAGCAGCATCTTCACTTATTAAATTACAATTGCAGTGACTGTTTGGAACGATTACTACAATCACAAGGCAATTTCAAATAAACGATTTCACCACTGAGTACTGCAAACACCACATTGAGCATAATTGGAACCAATTGCAACCGGGAAGATTCAGTTGTGAGTTTGATTATTAATGTTTTATAAATACATAAGTTGCAGTGTCCATATTTTTTTTCATGGAAATGGTTTCGAATGCTACTCTTCGTTTGCTCAATACGTAGTTTAGCAGGGGGTTGAGGTTTTCAGAATATATTCTGATTTTTTTTTAAATGGGAAAAGATTTTCCTATTAGCTGCTTATTTTTAGTGACAGAATTTAATGGACACTTTTCATGCTGATTGCCAGCTTGCCAAGGTACAAAGTGAAACTTCTCTAACCATTATGAATGTTTGTAAGATTGAGCTGTTAGGTGCAGCCATTCCAACTCAGATGTAAATAGTATTTAGAACTAAGAAATCTCCACTTTAAAGTGGACCTTCATTGAAACAATATTGCTGCTGCATACACTTTGCCTCCTCTCAAAAAACCAAGGGGAAATGTTATATTAATAAACTTTTCACACCCTTTTGTGCTATGAGCCATCTCTCCATCCTAGAACCTGGGACGCAGACAACTCTTAGAGCAGAAGAATTAGCTAGATGGGGAGAGAGTATCTTCCTGAAACCCTGTCCTTTACAGTCCTTCATTTAGGATTAAAATATCTCCTAAGAGATGTTACAGGCCCTCTGTGTGCAGAGATCTGGGCATTACCCACTGATTGGGGGATTTGTTACATCAATCAAGAAAAACACAACAAGTTCAGGCAACATCACAAGCAGAGCTTTGGAGCAGAGCCCAGAGCTGGAGCGCGGAGCAGTGGAGCTGCAGGTTTTTGCCTGGAGCTGGAGTGGAGCTGGAGCAGTCACTATTGGTGCTGGAGCGGTGCCGCAGTGCAGTAATTCAAAAATTTGATTGCTCCAAATCCCTGATCACAAGCCCACTCCTGAAGTTCATAAATAAGCAAACTCACCTGCAAACCAACTCCACCGGCACACTAATTGCACACAAGTGTTGCCTTGCAGTTAGATAAGCAGCATGAAGACTTACACCTAACACATACACTGCTTACGGAAGTTAGACACAGGACTGACCTACCTGATCTTTAGATCCACAATTGAGCTCTGGTTCCAAAATCACCCCAGAATTTGGGAAGCTCCAAAGCCAAATCCGCTCTGAATGCACCCACAGTTGAGATGAGGTTTATTTTGACATGCCCAGAACAATGCTGGGTACCTGACAGTGCAAATGGCTGCATCAGGTCACTTCCCTTACGAGCTCACAATCCAAACAGAGACAAAGTTGGGATTCAGCCCTGCAGGCACCAGAAACCCATTCTGTGGCCTTAGTTAAATCAACACTCTGTGCCTCAGTTTCCCCAGGAAAACAAACACCCAACTCGTCCAGAAGGGCAGTGGGAGCACTAGTCAGGTCAGAGAATCATAGAAGTGTCGACTGGAAGGGACCTTGAGAGGTCACCTTGTCCAGTCCTCTGCGCTCCAGGCAGGACTATGAAATAACTGGGCCATTCCTGACAGGTGTTTGTCTAACTTCTTCTTAAAAACCTCCAGTGACAGAGATTTCACAACTTCCCTAGGCAATTTGTTCCAGTGCTTAACTACCCTGACAGGAAGTTTTTCGTGGCTATGGAGAACTTGGTACTAAATATTATTCCTGCTTTTCATGTCCAAAGTAAGATTATATACAATGCAGATTATGAGCCTCATTAGTCCCTGGTGCTATATTTGTAGAGTTAGGGATATATACACACTAAGAAACCCCTTTCCCTATAGCACCTCCTCTCCCTGTTCCACCTTTTCTTCTAGAATAGGGGTGAACAACCTGTCGCTCCGGAGCCGCATGTGGCTCTTCAGAGGTTAAAATGCGGCTCCTTGCATAGGCGCTGACTCCGAGGCTGGAGCTCCAGATGCCAACTTTCCAATGTGCTGTGGAGTGCTCACTACTCAACCCCCTGCTCTGCCCCAGGTCCTGCCACCACTCCCTCCCTTCCCCCAAGGCCCCTTCCCCCCAAGCCTCCCATGCCCTCACTCCTTCCCCCTCCCCACCAGAGACTCCTGCTCACTGCAAAACAGCTGATTGCAGCGGGAGGCGCTGATTGGCGGGGCTGCCAGTGGGTGGGAGGCACTGGGAGGAAGCTGGTGGGGGTCTGCTGACCTATTACTGTGGCTCTTTGGCAATGTTCACTGGTAAATTCTGGCTCCTTCTCAGGCTGGTTGGCCACCCCAGTTCTAGAACTTAGGGTATTTAGGACTCGGTTCAGCACCATTGACTCTGGTGGGAGCTGGATCAGGCTCTTAGAATTCAGGGTCCTTTCCCACTCTCAGAAACGCTGCACTCTGTAGCCTCACACTGACGCCTCGCCTACATGCTCAGCTCTGGCTCTGCTCCAGGCCTCTTCTGTCCTTGTATGTTTAATGCCTTCCCCAAACACCGTGGCCAACTCAACGCATCTCAGACAAATTCAACAGAAACGGAGACAGGACAAACTTACCAGCAAAAATGAGCTCGACTTGCCAGTTTGCTTTGTGAGCTCCAGACAGAGTCCTGGGTAACCGGTTTCCTTTGCAATTCAAGCTGCTCCCTGAGACAATGCAAATTCCCCAGTCACAACATTATCCCAGAACAGCTCTGCATTGGGGACAGGGCACTATCACATCCTGGGGGAAACTTTAGTGCTGGGCAGGCACACAATACAGGAGAGCTAAAATAGCATTAGGAGACCTTAAAAACAGCTGCTGCATCATCCATCCTGATACAGCTTTAAGCACAAACAAACAAACAACCCTAATGATCCATGTTGAACCAAGATGATTAGACAATTTAAAGAGAAAAACGTACATATTTCCAAGTTGAGAAATTAATCAAATCTGACTATTTCCTGTGAAAAATTTCAATTTCAGCAAACTGGCATTTTTTATTTAAAAAGTTTCATTGAAAAAATTCCTGACCATGCCTAGCATGAACCCATTTCTTCATATGCTGTCAGTATCTTTATAGACAGGACATTATATTGTGACACTCATGTTCTTCTCTTCCCCAACCCTTCCCCACAATAGCTGCTGTAGGTGGCATGTAGTTTATGAATTACTGAGCAGAATCTCCACAAGACTTCACAACAGAGTCTCCGACCCTCTTCCCATCAATGGAAAAACTTCTCAGAAGCAGAATGAAGACTTTTCCAATGCAGCAAAAGAGATGCATCATTTGATCTATCCCCTCTGCCCACTGAGTGTGGTGGTGTTCAGAGTAAGTTTCCCATTAAAACTCACTTGTGACAGACTTCCACCCTGTTGGGGTCTGTATTTTGCCATTTGGCTGCACTTAATCCCAAATAGTTTTTCTGATGGAAACTGAGTAAGTGCGGTTAGGTCACAGGGCTAGGAATGGAGACTCCTGGGTTCTAATCCAAGCACTACCACTGCCTCCTTTTATGGATTTGGAGAAGTCATTTATCCTCTCCGAGCCTCTGTTTCCTACCACCTGTAAAATGGGGTGCCCAACATTTCTGGAAGGCTTAAGTAAAGTTTGTAGTATGCTTTGAAGCCCTCTGATGAAATGACTTGTGCAAGTGCAGAATATTATCTCCGCATCAAAGACAGAGAAAGAACATTCCTGCTGCCCTAAGTAGGGCTGAGATAAAATTCTAAGGAAAGTCATGGTGGGGTTCACTACCCAATGGTGAACGTTATTAGATACCAGCAGTTTGACTCATTGCGGTAAGAGGTCAATGCAGATGATGGGCTTTGTGTCACAAGAAGAGTCAAACTGCAGCGAATATCTCCAAAACCTCTTAACAGACAAAACTGAACATAAAATTAAATGGCATGGAATTATCTCTACTCAGCTGCTACAGAACCTTCTGTTTATGAGTGCTTCAACCTTCTGTTTATGAGTGTCATAGATTTGAATTCCAGCAAATAGATTCCAGAAGCTAAAAGCCATAAAAATCTTGGGGAATTTCCAGACCAGCTACATTAGGCTGTTTAGAAGCAGACCCTTGCAAAGCAAGTTTTCACTGGACTGTATGATTAACATCAGAACAGACCAACCCAAGCTCTAGATAACATGATACATTGCGAAACAGGGAGAGTAATTAAAAGGTCAGTAGGAGATTGGAGGTCACCAGTGCATTCCAATAGGGGAACTCACCTCTTATTGGCTGCTAAATGTGACAGGGACATCACATTCTGATTCAGCTGAGCTATGCTCACGGATTTCTGAAGCCCTCATCACTGCTTGGGTCCAAGCAGCAAGGAAGAAGCCATTTACTTTAAGAGTTTTACATTTTACGGGCAGGAAATTGCATTGGTCGCTCTGCTCTGAGCCTGCGCATTAAGGGGTGCTGAGTTACTGGGGGGTGCCATCTTTCAGACATGGCTTAAACCAGACATATTCATTTCATCCAGGGTCCATCTCCACTTCTTGTGCTAGTGACGTTTCCATGCAGTTCTTGTCACCAGCAGCTCTTCAGTGGGGAGCACTGCCTACCTGGTTTGGCTCAGATACTTTAGTATCCTCCCCCCACCGCCTCTGTATTTTGTGTTAATTCCATCTGTCCTCCCGCCCTACTGCCTCTGCTATCCCTGAGAGAGAACTTTGCTGGTAGAGTTTAAGGAAATTTACTCCGATCAGGGCCATGTTTGGGAGCCAATGCCCTCTCAGTCAGAAATAGTCTTCTCTAAACTATTCTGTTACATTGTAATTAATTCAATTAAACCACTAAGTGTCAAGAGGAAAAACATGTGGGCTGGCTGACTGGGAGCATTGAAGTGAAGGACTGACAATAGGAAATGCTTCTTGCAGCACAGGTAGGCCTGGTAAACCTTTCTCATCAAGTTCTGTGGCAGTTTGGTGCTGTGGACCCACATCCACTAGGCACTTGTGATTGAGGGCTGTTGCATGGGTCTCTTGCCTAGTGGTCACGGTTCACTATAGCGACCGTCCCACCTAGTGGCAGTAGTCCAAGGCAGCAGCAGTCCTGCCTAGTGGTTGCTGTCTGGGTGGGAGCAGGGCAAGCAGATGAAAGTGGGCCCTCTCTACTCCACCAGGTTCAGACCCAGGGCCCTGTGAGGCTGATTTGGCTGCTCACCTGTCTTCGTGTGGTGTTCGGCTTCCCTGGGTCACTTCCCACTCCTGTCCACCTCCCATCTGAGCACCGCCCGACCCTGGGGAACATTGCCTTCAGGTCCGTGTCTCGTCCATTAGGTGCTGTGGTTTCCTTCACTCACTGGCTCGATCCTGGCTCCGCTCCAGTCCTACATGAGAGTTCCCAGGGCACATCCTGCTCCCTGGCTTGCCAGCCCCAGACTGAGCTGCCTGGCTGGCTTTTAAATCTCTCCTCCATTCTGAGCATGCTGGGCCAGGGCACGGGGCCCCTTTAGCCCATAGGTGTTAATTAACTCTGATCGGGGGTGCTACAGGGGGCTCCTGTCTAGTAAGGGGTTCATACCCCCAATTGACAGTAAGCCCCAAAATTCATTAGGCCTTGTAAGCCTGACCAGATTCAAAGGCAACTCTGCAGAGACCAACGGTGAATATGGTAAACCACAAAGCCACCTGCATCCTAGGTGTTACTCCTATAATCAGGCCAACAGAGAGTCACTCCGAACTCATGGAGCTCACTTGCATAAAGCAGTAAGGGGAGATTTGTCCCTTTGTCCATGAAAGGAGTCAGATTGTTTAATCATCCATTTAAGGCAAATGCACCTGCACCCTCCCTGGTGTAGCACCAGCTCATGCACCGGTAAACTGGCCTAACGTTTACACAGGGTTATCCAAGACCAAAAGAACAGCAATAGAAATCAAATATGCAGTAACTCTCCGTGCCAAAAGGTCACCTGAATGGGCTATAATCCTTGACGGCCTGTATTCAAATCTAACGAGGGAAACCTGTCTCCTGAAGTGCTTCTGCTCAGATATGAAGGAGTCTGTTAAAGATACATTAAAGACCTGGCCAAGTATGTATTTAGCTATTGGCTTTACTAAATTTTGGGTTGTTTGACATGTTCCCACAGCCCATTTGCAAGACCTGATGGTATGGGAGTATTATTGCTGTTACCGAACTCACCACCGGTGACAGTCGAAACATGTTGAAAGGATCAGAGGCCGAATGCCAGAAAGCATCACTATTGGGGGCAGGGGATTGTAGCAGGGAATTGAGACCCATGTGGCGGGGCAGGAGATCCCAAACTGACCCAGATCCTTGAGAAACCCTTCCATTAGCTTGTGCAAGTTCATTGCAGCTTCACTGAAGTCTCTTGGACAAATTCAGTCCAGATTCAGGCAGCAGGTAAGAGACTTCCCCAGAGCCTGGGCATGGCAGTATCCACCCATATAATCAGCAAGGAGGCAATTGTGAGCCTGCCCTATGTAGCTGAAGGTGGGAACAAAATGACTATTTTTCCTCTGCCCCACAGCACCCTTCTCGCTGCCTGAATGCTCTACCCAGAATTGGGCAGGATACATAAAACTTATTAATATTAAATAAGGCTACTAGGCCCTCAGGTTGTGCTTCGCATGTTGAATCCAGAGATCTTGAGAAAGAGACACAGGAGTGTGATCGTTTTGGGCTAGGAGCCAGCAGCCCTGAGGTTCTAAGCCCACTTGTGACACTGACTGCTGCAGACTCAGACAAGTCCCCAAGTTCTGGCACGAGCCAGAACAGAATCCAGCTCCCTCACCTGAAGCTTTGTGGCTCTGCAGGGACAACAGGTACAACTCCCTGCCCACCTTAGTTTTTATTTTTAATTGCTGAAGTCAACGGGTCTGACCGAATGTTCCCAGGAAACGGAGCAGAGGAGTAAAGGGAGGGGTAGGCTTACACTCACTTTACTGAGTATAACTGGACCTCTGTGCCTTGGTTTCCCAATCTATAAACAGGGAGAGCAAGACAGACACAGTCACCTGACAGATTTTCTGGGGATTAACTAGTTAATATTTGGACAGTGCTTTGAAGACTGATCGTGCTAGGGAAATACTCCGAATTGTGAAGCTTTAGCCCAGGGGTTCTCAAACTGGGGGTCGGGACCCTCAGGGGGTCGCGAGCTGTCAACTTTCTAAACCCTGCTTTGCCTCCAGCATTTATAATGGTGTTAAATATACTTAAAAGTGTCTTTAATGCAGGGGTAGGCAACCCGTGGCACGGGTGCCGAAGGCGACAGGCGAGCTGATTTTCAGTGGCACTCACACTGCCTGGGTCCTGGCCACCAGTCTTGGGGGGGGCTCTGCATTTTAATTTAATGTTAAATGAAGCTTCTTAAACATTTTTAAAAACCTGGTTTACTTTACATACAATAGTTTACTTATATATTATAGACTTATAAAAAGAGACCTTCTAAAAACATTAAAATGTATTACTGGCACGCGAAATCTTAAATCAGAGTGAATAGATGAAGACTTGGCACAGCACTTCTGAAAGGTCGCTGACCCCTGTTTTAATGTATAAGGGGAGTCACACTCAGAGGTTTGCGATGTGAAAGGGGTCACCAGTACACAAGTTTGAGAACCACTGATTTAGCCTTTTCCTTGGTTCCTTCCTCCCCTGTTCATTTTCTTGCATTTACAAGCACTAGAAAGACATCCCCTGATTTAAGACACTTTCCATTTTTCACTCCTCTCCTCCCCTCACCCCACTCCTAGATTGAATACATAATAGGCCTAATTAAATAGCAATTAACAATGGGGGAACCATGAAGGAATCATTCACTAGAGCACTTTTGGGGAGATCAATCAAGCAATCAGCGCAGCTTGTTACAACACAAAAACACATTTCACAAGACGTAGGTATTTTCAGACTGTTAACACTGGGCATGTCGTTCTAGCCCCACCTCCATTTGCCTGTGCCCGTTATAACCTTAAACACCAGGGGCGCTGTTGTCAATGCCACAGGACCCCATGCAGCTGTTGGAAAGTGCAAATCATCAAGACTTCTGAGCACACCCAAAAAAACCCAGAGCACCTGTGGGAAAAGATCTCTTCCACATGCCAAGAGGCCCAGACATTCTCTCCAAACCATTCCATCCATGGGACCAAATCAGGAGGGATGGTGTCAAGCCATCAGAGGGGCTCTGCTAGGAACAATGGGAATCAAGGGCACAGTAAGTGTTTGGTGCCCTGCTCAACTGGAGATTCCCCCACCATTAGCATAAAGGAAGCAAAGGTTTTGCCCATCCTTCCTTGCAGGCTTTCCAGGGTGCTACTGCTGGATTTGGCTAATAGGCCAAACTTGAAGCCTATGCAAGGATGCATTGAAGTGACCAGAGTACCAGTCTCTGCGCCCCAGTGAACTGTATAGTCAAGTCAACTCAAAGCCAAGAAGGGAGGGTGGGGAAAACCAATCCATGTATCAATTCTCTGTTACGGCTAATGGCCCATCCAGGCAGGGGCGGCTCTAGACATTTCGCCGCCCCAAGCAGCATGCCGCGGGGGATACTCTGCTGGTCGCCAGGAGGGCGGCAGGTGGCTCCGGTGGACCTCCCGCAAGCGTGCCTGTGGAGGGTCCACTAGTCCCACGGTCCGCTGGTCCCACAGCTTTGGTGGACCTCCCGCTTGGCGTGCTGGGGCCTGGAGCCACCCCTGCATCCAGCCCATCTTAAACAGGGAACCAGCAAGAAAAGAAGTATTGTAGACTGGAGCACTTCTCCACTTTTTCCATCATCAGTTTTCCCCTCTGTCTCAGAGATGGTTGCAAAACAAACAAGCCATTTAAAAAATATCCCCAAAAGAGTGAGGGGGGAAAACCTGACCTTTGCTAGAGACTTTGGATACAATCCCAATGGCACTTAACCTGGGGAGATGTAAGACAGGGATGTCTGTGAGTGGAGAGGACAGCAGAGAGGCAGCCTGCTACAGCTGCACTTCAGTTTGTCACTACAAATTTATCTAGAGACATGATCTAATGGGATTGAGCACAAGACTAGACTCCAGGAATCACCAACTGCTAATCCTGGCTCTGACACCGATTTACCAGGCAGACTTAGGCAAGTCACTCTCACTGTCAGTTTCCCCATCTATATAACAAGGGATGCTATTGACCTACCTCCCAGGGGACTTGGTGATGGTAAATATTTGCAAAGCACTATGAACCGGAGAAGCCAGGGAGATGCCCCAAATGCAGTACCAAAATCCATGTCAGCATAGGCAGAAATATCTGATCTGCACTGGAATGTCCTCCACAATGTAGTTCCTAGGGCAATGGCTTTCAAACTTCTTAGGCTGTGTACCTCTTCCAAACCATGTAGTCTACCATGTACCCCCATCTGAGATAGAGTCATAATATACCAATGAAAACAGAAAGGGTGGGGGGAAGGTCTGTAAAGGAGAAGACAATGCTTTGTCTGCAATTGCAGGATTTTTCTTGCGTATCCCTTGAAGAGAACTCGCATACCCCAGGTGAGCCTATTCCAAGCGCAGGGCAAGAGGTTCTCCACAGTAACAGGATTGTGATGACTAGATATTTAAAGAAACCCCACTCTAGTACAAGACACCGGACCCTAGGGAGGCAGGAGTAGAAGCCACTTTTGTTCTGAGTCTAGTGGCTTTCTGATTGGCACCAGATTCCTAGATGGACGATGACCCTTCTCCATGCACTAGGGTAACAATGTGCTTCCTGCCACCGCCTGAAAAAAGGCTGAAGTGTCTTCGGGTTTGTTGGGCTTTTGACCAATTTGTGGAGCTGAATGCTCACAAACAGCCCTACAATAACAGAGCAGTGCACGCAGCCCAGAGCTCGTAAGCAACCCAACAGCAAAGCAGTATGTACGCCGGCAAGGAGATGCTGTATTTTTAAAAGGAGATATGTCAGTCTGGTGGGATTTGAGTTTCATTTAATTAATGAAAAATTCCCAACTTGTGCCTCCTACATGCAACCATTCAGGTTCCTCTTTGCCCAGATCTTTGGCTGTCGGCTGCTTCTTGCCTGCGCTCTGCCCTCTACTCCAGGGGTGGCCAAAGTGTTGCTGAAGAGCCGCATGTGGCTGCGGAGAAGTTAATATGCAGCTCCTTGTACAGGCACCGACTCCGGGGCTGGAGCTACAGGCGCCAACTTTCCAATGTTGAGCCTGGGGTGCTCACTGCTCAACCCCCAGCTCTGCAACAGGCCCTGCCCCTACTCCACCCCTTCCCACCCCCTCCCCTGAGCCTGCTGTGCCCTCGCTCCTCCCCCTCCCTCCCAGAGCCTCCTGCACACCACGAAACAGCTGATCGGGAGCAGAGGTGGCTCCAGGTACCAGCATGCCAAGCGTGTGCCTGGGGCAGCAAGCCACGGGGAGCGCTCTGCTGGTCGCTGCTAGGGCAGCAGGCAGGGTGCCTTCGGCGGCTTGCCTGCGGAGGGTCTCTGGTCCCGAGGCTTCGGACCCTCCGTGCTTGGGGCAGCAAAATGTCTAGAGCCGCCCCTGATCGGGAGGTGCGGGAGGGAGCAGGAGGCGCTGATCAGCGAGGCTGCCGGTGGGTGGAAGGAGCTGGGAGGGAGCGGAAGGGGGGCTGCTGATGTATTACTGTGACTCTTTGGCAACGTACATTGGTAAATTCTAGCTCCTTCTCAGGCTCAGGTTGGCCACCCCTGCTCTACCCCACTTCCCTAGCACCATTCAGGGGCCTGACTGCTGGGAACCTGGAAGCCCTTTTCCACTTATAAATTGCCCTGCAAGTCCCATGTGGATCAAGTGGTGGTGATGGCTTCCTTTCACCACTTCAGGAATGTTGCCAGATTCAACTATCACCCCTGCGGATGCCATCAGTGCGTGCCACAAGACTCTTCTAATTTCCTGTGGTTGTACATCCAGTAAACTTCAGCAGTGCCTGTAGGCCATGCTGAGATTAATAAAAGCAAAGGCTCCGTTACACTCATTCTTCAGACACTAAATACTCAGGAATCACTGAAGCCATCAATAAAATGCAGCCTCTTCTGCGGTGGGACACAGCAGCTGTTTAACAGGACACAGCAGTATTACATAACTGTTTAGGACAAAAGGCAAAAAGAATCCCATCGACTTGCAACTCCAGAGTCAATTTTAGTTTGGCAGAATGTAACAACTGCTCTGGCATTTAGCCAGTGCCGTCAGATGCCACCAGTGTGGTGCTCTGTTCTGTCCAATGTTGATGATAGCTGCATGTATATGTTCCCTGTGTGCTTCCCAGGCTCCGCAGATCACTGGCACAGCAGACCCCGAGAGAACCACCAACAACCACAGACTCCGATAAGGTACGAAGGCACCTGGCCAGGTTTATTGTCAAATGAAGCACAGGAATAGTTCATCTTACTAGTTCTACCTTAACATCCCTGCCATCTTACTGGACGGCCTTAACCTCCCTGTTCTTACAAAAAGACCACTGGACCTTTAAGGGCTACAAGTTACAAGGACTTTGATTTTGCATTTTAAAAGATCTTTTGTCCACAGGTCTAGGGTCAGCTTGCCTACATTCACTTGGAGAGCACAAAAGTTATACTTCAGCCAAACACAAGTTATTGGTCTCAATACAAGGGTAAGCGGATGAAATTTCACGGCCTGCTCTACGCGGAGGCCAGACTGGCTGATCTAATGGTCCTTTTTCACAGGGTCCTAGAGCCCAGGCTCCAGTCCGAGCCCGAATATCTGCACTGCAGTTAAACAGCGCCTTAGCCCACGCCTTGCAAGCTGGAGTCAACTGACAGGGGCCAGCTGCATGTTTTTAATTGCAGTTGCAGACATATCCTCAGGGTCCTTCACAGCTCCCTCTGCAGCAATCCCAGCTATGCTGACTTGTCTAGGATCCTCATAGTCTCATCTTCCTATGAGCCAAACCCTGGGTCCACAGTCTGACACGCTCTCACATTCTCTGACCCAGGTAATACAGCTCCACTTCACTGTCCTTTATCTCCAGCCTCACAGATCTCTGGGGCTTCCCTTTGAGACAGCCTTTCTGCTCTGCATTATGAAACACTGCCTTCTGCTGGCCATGTCTCAAATCACATCACAGTTCTTTCTCTGCGTTTTCATAGCCATGGGAAGAGCGTATTTAGAGATAGCAATGCATTGGCACCTGAATTGCAAGGAGAACAGTAAGTAATGTACTTCTGTGGTGCTCAAGAAGGCAATTATCTTAGATTCCAGAAACTGGAGGAGATTATGAGGGAGAAATGCTAGTTCCTGCACAGTTAATGTTGCAGGAAGTTTTCCATTCTATGCTCAATTTTGACTGCCCTCCCTTTATCAAAAATCAAATAAAAATCCACCCCAAATTTCAGACATTATTTTCTGCATGTGTAGGCGTGCCATTGGACAGCTGGAGGAACACACTGAAGAGGCCGATCAAAAGCATCCCTCCATCGAACAGTACTCAAAGCAAAAGGTAAAAATTATAGGGACTTAACACAGAGGATGCCAAAAGTGGACCAGGATAGACAAGAGTGCGGGTGCCTAGTTCATGCTTTAAGCAACATCTGTTACCATGGGAAAGACTCAAGTTTCTGGAAGGTTTGAAGCAAACTAGATGGTTGGAGAGTTAAGAGCAGCCAAGATGGGAAAAAAAAAAAAAAAAAAAAGATGGTTCATTTTTTTGTTTAAGTTTCTCCTCTCTCAGGAGTTGCTTGAGCTGGAAAATCTCATTTCATTTTGTTCACATGGCATTACCGAGAAATGGTACCTTTGAGTATCATTGGGGAGTTAATTATTTAAAGTCAAATTCCTCCCACTGATGCAGCTCCCATTGTCTTCATTAGGAACTGCATCCATGCACGTGGGTGTAGAATTTAGCTTATAGTTAGGAATAGTACCTGCTGGCCTTTATAGGCTGTACGAAGCCTGCACGAGCCAGCTTATATCCATGCTGCACATTCCCAAGCTGTAGGGCTGAGAAAAATAGAGATGTTGCAGAGGAAATTACGGCACCCTAAGTTAGACTATGACCAGGATACAAGGTTGAATCAGGAATCATAGGTTATTAGGGTTGGAAGGGACCTCAGGAGATCATCTAGTCCAACCCTCTGCTCAAAGCAGGACCAATCCCCAAATGACCCCCTCAAGGACTGAACTCACAACCCTGGGTTTAGCAGGCCAGTATTGTTACCCTTATGAAAAGCATCATACACAAATGCCAAGGTTTCATTTCTATGTCTTATCAAACAACAGCACCTGCAACAGAGCCCCCTGAACACCACTCTGGGAACATCAGCTCACTATTATTCACCATTCGTCACCAGCTCCACTGTGCGTTAGAGGTGCCATCCAAGCAGAGACCCAACCCAGCCTGTGAAGCAAGACAGGATCATACCACCAGGTGGCAGGACAAGAACAGAAGCTACAGCTACACAAGGACATTTATGTCAAAGGCTCCAAAGCCCAGGAATGACAGAAATCAAGAACTTCACCAAGTAAGAAAAGATAACCACAACATTAAGTTGTGCTCGCATTGTCTTAAATTAGGAAATGTGAAGTTGGTCCCTTTTTTTCACAGATTTTGCTCTGCAGCAACAACTTTACAGAGTAAAGCATAGAAAGCAGGTGGGCAAATCTTATTGACCACATCAGCTTGTTTACAGGATCTAGCACCAACATAAAAGGATTTTCACAATGCAGCTCCACAATAGCTCTGTGTGAACAGAGGCATGGGCCTTTCATGAACTCATCCTCCGCAGACCCAGTATTAATCTCAGAAATTGCAGAATAGAGTAATGTACAAGTGCCTCCCTCTAAAACATAAAACCCACGCAAGTTGGGCATGTATAACACAACTTTATTGTATTAGTACTAGTGTAGCCTAACACTGTAAAGCAGATCAATGTCAATGTTGCTTTATTCTTTTAGGAAGGGTGTCCCTTTTAGAGGGCAAATATATTTCTATTCAGGTCTCCCCTCCCTCTGTGTATCAGAAATTAATAAAGGGAATGGCTAGAATTCTAATTACTTCAGATTTTATGCAGCTGCAACATGCTGATTGTCCCGGATTGTATTTCCTTTCACAGTCAGGGGAAGTAAAATGTGCAGTGGATCTAGTTACTAGCAGGTAACCTGAGCCTGACAGACCTACATACAACCCTGCCTCTTCAGTGTCAGACGTGGAAATATTGCTTATAAATGTAAAAAAGAAATTTCGTCTAAAAAGGCTCCAGTGATATTGACAGCACATATAATTTACTGGTACCATGCAGGTAAGTGCTTTCTATCATTTAGCTATGGTATACGGTGCAAGAGGAGACAATTTAGAATTGTAAATGTTACCTTGGGTCATCAGCTACAATAGGACTGCGCTGACTCCATCCCACTTACTAATGAATATGCCAAGAGTAAAGTAACTGGAAAGTTGGTTAATTTTAGTTATTTATGCTAGAAACCATGACTACAAAAAAACATGAAAAAGCAAGACCATATCTACTAAATACAGCTTGTACAATTATGTTAAACTAAGAGGTGGAAGTCTAAAGTGATATTTTCCCAAGGTAAAGCAGCCCAATCCCTTGGGATATTTAAAATGAGACCAGGCAGAACGTTAACAGATATACAATAGGACACAGTCCTAATTAGTAAGGAGATCATCTAGATGAAATGATCAATTTCTTCCAACTCTAATTTCTGGCATTCTGAATGAGAATGAGTCTCTATAATTAACAAGTCACAGAGACTTTCCTCTTTAGTTCACAATAATTCTTCAAGTTGGGCATTTAAATATCACAAAGACTTTGCTGCATAAAGCTTTTAAAATTATCCAACTTATGCTGGAGCACATTGTGTAAGCTCTTGGGTCACTGGGAAAACTGACACCAATAAATTAGACCAAATTCAGAAAATATTAGCATGTTAATGTATGTTGCCACCATTTCCATATGCTGAACAGAGTAGGCTTGACAGACTAATGGACTTACCACACTTTTCATCCATGGATCTTTTAGCCCTTCACAAAATGTGGGCATCATTCTGTGTTTAACAAATGGGGAAAGTAAAGACCAGAGAGGAAACATAATTCGTCCAGAATAGCAGAGCAGAGAAACAGAACCAGGATGTCCTGGCTCAACATTACCCCGTATGATCTGAAATGACAATCCTGATAATCAGTTAGAGGTAAAAGTGAATGTCCATCTCTTCTCCAGGTGATGTTCTGCAGGCTTCGGACACATCAGTGGTGTTTTATTATATTCAACATCATGCTTTTCCATGCTTTGTTGTTTGGAGGAGATTTGCTGGAGGAATACTTTCTACATTCACTACCTGTCAAGTACACTGACATGAAAATTCTCAAAATCAGGGAGAAGGCCAGGAAATTAGACATGGATTCTCTAAAGACCAATATGTCCAAGTCTTACATCATCAGCAGTTCAGACGTGTGCTCAGATCAAGAGGTATTTCTGCTTGTTATTGTGTGCAGCAGCCCAGAAAACAGGACAAGGCGTAACCTGATCAGGCAAACATGGGGTAATGTGACAGGCATCAGGAGGTATGCTGTACTTACTTTGTTTGCTTTAGGAAAACCAGCTTCAGAAGCCATCCAGTTAGACATCAGTGAAGAATATCAAAAGCATGGAGACATCATTGAAGGAAACTTCCTTGACTCTTTTGAGAATCAGACACTGAAGACTCTGATGAGCATGGAGTGGACTGTAACATTCTGTTCCACCGCAAGATTTATTCTCAAAACCAATGAAGAAATGTTTGTCAACATTCCAAGTTTGGCTGAATACTTGCTTAGCTTAAGAACACATCTCGAGGATATTTACATTGGAAGGGTCATTCACCAAGATATGCCTGACAGAAACCCTCAAAGCCAGAGCTTTGTTTCTCTCAGTCAATATCAGGAAGAGTATTACCCAGATTACTGTAGTGGACCAGCTTTTGTCATTTCTCAGGATGTTGCTCGGAAGATATACATTGTTGCCAAGGAAACACCAGTTTTGCTTCCTCCCGATGTCTTTGTTGGAATCTGTGCTAAGAACGCTGGCATCGTACCCATTCAAAGTTCTAGATTTTCTGGGAAAAAGCACATTAGATACAATCGATGTTGCTACAAATTCATTTTCACCTCTTTTGAAATGAAAGAAGATGAGCTATTTAAAGAATGGAGGGAGATAAGTGATGGAAAAGACTGCACTTTACTGGAAACTTATTATGGGCTGGTGTCCTGCAGAGTCTTGACCTACTTTGACAAGTTTAAACATTTTAACATAGAAACAATAAAAAATGAGGCTTTGCATTTTATCAACTAAGATTTAATTCCTCTACGTGAAGAAACTCTGTACTTACACCTTTAACTGTCATTTTTCCTGTTAGAAAGTTCATCTTATCTTTCACCTTTTGCTTTGAACATTTCCTCTCAATGTTAGTTTTTAAATGTGAAAGTTCCCCCTACCCCACCCTGTTCTGACAGTGAATTATTCCTGATGCTAAAAAAGGACATGTGTTTTGATTCAGTAATTTATAATGAGTGCATTGGATGTGATTTTTTCACATAAAGAATGTAGAACTGCATGCAATTCTTATTTTCTAAGTAAAAACTGTTTTAAAGAATTGGTGTATATCCACTGTTTTTTCATGTCATCTACTTCTTTGCCCCTCTATGCAGCAACTAGTTTTGATCCAATTTGACTGAGTGGTGCATCATTCAATCCCAAACTACCTTGCAAAATATGGAAATCATATCACTCTCCAGTGAAATGTAGCTATCTCTGAATCCTTTTAACAGTGTAGGACAGAATGAATACAGCACCCTGTTGAAACTACCAGGGAAACAGCTTGATAAGCAGATTTTACACAGAATACCCAACCTAACTGTCCTGTATTTAATGATCACAAGCAGTCATTACCTTAGTTTATATTTCATTCAGAAGACATGGCCTGTAGCAGCCCTGAACAACATTATGTTGGAATATGGGGGTCAGCATTGAATCAGCAGTAAGATTGCCACCTAATGTCTGCCACCACTTCCTGTAAAGCCTTAAGCTCTCTTTGGAAGTCTCTCATCCAAGTACTCCTTTTTGGGTCAGGACCCCTACAATATAACACCATAAAATTTCAGATCTAAATAGCTTAAATCATGAAATTTGCTATTTTAAAAATCCTATGACCATGAAATTGACCAAAATGGACTGTGAATTTGGTAGGGCCCTAGCGATGACCAGAGAGAGTAGCAGGATAAGTTGTGAAGCTAATGAAAGAGCTGCACTCATATCTTGGACTTAAATTGCCAGTTTCGTTACATTGGTCTTATATGATAAGTTGGTGAAAAAATTCCACTGAGACTGCTTTTTCACAGAAAATTTGGTGGTTGACAAAACATTTTCAAGACAAATCTGCTTTGGGGCAAAAACGTTTTTTCTTTTTTTTTTTTTTTAATGAAGTCAAAATTTTCTATGGATTATTTTTTCATTGATATTTTCGATGGTGAAAGGGGACCACTCTCCTTTCAGACACACATTTTCTGAACAATTCTAATAAGCAAGGTATAGAGTGTGTGAAAGAACACATTGAGTCCTCAACTATTAATTCAATGCAGTTGCTCTGGCTAGCAGGAGTGCCAGAAGTTTACTTTGGAGCATTTGAAAGAAGAGGGCTGTGGGAGTTTGTGCTTTACTTAGGGCTCATTTACATGGGGACATGCCAGAAAATTAAACCTCTTTATGGACAAACTTCGAAATTAAAGTGACTTTAATTCAGTTTATTTTATTTCACTTAGAAGTGAATTAACTAAACTGAATTAAGGCCATTTTAATTCTACACTGGAGCCTAATGCAGTTTAATTAATCCACTTTAAATTCACACCTTTAGTTAAGTATCAGAGGGGTAGCCATGTTAGTCTGGATCTGTAAAAGCAGCAAAGAATCCTGTGGTACCTTATAGACTAACAGACGTTTTGGAGCATGAGCTTTCGTGGGTGAATACCCACTTCGTCGGATGCATGTCCGACAAAGTAGGTATTCACCCACGAAAGCTCATGCTCCAAAACGTCTGTTAGTCTATAAGGTGCCACAGGATTCTTTGCCACCTTTAGTTAATTCAGTTTAACACTCTTGATTGTCCCTATGCAGACAAGCTCTTAACCTCTGAGATTTTACCAAGTCATTTTCCTGAATTTTGATTACATCATTGGTCTTTTTTTTCTCTTTATGTATCTGCCACCTACTACTTTAACCACTGAGGAGAAAAAATAGTTATTTCGTTTCTCATGTGTGCACATTATTGGCTATAAACAGCATGCAAGCCACATAGCTTTGAGGAATGAGCACAGAACAGTGCTTAAGTGGCTAGCAGTAACTCACTGAAGGATCAGTCTCTGCATTTGTCAGAAGGGATAAAAATATATATGTACACACACTCTTTTCTCAGAATTAAAGTGAGTGGCAGCTTTCAGGAAAGCTCACCTAAAAAAAAAATATAACGAAACATGCAAACACCTCTTTGGCATTGTAAAATATTGCATTAGACAAATGTAGCATAGGCAGCCAATGTTCCCAAACACTGGCTATACATAGTAGTTTTCGTTAAGTGACAATTGCACATGTTCACACTTATCACAAAGGAAGAGACTTGTGCATTGTAGAAAAGTTTAATGAAAAGTCAGTACACTGCTCAGATAGCTACCAGCATACAAAAACCACTTAACATCTTAAAGTTAAACTAGCCAGCGCAAGTGAAAGATGTTTTTACATTCTATTCAACATAATTTTTATTGTTTTAAAGTTTTTCCATGCATGCAGGATTTCTGACATTTTTGGTGCCTGCACTGTGCCAATGGGAAAACAGTCATTAGCCATTCCCACGTAAAAAGTGAAACATAACTCATATTGGCCAATACAGTCTGTGCAGAGGTAATGACATCTGAGGTGTTTACTGGGCACCTACAACCATAGGATTTATATGCCACTACTGGTACAATCTTGAATGAAAAAATCTTTTTTAAAATTCCAGTTCATAAGAATAAGTGACAGACATGTTGCATAAGTTATTCTGCATTTAAATAGTATATTACTCATTACCCTTCCTCTCCTGCCCCCTAACACTCTAGCTTTTCTAAGTCCTCTTGCACCTCGCCTCACCATTAAAACGTCCTGCACCACAGCACTCATCTGGCAGCAGACAGCTGGATGTTGTTTCCTCTGCAGCCCAACGCCATTTCTCCCTGGCTCAGCCAGAGGCGTGCTGCAGTGCAATCAAGGCATCCTATTCATTAGCCCTGATTTGGGGGGCAGGGAAATGAACAAGCTACTTCTGTACAGATATCCAACTTGACATTTTTATTAATGCTTCCTGTGGTTTCCTTCATTTTCATTTAATACATTTTTTGAGTACTCCACATATTTTATTTTTTATCCTTAGAACTAAAAATAATACATAATTCATGGTCTAAAATAAGACAGAAGACAAAAAACATATAATAGTCTTGATTTGTGAACCAAAATACATTACATGGCCCATCTAGTCTGAAATCCTGTCCTCCATAATAGTCAAACTGTTCTTCAGAGAATGTGTAAAACCTATATGGTATACCAAATTATAATAGGATATAGCTGGGACTGGTAACCTTTGGCATGCTGCTTGCCAGGGTAAGCACCCTGGCGGGTTGGGATGGTTTGTTTTCCTGCAACGTCCGCAGGTTCGGCCGATCGCAGCTCCCATTGGCCGCAGTTCTCCGTGCCAGGCCAATGGGGGCTGTGGGAAGCAGCACGGGCCAAGGGACTTACCGGCCACCACTTCCTGCGGCCCCCATTGGCCTGGAGCAGCGAACCGCAGTCAGTGGGAGCTGCGATCGGCCGAACCTGCGGATGCTGCAGGTAAACAAACCATCCTGGGCCACCAACAGATTTCCCTGGCAGGCCGCACGCCAAAAGTTGCCAATCCCTGGGCTACAGCCATGAGTTACTTCTCCATGGCTAAATTTATGTCCTTAAACAGAAGGTTTTATGCTCTTATCACTTTTATTTAAACTAACATCACCAAAGTTCAGCTATAATTTAAAAGTGGTAACTTTTAAAATTAAGAGATCAATTTTTGATCAAAATGACAGTAAAATCTATTTAAAATTTGGTTTCTAAGCAAACAGATTGACTAACAGACTGTGGTTCATGCAACGTCCTCTTAAACAAATTATTTTAATTGCAGTACAAAGATAAAGGTCAAAAAAAAAGGGGGGGGGCAGCTTTCAATTTGGTTTAACACTCACTTTATCAGATAGTATCTTTAAAAACTTAAGATTTTCCATGTTCACTTTCCCCATAAGATGTAAAGAACATTGAGAACTGTTTGTTTATACAAGACTTACATCCAGCAAACTGGGGGGGGGGGGGGGGGGGGGGGGAGAAGGGGAGACAAACAAACAAAAAACACTAATTATTTTTGCACCATCTCCTGTAGGCATGAAAGCCCCCAAAAGTAGCTAGCGTAATTTTAATAAACTAAACTGCTTAGGTCAGTCAATTAGACAATGTTATATCAAAATATTATAATAAATGTACAGGAAGCGGTTTTATATACAGCATGATACTTTAAAGTGCCCTACCACTGTTTGAGAATTACTCTCCTGACTCTTAGTTATTTTCAGATTAAAACAACTGAGTCAAATGCTTTCTAAAGTCTCTTTCATGAGGTTAGAGCCCCTAAACTGTAGCCATTTTGGACCAATCACTGCTCCACTAACAATGGATTGCTAAAAAGGGAAAAATGTGATTACGCTGATATTATTCTGCCCCTTCCACAGCAGTAGTAGAAACAGCCTTAACATAATAAGGACCTTCATGCAGATAAGCCCTCAGCCTTAAGTAGTACTGGTTTCCAAATATTTCAGCTATTGTTTTGGAATTTACAAGGGCCTTGACCAGTTCATATTTGGCATCCTTTGAAGCTTTGTCAGGTTCCACAGATCTGTCTACAATATATTCCACAAATCCTGGACTGTCAAGCATCAGTTTCTGTGCCCATGGTTGGTTTGCAATAGCCTAAACATTAAGAAAGAAGAAAAATGATCAGGATTGGATTTTTAAATATGCTAATACATTGATTGTTCAGCAATGGTCAGGGATGAGAATATAACTGAAATTGGATATGCAATCTGGCAACCGGAGGACGGAGCCTAGAAGACGACACTGTGGCTCTCCAATCAAGCAGTAGTATTTTAATACTAAACAGATTCTAGAGTTATTTTTCCCCTTTAGATTGTAAAAGGATTGTGGATCATCACTTTTGTGGCACCAAACAATGAGGAGAGGCTAAAACTGAATTTTTTAGTTTACAAGAGGACATAAAGTGCACACCAGACTCGTTTGATGCCCAGTTTGGATTCAGTTTGGGTTTCGGTCTGATGTATGAGGGTTGGACACTGAAGACAAGCTGAAATATCTCTCACCATAGATTTGTATACAGAAGTCAGTCTACAAAGATAATATGTACACCCATTATAACAACTTGATGTTATCACTAGGAAAGGAATTTACAACTTCTGGTCTCATTTCTTTTTAAAAAGGAAACTTACAGTAAACACTCTTAAAGCCCCACAGTGGAGATCAGGGAATGGCTGAGTACTAATACTCCTGAAGAGTTCCAATGGCTGGCTAGACAAGGCAGCAAACCAGGATTCAGTCATTCCTAGCAGGTCTTCTGTTTGCTGGTCTGGCTACACATGGAGAGAAAGTATTAAAGAGGCTAGAAACATTGTAATGAATAGTTTTTGCATTTTTAATATTCGTTCTCAAGAGTCAGGAAAATTATAAAGGAAAAAAATCAATTAAAACTAAGTCACCTAGCCAATAGCAGTTTAAACAAATAATTTTAAGTATCAAATTTACTTTTCCCCACTTATGCAGTTCACTTTTTGTATTTCACTCAGTTTGGAGGGTAGAATTTTCTCATGGATTCTTGGGAGTTTCACTATTACTACTGCTGCTGAAATTCACAAGGCTGCAGGGGACGTTTAAATGAGGATGCTTCACTCAAATGAAAAAAATCTTGAAATGATTTCTATGTACGTTAAGTGGGGTGGGTTACACAACCGAAATATTACATTCTGGTGTTCAAGTGGCTTAAAGGGACATTGTAAAACTACAAGTATTATGCTACATGCACTTTCTTTTTCATTGTAAAGTTGTCCTATTCTGAGCAAAATGACAATTTCACGGAACTTTAGAACTTTGTATTCTGAACACTGAAAACAGCTACTATTTAGCAGAAATGTTATCATGTATCTGCTAAGCACACACACTTCACTTACATGAATTAAAACCACAATCTTACTCTTCTCCAGCAAATATAGTATTTTTTTTTAATAAAAGTTTAAAGAGTTCATTACAAGAACAAACTATTAAGAAACCTTGGCTTAGCCTCTATAAAACACACAATTGTGTCATTTCTCTATATTTCAAACAACTTACTGGCAAGTAAAGAAGAGATGATATGGCATCCAAACATCGATGTCTTAGCTCTGCTGGTGGATTCTTTGCCTGGTGCCCTATTCTGTTTAACAGCTGTTGAAATCTACTCCCTTTGAAAATAAAAACATTAAGAAATTTTCATTTGTCATGCATACTCCCAACATACTAATAAAATCTCCAGTAACTTCTGTATCATGTCAAGTTATCAGTATTACAGTACACTGAATTAAATGCTAGAGAAGAGTGCTGGGAGGCACAGCCTGAGCAAGAGCAGTTTCAGATATACTATACTGACAATACATATAGCTGCCATCTGTTGGTATGGACTTTCTCCAAACTGGGTTAGATTTGAACCAGTAGTGAAAAAACTTCTGTATCTCATTTCAAGTCCTTTGGGCCATTTTGGTCAGCCATTTCATCTTATACTAAAAGAAGTCCTATAAACTTCAAAAACAAAGTGATGTTACCAGGAGACACACAAAAGCATATTCATCTATGCCTGTATGCAACAGATGTATATTACATGGCTGTACTTTCTTCGTCCTTTTTAAGAAAGCATATAATCACGGAAGAAAGATAAACATTTCCTAAAATTACAGTGCTGTTGTGGACTTGCATTATGCTGCTCACCGCAATACGAGGAATTCTAGCTGATAGCCCAAGCTGCAGCTCTGATACTGCCATGTGTTTTATGAACATGGTTTGATCACAGCCAGTAATGCCATATATATTAGGCTCCTCTTCCCCTATTCTCCCACACTCTACCAAAATTAAAGAGAGAGACTGCGAATAGAAAATTATTATCCTGGTGCTTTTCAGCTATTACAACAAATAGAAATCTTTGGTAAGTAAATATATTTTAAGGTCCCTTTCCCCACTTCTGAGTGTGAAAATCCCTCAGTAAGCACTCCTCTGTCTATTAGGATATAAAGGAAAAAACTTGATGCAAACCAGCTTTCTGTAAAACCTGTTTTCCTTCCACATTTGATCCCAGGATTGCAAGCGTGTCCACAGCCACTCCAATCATGGTTGGGTCATGGCCTTCAGCCATTCCAAATACTTTTTCCATAAAGATGGGATATCGTTCACAGATCTGCTGTGGGCTGTCTACAATAGCCAGATTTCCAAAAAATTTCACAAATCCTACCAAAAGCAAAGCAAGAAACATTCAACAGAAAGGAAAAATAACTTCAGTAACATAATTTCAAGTCAATAACCAGGAAAAGATACCAAAAAACTTTCACACGAATGGCATAATTAAAGAAATGTGTTGAAGATAAAATTGTTCAGCTGTAAAAAAGTGGTATGACTGTGAAAGGACACCACTAGATAAAGTCAGTATTTTTAAAACAAATGTGTATAGCACAAGCAGAGGCAGTGCAAGCTACTCCTGCATGCTCAAAATCTCTTAGCCTTGTCTAGATATCTGTTAAGTGGTGGTGTTTTTTTAACTCTCTTATCCCAGCTTAGACATGCCCCCACAGTATACTTCAATTTTGCTCTACAAGTAAAAGAGTTAATTTTCCATCACTCACTTAATCCATCACCTCTGTGCTGAAGCTGTACAGGCAAAGGTGTCTATTTCACACAAACAAAGAAGTCAATCTACTAATAAATGCGCTGACCCAAGCACCACCGAGTTCCACATAAAAGTTACACAATTATAGGTGGTTGGATCCTGAATTTCAGATCAAATTGCAGTTGCTCAATATTCAAACAGGATGTAGTTCATTCATATTCCCCACTCCTTTCCTGACCACTACCCATTTAAAAAGACTAGTACTTTCTATAAGAGACACTGACAGGTTAAAAGTAATATTTAAAAAAATAATTTCCTTAAGTCACTAACACCTTAGATATTAAAATTATTTATGATGTTTGCTTCTCATTTCAATCACCTTGGACAATGAAAACAGGACTAGTCAGTCTCATTTTCTGAGTCTCAAAAAAAAAAAAAGTTTCACTCTCAATAAAAGTTCAGGAGAACATTTCTATTAAAAGGGATATCCCAACTTTAAGAGAAACAAAATTATTTCTACCAGAAGATTTTTTTAAAGACGTTCTTTTACTGCAAGTAACACTTCAGAACACTATAAACTGAAATACTGGAGAAAATGAAAGAGTGGTTGTTGGGTTTTTCTACTATACACTAAAATTTTGTAAGATGCAGAGTTTCTTCCACTCGTGCAGGAGTTTCACACAGCAACAGAGATGAAAACTTACATTTAAAAAAAACAGTAAAAATATAATTGCTAGTTTTTGTGTTTTTTCAGTTGTCTCTGGGCAGTGGAGTACATCAAACTTCTTTGAATTTACATTTTTTAAACTGACTAGGTTTCAAGTTGTTAGGGTCCTTTTAATATCTTGTTTAGCAAGACAAGAGCAATTCCTCAATTGTGTGCCTACTATACCTGACAGTGTCCCTGTAACTTATCTTTTTCCAGTGCCCTTATGTAAAGGAGACAATCATGTTTTAGACCATTCATAAACATTTCAGGTACATATACATTTATAACATTCTTACTATCAAAAATACACATTTCCTCTCAGGACAAAAGGCTCAAAGCCCTTAGTCTAACAGTTCTTTAGAGGTGGACAACATTACACAACGCTGGAAACAATCAATGCATAACATCACCTGGCAAATAGAAGCCTGAGAAAGGATCAGAATCTGCCCCAATGATTATATTGGAAATTTTATCAATGATTCCTTGTTGGGCAAGATATTGACGTCCATGCTTAGTGTATGCCAATGAGGTCACCATCTCTATACTGGTAGCTCTACAGAAGATAAAGAATAAATGCTCATCTGGCCTAGTTCATATCCTTTTTAAAGTAACCTAAATATCTAGATAATCTCAAGAGATTGATAAAGAAAATATGTTTTAATCTTTCACAGTTGTCATTCTAAAGCTAACATGTTCCTAATATTTATATTGCAATAGTACCCAAAGACTGCAATCAGGAGCACAGTTCTAATACACTAGGCACAGTACAACAACAGAAAGACATGGCCATATCCCAATGAGTTTAAAACAGAAGTATTATCACTTAAAAAAATTCTGCCAACTAAATTTTTAAAAATAATTGACCTGACTTGTGAGGGTGTGGGGTTGAGGACCTGCATGCATCTCTGATTAAATGATCAAACTAAGATAATCAAAGTGAGACCCCAATCCAGAATCAACTTTACTTTCAAATTTAGTTAAAATCAGTATTTTGTCAGTGTTTAATTCTCTCCAGTACAGCTTCTTGTGCTTGTTTGGACTAGCACTACAAAATCAGATAAACGTGAACAGAGTTATGATTTCCTCTTCCCCCTCCCCAGTTAGAATACAGTTGTTATCCAACGCCTTTTAAATATTTTTTTATGGATCCTTGTCTAGAAAAACAATTTAAGTACAATCTGCTTTTGAAAATAATCTCACTGTCAACATACCTGACCAGCACATCATCTCCAGTCAGTTCTTCAATTAGCTCTGATATTAATCCACTGTTTGCACAGTAATTCAAAGAATCTGCAGACACCGAAGAAATCTCAACAACTAACTAAAACATAAGCACAGGAAGGACAAGTGTACACAAGCATTTGCGTAAGAGTGAGTGCTCGCACACTGCATTGTTTATAAAGTTATACAGACCTATACGTTATATATTCCAAACAGAAGTTTTGCCTGAAAACATTATTTATTAACCCTCATCCTGCTTTAAAAGCTTATTTCACTGATAAGTCTTCAGACTGCAGTATGTTCTTTTGCTTTCTTCTTACATCCTGCTTTTTCCCCCACTTTGCTCTGCTAAAAATGCCAGCCTCTCCACTCCCTTTGTTTCTTCCTCACACGTTTAAGCTCTATGACTGCTCCTTTGCTACCCACGTACCTGAAGTTATAAACCTATTCTAATGTACCTAGTAGGACAGTCAATTAATCGCCATTAACTCACACGATTAACTAAAAAAAAAATTAACTGATTAAAAAATTGTGATTAATCACACTATTAAACAATAGAATACCAATTGAAATTTAAACATTTTAACATTTTTTCTACATTTTCAAATATATTGATTTCTATTACAACACCGAATACTGTGTACAGTGCTCACATTTTATTATTTTTATTACAAATATTTGCACTGTAAAAATGATAAACAAAAATAGTATTTTTCAATTCACCTCATACAAGTACTATAGTGCAATCTCTTTATCGTGAAAGTGTAACTTACAAATGTAGATTTTTTTTGGTTACATAACTGCACTCAGAAACAAAATGTAAAATTATTTAGAGCCTACAAGTTCACTCAGTCCTACTTCTTGTTCAGCCAACTACTAAGACAAACAAGTTTGTTTACATTTACGGGAGATACTGCTGACCACTTCTAATTTACAATGTCACCTGAAAGTGAGAACAGACGTTTGCATGGAACTTTTGCAGCCAGCATTGCAAGGTATTTACATGCCAGATATGCTAAAGATTCATATGCCCCTTCATGCTTCGGCCATCATTCCAGAGGACATGCCGATGCTTATTAAAAAAAATAATGCCTTCATTAAATTTGTGACTGAACTCCTTCGGGGAGAACTGTATGTCTCCTGTTCTGTTTTACTCACATTCTGCCGTATGTTTCATGTTATAGCAATCTCAGATGATGACCCAGCACACGTTCATTTTAAGAACACTTTCACAGCAGATTGACAAAACACAAAAGTACCTATGTGAGATTTCTAAGGATAGCTACAGCACTCAACCCAAGGTTTAAGAATCTGAAGTGCCTTCCAAAATCTGAGAGGGACAAGATGTAGAGATTGCTTAAAAGAGCAACACTCCAACTACAGAGCCCGAACCACCCAACCTTCTGCTGGAGGCATATGACTCAGACGATGAAAATGAACATGCGTCGGTCCGCTCTGCTTTGGACTGTTATTGAGCAGAATCCATCATCAGCATGGACGCACGTCTTCTGCAATGGTGGTTGAAGCATGAAGAGACATATGAATCTTTAGTGCATCTGGCACGTAAATATCTTGCGACCCAGGAATAACAGCGCCACGCCAACGCCTGTTCTCACTTTCAGGTGACATCGTAAACAAGATGTGAGCAGCATTATCTCCTACAAATTATAACCAAACTTGTTTGTCTGAGTGACTGAAGTAGGACTGAGCGGACTTGTAGGTTCTAAGGTTTTAATTTGTTTTATTTTTGAATGTAGTTATTTTTTGTACATAATTCTACATTTATACGTTCATCTTTCATGATAAAGAGATTGCAAAACAGTACTTGCATTAGATGAATTGAAAAATACTATTCTTTTGGTTTTTTTACAGTGCAAATATTTGTTATCAAAAATAAATATAAAGTGAGCACTGTACACTTTGAATTCTGTGTTGCAATTGAAAACATTTGAAAATATAGAACACATGCAAAAATATTTAAACAATGGTATTCTATTATTAACAGTGCGATTAATCGCACACTTAATTTTTTTAATTGCCTGACAGTCCTAGTGTCTAGCTCTTACCATTTTAAATCCACGCCCCTCTTCCCCCGCCCCAAAGAACTCATTTCCACAAGGGCTTCAAATGTTAACCCATGGCAGTGATTTACCATCCCTACTCCCCATTCTTTTTTTAAAGAGATGCACCTGTATTTTGTAATTGATTTATAGTGATATCTATAGGTGCCCATTCTAGGCTCTGGGCCCCCATCCACCATAATTTAAAAAAAAAATATAATAGAGAACAGCCCATAAATATCCTCTAGACCTTCATCCCACCATTTCAAAACCCTTTGAGGTTTGGGGGTGGGAGGGACGGGGGACGGACGGACTGTGATTCATAATTTCATAAAGAATTACGGTATGCTCCTTTCCCACCCCCTCCCCATCTTTCTTCCCTCCAGAAAAGTATAAAAATGTTCAAGTCAGTTAAAAATGACAGATAAGTTCCATCTCACAAACACCTCATTCTGAATTACAATGCACTAGAGTCATGGTGCCCTGTAAAAAATACCAAGAACTACATTGCTCTTACCTCATATACTCTATATCGTACAACATCACTTGTTGCCATGACATTTTTCATGTCAACTAAAAAACTGCTTGCAAATAAAGCCTCCAGCCCATCTTGAGTCTGTGCTATTCTCGACAGTGATTTGATAGCCTACAAATAAACGCAGTGGTTTGTGATAATACAGACACACACACACACAGTAGCAGAACCAACTGTAGAATGAAAAAGCAAGACAAGAAGAGTCAGTTGACCTGTTCTTTTCCAATAGGCTAAATAATACATAAGACATCTAGAGCTATGCTTTATCAATGGGAGAAGACTGAAAAATATTGGTCTCTCTGCTGAGACTGGCAAGAATGCTAGTTATGCTGGTTTCTGTAATGTGAACAAATCCTTGAGGAGTCAGACAAGAGACCACATCAATTCACTTCACAGAGGAGAGTTACCAGACAGTAACGACACGGGTATGTTAGAAGATTTTACCTAAAGTGACTTCAGAGCCTAAGACACTTAGATGCATTTGGAATTTTTACTCCAAGGCTGATCCCGGTCTCCTGGGCTATCCAAGCCCCCACTTCTCTATTATCCATGAATAATCAAGGCTGCTAACTCAGACATTGTAGATACAACATAAGATACTTTGAACCTTTCAATAAGTGTGAAAAAGAAAAAAGCATGTATTATTTGCAACACTTACCTCTTTAGCTACAGCTATTTTCTCTCCACCAATGCAATAAATGATTTGCCTTAGTAATTCAGGATTATTGAGAATTTCTCTAACGGCATCTGAATTTTCAACTATTCTTCCAACCTAAAAATTCAGTTGAACATATAGGATTAGTTTGTTTCCACCAGATGCAAAACATCAACATGAAGAATTTCAACAAGTTTATGTAGGATTTCTAACTAGAAACTATATACAAGTAGCAATACAGTGCTTTTGTGCTACTTTGATACTGGGAGGTAAAGAATTAAACTGTAATTAAAAAAAGTGGTAATAGATTAAAACTAGCCAAGAATGGTCAAAGATCTAACCTACTATTTACTATTTCAATAGAGGAGTTACAGTCCATACCTGAGCTATAGTAAGAAGTTTAACTGAATCATCGGGATGAAAGAGTCCTTTTTGAAGTTCTTCTCTGAAGTTCTGGATTACATACAATGGATCCACTGCCTGAAGAAACCGCTCCAAGATAGAAACACATAAAGCAACCTGTTCTCTGTTTGCAGGGGAAGGAAAAACAGCCCTTAGATCAGTGCTCCCCAAACATTTTAGAGTCACACCTTCTCTTACCCCTGTCCGTGTACACACACACCCCAGGATTGGGGCCAAGGCTTCAGGGGGGAGAGAGGACGACATGGACAGGGGTAAGGGAGCCAAGGCTGCAGCCACAGCTGTGGACAGGACTGGGAGAAGAGCCCTAGCCAGGGCCCTGGGCACATGGTCAACAGCCAGGGCCCTGGGCTGGGAGCCGAGGCCAGCAGCCAAAGGGCACTTCCCATGGGGGCTCGCCCAGGCCTCGGCTGTGCCCCCCAAACGTTCCTCCATGCCACCTTAGAGGGGGACACCCCGGTTTGGGGACCTCAGCCTTAGCTAAAGAGTAATTTAAGGCAAAGAGAAACAACTCTGTACCACACAAAAAGCCCTGTGGCTATTTCCCACCAACTAAGCTTTGTCACCATTCTGAATATTGCAGAATAATCTAGATTTTACTACTACAGACCTATGCACTTGCAAAACAACTTTGTACTGTCCTGATTCTATTTCCTGGCAGTGATAATCGCAACAGTTTATATTCAGTAAACAAACAGCTCCTCCCACAACCACCTAATGGAGTTTCATCCGCATTTTACAGATGGGGAGACCATGGCCGAGAGAAAAGATCTGCCACAGGCCAAACAATGATTCCGTGACAGAGCCATGGTCAGAGAGAGTCCCAGGATGTTGCACTGCTGGGCTCTGCCTACAGGACTATCACACAGTGACACCCAGCACCTCAGGCTGCCCGAAAGCGAGGAGCAGAGCACCACCCCACCGCAACAGCACGTGCCACAGCAGCCTGGCCCCCCCTCGCAAGGCGCCCCCGACCCTCGGCCCCCACCCACCGCACAGCGCTGCCCCGCCCCCACCGCATAGCGCCCCAGTTCCTGAGGTGCCTCCCGTACCTCAGTGATGCCGCCTCGCCCACCCCGCACCCCAGCCGCCGCCTGCGGTGCCCGCCTCGCCCCGGCCTCCCCCCGCCCCGGCCAACCTGTCGTTCACGTTGAGCAGAGCGAAGAGGCTTCCGAGGCGGATGTCGGGCGCCCGCTCCCTCAGAGCGCTCAGCGGCAGGGCCTGCACGGCCACCCCCAGGGCCCGCAGCTCCTCCAGCGGCTCCTCCAGCCGGGACACGCGGGCTAGGAGCTCCAGCGCCTCCTCCGCCATCTTGGGACCCGACCCAACCGAGGGAGAGAGTGTGGGACTGGCAGTATCGCGAGAACTCCCCTAGCAACCACGCTGGGCGTAACTAGGGGGCTCCTTTCGCGTCCGGCAAAAGGTAAACAAGATGGCGGGCCCTGCAGGTTTCTGGGGCGGGACTAATCTAGCAAATCCGCCCCGTGCCCTCCTGTGAGCGGTCCGCCGGGGGGAGGGCGGCGACAGAGGAGGTGGGCAGGCCAGGACGTGTCGCAGCCACCACTGTCACTGTGGGGTGTTAGTGACGTCACGGCGTGCTGGTGTCTGGCCCGCGCCCAAGGGTGGCTGCGGGGAGCCCCCGTCAGGCCCGGCCCAGGGCGCGGCACAAAGACACCGTGTAAAGAGCCCGGGCTGCTGCCGGGGGGAAGCCACCGCAGGGAGGTCACATGACACACCCGTCCTGGCGTCTCGGGATGCTTCGGAATAACCCCCCCACACACCATCCCCCGCTTCTAATTCTCAAAAACCAAGTCAGGTTTTTAGCCCCAGGACCAAACTGCCCGGCATTGGCTCAACAAACACACAGGAGGGTCCGGAGTGTTCACAGAGCAGCCTCCACGGCCGGTCACTCAGCTCCTTCTGGAAAGCCTCACAGCTGGGAAAGCTGTGAGGCGCCAACAGCATTTCTGGGAAAGCCGCTCTCAGCTGATAGATTCACACTAACTGCCTTTTGTTTTAGCTTCCTCGTGTATTTACACTTTGCACAATGTTATTAAATGAAGTGGTGATAAATGTAAAATGAAGATAATATCTATCCCCTGCTGAGTAATTAGATGATAAATAAGCAGGCTTTGGTGCAGGAAAACTCTACAGGTGGGGGTGGCAGGAGAAAAGGGAATTCTCCCTCCACTACCATGGAGTATCAATACAGCTGCTCCGTGCTCTGCTTCCCACTATTTGTGGGTATTGATTAGTAGAGTTTGGCTGTTGTAGTCCCATTGGCCTAGCTTGTCCTAGGCAGCATTGCAAAGTGATGTGCAGGAGTATAGATTTTCCTTGTACGGGCTCCCCACATTCCCTTATCACATCTGTGCAGTGTAAGTCTGACAGTTCTGTTGTGCTGAGGATGGTCTGTGCCTGAAGGGGAGACCAGTGAAAGAAGAAAATGTGTCGTCTTTCAATCTACAAGGAATAGACCAGGCAAATGAAGCTTAGCAGATACCTGAACATTTCCATTTTGTAAAGGGTTCTGAATGATCTATGATATTAAGTATCTCTAAAAGGTCACTAACAGTAGCAGGGTAATTTGGCCTTCATCCTTTGCCTGGGAATGAGATAGTTAGCAGTACCATAATTGTAGAAAGTTTGGTCTAAAGGTAGACTTAGACTGCTGTGCTAATAAGTTTGCAATGCTCTGCTGATTAATACATTTTCTAGTAGCTTGAGAGACCTGACAGTTACATAATGCAGGGAGAGTTTGAGATAGTATGGCTGTCTCTATTCATGCATCACAAGCGTAGCTGTGTTAGTCTGGATCTGTAAAAGCAGCAAAGAGTCCCGTGGCGCCTTATAGACTAACAGACGTATTGGAGCATAAGCTTTTGTGGGTGAATACCCACTTCGTGGGATTCATGTCCCTATTTATGTACAGTTGAATTCTTAAAGGGACATTGTCAAAAAGTTTTAGTCCTAAAATGCCTAATACTACTTTGCACTTTTATAGCACCTGCTGAGGATGTCAAAATGCTTTAAAATATTCATGAAGTAAGCCCCAGAACACTCCATTGTACAGACAGAGAAAACACGGCACAGAGGTTAAGCGACTTGCCCAAGGTCACCCAGCAATTCAGTGGCAGAGCTGGGAGAACTCAGATCTTACTTCCTGCCATTTAGCCACAACTACATGCTTCTGCCATTAAGCTTTGTGTTTAAGAAAAAAGGTTTTACAGAGCCTATTAGAAAGGTTTAAAATAAATAAATTCAATTACTTTAAAAAAAATTTAATGTAAAGCAATCCCTTGCAACCTAAAATCCAAAACACTTTCTGACTCTTGTGCATGGGAAGGAGAAAGTGAAGCTGGCTAGAGATAAACATGGAACTGTTCAGACTAAATGCGTTGTCCCAACTGACTGAAACCTTGCAGACACACAGTGTATGAGATTGTTAATCCGGAAATCACTTTTAAAACCTACAGGGTTGTTAACAGGCAAAGCTGTAATTAAAAGCTAGGAAGACTTTCTTTTAAAATGCTTCTTAGTTTTGTGCACTTTCGGCACATTTTTTTCTTCACATTCAAGTATCTTATTCTGGGAGGCAGGAGCTAAAAGCACCCTAGTTTTACTCACATTCAGATATCACAGTGATGGACATCATAGGCTTTGGCCAAGTCAGTGAAGGTCAGTGTCAAGTTCCTCATCTTTTAAATGGAATAATAATAATACTTGCCTACATTATAGGGTGTTTTGAGGATTAATTAATTATCCAAACCCTGATTGATTTACTCCTGAGTAGTGTCAATGAAGCCAATAGCATGACTCACATAACCTACAGAAGGGAATTTTTAAAGGGGCAGAATGTCTTTTCTCAGCATGGAATATAGCCAGGACTCAGGGAAAGTACTCTGGAGTCTCCAATGACCAATGATTAGTGAGCTGTCCCTAAAACTACAAATCTAACGCTTCCCCCGTAATCAGATTCTTCTGTGTCTAAGAATGGCAATGTACATCTCCCAGTGTAGCCTCAGTACCATTCCCTGAGCCAGCAGCCCCCAGCCCACCTCCCGGGACGGTCCCTTTTATAAACCCTGCCCAGGCCATCCCAACCTTTTGGCAAAACTGGGCATTTGTCCTGTCTGCTCTTGTCAGCTTGATCAACCAGGACAAATGTTCATTTGTCACAAAAGTGGAGTGCGGAGGAACAGGGGGTGGGGTGGCAGCGATGCCAGCCCGGCTGAGTGGGGGAGGCAGAGCTCGGGTGGGGAGCAGGCTGGGAGCGGGGGCCCTCAGCCTAGCCCCACACAGTGTCCAGTTTTCCCGGGGGGGGGGGGAGCACTGTTTTGCATTCTGCAAAGTGAGGAACAGGCTGGGCAGCACATGATCCTTTCCTGCAAGGGGGCAAATCCCAGCTCTAACTTCGGGCTGCCTGAGAGCGGCTCCTGCTCTGTGCCCTCGCCTGGCCCGGCGGGGCGGCAGGTAGTACGCGCCGGGTACCAGCCCCTCCTGGCAGCAGCAGCAGCAGGAGGCGTTTCCGTGTCCACTGCGAACACCCCTCCCAGCCAGACCCGCCGCCACTGGCCCCAGCAGCGCTCCGGGCTGAGGCTGGGCAGGTGGAGGGACGGGCTGGCGGCCCCGGCCTTGGCCCTGGACTAGGAGGGCCCTGCAGGATGAAGATGGACTGGCTAACTCAGCGCTGCCAGCTGCCGGCTGCCCAGGGCTGCTCCCGCCCGGGATGCTTCACTTTGCTGCTGGTAAGACTGAGCCCTTCGTTGCAACGGGCTGTGAACCCTGAAGGCTGCGAGCCCTGTGGCCGCAGGCAGGTTGCAGATCCTGTGCGGGACAGTGCCCGGGGCAAGGCGATTTCACCTTGAATGAGCGTTTCCGCTGGTCCCTGGGGCACGCAGCTGCCCCGCATGGCAGGCAAGGAGACTGGGGGAGCTGCTTCGGGGAAGATGAATCGGTGGGCAAAAGCGGCATCTCATCTGAACACCCTCCGCACCCCCGTTCAACTCCCCGCATGCTGCAGAGCAGAGGGTAAACGAGACAGTGTATTCCTTCCCGTTTTCTTGGGTAACTTCACAACAGGTTCACTTTTCCTGGACACTGACTGCACACAGCTGAGTGCATTTCCCAGCAAACTTCTCCCTGTCTGTGGGAAAGCTGCAAAGATGCACTTAGCAGAATACAAAATTCTCTGTCTTAGGACAATGCAGATCCCAAGACAATTTAGGCTTTCAGTGTTTAGAAAAAAGACCCGTGCCCATGCCAGTCTGTATATAGATCAATTCCTGATGCCCGACATCTAATCCGGTGGGTGATTACAGAGATGCAGAGGTAAAGATTGGAGGGCAGGGGAGAGGGACTTTCAAAAAATTGATCTGAGAGAAAAAACACACACATGACAAATATTCCCTTGTGGACATTTTCAGACTTCTCGTTTGATTGGAAGGCGATTAAAAAAAGTTTCTTTCACTAGTGTTGAGGAATCCTTGCTCAACTCAAGGCTGCCATGATGGTTTTGTTTAGCGATGCATCAGCCCTAGAGTTGTTTACCAAAAACTTTGAATATGGGGATTTCAAACCCGGATCCAAAACCAATCCTAGATTTTGTTTTGCAAAACCTAAGTGGTAAGATTTTGCAAAATTGCAAATGTCCTAGATTTGACCATCACTTTCCAGCCTCACCTTTTTCAGTGACTGTATAGCATGTTAGTGTAGCCCCATTGGTCCCAGGATATTAGAGAGAGAAGGTGGGGGAGGTAATATCATTTATTGGACCAACTTGAGAGGGACAAGTTTTCGAGCTACACAAACCTGAAGAAGAGCACTGTGTAGCTCAAAAGCTGGTCTCTCTCACCAACAGAAGTTGATCCAATAATAGATATTGCCTCACCCCCTTGTCTCTTTAATATCCTGGGACCAACACAGCACCAACAAAATTGCATATTTTTCAGTGATCTCACTGAATTTAGGATCCTACAATGGTGGTTTTTGAATCTAAGTCACTTTAGTTATGGACAGCTCTGGGTGTATCCAGATTAACAACCCAGAAATCCAAAATTTGCAATCCAATTTCACCTTCACTTCTTGGACAACCCTGAGGAAACAACAATTGCATTATTGCATCAGATTTCTCACTTCTTGTCAGGGAAAAAACAGGAGGGTTGTAAATATTGTATTACTCTTTATTTACAAATGTTGCTTGCTGGTACAGCCTCAAGGGATGCACATATAACTTTCATGGAGGTTCATGATTGCCATGCTGAACAGAAGGGAGCATATACATCTCCCCTAATAAGGGGAATAGAAGCACTGCTCTACTCTGGCAAATACCCATGCCAGAATTGTCTCTGTTTTGAGTTAAATGTAAGTTGTCAATGTTCCTTTAACCTTAGCGTGCACACAACCAAATTCACCCATGGAGTAGCTCTATAATCAGATGTAGTTATTCCAGGGATGAATTTGACCCACAAAATTAAATACACAGCTGAGATAACAGTGGAGACTGTTTGGTTTCAGTTTTGGTGCTTTTAAATCAGTGCCTATAACAAACATAGTATGCAAATATTGCGTGAGTGATTTATGATTTCCTTCTGTAAATATGTTTTTGCTGTACTTGTCCATAGTGGAGACAGAAAGGCAGAAATTCCTTTAGCAATACATTGGGTACCAGACTTGCATAAAAATCTGATTATCATCAATCTCTACTGTGCATAAAACAAACTGTCTGATCAGCCACCAAACGATACATTTTTATCTTATTTATATATTAAGGGCCCACTCTTACAGCTTTACTTCCCTTCAGTATCAAGTCTGAAATAATAGTTTATACTGACGGTCTGATCAGCTTGTTCTTGGTTTTGTTTAATTAATGGAATGCCATTTATCCCACCAATGAAGTACTTTACAATTCTAGGTTTTTTTTAAAAATTATAAATGTTTTTTATGGTTGTACAGTGGATGTTTTTGTACATGCACATTTTGAGCATGATGCTTGCTGAAGCAGGTGGCCCCAGACTCCTAGGTTCTGTTCCAGACTCTGAAACTGACTTATTTATGCACTAAACCCTCTGCTCTAATGTTGGATTGAACCCACTACTGGGGAATGGTTATTTGTTTTAAACATTGTTTCTCTGAACTAAAATAATAAGCTTTATTGTAATAATGGCAACACAAAGAATGGAGACTTTCTTCTTGGCTCGTACATACTGTAAACACTTGGGGTTTCTTTAAAATACAACCTAAATTTGAAGGACACACTTGACCTGGCATTCTCACTGTTGTATTTTGCATTCTATAGGTAATAACTCTGTCTTTACTGATGTATCCAGTGCTGAAGAGTCTAGGTCTTCAGCTGCACTCTGCAGTCACTGGCAGCTATATCTCGGGAACCCATTCCATTGCTTTCATTAACTGTCCCAATGAACAAGTTGCAAAGGATATTGCAAGGTACGGTGTCAATTTCAGTGTTGTTGTGCATGAATAATTCAAAGCCTGGCTGTCATGAAGTAATGGGTTGTTTGTTTCATTTACAGTAGTTATTTCTAAGGAGGAGGGTTTCTCCCATTCTCTCCATGTGACACACACTTTCTCTCCCACTCATGTATTAACTCTCTCCCCCAAACAGCTCCGTAGTGTAGGAACTCAACCTTCTAAAGGAAAATTGTACCAAAAATAAAAATCTATCTAGCTGGTGCAGAATGCAGCTGCCTGCCTCCTTCGAGGCCTAGGCTAATGTGAGCACATCAAGCCTCTTCTCAAATTCCTGCACCGGCTCCCAATCTGTTTCAGATGCCAGTTTAAGGCCTTAGTCCTAATTCTCAAGGCAATTCCTGGCTCAAGCAACTACCATGACAGCTGAACTCCTTTGAGACAAAGCAGGTCACAAAGCTCAGCAGCAGTGCATGAGGGTGGAGGGCAAATCATTCTGAGTCAAGGGGATCTGGCTATAAACAAACTTTCAGGTGAGATTAGGTGAATCCAGAGCATGACCACATTGAGGAAATGTTGCCAAACTTTTCTCTTTCAAAAAGCATTATCAACGTAGCAAGGATGACACTTACAACACTGACCTCCAAGAATCCAAACACTCCTCCAGAAAAAAAAAATCTTGTTAACAGTCAACCAACCAACCCAAAACAGAAACCAACAAAAAATAGCCCAAGCAGAGATTCTACCCTAGAAAGGGTAAAGTGTCAGAGGCTTCTATGAAGTCCACTGGGGACTTTGCTATTGCTATTGACTTTATGTCGAAAGTGCCCAGATGCTACAATGAGGGGTGGCAGTATAAAAGCCTAAAGTAGATAAAATAAAGAAAAGAAAACCAGGCCAAAAAAAGGGGAGGGCAGGGGGAGAGACAAAATCTGCCACTCAATATCCCTCCCTACTCTAATGCATTTTGCAAGGGCTTCAAATACATCTAGATCTTTTTTTATTTTTGATGTACCATAGATTTGTATGATGAACACTTCACAGATTCCTAGCTACATGGCTAAATAGCTGCTCTGTTCAGAATACTGGAAATGTTTATAGTGGACCGTTAAGTTTCCTGCAACACCTCTTATGAGCTCTATTCCCTGCTAACTCTCTGCTTGCCAAAAACTCTGCCTCTCTTCCGTAATAACAGAGTGTTCCCAAACAGCTATTCAGGAAACAACGGGCTACTAAAAGGCATTTTGTGTCACCATTAATACTGCAACTATATCTAGTGCTTTACCACTTGAGATGTATGAAAAAAAAGAATAACTGTGCATTACTAGTCAGAAGACCATTTAGTCTCTGAAAATGCTTCACATTAGCAGCTCCGCAAACATTTTCTGTCTTTTGTTCCTTCTCTTGCAGGGAAGGGAGATGAAATAAATAACTCCCTGCAGTTCATGCCCATTGCTGAGATTAACATGTATTTTGCTAACATTTTTCTTGGTATTAATGAATTAAAGTTGAGCTCAGAGGAATTTGGATTAAGTGATAATGGGTTGTAGCAACTGGCTCTGTGGATGAAAGTTGATTTTCCAAAACCAATTAGCTGCTAGTATGGATGGCTTTATCTTTCTCCTAGATTGCTCACTGAGGTACTTATTCCCAGACTCCGCTTGCAAGTATTTTCTTTGGTGTTTGTAAAGGCAGGAAAGGGTTTCAGATTTTGAGGACTGCTCAGCTGTAAACAAATACAGTTTGGAGGCACACCAGTGAGAGCAAGTTATGACCTGAGTGACCTGCATTGCTATTAAAATTGATACTTAGGAGAAGTCTCCCAGTCTTCACAAAACGGAGATTTTGCCTGTGCCTGATTTGGGAAGTTGAGTTTTGGAGGTCCAGAGGGCATGATCAGGCCCTGAAGCAGTCTGAAGGTGACCTCACAAATAATCTAAACTAAAAATATTTCAAGCTAATCATTACCTTTTATTAAGATAACACTGGGTTACATCTGAATATTCCATCAGCCCTCAGTTTTGCCTTGTATCTGTGCAGTCTTTTTCTTTACTTTTCTCCTTATTTCATATTTAATCTGTCTAGAGTATGAAGACAAATGTGTGTTAATGCTGGGACATAGAAATACTCATGAAATATCCAGCCCAAAGCCATCATGAAGTATACAGCCATTTTCAGCCATCCATCTTCATCTTGTTATTAATATGTGCATTTCCCCCAGGGTCCATGTGTTTCATAGATCTCAGTTCATTGGGAGGTAATGACACCAAACAATATCACAGGAATTGTACTTTACACTTCTATGGTGTTTTAAAAACTTGAAGTCTCACAACACCTCAGAATTAAGTGATTATTATAAGCTCTGCACAGCAGTGACCTCCTGCTCATTTGGTAAAATGCATAGGACACTGTTGCTACTCTTTAGAGAACAGTCCCCTTCACATAGGAATTGCATTACAGGATCAGACCCAGGATCCATACAGCCCAGCACTCTGTCTCCCACAGTGGCCAATACCGGCTGCTTCGGAGGAAGGTAGAAGGATTCTCATAAGCTGCTCATAGGTGATGTTCCTTCCTTGCTTCCAATCAGTTAGTGGTCATGGCAGCCTGAAAGTTTATGTCCCTTTTATTTGTTATCCTAGTACTTTGCCTGTTGTGTGGATTAACAGAGGGCTGCAGTCTCCAGGGCTCTCAATCTGGCATGCTTCACCTGCATCAATTTAATAACTTTTTTCATGTAATATATCAACCACATTCTCGATGCTGTTCTGATCGTGTCTCACATCTGCAATCCCTGTTGACCTTAATCTCAGACCCAAGACTTTTAGAAAAAAATTAAGTCTGATTTTCCTCCTAAACTCTCACACCTCTAGTAGATCATTAGGACTTGTTGAAAATTTCCTGTCAAAACATTTCTTGATGGCAAATTGGGTTTGACAAAGTGAAAATTTCCCCAGGAAATATCTGCTTTCCTCAAAAAAAAATTTTTTTGTCAAAAAAACAAAACCCTGAACATTTTTGGTTCAATTGTTGGCTGTTATGGGTCACAAATGTTCAGGTTTTCAATAAAAAGTTGAGATTTTCCATGGGAAAAACCTGCATTTTCTCAGCTGCTGTATAGATTATGTTACAAGTACTAGGGGTTTACAGTTGAAAGTAAGAGTGTGTATGTACATCACTGAATCTGAAGACAGTGGTTTCCCCTAATATCCCTTCTTTCTCCATCCCCTGCATGCTGAGGTGGCGTGCATGCTTTATATAGTTTTCCTCTCAATTTAATTCCAATTAAAAGTATGTTTTCCTAGTTATCTGGTAGTAATCTGAAATGAAAACATCTGAGTGATTATTGTCATTTGCCTTTCAGTAAGGGGCCTCTTTCAATAATTACGGAACCAGCCACTCACTCGTCTCTCTTTTAAAATAGAAACACAGGACTTGGAATGTCTGAACATGTTGCAGCCGTCAAACTGGGAACTGCTTCCTATCAGTTGCAAGGGGTTAGTTGGCTTGGCTTTCCGCCATTAAAATCCTCAGCTCAGAATCTGTTCCTGCTGAAGTGTTAATGTCACCATGTCCTCATGCTTCTGCGCTGTATTTTTCCCTCTTTCAGGCAAGCTGCCGAACAAGTTTGCTCCAGAAACTGCTCCTCTCCAGGGATTGCCATCACTGTCAGCTTTTGCCATTAATCTTTGTTCTATGTCCCTCAGGGTGTCAGACAGTTGAGGCAGTGCTAATGTAATAGTAGTGCTACCAAAATACAAGTTAAGAGTTTAATATAATACCTGTAGGAGACAAAAACAACATCTAGATCAGTGTAAATGTAGCATTTTTATTGCTATAAAATACGCCAGCTAGAAGAAGGCCTGAACCAAAGCCCATTGAAGTTAAAGACCGACCCCTGGGGCTTGGATCAGGCCCATAATTCAGATACAGAATCTTTGTTTGTGTTCAAACCTTAACCTGGTTTAACAGCAAAGAAATATAGATTCAAAGAGCTAGCGCTGTGTCCGGCTCTTCCCAATGGCAACACGTGTGCACAGCTTAGTTTATGTGTAGGGTCTATAGAAAGCATAACGTGTTTTCTTTTAAGCAGTAATCAGATTTTCAAGTAACTACACTTGACTAAGCAACACATTTGCAACTAGAATGATCCACTTTAAAGCTGGAACCTAAGCCTTTGGATAGCTTTTTTTTGGGGGGTGGGGGGGTGTTGGTAAAGAAGCAAATCATTTTGCTACGTAACACGCATTTTTAAATGCCTTTTCTCTTCTGAAATGTTTCCATCTCCAAGTGTTCTTGGTTTGTGCCAGTCACCAACACTTAAACATTCACCAGCAATTGTGAAAATCAAGCATGAAAAATTGTGTCATGCTGTCTGGAGACAGGTTATTGCCTAGAAAAGCTTTTTGTGGCTACTTATGGATGCATAAGTACTGAACATTAAAACATTTGATGTGCATGAGCCACAGTTTAAATGGCTCCCTAACGGATACCGTTTCCCAAGGAGTTATATTGCATTCCCTGTCCTAGTCGGTGCTCCTCAGGGACCAATTTCTGACCTGCTAATTTGTAGCAAAAATTCTGGATCAACTCTCTGCAGGAGGGACATAAGTAGTTTCCTTAAAGGGACAGCATCAGAAGTGTCTTCTTCTTATGCTTTCTCTGCTATTTGCAATTTTCTGTTAGAAAGCTGGTACAGACCTTGCCCTCCTGTTTTTCCTTTTTCGTATGGCAAAAATAGATTTTCACTTTCCTGCTCCAGTTTATTTTGGCACATAAGTCAATATGCCTTTGCTTTGTTTACATCCTTCCTTGTGTCAGGGGTAGTATTTATTAGTTGTGCTCCCTCTGCTGGCCAGCTGATTGATGCAACAAAGTGAAATATAAAATCTTGCACAAAGATTGTCTCTCTCTTTTGTTTTAAGAGATTTTTTTGCAATCCAGGGGACATTCCTCATTAAAGGAAAGCTAACATTAGCCTTCAGCATTATTGCAAAGGACTCCACAAAAGCAATGTAGCTTACTGGGAGATGGTCACCCATTTTAGAGGTCACCTGAATACAGAAGTAGTTCCCAGGAACTCCTCGCTTCTAATTCCAGCTCTAATAGTGTCTGCCTGGGTGGTTTGGGGTATGTCATGTAATCTCTCAGGGCCAGCTTCCTCCTCTGTACATTTGAGATGGGGAGGATAAATTCTTACCTACTTTAACTGGTTAAGAGGATTAATTAGTGTTTTTAAAGCACCTTGAGGAGAACAGGGCTAAGCATTATTATAGCAATCAGCTGCATCTTTTGAAAACTGTCCCGTGTTCTGTAGTGAAATAACGCCCTTACATCCAGATTATAATATATCCTAGGAGGGATTATGAAACAAACTATATCATCTAGTGAATCTTTTATCCTTAAGAGAGGATTTCATGTCACAAGCTTTGAAAATACCACATGTAGATTGAGGACTGTTTAACATCACAGAGTGACCTGCCCCAGATGCAACCTAAATCAGCACAGATGGTAACTAACCCATGTCAGCTGTCGACATCCAGGCCACGGTACCAGTACGCAATTATGTAACAGGCTCAAATCTGGCACCTAACCCATAAAGCAAAGCTATTTAGATAGCCTGCGTTCTCATTTGGATTCTTATAAGCTTCTTTTCACATCTTTATTATTAGACCTGCTTTGTCTGTCTACGTATTCCGCAGCCAGATCCATGAGACAATGGAGGTGGCTTGTTACTATTCTCCCTGCCACAATGCAGGGCCCCACACTGGCCTCTCCTCTAGTAGCAGGAAGGAAAAGGGACAGTCCCATGGAGGGGGAGAAAAGCAGCTCCATTGCCGTCTTCCTACAGATGCTGGGAAATCCCCTCCATGGCACAGCATCGGGCACTGGGGAGGCAAGACACCAGAGTGCAGTCGCTCTCCAAGCCATGCTTCTCTTGGGTCTAGGCTGGTTCGCAGCTCCTGGAGGAACAGGTTGGGTGCAGCCACTGCCAAAGCTAGTATGGTAGCACAGCTTCTGAGGGAGCCGTGGGTGATGATGGGAGTGGAGCCACACCCCACGGGCTAGTCAAATAACCTGACCTCTTCCCCAATGGAACATATGGGGGAGACTATGAGCAGGTGGCCCAGGAAGCTGAGTTTTTAGCCATGCAGTGCCTGAATCTCACACAACATAGAGTATCTCAGAAGGGGGGAAATGACGCGATCCAGTGAATGGCTGAAACTGACTCAGTTTTACTATTTAGGTCAGGGTCATACTGTCTTATCTTACTAAGTGATTTGAAGAAGCAGTTTTATTTTGTTTGAAGTGGCTAATAGTGTACAAACATCAGGGTTGATTTAACCATCAAACCCACTGAGGGTTAATTCCTGCAGCTGGGTGGATTTATTCTTTCATTCTCTATTCACTCCTAACTCCTTGTCTGGAATTCCGAGGTCATATTTTTGACCCAAGTGTAATTGCTAGGAGCTTAATGTTTTCATTGCCATAGCGCTCAGTACAAAACACAGGACAGAGCTACAGAAAAACAAATTACATGCCTAACAGGGCCATGCCTTCAAAGAACGTTTAACACAATTTTGGGGGCAGAGGGTGCAAAAGAAACAAGCTCGACGGTCTCTCCAAAAGCGTTGAGACACTGGTGAGGTTGGTAGGCACAACCTTTGACCTAGTACTCCTAGCCCTCTTCCTACCCTGCCCCACAATTGCTTCTGTGCTCACTTCTGCCAGCAGCCCAGATATAATGCACCAGCAGCCCTGCAATAACGAACTAGTCCACAGCCAAAGGAGGAAGATTTCAGGAAGGGATGGATTTGGGTTTCAGGTTGCTATTAACTTTCTGGTATGAAAAGGCCAATGTTGTTAAACCTTTAGTACATTCAATTATTTTTAGTCTGCTGTGCATGCAAGAAGCGGAGTCTCATGATGTCAGTTTATGACTGGGAGTCAGGGACTCCTTTGTCCTCATCCCAGCTCCAATTCTTAATCTCAGCCTCAGTTTCTCCACTTGTAAAATGGGGATAAGACTGATACATCATGGGGATGGTGCAAGGTTTCATTAGCTAACATCTGAGACTTCCATCCATTCCTATGAGTCCTGCATATTACCACCGGCCAGCACTGATGCTGGGACCTTCAGGGTCTATCAGCAGCAACCTGGAGGGACCCTCCCCCTGGCTGAGCCAGTAGGAGACGCTGAGCTAATCTCAGCTGGAAACTGATTAATCCTGCCTCAGATGTCAAGGCTTGTCACTGGAGGAAACAGCTCAAGGTTAATTTCACAGCACAAGGTGGAGGAGGGTGCTGGGAGTGGAGGACATACAGTTTATTTACAAACTCACCTTGTCTGTTCTGTTTAGGGCCATTATGGATAAAAAGCTGGCTGCCTGCGTGAATATCCTGCCGAAGGCCTCGTCTATGTGAGTTGCACTGAATGCTCCCTGAAAGGACATACAAATGCTCGTCTGCAAATGGAAGTCTAAGCCAGGAATAGTAAACCCAAGAGGTGCTGGAGCACCCACAACTGGCTCAGCACCTCTCAGGGTTAGGCCAATGAAACCATGCAATCAGGAGACCAATTTATTTGTAGAAGGCTGCACTGCTTTCCAATTGCTAGACAGGGAGATTATAAGAGTGACACCTGCACTGCCACAGTGCATTAAGCATATTAAGAATAGGGGGTGGATGGTAGACATGCCCGCCTGTGGCCATTTGTTTATTGGTTACTTAGGAATAGAAATCTTCACAGAGGGGATTTTAGCCTCTTTCACCATGATTTTATGTGGGTTATTTCTTTCATGAGACCTAAACTTATAATATTAATTGATGTTTTCATACGGTAGGAAGGAGCAGCCTTTGACCCTGGAATATGGAAACAGTGATAATACTTACGGGCATCCTGGACTTTCCACCCACAGATCGGAAACCTTGTCATTAATGAATGACGCTCAGGACATATTAATAACCTCATTGCACAGCTGGGGAACCGAGGCATGGAAAGGTGTTGTGACTAGCATCTGGCCACACACACAGAGCCAGGACTAGCACAAAGATCTTCCATTTCCAGTGCCTGAACCACTGAACCATCCTTCCTCTACAAGGGCCTGCCCCAAAGCCCAATGAAGCCATCCACTCCAAGGCAGACTTCTGTGGACTCTGGATCAGGCCCCGCATGCACCACACGGCTCACCACCAGCCACAAATCTATCTGGGGCCCTACCCACCCTTTCCTGACCAGGCTGGCAGAGCTGAACAACAGCACCCCAAGCAGAGCTGGTCCAAGCAGTGCAATTCTCTAACATTTCTCCCACTCCACTGATCCCTCAATAGCCCTGGGCTCACCTGCCCCATCTCAGGAGGAGTCTCCTACTTGGATCTCTCTCTGGGCAGTCTCAATCGGGGTGATGCCATTGAACTCAACTCCTGCAGAACCATCCTACAAAGGGGATCAGTTCTGAGTCCAGTTCTGTTCAATATCTTCATCAGTGATTTAGGTAATGGCAGAGAGAATATACTTATAAAGTTTGCAGATGATACCAAGCTGGGAGGGGTTGCAAGTGCTTTGGAGGACAGGATTAAAATTCAAAATGATCTGGACAAACTGGAGAAATGGTCTGAAGTAAATAGGATGAAATTCAATAAGGACAAATGCAAAGTACTCCACTTAGGAAGGAACAATCAGTTGCACATATACAAAATGGGAAATGACTGCCTAGGAAGGAGCACTGCGGAAAGGGAGCTGGTGTCATAGTGGATCACAAGCTAAATATGAGTCAACAGTGTAACACTGTTGCAGAAAAAGCGAACATCATTCTTGGATGTATTAGCAGGATTGTTGTAAGCAGGACACAAGAAGTAATTCTTCCGCTCTAATCCATGCTGACTAAGCCTCAGTTGGAGTATTGTGTCTAGTTCTGGGCACCACGTTTCAGGGAAGATGGACAAATTAAAGCGAGTCCAGAGAAGAGCAACCAAAATGATTAAAAGTCTAGAAAACATGAGCTATGAGGGAAGATTGAAAAAATTGGGTTTGTGTAGTCTGGAGACGAGAAGACTGAGAGGGGACATGAGAACAGTTTTCAAGTATGTAAAAGGTTCAAGTATGTAAAAGGAGGAGGGAGAAAAAAAAATGTTCTTCTTAATCTCTGAGGCTAGGACAAGAAGCAATGGGCTTAAATCTCCCTTGCTGCAATTTAGGTCAGACATTAGGGAAAACTTCTTAACTGTCAGGGTGGTTAAGCACTGGAATAAATTGCCTAAGGAGGTGGTAGAACTTCCATCATTGGGGATTTTTAAGAGCAGGTTGGACAAACACCTGTCAGGGATGGTCTAGATAATACTTAGTCCTGCCATGAGTGCAGGGAACTGGACTAGATGACCTCTCGAGATCCTTTCCAGTTCTATGATTCTACAAATAGCTCCTCTCTGTTTTGGAGCAGTGTGTGATAATCCGTGTTAAGGATGGATCCTGGTTACACTTATGCGCACACAGCTGTTTTAGCCTCCTCCTTCCCAGGCCATCTGAGCCCTAGCTGCTGCTCGCTAGCCACTATGATGCCTCCAGATGACTTCTAGCCTCCGGCTCCGGGCACATGGATGGCATGATGGTGGCATTCTGTCAGGAGAATTGTTCTAAAAGGGCACGAGTGTGATCAAGGAGATTTGCTCGTTGTGAGTTAGTGAGAAAGAAATGAGGCTGGGATCAATTACATGGTTCCAGGTGAAAGCCATTTCTGCAGAGAGTTTTTCCCCAGCTGCCAATGTGTAGGGTTCTGCCAGCTATCAAGCAATCATTTTACTTCCTTTCTAGATTTCCTAAAAGAAATACTGATACATCCCTGGTTACCATGGGCAGGTGCCATGCATTCTGCAGTACACAGAGCTGCTGACCTGTAGCATCCCCTGTTATTCCAGTCCTGGGCCCCCAAACAGCCCCAGCAACACACTTTGCTCTTCCCTTGCTGGTCCACACCCCAGCATAGCTTTGCCAACTCATTCAGACTCCTCTCCTAATCTTGCCCCCACCCAGTTCTGCTGAGGCACCTCAATCCTGACCCATGGTAGCTCCAGACGCTCCAATACTACAGACGCTTCCTCATCTACTCTCTGTAGACCTAGCCCCAGGCAAGCAGCTGGACATTTTCTAGGGCGATAAATGTTCGTTTTTCATAAATGCAGTGATTGTCTGCCTGAGCCATGTGCCTGCAGAGCAAGGACAAATCTGGCAGCCAGTTGCTGTTTTCCGAGCTGGAAAAGCCGAGCATGGGGAGAGTCACTGAGGTACCAGGCGACTGGCAGCATTTTAATTACTTCCATGTCAGAACCCTCATGGGATGTGACAGTCCTGAGGGCAATCTACCCCTGAACACTCTACCCTTCGTACATGCTTATAAAGCCCCTTAGTGTGCTTGGGAAGCGAGCCGCTTTGCCCGTAAATGTCATCCAAGGCGTTCATTCCCTCCTGTGTCCAAACAGCCAGACTTAGTTCCCAAACTTGCAATGTGCTCTGCTTGGGCAGATCCCTGCACCAGCATAGAGCACCACTGACCTCATGGATGCAGGGGTCCACCTGTGCTGGACCTGGGCCATGGGAGAAAGCGTTTAGCCCAGCAATCTGTCAGGTTTGTGATTCCACCTGCTCAGTCAAATCCACAGCAAGTGATTAGAAAACGTGACATTTCTAGAACAACACAGAACGAAATAAGGAAACGTGACCTTGTAGCATGCACTGAACAGGCAAAATTCAAACAGTAATAATACCTAGCTCTTACAGAGTACTTTCCTTCAGTAGATCTCAAAGCACTTCGATGTCTTTAATGGATTTTTATGCCAAGCCAGTATAAACGGGGCTGCAGGCATTTACTGTATTTATTTATTTCTTCTTCTTCTTTTAAATCTAGGTATTTTTGGAAAGGGGAAATAGAAGAAGCCACTGAAATACTTCTAGTAAGTGTCTGGTCCTGTGTATGTAATAGAGAGACACATTTCTAAGAGGGGCCCTGTTTCTGACACTCACCTACAATTAATTCAATTAGGAAAATTTGCAGGGACGGCTCCAGCTCAGGGCAGTAGTGGCGAAGAGCTGGTACCATCTGAGACTGCATGAAATGGATTCAGAGGTTCTCTCTCCAGTTCCTTGAGGACACGGGTCCACATCACAGAAAGCCCCAGCAGAGAGACGCTGGCCTCAGTGAGCCACAGTAGGCTGGGCTCTCACTTTGGGAAGGTTCCCATTCACAGCAGCAGGCAAGGAAGGGGAAACATTTACTTTTCTCAGCAGGGCTGTCAATCCAGCATTTTTCTTGCATGTACGGGCTAGAAGCACCAGCCCGATTGTGTTGGGCACTTTCCACACACATAGAATGATCGAGTCCCTCCTCTGAAGAGTTTACAGTCTAAACAGACAAGGCAGGGGAATTATTCCTCTCCCTGTTCTACACACAACACCGAGCTCTTTTATAATTCATCAGGAGATCTCAAAGCACTTTACAAAAGGAAGTAATTGTCATTATCCCCATTTTACAGATGGGAAACTGAGGCACAGAGCAGTGAAGTGACTTGTTCAAGGTCACCCAGCAGGCCAGTGGAAAAAAGCTGGGAACAGAACCAAGGTCTCCATTCCAGTTCTCTATCCACTAGGCCACATTGTCTCTCAGATGGGAAACTGAAGTACAAAGAGATTAAATGATTTGCCAGACATTCTGCTGCAGATGGTGCTAGTGTATTTCAGACATCTCCCTTGGGACTCTAGCTCAGAGTTACTTGAATAATTTGCATATGCCATAATATTGCCATGAGACTTCCTAAGTGACTTTAATTCCCTCAAGAGAACTAAAGTAGATGCTGTCAGCACTAGTGAAGAAGAATCATGTGAGAACAATTCCGCTGTTCCAGATTATATTTCTCTTTATATCGTCTCTTTCTTTTACAGTTAGTGAAAACCAGGACGTCAAAAATAAGTGAATTATCAGACTACATCAGGTGAGGCTCCTGCCTGTTGCAAATGATATTTTCCCCCTAAACTAAATTTGCCACCTCTAACTCAACCAGTCAGAGGGCACAGTTACTTCCTCCCAACACCCATGTGTAGTCATTTAGTGACTTGACTGCTTCTGCAGGTGCCAGACATCACAGATATCATATCAATTCAAACCTTACACTAAAATGAAGAACTAGGTAAAGTCCAGCTGGTTTCTGGTTGAAATTGAGTCCACATATCTCAAAAAAGTCTCTAAGGGTCACCAAAGTGGACAGAACTTCAACTTTTGTGTTGCAGCCACAGGGAATTCATGGAATTAGTGCAAAGCTAGGGGAAACAGAGTGGTTTGGTCTTAGCCCTACCTTTGAAGGAAATATTTTTCTCACAACACGAACAATTAGCCTGTGGAACTCACTGTCACAAGATATCGTTGAATTATCAAGATCCAATTATATGGATCCACTGATATGGATAACAAGAATATCTAGAGTCATCAGAGTAAATAAATAAGAGCTTTGAAGAGGATATCAACCCTGATGCTTCAGGGCTTAAGTCAGCCTTTAACAACGGAGGGTAAGAAGGAAACTCTCTCTTAAAACAGGTGATCCTATGATTGCCTACTTCAGGGTTTCTTGCCTCTTTCTCTGAAGCATCTGGTACTGGCCATGGTTGGAGACAGGCTGCCAGGCTAGATGGGCCACTGGTCTGATCCAGTCTAGCAATTCCTGTGTGTAAATGATTCCCTCTCACCCCTGAGCAGCCCTGTGCGGCTGGGTGCCCAAACACCAGGGTATGATCTCACTTCCCTTTTGGGGGCTCTACAACAGACTCTCTTACCCCAATAATACCCCTCCTTGAGGCTGGTTTGTTACAAAACACAGTGCAAATAATCCATCCCAAAACACGTCCATTTATCACACCCACTGCATATAGTCCCTAGAATCCCCCGACATCTAGCTCACCAGTGTAACACATACCACAGCCCAGCATCTTCCACCACACCAGCCTCTTCTTCAGTCCTATCCTGCCAGCGTGGAGATCCCAGTCCTGCCAGCAGGAGCCCACCCTCCCTCAGCTTCTATGCTGGCAGTTACTCTTCATCAGGGGAGCATCCACCACTCCCTGGTTCCATTAACCTCTCATCTCAGAAAGGTCAGCAGGTAGGCCCTTCCATTGCTCCCCTGGCCCTCAACATCCTCTGCTTCCGGCTGTCCAACATGCAGACATCAGCCGCTTCGCTGATTGCCTGCCTTCAGCCTTCTCTAGCCCTTGGCTTCAGTTTGGAAGCTAGCAAGTAACTCCCTCTGCTGCTCTCCTGCCTTCAGTCCTTCCAGCCCTCTGGCCTTTCTTCTGCTTTGGAGAGACCATTTGGGAAACTTCTCCACAGGCAGCCCACCTGCTACCCCCCCTTCCATAGCTTCCATCAGGGACCTCCCACAGGTGCTGCCCCATTCACTTAATTGGTCAAACTGGCAACAGCTGTACTGGCATAAAGGCGCTGGACCATCTTCATTTAAAGAGCCAGCCACCCTGTGACGCTGTGTTCACTTAAACCCCACACTCTGAGCGAAAAGCTCATGGATTTTGAATCCACATGATCTGAAGAGACGGGCCACAGAACTGCTTTGAAGTCAGAGGCAGAGCCCTGGAGGCCCTTCTTGAAAAGTGCTCCTGTGAACTGCAAGCTCCTCATTTCTTGGGGCTGTAAATAAGATTGAGCTTGTTCCTACAACAGAAATGATCCACTCCCATTGGGGGGCTGTGTGTGTTTTCCATTTTAGATCCGTGCATCCCTTTGAGATTCCTGAATTTATCAGCCTGCCTATAGACCAAGGAAACCCCCTCTATTTAAAATGGATTGAAGAAGGTGTCCCCGATGACTAGCTGGCCTGCACCATTCTGTCCTCCAGACAACCCAGCGTTTCCTTCCTGCCAGGCGTAGAGGACATTTGCTTTGGTGCTGTAGTCTTCTCTCACTGCAGGTGGGACTGGTGCATACATACGGAAGGACAATAAAACCCCAAGGGAATGTTGGTAGCACAAGCACCTGGAATTTGAAATTTGACTCCTACTTGAAATACAGTTTAATGGACACGCCTTGTTTGTGTAAACCTACATTCTACTGAGCATTTAGCAACACATCGTAAGTGGAGCCTAAAGGGGAGAAAGGGCACAAGTTGTCCAAGAATAGTTCCAAAGTCGTGAACAGCAGGGTTTGCAAAGGTGTGTGCGATAGGATGTGAGCTCCTAGGGAGACACTATAGCTATTTTTAGGACCACAGGGTGAAAATGCACAGTATAGACCCCAGCAAGACAGTCCATGGAGAAAGACCAGAGTTCCAGTCCACTGGCTTTCAGAGGTTGGCTGCACTGCAGAGGAAGCATGTGCAGCCCCAGTGACAGTGAGCTGGGGTGACCGCTGGTCTGTCTGCCTCCTGAAGAAGGGTTGCTGCAAAGTGGTGGAACCAAAGATGGGGAAGGTCCTGCCCAGCCCTCTGTCCCACCTGCCCAAATGAACGTAAATCAGGATGCAGCAAAATGTCCCATGATGCATCAGATCATGTCATCTCCTGCTGTGCGGCACTGTTTGCAGCAACATGGTGCTTTGCATCCTGACAAGGCAGCAGAGCCAGCCATTCAGAGCGCTGCCTGCTGAGCATTTGTGAAAGGATCCCAGGCAGCACAAATGAGGACCCACTGGGGTGGGGAAAAAGCTGGACTAGGGGATGCAGCTGACAATAGCCCACTGCTTCTGGGAAGAGCACAAACGGTTAATGCTCCCCAGAGCATACAGCAATGCCTAAAGGCAGTAGGGATCCAGTGAGGGCCTGTGCCATGCTGAGGAGACAAACCTGGTCCCAACAAAAGCTTCCCTCTGGCTGAAGCAAACGCTTTCTCCCTTGGCAGCATGTAACACTGCAGACAGAGTATGTGGGCCAATGTTTGCGGTGAAGCCACCAGGAAAGAGGGTTCCCTTTGAGAAGGACTAGGACTTTCGGCCACTGTACTGCCAAAATGTTGGGCATAGGTTATAACTACAGCCTGGACCTGGTCTTGCTCCCATTGGTCAGTTCTGCCGGTGGTTTATTAATTCACACAGGGCCTGATCTAAAGCGGAGTGAAGCCAATGAGAGTTTCTCCCTTGGCATCAGGGGGCTTTGGCTCAGGCCCATAGTGCTGCGGGTGGGTGACACTTTGCAGGTGTCAGTTGATGTCCCTGCCCTGAATGTAAAGTATACAGCTAGCACACAGAGACGTCGGCATGCTGTGGGGTGGGATGATACAACTGAGGGAGCGAGGGGCCAATAGGAAGGGGAAGGGGTCAGTAATAGGAGCAGAACTGGGTCACTTGAAGCTGTGTTTAAAATCAGATTAACCCTAAGGGAGCCGGACCAGGGCTGGCCTTGCTGGAACTGCTTGGCAGATGCTGTCAGGGTTGAGGCAAAGGATGCAGCACTGGAGAATGCCTGACCACTGGAACCACCGCTGAGTGCATCTGCCAGTCAAAGAGCACTTGACATGAAGCCAGGCCCTAGACACTGGAGGAGAACCATCCCCCACTCAGAGCCGGAGTAAAGTGGGTTTCACTCCCTTGAAGCCAAAAACATATGAGAACAAGTCAGGGGAGGAAACTTGCACGGTCTGAAATTCAATGAGAGATGTGCACGGGAGGGGTGACGTCATGCTCCCCATGCTCGTTATCACCTGCAGCCGCTCCTACCTACTGGCGTCACTCGCAATTTCTCTGGCAATTTGCTGTGGTTTTAAATGGGCACTGGATGTGCTGAGCTGTGGAATTAAAGCTAATTTGCAGAATAAAGGTCAGCAACCAGCAAATGGGAAAGAGATTTATTAGTGAGGCTGAAGGGCAGATTGGCCAGGTCCCTTCATTTTCTAGTATCAACTTATTTGTTAGGTACCATGAATGTTCCAGTGCTAAATGTAATTAGTAGGATATTGGCAGAACATGTGGAGAACACCCCCGTGCCTGCAGAAAAGGAGCCATTAGCTCTTTAATGAGAAAAAAAAAGTCTGTCTACAGCTGGTCAGATTTGTATTGTGAACCCTGAAAATTGCCTCAGAATTTGATGGTGAAATGAAATGTCCTAGGGCAGGGAGATTTTAACGGGTGAGTCATTTAATAATCTGACTGTGAGAAAATGCTCTGGGGCACTTAGCTGATCTAGGAGCTTTGCAGCGACTAGTGAAAGAGCTCATGGCACTTTCAGGCAGCTGCCCCCCTAGGATCCTGCACATGCCTAGGGGAGCACTAGCCTCACCTGAGAAAGCTGAAAGGTGAGCGTGAGCCTGGCATGCCAGCTTCACAGCGTGTCAAGGATGCACTGGACTATGGAGATTGAGCAGTTCAGGATCAAGGCTCCAGCAGAACAAGAGGCCCCAATTGCTGCTACCTCTGCTGCCTCTGTTCTAAAGCCAGTGAGGATGTCAGACTCCAGGGCTGTCAAGCCAGCGGCCCAGGACAGAACTACTTCCCTGCTCTGTGAAGAGGCACCCTCTGCCCTGTGCTCTAGGTACATGTTAAAGAAAAGCACAGAACTATCTGAAATAAACTGGAGTAATTCTGTCTCCCCAGCTCCTGGGTGCGAGCCTACTTTGATTTACACTCTTTACCTTCTTTTAAACTCCGAGTGAAATGCTAATGCTTTAATAGTTAAAATACCTCAGCTCCGTACAGTTCAGTGCTCTCTAGAAGCTCCTCTTGCCTAATGGTCCCGTTTAAAGGATTTTTCACATTTCTTAGCCTCTTGGACTAGAGCTATGCAGGCTAATCCTGTTACAGTACAAAGCGCTAAGTGCTGCTGTAAATCAGAGGCCTCATCTCCACAATGCTGCCTACATAAAGTATGCATGATACTGTATGATAATCCAGGATAGGAAAAAATGCATCTCTAATCTGCTCCTTTTCATCAGCTGACAGAGTTCTAGCTCACACACCGCAAGGAAACAGAGCTTTTATTCCTTTAAGAGGATATGCGACATCATTGTTGAGTATAAACAGAGAATTTCCCCAAGCTGAGAACCAGGTCTTTCCACTCTGCCCTTTGTTTTGCAGCTAGAAATTACATGAACAGCAAATTAAAACACCAGATTTAGTAATACTGGCGACAGCCCCTTGTGTGACCGGAATCCTGTCAGATTTCACACGGCTAAGCAGGGTCAGGCTGGGCCACAGAACTGCCAAGAACCCCTTGGCGCTCCAGGGACCAGTGCTGGGAACTCAACAGGTGGCACTCCATCCTCTGAGTCAATGTGCCATCATAGTGATAGTGAGACAGCAGGGCTGCTGCTATTCCGATGAATCATAAAACCAAGGTCCTGACCACTTGTAATTAAAGAGCCCGCAACCCTTTTTGTTCTAGCCCTAGTGTCCTAGCCAAATTCCAGTCCGAGTTCCATCAGGTTTCCTAATCCCTCTGGCTGCGTCTGTTGGACTCCGGTATACTATTTTTATTTCAAAAGTCTGTATTTGTGAGCAGGGGGCTGCAATTACAGGGAGACTTTTAAAAAGGCTATATGAAAAAAAATTCTAGCTACTTTTATCACCACAATAGGATTAACCCTAGGTTAAATCAGCTGTTTATTGCTAGAATAAACTGGTGATTACATTCTGGCTCCCTCAATACCCTCTGTAGAATAAACTGGATATTAGTATTCTTTATATCCTAGCCCTGAACAGTTGTGCAATTTATGCATTTCACCCAGAGATGGCAGCATGTCACTGTTGAGGAAGTAATTCCTCTAAGCAGTATACATAGCTTGCAGATATGCTCCCTTCACACGCCCGCTTAGCTCCAAAATAAAAGTTTCCTGAGTGGGAATATAGAGAAAATTTCATGAACCAGCCAACTAAATATCTCAAAAAAGCAAAGGAGGGTCTTAGCTCCATAGGTAAGTGCATTTCAATGGACCATGGTGCCAGGGGAGCAGTAAAAGGACCCTTGCCCCTAAGAAACAGGACGTCTGTGTGGTTGGCTCGGTGCCTCCAATGGTCCCCTGAGAGCTGCAGGGTTTTGGGGTGGGACTCCTTGCTTCTCCTGCAGGACTGACCCCACTCCCTAGACAGAATTAGAGGAAAGGTTTCCTCCCTCTCCCCTGCCCCCCACCTCCCCCAGGTCACCTCCTAAAGGTTTCTGTGGGAGAGGGTATCCAGCCTAAATTAAACCACATTGACCTGGTAACAGGCTCTGTAAGGGCAGCCCATTCTGCATTGCTACACAGGACTGGGGAGCAAGCACCAGTACTATGCGGTGATCCTTCGAGGAGGGGAACAATACTGATGGACTTCAAAGGGAGCGTTCTCTGGAACAGGGCTGATCCACACACGGGATGCAAGGCAGGGAGGGCTCAAAAGGCTCAGAGGGACGTGCAGGATCTTCAGCAGGGACAGGTCCGGGAAGATACCTTCTGGCCTTGTCCCATATTCAGCAGCCCTGTATCTTCTCAGAACTAGCCACTTCAGCCTTCCAATGCTACATGCCCCTGGAGGAAAGGGAGCGGAAGCCTGCTGAAAAGTGCCAGTCTGCACCTCAACTCTCCGGTTGCCTTTCACGGTAGGTTACACTGGTGGCCGGCCTCAGAATCCCAGAGACATATAAGCTGCCACTCGCCAGACAGAGAACCCATCAAGTCATGCTCGGTATGGCCCAGTTTCTAGGTTTCACGACTAGATGATTAATAATGGACATGATAAAAGAGCCGGTGACGTTAAAAAAGACTTTTTAATTGTACATCAGACATATTAATTACAACTTGAATATAACAAAAGTTGGTTATTAAAAGCAGCAACTTGACATCATAAATCTTTAGAAGGTGCACAGAATTGTTATAAGATCTATTAGAACTAATGCAACACATCCTCTGGAACAAAGCATTTTTAAAAGCTCCACATTCCCCTCTCTGAAACAGATGCAGGGGTGGGGAAGATTGGTTGGTTGGTTTGCAGGGCCTAAAATAAGAAGCTTACACCTGCAGCACAGACATTCCTGAAATGTGCAATGGCTTTCTGAGGACTTGGTGTCACTCCGCTGCCTATTCTGCCCATTCTGCAGCTTCCAAAGGGAGGAAACACAATTGAGAGATGAACAGAAAAGACCCACCTGGCAAGATTAGGATTCATTCATTGCGCATCAGCCAATCACTCCACCAACACCCACAGCAGAACAGGGAGCTGTGTCCCTCACACTGCTCTAAGTCAGGCCTGAGCCCCTGGACCCCAGCTCTGCAAATCTCGGGGACACTCACTGAAGTCAGTGGGAGTTTCAGGTCTTGGCAGGTAAGTGAAGGAGGAACTGACTTTCCGCTACTGTCTTTTCAAGGGGAGTTGCATGCAGTTTCAGCATGCACATCTATTCTGTTACTGATTTAAGATCTTACATGCTAATCCCTTGCTCACTTATAAGCTCCATGCAGGCAGAACCTACTGAAGTTGACAAGTGAGGCAGAGCTCATGGCAGAGTCAGGGTCTTGTCTCTTTCACTTCCCCTCTGAAAGGCGATGGGTATTGACCCAACTCTAATGCCCACATTTAAAACACAGAAGGAATGGGGTTACGTCCCCCCTCCTCCACCCCGATCATTTCTAAGCCAAAAGCCTCAAAAGCTCTTGGTTATCCTGGGGCTCTTGAATATGTGCTGAAAACAAGGAGCAGATTCAATAAAGGGTCTTTTTCATATTGCTTCGTTGGCTATAAAGATGCATTCAAAGCACTTATGTATTTCCCAGGACATGTAATAGCTACAGTACTTGGAATCATTAAAAAAAAAAAAAAGCCTAGCTTTTGGAAACAGCAAAAAAACCAACTAGCTTTTGTGCTCAAAAGATGCAAAATGATACAGGGCCTGATCCGAACTCTGTTGAAGTCAGTGGAAACACTCATATTGATTCCAATGGGGATTGGATCAGGTCCCAAGAGACCAAATCAAAAAACGTACCACCATGCATAGAAAGACCCCAATCCTACAATTGGATCCACACAAGCAGACCCTTAGGCACATGCCCACACAGATCTGATGCAGATTCAGGAGCCAAGTCAGTTTCTTTTCACTCACAACCTGCGTAGTTAGGCAAGTCTTTTAATGCTTTCTATGCACGTGACTAAGGGCTTGTCTACACTGATAGTGCTGTAGAAGTGAAGCTACGCCACTGTACGCCACCTTCCCGAGAGGCACTGGCTATGTTGACAGGAGAGGCTCTCCCATAGACACAGCCCTATCTACAGTGGGGGTTAGATCCATATAACTGCGTCACTCCTCAGGGTAGATTTTCCACCCCGAGCGATGGAGCTATACCAACATGAGAGGTAGTATAGACCAAGCCTCAGTGGTGAGAGGTTACTTTAACAGTAGAGATGTACTACAGATTGACTTTTAAAAGTCACGGTTTCCATTCACTGGATTCAAATCCAGTCCCAACAACAGACTCTACATTTTACAAGCAGGCGGCAGCTTTTCCATCGAGGTGTTCCTAGATCATATCTGACAGATTAATTGAAAGGCTTCTTTTTAAAAAAGATCCCAAAAAAACCCTGAAAACCTGCTACGATGGATGTTCAGACTAATCTGCTTCTGCTACAGCAGCTGATAACAGGCCAGATTCTGATCCTAGTTACTCTGGGATAATCTTGAAGAACTCATTTGAAGGCAATGTAAATACTTCAAATTTACACTAATGCATCCAGTCAGAATCTGTCCCAAAACTCTAACACTCAAAGGACAGCAAGGAGCTGCGTGCACCATTCTGGGTCTCAGCCATATACTCAACTCAGGCTACAGAAATACGGAGACCTTAATTCAGATGGGGGGGCGAGGAGAAGAGGGGGTTTAAATTAAAAACAACCCCCCCCACACCTGGATTATCCATGATGTTATGTGAAGAGTGACATCAATGGGAGTTTTACTTTGTTAAGGAATATGTAATTTGGCTTTGGTTTGTAACTTTAACCTGTTCTGTTAAGGCGATGTGCCATTCATTTAGATGTCAGTGGAGAAGTGCTGCTTTTATTATGGGAGTTCTGCTTAAAAATTGAGCCTAATTTTCCTCTCTCACCCGTTTTTACTCTTGCTTTACACCCATGTCAGTTAGGGGAGAATCACATGCTGAATGATTCAGGATCTTAAAGTTTTTTCAATAAAATGAGCTTTTCAGTTCATCTTGCAACAGCCAGGTCATAAAACCATATACACTGTTAAACCATGTCCTTTAGGGATTATTAAAGGTGAAAGAATTTGCAAACTCTAGTTTGCTTTTTTTGCCTTTAAGAGATTTAAATTTTTGCACTTCTCTCAGTTTGGACAATGAAAGACTTGTCAGTTTCACTGGTGTTTATCCACAGTGGTGTTGTAGCCATGTTGGTCCCAGGGTATTTCAGAGACAAGTGGGGTAAAGTTGTATCTTGTATCAGACCAACTTCAGGTCATCTGAAGAAGAGCTCTATGCAGCTCAAAAGCTTGTGTCTCACCACCAGAAGTTGGTCCAATAAAAAGATATTACCTCCCGCACCTTGTCACTTGTTTATTGTCAGTTTCACTCTGGGTTCTCAACGACCAGGCTAGAAAGGGTGGGTGAACGTTCAAAAGAAAAATCTAAAACATTTCTACTGCTATTAGAGTTTGTAAAAGTATAGCTCTAGTTTCAACCAACCCAGATTGGGACTTAGCTACCTGACAAGATCACTTCATATTAGACAAGAGGGGCAATTTTTTATTATTAGGTAGGCAAACAGAATCCCAGAATTCAGCTTAGCAAGTCACTTTCTGAATCCCAATAATGGAAAACATGGCTTGCCTTCCAATAATTTATTACATTCCTTCTTCTGATTCTTAAGTTACTGCATTTCCTCTCCCTTCCTTGCCCTGCAAGGCAACATCCTCTTCTTCCACTATATATGCAAGAGCAACAAAGACAGAGATCATGCAGCGCTAAGTAGAAAGATTTGGTTCAGCTGGTATATGTCAGGTAATACAAATAGCAATATGTATTGTTATGTATCCAAAAGCAGCAGCAACAGAAATTCCCTCCCCCTACACAAACATTCTCTTTCATTAACAGAGATACAGTCACTTTTCCTTTGTTTTGCTGGGGGGGGGTTGGGTTGTGTACTCATTTGGCAGCATTCAACACACTGATCTTTACAAAAATAAATGGCCATGGCTCCATTTCATTTAAGATGCCATCAGTGCAGAACAAGGCCCTCCTTGGTTTTAAGGCAAGCTCAGGTCATTTGTCCAATTCATTCCAAGACTGTGATTGTCAAAAGAATAAGCAAATGGAGCCGCTGCATCGTTTTACATCTTAACGTCATGGGACAATAGCAACCATAAAGTAAATCTGTCCTGTGGCTGGAAAGGCTGGAAGTGAATGGCCTAAAAGAGTGAGTGAGTGAGTGTGTATCCCATTAACGAATGAGTTTATGATGAGGAGGTAAACACACCTCTACCTCGATATAACGCCACCCGATATAACACAAATTCAGATATAATGCGGTAAAGCAGTGCTCCGGGGGGGCGCGGCCGCACACTCAGGCAGATCAAAGCAAGTTCAATATAATGCAGTTTCACCTATAACGCAGTAAGATTTTTTGGCTCCCGAGGACAGCGCTATATCGGGGTAGAGGTGTACTATATAATTGCTTTGGCAAGAATCCGCCTGCCCAGCATTTTCTGTCAGCACAAGAATGTGACACTTGGGTGCTTACGCATTATAGAACTGGTTATATAGGTGCTTTCTGCTTTAGTAAAAAGACCAGTGGGGTCTGTTATTTAAGGCTTGTATGTGATCATAAGACACTGGTGAACTTAGATGTGGTTCTTCTGCATAACAGCACTTTTATGGTTACTAGAGGGGATGATGGTTTGAGCTCTATACAGATTGGTTTTCCTTTCTCCACTCAGCCTTCCCTCTTTGCTTTCCTTTCACCACAAGAGCTGCTCCATCAGACATGTGTGCACTATCAGCCAGATGCTGGGTGGTTCGGATGGGCCTACCATGCCTCTATGGTGCAACACAGTATCACAATGAAAAGCCATATCACTAATTGCTCACTTCCACAAAGATGGCTCCCTTGGCTTAGCCAAGGGGTCCCGTGGGGAAGCCAGTTGTATATACACATGACCAATAAAATAACCATCATTAAAAACAAGAACTCTATCAGTTTTAGCCACCCGATGCCGCGGCTCACAGTAAGTTTTGATGTAATCGCCGTGTCCAACTGCCTCTGCTATACCCTGTCCTAAGTCCTTCACAGCTCCCTAGAGATCCCCTGCTCCAGACGGTTAAGTGTTCCTTTCAAACCTCGCCTGCACAAGTCACTGTAAGCGTAAGGAGAGCTGTCAAAGTTCTCCTGCATCGGTGCGCGGCCAGCGCAGGAGACCTGCTCATCCACATCCCTTGCCTCCTTTGGTTTAGGTCATGGGTTTTGTTTGACTGATCTATTTAATTCTAGGAGAGGTTTCCCAGGCTGGTCCAAGCCAGAGGGATCAATATGGGGTGGTGCCTTCCCATTCTACCAGATATTGGACTTTCCCCTCCGGAGTCACCCTGCGGGCTAGCACCTGGTACTTCTCCCCACACACCAGCCTGCCGGCTGCTCCAAAGTAGTTGGTGATGGAGGACTTGAGGTGAGAGAGGGAGGAGTCGTCCTCGCTGATGCTCTCCAAGGTGTGGCTGTCGATCCCATCATCCTGGCGCTCCAGGGCACAGGCCACCTCACTGCTCTCTGAGGCGCAGCTGTTCAGGTGCCCACCTTGTTCGATGCCTTTTCTCTTCCCCCCCACTGGGGTGTAGGCTTTAGCCGCCAGCTTTCGTTTCCGGCTGCCCACGTTCCTTCTGCTAGGGGGAGAGAGAGAGAGAGAGAAGGGGATGGGGATAAGAGAAATGCTGGCAAAAGGAAACTACAATGCTGCAGCGCTGACCCTTGGACAAGACATGTGCCTGGTGATATCAAGGGCTCCTGACCCACAGGGCCCTGCACTGAGCCAGCCAAGTAGGGAGCTGGAGGATGTTTACTAATGAAAGCAAGTTTTGGTTTTGAGTTTCCCGTCCCAGCTGCTGAGAGACTTTACGTGCACCAAGAAGCGAAGGCTCGCAGGGCTAAGAACAGCAGTATGGGTGCTCAGACTCTGGCTATAGTCTGGAGACCCAATGAGAGGGGAGGGTCTCGGAGCCTGGGCTCCAGCCCGTGTCTGAACAGCTACACTATTTTTAGCCCTGTAGCGTGAGACTTGCGAGCCTGTTGACGCAGGCCGAGAGTCACTGCCGCGGGTCTCTTTTGCTGTGTAGACGTATCCTAGTACCCCTCTCAGAACATGGCCAGCTGCGCCTAGAGACTCATTTCTGTGATGACGCTAATGCCAGCTTCCCAGAGGCTTGTGAGCTTTAATCCATTTAGCTGTGCGAGGTGCTTCAGCAGGGCTCTGCACAGCTCTGACTGCAGGGCAGGAGACATCCCATGGAGACGGCTAGGCAGAGTGGATATGTTCAGTAAAGCTGCCAGTTCATGAATAACCAGTCTCTGTCCCTACGAATGTAAAAGCTCCCATCAGCTCCAGGCAAGCCAAGGGTAGTTTTGCTTACCGAGGAATGCAGGGCCAGTCCTTCTGCATTAACCACAGTGCTTCCCTCACCCTGCCAAGCAGATGGCAGGAAAATAGGCAGTTTTATTTAATGACCTCAAATAGGCATTGAACAAACTGGCCACCAGCTGTGGGCATCAGCTGTACAGTGGGTGGAGTCCCCAAGCCAAGGACACAGGAATCCTTATTGGCAGGTGCCCAAGGACCACCTGGGACCAGCTTCTTTGCAGCGTATCCTTGTGAAGAGATTTAAAAAACAGAAGCTGGGTTTTCCTGGAGCCAGGCACATATGTCTGGTGACAGTCTCCAGTTAATCAATGTCTGGGCAGAGAGAGATGAGCAATTACTTGGAAACACTCTGGGTGCAGAGCAGTTGGGAGGCAGCACGCCCCGCCCTGAGAGAAACTGCAGGGAAGAGAAAAGTCCAGGATAACTTCCAGTGACCAATCATTATCAAGAGCTAACTCTACCTAAGCCAGAGGTTAATGGAGAGTTAATGAGGATCACATCAGGGGCTGGAAAAACAAAGGGCAAGAACCTGGTCTCAGCCCAGCCCAGCCCAGCCCAGCCCAGCCCCTTACCTCGATTCATAAGACAAGCTTGTTATCGCAGACCCAGATGTGCTGGCAGCATCTGTGGAATCCAGGTCAGAAAGAAAAGTCTGCCCTGAGCTGGCACTGAAAGGAAGAGAGACGGAAGTCAATCCTGACCAGACCTCAGCCACTGTGCGAGCCCAGCATTTCAGGCTGCATCCTTAGCACATGCCCTTCTCTGTACGTACAGGACCCAGCTCCAAACAGAACGCCAGCTAAAACATGCAGCCTGTTCGGTGACATTCAGGAGAGCAGCAGCGCATCCCTATCAGGACAGCCAGGGGGGCCTGCACTGTGTTAGTTAAAAGCCCAGAATTCAGACAGGAACATAATAACCAGCGCAGACCCCTAGGACTTCCAGACCTGCCAGGATGGGGCTTTCATCAGCAGCCGGCAAGGGCTCCCCACCCTCCTGCTTCCATTTCCCAACAGGGCACAAATAGATTAGCTGGTGCCCACTGAAAATCTTGATTCCTCATATAAATCTGGGACTGGAGATTTGTCCAATTAAGCCCCTCAAACATCCTTCATCTTTGGGCACCTCTCCTCTCCCCAGCACGCGAGGGAGTGAAGAGGGCAACCCCCGAACCACGGTGATGGCTACCCCCGGCATGGCAAAGAGCGGAGACACATGCACAGAAACCCGGCGTGGTTTCTTCTTACCATCAAGCATTACTGCCCCCGGGACAGATGTGCCATTTACCTTTTTAAGCTCTGAATTTCATCCAGTGTAAAGTCAAATATGCTGGCCAGGTGGTGGTTTGTGCTCCAAGCCGAGGTGAAGTCACTCTGCATTGCAAAAAAGTATATTCATGAGCTGACAACATGACTCGGTGTGAGCAATCACAGCCAGCGTTTCCTACTGCGTCAGCCTCCCGCTTCCATCTACTGCACGCTCTCAGATGACCTGTGCTTTGTACGGTCCCTTACCCCTCTGCAGAGCAGGCATGCAGAAGGCTGCCGTTTGGAGCTGGGCGCAGCTGGAGGGTTGTGGGGAATCCCATCCATTCTTTTTCTAAAGGCACCTTTTTCATTAAAAATAATAAAATGTCCCATGCCAGCGGAGGTTCCGTTTTCCCTGGTTCTCCTCTGTAACTGAGAAGCTGTGAGGGCGTTTGGAAGGACGGGGGACAATTATACCTGATGCATCTGAGGATGTCTAAGTCTTTTACAATGGTTTCATCAATTTTTACACTTCATGCTGGCAGAGACCAAGTCTTACAGCAAGTCAGTGGCAAACCCTGTAACAGAACCCGAGACACCCAACTTTCATCCTAGTGCTCTAGCCACCAGAAGACACTTAAACAAAGACGTATTTGGAACTTCCTGCGCTGAGCCTCTTGTTACTGGCATCAGAAGGCTGGTTTGTGGCCAGCAGGGCAAACTTTCAAATTGGCACTTTGATCCTGCCTTTATTAGTCATCTCTGCCTGGGGAGTGCGCAGCCTATGCTGGATGGAAAAACAGCGAATTTAGGAAAGCAATCAAGCCTCCTATATGTCTCTTGGTAGCAGCAGCACAGGGATCTTGCCCAGTTCCGTGTTTGAAAAACAAAAAGCAAATAACTTCAGTAATTCACCCCTGAAAAACAACATCATGGATAGTAACAAAAGAAAGAATAGCGAGAAACTAACACTGGGAATAGCATCCTCCAACAAAAATTTTGATCTTTTTCTTCTAGCAACTCGCCTTTTCTGCTGTTGAAATTCATGCGGCAGCAAACTGTGAAAGCAAAGAACAAAGACAAAGAACAGTTAGAGTCAGACTTGCTGGGAGACTGCAAATCACATAACAGGCCTGAGAGGGGTGTATAGAGAATGCCTATTTTGGTTCCAAGCAGCCAGGGAGAATCCTAGGGTGGGGAGTGTGGTCTTTTGAAAACTGTAAAATTTATGAGCTGCCATTTGAAATCCTAGTCCTGCTAGCAGCCTAGGGGGCTCTGGAGAGAACCATGAGACCAGCGCTTAGTAGTCAGTTTGCAAAGAGCCAGTTACAATAAGGTGGTGTGAGTTGTGGCCTCTCTGTTTTATGGAGCAGCCTGGTTTGTTTCTCTCTGTTTTGGGGTTCTTGTGTGTTCTGAATTCTAAGGAATAAAATAATATTACACTGCAACTGTCCAGAAAGAGTGTCTGTTTTTAATCTTATGTCTCTGTTTGTTTGCTGTGAAACACAGACAATTATCAAGAGAGCCTAGGAAAGCTGCTTTACTGTAGTGGCTGGGAAAGAACTAGGGAATGCTGCTTAACCCAGGGGACCCCATGACTTATCATTTCTGTGTCAGAATTTAAGACAGAAGCAGACATTCTATGGAGGGAAAGCTCAAAGGGTTTATGGGGAAGCCAGTTTTCTTAAGAGGACAGACGCGGAGGAGGAGGAGGAGAGGACAGTGTGAAGCGAAAGCGTGGACACAGACCCGTTTTTATGGGCGTATTTGCTTTTTCCTCTCTTCTTCAGCTCAGAAGCTCCATTCTCACCCAAACCTGGTACTTTCTCTGGCAGGAGCTTGCTTGGGGGGTTTGGTGGGACACGAATTCGCAGGCGAAAGATGCATTTCTTCTTCTTGATTTCCTTACCGCACAAAAATCTAGAGGGCAGAAGGTACAAATCCCCTCGTGATCTATTGATTTTTAAGCTCTGAATGGGAGTCTTCATGGCCAACTCTTCCCCTCTCCCACTCATCCCACCTCAACACCTAAACCCTGCAAACCCAGTCATTTCAGCCCCTCCAGCTTCCCCACACTTGCTGAAGCTGAAATGTTGAATCAAACAGTCCCCTCGCCGGGGCTCACCTGCTTTTGTAGCTGTTGAGTGCATTGAGCAGGTGTGGAGCACGTTCTGAGGCCGGAGTGCTGGTCAGCTGGGATAAAGCATTGGCCAAAAGGTCATTTCAGTAACTTTAATATGTGATAAGCAAAGCACGGAGCACACGCTGGCTAGAGAGCTCGTTAGCGTCACCGTGGTTATTCCGAACTTAAACAAATGGGGGAGCCCACGCTACAGTTTTCTGCTCTGGTCTGAGCAGGTCTGAGCATAAAGCTCAGAAATGCTCAGCCAACAGACCCCCACAGACCTCCGGGATGCAAATGCTCAGACTGCGTCTATTGTTTGGACATCAGCACGCTGGGTTCCTAAGAGTTAAAATCCCTCCCTTGCTTTGCTCTATTTATTTATTTTTTTAAACGAATGATTGTTGCATTTACTTCCTGCACGTCACTGGGCGTGGAAAGCAAAACTAGCCTTGTCCATTTCCCTGCCCAACAGACCAGCTGCCATGGGGACTACAGCAGATCTACAGTCAACACCGTCCACCCATAAAACCCAGCTCCTCTGCCAGCCAGAGAGCTGCCGGATGGAATCCATGCCAGGGAGCTGGCCGAGTGGGTGGTTACAGGGAGTGCGCCGTGGGCAGGCAGAATGAGAGTCAATCTTGCAAGCTCTGGTAATGCCCCAGGCAGGTGCCCTCTGTCTCCCCGATTGCCCTGCACACAGTCATTGACTGAACGATTACCACAAACCCCGCAGTGCCCGGGCACCTTGTACAAACACCTGCTAACAATTTGCTTCTAAGCTGAAAACAAGCCAAGTCCATCCAGAGCCACAAAATCCACCCCACTGTGGCAAACCCCCTGGACTCCCAAGGAAGAGTCAGGCAAAGGCGGTTTTATACCTCCTACACTGTGCCCCTTGAGGAAGCACACAGAAAGACGACCATCCCGGCCCCCTGCACCAATCCTTTGCAAACAAGTGCCATTAAAATGCATCCTGCAGTTTATGGGTCCTTCCCACTAATAGAGACGCCCAGAGTGCAAAGAGACACAGCTTATCACCATGGGATTTCACTATTAAACACACCGGAATTCACCTCTCTCTCTGAGTGACACTTTCCCTTTTGCTGTCTGAGCAGACAGGAACAGAGGCTCCCAAAGAAACCCTGGGTTTATGTTCTTTGGAGTCAGCCCGGCCTCATTCCTGGCTTTAAGGGGTGGATGGTCCATGCGTCACTTCCCCTGCAGCCGCCTATCGTTCCCTCCAAGCTGCCTTCCCCCATCCCATCCCAGGCCCCATGTATGTACCTTTCCGAGCTGTAAAGGATCCCAGTGGTGATTTACAAAGGCTAGGATTTCCTCAAAGTCGAAGTACTTCTTTTTGCTCTGGACGCCTAGATTATAGAGGGCCAGGTGGACAATGTCAACCCTGTGGGAGCAAAGGTGCAAAAGCTGCTGAGACTCTGTAGGCCCCACTTAGGCCAGGAGCTGCTTTCAGATGCACTTGCATTTACTTCAGGTTTGCAACCCTGAGCTTCCCGCTCTGGCTTTGCCATCACCATGGCAGCTGCCTTCTCCCCACTCCTGCCATTCTCCTCTGATCCTACTCCAAGTAACCCCTTGGATGCTCAGGGGGTCTGATGGATGGAGTCTACATGGCTGATAGCAGAGCAGGGGAAGAAAGTCACCTGTCCCTTCCCCGGAGCTGCCATTCTTCAGGCAGTAGCAGACATGTCCTCTCAGCGAAACCCAGTGGTGCATCCTGCACTGTGGAGAAGGCTTGAGACCAGATTGTGTTAATCTGCAGCGTGGGATGCTGGCTAGGACGTGGACAGAGCACCCCATTGTAGCTGCTGTGCAGGTCTGGAGAGTCATAGCAGGCTCCATTGTATTTGCACATGCACAAAAGTGGATTAGAGGAATAACTAAAGGGCTGGTTTAAATCCATCAAAGGGGAGCCAGGAAAAGGAGGATTAAGTGGCTGTTACGTTGACCTGTTTGGCAAAATCCTGCAAGGGGCTCTGCATGCGGGGAGATTTGCCACGTGCTGAAATACCTGAGCCCCTCCAGGCTGGCTAACCTGCGGAGTGCCAGGATTCATTCCTAATTTCCTGGCTTTTTGTCAGTTTCAGCCACATGCTCAGTGCTTCAGTGGAAGTAGTGGGGAGGGGGATTCCTGGCTGATCTAATATTAGCTGAAAAACAAAAGTGCAGGAGGCTGGCAGCTGGCTACAGAGGCTCCTAGTCACATAAAAATAGGTCCTGGCTGCATTACATCCTGCCTCCTTGGATACATATCCCCCCGTTATATACGGTACCCCTCTATTCCTGTTCTAAACCAGCTACACAGCATGGGCATACCCCGTTAAAAAGCTACTGTACTTCACCCCAGAGATAGCTGCATTTCAGTGGCTGGTTAAACAATGTCTGTATATCCTTGATACGCTTCACCATGGGGGATTGTGGGAATTCATTAATATAAACATGTAAAGCATTCTGAGAGCCTCAGATAAGAAGCACTAGAGAAGGGGAAAGTGTTATTTATCCTCTGACCTATAATGTCTCTGCTATATAAACTTGCACTTAATCCCTTAACTAAAGAGAGAGATATGTGGCCAGATCACCTGGGTGACTTATCTGCTGGCAAATATGTACTTTGGCTCACATACAATAGGGCAAGCATGCAGCATGGATCCAGCCTCCTTAGAAATCAGTGCCACACAGCTTGACTCTCAGAGCAGGGTGTGCTCAGGAGAAGCCTTGGGCTGGCTTGCAGGTCAGAAAAAAGGCTCAGAACAGAACTAGCCAGGGCCAGTTCAGATGATGCCTCCAAAGCTGCAAAGATCCTGGGAATCTCCCTGCACCAGGAAGAGGGTGAAATGCCAGTGTGAGGCTCCTGTACTCTGCAGGGTAATAGACAAGCTGATTCCCTTTGACCTCCAGGAGCTCCATGGTTCTGGAGCACAAAGGAAGGTCAGAAGCCTCCCCATTTAGGGCACAAAACAAATCACCCTCTTTCTGCTTATCAGGAAACTTCCATCCACTAGTCCCTAACCGACTCCACAGACATATGCACCAGTTTTTGGGGCAAGGCCTGTTCCCCTATGGGACTGAACCATGCTCCAGCTTGCCTGGCACAGGTTGATCACTGAAGCTCATACACTGAATCCCAGATTAGCTTGAGCTGGCAGAAGATCAGAGTGAACTGCATCAGACGATTGTAAGTGAGGAGCCTGAGACTGGAACAAACCGGGTAGCAGTTCTGCAGGTTGGGATTAAGGGGCATCAGCAAAGCTGTGTGTGGAGCCCTGGGCTGGAGGAGCAGGTCAGAACAGAAGGGGCAGAAACATTTTCATGCACCCCAAACTATAAAATAAATCCTAGGCCCACCAATAAAATGCAAATGGCCCCTCCACACAGATCCCCAAAGCTTGGGGGGGAAGGGGCCCTCACCCAGGGATGCTCACTAGGCTGGAACTCAGGACATGGTGAGCTGGACGTTCGGCGGGGCTGCGGCCGCTCACATGGGATGGGATTGCGGCTGCTCGGCAACTTTAAGAGCCAGGCCTGTTGATTTTTAAAAACGCGTGTGAAATCGGGCTGCTGGGCCAAGTAACTGCATGAAGACGCAGCTTCTGTTCAGTGTGCAGCTTAGGCGGCCATGGGGATGCCATTAACAGGGGAACCCTGGAGACTGCCACATTCAGCACTCCTCCTCCTCCACCATAAGTCCAGGCCCTGCTGCATGCAGGACAGAGGGGGAGAGCCATGAGGCCCAGGAAGGATAAATGGTTCCTGATTATCAAACTGCTGATCAGGGAGCCAGATGGGCTGATCAGGGTTCTGTTCCCGCCCCCGAACTGCACAGAAAGTTCCCAGAAGAAAGTGACAGCAGAAGACACTTCACTATGCACTCGAAGGGGCACCAAGGGGAAAGGAATCCATTAGACACTGGCTTCTCTCTGGCCTTCTCCCTGTGCTGAACAGTGGTTCCCAGCGTTGCTGCTGTGTATTACACTCCATAAAGTAAAGAACCTCTCAGAGAAGCCATCCCTCTGTCCCTCTCCATGTTGATCCCACCATTCCTGCAGCAGCCATAAACAGTGCCCCGGTATAGGAGAAAATGACCTCGCTCTGCTGCAGCATGTGCATCTGCTTGGCTACATCTCTTCCAAGGGACAGTTACAACCCTGGGCCATGTGGAGGCACTTCGCAGACCCTGCAGTTCCAGGGACAACTCTGAAAGTCCCTGACTGAGCAAGAGAGAAGCACAGGCAGAGGCTGGCAGTCCAGGAGTCAGAGCTTCGCCCCGCCAGCTGGGAGCCCCAGCTTCCAGCCCTGATCTCTTGGTCCCAAAGTGACTACTCGCCAACTCTTACCATCTCAAGGGCAGGCGCTTGATGTATTCTGGCCCCTGGTTACACACCGCACAGAAAAACACATAGAACCTAAAAAAGAGAGAGAGAAACGCATGGTAAGGTGAGGGGCAGCTGAGAAGGGGGATAGATATGGGCTCATCTCTCCAACAGGACAGCCCGAGGTTCAGCCCATCCTCCCCAAAGGGCAGCGGGTCTCAGCATTACAGTAGGATCCTCTGTGCCCATGTGGGGCAATGACTGTGGTAGAATCCATCCCCCTGCACGTGCCAGGCTGTGTTCGCCTCTGGCCCAGATTGGGGCCAAAGTCACTCCGCTCCCCCGGCCAATGCTTGCAGGCTTCACTCCCTCCTCCAGCCCCTGCCCCACTCCCATCCTCAGCTGCAGAGAAGGTCACTGCAGAGCCCTTTGGGTCAGCCAGAGGGGGTTGCTAGAGAGGAACCGAAGCACCCCTTTGCCTGCTGGGCTGGGCAGGCAGAATCCAACCCCAGCATGGCACTCTCCTCTGCCCACCACATGTGGCTGGGAGATGTGCCACCAATGCCCGGGGAGGGGATGACAGGCTCGTGTGCCTGCCTCTGCACTAGTCTGGCATGGCCCATGCCAGTTGCTTCAGATCAGCAGAGCAAAGCCATTCTCTCTGCTGTGCCTGGCAGTCTCCTGTCTGCAGGCTGCCTGCCAGAACACTCCCTGACTGCACCGGGTTGGGGGGTTAGAAATGAGTGAGGAGCAACCTCCCAGCTACAGACCCTCCCTGCCCACAAAAGGGCAAGGACTCCCCTCCTCCACACACAGCCAGATATGCACCACTTGGGGCTTGTCCACACATGCACAGTTAGTGCGCAGCAAGCAAGGTGCAGATCTGCTCCACATTAGCCATCCACGCACCAAGTGTCCATGCAGGCCCCGCTGCTGCACACAAACAGTTCCTCAGGGTGCTTCCAAATCCCACTCGGGAACTGTTAGTGCACGGCAGCAGGGTCCCCGGGCCTGGCAGGCTAGAGCAGGGCAGACTTGCACCCCGGCTTGCCATGCTCTGAGTGTCCACATAGACAAGACGGAGGGAGAGACTCGCTCAGTCAGTGAACTCAAACCAGCAGCTCTCTCTGGACCGCTGCTTGCTGGAATCCAGCAGCTCTCGGCCAAGCAACCAGCCAGGATTTCAGCTGAGCAGCAATTCCCAGGACACCTGAAGGAAGTCGTTAGCCTGGGATGATGAGACCCAACTCCACTGATTCCAGCTACTCGCAACGCAGCTGTGAGCGTGTTAACAGTCAGCGGGGGGAGGACATACGGACTGACCAATTCACAACTCTGGCTCGACCCTCAGGGATGCACGGAACAAACCAGGGTGAGCTGGGGAAGGACGTACCGGTCTCCAAACATCATGGGGTCGCTAAGGCACTGCGTGCAGGCCTCGTGGAACCACTGCCTGCAACTGTAACACTGCAGCATCTTCAGGTACCATCTGGGAAGAGAGACCAGATTTCAACACTCTCGGAGGTGGCACGAGGCGCATTATGACCAGAACCCCTTTGCTATACACGGTGCCCTACAGGTGAATGGAGAAAATTCTCGATTGCGCAGCATGTTGGGCAAGCGTTGACACCGGGACAAAGTAAATGTGCAAAATGGGCATGCAATGCTCCCCAAATGGGAATGTCAGGATTCCATACCCCCTCCACACTGGTGGAAATGAAGGCGCAAGGCACAAGACAGTGGAGAATCAGGCCTCCTGGGTCTGGATTTGTAATGTTGCCGGGGAAGGGCTGTCTTTGGAAAAAAAAAAAAAAACAAAAAAAACCCACCACTGATATTTACATTAAAAAGGAGGAGCAAGAGGAGTCCAGATGGAGTTTTCGAAGGAGGCAAAGAAGTCAGCCAGCCCCACTGAACTGCCCTGGGTGCTGGGCACTTAGCTAGGGGCTCCTTGGAAGATCCCAGGTTCTACCCAGACCTGGATTTCCCCAACAATATTTTTTATCAAATGTAAGTTCAATAACTAAAGCTACTTGGTCGCAGCCTTCTCCGCTGGATTAGATATATTGATCACACGGGTAACCTCACATCTCAGCAGCTCGCTGGAACAGCTGGCTTTCTCAGCAGCCTCTCCCAGTTGAGCACACAGGAAACCTCACTGCAAATGCACCATGCAGCAGCTCTCTAGACGGTTATTTTGGCTGTCCGTGACTTTCCCCAACTGGGTTATTTTTGAATGGGGGATTCCTGCCTGCAGCTTACTGTTACAGCAGGGGAAGCAGCCCTTGCATCCCAGAACGCTGAGTGAACTGCAACCCATCGCCTTCCTCCCAGGGACAGGGCACCCTACTCAGACACATTCAGGGGGAATGGGAAACGCTGCAAAATCAGAACATGACACATGCATATTGGGTGAGAACTGCACCCTCAAAAAAGCCTTTCCTAGGAACTGACCTTCTATCTCACACTTGCCTTAGGGAGGAAGGATGGCCTAGTGATTAAGGTAATGGACTGGGACACCAGTCCCAGGCTTTGTAACAGTCTTCCTCTGCACTGGTGGGCAAGCCTTCAGCTCTGTGCCCTAGTGCCCCATCTATATGGCGGGGATAATGACACGTCCTTTGCTCAGTCTTGTCTATTTAGATTGGAAGCTTCACTGTGCCATGCTCTGTCTCTCCCTATGTTTTTGTATCATGCCTGGCACAACAGGGCCCTGATCTCAGTTGCTGCCATGATACAAACATCAAAAACAGCCCAGAGAGTCAGTCTGTGCCAGCTAGCTCTGTTTGTCTCCCTCACCAAGCTGAGGTGGTGTGAGAGTAACACTCAGCAGCCCGGCTCGTGTGGACTAAAGTGCAGTTTGAGTCTGAACAGCGATTGAAATCGAAGCGGCCCTGGTTTGCTTCCTGGGCATGTTCTGTGACCCCACCCCCTCCCCCGCCTCTGTCTCACTCTCCCTGGCCCTGCTCAGCAAACCAACAGTTATGGGAGAGGGAGCTGTTTTCTAGTCTGGCTCAGGCATCAGCCACAGAGTTGGTAAGTAAGGGCCGGATGCTGCCATCAGAGCTGCTTGCAGAGATCCCTGCCGCTGTGCAGGCCCAGCTGAGCCCATGGGGACACAGCTGTCTTGGGTATACTGGAGGAGGGGGCACATCATACCATTAAAAGTCTGATCCTTGATAGCCACATTCAAACCCAAGTGCAGAGTAATAAGTTTGGGGCCTTACTCTCCAGGGCCCCCGCAGTAACAGTAACACTGCTGCGGATTGGTCCTGTGCAGAGAATCCCATTCCAGCTGCTCTGGGTTGTAGGACAGCACCATCTTGACGGCTTGCAGCGTCTTGGCGATGGCTCCCTTCTTCAGGGCGCCCCCTTTCTGCAGGACCAACCAGAACACAGGGTCAGCACAGCTGTGCACGAGGAAGCTTGTCACTAGAGGTGTGAGCCTGGCCCCATTGAAGGCAATGGGCATTTTGCTATCAGACGCAAGGATGCAGGCTCAGGTCCCAGGTTTGGAGGCAGCATGAAAGGAGCTCATGGTCAGAGCAGGGGGCCAAGAGTCAGGGTGCTCTGGCACTTGACTAGAGCAAGGCTGCCCAGCAGTTACTTCCCCTCTCTGTGCCTCAGTTTTCCCACCTGCAAAATGGGTGTCATACCCAGTGGGAAGCATGGAAACAAATCCATGAGGGTAAAGCCCAATAAGCCTCTTCTAACAAAGGTGCTGAAGGAGTGCTGGGGTGCTCAACTGCAACTCCTACCAGACACTCATGCTGGTGCTCCCATAGTGTCAGTTCAGCCTTAGCTGAAAACATGTCCTCTTTCCCTGCTATTGCATTCCTGAATTCCCCAATGCTCTACTTCCAGTATTTGCAATCCTCTAGCGTTACATCAGCCTGGGGTTCATGTTGGCTGACAGTCACCAGAGTGACAACAACTGCAGCAGTCTCCACATCTGGGTCCCTAGCAAGAGATTCCTTTAAAGGGCCCGATCTGCACAGGGCAGAGGGTCAGCACTCTCTGAAAAGCAGGCCCCTTTAAAGGGCAGCAGCTAGGCGAGGCCCTCAGATCACTAGTCACTTTTGAAAATTTAGGTCTTCTCGTCCAGGACCTCAATCCCTGTGAAAGGTACTGTGTAAATCAATCATGGAATACAGCCTACTGGGGCAAAGAGAAGTGAGTGCCAGGGAAAGCCTGGGAGTTGAATTTCTCTCTACACTGATATAGGCCTGGCGATGCTCCCCCAGAAGTTGGAGGGTGCAGGGCTGAGCTCTGTGGCTTAAGCCCATCTCTGCTCCATAAGCCTGACATGGGCACTAGTAGCAAGGACCTCTCAAGGGGGCTTTCTGGCCACAGACACCCACTAGCAGGAGCTGGGGGCTGGAGTGAAAGGGAACAAAGTTGTTGTACAGGAGGCAAGGAACAAGGGGTTAAGTCCCCTTCCCCTGTTAAAATGGGCAGGTCCCAGGAGTAACAGTCACTTTTTAATGTTTTCCAGGATTTTCCACGGTTATTTCAGCTGAGACCTTGACCGAGCTGTGACTTTCCCCCTGCAGCACGGCTTCCTTCTGCCAGCTTGGCTGGTGCAAAGGGGCTGCCCTGCCCTGCCCCCCACCGGTAAATTCCCTCCATGCAGCAGGGCCCCCCTAGGCACAGAGACAGCTAGGCCAGCACTGCCGGAGCTCTCCCTGCCCCCACATGGGGGGCACAGCCAAGGTGAATCCTTATGATTCTGTGCCCTGCCACGGGGCACAAGTTAGGGTGGGCTTCCAGAGGGAGCAGCGGGTGCTGAACCGGCAGCCCCCGAGCAGGGGCAATGCAAACTGGCTCCCTTCTGTCCCTGCACAGAGGGGGGGGATCCTGCCCTCTTGCCATCAGCTACAAAGGATTTTACCCCTCCATAGGAATGCAGGGCTCTTCTGCCCAGTCCCCCTAAGCTAAGAGCCAAGGTAAACCCAGCGCAGTCAGCCACTCACTGCAGAGAGTTTGCCCAGCAAACATCACTTGGCAGGGCAGGTTCTTGTTGGGGTTGGCAGCCCCTGGAAGGGAAGGAGTTAACTTGTAACTGCCATACCCACAGAACCAAAACGGACCAGAGAGTTGGCGAGCAGGATGGCGAGCCTCACTCACCCGTACAGCCAGGGCAAATATACATCTCCGACAAAACCAGGGCGTCAGCACGGGGCCGTCGCTGCTGTCCACCACCGGGATGTGGCACTGCTGGTGGTAACCTAGAGGAGGGACAATCAGTGTACAGCAAGCCAAGAGCCTCCTGGGAGCACAGAGATTAGCTGCCCAATGAGAAGGCAGTGGTTGTGTGCGCACAGGTGTGGCACAGCCACAAACACACACAACAGCTGCCACTAATGATCATGGAAGGGGATTAAACGGTATCTCGTAGCCCCGACTGGATAACGTCGGGTTCTCCCTGCCAGAGAAAGGCCAGCCTGGAGCTCAGCACGCATCCAGCATTAACGACAGCTCCCCTGCAGTCAGCATATTAGAGCCATGGGAAACCTGGTGGGGTTCAATGAATCAAGAGGAAACATTAGCTGCATCCCATTCCCCGTAAACTTACACTCCCCATGGACACTCATTCACAGCCCCACTCATCTTGCCAATACATACACACCACACACACCCTCCATTCATCCCCCGCAAACACCCCTGCCTGTTACCCGCCCCATGCACTTTCATTCATCCTCCCCAAACGTACACACAGCCCCATGCAGCCCATCCCCCGATCATTCCCCCAAACGTACACACACTCTGCTCACAACCACACACGAAACGTCACAATACTCCTCGGCTGCTTCCTGGGGTTCTAACCTGTCTCACAGCGGTGCTGGGACCTCGAAGCCAACGGGGATTCTGCCTGAGAGTGGCCAAGCTGGGCACCTGGCTTTCAGCGACTACCACCCGTTTTCACTGTATGTCAGAGGGACACATGGCACCATACTGGGGAAAGAGCTGGCTCTGCTCATCAGGTACCCCGTATTAATAAACTCTAAGTATCCGCTTAGTGTAAAAAGGGACAAGCGGATCCCCTGCCCCTCCATCTTGATCTGCTACTCTGCGAGAAAAGTTCATTTTCTCCTTCCCTCCCGAACAACGACATTGTGGCCCTTCAGGGCCAGAAAACACAGAAAAACGAAAGCCACCGTCACTGCCAGGGTCAGCCAGAAATGTTGAAGCAAGGGAGCCATGCTCCCTCGCAGCACAGAGCCTGCAGGAGGGGGAACCAGGCATGCTGGGCCCCTCTCCACTTTGAGAAGAGCACTGGAATCTGAAGCAGTTCCACCATCCAGGGGGCATCACACTCCACCTGGAGCAGCACTCGTTCTTACCTAGACCACATTTTCCACAGATGAGGATTTCGTTCAGGGGCCCTGATGTCTTTCCCAGGCAGATGTTACACTTCGGCTCTTCTCCGGGGACACCAGCTAAAAAGAGAGCAAGGGAGCAGCAGGTTCAGAGATGCATGATGGAAATACCAGGGGAGGGAGGGGGGGAGACAGTCCGCTGGCAAAATTCTATTTCTACCCTCAAACACATATGCTCCACATTATATGGCTAAAGGAAAGAACCTGGGCAGCTCCTAAGTTCTTCTCCTGGCTCAATCACGGGCTCACCAGCAGTAATACCCCTACGTGCAGACACGTATGCAGGCTAGAGCCTAACCCAGAACCCAACCCAGAATCCCCTTGGACACCTGCACATGCTTCTGTTCAGACCCACTTTGGTTCATAGAGGAGAATAGTTTCCCCCAAGAAGGATGATATTTGCTTTTCAGCTAACATATGTTCCCAGGTCTGTCTGGGAGGGACATCCGTAACAAAGCGAGGCTTGCCGGCATCTGCAGAAACTCCAGCTAAGAACTGACCTGTTGGATCAGAACCAGCAGATTTTGTCTTGGCCCCTTCACTCGCCAGACTTGGCAAAACACTGAAGTGTGCATAGAGCTGAGCCAGAAAGCTGGGGTGAAAAAAACCACATCATTCCCATGACATGTGCTTGTGAAGATACGTCCAAGAGCAGGATAATTTATAGGGTTTTTTTGGCCTGTAGCAAAAATCAAGACTTCTGTACCAAGGCAGCCCATAAATTGGCTCTATGGGGCGGACTCTCATCTCACTCGCACCAGGGCAAATCCAAAGTACATCCATTGGAGCAATGGAATTGTACCGGTGTGAGAAGAGACGCAAGCTCTAGCAGCATTTATATATTCCGAGTGCAATTCCCGTTCACTAAAATAGAGTCACGATTTCCCCCTTTGTCTTTGGATCAGAAATAAAGTGGAAGGTTTAAAGACTTGCTCTTGTCTCAGGGAAGTTTCAAAGTCCTCCTATTTCAAGATAATGCTGCTAGGCCACATTTCTTTCCCTCTGTTTCTTATTGCTATGAACAGGTGCACAGAACTAGGATCCCTGTTCCATCCTTCATCCAAATGGATGGCCAAGTGCTTACCATACTGAGCGAAAACCAACTAGAGGCTTGATTTCAGTGGAAGCTCATCTCAACCTTTACTCATACGCACATTCACAGCCCACCCCTCATGAGCACACAATCCCCTGAGGGCAAATCCCATCACTTGCACACAGAGGGCAGGAACTGCTCCAGAGCAAACGAGTGGCCATAGTCCCAGCAGGGCACGTATCCTCCTTCACTCCCTGTCCTAAAACTGAGGTGTAAGGATTGCCAGAGGCACATCCCCGTTTCAGTGAAGATTAAGCTATTCCTGCATGTTTTGTTTAAAAAGAAAAATGTAAATGGCATTCTGTGGGATGAGCAGCGCTTTATAAATGCCGCTACTTATCCCAGAATAATTATCCTATTATTTAACCCTCCCCAAATAATACACTGGATCCTTTTCAGATTTCTACTGCTGCTATGAAAGGGTTGGTCTTCAGCACAGGGCAGGGGGGAAATGTCGCCCTAGGTGAACAAAAGGCACGAGCTGAGGCATCTGCTTTTTCTAGACTAGAACTATTCAGCTTCATCATCCAGGTGACACAGCAGCATGAGGCCAGTCTGATGGGACTGGGAGAGTGGCTACCTGCTGAACTCTGCATTGCCATACACGAGACCTAGGCCTGTTTCCTAGTTCCAGTCTCTCACTCCTTGGGCCACCAGTGGCTAAGGGTTCTCCAGGTACCAGACACACAACCCCCCGAGAGCAGTAGGAGACGTGCCTCACTAAAGAGCATACCCAGCCCTTGGGAAAATGCATTGGTGGCCTCTGTCGGGACTCCTGACCCGGCCTCGACCATTAGGACGAGGAATATCCCCCTTGGGAAAAACCCAGGCACATCGGCAAAATTCACAGCTCCAAACAAATGGAGCTAAATGATCACACAGACAGGACATAAGCCAGAGATAAGAGTCCTGCCACTGGGCATGACGCAAGCACCAGCCAGAGACAAACACAACCCAGTGAACCACCATTAGTCTAGCCAGAACATCCAAACAGTTCTTCCTCCTCCTAATATTTTCCAGATCACCAGTCAAACAAATGGCTCCAAGAGGTTAAAGGAATGTCCACTCAGACAAACAGATCATTTTCTGGGCAGCACTGAAAGGGTTAAAATGCCTTGTTTTGTTTTTTTTTTTTTGTTTTTTTTTTACGTGCACTGATGCAAATACATCCCACAGATCCCAGCAAGGTACATTTGGAGCCTTTATCCAGACCTGGCACATGGCACATCAGAAATATCAGCGCGTGAACAGAATGACTTTAGTGGCATTTGCACTGACCCCGTCCTCACGCAGCGCAGAGTGGGGCAGAAATCCTACGGACAGGGAATGGGGTGCTGCAAGAGGGGGACCGGTGCCTGGGCAGTAGGTTTCCATGGGGCGTTCACTAGATGAGTCTGGGCAGGGGAGGCGGAGTCAGGCTGCATCACACGTATGTTATACCAAAACCTACTATCTAACTTGGTACCCAGGCTCGGTGACCCACAGGGTAAAGATCCCAGCTCCTGCCAAATGAAGAGCCAGTGTAGGGCAGCAAAGGAGTCAGCTGGGAGCAATGGAAGAAGATGCCCCAGAGCTACCTTTGAATAAACAGTGTCCAGATCTCACGCAGCTATAGCCACTCCAGCAAGACAAGAGAAAAAGGGAAGTCGGGGGGGGGGGGGGCTTCAGGCCAACCTTAGGAGCAGACGCTGCTGAGCCCCTGGTGAGATTTGTCCCTGCCTGTTTAAAAAACCCCAGGGCAGGAGAAGAGACCAAAGCATCACTCACCATGCTGAATATCCTTCCAAAGGACCCAGTACTTGGAGTTATCTTCAAAGGTCACAAGACAGCTCTGTTTGGAGCCACTTACCTGTGCAAACAAGAGAGACGTCAGGTGCAATTTTACCCCCTTCAATTTAAGTGCGTTTTTAAAACTCACAACATTCTGACAGCTCTGCCACGGGAACTCGCTGCAGCATGTGGATTTTAAAGGAACATCCAGTTGCATTTTGTTTTGGTGAGGGATGCTAGACTAATAGCCCTGAAAACCAAAGCTGGCTGTGTTGCCACCTATCAGTTGCACAGGCAGCACCAGTGCCCACTCCTGCTGTGCAGCACCATCGAGAGATGAGAGAGTATTTCTTCCCACACTCATCCAGCCCTTGGCATCTCTGCGGAGGAGCCCACTAACATGACAATCTGCTTACCCTCTAGAAACTGGACTGAAGCTCAACTCATTTCACCAGCCATCAAATGAAATTATTTCTGGTCACCACTGACATGGGCTGGATGGAAACCAGCAGCCTAAGAATGAGTCCCCAAATCTGCACCCACTTGCAGAATTGGTCTTAACCCCACTAGTCCGGCTGTTTAGCATCTCAGCACAATCACTGGATGTGTCCCACTGACCCTGGATAGCTTTCACAAGCCTATTCTTCCTGTTAACACTTAGCCAGCATCTTCCATGGAGGGCTCTCAAATTACTTTACAAAAGTTGGCCGTGTGTTAAGGTCTTCCCCATTTTACAGGTAAGTAAACTGAGGCATGGAGAGATTATGTGTCTTCCAACATTACACAGGAAGTTGGCGGCAGAGTCAAGACTAGAACTTGTGGGAAATAAAAAGTACAAATGTTGCCATAAAATTGCACATGAAATACGTTGCTGGGATTTTTTGTTTCAGGTAATTTGATAAAAGGCCAACTTCCAACAAAAATATACAGATTCATGGAGTGAAAGTTACAGATACAGGCATTATACTGCCTGTATAATAATGCCTGCATCTGTAATTTTCATTCCATGCATCTGAAGAAGCGGGTTTTTTACCCCCAAAAGCTTATGCCCAAATAAACCTGTTAGTCTCTAAGGTGCTACCGGACTCCTCGTTGTTTTTGTGGACACAGACTAACACTGCTACCCCTCTGATTCTTCACTGCGTAAAGTTACTCAGGGATCCCCTTCGCTCGTCTCCTCACTGCCCCCCCCTTACCCCAGGCAGCAGCAGCAAGCCGTGGGAGCAGGTCAGAGTAGGTAGGGGAAGAGGCCAGAGGGGGGCAGCACCAGGGCCCAGGTGTCGGGCGGCAGGGACAGCCACGCCAGGGGAGACAACGCCTCTCCATGACTATTATACCTGCCGCCCATGCCCAACGTATGTGAAAGAAGCTGGTCTGGGGGGCCTGGAGAGAAGGAGATAGGACTGGGGACTTGAGCACGTGGAGGAGGAACTGCTCTTGGAGTCTGGCAAACCTCCAAACAGATTTGCAGGGGTCAGTACCCTGTGAAGCAAACTGCAAGGCTTAGCCTGGGAAGCCCTTAGGAAATGAGCCCAGGAAGGTTTGCACAGGTCCAGTGTTATCAGAGAACAGGGGGTTCTGTTTAGCTCTTTGGGCGAACGCATCTCTCTCTTTTTAAACTGGGACCTGAATCCAGATTTCAAAACACCCAAAGTTTGAAGGTACTTGAAGGCAGGGTTTGGGTAACTCCCATTATTGAGATATTGAGATTAGGATCTGCTGGGAGGTTCAGATCAGGATCCAGGTTCAGATTCCAGGGCCGCCCCCGCCCAACAAATCTTGGATCTAGGTTCTGATTCATGCACATCTCTGGTATATAAGTAAGTAACAGGGAACCGTGTCAGACTGCATAGAGCTTTGAACGCCTACTTTACCCTCTTGATCTTTCCAATGTAATAGAGTCCATCAGTCCACCTGCAGAGCACATACTGCCCCTCAGTCAGTTTGACCATCAGATCTCTGCAGCCACTCCCATTCGCAGAAGAGTTGACTGCTGCTTGTTGCAGGTGGCTGGCAGCTGCATAGACATCTCGGATGATTGGGTTGTGTGCGCCGTTCTCCATGAGCCTCAGCAGACACTGCCAATAAAATACACACTCAGTGACTTTTCCATCACAACATAGGGAAAAGCTAGTTCTGATCATGCAAACTCTCCAGTCCTGGGAGCCATTGGCACCAGTCTCACCATCCTTAATCAGGCGAACCTCTCACCCACTTTACTGGGAGTTTTATCTCTATAAGGGGGCTGATGTTGCAGACCTTATGCATATCACAGGATTATTGCTAGTGTAACCCACTCAGTGGGGCGTTCTGTTCCCCTATAGCAGTGTCAGGGCCACAAACAGAGGTTGATGAACCTTGGGCCACAAACAGAGGTTGTGTCAGCCTTGGCTAATAGCCACTCTTTTAGCTCCAGCTGTAGAGACGTCTGCCCTTAGAACCAGAGGGCTCAGTCTATAGTTGAGAAAACGTAAGTTATATTAGCCTTCAGTTAACAAAACCAAGGGAAAGGATAGACAGCTAAGATCATAATGAACAAAGTGAAGAGTTCTTCTGGTACCGCTCATTTCAGAGGGCTCCGTCAGGTCTGAAATACTTCGGCCAAAAGGCACGCGTTTGAAGGGTTGACAGAATTTACTTTTTATTTCTGTGAATTTTAATTCAAACATTTCTCTGCACTTCTTAATAAACCCCCAAATCCAGCAGCACCGGACCAGAGCGCCAGCATGAAAATTAAACTGACTATAAACAGAAAGTGATACTGACCAGCTGAGTTTCACTCCCCTAGAGAAGTGAAGAGCAAAAAGTAAACAAATGGCATCAAGTAAATTTGATTTTTAAAATACTTTTAGTTTTAATCACCATCGATATCATTAGTAAACACAGCTAAGACAACATCATTGAGTGACGTACGATTTTTATCTTGATACTGTCCCTTTAATTGCAAAACATACTCCTGCCTTAGTTTATGCCTTGGAATTGATTTAAAATATAAACAACTCAATGTATTTTACCCTGGGGACTTTGCACGCAACCATGAATACACCCTGCAAACTACCAATAAGATTTACAGCTTCAATGAGACAAATTTTAGTGGTTAGTGAGTCCCTCAGCTAAAGTTCAGGCAAGCCTGTCCAAATGTAGCCAAGCAAAGCAAACCCAGCAAAGATCTCTGGGCAACCACATCAGCGAGCTGCTACATGCCACTGAAAAATGCAAGTCACCCTCTGATCGGTTTTCATATTAAACCAGACTATGACATTAAGACCTGTTTCAGTTTCCCCTTAAGTCACTGGGAGACACCCACTGACTTCAGTGGGAATTTGGCCTTCAGTTTAGTAAAACAAGTACTATTTGTGCTATTATTCTGAGACAGACGGCAGGTACTAGAGTTACAGAGACAGACAGGCTAAAGCAGGGGAGGTCAGGGCTTTCGGAAACTCCCATCCACGAGTAGCGGGCAAGCTTCATTTTGAAGGTTTCTCTTCCCAACTATCTTAACCTCTTGAGTCCACAGAGCCAGGCTGGAAATTCCTAGAGAGCAGCCTCACTCGCTGTTGGTGTCTGTGCTCTGAGACAGAACCCGGAAGTGCAGAAAACATGCAAAAAATAACATTTGAATGGGAAAAAAAAGAAACTCCTTTCCCCATCCCTCACGCATAAATGTCCAGTTTCAGGGCAGAGGTTGAAGTCATGTATCCGTACTGGTTCTCCCTGCTCTAGTCTCACTGGGCCATTTGTGAAGTAAGATGCTACTCAAAGGGGAGAGGATGAGAATCCAGTCTTAGCTATTATTACCAGCTAACAATCAAAGGCAGCCTTCACTCAGGACAGGATCCCTTTGACATCAGTGGGAATTTTGCCAGAACAGGGACTGGAACCCCTAATTCAGTGTAATCGTCAGGATGATCTTTTCTCACACAGGCCCCTGGCATAGCCTGATACGCCCACGCAATGCAAGGCTTTCTGCGGAATCACAGGTGAGTCTAAATGGGTATGACTTGCACACCAAGTGGGCTAGAAGAGGAAGCAACAAACACCAGTTTAGATTCCCCCCTGGATTTGGCCCTATCCAAGCAAAGCTGGGCTACTCCTGGGAAATGGCACATTCCCAGCTTGTTAAATATTTGCTAGAGAGCAAGGCGCCTTTCCAGGCAAGACCAAGGCAGTCAGTCCCAAACTGAAAATACTCCCCTTGTTTTCCAGAATAATGGGTGGAATCATATTCATTTTCTCTGCATCTCAAAGAGAATATAACTAAGACAGGAAGAGCAGCCAGCCCAGGAACACCCGGTCTCTCCTGTCACTGAAGTTCAAAAGGAGTGTTTGCATTTGGGCCCCCATCCCCAGCAGAAATAAAAGCAGTGCCTCTGCCGCTCGCGCCAGGAAGTGAATATTTGAAGATGAAAAATCGCTGCCAGCCCGAGGAACGTCAGAGACTCTCCTACATTCCAGAGACATTAATCCCCTTTTCGGGAAGGACCTTGTGGCCTCTCCAAGGCAAAGCTTCCTAGACTAATTACTCAGCCCTGCAAAGGGCAGCCTCTGCCAGTGCTCAGATGGGACTCAGACGTGCACACACGGGGTGTGTGCCCAAAGCCCAGGCTAGGGAGCAGCCCGTGCGGTGACACGAGCCAGGTCCGGATAACTCCTATCCCTCACGGCTCTGACGTGCTTTGGGAAGTGACGCTGGCAGATCGCCAGCACCCCAGCCTCCCCTGCCTGCAGCAAGGGCAGGTTCATTCATGGGCACGGCTTGCCCCCCAGCCCTCCCTCGATGGGTGGGAAAAAGCATTAAGTGGGGGTGAGCGCCACATGTCCCAGCGCTGGGAGAGAAGGGGGCAGCCCTGTGAATTGGGGGGAGGGGGGCACACCCAGCTACACTCACACCCTCCCCACTTTCCCTTTCTCCACCAGCCAGGACCTCCCCACCGTTCTCACTGTGCAACGAAACTCCCTGCTGCATGACTTACCTAGGAGCCGGTCGCCCACAGAGCTGTGATTGGTTGATTCAAAAACATTCAAAATTAAATCCATTTTTTGGGGGGGCGGGGGGGGGAACACACGGTCCCGGCCAGCCGGAGTCAAGCGGCAAACGGGTCCCCAGACGGGGCAGGGGCGGATGCGGCACATACGAAGTCCCAGACACGCGGGGCCAAAGCTCCCGTGGAATAAGGCAGCGCCGCTGGGGAGGGTCCGGCGATCTCCTCTCTCGCTAACTTTCCTGCTGCGGCCAGCAGCCGCCGAGCTGCCAACGTGCCTGAACTAACAATCGCTCTGGGGCGAGGGGGTGGGACTGTTAATTAATCAACACCCCCCACCCCGGAGGAAGCAGGTTCAGCCCCTGGCGAGGCCCGGCGGGGGGGCATGTCAGGATCCGCCAAAGGACCCCCCCCAACAAAAATCCAGCTAAACCTACAAAATACAAGCAGTCGGGGGGGGGGCTCCTTCTCGCCCGGATCTCCAAGCGCAGACACCCCCCCCGAGCCGGCGGCGGGGGTCGCTGCAGCCCCCCACGCACCCACCCGCGGTCACCTTGCAAACTTTGCGCGAGCCATGGCCGGGGTCCGCGCCCCCCCGCCCCGGGCCCCCCTTACCGCTCCGCCAAGTCCTCGGGGCTCAGCGCCGGGCGGAGAGCGCTGCCCGCGGGCGGCTCAGAGCCCGGGGCGCGGGGTGCCCCCCATGCCGCCCCCGGCCGCTCCCCGGCTAGCAGCGCTGCAGGCGGCTGAGGCGGGGCGCCATCTTTTTCACTTTTTCCCGCGAATTATTTACGTTTTGCTTATGTAATTAGCAGGGGCCCCCTCCGCCGCCTCCGCCCGGCCGGCTCCCTCCTGCAGGAAGCCAGGCAGCGCCCGGGGCCCTGACAGCGCCCGCCGGCCGCATTTAAAGGGAACGTGCCGGGCAGGGCCGCGTGTGCCACCCGCACAGACCCGCGCCGCTGTCCCCTCGGACGGGCACCGCATTGTGCCGCAGAGCCACCCGCCCCCGCCAGCTGTGCCACAGCAGTGCAGACACACACACACTCGGATACACCTGTGCACACCCACAGGTAGCTACACCCGGAGCCACACACCGAAAGGCATGGGCACACACAGCTATGCATGCTGCAAACACACAGCAGATCTTTGTACACACACACAGTGATGCACACAGAAGTGTACAGAGCAATGGACAGAGGGAAACACACACTCGGATACACCTGTCCACACCCACAGGTAGCTACACCCGGAGCCACACACCGAAAGGCGTGGGCACACACAGCTATGCATGCTGCAAACACACAGCAGATCTTTGTACGCACACACACAGTGATGCACACAGAAGTGTACAGAGCAATGGACAGAGGGAAACACACACTCGGATACACCTGTCCACACCCACAGGTAGCTACACCCAGAGCCACACACCGAAACGCATGGGCACACACAGCTATGCATGCTGCAAACACACAGCAGATAGTTGTATGCACACACAGAGTGATGCACACAGAAGTGTACAGAGCAATGGACAGAGGGAAACACACACTCGCATACACCTGTCCACACCTACAGGTAGCTACACCCAGAGCCACAAACCGAAACGCATGGGCACACACAGCTATTCATGCTCAGGGCCCGTGCAACCATTTAGGCAACTTAGGTGGTTGCCTAGGGTGCTGGCATTTGGGGGGGTGGCATTTTCTTTGGCAGCAACCGCGGCGGCCGGATCTTCGGCCACCCCGTTCGCCGCCGGCATTTAGGCAGAGGGAGCTGGGGCAGGGGAGTGCAGGGAGGGCCACCTGCAGCAAGCAAGAGGGGCGGGGTGGCACGCAGGGGAACTCCCCATCCCAGCTGGCGCTGCAAGCCTGGGAGGTGGGAGAAGTGAAGCAGCAGTGGGGTACTCATGTGCAGAGCAGGGGTGAGCTGGGGCAGGGGGGGATGCCTCAGGGCTGAGGAGGGTAACTGCCACGGGGGGGGCACCTCACGATGGAGGGAGGGAGCTGCTGGGGGGGGCGCCTCAGGGTAGGGGCGCGGAGGGTGGCGCAAGGTGGAAGTTTCGCCTAGGGCGCGAAACATCCTTGCACCGGCCCTGTTCATGCTGCAAACACAGAGCAGATATTTGTACACACACACAGTGATGCATGCAGAATTGTGCCCAGCAATGGACAGAGGGAAACACAAACTTAGATAAACCTGTCCACATACACCCAGAGCCGCACACAGAAACTCTCAGTGCATTTCACCTAACACTAAACCAGCCTCTTCTGCACAGCTCTGTTCCCAGGGTCCTAATGCAGCTTTCCACTTAGGGGACATTCCCCTCATGTGTTCTGGAGGTGACTGGAACTTGCCCAATCTCTTTATGGCAGGACAGCTCTGAGGATTCAGTGCAACAGGTGGGCTGGGAATTCACACTTAGATTTACAAGACCCGAGGTATCTTTAAGCTACAGAGAAGATGGAATCAACTATAACCTAAGGCCAAACGTGCATTGATCTCACTGAGATGAGAGTTCTTCCAGTTCTGTTGATTTTAAAGTATGTTAAATAAAATAATGGCTGGTTTAAGAAGTAAAGGTGCAGCAGAAGAGTGCACTGTTTCAGCCGTCCCCTGCTGCGGCACCCTGTGTGTTTCAATTTGGGTTTATCAGAATTCCTAGAAATAGGTGCAACTTCCTTAGCAATATGAATATACAGCCCCAGACTGCTATAAATACTATTGTCGTCAATACCGCAACGAAGGATAAGGATTTAATAGGTAATGCGGATTTGCTATTTAATGGAAATCGCTGCAAAAAGCAAATATTTTCAGACACTCCCAGACAGCGTTATAACACTGACCTGAGGATATGAACTTTTCGTTATTGTTACAACATTTGCTCCATGATCAGTTAGCATGCAGCTATATTAAAAAATCATTTTAACTACTGAGTGTAATGGATGTGAGATGCCTTCCAGCAGAAGGCTGATTCCTGACTTATGACTTGATCCAAAGCCCACTGAGGTCAGTAAGTGACTTTATTGACTTCAGCCAATGGGCGTTAGATCAGAACACACTGAGTATATTTTTCTCCAATATTATGTATTCCTTATCACATTAGAGCAAATGTGTGCATTTAAAACAAATAGTTCCTGATTAAAATGACACAGGGAGAAAATTACATTCCCCCCCTGTATTTCTGTGATCTAAGAACTAATTTATAAAAAGTCAGTTTTTCTACAAAATACTGGACTGCAAACATTACTCAATGCAGGTGTCGCCCTTTTTTACAGGTAAGTATTGAATAGTGCGTATGCAGGAAAATAACAGAATAAGCTTTGTTTAAAGTTTCATAGAACTGAGTTACAAAGCTTCACAAATATTTATGATTTCAGAAGTTATAATAAAAAGACTAACACAAAGTACAGTAATATTACAGGCCATTAAACATCTTGGTGAAGAAAGATACCAAAGGAAGAGAGGGAAAATTAAACCCAACCTTCTTAATGATTAATCACATTTTAAACATAAGGGATGTAAAAACACTGAAGTCAACAGTACAAGGGATCAAAAAGAGTAAGCATGTTATCTATCGAACTTAAACACTGCACTATACAATTTTAAATCTAATTCACAGACACTTTTAAGACCTCACAAACAGCCTCTTTATTGCTCTTTTGAGAGACAAGAAATTCCTTGCAGTCATTCTAATCAAAAGATAAATATTTTTATTGTCCTCGGACAGCCTAGATTTGTAGGCTAGAAAAGGGACACAGAATAACCTAATGCAATAAACTCAGTCCTAAGTGTTATTAATGTCCTTCTCTAGCCAAAGTGGCCTTGGAAAGATCAGGAAAAATATGGATCCCACAATCAATAGTGTATATACAATAATCCCTTGCTTATTGTATGATTCTTTCCCTGTCTAACGCTGAGGCAAATAGTAAAATTACAGTGGAAGGATCATTCGGTATAGGTGGTAATGACAGCTTGTTGGGTAGCATGAGTACCACAGTGTCCAGAGAAGTGGGTAAAAATATATATGAGTTTTTACAAATACAGATATTAATTCAGAAATGTCTTCCCCTCCAGATACTTCAGGTAAGTGCCACTGCCCTAACAGTGATTGCTTTAAAGTAATTTTCAGAAATCCACATTCCTAAATACCTAAAGGAAGTCTCTGATCTCACTAGAATTGTACATTTGTATTTTAAGTTGTTCAGATTCCAATTCTCACTTTGAATTAAGTTTTCTCCCTGCTTCTTCTGTCCTGTTTTCTCTTGTGAAAAGTTCTGTCAGAAAATGCCTCCAGCTTAGAATCAAACACAGCTGATTCTCCCCTACAAGGTCCCTTGAGCAAAGTGAGTGCAGAGCAGGTGTGCAGTCGTAGAGCCTACTGCCAGAAGGACCCACCGGTGTATCTAGTTTGACCTCCTGGGTAACACAGGCCCCCAACCCTTACCAAGGGTAGGATACTACTGCTCTGACTCATTAGTGCTTCACACTCACTTTCAGGGATGTAAATGATTGCTCACACATGGCTAACCGGTACATCCTCTGCCCGAGTAGCCAGGCCTGGCAACTGGGCAACTGCATGGAGGGAGGACTGCAGAAGGAGGAAATTCTGCCCTCCCCTACTTCAGATTGCTAACTTGTTGAGGACTCACAACATGGAGTAGCCTCCATGCTTCCTTATGCACCTATTTCATAAAGGTTGGACACTGGCCAATCTGCAAAGCAGCTCACCCAGACCTGGCCCCCTCTTATCTCCTGCGTACTGCCACGCCAGGAGTCCCCTGGGAGCTGAACTCTGCATGACACTGTGGGATGGCATTGCCCCATGTGCCTGCTCCCAGAATCACGCCCCACCTTTATGCCATGGTGGCAGGGCCAGGATTAACCCCTAAATGCACAGTCTGAAAATGTTCAGCCGATGATTTTGCCAGTGAAACAATAGTAAAGTCAAGGGTAAATGTGGGTAAATGGAGTTTACCCACTTCTTATTCAGGGAATATGGTGTTTACCTACTTCTCATTAAGGAATAAAACATTTACTCACACCAGCTCTCCTGTGATAAGCAAATCATGGCTCCATTTGTTTTTTAACAATTCTATGTAATTTACTTATATTCTGTAGAAAGTGTCACCAAATCAAACATTGTTATTTGTTGGGAAGAAACAAAATGTCTCCTCGACGAGTTCAGATTTGATTCGTGAAGTTCCCATACCTATTGTAGTGCGTCTTCACATATTATTATTATTATTATACATACAAACTAACTGATCTTGTAATGATGCGGCACACCCTTAGGGCCTACCATACCACTGCCCAGCCTGGACCATAGGAACATTTAGTTTAGCCACTTCTATTTTTTAACCACTACACTACTACAGTGAAACATTTGAAAAATGAGAGAGGCTCACTTCCCCTGAATCGAATGCTCCCCTTTTGGGTACACAGGGAAACTGAAACATTAGTAAAACGGTCAAATGATTGAAATGCACAGTGAGTCATGATATATTAGCAGTGAGTCACAGTTCTGTTAAAAATAACCCATGAACCATATTCCTCCTCATGAAGGAAACATAACTGCTACTTTTACCACATTTTGTGGCTCGTATTTTGATCAAATGCAGGAAAAACTTGGCCTATTGAAACCAATTTTGGATCAGAAATTTTACCCCAATGCTTATTTCTACATGAGCTTTGTCAAGCAATAAACAATGTCGTTATAATACACTCCACCCTAGTTAATACACAAAGCCCCGTGTTTACGACAGCACAGTCTGTTGCCATGGATATAATTATTAATGTCACATATTCAACACTATAGACCAAATTCACCACTGGTGTAAGTGGGTGTAACTCTGTTAAAACCAATGTAATGACATCCAGTAACTCCAGCAGTGAATGACTGTTGAGTCCAGGAGATGAGGTGTTGGTTTGTACTTACGAAGATCCGTTTATGAAACACATCTCTTTGTTAAGTAGGAAAAGGGGGCCTGGAGAACCTACGTAACCCACTAGAACGGTGAGCACACTGTACAATGCTTAGTGATGTTTTCCTGGAAAGAAAGTCTCTCTGTCAAGGGAAAAGAACTTTGAGATACGTTTTCTGTTCGGTACCTTAGCCCCTAGCACAGATTCAGTGAAGCTATTATATTTGCTCCCTTTTTCTGCAGAGCTGCTTTGACCATGTCCCTGGTCAGACATTCTCGTTTCACTTGAAATAATTTAGTGAAGAGCTCATAGCAATTATTGAGCAAAACACATCAGCAAAGTGCATTCTTCTCTAGCAATAAGCCTGGCTTTTCCTGCTACTCTTTTTATCGATCTGCAGTAGGAGTGCCAAACTGCTTGTTTCTTTGACATCTGATAGAAAACAACAAGGGATGAAATTCCACCTCCTGTTTCACCGAGACCCATCTGTGACCGAGGGCAGGCTTTGTTGCCATGGGTAAAATCCTCCTATCAGTTACACAGGCGCAACCCTAACGAAGACACTTGGCCTGATTCTCCTCTCTCTTAAACCAGTTTCACGCCAGTGTAATTCCATTGATTCCAGTGGAGTAACCTCTGATTTACACCAGTATGAGAAGAGAACCAGTAGAGTTTTTATAATTTATGTACAAAACCTTTCCTCCCTTTAAACTGAGAAGCAAATTTGGTCCACTGAGGCTGATTCTGATCTCACACTGGAGTTATGCCTGACCTACTCCAGGGAGAGGAGAATTTGGCCCAATGAATTTTCTGTTTGAAATGGAGCTTGTCGAGCTGAAGTTGAACTGAAAGGCTTTGTTTCTCCTTTCTACTATGTCAGTGTAATTAGGAGTAACTCCAATGAAATCAATAGAATTGCCCTGGAGTCCCAGGCCCAGATAATGGGCTAAATCTTCAACTGGTGTAAATCACCAGAACTCCATTGGAATCAACAGAGCTAGGTCAGTTTACACCAGCTAATCACCTGGCCCCATACATGCTTATGAAGCCAAATCAATATTCCATTTGAAGGGCTAATGATGCTTCCATGCTGTGATACCTGCGTTAAAAAATGTTGCCTAAGAATCTTACTGTAAAAGGCTGGGTAAACAGCAAAGATGGCGGAAGAGGAGACTTCCAGGTGGAATGGCTAGATGTCCCATGGAGTTCCAGAATAAAAAGGCATATCCACATGGGGGTGTTGAGGATGTTAGGATTGTCAGACCAACGTATTCTTGTTCTGCCACGGCCTAGCTTCAAGGTAACACTCCGTCCCGGAACCCACTAGCTTCAAGGTAACCCTCCATGCTGACCTGTAGCTAGTGGAACAGCAGATGGTGGAAATGAACGAGAGGCAGAATGAAGCGGCAATTTACAATTAGATGAGGCATTTTTTGTAAATAAATAATTTTTAAAATAACTGGCTGGCAGCTCAGCTCAGTAACACCAAAGAGATTTGCAAACTTACAATAAAACACAGTGTTGAAAATCCCTTTTCTTCCCTTGCTGGTCCAATGAATAGTTGATGGTGTCAGTTGTAACCAGATTCAGAACCTGCCTCCTGTGACTGTAAATTACTGACGTGTTAGTATTGAATTTCCATGTAAAATGGTGTTTGCAAATTTTTTTGAATTAAGGTAGGGTGCATTGGAACATTTAATAAAAATTAAACAACTTGCACTGGTAGATCACTAGTCAGCAAAAGAATATCAGCTGGCAGTCTTTGTGCACCTAGAATTGCCAGTGATTTGAGTGGAAGGTGTTTTGCATGAGTAGAGTGTGCAGCCCAAGAGGTGTTGGCTCAAAATTGCCTCCAAATGTAAGTTTTATTTGGAGGATGCTTTTCAAAATCTTCTAGAAATCAGCGAATTTCTTTTTCCTTTTTGTTTTTCTTTCTGAGTAAATGGGAGTGGGAGGAGGGTTTATACACTGGTTTGTAGTCTTGGCAACCAAAGCATTAAGAATATTATCCTAGTGAATGAAGCCCAGCTACAAAAATGACTATAAACCAAAGCCTGATTCTGAGATATGATCTGTGTAAGTAACTTCCACAGACTTCCCTGGTGCAAGATCAGTACGTTGCAGAGTAAAACAGAACCCTGTAGGGTTAGCACTATATCCTATCATTTGTTCCCATTGAAGGCTGGACAAAGAAAGGCTGCAAGCCCATATTCCTACCCTTCACATCCACCTTGCATTAATTCACACCAATTTGAAAGTGCCATTTTTCTTTGGCAATTCAAGATTCACAAATTAGTAACACACTCATTGCACGTTAATACAACTGGTTACAGCTAATGTCATTGGCTCACCCAGACAAATGAAACATGGAGCAAAGAAACCCAGTTCTGGAAAATGGAGTTCGATTCAGTTTTCCTAGGCAGTTTGGTTCAGATCAAGTAACTTATTTTGACAGTCATTTCCCCAACAAAAGTGATTTTGTTGGATTATTTAACATTTGGTCTTGTTTTGATTTTCTTTGTAAATATACTTGGTTTCCTTATCGAGAAACTTATGAGAACTAGATGAAAATCAGGAATCTGTTCCAGGAAAACACAAGTTGGAAACACAGCCTCCTGTTTGGAATGCACCACTACTCAATGCATTCCATGTGGCCAGGGTAATGCAGCAGACATTGCTTCATGTACTACAGGACAGGGCGAACTGTTTCTTGTTTGAATCCTTTCAGATCAGAGTAAGCAAGATAGGGAAGGGCATATTACAGCAAAGGTACGGTTATAATTAGATCCAGTGTAGTTAAATCTGACATTCAGCTGTTTTTTGCCAGCTGTGCCTTTTTAAGGAAGACCATTTAGGCAACAGATTTCATGTCTTTTTACTGTTTATTTAATATGACTTTAATCCAGAGCCCTTTTTTTAAGACTAACTTTCTTTGTGTGCAGTTATGCAATTGCAAAAGACATGAAGAGCTTGTAAGTGCCCTTCCAGCTGTGCAAGGTTTATATTAGTGCAGCCGTTACATAATTTTGACATAGATACATTACGTACACGTCTGCAGTTCCTGTGCAAAGCTCAGAAAGGCCATTTCAAAATGAAAAAAAAAAAACAACAAACCCTCTTTCTGTTCCTGGAAAAGCCAGAGTAATTACTTGTGTTTAATAGGTCAAGTTTGGGAGGCTTCTTAGCCAATTCTAAGCTTGCTGTAAGCTAATTAATTAATTGTATTCAAGTATCACTTAGAGGCCCCAACCAAGATCACGGCCCCATCGTGCTAGGCACTGTGCAAAAGTATTTACAGTCTCTGCTCCAAAGAATTGAAAATCAGAACAGACAAGACAGATGAAGGATGGATTATGATCCCTATTTTACAGATAAGGCGCTCAGATGTGGAGAGAGAAAGTGATTCACCAAAGGCCACATGAGAAGTCTGTGACAGAGCCAAGAACTGAACACAGATATCCTCAGCCCCAGCCCACTGCCTTAAGCACAAGACCAGGCTGAATACTGATCTCACGCCAATGTAAGTCTGGAGGAACGCCTCTGAAGCCAATGGAGTCACTCCAGATTCATGCTGACGTAAGTTAGGTCAGACTCTGTATTAAGATGTCTTGCAGAGACACATGCTAGCACATGTGTGTCACTCCAGTAGCCATGTAGTTTCCAGGACTGGTAACGACTCAGATTTACAGATTCTCATTCTCTTTCTGGCCTGCAAGGCCACAGAGCAAAACCTCACTGCAGGCACAACTACTACATGCTCCACCTGTAATCTCATTGCCAGTGTTCTCCTGGCACCTAGTCTGGCATGGCGCTGAGCATCTTCAGCTCCCAGTACCATCAGGCTCAGACTCTCACTAGACTCTCACTGCTGCTGAGCTCCGACGTCTTCTCTAGGCCGAGCCCCATGCAGGGGAAGGGAGGTTATTTTCAGTCAAAGTGCAGCTCTGCTTTGCTTTCCCACCACAGCCAGGAGCAGGTTTTTCTCATAGGCTCAGATCCTCAAAGGTATTTAGGCACCTAAATAACTCTGAGGATCTGGGCCTTAAAGCCTGCGACTCCTAGTAATGCCCGAGATTCCTGGCCCCTCAGTGACTATCTCTCCCAGTCACAGCTCTCCTCGCAATGAAGAACTCATCATCATACAGGCCAGCTTTGCCCAGACAAGGCTCCGTCCTGCAGTCCAGACTCACGTGAGCTGCCCCAGTGAAATCCAGAGCAGGTGTTACACGTGCGAAGTTATCAGAGACCACACAAAGAATGGAGCAATTGGAGATCAGGGGCCTGCTCCTGCTCCCACCGAACTCAATGAGAGTTTCATGCTTGGGCACTGAGGCGATGGAGCAGGAGTGGCCATCTCCCTCCCTATAGCAGATTGTGCCTTATCTTACCTTTTCCAGGCTGGTTTTACCTCTCCCAAGCAGTGGTGCTTCCTCCCTGTTCCCTGGGGAGAGGATTCCACCCCTTTCTTTGCCAGGCCATCCTGGCTAGAGATCGACTGTTTCCCCAGTTGTAGCAGAACAAATCTTCATGCTGGCTAAACATGATTCTTCCCATTGAAACGGGTTGTGTCCACTAGGAGGGAGTCCAGGGGCTTTGGAAAGCTAAAGGAATGATGGACTGAAAGGGAAGCTGATCTCTGGAGGAGACATGAGAACACTGTAAGTAAGACAGGGAGGAACTTGGAAAGAACAGTTAAGTCTTCAGTAGTACCCCAGCGCTGGAGCAGGGAGAAACCTCGAGCAGCAGCTTGTGCTGTCCTGCCATTTGGTTTTAATTCATTATGATTGGATTTTTAATCTAAATTAATGCTTGACCTCAGGTCAGCCTGCAGGGAAAGTCTGATCCTGCAGTAAAGGAGAGCGCGAAGCAGGGGGTGTCCCTCGCTGACTGGGTTCTTGGCAGAGCTGTGTCTGCTGTCCAAAGGCTGGACCACAGCCTGGGATTTCTCTCTCCCCAGAACTGGCCCTTGGAAGAAGCACATGGTTTTCAGGTTATTGCCCCATTCCCTGACCTGCAAACACAGGCAGCAGTAGAGGTGATATGGGAAGATCATGCAAAAGTGAGCTCCGAGGGACCCAGGAGAGCTTTCCTCCCTGCTCCCTGGTGTGGGTTTCCCTGGGTATGCTGCTTAGTGTTATTTATACCTGGCAGATTAGCAAAGGATGAAAAAATAGTGGGGTGGGAGAAAGGAAAAGTCCACTGAACCATCCTTGTCTTGCTAACAGATTATCCCTCCACCCCACCAGTTCTCACATGCAGAGGGGGACCTCTGCTCAGGGTGGATGGGAGGGGGGGGAAATGGTACAAATTAGTGGGGCCTGATGGTCCGGAAGGGGGCCCAGGGCCCAGCTTCGTCGGCCCTGTTTAGCCGGTCTGCCCTTGCTGGGGGGCCTGAAAAACTTTTTCACTGGGGCCTGATCCCACTCTCGGCGCTCCTGCCTCTGCTCACAGCTCTCCCCTGGTACCTGCAGCCTGTTTATACCTTCCTTCTTGGTCCAAGAGCTCTCCGAGGGGCCAGGGAAGGAGCATGCTGGAAGGAGCCTGGCCAGAAGGCAAAGGGGGCAGGTGGGTAGAAAGTGCTATCAGCCCCCACCCCCTAGAAGAGGATTCCTCCTGCCCTGTGGGAACCCCTTGAGAAGGAGATCCAGGGGTAGCAGCCAGAGGTGGAAGCCCTGGCAGTGACCTATGGGCTCTGGGTACCAACCTCCCTGGTTGTAACCTCATACCCCACCGCTCTTGGTCTGAGAGAGCACTTCTGGGGCCTGGCAAAACCTAGCTACTTGGCCTTCTCCTGAGTGGCTGGGCAGGGTGCTCAGGCCTCGTAGGCTGGGAAGAGCATTGACATCTTTGCCTGTCTGTTTTGCACCACGGGGTTTGAAACATCGATCACTCAGGCCCCTGGTGCTTTGTGCTGGGCCCCTTGTACAGAGGAAGAAAATAAACTTAGCACTTCCCCTGGGTGCCTTGCCCGCCCCCAATCAGGCAGCCCCTTTGCAGAGAAGCAGGTGCTGCTGGCTATTCGCATCACTGCACTCCTCTGCCCCTCCAGCTGGCCTTTCCACTGCCAAGCCTCTGGCTAGCAAACCTGGTGCTGAGCCCTCAGTGCCAGGAAAGAGGCTGAACGATCCCTGCCATGTAGGAGTAGCCTTGCTACAGTGACCGGAGGACTGCGCCCCAGCACTCGCGGACACAGTTTCTCTGTATCTCAAAGTGCAACCTCAAATTACCGTTGTCATGTACCTTCTCCTGTGTCGCCAGCTCACTAAGCCTTCCACTCCCACCCCTACTTCCCACCCATGATGGACTTCTCAGTCCAGTGCAAAGAGAACCTGAGCAACAGCAATATACGTTCTTGCTGGTTACATAGCTTGGATCCAGACCTGCGAGTCTCTACGCCTCGTAAAACAATCCAGCTGAGCTTTTACAGTTATTAAATTGTCTGCCTTCCCCTCATGCAACTGAGGCTGGGATTAAGTCATCAGGAAACGTGTTGCATGAACGGAAAGTGAAGCACCTAGGTCCAGTGAGCCAGATTCTGTGCTGATTTACACCATGTAACTCCATAGCAGCCAAGGGCCATAGGCAGGGGACATAGGAGTGCAGGATTTTGCCCAGTGACATCTGATAGCAAGGCTCTTATGGGATTTAGCTAGATATGGAGAGCCAGCATCTTGTTGTATGAAGCTCTCCTGACTTACGCAGTCACGTCTGCTAAAAAACATTCCCATATCTCTGAAATTTTATATCATGCAGGGTAAAAAGGAAGCTAACCCCATCTAACTCACTATCAGTGTATGATGTGGAGACTACAAAAGTAGGCACAGTGGGAGCTGACTTCCTCCTGGATTGGGAAAAGTTTTAGCTCCTTTCCGATGGCATCAGAAAAGTATTTCCCCATAGATTGCTGAGAAGTTTCACATGTGCCCTAGAACTTCAGTGTTGTGACAATTCCAGCATCTGGACAAGACAGCAGAGCTGACAAGAATAACATGTATTGGCAGAGAGGTGCAGGAGCCCTGGGTAGGACAGCAGAGATCAGAGGGTGCTGCAGGTCAGGATAGAACTGCACTGGGGGGGCACTGGGGAAGGCAGTGGGGAGTCCTAGAACTGGAATAGCAGGGGGAACATCAGTCACATTTGAGGAGCACTGGCTATGTTGCTGGGGGCTACCCGGCCTAGAGAGTCATGGAAACATTCAAGTCAGGCTTGACATGAGCGGGCAGAGTTGTGCAGAGATCAAGGCTGAAACAGTAGAGGACGCTGTGGGCCAGACTGAGAAATGCAGGTGGAGTCAGGGCCGGCGCTTCCATTCAGGCGACCTAGGCAATCGCCTAGGGCACCAGGATTATTGGGGGGCGGCATTTTGCCGGGGGGGCAGCAGGCGGCTCCAGTTGACCTGCCACAGGCGTTCCTGCGGACGGTCCGCTGGTCCCGCAGAGCCGGTGGACCTCCCGCAGGCATGCCTGCAGCAGCTCCACCGGATCCACGGGACCAGCAGACCCTCCGCAGGAATGCCTGCGGCAGGTCCACTGGAGCCGTGGGAGCAGCACGCGGGGCGGCGAAATGGCCATGCGCCTAGGGCGCTAAAAACACTAGCGCCGGTCCTGGGTGGAGTTGGGGGGTAGGGCAGAGGGGGACTGGAGTAGAGGAGTGCTGTAGGTTATGACTGCGTGGGGAGGCTTTCTCAGAAAAGTGGGTCTGGCTCTAGCCTTCACAAGCAGCAAATTGACACCAAGAAAAGAATTGGTGGCCCATAGAAACTGGAGATGTTTAAACCCGATTAGCTCATCGGTTCATCCCCAATGCCAGTGCAGGATTCCTCCCTGCAATACATCTTCTAGTGCATTATCCAACCTAGGTTTAAAGGTGCCAGCCAGGCGAGGGGGCTCCCACCACTGGCATCAGCAGACTATTCTGCAGACTGATACATGTCACTGCCAAGAGGTTTTGATGCATTTGAGCTAAAATTTTCACTTCCTTTATTTCATCCCATTACTCCTAATTCACCCCCCAGTCCTACATACAATTCTTAACATGTCCTCTTCCCAGGGGTGCTTTGCAGGATACAAGTATCTGTACATGATTAGCCCTCACTTAGCCAAGTGAATCATACTTTGCTCTCTTAACCTTCCCTTCTAAATCATTCCCATCTGCCCCCTAATTATTCATTCTTGCTTTTCTCCAATCGCCTTCTAATTCACCAATATTTTGCTAGGGCCGAGGTGCCCAGAACTGTGAGCCATACTTCAGGAGTGCTTTCTCCAGAATCCTAGAGCACACCAACACCTCCTCTATGCCACATGATGGGAGGTCTCAACTCATGAAGCCCCAACTCAAATTGACCCTTTCCACTGCTTATATTGCATTGCAAGTTTGTATCCCAGGTGCTTCCTCTACTGGCCCTCATGGCTGCTTTCCAGTGGCTCCCTTCCACTGAATATTTGGTTCAGAGTATTTTTCCTTGACATATGAACCTTCCTTTGTTATTTCCTGCCTGTTTCTAGCCTGTCTAGCCCCATTTTGTAATTTCTCTGTCCTCACTGGTGTTTGCACCACTACGCTCACTCACGTTGGTAACATCTGTGAATTTCATTAAGGTGCTACGTGTCTCCTCTTCCAGATAAAGAATGTCGATCTTATCCAGGTCCAGACCTAACACCAACTCCTGTGACACTGCATTGGAGGCCTCCCTAAAACTCCAGACGTGCTGCTTATCATCACCTTTTGTTTATGATCCACTAGCCCTGACACTGCTCACTCCAAGCCAACTGGAAGAAATTATGCAAGACACTAGCAAACCCTTTGCTAAAAGCCAGACATGAGACACCTACCATGCCTCCTTCCAGCCACACTCACTTTCCAATTTTGTCAAAAGTCAATTTTTTTTAAGCCAGCCAGCAGATCTGGCAAGATTTGTTCTGAAAAAGTCATCACAGTCCATTAGAAAAGAAAAAATCAAAGAAATCATAAAATCATCAGGCTATTGCAAAATAACCTCCCCCCCACCTCTTTGAAACATAAAAAGCCATTCCCATGCCATATTACTTTGTTTCACTATGAAAAATAAAATGTTCCTTTGGCATTTTGAGTGTAACTGTGCAGAAGCTGTATGTTGTTGAGTTTGCTCTATACAGCTTCCAAATCATTCTATTTTTGTAATGTGTCCACCTAGCCTTTAAATGTCTATGCTATTCCTTCTGGCCTTACAAAGATCTCTATCCAAACAGTGAAACACTAAAAGGTAACCACTTATATAAAGGAGTAAATTAGAAGCTGGTAAACTGCATGCAGGTGAGAACCGTAATTCTTAGCATTTTTATAATACTTACATAGTATTTGTAACCATCAAAGAACTGTACAACTATGTTAATGCTGTGCGGTAGGTTTTATCCACAGATGAGGAAACTGAGACGGAAAGACTAACTGATTTGCTCAAGACCAAAGAGCTGGAGAGCATCAGAACTAGGATTAGAACTTAGGAGGTCCCATCCTGTGCTCATAGTAAAGTTTATGCTCCTGGAGTCTTAAAACAAACTATTGAACCAGTTCTTGAGAGTTCTAAAAAAAATGTTGCTAAGATACATTGTGGTTCAGCTGCTATTTCATTCCTATCTTTCCTTAGTGGAGTGGAGTATTTTGTGCTTCTTTGATGTAACAGAATGCTCACAGTCAGACTCCAAAGTTCCACATGACAAATGAGTGACAGGTCTTGACAACCATGATCTGCCTTGCCTCAAATCTATCGAAGCCAAAGAAAGAATGGACGGTTATTCCAATGATTCAGTCTAAAGTCCGACAGTGTTTGCTCTATGCTGATTTCCTTATAATGTCAAGCTATTACTCAGCGTTGTAACAGTGCTGCAGTTTCAGGGCTTGACAGTGGCAAATCTCTCATCAGTTTCTACCTTCTCTCCACCTGATTACACAAATATTTACCCCACATGGAGATTTCTCACCTCACCACTGGGGTCAGTTCTTCAGCTGGTGTTGATCAGAGTTGCTTCATTGATGTCAACGGAGTTGTTACAATTTACACCCAAGGAAGGCCTGACCCACAATATAATGAATGCCTGTTTACGATATTCTTGCAAAAGTTACCCTGAGGATCTGCGTAGTCCCACAAGCATGGGATGATATTGGTCTCGTTGCTTGTGATTTTTAAATTCAGGATGCACAGGACGCATGCTGTAGAGGCCACACTTCTACAGGCCAATATTTGCCAGCCATTAGAAGCCACAGCTTGATCAGTGCTGAGAGGTTAAACAGTAAGTACATGCTGAATACGCAGCCTGATAGCTTTTCCTATATGTTAAGTCCAAGAGCACACCCCACTTGGAAAACTGTAACTAGAAGTCAAATTAGAACTAAAATGCTTCAACAACTAACTTGTAAAATTGTTTTAATGGATAAAAACTGAAAAATACTCTGGGCATTAATTTAACCCCCCAAAATATACCTCTGGAAAAATAGACATTGAGTTTATTGAGAGAAAACACACATCAAACCCTAGAAGCCTTGTATAACCTATTTGTGCATTGCTTATATGTGACAATTGATGACGTATTAAAAGTTGATCAGCACTTTATGAATGAACCTGGCATGAACTTCATGTAGTTAGAAGAAACTGGAGTCTTTTAATGTTCTCTCAGAGTTTTCATGGGCTTGTCTAGGAACAGATATTACTGAGCATCTCACTCCCATCTCCCACGCTGCTGCCATGAATTATATTGTTTCAGCCATTACAATCAGAAGTGAAAGTATTTAATTTATTTGATTTCTTGGGCCAGGCTATCCTGCTCCTGTGGTGTGAAGCTGTGGAAATATTCATGTGGTTTTTTGGGGAAAACAGGTCAAACAGCTGACCATCAAATGTCCAGAACACCAGACATGTTCTTCCCCAGCTGAAGTGAGGCAGGGTTAGGTCTGGGCATGAGTGGAAAGTTTCACACCACATGAAACAGGCCCCCTTATATCTTGACCATCACCCTTCTAAGTGGGGAGTAGCGGCTGATGCTCCCTTGGGGACTCACCCCCTGACCTCTCCCTACAAAAGCACGCAGAGAGCCATGGCTGAGTGCCACACATATGGGCTCCCATGCCACGCCCCTGCCCACGTCCATTCTGTGGGACCTCCACATCCACAGAGGGGAGGGGTCAGGGTGGGAGGCAGCCGGATTTGCCTCTACAAGCAGGTTCCTTTGTCTATTCTCATTTATATACCGAAACCTATGGGGTTGCTTTGGTGTGAGCAGGCAGAATGGATGGCCCCGCTCCTGCAATTTGCTCTGCTTCTGTTTGATTTAATCTCCAATCTAAAGTAATTCTAGGCTAGAACACTCACTATTTATGTGATTTGGAAAATCAATATAATTTTTAATAATAAAATCATACAAGGCAAAGGCACAGAAATTCCAAATCACTCATTCTCTGTCCTTTAGAATCTATTCTGTCACATGCACACGCACAGGTCACTTTGCTGTTTCTTTTCATGCTGACAGCTGTACAAGGGAAATTTTTAAAAAGCGAAGCATAAAAAGGCAGCAAATCCTTCCTGAGAAATAATGGCCAACTCTACATAAAAGCAGCAAGAGCAGCTAATTAAAAAGCCCTGGTGCAGAAGCAGATCCCTAATCAGTGAGGGCGAAGGAAGGCTTACACAGGTATGGAGCAACTTCAACTCCCATGGCAACCAAGCAGAGCTCTGCCATTATCTTAGTCTGCAGTAATTCTTGTAGGATCAACTGCTTTCCCCTCCCCCTCTGCTCCCACCACCCTTTCAGTCTGCAGCAGTAGCAAGGAGGTTCTTAAAATATCCTGCTAAAGCCAAAGCCTGCAATATTCCTCCAGGCAGCACTCACGCTGGACCAGTGTCTCCTCTCAGTTCCACCAGAGCAGCTATATTGATGTAGGTGGGGTTACAGATTCACAGGAGAATGCAGCACTTCTTGGGTGGGGAGGGGTGTTTGTCCCAGTAATGATTTGTGGGCCGCCTGCTCCCCTACGTGCCCGTGGCCTTCAATCTGAACAGGAGGCATACAGGAGGGGAGACAGCCATTCGTGCAGCATGCTTTCCCCTCCCCCTCAATGGACACCCCTCTCCAGGGTGCTGGCTCCTTGGAGTTGGAAGGGGCACTGCAGGTAGCTGGGATCTCCTGGGTCATTCTCCTCCCACCAAACCTGTCGGGGAACGCGTGGAAGTCTGTACACGGTCAGTCCTGACAGAAGCTGGTTCCCCTTACACTGCTGAGTAAAAGAGAAACAGAAGCAACATATAACCCTTTGTAGCTTTCCTAGAATTGTATTAGCTTAGAAAGACACAAAAGATTTCTAATATTTAAATGTATCCAATATTGCAGCAAATAAAAATGTTCCATGATGGACAACACCCTCCTGCACACCAATATCCACCAGAGAGGAAAAGATGGCCTGTCATTAAGGTACTGGAATGGGACTCTGGAGATCTTCTGGGGTTCAGTTATCAACTCTGCCACTGACTTCCTGTGTGACTTTGGACAATTCACTTCATCTCTTTGTGCCTCAATTCCCCAGCTGTAAAAGGAGGACAACACCACTTCCTTTCTCCCACTGACTCTGTGTCTGGTTCCTTTAGATTTTAAGCTCTTCAGGACACAGACTTTCTGTTCGTATGTGTCTGTGCAGTGCCGAGCATAACAGGAGCCTTCCTTTGGTTGAGGCCAGTTGGGGCTAGTACCATATAAATAAATAATGACAATATGGGTGCTGAGTTGTGTCTGTAAACAAAATGCTATAACAATAACTGTCAGTCAGTTGCTCCCCATTTTTTAAATCAACCCACACATTTTTAGAGATTAATTAGCTTTATTTAGGAAATAAATAAACAGCATGAAAATATGGATAGCTGATGTAAAGACTCCATTTTCTAAAATTACACAGATAATTACAAAGAGTAATTTTCTTTCCCCACATACTACTTCACAGCGGTCATATGGACTGATATTATAGGAAAAATACTTTTCTGCCCCTAAAAAACATTTTTAACATGCTTGAAAATATTAAGCCTAGAAAAGAGAGAGAGAGAGAGACAGAACACCCAACTCCTTCATAAGCAAGCTTATTCAGTTATTTGTCTGTAGTTTTTGGAAATTTGATATTTCATTACAACTAATTATTGAAAAGGGCACTGTCAAGATAAAAACAAGGGATTTGAAAAATCCACCCTGGGTCAGGAAAAACGCTTTAGATTATTAAGAGTAAAAGAACTTTTCACCATTTTTGCTGCATGTCTAACTATGGTTTGTATTTCAGCTTGCACAATAAAAGCAGACTAACAGTTTCACCTGCTTCTCACAAATCAGGCACCGCACTGGGGGATTTGGGAAAATATTTAACCTTGTTCCTGGAAGCGGATCTAATTCAGGATTGGGGGCTATATTATGAACTCTGTGCCCCCTGCTGCCCAAACTCACATGTTAGGGTGCTGACAGTATCTCTTTAAATATTTTGTTTTGCATCTGAATTATCTGATAACCATTTTCTGCAAGGAGTGAATTTTAAAATAAATTTCTATAAAAAGTAAATGGCTCAGATTTTCCTCACAATATTAACACAAGTTGTTTTTAATTACAACTCAGCGCTATTTTTTCTTCCGCCCTTCTGCCACGTTCCTAAGCACGACCAAAAATTCAGCACTTATAGGTAGTATTTTAAAGTCCATATTTTAAAATAATCACGTCAGCCAGACTCAGTCCTTATAAATCCCATGTCAATCAGCACTGCTGGTTTACTGTGAATGAAACAGGCTATTCCACAGTGGCTCCAGAACGTCTTTCATTGTAAACTTCAAGTCTTGAAGCCTTTTAATTTACTGAATACGGATTTCTCTGTGGAACTGAGTCACAAGATTAACTGATAAATGCATGACAACTTCCAAGCATCCCAAGTGCAGAGATGCTACTTAGCACGTGTAACGTGTTACGAGAAGTGGAGGTTGCAAAGAGATTCCATAGGAATACGTACTGGAGTGTTTTAAAGGCTACAGTCTGATGTGCTTTGGCAATTTGTTTTCTATACTCTATTCAAAGATCTATTGTCCTCTTAACAAACATATATAACGCCTGTCAGTGACAAAGGCAATTATGACCCTACATCTTGGAGTGCAGTTCATACAATTATATAATTGTCGGGCTGGAAGGGACCTCAAGGAGTCATCTAGTTCAATCCCCCCGGGCTGAGGGAGGCCTAAGTATAGCTAGACATCCCTGACAGAAGTTTGTCTAACATGGTCTTAAATACCTCCAAGAATGGGAATTCTACATCCGCCTCAGTAACCTCTTCCAGTGCTTAACTATCCTTCATCATCCTGCACTTCACTAATACTATAAATAATGCACTGTCTATTAAGGCGTACTACACTGCTCTTTAGGTCGCTTTAGTGAAAACTTGACTTGCAGAGTCCAGAGGCACTTTAAAAATCAGCAACAGAAAAGATCCATTAGTTTAACTATAGTCCAGTCTCCTGCCTGTGCCAAATTGTTCACTAGAAGATATTGGTAAATGCTAGTTTCCAATGACTTTGACATGCTTCTCCTTCTGCTTTGCAGCACAATTTCCTCTCATTCTTTGAAGATTTCAAAATCATTGGCATATCTTTGGAATTACACTTCAGTATTCCAGCATTTTCCTTCACAATCCCTGTCCATTGGATTTCCCATGGAAGAGGGTTAAATGACGTCAGAAAGATTTTCGCAACACTTCTGACCTATACGGTAAAAGTTAATTTCCACAGCCCCATGGATGTAACAGGAGTGCACTGCAGTACCAAGCAGAGACTCCTTTGCTGTGGCACCAGGAGGGTCGCTTGCAGTATTTGGGCTTTCAAACAATTTGACAGGGACATGAGTTACCACTGCAATCTTGTGAGTTACAGCATCAGTCCAAAAATAATTCACTGCTCTGCAACCTATTGGAGAATTGCAGTCTCTCACCTTCTCTTCCTCATCTTACATGGAATTGTCTTCTCTGTTTTCCTGGCTAATTGCTACCATGTAGTCATTCTTCTTCCATCACTGATGTTTTGCTCCCTCACTCTGTTCTTCTCAGTGTCCATTTTACAGTTTGCTCTCAGCAGGGCGTAACTGTAGCTCTGAGAGGGTCTGTGAACCCACGACAGGATTTAATCAGTGGTTAAAGTGTATTGGGTTCAAAATCCTCTCAGTGTCCACCGGGGCTAAACTTAAACACATGAGTAACTTTACTCATGTGAGAAATCCTATAGACTTCAAAGGGGCTATTCACGTGTAAAGTTACTCACATGCATAAGTATTGGAATAAGTCCCAAGTGCTTAGACACTATAGTGATCGGTGCTACAGAAAACCCTAAGATAAACAGGCTGCAATGCTAGCATGGTTTTGGCTGAAAGTTCAGGAACTCATGCAACAAAAGCAAAAAGAATTGCACTGAATCCACCCAGAATGGCCCGTAAGAAGAGAAAGCAGGGGATGATGAGGCTCTGAGGTTAGGGGAGCAGGGATGGAGAAAGAATGGGGTAGAGACAAAGGGGGTGTTTGTAAGTTTCTCTTTGGGATAAAGGGTTGTATTTCAACCCTACATACGTATTATATAATAGCTGCCAGCCTTCCCAGCTTTACAATTTTTGTTATTCATTCCTTAGCTTTATTTAAAAAAATAAATGCCACAAACTTTTCTAGTGAACATTTTCACTGCAACATTTTAAAAATTACTGTGACCTAAAGGAAGGTCCCACCATCAGAACACATTAAAAAATAGAGAAAAAAGATAAAATAAATAAATACTGTATAATAAAGTCACTTGCCCTGGAGTTTCAGAAAGTGATGGAGCACTTAAAAAACCCCACAGATGCAATTTATCCGCTGCTTTAACTAGTGGATGTGGGGTTCTTGATGCAAGCAGGAATGTGTTGAGGGTCACAAGGGGAACTCCCTCTTCTCACCTACTAGAGTCAAGCTCCTCCCTTTAGTAAGAGCAAAGACGTACTCACAGGATGCAACATCATGATTCATATGACACAATAAAATCTGGCTGAAACCAACAATCACATGGCTAATGTGCAAGAATATTTCTACAGTGTATAAAATAAACACCAAAATCATATCATATAGTGCAAAGAATTTAAGTTGTGAATATTCAGCCACAACCCACCGCTTTTGAAGTTACACACCCATTTATGCTAGCTGATGCGTGTGTCTCTATGTGTGACTGACTGGAAAATCTGAATCCCAATGCAATGACAGACAGAATACAAATCTCTGGGGAGGGTACAGCATACTCATTTCTCTACAAAGGGTGCAGAGTTAAGGCTCAGCCTTCACCTCTTTCTTTCTAGAAGTCGGGCAATCACAGGAGCACAAGAAAGGAGCAGGGACTATGCTCCACTAGGAATCTGGTCAGCCCCTTGGACATGTGTGAAGAGATAGGAGTGGGCATGGGGGAAGAAGAGGCATGCTCCTTCTACCATCCCCACACGTGCACCTGTGCTGGGACTGACTAGATTCTATCTCTCAGTCTGGAATTTAAGAGTATCAACTGAGTTTTTTTAAAACACTATTTTGATCATTTCCAACAACATACCACTTGCACTGGTGGCATGAGGCAATGTGCCTAAGACACTATGGAGAAAGTAAACACAATGGGTAGATCTGCAGCTGGTGTAGATGACGTCAGTGGAGCTGCAGGATCTGACTCACTGGATTTTGTGTGGGCATGAAAATACACACAAGGATTCAAGCTGAAGGCTCTCCCTAGACAGACTTTCCATGGGTGTATTGGCAAGTACCCTTATTCCAGGGTTTATGAATTTGTTTCAATAATACACTTAAGGAAAAGTGTGTCTTCTCTGACATAGGCATATTTGGGTGACTGTAATTTGCACAAAGGGAGGAACATGGGACAGCCACTTGCAACATTCATGTCGCTCACTGGCCTTTGAAATGAAGCAGAAGTCAGATCTGGACGAAAAGCATCAATTACATGCTCTCTGTTGTTTTGGTCAAGCATCATAAACGTGACCTGAAAAATAATTGAGGGAAGACAGGAACAATAATGATTTCTTGCATTTTAAAACAAACAAACAAAAATCAAAGACACAAAAGCATTCAGACCCTGTGCATTTTGACAAGTGCAAATGTGCTACAAAAACAGCTGGATGCTCTATCGAAAACTAAATGCAAACTAAAACGAATGTTTCCTAGCTGGCAAGGTCAGCTAATGAGAACAAGGGAGATTACAATGGTTCCTAGCTCAAATGTTTAAAAACTTTGCTACTTGTAAAATAAAAGGAAGTCCAAAATTCTGTCTAGGTGGAGAATTACAGGATGCAAAAACTTTCCTTCTTCCCCCCTCTCCTGACATTATGAACAATAACACATGAATTTTGTTAAGACTGTTAAAGTAACTCTATTATTGTGGTTTGGATTTGAACTAGACAGCTCAACTTGCTGTCTAGGAGGGATGAACAAAGTAAACAGTCTAGAATTTCCTCTGCTCATTATTACTTTTATTAACTTACTGTCATTTAGCTTGAAATATAAAATATAAAAACAGCTTTTAAAAGTGATATGAATTCTGAAGGTTTATTCATTATTCTCCTTGGCTGGTTGGTTGGCACTATGGTTATTTATATGACAGGCTTACAGAACTATTGCTACATCAGAGTCAATGTTAAAACAGGGATCAGAACCACATTAAACTTTTTCTCTCTTTCCTTTATTATTGTTGCTGATCATCAAGCTACCTGTGCAACTCGGGAAAATAAGATACAGAGTAGGTAAGGGACATGCCCAAGAGCACCCAAAGGCGCAGATGGAAACAGAACGCAGATCTCCTGACTCCAACTCCTGTGCTTTAGCCACTTCCTGTACTATTTAGATATAGAAATGATAATGATACGCTTTGGCTTAATCACAGACAAAGCTTTAGATAAAACAAACCCAGAGTTTCAAGATATAGTTGAGATTCTAGGTTCTTGCAAATGTTACAGAGCAGAAGCACGAAATCTCAATAGGAGCAAATCTCTTTGGGTACAATCCCAGTCTGTTTTAAGATGAATTCTGCCCCTGATTACAGCATGGCTTGTAGTGATAGGAGAGGGGAATGAAGCAATGCTTCAGCTCCATTGAACTCAGTGGAAAGACTCTGCCTGACATCTGTGGGAGCTTCTAATGTGGGATCAGGTGTGAAGGCTGCTTTACCCTTATGTTCTACGCAGCAGAAAAAAAAGCTGTGATACCTCACAGCAGAAAAACCGGTAAAGGGGAATTAAGCATCTCAGCATTATGAACACGAGAAGTATGTTCTTTTTACCTTGTGTTTGAAAGGCCATGGAAGCAGAGCATCATACTCCCCTTTCATGACAACAAAGAAGAGAGAAACATGGGTTCCTTTCCCTGTTCCGTCGCCATTCAGATAAATCCTCAGACAGACTTTGTAGCCATATTTCGCAGTGTAGAAAGCTGAAAATTAGAACTTGTGGTTAGTCAGGCCAGAGCCTATCAACAGTCTCTGAAAAAATCTGTTTTCCTAGGCTCTCACATATGCAAAAGGGTTAAAATGCAACAGGTGCTCTGAGACCAGGGTGATGAGCATGGCAGACTAAACAGAATACCCTGTGGATTTCCAGCTGCAAGCACTGAAGGTCCAGTCCTTTTAATGGCTCATAGGTTGATGAAGCTGATCTGTAATTACCCACAAGAGCGTGTTTTATCTAATCACTTCATTTCTTGGGGAGAATGACTGCAGTGGCCACTCAAGACATTCTCAGAGTGACATCAAATGATTTTACTTGGGATGAAACAATGCAGATCCAGCAGATGTCACTGTAACTAGCAGCAGATAGAGGGCAAATAAACTGAAATGAAAGCCATGTACAGCAAACAGCGCAGCAACATAAGAACTTGTGGGCAACATTAGGCTGCACAGCATATGTTTCACAACCACTTCTTAGATACTTTATTTGACAACATCAAATCCAGCACTGTCCATATTATTTTTACCCTTTTATTTTCTGAACTAAATACTTCTAGGCCAAGTTTTTCAACTGGGCTAAAGTGGGGCTTCCCTTTCTACAAGTCCAAATGGGGCCCACAAAATTCCATCAACATTGCTTTTGCCAGCCCAAATACCAGCATTCATATCATTAAGCAACTGACTTGTGGCTGTAATTCAAACTGTTTCCAGCCCCACTGCTATTATTTGTGCCCGTGGCGCAAGAACAATTTTTTGCAGCGGAATTTTAAAAAAACATAAATCCCATTTCCACATATGCATTGCTATGGCTAACAGCATGCAGAAGCAGTTGTAGGTACACTAGAGAAGGTCAGCATACAGGTGCTTTAGAATTCAGCTACAGTCAGACCAGTGACACTAGGCTGAAGTAGCCTCTGAAGAGTGGCTGGATCCACACAGCTATTCATGGTGCACATATCCCAGCATCAAATATGGCTGCTTGGCTTACGCACTTGGCACTGTATTTTGGCCTTTGGGCACCCTTCCCTTACAATCATGAGGTAGAGAGGGTCAACTATAACTACAGAGCAGAACTTGCCTTGTATTATAAACAGACAGAACTAGTGTGTCCTTTTATAAATAATGTCTTAGATCTGGGTACTATTTTAAAGAATCACTGGTCAAAAGAGTAGATAGGAGCATCACTCTTGAGGCATTGCTGGGTTTTCAAGAGCTAGATTTTACTAGTGTGTATACTTGATGTTTTTTACCTGGAGAAAACAAACTGACTACTCTTCCAGTCACAGAGTCATGGTACTTTCTGTTGACATCTGTAATTTTCCATAAAAAGACTCCATCGTAGGAAGCTTGTTCGAAAGACTGGAGACGCTTATGGAGTTTGCTCAGGCCTGCATCTTTCTGTGTCAGACATCGGTGCAGCTCTGTAATCTGAAAAAAAAAAATGAAAAAAAAACAATCCCTGTTCAAACCCACTCTGTTGTCTCTACAGGACCTTCTGCTACAGAGGCAGTTCAATAATGCAAGGACTCTCACCTGTGCCCTCACACTATGGAGAGTTGTGCGTGTGAGCGCGCTTTTAAAAACACCTTGATAAGAAATTTTTAAAATGCACAATGTTAGCTCAAGAGGATCGTACTGTATCTGATCCAAGGTGCCTTGCTCTCTTATGATCTGAATCCAAGAAATGCTGAGCACCCATAATTCTCCATACCTTTTAGGTGCCTAAACATGGGTTTAGAGGTCTACTTTAGAAACCAAGGTTTGAAAACTTTACCAAAGCTATAGATGGAGTTTTGGAGATGGGATTAGAACTCAAGAGTTCCAGGCTCCCACTCCTGTGTTTGGACCATGCCTACCCACCCTCCATGATTTTTGTGCATATGTACTCACTACACAAACTGTACACAGACACACAGTCATAATAAATGTTTACCTTCAGTTCCAGACTTTGTATTACATCTTGATCAAGTCCACTCTTCCTCCGAAAGGCTGCGATCTCTAGGTTAGAGGTCTCCACCTCCTTGTTGAGCACCGCCACAATATTCTCAAACACGTGCAACTTGTTTTCCAGCTCAGAAATCACTTTCTCCCTTACAAGCTGTTGCAGAATTGACTCTTCCTCACAAACAGATGAGCCAGGAAAACAGTCCACTTCCAGATCTCCACTGACTTCCAGGGCCCCTTGGAGCTGGAGATCGGAGACTTTTCTTTCCAAACCCTTCACTTTACACTCTGCTGTGGCTAAGTGTGGGATGATGCCATTTGCAGCTCCACCAACAGGGCACAAACTGGCCCTCAGTTGCTTTATATGCTGCAGCAGCATCATTAAGTGGGTCCCCACTGCAGACTTCTCATGCTCTTTTGTCTTCTCTTTGCTGCCCTATTGGGAGGAGAAGACGCTGTTATTGAACTAAAATAAATGACTTAGGGCCAAATCCTCATTTAGCCTTTAGTCAGGCAAGATGCCCATCAACTTCATGGGAGTTGGGAGATAAACCTAAGTAAGGCCTTCAGGATACAGGCCTGACTCCATAGCACCAGATTTCAAAGGAGAGCAACCGGCTGCCTAGCTCCTGGACGATTGTGTGTGTATGACATGTATGTTACATTAACAAGAAAACAGTTGTTCAAAATTCCTCCACTTAACAAGGTGCTATGCAAATAAACAGCTAGATTCTCAAGTCGATCAATATTTAACACACGCACTGCACACAAAATATATGAGACATATCTATTTACAAGGCAGTAAGAGCACACTAAAATCCAAAGCAGATTTTAGAAACCAGTTAAGGCTGTGGGGGATACAGTGACCTTGCAGACACTGTTTGATACATGACAGAATATCAAACCTGATATAGCTGGAGAAGTATAATTACAGAACCATCCCATTTAATCTGAGCGGAAGATATGCTGCAGGGGAAAAAGTGTCCCCAGCTGAATTTCACTCCTATGCATTGTGACAGTCAAAAGCCAGTTCCACACCCTTCCCTTCTTTTTTGCCAGGAGAGATTAAGTTTTATCCCTTTACCAAAAAAACAAAACAAAACAAAACCAACCAAATGAAACCATCCTTGGTTTAGTGCCTTGGCTGGTTCATGCCAGCAGCTGGAGTGTAGAGACTGTACATTACTGGAGACCTTCCAGAATAGGAGCAGGCGGCATTTTACTCACCCTAAATGAACAGCCAATCTCAGAAAACCGACAACCGTCTTTGCTGTTCAATGGCGTTGAATGGTTCTGTTAAAAACAGCCACAAAATAATAAGTACTAATTTCAAGGGTTTAATTATTTACTACAATCCACTAGTCCAGATCCTCAGTTGGTGTAAATCAGGGTAGTTCCATTGAATCTCACTGAGGATCTGGCCCCACCCTGTATAGCAACACCAAAGGTAATTCATTTACATACTGCCGGCTAAATCACCAAGTCCTGATCTGATGACCAAGTGATTTTGTCATGCACTGCCATGTGTGAGGCCTGGGTTCCATCTCTAGTCACCCGTGTCCTGAAATTTGAGCAGGTGGGATTACGACCACAGCCAAGGTCATATCTAGCCCAGGCTGACAGTAATTATATTCTATTGCGGATGCCTGTAGCAACGGCCTGCCCTGCAAGCTTCTTAAGCAATGCTGATTTTATATGTCACTATAAAGAGCCACTTTCTGCAGCACTCAAACCTGGGAAATCCACTAACACACAGGGCAAGAGGGAAGGTGGTGGATTGCCCCCAAGACAGACGTGCGTGCAATCAAGTGCCTATTCAAACCCTATGTGCTGTAAACACATTAAAAACAAAACAAGGATAAATATCCTTGTTACAAATACAAAGACTCCCACCCAAGTCTCAGTATAACAAAGACCCTAAAATAATACAATATAATAAAACCATAATCGTCAGCAGATGACAACTCCTGTATAACATACACACACCTCATATTACAGAAGCCCACCACAAAGAATAAGACCTCACGCCCAGTAAGCCAAAACCCTTCACTTCACTGTTCCCAGAGAAGTATGGAGGAGGAGTGTGCCTTGCAACACACTCTAAAGCAGGGGTCAGCAACCTATGGCATGCGTGCCAAAGACGGCATGCGAGCTGATTTTTAATGGTACGCTGCAGCCGTCGCTGGCCCCGCTCAACCCGCTGCTGAACCTCAGCAGCAGGCTGAGCGGGGCCGACGGCCGGGACCTCAGCAGGCAGCAGCGTGCCATTAAACATCCTGCCTGGCCCAGCCCGCTCTTCTCTGCCCCCCACCTACCGCTCTCTCTGCCGGGGGCAGGGGACAGAAGCTTGCTCCTTCCAGCTGCTGCTGTAGGGCAGGCTCCGCTGGCAGCCAAGCTTCCCCCTCCCTTGCCTCTTCCCCCAGTGTGCTGGGTTCCTGACCCACCTCCTCTCCCTCCCTGCCACCCATGACCCTTGCGATGGAGGGGAGAAGAGGAGCCCCAGTGCCCTTGCTGCTCAGATCGGGAAGGAGGCGGAGAAGAGGCAGGAGCAGGGCCTTGAGAAAGAGGGGGTGGAATCAGGGCATATCCCTCCAGCCCCCTGCCGTGAGATGCTCCCTGATCCCAGCCCACCCCCCAGCCCTCTGCCCTGACCCCTGCACACCCTCATGACCCCAGCCCTGACTCCTTCACCCCCTCACACACCTTCAGCCCCCCAACACCTCCTGCCCTGACTCCTTCACCCCCTCACACACCTCCAGCCCCCCAACACCTCCTGCCCTGACTCCTGCACCCCCTCACACACCTCCAGCCCCCCAACACTCCCTGCCCTGACTCCTGCAACCTCCTCACACACACCCTGCCCTGACTCCTGAAACCTCCTCACACACCTCCAGCCCCCCAACACCCCCTGCCCTGACTCCTGCACCCCCTCACACACCTCCAGCCCCCCAACACCCCATGCCCTGACTCCTGCACCCCCTCACACACCTCCAGCCCCCTGCCCTGACTCCTGCAACCTCCTCACACACACCCTGCCCTGACTCCTGCACTCCCCACACATGCCCAGCCCCCCCACATCCTATGCCCAGACTCTTGCATCCCCCACATCCCCACCCTGAGCACCAAACGGGAGCTCCTCCCACATTCCCACCTGTACCCCTCGCATCAAATGGGAGCTGCCCAGGTAAGCGCTCCACACCCAAACCTCCTGCCCCAACCCTGAGCCCCCTTCCTCATTCTAGCTCCTGGCCAGACCCTGAACCCCAACCCCCAGCCTGCTCCTTCACCCCCAGCCCTGTGCTCAGTGCAGAGAGAGAGGAAGAGAATAGGCCAGAACCAGGGAGAAGGTGTGGGGAGGGCTTGGACCCCAGACCAGCAGCAGGCTGAGTGGGGTTGGCAGCCAGGACCCTGGCTGACAGGAGCCAGTGGACAGAACCCCAGACTGGCAGCAGACTGAGCCCCCGGCCCCACTCAGCCCACTGCCAGCCTGGGGTTTCTGGCTGCCGGCCCTTTGCCAGCTGGGGTCCCGGCCACAGGCCCCGCTCAACCTGCTGCCAGCCTAGGTGAACGGAACCCCAGGCCGACAGCGGGCTGAGCAGGCCAGTGGCGTAAGATCAGCATTTTAATTTAATTTTAAATGAATCTTCTTAAACATTTTTAAAACCTTGTTTACTTTACATACACCAATAGTTTAGTTATATAATATAGACTTATAGAGAGAGACCTTCTAAAAAATGTTAAAATGTATTACTGGCATGCAAAACCTTAAGTTAACGTGAATAAATGGAGACTCGGCACACCACTTCTGAAAGGTTGCCGACCCCTGCTCTAAAGGGTGACCCATTCTCTATCATACCAAGCTGTCTGAGATTAGAATCCAGCCCTCTCCCTCTGCACACAAAGGTACTGTCATAAACAGATAAAGATCGCCTGATTCAACTTCTTGAATCACCACACGGAGAGGACTGTTACCTTCCCTCTCACCCAGAGGCAATACAAGCTGCGTGAATATAACACAAAGAGAAAATTTATCCTTCCCTTCTCCCCACCAATTCCCTTGAACCTTAACTAGGAGAAAAAAAATCACACAGGTCTTAAAAGCAAAACTTTTAATAAAAAGAAAGAAAAAAGTAAAAGGTTTATCTCTGCACTTTAGATGGTAAAAAGTTACAGGGTCTTTCAACTATAAACAATAGAAAGAAACTTTCTCCAGCAGAAACACAATTTAAGCTACTCCCAGCAAGTACACATATGCCAATGAAATAAAAAACAAATTAAAAGACTATGACAGCCTTTTCTTACTTACAATTCTGAATAGATAAGAGACTGTAGCAGGGAGATTGGCAGAAACCTGGTTGCACCTCTAGTCCCGCCCAGGACCCAGAGAGAACAAAGCCAAACCCAAAACCCACAAACAAAGGCTTCCCTCCCATGAGATTTGGAAGTATCTTGTCTTCTGATTGGTCCTCTGGTCAGGTGTTTGGGGTCCCTGTTTGTTAACCCTTTACAGGTAAGAGAGACATTAATCCTTAATTATCTGTTTATGACAGGTACATGTCTTTTTAAGAAGTTATTTAGTGTCATCTGTGTTGGAACAGCCCTTGTATTGCTCACCAGGTTTCCCCTGAGTGTTTGAAAAGGAAGTAAACAAACAAAACGTCCAAGATTTTAGGAGAAATCCTAAATAAGAAGAGGGTGGTGGGAAGGAATCAGTACAACTGATCTTAGGATGTGAAAAGCTCCCAGCTACTGTTGCCACATGGAGATGCCATGAAGTTGCCTGGGTCAGCCAGATGAAGAGCTGGCACTTCAAGGAACAGAACAAAAACAATACATTGCCCTTTCACATTTTAACCTACCTTTTCCTTTGATGGGCCTTCTGTGTGCATCCGTTTTTGTTCCTTCGATGAGTTACCTTCACATGTATGCTTCTGTCATTAAAGTAAGAGGACAAAGGGTTGGGTACAATGCTAAAATCATGATGCTTCCTTACCTAGGTCTCTATGAAATACAATCTCTTTCTGTACCACATAATATCATCCCCATTTTACACGAAAGTGAGCTCTGGTGAAGTCACTTGCTGAGAAACCTCCGGTCAACTGAATCAGGTCTGAGCTAGCAAATAAAAGTTGCACATTCAAACCCTGTTTCTGGAACAGATTTACTCAGAGGCCGCAGGCAAGACACTTCACCCTGCACAGCCAAATTCAGCAGCGATTTGTCAGCAGTAACTTAGACCCCTGTGCACTCACGTAGTCTTTCCTAGACTCACCAATGCCCACACACTTGAAGCATAAGGGAGTCTCAAGAAGTGTAATTTACATGCCAAAGAGCTGGGTGAAAAAGCATAAATTAAAATAGTATTGACTCCTATTCACTTTCACACAGTTTGAGTGGGCTAAGTAGGTCTTAAGGAAACTAAACCTTTCTCCAAAGATCAGGGAAGCCCGCTGATCTTAAGAACATGCTTTCACTGCAGAATTAACCGGGGCTCTTATTTGGGTGTTGCACCTAAGCCATCCTCCCAGCCACACACAAAAAACTTTGGCTCGAGTTTAGTGGTACATTCAGCCTGAGCTAGCTGGCCCATCCTAGGGTAGGCTGAAGGCCGGGTGAGGCTCTCATTTAGACTGGTAACCTGCCCACCCACTTTGCAGAGAGGATGCAGGCTGAACCACTTAAGTGCTGATAGTCCTCCAGTGCTCCCACAGTTCTCCTGGGGTGCCCAGATGGGCAGAAAAGTTCTTCCACAATTCACTGGAAAGGAATCAAACAGCAGTTCATCTTACTGCAACACAAAGAACCATGGGATATGCTCCCCCCCCCCGCCCCCCAATATAGATGTAATGTATTTCTCTCTTTCCTTGTTATAGTTTAATGGCCCTCAACCCATCAATAAAGCTCACTGGTTGTTTGCTATGTGGGGGGGGGGGGTCTTTTCTGAACAAAACTTCTTTCTAAAAGACAACCAGAAGGGAGGAGAACAGCACTAATTCCATATTATGGGAGTCTTCTTGGAAAACTCAGTGCATGCAATGTATGAGTCTCATCCAGTTCAAACCCTAATCACTGCATTTATATGCAGTGACATGCAAGTGAACTATGGACCAGAAGGCAAATATACATATAAACTCTCCATGCATTGACTGCATATAGCTTGGGTTACGTGCAGGGCTGTCTCAGATCTCATTCTTTAACACACTGAAGGCAAGAGGCCAAATTTCCTGACATGATGTGCTAATGCAGAATGGGGAAAATAATCCCCTGCTGCTGGTTCATACCATGACTGTAGTTTGTGTATTTTAACATAGCAACTTTCAAGCTTTCAATTCAAACTGTTCAGAGGTTTCATCTTTAATCTTTACAAATGCCTTTGCTCGCCAGTACATTTCCTTTAGCACTCTGGAAAATTTGGATAGTATTGCAGTTCCAGGAACCCACAAAGTATCTTCTCTGCAAAGTGTCCTAAGATCTCCATTTCAGCTCCGCAAAAACACATCCAGAGGTCTTTCCTCTCCCCTCGGCACTTTCTGAACACTCTATATCTCAGACATTATTTATAATGTGCCTTTATTTATTCTTTATCCTAGGCTGTTTGCTCATGCAACTTTGTCCTTTTCCTGTTTCTTTTTTGATATAATGGAACCCAAAATCAAATGAACACAAGATTCACATATCAAAGCTACCATTAACACAAGTCTGAAACATGCTTAATCAGGATGCTACGAATTATACAAAGGAGAAAGATGTGTATCTGATAGACTGCCCAGACCTTTTTATTTGCTCCTCTTTTAATCTTTTAAAGCAGGATTCATGGAGTATTGAGCTGGTGACTGCTCTGGAGACTGGGGCATGCTACTCACAGAACAAGCAAAGCACAGGTGGTGGCTGCACAAGTGTCCACACCCTGACCTGCGTGATGCCACGTGATTGGCGTGCTGGGGCCTGGAGCCGCCCCTGAAGGAGTCGGCAAATGGTAGCAATGTTTGGTTTCTACTGACCTGCATTTGACTAGGCAGAGGAGCTCCAATTTTATATTCCCTGTTGTCAATTAGGGTAAAAAATGGATTCCAGCTGCACTGAAATTGTTTTCAGTGGAAAATACTTGGGGTTATAAAAATAGAAGAGATGCAAACAGCTTCTTCTCATAGACTACATATTTGCAAAACGGAATACGGGAACTACTGATACACAGGAGGCAACATTTCAAGGCCAATCTCCCTATCAGGTTGCCAAGATTTCCTAACAAAAAACCGCATTAGATAACAGATTAAACAGGACGAGGGAAATGAAAATAATTCTTCACCACGGGAAAAAGAAACCAAATGACCTCTGAAGACAAACCGACTGTATCACACACATCTGAAGAGAGGAGCAAGGTGAATCAAAACACCACGCTCAGAGCTCTCTCTCCAGGTAACAGCGTATCAGTATGCCCACTGCACTTTCAGAAGGGTTAAAGTGGTGAGATGTTTCCATTTTCAGTTATTTTCTCTTTTTGAAATACACACTGAAATAATAGTGGTAAAAAGTGCCGGTCTGACAGCCCAACAGGCTGAGATCAGATATTCCCCTCCCCCTGCCACAGAACTGGTTAAAAATGAGCAGCAGCTGTGCAAGCTTCCTACACACACCTTCCCAGCAAGTGTGCCTCATTCCTGCCATGGAGAGACCACTTTCACAGAAATGAGAGGGGAGCTGAGACTCCATAACCTGTTCAGTTCTTGGCAAGACTGCAAAGGTGAGCAATTAGTGACAAATGTGACATGGAAACTTGCCCATAGTTACTTTCCTCCGCACTATCCTGTTGGAGCATTCCACACTACAACTCTCCCATCATCTCTGTCGAAATGGTCATCCTTCCAGGATGTAATTCCTAGCTTGACAATGATTCTCCTTAAACTATCTGGACGGTCAACACTTATCAGTCCTCCATCCCAACCTGGAAGCTGAGTGCTGCCTCTGCAGCATTCCTAGTCCATAGGCTAAGAGATCACAGAGTCTAAAGCCGGAGAACTGAACTGCGTTTTGAGAACTTTCAACTCAAATCAAAGCAGTTACTGCAGCTTTAGCGATGATACGGGTGTGACATTTCTTATATATGCTGCTACTGCTATTGGCTTAGGAGTTTTATCATGAACTTTTACAATTAAAAAGACAATGATAAGCTGTGTATCAGCTAAGCTATCTCAGATAATTCATCTGTATATATCAGCAAATATTTTCCTAACCCTTTACCCAACTATACTGTTTCCTCCTTCAGCAACACAGTGTACCATATATCAGCTAGCATATTGTCCTTAGGCCACTCGCATCAGCACAACCTACTGTATTGTGGTGCACACACAAAAAGGAGGGAATCAAAGGCACTGGGATATTTTTTTAGAATTAAAAAGAATGCAAGAAGTCATTACAAACCCAACTCATCAGTTACGGGTCTGATATAAGGTTGCCTTATTGTAAGACATTCTAAGCAGGAAGTGAGAAATGCATTTCAATTAGAGTAATAGCAACCTGCATGGAGCTGGCAAATTAATCAAAGAAAACAAGTGATCAGTTACCACTGGGGCAGGAAAATTTTTGTTTTGTTTTGCTTTTTAACATGGACTGACTTCAGATAGATAAATCTGGTGGAGAGTGTTGAGCTTTAGTTTTCATTCTATAGGTACTGTAAGGTCCTCAATTACAACAGTGATAAGCATAATGTAAACCTATAAACAAAATTAAATATGCCTGAACAGTCCTAAATGCTACAGGTAAGAGAGAGGTTTCAGAATGAATTTACAATGTATTCATAGCATTGGGCTCTGCCTGGGATCCACTGATACCGTTGATTTGAAAAGTCAGTAGATTCCAAGGCCAGAGGGGACCATTTTGATCATCGAGTGTGGCCTCCTGTATAAGGCGGGCCATAGAACTTTCCCCAAATGAAGTTAAAGCTGATGGCATCTAGTATAAATATTGTCTGAATAAAATCTGCTGTACAATTTATTGGCCAATTTTGTATTAAGTTAAAAAAAATCTATATTCTAGATCTTTCTGTGGTTTCTCTGGTTGCATTTCTTGTCGTCTTCACACTGAGGTGTGCTGGCTGAAAGGGGGCCTAGAACATGGCAAGAAGCGCTGCTCTCCCCCCAAATGAGGGCACACATATTTTCTCTCTTCTTGCAGCACCGCATAAGGATGGTCAATTACACTCCGTTGTTTTTCCAGCAAATACATCATGGAACATTACACTGCAGTTGAAAAGTTAGCAAGGTCAGAAAAATGAAACATTCTCCAGCTACATAACTTTAACAAAACAAGGAGGAAATATTTAATCAGACAGCTGTGAAAGCTGTAGAGTATTCAAGATATGATCATAAAACCCTTGTTTTGTTTTAAGGCAAATAAATCTTCTTACTTGGTACTCATTACTGGATAACCTCCGTTTACATTTCTGGCATGTGGTCATGTTATTAACACATCCATTCTCCAAATGATCTGCAAGTTTCTTTCTCATCACCATTTGTCCACAACCGGTATGGCAAGGGATTAAAGCATATTCACATAGGCTCTGATGGTCCTGAAAGTTGAAAGTTATAAATCAAGATGTAACCCTGCACAGATACATGTGTGTCTACAAATGCCCTCCATTCTGCCTGCATGAATCTTTTTTGCATCACGTGGCCTCTGTGAATGGGCAAATTCCCCACCCCATTGTCTGACACAGAAAACTGGGAGTGTGATTCCCAGCTTAAGTACTAGCTCTTATCAAGTTTGTGCACTAAAAATAGAGCTGTAGCTGCAGTATCACGGGTGGCAGCGCCACAGGCCACACCTCCAATACAAACCCCGCCCTGACCCCAGGAGTACATACTCAGGGCAGCTAGGCCATGCCACTACTCCCCACTGCCTGTGCTACTGTGGCTACACTAGTACTGTTAATGAGCTACCTCAATGCCAGCTAGCACGAGTGTGGCCAGCTCCAAGTGTTGACAGAGTCACAGCCAGGTTAAAGTCCAAAACTCACCTCGAACCTGGGGCTTTGCTTTATTCTTAATTTAAAACAACACATATAAAGTTTACCGTAAGCTCTCTCCTGAACTGGCTCTTTTAATGGTCTTCTTTTGCAAGACCACTTGCCTCAGCGCCAGCCTTTCTCCTTGCCTCAGAGACTCCCTGACTTTTATCTTCTCTAGTCAGAGAGCAAATGAGCAATAATGAGATCAAACTGTTCTGCCTGGCAAGATGAGCCAGCAGACAAGCCCTACCCTCTATGCAGGGTACATGAAAGGCCATCCTGTCACGGCCTCCAGTGCACAAGTGGGTCACGGTTCGTAACGGCTTTCAATAGAATTCTTAAACCGAGCTAAGTTATTACTATTTGCACTTCTCTCAGCTCATACAATGAAAATCAATTTAGTCTATTTAATTGTCGTCTATAGGGGAATATTTAATTGTTTAAAAAATATAATGGAAACATTTCTACAGGCCTGAAGTTCTCTAAAATCTGTAAAAAAAGGCCAAATGTGATCATTAGCATCCCTTTAACATTACCCTGATTATAACACCTCACTGCAACAATCGCAAGGCTTGTCCTCAGTGCATGGAGGGAAAGGGCGCAGAGTGGAAGATTTAAGTCTACAATGTAAATAGTTTGAACTATTGGAACTTTCAATAACTATAATGGAGAGTAACAATAATTTATAAGAGGCCTTGTGCCCAAGGTCTCTATAAAATCCTGTAACGCTGCTCAGCTTCAAAATCATCAGTGTTTTTGAATTTACAATTAACCTGGCTTAACTGTCTAAATCAAAAACCTTTTAGAGCCAGATCCTCCACTGATGTAAATCTGTGTAGCTGAATTGACGTCAAAGGAACTATGCTGATTTCCACCAACTGAGAATTTGACCCTAAATGTTCCATACTTATACAAAACATTTATAGTCTAGACATTAAGGCCCAGTCCAATAAGGTACCAGTCACTCCACAGGAAGTTGGCACATTCAACACATCCCTGGATGTGCTCAGCACCTCACGGAACTGGGCCTTACACATTATTTTCTGATACTTCATCCAGTGTTGAAGCAGGGGTAAAACTAGTTTATTACAGTCTCTTTTACGGAGGCTCTCACATTGACCATGTTACAAATGATTTTTTTTTTAAAAGCAAGATGACTGTTCCAGCAGTGAACTCAGAAATGTCAATTTTAATCACACGCCTTGTTTTTTTCTGTGTATTCATGCTGAGAGAGGTCCTGGCACCTTTTGAGCTCTCCAAACTTGGCACTGAGCAAAACGGGGTAGAGTTTTCTTTAAAGAAGAACAGACAAACGGAAAATGTGTGCAACATTAGCAAAGAAAGGAAAAATATGACAGCAGCATCTCTGCAGCTCTTCATATACAGAGACCGACTGCACACCATATTCTGCTTCTAAACTGGGTGCCAAGAGGTCCTTAGCTACAGCTCCATTTGACTATGAAGCCCTCTTTTGTCCTCAAGATTATGCAGAGAGGGTCAAGCCCCCTCAGTGATATTTACATATAGGCTTGAATTTTCTTTTTGGATTGTTGTACACGTAGCAGATTCTGAAACACTGTCTATTTCACCTTTATCATTTCACATCAATATTCAAAGAATGACTGTAACATACTAAATAAACAGGAGTCAGACAGCTATGTTTTTCTTTCTAAGTCTGTTTTCTGTTTCCCTTGTTGTGTCAATATCTCCATGAGCACTGCTTCTCAAAAATTACCATGGGAGATTTGTTTTTCTTACAAAAACATAGGAAGTACATTGCTCCTAATAATAGTTTGGAGATCAGGGTATTATGGGCTTCATTGAAGGTTACTTACAAGGTCCTTGCCCTTAATGTTATACTCAAACCTACTGGAAAAATTACAGCTAACACATGCATTTTTAGAGAGACAAGGTGGGTGAAGTCATGTCTTTTGTTGGACCAACTTCTTTGTTGGTGAGAGAGAGAAGCTTTTGAGCCACATAAAACTCTTCTTCAGGTCTGCGAAACTTAGAGTGTGACCACCAAATACAAGGTGGAACAGATTGTTTAGCATACGTAGTTAACACATATTTCAAGGGACCATTCCAGGTGAAGGTATTACCTCACCGACTTTGTCTCTCTAATATCCTGGCACTGACATCGCCACAAAAAAACCACACATAATGCATTTTTATAATGTATGCTACACCATCATTCAAAAGATGTTGGGTCTGATCTAAACCCCATTGACATCAATGGGAAATTTTCACTGACATTCATCCATCACCGGATCAAATCTTCAGCTGGTATAAATTACTATAACTCTTTTGAGCTTCAATGGAGCTTCACTGACTTACACCAGCTAAGGATCTGGATTCATTCTCTTTGTGACTCCAATACAGGAAAGCACTTAAGCACATGCTTAACTTTAGGCATGTGCTTAAGATGCATACATTTATGCATGTGCTTAAGTGCTTTGATGAATAAGGATGGATTGTGGAATCAGTTCTTCTAACACCACCGGAACATGCCTCCCTGACACAATGTTTATCCTCACTGGCAAAACCCCACTGCACATTTATGAGACACAACATGGAAGATTAAACTGTCATCTTTAAACTTACTTCAAAATTTTTCATGATACCAAACCAACTGCATCCAGGGGTCCCACAGTGCACTTTGAATTCAGAAATCTCTTTATTAATGGCAGCATCACTGAAAGCCTGGAAATTAACAAGAAGATGAACAGTCAAATATTGGTCAATAAAATGATCCAAACAGCAGTTACGAGATGGGAACAGGCTGGGACTTTATAGCTTCATAAACCTTGATTTTTTTCCTTTTAGGTTTAATCTTCTGCAAAAGTATTATTTAGTTTAACGAGTATACAGGAAAAGGCCAAAGGACCATGAAATCCTATTATTTGTTTCGTATAGCTCAAAAATTAAATGATTTGAGGTGATTTTAATTTATTAAAAATAAAAATATGCCCTTCCCAGTGAAAACTTTCAGTATAAAGTTTTTTCCTACTCAGAAACCTGAAAACAGGTGTATGCAAAGAATGTGCTGATGGAACCTTAACTATAGAGGGCACTACCTCATGCCACTCTAATGCAGGCATTTAATTAGTGGAGTGATTAGCACCTCTTTTACCTGCTGCAGAGAGGATTTAAGATTCAACTCGAATGAGGAGGGGGTTGGGGAGAACACCCTTTCAAACTCAGGCTGTTTCCATTTAGTTTGCCTAGTGTCCTAGAGAAATCCAGACCAGACACATGCATTTTTCCCAGCAATATAGCTTTTTTCTTGCATTAACTGTGAAGAACTATGCAATAAATAAAAAAAAAATGAATCATTGCAGTCTTTTAATATCACATCTTGCACAAGCACAATAGCTACAGTAGAACATAGACAAGTGTTAAGAACACAATATAGCAGACTGCAGATTCCCCACAGATCAAAATATGGAAAATCCAGGGGAAGAGTACACATGAGTACACTATGTTGAGAATAATAAGAGGCCTTCCTTGCTTTCTAGAGAAAAATTACTCCTGTCAGCCTACAGCATCACTAAGAGACAGAGAAAGAAAAGTCCCACCAATTTATCTACTTCTTCCCTCTTGATCACTATATTCAAACAGTGTTCTATCGCATCCAGGTTTAATTAACCCAAGAACAGGGCTTCCACCTCTTCCCTTTGGAAAGATCCTTAGAAAACAATACAGCACTTATAACAAAGCTCTAACCTGTGCATTATGCATGAGCTCAGGGAACAAAATGATTTGTTCATTTGGTAAAACCAATTAAAAGAAAAAATTCACCAGTTCAGAAATGAACTAAAGAGATCTGGACTGTAAGACTGAAATGTCAAGAAACTGTGGAAAAGGGAAAATACTGAGGGGCTCACCCCTCACACTGTAGCAATTAGTTTTCATGCTGTAATTCTACTGTCCAAGCTGTGTTATAACCAGTTTTAAAAAACACTGTCCTTACACAATGTCTTTTTAGACTGGATATAAGACAGGTATCATTATATAACAGGGAATGTTAGATATTGAAGTCAGCATCAGAATAGCAAAAGTGAAAGAGAGATTCTGGAAGAATAAACATCTGATGATAAAGGACATAAAACTGAAGACTACATTCCAACTCTTAAGAACTTACATTTGGTCTGTGCAGTGCTCTGTGTTAAAATACGGCTGTGAAACATGGACATTCAAACAATCAATGATAAAGAAATTACAATCCTTTGCATTAGGGTGTTATAGAAAAATTCTGAAAATATAATGGATAGAGCACGTAACCAATGAAAAAGTATTGGAGATTATTTGAACTCAGCAAATACCAGTTAGAGATTTTATGCAAAGAAAGATTTGATTTGCAGGGCGCATTTTAAGAGGTTCAGTGAACAATGCATGTTTACAGGCACTGGAAGAGAAAGCTGACAACAGAAGAACATGAGGCAGAAAAAGATGACCTGGGATGGATAAGGTGGTATCCTGGGTGGATCAAAAGGTCTATGCATCTACAAAGAGATTAGCAGATGATCCTACAAAATGGGCTACCATGGCTGCAAACCTCCAGTAATGGAGATGCCATGTAAGAAGAAGATAAGATGGTTTAGTTCGGTCTACACAGGTCAGACCAATGTTAAAGACTATAGTCAATTTCATCGAATAGTAGCAATTACTGTTGTGAGACTCATTTACATATAGATCTTTGTAACGATTAACATAACAGCAATGCATTGTCAGAAGCTGAAAACATCCTTAAACTATTAGTAAACTGTAAAACTATTGAGTCCTTTCATTTTAGAAAAAAATCTATTTATATTATTTTACATATAAAATATTTTTAGACTTCAGTCACAGTCAGTTCCCTTTTTTCTTTGCAGACTCTTCACCTTATCCAGCAAGCTTCCCTAAAAGGCAAACACTGACAGTATTAATCTCTGAGCTGCAGGTAGAATATATGAAGGTTGGACCCATTATCAGCTCTCACGCTCTTTTTGTTGTGGCGAGGAAGGGGAATTACTTACAAGCTTGAAACAAAAATCTGAAATGGTTCCTATTCAAACACCCCTTTTCACTAATGCAGTTGATTTATGACACTTTGATGATGATGTAATTGGCAAAGTAGGACCCAATCCTGCAATCACTGCTCATGTATGTACTCCATGCAAGTAAATGAGACTATTCACTTGAGTAAGGCTGCAGAATCGAGTCCCAGGCTTGTTAATACTCCTCAATGGCACATCATCTAGAGAACTACTTTCTGCCTCTGCTTCCACTTATAACTTCTGCAAAGGAGTGGGGAGATATTTTCTTGCTTCCTCTGAAGTTTCAGTTCCTTGGGGAAAATTATATCAAGTCTAGCACCCCTGTGTCTAGCATTTTACAGATGGGTATTGTGGAACATCAGGAATTTTTGTGACTTAGTCAGAGTCAGTCAGTCAATAGTAGATCTGGAAACAGAATTTAGGAATTTTAACTCCTAGTTATTTGCTCTAGAACATTTACACTAAGTATCCTGTTTCAGGGCATAAGATGATCACTAGTTGGGATTGGAAGGAATTCTCCCTTTTGGAAAAGAGCAGCGCAATTAGGCTTATGATGGGTGTTTTACACTGTCTCTGAAGCATATAGCATTAGCTGTGGTTGGAGACAGAACTCCAAACTTAATGGAAGATGGATGCTTTTTGGCATGGCTGTTTCATGTCTCTTGGATGAACAGTGCCCTCATAACTGTAATTATCTGATTAATTAGTTACATTTTCTTTGGTAGACTACTGGTTACATTATTACTGAACCTTGCAACTTCAGGCTTTTATACAGACAAACCAAACTTTATAAATGGGGGGAAATGGGTGGATTTAATCAGTACAAACAACCTTTCAACAACCACTTCCTTGAAAATGATATTAATTAGTTAACAAATAGTCACAGTCCTTTAAATATTTAAGAGTTCCAGTAAGGCAAAAAAAATCATTTATTAGGATATAGGGATTTTTGCATTTTGTTGAACAAACAGATTTCATGCTGTTTGTTTTGACCTTACATGTCTGGTATATGTTCTTACATGTAAGTGTATTTAAGCAAGAGAAGCGGTCTGTGCTTGGGTTTGTGTGCATTTGATGTCATAAATTGTCCTGTAATGGTATGAAAATCAGCCATTGCTTGGAAACAGAACTAAAAATAAAAGCCTCAGTGGCATCTATTCCATGAAAAAAAAACTAGAAAAACTAGAACATTTGTACCTTTGTCTGTACATTTAAAAATAGATGCCTTACTGGTCAGTTTTCAGTCTGCTTGTAATACATAATCCAGTCTATATTTTATAAAAAGATGATAGCTTGCAAATTGTATATCCAGGTTCTTAAGAACATAGTTCTTCAATAGTAACACTTACCATTTACATAGTGTTTTTTCATTTTCACAGCATTTTACATTGGCTAATAAACCATCCAACCACATCCAAAGATATGTAAATATGAGCATCCCCATTTTACTTGCACAAGGGCACTGATCAAGTTATTGTCAAAAATGAAGTCAGAATTCAAGAATTCCTGGCTCTCAGTCCCATACTCAGCACTCTAGGCCATGCCACTTTCAACAGAACTTCTATATACAAGCTGTAGTAGACTCTGCATTGCATATACACCTCTACCCCGATATAACATGACCCGATATAACACAAATTTGGATATAACGCGGTAAAGCAGTGCTCTGGGGGGGTTAAGCTGCGCACTCCAGTGGATCAAAGCAAGTTTGATATAACATGGTTTCACCTATAACGCAGTAAGATATTTTGGCTCCTGAGGACAGCGTTATATTGGGGTAAAGGTGTATTTAAAGCAATCGTGTGAACTGCACAGGTATGAATGAGTGCAGAATTTGGCCCCACTTGCTTAATGTAGATTTTAATTCAACATTACAGTACAGTGCAATTGAATACAATATAGTTACTCCTCTGAATCAACCAGCAACAGCCACTGAAGTCTTTCAGTCTAGTGCACAGTTGGAAAATGCCCAAAACGAAAGAAAAGAAAAAGCAGGTTAACAACCCCACCATGGATTTTTTACTACGTAAAAACCAAAAAACACAACTTCAGAATTTCCTGGCATTACAGAACAGATTATTATAAATGTATCTAACTTCAGAGGGACAGTCCTGGTGGCACATGGGTTTCTCTAATGGTATGTGTGTCCTGTGTGCTTTCTGTTTCGCTCTCATATTTGTTAATTATTATGGACACAGCTCAAGCAAAGGAGCTGTGCGTGAAACTGCAAAGAGCAGGGGGTTCCTACCTCATTTATTTTCCACCCAGGCTACTCCCTCAAGTGATCATTCACTTGAACCACTAGCTTTCACCCCGCAGAACATCAATGGAAAGTCTGTCAATAGTAACACCAACGCAGAACTTCCCCACCCTTACAAAAAGGCCTAATTCAGAGCCCAATGAAGTAAATGAAAAGATTCCCATTGACATCACGGGGCTTTGAATCAAGTCCAAGGAGAGAGAAACAGTATCTTCTCTTTCTATTTCATTATATTATGGTTAACCATCTCTCCTCTATCATTCTGGCCAACTGACAGCAATAGTGTTCACACCCTGAAATGGCACTTAATCTTTGGTTTGACTCTAATTCTGCAGCAAAGCTCTTAATTGCCTTGACAGCTCTTTCATCTCAAACATTCACATTTATGAACACCAAATATAATGAAAAGCCAATATAACTAGTCACTAGGTGAAATTCACCCTTATGCAGGGGGATACCACAAGGCCAAAGTACCCACCACATTCTGCATAAGGGATGCCTTTCGTCTTTAGAGAAGGAAAGACAGGCCTGAACCAACCTGCCCCAGACCCAAATATACTCCAGAACTTGGAGGAAGTTCTGATCCAGAGACAAATGTCACAGTTGTTCTCTTTTCTGCAATGAGTTCAAACCAAAATCCTGGACTTATTCTACGAGTCTGGCTTCATGGACTAAGCCAGCAGTTTTCAACCCGCAGGGTGGGCTGCATGCAGCCCAATTAGCACACAGCTGCGGCCCAGCTCAGCTGTATGCTGAAGGCCGCAGGCTCCAGGCTGTCCTGCCTTGCAGCGGGCTCCGGGCTCCCAGCTGCCGTACCATCTGGCAGGCGCGCTCCGGGCTCCTGACAACCTCGCATGGTGGGGCTCAGGGTTTGGGCAGCTGGCTGCAGCCCGGCCTCCCACAGCAGGGCCCCGGCGGGGTCTGGGGGCAGGGTCCTGGCAGCACCAGGACTCTGTATCCAGGAAGCCGGCTGCCACCTGGTCCCATACAGCAGGTTCCAGGGGTAGGATCCTGGCTGCTGCACAGCCCCCTGCAGCAGGGTCTGGAGTCCAGGCAGCCTGCTGCCACCTGGCCCCACAGGTCTTGAGATCTGGGCAGCTGGCTGGCAGCAGGGCTCGGGATCTGAGCAGCCGGCTACTGCCCAGCCCCCCCGCAGCAGGGTCCAGGGTCTGGGAAGCTGGCTGCCGCCCAGCCTGCACACCAGGGCTCAGGCTCCTGGTACGGTCCGGGATTAAGGTCCTGTATGCCCCCCAGCCCCTGCGGCGAGGTCAGGGATCCGGGCAGCTGGTTACCGCCTGGCACCACACAGTGGGGTCCAGGGTCCTGGCGGGGTCCTGGTTGCCCCGCAGCCCCGCACGGTGGGGGTCAGGGTCCCCACGCAGCAGGGTGCAGGGTTGGGGTCCCTGCCCCCCTCTGTGGAGAGGTCTCAGGGCGGAGTGCGCTGAGCATCCTGTTTGTGCAGGGGTTTAGGTGGGGGGCAATGTGGTTCTCAACCTGCGGCCCAGCTAACACTAAATAGGTTGAGAATCACTAGACTAAACCAAAATCTTAAGAGGGAAAACTCTTATCACTGCGATACTGTTCAGGCTTATGTCCCCATTTTATATAAAGTCAAATTTTATTAAGAAGTAACCTATCCTATCATCTTACTTATTCCATAAATGTCTTAACCATTTGATATAGCTGTCAAATTGGAAAATGCCTTTTATGGTTTAACACTTCAGACACAAAACAAAGGTGAAAAGAAAAAACAGTAATATTAAAATCTATGGGGTATATAGAACTTTAAAAATACATAGGCTATTGGGTTCTTCCTGGTACCACTCAGATGAAACACACAGGGGCCATATTTTCTCTGCATTCTTTGCACAAGAAAAATGGAAGGCTTATAAACCTTTTAACACTTTCTACTTGATGGAGAGGAGTAGATGTCACTGGACCTCTGTTGTCACATTATTCTCAAAAAATCAAAGACCCTGCTAACATGTAATTTTCAGGGCAGTCAGTTCCATGCCAGAGAGTGCGAACACAAATGATATTTTGAAATTACTCTAAAAAAACCCTAAAAATGCTTAGATGAGTCTCATGCCTTAGCCTGGATCCCTTCCAAATAAAGTTTTTAATTTAACGAACGATTTTGAAAAAGTAGCAAAGAATCCTGTGGCACCTTATTGACTAACAGACATTTTGGAGCATGAGCTTTCGTGGGTGAATACCCACTTCGTCAGATGCAAAAGCTTTAGGAAAGCTCATGCTCCAAAACGTCTGTTAGTCTATAAGGTGCCACAGGATTCTTTGCTGCTTTTACAGATCCAGACTAACACGGCTACCCCTCTGATACTTGAATTTTGAAAAAAAAATCCAACATTGCAGCTTTTACAATTCCAGTCATGGAAAGAACAAGAGAAAAAGAATCATATTTGTATTTTAAATACTTTTGATCTTGTTTCAACATCATCAAAGTTCTTCCCAGGACTTAGGCAAATCAAACCTAAATCAGGGGGCTGTTAACACATTCAGAGAAGGAAAGAAAGTTAACCAATGCCAGACCCCGAGGCTTTTTTGAGGGATGAGTCCAATTCTCCTCTCATTTACCCCCTTGTGACTACACTGAGGATAATGGTGTTCAGAATAAGCATCTGGCTGGAGAACTGGGCCCCATATTCTTAGTTCCAATCAACGTATGACCATATATTGTATGGGTGTAAATGAGAGTTAAACCTGTCCCAAGGCTTTTACAGTCAATTCTAGCCTGTTCCTATGCAGCTGACGATGGTCCCTATAGAGTGGAACCAGTGCAGTTCTACTGCACAAGGAGGGCAGGATGTGGGGGTGTCAGGTGGGGGTGTGCACCCACGGCAGTGTAGAAGCCTGTTCCAGGTAAGCCCCCTGTGTAGCAGTGTGTAGGAGATGGTAGCGGGTATTGGGGTTGCCCTCAGATCCTCCAGCTGAATTCAATAAATCATGCAGCTGCTCAACACCTCTCAGTACCCTAGGCTCTAAGTTGGTTGTAGTACAACGAGGGGCGTCAAACACAGGGTGCATAGGGAAAGAATCAGCCCAGGAGGCCAAAGGTTACCACAGTACCAGATCATGGAATAAGCTAATGCTATTCTGTGGAAAACTTATTTTTCATATTCTATACATACGTACACACACGTAAACAAACTACTGGTACGAGGGAGCAAAGTCTGACCAAAACACAGGAGAGGCGGAGTGGGGGCCTTAATAAGGGACAAAAGAGCAAATCTGCTAAGGAGTCTCTATCATTCACATTGTTTACAAACCCCAGCCCTGCAAGCTGATTCACAAGCAGAGTCCTCAAGCCTGTGTGAAGCCCCACTGAACTTCCGCAGGACTCACTGCAAGCGTTAGGGTCTGCCCGTGTGGATCAGCTGACAAGACTGATGCCTTGGTCACCACATCCCACCTACAATGTTGCAGAAAGTCCCATTAATGGTTTTATAGAAGGCCCACACTACAGAAATCCCAAGGTTTTCACAGAACTGATGTATATCGTGAGCAGTACAAAACTGTTTTACTCATAGACTCATAGACTCTAGGGCTGGAAGGGACCTCGAGAGGTCATCGAGTCCAGTCCCCTGCCCTCATGGCAGGACCAAATACTGTCTAGACCATCCCTAATAGACTTTTATCTAAACTACTCTTAAATATCTCCAGAGATGGAGATTCCACAACTTCCCTAGGCAATCTATTCCAGTGTTTAACTACCCTGACAGTTAGGAACTTTTTCCTAATGTCCAACCTAAATCTCCCTTGCTGCAGTTTAAGCCCATTGCTTCTTGTTCTATCATTGGAGGCTAAGGTGAACAAGTTTTCTCCCTCCTCCTGATGACACCCTTTTAGATACCTGAAAACTGCTATCATGTCCCCTCTCAGTCTTCTCTTTTCCAAACTAAACAAACCCAATTCCTTCAGCCTTCCTTCATAGGTCATGTTCTCAAGACCTTTAATCATTCTTGTTGCTCTTCTCTGGACCCTCTCCAATTTCTCCACATCTTTCTTGAAATGCGGTGCCCAGAACTGGACACAATACTCCAGTTGAGGCCTAACCAGCGCAGAGTAAAGCGGAAGAATGACTTCTCGTGTCTTGTTTACAACACACCTGTTAATGCATCCCAGAATCTTTGTTTGTACCTAGGCTTATACCTGGGCCCCACGAACTCTGCAATACTGTAGCTGTGGGAATTTGCTACAGAATTGGACATTTTTCCAAGATCCTACAGAATTCAGCATTTTATCTCAAAATTATCATTTTGTGGGTGCCTTGTGCCCAGTACTTTGTTTTCTTGTTCCTTTCCTCACTGAAATCTGGCTGCAGATGCCTTTTGCGCCACATCATTCTCCACAAGGGAGATTTAGCTGAATTATCAATCACGCTTTCTTGCACTCTTCCAGGCAGTAGGGGATTTGGGAGCAAGAGCCAAGGTCCAGTTTGTAGCCACAGTGCAGGGGAGTGAACTGGTCCCCATGGAGAATAGTGCAGCAGCTGTTATTTTGGGACTTGAACCACTGATGCCAGCTGTGAGCTCCCACACTCCCTGGCACACATGAGGGAAAGGAAATTCTGAGCCAAGCTGTTTTGAGAAATTTTAAGGAGCCAAAACTCAAAATACAGTGAAAATATTCATCATCAAAAATATTCTTAATCAAAAAAACCCTAAAAATTTATCTGATTACTTTCAACAATTAGTTTTTTGTGATGTTCTTCAGGCACCCTGGCTCCCACAGTGTTCTCCAGGCAACACACCTCGCCAGTCTAGTCTAGTCTATTCTTTTTTATATAGGTTCTCGTACCACAATCATTAGTGTATTATCTGAGCCGCCTTCCAGGAGTGTGTTAGGTAATGTAACTAACATCTGTCATGTGTGGTTTGTTCTCATCCTCTCCCCAGAGGGAGAAGTGCGTGCATTGGAGTGTTTTGGTTTGATGTTGACTTTTTTTTAATATGTAAACATATCTGTTGCTATGTGTTTGTATTAGAGAAGGCAGGTCAAAGAAAGGCACCTTCCACTTGGAGAGGAGAGCTGGGAGTAAGTGATGGTCCCTAGTTCTAGGGGGAGTTGATTTCACAGTCTTGGATCAGTCTCAGATAAAGTTTTGTCTCCCACCTACACTTCTGCCTCCTTCTATTTCCTGGCTGGCTTTGGTTAAGGCATGGATACATTTTTGTACAGGGCCTAGCATAATGGGGCACTGAGCTGGCTGAGATCTGTCGGTGCGACCACAATATGATGTTAAGTAATAACCACAATAATAATTGAGGCTGTGTTTGGGAGTGGGAAGAGGGGAGTGAAGGGTATTTCATGCCCACAGACGACGTTAACTTTGCAGCAGATTTTAGGGCTTCTTGACGCAGAACCTGGTGAAGTTCACAAGCTGCAACTTACATCCAAACACTTCTTTGATCAAGAATTGAGGGAAAGTTCAGGATGTTAAGGTATCTAGGTTAATATGCACAACTGTGGAATCAGTCACTATCACTTTCTTTATTATTCCCTCTTCTAAAAAATAATACTTTAATGACTCTAGCATTAGCCCAGAGATATAAATGAAACATTAATACAAACATGATTACATACCCTTTCTTCTGTCAGTAAGCTTCCTTCATTTACAGTTCCAGGATCCTCTGCATTACATTTCTGACAAATTGGGTTTTTGTTGTTTCTGGTGGGAAAAAAAAATTAATAAAAAAAAAGATTTGTGAACTGTAATTCAGAGAGCCTCTGTTTCAAGAATAACAAATTAACAAAAACAACAGAAGTATTAATTTCAGCTCAAGGTCAACATGCTTTATGGTAAAAGGACCAAATCTTGGTCCCACTGAAAGTCCACAATTTTTAACCATCTATCAACAAAATCTGAACCGGCATGACTATTCTGCTCTACAAAGCCAGCAATGCTGGGAATCTACTTCTTTCAGTGAGGTAGGCACTAACTCCATGTAGTGTACAATAACCTGAAATCTGAAGTCTTTTTAACACAGTAGTGATGTCCTTTCTTCTCTGGTAGGTGGATATGTTTTTAATTGCCAGGATACATCTCAGGGCTAAATCTTCTCTTCATTCACACAGGCCACCATCGTTGTGTTGACTTGTAAAATTGGCTATTGAGTGTCCACACGAAGGGCAATGGCATAGCTGGTGCAGGAGTGAACTCTAAAGTGGCATCATCATACTTTCCAGTAACACAGCCACAAAATGCTTTGGTTTTAATTTGAAATATTTCTTAAATTAGCATTTAAACTGTGCAATTAAAGGGAAAAAACAAAGCTTTTCAGGAAGAGGCAAGCACTTCTGTGATGCTGCAATTACCATCCAGCCGAGTCATGTATTAGTTCAGTTCAAGAAACGCGACAGAAAAGTGTCCTTATGACCAGATGAAGAGCATGACATTACTGCCTTCAGACTGTACTAACAGATTTGCTTGGTTCAGTTTCCAGTTACATTACAAAGTTGTCACGAGAAGATATAAGCAGACAGAGAAAATTCTGTTCTTACTTTCAGGAGTGCACGTCTCCACTGACTGCAGCAGAGTTACTCTGGATTTACACCAGTGAGAGCAAGCAGAATTTAGCCCAATGGGCCAAATGCATTCTGTGTAAAATGCCATTACACTGTAGTGCTTTGGCCTGCCAGTCACACGTGGCTGGTTGGCTGGCTGGCTGACCGACTCATCTTTTTGTTACAGTTTAACCAGGATATATACTTAGGGCTTGTCTACACTGGCAATTAACAGAGCTGCAACTTTCTGGCTCAGAGCTGTGAAAAAAGTGCAGCGACCACACAAGGCATATTAAAGTGCTGCCGCAGCAGCATTTTAGCATTGCCAGTGTAGACCAGCCCTTAAAGAGAAGAGGGGAGAAGCAGCTAAGCAATTAAGAACAATAACCTCTGTCTCCAAGCAAAAAGGCTGGCATTGTTCTGAGGGCTGGTTCCTTACTGGACATTAACCCAGATTTTACATCGTGCACTTTATAATGTTCTAAAATAACGACAACATTTTAAACTTCCATAGCACCTTTCATCCAAGAATTGAAAAGCATTTTACACGTATTAAAGTAACTTCACAATAGCCTTCCTATGAGCTTTCAATATGATTCTCTCCCTTTTAGACTGGGAAGGGAAACTGAAGTATAGAAACAGACTTCAAAGAGAAACTGCAAGAGCTACAATTCATTTGCAAACTTAACAAAATCAATTTGGGCTTAAACAGGGACTGGGAGTGGCTTGCTCACTACAAAAGCAATTTTCCCTCTCTTGGTACAGACACCTTCTCATCAATTATTGGGGGTGGCCCACATCCACCCTAACTGAATTGGCCTTGTCATCACTGATTCTCCACTTGTAAGGTAACTCCTTTCTCTTTATGTGCCAGTATATTTATGCTTGTGTCTGTAATTTTCACTACATGCATCTGTAGAAGTGGGTTTTTTACCCACAAAAGCTTATGCCCAAATAAATCTGTTAGTCTCTAAGGTGCCACTGGATTCCTCATTGTTTTTGTGGATACAGACTAACACGGCTACCCCTCTAATACTTGAAGTATAGAGAGGTAATTTGTCTAAGGTTATACAGCAAGTCAACAGCAGAGCTAAGAGGAGAACCTAGCAATCCTGACCACTAGACCACACTCAAAGCCTAGACATACATCCTGAAAATAATACCACTGTAAGAAAGTATACATGGATGATAAAATTACTACTAATCAACATCCCAGGTACTCTCAAACTCTACTCTAAACACTTTATCTCTATTTAGTAGATTATCACAACAGATCATCCTACTAGGGCTGTAGCTAAGAATCTGCCACTTGAAATCTTTCTGTCTTCTGGACAGAAATGCATTATCACATGGTCTCCTGTAGAAAGAACTTACCGTACAACCCATGAGAGGCAAGCCGCGCAGTATCTATGCCCGCATAGCGTTTGCTGGGCTTTCTTCAAGACGTTATTACAGCTGCTGCACAGGTATTTGTGATCGGGCACATTCTCACAGATGCTGGTGGGATAACCAAAGGGAAATTCGTTTTCGTCAGGTGATGAGCCAGGGCCATCCGGAGAGACTCTGTCTGCCCTCTCAGCCATCTGAAGTAAACTGCTGTGAAAGATGTGGAACACACTAACTGCTGAAACAAGCAGACACCCGCTCCGGTAGATGTGAAATATTACATTGAGCATCTAAGTCCACAAGGCAACTTCAAACCTGTGTAGTAATCTAGCGATCTGTTTAATTAAATCTGTAGCTGACATGTGTGACTAAGTGTCATGGTGGGGTTTGACTAGGTACCAGCAGGAAATTACTGTACAGATTTAAAATTCCCCTGAATCACAAAATGAAAACAGATACATTATAATCAAGGGGAAGCTGGGGGGCTTTGCATAGTTTTCAGGTTTGTTTTCAGGGCAAAGTAAATATTTCTGTTCTTTTTAGAACTATACCACCATTGGTCAATATACTCAGCAGAACATTTCCTGTAGAGTAAATCCCCAGTCTCAGAACTCTAGTTCCCATTTCACCAAAAGCTTGTCCGTGATTGCATTTTACAGATGTGGAAACTCCAGAACAGAGAGGTGTAATGACTTTCCCACAGTCATAAAAGAAGATAGAGGCAAACCCAGGAAAATACAAGTCCATTAACTAATGCCACGCTCTAGCCACTAGATATGTAGGGCCTGATTTGCCGAGCACCTCCAGCGACCCCTGTAGTTAATGGACATTGTGAAAATCAGGCCAACACTGGCTCTGGAGGACTCAAGAACGGTTTGGAAAATTCAGGGTTTTATTACATATAGAACCTGAACAAATATAATTCATAACTGTACCCTTATGAATCACATTTTTCTCATGACAGCACTAACATAGAAGTACCAGTCCTGGTACCAATAGTGACATTAGCAGAAACTGTTATTAACTAATGATCTGAAAAAACAGAATCAATGTTCATGTTATTAGCTCAGAAAACAAAATGCAATTTTTTTCCTGCCCTAAAAACCCACACAGGCTCTGATCAGCCAGGAACCTAGAGGAATATAATACTGTACAATTATAATGCCATCTTCTAGATACTCTGCACATTTTTCTACGGTGATCAGTGCCCTAGATTAGATATCCTGTAGTTCTTGTGTAGGAAAGTATCCATTGAGTTCAGTGGGACTTTTGCTTGTACAAACAGCTGTAAGATTGTACTGTTTTCTTTTCTCTGTGGTACCTTGCATACATATTGTTTCCCTAAATGGGCTACCTCAGTAAAGATTAATATAAAACTCCTAAGAGAGGGAGGGAGATTCTAATAGGCGTAGGCATCAAAAATCTATTTTCAGTTAAGATTTGAAATAAGATGAAAAGTCAACAAGCTGGAGAAATAAAAGAAGGGTGTTCTAGATAGTAGAAACTGCAGAGAAGAAGATTCTTGCACCAACAGTGGAAAGACAATACACAGTGGCATTCAGGAGTGTTTAATTCAGCCAAGATGTTTTTGTAATCTACTACTAAGGAAGCCAGCTAGCTAAATTCTCAAATACCTCCAAGTCAATGGCTTGCCTTTGCTGGATACCAGCTGCATTACTGTTGGGTTGGCCAACACCTCTATCGATTTCCCTCCCCCAGGGTCTCATATAACAAATGCACTACCTAAAGAATGTGTAACCGAAACCATTATTGGCTTCTATACATGCTATAAAGGTGGCTTTACAAGTTCTGCACAGAGCTTTTCCTTGATAGGGAGAAAGTGGATTATTCCAGTCAGTGGACCAGAAAAACCCACTACTGACTTTAGAGCAAGGAGGAAGCCACCTCTCTCTGCAGTGACAGGTGTTTCGAGGGGGGGAGGGTGACAGCGTTTCAGGCCAGAAGGGAAGGGGATCTCCAGATCATCTAGCACCCCCCAGCACCTGCCCCGCTAACCCCAAACCAGCTCAGGCCCAGGGCTAAAGCTGAGCGCTGGGGAAACAGGCTTACAGCCTCTCTTCTCTCACTAGCTCGGGAAGGGCGATGGGCTGTGGTGGGGCCCGGGGGTCGGTCTCCGTGGCCCATGCCCGGGGGGAACTACAGGGGGTCCTGAGGTCCCTGGCCTATAGGCAGGATCGGGGGGGGTCCTTGGTCCCTGACCCGCGATGCGGGAGATCGGGGGGTGCCGGGATTTCTGGCGGCGCTCGGCTGGGAGGTCCCCGGGCCCCTAGCCCGCGGGGCGGGGCAGTCCCGCTCGCCCAAGCCCGGCCTGGAACGGGGGGGCGGGGATCCCGGCCCGGCCCGGCCCGGCCCGGCCGTTCCCTGCCGCCACCTTACCTGAGCCCCGGCGCGCAGCTCCCACTGGCCGGGGCCCGGCCTGACCCTCCAGCTGCCGCCTGCGGCGCTTCCCTCCCCCGGCAGGCTGGGGCCGTGGCTGGCGGCAGCGACAGGCCGGGGCCGGCTTTGTTCAACCACAAAGAGAAACCAAAGCAAGGGCCTGAAATCCCCGGGGGGCGGGGGAGCTCACAGGGATCCCCAGCGTGGGGGTGTGGGGAGGGGGGAGCTCACAGGGATCCCCAGGGTGGGTGTGTGGGAGGCAGGGGCTAGGGGAGTCACAGGGATCCCTAGGGTGGGGGTGTGGGGAGGGAGGGGCTGGAGGAGTCACAGGGATCCCTAGGGTGGGGGTGTGGGGAGGGAGGGGCTGGGGGAGTCACAGGGATCCCTACGGTGGGTGTGTGGGGAGGGGGGGCTGGGGAGCTCACAGGGATCCCCAGGGTGGGTGTGTGGGAGGCAGGGGCTAGGGGAGTCACAGGAATCCCTAGGGTGGGGGTGTGGGGAGGAGGACTAGGGGAAATCACAGGGATCCCCAGGGTGGGTGGGTGTGTGGGAAGGGGGGGCTGGGAAGCTCACGGGGATCCCCGGGTGTGTGGAGTGGGCTGGGGAGCTCACAAGGATCTGGGGAGGGGGGCTGGGGAGCTCACAGGGATCCCCAGGGTGGGTGTGTGGGAGGCAGGGGCTAGGGGAGTCACAGGGATCCCTAGGGTGGGGGTGTGGGGAGGGAGGGGCTGGAGGAGTCACAGGGATCCCTAGGGTGGGGGTGTGGGGAGGGGGGGCTGGGGGAGTCACAGGGATCCCTACGGTGGGTGTGTGGGGAGGGGGGGCTGGGGAGCTCACAGGGATCCCCAGGGTGGGTGTGTGGGAGGCAGGGGCTAGGGGAGTCACAGGAATCCCTAGGGTGGGGGTGTGGGGAGGAGGACTAGGGGAAATCACAGGGATCCCCAGGGTGGGTGGGTGTGTGGGAAGGGGGGGCTGGGAAGCTCACGGGGATCCCCGGGTGTGTGGAGTGGGCTGGGGAGCTCACAAGGATCTGGGGAGGGGGGCTGGGGAGCTCACAGGGATCCCCAGGGTGGGTGTGTGGGAGGCAGGGGCTAGGGGAGTCACAGGGATCCCTAGGGTGGGGGTGTGGGGAGGAGGACTAGGGGAAATCACAGGGATCCCCAGGGTGGGTGGGTGGGTGTGTGGGAAGGGGGGGCTGGGAAGCTCACGGGGATCCCCGGGTGTGTGGAGTGGGCTGGGGAGCTCACAAGGATCTGGGGAGGGGGGCTGGGGAGCTCACAGCGCACCCGGGGGCATGGCAGGGGGGCTGAGGGAGCTCACAGGGATCCCCGGGGGAGGGCTGGGGAGCTCATAGGGATACCCGGGGTGGGGATGGGGGGAGCTCATGGAACCCCAGTGTGAGGGGTGGGGGAGCTCACAGGTTTCCCCAGTAGGGGGGCTGGGGAGCTCACAGAGGATCTGCAATATCTGTGTGGGGACTAGAGGAGTGCACAGGGGATCCCCAGCGTGTGTGAATGGCAGTGTGGGGGGTGGGTAAACTTCACAGGGATCCCCAACATGTGTGGATGGCTGGGGGAGGTCACAGGGGATCGCCAGTATGGGTGGGTGGCAGTGTGGGTGAATCTCACAGGGATCTCGGGGGGGGGGGCGGAGCTCACATAGATCTGCAGTATGTGGGGGGGCTGGGGAGCTCACAGGGATCCCCAGTGTGTATGGGGGTGAACTTCACAGGATCCTTTGTGGGGGTCCTGGGGGTGCTCACAGGGGATCCCCAGTGTTTGTGGGGGAATGGAGAAGCTCACACAGGGAGAATCCCGTTAGTATCTGGAGGGTACTCACAGAAGGAGATTTCTCCTGCTCTTCGGTACCTAATAAGAGCATAACCTAACTTCAGACTTCTATTTTTGAAAATTTTGACCATGGACAAAGATTATCAACATTACTGGCCTGCTCTTTTTGATCTTTCAATGGGCAGTGACAGTTAAGTTACAGCGAAATTTAAGTTTGTGGGTTTTTTAAAAGTCTTACAAAACCCAATATTAATAAATGTTTTTGCCAGTTGTTACATTTTATGACAAAACAAACTAAACAAAACCCTGTTTTGGGGGGATGGGTGGGAGTGTTTGTTTTCATAGAAATGTCAGGCTGGAAAGGCCCTCAAGCAGTCCTCAAGTCCAGCCCCCTGGACTGAGGCAGCACCAAGTGAACCTGACCATCCCTGATCTGTGTTTGTCTCACTTATTCTTAAAATCCTCCAATGAAGAGAATTCCACAACCTCCCTGGAAAGCCTATTCCAGAACTTAACTGCCCTTACAATTATAAGATAAAAGACATTACCTCACCAACTTCGTCTTTTTAATATCCTTGGACCAACAGGGCTACAACACTACAAACAACTTGTAGATAGAACACTTTTCCCAATATCTAGCTTAAATCTTCCTTGCTGCATATTAAGCCCATTGCTTCTTGTCCTACCTCCAAAAGACATGGCAATTAATCACCAACCTCCTTATAACCGCCCTGAACATATCTGGAGACTATCATGTCTCCCCTCAGTCTTCTTTTCTGAGAACTAAACATGCCCAGTTTTTTTCCTCTACCTTTTTTCCTCATAGATGAGGTTTTCTAAATCTTTTATCATTTTTGTTCCTCTCTCCAACTTGTCCCCAATCTTTCCTAAAGTACAGCACCCAGAATTGGACACAGTACTCCAGCTGAGACCTCATCACTGCCAAGCAGGGCAGGACAATTACCTAATGTGTCTTACCTATGACATGCCTTTGAATACACTCTTCTAGAATTAGCCTTTTTTGCAACTGCCTCATATTTCAGTTTGTACTGCACTAGAATCCCCTGATCCTTTTCAGTAATTTCATTTAGACCACGTACCTAGGAAGGTTTCTTCATAAGAAGGGGGTTCTCCTTCTTCCCCCCGAGGACCAGTTGAGATAAGAATCAAAGTGGGAATTGAGGGCACTCCATACTTAGTAGGACTGGACCCTTACAGAGAAAGTTACAGGTGCAAATACTGCATCAGACCAGTGGTCCATCTAGTCCAGTCCTGTCCAAAAGTACTTCTTTGATTCTGTACGTATTTTCTGTACTGCTTTATAGAAAGGCTGAAAGAAACATTTAGGTAAGATCTTGAACTTCCTACCTCCCACCTCCCCCCCACCCCTTTATGTGATAAAAGAGTTATATTCATGTGTTGTTTGAAGAGCTCAGAAACATTCATCAGCTCCACTCACATAGCTGTTGTGTGACTCAGCTCTTTGGTTGCCTGCACAGTATAGTAATGTTCTGTTTTCAAGTGTGCTATCACATCTGTGGTACAGGCAAGAGAAAACGTTCCCAAGAATCTTTCCATTAAACTCCCACCTCCCTGTCTTAAATAGACAATGTTAAGTAATATAGGAAAAAATAGTATTTGTCATCATCTGGGAGATATATTCTCTAGATTTCCAAAGAGTAGTTTAGTTTAAAAATCAAGCACAGTTGGAGAGAACTATATCTAAAAAGAGAGCCACTTTTTATGTATGACTTACAATATTTATTCTCTCCCCAGAGTTGCACTAGTGGTGCTCATGCACTCACAACAGGACCATTTTGCAAGCACCCACTACTGTGAGTATTCTGCACTATAAGCACTGCTCCTAGTAGTGTTTGCACAACACAGCCTATAGAAACCATGATTGTTTTAAGATAGAGCAGGAAATGTTTGGATGAAATTGTTGGAAACTAATTTTATTTTCAGACTTCTGAGAGGTCAGCTGAAAACAACAGGAATTAAACACGCACTGAAAATCTGCTGCAAAACAGACAGGGTCTCTTTATGTAACATAATAGATGGGCAGCTGCTCAGTTTTCTTTACCATTTCAAGCTCTGTTATCTATAACAGAAAACATTTGAGCTCGTTTTGTTTCATGGCCCAAGACTTTTCAAATCACAGCTGTCAGCTAATCTACTGATGGAATTTAGAGATGAATAACTAGCATTTTGTGGTGGCTGGTATTTTCAGAGAGAAGGGTCAAATTCTTTTAGGAGTTCAAGCAGTTGCTGCAAGAGGTTTCCCATATTTATGTTCTCAGCCCTTTAATTTTATTCATTAAAAATCTCCTCCTTGGACCAAATTCCTCTCTCAGTTAGACCCATACAATCTTACTAGAGTCAATGGGGTTTCAGGAGTGTCACCAAGAGCAGAATTTGGTCCTTTGCTTTGTCAGAAAATGATTAGCAGCTAACTAAAAACAAGAATGAGGAAAAGGGGATTGGGGTTACAAAACTAGGTAAATGTAAACTTCACACAGTGTAGTCTTATAATAAGAGCAGGAGACTGGGGGGTCAGAACTTCTGGATTCTAATCCAGCTGCTGCCATAGCTTCCCTATATGGTGCCTGGCAAATCACTGAGACCTGTGCATGAAAAGTGCTATATATAAGCTAAGTATTAATATTAATTACTATCGTTGCACATGCAAATGGCTAATTATAGCAATGTGGGTATGCAATTACCTGATTTGTACATGCAGTCATGGTAACTGCATGTGTAACCTTTTAAAAATCAGGATTCTAATTTCAATAAGATATTTGATGGTGAAAATGTGAAAGTGGCCACATGATCTAAGTTTTGGTAAGGTTAATGTTTAAACTGATGGCCTTCAAAATAAGGCCCCCTTAGTGAGTGGGAGTTTGGGTTGAATAATAATTGCAGGATTGGCCCCTAATACCATTCCATCTGTACTTCCAGCTTTGATGTGGTGCAAGTTTATTCATAGATGTTCTGTTTTCTGAGCGCAAGATAGACAGTGTCGCATACCATAGCATTGTCCTTTATGCTACCAAAATTAAATATGGAAACACTGACACAAACAGAACTCGAGTGGTGTGAATGGCTAGTGGTAAAGATCAGTCAGTGTTTCCATTATAAACCTCTGCTTTCATAGTTCTAGAACTAGGACCATACAATTCACATTGGGTTGAAATATGACGCAGAAATTCTCAGCCAGGGTATGAATTACTTTTTTTTTTTTAAAGAGAATATGCCTGGGTGTGGCCATTTTTAAGTGGGAGTTCAAAGAAATAGAAGTTAATGGTTTCAGAGGGGAGGCCATAATACAGTTGGGTCAATTTCAGTTTCTGAATGAGAGAGACACAAAAAACCTCAATGTGCTAACAATACTGTATGTCTCTGCTGTATGTTAAGTGAGTCTATTCCCTCTCTTTCGCCTTCATAGTTCTGTAAAATATTACACCTTTATCTTAAAAGGCACTGAATTACACAAAGAAACTAAAGATAAGTTTTTGGTACTTTCCAAACTTGAGATATTTCCTCTGGTAAATTTCCCCCACATGAGATCAGTTAACTGAAAACAGGATGTGGCTCACAAAGAGATTAAGATTTGAAGCTTAACTATATTATAGACCCATTGCACTGATGTTGGCTTTGCAGGGGTAGTGTATTAGTATATAGGCTGGTTTATCAATTTTATATCTAAGGGGAAATGTAATGCAGGGACATTTAGATTCAGGGTAAAATTTCCATTAGCACATAAATTACTTAGGACTTTCAGTGATCCATAGGTTCCTAAACACAACAAGGAGTCCAGTGGCACCTTAAAGACTAACAGATTTATTTGGGCATAAGCTTTTGTGAGTAAAAACCCCAACTTCTTCAGATGCATGGAGTGAAAATTACAGATGCAGGCATTATTATACTGACACCTGAAGAGAACGGAGTTACCTCACAAGTGGAGAACCATTGCTGACAGGGCCAAATTCAATCAGGGTGGATGTAGTCCACTCCCAATAATTGAGGAGGAGGTGTCAATACCAGGAGAGGGAAAGGTGCTTTTCTAGTGAAGTTCCTAAGTGTCTAAATCACTTTTGAAAATGGGATTTAGGCTTATAAGTGACTTTTAGGTGCTTTTGAAAATTTTACTTCAAAGTATTTACAACATTTTCTGGGCCAAGAGTCCCAGTTTGAAGATAGACACAAAATGAATGGGATCTGGATGCTCATTCAATGCATAGTTTTAAATTAATATAAAATGGCTGAAAATGTAGGTATGTGGTAGGAGGGACCCTGAAAAATTGTTAAAACTAGAAAAAAAAACCTAAGTTAAAAAAACAAGGTCAGTCTCTCAATGAGACATAATACTTCCAGTAGTTACAGTTGAGGACTCAAAGTCACGATTCTTGACTGTATTTCCTATTCTGCCACTGAGTTGTTTTTAACTTTGAGTACATCACCTCTTTGACTGACTTTACCCACTTATACAATAGGGGTACTAATAGCTATGTACTTTCCTTCCAGAAGTGTCATGGGGCTTATTAATGTTTGCACTGTGCTTTGTGATATTCAAATTAAAAGTGCTCTAAAAGAGTAAAGTATTATTGGATTCCAGTCCAGAGCAAAGTGACAGCTTTGCCACCATCCCATGACTGGTCTCGGATACATTCTTTTAGGTTGCTTTTGTTGTAATACCTCCCACTGTACTTACTGCTGGTTTTACCTTTTGTGTGTTACATTTACACACTGCAGACCTGGTCCAACTTTGATTGAATTAGATGGAAAGATTTCCACTAACTTCAATGGAAGGTGAATTGTACTCTGGCACCGATGTTGGGAATCAATATTTTTCCCTTGATCCACACACTATATTTTTCCAGTTTATATTTACTGTAACATACTATTATCCTCAGTTTACTAGTGAAGAAATTAATTTCAGGAACAGCTGTTTGGGAACATCACTTTGGCACTTGTCAAAAAATGTAAGAAGTGTCCCATGCTGATCTTGTTTTAGTCATTCACTAAAGTAGTTTCAGTGATACAAATCAAGGAGTCATCTTAGGCAAGAGAAGGTCCAAAGACTAAAATGTGTCTCCCTGTCATGATTTGCTCATTAACTTTTGCAAACTACCCTATTGCAGGACAAAAATTAACTGAGAAGAGTACCTGCCTCTGGTTTTAAGCATCCTGATTATTCAAGCCCTGTCTACTCTAAGGAAACCCACAACAATGCAACTGTATTGCTGTCACTACTTCAGTGCAAACATCTAATGTAGACATGCTAAACTGGCACAAAGCTGGTCTTACACAGGGCAGTTTACTTCGGCCTCTCACCAGATTACACTATGCTTTGCACCGGTACAGCCAGTCTACAAAAACCAGGGGGTTTTGCTGCTGTAACTATATTACTGTTGTTACTATAATTACATTAATGTGTTTATACCAGTGTGAATTTCCTTAATGTAGACAGGGCCTGATTGTGACTGGAAAATTCCTACCTGCTCATTTCCTTTCTAATTGCTTTGGAGGAAACACTGGGGATATGGCTATGCCCACCTGTCAGGCTGTCAAAGAGTTCTTCCAAAGCTCTGGAGGTAACACTTGGAAAACCAAGCTAAAATGTAACATCTCCTCACTGTGAAACAAATGGCAAAATATGAACGTTCCATCTCTATATACACCAATTCACTGTTTGCTATGGAACCCCTCATTAACATAGGTAAACCTAGTGCCTTTGGTGGGACAGATTAGTGGAAACATTTACAGGAGAAAGGAAATGAGCAGATAAGACATTCCTACTCTCTTACATAACGTCTCCATTAATCCTTACTGAAGGAAAACAACAAGAAGCAAATGGGGTAGAGGAGAAGGCGATAGTAAACCTAGTGGTTTGGAGCTGTGCTCCGGCTCCATTCCAGCTCCAGGCAAAAACCTGCAGCTCCACTGCTCCGGAGCTGCTCTGCGCTCCAGCTCTGGGCTCTATTCCAAAGCCCTGCCCAGCGGGACCCTTGATATTTAGCTGACTGGAGCACCCTTGTCCTCGAGACATCAGCGGATGCTTAAAAGATGAGCTTGTAATCCTTGATGGAAATAGGAAGAGAGAACTACGTTGCAGCCTTGTATCTCTCTTCCACTGAGTAGCTGTAACGTCATTGGGATTGGTTTTTCTGAGGTTACAGCTTTGCAACAGTGTATCCAGCTCTCAATAGAAGGTTTAAAATGATATTTGACCTTTGCATGTTGGACGCTATGAGAGAAATCATGCTTAAGCTTCCTTGAAATGTATGTAATTGTTTTAAGCAGTACAAGGCCCCTGCAGTCATCCAAAGCATGCCAAACTATTTCTTGAGGGAGTTTCTTTTATAAACACTTGAGTATTGTTTAATTTTAACTAAAGCTCAATAAAAACACCTGAAGTTAAAGTGAATCCACCTGATTGTACTGTCTGCTTAGTAGGGCTGTTTTTAATCACACAAGGAGAACAGGATATTGCCCAGGGCAGCAAAGTGTACAAGGACTGTTTATTTGAGTGACTGAGTGTAGTCCATCAGGAATGTACATATTGTCCAGTTAGCCTAGGGTAGCAACTCCTGTAGGATCACAGCACCGGCTTCTCAGTTCATCAGTAAATAACTCAGCTCACTACAGATTCTGAGCCTTGCTATCTGCAGACCACCCACAGTGCACAAAGCACCTAGATGCACTAATCACACAAATTGATTTCCTTGCCTTTTACTTTTCTCAGCTGAAGCACATAAGCAAGAGAAAATCACCCCTCCTTGCTCTCTTCAGTCAAACATCAGCTTCTGGAAGAAGCCACACACAAATGCTTTCATTCCTATGTTGTAGGATCACTCACACTCTGGTAACTCCATATGTTGTTCTGTGAATAATGGTGACTTATGAAAAGAGCCAAGATTTTCAAATACAACTGCTAACTCGGGGTGCCCAATGTGAGATGCCTTACTGTGGCCTGATTTTCAGAAGGCGGGTGCTCGGCACTTTCTGAAAATCCAGCTCCTTTAAAGAGTGTCAAGCTGGGCTCCCAAAACTGAGACACTGACAATCACTAGTCACTTTTAAAAATGTTGGACTAGACCTTTATTATTATTTATAGATCACCTATATGCTAACATGGCACTTTCCAAAACACACCGCAAGAAAAGGGTCCATCCCCCTGCATCTTATAATCCAACTCAAATTTCAGTGGCACGTCTACAGTGCTTTCCATAGGAGGATCTCCAAGTGCTTTACAAACATGACTGAGACAAGCTCCACAACACCCTTCGCAATGACTTATCGTCATCCCTATTTTACAGATAGGCACAGAGAAGTTAAGTGCATTGCTCAAGGTTGCACAGGAGGACCCTTGCACAACTAGGAACAGAACCTGTTTTTTTCCTCCTCCCAGTCTACATGATCATGCTTCTTCCCACATACAGGCACAGAGACACGACTGATGTAGGAAATCAAAGTATTCACAGAGTAAGAGGATTTTAAGGAGGAATTTGAAGGAAACAATAGGGTGCTTAGTACCTTCAAAAGAGGAAACTTTTTCAAGCATGGAGTGGCATGGAGAGTAAAAGTGAAAACGGGAGAAGGTGGATGTGGAACAAGGCAAATCTGCATCTTATCTATGTGCAAGCTAACTGTCTCCATGTCTAGATTCAGGAACAAAGTCATCTTGTGAGGTCAAGTAACTCAGCATCTTTGTCTATGACAAAGAGTACATCATTGTATACAAGTTCCCAGAAGCGTCCTTGGAACGCAGCCAAGGAAACAGACCTTGAAACTCCATATGGAACGTCTGCATCTCGAACTGGACGCTGGAACCATAGTGCAAATGGGTGGGACACAAAGTATTTGGGAAACGAATGCTTCCATCTGTTCCAGTTTGGTGTCAATGGGTCTTCCTGAAAGAAGCAGAAACACAGACATGTTGCACAATCTAATGCAGCAATATTTTATCTGTTTAATTAAAAGCATACCTAACTCTTTCCACTCTAATTAACTTTTGTTTCATAGGCTAGGATTGGAATGTATCACTTGTGAACAAGCTTATGGGAAGGAGTGCCCTCTACTGGGGCTGTCTCTTTAGGGAGCTGTTCAGTTCAGAACTGGTGACCAAAGAAGGAGAAATAACAAGCCACATGTACCAGGTACAAACAGAGTTGTACGAAACTTGCTGGTTTTGGGCCATGAGGATTTGGTTTCAATCCATGTTGGTTCAGACACCCTGCCCTAAATTCACCCTGATATAAATCTATTTTCTCCAGCTGAGTTTCATGAGGGATGAATTTGACCTCCTGAGTTTCACTTTGAATTTTGGATGCTAACCCTAGACTGAAAGTGAAAGTTGATTCTGCCAAGTTTCTCCTAGTGTCATGTGGAAACTGTGCAAAATGGTGAATTTCACTCAGCTTTGATGGGAAGCCACAAATGGCACCAAGGTCATTCAACTGATTCACAGAGAGACTGGCTTGAGTTATTTTTGCATAACCACAAGGTGGGCAAGTTTCATAATTTTGGGTTTCTTATGAAAATGTTGCAGAGCTCTAAATGGGAGAGGGTGCTCCTATGGTAAAAGGGGCTATGTCTCACTCCTTCCTTGCAGCCACCATGCCCTGAGAGATCCATTCCAGTGGTCAATGTTTCTGTCACAAGAAAACCCAAAAAGTTTTGTTACGAAAAACAATCTTTACAAGAGGCCACAAGTTAACAGGTGTGTTGTAAACAAGACACGAGAAGTCATTCTTCCGCTTTACTCTGCGCTGGTTAGGCCTCAACTGGAGTATTGTGTCCAGTTCTGGGCACCGCATTTCAAGAAAGATGTGGAGAAATTGGAGAGGGCCCAGAGAAGAGCAACAAGAATGATTAAAGGTCTTGAGAACATGACCTATGAAGGAAGGTTGAAGGAATTGGGTTTGTTTAGTTTGGAAAAGAGAAGACTGAGAGGGGACATGATAGCAGTTTTCAGGTATCTAAAAGGGTGTCATCAGGAGGAGGGAGAAAACTTGTTCACCTTAGCCTCCAATGATAGAACAAGAAGCAATGGGCTTAAAATGCAGCAAGGGAGATTTAGGTTGGACATTAGGAAAAAGTTCCTAACTGTCAGGGTAGTTAAACACTGGAATAGGTTGCCTAGGGAAGTTGTGGAATCTCCATCTCTGGGGATATTTAAGAGTAGGTTAGATAAATGTCTATTAGGGATGGTCTAGACAGTATTTGGTCCTGCCATGAGGGCAGGGGACTGGACTCGATGACCTCTCGAGGTCCCTTCCAGTCCTAGAGTCTATGAGTCTATAAGTTCTGGCCCCTCAGAAGGAACCATTCCAAGATGGTAGCTGCCAGCACCTCCTCTCAGATGTCTAGATATCTTTCCACAACTGCTGGGAATAATAAATAATACTTGCCCTGCTATAGTGCCTTCCATTCAAAGATCCCAAAGCACTTTGCAAATGTTAATGAGCTGAGTCTCATAATAACCCCTCCTCCCCCCAGTGAAATAAGGCACAGGAAGGCTAAAGGCCAGGATTTCAAAAATGGCCTCTGATTTTGTGTGTCTCAGGTTTGGGTGCCCAACTAGAGATACCTTGGGCTTGATGTTCAAGATTCTGAATATTTATAGCTCCCATTGACTTTAAATGGCATTGCAAGGGGTCAGTGTCCCTGACAAGCAGGACCAAGGTGCCTCCAGTTGGGCACCCAAAGTCAGAGACCATTGGATGAAGATCATTCTGTAAACGACTTGTCAAAGATTATGCAGTAAGTCTGTGGCAGAACCTCAGCCTCCTGACTGCCAGTCCTATTCTATAGCCACAAGACATGCTGCTTCTCAGGAGGCCCAACCCTCATCCCACAGAAGACAATAGGAAACATTTGCTAAAACAGCTTTTCAATACATAATAATATGAAGATCTTAAGGTCTGATACATCACAAGCTAACCGATATAGAAACTATTTATAATCCTTTTAGGACTTTAAATCTGTCAGTGGTCCAGGACTGAATATTCCCCATTGTAGGCCTTGTCTGGTGTAATTTTCGGTAGAAATTTCTCATTTGTGAAAGACACATCAGGCTGATTTTCAGAAATAAGTAAATAAAATAGTGGCTGTTCAAGAGCTACTCACACTCAGAGATGGATTGGGGGTAGAGTGTGAGTGAGATCAAAGATGCATGATAAATGCATGTGTCATATAGCACTGCAGTGTATTACATGGCTGTGAGCAACACACATGTGGGGTGTGTATACTGAAAGTCAGATCCCTGGCTGGAGTAAAATGGAATAGCAGAGCTGAAGATATGACCCTGTATGTATGCATGTATAAGTTTTGTAAGAAAAAGTTTTCCTTTCAAAAGAGATTTCCAAATTACTTGTGTTTTTGTAAATCAGTAAAAGAAAAGTTAATTACAGGGCCAACTCCTCAGCTGCTGTAAATAAGTACAGTTCAATTAAAGTCAACACAGTCACACCTATTTACATTAGCTGGCTGGGGATGTGGGCCATAGCACTTCAATATATATTTTAGAGAGACCGTAATAGCCTGTGAGAAAAGAATGCACTGTTGTGTTTACTCTTGTAAGGCGAAGCTAGACAATGCAAGTCCGAGAGCGAAATTCCTTGAAACCAACTTGTAGCATACTAGAACCAGACTCCCAGTCTTTCTGTTTCTCTTGGAGTTTTATTTTACCAGCATCAGCAGGGCTGCAGTTATTAAGAGTAAATTGATTTTCCATTGTAACCCCCAATTCCTGTGCTTTAATATCTCAGCGGATTCAAAATGCATCCCATGTCGTGTAATTTTATTTTTGTATTTTTTTTTGTAATAAAACAAACCACCTAGTTTGGGATGTTAGTTACTGATTAGCAAATAAATAACTGAATCCTAATTTGAACCACAGCACTGCAGGGAAAGTATGTATTTAAACAACATTAGTAAATATAACTATTTATCGGTAAATAGTTACCTGTATATTAAGTATATTGCCTGTTACTGTAGAGAGTGCGCTGGATGTGGCAGTTTTTATTTAGAATTTCTCTGGTATTGTTGGTCTAAACTTGAATGTTCCTTTCATGTAGATTATGGGGTTTGAGTTAAGTTACTGTTCTCCAGGAAATCAGTTGTTGCTTAGATTTGTATCCAAATTTATTCAGAACTTGAAAAGCAGTCTTTATCACAAGGAATGGAACACTGTAATGACTTGGCAATTGGCAAAACCAAACTCCCAGCTCCCAAGAGAGTGAAAAAGCCAAAATCAGATATTTTTCCTAATTAGAGGTGAAAACATTATTAAATATCTTAAAAATTGAAAGCATATGTTAACTCCAATAAGTTGGGTTTTTTTACTGGAAAATTACCTGTGTCCTTGCCAAATTTCAGTGGGTTCTGAAGTGGGATTCCAACAGGAGATTAAAAAACATTTTGCCAACAGATATTCATAGTCATTAACATTTGGATAGCCTGTGGATAAGCATCCATAGATGAGATCAAATGAAACAAGAGATTGATAGCAACACTGAGCTGGCAGCCTTTGGTGGTAGAATGATTGTAACATAGTGGTGCTATGTATGTCTTTAAAGATGGTGAGCAAATACCTCCCAAACTTTTTTGTCAATATTCACTCAAATAAAAAAAAATAGTTTGCTTAGTCGGAGTTTACTCACCTTTTGTGTTCATTCCTGCAACTATTCCTGTGAAGGAGTTTACTGGCAGGAATGTTTGTGGAAACAGCAATTTGGTAATATTTATGGAAAGTGAATTCTGATCTTGTAAACATAAAGAATTTCACTGGGGCCCTGATTCTAAGCTAGATGTTCATCTAGCCAGGGTACTGAATCAACACCATATAAATGTGTCCAGTGCAATGTAAACAATGCAGCATTGATTATGTAGTGTTTATATACACCATCTACCGACCAAATATTATTCACAGAAACTATTTGGTGAATAATTTTGAATAATGAATTAATTTGAGAAAATCGTAAGGTACTCGTGGACAATTCATGAGTAGAAGAAAGAGACTACATGATGGGTTGAATAGATTATTCACTATGAATTATTTGCTTTGCTCTAATTGGTAAAGAAAATAAAATGAAGAATTAGAATAATAAAGAATAATATAATATTTTACATAGTGGTTTCATCACAAAGTGCTAACATTCCAACCTGTGCAGAGAGTCAGCACAAGACCTAAGTACTACGGACGACCACAACACTGAGCTGAATTTCAGACAAAGGAGTTCAAAGAACTTCACAAATTGCACCAGTGAAACACAGCCAGCTCTGGAGCAGACAGCAGTAACCACATACAGCTCCCTACAAAACAGTGGAGAACCAGAATACTGGAGCAAACTTCTATTCTACAGAAAGTGCCATGAATGTCCATACAGACTAAACTATGCTTCTATAGTCTTACCTGAAGGAACTATTCACACACACACATATACAGCAGAGCCTGAAACATAATCACTAACATTAGTCATGCAGCTAGAACAGTATCTAATATTCTGTTCCAGCTTCTTATCTCTGCATCAACAGGCTGGAAGTGTTATAAAGGTAGCATGCACAGAACCACCAGTGGGATCACCTTGGATTGTTCTCTAGCAACCTCTCTTATTTCACTGTAAAATACAACACTGATTTTACCAAAAGGGAGAAGAATAAAAAATTAAAAAGAGGTAGGTGGGTAGGTGATTCGTTATTTATTGCAGGGATATGGGCAGCAGAGAAGTTATATAGTCACAGAACTATTGGAATGTGCCCAGCTCTCTGAACCCTATTTCTTTCACAAGTCATCGAATCCTATTTACTGGGACAGCCTCTGAATCACATGATTCATACTTTATGCTACTGTATGACCATGCAAGAAATTGAGCCATCCTGCAAGAAACCCGGAGCAGCATGTTTGGTGAAGTCTTGCACATGCAGTTGTCCAGTGTCAGGCAAAGAAGTAAGAGCTTTGGGAAGTGGGCGTGTTTAAAGGAGTAGCATGTGCTGCCTCCAGTTAACTGCTGCCTAACTCCCGCTGGTATAAGAAAGAGGAGGGGCTTTATCCACGGTCATTTCCCTGAGGGCCAGATAGTACAGCTAGGCTCCTTGCTCAGCCCCAAGCAGAGTGCTAGGGCTAGAGTCATCCCTGTGGTGGTGCAGGAACTAGCAGGAGTGTCACAGTGGAAAATATTGAGAACAAGGGTAGCCTAGGCAGGAAGTTGCCCGGGGGTTGGATTACAGATGCAGCTTTCTGGATCTGAATGTCTGACCTTGCCCCCTATAACAGCATTGTCCTAGTTACAGACATTTTAGAATTAGCAGTATTCAGTGTGCTGTGGAGTTTCCAGGCAGTGCAGTTTATTTGTTGGCTACAGGAGTCTTTTGGCCAGCAGATGACAAACATTACTAATCTCTCTTTTATATTTACACTGGCACATGGCCAAGGTCTTCAGAGATTGTGATGATAAAGGGGGTTCATGTAGTGGGAGAGGATAGTGTAGACAGCTAATAAATACCAAGGTGGTAAATGGTTATAAATACCACAGATGATAGCTAGTACGACACATCTATGAAGAGCTAGAAAACACTTTGTCACCAGTACAGTCACAAGGCAGAGGAGGCAACCTCTAGGAGTGGGAGAGCAAAAGTGACATATAAAGGTGAGATCAGAAACAACTGGAAGCAGTAGGTCATGGCTGTACTTTATCTGATTCCAAACTGGGAAAGCAAACTGACCGCGCCTACCCCGAAGAGCTGCCTCTATCACACATATATACAAGAGAATCATGGGGCATTGTTCTGGTTTTTCATTGACCCAGTAGGCCTGGAGAAATAGACACCAATGAAAAGGTGGCCCTTTCTCTTAATCAGGGTGACCAGATGTCCCGTTTTTAAAAGGACAGTCTCATATTTAAGCCCTCCTGCAGGAGTCCCAACTTCTTCTTAAAAATGGGCAAATTGTCTGGAGACAGTATTTTCTGTCTCCCCCATCACTACTGTGCTGACCAGATCCCTGCTCACCAGCCGCCCACGATGAGTGGGAGGGTTCAGTGGCCAATGATGAGGATGGGTGTGCAAGGCTGGTGGCGGGGCGAAGCTGCAGCACACGAAGCTGGCCGCTCCCCCTGCTGGTCCCTCAGCACAGCCCCTGCTGTGTTCTGGTTCTTGGCAGGGCCCCATACCACATAGGGTGACCAGACAGCAAGTGTGAAAAATCGGTACGGGGGTGGGGGGTAATAGGTGTTTTTCTATGTAAAAAAAAAAACCTCCAAAAATCGGGACTGTCCCTATAAAATTGGGACATCTGGTCACCCTAGCCCCACAACCCTAACCCTAACCATTTCCTGCCAGCACTGGCTGCGCACTGCAAATGAGCAGGAAGAGACAAGCTCCCCTTCCTCCCCCCTGTGGCTGGAAGCAGCTCCCATCCCTTCCCTCCTGCACAGTGCCAAAGGGCTGCTGCTGGCCACATTCTAGTATCAACCCTACCAAAAATCTGGGGTGGGGGGGCATGTGACCCTGTGTGTGCCCCCCCCCATGTGTTGCCTTAGGAAGACGTGGCAGCAGGTACCAGGAGAGGCGGATCCATCCCAAGCTCAGCCAGGCATGGGGGGCAGAGACCACCAGGTAGGGCAGGGGGGTCGGTCGGTCACCCCCCATGTGAGAGAGATGTACAGCAGTGTGTGTGTTACGACTCCCTGTGTGAACCCCAAAGCCTTAAAGATAAGAAGGTAAATAAAAAGAATCCAACTATGCAGTATTTGTCTTTAATCGGGGCTCAGTCAACATGATACTAATTTGAACATTTGTACTGCATAGTTCTGACTGATTGCCATTGAAGTCGTTGGAAGGAGTAATTTTATTACGTGTCCCATATTCAGCATAAGGAAATATGGTCACCCTACTCTTAATTCCAGATGGTCTCAGATTCCTTTTGATTCATCACAACAAAATAAAAATGATATGGTATCTTAGACTTGAACCCTACTGTCTCAGACAAGCAATTTTATCCTTTAACTGACACTTGGTCATGACATATATTTCAAGATGAGTCAAGAAGGAATGACAATAGTCATGTAAAGATACACTAGTTTAAAAAGTAGTGACTGTTAACTTGCAAATCGGATCACATACTTTTCCTTTGTTATTGCAGGAGATTCTATAATTCAAAAAAGGTTCTGATATGGCACTGTGCTAATCCTAATTTGATCTGTTGAGGAGCCAGAAAGAGGTTAAATATACAGATGCTTTCTGCAGTGCTGGATGAGCAAAGGCTGAAAGAGTGGGAGGAAGTTTGGCTTCTCATCCCTGATTTGTCACAGTAGCTAGACCCAGCAGAGTAACATTCATGAATATACCATGGAGTGCGAGTTTCATATGTCACTGTGCACAATTTGGTGGAATTTGGTCTAGTCAATTGTATATTAGCTCAGGGCCAAGCAGATGAACTTGTTGAATGTGCCAGTATGAAAACCTCTCAGACTGAATTATCTGTTTAATAAGTCATTAAAGCACAAATGGGGAAGTTCTAAAAAGAAAAAGATATAAAAATGAGGATTTTGAGGCTTATGTTGTATTAACCCTAAGACATATTATTAGCTCAGTGATTCAGCCAATTCAAGCCTAACCTATCTGCCAAGAGAGTTCAGTGTGAACCAGTTTCGAAAGGTCTAAATAAACAAAGGGAAAAAGTTTTCACTCTTAAGCTATCTTGGAAATATATAAAATAAGGATTTTAAAACAAATGGCCCAAATTCTGCTCTTTCCTACAACCTCATTATTTTTAATGAGACCCTTTGTTTACAGAGATCAGTGCACATCACCGTAAGCACCTTTTAAAAAAAAATTTAGAAACCAATTTGATTTTAATGTGCTGATATAGTGAGGCATGATTTTTAGAAAAATCCTGCTTATACAGCATCCTAGTCATCCTGCCAAGTTTGATGGAATCAAGTCCAGTCATTTGCTTTCTATCAGAGGCAAGAAGAAATTTTGACTAATTTATACAGCCTTCTGGGCACAGTGCACTACATGTAATACATAGGTAGACTGGCAATCATGCATGCGGAGGTGGCACTTGGGCAGAGTATAAAACTGTCACATTCAAATGCCTGTTTCTTTGGAACCACTAGGGCTGAGATTCGGAGTCTGAAACATCTGGAAACTTCTGGCGGCACCTTAAAGACTAACAGATTTATTTGGGCATAAGCTTTTGTGGGTAAAACACCCACTTCTTCAGGTTTTTTACACACGAATGCTTATGCCCAAATAAATTTGTTAGTCTTTAAGGTGCCACTGGACTCTTCGTTGTTTTTGTGGATACAGACTAACATGGCTACCCCTTTGATATCTGGAGACTTGCACACCCTGTATATAAAACAACGAGGGAACATAAAAATACTTTATGTAACTCTGGATATAAAAGGGTCTTTCTGATGTTCAGTGTCCCCAGTGAAACTATAGGGTATGTTTCAAAATAAATTTGCATTTCCTAATCCAAATGGATCACTTTGGGCACTGAATTTCACAGAATATTTTATTCTCTAAGGGACCAATCCTGGCATTGAGCACCCCCACAACCTCATTGACTAAGGCCTGGTCTACACTTAAATTTAAGGGCGACACAGCAATGGTGCTCCGGGGTGTAAAAAATCCACACCCCTGAGCGCCGTAGCTATGCTGACCCAACCCTTAGTGTGGACAGTTAGGATGAGAAAAGAATGCTTCTTTTGACTCAGCTACCATCATTCAGAGAGGTGGTGTTCCAGTGGTGACAGAAAAACCCCTTCCACTGCTGTAGGCTATGTTACACTATCGGATTATGTTTCCATAATATATCTCTGTAGCTATGCTGCTCTATTCTCCATAGCGTAGGCATAGCCTAGAAGTCACGGGGAATGGCTGGTGATCAGAATCTCTTGGGATAATGTCATAATAAGTGTCTGAAGTCACTCAGCCTTCCTCTTCTAGCTTAACGAGCTGGAGACTATGGAAATTTTCTCATGTAATTTGCTCATTTTTAATGCATGAAGAGATGCATGCTAGTTCCCCCTGCACTAAATGGAGCTGAAGATGACGACACTTCTTGTTGGGAAGGTAACTTCCCCTAGATTTGCAACGTTTCAGATCCGTGCTTTTTTTAAATGGCTCAATGGCTTTACTATGCATTTAGAGAGAAAATTCTGGGTAAAAACAGAAAGCTACAAAGATTAGCACTTTTAAAAAGTCAATGCCAGACAATTATACTAATCCTGAAGGGGCAGCAGATCTATAAACTCGGGGGGACAATATTCAAAAGGGCCTAAGGGATATGTCTACACTGCAATGAAATAACCACAACTAGCCTGTGTCAGCTGACTGAGGCTCGCAGGGCTGTAAAATTGCAGTGTAGCAATTCAGACTTGGGCTGGAGCCCAGGCTTCCAGGACCCTCTCCCTTGTGGGGTCCCAGAGCTCAGGCTCTAGCTCAAGCCCAGATGTCTACACCACAATTAAACAGCCCCATAGCCCAAGCCCCTGAGCCTGGGTCAGTTGAGATGGGCCTGCTTCAGGAGTTTAACTGCACTCTAGACATGCCCTAAGTGCCATAGGAGATTAAGTTTTATTGAAAGACAAGAGGATTTAGGCTCCTAAGTGCATATGTCACTTTTGAAAACAAGACTTCAGTTCTAATGTCAGGTGCTTTTGAAAACTTTGTCCCAAGTTTCATTTCAGAAATTAGACTTGTGAATAGGACCACAGAATCCAACTAACACTCAACCAGGAAGGCCATATTTGTCACCATGGTTTCAGCTATATTAAGGCTGCTCAGAAGTTTCAAATTCCCTCAGCTGTAGATGCTTTTTATTAGCACTAAGATGTATTGATTTGCTGATTCTTAAAATAAATTAGTTGCCATTTTCCTGAGCCTGTTTGAAATAAAGGGGAAATGGCTTTAGGTAGCCATCTATTGGGTTTTTTTTCCCATTCCTTCCTTCCTTTTGTTTAGGGAGGCATGTAGTCCAGTGGATAGAATGCCCGATTGGGAATTAGGAGACTGGTTAATTTTCCTGCTCTGCCACTGACCTGCTGTGTGACCTTGGAAAAAATTACTTAACTGCTCTATGCCTCAGTTTCTTCATCTGCAAAATACAGATAATAATCCTTTCCAATCCTTTTAAGATCTATAGATACTGCCAAAAAGATTCACAAACACAGTAATGTTGTAGTGTTGGTAGGATGGGAGTTGTCAGGTTAAATGCTATTTACATGACAACAGAGCCACCCAGAGGGGGGAGGGCAAGAGGGGCAATTTGCCCCAGGCTTCACAGGGGCCCCCCCAAGAGTTTTTTGGGGCCCTTGGAGCGGGGTCCTTCACTCTCTCCAGGGGCCCCGGAAAACTCTCGCGAGGCCCGAGCCCCCAGAGCTTCTTCTGTTCCAGGTCGTCGTCGGCAATTTGGCGGCGGGGGGGGTCCTTCCACCCTGGGACCCGCCGCTGAAGTGCCCCAAAGATCAGCAGTGGGAGGTCCTTCCAGCACTTCGGTGGTGGGTCCTGGGGCAGGTCTTCGGCAGCAATTTGGCAGCGGGGGGTCCTTCCACCCTGGGACCTGCTGTTGAAGTGCTGGGTCTTCGGCGGCGGGGGCCCCCTGCCGCCGAAGACCCCAAGCCCCCTGAATCCTCTGGGCGGCCCTGCATGACAAATCCTGCCCCTATGGGCAGGGGAGGGGATGTACAATGCTAAACCTTATGCAAGGATCATTGTGCATAATGGAGCTGTGACAGTTCTGTGACAGTCATTATGCTCCAGCATATAGATTTTTGGTCATGGGGCCAGGGGTTCTAATGCTCCACATTCCTCTTGCAGAGATGGTCTAGAGGAGCTATAGGAAGCTACTGCAACCCTGAAGTTTCAATAGAGGCCATGAATGGGCTTTGAGGGAGGATTTCTTTCCTTTGGTCCTGACAGGACTCTCCAATGCACAACTTACCCTATTTAGCCCAGATGTATACAGGTGAGTCTCATCTTACGCGGGGGTTCCATTCCGCGATTAGTGCGTAAAGCGAAAACCGCATATAGTCAAAATTACATTGAGTTGAATGCCGGGCGGAATCACCCGCACTGCAGTACAGTATTAAAATTGTTATTTTTCTCTTTTCTGCCGACCGCGTAAAGCTGAAATTGCGCATGTTAAATGCACGTAAGATGCAACAGACCTGTATACATTGGTTAGAGTATTCTGTTGCAAACAAGTTCTTGCTCTTGCAAAGTCACTTCTCATAATCTATATCCTTATTTCTGACATGGCCCTTTCTTGACTTTAACAATCACTTACCTCATCTGGGTCCATTGGTTCAGACTGAAGAAAACCCTCCCTCAGACACTTGATTGTAAATCTTTCAATTTCCTTGCTCTTGACTTCATCTGGTTTTATCTGTAGCACAGTATGATTGAAACTGATAAAGAGAATGATGCAGAATATAACATTATATATGATCTGATTGCAATTTACATTGTGCAACCAGAATACTCAGAGGCAGCACACAGAGCTTCAGAAATAGAGACAATGCAGGTGAGGAGTGAGAAAACTTTTTAGCAATAAGAAAAACAAATAATTGGCCTTGTATTTTCAGGCCAGCCTCAGCATAGTCATGCTATTTAGTTCTTCCAACATAATATCATGTTAGCAGTCTTAATCATGAGCATGCATTTTTTGCTTAGAATGAAAATGCATCAAGAACATTTGTGTTATCAGTACCTATGAAATGTGCTGGTCTAAGTAAAGTGCAGTCTTCTAAATTTTTAAGAGATATATTTTGTATTGTATTTGAGATTTATGTAATTATCTCAAAAAATCGAAGATCTATCAAACGATACTACACCTTCCATCTGTGGATCTCAAAGCACTTTACAAAAAAACATCAATTCAGCCTCACAGCACCCTGTAAAATAGGTAAACATTGTTACCCCAATTGTTATCCCAAACAGAGATGGAGCTTTTTTACAGTGACTTGCCCAGGGTCAAATAGCAAGTCTGTTGGCAGAACCAAGAACAGAATCTAGATCATCTCATTTCCAGTATTGCAACTACAATACTGTTATACCTTTCCTATATAACATGATAAACTCTGCAAGATCCTCAAAGCTTGTCATCATCATACTGAGTCCACATAAACTGTTTTTACAGTGTACCAGACATTTACATGTATAATCCCTAATATTGATAATTTGGCTTATCCGTGTATCTCTGCCACAAATGTGAGGAGAAAAGGTGAATTAGTGTGCTGATTGAAATGTTCAACATTATCTGTTTCCATGAGAGGACAGCTAGATTTAATATAGACTTGCTTATCACATTACACACACACAAACACAATGGGAGTTGCACTTACATCCACCAGGGCTGAATTTGGCCCAGTGATCTTAGTCCCCTGCGGAGCTTACCTACAATGCAAGTTAAGGGCAGAACCTGTAGTTAACGGATATTTTAGCTGTGTGTGCCACAGTCATAATGTTATTTGAATATAGCTTAGGGTGCTTTTCATATATTAATTTCAATATGCTTTTTACATATTTTCTAGGTTGCCATGTTAGAAGGGATGGCTGAGTCAGTGTTTCTGAGGCTTTAAAATCAGACATGTGAAGAAAGAAGAGGAGTAAGGTGTCTGAGCATAGTCATCATCACCCATATGAGAGAAATAAGTCTCTAATACCCAGTTACACTCACCCAGCAACACATTAAACACTGCAGAAATAGAAAAGGAGCGTTCAAAGGCAGACTGTTTAGACAATCCCATCAAATATTTTATTGCAGTTCTCTCTGTCATTTGAGTTTATATCCTGGTATTATTGGGATATAGAGTTTTCTTCTTACGTTTCTTAGAAAAGCTTTGGGGATTAATGAGCAAAATTACTCACAGAGCCGAAGTTAAAAATTGCATCATCAGTGACTATTTTCTCTCCACACAGTAAACACTCTGGATCAGGGATGTTTCTGAGAGCAAAAAAAAGCAGTTTTAAAAGTAAAACTCTTAGAAATGTCATTGAATTTGGACAGCTAGTCTATGAAAACTAAAAACTCATACAAATTCATACTTTGGTCCACACTCTTCTCTCAGTTTTATCGGCAAATCAACTGGGTTGCACTAGTACTAGTGAAAAGGGAATTTGGCCCTTCACCTACCACCACTGAGGGGAAAATTCAAGCCTGACAACTAAGTTATACTAGAGATTGATTGGGCCCACTCCGCCTTGAGCACAGCTAATACAGTGTACAGATCTGGCATGATTTGGAACTGTTTGCAACAACCAAGCAAAGCATTAAAAATATATTAGTGACAGTTTAGCATCCATGGAAAGGAACTGGAATGATAGCCCTGGAGAACAAAGTCCTCTGTTTAGCCACAGAACAGGTATAGCATGGGCACTGGCACTACAATGTTCTCCACATAGCCAGGCAAATGTGATTCTCTCCTAGCATAAAGCGACGACCTCTGGGGTGCAGAGTCAGGCTGCCTTTGTGCCTTTACAATCCCAGCCTCTCTGCCGAGACTGAGAAGGAGGCCATTTAATGTCAGTTCTGATGGTGGTTTTTAGAATGTGGACACCTGTCTGGAAACTGGGCTGAGACCCAAACTCGTTTACCAGGCTGGATATGAAGGGTGACCCACAGGTGAAATCTTCCATTACTAGTCCATTCAACCTTTCAATTCCCCAAGGTAAGGGTTGGCATGGGTATACATATGGGACATGTGGGAAGACGAGACTCTTGTCATCCTTTCCTTTTACTGGGTCTCCCATAAAAGTACCATCAAACTTTCTAAAGAAGGAAAAATATCTTGGCTTTGCTTAGAAAGCAAGGCATTAAAAACATATCACTAAACAGCTCCCCATGGGCCAAAGAGAGCATCTGTGATTTTATGTGTTGCAGAGATGCTGAAGAATAAGTTCCTCATTCTTCATGACCAGAATATCTCCACTTATGCCTATAGAAATCTGGCCGTCTGTCTAAGCATTCATATCCTTGGTGATGCCAAGAAGCATAAATTATACTAGATTTAGCAGGCAGCTAACAAACCAGGTTTTTCAGGGACATTCCAGATTGGGGTTCTAGCCATGGTGGGCAGAAAATCACAAGTTCTATCATGAATTTGCTGACGCCTGTGCTGTCCACCATGAGACACAGAAATATGAGAAGGTTGGAAAACTGTATTCTGTACAACAGAATCGCCTCATAAGCAAGTCAATGACCACCTTTCTGTTAATTGTTGGTTGGTTATGTGTTCTGTTGTTGCTATCATTTACAAGACCACCTGATAAATTAATACTTGGGTTCTAAGAGCCCCTGATCCTCCTTTTCAGAGTACTGGTGTTTGCTTGGAGGTTTCTGAGAAAAGTTTTCCCATCTATAACAAGGCTTTGAAAACTGCAGTTGTTCATTTTTAGGCCATTTTTGCCGTTTCAAATAACACAATCAATCTCTTCTAAGGGACTGAACCTGAGCCACCATGGAATCTTCACAATGTTTCTGTCTCCCTGAAAAAGATGCCAATGCAATTAAAATGAAGACTATATAGGACAGCGTGCTTTGTGCCCCCAGTTTCCCTTTTGGTTACCCAGGTACAATCCCACTGACTTCATGTGATCTGTGTAAAATTCACAGGGGCGGGTGAGGGGAAGTCATATACAGCACTTAAAGCTGCAGAATGAGTTAAATATATTCAGCAAATGACCATGCAAGGCATGGAAATAAGAACTATATATGACTTCCCCTCACCGCCCCTGTGAATTTTACATAGATCACATGAAGTCAGTGGGATTGTACCTGGGTAACCAAAAGGGAAACTGGGGGCACAGAGCACGCTCTCCTATATAGTCTTCCTTTTAATTGCATTCTCTGGTCATAAAACAGATACTGGGGTGGGGGAGGGAGAGAGATTTTCTCTGATTCCCCTTAATCCCCATCTCTTCCCTTCTATAAATCACTGGTTTACTATTGTTATTAGACAGAAGCAGAATTCAAACCCTACATCCAAACACACACGCCAACTTTGTCCAAATTTGAACTTTGCCTGAGGCCCCTCTCTACAGCACCATCCCAAGACTGAACCTGACTGCCAAAACAAAATGACATATTTGCATTCCATAACCTGTAATCAGACAGTGAACAATTTAAAACGAGACTGACTTAAATGGGTCAGTGAAAAAAAACAAGGAAATAAGGGGAATGCGATGAAACCACATATTTAGGCTCTGAGTAACAAAAATTCTACATTTTGGACATCCTAGTGAGGTGGTCATATTTGAAAACTGGGTCTGCAATCTAATCAAATAGGAATATTTGCTTTGGAAAGAAGTATAGATAATGATGTAATTTTTCATGCAAATAGAAATAAAAAAAGAAAAATCCCCAGTCTTGATCAAGTCATGGTCTTTGCTTCATACAAACGAGATATTTTAATCACATTTATGTAAATACCAATTCCAGAGATGTAACAAATTTAAAATACAATATTCATTCACTTTCCCTCTCTCCAAGTATGGACCTCAAAAATAAAAAGTAGTAAGTCTCATTGGCTGTCAGCCTGAATGAATGAAAGCCAAAGGAAGTTGTGCTCTTAAATCACCTGGGCAATTGTCAAAATCCCATCCCAACTCAATATCCAGTTCAAAGCATGGCATCATCTAACCCCTTAGGTATGCCGAGAAATATAATGTGGTATCTTAATAAAAAAAACTACCAACAAGGGGCCTAATCCCTTAACTCTCGCTAACATGAGCAGTTTGCAGGTGTAAGGATCACACCAATGAGATGAGATTTGTACAACAGGGCTCTGAGATCATATATTTTTTTTCAACAGAGACAGTTTTGCAGATATTGGATCTAGTTCCAGGTCAGTTTTGCTCATGAGGACCGTAGTGACACTACCTAATTGCAGTTACTATATTCAGTATAATAGGATTACCTTAATAACCATTCAATGCAGGACATGCAGTAGTTGTGACCACATGGCACCTGTGCTGGATTCTCCAGAAACATTTTGCAGAGAGGACAAATATATTTAGAGGAAACATCAGCCATATACTTCTCCAGAGCCTCTCCAGGAGTAGGTGAGCTACTCATAGCTGATGTACCGATGCCTGATGCCAGATCCTCCAAATGCTGGGGCTCTACAACGTGTTCTGCCATGAAGATGGTCTGAAGGCTTCAGTCTAAAGCTGTTCCCATTATTCGTGTACAAACTTCCATCGAAAAACTTCAGACTCATAGGTAATAATTCTGAGAATACAGAAAAAAAATACATGAATGTGTATTTTGGTGGTGTTTTTTCCCCTCTGAATTGCTTATTGTAATGATGAACTGCAGTCAGTCAGTCAGTCCGTCTAAAGTATAAGCATTCAGAGAAGAGAAAATATTTCTAGATTACAGCGGAAGCCTGATTATCTAAACTAAATAGATAATGGGGCATTTAAGTAAAAGTTATATTTAGAAAAATCAATAATGTACTGTGGAATTTTACCGTGGATAAGGCTGCTGTACTATTTTGACCAAAACCGTGGTGTGAAACACTTATAACTAAAAGCAGCAAAGAATCCTGTGGCACCTTATAGACTAACAGACGTTTAGGAGCATGAGCTTTCGTGGGTGAATACCCATTTCTTCAGATGCAAAAGCTCCATGAAAGCTCATGCTCCAAAACGTCTATTAGTCTATAAGATGCCACAGGATTCTTTGCTGCTTTTACAGATCCAGACTAACACGGCTACCCCTCTGATACTTATAACTAAAAGAATAAAGAAGAGATACAGTTAGGTAAGAACTAGGCTTAAAAACATGTTTTCCTTGTGAAAGGGGCAGCATGATGTTCATTTAGGACCCAAATTTCACTTTTATAAAGATTAGATTTCACAAAATCTAAAAATCAATAGAAATATTTCCTTTTTTTTTAAATTCAACCAATGAAAAATTTGCATTGTTTTAATGCATGACCATTCAGAAAGTGAAATGGACTAGTCTAGTATACTTTATAGGCTGAACAGCATGCAACATTTAAACAATCAAGAGGAATGAAGACAAAGTAAATGCTTTCTTTTTTTTATGCTTAATCATCTAAATTATTTCATGATACAGGTTACGGTTTTACTTTTGTTTGTGATCCAACAGTGCCCTTGAATTAGTATTTTTTAAAATGAAGAGATAATGGCTCTGAGGTTTAATGGATAAAGCACAAGGGTGGAAATCAGAAGACTTATGTTCGCAGTTCCAACACACACTTATTCCTTGACCTTTTGTATATTACTTCATCTCCTCAGGTCAGATTTTTAAAAGTGTTTAAGTGCCTAAAGATGCGGATAGGAACCTACACTTTTATCTCCCATTGATTTTAATGGGAATTGGGAATTAAGCATTTGGACACTTTTGAAAATCCCGTTAGGCATCTGTCTGCATCTTTAGGTGCCTGAATACCTATAAGAATCTGGCCCCAGTGCTCAGTTTCCTCATATGTTAAAAGGGACGCATAATGCTCACCTATCTTTGCAAAGTGCTTTGACACCTATGGATGAGAAGTGTTCTATAAGGATTGTTATTAGTGGTATTCATTTTAAAAAGACACCTTCACCAGTAGAGTAGCCAGAAGCTCCAGAATTAACATTGTCGAAGTGGTGACAGCAACTTCTAAACAACAAACACGAGTTACAGAAAGAGCTACTCTCAGCACTTACATACTGGCATCTCACCCTATAAACTTGCTGACTGCAGAGACTAGAGCCTCAGGCAAGCCTTTAAGGGTATGTCTACGCAGCATGTAAACATCCATTGCTGGGCTGCCAGCTGACTCTGGCTCCTGGGGTTCAGGCTGTGGGGCTGTAAAATTGTAGTGTAGATGTCAGGGCTTGGGCTGGAGCCCAGGCTCTGGGACCCTCCCCCCTCACAGAGTCTCAGAGCTTGGACTCCAGCTCTAGCCCAAATGTCAAGCACAAGTTTACAGCCCCTCAGCCTGAGCCTGTCAGCCAACACAGAGCAGCAGCAGATGTTTAATTGCAGCGTACACATACCCTAAGTCTGGCTCAGGATTCTTCTTCAATATAACCCCTCCAGTGATAGCCTTGGAGGGGAGGAGCCCCTTCGGCAGAATTGCAGAAAGCAAAACTAAAGACTCATGACGTGGCTCCTTCGGTTTTAGCAGCGGGCTGCACTTCCACCACTGGATTTTGTTTGACTGTTTCTCAGTTCCTGTATCTGTCTCAGACAGTTGGTATCATTTCAGGTGTCATTTTCCTTGCCAGCTACTTTTCTAGGTTCATACACTCCCTTCTGTAAGGACGTTACACCATCCATTCTTATTTTCTAAATATAAAAGCTTCATGTGGTTTTTGAGAACAGGATCCTTATTTCCCCATCCGCTATAAATATTAAGGGCCAAATCCTCAACTGGTATAAATCAGCATAGCTCCGTTCAAGTCATTAAGGTATTATCCAAAGCTCTAGGCACTGTTGTACCACTGATCAAGACCTTTGTGGGTTTTCGGTCAATTTTTTTATTGCACGACTAGCAATTTTGACGAATTCACATTGCTGTTATTGGCAGGATGTACATAGCAGTAAAAGGCTTTTGAAGTGAGCTGACTTTGTATAAAATTAAAACCACAGAACAACCTAATTTTCTGAAATATCATTAAGTGTCTGTGCTAAACCCACAGAAGCCAGGAAACTCTAAGATGAAAGAGGAAAACTACTGATAGACCATGTTTTAAATCATGCATCATGCCCAAATCAAGCAATACTTACAACCAGGAACATTACCCAGTGATCAAGACTTCTGCCACACCTGCTCAAAAAAGGATTAAATAAAGACGTCTGGGACTTTTTCAGCCTTAATTCTGTATTTCCTGGGTTTTGTGGTTTTAAGTTGCAATTGGGTAAACTATTTCAGTATAAGGGAGCCGAATCAGGGAGTGATAGGCAGGTGCACCGAGGCGCTGAGCCTCAGTGAGGACCATGGCAGTTATACCATCTTTGGACAGGGTGCAGCTTCCCGATCAATTGGCAGCAGCACTTACACTCAAGACTACAATGACAGCCATCAGAAAACTCCTTGCACCCTGTATAGGGCTCAGCCACTCTCTTGCCCATTACTTTAACATAAAATTAGAGTTCCTTTGGATAGTGTTAAAAAAATTAACTGCCAAATAATTTAGATCTAAAATCTGACTCATCCACCACCATCCTGCCTTGAGGAATACTACCTACGTCCCATACAGAGCTCTTCGTCACTAGATCACAGAGTTTTACAAAGGAGGTCAGTATCATTACCCTCATTTTACAAAGGGAGAAACTGAGGTTCTGAGAGGTAAAATGACACGTCCAAGGTGACCCAGCAAGTCAGTGGCGAAGCCAAGAATAGAATACAGGTCACCTAAGTCCCAGTCCACTGCTGTAATCACTAGGCCAGTGATACTCAGACCCACAGTGGTTCAGAAGCCAAATTAGCAATCATCATTACCCAAAAGTGCCAGAGCAGAGAGAATTTATTGTTTCATTTAGTATTTTATATATGTTTGCTTGGTTATTCTAAATATTATTATTTTATCAACTATAATTAATTACCTAGTAAAAGCATCCTGATCTCATTATTAACCAATCACACAGTGTTTTAATATCATGTATTGCAAAGAGCCACAGGAGACACATTGAAGACCCACTTGTGGCTCCTGGGGCCTCAGACTGAAGTATCACTGCACTCAGCCATTAAATAACATGGCCGTCTTGCAGTTTAAAAAAAAAAAAGATCCTCCATGCAGGAAAGGTGAAATTTGAAGGATCTAGCACTGTACCATTAAAAACAAAACAAAAAACCTTTGCAGTCTTGCAGGCAATGATCCTAGGAGTCTCAATCCTTCTGTTTTAAGAAATATTTTTTCTCAAAATATTAACTGCTATTTTTATAGGACCTGGACAAAATAATGTCCTTCTGCTCCCTCTGCTGTTTCTGCTACAGCAACAAGCAAAGAAGCCGTGATTCAAAACTGTACACATTCTTCTGGACACTGCCACGGCCATTGGTGAACAAACAAAAATATCGCATCATGTTTTTCCAGTAGAACAGAGGAACTGAGGAGAAATCAATATTTTTCAAAAGTAAAAGGAGAATTTGTTTTTTTAAAAGCCAACCACACACAGCTGAGAAAAAAGCAATTGGCAGTGTCTCTCCAAAGAGTGACCCGTGTATACAGGATCTGATGTTAAGTACCACCTTAGTGACTCTACAACATTTCTACAATCAAGGATCCACTCTCAGGCATACATTGATTCATTCTTTTCCTTGTTCAAGTACATCAGCAAAATTTAATTCAGCAGGAGTTCTAAATTTTGTTATTGTTATTTAATCAATGTTGTTATCATGCTATGAAATATATAAACTCCATTGTTGAAAAACATTCTAGTAAGGATTAATAATACTTAAGACAAAATCTGCTCTGTTTACACACAAGCTGTAGGAAACTTTTTTCCTAATTTTAAAATAAAGATTGTTCCCTCGTCTCTTCCCACAAATTGAAAAATATAATCAGCACTATCTATCAGAAGAAATATGATATACAAGAAGAAAAGAATAATGTAAAAATTGGTTGAAATATCTCTATGTAATAAATAATGTTTAAAGACAACTTACCAAATGGGTTAAGAACTTAAAATTCTTAGCATATCACCAGCAAGAGGAAACACTAAGTTCAATTTCTCTCTAAGTGGGATTCCCCTACATCACATGTTTGTTTTTTCATTACAAGCAGCATGCCTACTTTTTTTTGCCTTTGTTTTGCACTGCTTTCTCTTAATCCTTGTACTAGGCACAATACCAAACCATGAAGTGATCTTTCTTGTCTCAAGCATTCTTCTTAGATTGCATATCAACTCTAAAATTTGATATGAGATTATTGTTGTTAATCTATACGGTACTTTAATGCTCAGAATTAAAAAGGCATATTTTATTAAGAAGACTACTCAGAAATATCATGGGCAACTCCATTTTTTGAAAGTACTATTTTTCTCTATATTAGTTTGCTGTTATTTTAAATGTAACAGCTATAAACATGAGCACATTGATTTTCTTACTCTGTATTTCAGAGCCTGATTTGGGTTTGTGCATATATAGGGATAACTGAATATCTGAAGATATCCATGATCAATACTCTTCTGTTTAAAGTAAGCAAGAAAACCAGGTTGCAGACTGCCTACTTTCATTTTATACACAAAACAGGCTTGACAAAACATTCTAAAGTTAATTGATTTAGCCCTTTGAGAGCTTGTTATACTGTGGAAAAATATAATGTGAGTTAATAATGTGTGAGGCTTTTTAAATAAAAAATAGCTCTCATCTTGTAGCACACCCACAGCATGAACAAAAACATATTAGAAAAAAGCCATAAGACACATTGCACATGCTGCAGGTGCTTCTGTTATGTCCAGATCCTACTGGCTGCTGCTGTTTTAAAATGTGTTAAAAAAATTAAACGTGTAATGCTTCTTGGACGGGTCTGTGAATTCTTTAGTGATCTGTATAATGGTGAACATGCTGTCACTTTCCAGATAAGAAATAACTAGTTGTGCAGATTCAAAAAGCATCCAACAAAATGTGACACACAAATCTGCTTGCTAATAATGACATTTTACAGAGCCCCTGTCATTCGAAAAGATCCCAAAATGCTTTACAAACTACAGTACAGTCAGTGCACATAAGCATCACGTCACAATTTATTTAGCATGTGCATAGTCGTCTAGCCAGCAATGGCATCTTCAGTGGCGTGATGCAGTTCTTCTAGGCCACCGCTGAACTTAGTCAGCAGTCATTCATTGACAAGGTGCATCATCGTCTGTGTCGCGCCGCAGCTGCACAAAGGGCTGTCATGAAGGCCCCAGCGATACTGGTTAGCTGCACAGAGACCTTGCCTGGTCCGGAACCTGTTCAACAGGGACATTGGCGAGGGGCAGGTCAAAACCAGGTGGGCAGATTGTGGGGTTGGCAACGAGGGACTGGTTGGGGATTATAACAGATATCCCATTCCTCTCGCCTGAGTGCTTCTGCCCTAACATCCTGGCATGGTGGGTGAGGCCATAATGGGCAATGTGACGGCAAATGTGCAGCTGGTGGTTTAAAAAGGTCATTGTGCAGCGGCAGGCTTGGGTTGGCGTGTACTTTCTCCAGTAACTTGCCAGTGGCAACCTCTCATCTGATATGAGGAGGAGCAATATTGCTCAGAACTGGAAGCCATGGGAGTGGGGTCAGACACAGAGTGCCAGAGATGATGCACATGTAACTGCATATCCACCAGTTTGGTGTGTGATGATTGACTCCAACTGGTGCGCAGTACTCTGCCACCGAATATGAGGTGGCAAGAGGTGACATGTGCAAAGTTGGAGCACAAGCACCCCAAACGAACCTGCCAGTTTGCTAAGAAGGTTGTTACGTGTCTTAACTTTAGCTGCTGTCTTCTTCAGGTGGGCATGGTAACTCAGTGTGCAGTCTAAGGTCAGCCCTAGATAAATCGGTTCTACTTCATGCTTCACCTTCCAATTATTCAGATAAACATTCAGTTCTCGGGTTGCACTGGTGTGGGGAAGATGGAACAAACTGGTGACTGTTTTTATGACACTTGGCTGGAGGTGCCAAGTCTTACAGTAGTCAGCTAACTGTATCATGTCTCAGTTTAAGGTGGCATCAAGCTCATGAAATGTCTGTGCCTGGGTACTACAACCGATGTGGTCTGCGTAAATGAACTTTTGTGACTCCGTTGCTGACAGGTCATTGATGTAAAGGTTGAACTGGGTTGGAGAAAGCACAGAGCCTGGAGTAACCCATTGCTCTGTTGTCTCCACGCACTCGTCTTCTCCCCAATATGGACTCTGAACTGCCTATCGCAGAGGAACAGTTCAATAACGCCTGTGACCCAAGGTAACAGGACCCGTGATACCTTCACAAGCAGGCCAGTGTGCCATACCGTATTGTACACAGCTGTTAGAGCAATGAAAACAGCACCCGTTTTCAAGTTTCTCTGGAAGCCATTTTCAACAAATGTGGTCAGCACATGTACTTGGTCACAGGTGCTACGGCCTTGGTGAAGGCTGGCTTGGTCAGGGGTCAAAATTCTCTCCACATCAGGTAATATGCGCTGTAGGTCCAAGCACTCCAATGCCTTGAAGCATACCGACAATGACATGGGACGATAGATTGATGCTTGGCTTCACAATTGAAATGCAGCCAGTCACCTTTCAGGTGTACGGCTGCAGCTGGATAAACTATTGGTACATGCACACCATACAGCACAACAGTGGCATGGGGAACATTTTGATCAAGGACAGCATGTTAACTATTACTCCTACAAAAGGTGTAAACGGAATACTGAATGTTCACATAGAGCATTTGTCTGAAAGGTTTTCAAACAGTAAATGGCATGGAATTCAGTTTATATGCCTCAAAAGGATAAAGAGTTAAGTTATTCCTTCCCAGATTTGTACCTAAAGTTTTAGAGAGTCTGCACTTTATATTTCAAATCTAAGGCTTACTCCACTAGCAGCACATATTTCAGTGAATACTGTCTTCTTCACTTCCTGTTATAACATGTTTTGCAGTGCACTGTTAAAACCGCTGTATTCCACCCAAGAGGTCTGCATTTCAGTGTTCAGTGAAATTAACCCTATATACACACACACGACGATATTGTGAAAAAGCATTTTATGACCCTTCAGGCTAACAGACATGATATAATTTATGAAATTAACAAAATCCTCAGAAGGATAGTTTACTTGAAAAATAAAGCCCAATATCAAATACTGTTACATAGAATTAAAACATGACAACCTCTCTCAAATGAAAGGCCATTATGCCACTTAGCTTTCTGATATGCAAACACATTTTTTGTTATTTACAAATTATAATGCTTCTACATAAATTCATGTCCTTCAAGCATTAATCTTCACAACTTTCTGGTACGTGATTTCAAAATTTTCTAGTTACTCCCTACCTGAGCGTCTGGAAAACCTTAACTGTTACTAACCATTCAGCAGACAATGTGCCACTCATTTGCTGAGCTAGGTCCTAGATACTGGGAGCGAGATTCTCTGTTCTAAGAGGTGCAGCAAAGAACTTACAGGACAGGGGGAAGGGTAATTAAGGTGGCTGCATCCTGATTCTGGGCTGCTCAGAGGGTTAGTGCAGTCCCCAGCATACTTTGAACAGTCTTATGACATGTCTTCCACAGTTCCTGCACCAGCGGAATCTTCCCTGGCAGGATCCTGGGCTCTCAGAGCCCCTTTACACTTCACCTAGCATAGTGAGGCTGGTGAAGCGGTGAGGAACTTACCCTAGATATTACCTACTTAGATATTAAGATGCTGGACCTGCTATAAAACCTCAGCAGACAGAGAGGTTACATAGAAATAGGTTTCATTTAAAACATAAACCCATTTTAAATCATTTTATCCCATAAAAAGAGATTGTGTGAGATATAGCACTGTAAATTTTAGTATCAATTTGTATGACAGAATATAAATGAAGAAATTAAGAACAGTATCTGATGAACAAAAATACAAGGAAAATAAAATTAAGAATGTTTTAATAAAATATTGCATTTCAGTGGGTCCAACTGTTTTGGCACAAGGCAATATTTCTCTCTTTCCTTTTTTTTTTAAAATGGTGATGCATTTAATTTCATCTGACTTCAAATGTCTTTGCAGTATTTCTGGAATATCCCCCCATCCCACCTTAGCGTCAATGCAAAAAGTTACAATTCTAAAATAATTATCTTATAAAAAAAGATGCTGTTAAATATAAGCAAATGAAGCCTCCCAAGTAAACCTAGCTATGAATGTTAAAGTTTGGAAAGAATTACTAAACAGCTAAGAATACGTGCTTTTAGTGAGACTCAATATGCAATTTTTACTCAGCAGAATTCTCCCAAGGAAGTTAACAGCCATTGATAAAGAGATCTTCAGAAAATTCTTCCATTGTATCTACAAACTTTTTACAAGATGCACAAGCTGTATTTGAAGGCCACCACTCAATCCAAGTCATAGAGTCTAATGGATACTGGTATCTACACAGACAAAAGAGAAAGCTCATTAGTACACAAGGCGTGAAAAAAAGATAAACACAAGAGAAGATTCTAATATTAAATGGGTTCCTTTGTGCTTATTTTCCTCTGTTTTAAATGTGGACAGCTGAAGAAGTATATTAGCATAAAAATAATGGGTAACATAAAATGGATTAAACAAGTTCTTAAAATATTGAATCAATTACAATAAATGACATAACCAGAGGTCTACAAGAACTTTGCCACTTTTGATGAGAATGAAGCATGTCATGCTCTGGAGAGAGCTCAGCACATTCTGATAATATTTTACTTACTTGAAACTGAAACCGACAGTTATCCGAAAGGCCTCTTTTCCCATGATCAAATAATGATTTCCTGGATTCAGTCTAACATCAGTACAAGTCTTCTTTTTAACAAAGGTGATTTCACTATTTTTTTGGGCAAAAGCCTCTCCTGGAGTTGAAGAGAATGCAGTTATTATATTGGAAAATTTCACAGAAAGAATGATTAAAAAAACAACTGGCTTCAGTTTTTCAGGGCTACACACGTTAATTAGGCATAACATACTGATTTGGTTTTACTATTTATCAAAAGAGGGCAAAGCCAAGTCATCCATTAGCCACTAACTATGTTACAGGGAAATTCAGATAAATCAAAACATGGATTTCCCACTCTTTGGAATCAGTCTAGAAACATTAAACAGGTGGCAATTTGACTTCCAAAAGTAGCCTTATACAAACCAAATGTGTTTACCAAGATAATTGAAGATGCAAATGGTAAAGCATGAGAACATACGCAACTCCCACTGAATTGCTCAGCTAAATCTCTGCCAACTTTGCTGCATCCAAATTCTACTTTATAAAAGCAAGTATTGTTTTCTTTCCTTAAACCATTGTCTACTTGTTTGCCTGCCTAGATTGTGAGATCCTCAGGACAGACTCCACCACAAACAGAAGCAACAACAGTTTTAATAAAAGCTTAAATACAGTGAAACTGGTAAAAGACAGTAGCTTATAAATATCATCCCAAAGAATCTTCAAATTCATAGAGTACAATTATTCTCTAGCTTTATTAGGAGTCCACTTAGCACTGATTTTTGTCTGCTGCTTGAGTGGAGGGAGTCTTTATTGTAAATGAAATAATTAAATACATTACAATTAGAACTCTTACCTGTTTTATAGAGATCCAGAAGAGTTGCAGTATACTTAATAAAACTACCTTCTTCACTGGAGGACAAGATGCTCACCTTATAGACTATAAAGAAAAAAAAACAATTGCTACTGTTTCAGGCAGAATTCTTCCTTTTGTTTTGCACTACATTCATATATATCAACTACAGATACTCAGATGGATAATATTATGACGATTTGTAAAATGTATTGGTGGTCAAACTGAAACTCTTATAAAGCTAATCAAATGTTTCAGCATACCAGCTGATTGCCCATGGATGGATGCACACCTAACGTACAGCATTTCAAAATGAAGTGCAAGGTTTTTCCCCCGTGGTCCTTGAAGCATCTGGCACTAGCTACTGCCAGAGATAGGCTACTTCTAATGTTCCTAGATATTTTCCAGAAAGCAACACAAACACACATATAATGCACCGTAATTAATTAATTAGGAGGGTTTAATTTATTTTTTTGTATTACAAAGGACACTACATCTTTTGCACTAAAGAACGCTAAGCGTTTCAATATACACACACACACACACACGCACACTTTGTTAATCACAATCAAGGTTTTTTAGACTATTCACATCATAGTATTATTCATCCAATGTCATTGCTCTAAAACTGGCCTTGACTGTAAGTCTCCATTGCATCTAAATTCATTCAGACCTCTGCTACTCAAAACTATGTCTGAATTTTTAACCAATCATTAACAAACAAGTATTACAATAGTGTTTTTATAAGGCTAATAGCTGAAGTAATTTAAAAATTCTGTAGACATATAAACACAAAGGAAATGATATAATAATTTACGCATATTCAAATCCAATTACAAAGGATTAGTGCTGGGTGAAAAATACTAATTGTTTTTGCCAGTAACAGAGAATAGGTGATTTAACATTTGACTAACACTTGCACCAGAGGTGAAAGTAAGCCGGTACGGTACGGTACGGTACACTGGCTTCCCCAGGCTGGTGATTTAAAGGGCAGAGGCAGCTGGGAGCTCCGGGGCAATTTAAAGGGCCTGGGACTCTGGCTGCCGCTACCACAGTGGAAGCCTGGGCCATTTAAATCGCCGAAAGAGTCCAAGGGGCTCCCGGCTGCTGCTGGTACCCCAGGGCTTGGGCGAAGATTTAAAGGGCTTGGGGCTCAGTTGTGGTAGCAGCGGCTGGAGCACTGGGCCCTTTAAATCATCGCTGGATTCCTGCCGCCGCTACCCCAGGGCTCTGGCAGTGAGGTTCCATTGCAGAACTCTACTAGCTACAAACATATTTTGTTAACGTGACTATCATGGATTTCCATAACTAAAGTGGAAAGGATTTTTTAAATCTGAGAACTGCCTTATAGAACCATGCTATAGACTAGCAGGAGGTAGATGACAGGATGGTGTGGTTAGCATATTATCAGAAAAAATACCAATTTCACACAGGTCAGAAGCCATGCTAGAATGCCGCTAGCCTAAAGCATGTTTAAAGTCAAAATCCTTAAAATGGTTCTGATCCCAGCACTGACAAGTCTTTAAAAAACAGAAATATGTTTAAATAACTCTATGGGACATGTTCCCTTTTTTTGTATTTTGGAGGTAACATTTAAAAAGCAAACAACAAAAAGTCAAAGCCTATGTGAGAAGAATGTTAGAGATTACATTATCTGCTTTTAACCAACAAATTACAGGAAACTCAACTACATCTGATACTTTGTTCACAACTTGCCTTATGTGTGCCTAAGTATTAGAACACATTAAACAGCACAACAAATCATCACTGTTCAGAGACTCTTACAAGACCCAGAGAAACACAGTGTGTGTGGGTGAGTACACTGTCCTCTGGGATTGGTGTAAAATTGTGCTTCTATTTTTTATTACCTTTTTCAACAGGGGAAAGGCTTCTCGCACTCTTTCCAGTCTAGTTTGGCCAGCAAAATGAGAAATCTATGTGTTGTATAGTTTCAATTCTAGTGTGATGCTGTTCTTTCACAGGAATGAAACAAGATTATCACAGCCTGTAACAAACCTTAAGCACTGCAGACATATCTGAAACAGAGTAATTTACTTTGCAAAACTTAGCTGAAAATAACCAAGGGCTTTGATTTTTAATTCTGAAAAAAATGTGTTTGATTTTAAAGAATACTCAGTGAAAGATATATATTGAAGTCTGTCTTTACCCCAGTAGATCTAAAGACACTGTCTATGATAAAGTACTGGAAACAATCCTGAGAGATACTCAGCAACCTCAATTCCTATTGACTTGAGCAGGAGTTGAGAGTCCTCAGATCTTCTTAAGAGACAGGCAGCTCCTTCAAAGGTTGGGACCATTAACTCTATGTAATTTCCACAGAAGTTACCTTTGTCTATGTTGAATTATTTTAATTTGCAGGCACTAATATGGGTATGTTCACCTTTATGATTAACATGTTGTTGTTAACAAGAGTCCCATGCCTCCAATGTTCTTATAGGAATATTGAAAAATGCTGCATCTCTCAAAGCAACTTTTATAAAAATATAAAAGGTGCACTCTGTAGCATCTCATCATCACTCATCACACAGTGTTCATTTGTTTTTCAAAGTAATATGTACTGCTCATTCAAGTCTTACCATATGCAATGACTTGCTGGCATGCAGCTTCCCTCCTCCTGTCTGCAGCTATTGTTAGATCTAATTTCTTTTGCATTTGACTGCATTCCGCTATGTTTAGTGAAAGAAATACGATGTTAATGCTAGGAAGGAACATCAGCACAAGCCCTCTTTTAAAGTATAATTAATTTCTATTTGCTCATGGCAATCTGTAACACAGAAGCAATTTTCAAATAGCAGCAATGGAGCTAAGCTACTCAATTCCCATTTAGTCAACGTAACTAATGTCAATGAGAGTCGTGTAGCTAAATTTCATACATCTCTTTTTTAAGTTTAGAAAGTAATGAATGTTTAATTTATTGCAAAAGCAACGTTTGCTGTTCTAAAATAGAATACATAGCTCCTTTCACTTCTATATAGTGCTCTCACCGACGAGGATCCCAAAGTATTAAGCTGTATTCTCCAACTAACTGAAACAGAATGGCATTTTTCACAAAGTTTACCTTCCATGCATTTGCACTCAGCTCCTTCACACAGTCTCAGAAGTTTGTCATTTCCATAGGGGTTATAAAATATAGTGCATTGTTTATCTACAGAATTGAAGAGGAAAAAATAAATGCATGAAAAAGTTGAATTACAAGAGAGTACCATCCAGACTTCTTCAGCCAGAAAGATGGTGACTGTGACATAAGCCTTAATATAATGTAGGTTAAAAGTTGTGGAAAAGGGACAAACTGTTAGATTCTTAACAGGATTCAAAGAATCTTCTGAGAGCAAGCGATGTGAATTTGAAGAACTGGAACACATACCTGGTGCATGATATTCATACACAGTGAATGTGGCAGGGCTCCGCATGCCAACACGGTAAATCTCCCCTATTCGGAACGCAACACACATGAATTTATTAGCTGGCACCTGTTTGAAGGATGCATGAATTAGAAAGACACTAAAAGGAAGCTCTGTGTTACCAAAGAAATAAAATAGTGCTTCCGACTGTGAATAATCATAAGAAATAAAAAAGATGATCTACCGAGTCTATCTGTAGAACAATATGTCCATCTTTTATCTCATAATTTGTTATCAACTGATCAACTCCACTTGCAAGCTAGGGGGAAAAAAGATAAAGGTTTTATCAGATAATTTAAAAGATTTTACATGGTCTTCCATAAAAGTTTTATGCTTAATGGTTTTAGTATGGTTTTGAGGAGTAAAACATTTTCTACAAATGGATCTTCAGTTATTTAAGTATTGCCATGTGATCCTAGTCATGAACAATTCCATACTTTAAGGGAACTGTTCTTTCATCCCTTTGGGATAAAAACAACAAAAATAATAGTTAGAGATGTACTAAAACTATGAAATCTCAACATTCTTGAACTTTGGTGAAGTCTGAGTCCAGATCCAAACTTCATATTTGTCTCTCATTTCTCTAGGGCATTGACTCAACTGGATAAGGCCATAATGGGCAAAACCCAGACTCTAGACTCAGGAACACTATTCCAATTAGTATGAGAAAAATGCTTTGCAATAAGATAGAGACAATGTTGAAAATCTGTGCTACTACCATAAAAAGATATAAAGCAGAAGGATAATAAATACTGTAGGTAAAGGTAAAATATTCTTTGATATTTACAGTAGATAAATCTTCTGTATTTGCTTCCAGTCCGCTAACCAAAGTTATATCCATCACTGCATGGGAAGACCCTGACTGTGGTTCTCTCTCACTAGGCTTGTACCTAAAATGGACAAAAAAATGAATATAGATAGAACCAAAACTTAGAACGTACAGCACAATCCTCAGAAAAGCCTCTGGGCAAATTCTACTCGTACTTATGTCATTGTAAATCCATAACAACGTCACTGACTTCAGCTGACTTACTCCAGATTTACACCAATAAAATCAAGAGAGATTACAATGATTATTTACATTACAGTAGTGGCCAGAGGCTCAATCCAAACATAAAACTAAAGGAGTCCGTAACCCAGAGAGCTTACAGTCTTTGACCCTGATCCTAAACATGCTTACACACATGCACATAAAAAGGGGTAGAAAGAGGGAAACAAGGATCACAGTAGTAGTAACACAAGGTGGCCATTATTAGCAAGTGGATGATGAATGTTTTAACCTCTTTTTTCCTTCTAATTTTGTTTTTCAAAAGTGAGGGAAAATAATTATAAATGTGTGCGCTAAAGTTAGTTAAGGCGACAGTTTTGAACATTCAGAAAACATGAAATGCACAAATAACCTCTTCATAGTAACCTTTGGCACTGCTCCAATGATTTAAGTGCCAGCTGGGAATTTCACTCCTGTGTGGGGAATTCTGAGTAGGGTAGAGCTAGGAACCCAGGAAGTTCAGAGTTTGGATTAAATTTACAAGATACCTAGACATGTAAAAGTATTGAAATGCTCAGTTATGTCACTGAAAAATCAATTGTACTTACTTTGCGCAGGCCTCTAAACGTTCAGGTTGGTCATCATCTTGTCTTCTTTCACCTTTTGTATGTTAAATAGAACAAATCATTTATAGCTCTTCAGAAGCAGCTGTCCAGTCCGCAGCGTACTTATATGAATGGGTTCTCAAGAAATATTTTCGTATTCAGGGGCCAAATACTGTTTATAATTTTTTTCAGCCAACTTTTAATGGGAACCCACATTCTATTCATGAACAAACAACATAATTTTTCATTTATACCTTAGCCAAAATTTTAGTTTTTATAATCTGAACCAGCAAAGTGCTTATACATCTGCTTAAGTAAATGAAACTCACATGGGTTAACTTAAGTCCACAGTACTTGCAGAATTAAAACCACTGACTTCCCCTCCCAGATCCTTCTTCTGCAAGGTAATAGCTGTGCATTGTTAAATTAACAGCTACGAATAACACCAAAAATTGATTGGGTTGAAGGTAAAGTTATGTGCCCAGGATAATATTGACCACTTTGTTAATCAAGATGCATTTTCCTGTACAGTCGTGATTAATTTGAAAAACAAAAACATGTTTTTAAAAGTCACCACTAGCTCTTTACCTTTATCTGTCAATACATTAACCTTCAACTCAAAGTTACATGTCTCCTCAGAAGTACTGAATTTATGATATACAGTCCTCACCTATAAATGTACAAATAAAATAGACAATTAACAGAAAACATGCACAGAAAACAATTCTCAAAGTTGATAAGCAGCTGTTCACGTTTGGAGACGATTAAAGGCAGACAGTCATATGCAGAATTAGATGTCAGTGTCAGGGGGCTTATTTGAACTTTGGAAATTAGGTTTGTCGGGGTCATAAACATGACCGCAGGTAAGTAAGCTTTGGCTGTTACAGCATCCAGAGAAGCCCCTATGAAATCAAACCATTGTAGTGTACTGGGATCAAAGTAGACTTTTTGATGTTGCATTGAAGACCTAACCTGTGGAATAGGTGGTTTCTACTGCGGAAGGAACTTCATCATACGACCAGCCCTTGAACAGCCAATCATTGAGGTAAAGGAAGACGATTATACCTAGTTGCCATAAGTGAACGGCTACCACCTGCCATGACCTTTGAGAACATTCTGGGGCAGGAAGGACAAAAGGAAGCACTCTACTGGTAGTGATTCTAGTCTACTGTAAAATGAAGAAACCTCTTGTGAAAGGGGTGAATTGTGATGTGAAAATATACATCCTGACTGTCAAGGACTGCGAACCAGTCCCCAGAATCCAGTGATAGAATTATAGCTGTGAGAGTCACCATCCTGAAATTCACAAAGGTGTTTAGGAGTCTGAGATCTAATATTGGTCTCCATCCCCCATTCTTTCTGGGGACCAGACAATACTTTGAATTGAATCCCTTCCCCTTGTGCTGGGCTGGAACTGTTTCTATGGCCCCTTCGCATAGGAGACAGATGACTTCCTGTCTCAGCAAATGATCCTAAGACAGATCTCAGCCTCAAAGGTATTCTCTCTGGGACCTGCAGTCTCTGAAAGAATCATTCTCTGAGGTTACTGAGATTTCTCTGAAGAGGGCTCTGGTAGGAGATACAGAACGCCTCTTCTTTGGAGCCTGTGGTACCTTTGGCACCTTTATCCTGTGAAAATCCCAGTGCATGGGATATGGAAGTCAAAAGGGCACTAAGTGCACTTGAAGTCCAGTGTACAAGGATCCTCTGAACCAAGATCTGATGCTGGTCTCAGAGCTTGCTCCATCATAAGCAATATAAATCTGATTTCTCTGTTTACTCTAGATCTGCTCTTAAAAGAAGTGCAAATCTTACACTTTGCCAGTATGTGGGTGTCTCCCAGGGAAGACACTGAGAATGTCCATTGCTAATGGAGATGGACTTCCTGCAGAAAAAAGGCAGTGCATAAGGCCTGGGGATCCTGGCACAACAAATGATGACCACCCTTAAGACAGAGCCATTCAAAAGTGGTGGAGAACAAAGAAGTTCAATTAAAAAAATCCCAGATAAAAAAGGGGCTACCAGACTAATAAAGTAAAATAAACAAATTGGTAAACTAAACTATATGAAGACTAGAATAAAAAAAGCTAAGCTACTGCTAGGCTGAAAGCAGGCATGCTAGATGCTCTGTCTCAGACCATAGGGCAGCTAAGAAAGAACCAAGGGTGGTTCATTCATACAGTTCTATGTATACTCTGTATGGTGCAAGGAGATGTGAGGTGTGCACGCTGGGCCGAACAGGCACTGTTCCCAAAAATTACTGATCAAAGGCAGATGGGGCATATGCATCCTGAAGTGGCAAACCCATAAGGACACTATTTGAAGAAGAAGTATACATCAATATAGCAATATATCACACATGTAAGATGGGTGTACAGTAATGACACCTCTTAGAAAATTGCAGAGGAAAAGGGATAAAGAGAGGACAGAATAATTGAAATGTACATTAATCCAGTCTGTGCATATGAGACTAGGTTGTGGTCCTGTGTTTATATTATATAAGAATAACAAATATCAACCACCTTCTGAAGTGCCTTTGTGAATTATGTATTGTTCTATTCTGAAAGGTAGCAATCAATTATTTATTTGTAAAATTCCTGGAGGTATAGAAGCCAAAGGATAAATAGCATGCCATAACAGCATTGTAATATATTTATAAACAATAATACAAAGCACAAAAAATAGATAAAGAGAAGGCACATTCTCTATTACAAAGTTATTGAGGCGTTTTTCAAGAATTTTCACTAATTTGGGGGTTCTCCATTTTTCGGTGCCCAATTTGAGGCACCTAGAAATTGACATCTCCAATTACACACTCCAGATTAGCAAGCACTGTTACAAAATTTTGGTCTAAATATATAGAACTATGGAACAGATTAATTGGGGGAGGAAGGAAGAATTTCCATTGCTTGTCTCACTAGAAATAAATCACCTGAGGAAATTTAATTATTTTACTGCTGTCAAAATGTTCCCAAATTAGACAATATACTTTAGGAGTCACATGACTTAAGATAAATGAGTTGAGTTGCTGTAAAAACAGGTGTAACTAATCATTGCAAATGGAGCTGCACCTTTTTAGACAAGTTCTATATCCCAAATGGCTTCTGCCACTTTGGTCCAGGGAACAGAAATGGGAACATAGAGGAAATCTCTCTGTATCCCTTTCATTGCTCATATTGACAAGACCAAAAAAAAGGCTTCATTTCTTTAAAAATGTTTGCTTAACCACTTACATTTACTGTTGCTAAGCCAGTGCTACTCCCAGTGCTTACATATATGTCATCGTACAAAGGTGCCTAAAGATGTAAACATAAATATGATTTGACATTAAATATAAGTATTTGCAAAGTAATAGTTAAGATACTACAATCAGCAGTCAAATAGATACAAGTCTCACACATCTGATGATCTTTTTTACATTTCTGATTACAGACAAAAGGCCACTGTTTACATTTGTGTAGTCCTACTGAATTCAGTGGGACTTCTCATGTAAATTAGTGTTTCCAGGATGTGGTCCTGAATCAGTGAAACCTTTAATCACTTGCTGCATCAACTAAATCTTAGTAGATGAAGACAAAAGTTAATCATATGCTATTTTTCATACACATGTTTTCTTTTTATAAAATGTGTCTAGACTTTCTTTCTAAAAGGAATTTTTGTAAGTTATTAATAAGATTTGTTTTCACTTTTCTAAGGTAAAACTATTCACTCACTTCCACAGTCCTTCCTATGTAATTTTCTTCTGTCAGTTTATAGCGCTGAAGGTCTCCATAATTCTTGTAAGCCACCTTGACATCCATGTTCAGTGAAAGACGTTGAACGAGAAGGGAATATTCAGTCAAGGCTTCGAGGGCATTAATTGTGTCCTGTCAAAAATCAGTTAGAAAGAATTACTACTGGAATGGAAACAAAACTGTAACAAAATTGATTATTAAACATTTTAGTCAGACACTTGTTTAGGAAGACAGATAGTGGTAACCCTAACCAGCTAAGCAGTTTAATAGTACTTTATTATAATCTTAATAAAACGATAAGATATTTAACACTACCTCTGTGGGCATGTTTGTGTAATTTATTGTTTTATTAAAAGTTTGTAAATAAGTGCACAGTTGCTGGAAACAGATGTTTTAAAAGTAAGCAAGCTAGTAAATAAGCATAACTATTGCTGTGCAAAATTGCTATATCATTGTTTTTCACTTCATAGATTATTTTATTTGCGAAAACAGAGAGTTTGCAAGAATTAGCAAATTTGGTCGAGGGTGACTTTTTGTCAGAAAGCATATGGGAAAACACTGACATTCCACTAATCATTTTTTAAAAACACAAGTGAATCTGCTGTTTTTAATACAAAAAAATTTTCATCTGTAAACATGGTTTTTCATTTTTTGTGAAAAACAGTGACAAATTCAGTGTTGCAAAATATACTGATTTTGTAGAAATTTTGGTCAAAATGAGCTTTTTCCTGGTTCAGATTTTTCATCTGGCTGTATTTTAAGTCAATGGAGTAAGCCTGCAGATATACAAGTAATGATTTGCATGTATTGCTAAGCAAGTAATATACCTGCAGCTGGAGGTCATGGTACTAATTTCCTTTGATTCCCACCCAACATACAGGACACACAAGTCATCAGTTTGGCTCACGCATTACTTTACTATAGGGTGACCAGATGTTCCGATTTTATAGGGACAGTCCCGATTTTGGGGTCTTTTTCTTGTATAGGCTCCTATTATCCCCCCCGTCAAGATTTTTCACATTTGCTGTCTGGTCACCCTACCCTACTAAGGCTTCTCTGATTTCATCATCTGAAGAATGGGAGAGAAATATTTAAAAACACACCTGAGTGGAATAAAATCCACCACCATATCTTTGCTCTTCAGACAACCATCTGACAACCGGATTAGCATAGACTTTGTCCCCACTCAGCAGAGTGGTTAGCAAGGCATAAGCAGTGGTTTCAACAATCTGTGCAGTGCCAGCATTAGGAACATATTTATCTAGTTTAGTGGAAGTATCCTTCCAAAAACGATAAATAGGAGGGTCACCTGGAAGAGTAATAAAATATCAGCAGGGGTTAATGTAGATTGTAACAGGAGGGGGAGCTCCACACAAGCCAAGCTGGAGGGGGAGTACTGCTTACCCAAGTCAGGGAGAGGAGAAGCTCTCCCTCTGTTTTTATCAGAGATGGAGTGGTGCTCCATTTATGCCCAAAGGCTATTTTAACCTCTGAATATAATGTGACCTGTGCAAAACACAGTTTCATTCTCTAACAGGAAAAGAAGACACTATTCCTTTGTTGCTACCTTCGTTGTGAAACAGATGGTGGTAGATTTGTATTCTGTTGATCTTGGGAATAGAGGAGTTTGATGTATTGCAGGGTATTTACAAACGAGTAACAAGTGATTTTTAACTATATTACCACTAGTTTTATACTTCTATGTTGTACATATTAACAGAAACTAAATATTAAAAAATTGTTAAGATCAGCAACTTGTAATGGAATTGAATTGTGCATTTTGAAATCAAAATGCTAGTGAGGACCACAAGGCAAGAGAATTGCTCGTCTAAGTCCCCTCTGCATCCCATAGTTTTGTTAAGGCAGCCCTAATATCATGTACATACAAATCACTACAACAGTCATCCATCTGCTTTTACACTGTTCAATGAAACCCCCATACTGAATTTCTTGAAAGGAGATGGAATCTCTGTAGGTGTGCGCACGTCAACATGCGTGGTCGTCGGAGACTTTTGCCTTAGCAGTATACGTAGGGCCGGCTGTGGCACCCTCTGGAGTGCCGCGCTCATGCCACGGTATATCAGGCGCCGCTGACCCTATGCCCTCTTAGTTCCTTCTTGCTGACTACTCTGACAGAGGGGTAGGAGGGCAGGAAATGGAATGGACATGAGCAACACATCTGGAAGAACAACAGTTACGAAAGGTAGGTAACCGTTTTTTCTTCTTCGAGTGCTTTCTCATGTCAATTCCATTCTAGGTGACTCGAAAGCAATATTCCCAGCGGTGGGCTTGGAATTCACAGTGTTGCCAATTGAGTACAGCTCTGCTGAAACTAGAGTCACCTTCAGCTTGGTGAATGAGCGCAAAGCATGAAGTGCACGTGTGCACGGACGACCAGGTTGCGGCCCGACAAATTTCTTGAATCGGCACCTGAGCGAGGAAGGCTGCCAAGGACGTCTGCACCCTAGTCAAGGGAGCCATCATGATCGCCAGTGGGGGCACCTTTGCCAACTTATAACAGTAATGGATGCAGGCAGTGATCCATGATTATAGTCACTGGGCGACCCTTCATCCTCTCTGTGACAGCAACTAACAACTACATTGACTTACGGAACGGCTTCATTCTATCTATGTAGAAGGCCAGTACCCTTCTGACACCAATAAACTCTATGCACTGGACTGGCATTAACGTGGACTTTTCAGTGTTTATTAACAGGCCGAGGTCACTGCAGGTGGAACGTACCAGATCGAGGCTCCTTTGCACCTGCTCCGGAGACCTGCCCTTGATGAGCCAGTCATCGAGATTGGACTCCCCGACGTCTCAGGTAAGCTGCAACCGGTGCCACACATTTTGTGAATGCCCTGGGGGCCAAGGACAGGCCAAAGGGGAGCGCTGTAAACTGGAACTCCAGCCACTATGAAACAATTAACTATTTACAGCTAGAAGCAAAAGGTGAGGATAGAAGATAAATCACTAGCCACTTGCGAAGCCAGAGATAGAAGTGCTCTGACTGAACACCATGGGTGTTAAAAAGGAACTGGGAGGGCATAGGACCAGCAACGTCTGATATACCATGGCATGAGTGCAGCACTCCAGAGAGTGCCACAGCTGGCCCTACAGATACCACTAAGGCAAAAGCCTCAGACGACCGCACACTTACAATGGAATCGACACAAGCAAGCACTTGAAGAAGAACATGTATTATAACTTATTAAATATTTCAATTCATCTGAAAGAATCTTTATGGTCAAGTTCCTCTGTGCTGCAAACTTTGCTCACTTACCTACAGACTATCTACTTCAGTTACTGGTTCTTTAGGTTGAAGAGATAGTTTACTGAGTCATACCTTTTACAAGAGCTTCCTTCTTCACTGCAGAGAAAGCTGAGCATGCACCAGGATGGTTTGAATCCATGAGAGCTAAAGCATAAGCAGCTATTGCCAAGGTAAATGTGCTTTGGGCAGCTTGCACATTTTTCAGCAAATACTCTTCTGCTGCATTTTTAGCTTCTTGGATTTTCTGAAAAGGTGAACAGGAGGTTATATGTATTGGAAGGATAATCATCTATTGTATTACCAAGACATTATGTATTTATACAGTACCTTCTACAAACAAAACCCCAGGTAAATGACCTTGTTTGTTCTTTTGCTTATTTTGGAAGCTGCATCACCACTGTGGCTCACTAAAGGCTAAATCACCATGTATATATTAACACTTGACACTGGAAGTAACTCTTATGATAAAAGAAAAGAGCTTTGGGTTGAGAGAGAATCATAGATTCTCATGATCAATCCTGATTTGCCTCTGGGTCAGGGCTGGGGGGAAGGGTGAAGGGGGAAATCCAAGGACAGCAGAACACAGAAGACAGAATATGATTGCCTGGGGCCTGTCATAAACAGATAGTTAAGGGTTAATGTCTCTTTTACCTGTAAAGGGTTAACAAACAGGGAACCAAACACCCAACCAGGGGACCAATCAGGAGACAAGATACTTTCAAATCTCGGTGGAGGGAAGCCTTTGTTTGTGTTTTTTGGGTTTTGCTTTGTTCTCTCTGGGTCCTGGAAGGGGCTAGACGTGCAACCAGGTTTCTTGCCAGTCTCCCTGCTACAGTCTCTTATATATTCAAAATAGTGAGTATCTAGTAAGGAACAGGCGGTTATAATCTTTTTAATTGGTTTTCTTTATTTGCAAATGTGTATCTGGCTGGTAGAGTTTTAATGTGTATTTGGCTGGAAGTATTTTAAATTGTATTTCGGCTGGAGGAGGCTTTTTCTCCAGTTTCTAAAAGCTGACAGATCCTGTAATATTCCATCTTGAATTTACAGTGATTTTCTTTATTCTTTTTTTCTTTTATTAAAAGTTTTGCTTTTAAGACCTGTCTGATTTTTTCCCCTTGTTGAGGCTCAAGGGAATTGAGTCTGTACCTAACAGGGAGGGAGAAGGGTGGAATCCCTTTGTTTTAGATTCATGGAGCTTGAATCTGTATATCTCTCCAGAAGCCCAGGGAGGGAACACCTGGAGGGGAGGAGAAGGGGAGGGAAATGGTTCATTCCCCTGTGTGTAAGACTCAAGGAATTTGGGTCTTGGGGTCCCCAGGGAAGGTTTTGCGGGGACCAGAGTGTATCAGGCACTGGAATTCCTGATTGGTGGCAGCTTATCAGATCTAAGCAGGTAATTAAGCTTAGAGGAATTCATGCTAGTACCCCAACTTTTGGACTCTAAGGTTCAGAACTGGGAATTATACTATGACATGGTGTGCAGCGTTGGGATAAGAAAGCAAAAGCCAATAAGATTATTATTTTTCTTTTTTCTCTGCTAGCTGCTTATAAGCAGAGAAAAGGGGGGGTTTTAAAGCAAGTCTGCAGGTTTTTTTTTCCTTTCTCTCTTCCTTCTGAGTACACTGAAGGCAGAGAGATTAAGGTTTAACAAGGGTCTTTTGTTAAACAAAGCAGGCTTAAGTGGCCAGCAACAAACTCCAGCAAAACACATCTGCAAATGAAAGGGTCTTTTATTTCTTTTTACTTTATGTGAAAGGCACAGTTGCTAGGCAACAAAGAAGCAGCAGTTCAGGCAGTAAAACATCAGAGGGCACCCCAACACAAGAAAGCAGGAACCATGACTACCAAGGACCTGAAACAGGAACTGGCAAGACTGGATGCAGAGGGACACCTCAGAGACGCCGACCACAAGCGAGACATGGAAAGAAAACAAAAAGAAATAGAAATAAGAGAAAAAGAGGTGGAGCTGAAAAAAAGAAAAGAAAAAATCAAAGAGGAAGCCTAGAAAAGAGAACAAGCAGCCAAAGAGGAAGCCTACAAAAAAGAACAAGAAGCCAAAGACGCAGACCACAGAAGAAAAATGGAGCTCCAAACGGAGGCACACCAGCAGGCCCTGGCATTAGAACAGGCTAAGCAACAGAACACAACCAATCCTAACAACACTTCACCAGTTGTTGCTCCACATCCCAAAAAATTTCCCACCTACAAGGCAGGTGATGACACTGAAGCCTTCTTAGAAAATTTTGAAAGGACCTGCCATGGATACAGCATCTCTGAAAACCAGTACATGATAGAGCTGAGGCCACTGCTCAGTGGACCCTTAGAGGAGGTGGCGGCTGAAATGCCTAAGGAGAATATGAACGATTATAAACTTTTTCAAACCAAGGCCAGATACAGAATGGGGATAACACCTGAACATGCCTGTTGGCGGTTCAGAACCCTAAAATGGAACCCAGATGTGTCATTCCCCCGACATGCCTACCACATTGCAAAGAATTATGAGGCCTGGATATCAGGAACAAAGTTTAACAATATGGACGAGCTGCACCTCCTGATACAAATGGAGCAGTTCTTAGATGGTGTTCCTGAGGAAATAGAGAGGTACATCTGAGATGGGAAACCCAAAACGATAACCGAGGCGGGGGAGATTGGAGCCAAATGGATGGAAGTGGCAGAAAAGAAAAAAGCTACTGTCAAGGGGAGCGACTACCCCGGGGGCACACCGACAATAAACCCTATAACCGAGGGCAGCACAAGACCCCACCTACTACCGAAGGAAAGCCACAGACGCCCTATTCTCCCACCTCACCAGTCTCCAGTAACCCACCTCAGCCCAGTGACCAGTCAGCTGGGCGATGCTTTAAATGTAATGAATTGGGACATATAAAGGCCAACTGCCCAAAGAACCCCAACCGAGTGCAGTTCATTACACCACCCTCACACCAAGGATCCCCAGGCCCAGATGCCTCTCAAATACCCTCGGAGAGAAGGGAAATTTTGAGAGTGGGCAGAAAAAAGATTACTGCATGGAGAGACACGGGGGCACAAGTGTCAGCTATCCACCAATCCTTGGTGGACCCCAAATTCATCAACCCAAAGGCTAGTACCCCAACTTTTGGACTCTAAGGTTCAGACTGGGGAAAGATACTATGACAGGGCCTCATTGGAGAAATGAAAGCATTACATACCTGTGTTGGACATAAGTGAATGGCCTTTGCAAGTCCAATAACAGAAAAAGCTGTGAGATACAAAGTTTTTTCTTTGGCTTCTTTAGGCAAAGTACCCTAAAAAAAATCCAAATACGTAAATAAAGCTAGTTAGAAACACTGCGGTCAATTGATAAAAAGAATATTTTGCAGTTTAGGTGAGAAACTAAAGAAAAATTTCGGTAAGAATTATCAGTTCAATAGCAATTTTATTTTTACACTGAAAAGAAGTGTTCTTTTGTGAAGAGGTTAATATATTTAAAAAAATACAAACAAACAGACTAGACCAAAAATACATGTAAAAGTAATGACAAGCCAATACTTTTTCAGGACTTGTATATCATGATTAGAAAAAGACAATATACATGCTGCTTTTGCAGCATCTAAGAAGTAACAAACAGGTATTTGTAGCTGAAAAATACAGCGAAATTTGAAAGACTGCGCTACTGCAAAAGTGATTTCAGAAGGAGAGCTGTGTGAACATGTATTATAACTCAGTGAATTATAGCAAAATTATCTATAAATCTCTAATTCAGCATAGCATTTAAGTACTTGCTTACGTGCTTTGCTGAATAAGGGCCTAAAACAGCTTGTGTGTCAAATAGTGGAGTACCTTACGGCAACTTCAGCCCTTAATATATGCACAAATAAAACATGTTCACTGATCATACCTGTAGTTTTACTGGCTGATAACTTGAAAGTTCCTTGAAGGACCCATCTGTCATTTGACAATTTTCAATCAGCCACATCAGTGAATTACAAACAGAAATTTGATCCAGAGTAATATACTGACTAACTTGTCCAAAAATCCTTAAGGCAAAAGCTGTCAACCTGTGAAGGAAATGGAGCAAAATATAGATGTTTTGTTCAGTGTGTGTGGTGATTTTTTTTTGGGTAGTTTAAAATTCCAAAATAAATAGAGAGCACCTATTTAGGCACAAACTTGCATTACTCAAGATTTGGGTTTACTGTTTGTTGCTATGGGTCAATTAAACCTTTTTGCAGCCCTTTCAGAATGGCTGGCCAAATGTATGACTGTGACAGGGCACTCTTAGTAGCACCCTGGTCACTGATGTGGCTACGAGCAATTAAACACTTTCTGTTGGGGGATTATGAGCACCTGTAATCACTGGGCTAATGATGGGAGGATATAAGTGGAAGAAATAGGAAGCAAGGGGGAGATCAGAAGGAAAGCTCAAGGGGTGACTGCTCCGCACTTTAAATGAGGAATTAAAGGGGGAATTGTCTGGTTTGTTAGGGAAAGGCGTCTACCTCTTTAAGGGATGGAGAGGCAAGAGTGACTTTTGCCGCAGCTGCAGAGAGGACAGTGTGGGGACACTGACCCATCCTCCCCTCCGTTCCCAGGGGATGGGTATAAGTACAAACTAGACAGGTGAAACCCTCTTTTACCCAAACCAGATGGAGATGCACCCACTCTCCCATCCAGGGAAGTGGTGCAATATCAAGTTTGGTCAGGATCCACTGTGGGCACTGTGCTAGCTGTTCCTTTCTTGTGTGGCTGGGAAGGAATTTTCCCCTCACCAACAGATTGACCAAGGCAGTGTGTGGGTTTTTTCCCACCTTCTCCACAGCGGGTTCAGGGGAAACTTAGCTAGGGCGAACATGGAATAGGAGTTAAGCTATAATGCCGCAACTCAGTATATAAATGTGGGGTGGACGTCCAATACAGATTCTCCATAGAGAAGGGATAAAGGGATTAGTAAGGGATTTAATGCAGATACATGTTGTTAAAGAAGTGGAAACAGGAGCGTTCAGGGCTCCTATGACTGGCGCAGCAGGGAGCCAACCCTCCCTCCTTTATAGCCCACCTTAACCCTCATTTGGGGGGGCGGGGAGGAGGGGAGCATTGCAAGATTCCAGCAGTGGGTTGGCTGGGGACCAGGATGGAAAGGGTTGGGGGACTGATGGAAGCCCTCAGGTATATATTAAAATGATCACGGAATTACCCGCACTGTACACTTTTATCTGCCAGGTACACCCAGAAAATTAATAATTAAATTGTGACCTAATTAAACCACATACACTGTCTCCTGTTCTTTTTCCAGTATAGCTGGACTATGAGACTGGCTCAAAGAGTGAAGGCTGGAGGGAAACCTCCTCTTGCTGTAAGATTGCAGTCCACTGTTATACTTTGCAATGAAGGAATAAATACACATCTGGTGGTGAAAAGGTAACAACCTGGTGTGTGTGTCTGAGAGGCCACATGAGCTGGCCAGGCAGTGAGGTATACTGGGTAGCCACAGAGGCACCCTGTGGCAATGATCAATAGTATTTTTAAATTATCATTGTAAAATAAAGTTAATCAAATCTCATGCTGCAGTGTATGAGTTGATCTCTACAGAGCACAGGAAAGTGATTTTTCCTTAAATATAATACTGTACAATAGTCTTGGTGTATTGTGGGAGATTTTCCACCCTTCTCTGAACCATCAGCAATTAGTCACTGAGAGTCACTTCTTCCTTTAAATACTTAGGCAAAAGTGTTGCCCATGATCCATAAGTGGAACTAACAGTGGTATTGATGGAGTACTGTGCACAGATTAAAGGCAATACAAAATATGGCCCTTAAACATTCATCACTGTGAAAACACAGGACTGAATCAAACCTTTCAGATCCACTAAAATAAAATCATTTTAACTTACCAAGTGCTGGACGTCCCGTCTTTCCACATGCTGTACGAGAAGTCTCTGTTTCTGAATGACAGGATGCTTACAATACCTAAGATATACATAAACCAGACAGTGTTTCTGAAGCACTAATTTCTATTCGAATTATGTTTCTTCGCTCAGAAGAAAAATTAACCTCCCCTTGATAACTGGCCTTTAATTGTTTTGTTTCTAAAAAAGCAGCAAATGGTTAACTTCCAACTCAAAGAGATAATATTAAATTATGCTAATTGTGCATGTCAACTAAAACTTTAAATAAAATATGATCTTATTTTATAGGGTGCGCAACATAGGTGTCAGTTCTTCAAGCAATTTTATAGTTCAACCACTACAGAAACATTATGTGAAACATAGCTAACCCCACAGTTTTAGTTAAAAATAATTTTTTTAAAATACATTAGCTTTATTACATTTTCATCAAATATTAAACATTAACTTTCCTATCCAACAGTACCTACAAGTCCTTAGAACTTTCAAATGAAACCAGAAATTGGAGACCAAATTTTTCTACCTTCTTTCATCTTCCTCCTCATGTTAACTCTTGATGTTATGGTTTCAGGGCCAAGTAAATTCCAGTTATCAGACTTTTCCAGGTAGTGAAAGACATAAAATACTGGAGCAATACTCATGAGCTCTGCCTCTGCACTGCCCTTGGGCAAATTAGTAAGAAACTGGACACCTTCACGTTTGAGAACAGCAGAGATTACCTCACCCATAAACTGTCCTGTGAAGAAAAACAACATGGTTAATTGCTGCCTCAGAAATACTGAACAGGCATAACTCTTATTGACTTAATTGGGAGTTGTGCAAATACACCTCTACCTCGATATAACGCTGTCCTTGGGAGCCAAAAAATCTTAACGCGTTATAGGTGAAACCATGTTATATTGAACTTGCTTTGATCAACCGGAGTGCGCAGCCCTGCCACTGCCCCCCCCTCCCCGCCCCCCGAAGCACTGCTTAACCGCGTTATATCCAAATTGGTATGATATCAGTTGGTGTTATATCGAGGTAGCGGTGTATATCTGAAGGTGGAATTTCGCTCATAATATTTAGAGATACTGTAATAATTTTCTATTAAAATCTACTAATAAAGATAGGATTTTAAGACAAGATAATCTCTAAATAAAAGGCTAGTCTAAATAGCCTTTTCTCAAAAGAAAGAGAGAACCTGAGAGTATAGTCAGGTGGGTAGAGCAGAAAAAAAGGAAATTAAGAAAGAGAGCAAGCATGTATATAGAAACTAAATATAAAATACTGCATACACTTCATTCTAATTTACCTTTTATACTCACAGTCCTGTCAATTTTCGTTTTGGGGACCAGATCTAATGGTGTCCTGTGTCGAAATTCTTGTCGTCTTCTGATTATACCTGCAATTGGAAATAAATACATATATATCACAATATATTTATAGCATTACCTATGTAATTGCAGAATTTAGATCCCAGCAGCCCTGCTGGGTCAGGTTTGAGGCCATAGCTATTTGCCAATTTAGCAAACCAACATAAAAAATCATGAAAACTAGAGTTGGGTCTAAAATCCAGATTCAAACAATTCTCAGCTTTGAAAAAGTTCAGATCCAGACCCTAATTCCATAATAAATTAAACTAATACTTGGATCTTTAGAAAAGTTCCAGTCTTGATCAGAATTTTGGGGTATAGATTAATCTCTAATTAAACTGGATTATTTTCTATTCTAGGGAAAGCAGCACTTGGTAATTGGTTTTCCTGCACAGGTAAATTTAGAAAAATCTCAAAGTCTGCATGCCATATAAGATATGAGTAAATGTTCCTCTAACCATTCCAATTAATCAAAATGGCTAGCTACTTTGAAAGGGACTCCATTATTGTGTGCTAGGGCATGCAATTTCACAGTAGAGATATGTGAATGTTATGCCATGAAGAACTACTGATTTTGATGTTTGTCTGAGACTGCAGAGTAAAAGAACAAATAAGAAGATACAAAATCACTTTCCATACCATAAACACCTTGTGGATCCAGAGAAAAGCCTGCATGAAGTTCTCTTTTAATACCTTCTGGCTGCAATCAAGATGAGGCCAAAATAAGCTGTACATCAAAGTACTTTGTTTAATTTAACACATTGACTAAAGCAATAATTTTAAAATACTGTATCATACAATCAAATCCACATAATCTTTGTCTAATTCTCAGTTTGAAGGTTTTATGCTGCTGCTACCAGCCATTTGTTTTCAAAACAAAACCTTCAACCAAAATTAGCAACCGATGTAAATAAAGTCTATGGGAATTATAAAACTCTAATAAATATATCTTTACAGTAAATATATTTAAGTATTTTAAGAACTGATGTAAACTACATCATCAATATTCTATACTCTATTTGCTTATTTTAAGTCACAAGCTACACACATCATATTTACACCTATTTGCCTGCTAGTTGTCAACCACTGTAATCCACACATTTTAAAAAGTAAACACATAAGGGCCCAATCCTGAAGTTGCATCATGGCATAACTCTCAATGAAGTAAACAAGAGTTTTATATGTGAAAGGACTGCAGGATCAGGCAAATGTTTTATGCCTTTTTATACACATCAGAATAGAGATTGTTTAACAACTGCTGCTACTGATAGATCTGTTAAACAGAATGACAAGACTATTTGTAGGTGTATTATTTGTTATTTTACAGCACCCAAAAGAATGATACGCACTTTTTAACACAAGTAAATTACATATGAACCCTGGATTTAATAAGTCAAATGCAGTCATGTTCATATTATGATTTCATATATTTAAAAAATATCATCCATTTATTATGACTTAATCTATTCAAAAAGAGCAAAAGTTCTAAGGAAGCTTTTGGTCTTACCACCACACGCAATGTTTTCACTAAAACTTCACTGTTCTGTTGAGCCAACAATGTAAAGTTAATTGTATGAAGACCTAGTTCCAGAGGGAGTATTCTGAATGTAACTGATGCAACAGAATAGCCAGCTAGGTTCTGAAATTTACAACTCTGTAACCCTTGCTGAGCACTTGCAGAGCCTTTGAACAAACAGATTCCATCTCCAACTGTTGCTTTAACACAGAACTGAAACATCAGAAAAGATTTAAAAAGATTAAAAATAAATGTTACATTGAGTGTTAGATTACACTAAACAATTTTACCATTGTTAGCAATGTGTAAAAGTGATTAACTTTATTATTATTGTTATTATTTGCATTATAGCACACAGAGGCCCGAACTAAGGATCAGGGAGCGATAGCACTAGGCATCATATATACATTTGCATATAATTTTTCTTTGCAACATTTTTCTGTAAAATTTCACTGTTCTGTTTCAGTGTATTTTTCACCACTAAAATTTTGCTCTTCTATTAAATCTCCAGGCATTTGCTTTCAAAAATGTGCAACCAAGAAAACCACCTTCCATTTGAAATTTCAAACTCAAATTTTGAGCAGAAGCAGAAGTGTTATATTATTTATTTTTTACTATTTATATTAGAATAGAACACAAAAGTTGATACATAATTTCAAAACACAGAGGAAGATGCAGTCCCTATGCCCCAAAGAGCATGCAGTTTAAAAAGAGACAGACAAAGGGTAAGGAAAAGGGATACAACATCCAAGCAAGGAGGTGAGGGTGATAACTGGGACATCGTATTAGTACAGCAGCCATCTTTAAAAAAATTATTTTGTGCACTGTACTTTTATATGAGAGGAGAAGGTGGATGCTACAAAAAGAAAAAAGTTTATTATGTTGCTGAATGCTTCTGCTACTACTACTGAACTGATCTTTCCTTCCCTGTCCTATCCAAGATTTTTCTACCAAAGCTAACACTGTGGGCCCTCAAACATGTAGTCTGTGCCTGACCAGTGGGAGGGAAGGACTAGAATAGAGAGTGAAGCAGAAAGATGCAAAGGTTAGTGCATTTCTTGATGTACAAAATTGTTTATTCTTCAGTCTTAAAGTTTTTTCCAGATTTGATCCAGAACGCTGCCCTCTCAATTCAGGAAGCTAATATGTAGAAACTCCATCCATGATTACATTCACTAGAGTCCATTGGTAGCTGGCTTCAGAATTTAGTGCAAGTCATTTCACGTGTCAGTTCCACTTATGCCATTTTGGCTTCCTTTTTTCACCACCTCCCATTGAGAACTGGCTAGGCCACACACCAGGATATTCTACAAGCACACCTTTTGTTTCTGTCTGGGTGCAGAACTTTCAAATTGTGCCCAAATACAATGTGATGGGCGCTACCGGAATAAAATTAATTAAATTATGAAGTACCATGCTGCATTTTGTAACAATTGGAGAATCCTGACTCATGCATATTGACTAGAAAACTGCAGAAACAAATCCTTTGTCAGTTCATCATAATACTGTACTACTTTATATAAAATTCAGAAAATCCACAAATTACCATCATTCTGGAATCTCTGTAGTTGTAAACAGATCCTTTTAACTCAATTTGTTCTCCACGCACAACAGAATAAGGTATATGCATGCTCAGGAAAACATCTTTTAAAACCTGCACTTGGAGTGCATCAGCAACACATATACCTAGGAAGAATTAAAAACATAATAGCACAGTATGATATAAGCAGAAGCACACATTTTATGCAGACTATTCTCTCATTCCAAGAAGCAGGTCTATATCACTCCTCACACCCATGTCACCTTTCTGGTTTCCTATCAAATTACAAAATCTACTTTGAAATTGTCAGCTTGGGTTATCTGAAATCATCAGGGATTTGCTCCACTTTCTCTTTCTGAGTTGCTACCTGCCTAATTCCTTGTGCTCACTCCAGTCCTCCTACTCCAGTTTCTTCTCAGTCCTCTCCTTCCTAGTGCTAGGATTTTCTCTTTCAGCTGTACTACCCCATCTATCACTAACTCTCTGCTCCTCCCTTTCTTCAAACAATTAAGTCACTTCCTCTCTTGAGATCTTATTGTGGAATTTTCTTTTTCTCTTTAGCCTCCTATATGACAACTGTAAAACAGAATCGCAGCCAAGGCAGAAGTATTAACATTTTTTTTTAATTTTTAACTTCTGAGAAGTACATAACAGATATTCAAACAACAAGCATATTGAAAAAATAGTAAACTAGATGACATGCTTTAAAATCAGATTACTCTGATTACAGTCTTTCTTTCTTGCCACCCAAAATTAATTTCCATGATGCTTTTGCATAAAAGATTCTCACAGATTCCAAGCATCAAAGGTTGATGCTTTATTCCATTTGACAAATAGGATTAGAAGTTTTCAGATGGTGTATAAAATTGGTTCTGGTGCTTACAGTTTTACAGATAGTGGTAAAATCAAGCCAGAATTAAACAAAAAGTAAAAACAAAAGAAGGTAACCAAAATATGACAATTTTAACGTATGATATTTCATGAACCAACAGGGCTAAAGAATAGCACTCTCTTGCTAATAATACATAGTATTAGTTTCTGTTCCTGGCGTTCCAAGAGATCTGGCCAGCAAACATGAAGGCTATTTATCAGATAGGCCAGGATACTTTCAGCATTCCAAGCCTCTAGGAGCAGTTTTCCCATGATACTGATGGTCAAGGGAGAATGTTCAGCTAAATTATATATTGGTGGGGAAGGAAAAGAGAATCTTGGATCTCTCAAGACATCTAGATAGACTTACGTGTAGTGCTGAGGAGCCGGTGGTTGCGGTACATGTAGGTACCAGCGACATAGGGAAGGACAGGAGAGATGTCCTGGAGGCCAAATTTAGGCTGCTAGGTAAGAGATTGAAGTCCAGGACCAACACAGTAGCATTCTCTGAAATACTTCCAGTTCCACACACAGGGCCAGTTAAGACAGCCAAAACTGCAGGGTCTCAATGTATGGATGAGACAATGGTGTAGGAAGGAGGGATTTAGATTTATTAGGAACTGGGAAAACTTTTGGGAAAGGGGGAGCCTATACAGGAAGGATGAGCTCAGCCTACACCAAAATGGAACCAGACTGCTGGCACTTAAAATTAAAAAGGTCATAGAGCAGTTTTTAAACTAAGGGCTGGGGGAAAATCGATAGGTGAGGAGGAGCACGTGGTTCAGACAGCGACATTTGCTAGGGGGGATCTATTGATGGAGTTTATCTATGTCCTAGTAAAGAGGAGAGGATGGAAGATGATAAAATAGGAGAAGGATCTGACGAGAAACAGTCAAATGAAAAAAGTCTCATTCAATTACATCACGTAATGGCAGACAGCTAAAAAGTGACAAGTTTTTAAAGTGCTTATTTACCAATGCTAAATAATAAAATTGGTGAACTACAGTGATTCATATTAAATGAGGGTATTGATACAATAGGCATCACAGAAACTTGGTGGAATGAGGATAATCAATGGGACACAGTTATACCAGGGTACAAAATATATCAGAAGGACAGAACGGGTCATGCTGGTGGGGGAGTGGCACTCTATGTGAAAGAAAGCATAGAATCAAATGAAGTAAAAATCTTAAATGAAACGAACTGTACCCTAGAATCTCTACGGATAGTAATTCCATACTCTAATAACAAGAATATAGCAGTAGGGATATATTACCAACCACATGACCAGGATGGTGATAGTGACTATGAAATGCTCAGAGAGATTAGAGAGGCTATTAAAATAAAAAACTTAATAATAATAGTTGAAATCCCCCATCACCATATTGACTGGGTACGTCACCTCAGGATGGAAGGCAGAGATAAAGTTTCTTGACACCTTAAATGATTGCTTCTTGAAGCAGGTAGCCCATGAACCCACAAGAAGTGAGGCAATTCTTGATTTAGTCCTAAGTGGAGCACTGGATCTTGTCCAAGAGGTGAATATAGCTGGACCGCTTGGTGATAGTGACCATAATATAATTAAATTTAACATCCCTGTGGTGGGGAAAACACCACAGCAGCCCAACACTGTAGCATTTAATTTCAGAAAGAGAAACTACACAAAAATGAGGAGGTAAATTAAACATAAATTAAAAGGTACAGTGCCAAAAGTGAAATCCCTGCAAGCTGCATGGAAACTTTTTATAGACACCATAACAAAGGCTCAACCTAAATGTATACCCCAAATTAAAAAACATACTAAGGGAAACAAAAAAATGCCACTTTTGCTAAACAACAGAGTTAAATAAGCAGTGGGAAGCAAAAAGGCATCCTTTTAAAAGTGGAAGTTAAATCCTAGTGAGGAAAATAGAAGGGAACATAATCTCTGGCAAATGAAATGTAAAAATATAATTAGGAAGGCCAAAAAGGAATTTGAAGAACAGCTAGCCAAAGACTCAAAAAGTAACAGCAAAAAAATGTTTAAGCACATCAGAAGAAAGAAGCCTGCTAAACAACCAGTAGGGCCACTGGACAAGGTGCTAAAGAAGCACTCAAGCACAATAAAGCCATTGCGGAGAAACTAAATGAATTCTTTGCATCAGTCTTCATTCATGAGGATGTGAGGGAGATTCCCAAACCTGAGCCATTCTTTTTAGATGACAAATCTGAGGAACTGTCCTCGATTGAGGTGTCATTAGAGGGGATTTTGGAATAAACTGATAAACTAAACAGTAATAAGCCACCAGGACCAGATGGGCATTCATCCAAGAGTTCTGAAGGAACTCAAATGTGAAATTGCAGAACTACTAACTGTAGTTTGTAACCTATCATTTAAATCAGCTTCTGTACCAAATGACTGGAAGATAGCTAATGTGATGCTAATTTTTAAAAGGGGTTCCAGAGGTAATCCCGACAATTACAGGCCGTTAACCCTGACTTCAGTGCCGGTCAAACTGGTTGAAACTACAGTAAAGAACAAAATTGTCAGATACATAGATGAACACAATTTGTTGGGGAAGAGTCAACATGGTTCTTGTAAAGGGAAATCATGCCTCACCAATCTACTAGAATTCTTCGAGGGGGTCAACAAGCATGTGGACAAGGGGGATCCAGTGGATATAGTGTACTTAGATTTTCAGAAAGCCTTTGACAAGGTCCCTCACCAAAGGCTCTTAAACAAAGTAAGCTGTCAGGGGTAAGAGGGAAGGTCCTCTCGTGGATCAGTAACTGGTTAAAAGATGGAAAACAAAGGGTACGAATAAATGGTGGGTTTTCAGAATGGAGAGAGGTAAACAGTGGTGTCCCCCAGGGTCTGTACTGGGACCAGTCCTGTTCAACATATTCATAAATGATCCGGAAAAAGGGGTAAAGAGTGAGGTGGCAAAATTTGCAGAGGAATGTTATGAAGGCCAAGACTGTAACAGGGTTCAAAAAAGATCTAGATAAGTTAATGGAGGATAGGTCCATCAATGGCTTTTAGCCAGGATGGACAGGGATGGTGTCCCTAGCCTCTGTTTGCCAGAAGCTACGGAAGGGCGACAGGGGATGGATCACTTGATTATCCGTTCTGTTCATTCCCTCTGGGGCACCTGGCATTGGCCACTGTTGAAAACACAGGATCCTGGGACAGATGGACCTTTGGATAGATGGACCCAGTATGGCCATTCTTATGAAAGGAAAATGTCTTGCAAAAGAAAACTAAATCCAAAAGCTCACTAATTATTTTGGTTACCCATAGTGAGGTCCTGATGCTTACCTTTATCTGAAATGCCAACACCTTGTATTTCCCATGTAGTCAGAGAATCAGGCAGAGTCACTGAAAGGGCCTTTGATCTATATTACAAAATGGTTTTCGAGAATTAGTAAATTTTATAAATTATTATTATTACTTTGTTAATACCAACAATTGGCTCAGCACTATACAACACGCAGGTAAAGACAGCCTCTGCCCAGAGGAGTTTGCAGGGTCAAAGATTCAGATAATCTGTACAAGAGATCTAGAGTTGTTGACTTAGAATACTGAACACATTTTTGTTTGATTAGGCTTGGTATTCGTTGGCCTTCCAGAAATCAGTGAGTGTTTAGAACTAATATGAATAAAAAGAGAGCTAGGGCCTGACACTCTAGGAATAGGTGGCCAGTTTTCTGCACAGGGACATAATGGAAAAAAATGTCAAGGGGAGTCAGGCCCAGCCCCACCAGAGATTGATCATCTACCTTCCAACTGAGACTGTCAAGTGAATATAAAAGCCAGCAAGTGGCTTAGTTGAGGAGAAAAACTGTGGAAAGGAGGGTAATGCTGCTAGATTTCACTGAATGGAGAGACATACAAGGAAAGGACTTTGGGATCCAGCAGCTATTGTGGCCAGACAGCAAGTGTGAAAAATCGGGACAGGGGGTGGAGGGGTGATAGGAGCCTATATAAGAAAAAGACCCAAAAATCAGGACTGTTACTATAAAATCGGGACATCTGGTCACCCCACCAGGAGCCTACTTTGGTCAGGTAAATAACTTTGTGTTCATATTCCTGGAGTGGGGAGACAGGCCACTAGCCTACAGTTCTTATAGTTAAGGGCAGTATCATAATGCATATGCACAAGGGGATAGAATTTAAGTTGCACAGACTTAATAAAATCTCTTTAAAAAATATGGTCAGTCTAAAAACCCTGCAAATTCATAGCAAAGGTATTTGCCCCCTTATGAGTCAATAGGAACCCTCTCCAATGAGGGTATGTCAACACTGCAAGTGAAAGTGTAATTATAGCACAGGCAGCATACTTGTACTAATTTTAATCTCGCTAGCATAGGTATGCCTACCCGTGCTTCAATTACATCTTCCACGAGGACTGAAGTAGGCAGCATGATCACTTCCCTCAATCAACAGTAGGGGAGTAAATTAGGGTTTCTTTCTCTGTATTGAGAAAGGCTTTCAATAAGAGATGGCTATCCTAGTTCAGAAAATGGGGCACCTCAGACTCTAGGCAATAGCTGAGCTCTTGCAAGTCAGATGACATTAAATGGTTCAGAGTATAGTACCCTGGAGGAACTTGGTGGACTTCCCATAACCAGCTTTCAGGGAAGTAGCTTCGAATCTCTGGCTTGTCCAATCCCAGTAGAGCCTTAAGCTCTGAAAAGGAGAAACAAATAAAGCAATTCAGAGATTCCTAAGGCTTTCCACTCACAACCTCAAAAATCACTGTTTTTGACTTCTGTGATCATACAGCCTAGAATCTTTGCTTATTTTTTTAATTTTACAAGAAAAACAGGAGCCAAGAAGGCTGTCATTATCCTAAAACAACCATATATACCCTCATAAATGTATGTATACATTCACAGACAGTTAAAAACTTACGCATTCTTGCCAATATTAAAACTTTGTGGGTCTCATTCTCCCGTAGTTTTGTTGCAAATTCACAGCAATCCTTGAATGCTTTTATGCACCTAGGAATACTCTTAATATGCTCAACTCTCTGATCGCAAGTCTCCCCAAGAGGAGATTCTTTTACTCCAGACATACAGCACTTCCGAATCTCTGGATGCAAATATCTGGATGCTGAAATAATAATAAAATATCTTACATAATCCCTTCCTTGAGATAAAATACTTTTAAATGTATGGCTGTAACTGGTCATACTGAAGTAAATTTTCAATCATTCAGGCAATCATGTACAACCATGATAAAGGTGTAGCTTTCAGGAAGAAATTAAATTTGTCATTTTTAAAATACCAGTGTTCAAAGTGACCTCTCCATATTATTGTGAATCAAAATTTTAAAACAAATAAGGAAAAGGACGGAAATGACATTTCAAAAGAACAAGTCAGCCACAAAAACCACAACCATGTTTTTCTCCCTCTCAACGCCTATATTGCATGAATTGGTGGTCTCAGTCCAACTCTTAATGGATCGTATCCATATTAGAAATGCCAGCAGTGAAACTGGCAGACTTGTGAGCACAGAGGCCAAAAATTAAAAGGACAAAAGCACTCTTCCACCCCTATGAGTAGGTCAAGGTTGGGACAGATTGTCATGTTGTTAATTTGTATTGTGGCTATGATTCAGCAAGGAACTTAAGCAAATGCTTAAATTTTAAGAATGTGCTTAAGTTCACTGACTTCAGTTGAAGCACGTGTTTAAGAGCTTTTCTGATCTGGGTTCACTGACAAAGCTGAACAATGACATTGCAATCTAGGTCGTCCTCTGCACACTCAAATTGTAAACCTTTATATTTCTCATTTGTAACGTACAACCTCTTTTTTTCATATATTCAAACAAAACTTTTGGAGCACCTTTGTTTTGAATTTCCTCTTCAAAGCTGGATCTTCTTGGTCTTACAATTGCTTTACAACTTTCGTCTGTTAAAAAAAACCCCAAGAACATGTTATAATATTTTTTTCCACTAACTCATCCCAGAATTAAAATAAACCAGTGAAAGTACATTATAGAATTGATCTGTGAATTTGGCAAGTTTTGTTTTGCAGAACTGTGGTATGTAACCTATAATTTAAATCAGCTTCTATATCAGATGACTGGAGGATAGCTAATGTGATGCCAATTTTTAAAAAAAGGCTCCAGAGGCAATCCCGACAATTAAAGGCCAGTAAGCCTAACTTTAGTACCAGGCAAATTGGTTGAAACTACAGTAAAGAACAAAACTGTCAGACACATAGATGAACATAATTTGTTGGGGGAGAAGAGTCAACATGGTTTTTGTAAAGGGAAATCATGCCTCACCAATCTACTAGAATTCTTTGTAGGCGTCAACAAGCATGTGGACAAGGGGAATCCAGTGGATATAGTGTACTTAGATTTTCAGAAAGCCTTTGACAAGGTCCCTCACCAAAGGCTCTTAAACAAAGTAAGCTGTCATGGGGTAAGAGGGAAGGTCCTCTCGTGGATCCGTAACTAATAAATGGCCAGTTTTCAGTATGGAGAGAGGTAAATAGTGATGTCCCTCACAGGTTTGTACCAGGACCAGTCCTGTTCAACATACAGTAACTCCTCACTTAAAGTCGTCCCTGTTAACTTTGTTTCATTGTTAAAGTGCTGATAAATTAGAGAACATGCTCATTATAAGGGACCATTATTTGGCAGCTGTCTGCTTTGTCCACTGCTTGCAGAAAGAGCAGCTCATTGGAGCCAGCTGGTGGGGGCCAGAAATCAGGATGGACCGGCAGCCCCCCATCAGCTCCCCACTCCCCTAAGTTCCCTGTGCAGCAGCCGCCCAGCAGGCTATAAATTGCCCAATAGTTCAGCTGTCCCTCCCCCAACTGCCATGTGCTGTTTCTGACCTCTGCCTTGGAGCTGCTCCCGGGAGCCTCCAGCTTGCTGTGCAGAGTTGGGGGGAAGAGGGGTGCTAATGTCAGGGTGTTCCCTTCCCCAGGGTCCTGCCCCTCGCTCCTTCCTTTACCTCATCTCCACAGAGATGAGGACAGGAAGGACACATGACAGGGCTCAGGATGGAGGGAGCTTGCAGCTGCTGTCTCAACTTGCTGATCTACTTAAAAGGGCAGTTTACTTAGAGTGGGAACAGCATACTTAAAGAGACAATGTGTGTGTCTCTCACACACATACCGTGTATGTCTCTGTCTCTCTCCGCCATGCTGTCTCCCCTCTCTCCATTCGTGCTGCCTTGTAGAGTGCAAGGCTATATTACCCACGTGTTAACCCTTGAGGGCTCAGTCAAGTCCTAGTTCATCATTTAGCAGTAAGGCATTCCCTGGGAAATATCCCACTCTCTTCCACCGTCTGACTTCACCACTCAATTAAGTTTCACAATCATCATTGCTGTGTACAATATTAAATTGTTTGTTTAAAACTTATACTGTGTATATGTGTTTATATATAGTCTTCGCTATGGTGAAAAAAGTTTCCCTGGAACCTAACCCCTTCTATTTACATTAACTCTTATGGGGAAATTGGATTTACTTAACATTGTTTTGCTGAAAGTTGCATTTTTCAGAAACATAACTACAACATTAAGCAAGGAGTTACTGTATCCATAAATGATTTTGAAAAAGGGGTAAAGAGTGAGGTGGCTAAATTTGCAGATGATATAAAACTACTCAAGATAGTTAAGTCACAGGCAGACTGTGAAGACCTACAAAAGGATCTCTCAAAACTGGGTGACTGGGCAACAAAATAGCAGATGAAGTATAATGTTAATAAATGCAAAGTAATGCACATTGGAAAACATAATCCCAATTATACATATAAAATGATGGGGTCTAAATTAGCTGTTACCACTCAGGAAAGAGATCTTGGAGTCACTGAGGATAGTTCTCTGAAAACATTCAATGTGCAGCAGCAGTCAAAAAAGCAAACAGAATGTTGGGAATCATTAAGAAGGGGATAGATAATAAGACAGAAAATATCACATTGCCTCTATATAAATCCATGGTACACCCACATCTTGAATACTGAGTGTAGATGTGGTCACCCCATCTCAAAAAAGATATACTGGAATTGGGAAAGGTACAGAAAAGAGCAACAAAAATTATTAGGGGTATGGAACAACTTCCATATGAAGAAAGATTAATAAAACTGGGACTTTTCAGCTTGAAAAAGCAACAACTAAGGGAGGATATGATAAAGGTCTATAAAATCATGACTGGTTTGGGGAAAGTAAACAAGGAAGTGTTATTTACTCCTTCTCATAAGAACTAGGAGGTCACCAAAAGAAAATAATAGGTGGCAGGTTTAAAACAAACAAAAAGAAGTATTTCTTCACACAATGCACATTCAACCTGTGGAACTCCTTGCCAGAGGATGTTGTGAAGACCAAGACACTAACAGAGTCCAAAAAAGAACTAGGTAAGTTCATGGAGGATACGTCTATTAATGGCTATTAGCTAGGATGGGCAGGGATTATGTCCCTAGCCTCTGTTTGCCAGAAACTGGGAATGGGAGGCAGGGGATGGATCACTTGATGATTACCTGTTCTGGTCATTCCCTCTGAAGCACTTGGCATTGGCCACTGTCAGAAGACAGGATACTGGACTAGATGGACCACTGGTCTGACCCAGTATGGTCGTTCTTATGTTCTTGTTTATAATTTCAGTTCATTTTATAATTGCAATGAGGCACTCTAGGCCCTAGAATACAAGGTATGTATCTTTTTACCACAATTACAATCCTTAGTGCATGTGTATTTATGAGACAATGATTTCAACATTATTCTTCCTCATTGTATAATTAATATAATAATTGTGAGCTATGCTACTTGTAGAAAAACAGATTTGAATTCTCATGTGTAAAGGATACGTACCTGCTACTTTAGAGTCATCTGCATTAGCATTGGTTAGAAATGTAAGCCCAGCTGATCGGAACACATCAACATTGTTCTGCCCTCCTCCAGCACCACATCCAAGATCACTCTTTTCCAAATCTAACATCACCTGTTGAAAAAAGTAAGCCAGGAGCTCATTTCAGTGTGAAATATATTATATGACTGAAGGGAGCATTATGGACCTGTGAGGATTAACAAGTCATTTAGCCAGTAAAATGAGACAAGACTGACACAGAAATACATTGTGTTCAGTGTTGTTATAGCCATGTCAATCCCAGGATATTAGAGAGACAAGGCGGGTGAGGTAATATCTTTTATTGGACCGATTTCTGTTGGTGAGAGAGAAAAGCTTTCAAGCTTACACAGAGCTCTTCTTCAAGTCTGGGAATCTTACTCATCTTGTATTTAGCTGTGACACTCTGAGTAAGATTCCCAGATCTGAAGGTGAGCTCTGGGTAAGCTTGTCTCTCTCGCCAACAGAATGTGATCCTATAAAAAATATTACCTGACCCACCTTGTCTCACAAAAATACATTGTTATTTTTCTCTTCTTGTACTAAACTGTTGTGTAGTGCTGTTGTAAAATGTTAAACAGCAGCTACATTTCACCGCCGAGGTGGCATTCTTTCAGCTGCAAGTGAAGTGAATTCTACATAAATCTGTGAAAACAGAAATCCTAGGTTATCTACTGAACAAGAACATTACATGCAATGGAAATGTGAACTCCCACATTACTACTCTAGCAGCGTGCCTTAAAAACCTGGCCTGCAGGAATCACTACTAGGACTGAGGAGGGGAGTTCAGTCTCCATGCCTGTTCAATCACGGAGCTCTCCAAAAACAGAGCCAATCACTGTGGATTTTTTGATGACTGGAACTGGGCTAAGCCCCACAACTCATTTCCATAGGGCAAACAATAACTGAAAGACAACTATTTCTGATTACTATTGACCTCAGCTGGATTTGAACTAGTAACCTAGAGGTGAAAGGCTGTAAATCCCATCACCAAGACTTCTGAATGCATGCAACACAACACAAACTTTTAAACTACCACTATATTTTGTGAATATTACTTAACTCTTTCCATAGACCTCTTTCTTGTTCCTGTGATTCCATATATTGCCTTGTCGATAGATGACAAAGCAACAAAAGAACTGAACTGGGTTTTCATGTTAATTGATATAACCGTGCCAGGCTTATGAGAGTCTTGTTTTGATAATAACTGAACCTATAAAAGGAAAACAAATATGAGTTACTGAGACGCATGGCCAGAAAAGGTTAAGCATCCTGCAGGAATAATGACCCAAATTCAACCTTTAGAGACGTGTTAGAAAAGTATGTAAATGGTAATTAGGGCCATCCCACATCAGATAGGCTAGAACTTTGAAATGCAAACCTATATTAGAAACTAGAGGTGATACTAATTGCATGTGTGTACTTACATCTTGTTAGAGGTTAACAATGTAACCAAACAGTCCCTGTCTATGCTGTATTCTGTTAATTCAGAGATCAAAAGGAAATCTTAACATTTAAATGAACTATAAATATAGTAATATCATTGTATTCATCTTTCTTTGAAATGTCTAGCAAATCACCTACGAATGGTGGAAAACTGGCAATTGCCTTATATTAATCCCTGTTGCTAATTACTACTGATGCTTAGGAAATAGGTCTACTTCAAAGTTTCCATGATTGCCTATTGTTCATTGAAGGTCTCTGAGCTGTCAAGAGAAGGTCTGGAACTGTATAAAGGTCTCTTGGGTCCTGATGCTTTTTACCTCAGATCCGATTGATGCTCTATGCAGAGGAAGCTTGAGTCATAACAGTGAGCTCTCCCATCTGGATCACCGTGGATCAGGGGTGAAAGTAACTTACAGGACTTACCCGTACTGCTGGAGTCCGGAGGGGGCGTGGCCTCATCCAGAAGAGGCAGGGCCTCTCAAGATTTAAAGGCCCTAGGACACCAGCTGTGGCTGGGAGCCCCAGGGCCTTTAAATCAACCCGGGACTCCCAGCTGCAGAGGTGACTGGGAGCCTCCGGGGCTCACAGGCAAATTAAAGGGCCCAGGGCTCCAGGCCCTTTACATCCCCACCACAGCTCCAGCTGGGATTTAAAGGGCTTGGGGCTCCCGTGGCCGCAGGGAGCCCCGAGCCTTGCCGGGCTGGGACCGGGATTTAAAGGACCTGGAGCTCCTACCGCTGCAGGGAGCTCCAAGCCCTTTAAATCCCAGCCCCAGCCCAACCGACGAAGCTGTGGGTGGGATTTAAAGGGCTTGGAGCTCCCCATCGCCGCAGGGAGCCCAGAGCCCTTTTAATCCCGGTCACTGAAGCCGGTGTGGTCCAGCACGGCATACTGGCTCTTGCCGGCACACCGGCTTACTTTCACCTCTGCCCTGAATATAAACATTGGACTATAACCTATGGACTAATTCTGAAAGAACTCTATGCAACTACAAAGCTCACCATCTCTACTATGAATCTGATCTCAGAACTGTACTCAAGTCTGTATGCATACCGCTCTTTTAACCAATACGCTGTCTCTTTTCTTTTTTAATAAATTTTAGTTTAGTTAATAAGGATTGGCTCTAAGCATGTATTTGGGTAAGATCTGGAATATTCATTAGCCCAGGGAAGTAATGTCTCTGATCCTTTGGGATTGGTAGAATTTATATTATGAATTAGATTTTCAGTAATCCTCATCATATTTGACTTGAGTGTCTGGGTGGAGGCGTAAGGCTGGGTTACTTTAAGGAAACTGTGCTGTTGGCTTCTGGGTAACCAGTGAGGTATTATAAAAGCTGTTTTGTGCTGGTTTGGTAAATCTAAGTATAGGAATATCCACTAGTTTTGGAGACTGTCTGCCCCATTCTTTGCAGTTTGCCTGAACTGAGTAACCTCAGTGCAACTCCCTTGGGACTCCGGTCACAGTTACTTTAAAAAATTAAAAGATTTTAAGGCTGACACTTTAACATTTTGGGAAAACATCAGAGAATCTGTGCAGCTCTGAGAGTAAAATTTTGATGATAAAACAAATGTGCCACTTAACTCGAGAATGTTTATGGAACTTTTAATACACAGACTCATTCACTCACCTGGAGGCTATTGCCACACTTCTGTTCTATATTCAGCCAAACTGAATCAGCTACTAGTTCTGCAGTTTCCTCTCCAGTGACAATGTAGTAGACAAGGAGACGGGCGGAAGGAACCATTTCTTGAGTTAGCTGAAAGCTTAGATTTTCATAATCTGAGCTCATAATCCTCTCCTGAGTTCCAAAACTTACTATTTTCCCTTTGGATAATATCTATAAGATGAGGGCGGGGGAAAGAAAACAAAAAGAAAGTAAGTAGTCCCAGCAAGTGGTCCTGACTCCCTAGAAAGTCACTTTGGCAAAGAGAAAGATTGTAGATAATATACTATTTGTGTATCTTAACTGGTGAACAATAACAAAAAGGAAATTAAAAAAGTTAAATTTTACTTGTAGAAATACTTTTGTCCTTTTGTATTGATTTTTACATGAACTCAAACCACTTTGTAAACATTAATTTAGCCTCACAACAGCATGTAAAACTGGCATCTTAATCTTGAATTCAGAGAATACTAAGAATCAAAGCATTTGAGATGTTTAATGTAGACTGCCTTAAATTAATGTAAAAGAGAGTTGTGTCAATTGAAATAGTATTGTTTGTTTTAATATGAATAGATTGTAATACAACTGAAAGTAGCATTTTTTTATACTATATACCATTCTTTAAGCCATTAGATAAAATGTAATAGTGTACCTGAAAAAAATTAGGAGTATAATATGTCAAGTTTTTGTTGGCAGCATGGGGAAGTTTATCTTCCCCTATTCAATGGACCAAATTTAGACCAGTGCAAGGAAAAGGACATAACTCCCCATTCCCAAACAGAAGTGGATATGCACTGCAAATGCTGTATTGATGAGTGCCCATAATCTTGCTCTAATCAACCGTATACATACACACAGCGCTCCTCAGAAGATTCTTTGTCCTGGGATCATGAATAATTTCCCAACATGAGTGTATGACTTCCAGGAAAAGTAAACATGTGTCTTAGTGTTTGCTGAATGAGGGTCTTCAATCAGGAAACTGTCAAAAAATCAAGTCTACAAGCCCTTCATTACTGACCACTGCTGCATTTCTTGTCTAGTGGTGCCATTCTTTGAAATGTTGGAGTTCTGTGGGACACTGACTTCACAAGGGACTTAACAGGTACTTGAGGCTGCTGACAAGCAATTAACACAATGCTGATACAAATGCAGACCGATTTTTTCTCTAATTTTTACAAGTTCTCTCCATGTCAAAATTAATACAGGAGCAATGGGGGAAATGTGTGTTGCTGTCTGAGCAAAACCTGTTCTACAGCTAAATATAGGACTTTGATCTCTCTAGTGTTGTTGATCTGGCACCTTGTACTAAATTACAAAAGAATGTTTTAATGTGAAAATACATCTGTTACTTACCAAATAGCTGTAGCGATGTATTTTATGAATATAGTGGCTATGTGGATACACTTTAATGCTCATATAATCCCCTACATGTAGTAGTTTATAGTTTGAAGCCCAGTCAATGTACAGATAGCTTTTGCTGAGCGATGAGTATGCTTTTGCTTCATAGTTTCCAGTTGCCTGATTTTCTTCTGATAGACTTGCATCTGCAGTTTTAAGCTAAACATGATATAAAGTGCATAAGAAGATTTAATACCAAAAACACTGTGAAGTTTTGTACAATGCCTTTTATCCAGCATCTGAAAGCCCTTTGTAATTAATCAAGTAAACCTGTGAATCAGGAATTATTGAAGTCATTTTGTAAATAGGTAAACAGAGTTCAAAAGAGGCTCATGGCCTGATTTCAAGAGAACTAAGCACTCACAGCTCTCAAGTCAGTGATAAAAGAAGGATCAGAAGTCAGGCATGCTGACTCCCTAATGCATTCTTTACTTATGAAATTATACCTCTTCCTATTAAATAAATATTAAAATTAAAATGTAATATAATATGTATACAGGATGGATTAAGTGGTTCTGATAAAAATGACAGCCAACTCAAGCTTTTGTCTGAAATTTAACTCTGCACATTCTGGTTTCAGACAGATGCTGAAATCCCAAAATACCATGAGACACTATTTTGTCCCTCTGTTTAAGATGGACAATGAACAATGAACAAAGGGAAATTCTATGAGAAAGCCTGCTTCGGGTAATATCTAGGCCGAGATAAATTGGTTAATGTTCATTTGGATAACCCGTATCTGAAGTTTTGGGTGTTCATATGAACTGAACCTTTTGAAATAGGAGATCATCTTTAATATATAGACATATCAATTTCAACCATTTCATATTTTCTTTTATAAAAAACTGTCAAATCAAAATAAGTAAAAAAAAAAAAAAAAACAGTAAAGATTTATATATGTATACATATAAGTAGAGAGGAAAAAGATCAACAACATATTGAAAGCTACTGTCATTTTGATCAGGTGCCTCCAGAATGGGAAAAAGCACTTTGAGGATTTTTATTGTTAAGCAATTCATTTGGATTTTTTTATTTTAATTTTAAAAGTCTATTACAACTAATTAGGATACACACCTATATCTGTATTTGGATTTGTTTTATCTTCATTTCCTCTTTTCCTCATTGTTGTCAGCAAGGGATTAGTTTCAAAATAGTTTAATATACAAGTAACTTTCCTCTAAAGCAGTCTTATTCGGTAGTATTGAATATGTGTCACAATACCCTTGTTATATTATAAAATTGTCAAATTTTCTAATTTACTGGTTTTGTGTGTAAAAAGTTCCCATCTGTATTGCAGACTGGCCAAAGTAAACAGTCAGAGAGTAGTGTGCAAGAAATACAGGAGTCAGAAGAATTTAACTCACTTGAAATTCCAGTGCTTTGCTAGCAGATGGAATATTAACCACAAATAAAGCAGTTCCATCATTCATGCTTGTTTGTCTTGTCCCAGCATCTGAGCCTTCTTGTACCAACGTAGTTGAATCCATTTGCTCATCAAATACATTTGCACTGAGAATTACAGGGAGGTTCCCCACAGGCTGGTCCAATGTATCCTTTACCTGAACCTGATCATTAGAACAGAGAAACTTTGCTACAAAAGTGCTATAAAATTCTTTCAATGTGAGCATGAGCATGAGCACCTCGGCAGAAACAGTCTGTCCACCTGTCACAGTACTTTGAGAGTAAATGGTCAGGCAGATCTCAAGTAACATGCATAAAAAAAACATTATATGTTATAGCATACAACCATATTGTTTATGTTAACTAACCTTGATGAAGAATGGAAGACCGGGCTTCACAAATAGAGGCGTAGCAACCAAGTTCAATTTGTAGGGAGACAGCGCATATCTGACTCCAGCAAATTCACTTTCTTCACTAAGTCCACCTAACAAAAAAAAAATTTTTCTTTTGAGAAGTGTCTTCCACGGATCCCATTTTCTCCCTCAGAAGTCCTGTTTCATGGCAACCCACACCATTTGTGGGCCTGAGGAGTCTTTGCACTCAAGGATCAAGCTTTTATCAATATGAAATTAAATGAATAAAAACCTTAAAAGCCTTTAAAAAAAACATGTAAAATTGTGCTGGTGATGTTAAGTCATCCTTCTCATATCCTTTTCGTAAAGGAGATTTCTGAACACAATGGAAGATCTTCGGCCCGGAACCATGCCTAAACTTTGTATTTTATTCAGATTTTCACATAAGTATGTTCAAATGAGGGACTAAAAAACCAAAACCCTACCTGTAGATTCCAACACTGTTACAGCAATATACAGGTATGACCCATCTAACTCTTCTAGGCTTTGGTAGCCCATTTCCTTAACTGCATTTTTACTATTAAAATCGACCTCTGCAGCTCCATCAACTATCTGGTAATAAAACAAAAATAAAGATAAACAAATTATGCTGCTGTGCATAGTTTAAAAATAATCTCCAAAAACATGGTTTACAGTGTCTGTCTCAGATGTGCACACGCACAAAATCTATTTACAGCAGAGACCAAGGATAAGGAATTCTAACAAAGGAGAACAGAGTTGCTTCCCTGAAAATTAACCAAGCGATAGTAGATGTTTCAAGTTGTGTCCTTGAAGCCAGCAAGAACTAAGAGCACTACATATCCAAGCAATCTTCTCTGAGATCCTTCCTGTCCCATGAGCAAAGGAAGAAAGAAGGCAGATGATTCTGGAAGTGCTTCAAGAGCTAAGTCAGTGGAGGGTTCTGGTTTTGTGGAACATTGGTCCACCTTCTCTGAGGAGAGGGGGCTGTATAGTTTGGATAGCCTCCACCTCCATAGAAAGAAGACCAATCTTCTCTGTGATAGGCTGGCTGGAGTAGTCAGGAGGAGGTTAAATTAATAACAAAAGGGAAAGGTAAGACATGAGCACTCAGCACAAAATCAAGATTGAGAACAAAATTAATCAAGGAACCAAAGAACCTCAAGAGAAGAAATTTTTGAATTGCCTATATGCCAATGACAGGAGCCTGGGAACAAACAAGAGGAATTGGAATTGCTCATTTTTAAGCATAAATTTAATCTAGTTGGTATTACTGAAACCTGGTGAGATGATTTGCATGACTGGAATGTTAAAATCAACGGTTATAACCTATTTAGAATCAAGTGGGCAAAAGGGGAGGGAAAGTGGCACTCCAGGCCCAGGCCGCTGTGGGAAACTGCAGACCCTCCACCTTCCCTGAGCAAGGCATATCCCTCTCAAGAGCAGCCCCCACCACATGTACCCAACCCCTGGGTCATGCCAGCCAGGGCAGGTGGAGGATCCGGGGCTCCCCGGGCAGCTTTTACTATGGCCTGTCTTTGGCTTCCAGCAGGGCCTCAGAGGAAAGAGGAGGGGCAGAGGGCGGGGCACACCTCAGCCCCCACTTCGGAAAGGCTGGTGCCACTACCAGGGGCTGCACTTCATGGCAGGGGAGCTGATCGTCTTATCAGCTCTCCTGTCGCAAAGAGCAGCCATTGCTGCCATGGCTGCGCTGTGCCTGCCCAAGGCTACTATGTCCATGTTAAAAAGAGGGAAGGCATGTCCCTCCCATTTTTAAAAGTGTGGGGGGCAGGCCATGGCCCCTTTGCCTCCCTTCCCCCAGTTCTGGAGCCCCTGTCTTGAGTAGGCATAGAGAAGTTATTTTACCTTTGTATTTGGCACTGGGGTGAGACAATTATGGAACTGTGTCCAGTTCTGTTGCCCACAATTCAAGAAGGAAGTTGATAAATTGGAAATGGTTCAGAAAAGAGTGACAAGAATAATTAAAGGATTAGAAAATATGCCTCAAAGAGCTCAGTGTATTTAGCTTAACAAAGAGAAAGTTAAGAGATTACTTGATTACAGTAGGGCTCTTCAATCTAGCAGAGAAAGGTAGAACATAATCCACTCTCTGGAAGTCAAATCTAGACAAATATAGATTGGATGTAAGATATAAATTTTTTAACAGTGAGAGTAAATTAATCATTGGAAAAAACTTACCCAAAGGTCATGGTGGATTCTCCATCACCAATAATTTATTAAATCATGTCTGGATATTTTTCTAAAATATCTGTTCTAGAAATTATTTGGGGGAAGTTCTATGGCCTGTGTTTCACAAGAGGTCAGAAAAGATGATCTTGGCCTTGGAATCTATGAATCTATGCAGAGGGAGCATCATCATTCACTCAAAGGAGAGACTGATTTCTGTCACGACTGAATGATTGAGCCAAAAAGCTAGACTAACCTGAGAGGAGAAAGACAACTCCAAATTTAGCCAAGGTCTTGTTAAAAGATTAATATTATTACAATTAGTTCTGTATTGGATTTCCTTCATTTGCTTTTTAATCATCAGTGTAAATATTATTCCATGGAAAGTTATAGTCACACATTATTTACTTAAATGGCCAATTGAGCCAAACTGAAACTGCTTTCTGTCTGTCTGAGACATCATCCTCTAAGTTTCAGTCCAAGGTGAAGTTTTATGCCTCTGGCAACAGGGGTGTTAATGGATGTTAGGGATGTAAATAGGGTTTAAAAACAGTAACCATTTAGTCTATTAAAATTCTCTTGGCTAAGCGGTTAACCATTAAGGAGTTCACATAGGCGGGGAGCTAGGGGAAGGAGGGTGCTGCAGCATCCAGTTTTATGCAGGACTCCGCTGCTGCTTGCGCCCGTCATCCTGGCCCAGGTCTCTGCTGCCTCCCTGCACCTGGAGTCCCGCCCCTGGCAGCCACCTCCCAGAGTCCCGACACCAGCCTGGCCCAGGTCTCTGCTGCTTCCCCACACCCGGGGTCCCGGCTACTGGACCACACCCAGGGGCCTGGCTGCTGGGACCCCAGATGTGGGGGGCAGCAGAGTTTAATCGTTAACCAAAACCGATAAGAATGTGTTCATTGGTTAACCAGTTAAACTTTTACATCCCTAATGGATGTATTGACTTTAAATAACAGAGTACAAAACCACTGCATTGGCCTGCAGTGGCCTGCTCCCGCTCCCACTCAATTCTATGGAAAGGCTTCAATGGAAGCTATATCAGGCTTGAACTCAATAAAAATGGCTTAGCTTTTTCTTACCTCAGTTACGTACATTGCTCTTTTCATCATCTTTTTTTCAGTTCCTTCCATTATTCCAAAACGCATATAGACGACTGCCCTGGTGACCTTCTTATTATAAAAATACCTTGTGAACAATAAAAATACTGCTTTAAAGTTGTTATTGCAATGGACGCAGAAAAACTGAACATAAAATATCATATGCACTTATTTTTAACAAGCAGTCAGGCTCCGACCAACAGGTGGCATGGGAAAGAGATGGTCCTGTATGTATCTCTGTCAAATCGTTCTGATCAACATACAAATCACTGTTGATAAGTACTGAAGGAAAGTGCAGCCATTCCTATTCCATTGCAGAAAGGACTTCAGTGATATGACTTTTTGAGGAGAAGGCAATCAAAGGGAAAAAGATGGAAGGACCTTTCAGGTACATCTAGCCTGCAGCTGGGGCCATACCTCTCAGCCTGGGTAGACAGACATGCTCTAGTTCTGCTCAAGCTAGTGAACTAAAAATAGCAGTGTGGTCACTGCAGCACAGGCTTGCCACATAAATATTGATCCAGCAGGTTAGGCAAGCTTGTACTCAGGTGGTTAGCCCCAGCTGCAACATTCATGCTGCTAATTTTACTGCATTAGATTGAACAGAGGTAGCACATTATCTACTCAGGCTGGGCAGCATGCTCCCTGCCAAAGTGTAGACATACTCTTAGAGACTGGCGGATTCTTTCCACTGAAGTGAAGAAAAGACCCCCCAAAAAGATTAAAAGCAAGACCAAATCTCCTTACCTAGCTTTAACAGTAATCCTGAATGTCTCAAATTTCTCAGAACTAATTATGTTCTTTTCTGGTTCTATGGAGATGAAAAAACTTGGCATTGCTGAAAATTAAGCAGAAAGTTAAATATAACAACTGAAATGTCATTTTAAATATTAAGCAGTATCAACATGAAAAGATGTTATTGAAAATGGTCCAACAAATCAAATGTATGTTTAAAAAGATTTTAATTGCATACTTAAAGGGATTGAAAAATAAGGCTATTACTTTCTTACTTAATATTCAGAATTGAAAAACTCAGGAACAATCATATATTACCATATTCTTTTACTTCAAATTTTGCAACAGCAGAAGTTGTGAAACTCTTTTTGTACTTGGCTTCAATCTTCCAGACACCATATCTATAAAAAAAATGACATTTTAAAGACGAGAATTAATTTTGTCATCCAATAATATAGTTTTCATGTTAATAATTCTAATTTGGAGACTGCTTCAATAAATAATCTACAGTTTTGAGTGTTTTGTGTGAGAGAAAAGCCTGCCCAAAGCTGCACATATGTTCCTATCCTAGTCATGCAGGCAAACCTTGACTAGGTTCCTTTTCAACCCATGTACTACAACTGTCTTGTCTTCAGTAAAGTTGTAACAAGGGTTAGTTACCATAAGTTCGTTTAAAATGAGTTAAAAGTACATCTTTCCACAGTCTTAAGATTTATCTAAACTAGATTTTTTATTTAGAGTTGACTGATTGCTAATTAACTTGAGGAAGTTGTAATATTTGTAACACCTAGTTTGGACACTCTCCAGATGCTTGCACTTTATTCTGGAACAAACATTTGGGGTTAGGGCTGGACCAAAGCGCATGTGTTAAACTGTATCCATGTCTACACCAGGAAAATGTGTATTGTTAACACATGTTAAAATCCTAATGTGGATAAGGCAAGTTGTAGTTATAACATGGTAGCTGGTTGAGATGTTAAAAATACACCTTTCTCCCTTATGATGACAAAGTCTGTGTGTTGATCTACTAATAAACAGCTCTTGTAGACAGACTGCATCTTAAACTGCAAGCTGTCAGTTTTTGCTAAAGTGTGTTAGGAAAAGATGTATTTTTAACACGTTATCTGATCAAGTAAATCCTCCAAAGGGACTTGTAGAACTCTAGCTGGGTCTGGTACATGTCTGGGGCTCGCAGGCACTAACACAATACAAACAAATAATTAATAATAAGTACCGTAGAACCTCAGTTATGAACACACTGGAAATGGAGACTGTTCGTAACTCTGAAATGTTCATAACTCTGAACAAAACATTATGGTTGTTCTTTCAAAAGTTTACAACTGCACATTGACTTAACACAGCTTTAACCCTCAATTTAAACAAAACAAGCACAGAAACAGTTTCCTTACCTTGCCAAATCTTTTTTTCAAACTTTCCCTTTATTTTTTTGTAGTTTACGTTTAAACAAAGCACTGTACAATATTTGCCTTATTTTTTTTTTTTTGGTCTCTGCTGCTGCCTGATTGCACACTTCCAGTTCCAAACGAGGTGTGTGGTTGACTGGTCAGTTTGTAACTCTGGTGATTGTAACTCTGAGCTTCTATTGTACATAAAATCAGTGCCTGAAATCATTGGGGTTTATGTTACCCAGTCCAAATGATGTAAGGCTAGTGTCATGAGAAACCCAAGACCTGACAGGGATGTGAAATCAGGCTTTTAAAATGACTGAAAATACTGTTCACTTTTTCTAGTGGAAAGAAAATTGGTTAAAATACTCTGCTCTAAATCTCCATGAGTACCACTTTGCACACCCACTGTACTTGCAGCACCCCCTACAGGATTCAAGGAAAATGAGGTGCCATTTATTTTGGATTTTTTTACTGCAAAAATATATCTGTTCTTGCCACATAATATCTTTCTATCCCTACTACACTCACAGAGATTACACAGAGAAAAAACAACAAATTCCTTGTTTAAACGTTCATACACCTACTTTCAAACTATAACAAGCACTAGTGTTTGAGTATATCTAAAAGTTCTCCCTTCTGAAAATCATTGGGTCTTTGACCTCATGCCTGACTTGGAGTGGAGAGAAGTCTATAGTTTTTTAAAATTTTCTCAGGCATTGAAACATGACAGGTCTATCATTGTGCTATAACTGCAGCTTTAACCATCAATATCTTCACCTGCCACTTCTCCCTACTCCCTGTTTCCACTGTGGCATTTTCCATATATATCAGAAAGACCAGAAAGTGAGCCTCTTATATGGCTACTGTTAATGTTGCTTTCTAATCTGATTGATAGGAAGAGAGGGCATGGCTATTATTGCCCTTATAGCATGGCTGATATACATAATACCAAGAACTCCTCCTCCTTCCCTTCCCATTTAGCAGATCCCCCTCCTAAGTAAATTCACCCGCCCCAAAAAACCCCCGCTGCAGAACTAACACGACATTTGCTGCCATCATATAGTTCACTCTGTTTATGTTACAGCTATTCTCCCACACAGTCTGTATTGTCTATTTAGACAATATTTTTTCATTATTTCCTTGTACTTCTGTCTGCAGCCATCTGTGGTCTCTTGTCTTATACATAGGTTGTAAACACTTGTGGGCAAAGAGTGTCTTTATGATCTGTGTCTGTATAGAACCTAGCACAGAGGGGATCCATGTTTCAGGCTCCTGGGCACTACAATAATACAAATAATAAATAACAACAGTAATAATAATAAGAACTTTCCAGTTCCATGTAACTCAAGTACCCCCATATCAGTAAAATGCAGTTTCAAAGTCTTTGAGAAACGGCATTAACAAGTAATGTTTAAAACAAACATAAAAGTCTACTTAGGATTAGAGGGAATCTTGAAGTCAGGAAAAGATAAAATTCCAGTAAAGTCTCTCTCTTCTATAATATCCACTTTTACTCCTTCTGGATCCTTTAGATCAAAACAGAAAAAAAAGTTACAGACAGTTGAACATCACATGCTCATATGGCACATTCAGAGGAGAGTTAGTATTTAGTGACTTCAGTGGGAGCATGATCAGGATCATTTTTTCTTTGGATTTTGTCCATTTCACAGAACAGAAAACAAACCTTTTTCTGAAACAATTCATATGCTGAAACTGCATCTTAATTTTATAGACTCTTCCACCAACGTGTAGAACTCCTCAGTTTGATGCACTGAGATTTTAACTACACAAAATTAAGACCTAATTCCAAAAAACAAATGCATACGAATACTTTTACACACAAGGGTAATATCACAAATACTAACTGGACTGCTCCCAGGCATGAAGTTAATCATGTGCTTAAAAGTTTTCAGGATCATGCCCTAACGTTGAAATTGAATCCTCTGATGAAATGTGTGATACAGGAGTTAAAACAGCAGTAAACTGTGAACTTGGGAATGACTAACTCACCAGAATTTGAAACTCTGGCAAAACATCTGACTGGGGCTCTAATAATTAAATTAATTTAAAATATAGTTATCACATGATGCTCAATATTATCACTATTATATTACTGTGGTAATGACACTAAAGCAAATATTGAGACTATTGATTCCTTTGCATTTGAAATGAAAGAAATGGCAACACCAAAAAACAACTTATATGCAATGAAAGCTCTCACACAAATCCTTTCCTTAGAGATAAGTGGTAAATCAGTTTTTTCCACTGAGGCTACTGTGCTGAGCTCTGCCCAACTGTGCCAAGTCACTTTTAGGACTTCCAAAAGGATATTAAATTGCAATAGCAGTTCCCTGACAAGAGCTGTTAATTTTCTAAAATATGTGGAGATCAATCATTTTCCATACTACAGCAGAGTGGTTTAATATTGAACTATAGTCTCTTTACGGACCCAAAATGCCAATATTAAATTAAATTGCAACAGACTCACCACAAAAGTTAAGACAGTTTCTCTTCGGGCTGGCTTCAGTTCTTCATTCAAAGAATAAACCCTGACTTTCACTGTAAGAATCATTTATAACAAATTTTAAAAAGTTCAAATAACCTTAAACGTCTATACATATTTATTCCTAAAAATCTTTAGTATTAAAAGGATATTCTTGATTTGTTGCATACCTGAAACCCCCACTACAAAAATACATTGAGCTATTTATTCATGCTATCAACAGAAATAGAGAGGTTTTGCACTGACAACTGCATCAGATTAAATCATTAAAATCCATAATAAATTCTTTAACTTCCATGATCCCACCATTCCATTTTTGTGTGGGAGGAGACTGCTATAAAGTCAATCTCAACAAAGATAGTAATCCAATTCATTTTTTTCAATGAAGTATTTCTTCAATAATATTTTTAACATATTTTCAGCAAAGATCTTTCTCTTGTCCTATGTGCCTCAGTTTACTCATGTGTTAAACACTTCATGGTGTAAGGTGGAGAGCGGGACTGAAGGAAGGAATTTTGCAAGAAATAATTAGTTTATAAAGTGCTAACACACTGCAAATTATTATTTTATTGTTCATATATACTGTCTGCTTAGATAGTAAGCAATTGGTGAAAATCCAGCAATGTGTTTTATCGTTTAAAGTAAATTTAAATCCTAATTCCTTGGCAACATAAACTAACTTTAAAGCTTTAAGCCAAACAGAAAATACAGGCGTTACTGTACCTGATTGATCAGGAGTATAAATGGGTTTGTCCGTCTGAATAAAGAGAAATCCATTTTTATAGGTAACTGGCATTTTTTTCTCTCTTGTAAAATGTGAAGAACTAGCTTCCAAATACACATACAGGACTGAACTTGCTGATGTTGGCAAATCTTTTGGTTGAATCTGCAAGGGATTGTGGGGAGAGACAAATAAATATTGGTAAATATTAAAATAATCAAACTATGACTTTCCCATACATTTTTTGTTGAATAGAATATCTGAATGATAATTAGCATTCTGTTGTTAATTATTTACTAAATACGTTCAACACCAGCATCATGAAGGAATTTCTTCTCCACGTACACAATGTATAAATGGCTATGAGCATTACACTGGGGTTCACCTTCTTCTGAGGCACCATTTACTTGCCTTTCCAGAGGTAAAATACGTGACTAGAGGGACCAACATACAGTTACTGTATAACTCATTCAAATTCCATTTCACTTCAAGGGTGAAATCATGGCCCCATCAAAATTAATGGGAGTTCTGCCATTGACTTCAACAGGGACTTAATTTCACCCCTAAACTAGTCAGCATGTTTTCTTAGATTGAGCACACAATTAATCAAACTTGTCCATATTCATTGTTTCTCCCTTATTTAACTTTTCCTTTTTTTCCTTTTTAAAGGCTTAGTTAGTTGGATGCTTTAGCATCTCTAATATCATTAGTTCAATAACAAATATAAAACACAACATGTCTGTCTGGTCCATAGAAACAAAGAACATGTTTGGATAACTGATGTGACCATCAACATGGAATTAGACAATTGTGAGAGATGACTATAGGTATTAAAGATAATTAAAGCAATAGAGCAATATTCTTTTGGAACAATGATACTTATACTAAAACAAATTATTTTTATATTAAAACTTGAACAAACCTTTTTTCTTGCTCATTTTTTTTATCTCTTTGTGCACAGTTGCACCAGTGGAAGAAAAGGTGTGACTACACTACAGAAAAATATCACTTTGAAAGAACAAAATTTATATTCCTACTTTGTTTTATTTTTGGCACCTCATTCTCCACTCTATTATACCAGTTTTATACTTTCATAGCTGAGGATTTCAAAAGAATTACACTTACACAAAGTGGGTGCAGCAGACTGGAGAATCAGGCCCTTTCTCTTCACAATTAAAGAAACTGGATACTCATCATAGTGGAGTCAATTCAACCTATTTTTTACAGTCAAATGCAAGCGTAAGAGAAAACAAGAACTGTTTTGAATACATACTGTTAATGTTACAGAGCCTTGGAATTTGTTGGCTGGAGATAACTGAGTGTGGCCAGAAGCATAAGTAGTACGCTTATCAGGAAAACTTTTAATAGAGATGCTGACAGGAAATGCAGTCTCATATCCAAAAGCTTGAATTATCACTTTCTCAGATGCTAAAACACGAAAGATTTTTGGTGCTGTAATAACGTATCTATAAAATAAAATAAAAAAAACACAGACAATGGAACTGTCAGTTTCTTTTGTACTTATCTTAATTTAAAATTAACTTAAAGGTATACAGTCAAAGCTGACAGGCTACAGATATGATCTACTTCTATTTATACTGACATTTTCTATTAAAAATGTCTCCTGGATACTAAAAAAAAAAATTACAAAATAGGGATTCAGCAAATGATCCACATTTATGAAGAGTTATCATTTCCTTCAGTACGAGCCTGGTTGTGGGAAGTTCAGTATGCTTATAACACAGCACACAGCTAGTTCTTCCTAAAAAGAGACCCCTGACACAATTCTAAAGTTCACCCCTGTATCAAACAAAGCCTAATCCTTGTCATCAGAAGATCTGGTAATTGCAGTAGATTTTAAAAATTATAGACAGGAACAATGTTTGAAAGGCTGATCTCCTGATAAACATTTTTTTTAAATGCAAATTATTTTTTGTGATAGAGTTTCCTTCAGCGCTTTTGAAAAAGTAGACTGTATACGTGTCAGACAAAACTATTTCGATTAGAACTCTCTTTGTTTCAAGTCAATATATATTGTGATATTTAAAATAACCTGGTAAAATAATAGGTGCAAAAAACCCTCAAACAAACCCCAGTCCTATCCTGTGAAAACTTACACACGATTAACTTTAATATTTTGAGTACTCCTGTTGAAATCAACGAAACTATACTTGAACGTGTACATAAAGGTTTGCAGAATCGGTACCTACATTCATATAGTTCTTTTTAAATTGGAATGGCTATCATTCCAGGGCAGCACATACAGCATTCAGTGTATGTAAGCACAGTAAGTCAGTTTATTGAGAATACTTCTGAAGTTTGTTGAACAAATATTCTATGCATGTGCAGTAGTCATCTCCTTTGTTTTAAATATCAAAACCACCATCACGGCTACCATCATCAAGCAGTATTTCCAGTAAACACAACGTGTTTTACTTACGTTTGCTCCTGACTCAAACTTCTTCCACAAAAAGCCAAAATACAAATGAAGCTTAAAGTATTCATGATTGGCACAAGCACGAAACCAAAGACACTAGTGAAACTTTGGTGAAAGGGTATTTGGCTTCTGCTTCACTCAAGTATGTTTGTGTTATCTGTATTTATCTAAAGATTAATCATTAACATCAGATCTCTGAAAATGCTACAGTACTTTACTAAATACTATTTCCTCCCTCTCTATCCTATGGCTTTGAAGAACATCAGCACAACTAAACCCCCTAATTTAGGACTTCATTTTGCCTTTGATCTGTGCACAATTCCATGGATATCAACATTTTCAGAATGGATTGTTTTGATTTTTTTATTTAAAAATGACATTTGGTTTAGAAATGTATTTTATATTATAAAAAAAGTCAAAATCAGAACAAAAATGTTTCAGTTAACCTGAAACCATTTTTTTAAAATTTCATTTCTTGGGAAATTTTGAAATTTGACATTCTGTTCCAATTTGGAATGAACACAAATTTAGAAATCACAGAGTATCCCACAGAACAAAACATCTGGTTCCTGCACAACTCTAGTAATTTATTAACAATAGCTACTTTTGATTGCCACAGTATATGAACACTGTCAACTGTCTTATTCTGCTGACCTTTCCAAAAATATAACAACCAAATGAATGGTGTACCATACAATGAAGACGATTTACAGAAAGAGTTCCTTCCATTGAGCAATGAACTTTATTAGGATAAAGGAAATAGTACTATCAATTAAGCTACTCTGTCTCTATCAATTTCACTGCAGAGCTTCTGCCTAGACCAGTGGTAGGCAACCTGCAGCCTGTATGTGGTCCATCAGGGTAATCTGATTGCAGGCTGCGAGACATTTTGCTGATGTCGACTGTACACAGGCATGGCCCCCTGCAGCTCCCAGTGGCCACAGTTCGCCGTTCCTGGCCAATGGGATCTTCAGGGGGCCGTGCCTGCAGACGGTCAACGTCAGCAAAATGTCTCACGGTCCGCAATCAGATTATCCTGATGGGCTGCAGGCTGCCCACCACTAGTCTAGACCCTTCCCCAGCCTCCTCCTCCAAATGTAAAGAATAGTGCATGTATCCTCACACATAGGCACCGACTCTGTGGGTGCTCCGGGGCTGGAGCACCCACGGGGAAAAATTAGTAGGTGCTCTGCACCCACTGGCAGCCAAGCTCCCCTACTCCTCCGCCCCACTTCCTCTTACTCCCTCCCCTCAGTGCACCACGTCCCCACTCCTCCGCCTACCTCCCAGCACTTCCTACCCAACTGCTGCGCTTGGGTGGGGGGAGGAGCGGGAACGTGGTATGCTATGGGGAGGAGACGGGGAAGAGGCAGGGCTAGGGCGGGATTTGGGGAAGGAGTTGGAATAGGGGCAGGGAGGGGGCGGATACTTTGGGGAAGGGGTTGGAATGGGGGTAGGGCCTCATGGAAGGGGTGGAGTGGGAGCGGGGCCAGGGTCGGGGAGGGTCGAGCACCCAGGGGAAAGAGACGAAGTCGCACTTATGTCCTCACATCCCCCTTTTTTCCTTATAAAGGATCAGTCTTTACCAAAAAATAAATATATATCAACAAATTAATGATTCAGCTGAGTCACCAGTTTAAAAAGTATCAGAGGGGTAGCCATGTTAGTCTGGATCTGTAAAAGCAGCAAAGAGTTCCGTGGCACCTTAGACTAACAAATGTATTGGAGCATGAGCTTTTGTGGGTGAATACCCACTTTGTCAAAGAGAAAGCATATGAGAGATGCTGACATGTTTCGGCACTCTGTCTTGCTGGGGATATCACAGTGTTGGCCGTGAGCTGTGCAGCCTGGAAAAAACATCGTGTGGAGGGAAAGAGATGCATGTCTCTGCCCAAGAGATGTGATAACTGAGAAGCTGGGAGCCTTGCTGGACCACAAGGGGAGAAAGCAGGTGCATCCTTCTAGAAAAACCAAAACCAGAAAATATCCCTTTTAAACTTTTCTATGACTTGTGCATGTAATGGAATTTCTACAAATCTGGAAGAATACCCAATGGTATATCAGATAGCTATATCCTTTTTCTTCAAAAAGTTCTATCAAGCATTGCTGTGGGCATGAGAAGTTCTTTGACAGTATCTTTCAACCCATTATGTATGAGCTCACCAGGTGTTTAGGCACTAAATTATGCTGGACCACCCCACTGAAGTATTGTCTCACTCTCAGCATTTTGTGAGGCCCTGGTGTCTTTCATGTTTCCTATTTAGTATGTCAAGCTGCAAGAGTTGTGGGACAATAAAATAGCTTCAGAGAGATGCCTCCCCCCTCACTGCACAGAAGTCTCAGGGTTAGGGTGACCAGCTGTCCTGATTTTATAGGGACAGTCCTGATATTTGGGGCTTTTTCTTATATAGGCACTTATTAGCCCCCACCCTGTCCCAATTTTTCACACTTTCTATCTGGTCACCCTACACAGGATAAATAAAAGACCCTTAAAAACTAAGTATTCCAACAATCTATATATATATATAATAAAAACAGTAAGGCATGTATCTATGCCAACAGTCCCAGACCATTGTGATATTAAAGGTAACTCAACCAATCATCACCCTTACTCTACAGCTAATTTGCATTCAACAATTTCATTGGTTGTAATGAGTTCATGATATAAGGAGACTGTACAGAGGATGATTTACTTGCCCAACTGCATGGTTCTTCAAAAGTTAATTTGCCACCTATACAACTCAACATAAAATCCCACAGCACAACCCTACAGGCACAAGTCAACACAACTACCTACACAATACCACTACTATCACACAGAATAAACCCAAAACACAAAGCCATTCACCAGAGCACATGCCCCTTCTTCATCAGCTTCACAAAACAATACAAATCTTCCATCACGATCCCCTGTCAGAACACCATAAATCTCTCAGAATAACTCCAAACATGCAAATCAACACAATAATCCCTCACCACAGTACACAATCTCATTTGCCACTTGCACAAATCAAAACGCCTCCTAGCACAACACATGCACTCCCCTACCCTTGCTCATACTTACTATAAAATCATAAATTTAACCCATGGCTTTGCTGCTCATCATTAATATTCCATAAACATTGATACAGCTTGCAGTTGTGTATCCAGGCTGGTAGCTATTTTAACCAGTTACGATTTCTGTAGCGAGGCTGGTAGGTCACTCAAATATCATACACCTGCCCCTCACGCCCCTCCAAGACTGGGTGATCAACAGGGAAATCTAGGAAACCAGAGACACACTGTTATGAAACGGAAGGCATCTGCAGAAGCTATTGTAGACTTGTAGATGACATAAAATACTAGTACCAGGGATGTGGTCAACATACAGTTTAATTCAGTAATAACTCATTTTATGAGTAAGCAATACCATTCCATTTTAATTTCTAATAATCACTCTGTCTTGATTCCACCCTAGACATTTTACCAAATTTCCAAGTACAAAAGGCAAAATACCGTTGTTATTTGCAAAGTTAGAAATATCCTCACCAGCCAGTGATGGGACTCTAGATAGGAGAGTACTGAGTTATTACTGAGAATTCTTTCCCAGGTATCTGGCTGTGGGGTCTTGCCAAAATGCTCAGGTCTAACTGACTGCCATATTTGGGGTTGGGAAAGAGTATTCCCCCAGGTCAGACCGGCAGAGACCCTGTTGGGGTTTGCCTTCCTCTGCAGCGTGGGTCACTTGCAGGTTTAAACTAGTGTAAATAGTGGATTCTCTGTAACATGAAGTCTTTAAATCATGATTAGATGACTTCAGTAACTCAGCCAGAGGCATGGTCGGTGGGTATAATAGCAGAGGGGAGGCTCTGACTCCCCCAGTGCTGCTGCGGCACCCCTGGTTGCAGGGTTTGGCAGCAAAGTTTTTACTTTATTATGCCCCATGCAGATTCCAGGGCAGTGGAGGAGGCACATACTACCTCCTCAGTCCCCCAGAACCTGAATGGGGCATATCAAAATGCATCTTCTACAGACACTTTTCCCCTGGGCAGTGGGAGGGTTGGGTCTGGGGAGGGGAAGGGAGGCATGGAACGGCTGCAGCCAGCCCCAGGCTCCTCCAGGCAGGGGGAGGCTTGGTCCAGGGCTTTGGCCAGCCCGGCTGGGTTCCTCCGGGGTGGGGGAGGGCTTGTGTCTCTGGCCGTGGGCAGAAGGGGCAGAGCTGCTGACTAGCCTCCCCAGAGTGGGGCTCCATCCACCGCCCATGGCCAGAGACTATGGGTCTAAGAGTGGGTGGGCAGGGTTCTGTGGCCTGCAATGTGCCGGAGGTCAGACTAGACAATCATGATGGTCCCTTCTGGCCGTAATGTCTATAAATCTAAGTTCTAAAGGTGACATATATCTAAAGTTTCTAAACTAAGCATGAGGGAGAAAGATACTTATTCTAAATGGTTAAGAACATAAGAACGGCCACACTGGGCCAGATCAAAGGTCTACCCAGCCCGACAGAGGCCAATGCCAGGTGCCCCAGAGGGAGTGAGCCTAACAGGTAATGATCAAGTGATCTCTCTCCTGCCATCCATCTCCACCCTATGACAAACAGAGGCTAGGGGCACCATACCTCATCTATCCTGGCTAATAGCCATTAATGGACTTAACCTCCATGGATTTATCCAGTCCTCTTTTAAACCTTGTTATAGTCCTAGCCTTCGCAACTTCCTCAGGCAAGGAATTCCATAGGTTGATTGTGAGCTGTGTGAAGAACTTCCTTTTGTTTTAAACCTGCTGCTCATTCATTTCATTTGGTGGCCTCTAGTTCTTATATTATGGCAACAAGTAAATAACTTTTCCTTATTGACTGTCTCAACACCATTCATGATTGTATATACCTCTATCATATCCCCCCTTAGTCTCCTCTTTTCCAAGCTGAAAAGTCCTAGCCTCTCTAATCTCTCCTCCTATGGGACCCATTCCAAACCCCTAATCATTTTAGTTGCCCTTTTCTGAACTCTAATGCCAGTATATCTTTTTTGAGATGAGGAGACCACATCTGTATGCAGTATTCAAGATCTGGACGTACCACCAATTTGTATAAGGGCAATAAGATATTCTCCATCTTATTCTCTATCCCCTTTTTAACTATTCCTAACATCCTGTTTGCTTTTTTGACTGCCACTGCACACTGCGTGGACGTCTTCAGAGAACTATCCATGATGACTCCAAGATCTCTTTCCTAATTAGTTGTAGCTAAAGTAGCCCCCCATCATATTGTATGGAAAAAATAATCCCACCTATACAATGTGCATTACTTTACATTTATCCACATTATATTTCGTTTGCCATTTTGTGGCCCAATCACTTAGTTTTGTGAGATCTTTTTGAAGTTCTTCACAGTCTGCTTTGGTCTTAACTATCTTGACCAGTTTAGTATCATCTGCAAACTTTGCCACCTCACTCTTTACCCCTTTCTCCAGATCATTTACGAATAAGTTGAACAGGATTGATTCTAGGACTGACTCTGGGGGAACACCACTAGTTACCCCTCTCAATTCTGAAAATTTATCATTTATTCCTACCCTTTGTTCCCTGTCTTTTAACCAGTTCTCAGTCCATGAAAGGATCTTCCCTCTTATTCCATGACAACTTAATTTACATAAGAGCCTTTGGTGACGGACATTGTCAGAGGCTTTCTGGAAATCTAAGTACACTATGTCCACTGCATCCCCCTTGTTCACCTGTTTGTTGACCCCTTCAAAGAACTCTAATAGATCAGTAAGACATGATTTCCCTTTACAGAAACCATGTTGACTTTTGCCCAACGAGCTATATTCTTCTATGTGTCTGACAATTTTTTGCTCGGTACTGATGTTAGATTTACTAGTCTGTAATTGCCGGAATCATCTCTAGAGCCCTTTTTAAATATTGGCATTACATTAGCAATCTTCCAGTCATTGAGTACAGAAGCTGATTTAAAGGACAAGTTACAAACCATAGTTAATAGTTCCGCAATGGTTGTGGTGAAGACAGAACCTTTACTTGCCAGTCCATCTGTGTGCAATACTTGAGCAAACAAGTCTATAAAATAGTCAAACTAGATAAAAGTTGTGCAAGATTTTGCAAGTTTAAACAAATACTGTAGCCAGTATTTACGGGAAAAGGTATTTACAATAAGTATCGCTGATCAGTAGAACACGAAATTATAAAAAGTATAACATGCTAGATTTGCCACAACAAGAGTAACTCTAATAATGCTCTGGGGAGGTAACCATTAACTGGAGATAATATTTAGAAGTTATGTTGTTTTCATTTATTATACAAAAATAAAGCTCACATTACTTATATTAAGAAAATCAAGCTATGATGGTCCATACAATAAACTTCCATGAGTAGATAAGCAAATAACAAAAAACATTGATGAACAAAATTACAGGTCTGTCTTGGAAGATTTAAGTATTACAAGTAACTGTTTTTAAATCTAAGGTAAAAACTAACAATACTCCTTTCCCCTAATTTTTTTTTCTGATTTTGTACCAATGCTTGCTGTAAACTGAATCAAACACAAGCCTATCTGATTTTGAAACCAATGCAAAAAAGTTATGTAGATTATTTTAAATACCGCTATAAAAAAGGTAGCGATTTAGGGCCAGATACTGCAATTTGCACTGCACAGGTAGAACCTTGCACGCACAGCCTCAGTGACTTCAGGACAGAAGTGCAGAACTCCATAAATTGCAGAATACATCTTTGGTTACTTGCTTTTCTAAAAGCAGCAAAGAATCCTGTGGCACCTTATAGACTAACAGACGTTTTGGAGCATGAGCTTTCGTGGGTGAATACCCACTTCCTCACATGCATCTGAGGAAGTGGGTATTCACCCACGAAAGCTCATGCTCCAAAACGTCTGTTAGTCTATAAGGTGCCACAGGATTCTTTGCTGCTTTTACAGATCCAGACTAACACGGCTACCCTCTGATACTTGCTTTTCTAAAGTAATTTTCAAAGTCATGAGAATCAAACAGTTTTTTATCCAAATAGCAGGAGATGACAGGGTACTGACAAAGTACAAATACTTATAAAATCTCATCTGAGGTACACTTCCTTCATTTTGGTTAACTTGGAGACTAGAGAAAGTGCTCCATTTTTCTCATGATGACTTACGTTGCATATTTCAAGGTGCTATTTCAAATCAACCACACTATAAAAAGCATCCACCTCCAACTTCACAATGCTATACTCAAATGTAACATATTAATTATGGAAAAAATTACTTATTACAGAAAGCAACAATTTAAAATCACTTCACATTGTCAGCTAGACAACTGTTATGAATTATTCTGGTAAAACAATTCAAAGGCATTTCCCTTTTTAAAGCCAAAACCTGCCCTCACCCTACTCCCATAACTAATGCCACTGATTTACTTCAGTAAGAGCACTCATGCAAGTAAGGTGAGTAGGATTTGACCCTCAAGGCCTAATTTTCAAAGGTGCTGAGCATTTGAATTTCCCATCGACTTCAGCTGGGAGTTGCAGATGCTTGTCACCTCTAAAAGTCAGGCCCAATGGTCCCACAATCCTGCAAGCATTTGGAGAAAAGTTTCTTGCCTCCATTGTTGCAGAGAAAATCTTGAAAACATAAACTGAGTGTACCCTAGAGTCTCTGAAACTAGAAGGCAAAGAATACAAGATTACTCCTGAGCGCATTCTGTGTCAAAAAAGTAAAACTTGTGTGCACAATATTTTAAAATTCTGCAAATTTTGTCAAATAAATGTGGATGCTCCAGCATAGCATTGGGGAGCAAAGGCCACTGGCTGCACAGAGGTGGGAGATCACTGTGCAGCTCTCATGGACTCAGTGGTGAGGCTGCACACAACCCTGACATAGCAAAAGGACCTGGCATTCCCCAGAAATACCACAGGGCCCTGCCCCTCTGTGCCAGGTGCACCAGCTGTGGGCAGGCAAGCTTGGCAAGACATGTAGAGAGGCTTAGTGTGGGGGACCCAGGTGTGGGTTGAGAAGGTTCTGTGTGGGGCAATCTGGATGCAGGCAGTTCAGTGCGGGATCCAGGTGTGGGGGGAATATGGATGCACAGGAGCTTGTTGGGGGAGGTTCTGTGTGCAATGGTAATGGGATTTTGCATGGGGTCCAGATGAAAATGGTTGGGGCTAAGCAGGGGGGGGGGGTCTGTGTGTATATGAGGGATAGAGTTCAGCAGGGAAGTCTAGGTGTGGGGGCATCAGTGGGGCCATCCAGATACTGGGGGAGCAAGGCTCAGTGGGGTGGGGAACCAGGTGCAACTGGTTGGGGCTCAGTGGGGTTGGGATCCGGGTGTGAGTGGCTCATCAGCGTAGTCCAGGTGAAGGGGGCTCACTGGTGTGGTTCTGAGTGTGGGGGAGTCAGGCTTGGTGAGGTATGAGAGGGTCTGGATGCACAGAGGTTGGGTGGATGGGGAGCAACTCCCTGTACAGGTATCCTTCCCCCTGCAGCTGAGGAGCAATCCGTGCAGGAAACAAGTGGGGCAGGGAGAGTTTGCAGAGCTTCCTGCAGCTGGGGAAATGTGGGAGTGGGTCTGACCCACTCCCATGTGCCATGCACAGAAAGTGGAAGTCCTCTCCTCCCTAGTTGAACCAAGACTAGTAGCTGATCCTGGCACACGGTAAGAGTCACCAGCCAGGTCTTCCCCAGTCCCATCCCTCTACCCCACAGTGATTTACCTCTCTGTTAGTTGCCCTGGGCACCCAAAAAATACTGCTGTGGAGGGTCACATGACTGCTCTTGTGGCTTCCTTTTTCTCCCCCCTCAGAAAGTCATTTTTCTGTGGGGAAGCACAGAAATCTTCTGGGGGACATAAATTCTTCACAGGCGCAGTGGCCCAGAATTGTCCTAGGGGTACAAGATGTATTATTTTTAAAAATGTCTCACGATCAAAGCCTGGTTTTTGAATGACACAGGTTGGCAAATCCTGCAGTCACTGCACCCATGCATCCACTTCTGGGTAGGGCCTCAACAACACTGCTTAGGACACAGTTGGGAGGGGAAATGTCGGCCAAGGCGTGGGTGACACCTGCCATTTCAAAAGGCGACGTAGGAATAACGCAGCATAAGTTGGGGCCCAAGCCCGCAGAGATGCACACGAACTGCAGGCTGAAGACGCTTCCTTGCTCCCAGACCCTGACCTGCGAGCCTCGCTCCGCACTCGCGGCTCCCAGCGTTTTGCACCCGCCTAACATCAAACCTCCAGCACCTCCACCGCGTTAACGTGGCCGGGCTCGCCCCGCCGCAGCCGGAAATCAACGCGGCGCCCCCCTGCCCCGCGGGACACACGGGGCGGGAGCGCCGCACACTGGCCAGCCCCAGCCGCAGGCCAAGCGGCCACCGCCGGCCCAGCGCGCCCGGGCGCCGGAGCAGACAGGCCTTGGGAGACGAGGCCTCCTGTGACATAGCCAGGCAGGAGCCGCTCAGTTCGCCTGCGTCAGCCCAGGCAGGGTGACGGGCCGGGTCGGACACCGGGGCCCTACACTGAGCCGACTCGGTGAGAGGCCCCGGTGTGGGGGTCACTGGGCCCCGCCCCGGCGCTGGGAGGCGGGGTAGCCGCGCTAAAACATGATGGCAGGAGGCGGCTTTGGCCGTTAGGAAGGGGCGTGGCCACGACGGGCCCCGCCCCTTCCCGTCAGCACCATACCGGAACGGTGATGGCTGGGCTTCCAGCGCCGGGCTCTTAAAGGAGCCGCTGCACCGTAAGTCTCGCGCCGCGGGCAGGAGCCGTCGTAGTGCCCGGGAGGGAGGGGAAAGGCGGGAAGCCGGTTTCTCCACAAGAGGGCTCCCGGCTTGCCCAGGCCCAGAACGCCGGGGAAATAGCAGGCGGCGGCGAGGCGTTACCATGTCAACCCAGGTAATCAAAGCGGAGCCGTGGGGAACTACCCGGGGCGGGGACCGGGATCCCCAGTCTCTGAGACGAGACCGACCCCTAGCGCGTCCGTTGAGAGGGGCCCGACCCCCCCATCACTCGCCCACACCAGCGGCTCGGCTGAGAGGGGCCCGACCCCCCCATCGCTCCCCCACACCAGCGGCTCGGGTGAGAGGGGCCCGACCCCCCCATCGCTCCCCCACACCAGCCGCTCGGGTGAGAGGGGCCCGACCCCCCCATCGCTCCCCCACACCAGCGGCTCGGGTGAGAGGGGCCCGACCCCCCCATCGCTCCCCCACACCAGCGGCTCGGCTGAGAGGGGCCCGACCCCCCCATCGCTCCCCCACACCAGCGGCTCGGCTGAGAGGGGCCCGACCTCCCATCCTCATGTCCCCAGCGGCTCGGGTGATTGGGGGCTGACCCCACCCCAGTGTCCTGGCTGGGTCTCAGAGCCACAGGAAGAGGTGCTGGTGCATGTAGTGCGTCAGTCAGAGGGTAGCAGAATTGACGTGCAGTTGTCATGTCACAGTGCCCTGCGAAGTGTCATTTCTGGGAACTGTTGTTTACTGTGAAGTTGTGTTGTTTTGTGTAGAACTGATTGGTAGCGGGGTGCTGATTGTGAAGTCCTGGAGTTGGGTGTGGAGTTACATTGATGTTGTTTTAGTGTGGCGACACGTGGATGTGCAGTGTAAAAAAAATCACTATGTCATGTTAGTTCATAAAATAAAATACACCCCTCCATTCCTCTGGTCTCTGTCTATGAAGAACGAGTTTCTGGCTTTTTTGGAGCCTTGAGGTGGACCAGAAGAATGACATTTATAAAATCATGGCCACTGTCATCCCCTTTTGAAAGAAGAAGTATCCAAACCTTTGTGCCACGTGAGTAATTACATTGTGTCTAGCAAGAAAAACCCACAATAAAGACCATTAGCCTTCAAAAGGCAGGTGCTCTCATCTTGGCTTTATACAGAGTAGACCAAAATATGCTTTTGCCTCCTGGCTTGATTTTGTAAAAATCATTCCACAGTGAGGATGTGGGTTTATGGGCTTCCACAAACAGAAAGAATATATAAAACCTTTAGTTAATAAGTAGAATTAACCTAGAGTAAATATATTTTATTATGCAAGGCATTTTATTTAGGTACCAGATAATCAAATGTCTTCAGACTATCATGAATATTAACTGCATTGGCTTGCAATCTACTTCCAGATGCATTAAAGTCAGCAGAAGTAGAAGTATTAGAAGTAGTGTGTTGTTAGTGGAGGGCCTACAGTTGAGGAATTTCCTCTTCCTGCATTGTGGTTCATCAGGGCTCAACTTTACTAACTATTAGAGAATGGGATAAGAAGCATCTTTTTCTCAAGGATCATTACTGAAGAGGTTTTTCTTAGCTTTTGATGGCAGAGAGGGGATTTTTTTTAACTCTTTATTGTGTGCCATCTAATGGGATTTTTGGAATTTATATCAAACACATAGATACCAAAACAATGTGTGCATAAACATCATTAAAAAATAAATATCCACTCCTTCAGTTTACATCTAAACAGTTTCAGTAAGATTTATGCACGTGTACAGTCTATGACAATCTTTAATATACACTTTTAGCCTTACAGATTTTTGCGAGATGACTGACTGCATTCTGCGCAATGAAGAAAGGGTCACTACAAAGAACATCACCCAGAAAAAGGCAGCTCTCACCCTCTCGTACGCCTAGTCCAATGTCGACTGTCACTTCAAGTACCAGGTCACCATCTCCTTTTAGCAGGCAGGGCACACCTGCTACTTACAAAACAAGGGGACAGAGGTATCAACAGCTTGATGTTACAGTAGAGTGTGATGTAGGAGCTTCTTTTGAATATCAGATTGACAAAGGTATTGTGTAAATAATAAAAATCAACCCTGAATGCATTTTAATATTGGCAGAATAAAATTTGCTACATGTCTGTCTATTATGAGGTGTATTAAAGGGTCATTGTCACATATTTTAGACCCCATATTTAACCTACCCTATAATAAACTGTCTTAAATTGTTTGTGCATCATCCAGATTCCAAATATCGACATAACGTATTTCCGTTTTTAAACCCCTGAGAACTATTTTATACAGAGCATACACCCTAGGCAGCAGAAGGGGCATAAATTAACCAATTGCCCCTAATCCTAGACCTGTGAGCTTTCATCAGTGAAAGGTGGTGTACAAATATGGCAGTAAACAAGACATCTTTATTAGTTTCAAGTTCAACTGGAAATCAAACAGCTAGAGAAAATCAGTATTTACTACATAGAAAAGATTAAATTAAAGGGGCTCTGATATTAAAATACATATGTAATAAGTCAGTAAAACATTTTCACATTATATATAATATTAATATTTCAACTGAAAGACTAGATGAAAAAAGATTTGGATTAATATTTATTTTGCTCCATAAATTTGCTTGGTGCTTCCTTATGATTTGTATTAAAGTAGCAATCAGTAACTAGGGCCTGTTGTGATAGGCACTATACCAATATATAACAAAGAGACAATCCTTGACCTGAAGAGCTACAGGAATAAAAGGCACATGATCCATGCCCCTAGATTTTATAATCCAAACAGGAATTGATGATGATGGGAAAGGTGAGGGAACCTAGAAATCTCAGTTAACCAAGCTCTTGGCACACAAGGACCAGGGCACTCTGACTCTGATAACTGTCACTAGAAACTCTACAGGGGTAGCAAAATGAGGCCCTGGCTCCTTTAATCCTCCTGCACTAGACAGTGGAGGTGGACTCCCAGAGGCATTGAACTTTCCTCAGGCACAATGCTTCTTGGAGCTGCTGTCAATGTGTATCTCCTTCTCAGCCTCTATGCAGGTTTCCCTTGTTTGTTGTACTAACTAAGCAAAAGCATTACACTTTATTTTCTTTCAGTGCTAATCCAATCACACTTTTTCTGTTGTTGTTTGCAGATGAAGACTCTGTTAGTCCAGGAGTTAGATACATTACAGAGTCTCTTATTAAAAACCTGTCCAAACAGGAAAATTTGACATATGTAAACTCACTGAATCTTTCTCTTGCTAAGGATGGGGGCAAGAAATTTAAGGTGGGTTATTGCATGCAATTTCTTATTAATTAATTATAATTCACAATAGTATTAAAGTTCAATAATATTTTAAAACATTGGAAATAATGATTAGGAAAACACTTTAAGTAGATGAGAAGAGCCATAGTCTGCCTCTCTGGTCCCAATTCTGCAATCGCTACTTATGAAAGTAAGAATTACAGAATCAAGCCTCATCATTGTACAAATTACCATTGACATCAATAAGAGTTTCACATACGGAACAAAGGTCAAATCTGGCTATATGTTTGTAATTTCTCAGCTTCTGGGTACTGGTGCCACTTTTGGATTTTTTTAATTTAATTTTTTTTTTTTTTTTGTGGAAAGTAGTCCTTTCTGTAGATGAGGCTGGTCTACTGTAGGGCTAGTAGCATCTGTAGTTTTCCACTCTTTTGCAGTATGGAAAGCTGCAGATGTGTTCAGTTGGTCCTGGTACAGAATTTCAGAACTCAGATTTGCAATTCTATGATAAAGAGCATAATAGTGATTTGTAGTGGCTTTTATGAAGACATGATTCTTAAAAACATAAACCTGCTGTTCTGAATGCAAATGTATGTACCATCTTGTATTGATAAACTACTACATATAATTTGTTTTTTAGTATATAGAAAACTTGGAAAAGTGCTCTAAACTAGAGGTATTAAATCTCAGTAACAATCAAATAGAGAAGATTGAGAAGTTGGATAAACAGTTAAAGCTACACGAACTCAATTTGTCCTACAATAAAATCAGGTAAGCAGACACTCTGTTTCTGTATCAGAGGGGTCGCTGTGTTAGTCTGGATCTGTAAAAGCAGCAAAGAGTCCTGTGGCATCTTATAGACTGACAGACATATTGGAGCATGAGCATGAGCTTTTGTCAGTTTCTGGTGTGGGTGGAGAATGTTACTTATTTTTAAAAAATTAAGTTGTTCAGATTCTATGGTCAGGAGTGTGGTATAAAAGTTAGTTAGATATATTTAAAATATTTTATGCATTAATATACAAAATGTTCTTGCAGTTTGTTATGTGAGAATGGAAAAGATTCTCCTTCAGAAAAGAAAACTGAAAGATTAAACTGAAAGGACCTGCTCATGCAGTCAGTGCACTCATTAAACTCCTATTCTATTTGCCACAAAAGGGCAACTTTCAGTGTTTTGGGAGGAAGTTACTCTATTGAAAAAATGCTGAGGGGACAGTGGATGGGATTAAAGAGCAACTTCTCCATGCTGTCCTCAGTTTTACCACTCGTAAAGTAGGCTTATTAATTCCTTCTAGAGGAGGCTTGCTTTGCAAGTACAGTAACCACAATAGTACTAAAGAGGTTAATAAAGGAAGTGTGCAGAAGATTGACTAAATAGTATTTCTACATACTGCAGTGATGCAACTTCTTCTCTCAAAAGGGTTAGAAAACAAAATGATTAATCCCATAATAGTAAAGTGAAATATACCTATAAGATTACATTCCATTTTTGCTTGATTACAATATACATAGCTTAAATGACACCTTGGTTATATAAAAGCAGCAAAGAATCCTGTGGCACCTTATAGACTAACAGACGTTTTGGAGCATGAGCTTTCGTGGGTGAATACCCACTTTGTCGGATGCATGTAGTGGAAATTTCCAGGGGCAGGTATATATATGCAAGCAAGAAGCAGGCTAGAGATAACGAGGTTAGTTCAATCAGGGAGGATGAGGCCCTCTTCTAGCAGTTGAGGTGTGAAAACCAAGGGAGGAGAAACTGGTCTTGTAGTTGGCAAGCCATTCACAGTCTTTGTTTAATCCTGAGCTGATGTTGTCAAATTTGCAGATGAACTGAAGCTTAGCAGTTTCTCTTTGAAGTCTGGTCCTGAAGTGTTTTTGCTGCAGGATGGCCACGTTAAGGTCTGCTATAGTGTGGCCAGGGAGGTTGAAGTGTTCTCCTACAGGTTTTTGTATATTGCCATTCCTAATGTCTGATGTGTCCATTTATCCTTTTCCGTAGAGACTGTCCAGTTTGGCCGATGTACATAGCAGAGGGGCATTGCTGGCATATGATGGCGTATATTACATTGGTGGACGTGCAGGTGAATGAACCGGTGATGGTGTGGCTGATCTGGTTAGGTCCTGTGATGGTGTCGCCGGTGTAGATATGTGGGCAGAGTTGGCATCGAGGTTTGTTGCATGGATTGGTTCCTGAGCTAGAGTTACTACGGTGCGGTGTGCAGTTACTGGTGAGAACATGCTGCAGGTTGTCTGTGGGCGAGGACTGGCCTGCCACCCAAGGCCTGTGAAAGTGTGGGATCATTGTCCAGGATGGGTTGTAGATCCCTGATGATGTGTTGGAGGGATTTTAGCTGGGGACTGTATGTGATGGCCAGTGGAGTCCTGTTGGTTTCTTTCTTGGGTTTGTCTTGCAGTAGGAGACTTCTGGGTACATGTCTGGCTCTGTTGATCTGTTTCCTTATTTCCTCGTGCGGGTATTGTAGTTTTGAGAATGCTTGGTGGAGATCTTGTAGGTGTTGGTCTCTGTCTGAGGGGTTAGAGCAGATGCGGTTGTACCTCAGTGTTTGGCTGTAGACAATGGATCGTGTGGTGTGCCCGGGATGGAAGGTGGAGGCATGAAGGTAGGCACAGTGGTCGGTAGGTTTTCAATATAGGGTGGTGTTAATGTGACCATCACTTATTTGCACCGTGGTGTCTAGGAAGTGGACCTCCTGTGTAGATTGGTCCAGGCTGAGGTTGATGGTGGGGTGGAAGCTGTTGAAATCATGGTCGAATTTTTCCAGAGTCTCCTTCTCATGGGTCCAGATGATGAAGATGTCATCAATGTAGCGTAGGTAGAGAAGGGGCGTGAGTGGATGAGAGCTGAGGAAGCGTTGTTCCAGGTCGGCCATAAAAATATTGGCATATTGTGGGACCATGCGGGTGCCCATAGTGGTGCCACTGATCTGGAGATATATATTGTCATCAAATTTGAAATAGATGTGTGTGAGGATAAAGGCACAGAGCTCAGCAAGCACTTGTGCTGTGGCATCATCAGGGATGCTGTTCCTGACAGCTTGTATTCCATCTGTGTATGGGATGTTTGTGTAGAGAGCCTCTACATCCATGGTGGCTAGGATGGTGTTTTCTGGAAGGTCACCAATGCATTGTAGTTTCCTCAGGAAATCAGTGGTGTCATGGAGATAGCTGAGAGTGCTGGTGGCATAGGGTCTGAGTAGAGAGTCCACATATCCAGACAGTCCTTCAGTGAGAGTGCCAACAGGACTCCACTGGCCATCACATACAGTTCCCAGCTAAAATCCCTCCAACGCATCATCAGGGATCTACATCCCATCCTGGACAATGATCCCACACTTTCACAGGCCTTGGGTGGCAGGCCAGTCCTCGCCCACAGACAACCTGCCAACCTGAAGCATGTTCTCACCAGTAACTGCACACCGCACCGTAGTAACTCTAGCTCAAGAACCAATCCATGCAGCAAACCTCGATGCCAACTCTGCCCACATATCTACACCGGCGACACCATCACAGGACCTAACCAGATCAGCCACACCATCACCGGTTCATTCACCTGCACGTCCACCAATGTAATATACGCCATCATATGCCAGCAATGCCCCTCTGCTATGTACATCGGCCAAACTGGACAGTCTCTACGGAAAAGGATAAATGGACACATCAGACATTAGGAATGGCAATATACAAAAACCTGTAGGAGAACACTTCAACCTCCCTGGCCACACTATAGCAGACCTTAACGTGGCCATCCTGCAGCAAAAACACTTCAGGACCAGACTTCAAAGAGAAACTGCTGAGCTTCAGTTCATCTGCAAATTTGACACCATCAACTCAGGATTAAACAAAGACTGTGAATGGCTTGCCAACTACAAGACCAGTTTCTCCTCTGTTGGTTTTCACACCTCAACTGCTAGAACAGGGTCTCATCCTCCTTGATTGAACTAACCTCGTTATTTCTAGCCTGCTTCTTGCTTGCATATATATACCTGCCCCTGGAAATTTCCACTACATGCATCCGACGAAGTGGGTATTCACCCACGAATGCTCATGCTCCAAAACGTCTGTTAGTCTATAAGGAGCCACAGGATTCTTTGCTGCTTTTACAGATCCAGACTAACACGGCTACCCCTCTGATACTTGACACCTTGGTTATGACTTGTTTTGCACTGTTTCTGTGTATTTGAAACATATATTGCAGAATTAAGGTTAATTACAAAAATGATTGTTTGGGCTATTAAGGCACTTCTCTATTGGTGGCCATTCCTAAACATATAGTAGTCAACAGAATAGGCACTGCAATAGTAACCAGTGTAGATAGTCAACGGCAATGATGTGACGGCATACATTTTTCTTTTATGTCTATGGCACCATAAAAAACAAAACCTCTTGTATGTTCTACCTATTTGAAGTTGTTCAGTATCTTCATAAAAATGCATTCTTCACACCATAATGTCTTCAGGTAGCGCAGACAGCCAACTTGCTGTGTTCCCAAAATACAAATATCTTCCATACTTATTTACACTATTAAAAAGCAGGTGAAAGGTACATTAGTGTCATCTCATCTCACACATTTCATATGATCACTTAAACAACAAATATTACACAAATTATGCAAAGAGAGTCTAAATATAAAATTTACCAGAAATGGATGTGTATTACAAACCATTCCACCCCTTATGCAACATGATTGGTTAATGTAAAGGGATAACAGCAGTGTCCGTAAAGCACCACTATGTATGGCAGGTACTGTGCAGCCATTTTTGCTGGTTTCTTCGGTGATCAGTTAAGACAGGTTTCACTATACGGTATCCCTGAGGCCATAGGTACACCGTGTATATGATTTGCTTCATGATGTCTAAATTCTATTTCTCTTCTTGTTTTCAGAAAAGTTGAAGGTCTAGAGCATATGCAGAATCTACAAAAGTTGAACCTTGCAGGAAATGAGATTGAGCACATTCCTGTGTGGGTAGGCAAGAAATTAAGGTCCCTGCGCATCCTTAATTTGAGGCAAAATAAAATATCATCAGTAAGTGACTTTAACTAGGATAAATAATTGTTTACAAATAAAATATTTCTAAAACCTTTCATACTGAACATCTCAATTAATATGATCAGCAACATGAAAATTACAGGCTCTCTGGGGAAAAGATATAATAATAATACAGATTTATGGGGGCATCATTTTCAGAAATTACATTGTTTTATAAACAATAAAATGTAGCCTTCACTTACATTAACAATGTTTTTTATTTAAAAAGTAGAAAATGGATGGTAGGGGAGTGATTGTCTTTGGAGAGATGTCTAATCATTGTACCTTTCTCTTTGATTTAGCTCCATGACACAGCTAAGCTGAAGCCCTTAAAAGACTTGACTTCTTTGTTCCTGGCAGACAATCCAGTTGTAAATCTGCCTCATTACCGCCTGTATACCATATTCCACCTGCGCTCACTGGAAAATCTTGACGGACAGCCAGTGACAAATCATGACAGGCAGGAGGCTCTTGAGAGGTTTAATTTAGGTAATCATGATGATATGTTAGAGCTACTGTGAACTATACCAAATTTAGAAGGTTAGAAAAGCTTTGCAATTACTGATATCATGATTTGATAAGTATTATTAAAATTAAGGTTTAGGTAACACTGTTAAAGTTTACTGCCAACTTGTGATCTGACTAGCTATGTCCTCTAAAAACAGTTCAGAGGTCCTTCAAGAAGAAAAAGGAGGATTTTAGCCTACTCAGTGTCCAATTCTATTGCAGACACAGAAGAATTCTCTTTTATTTAAATTCATATTTAAGAAGACTGACTTTATACATCAAAAGGTCACAAGCTGTTTTATTTCTCATCTCACTTTAAATTATGTCACAGATGGAAAATCACAACATAGTGGGCTTGATCCTTGGTGACGCCGTTCCTGTGCTTGGGCAGGGATTGGGTGGGCAAGACTGGTGTAACTTAAGCTTTGCTGCCCTTAAAAGCAAATAACAGCTGAAGTGCAGTGCACTCTAGCTACACCTCTGCCGTGCTCCTAACTTTGGAGATTGTGTGAAGGCCAGTGTATAGCCCTTATACCAGCTCTTCACTGGCTAAAAAGATTCCCTGCATAAAGGATATTTTCAGTGTACCATTTCCACCCACATTGTGATCCTCTTACACTGTCAGAGTGGTATAAAGGAGCCTTAGTGTCCTGAGACTTATTCTCTGTATATGCACATAGAGATAGCTGACCGAAAAAAGAACTTAGAAAGGGTTTGAAATTTAGGTTTAATTGAAGATGTCTGTTTTAAAAACAAAAGATTTGAAAGGTTGTAGATCAGACATAATTCTGACTTAAATCTAAAGAACAAGGCTTTTATGTAAAAGCACAATATAAGTAAAATAAGAATTATTTCAGGAAGTTCTCTTAGGTATTAATTTCTGTAATAGATTACGGCAATTAGTATATTTTCCCAATTTTTTTTTTAATGTGGAGAAGCATCATTGCTACCAAGTTTCAGATTGAAGAAGCAAGTGGAAAAATGTTTGAGTGTTTGGATTATTTTGTTTTGCAGAAGAAATAGAAAAATTAGAAAAAGATTTAGAGAAAACAATAAAAGAGATGGAGGACCTTAAAACTAAACAGTTTGAAGTGCTTGAACAACTTCAGCATCAAGATGAGGTGAACAGATCATTAAAACAAAAAACCCTGCAACAGAAACAAATCTACAAAGAACTTGAGAGGGACCTGGACACCAAAAATGAATTGGTAAATTAATCATTTAGTTTAAAAATAAATACTGAAGAAACGTTTGAGGATCATTTTGTTTCGCTAACAATAAATGCAATATAATGTATGTTTAAATGCTTGGGGATTTATGTTTAAATTTGTATTTAGATGTCTCAGTGGATTGGAAGTGGGATATAAAGCTTTTCTGGTACAGGGCGATGCTTCAACTCCAGGCCGACTGGTAGTGACCAATCCACATTCAAGGTCTCTGGTATTTTATGTGTAGTGAGTTAATGTTCTTGGACCAGTTGTTAGTGGGAAAGATCCACATTACCAAAGCCACCACTGTCACAACTGGTAATCTTGGGGTGGAGGCCAAAGATGGAATGGGGCATAGGAATTAACTCACTGTAATTAATGTCACCCTACCTGGGTTAGGCAGAATGGTAAAGCTGCCAGGAGAAGTTTACACTTCCACTGCCTGTGCTGTATCTGTATTGTGGATAAAGACAGGATTTTAGTCTCCAGGGTTGTTAAATCTGGCACCTTTCACAAGCACTACATTCATAAAGTCAGTCTGCTCAGATTGCTTAAGACTTACATGAATGGTATTCTGTTAGGCCTGGTCCACACTATAGCTTTAAATCGATTTAAACAGCGTTAAATTGATTTAACGCTGTACCCGTCCACACTACAAGGCAGTTAAAATCGATTTTAAGGGGTCTTAAAATCGATTTCTGTACTCCTGCTCAATGAGAGGAGTAACCCTAAAATCGATATTACTATATCGATTTAGGGTTAGTGTGGACGGAAATCGAAGTTATTGGTCCCATTCTTTTACTGAGCTACCCAGAGTGCACCGCTCTGGAAATCGATGGTAGCCTGGGACTATGGACGCACACCACCGAAGTAATGTGCCCTAGTGTGGACGCGTAAAATCGATTTTATAAAACCTGTTTTATAAAATCAATTTTATTAATTTCGATTTTACTCTGTAGTGTGGACGTGGCCTTAGACTGAGAATCTAGAGCAATTTATATATTTAGAGGAGGCTTACTAGGAGTTACTATAGTGGTATCTCTGGGGGGAAATTGCCATCTAAATTTCTCCAGCTGGGGAAGAAGCAGGAATAATAACTGAAACTGATCCAATCCAGCACAAAATATTTGTGGCCTTCCTAGTCAAACAAGCTCTACAAAAGCCAGCCGATGCAGCATAAATGCCCATAAAGAAAACCTGTTAAATGGCCAATAGTTACAGATGCCTGCAAATGAAAACTTGATGAGTTATAACTTGAATGTGCCATGTGAGATCTTCCCTTGCTGACACAGCAGGGGTTCTGCCTTTTCACCATTACCTATATCTCCATTTCCCAGAAAATCCTCCCTGGGATTGAAGATTTTGTGGCTTGGGTGTGGGCAATGCTGTATCCTTACCAACTTCACAAAGAATCAGAACAAAACTTAATACATCCTGAGGCTTTATTACACTTTTGTATGCATTCCTTCTGTGTTATAGAGCCATTGGTAAGCACAGGATTGTTGTGGTTTGAAGGTATTGTCCATGGACACCATAAGCCAGAAGTTTCTCTGGCGACATGACTATATTGGTATTGTAATGCTAGGAAGCTGGAGAAGAAACATGGCCTTTGCACAGACTGCTCTGGCCCGTGACAGATCTCAGCTCTGTTAAGTTTTGGGCCCTGAACCTTCACTGACTTTGATGGAAGCTATGGGTTCTCATCTCATCTGAAAATTGGGCCCAAGGTATCTAATATTGGATACACAGATTGAGGCATCCAAAATGAGTAGTCACTTTTTTGAAAATTTTAGCTTTAAATTTTCTAAAAATATTACCTCTGTAATTCTATCCAGCATCTGCATGAATTCATCCCATGTGCCCAAGTAAATTTGCTAAACAACTTTAATTTGTACACCCACATTTGAAAATGTACAGATTTTTCCTTAATGAAGCGCATTATTTGCCCCTTTTGTATCGCTTTCCCTCCCCACTTACATTCTTTGCCCCATTTTCTGCTCCTGTAACTTTTTATCCTGTGTGCAAGTTGAGCGGCTCATTGAGTACCAAGAAACACATGGACATTTGCTTAGTTGTCTTTTCATTTAGTTTGCCTGGAAATAGGCAGTGTATGATATACAATTTCTCCTGAATTAAGCCTTTCAAGTTATAAAATTATATGTTTCCTATCACTTTGGTATTTTTAAAAAGCTAATGTTTGTTTGCCTCTAGTCACTTTTTGTTTAAAATTTTGTGTATTAGTAAGAACTTAAGTTACTCATAGCTGCTAAATTTCTAGGGTACTGATGTTTCTTCATTGTTTAACTTTTAAATTGCTGCTGTAGTGAAGAAAAATAATCCACACATACCTTGTCATAGTAAAAGGTGTTTGCCACTGGGTTCTTGTTCATGTCCATTATTTGCTTATGTTTTGCTCATATCATCCCAGGAACCTGTATTTGAAGATTATCTTATCTTTCATTGCTGGGTGTAAAATGTAAAAGTATAAATAAATAATTAAACTTATCATTTGATTTATACACATTCATTAGGCATGTCTGTAAAATCTTATTATTTAATATTCCATTTCAGCTAAAAGATGAGTGGAGCTATACATTTATATAAGTATACCCAGTCTATTTTCTACCAAACAGCAGCATATTTCTAAAATGTACAGTAGTTCTCAGTATAGTGAGAGTTTAGCAGCATATATTTTACAACTTAACCCACTATTATCCTTTGGGTGACAAACTTTGCTTGCTTCTTTCTTCCTTTAGCTGGTATCTTGGTTTGTCACAATTCCCTTTCCACTGAGCCTTTATTCCTCACTAAAGGTAGTCCCCATATACAGCTGGATTGCACAATTTTGTATTTTTGCATAGGATATGCTTGCATGTGTCAATAGTGTCAATACATCTTAACTAAAAAAAGTTACAATGAGACTAGTCATTTGCTTAATCTTCTATAATGATTCTTCCTCAAATATTTTCTGTTCTGAATGTGATTAAAGTTTTTTGCATGATACCAAATACTTTAAATTTCTAAACCTTTCATTAAGCCTTTCCCTTATTTCAGTCTATTCTATATTTCTCTTCTTTTCTTCCATTAGTCCTACATTCTGCTGTCTATTGGAGCCTTGCTGCATGCTCTTCCTCAGGTATTCAGCATGAAAAGCTGACCAAAAAAATAAATAAAAATCACATGATGGGCCTTTGCTAAGAGTTTAAGTAATAACATAGGGTTGATATACAGTGTAATATATTGAAGTTGACTTTAGCAGTACTGTAAATATCTTCATAACTCAGTTTAACGTTAGGAAACTATGGGTGTTGTATTTCTTGCTAAATGTATCATCATTTGATGGCACAATTTAAGTTCCTCTCAGCACAAGAACGTAAAAAGAAAAATGGCAGAAGAGTGGTGTATTGTATTAGTAGCCTTGTCATTGTTCACTAGTTAGCACTCTCTAAAACCTAAAGTAGTTTAACAAGATGCACTTGAAACAGAAAGTTTCTTATTCTGGTTTGTTAAACCATTACTTCCAGAAAATTGACACAGCTGATTGATTAGATGTTTGACTAAGTTAGTTATTAACATGCCTGTTTTTTGAGACCTTCAGTACATTGAGTAGCTATATTTGGGTTGTCTTTTTTGGGTTTTATATTTGTGTGGAATATGAAATATAGATTCAAAGGACCCTCATGTGATCATTTGTGTTACAGCAGTTACTTTTTTTTGTCTGTCTTGTTCACAGTAATTTAATTTTAAGATAAATAAATGTTATGTCCGTTTGTTACCAAACCTTCTCATAACTGTTTTCTTGTATATAGGCTTTGCATCACTATACAGTTAATGCATATACTGATAAGTGCTAATATATATAATAATTCAGTATGGTAATTTGCTGGTGAAAGTGACTTATTGTGTTTCATACTGGCATTAGCTAAAGCAGAAGACAATGGAGTTAACCCGAGCATGCCAGAAGCAATACGAATTGGAGCAGGAACTGGCTTTTTATAAGATTGATGCCAAATTTGAGCCATTAAGTTATTTTCCACCAGAGGTAATTATTTAAAAAAAAATGAGTTTTTTTGTTTGTCCTCTCTGTTGTTTTGCATTCTAATGAAACTAAAAATGAGGCAGGACATGTTGTTTACTGTAATTTTAAATAGATTTTGCTTTCTAAATACTTACGGCTTGTCATTTGTGCAAATTAAACCTTGTTTGAAATTGCAAGTTATATATTTTTCTCTGCATGTTTTCTTGAAAGGCTTAAAGTCAGTATTTTGCAATGTTACTATTAAGTGGCATTTAATATTTAAATATTATCAATGTTAATAGCTATAAATTTGTTTTCGCTGAGTAAAGCTAGTGAATAGATTATTCATTCTTACTGATAATTGTGTAATGGATTTTTCCCACTTTGGGCCTGATTCTGTAGCCCTTACTCACTCTGGGTGAAAATCTGACCCTACTGAAGTAAATAGTAAAACTTCCATTGACTTCAATGGGATCAGGATTCTATTCACTATTTTACTTACAGGAATAATCCCTTTTTGGATTGTAGAGTTTGGACCTTCTCCTTTAGAGTGGAAGGAGACATCACAACAGAAGTTTAAAAAGATCAATGATGTTAAATACTCCTGGTGAACTACAAATGTATAGTTTTTTAAATATTCAAAAGGGTACAGTATGAGTAAAGTTAAAGGACACCATCAATTGAAATCACACTTGTTTGAATTTACATTTTTAGTGTTACAAGTATAGTCTAAATTTCTATAACTATAAGAAATTAGCAGTAAACAATTCCTTAAGTTCATTTGACAGAAGTTTTTATATGGTCAGTTTCACCAAAGTGTCTGTAGGATTGTAGCCATAATCATTTTTTTCCATGTTGTTTGTCTGGGTTTGTCAATGAAGAACTCTTCATATATTTTTGAACTGTCTGGATTTCAAGTTGGTGGCCCTTTACATGTAGATTAAATTCAAGTTTAAATGTACAAAATCATGAATTACTTTTGAAACCTCAAAACATTTACTGTGTATAAAAATAATTTAGTATGTTTGTTCTTGTCATGTTTCAGAATGTTGAACTTGATGATGTACCTGGAGAAAGCCCTTACATTGGTAAAGCCAGGTACAAGAGAAATATGTATATAGGAAAAGGTTACATTGCTAATAAAGCTCAACAAATACAAGTTGGAAAAATTGAACTAGATGAAGACGATCTACATAGGAACCAGCAGCTTAAATTGAAACTTCATCAAACTCTAGATGTTCAGCTAGAAGATAAAGAAAAAAAGATTCAAGCTGGTAAAGTTTTAAATTTTCTCAAGCAAAAATATGAAACCAGTTCACTTTATCTGATATCAGTGGAACATTTTGATTTATGCTGAACTTTCCAACAAACTGCTCAAACTTTAGAATTAATGTTATATCTACATTTAGTATTTTGAGTGTATATTTAGCCAGTGAAGATAAATTTCAAAATTACCATCAAATGTCAAAAAATGAGGACTGCAGTACATTACTTTGAGAATTTAGCATGAAGGGACTCGGTAATAAATATTATTATTTGATGTTTAACTTACAAAAATGTACTGTTAAGGGCAAGATTCATATGCAGATTTCAAATGCACTAGAGAGCAGATTTCTCCCTCTCTTATCCCTCCGCGTCAACTCAGTAATGTAAGATGAGTAAAATTCAAATGGGAAAAAGGTTAATGCCTTTGTATTGCAGAAAAAATGCTGGATTGTCTCCTTCCATGGGCAACCCATTGGCTGGGAGGGGGTGTGGGCAGAGAAGCTACAACACTTAGTGAGTTTCACATTTGTGAGTTACCTGACAGTTTGTTTAATTGGAACAATTTTGGGGGCTCAGTAGAAATCATCCCAACCACATGGAACTGGAATACCAGCCAGGAATGATGCCAAGTTAAATAGCCAGTCCCAAGTTCAACTCCCATCCTTATCCTGAAAACACATTGGAGCCAAATTTTCCGCACAGGGCACTCTTTGAGTAGTTTCTCTAGGGTGAAAAGATAATGTCAGGAATGTTTTTTGTATTTTTTTTTTTAATCTTTCTCACTTCCATATCCTCAAGGAGTTCAGGAGTTCTGCCTGAGTTGGCTGGGTCATCTGAGTCAGTTTTAGACTTCATTAGGATAACCACGTAAAGCAATATATTGTATATTTATCAAGCATACTAGGGAGAAATCAAATTAAGAAAATTGTTATGATTAAGTATATGGCAAAAAGTAATTGTGAAAGATCTTATTTATGTGATGCTTTGAGATATAGCAACTTTGTTCACCAGGGTCTCACTTAGAGTATGTCTACAGAGCAGCTCTGAGGGGGCTTCCCAGTACAGTAGACTGACACGCACTTGCTCTACTTGAGCTAGCACACTTAAAATAGGAGTGTGGCTGTGGTGGCGACAGCATGGGTGGTGGCTTGGGCGAGTCTCCCAAGAACATACCCAGGGGGTCAGGCAGGATAGTTCTCAGGCAGCATTCATATCCTCAGGGGGACATAGTCTAGAGAGCATATGGAGGAAACAGATAATATATATCCATGTTATACAGAAATCATTGAAGTGTGTTTTCATTTTTTAAATTATTTATTAATTTTGCAGCCGAAGGAAAATTAGCAGAACTACAAAATGAAATAGTAAGTGCAGAACAACACGTTTTAAAAGCAAAGGAGGAACTTAAACAACTGCAAGACGCCGTGGCTCAGAAGAAAGTATGTAAAAGCTAACAAAAATGTGAAGATAAAGAATAAAAATGTTTGAAGCAATGTAGACCTAGAAAATGTAATAATATGCTCCTCCCAGTTTTGCCAAGAAGTCTGATTAAGACGAGATTTTTTCCCCCCTTTCTTTACTTTCCCTTGGAATTTTTAAAATACACTTAAATGAGGCTTTTAAAATAAATATTCAGACACCAGGTCTCAGGGGGCTTCCTGGCTCACTAGGCCAAGGTTACACAATTCAGAGATTCTAAATGGTTAGTTGCCAAAGAGCTAACAACATATTCCTATTTTCATAGTTAACTTGTGAGAGAGAGTACTGTAAGCACTTACTATCTGAGCAAAAGAACCAGAAACAAGATGTCAGCAAGCCAGAGTTTCTAGTTTGCATCTTAATTTAGGTTAATGCAGACTATAACAACTCCATGTTTATCAACTATATCTTTCAAAAAGATTCTGAATCAGCTATACATTTCCACGCTTAATTAGCTGTTTTTCCATGCCTCAACTCCAGATTTCAGAAGCAGAAAAGGAAAGTCTTCAACAGCAACTGAGTGGCAAGATATTTCTCCTAAATCAGCTACGAGAGGAAGCTTTGAAACTAGAAAAACAGATGGAAAAACAGAAGCAAGAAATAGGGAATAAGCAAAAGGAAATTGAAGACTTGCAGAGTTTTATAGATTCCGTAGATCCAAAAGATCCAAGATATGTAAGTAAAGTACTAAAAAGTAAATATGGAAACCTAGCTTTTCTATGTCAGGTTTTTGTATTAAGATATACTTTTTGTTAGTTAGAATTATAAATAAATATTTAACTAGAATCTCATTTCATCTAATTTTATAAAACATAATATGCTCTTCATACTATTTTAGCAATATTTTTAGCTTGTGACAGGTTCTTTTAGCTTGTGAGCTACTTATAAGATAATTGCTTCCTTTAGTTGGTTGGTATTAAAGATGTGTAATTACCTCAGAATTTAAAATTGGTTTCCACTTTTATCAAATACATTTATGGAAGGAGGGTCCAAATTCTGAAAGGTATTTAGTTATCTAACTGCCATTGAAATTAGTGAAAACTACGCATCTTTTGAGGATCTAGGCCTAACTATTCAACTAAAAATGTTTACTTTCTTGAGTTAAACGACATAAACATTAAGTTATAAGCTGTAACTGTTTCCATCTGTGGAAATTTAAATATTCAAGACAAGTTACTAAAAAGTCATAGAAGTTATGGCATTGTGTTCATTTTTACTATGTGCTACATCAGGGGGTCCCAAACTGGGAGTCAGGACCCCTCATGGTCGCGAGGTTATTACATGGGGGAGTCACAAGCTGTCAGCCTCCACCCCAAACCCCGCTTTGCATCCAGCATTTATAATATTAAATATATAAAAATGTGTTTTTATTTATAAGGGAGGAGGTGTCTCACTCAGAGGTTTGCTATGTGAAAGGCGTCATCAGTACAAAAGTTTGAGAATTACTGTGCTACATTGTATCTGGAGATCCTAAGGCCCCAGATGATTCAGGGAGACCCTTGAAGGCAATGAGGTTCCAAGTAGGTGCAGGGTCTACCTGCATGCATCTCTTTGCAGGATCAGGGTCCTAGTGATTAAGCCACTGAACTAATCTATGTTAAAAATAAGGTAACTGTTGCATCTCCATAGTTAAGGCCCGGACCCTGCAATGAGGTTTGCACATTGGCATGGTGGGGTCTGCCTTTGTGGAACATCTTGCAGGACTGGGTAACAAAGCTGGAACCTGGCTTCTGTTAAAAGCTCTAATTTTGACAAGAGTGAGGTTTGTCTTATTGGTCTTACAGAGGACTATATTTCTCTCCCCCCTGATACCTTCCCTTAAATGAAAGTATTTTCAACATGTTACCACAATGGTCAGGTGTCATTAAGGGTTTTGTGATAATGGGAGGGAGACAGACCCCCCCCCCGAAATACAACTAACTATCGCACACTTGTATTAGATTATAATTCTGAAATATTTGGAGAACTTTAGGCCTGAATATTTTTAAACTATTCCTTCATTACAGTGGTCAGAAAAAACAACCATTGACTTCTGTGAGCACTGGATCAGACCCTTACAGTCTATGGGACAGATTCTAGATCTGTCTATGGCTCCTTTAATGCTGTTCCAGAAAGGCAGAATCAGGACCTTTCCCCCATTTGCAATGGTAGTACAACTGACAAATGTCCTTTGCTACAGTTGGCTGGAGAGGGGAAAAAAGAAAAATAGAAACGAAGTGTCCTGACATTTTTCTCTCTGCCCTTATTTATGCCTGCTTCTGCTTTCCTACAGCAGTGCTGGTGGTGGCTGTGCAATAGGAACATTGTGCAACAGAGAGGTTAATGCACAATTGCCTTTTCATTTCCTATACCCCTGCATGGACCATGTCTGTGCAAGATTAATGTTCATTAGTGTCGGTCCTTCAGCAAGGAGAGCATAGGTATCTGCATTGTTGTAGAAGAAATTTCTGTTCATGAATGCCTAGAATGCAAACACTGACATTCCAAGGAATCTATGTGGAAGGGCCTGTTTTTTATCTATACATGCAGTATTTAAAAGTTTATCTTTTAACATACTTGTGGTGTATAATTTCAGTGAATATTATGTACTGCAAGTTTAAATTAAACTATAGTGAGTTTTTTTTAAATGTGTCCTAAAATCAAAGCTATTATAAAATAAAAGCTTTTCAGATGTGCATTCCATATCTATTGTCTATTTATATGAATACACACAAAAAAGTATTCCCATGCCTGGCCTCCGCTTTCATCTGAGACCCAGACTTTCAAATCTGCTGTTAAGAAAATAAAGTAGGAGGATTGTAACAGTCTGTGTGTTTTAAGGGAGAAACTGCTTTCTCAAGAGGACAAGCCCAGCCTCTTGGGGAGTAAACTGACTGTTACTAACGCTGTAGTCGATTGGCTACATACACAGCTTCCTGTGTTGTGATTTAAAGCAAACAGGGCAGAATACAGCTTGTGGAGACAAGTAGAGATTGGAGGGCATGTTACTTTACTTTGTCATGTCAAAAGCTCTCAGCCTTTGCAGCTTCCCATGGTTTCAAACCACATTCTTACCAGAGTGTAATCGTCAAATAGAGAAGTTTGGAGGAAAGAGAAGACAGAAGAGAAACCATGTTTCATTTTAAGCTGCTGCTTTCCATCATTTAGATTTCAGTTCATCATTAAAATGGATTCTAAATTAGGGGTGGAGCTTTTTGCACATGACTTCAAAGGAAGAAAAGACAAAGCTGTAAGTGTTTATTTTTAACAATCCTCTTGTGACATTCAACAGTTATAGCAAAATAATCATTCAACAACAGCAGCTGTACTTAATCTTATTAATTAGAACTATACTTTGGAAGTTAGAAATTAAGTTAGACTGGATTTTTTTTTAAATAGGTGACAATGTTTGTTTAGTTACAGTAATATGAATACTGAGAATTGTAATGTTTTTATTTGCATACTTTTAAAAATATATTGAGTATGATGTCTTCCTTACAGACTGCAATTTTGTTTAAAAGTAAAGCAGATATGAGTTAAATCTTATATTGCTTTAATTATAAATTAAAATGACTTGCAGTAAAATAGCTTTCAAAAAATTATTTTGAAATGTTAGCAGAGTTTTAAGACTTTCATATAATAGCTAGATAAAAGTGAAATGTGTATGTTTGGGGCAGTGGTATAAGAGAAATTGTTTTAATAATAAAACAAAAACTATGTATGAATTGTGTTTGTAAATGTTTCAATACCAATAAACAATGTAGTTCTATTTTTATGGTCTTTTATTTGGTTTTGTTTGCCACTATGCTGCCAAGAAGTGTGATTTGAAGTCAGTGGAGACTGCAGGTGCTGAGTATTCCTCAGGATTTGCCCCATGTTGGTAAATCAGACTGTTAGATATAAACTTACTATTTGAACAGAAGCCAGTATTTGAACAACTACACCAGGGGTAGGCAACCTATGGCACGTGTGCCAGAGACGGCACGCGAGCTGATTTTCAGTGGCACTCACACTGCCTGGGTCCTGGCCAGCAATCCGGAAGGATCTGCATTTTAATTTAATTTTAAATGAAGCTTCTTAAACATTTTTAAAAAATCTTATTTACTTTACATACGACAATAGTTTAATCCTATATTATAGACTTATAAAAAGAGACCTTCTAAAAACACTAAAATGTATTTCTGGCACGCGAAACCTTAAATGAGAGTGAATAAATGAAGACTAGGCACCCCACTTCTGAAAGGTTGCCGACCCCTGAACTACACTAAAGTATCCTGTTGTAACTCTGACTGCATTCAGCTCTGCAGATAATTTACACAGCTCAAGTTAGAGAGAGATTTCTGTCTGGTTTTAGTTGATATTGGGCCATCACAGCTTAAGTGAACATATCATGTAGATTTAGAAAAAATATTAAGACCTCGAGGGAGCTTGAAAGCTTGTCTCTTTTAATTAACAGAAGTTTGTCTAATAAAAGATATTACCTCACTCACCTTATCTCTTTAAAAAAAAAAAAAAAAAAAAGGCTAATCAGAGGTGAAGCCAAAATTATTAGACTGTGTGAAGCTTGGCTGGCTTGCTAGTTGTTTTCTGTACTGTCATGTAGAATATCTTGGTTTGTTAGCTAATTTCTTCCCAGGCCATAGACTGCTAGGGCTGTGGAGATAGCCGCTCAGCCCTAGGGGAAATAGAGAATGAATGAATGCCTTGTGTTCCTCAATTACTAAAGAGCAGTGTTCATGGGTTTTGAAGGGGGTCTTGTTTGTAATTTCTTGGCTGAGAGGGGTAATGAAGTTGTGAGAGTTAGTTGGGAAAATGGCAGTTCTTGGAGCTGTAAGGGATACATATGACCTTCTTACTCTGGGCAGGAATGTAGTGTTTTGCATTTGTTTTTTTTTTTTTAATAACTCTGTTTGCTATAGAGACTTCATGTGTCTGAGATGAGGGTCCAAAGACTGTGCCTTTTGGTGCAATAAACAGGAAATAATACTCTATGGAAGGTACAAATTGTTGGTGCAGCTCATTTCCAGTAGTAATGGGACACTTCAGGAGCAATGAGCCAGATAAAAAAAATATATTAAAACTAAATAAGTTAATTCTTACTAATAAATATGCAAAATGTATCCATTTATCTGTAATCCACAGGCTCACATGACAGCTCAGAAAGCAAGTAAAGAACAGCAGCTTGACATGATGAACAAACATTACAAACAGCTTGAAAGTCGCCTGGATGAGATGCTTTCTAGGATTGCTAGGGAAACTGAGGAAATTAAGGATCTGGAGCAACAGCTTACAGATGGTAAAGAGCACTGGTTTTGTTTGTTTGTTTTTTAACTTTGTTTCCTTAGGAACATTAAATCTGTATTCGAACATAACTGAGATACAAGAGATGTAGAAAATAGGGCTGTTAATCGATTAAAAAAATTAATCACACTGTTAATAATAGAATACCATTTATTTAAATATTTGTGGATGTTTTCTACATTTTCAAATATTGATTTCAGTTACAACAGAATACAAAGTGTACAGTGCTCACTTTATATTGTTTTATTACAAATAGTTGCACTGTAAAAAATAGTATATTTCAATTCACCTAATATAATTACTGTAGTGCAATCTCTTTATCATGAAAGCTGAACTTAACAAATGTAGAATTATGTACAAAAAATAACTGTGTTCAAAAATAAAACTATGTAAAACTTTAGAACCTACAAGTCCACTCGGTCCTACTTCAGCCAATCGCTCAGACAAACAAGTTTGGTTACATTTTCAGGCGATAATGCTGCCTGCTTCTTGTTTACAATGTCACCTGAAAGTGAGAACAGGCGTTCGTATGGCACTGTTGTAACTAGCATCGCAAGATATTTATGTGCAAGATGCGTAAAGATTCCTATGTCCTTTCATGCTTCAGTCACCATTCCAGAGGACATGCATCCATGCTGATGACGGGTTCTGCTCGATAATGATCCAAAGCAAAGCAGACCGATGCATGTTCATTTTAATCTGAGTCAGATGCCACCAGCAGAAGGATGATTTTCTGTTTTGGTGGTTCAGGTTCAGTAGTTTCTGCATCAAAACGTTGCTCTTTTAAGACTTCTGAAAGCATGCTCCACATCTCGTCCCTCTCAGATTTTGGAAGGCACTTTAGATTCTTAAACCTTGGGTCGAGTGCTATAGCTATTTTTAGAAATCTCACATTGGTACCTTCTTTGTGTTTTGTCAAATCTGCAGTGACAGTGTTTGTAAATCAAATGTGCTGGGTCATCATCCAAGACTGCTATAACCTGAAATATATGGCAGAATGCAGGTAAAATAGAACAGAAGACATACAATTCTCCCCCAAGAAATTCAGTCACAAGTTTAATTAATGCACTGTTTTTTTAACAAGCATCACCAGCATGGAAGAATGTCCTCCTGAATGGTGGCTGAAGCGTGAAAGAACATACGAATGTTTAGCCTATCTGGCGCGTAAATACCTTCAGTGTTGGCTACAAAAGTGCCATGCAAAATGCCTGTTCTCACTTTCAGGTGACATTGTAAAAAAGCAGGCAGCAGTATCTCCCGTAAATATGAACAAACTTGTTCGTCTTAGTGTTTGGCTGAACAAGAAGTAGGACTGAGTGGACTTGTAAACTGTAAAGTTTTACATTGTTCTGTTTGAGTTCAGTTATGTAACAAACAAAAACCTACATTTGTAAGTTACACTTTCACAATAGAGATTGCACTACAGTACTTGTATGAGGTGAATTGAAAAATACTCTTGTTGTTTTTATAGTGCAAATATTTGTAATAAAAACTAATATAAAGTGAATACTGTACACTTTGTATTCTGTGTTGTAATAGAAATATTTGAAAATATAGAAAATCAAAAATATTTAATACATTTTGATTGGTATTCTATTGTTTAACAGTGCGATTAATCGCAATTAACTCAAAAAAATTAAATGATTTAAAAAATTAATCACATGAGTTAACTGCGATTAATCGACAGCCCTAGTAGGAAAAGATTGAAAGGAAAAAATGCAATAATTCTCAAATGAGTCCACCTTAGAGGAAAAGAGCTGGAAAATACAGGTCACCAAAACATTATGTATTTCCCACTAAGGCTTTCATTGGCAAAGGAATATTGCGTTGATAAGGAGGTGTTACATACACAATCTTGATGGGGAGAGCCAGCAGCAACACTCTTCCCTGTTGTGTGGAAGATTCAGATCTCTTGCTTAACAAGCTGAGTGTATTTCATCACTTGACAGCATCATGGATATGCCATAAATTAGTGGCCTTCAGCCATAAGAATGGCGTGATTTCTCTTCTCCTTATATTAATGTGACATCTTGATAGTCCAAGTAGTATTATGAAGTCTTCTAGTTACGGTTACTATATGTTGATTGAAACTGTTGTCAGAGTCAGAACTTTTAGAAAACTATTACATGATAGAAAAGCTATAGTCTCTGCTAACTGTTAAGGGGTCCTCTTATATCACCATCTGCATGGAAAGACTATCATATTAATTGATTTGATCACTTCAGTTTTGAAAACAGATTTAAGAAATCCCATTCATTGGTATTACTATGGACAAGATACTATAAATCACTGTTATGTGAAAGCACATTCCTAGCTCAAAGATTAAATATTTTCAAATGCTTAATAAATCTTATAATCATCATTACTGTTTAAGTGAATTGAAAGGTGAAGTTGTATAGCCATGTACAGGCATAATATCTCGAAGGCAACGTCCTTTGTCCCTGGAGAATATTGCATTCTAAACATCTCTCAGAATTCCTTTTTGGCCACTACTGAACAGCAGTAGTAATTAATTCAGGAGGGATGTTTTTCTTCCCTAAAAGAAAAAGTGAAAATCTAGCTCTAATAAGAGGAAAAATGAGAGTTACGGCAGGGGTGAGAAATATTATATGAAATAGTGTTTACTTTTACTTATGTATTGGACAGTTAAAATGCAGTTAATATTATGAACAGAAGCCTCAAATAACTGGAGGGCGGGATTTGGCTTTTAGACAGTGTGATTTCAAGCAGCTAGAACAAAAGGAAACATATACTAACATGATATCATGATACTAATTTGCAGAAAGATTTAGACTCAGTGAATATAAAAATGACCTTTCCATTTTGTCTTTATAAATTAAAATAATAAAATTAAATAGTTTAATCCTTGTTCCAGTAAACTAGAAAATGCACACTCAGGGCCAGTGCAACCATTTAGGCGATCTAGGCAGTTGCCTAGGGTGCTGGCATTTGGGGAGTGGCATTTTCTTTGGCAGATCTTCGGCCGTCCCAATCGCCGCTGGCATTTAGGCAGAGGGAGCTGGGGCAGGGGAGTGCAGGGAGGGCCGCCTGCAGCAAGTAAGAGGGGCAGGGCGGCACGCAGGGGAACTCCCCACCCCAGCTTACCCCTGCCCCACCTCCTCCGAGCACACCGTGGCTGCATCACTTCTCCCGCCTCCCAGGCTTGCGGCGCCTAAGCTGATTGGCGCCGCAAGCCTGGGAGGCGGGAGAAGTGAAGCAGCAATGGGGTGCTCGTGCGCAGAGCAGGGGTGAGCTGGGGCAGAGGGGATGCATCAGGGCGGAGGGGGGTAGCTGCCACGGGGGAGCTGCTGTGGGGGGGGAGTGCCTCAGGGTAGGGGCACGGGGGGTGGCACAAGGTAGAAGTTTCGCCTAGGGCGCGAAACATCCTTGCACCGGCCCTGTGCACACTTAATATTTTAAGCTGTTGTTCCAAATCAGGAAAATATTTAGTGGACAGAGTTGAAGGAGATCAAAGAGGGAACAATATAGAACAGAAATGTGTCTTAAATGGCTGCATATTAACCTAGTATAATGTCACATCAGGAAACATTTTAGAGAAGAGATTTTTTGAAACCCTAATTGTTGTTTCTCTAGAATTAGATATTTCAAGTACATGAGAAGTTACTCTAAACTAGGTAACACACACAAGTTGGTTCAAGTAGTAAGTACAATTGAGCCACTAAGTAGTAATGACTTGAGTTGTACCAAAAATCTAACACTAAAGTATGGGTGATTAATTTTTTTAAACTAGTTTTCTCTCAAAAAAAAAGTGAAAAAAAACTTAGATTCAGCTAAATTAACAATGTTCTGATCTTCAAAACTTGACAATTTGTGATTGAACACCTCCTTTGTGACATTTTTTATGTCTTATATTCAGAAGAGTAACAGTATTCAGAAACGGCACTGAAGGATTAGGAATCTCTATTTTGTTCATCTTATATTCCTTTATTTGAAATAAAGAGTTCTCTTGCATACTCTAATTTCATTTTGTATCTTCGTGCAGGTCAAATAGCAGCAAATGAAGCACTGAAGAGGGATTTAGAAGGTATTATCATTGGGTTACAGGAATACCTTGAGAGTGTTAAAGGTCAGGCCAAGCAGGCCAGTGATGAATGTAAGGAGTTGCAGAAGGATAAGGAGGCTTTGCTGCAAAGATTGACTGAACTGGAGGAGGAAAGAAGTCAGCTGGAAATAGCTGCCATGGATGCCGAAAACTTGAGAAAAGTAAGATTTAGGAATACCTGTGTCTTCCCAAAGCCATATCCCTGGGGAATAAAAGTAGAAACTGAATTCTGAACTGCAGAATAAAATTTCCCTGGGACAAATTCTGCTCTCTTATATGGTAACTTCAGTGGGAGTTAAAACTGTAACTGAGAACGGAATTTGGCCTATAATATTTAAAACACAAATCACATACAGCAAATGGAGATTATTCTAAGGGACAGTCAAGGTATATTTTGTATATATTGTATATTTTTCTTATGGTGGAACTCTCCCAGAAATCCAGACTTAGCCTTTGGTCCGAGGAGCAAAAGTCTGATTTGCACTTACACTAGCACAAGTTGCTCCAACATCAGTATGGCGCGTCTATGTGGCTAGTCAGTGAAACCACCCCACAGGAATTGCTCTTGGAATAATAAGTGCTGAACCATCATTCTCAAAGCCAGAGATAAGTGACCACCACAGCTGAGCTTCCTCAGCCCAGAACCTGAACTAACTGATAATTCCTATACTCAGGTTTTCCACACCAAATAGTTACCACTAAGCTGATGGGTATGTCATCTGGTTGTTAAAGATCAATTTTATTGTCCTGCTAGGAGTAAAATTAGACTTAAGAGAAACAAATGTCTGTGGTTGTAACCTGGAAGTTCTCTTATTTGTATTGGGGGGGGGGGGTGTACAGTGCTTTGCACAACAGCACCCTAGACTACTTATATTTATTTTTATCTACGGTTATAGTTGAACGTCAACTACAACTAGTTCTAACTGTCCCTGACTATAGTGATCATGAATGGTACCCTTACTCTGCTCTTCTAGATGTGGTAATAATTGTTAATCCCGGGAAGCCAGGAGATAGCCAGGCAATGTGCTCCAGTAAATCCTGACAGATGAATATGCTGCATTTGCTAGCATCAAGAAATTAACTAGAAATATGAACAGAATCATAAATAATGTGTGTATTTCTAAGTTGAATGTGCAATTTCAGGAAATTGCAGAGCTTGAATGTGCACTCCAAGAGCAACGAGAAGTAAATGAATCTCTTAGAGAGGCACAAGGTGATCTCAGTGCATATGAGGCTGAACTGGAGGCTCAACTTAAAGTCAGAGACGTTGAAGCCAATCAACAGAAGGAAGAATTGGAGAGACTAAAACGACTTAGTCAGGTGAGAATAAAATTACTGTGACATCAAATGAAAATAGTTATTTTTTTAAAGGATGATCTAGCTTGAAAAACATAAGTGGACTTTACTCAGGGTTTTTTTTGTTTTTAGATCTAGAAATATTTTTTTACCTTCGAAGTCTGGGAAGAATGGAAGTTCCAGGGAAGTTGTTCTTATCAGCTGTTTTTTTTTTTTTTTTTTAAAGCCCTCTGAGTTCATGATAAAAATTCTAATATCCATGTTTTTGATTAAAACATTTTTGGCTATTTATAACACAAATGTCAAAATCCAGTTAATCCTGCTTTCAGATATCCATTAAGAGTTTTTTTTTTTTTAGTATATTATGCTAATTAGAAAACTTTTCCATCTCCTTCTTTGTTACTGTGATGGAACTTTCCTTTGTAATAGTCAGAAATCTCTTTTAAAGAGCTCCCCTTTTAATGGTTTAAAGTAATGTATGTAGCAAGGAACTTAAACAAATATGAATGATAATTCTTTTGTTAATGATGGGTCTTATTTTTGCATTCGGTAATTTCAAGTTTAGTAAGGAAACGTTCCTTATGTTCAAGTAGCAATTATTATTTCATAAGGCAATGTAACCAGTATGGGTCGTAGTTGCCATTTTGCTATGATTTATAACTTTATCTGGAAAGCAAGATACAGCATAATTTTGGGCTCTCCATGGAGAATATACTCTGAATAAAAACAGACTAGCAATTGTTGCTTTCCAGAAATACAGTTGGAAGAATATTGGTTACCCAAACATAAAGAAGTGCCACTACCACAGTCTTCTGAAGTTTACCATAGGGCTTGTCTGAAAACTGTCTTTCAGAAATTTCCCCAGATGGGCATCCTGCCCATAGAGAATGGGGACACAAGTCGTCAAATACAGTTCCCGTTTTTAGACACAATTTTTCAGTTTTGCTAAAAACTGAAAAACTCCCTTGGAAAATGTTGACTTCTTTTTTTTTTTTAAATTTCATTAGAAGTTTCAACAAGCAGGGGCGACTCTAGGGATTTTGCCGCCCCAAGCATAGCGTGCCTGCGGGAGGTCCTCCAAAGCCACAGGACCAGCAGACCCTCCGCAGGCAAACCAGCCTGCCTGCTGCCCTCGCGCCGCCGGCAGAGCGCCCCCCACGGCTTGCTGCCCCAAGCACGCGCTTGGCGTGCTGGGGCCTGGAGCCTCCTCTGTCAACAAGGGGATTTTGGACCAGCTCTAGTTTAGCACCTTTTATAATTCAGTTAATTTTGTTGTTTTGAAAAGTACAATTGTTCTGGGTTTTAAATCTGAAAACTTTGTTATTATAGATGGAACATGCAGCCCTGCAAGCTGAACTTGAAAAAGAAAGGCAGGCATTAGAAAATGCTCTTACCAAAGCACAAATATCAGAAGAGAAGGAACAGGAAAACAATAAGCTACTCTCCCAACTCAAACAATTTCAGGTTAAATACTTATTCATTTTTTGTCTCAGAATTCACCTGGAATGTTCCTTTTTTTTTCCCCTAAAGGAAAAATAATATGGATTTTCCTCCTCTATGTACTCTGCATCTGTTTGAGAATCTTAAGTAGCATCTCTGACTCCTTTCTCCCTAATGTTAATACTCCTAACCCAAAAGCCCCATGTTGCAGTCATCATCCTTCTGTTTTTGAGGTTTGAATTGGGCTATCAAGACTGCTCCATGATATTCCAGAGGGATTGGTTATTGTTTTATGTAAAACATGTCCTTCCTTCCAGCTCAGTGCATGTGGGTGAGAAAGAGGCTTAGTTATTCCAGGTTTCAGAACTGCTGAGCACACTTGGTTCCCATTAAATTTGGAGAGAAATATAGTATCCTGCAAGAGAGAAATTGAATAGCAAGAGTATGTTGGAGTAGGTTCTAGTCAAATCAGAAATTAAATTAAATTGGAGGTTGATTTACTACCTTACACTTTTTGTTTCCTGGCTTAGGGATAATGTGGATATGTGTATTTGTCCTTCTGTTGTCTGAACAAGTATTCCTTAGGGGCAGCACCACAGGTGCAAAAAGAAGTCTCTGCTCTCCAACTCAGAGCCTCAGACAGACAACAGGGACACAAAAGGAAAGGTCTAGTTTTGTAAAGTAAAGACTGCTCCTGATTCTTGCTGAAAATTAGTTACATTGGCTTAACTGAGTAATTTTTCTCTGTGTGTTATCTTTGTACAATTCTAATGGATGAAATTGGTGGCGGTTTGTTTTTTCTGAGAAGTTTCTCACTGTTAAGTCCTTGAATGAAGTGGGAATTCTATAGTTTGCTTTTGCTATCAGCTCCTTTATGGCGATAGGCTTAACTTCTACAAAGATATATTTATTACTTCATTAGACTGCTAAGAAGGAGATGCAATACAAACAAGCCCATTCTTGAACTGGCATCAAAATATTTTCAACGTTCAGGAGTAATTGCAAGGAAAGATGCGTTTCATATTGGGAAAATAGTTGTCAGATTCTAAAGTACACCTCTACCCTGATATAACACGATCCGATATAATACAAATTTGGATATAACGCGGTAAAACAGCGCTCCAGAGGGCGGGGGGGGGGGGGGGGGGAGCTCTCCAGCAGATCAAAGCAAGTTTGATATAACACAGTTTCATCTATAACGCGTTAAGATTTTTTGTCCTGAGGACAGCATTATATTGGGGTAGAGGTGTACTGGAATTTGACCCCTTAAATTTGGTTTTACAGGGAGACAATAACCTTTTGAAACAACAGCTTAAAAATCTTCAAAATCAGCTAAACCATGCAGCTGACAACACAATTCATCCTGAAGAAGTCACAGCTCGTGTAAGTGAGCTCAAGAGAAAACTGGAGACAGGAATTGGAGAAATTAGGTGGGTAAAATAAACTCATTAGTAATGTCATTATATGAGTTGGTATGCACAGATCTAAAGTATGTAGGAGTAACAAGATAAGCACTCTTTCTCCACATTTGTGGAGGAGTACAGCTCTGACACTGCCCCATAAATAACCCTGTTGCCATGTCCTGCATTCCATCCTCATAGTTACACACCCTATATCAGTACTCTTAAATATAGTAGGTGGGGTATCCTGCCACCAAGCAGGAAGTGAGAGAGCAATCCTTTGCTCCACATCTGCTTAAATATCCTGTGTTGGCTCAGGAACCATGAGACCAATCAAAAAGGCATCACCAGTTGAGTATGCCGGTTGGACCACTTGCTGCTAGATCTAGTGAGACCCAGCTGGTAAACAAGACCTGCTGCTTTTCCTCTAGCCACACAGAGTGGAAAGGGGAGAGTTGGAGATAGGGACACACCTCTCCATACAGTTTCAGCTATAGGGCCGGGCCACTGTTGAACTGTACCTAGTTCTATCAGCCACCTTAAATTCTTGCACTGGCATATTAGGTTGGAAGAATCCCAGCATCTAACACCAAGAACTAAAATTATTGCTTGCTTTCTTATGAATTGCATTGTCTTTCTTTCAGATGCTATAATTCAACTGATATTGTAGGGAAAAGCCTTGCAGACCTGCAGAAACAATTTAATGAAATCCTTGCTCATTCACAGCAAGAAAAAGAGGCGGCATGGGCTAGACAGAGACAGTTACAAGAAGAGATGGCTTCTCATCAAGAGAAACTGGGAGATGCACAAGAAAAATATAGACAGGCCTGTAACAAAGCTGCAGAAGCAAGAGTAAGAGAATTGCAAGTTAACAAATGGAGAAAATTGAACTGGCAGCACAAGGATCAAATTTCACTCCCTACATAGCACTATAGCACTTTTAAAAAGTTCTTGGTTATATAGATGAAATATTTATTTGTCTGGAGCAGGTTTGGGACAACTGGAATGTAGAGAGAGATGTTACTATTTCATTTCAGATATGATAAGATGGGTTGGTTTGTTTTCTTTTTAATTTGTGTAGTGTGGTTCTGGTTTTCACCTGATTGCAGCAGTGCATGTTTCTCTTTAGTGGTAACTATCCATTAAAGGAAAATGATATAAACAGTTGAGAATAACAAAAAAAAAAAAAATCCTTCAGAAGTAATTTGACAGGTCTCACACTTTAAATAGATTCTGGCTACTGTAGGGATAAATGGATGCATATGAACACTTGTTCTCATGTCTTACAGTAGACTTGCCTTACACAGACTCCTTTTTTTTTTTTTTGCATCAAAAATGATACAAATGTATGGAGATGCTGTTTCTAGAAACAATGGCTTAAAAGAGGCATCTGTGCACTGATATGCTGTGTGCCCCAGTGTACTCTCTGAGATCCTTTATTGCACAGAGCTTGCAGAAGGTTTTCATTTATGCATAAATGTCTCAGAAGAATTTTCTTATGCTTCCAAAAATTAATAGGGATAGCGGTTTTCTGGTGTGTGCATGCAACAGCTATACTTGATTATATGCCTACCCAGTGTTCAGACTACAGAATATATGGGAACAAAGAAAAGTAAATACAGGTAGAAAAAGTAAAGATTATGGGTAAAAATTTCAAAAGCTCTGAAGTCCCATTTTTTAAAAAGTCACTTAGGTTCTTTTAAAATTTTATGCTATTGAAATCATGATATGGTAGTTGTCACTCTCTTTTGATAAATAGCATTCTGCTAATTGCATGTTTTGAGAAATAGGTATTTTTAAACTTCAGCAAAATTGTGAATCAAAACATGCATTGTGTAGGCTTCTTTCATGTTGTTCATTGTAATTTTATTTAACTGCAGATTAAATCTGAGAAGAGGAAGAATGAGACTAGAGTTCATCAGCTAGAGAATGAAATCCAGCACTTGCATGCAAAAATAAAGAGTATGGAAGAAATACAGGGTCTTGCAGATCAACAACTTCAAGAAGCTGATGAGGAGAAGGAGAAAATTCTTACTCAGCTGGAAGATTTAGAGAATAAGGTGGGAGGTAGATAAGCAAGAAGAAGCACACACACTGAACTCAGTTGCCTGGGGAAAAAAAACAGAAAAAACCTTTAAGTGTTTTGGCAGTTTTGATTTCTAGGATTTATGGTATGTTACCTGGGACTTCAAGTGTAGATGTTGATTGTTACCAGTGATGTTAGTTTGATTCTGCTTTAAATTTTAAAAAAATTGCAAAGCATCTCAAAAGTACTTTTAAATGAAAAATAATATGAGAGAGCACTATACAAAATGGGGCATAGTGACTCCTATAGGCTGTAAGGTAAAATGTCCTGTAGAGACACCAGAAGAAAACTATAAAATATTAACAATGTAAAAACAGTACAGGATAAAAACTCTAACAATATATATTTCCTCTATTTCAGAAAAACTTAGACGATGCCCGAGCACAAAAGCAAATTCTTGGCCTAGATAAAGAATTGAAGGAATTAAGAAGAGCAATAGCCACTTCGGATAAACTGGCAACCACAGAGCTCTCCATTGCCAAAGATCAGCTAAAATCTCTCCATGGAACTGTTCTCAAAATTAACCAAGAGCGAGCCGAGGTAATTCAACATATAAATAATACATTTTTATAATGTTTACTAATGCTGTTATAATTGGAGGGTTCTTGGTGGTGCCTTTATCATGTGGAGTTTAAGGCTCAACCGCAAATCCTCACACTGGACTGAAACTTGGCACATAAGGTCTCAGTCTGAGGGCAAGTCTTATTTATTGTAAAATATATAAATAGTTGATGTAGCCTGGGAAGGTAGTGTAGGTAATTTCCAGGTTGAATAATTTGTCTCATTACATTCTGAAAACTTATGAATACATAATTTTTACAATGATTTGAATAATAGCCATTTAACAAATGAAAAGCAGATTGCAGTAATATTGTGACATAAGGTCATGATAAATTAACAGGAACAGATACAATGTAAGTACATTCTTAAGACTTCAAGTTATTCAGGTCAGGAACCTTGTCTCCATATTTATAAGTGTGGGTATTTATCTAACATGTTAAAAAAGAAACAGAATCTGGTTTTTCATGTAGATAATAGGAATGAAGAAAAAGGTGAAAAAAGAAAAACAAAACAGACCAGCATGATTGTTTGTTACTATGCTTTTCTCAATGCTGTATGAGGCATCAGCAGCTCTGTAAAATAAGCTTTTAAAATTAAAGGTTTGCTCTGTTTATTGTTGTAGGAATTTCAGGAAGCAGAGAAGTTCTGTATGCAAGCAGCTCGTGCAGCTGAGGATCTTGCCCAAGCAGAAGCAGAAATAGAATTGTTGCAGAGACTTTTAAAAGAAAAAGAAGGACAGGTAAATTGTAGTAGTTTTTGCTGTACATCAAGATATGAATGCTAAATGGGTAAGAGTGAAATATGCAGAGATCAATTTGAACATAGGCGCATGGTTAAATGAATATCTGAAACAGCCTAACATAATTAATTAGTCCTGCCACGTCTGCAGGGGACTGGACTAGATGACCTCTCGAGGTCCCTTCCAGTTCTTTGATTGTATGATAACTTTTTAAATTACTGACTTCCTAATTACAATTTTAGATTTTTAGGGTTTTGGTTTTTTTTTTTTAAACTTAGTGCTGGACTTTTCCACATACTCATTTCTGTTAGACATAAGAGAGAATCCGCTGGACTATCATTTATTACAATGTCTTTATGTAGGTAATTGCATAATCACAATCATTTGGGAGGAGAAGGGGAAATCATTCTTACAGCAAATTAATTCACATGCTGAATTTGTGATTTTTTTATTTAATGAGATGTGTTTCTAGAATGGGCTTTATAAATTAGACCGAGTTTTGATTTTAAACTTTTTTTTTAAAAAATGGTTTCAGTATGAAATGGAAAAACCTGATGCCGGAGCTGTTGCATCAAGTTTTCAGAAGTTTGAGATTGATAAATTAAACCAGATTCTGAAACGTCAGAGAGCAGAAATTGACCGATTGAAAAGCTTATTAGACAATGGCAGGGCAGGTAATACTTTATTTTTTTGTCTCTGTACCTTGCATTCCAGCACAGGCTTAAAGGAAATAAGTTTCTACCCCATGTTTCTCACCACCTGCTCACTTCATATACCTGGGGATGTATTCAAAACTCAGTCTATTCTGTGAGGCTTCTGAAAGCGGGTTTCTAAGATGCACACTTTGTTCCTCCTGGGCAGGGTTTTTTTGATTTGTTTTTAACTTTAGGGGGTGCGGGAGGAGCAAGTGAAGAGAAGGGTATGGGTGTATGGAAGTGAAGTGAGCAGGATGTAGTAAGTTTGCACTTCCATAATGTGCTTATTTTGCATATAATGCTGTTATGTAGCTTCTTTCATCCAGGATGAAGGATCTTGGTTCTTGTGGTATTTTGCAAATATTATTGGATTAAACCACACACCCTTCCTGTGATATAGGTGCATATTATCATCACACCCACAGATGAGGAAATGTTACTTAACCTCTGCAACCTTGACCAAGGTCTCACAAGCACATAAGTGGCAGACCTAAAAAACAGTCTAGGAATACTGGTGCCCAACTTTATTGGCCAAGCCACGTTAACTGGGTTACACATTCAGCAGTTATTGCAGAAACCTAGCTCGTAGCTGCGGCAGAAGCGTGGAAATCACATTTCACAACTGGTATCAGAGGTCTATTCATGACCAAGTGTAATGAAAAAGAAAGAATTTAGAAGCATTTTAAGTAATTTCAGAACTCTTAAAGTTCCCTCTATATTTAAGTACCATATGTGCTCGTTCATAAGCAAAATTTTTTAGTAAAAAAGGGGAAGCATCAGAGAAGGGGGTCGGCTTATGAATGGGTAAGGGGGGGGGGACATAGCACCTCTCCCCCAACAGAGGGAATAAGGAGAGGCAACAGAGCCAGAAGGGAAGAGGCAGGGCCAGAGTCTCTCCACTTCTGGCCACGCTGCTCTCCCCGCAGACTCCAAAGCAGCTGCAGCTCCAGGGCTGGCAGGCTGCAGCCATGCCGCCCAGCCTGCCGGAGCAGTTCTGGCCAGGCCAGAGACATCCTCCCCTGGCCTGCCCCAGCTAAGGTGGGAATGGGTGGGATGGGAAGAATGTGGAGGTCCCGGACTAGAGGTGGGGTCGTGTAGGGAGTGGTCACAGGGGTTACTCTCCTGACCCCCAGCTTCTCCCCCACAAAAATTTCCCCACCAGTTACTGTCCCGGCCCATCAGGGTAAGCCACTGGCGGGCCGGGACGCTTTGTTTACTTAGGTTTGCCTCCATGCCTGTAGGCGCTCGAGGTAAACAAACCATCTCAGCCCGCCAGTGGCTTAACCTGATGGCCTGGGAGCCAAAGTTTGCCAACTCCTGAATTATAGGGTTGGCTTATGAATGGATCATAAAAAATTTCCATTTTTACTTATCCATCTTGCAGGGGTCAGCTTATAAACGAACCGGCTTATGATCAAGTATATACAGTACTAAATTACTGTGTTTCTGATCTCACATTTCTTTCATCTAAAAATGAAATTACTGTATCTGGTGTTTATTTGAAGTGTTGGGTAATAACTTCAGTATATTGTGTTATTGGTATCAAATAACATAGAAATAAAATGTATTGGAGTGTGGCAGACTTTAAATTGGCATTTTCATTATCTTAAATATATAGACCTGTGGGTACCTCCATAACTATAGAGCATTCAGCTTTACTGAAGTACATTCTAAGGTTATGTAACCATGTTGTTATTTTACAGGTAACAAGGATGAAATAGACAATTTACTGGATGAAATTGCAGCACTCAGACATGCCCTTTCTTACCAGAATGATTACATCACCGGTATAGCAGATCCATTCAAAAGAAGGGGATATTGGTATTATATGCCATCATCACCACAAGTATGAAAACTAACATGGGATTTTGTGGAAAGTAATTTGATATGGAAAAATTCTATTATGAACCTCATTAATATTTGGAGGAGGAACTAGAGGGAAAGCTGATGGGTGTAAAAAAGACAAATGTTGCAATACCAACTTTCATACCTCATTCTGTACAATACCAACTTTCATACCTCATTCTGTACAAAATGTATGTTTCATAATACAGCTGCTCAGAACCTTGTTAATTTGGGTTTTTGTCTTTTCAACACAGAGAGTCATAGACTTTAAGGTCAGAAGGGACCATTATGATAGTCTAGTCTGACCTGCACAATGCAGGCCACAGAATCTCACCCACCCACTTCTGTAATAAACCCCTAACCTGTGTCTGAGCTATTGAAGTCCTCAAATCGTGGTTTAAAGACTTCAAGGTGAAGAGAATCAGCAAGTGATGTGTGCTCCACACTGCAGAGGAAGGTGAAAAGCCCCCAGAGACTCTGCCCTGGAGGAAAATTCCTTCCTGACCCCAAATATGGTGATCAGCTAAACCCTGAGCATGTGGGCAAGACTCACTAGCCACATACCCAGGAAAGAATTCTCTGTAGTAACTCAGATCCCACCCCATCTAACATCCCATCAGAGGCTATTGGGTATATTTACCACTAACAGTCAAAGATCAATTAATTGCCAAAATTAGGCTATCCCATCATACCATCCCCTCCATAAACTTATCGAGCTTAGTCCTGAAGCCAGATATGTCTTTTGCCCCCACTGCTCCCCTTGAAAGAGTGTTCCAGAACTTTACTCCTCTGATAGTTAGAAACCTTTGTCCAATTTCAAGTCTAAACTTCCTGATGGCCAGCTTATATCCATTTGTTCTTGTGTCCACATTGGTACCAAGCTTAAATAATTCCTCTCCCTCTGATATATTTATAAAGAGCAATCATATCCCCCCTCAGCCTTCTTTTGGTTACACTAAACAAGCTAAGCTCTTTGAGTCTTCTTTCATAAGACAGGTTTTCCATTCCTCGGATCATCCTAGTAGCCCTTCTCTGTACCTGTTCCAGTTTGAATTCATCCTTCTTAAACATGGGAGACCAGAACTGCAAACAGTATTTCAGATGAGGTCTCGCCAGTGCCTTCTACAACAGTACTAACACCTCCTTATCTCTACTGGAAATCCCTCACCTGATGTTGTATTTTGTCCCAATTACTCTTGACCTCAATGTCCTTAACTACTTTCTCCTTCAAATTTTTTTCCAAGACCTTGCATACTGCAGATGACAAACTGACAGGCCTGTAGTTACCTGGATCACTTTTTTTTTTCCCCTTTCTTAAAAATAGGAACTATGTTAGCAATTCTCCAGTCATACAGTACAACCCCTAACTTTACAGATTCATTAAAAATTCTTGCTAATGGGCTTGCAATTTCATGTGCCAATTCCTTTAATATTCTTGGATGAAGATTATCTGGGCCCCCGATCATAATTAAACTAAATTATTTAGTCCCATTAAGCTGTTCGAGTTTGGCTTCTACCTTGGATGTGGTAATATCTACCTCGTATCCTCATTCCCATTTGTCATCCTGCCATTATCCCTAAGCTCCTCATTAAAGACTGATGCAAAGTATTTGTTTAGATATTGGGCCATGCCTAGATTATCCTTAACCTCCACTCTATCCTCAGTGTTTAGTGGTCCCACTTCTTTATTTATTTTCTTCTTATTTATATGGCTATAGAACCTTTTACCATTGGATTTTAATTCCCTTTGCAAGATCCAACTCTACATGGCTTTTGGCCTTTCTCACTTTATCCCTACATGTTCTGACCTCAATAAGATACCTTTTCCTTGCTGATCCCTCCCATCTTCCACTCCTTGTAGGCTTTCTGCTTTTTCTTAATCACCTCTCTGAGATGCTTGGTCTACAACTCCTGCCTATGATTTTTTTTTTCCCTTTCTTTGGATGCAGGCTTCTGATAGTTTCTGCAACTTTGACTTGAAGTAATTCCAGGCCTCCTCCACCTTTAGATCCACAAGTTCTTCAGTCCGATCCACTTTCCTAACTAATTTCCTTAATTTTTTTAAGTTAGCCCTTTTGAAATCAAAAACCCTAGTCACAGATCTATTTTTGTTTATTCTTCCATTTAGTTTGAACTGAATTAACTTATGATCACTCAAACCAAGGTTGTCCCCTACAACTATTTCTTCTATGAGGTCTTCACTACTCACCAAAACCAAATCTAAAATGGCATCTCTTCTTGTTGGTTCAGCAACTACTTGGTGAAGGAATCCATCAGTTATTGCATCCAGGAAAATCTGAGCGCTATTATTATTACTAGCACTTGTCCTCCAGTCTATATCTTGGAAGTTAATCTCTCGCGATCACACAATTCCCATTAGTATTTACTTCATTAAAAACATTAAAGAGGTCTCTGTCCGTATCCAAACCAGATCCCTGCGGTCTGTAGCACACCCCAAGCACTATCCCAGGAAAGGCTCTAGTAGCTTCTCCAAATGTGATTTTTGCCCAGACAGACTCTGTCTTATCCATTCCATCACATCTTATTTCTTTACTGTCTACCTCATCGTTGATATACTATGCTGCTCCACCACCTTTGCCTTTATTTCTGTCTTTCCTAAACAGCACATAGCCTTCAATACGTGTACTCCAGTCATGACTATTATTCCACCATGTTTCTGTTATCCCTATAATATCTGGTTTCACTGTAACTCTAGTTTCTCCATTTTGTTCCCTAGGCTTCCTGCATTGGTGTACGAATACCTTAATTTTTGCTGTTTGGCTTCACTCACATTCTTTACCCGATTAGCCACATACATTCTACTGCCAGTATCACCTGTTAGACTGGTATCTACACTACCCTTCCTCCTTATGTCCATTCTCCTACCCACAGCTGTATCTTTTCTTACTTCATTTTCTTCCTTCTCAGTGTTAGAATCTGGCGTGGAGATTACCTGGACATCTCCCAACCATCTTCCTCAAATTCCTAGTTTAAAGCTCTCTTAATCAGTTGTGCCAGCCTCCACCCTAGAATTCTATTTTCCTTCCTACTCAGGATAAGTCCATCCCAAGAGAACAGTCCTCTGTCCATGAATGCCTCCCAGTGGCCATACCTCCCAAAGCCCTCTTTATAGCACCACTGCCTGAGCCATCTGTTGATCATCATCATCATCATCTTGTCACACCTTTGTTGCCCTTCTCTAGGAACAGACAGAATTCCACTGAAGATCACCTGAGCCTCGATTTCCTTAAGCATCTTTCCCAGCCTGGCATAGTCTCCCTTGATACGTTCCAGCGAGAATCTAGCCGTTTCATTTGTTCCCACGTGAAGGACAACCAGTGGATTCATTCCTGCTCAGATCCTCTTCAGCTTCAGGTCCACATCCCGTATCTTAGCACCCGGCAGACAGCACACCCTTCTGTTCTCTGGATCAGCTCTGGTTACAGGCCTGTCTATCCTTCTCAGTAAGGAGTCCCCAATCACGTAGACCTGTCTTTTCCTTGTGATGGTGCAATTCTCTGGTCTATCCCCTATTCCCTCAGGCTGCAAGTCCTCTCGATTCCTGTTCTCCCTTGCAATCCTCTGCAACCCATTCTGTATCTTCTTCCCCTCTTCCTATAGAACTAGCTACTCTTCTCTTCTTCCTTGCCCTCCCACCTTCAGTGACCACCTGCTTGTGCCCCTCTTCATTTTCCAACTCCGCACACCTGTTCCTGAGCTCTGTTTCTCTTTCACTAGCCCATCTTTTCCTCTTCCTGGTTCTCTTGGTCACATGCTTCCACTGTCAATTTCCTCACCCAGCAATCTCCCCTCAGAGTTCTTTGGTCCTGCTTCCATCTGCAAGTCTGAGATTATCCTTCAGCCCCCTCATGTCTTTGCTCCATCATGTGCTCGAACCCCCTTCCAAACTAAACCAGAATTTCCACCTGCATCTCCAGTCCTCGGATCTTTTCTTCCATCAGCTCTCAGGCGGCACTTCATGCAGACAAAACTCTTTTCAGGTACCCCCTCCAGGATCATGTACATACCGCAGCTTCCAAATCCAGTCATTTTCATGATAGTTGATGTTTGCATATTTATGTTGGCATGTTCTGTCCACACCACACATGCGATCTCTTATACTACATTGAAGTATGTACAGTCATACACCGTCTTGTCTCTTACAGGTCAGCTCTTTGCAAAATTCAGTACATTGCAAAGGGCTTCCCAGTTAGTCATACAAATTAGCAGCATTTCAGTGCATGCTATAGTGTTTCAGGGTTTAATTTAAGCCACACCTGAGACAGCAAAGAACATGTAACTTAAATAAAATCTTGACAGTTGTCCTTTAAAAACAATGTTGAACAATCCCAGATTAGCACAGAATCTAAACTATACACTTATTTAAAGCTAAGACAGTTCTCAAAATAGCTTGTCTACTGACTCCATCCTTCTCAATTTTGTATTCAAATTTCATTTTAATTTAATTAACTGTTTTGAAAGCTGCTGAACATTTCAAGCAGAGCACACCTCCTTTATTGCTAACCTAATAGCCCATTTAAATCCCCATCTAACTCAGTGTCAACTTCACTAACTGGAATAGTGAAGAAACATCACCAAAAGCTCGAACAAAAAATAAGTTGTGTGGAGATTTTAAAATATTGCAGACCTCCAAATCTAGTTTTTAATCACTGTTTCTGCTCTAACTATTGATGATAGGCCAAAAGGAGCCATATCTAATAAGACAAATTCTCAGACTTTTTCAAGTGCAGATAATTTTTGTACAGAGATTGTCTTGTTTGTCATCTGCCTTTCAACTTGTGATCCCATAACAACCCCATGGCAGCCACACCTGTTGCTTACATGGACATAACAACAATTAAGTATTCCTTAAATACTTCCCTATCTTTTAATTCAGTGTAGCAGCTGGATAAACAGTAAAAAGCACCATGTGATCAACCTGTTCTTTGAAGACCAGTTTGCAAACTGGTCTTCAATCAGATGTTTATTTTTCATTATTTGTTACTTCTAGAATTTAAACTTGCATTACTCTTGGGTTTTTAGGTCTCAACTCCTGGTTCTCACAGCACAAAAGACTCTGGAGTTAGCTTACAGTATCCTGTCTCATCCTGGCATTGCCAGGGCAGGCAAATAAGGAAGAAAGACTGTGTCTCACCCACTGCAAGAGGATGCTGGGTTTATTCCCCAGTCAGGAGTGGGTTCTCCAAATCAGATTCCAATAAAGGTATGTTAGTTTGATCATACTATGTTGTTTAAATAAATAAGCAGTTTGTATTTCCCTGAGGTTCAGAGAGAATTTTCTGAGCATCAGTGACTGAATTTAAAAAAAAAGTTTTATTATGGTTGAGCTTTTTATTCAATCTGAATACTTAACATAACTGCTGATTAGGGCCTTTCTTTAGGAGATGCATAATAAATAATGTCAAGTATTAGAGGGATAGCTGTGTTAGTCTGGATCTGTAAAAGCAGCAAAGAGTTCTGTGGCACCTTATAGACTAACAGAAGTATTGGAGCATGAGCTTTTGTGGGTGAATACCCACTTCATCGGATGACATGCACCCGACGAAGTGGGTATTCACCCATAAAAGCTCATGCTCCAATACTTCTGTTAATCTATAAGGTGCCACAGAACTCTTTGCTGCTTTTACATTATTGATAATGTTGTTAACTAAAAAAGAAATTACAATTTTGGTTTTTTTTCCCCTCTAAAGATGGTGAACATGGAGAAAATAATGGAGGAGATGGTGAAATGAAAGCTCCCAGTGACTCTCCCTTTGTAGCACCTTCTGGTTCAGTTATTTATACTGTCCTTCCAGATGGTGCCCCTGTACCTCAGGGGACTGTAGTTTATGGACCTCCTCCTATACCAACCAATGGTAGACCAGTTGCTCCTGGAACAGTTATCTTTGGACCACCTCCTGCTGGAACTCAGATTGTTTATGGCCCTGTACCTGCTAACTTTTCTGTCCCTCTCATTCCTATTGGAGTGCTTCACTGCAATGTGCCTGAACATCATGACTTGGTACGTGTATGGCACAGGCCCAGCTGTATACACTTGACTCAGAATAGGTGGTAGTGGTTTTTTAGTATCTGCTGTTTGGTTTTGAAAATAAATTTGTAAAACTACAAAACTACACAAATATTATTGACTCTGCTTATAAGCCTCTCTTAACTTTTCCCTCTCAACATTTTTTTCTCTAGCTAACAGTGTTCATTATTCCATCTTACATTTCATAGATTATAGATTTGAAAAGCGTAAAAAGGTTTGACTTAAATCCATATGCTCCTGCAGAGTATCATCTTGACTTTAAGAGCGTACTGGGAGACAGTTCCTAAGGATATGTTTTTCAAGAGACTGCACAGGAATTTGCTGGGTGGTGTCTGAACGGAAGATATACAGTTGGAGTTATACAAGTGGAGGCTATATGGCCCAGCAGATAAAGGCACAGGCCTAGAAGTAATAAGATGTGACTTTTAGTCAGAACCTGCAGCTAGATCACTGTTATATCTTGGGTAAATCTCTTGATCCTCAGTGCCTCCATTTTTGCATGTGTAAAATAGGGACATTGATATTTCCTTGCTTTTCTTAAGTGTTCTGAGACCTACAGACTAAGTTTTATATAGTCCCACAGCATAGGAATACAGCAGCTCCTCTAGTTTCAAACAACATCATTAGCTTTGCCTTGGAACATATTTGTTATGGAGGATTTTGTGGAGTCAGTCTTGTTCTAACTTTGTATTTGCGTGCATTCAGGAGAAGGAAATCTCAAGACTAGAAGATACTGTGTATCATTTAAGATCTCAGAGATGTGAATATAAGTGGACAGGAGTATCTGAGCATAAACCTAAGAAAGAGATGGAAAAATTGCATCAAAACATTGAAGATCTCTTGCATGAAAGGGAAGAGCTGGAGTGTGAAGTAGCAGAGCTACGTAAGACAGCCCAGAAACGCAGTAAACGCAAGTAAGAGTAGATATTATATGTATTTAAAAGTATGCCTATTCAGATTAATAGACTTTTCAAAATCTGTTAGTAAAGATGGTTCCACTGTATTACTATGCATAACTTATGTTTCTGTAGTCTCTGTGTAAGAGTGTATACCTTTTTTGAAAGATTGGTCAGACCTTTTGCATTTGAATTTTGAATTATTTGGTTTGTTTGGCTTCTCCCCTCCCTTTCTTTTAGGGACTTCACTGAAGGACATGTTGACAGTCTTATTATAGAGCTAGAATTAGAAAAATCTCTCAAACATCACGAAGACATTGTAGATGAAATTGAATGTATAGAAAAGACTCTTCGAAAACGACGGGCAGAGCTCCGGGAGGCAGATCGACTTCTTGCGGAAGCTGAAACTGAACTTGAAAGTACCCGGGGAAAAGTAAGTTGTTCTGTATTGTATCTGTTTGGTTTAAGGAAGATATTTGTGTTTAAATGGATAGAATATTTATTTTCATGGTGCAAGGCAGATGCAGCCAAGGATGGTTAGATCTGAATCTAAAATTGTTCATTTGCTTTGATGAGAGGGAGATGTGAAGGCAAGTTCTTATTCATTATTTTAAGTATAAATGGCAACTGTCTCGGTTTCTGTGAAGAACTTAAAGCCTGGGGAAATTTTTCATTTTATGACTTAATTTTTGCACATTAATCAATCACCCCTCCCTCCTCATTACTAATAAACTTCCCTCAAACCAAGTATGCCAATTTGCCATACTTAGATATTAAGCCTTTTTATTTAAGTGACACCACCAAATGGAATTGCTGTGAATCTTGTTTCAGTAATTAAAAAAAAAAATCTATTTCTTTTCTAGACCAAAGAAACTATTCAGAAGTACAATCATGCCAAGCAACACTTGTCTCGTACTGAGACTGATGCTGAGGAGCTAGAGCGAAGAGCTCAGGAGATGGCTGTTAAGCTTGTGAAAGCAGATCATCAGTTAAGGTACATTTCATATTTCTGGTTATATTGTAATGTAGATTCATGAAATGGAAGGAACAAAAGAAGGTGTGTTTCATGTTTGAAAAATATGATGTTGCTTTTGGAGACCTAATGCTGTGATATTCTGGGAAATAATGAATGTATTTCAGGTTACTTCAGGCAGATACAAGGGATTTAGAACAGCACAAGACTAAACAAGAAGGTATCTTGAAAGAAATCAATAAAGTTGTATCAGCAAGAGATTCTGAGTTCCAGTCCTTAAGCCAGAAGATAGAAATGTTGACTGAAAGGTAAGTATTTAATTTATTTTAAACACATACGTTTAGTTCATCTAATGGCAAAGAGAAGGGACTACTTAAGTGTTCTTGAACATATTTTAACCCTAAATTTAATCATTAGTCTTCAGAAGCTGCAGGAAGATATTCAGTTTGCAGAAGGTAATGAAGATCATCATCTCCAGATTCTTAAAGAAGCAGAAAATATTCTTCAAGGCAAAAAAACTGAGCTGGAAAGATTGAAAGATCAGGTAAATTTAAAGAAAAAAAATCTGCCCACTCCATGCACTGGAAGTATAATCCATTATGTTCTGATTTTTTATTTTTTGTCAGAAGCACCTAATTTTGTAGGTTTATTTTAGTGTCAGTATCTCCTCAACATGAAGTTAATACTATTTTTAAATGGCTAGTCAATACATATTACAAATTAAATACTATATGCACGTGCTCCTAAGAATGTTCACTTATACACCAGCGCATTGATAAATGAATTTTCACACCAGCCAAAATCTTCTTGACGTATACATTACACGCCCATTCATTCTGCACTCTTATCACTTATTGTCAAGTACTTGTCAAGAAATCAGAGCTGAACAGTATATAAAAATTATCTGTAGAAATAATGTTATAATCCAAGTTTTCTTTAATCTCAAATTTGAATATATTAAAATTGAAGATATGTTCCATTTTTGTACCAAAAAAAATCTACAAAAATGTGGTGTTACTGTAATACTTAGCAGGTAGGCCTTCCATATTAGTGTGTACAGTTTTTGCAGAAAATATGCTGTAAAGACAAGCTTAATGTGACAGTTGAATATATTACTACTTCTTCTCTTCCACCTGTTGCTTCTAGTAATAACTAAGCCCCATCCCAAAAAAAACTTGTGCACATCAGTAATCTTGGTGAGCTCCATGGGACAACTCACATGCATAAAAGGTACTCATGGGCATAAATATTTGCTGGATTGGGGTTGTAGATTGCAAGCTTCTTGGGTCAGGGACTTTTTTTTTTTTATTAAACTGTGTCTCTATACTGTGCCCAGCACAATGAGGATCAGGGCTCCAACAGGTTCTGCTAGATGCTGTCACAATAAAAATAATATTTTGAAAACTTTCCAAGAAAGACACTTTCTTTAGCAATAATTTGACACCCTGGCATATTTTAATGTAGATGTGAAGGTAGTTTAGGCAGAAGATTGTTAAATTTTTTTTGTACTGTAGATAGCAGCTAACCAGCAAGAGCTGCTGCTCTTGGACCAGCTGTTGGGTCAAAAAAAAGAAGAGCTGCACCTGCTTCAAGATGGCATTGCTCAGAAGAAAGCAAACCTCAAAGAAGCTCTTCAAGAAGGGGAGATTGAAGTTACTGATAAACGACGACAAATAAAGGTAAATTTTCAAAAGTCTTTTACAGTTCTTAACTGTGTGTGTAGTTTAGTGAAAGAAAAAAAGTTTAAAATATTAAAAGTTTTCAAAAAAATTTCCCCACCCCCTAAAAAAAATTGCTGTTTTGATGGTACTAATGCATAAAGGGCCTGATCCGGATCAGTTAAAGTACAGAATTAGTCCCTTGGTTATTTTTCAGTAGTGGGTATGTTTGTTATTAAACAGAAATGTCTGGATCAGTGGTTCTCAACCTATTTACCATTGTGGGCCGCATCCACCCACCCTGTATGGCCCTGAGGATGTCATATCGGGCTGCTGCTGATGGGCTGCAAGTGGCCCACAGCGACAGGTTGAGAACCACTGGTCTGGATGAATGTAGCTAGAATTTCTGTTGCTGGAACAAATGGTTGGTGAAGAAAAATTAATCCGGCTAGTCTGTGTAAAATATCCCATAACAACAACAACAAAATAATCGGTCTTCTATCCTCAGTTTTCTGGAGGAAAATTGGTGATTCTAGGTATATACATTTCTAGTGGAAAGAGAAATCTTAGTGGCCCCGGCTGTCAGTTCTGCCCTGGTATTGTGAAATTAAAATTCAGCACCAAGACTGATATTGTAAAGCTTTCTCTTTTTAAGTTTATTTAAGGGATATTGTTAGATTTACGTAAGTCTGTAAAATCAAAATTTTACAGACTTCAAGAGCAATAGAAATGTTTTCAGTTAAAATATTTCTTCAAAGAAGATCTGCAATTACATTCTTTCATGTTTGCAACCCAAACACTGCAGCATTCTGCTAAAACATGAGCTCAAGTGAAACTGACTAGTCTGTTTTTATTATCCAAACTAAATTAAATGCAAAAAGTAAACACAGCAAGAATGGTGATCATAAAAAAATAATTCAAAGTGAATTAATCTCTCGTTAGTAATACAGCTAAGGATTTTTTTAAACATTTTAACCCTGGTATGTTGCTATAGGAAGTAAGGTCATTCCTGGAACAGCTGAATGCCCAGATAAATGAAAAAAGAACACACCTTTCCCTCATAAAGCAGGACATTGGAAAAGAAGAAGAAAATCTGCAGGGTGTACTAGGACAAATAACTACACATAAGACAGGTATGTCTCTAATGCCGTGATACATTACTTTGTACAGGCTTGGAATGTGCATTGATTTTTTTTTTTTTAAGAACACTTAAAGTTCTGCTTTTTCCTTTTCCAGCTCATATTGATTTTTAAACTGTTTCAAGTTAACATTATTATCAGACACTTGTCAAAGAAGTTGCTTAAAACACACTGCTTTACATTTCTTTTCTGGAATGAAGTCAAAATTTGAATGAAAGTTTTATTGAAAACCTGTCATGGGTTAAATATCTTTAGAAGTTTCAGAAGTGAAAGTCCTGTTTTCCCCCCTTCAATTAAGAATGGATTTTCACTAAAAGTGTGAGATGGGGCACTACCCTCAAGCACACCTCCTCCCCTTGTGGCCTTACACTTATACAGTCACAGCATCCTTCTGGCGGTTTGAATCATTTACTCAGACATGGGTTCTAAAACCAAAATTCACCACGTGCGGGATCTCATTAACTCCTTTTATAGTGCGCAAAACCCCTCTTCAAGTCCAGCACTACTTTTGACCCTGGCGCTAATAATGACAAGCATATTCTTCCAAGTTCAAGAGTCCCCAGCAATCCTCCCCGAGTTGGCTTATCATTCAAAGAGTCTCACTGGCCCAGAGCCACAAAGGGACTTAGGCATTCGAGCACTGAGCATCTAGGGAAAAAAAAAAAAAGACAGGAACTACACTGATCCACAAAGCCTGGGTTAAGCACTTAAGCTCAGTGTACAGTGACTGGGGAGAAATAAGCACCTTAGAACACAATCCACAAAAGCCAATGTGCTAGGTGGGGAGCTGCCTAAGCTAGCCAATGGAAGATGGCAACAAGAGAGATGTATCATAAGCCTCACCTTTCTTACAGGGGGCCTAAGCCTGGGCTTCAGAGAGGTGCCTATCTCTGCTTAGTGACCTATGAACAGGAACCTGTCTCCTAGAGTCAGGCGGCGTAGGCACCAAAGTAGTTCCTTGCAGGAATGATTTAGGTACTGCCTCATCCAACACAAAATGGAGGAGGGGCAGTGAGGTGAAGTGGTGGTGGTGCCAGTGCCTAGTTTATAACTATTAGCCCTGTGGTCAGAGCACTGGATTGGGATGTGGGAGACCCATATTCAATTCCCCCATCTCCATCAGAGGGGGAGAAAGTATTTGAACAGGGGTCTCCCACCAATCAGGTATGTGCTCTAACCACTCAGCTATGAAATATTTTGATGTGGGGCTCCTTCAGTCTCTCTCCTGCTGAAGCTGTTCCACTGTGGATAAATAAGGAAAGAGTGAGTGGAGCAGGGAGACTTGAACCCTGGATCTCCCACCTCCCTAACCACCACGCTACAGACTTATTCCCTCCCCCTCCCACTGTCTGGCCCAGTAACTATTCTATGAGCACACCTACTGTATCAGGCCCTGCACACAAGACTCATCCACTTATCTTCTCCAGTTTGTGAGCCACTGTGAAGCTTAGGTGGGAGACCGGCATCCAGACACCAGCCTGAGGCAGAAACATAGGCTCCAAGGGCATTTTTACTCCAAAAACTTACCTGCCAAGTCAGTTTAGGCACCTACGGAGTTTGCAGGAGTTTTTTGGTTCACAGCAGAGCCTAAAAGTGTATTTGGGGGCTTAAGTACCTTTTGTAGATTGGGACTTCTCTTCTTAAATCAGGAGTCCTCAGCTCTTCTGAAGCTGGGTTATACTTCAGAGCAGTTGTAGCCCTCAGTCAGCTTTTCTGCAGGTATTCTCTTTTTATTCACTCCTTTCACCAGGCAGCTTGGAGAGATTAGCAGGCAGTCATTGTCATCATCCCACTAGGATCTCTAAGACCTTCCCTCCTTTGGAGACCCTTGTTCAACTGATTCTGTTAGCCTTTTTTCAGGCTTGGGTGCTCATTAGTCAGCTACCTGGCAGTCAGCCAGGTGGACCAAGATGGGCTCATTCTCCATAATGAATTCCATCATAGGTAGACTAGGCCCTGACTCCCCTTTAAGGGCCAGCTACTCCGTGACAATGTGTACAGTATATTTGGAATTACATTTAAAAATCTCAATTTAAAGAACACGAATTGCAAAATTAAGCACTCAAAAATTAGAAAACTCTTGTGCATATGCATTGTAAGAGTCTTTCATTACATTGTCAAACATTGCATTTTCTCTGCTTCACTCAGTGCAGAGGAATTGTGCCCACTGATGTTTTTAGAAGTCATTCACACACTGTGAGTTCTTAAAAATTCTAAAATGGCTCCTTTAGTGAATGGGACATTCTTGGCAACAAAGTTCATTTAGGTGAATCCTGTTTTAATGCATCTTTGCAACCACAGTGTTTTAGTTTTCCTATAACTGACTTGATTTTATTTATTTATTTCAATTAGAACTGAAGCACATTCTGGAAATGTTGCAGCTTGAAAATAATGAACTGCAAGGTCTAAAACTACAACATAGCCAAAAAGTTAATGAATTAGAAAAGACTCAAGTTGCAGTACTAAAGGTAGGTGTGTGGTGCAATAGGTAACTGAACTCTGGTCTCCCAAGTCCCAGGTTCATGCTCTAACCACTTCACTGTGCTTCCTCTCAAAGAACCTCAATTAAATCTGACACAGTGCAGTAGAAAGTGCCAGTGTGCAGTTTATATTTCATGATAACTTGTAAAATCACAGGCTGTTTGCCTTTTGTGTATAGTTTAGTGACAGGAGCAGTGAGTGCTGTATATGCAGGCTGCAATGAACTCTGGGAACTTTCTGGATAAAAGGTCCTATGTAGATGTACAGAAAGATGGTGTTTGGGTTTATTTTATTTTTTTTAATATCTGCAGCTGTTACTATATTTGTGTCTTATTTCATAGGAGAAATTAGAGTTAGAGAATCTCCAGCAACTGTCCCAGCGTCAGAGAGGGGAAGTGGAGTGGCAGAGACAGCTCCTTGAGAAAGACCAGCAAGAAAAGAAGGTGCTGGCTTCTCAAATGCGGACTCTGGAAAACAGTACTGAATCTTTGAGAAAAGAAAAGCAACAACTTGAAGAAAACTGTCAGAGTTTGGACAGAGAATTGTCACAAACTAAAAAGTGGGTGAAATAAACTTTTTCAAAGATCAGTGATTGGAGAGCCTTTGTTCTCATGACTTACTGTTTACATTTATTGTCATGAACAACCTGTTCATTTTTAAAAAGGATAAATGACTATACTATCCATTACTGTGGAGATGTCTTCTCTTAATCATTCCTACCGTGGCTTGTGGCTTTGTTTAGAACTTCAGTTGAACACTTGCTACATCTGTGATACTATGGCAGTGCAGAAAGAGACAATCTGAAAGCAACATGTTCAGTCTTGAAATGGGACAGGAGATATTACGTCCCATAAAACTGCCTGCAGTAGTACAGCTATTTAAAAAAAATCCTTGCCAAATATTTTAAATAGACCAAGAATGTGTTTGTTTTTTCACATTTTACAGAAATTTAACTGCTATTGAAGATAGTAGCAAAGTTGCACTGTCTAATGTAGAGGAAATGGACTTAAATGTCAGAAAACTGCAACAGGAAATTGATCAACTAAACAGACACAAAAAATCACTAAATGAAGACATTGCCGTAATAGAGCAGCATCTTCAAGGTAAAGAAAAGTTGCGAATTTTGTTTAAGTGACAATTTATAGCTTCATATTTTTACTTAAAACCATAGTGTATGTCAATCAGTTATATAATGTAGCATGCTAAGTGATATATCATGGTTTAAATTACAGTTTTCTATTAGACTCATTCTTTAACTATTATAAGAAGTTCTTTCTCTGTGCATAACTAACACACACACAGTGTGTGGGGTTATGTCATGGATTGTCAGTTTAGATTGTTTTCTTTTCTTTTCCCAAACATGTTTTGTTTTCTGTAGAAAAAAAGGAAGATCTGGATACACTGACGGGTGAACTGAGTGACTCCAGGCAACAACTTCAGCTGGTAGAACAGGTTAGCTTTGCTTAAAGATTGAATATATGCTTAATCATAAACTAAAAACTACATTACAACAACGCAAACACTGAAGCATAAACCAAGGGATGATTTTTCATAATCCCACAGTTTCATATTTTTTTCATCTATGTATTGTAATACAGCCATTTTCTGGATCTGTGCAGATTAGGGTGACCAGATGTCCCAATTTTTGGGTCTTTTTCTTATATAGGCTTCTATCACTCCCCACGCTGTCTTGATTTTTCACACTTGCTGTCTGGTCACACTAGTGCATATCAGCTCAAGGGTGCGGGCTTTATAGATTGTTTAGATATTTTAGACTTCCATCATGAGGAAAAAATCCTAAATGAGCTCGAGTCACTTGGAGCACAATACCATTTTAACTAGCTTCCAAGATTTTTTTTTGTTCTTGTTGTGAACACATGGAAGGAAGGGTGACCTGTGACAATGTTCATGTCCAAAGTATAAATTTCACAGTTTAAGATATGTCCTCTTCTAACTCTGCAGAAATTTTCCCAATCCTGCAGTCCTCAACAGCTAATTTTGGACATCGGCAATAAGGTAACATAAGGTTGGCAGAATATGGCCCAGTGAGAGGACTGTTTTGTGTAGGATGCTTAGAGAATATATTTTGAGCCACTATTCACGATTTTATATTTGACCTATAATGCAGGATCTGAAAAATACCACAAGGCATCAGGATGAGTTGCTTAGAGAGCAGGCAACCCTAAAAGGAGACATCAGTGAATGTTTAAAAAAGTATAAGGATTGCCAAGAGAGACAGAAAAGGAAGGAGAACCAACTGCAGCAGCTTCAGAGAGAAATAGGAGAGAGGGAACTGGAACTAGCCAAACAAGAAATGGTATGAGACTCAGATTCTCTCTCTCTCTTGTCTTTGCATGACTGGTAGAGACACAGCTTCTATGCTTCTAAAATTATTTTGGCAAAAAGGGCATAGGTGTGAGTTTGCAATTTAATATAATACTTCTATCTAAATGTTTTTTCTTATTTCATTTGGAGAGAAATAGCAATAAAACATGAGATTTGACGTTCTGGAACAGAAACTTTTATACTACAAAACAATAGCAATCCATTAATAATAAGAGCGAGCCAGATTCTCCCCTGTGGCATAACCACTTTGTGCTGAAATGCAGCACAAAGCTTTCTTAAAGCAATAGGAGGATTGTCCCAGTGTAAGGGAATCTTTTTGCAGAAGAAGGTTGGTACATGGTATCTATTCCACCTCACACCTACCCTTCTGGCTGCAGATGTAGATGGTATTTCAAGGGAAAATGGATAATTGCTGAGGTTTCTCTGCACGCTTTTATCCTCAGCTGCTGATAGTTAGCAGAACTTAAAGCAGCTCTTAAGCTGTTCTGACCTTCACCAGGGACTTAAGCAAGCATATTGCTGATTTAGGATTGTGGGAGCATAAAGGCTGGATAAACAGACACAATCAAAAATTGAGTTTCAACAAATTTTAAAATTTTAAAAATAAACCAGGAAAAATGTTAATGAAATTTACCCTTTCACATTTTGACCAGCTATAAAGCTACTTGGAATTTGATACATTTTGAAAAATCAGGTTTTTTTAATTGTGATTTTTTTTCTTTTGACATCAGTTCTATTCAATGCCATATTTTACATCCCTCTCCCACATCACATTGCTATGTGAGCTCATCAGCTGCAGATGAAGATCTGGACCTCTGTGTGTGCTACAATAATAGTAGATAACTAGAACTAATTTCTCATATTAGTTATTTTTTTCCATGTGTACAAGCCACAATCTTATTGAAATAAATCATCATACTTAACAGTTGTGTTTCATGGACAGCAGTTTTGCATCTGAGAGAATGCTATTAGTGTTGGTCTGATGAGTCAACAGTTAGCTTACTGCAGTGCTGTCACACATTGATATTGGCAGTGGCTGGATGCATCTGAGAGACTCAACATCTATAGAAGAGAACTCTGAGCACCAGTGTCATGTACAAACATCCAGCTTAGTATCTAGCCTAATGAGCAGTAGTACAGTTTGGGGGAAAACTAAACTCTTGTTAAAAATTTTATGTAAAAAGAAAACAAACATACCATTTCATGGGAAATTTTGAAATTAAAAAATAGAAAAAAGGTGTTCTGACTCCCCCCCGGGTCATCTTTTTCTAATAGAATCTATAATGATGGTATTTGTTATTGAGCTGATACTACCCAACTGTCTCAACAAAAGTTAATACTTGACATCCTGTCTTTGTAGATTCTTCAGCACCTCAAGGCAGAAATTGTGTGTGAAGAAAAAAAATTAGAAGAGTACACAGCTAAATTGAAAGATCAGAAACAACTCTTGGAACAGGAGCTGACAGACCAACAAAGTAAATTTGAGCAGGCAATAGCTAAAGTAAGATTGGCAGAAGAAAAGGTTGAGAAACTGGAGAAGGAGGAGACCTGGTATACAGCACTGGAAGAAACAGTGAGAAGAACCAGTAAGATACTTCTTACGTGCATATAACTATGATATATGAGGGCTGATCCAAACCCCATTGAAGTGAATGAGAGTCTTTCTACTGACTTTGCTGGGCTTTGGATCAGGCCACTGAAGCGGATTCTTAATAAATATTGATTGAGCTTCCCTACTTGGGAATGGAGAGTTCCCAGGTTGATTTCGCTAGACCCAGTTGTTTTACTGTTTGTTTAGACCAGTGTTCATGAAAATGGGAAAAATTGCATGGTAGTAATTTTCATAGGATTTGATCTTGACAGCATGAATATAACAGAAGGAAAAAGCAATTCCTGCTCTGTTCTGTTAACCAGCAAGACGAGTGTGAAGAACTGTAAAATGAAATCGAATTGAAAAAGAAATGTCATGATCTCTTAAGGGGACTTGGTAATAATTGGAGAATAATCTTTAGATACAACTTCAACCACTGAAGACCAATGGAATTTCATTTCAGTGCTCTCTTGCACTTTTTTAGTGGCAAGAGTTTGAGGTTTTTTTAAGATAAAACAGAAGTTATTATTTTCAGTCTTGCTCAGTTTCTCCACCGTAAAAGAAGCAGTTAGCACAGCAGTATGGAGAAGTTGCAGGTCCCTGAAAACTGAAGAAACTATGAGTTTTGTGTATAGAAACTTTAAATTAAATTAAGGAACAGGAGTACTTGTGGCACCTTAGAGACTAACACATTTATTTGAGCCTAAGCTTTTGTGGGCTACAGGCCACTTCATCAGATGCATAGAATGGAACATATAGTAAGGAGATATATATACACACACACACACACACACACACACACCCCCCCCATGAAAAGGTGGAAGTTGCCATACCAACTGTAAGAGGCTAATTAAGATGAGCTATTAGCAGGAGGAAAAAAAAACTTTTGTAGTGATAATCAGGATGGCCCAGTCAACAAGTATATTGACAAGGTGTGAGGATATTTAATACAGGAAATAGATTCAATATGTGTAATGACTCTGAAACCTTTAAACTAGGGACTTCTAGAGCTTTTGTTGCATGTTACCCCACCTCCCCCGATGATTCTGCAATTAGTGCCATACACCCAGTGTGAGTGGATACATTGACTTTCTGCTGATTAAAGTGGTTTTTTTTTTGTATTTTATTTAATTCCAGGACATCAGCTCTCAGAAAGAGAAACACAGTTACAAGAAAAAAACCAAGAGATTTCATCCCTCCAGAAAGAACTGGAACTCTCAAAGGCAGAGTTAAACCATGTCCAAGATCAGATCCTGTCAGAGAGGAAGAAAGCAGAAAAGCAAATCACAGCTCTGAAGGAAGCAATCAAAACGCAAAGGACCCAGCTTGAGAGAGCACTTAATGTATGTTTTCATTGTGTTGCTATACAAATAACAATTTTAATTACTTGGCATTTTTCTTTAGAGAGAAAAATCCTGTATGTCCTTTCGAGCCTACAGGATACAATTCAGGCAATCAGCTCAGAAGTCAGCCACCCACACTCTGCTGTTCCTACGATGCCATGCAAACACTCTTAGCTGATCCCATTTAGAGTGTACTAACTGTTCAGAACAACACTATTTTAAGTCAGATAAATGGGTTTATATTGACATGTATGGGTTTTTCTTAAATGAGTTTGTCCATAGGGGAACAAAGTAACATTTCAGCAATTTTCACATTTATCTCTTAGGAAAAAGAGCATGAAAACAGTTTTTTGCAGAAAGAAATGGCATCAGTAGAACGAGTGGCACATGATAATCATGAACGAGCAAAACGCCTGATTAAGGAGCTGGGTGAGATCCAACAGGATTATTTGGATCTCAAGTCACAGGTATAGTCTAGTACCTAACCATAATTCCATGTTTTTCAATGGGAAGTTTTTGCATGGAAATTATGTATCTTCTAAACAAGTTCGTTTTCAGTCTGTTCACTTCTGTTATTAGCATGAATAAATGCATTTAAAATGTCCAAACAGCTCAATCTATTGAGGGCTTAATACTGCAGTCCTTACTTATGCAAAACTTGCATTGAATCATGGACTACAGGATTAGGCACTAATTGTCTCAAGAATCAGTGTTTTTGGAAATTAAATTGATGTGATTTTTGTGAACCTGCTTTTATTTATTATGTGCACATCAATGGAAATCCTAGTATCTCTGTCTTTCAGTCAGGCTAGCACTAGTAACGTTATCAAGCACGTGTTTATTGGTTTAGTTAAAACCTCTAACGCATTAAAGATTAAATAGAGCCATCTGTTGGAAGGAAACTATTCAGTGAAATGCTTATTGCATACCTGAAATGGAGTATGCTCTTGAGGGCCAGCTTCAATTACTGATGCATGGCTAGGTTTTAGAGTATAACCATGAAATTACTTTACAACTCTGGAAAAAACTGAAGCCTCAAACTCTGTCATGTCATGTATTTTAATAATTCCCATTAAATACATGCTTTTTTTTTTTAGGATGTAATTTTCACAATCTCTGTAGAACTTTGTCCGTTTCTAAAGAATGATTGCAGTTTTCAGGTCATAGATACTGTCTCTTTTGTACTTCAGATTTGAAATGTGTGCAGTAATCTCACAAAAATGCAGTCTCCCTCTTATTATGCTTAGTTTACCTTAAGCTGTAACATTCAGCCAGTAAAATTGCTGTATTGGTTGAACTATCCTAGTCCACTAATTTTAACTTGAGAGTGCTTCAGAGAGGAATGCTATCAGTACCTATACAGCAATTCAAGAGGACCGACAGAAGATAGGAAACGAAATGTTCTTGTTTTAATGTTGCCAATCTGCACTTCAAGGGAACTTCAAAAGTAGTTTACAGCTATGACAAAAGTTCCCTTCTGTTTTGAATTACAAATGCCTCATACACACATCAGGATAAAACTTCTTAGCTTGGTCTTACAACCCAAATTCTGAATTGTTTAGAAAGCCACTACTGTTCATTTTTAACAGCAGTAATGAGAGCAATCTACAACCATGTATAACTGTTCAATTAAAATGTTTGTTTTAGAAGTAGGCGTGGGTTGTTAATGCAAAAAGACCATAGGCTGGTGCTTTAACTTTTTAAGAATTTGATAGCAACATTTTGAGATTTCATCCCTCTTTAGAGCATAAATCTGTCTTTGTACTGCTATTTAGATTAAAACTCAGGAAGATTTGGAAAAGAGACAAAAGGAGATAAAGGATGCAGTGAAGATGCTAAAATTGGTGGTGAAAGATGAAATGAGAACTGGCCTTAAAGATGTAAGCCTATCTTCTCCAGAGCTGTTGGATGATCTGGAAGCTGTTTTTGAAGCAAAAGAATGTCTAGAGTGTGAATTAGAAAACTTAAGAGAGAACTTTCCATTTGAAGAGAAGAGGGATTTGTCCAAAATCCACTTAATGGTAAAATTACTTTTAAAGACACTTTATAAATACAATCAAAACACTGCATCAATCTATACCAGGGTTAAATGTGGCCCTATTTGTTTAAATTGAACCCTTGATTGTGTATTTTATGTACTTCATTTCAATCTCAGATGCATAACTGGATACTTCTAATAACCTCTCTCTCTCTCATTAAAACTGGATTGCTTAGTTGAGCTAAACTAAATTTTTCTGGTACATCTTTTTGGTTACTAATAATCAACTCAATCCTGCATTCCTTACACACCACACACACGCACACACACCCCCAAACTCCACTGATTTCAATGGAAGACTTGACTTGCATGTGAAAGGAATGGAAGATTGGTCCTACTACATATTTATGTTTGTGGTCTATGTATAGATTTTTCTTTTTTAAACAGATTTAGAACCTTGTGTTTTGGCTGTTGACAGTGATTCTTTTTTCTCAAGGATGAACAGTGGCGTGGAGAAGCACTCAGAGAAAAGCTGCATCACCATGAAGATCGGCTCAAGGTTGTATCTCACACACTATATATAATGCATTTATTTATTAAGTCTAGCAGGGCTCCTTTGTAAGAATTCTTGAGTCTTTTTTCCTTTTGGTTCTTGAACCATAATTTTATACATTTTAAACAACCATACAATACTTTTTGCAATATCAAAGATCTTTCCATTGGGATGAAAAGGAAGAAGAGGAAGGCACTGTATATTTTCAATGTAAATTAATAATTTTTTGCGCAAAGTTCATGGTATTTAAACATGCTTCCCTTAACACTACTTTTCCAGAAAGGCTTTTTTATGTGAATGTTGTCGTAATTCTTTAACTTACACAGTGCACTACATTACCAGTGTGATGGCCTGTAATGCAAGTCTAGCTACAATCACAAATGGAACCAGAATTTGGTTAGCACACATCTGCTGCTGTTCTTTGAGTAATGTTTTATGATGATAGACAATACCATACAAATATTGCTTTCCTGAATGGTCAGGACAGGTAAAAGATTATTAGAAGAGAATAGGCAAAACAGGTTCCATCATATTATGTTATTTTTTTTAATAGTCTGACCTCCACTATCAATTAAAACCTGGAAATGAAGCAGAAATTGGATGTAAAGGAAATAATGTAGTTGTTCTGTTTTACTAAGGCTCAACTTCGACAATGCATGTCCAAGCAAGTGGAAGTATTAATGAAAGGAAAACGGCAAACGGAGGGCACCCTGCATAGCTTAAAGAGACAAGTCGATGCACTAGATGAACTGGTTAGCAGCACTGCTACAGATTCACTCTTTCTGTCCCAAAGCTCATCAGGGCTAATGTCCTCCCTTAACGATGATCTTAATGTTACACAGAACCAGGTAACACTTTAGAGCATTTTACAATACCACATTTTCAAATCATTGTGGTCTATTAACTCTGATGGCCACCTGCCGTAGCCAGATACACTAATGCACTTAGCGTTTTCACAGCCATAGTCTTACGCTGCTGTAGAATTGTCCTGGAAAGTTTAATACAAATGACAGTGTTTTGAAACACATGCATGCAAAAGTGGTAGTTGCTCCATGTACTCTTCCGTAACTCCTTTTGATTTGTCCCAACTCTGAAATGGCTGAGTCTGAAACTGAATTTGTTTTAACTCACTTTACTGTTTCTTGGACTTAATATTAAAAGCAATTTGTATATAACAGGAACTGGGGAGCTCTTAAAGGAATACCAACTTAAAAGTTTCTGCCTGAACATTTCCTACCTATATTGGTTACAAGTAAACTCAAGATAATTGTAGCCAAAACACTAGATGGGGAGGAATCTGTTTTGTTTTCCAATTCATGCACTTTGTGCATCATCAGTTTTTCCCCTTTCCCTATATAGAAGAAGACACGAATGTGACTCCAAATCCACAAAAATTGGCAATAGTAACTGAAACAGCTTTTAACTTTTTAAAAAGTTACTAGATAGAGGGACACCGTTAGCTTAACCTCTGCATGCCGGTTTTACAAAGTTTAGGAAGTTTGTACCATTGCAATACAAGATTCCAAACCTGCATGACAAACAGTGACAACCAATTGTACCCCCTGTGAAGTAGGCAAATATCCAGTCTTCCATTTTACAGATGAGGAAGCAAAGACACAGTTTACATTATCTACTCAAGGTCAAATTAAGTCATGTCTGAAATCAGTAGTAAAAACATCTCTGCCATTTCTCTTTGGTACCTAAATCTATAACATCAGAGTGCCCCCTCAGGGAAGTTACATCTGTTTCTTTTGTAACTAGGGACTACCTACCTTTTATATATACACTTCCTGGTTCTTAGCCTAAATGCAAAGATGGCCCTCTAAACTGACATAAGAATAGCAACATGAGGAATAGTCTGTGGGGAAGAATTTGCCTGTCAAGAGATGTGGATCTATTTTCTGACCACTGACTAAAATCAGTGTCCTATTATGAGGAGGATGTGCGGGGGGTGGCAGCTTAAACTTTATGTATTTATAACCTTCATGCTAAATTCCGCTGTCTGTATGTATGGGACTCCTACTTGTGGAAAAATGCTTACATGTAAGTCTGACATTTTGTTTAAGACAAACCAACCTTTGGAGGTGAGGTTACCATAAAACTTGAAGTTTATATCCCAGAGTAAATGGGTATTTCAGAGATTAATTTGAATTTGCTCACTACATGCATTACCTTTCACACACAGTTTCTCAAATGGTTTCTCTTTTTTCTAGGTTGCTCTGACAGGAGTTGTCAGATCTCCTGACAGGAGGCCAGCAGGTATTTCATCTCAATCTCAACGATTCCACCAATATCATACACAAGAAATAATCCCACTAAACCATGGAGGTAAGAGCCAGCTGTTACATTAAGTCACATAGATCCATATAGACAAAGTTAAACAGAGCTTCTCTTTGAAGACCTGTATGTAGCAGGGCATAGCATATACTGCATCTTCTCAGAACAAAGTTAGGTAGCTAATAGTGCTTACTACTATACTGATACATGCTACCATTTCTTGATTCCACAGAATAGGTGCTTTATGGACCTAAAACAGGCTTCCCAAGGAAATAATCTCCACCTTTGTTTTAAATTCATCTCCCATTTAAAATGGTTTTGGCTCATGTTTGGTGAAAATACTCCTGCCTTTTGTGTGGGAGCACCCCATAACCCTCCAGTTTAACAGGTTATACATTTCTGCAGGAAGCAGAGAGGATTGTACTCTGCATTATGGATGTCACTTTTCACAGGGGCATTTTATCGTTAAGCTTGCCAACAGTTCAATCTGGCAGTGGCTAGGGTCTAGCTGTAAACCTGTGTACTCTGTTTTCAAGAGAACTTCAGCAGTAGGTTCTACACTGCCAAAAATTCTGGCTTATAATGAATGCAGATCCTTCATGTTCATGGTGCTAGTTTAGTGAGGTGCTTTGATTTGAGCCACTCTTCACTCAGTGAGGAGCTATCACTTCATGCAATAGTCTCTAATTAGGGTGACCAGACAGCAAGTGTGAAAAATTGGGACTGGGCGTGGAGGGTAATAGGAGCCTAGATAAGAAAAAGACCCCAAAATCAGGACATCTGGTCACCCTAGTCTCTAACGGACTGCTCCACTGGAGATATACAAAGAATTGTTTTACAATAAATTCATGCTGCCCAGTTTTTTCTATACAGTGAAGCTGGAAACGTGTACATGAAGAACAACATAATACACAAGGGCATTTAAAAAAGGCTGGCAGGATGTGATCCAATGGCTGTCCTGGCTATCTTTGCTCTTAGAGCACAAGAGAACATCTTGCATCTAGAACAAAATATCTTGCCAGTGTTCTAGCAGAATCACTAACTTTCTCCAAACTTTTTTCTTTGTAGTAGAAGAATGCTGACATTTAGCAATGCTAACAGTTCTATGGCTGGGAATGACACTCTTTCTAGCCCCTGGTCCAAATATACAACCTGAAGACTGCTACCTCATTAACTTACAAGTGTGGATAACCAGACACACCATACAGCCAATTGTCAAGGCAGTATGGTCCACCATTCCTGAATATTTGTTCCATGTAAATACTGGCTGTAAGTCTGTCAGTACTCTAAAGTTGTGTATGGTACTGTAACGTAAGTTACTTATGCAAGAGATAATGGTAATATTTATTATGTTAAAGCCTGGTGTTAATGTGAGAGATGAACTTTTTATTCTGGGGCACAAAGGTTCCAATAATTATCTCAAATCTTTAACATTTAATTTAAAAGCCACCACCACAAATTTGAATTTCTGTGGTATGACATATCTGGTAATAGTTATAGTTTCTTCCTCTGCTGTCAAACAAATGCCATTATTCCTCTGTCTTTATGCACCATGACTTTAAATGGAATATTTCTTACACAAAATAAAGTTTGATTTTAAGATGTTACATGTACCTTACTTTCCCTTGTTTTTCCATGCATTTGGTATTTAACTTTTCATAAAGAGATCATAGCATAGCTGTAGTAAGACCTGTACCAAACAAACAGTCACTTCAATACCAGCACTGTGAAAGGTTGCTATTAAGGCAGTGTTTAGGGCTACAGGCCCCAAACTCCTTTCACCTCAGAGATTTGGTACAGAAAGAAAAGCACAAATAAAACTAGGATTGTGCAGCTCTGGTGTATTAAATTCCAAGGATACTATGCAATACATATGGATAAAAACAGAATATGCACTTTCACTTAAGTATAACTGTTACTGGCTGTTAACTAGGCATTCAGTTAATAACTTCATTTTCTGGCAGTGCTCATGAGTAGCTTCTCAAGCTGAAGTACATGACTGCTCCTACTATTGACTTTGGAAGATGCAAGTGGCCCACCTTAAATCTCACTCTAACTTGTTAAACATTCATAAGATGAATGAACTCGCTTCAAGGTACCATTTTATGACTCGATCACATGAAATAATGTACAACTCTAAGGTGCTCTTAACTAAGCAATAAGGAAAGTAGAAGCAGCAAGTACTGCTTTATAAAGTGAACATATAGAAATCTTTTTACCAACACAAATGCTTTTATAGGCACTAGTCCTAGGTCATGCTCCTAAGAGTTTACAGAGCAAGCCAACATGACTAAATCCACTAGGTGTTTAAGACCTGCTTTCAAGCTTTATAGTGCAGCTAGATAGTATGTGTAGTGAACAAATCCTACTCAATGAACTAAAGATTTTTTTTAAATTGCTGTACAATCAGCACTTAAGTGTTACTGACCAGATTCATTTCACCTTCAAGCACATTTTGTCACATCAATGACTTATTACAGAGGTGAGTGTTCTCTACTCCAAGTATTTGGATCTACTTAGAGGTGTAAAATTGTTTGCCTTCATGTTTAACTTAAAGGGAAAAACCCACTTGCTTGATGAAGGCTTCAAGTGGTTCTTGCACTTCCAAGCAGTTGAAAATTAGCTAGTGCCCAGCCACCACCTGTGGCATACTACACCACAGCACAACAGTTAAAGGCAGAGGGCCCTTCTTCGCTAGCAGTTAGAGGTACTGAGAAATGCAAGTTTAGGTAATTCTGAATAAAGTTCTCTGAGATGAGATCCATGTGTGAAGTCAGTTTCTGTCTGACTACTGAGATTATAAGAGTGCAAAGCAAGAAATGTAGTAAAGCATCACTTACGTAAATCAAGCCGTGTCAGAAGCAGCAAGATGGATAGGTAAAGTATTTTAATTTCAGATTCTAAAAGTCCATGGGATGACTGAACCAACTCGTGAAAGTTTCAAATAAGGCAGTCCACTATAATTTATCTAGATACAGGTACTTTATTTACAAATATTTAGATTAATAGCATAGTTACACCAAAAGAGTACAGCAGTCCAAACAAGTCCTTTCTGGTCACAGACACAATGAGACCTACTGTAACCTACTTTGGGAATAAGGGCATTGCACCTCAACAAGCTGTAGTCATTAGAATGCTGTTTACTTCACCCAAATTTTGTTTCATCAGCAGGTCATGGTCCCTGGGCAACCCCTATGCAGTGCAACTTTGTTTTAGCAAAATGCATCAGCCATAAATTTTTAACATTATACCAATCTACTTTAATAATCTTAGGTTTAAAAAAAAAAGACTAACCAGACAAAAACAAGGGACAGTGCACAAGTCACCCAAATCCTATTGTCTGCACATTTCAGTTTTGGCTTTTATTTAACATTGACTGTACAATACTCTGGTACCACTGTTTGCTTACAAGTCTGAACATTGGATAGTTTCTCTTAGTGTCTGTAGAGAGGGATTTTAAGACTACTTTGTATTTTAAACACTGCAGTTTGACTAAATATTGAATGAATGGTAGGTACAAACGCATGTTCTATCTTTCTTAGCCACTTATTCTTTCCCCCTGCCACCTCTAAATCAAATCTGAAGTTTCAGAAATGAAAATCAGAATTCACATGAAGCATGGTACTGTGTGTAGATTTAAATAAACTGGCCTAACCAAATAGAAAATATCACATGTACTTTTACAAGGTCTGCATATGTCTGAGTACGATTTTATAAAGAGTACTTTCAACATGTGTAATTTCATGAAGGCAGTATTCTAAATGCTTTTAGTAAGAGGGGACCCAATTGTTTAAAAAAGTTTCACTGTAGTGTAAATAAAAATGCAGAAGTAGTTAAAAATCCCTAGAGAGTTCTGACTGCCCAGTTCAGAATCAGACCACTCCAAAAAAAAGGTATAAAAGCATAAAATGTGTAATAGAACCAGCCATTCTATACAGTGCAAGGCAGGAAATTAAGCCCAATGCAAAATGCGTACAGAAAGAGAAAAAGCAGGTTAGCACACTGATTGCACAAAAAACAGGGTTAATAAAGAGGCATCGATATACCACAGTGCAAAGATGGAACAGAGACTGATATTCCACTAGTGTTAATATTGTTGCATTGGGAGTCAAGTTCCCAGCACAATGCCCACTGCTGACACCAAGGAGTTACGCCTATGTTAGTGAACTGCAGTTACATCTATTTTTGTACTAAATGGGGCAATGTGGTCACATAGATCATACTGTACAAACTGATATTTTCTCATATACTGTTCTAATGCCAGTAATCAATTTATTTTCTTCATTAAAATCATATACACAATGTATTTAACTGTTAGCTCCATTCCTTCAAATTTTATACATATTTACGTTCTGTTAACAAATGTAAAGGATAAAATGGCAAAAAATGATGTAAAGCCACTGAGCACAAGAAGAGAGAGAGTGGACTGTTTTCCCTGTTTTAGACTAAGACAGAAGCAAGCAGTATACTCCTGCAACAAGTTATCCCACCAACATACACACCCGCCACAGGGAATTCCTCCAACAAAAGCACACTGTTATAGAGCCCACTTTCTACCATCAAGTTATTTCACAGCAAATAAACATCAGTTACTATGGACAGATTTAGAACAGTTACAGATGGGGAAGGAAGGCTGAAGAACCATAAAATTAAACCGTACAAGAAAAGGCCCTGCAAAAATGTAAAATCATGAGTCCAGCATCAGTGCTCAGTTTAAATCATGTATTGGTGACACTATCACAAGGACAACTGGAAAAAAAAATCTAGATTTACCATGCAGGAGAGGTTTTATTACTCTACTTGCCTTTGATAACCTGATTACATCTAAAGTTGTTTAGCAGTTTAGTACTGTGTTAAACTGTTGTCTCGGAGTTTAATTAAACCCAGTAAGATGTACAGAAGACAATGAAGCAGTCAAAAGTACTGCTTCCAACAGAGGTGAAAGGTCAAAAATGGAGCCATGGAAGAGAGGTCACTAGCAGCCACAGCCTTCTCTCTGGGGCTGGGGTTCACTGGTTAGTCGACCCCCCTGTGGAGCTGAAGGTTTGTGTTGTACACCTGACTCTGCAGCATTCAGATCCAGGCTTCCATCTTGGATATTCTGGTAGATTTTCTTGGCAGCCTCCAGGAATGCATCTTCAACATTCTCTCCTCTTCAAAAGAAGCAGCAAAATTAATTCAAGTTTTGCACTACATTACATTCTAGACTGAATGAGAAGTCATGAACGTGCTTGGCCTACCATCCACCTCTTTCAGTCACTAGCAATTGTGCATTGATTAGATGTTCTGTAAGAATGGCTAAAAAGACACACAAAGCTGGGTACAGTCCAATGTTCCCCACCTGAAGCAGCTATCCCCTCAAAAGATTTTGAAAAAGTAAACTGCTTAATGACGTCTTTTACAGATTACCTGGCACCGGGGACAGTTTTCAGATGCTATATCCAGCTTTAGGGGGAAAGAATCAAATCTGTCAGTTCACCCTTGACGTAGATTAGCCATTAGTACTTTTGGATTTCAAATACATCACTTTTAAAATAGGCTACACAACAGAGATGGGCTTTTTTCCCCTCCCAAGCATTTTCATATAATGGTTTTGACGGTTATAATAAAAGGCACAATAATGAGGATCTGTGGTAGTAACTTGCATCAACTGTTCTATTAGTTTCTGTAACTCTTTCTAAGTTAGGGTTTATTTAGGTCATCTACCATAGCACCTTTACAGCTATCCTGTTGCATAGCACTGATCTTTGTGAGTTAGTACTGAGCTAGTAGCGATACCAGCAGCTACAGATGGGCAAAGAACTGTAGTTCTGGTTTGGAGGATTGAGATTTCAGAATTTGTTCTCATTCTAGTTTGAAAGAAAAAAATTTCAAAATTCTCAGCAAAACAGAATTATTTGTTCTTTGCCCAGTTCTACCAGCAGACCTGGCACTGGAGCAGCGTGCCCGATCGCCTACACTGGAGCAGGGGTCCCTGATAGCCCAGGTTGCCATGCTGTGAGTCTGAAGCTGTTCTCCCCAGCAGGCAGGATTTCCAGCTGAATTCTGTCAAAACAGACAAGAGTCACAAAACTTTACAATTCTAACAAATCAGCAAGTTGCAATGAACTAATTTGTTTGTTTAAGTTTTCCAACCAGCTCCATTAGCAACTGCTAGACAAGTTTTACCAGTGTACACACAGCATAGCATAAAGCCCTTATTATCTGTACAGTGACATGCTATTAGTAAAGCCTCTCAATTAAAAAAAATCCCAAACGATACTTGTTAGTGCAGCAAGGTGCTATGGTAGGCCTGGTTTCTATTAACAGTGTTGCGAGACTTGCCAAGCCATTTAGGCTTACTGCAGTGTGAGAACACAAATATATAGGTCAACTGGATCTCATAATTCTTATCAAAATAAATTGTAGAAATCACAGAAATGTAGAACTGGACCTTGCTAAGTTATCTAGTTCAGTCCCCTGCACTGAGAGAAGATTAAGTATTATCTAGACCACCCCTGACAGGTGACTAACCTGTTCTTAAAAGCCTTCAATAAAAGGAGCATCCACAACCTCCTTAGGTAATTTGTTCCAGAGCTTAACTACCCTGCCAGTTAAGAAGTTTTTCTTAACATCTAACCTAAATCTCCCTTGCTACAATTTAAGCCCACAGCTTCTTGTCCTGTCCTCTGCGGCTAAGGGGAACAATTTGTCACCCTCCCATTTTGGGGAGGTCAAAAGGAAATGCCCTACAGCAGCTTCTGGAATTGCTGCACCACAATCCAGCAATAGCACCTGTCACGCAGCTACATAGCCTTCTACAGATGCAAGCACCCTGAACATTCCATACAGGAGGTTTCACACTTCAAGTCTGAACTCTGCCCACCACAGAACTAGCAGGGTCATTAAAACGAGGAAGCTGCACAATCTATTAGACCAGCATAATTTAAATTTTACAGTCAGCTTGCAGCTTAAAGCACACACAAGAAAGTGCTCCATTTTATCAGTGAGACTGATGGAGGAAGTGTTGCGTGAGCTCTCAAGTGACATTAGTTTAGTAGTTTCAGTTTCCAATTGAGGTGGGGTTGGTTTTTTGTTGTTGTTGTTTTTTTTTTTTAAGTGTCAGCCCATCACAACTCAGCAACTATTTGCTTGGAAGATTGCCCAAAAGTGGAGTAACAAGATGGCTGCTGCAAGTTAAGGTCAAGATGAAGCAAAAATGCTAGGCATACTCTATTCCCCAATCTCCTGATGATATTTTTACTACAATCTAACCTGAGAAATCAAGTTCACCTTCAGCTACAAAACCACAGACTAAGTCCTTCTATGAAAACATACTAAATTTAAGACTGTCTTTATGGGAAATGTGGTCTTTTTGCTTAAAGAGATAGTAGGCCTACCACTTACGTTTTTGCACTTGCTTCAAGGAACAACAACCCTATTTAGAAATAAAATTGAAATGGTTAGGATACATGACATACTTCAAGAGAACCATATTGTAGTCACTGAAGTTTGAATCCTGAGATAAAACACGTGAGGGCCCACTGAAATTTCATGCTAAATACCACTTTGGAAGTATTTAAGGTTCTTTATTTAAGGTTCTTTTTTTAAGTAGGACATCAATATGCAAATTGCACTCCTAGTTCTAAGCTAGGCCAAGTTCTACTTTGCCTCAAATAGTCTAAAGTTTTATATACAGCTAAGTTACTTTGAAAAGTGTGCTCTAAACAGCTTCCAGTTACTAATGCAGAAGGTTCACTTTAAAACCTCTAACCTCACTGAAACGTAACAGCACAAAAGCAAACACACCATTTTCTTCCGCAAATTGTTTGGCTTCTTCATATGTAACATCTCTCTGTGCTTCCAGATCTGCTTTATTTCCTATGAGGATTATCACCTGGTTCGGAACAGAAAAACGTTAGCCTGAAAAACAGTTCAACTGCCTTTTTACCCCCACCCCAAACCAATTTACTATTAAACTAAGGCATGAAATTAGAATAACGGCAGCTCCTCACACAAACCCTGCCCATGATAAATGGGAGAATGCCAAAGCACTCACAGGGTATCTCTGGGCACATCTTCACTGGCAGCACTTTTAACACGGCTTGCGTAGTCGCAGCACAGCACTGGGAGAGACCTCTCCCAGCGCTCTTGAAAAAACCCACCTCCATGAGGGGAATAGCTCCCAGAGCTAGTGCACTGTCTACACTGGCATTTTACAGTGCTGAAACTAGCAGCGCTCAGGGGGGTGTTTTTTCACACCCCTGAGCAAGAACGTTGCAGTGCTGTCAAGTGCCAGTGTAGACAAGCCCTAAGATAGCCAGCTAAGGGGTAGGAAGCTCACCTCCTCCTCCCCGCCCCCACCAGGGAAAGGGAAGTGGATACAACCTCCCATATCAGAGGGTCTGCAGATGTCCAGGACCTCCACAAGCTTTCAAACAGCAATGCTATCGCTGTCCGTCCCTAAACTCCAAGTGTTCCCTCCCCCTAAAAACAGGCAGACCCATTCATCTGATCGACAAGACTCTGTAAAAGTGAAGACACTGCCCAAAAGTTTAAGCGACAGGTCACCCATGCACAGTCCCTTACTCTAGCAAGTAGGGCAGACTAGGGATAGTATCTCATTTCTCTAGCAACATCTCCACCATGAAGACAGGAATGATAGGAACTCCAGATGCCACATTCAACTCTTCTCCACTATAGGATTCCAATGGCCTGAGGGCTTGCGAAAGATACAGGTTTATTCTAAAACGTGATTATGTCAAAGCAGTCCTCTCTCATATCTACCTCGTGTGTATTCAGAGTCATCAGCTGATTTGACTTGAATGCTCATTAAAAAAACCCAAAAAAACCCACAAACATTGCAGAGGCAAAACAAGAGTAGGAAAGGGATTGTCCTGCGATCAGAAATGCACTAACTGAAAGAACAAGGCTTTACTCTCAGAGTCAGACAAATACGAAGTCTTAGGTCTTGTCTACACTACTAGCAGGATTGACAGGCAGTGATCAATCGGGGGGGGGGGGGAGGGGAGACAAGGAGGGTTGGGTGTCGATTTATCATGTCTAGTATAGACACAATAAATCAACCGCCGATCACTCTAGCATCGACTTTGGCACTCTACCTCAGTGAGAAGCACCTAGGGAAAAATCGACAGGAGAGCATCTCCCGTCAACACACCGCAGTGAAGACACCGTGTCAAGTAGTTCTAAGTATGTCAACTTCCACTAAGTTATTCACGCAGGTGAAGTTGCATAACTTAGATCACCCCTCACTAGTGCAAACCAACCCTTACAAAGCATTTTAAATAGCGAGAGACATAAGATTAGAACCACACTACAGGAGCTGGGAAAGCTTTCTGGCCTCCAAGGAGGAGCAAAGACCACCCTGGGAGAAAGACATTGGGTAGTTCCTTTGGATAAGATTTAAACTCATGTTCAAATTTTGAGAACAATGTAAGTTTTTACTAAGTAAAGGACAAGTTAAACTTTCAGTTTAAAAGCAACAAGTTGGGGTGAGAAAAGGGGCAGAAGACAGTCAAATGTATGTTCAATATTAAGGTCTAAAACTAGGAATAGAAAAACCTGGAATGAACTCTCAGTATGCCATATAGCAAGGACAGCACATTGCAAGCATATTTAAAAGATTACTACTATGTATCAAGGAAATACATTTCAGTTTCAACCTTGGATTTCTTGCTCTGGGACAAGAAGTGTTATAAAAACATAAAAAGCAGTGCAACTTACAGTATTCGGATTGGTGAGGTTCCTTGCATCTGTCAACCAGCTGCTTAAATGGTTATATGTGCTTCTTCTGTGAAGAGCCAAGTGAGGAGAATTTAACTATAGTATGTAGTCACTCTCAATAGTACCACTTTTCAGAATTTTAGTGTTTAAAATAGATTTGTCCCAGCGATGAAGTTCTATTCTGAATTCAGAACAGAACTTAGCCTGTTCTCCTGGGGTGGCTGAGTTGTTTAGCTACTTCACAGATGCAGTATTACTGCTTTCCATGAGGGTAACATGTTAAGACACACAGTGTTGTATAAAACTCAAAGGATTTCCTATCTAATACTCGTAAAGAATACTGCACTGCAGAATACTGCTTAGGTAACACTGCATAAAAGGAGATCTTTAAGTAATAACTATTTTCAGCAAAATAGGGTGCATACAGAAGTGTGCATGAGATGCAGAGAGAAAGCATAGGCTGGCAGAAAACCTGAACACTAAGCAACACACTTAAGGACGTGCCTTCAACTGTGCCCCAAACCGTATGAGGATTTATATGGTGCTTAGAGAATGTTCTTAGCTTAGAAACCAGACAATACCTTCAGGTTGCTTTTTTTCCTAAGCCATCAAGTCTCACTGATCATTCTGTATTTGGATGGGTGAGATTCTGTGGCCTGCATTGCGCAAGAGGTCAGACTAGATGATCATAATGGTCCCTTCTGACCTTAAAGTCTGTTCCTTTAAAAAACTGATTATATATTTACTGTTATCTGACTGTATACTCTTCAGCAGATCAATAGCTGAGCTTGCTCAAATGAAGGGAATTTGAACTGAGAAAGTGGGCAAGGGAATATCTTATATTGGACCAACTTCCGTTGGTGAACAAGCTTTAAAGCTACACAGAGCTCTCCAAGTCTGGGAAAGGTACTCCCAGCAGCAACACTAAACCCAAGGTGCAACAGATTGTTTAGCATAAGTAATTAGCACATATTCTAAGAGTCCATTCAAGGTGAAGTGGCTCATTAAAACCTTCCCCCCCACACAGGACGGGGGGGGAGGGGGGAATTAAATGGGTTACAGATTGTTATAATAAGCCATAAATTCAGTGTCTGCTAGACACTAAAAATCATGGACTGAAAAGAAAAAGTTATGAATTTAAGCTCCCAGTCTCATCTTTTGAAAGTGTTGTGCAGGCTTCCTTTGAGAATGAGGGCTGACAGGTCAGAGAGAGTGACTGCTTTGTGAAAAGTGTTCATCCACAGGTGATATGGTGTTGTGGTATTATTTTCCTGTGAGTTAATTCAATAGCACAGTGATTGTCTACTTTCACCCACATAGTTATTAGGGCATTTAGTGCACTGAATGTAGTGTACCACGTTGTAATAGGCAGGCATGGGATCCATGGATCTTGAAAGGTGTGGTGGTGGTGGTGTGGGGGGAAGAAATTGTTATCATTGTAGCAGTACAGATATGTCTGCAGGTTCTGCATCTTTTCTAGCAGGGTCTGGTGCCACTTTGAGTTATGTCCTGGTCTGTGGGGAATCTGGATTGCAAGTGGAATCAAAGCCATGAAATGACAATGACCTCCTCTGAGGGAACCTAACTGGTATATGCCTGCATCCCTGCAGGGAATAAGCAGATTTTTATATGCTTTGCTCCTTATTTTGGAAAGAACTCACAAGTTCTTCTTACCCTGTGAATAGCCTATATACCATTTCATAAAGAATGACGACAGTAAGAAAACATCTTGCATTCCCATAGCTCCTTTTAGAGGCTATCAGATGCCTGCTGAGTATCCTCTAAATCATTTCTACAGGGCAATGCAACTTAGTTTCAAAATCAGCTTCTCCATACATTGTATAATTTTATTCATGGTTATAAAACTCACCATCCATTTCTTCATGGATAACGAGGAAAAAAAAACTAATGTTTTAGTTCTCTAAATACATACAAATAAGGGATGTGTAGAAAGGTATCAAATAGGTGCCTCAACACCACCACCACCTAGTGAAGCACAGAGTACAGGACATTCGTTCATCTGTGACAGGACTGTGAATATTCAGTTGTGTTTCCATACACTGAATCTAATATGCTGATAAGATGTATATGGATGGTATACCTACATGCAAGTCAATTACAGATTATACACCAAAAAGAAACATAGTTGTAGTTGGCAATGTAATTTGTGACCATTAGTTAAGACCCTGAAGATATTTAGTTTTACTCTGACAAACAAACAATTTCAGTGACAGGGAAGATACTACATATTCCAAAAAAAACACCAAGTCTCTGCTATAAAAAATGACTACCTTGAGTATGAGTGCATACAAGCAGCTAGCTACTCACTATTTATTGTATTCCTCCCTTTCCGGGAAAGGTAGGCCACCTCTGTTTGAAAGACTACAGATAAATGGGAGAGTTCAAGAACAGGCCAGAAGCTTTTTAAACAGATCTACGTAACAGAATGCCATACCCCAGAATTCCACTGTATACGATCCCCGGGGGAGACAACTTGAGTCTGGGAATGTTCCCGTATCCCCCATCATGAAGATCATGATGGGGGGAGTAGGGGGAGAAAATAAGACACTTAAGTTCCATACCCTGAAATCTTAAATACAGAGAACCACCTTTTAGATAAGATAGTTTAAATAAATTGGCAGAATGCAGTAACACAACGATGCCTGAAGGGGGAGAATCAATCATGGAAGTTTCCAAGGAGAAGCTTATTTATGCAGGACTTTGGGATTCTGGTTAATAAATGTGAAACTTCAAAGTCAATTTGAAAGTAAACTACCAGTGCTACACACTTTTTAAAAAGGGGTTTGTAGAATGGAGGGAAATAAAGGGGAGGTTGCATAAGAAAGGGTGGGAAAAATCCACTATCCAGATACCTGACTAGTTTAGAAAACCAAAAGGACTGAGACCCAGAGAAATTTGTCACGTACAATGTAGTGACATTGTAAAGCAGTGTGCCAAACAGGCTTGGAAATAAATTGGTAGTCATACCACGTTCTATTTTAGCTATAACTACAGTTGACAAAAATCAGACAGACACACAGAGACAGAATCTCTTACCTAGTAATATCATAGACCATGAGAGCTCCTGCTGCTCCTCTGTAGTAGCTTCGTGTTACAGCCCTAAATCGCTCTTGTCCTGCTGTGTCCCAGATCTGCAGTTTAATTTTTTGGCCACTAACTTCAATTATTCTTGTACCAAATTCGACCCCAATTGTGTGGGGACAGTCAGCCATAACTGTCAAAGAAAGATAAATCAGAGGTTCACATTTTTCTACTAGAAGTCATCTCCCTCTTCCAGATGGATATTTTAGTAATGCCATCTTTCATATTGAAAGAAAAAAAAAATCTAATCTAGATCAACCAGCTTTCTAATAGTAAATTGTTTTTAATTTAAGCAGCATTGAATTATTGGTTATTTCTTGAAAACGAGCGTTTTAATGCACTGCTAAGCATTTAAGAATGGTCAATTCATAAAAAAAATCAGAAAATTCCTGAAGGAAGTTGCAAAAGTACGCATAATTGATGTGTTTGGCACTACAGCTGAGTAACTGAGTCAGTTTAGATTGCTGCAGAACCAACCCTTGTGGAAACAACTTTAACTTGAAGGCTTAGAAACACTAACCATGACTTGAAATAAATTCAATGAAGTTTTTTATAAATTTCCAACAAATGGTTAAAAACCCTGCACACGACCATAGGAGTGATCATGCTGGATCACACGACAGATCCATCCAGTTTAGTAAGACATTTTGAAGACTTGCCTGTAACTGATGTTTGAGGAACGTTTAGAAGACAGATCTAGGATAACCTGTTAATGGGAAATTCTTCCTCCCAATCCCTACCAGAGATCAGCTTATGCCCTGTCTTTTGCTCAAATTTAAGGTCTATTGCTTCAAGTTTATAGAACTTGAGGAATTACAAACACTTAAAGCATTCTCTCAGATAATATTTGATGGTCTCTTCAGAAGTCAGGCCACATGCAAGTGATTGCTTGCTATTTCCACTGTGAATTGGCTAATCAGAAGGTAAGTCACTTTCAGAACCCTAGTTCTCACCACACAAGCACATTTTGAAGCTGTGTAACTACTTTGCAAGCCCAAGGACATGGAAACTAAGCTACATTATCCACTATAGGTAAACTGCATGGAAAGGATAAGACGGAATTAAGAGCCACAGTAAACTTTCAACACTGAAGAAACAAAACTAGCAAAGCCTCAGAACTGGGAAGCAACGCTTGAGTCAATGTTTATAGAATCATAGATTATTAGGGTTGGAAGGGACATCAGGAGATCTAGTCCAACCCCCTGCTCAAAGCAGGACCAATCCCCAACTAAATCCCCAAATGGCCCCCTCAAGGATTGAACTCACAATCCTGGGTTTAGCAGGCCAATGCTCAAACCACAGATGAGAAAAAGGACACTGCAGTTATAAAACAAACAGTGATATATATACTCCTTAAGGAGCATGTATCATGCAGATGCAGTAGCTGTGACTCATGACAATCAAGCTATAAAATTAACTCCAGTGTTACTTAAACCTGCAGGAGGCTGCCTTTGATTTTTAGTCGTTATATCCCACTTTGAATGTCAAAAGTACTAACTCCCCTCAAAATGAACTTTTGCATTCCAACAGAGGCTCTACTCTCACCGAATACCAATGCAAAAAGGTGTAGGAGTATTTTTTAAAGTGGGGTTTGTGATAGTGTTTAGTAGCACACTATCAGAAGCCAACATGTAACAGGACCTTTCCCAGCACCATGCCTGTTACAGATATATCCTATGGGAATGCCATAGCCTTTATTTCACAGAAATCACTCTCCAGACATGTGGACAGACAAATGATCTGATGGGCAGCAGATTATGCTAAATAACTATTTGCTTCTATCTTCATCATTCTGACTATGATTAGTCTATGTATTTGCAATGGGTGAAGCACCAGAAGGAACTCATGCATGCTGGAAAATAGCTTTCAGAACTACGGAAGCAGGAAAGAGGGAGGAAGCATACCATCAGTGAAAACAGAGGCTCCAAATGAAGATACTCACATTTCTTTTCTGTGAATTGGTGAAGCAAGCAGGACTTTCCTACACCCATGTCCCCTGTTACAGAAAACAATGTTACTCTACTGGTAACAATGGCTTCAATTTAAAAACATCTGACAAAGTTTACATTGAAAACACAAGTGCCTTGCTGGAGCATGCTCTGCTATGCCTGTATGCGCAAGATGATGTTTCATAGCGCACCTGGTGACAGTACTTTTCCCTATAGCTTTGTTCACAGGCATAGGGTAGTAGAGGCATCCAAGGAATAAACAAGAAGGAAAGGACTTCAGGTTACAGCGATATTACTATTTGAGGTCTGCAAAGTCATACAGAAAGCTGACCCATTAGGCACTAAGTGGGAGAGAGACCAAGATTATTTGCAACTTTCAGAAGGGCAACAGAAATTTTAAAATTCCATACCGACAGACATTAGAGCAGAGACCTTTAATTATAAACATTTTACACCAGAAGGTAGGCATCTCCCAGTAGCTGAGAAAGTGTGAGGCAGCTGCTACACAGTCATCTTAGTCCTGTATTAGGCTTCAGCACAATCATGGCAGTGCACTTCAGGTAATACAGAACTAAACAATAAATTGTTTGTCTGTTCTCTTTAAGACAATCAAAGATCTCATAGCAACCTTGATCTGCACACCTTTAAGGCAAAGCTGCCCCCAGATTCATCAACACAAAACCCTTTAGAGTTAAATAATCAACACAGTGAGCCCAATCCTACTGTGAACCATCAAAAGACAAAACAGGGAAGGAAGATGCATGAGGAGATCATCTAATCCAATGGTTCTCAAACTCTTGTACTGGTGACCCCTTTCACACAGCAAGGCTCTGAGTGAGACCCCCCTTATGAATTAACACACACACACACACACACACACACACACACACGAGAAGATTACCTCTTGTTCCCCATGTCTACCAAGGACAGAACAAAAAGTTAATAGATAACTGTCCTCTAGCAAGCTATTTGAAGACTTCAGTCCCTCCTCAGCCTTCTCTTCTAGACTAAAGATGACCAATTCTCTCTTTTCTTTGAAGGTCATATTTTCCAAGTCTCTTCTTTTCATTCCTCTCTTCTAGACTGTCTCCAATTTGTTCACAGCTTTCGTAAAAGTGTAATGCCCAAGCACTGGACACAAGTATCCAACCTGAGGCCTCACAGCGCAGAGTAAAGCAGAACAATTACATTCTGTGTCTGAGGGTACATCTACACTACGGGATAATTCCGATTTTACATAAACCAGTTTTATGAAACAGATTGTATAAGGTCGAGTGCATGCGGCCACAATAAGCACATTAATTCGGTGGTGTGCGTCCATGGTGCGAGGCTAGGGTCGATTTCTGGAGCGTTGCACTGTGGGTAGCTATTCCGTAGCTATCCCATAGTTCCCGCAGTCTCCCCCGCCCCTTAGAATTCTGGGTTGAGAGACCAGTGGCTGATGGGGCAAAAATCATTGTCGCGGGTGGTTCTGGGTAAATGCCAGTCATTCCTTCCTCCGGGAAAGCAACAGCAGACAATCATTTCGTGCCCTTTTTCCCTGGATTGCCCTGGCAGACGCCCTAGCACGGCAACCATGGAGCCCGTTCAGCTTTTTTTAATACAGTCACCGTATGTGTACTGGATGCCGCGGACAGAGACGATACTCTAGCGCTACACAGAAGCATTCATTTGCTTTTGCATGACAGCAGAGACGGTTACCAGTCGTTCTGTACCATCTGCTGCCAGTGTAATTTGGCAATGAGATGACGGTTATCTGTCCTTCTGTGCTGTCTGCTGCTATCATGGGTGCCCCTGGCTGAGATCGGCCGGGGGCGCAAAAGCAAAACTGGGAATGACTGAGTCAATCCCTCCTTTATGCTTTCTAAAAATAGAGTCAGTCCTGCCTAGAATATGGGGCAAGTGTACTAGAGAACCAGTGTATCAGAGAGCACAGCTGCTCCGTGTCAGATCCCGCAGAAATGATGAGCTACATGCCATTCACAGGGGGTGCCCCTCCAACAACCCCACCCATTGCTTCCCTCCTCCCCCAACCTTCCTGGGCTACCGTGGCAGTGTCCCCCCCATTTGTGTCATGACGTTATAAAGAATGCAGGAATAAGAAATAGTGACTTGTTAGTGAGATAAAATGAGGGGGAGGCAGCCTCCCAGTGCTATGACAGTCCAGGCAGGACATTAAGTGGTGCGGGAGAGAGGAGCCCAGCATACCGCTGCTATGATAGTCCAGGCAGGACAGAATCTTTACTTTACACAGGAAAGGGAGGGGGCTGATGGAGCTCAGACCCCAGTGGCTATGAGGAGGACGGTTACCAGTCGTTCTGTACCATCTACTGGGAATGACCGAGAATCATTCCTATTTTCACCCAGGCGCCCCCGGCCAGCCTCACCAGAAGCCAGCCAGGAGCACTCATGGGGTTGATAACAAGGACGCTTACCAGTCCTACTGCACCGTCTGCCACCGGGCAGGGGAGAGGAGCGGATACTGCTCTTCACTGCTGCAGCATCGCGTCTACCAGCAGCATTCAGTAGACATAGGGTGACACTGAAAGAAGTCAAGAAATGATTTCTTTCCCTTTTCTTTCACGGGGGGGAGGGGAGTAAATTGACGAGCTATTCCCTGAACCACGCTGGACAATGTGTTTGAACCTACAGGCACTGGGAGCTCAGCCAAGAATGCAAATACTTTTCGGAGACTGCTGGGGACTGTGAGATAGCTGGAGTCCTCAGTACACCCTCCCTCCCTCCCTGAGCATCCATTTGAGTCTCTGGCTTCCCGTTACGCTTATCACGCAGCACTGTGTACCCTGTAGATTTTTTTTTTCAAATGCTTTGGCATTTCGTCTTCTGTAACAGAGCTTTGACAGAACCGATTTTTTTCCCCATACAGCGATCAGATTCAGTATTTCCCGTACGGTCCATGCTGGAGCTCTTTTTGGATTTGGGACTGCATTGCCACTCGTGCTGATCAGAGCTCCACGCTGGGCAAACAGGAAATGAAAATCAAAATTTTGGGGGGCTTTTCCTGTTTAACTGGCCAGTGCATCCGAGTTCAGACTGCTGTCCAGAGCGGTCACAGTGGTGCATTGTGGGATACCGCCCGGAGGCCAATACCGTCAATTTGTGGCCACACTAACCCTAATCCGATATGGTAATACCAATTTTAGCGCTACTCCTCTCGTCGGGGAGGAGTACAGAAACCGATTTAAAGAGCCCTTTATATCGATATAAAGGGCCTCGTAGTGTGGACGGGTACAGCATTAAATCCGTTTAACGCTGCTAAAATCGGTTTAAACGCGTAGTGTAGACCAAGCCTCACTAAAGCTCCAGCATGAGATTTGCCTTTTTCACAACTACATCATGTTGCTGATTCATATTTATGTTCCACTGTAACTCCCAGATCCTCTTATACAGTACTGCTGCCTACAATGGGGAAAACTGGTTATTTTGTGTATTTGACTTTCTTCTTCTCAAGTGTAGTGCTTCACAATTGTCATTACTGAATTTCATTTCCAGTTCAGACCAAATTTTCCAATTTATCAAGATCATTCTGAATTCTAATTCTGTCCTCCAGTGTGCTTGCAACTCCCCCAGTGTGGTGGTATCTGCAACTTTTATAAGCCTACTCTCCATCATCCAAGTTGTTAATGAAATTGAATAGTACTGGATCAGAGACAATCTTGCAGTACCCCATGGATATGTCCATCCAGTCTGACAGCAAACCATTGGTAACTATTCTGAATATAGTCTTTCAACCAGTTGTTCACCTGCTTCATGGTCATTCCGTTTCCCTAGCTTACTTATAATTTTAAATGCAACAGTAGAGATAACCCACAATACTCCACACATCTCTTGTAGGGTCAAGATAAGTTTACTACAAGTACCTTAATTTTGACACTATGCAATCATGTCCTCAAGCAGCTGGCCCCAGTAACTATGCAGCGTAATCTCTCAGTTAAGTTTTTTATAAATGAAAAGAAACAAAAGTTTGTTTTCGGTGCTGTAGGTTCCAAGTTCAACTGACAAACATGAAGATTTCCCTCCCCGCCGCCCCCCCTCCACACCATAATTGTGGCTCTTTTATGCAGCTGCAGCAGCAAAAAGTATCAGAAGAGCCACTTAGCCAAGGAAAGATTTCCCCAGCATAGTCATTGTCATACCAGTCTTAAACAGAATGTTGTAGGCTTTGGCAGAAGGGGTATAATTAGGGTGAGCAGACCCTCCAGAGCTGCCCAAATTGCACCAACGACTGCACCAGGTCACCAGACTTTGAGAGAATGAAGGAGGCTTAAAGCCACTGTAGCCTCTTTCCCCTAAGTTGCACTGCATGCATTCGTACCCACGGTAATTTGTATGTTCACATTTTTTTTTTTTTTTAAATAAATACAAGAGCTAAGGTTGCAGTTTTAAGACAGGGACATTTAAGAGCAGCAGCGTATTTTAGAGAGGGTTACAGAAATCATTACTCTGATTTAACCATACACTTGCATATGTTTGCCTGTACAATCCTGGAACTAGGCCACTCAGTGGTATCTAGCAGTACAAAGTACCTCACATGTATTTTTAAAACACTACCTATGAAACTTTTTTGTAAGTGTGAACAGGAAATCTCCCACTGAGGGTACATAAGAAACAACTGAATTGAATTTAGTCGGATTGTGACTGCAAACTAGTTTTTAATTTGGTTTTGTTGTTTTGTTTAATTGGAACTCTAAATACAGAGTGCACAAAAGCTTTCTCCCAGGCTGAGATGAACACTAATTTCCTAATAAAGACAAGTACAGGCTGCATTAAAGATAACAGCCCAAATTCTGAATTTTTCATCTAAAAGTGGAGATACCCCTTTGTGCCTCCCAAATTCTGGGCTGTCTGTAGATTCATGGTTGGCAATACAAGTTAAAGCAGTTGTGGGAGCTGATTCCCAGCATCTTTCCACATCCACCCAGGATGGCTTTCAAAAAAAGGATTTAAGACGACCCAACATTTTAATTTTATTTAAATTAAATACTTCCCCCACCTCCTTTATATTTAAAAATTTAAAGTTATGACAACCTATATTAAGTCCTAATCTTACTATGATCTATTAAAATCATTTCAATAAAAAACAAAACAAACAATCTTAAAGCAGTACACAATTGCTGCCAAAGCTTTAAAGAAAAAGTCAGACTACTGAACTGGTAGAAGTCACTGGCCAAGAATCCAGAGCCAGAGTCTGCTGAAGTGCTAAACCAACTTTCTGACAGCAATAGCCTCTTCTGCAGGTGCAGAGAGGATGTTTTCTTCATTTCTGTCTATTCAACTATTTCAGTTTTAAGTTGAGAAACCAACTGGAGTTGAAAAAGCAGGAAAGCTTGTTTTCTCTCTTCCCATCTATGAATAAAAATGAGGTGTGAGGATGAGATTTACTAGTTATAAAATCCTGAAGGACATAGTTACCAGAAACATTCAATTCACTATTTTTGTTTAATAAAAATCAGCTTTAAAATGTAAAAATGTGTTTTAACAAGAAAAATGTTCAGTATCCAGCATATAAGAATTTAATAAAAACAGTTTTAAAATGTCTGTATTTAACTGAATTCCAATTTTCACCAAATGCAGCACTAGTCAAAAATTAATCAAATAAAAATGTATCATTTGAGTTTCTAAATGAGTAAAAACTAAGCATCTGAGAAGTTTTATACTACATCTGTATACTTATAAGCAATTATCTTCCTGGTCAGCAAGAATATCACCAAATTATGCCAACCATTGAGAATCAAACTCTCTATAGGGAAACTGATGGTAGAGATGCAAAACAAGATTTAAAAATCCATTTAAATCAGCAAGGAAGAAACTGATTTAATTCATGATTAAAATTGGTGATTTAAGTCCATTCTACACTTCAGCCACCTACACATGGTGGAAGGGGGAAAAAAAAAAGCAAGAGATCTGGCTACCTTCAAGCCCTTTACACTGTGGAAGTGTATACTGGAGATCAAGAATAGCCAAAAATGGAGGCTACAGTCACCCTCTGAGATTGACAAACATTTCAGTATTGTAAGATTACACCAGAATATAGCCCCACCCTGCTAAGGGAATGAATACTGAACTTGCACTCACTCCCTGCTCATAAACCTGTCTTCCCTTGGAAGACAGTGTGTCAAGCATAGTGCTTTCTGCTGAGACATACCTGGTAAGCGGTGCTCAGAAAGAAAAGGTAGGTGGATTTCAGTAAATAGCACATACTTACTACTCTAACTTTGACACACAATACTCCGTAGATGAAGTTTTGTGGGGCTGGAGAAAAAAAAGGAACGATAGGAGATGCAAGGTGAAGTGTACCTAATGAAGAACATTGCTCTAGATGCACACTTAACAGAAAGTTATCCTTTCAGTAAGAACTCACCCAGAGTTCAGATACACTTTAGAATATCTGTAAGCAAGCATCCATGTATATACATATGTATTTATCCCAACATCTGCTTTTAAAGTAAAAACATTTTTCAAGTTCATACTTACCAATAATGATGTACTTAAAGATGTAGGAGTAGTTGTAAGGTGCAGTTGCCATTGTGGCACTATAAAAAGAAAAGAAATAAAATAGATCAGCAACACAGATTAACCATCTAAAACCACTAATTTAGATATATCCCTTCTCCCTGAAGAGTATAAAATGAGCTATCTTTTTATTTCAATCTCAGGTTTCTACTGTATTTCCATGCAGCCAACAGATTGACATATTCAAGTACTCAGAACACAAGACATCCAGTAATGGCCCTTTCGTGAAGCATTTTCTGCACTAGGGACCTTCCATGAACAAATTCTCACCAGTAAAAGTACTAGTCTAGCTTCTCTATAGAGAAGGCTCAAGTAGCTTCTGACACCAGTGGAAGTGTATAAAACAATACACTATAACAGGGTAGGCAATCTATGGCATGTGTGCCGAAGGAGACACATGACCTGATTTTCAGCGGCACTCACGCTGCCCGAGTCCTGGCCATCAGTCTGGGGAGCTCTGCATTTTAATTTTAAATGAAGCTTCTTAAACATTTTAAAAACCTTATTTACTTTACATAACTAAACTATTGTTGTATATTATAGACTTTAGAAAGAGATATTCTAAAACTTGTTAAAATGTATTATTAGCATGCAAAACCTTAAATTAGAGTGAATAAATGAAGACTCGACACACCACTTCTGAAAGGTTGCCGACCCCTGCACTATATCATCAGATTCTTTAGTGCAGGTGGTTTGACAGAAAATAGAACATTCCAACTTCCACATTTGTCGAGAAGTCTCAGTTTGACAATACAATGCTAGTTATGATTTAAAAACACCTTTTCTGGAATCAAAGAAAGTCCCAAAGGCTTTTCTAAAAAAAGTGCACTTTAACACTTGAATCAAAGCCATAAACACCATTTTGCCATCACAAATAACTTAAATTACAGTATACCATGGAATGCTCTCTTTGTAAACACTACAGATTTGCATATTTTAAGTCAGCTAACTTAGATCACTCTAGTTTATAGAGAAGGCTACTTCAGGCCCCATGCTCTGTTGAGTAAGAAGTCTAGACTTCCTACACCCAGGCACTGAGAGACTTAAGCCACAAGTCAGATGTTCAGGAAACTAGTCAATAATTGTTGCTTTGTCAGCCAGACAGCAGTGAACAAGCTTCAGTAATTTGACTACTTTTACATGATTAAGTTTCTTATATGAACTGACTTTATATCAACCTATTAAAAATGTTGACTTAAACTTTACTATAAATGGTATACTAAGAAAGATAAGGTGATTTATTCCGGGAAGTCTAAATACATAGAAGTAAGGAATACTAAGTTCTGTCTAGCCTGACAAACCAAGTCATTTCCATTATTTACCTTTAATTTATGCAATTTTTGGATCCAAACAATTTCAGATACCTGCTTAAAAACTGGAACTATAGTTCTTGTGAGTTTAACATTTACGTATGACTCCTCTGCCTCAATGAAGACTCTTTTTACTACTTCAAAGTACAGCTATGTCTGAGTCTAGTCCTGCTCAGATGTTTCCTTGGAAGCCTTGTCCCTTCGCTAATTCCCTTGGTGGCACTTCTCATGCATCTAATTTCCTACCCGCCCCAGCCACCAGTTTAAAATGAGGATAGTGCTGCTCACCCACATGATTAAGTGTCAAGTATTCTCATTAGTTCAACATCTTCCGTACTCACTCTCTTTTCCTACCCCCGGCATGTCAGATAACCACCAGTTACATAGAGGTGCTCCCCTTTATAAGGGATTTGGCTCTCTAGCCCAATTAAGTCAAATTACAATTTTGTGCAACTTCACCTCAAGAGACAGCACAAGTGTGTTTATATACAAAAAGAATCAGTCAAGTAAAATCAATGGGGAACACTACAGAAGTGCTGACAGTTCAATGGCATTTTGATATATACACATACACAAAAAACATTTCTTCTTACTCACCTATAAAGGAAACTAATCCAAACCAATGACCACTCAAGGCAAGGAAAAAGCTTGAGTTGACTAAACTATAACAGGAACTGCATACAGTGAATCCAAAAAGATGGTGTGGACAATAGTTTAGAGCACAGCAGGAAGGACAGAAGGAAGAGACTTCAGCAGGAACTTTTTATTTTCTTTTTTTTTGGGGGGTGGGGGGGGGAGAGCAGTGCAGAGATTAGTTTAAAATCTTAATGTGTGCCAGACAAGACCTGGCAGTACCAGTGACTTCCCCCTTCCCCAGCTGTTTTATTCAGAGGAAGCTCCCCTTTCCACTCTGTCCACCCAGACACCACTTCTCTACCTCTCTCAGGTCTCTTGAATTAGGCAATTTCCACTCCATGTACCCCAAGCAGCTAAGCAAATCATCTAAAACAGGGGTTCGAGACCCCTCAGGGGGTTGCGAGGTTATAACGTGGGGGGGGGCAAGCTGTCAACCTCCACCCCATATCCCACTTTGCCTCCAGCATTTATAATAGTGTTAAATATATATTTAAAAAGTCTTTTTAATTTATCGGGGGGAGGGGGTGTCACACTCAGAGGCTTGCTATGTGAAGGGAGTTACCAGTACAAAAGTTTGAGAGCCACTGATCTAAAACATCGTAAGTTAAATTCTATTAGGCCTAAACTAAGCCTAGATAGTCCAAAGGAATTTTTGACAAAGACTTATTCTGGTAATGTAATAGCAAAGTAAGTTTCCACCATGAGATGCTCCTCAGTAGCTCAGCACACCTTTGATACTATTGGGGGGTGAGGAATGGGAACTGGAGAGGAAATGGTCAGGACAATAGCTTTCTTCCCCTTCCACCCCAGACTATTGTGGGATCTTTAGTTCCCCCTCTAGAGACTGTATGAAAGCAATGCAAGACAGTAGTTTTGCAAGGACAATACTTCTTGCTGCTGTACTCGGTAGAGGAGCAATTGTGGAGTCAAACTTCAGGATTGAGCTTTCTCCTTCCACATAAAAGGCTCAAGTTCTTTCAAGCTTACACCACCAGTTACTGGATGTGCAGTGATACTTCTTGCTATATTCCTGAAGATCTTCATCATATTTAGAAATAAAGATTACTTCAATGTCAGATGAATGTTAATACTCCAAGTACATAAAGAGTTCAATGTCAGTGCAGCTTTTACAGTGTGGACACACCCGGATGCTGTAGATTTTCTGACTGCATCTTCCAGGTTTTATATGCTGGAAAGGAAGCAGAATGATTCCCAAAGAGCAAGACCATTCAGTGTCAGAAAAATATTAAACAGGTTTGCTGAACTAACAAAATCAGAATAAACTTAAGTTTGGCTCCTGCTTTTTCTCCCATATATATAGGGACAATATAAAGAATTCTTTATCAGCCTAGACACATCTATATTGGGAGTTAGGTCGACCTAACTACAGCACTCAGGGCATGAAATTTCACAGCTCTGAGCAACTTCACTAGGTTGATCTAATTTAAGTGTAGATCAGGCCTCAGGCTTTTGCCAGCATAGTGATGTCAATTTGGGGTGCAACTCCCTGTCTATACTTCTAACAGCCATAACCATGTCACCAAAATGATTAAAAATTTCAACTAGACCAAAGGAAGATTTAAAAACTAGAAGGAGTTACAACTTTGATTGTGTGGAGCATTCATCAAGAGTAGATATTTCAGAAACAAAGCCTAAATCAAATATTTCTTGAATGATCAAAATATTCCTTAAGATTTTTAAAATTCAGTTTTAATAAGTTAATGCACATAAAAGCATTTCCTCAATCTACAGTTGCTATATCACTTCAAAAAAAATTCTATGAAGCCACAAAACTTTCAGATGCATACTGTGAATCATTATTTTAAACAAATCAGTAACACTACAAGTGTCTAATCAATACTGAAATAGTACACTACATAAAGTAGCTAAAGAATTGCCATTCCAATTAACAGTATCTCAATTGCAAATTCAGAAGTAAGTTCAAGATCTTAATGACCACTCAAGAGCCTAGAAGATCAAGTCAAGTTCAGTTAACCATTTCCAGATGTCTGAAAGTGTTTGGGTCCAATACAGGTAAGTCCAATTTGAAATTAGCATCTAATTTGTTGATGAGTTATATAGTTAGTTTTATATAACTAAAAGTTAGATCACTACTCAGAACATAAAAGAATACCCTACTAGGCCACTATCTTATCTCCAGCAGTGGACTATCAGATACTCCAAAAGCTGTAAAAATCCTTATCCATACATCTGACGAAGTGGGTATTCACCCATGAAAGCTCATGCTCCAATACGTCTGTTAGTTTATAACATGCCACAGGACTCTTTGTGCTTATAATGAATGTTGATAGAACATGCTAGGGGAAATCTTAACCCCAAGTAATTAAGCTACTTTAAGTACATCAAGAGATTTGTCAGGCCATAAGTTTTATCCTAATATGATTAACTACTAGTATCAATCATGATGTCTAATCCTTTATTCCTACTACACTCTTTGCCAACCAACATAAAGACAGCATTCCATTGATTAGTTTTCTTTTATCATGTGTTATACCTCATGTCCCGTTTAATTAGTACGCCTCTACCCCGATATAACACAAATTTGGATATAATGGGGTAAAGCCGCACCCGGGGGGGAGGGGAGGGCTGCACACTCCAGTGGATCAAAGCATGTTGAATGTAATGCAGTTTCACCTATAATGCGGTGAAATTCCTCCCCCCCCCCCCAACAGCATTATATCAGGGTAGAGGTATACTACTCTTTTTAATGCCATTCAAAAGACTTTCTGCACCTCTAGTCATTTTCATTGCCATTCCCAGGACCTTTCTATTTCTACTATGTTATTTGGAATGGCATAAACTAGACTTCAGACTACCAAAGAACTATGTGTACCAGCAATTTTATAGAATTGAAGCATGTTTTCAAGATTCTCTTCCAGCTTATAAAAGAGGCTAAGGGGAGGAGGGCAGATATTTGATTTATAAACCTCCATCATGGTATGGAGAAAGTGAATAGGGAATTGTTATTAACCTCTTCACATAAAACAAGAACTAGAGGGCCACCCAATGATATTAATAGGCAACAGGTTTAAAACTAACATAAGTACTTCTTAACACCACACAGTTGGCTTGTAGAACTCTCTGCCATGGAATAATGCAAAGGCAAATGTACAATTAAGTCTTTTTGAACATACATAAGCTGAGAGAGGATATATCCATCGATGGCAATTAGACAAGACCCTCAGGAATGTGGCTCTAAAGCTCTGACTGCCAGAAGCTGGGGGGGCGAATCTTTCCAACTGCCCTGTTCTGTATGATCCCCCTGAAGCGCTAGTAATGACCACTATGCAAGACAGGACATTGGGATAGATAGACGAATGGTCTGACCTAGTATGCCAGTTCTTATGACCCTTCCAAACAGAACTGCTTCGATGTTAACAATGAAAAGTTCTTCAACACAAAAGTTATGTAACAGACAGGATATTAGTGAGGCCCTAAACTTTCTTCAGCATAGATAAGAATTTTATAGGAAACTTGTTATAGTAGAGAACCTATGACATCTGAAACTTTACTAACAATTAAGGAATTAAACAAACAAGTATAAGACATCCATTTTACTTCCTTCCTATTTTATTGTCTTAAATTGCTAAAGAATGAGCAACATGCAAGTCAGACTCTTGATTTAATTGGATACCTCTTTAAAGTTTGTATTGTCTAAGGCAGTGGTTTTCAACTTGGGGATTCACAGACTATGTCCAGAGTCTGCAAAAGGTTACTAGGAGAATAAAGTTTCAGATCCCAAATGAGGCACTCTTTCTGATAAAAAAAATGTGAATACCCCCACAGGTCAAAACACAGAATTATTGTCACCACCACAGAAGCCCACATATCAGACCCTTTTCCATGCTACATCAAAGGCCATGCCAAGCACATGCAACATTTATAGCTGAATTCTGTTCAATCAATCAGTCTTCTGCCTAAGACTCCTATGTTAGGGGTTCGCACACCACAGGTTGCATTTCCAAAGAGCTCTGCACCTTCATTTGAAATTTTAGGGGTCTGCAAACGAAAAAAGGTTGAAAACCACTACTTTGAGGCAGACATTAAGGAACAAGTTTATATAATCAGGTTGCCCCATCAAAACTAGCTGATTGTCATACTTGACTACAGTGCAAGTAGTAAGATATCACAATGTACACTGGAAAGAATAGTGTGAACTAATCATACACAGAGATAGACCTAGACATCACTGTGCATAATAATGGCAAAAGAGCAAGATATTAAGGGGAACATAAAAACAGTTATACTGGGTTAGATCAATGGTCCATCCAGCCCAGCATCCAGTCTTGACTTTGGCCAGTCAGATGCTTCAGAGGTAATGGATCACTCAAAATTGCTCTAGTCTGTTCATCTGCTGTCATCCAGTCCCACCCTCTTGCAGCTGGAGGTTTAGGGACACTCTGAGCACAGTGACAGAGAGTCCTGTGGCACCATATAGCTTATGTTCCAATACATCTGTTAGTCTATAAAGGTGCCACAGGAGACTGCTGCTTTTTACAGATCCAGACTAACATGACTACCCCTCTGATTCTGAGCATAGTGTTGTGTCCTTGACAATAGCCACTAATGGACCTATCCTCCATAAATTTATCTAATTCTTTTTTGAAACCAGTTATACTTCTGGCCATCACAACTTCCAACAGCAATATATTCCACACATTAATTGTGCATTGTGTGACAGTAATTCCTCTTGTTGTCTTCTTGTATTAAACCAGATGCATATTAGGGTCATCAGGTGACCCCTGGTTTCTGTATTGTGGGAAAGGGATACAACTAAGGATTTAAATGTCATTTAAAAAGATAACTGATATCATTTTAATAATTTGAACAGTTAATCAATTCAGACCTCACATGCAGGCACCTCTCTTTCTCCATTTCAGGCAGGAACTTTGTTCCTAGGATGCACATCTCCTCTCCTGCATTGCCCTAGAGAGATGGGGAAGGGCAGCTGAGCTCATACCAGGGGTGACACAACAGGCCTAGCCAGGAAAGCCTGAGGCAGTTCAGAGGGCCCAGTAACCCGTTCACATCCTCAGTACCCAGGAAAAAGTGAGAGGGGCCCCAGGTACCTAGTTTGTTCCGATGCAGCATCTACAGATGCTCCATGCCACCCCAACAGCAGCTTCATTTCCCTGACCAGAGCGCTGTCCGCCTCCACAGCCAAACCCCTTTCAATGGCATGGGGGCAGTTGGAGATTACTTGGCCCCTGATGGGGCCCACAGCCCTTGTCCACCCCCCAGGTTTAGATGCACGCCTCCCCCAGCCTGGTTGGCTGCCCACTGCAGCTGGACTAGAGCATTATCATCAACCCAGCCCCTTTAAGAGGTGGCTGGGCTCCCAGTGACCTCTTGTGATGTCCACTCTTCCCTAGTTGCCATATAGTTACCTCTTGCTAGCATCCCCAAATGGCCTCTCTGCTGCAAGAGAACCTGTTCGAGACCCATGACCAGAGGGTTAACGGTTACGGTGGGTTAATGGTAAGAGTAATACTTCCCTGTTAACTGTTTAATATTTTACATTCCTAGATATAACTTCTGTATTCACTTTTCCCACATCATGATTTTATAGACCTCTATCATATACCCCGAGTTGTCTTTTCTAAGCTGAGCAACCCTAATCTTTTTAGTCTCTTCTCAGATCAAAGCCATTCCATACCCTTGATCATCTTTGCTGCCCTCCTCTGAACCTTTCCCAGTTCTACTATATCCTTTTTGAGATGGGGGTGATCAGAACTTGACAGTATTCAAGGTGTGAGTGCACCCTGGATTTATACAGAGGCATAATATTTTGTGTCTTATTTTCTATCCCTTTCCCAATTGTTTCTAACATTGTTAGCCTTTCTGACCACTGTTGCACACTGAGCTGAAGTTTTCAGAGAACTATCCATGGTTATTACAAGTTCTTTCCTGAGTGGTAACAGTTACTTTAGAACCCATCATTATACAAGTGTAGTTTGGATTATTTTTTCCAGTGTTCATTACTCTGCACTTACCAACATCGAATTTCATCTGACATTTTGTTGCCCACTCACCCTGTAACTTTCTGGAGTCAGCTTTGGACTTTATCTTGAATAATTTTGTATTATCTGCAAATTTTGCCACTTCATTAATGATCTGTAAAAGGGAGCGAACAGTGAATATGCCGAACAGCACTGGTCCCAGTACAGATCCTTGGGGACCCCCCTGTTCACTTCTCTCCATTTTGAAAGCTGACCATTTATTCCTACCCTTTATCTCCTTTTAGCCCAGAGGTGGGCAAACCACAGCAGCCCATGGGACCATCCTGCCCAGCCCCCGAGCTCCTGCCCCAGGAGGCTAGTGCCCCCCTGACCTCCGCAGCCTCAGCTCGCTCGCTCTGCCACCAGCACAATGCTCTGGGAGGCAGGGCTGTGAGCTTCTGGCGAAGCACAGCTGCAGAGCCAAGCCTGACCTGGTCTCTGTGCTGTGCGGTGGAGCAGCTGTAGCACCACCAGTGCCCCAGGCAGCATGGTCAGGGGACAGGGAGCAGGGGGTGGGGTTGGAGAGAGGGCATGGGAGTTCAGGGTGGTGGTCGGGGGAAAACAGGGGGTTGAATGAGGGCAGAGGTCCCAGGAGGGCAGTCAGGAAAGAGGGGAGGGTTGGCAGGGGGCAGTCAAGGGCAGTGGTCCCAGGGCAGTCAGGGGACAGGGAGAAGGGGTGGCTGGATGGGACAGTGGTCCTGGGGGGGCCGTCAGGAATGAGAGGAAGGGTTGGATGGTGCGGCAGGGGTCCGGGAGCAGTTAGGGGACAGGGGTGTGTGGATGGGGTAGGGTCCCAGAGGGGCTGTCAGGGAACAGGGGGGTTGGATGGGGCACAGGTCGGAGGAGGGAAGGGCAGATAGGAGGTGGGGGCCAGGCCACGACTCCTCTCCCCTAACCAGCCTTCCATGCAATTTACAAAACCCAATGTGGCCCTCGGGCCAGAAGTTTGCCCACCCCTGTTTTAGCCACGTACTGATCCAAGAGAAGACCTTTCCTGTTATCCCATGACTGCTTAGTGTGCTTAAGAGCCTTTGATGAGGAACCTTATCAAAAGGTTTTCTGAAAAACCAAGTACACTGTACCAACTGGATCACTCTTACCCTCATGCTTGTTGACACCCTCAAAGAATTCTAATAGATGGATGAAGCATGACTTTGCTTTACAAAAGCCATCTTGATTCTTCCCACACAAAAAGTCTTTATCAACATGACTGAAACTATAGTAAAGAACAGAGGTTAGGCTCACTGGCCTGTAGTTGCCAGAATCAATTCTTTTGATACATCACTGTGGGACAGTACTTCAGATATGTTACCCATATTAGAGTTATCTTTTTTGGGCATCTCCCCTCCATCCTCTGCAGTGAACACCAATGCAAAGAACTCCTTTAGCATCTCTGCTAAAACCTTGTCCTCTTTGAGTACTCCAACACCTTGGTTACCTACTGGCCCCACTGCCTGTTTAGCAGGCTTCTTAGGATATAAATCTACACTGTAATTAAACACCCACAGCTGGCCTGCATCAGCTGACTGTTTCACAGGGCTCAAGCTGCAGGGCTGTAAAATTCCAGTGTAGATGTTAGTTCAGGTTACAGCCCAAGCCCAGATATCTATACTGGAATTTTACAGTTCCACAGCCTGAGCCCTGCAAGCCCAATTCAGCTGACATGGGCCAGCTGCAGGTGTTTAATAGCAGTGTAGGCACACCCCATACATACTCAGGGAAAAAAATAAAAATAAAAAATTAAGAATTTTTCTTTAGCAAGTTGCTTCTCAAGTTCTTGTGTACTTTCCAATTAACCTCACTAGGATCTGACTTCCAGTTTTTAAAGGATGCCTGTATGGTCTCCATTACTCTGCTGCTTAGCCATGGTGATACACCAAACCAGAAAGTATAGTAAGAGGACCAAAAGAGTATTCATTTAGTCTGAGCATCTGTTACAGTGTTTTTAAGTTGTCCCCATGCTGCGTGTGGGCATTTAATCTTTCTGATCACGTGTTTTACTTTCCATGTAACAAACACTCATTTTATGTAGTTCCCCTTTTTTAAAGCTAAATGTTACCATGGTGGATTTTTTTGGTATTATTTTGGATGCTAAGATTAATTACATTATAGTCACTTTTACCAAGGGGTTCAGCTACAGTTATGCCTTAAGACAAACCAAAAAACCCAAACAATTTTAGCCTTGATCCTGCAATCACTTATGTGCTGATCTATAAAACACAAGATAAGTCCCACTGAAGTCAAGGTATGTACCTGCTTAAATGTTTACTGGACCAGGGCCTTAATTTTCAGTATTTTGGTTTTTGCCTATAGCAATATTGTACAATTCAAATAAGACACCCCACTAAGTAATGGCATTTTAAAATATTTACAATTCATAATTATCTATAATTGAAAAAGCATAAAAATAGTTCGAGACTCAACCCAATTAAAAATTTTAAAAAACTGACTTGATTTAGATCTTTGGTTTAAGTTACTTCAGCTCTTATCTAACAAGCATTTACTTTATTTAACCTACATTATTAGTAGCAGTGTTTCATCACCATTTACATGGCATTAGCAACTATAGGCCATAAGCAGGTCAGGACACCCCTGAACAGACATAGGCCTTGTCTACACCACAAAGTTGCAGCGCTGGTGAGGGGGTTACAGCGCTGCAACTTAGGAGGTGTACACATCTGCAGGGCATTACCAGCGCTGCAACTCCCTGTTTGCAGCGCTGGCCGTACACCCGGTCGAACCTCGGGTGTAGAGGATCCAGCGCTGGTGATCCAGCGCTGGTCATCAGGTGTAGACACTCACCAGCGTTCTTCTTGACCTCCGTGGAATAAGCAGGTATCCCAGCATACCTGAGGAAGCCTCTCTGGTAATCAAGCAGGTCTCCTTCCCCGCGCTTTGCAGGGGGGTTCGGGGAACGCGAGAGCAAACCGCAGGGAAGCAGGTCTCCTTCCCCGCGGTGTGCTCTCGCGTTCCCCGAACCCCCCTGCAAGCCGCCCAACAGCGCTGCAGTGTGGCCACATCTAACACCACTTGCAGCGCTGGTTGCTGTAAGTGTGGCCACTCTGCAGCGCTGGCCCTATACAGCTGTACTAATACAGCTGTAACAACCAGCGCTGCAAAATTGTAGATGTAGACATACTCATAGTGACAGTCTGTGCCTCAAACACAAAAGGTTGGTTAGGGCTTGGCTACACTCACACTTTACAGCGCTGCAACTGGGGTGTGAAAAAACACACCCCTGAGCGCTGCAAGATACAGCGCTGTAAAGCGTCAGTGTAATCAGGGCAGCAGCGCTGGGAGTGCGGCTCCCAGCGCTGCACGCTACACCCATAAGGGATGTGGTTTACATGCAGCGCTGGGAGAGCTCTCTCCCAGCGCTGCTGCTGACTACACTCACACTTCAAAGCGCTGCAGCGGCAGCGCTTTGAAATTCCAAATGTAGCCATACCCTCAGTGAGGAAGTATGTCTGCAAAGGGATGACAGGGCCATCCAAGGGGAATAGCTCTACCCTGATAGAACAATGGGGTTGCAACTAGTAGAATCACTGATGTTTAACAACTATTAGCCCAGCACTCCCAGAGGGGGATTGGAGCATGGAAAACCCCCAGCAGAAGAAGAGAAACAGAAAACAGTGCAAGACCCTGCTTTTGAGAGTGACAAGTGCTCTAGTGTGTATCTCAGCATGATGGAGAGAAAAAGATAGTAACACATTATTTCTTGTTACAGGTGCATACAGAACCTGAAACAGCTTGCAATCTTAACATGTTATCAGACATTAGGAGGGGGAAGTTAAGGCACAGAGAACTATTATGCCTGACATAATAAAACAGCCACAGCACACAAACTGACTAGCCACCTTCAGGCCAAATCATTTGTATTCAAATCTGATGAGATTATGTGCATTTATCCCATATTCATAGCTTTCAGTCAAAGCAACAGAATCATCTCTATCCAGTCTCATTCCATTGATAGAACTCCAGGCCCAAGGAAATCCCACATTAAAAAGTAACTCAACCTAATACTGGCCACTCTTAAAACAGAATTAGAGGGCTACTTAATGACTAACTTCATTTTCTATGGAGAGCATAGGAACATGAAGGGGAATGAAATATGGAGGATTAAGCATTTGTCTACATAGGATAGTTGCACTAGTTTAACTGGAATTAGTTTGAACTAGGTTAGTTAACCAGCGCAACCATTCTTTTTTTTTTTTTTTTTTTTTTTTTGGGGGGGGGGGGGGGGGGAGAGGATCTTAACACTCTGAAGTGGAATAACCAGTTCCCAAGTGACTTCACCGAAAGAGCCACTCAGGGGTTTGTGCGGGTTTCAAAGTCATGAATTTGATTAAACCCATTCAACTTTCCCACGTAAACAACGCCTTTTGACATGCTGATTATAGCATTCCATTTTTAAAGGGTCAAATCATTTAGTCCACAGTGAATATATACCCTACAGCATAGTAAACTCTTATATACAGCTTTTCATCAGTTGATCCTAGAACTTTGCAAGGGAAGCCAGTATTATCCCAATTTTATAGACGTGGGATGACCTTCCCAAAAAGTCAACTAGCAGGCCAAAAACAGAAATAGCAGGCCAGGTCTCCCAAGTCCCTACCCAGTACCCTGTCCACTGGGACACACTGCTTCTCAGTAGTACTCATTATCTAGTCTCTTCAACATTAAACAACAAGGTAGATACTACTAATCCAGCAGATGGCAGAGGGACTATGGAAAATTTCAGAGAAACACTAAAGTGGAATAAATCAGATGCATAAATACCACATTTTACTATCTTAACCGCCATGTGCATGGTCTCCTCTGCCCTCTTCTAGAACCATATGCTTTCTTCCTCACCATTCCAAGCTTAAGGAAAAAAAAAAATGCAAAGCATCCTCATCTTGTTGAAACTCCCCAGCATCTTCTTGGTTCTAGCTCCTCATGTTAGTTGCTTTATTTCCCCAATCATGGACAAGAGTGTTGCTACATAGAGTGACTTCTAGTTTAGAAGAGAGGTATTTTCCTCCAAGGGTACATCTACGCTACCCACCAGATCGGCAGGTGGGGATCTATCTATCTATCGGGGATTGATTTATCGTGTGTAGTGTAGATGCAATAAATTGATCCCTGATTACTCTCCTGTCAACTGCTGAACTCTAGCTCAGTGAGAGGCGGAAGCAAAGTCGACGGGGGAGCCACAGCAATAGACCCCGCGCCGTAAGGATGCGAGGTTTTAGGGCTTGGCTACACTCACACTTTACAGCACTGCAACTGGGGTGTGAAAAAACACCCCCGAGCGCTGCAAGATACAGTGCTGTAAAGCGTCAGTGTAATCAGGGCAGCTGCGCTGGGAGCCACGCTACACCAGTAAGGGATGTGGTTTACATGCAGAGCTGAGAGAGCTCTCTACCAGCGCTGCCGCTCTGACTACACTCACACTTCAAAGCGCTGCCGCGGCAGCGCTTTGAAATTCCAAATGTAGCCATACCCTGAGTTTGACTTACATCTACTTCAACAACACCACCACCACCACTACTATTCTTGTGGCTGACGTTGCATCACTTAAGTCGATCATCCCCCACCCCAGTGTAGACCAGGACCAACAATAGCTATTTTAAAACAACTAGTAGTTTCAAGACCCAAAAGACCAGGGATTTTTTGTCCTGCAGTTATCAATTCACATGGTTAAAAAAAAAAAAATTAAAAATCCAAGACTAAAGTACCCAAAAAACACTTTTCTTACAATCCTGTTGAGAAGTTTAATTCATTTGAGACTTGTAAAGTGTTTGTTAATTCCTAAGATAGAAGTGAACAGTAATGTATTTAATGACCCAAGTACTGTCTTCGGTACTAAATCCTCAAGGGAAAAAGTGGTCTACAGGTGATTTACACTCTCCACCACCTCAATTCATCAACAGTAGTTCTACATGGACACAGCTCAAAATCAGTAAAGTTTGTTTCTCCTGCTCCCAAAAATGCTACTCTAAAGCAACCTTAAATATGCCTTCTTGTCTTTGTGCAACTTAGTGCCATTCAACCCCCCTTTACCCATATAAGTGTTGCAACATTTGTAGTTACTATTTACAACTCTCACACTTTGAAAGTGGCCTAGTGGTTACTCTCATGTTAGGGCTTGTCTACACTGGCACTTTAGAGCGCTACAACTTGCTTGCTCAGGGGTGTGAAAAAAACCCTGAGCACAGCAAGTTTCAGCGCTGTAAAGCACCAGTGTAGAGAGTGGAGGTGGGGGGTTTTTAAGAGCGCCGGGAGCGCTCTCTGCCACGATTACACAAGCCACATTAAAGCACTGCCGCAGCAGCGCTTTAGCATTGCCCGTGTAGACTAGCCCTTGATACAATCAGGTTTTGTCAAGTTATAACTGAAGCAGTATATTTGAATACTAGTTATAATCAATGTGCTTTAGACATAATGTTGTCTCAGTAATTACATTCCTACTAGTGGTACAGGTTCCCATCAGAGTCACATAAAACACACCTACTTCACACACCCATATAAGCTCCAGAAAGCAACTATACCCTCCATCTATGACTACTGCATTATAATGCACTTCTACTCTGAAAAGTGACATAACATGGCATCATAGGTTTTCACATGTGTTTCGTGATCTCCAAGCAGAGAGTTTGCTCTGTTTAAAACAAAACAAGAAATTAAATTGGCAGTCATGGAAACTCATCCTGAGCTCAAAGCATCAAGATTATTTTTCTCACCTTGTGGACTACCATTAAATAGTAGTTTTTGCAGGCCAAACTAGGCCTCTTATTTATATCTGCACAACTCCACTGCTCTGAATGGGTTTGCATGGGAGTAACTGGTACATTGTGAACAATTCTGTTTATGTGTATGATTGAACAGAAGAACACTTGCTCTTAGTATTGAAAGGCAAGACAGCCAAGAAGCTTAAAATGCAAGCAACAACTGTGTCACTGGAGTCAGCAGATGTAAGACTACAAGTGGAACAGATCTGATGAACAGAGTACCAATTTTTAACCTAGTTCTTGGGTAAAGTCAGTGTTCGAGTAGTTCACAAGATTTTTTTTAAACCACATTTTAGTCTTGTCCCCCTCATCCTTATAGAAGGTAGTACTGGAACAGCCAGGTGCAAAAAGATAACAGGCTGCAGGAGACACACTAAATAGATTGCCTCTGCAATCTTACTAGTACTACTCAGAGGAAAGAGGAAGTACCAAGGTCACACCACATTATTACACAGCGGCATATGAATAGTAGTTTTCATAGAATATCAGGGTTGCAAGGGACCTCAGGAGGTCATCTAGTCTAACTACCTGCTCAAAGCAGGACCAATCCCCAGCTAAATTCTTAAATGGCCCCCTCAATGACTGAACTCACAATCCTGGCTTTAGCAGGCCAATGGCTCAAACCACTGAGCCATCAGAATTAACTCCAAGTTAATAGTTTATCAGAAAACATCTCATTGCCTTCAATTTTCTGGAAACATCACTGTTCCTGAGAAGTTCCCATCAATACAAAAACTAATATGTAAGAGATTTTATACTTCTGCTGTCAGACATTCCTCCACAAGAGAAAGTGAGTATTATACTTTCTGCTGTTTAAGTATGACAGATCCCCTGATCTGCATTCGTCAAATCCCCATTAAATAATCAGCAATATGCGCCAAAGCAGGAGTGACTGTTTGGGGGGGGGGGGGAGAAAACACACACAGAATGACAGCTTAGTCTAGATTACTAATAATCATATGCCATTTATGGCCACAAAGTTTTGTTTCATGCTAGTTTTCTTTAAATTCCTAACTAGAAGAGGAAAAGAAATGTAGTTACAATAATGTTCTTTAAGGTTGTTGAGGTTATTTTTTCCCTGACAATTAGTTACATGTGCCTCTGCCCACCATCCCCCCTCCTAATAATAGTGGGACTCCAACTGCAAGCATTTATGAACTATTTGATATAGCAGTAGTTTAAGGTTTTGTTCTCTCTTCCCAGTGACAAACTGGTTTCATCTGGTAGAGTTGTATATGAGTAATGAACTGATGGCATTTGTGTTCCTTAATAAAGAAAGTTTGAGGCTTTTTGAGAAAGCAGCATATAAAGAAAGAAGTCTGGTAGGCAAATAACTTGACCTACCATAACAAGCAGCTTTCTGGTAAGATTTAAGCTGAGTCAAAGTTTCTCAGTTAATCTTGTTTATTTAGAGTGCAGTTCTTCTGTGACTATACGACAGCACTCTTGAAACTGCAGTTTTTCCTTTTCTGATTTTAATCTGTTTATTTTATTGACAAATAATTCAATGATTTTTTTTTCCTCTTTAGCACTGTAGAGCCATAGCAACTAATATTCCTCCTTCCTGGTCTCAGTTATACTTTTGCAATCAACCTAAAGGCTATGAATTGCATGCAAGACAACCTTGGCTTAGAGGACTTTAATATGCATGGATGATGTATAATCCTGCAAGAACCCAGGACGAGACTGTAGGGTTAGCAGTTAGGAAGAACGTTTCTAACATTTAAATGGAACAATTTTGATATTGATTTACTGACAATTAATAAACCCTACACTCCCTTTAACTAAAAATCATGTTGGACACTACAACCAAGCCTTTATTGCCCATTGCACCAAAATAATGGAACAGAATATTACTCTACAAATTTGGGAGGGGGTACAGGGGTAAGGGGAAGAAGATGCACTGGATGTCTTCTCTCTGTGTACAGAAGTCTCAACAGTAATGAGATTTCATCTTGTGATTATGGGTATGCCCACCCAATCAAAACCAGAGATAATGCCCAAGGTAAGACAACTCACTTAAGGAAAAAAAAAAAAAACACACACACACACCACACACCTTCAGAAAGCTACATTTTATCAACTACTCTGAACCAAAAGAAATTTTTATATTCAAATCAACTGGATATGAGGCATTTCCTTTTACTGCTCGCTTAGCAGCAGAGCCAAATTCTCCCATAGATATCTATTGGATGGTAAACCTGAACTGGCAAATCACCTACTACACCAAAAGTTTTGTTAACTAGACATATAACAAAAGTTAGCTATGATTCTCTAGCAATTAGTTACTAGGCTGTTTAATACATTCTTGATCAGTAGGGAAAGTGCATATTTCACTGGTCCAGGAAGACACTGGGAGAGGAAACTCTTGAGAGCCCACTAGATACACTGAAGTATGGAAATAAACTTATAAGATAAAATGTTTTAGAAACCTAGTTAAAACCTCTAATTTTAATATGCTAAACAATTATTTTTTTTCTTTAATGATGGCTTCATTCAGGACAAACATATCCAATACACTTGTAAATACCAGATTTCCCCAATTTCAATACCCCCAACAAGTCATAAAAACATGACACTGAAGTTTCTTACCACAGCTCTGATTTAAGTGATTTCCCAATCCTTCACAGGAGTTAGTACCTTACCTTTTTAATCCATATGTAGTTAGTTACATTTTTAGATGTTAACTCCCCCAGGGCAGAAATTCTTTTACTTATGTTTGTAAATTGCTCAGCATAACATAGAACCAGACTTTAAGTAATACTATAATTTAAATGTTAACTGAAACATCTTGCATAAAAACTGCTAAAGACTTTATAGCCAGAAAAAAAGTTAATACACAAAGAAGACATCCACTACAGAATCAGTTTCTAGTTCAAAACCCAATACAAAGAATTTTTTGGATTACCTTCCAATTTTTAGTGTAGTCAGGATAGTCACAATTAAAAATTCTTCTTAGACCTTGTATCTATATTTGTTTGTCCTCCACCCCTCATGTAGCCACTCCATTTAAGACTATCAGAAAGAAACTGAGTAGCAAAAAAGGCCGCAACAGTATGGACTTGACAGCACTACAACTGTAGACAAAGCCTAACAAACACCTTTCCTTCTTCATTGAATTGATTAAGCAAGTGTTTTTGTTGTCACAAACTTGTCTCCAAAATAAGTCATTCATCCAGTCCAGAATATCATTAAACGACAATTCAGAAATGTGATGGAGACAGGCAGAGACACAAAACAACAATCTGAGTCTTTTAATCCATTTTCTTGTGAAGCATTTAGAATAATTTTGTCTAAAAGTGAACTACAGAATGTTCTGGGGGGACTCCCAGACAAAGATTTGGAGGATTTGTTATTATTCCTCTATGAAAGATTCTTTATCAGAGTTTCATGCAACATAAATTTTAAATATTGACGTTAGGGACAGCAGAAACAGCCTACATCGCAAGCACATACGCTACTGTATACAAACCCTGAACGCACACACGATGCACACACGGACGTGTGCAATCACACGTACTATGCAGGGGCACACACACGAGGGGAATGCGAGTGTGCAGCGGCGCAGAGAAGGCGGAGGCCAAGGCCAGAGAACCGGCGCAGCAGAGGCCTAGCTTCTGTCCAGCCAGCCTCACCCTGCCTGGCAGGCCCAGCCCCCAGAGCTCTGGCTCTTTCCCCTTCCATTGTGCCTCATCGCTGCAGCTGAGAACGCGGGGGGCGACAGGGCAGCAGGCGGAGGACGGGGCTTCGGGCCCACGGGTGCGGGGTGCCGGCTGCATCCGCCTCGGGCCTCCCAGCAAGGGGAGCGGCAGCAGAGGTCCCAGCGAGGCCTGGGACTGAGCGATCACCAGGCTAGGCCGCGGGTGGCTGTGGGTCGGGGAAGGAGGGCACCGCTGTGGGGTCTGAATGGCTCCAGGGCAAGGGGCCAGGAGTCGGGTTTCCGAGGGCAGCCCTAGGATGAATCGCCAGGCAAGGAGGGGTTCCGGCCGGGTTCGGGGGAGGCCTCACTAGCCGGGCCTGGGTAGATCCCCGGCCGGGCGCCGGGTGGCTCTCTGGGCCAGGCGTTGTGGAGGAGGTGCCGCCGCTTCCTTATTACCTGGGCTCGGGGAGCTGGTGGCTGTGCAGCTTGGCTCTCTCGGTGGCGGCGGCGGCGGCAGCCCGGTCCCCTCTGGGCGCTGTACGGCTCTGCTTCGGGCTGGGTCTCTGCCTCGCTCCGGGGCTCCCACAGGCTCAGTTCTGACGGCTCGACTGCGCCCCCATCCCCCCTTATCCAAGATGGCGGTGCTCCATGCGCGGGGTTTCCCCTCCCACTATGAACGGGCCCCGGCTGCACAAAGCGATGCGCAAGACTCGGAGCTCGGGCCAATCACAGAGCGAGCGTGCCCTACTGGGGCGCGCCTAACAGCACGCGGTGGGCGGTGCCCAAAGCAGGCGCGCGCGTGTCTGGTCACGCGCTCCCTCTCGCCTCCTGGCGCGTCGTGAGTGTCGCGCGCTGGCTGGGGCGCGCTCCTAGCGGGCGGGCGGGAAAAGGCTTAGCCTGGATAAGAGCCGATGATCAACGCTGTCCGTTCCTCCTTCGCGCGCTCCCCCATCCCCTCGCCCTCCTCAGCCAGTGCCCGTCGCCCCCTAAGGGGGAGTCGGGACCCAGCTAAACACCAAGGGAGAGTGTCCCCAACACAGCTGCTCGTACCCCAGCAGATGGGGGGGTGCAGCCTAAAGCAGCGCAGTGCCGCACAGTCGGCATCTGTTCCCTGTCTGCTGCGGTGCTGAGGAGGCAGGGGACCCTTAGCTGCCCAAGCAAAGAAATGGCTGAGGCAGGGCCACCCAGATGGGGGGAGAGGGAACAAGTGGGGCACCTTGCCCCGCCCCGCCCCTCACAAGAACATAGTCTTCTATAATATTGCAACTTTTTTTATGGAAGAGGCCCCCAAAATTGCTTTGCCCCAGGCCCCCTGAATCCTCTGGGCGGCCCTGGGCTGAGGGCACATACTTGGCACACACAGAGACACAGTGTCCTGGCACCACAGTGAGGGGATCTGGCATGAACCACCTCAGCCTGTCCCAACCCAGCCCCACAATGTTATGGCAATTTGTTGACTGCCTCGGGTGAGTGTCACAAAGTGACCCTGACAAATTAAAAGGGGTCAGGAGGCAAACACTAGCACAGACATCAGGGGCAACATGGCAATAAGGAGAGGTGCTGTGTCTTATGACCACTGGCTGGTCGCTGGGGGTAGCAGGGAGCAAATGTCCCACCTACACAATAATGAAAGGTCACAAGGAAACCCACAAAAACAGCACATGTAAAGACACCAGCCTCTCACAATAGGAGGTAGCAACAACACAGGCTGCCAGATAGCAGTGGGCCATAATGCTACACTGTAGAATGATAGTTTACTGATGGCTACCAGGGTTTCAATGTGTGACCTCCTCACCCTTTCCCACCACCCCTCCCTTACACACACAAATCAGCTGACACAAGAAAAACACACAAATACATTGTTTCATAGAGACACTAGTACATCAAGAAGTTTCACAAAGGGACTATGATTTGCTGTTGTGGACTACTGAGAGACTAAAAGTGATCCATGAGTAACAATAATGTAAAGCATAAACTAACAAAAGTGTAAAGACAATTACCTTTGGCACTCAAAATAGCCATGACCTAGAAGGCCATTAATGACATAGAAACACATCATGTTTCCCACCTTCCTTCAGAATTGTAGTAGTACTGTTATATGAATACAACACATTATCGATATTATTAATTCAGTAAAAGTATAATTTGAACCAGAGTAAAGTTTACCCTCATTAGGCATTAATCCACCCTAAGTAGAGTTAGTATCTGAGCTCTGAAAGATGAGGGAGATGTTTCTAGGTGCACTGGGTTGTCTTCTGTTTGCTTTGTTACCCACCACACTCTTTGTCTATTGTACGGTGGGGGAAATGCATTTTTTTTCAATTTATTAATATTTTTGCTGCTATTCCCAAGCTTTTTTGTCTTTTAAAAGGAAATTGTACATCTATTTAGTCCTTAGTGGGGGTTTTGGACATTTAAAGCTATTTTAAAATGGCTGAATAATACATTTTAAAAAATTATTACAAATATGTGCACACTTAAAAGTACTTAAGAATTTGAGAACGTAAGAATGGCCATACTGGGTCAGACCAATGGTCCATCTAGCCCAGTATCCTGTCTTTCAACAGTGGCCAGTGCCAGATGCTTCAGGGGGAATACACAGAACAGGGCAATTTATTGTGTGATTCATCCCCTGTTGTCCAGACATAGGAAGTGTGGGGTTGTATCCCTGACCATCTTGGCTATTAGCTATTGATGGACCTATCCTCCATGAATTTAATTCTTTTTTGAACACTGTTATACTTTTGGCCTTCACAACATCCCCTGGCAATAAGTTCCACAGGTTGACTGTGCATTGTGTGAAGAAGTACTTTATCTTGTTTGTTTTAAACCTGTTGCCTATTAATTTAATTGGGTGACCCCTGGTTCTTGTGTTATGGGAAGGGGTAAAATATGTGTACTCACACCTCAAGAGTTAATAATATGACTTCAGATTGCACTAAATGCTATGGATACACAAGTTAGACCAGTGTGTTGGGTCTATATGTTGGGTCAATACCCTCTATACTTTAAGGGTCTGAGTGCAGATTATACAATATAAAAGATTCTACATGCAGATTTACACAATGTAACATTTTCATCTACGTTAATATAATGAGCTTTCATTTTCCTAACCAATAGCACAATTCAGAGCTCAGGAGTCTCATAGGACAACGTTATAAGGGGAAATGGATGTTATATGGATTTCAACTGGAAATTGGAACAAAAATGTAATGTCCTTATACTAGAGACAATCTCTCTTATCAGTGAGACCAATAAGAAGGATGCTATCAATTGCAGCTATGGAATTTTGTCCATTGTGAGTTGTGACCCAACCAAGGTTTAATTAATCATCCAAGTGGATGCCTTCCAGGATCAGGGTCCTTAGAGTACATGCCCTCCTATCAACAAATCACCTACAATACTAATGAATAAAGTCTAGCAATTATAACCTATAATCAGTTGATGGTCATACCAGGTCTTCTTGCAGAAGACTTACCTCTAGAAAGATCTATCCCATGAATGAAAAACACTTTAACAAAGTATCTTTGCATATCTCCAAAGATAGATAAGGAAAGGATGTGTTCCAATGGTTAAAACAGTTGAAAACTGATAATATAGCCAAGTGAGAATAAAATTTAAATGAACAATAGTAGCTGGAACAAGGAAAGCAGTCTTAATATATGACATTTGTATTCACATATTTATGTATATACATTAATAAATCCAAACTTTTTCCCAGAGCATTTTGACAGAATACCTTTATGGGTATATATAGATTAAGAAAAAAGGCTTTTGTTTTGTTTTGTTTATCGTTAGCTATTATGTTTTAACAAATATGCTTTAAAACCCTAACATAAACAAGCAAAGTTGTGTGTCAATACATTAGCTGGCTAAGGTGAACCCTATGCTCACCAAGGTCTAGACGAGGCTGTGTTGCTAACTCTTACAATTTTATCACAAGCTTTCAATAATTGGCATTTTTCTTAAAGCTCCAGCTCCTGGAGTCATGTGATTACATGAGGCTCTCACCTTTCATTGAAAAAAAAGAAAGGAAAAGTTTCTAGCCATCATGATTGTGGATAGAAACTTGAAAACATGAACTCTAAAGGCTTGAAAACCAGAACACAACTAAAAAGAACCCAAAATTTATTATTTGTAAAGCCTCATGATTTTTAAATCAATTTAATGATTTTTTTGGTGTGTGTCTCAGGATTTCTGAACTTGCAGCTGGCAATATTTAAGGCCTAAAAGTACAGAAATCTACAACATGTGGAATAAAGAGAACTAAAATCGAGTGACTCAGAAGATGGAGGAATGTGTCAAAAGTAACCTTATGGAAGGATTCTATGTGTTTGTAGTTTAATAAAATTATTATCCAATATATGAATTTTCATTATATGAACACATAAATTATAGAAACATTTATTGCCTTCAGACATTAGAAATCAAGATTAATAGCATTCAAGGCTAACCTTCATAGTAGCACTTTAACTGTAGGTTGTATTTCAGCTGAAATGTCTTTAGGATTGCTTTGTTTAGAAACCTTTAGAGCCTAGAAAACCTGTTAAGAATATTTACACATCTCTACTGAGAGAGAGAGAGATTCTTACAATAGCTGCTAGAGGGCAGCCATGTGGCATGGTTTCAGTGCATGATTTATGATTCCAAGGATGAACAGACTGCTTTGTCAGCTTAATTGTGCCAAAAGCAAAAGCCTCAATGAAGGCAGGTGAAGAGATTCCATTTACTAGTTTTAGGATTAAAAGTTCACTAGGTTTTAAGTGAGTTTGGAAAGAGCTAATGGTTCTGCATGTTAGAACATATATTTGATACTAAATCTAGATTCTGTTATTTTTCTTCCTACCAAATTATTGAAGCATAAGGGCTTAATTCTGATCTCAGACATACAGAACTACACCAACGTGGATTCTGACAAATCAACACACTGTGATGATGATTCCTGTACAGTAGCATATTTTTCAAGTTATGATGATGCACACCATAAGTAAGATACAAATCCAGCTTTCCCATAAAACATTAATTTGAGATCCTGGCTGCCCATCAAGATTAATAGTAAAGATCCCATGGCAATATCCTATCCTTCCAGGAGATCTATTGAGTATTTTCCATTTCTAACTACTACTTTGACCCTATGAATTCCTTTCCCTCAGTGTACAGCTGTGTAGAAAATCCTCCCTAAATGAACTGACCTCTATCAGCTGTGAAACAGTGGTTCCCTGCTCACAATTCAGCCTCTCATTGTGCAAACACTGGAATTCCACTGCCAAGAATATGTAGGCAGGGGTTATGGCATGAGCCTGAAAATAACTACATGAGAAATAATAAGTTTATTTGTTTTTTTACATCTATAGCAAAAATAAATACAAAATATGTACCAACAATACAAAACAGATACCACAGTGATAGGCACATTAGAAAAGGATAGATAGATAGATAGTCTATTAAATTTGTATTACTGATGTCCATCAACTTGTTTTCTTCACAACTGTTACAGTCAAGGCCCTATGATACTTTAAATACTATGGTGATGAGTACAGTATAAAACATACATAAAGAATAATTTTAAACAGATAACACAGGTGCAACAGACATAAATTCCAGTGTTGCAGTATCATATATGGAATCAGTTTTACTAGAAATATAATTGAAAACAAAACACTAGGAAGAACTTCCACCAGAGGGAGTCTCTCAGAGAAAATGACTCAAAGCTCTTAAAGCCATACCATGGATGAGGTAATATATTTTATTAGAACAACTTCTGTTGGTGAGAGAGACAAGCTTTCAAATTTAGGGCTTGTCTTCACCTACAGTGCTGCAGCTCTGCAGCTGCACCAGTGCAAATGTGCCATTGTAGTGCTTTAGTGAAGACGCGTCTCCCATCGGCATAGTTAATCCACCTGTGCGAGAGACGGTAGCTGTGTCAATGGGAGAAGCTCTCTGATTGACATAGCACTGTCTACACCACAGGTTATGTAGCTATAACTACATCGCTCAAGGGTGTGAATTTTTCACAGGTTGGCCTAAAAGTGGTAGCTTTGGAAAACCCATGCTTATTTGGGGCACCCTGGGAACATCAAAATGAGGGACTGCACATTCTTCTCAACATCATTAAAATCATGATTTAAAAAATCAGTATTAATGATCAAACAAATCGTTAATGAAAAATTACAACTAGCCCACAGAACCAGCTGCAGCCCATTGGTACTCTAGGGGTGAAAAAGCAATTGCTATTGAAAACACTGAAAGTAACGTCTCGGTAAAAAATGCATTTTCAAGTAACTAGGTACACAGTAAAGATTGAAGTGTGGCTAATGAGTTTAATTGACCTCCTTTAGTTCAAGTGGTAGCGGACTGTGCTTTTAGATCTGAAGTTTAAAAGGTCTAATCCTAACTTCTGAGGCATATGTGTGTGATTTATTTAACAGTTTTGTGTGTTGTCTTCAGCACAAGGATTGATTACACCTTCAACCATTAGATCGCAACTGAGGAGGAAAAACAAACAAACAAAAAAAAACCAGGACTGCCCAAATATTTTTATTTTATACTGTTTGGTTATCCTTCCCAGAACAGATGATTCCTCCTGATCTTTGTTAGTCTTGGTCAGGAACATCAGCTATTGAAGAATAAAGGGAAAAACTTCCTAACTGACCCCACTCTGCCACATTGGTTGGTGGGGAAAGCAGGTATGTAGCATTATTATTTATTCATTCTTTATTAAATGTTCATTATTAAGTTTACACAAAACATAAAAATGAAGGTTCAGATGCATGACACTGGCTGAAAAGAATAAAGGAGAAAGTCCTCCCAGAAGCGCCTGAGACTTTTTAGGGCAGAGGGAACTGCCTTTGACTGATTCCTCCTAAATAGAGGCCAAATTCTTGAAGATGAAGGGGATATTGTTTGAATAAAGAGTAGAAGATTTGGTCTTAAGAAATTCAGAGAAGAAAGAAGCTCTGATGAAGACTAAAATCTCTGAATTGTGGGGTCTGGCTACTCAGTGGGCCCGATCCGGCAGTTCTTTAACAAGCAAACTCTCAGTGACTCAAGCAAATACTATAAGGTCAGGCTCCACTGTAAATATTTGAGCATAAAATTCGAGCTTTGAAGCAACATCCTTGTCTGTCTTCTGTGGAAAAAAGAGTTCATTATAGTTTAAAACTACATATGAGTTTTGCAGAGTGCATCAGCACTTTGTATTGTCGTGCTCAGCAAGTTAGAAATAATAACCAAAGGATACGAATACAGTGTTGCCTATATTTACAGATAAAGTGAATGAAAAGTTCAGCATCTGACACAGAACTAAAAGACAGAAATTACAGTTAATAGTTCACAGCTGCTTGCTTTGTAAACGGTATTATTTTGTTGACTGTACTGTAAATGATTAATCATTCATTTAAGTAATACTACAGCACTTGAGATGCAAGATATAGGCATCCAGATTTTGCTCTTCTGAAGGCTGCAATGGCAATACCATATACCTAAGGGTTGCAAGTGTTGTGTATAAAAGGGGCCTCACCAGTAGCTGTCCTCATTTTAGGCATAGCCTGTGAAGAGTACAGATTACATGGATGTACTGAATCTAAATAGACTAGATGATTTGCCCTATCTTGTGCCTTAGTGCAAAGGCCAAACACAACCCCAGTCCTTAATTCTGGCAGAACAAGGCCTGCTTGAGAATAGTGCACAGAGTGGCTGACACTGGCTTTCCAAAAGGAAGAAAACAAGGCCTTTGCACAGAGCAGAAGAGCTGGTGCTCCACTGAGACAGCATATGTTTTCATCCATGCAGTGGCTGTAGCAGTGACCCTGTTTCCCCTACTCAGGCACATTGACTTCAGGAGCACTTGCTAGGACTATGTGTCTCCAATACCCACTAACCCATGGGTTTGTGTCTGAAAGGCATATTCTAATCCTGAGTATGGAAACTATTTCTAGGATAAAATAATTAGTTACTCTTTTTCAGCAAAGGGGAAAATCAGAACCATTTATTTCTGTGGGAGCAAGATCAGATATTTTATCTGTAACTCAAACCTTTGTGATTACTTCCCATCCAATCCCCACATGCACTGCACGGTCTGCACTGCAAAGTGACGTTAACTGTTGTTGTACATCGCCTTGCATCAACCTATTTAGGCATGTGTCTATAATCAAATTTGTCTCCGGCTGACGTAAGCACTCCATTATAGAGACACAGTGAAACAACTTCCCTGAACAGCTTAGAACCACAGTCAACTACTTGGGTACACAGTGTGAGTGTAAATACTGCATGACTTGTGTCGACTCTAACAGTACTCCTGCCACTGGCTCAGTCCCTACAGCAGTAACTGCTTTGCTCATAATTTTAAACTCCACTGCTAAGGGGCTGCAGAGACAGGAAGCTCCCCTGACCTTTAAAAAACCCTGTGTGTTTTTTAAATGCTCTTTCCTGGTTGCCCACTTTGACAAGCACACCTAGCAGCTCATTTTTGTTGCTTGCTTCCAGCCAACCGTGGCTCCATGCACACAGAGAGGTACTAGACATGCACCTGCTCAGAGCAGGCAAGAAGTATTGGATCTCCTGGGCCTGTGGGGAGAAGAGTCTGTACAAGCATAGCTATGGAACAGCCATAGAAATGTGGACATCTATGAGCAGACGCAGACATGGAGGACACGGGCAAAGGGCATGACAGAGATCAGCTGCAGTGCAGCATGAAAGCGAAGGAACTTCTCCAAGGATACTACCCAGTGAGCTGGGCCACTAAACCTCTGGTGTTGCCCTGCACACCAGCCTCTTTTACAATTAACTGCATGTTATAGTTGCTGAGACTGAAAGTGCTGCACAGGTTTGTGAGATATTTAAAAAAAACAAAAATTATGGATTGTGGAAGGTAATATGGGATGGAAAAAATTGCATCCTGGGAACTTGACTCTTAGCTCCCAGAAATCTCTGAGTGAATCATTACTGTCGTATAAAACAAAGGACATTGTACTAGACCACAGCATGCAGCACACTGGGATAGCTACTCATGGTGCACCACACTTTACATCGACTCAAGCACTCCTGGTAAGTACTGTCACTGTTTCAAAGCAACTGCATCTGTATTCCCTCTCTGTATTCCCAGATAAGCTTCCAGCTACATGCCATCCTGTCTTTTGGGCAGAGACCTGCATCTTATTCCCTTCTGATCGAGGATTTTAAGGCTATATAGCTTTCTGCCTTACACTGTGATATCCCCAGCAAACCAGACTGCCTAATAAGCCAGTGCCTGCACTTTGCTTTCTCTCTGAGGGCTACAACCCCTGTATTGCTCACTATTATAAGTTACCAGCCAGCAATTTGTAAGCAAGCACATTTATTTTTAAGGTAAAAGCATTACAGAGAAAACATTAAAACAATAAAAGAACCTACACACATATTAAAAAGGTCACCAGAGGCCACCCCCAGCTCCAACCTAGGATGCTGGTAGATTTGAGTCCTTCAAAACCTACAAGTGGGTTTTCCCCTTGGTTACAAATTCATCCATCTTAGATCTCAAACCATCACCCAGACTGTGCATATCAGCTGTTTCTTTATACAGCTCAGGCCTTTGATCTTGGCTTTCTGTAACAGGTAATGAGTGGACAACGACCCTTTCTCCTTTCCAGAGTTAGGAAATTTGTATTAACCTCTCCAAAGGGATTCCCCAGGAAATCCACTTAACACTTATTCTCCTAAAAGTCCATACTTTTCTGGCACATTTTCTATATAGTCTTTTGAACTCCCAGGTCTTAGATCTGTCACAAGAACAAACAGGGCCAATGCAAGCAACCAAGTCTGCATGCATCCGAGTGATATACAGTACAAGCTTCAGCAGCTGTATGCTGACGTAATTTGCGTCAACTGAAGTTTATAGTGTAGACATGACCTTATTTACAACATATTGTCAAATGAGATAAGGAACAGTACAGTTTTGCTTTACATTAAACTTTCCTTGTGTTTGTGGATTTGAATTAGACATTGTTTTTGTGAACTTTTATCCTGTATTTAAAGCACACAAAACACATTTAAAACACTGCAAAGATTGAAAAATGGCATGTATTATTTTTCTTTTGACCTGTTTATTCTAGTTTATTCTTGAAAGCCTGTAGAAGTCTTGTTAACTGAAGTTTTCAGAAAAGGCTGACTTCAGCCTACTCATTCTGGACATCTGGGACGAATATAACAACAATAATTAAAACCCACCATGGACTATGTTGTTCTACCCTTCTATGTGGATTGCATATTGCAACAGGAAACTTGTAATTTTACGATTCAGAAGGAAATGTTATATACTACAAGAGAACAGCTAATAGTGGAAATGTAACAAAATCTTGTCTTCAGTGTTTCATCACTTTCACATTACAAAGAGCGCAAGAGGCAGAATTTAGTGGCTTGTATGGTTCAAACTATTTTAACAGGCAGTGCAGGAATTCAACATATCAGAAACAGAGTTCACAGTAGCAAGCAGAGACTGTTAAATTATGTGTCCTGCTTTATGTAACTACTGCATTGTTTAAAAAATATATTGTCCAGTAAAGATAACAGAAATCTGAAAGTACGGACTATGCCAAATACTAGTTCTTTACCCATCATTAGTATGTAGGCAAGGGAAATTATGTAATTCTTTTGGATACTTTGTTTAGTTTATGTAAGTTGCTAGTTCATACCTTCAGAATACTTTGATAATAGCTATGGATAAGTTACTTTTAAATAATAGGTTTAAATTTACTTACAGAACTGATTACATTTTTTTCTTATGGTGGGAGGGAGGGAGAGACATATTTTGTAGTTCTACCACTGCATTTGCATGTTAATACAACAAAAATGCAGATACTCTTATATGACTCATACTTAATGTTTCACGTTTTTCTTTTTAAGCATTATACACATTTTAATTTCCACAGCAATAATAATATAATAAACATAATTAACTCTAACAGTAAAGTCAATTAAACCAACTATTCAAGTATGGTCATTAATATAATTACTTGTAATATATTAAGCAAAACATTTTCAGGAATTAGTAACACTTTTCTGAGAAAAATACTTTAAATGCAAATGGCTAGTAACTTAAAACCTATTGTCAAAAAATGCTACGGTCAGCACCATATTTATGATATATTGTTGCAGAAGATGATGCCAGAATATGTCTAAGCTAGGATACAAGATGGGGTTTTGTTTGTTTGATTGTTTTTAGCATATTTTAGCTACCGCATTCTAACTAAAGTTTCTAAATCTTTAGTGTAAACAAGACAAGTTGTACTTTGGAATGTGTTAAATGGCTCAGTGTTAACTGCTTGGAGCTATAGACCCAACAGAGTCAAATCTGTGGCTCCAACAAAGGGCTTCCTTTGCCAGAACCATTCTTGGGTGGGGGAGGAGGAGAGATGGGGGCACCTGATTCACAGGGAATTCTCCTGTATGGGTCGCATTTTCAGTTAGGTCAACACTGAGTGCTTTTGAAAATCTTGTCCTGTGTGTCTATGTTTCTGATGTTGCTATAAAGAGAGAACCACACCTAAACTGTACATATACCAAAGCTCTATTTTAAAATCAGGGCTCCAGTTACATACGCATTGTTCTCTTTATTTTCTCACCACAAACCCCAGGAAAAATACAGCCTTATATTTGTACAGAGGGCTTTATTTCAAAAATATGTATATTATTTGTTTCCCTGTTGTAAAATTTATGTTGACTGTATATTTTTTGAATAAATGACTCTCACGGATCTTGGGAGATAAGCCAGTCCTCACTTATAGACAGTCCCGCAACCTGAAGCAAATATTCACCAGCAACCACAACCACACAACAAAAACACTAACCCAGGAACTTATCCTGGCAACAAAGCCCGTTGCCAGCTGTCCACATATCTAGTCAAGGGACGCCATCATAGGACCTAATCACATCAGCCACACTATCAGAGGCTCGTTCACCTGTTCATCTACCAATGTGATATATGCCATCATGTGCCAGCAATGACCCTCTGCCATGTACATTGGCCAAACTGGACAGTCTCTATGCAAAAGAATAAATGGACACAAATCAGACATCAAGAATTATAACATTCAAAAACCAGCCAGAGAACACTTCAATCTCCCTGGTCACTCAATTACTGACCTAAAAGTTGCAATTCTCCAACAAAAAAACTTCAAAAACAGACTTAAACGAGAAACTGAAGAATTGGAATTAATTTGCAAACAGGACACCATTAAATTAGGCTTGAATAAAGACTGGAAGTGGATGGGTCATTACACAAAGTAAAAACTATTTCCCCATGCTAATATTTCTCCTACTGTTACTCACACCTTCTTGTCAACTGTTGGAAATGGGCCATCCAGATTATCACTACAAACGTTTTTTTTTTCTCCTGCTGATAATAGCCCACTGTGACAGACCCAAACCAGTGAGGTACAGGAGTCTGGTAGAGGGCAAATATACCGGTCACTGCGTGAGTAGTTTTCTGTTCCCTGAGTGACCAGAGCAGGAGCTGCACTAGAGTAATCAGGAACCTGCTAGAACCAATTAAGGCAAACAGGCTGATTAGAACACCTGCAGCCAATCAAGGCAGGCTAATCAGGGCACCTGGGTTTAAAAAGGAGCTCACTCCAGTCAGGTGAGGGGGAGCCAGAGGAGAGGAAGTGTGTGCGAGGAGCTGGGAGCAAGAGGCGCAAGGAGCTGAGAGGTAGAGGGTGTGGGTGTGCTGCTGGAGGACTAAGGAGCACAGGCATTGTCAGACACCAGGAGGAAGGTCCTGTGGTGAGGATAAAGAAGGTGTTTGGAGGAGGCCATGGGGAAGTAGCCCAGGGAGGTGTAGCTGTCATGCAGCTGTTACAGGAGGCACTATAGACAGCTGCAATTCACAGGGCCCTGGTCTGGAACTTGGAGTAGAGGGCAGGCCCAGATTCCCCCCAAACCTCCCAACTTCTGATCAGACACAGGAGAAGTTGACCCAGACTATGGGGAAGATCACTGAGGTGAGCAAATCTGCCAATAAGCGCAGGACCCACCAAGGTAGAGGAGGAACTTTGTCACACTACCTTAATTGATTAGTCTCGTTATAGTTGGTATGGCAAACCCATTTTTTCATGTTTGCTGTGTATATATATCTTCCTACTGTATTTTCCACTGCATCCATCCAATGAAGTAGGTTTTAGCACACAAAAGCTTATGCCCAGGTAAATTTGTTAGTCTCTAAGGTGCCACAAATATTCCTCATTCTTTTGACTATTTAACATATGTGCCAGTATTTGTGAAAGATGTGGCACTGAAATGTGTGGAGACTGAAGATCCCTACTTATCCAAAGAACATTTACAAGGGAAGAGGCACGGGAAACCTTCCTCACATTGCCGTGTTACTGTGCCTGAACCCCAAACAGAAGGACTACCCCAGTGGAGAAAGAATAGTTTACTTTCTGTAGTTTATTCAATCCTTGCCAAATTCTGCTGTCAGTAATACCAATGCAACTCAGTGAAAGGCAAAAGGATTGCCTGGATGCTTCTGAGAGCAAAGTTCAGTCCTTTGATTTCATGCAGTCGACCCTAGCAGGTGCAGAAATCCTTCTGTAGCTAGAGGAGATGCAATGCAGTGCATATTTCACACACTTATTCCTGATGAGATGTGAGGAGAAGGGCCATGCCTTTTTTCAGGATTCCAGTGCTTCTCTTGAAGGCTGGCTCAGATAATTCTTCCTGCTAAAGAGTAAGGGAGCATGCAAATGGAAATTGCGGGAGGTGGCCAGCATTCCACTTTGGATTTAAATGTAAATAGAATTTAAAACAATCGCACTCCCAAATAAACTGCTTTATCAACCATGTCCCTTAGTTCTTCAGGAAATAGATGCTGCAGGCTTCCAAGACAGAAGAGAACCACAATGTCTGTTTTATACCAACCCCCAAGAGCAATATTTAATGACCCCTTGGAACAAAAGGCTTTCAAATAAGCCAAACAACTAAATCCTTTCTGCTGAGATCTGCTGACTGTCACATTGCTAATGAAACAACCAACCAACAATATTTAATTTAAATCCTGCAAGGAGTTCAGTTCCCGGAGTTCCTCTTTCACTTGCTAAGTTTAATGCTTTGATCTCTCTGAACATGTAACAACAATTATTTTATTTACACCTTAGTTCAGAAAAAGATAATATTTTTCTGCTTTACACCACAGTTAACATATCCCTCTGTAATTATAATATACATTATAGCTAGACACATTCAAGGATCTCAAAGTGTTTTTAAAACATGATGTAATCCTCACAACCTCCCTGTGAAGCATGGAAGCACTAATTAATCCCCTTCTGTAGAGTGCACAGAGTTGGACCCGGGATTCCTGATACTAGCTCCCTGTTCTCATTAACTTGCTACCATTTGAAAGCAACAAAAATGGACAACCCGGGGGGGAAATTAGGGCGACATTCCTTTTGACTACATGGAAACATGGAGTAGGAAGGCCTTGAGAAACAGGTAAATAGGAACAATTTGTCTGCAGATTTTCAGTCACCACTCTGCTGAGACTTGTCCACATGCATATGAGTCCTCCCACCAGGGGTGACCTTATAGTTTGCAGGCCCCAAGTAAGAGACAGGCCTCAAGATGGGCAAAGGATTGGTCAGCGGAGATGCCTTCTCTTCCAGTTTCACTGGCCCAGGGATTGTTAGTCTATGCTGAGGCACCCCAAAGCACAGGGCCCTAAGATGTTGTTTGTGATTAAGGTTGATCCTGTCTCCCTCACCCAATACAGGTTACACTCAATCTGCTAGGAAAACCTGCACACACAGACCTAACATCATGGCTGGCTTTGTCTCTCACATCAGGAATAGCTGAAGCTACCATTTAAACAACAGCACCATCTACTGATTATGAAACATTACAGAACATTATACAGCTCACAGATATTATTTAGATTAGCTATCTTCTTGGCATGTCCTGACACTTCATGAAGAAGGTGTAATATTTGCCGGCAGTAGTTCTTTGCTTCAGGAAGGAAATCTCTTGGCTGTAGAAGAGACACTGTTTTCCTTTGGAAAACTGTATCAGAGTTTGTGAAAACAAGACAAAAGTAGACAATGACATTTTAGGCACTTTAACCTTTAGGAGATGCCTGGTCTGCTTCTGTACAGATCTTGGTGCTGTTAACTACTGAGCAGTGCATCTGCAATTTCTCCATTTCACAGCTTTTTTCAATCAAGGGAATAAGCTTTAAACTGTCTTTTGAACTAACATAGTTATTATTAATTTCTCATAATTTCCTTAGAGAAACCTCTTTCTATCCTAAATGAGAACACTACTCACCTCCCTCAGTTATAGCAGTCCCTTATAATGACCATATCCCATCGGTTGACTTCCAGCAAAGCGTTGTCCGGGACACTCATGGCTTGATCAATGGGGAAAAATCTGTGTGAATAAGTGAGTCTTTCACCACACTCCTGAGGTTGTAAAATTAGGGCTTAGCCTGATCTCTAACAGCAGTCAATTCCTTAGCCATAGCTCCTCTACTGACAACACTCTAAACCTGAGGTGCCAACACAGTCTTCGTCAGCTGAAGCATCCTATTTGCTGACTGGGGACAGAAAGAGAAGTAGACCCTAAGATATCTGAGTCTCAAGATTTCTGAAGGGCTCTGTGATCTTCTGCACAACAGAGACTAAAGCATGGTGGATCTTCTTGCAAAAAGCAGCTTTTTCCCACTTCCCTTTCCTTTGGTTTTGTAGGATTTTTTAATGGTCTTTGATGATATGTCTGCCTTTTCTTACTCAAAGGGATCTGATTTGTTTGGACACAAATTTTGTTGCCCAAAATCCACATGCCAAAACAGTAGTAGGAAGATAGCCCCACTGAGGTATAAGAAGAAATCACAGTCACATCCAAATGCCCCTCCTACTGGAAAATTTTTATTGGTGTGCTGCAAAAGTAGGGCTTGAGCTTCCATTCCTCACGATCACATAATTCCTACCAAAGTCTATGGATATTCCATATGAAAAATGGTTATGGGCTGTGACACCGGAAATGTACAAAGGATTTATCAACAATTGGTGCAACAGAGGATCTGTTACAGTATTTACCAGGGCCTTGGCTACACTGGCGCTTTACAGCACTGCAACTTTCTCGCTCAGGGGTGTGAAAAAAACACACCCCTGAGCACTGCAAGATACAGCGCTGTAAAGCACCAGTGTAAACAGTGCCTCAGCGCCCGGAGGGCAGCTCCCAGTGCTGCAATCTAAACTCCATGAGGATGCGGAGTACGTGCAGCGCTGGGAGAGCTCTCTCCCAGCGCTGGCGCTGCAACCACACTCGCACTTCAAAGTGCTGCCACGGCAGCGCTTTGAAGTTTCAAGTGTAGCCATACCAACTGCTGATACTAAATTATACTTTGCTCACAGTAGGGAAGAAAGATGGATTTATGGTTAAAGCACAAAACTAGGATCAGACAAGCTGTTCTACCCCAGCTTAGTGACATAATTGCTGTATGTCGGTCAGCAAGTTACTTAAACTCTCTGCAGAACAGTTTACTCGATTATAAAACTGGGATAAAATATTTATTTGAGGTGTTGGGAAACTTATTTAATATTTATAAAGTGCTTTGAGATCCTAGAATGAAAGATGATATAAAAGTGCAAAGTATTATTATAGTTTGGAGAACGATGTTTCATTATTTAGTTAATTCCATTTGGAGTGAGGTTGTCTGAATATGTACTAACATCACCCAATGCCTCTGATGGCACCAGCTCTAATCCCAATAATAGCAGCTGTATGGCCATAACACAGATATCCAATATTAATAACATAGTATTGCTTATTCCACATAAAGCATCCATTTTCTAGGTGAAAGTGTTAGGGTGTAACCTGTTGTTAACATAGGATACTTACTCCTCCCTTTCCTTGTTGTAATACAAGTGATCCAAAAGGAGAGCTACAGAAAACTTGACCATTTTTGACATTTGTGGAGCAATAGAGGATTCTCATTGCCATTAATACACTCATTATCAGTTAACATAAAAGGAAAATTAACCTACATTAATAAAAGCTTGGAGATAGTTGCAGTTATTAACTTGCTTCTGTTAAAAATCATGAATGAAAAAAGTAAAAATATTTTGAAACTTTATGTTTGTTGAAACTGTCTCTCTACTTCCATCCTTGTCTTTTTCTCCCTGTGATTTTGTGCATATATGTACTGTATATGTATATACTGCTAAGCAACGAGGAAGAACTACATGATATTTCAGGAACTATTTAGAAATAGTAAATGTGGAAGTTACTTCTGCAAGAGTTAATCATTTGTTTCTTTCACTCTTTTATATCTTTGAATCACTGAAATGACTAATTGTTTGGCATTTCCTTCTTTTCTATTTTAAGTTGCTGAGCTTCTCCGCCACTGTTTTGCCATTTCAGTTTTGTGGTTTCTGTAGGAATTTTCTTCTGTAGCTAGTTTTTATTTTGTTCCTCTTTCTTGGTGTAATAGCTTATTCTCCTTTCTAGTTCTTTCATTGCTGTATAGTATGTGGGCCAAATTGTGTCACCATTTATGCCTATGCAATCGATAGACTTCACATGATAGTAAATAATGGTATGAACGTATATGGACCAATTTCACTCCTGGGTAAGCAGATGCAAATCCACTGAATTCTCTCAGTGAATGTTGCAGCTCCACTGAAATCAGTGAAATAACTAAGCGCACGTCCAGACTAACCCGCGGCATCGGCGGGTTAAAATCGATTGCTCGGGGATCGATATATCGCGTCTAGTCTGGACGCGATGTATCGATCCCCGAGCGCGCTTACATCGATTCCGGAACTCCATCAACCCGAACGGAGTTCCGGAATCGACACGGAGAGCCGCGGACATCGATGCCGCGCCGTCCAGACGGGTGAGTACCTTGATTTTAGAAATTCGACTTCAGCTACGTTATTCCCGTAGCTGAAGTTGCGTATCTAAAATCGATTTTAATTCCTAGTCTGGACATGGCCTAAGAGCAGATTTTGGCATTCTCTCTCTCAGGCCACGTCCAGACTAGGAATTAAAATCGATTTTAGATACGCAACTTCAGCTACGGGAATAACGTAGCTGAAGTTGAATTTCTAAAATCGAGGTACTCACCCGTCTGGACGGCGCGGCATCGATGTCCGCGGCTCTCCGTGTCGATTCCGGAACTCCGTTCGGGTTGATGGACTTCCGGAATCGATGTAAGCGCACTCGGGGATCGATACATCGCGTCCAGACTAGACGCGATATATCGATCCCCGAGCAATCGATTTTAACCCGCCGATGCCGCGGGTTAGTCTGGACGTGCGCTCAGCATTGGCTAACTTTTTAACTCTATCTTTGGATACATACAGCAAATTGGTTTCAAATGATCTCCGTTGATGGCAGGAGAAGCAGTATGAGCTACCAGTATCTAGCTGTCTCCTCTATTCATTTACCTGCATGTCTATGAATACCTCAGTATATTCCTGTGTCTATTATTATTATGTCCATTGCTTTTCTAGATCACTAGTTCAAATCAAATATGCTTGGCCTATGGAGATTCAGGGTTATTCTGGGGAGAAGTGGGGAAGGTAGTATATACTGTCTCTACACCTGCATGGCCATCCATCCCCCATGGCCAGTGCATAAGGGGGATGGAACCATAGCTTTGCTTACTCTTTGCCCCTCTCCACCATCATGGTTCTGTTTTTGTAATGAAATTTGTTTCTCACATGGCAGAGCTTCTGGGTCAAATGAACCCTCATGAACCTCACAAAGCCTTACAGGGCTCATGTAATGACAGCTTTTAAGGCTACTCCAGTTTTATTTTGGGTCTCCTTTATCACACTGGATTTGGATAAAACTTAATCTCAAAGCCAAACTCCAGGCACACAAAACCATACAACCCACACTGACTCTAAATTCCCCATGAACCAGATCATTAAAAGTGTTTGTCTTTGAGACCAATGTATTCCTACTTTAGCTTAAAACCTCAATACTACAGTTATGCTCTCATGCATTATTAAGGAAGTAGCACAGGTCTGTATGACACCACAGAAAAGACCACTGCAGCAGTAGAACTATCTGCAAAATACCACAGTGTCTTCCTTTCAGACTTAAGAGAATTTCGTCATCTTCCTGGATGATATGACAACACCTCTGCAGACCAGACCTTCTCAACATCTGTGACAGAACATTTGAGTCAGATTATCTTGCATGAAATAAGACAAGATTGGTGTAGTGTTTTCCAACCTATCAAAGGCCACAGTGGAGGTAAAGAGTGGTGCTGACAGCTGTCTGTAATTCAATTATTCCTTCTTATGATTTATTTTAAATATGCAAACTATCTCCATCAGCACCTGTACCTGATATTTCACATAATATTAGTCTTCTCTCTGAATACCACTGAAAGGAAATGTATGTGTGTGCATGGATTTGGAAGTGTTAGCTACTTCCTTGGCAAGGAGCAAAGATATAATAATAATTATATACAGTGTTGTAGCTTATTAGAGAGACACGATGAATGAGATAATATCTTTTATTGGATCAGCTTCTGCTGGTGAGAGAAGCTTTTAAGCTTACAGAGAGCTCTTACAGAGATTCATATTTTCACAGCACTTTACAGATGTTAAGTAATTAACATTACCAAATTCCTTTCCTCTTTCATTTGAATCCTTGCCCTCCTCCTGACACTAGCTGCTGGATTCAATGGTTAGTTATAATTCCATATCACACACCTTTTGTCAACATAACCCTTTGGGAAGGCTTCTTCCTGACAAGTAAGTGATTCAGCTCCTTTAGTGTTCAAGGTGCAGTTGTTTGCCTCATCAGAATTAGAGCTGGTTGAAAATTTTACAACACAAGGTTTTTCTGTAGGAAAAGGCTGTTGCATCAAAATTGAAACTTTCTGCCTGAACATGTCAATTTCAACAAAATTTCATTAAAAAAATGAAAATGAAGCATTTCAATAAGGACTTTTTCAGAATGGAACATTTCAATTTTTCATTTTAAAACAACGTATCATTAAGAAATTTTTGGTTTGTTCTGATTTGGAACTAAAATTTTGAAATTGTGGAATTTCCCACAGAATTAAAATTCTGGTTCCCATAAAGCTCCAGTCAGGAGACTTTTTTACAGCCAGTACTTTTACTCCTTACTCAGGTATAACTCCTAGAACTGTCTGTTTGATACGACTAAGGAATGTAGGATATAGCCTTGCTTTTCCAAGTGTTCCAATAAGTGAAAATCCAAAATTCACCACTTTTCATTTTTCAGTACGAGTCCAGCCAAAACACCATTGGTGATTCCTGGGTTTTCAGTAGAGTTTGAGACTTTCAGATGAAGAAGAAACAGGTGGAGCAAACCAGCATCAAAGAGAGGGGGTTTGCAGCTATCTATTGGAGCTGGGCTATATGGTCTGGCATCTAGATGAATAGCAAGGTAAATGAGATAGGAATGAAGTCTCCCCTCACAAAATAAATAAATGAAAGTCCCATACTATGAAAGCAGAAATTTGCTTGTGTAGCTCTGTAACAGCATTAGTACCTGACCTTATAGCATATGTTACTGATATGGCAAAGAGCCCCCCTACTGCTCTAGTTCATACACCATTACATACCAGGTTGTAAAATCAAAATGAAATGAAACTTTCTGCTCCCTGAAAATATTCCAGCTAAAATCTTTTTGCTTAGAATATGAATTGCAACTTTTTTCTTTAGCTTCAATAATCACCCAGGAGAAACACACTGGCAATTGGTTTTGAATGTTAGCCATGGCCTCACTACATTTTTCTACAACTCCAGCAGTTATTGAAGGCATTGTTAATGGAACAGGAATTGTTTTGTAAAGTTCCACACCCTGGTGGCATTGGGTCAGTTTATCACAGTACAATGCTTCTGTCAGGGTGGGAAGGCACACTCCTCTGATGCAAGGTGTAGAGAAAGAAAGAAAGAACACAGCCAGCTGTGTGGGTGTCTGTCTATTTGCCATTGCATGGCTGTGGTAGGTAAGAAAAGCTTTGCAAAAAATGTAATTAATTAGAACGTAAACTGTTTTTGAGAAATATTGAAAATGGATCAAAAGATCTCATATATGTTGCTATGTTAAACGTGTCACAAAACTCAGATTAGAACTAATGAATTTCAATAGGCCACATTCATCCCTAGGGCATCAATGGAGTTTCATGAAGGATGAATCTAGCCCTGTTTGATTTATAACACAGTACAGAAGAATAATAAAGCAATGATTCCCTTTGGATACAGCACAACAGAACTAACCAACCATTTAGATCAGGAAGTGGAGAATAATTTTGCCATTTGAAACTCCATGGGGAATTAAGATAGGCAGAATGTAAGTACCCAAAGCCTGGCAACTGAGGTTAAAACCTCTGTTCTTGCAGCAAGTTGCAAGCTGATTCTTTTCCTGGTGCTACAGTGGAAGCAAACCTTTTATTTTCAATCTATCTAGCTTGTGTTTAAAGCTTTCAACCTTGTACTGCAGCAGAAAAACAAACACAGTCATAATCACTGAGTATATAAGAATGAAACTGTTCATTCAGAAATGGCTTCGTAGGGCTGACAAAACCAGCTGCTGTTTCTTTACCACTGGTTGGAATTAACACTGACATCACCATTACCACAAGTCCAATGTCTGCCTTTGATTTCTAACACGACAGTGTTTGAGAGTTTGTTTTAGATTAAGCTAGAGTTCTAAAGTTTTGAGGTAAGGTGTAGTGCTTTTTCATGATAATAGTAACAATACTTATCATTTATAAAGGAATTTACATACAGTACCCACAATTATTGTCCCCATTTTAACTATTATTATTAATCCCTTATTAAACTGACCCAGAAAGATTAAGTAACTTGCCCAAAATCAGATAGTCACTCAGTGGCAGTCTCTCTTCTTCAATGCTTAGCCGAACAGTTGGCTGTAGCGATCGTTGGCCATTTGTTCCATTCCTGCGTGGCTACAAGGACTTAACTGCCCAAGAGTCCAGCATCGGAACAGACTTGATGAACCCATGTAATAGGGGTTTGACTCAGTGGCAGTGCTCAGACACTCTGACTCCAAAGCCAATGCTCAGAAACTGCCTCCAATGTAGGATACTTAAAAAGGTCACTGCCAGGTTGGTAGGCTTCAAACTGAACCTATATTGATAGTCTGCCCCTTTTATAAAATTTTCCCATAAGGACGGAAGGATTTTTTAAAAACTGTTTTGAATGCTCTCTAACAGGGATATAACTGTACAGATCTACTACAGATTAGGTGGTATATTTTAAACATACAATCTGTCCCGTGATCTCTGATTGATTTTTTTTTTAAATCAAGCAATTTCTTGAATTGAACACCAAAGTCTCATTGCTTTTGCTGAAAGAAACATCTTCATGCTAACTCTTGTAGTAGGTATGCTTGGTGTGGGGCGTGGCAGGCCAGGAGTGACATGCATTGGTGGAGGACTAGAATAATACATGGAATTGATGTCTAAGGAGTCTTTTAGAGCTGTGCACGTGTGAATATTGTAAAGCATCTATCTACTTTATGCCTGGATTGTGTTATTTCTATTGTACCTTCATTTATATGAAAAGAAAACATTATTTACGAAAATGCATTTTCATCCAAAAATGTTTACAACTCCCCCCCCAAAGATTAATAATTTTTATGCAGGATAAGTCTATTCTGTTAATTTAACATTTTGGAACATGGGGGAGGGGAGGAAAATTCTCTAATGGCTGAGATGTAGAAGTAAAAAGAGCATCCACCCATTGTATACAAAATAATCATATGTCATGCATTGGCAATACAACTTCTCATGCAGCTTACCCAGAATTGTTATGACATCATTACACAACATATTTACAGAATGATGTGATGATCTAACAATCTTAACTGTATAAATCTATGCTATCACTATATTATTTGACAGGGTTTCTGTATGTATCGACCCAATGATTAAAAGTTACTTAACATCAAAACACAACCAAAAACTAATAAAACAAATTCCACATTAAGAGAAAGTTAAACAGTATTTGAAATTAGTAAATTGCAGTAGTAGGAAGATGTGGCAGAAATAAATTCTTTTTAGAAGGGTCTAGGGGAACAGATTGAGAAATATTTATAAAATATCTGCCATCCAGTGCAATCTGGCTCACTTCACAGGAAAAATAAAAGAAAATAAAAAAATAATATTGTTCTTTATAAGTATTTTTATGAGCCAGAGATAAAAGTAATCATTGATGGAGCAATGTTCTAATTTGGAGCTGGAGTAAGGAGAAGCAAGGTTCAGGCTTTATTAAAGAGAAAAACTGCTTAACACCTTCCTTACATGATAACTGCATCCATACTAGATACATTCTTCCTGGTATAGAAGACATCAGGTATCCACATAACCCAAACACCATATAAAATACTTGAGTCAGATCAGGATGGAATTTCCAGGAACAAGACCAATTACATGCCATCTCTATCAGTGCTTAATTTGTAACGAAAGAGGTGCCGCAGCTCAAGCAATTATGTGCTGGAATTCAAGCAATTTTTTTACATTCATAACTGACGCAGCCAACCCAGAGGTGCCGAGGCTACAAACTGCCAAGCCTAGAGGTGCCAGAGCTCAGCCCTGGCAAGCCCTGACACAAATTAAGCACTGCTCTCAATGTAAGCTTACTTTGCCTGGCTTGATTACTTCCCACTTCCTTTGTATTTGTTGGTTGGTCTCCCAACCCTAGCATTCTTTTAATGAAATTTTGTACTGAGAATTTAGAACGCATGAAGAGCTAAATGTAAACCCTAGAACAGAGACACTGACTCCATTTTAGCAACTGAGCAACACAGATAAAAAAGAAATGGATGTCTGATTTGTTTCTCATACTTTATGTGTACATTTTCTTTCATTCAGGAGAAGAGATGAGATACAATACAGCTGGACAGTGTGTGTGTGTGTGGGGGGGGTGGTTAAAATTTTCCAGGCTAGCAGCCAAAAATCAAAATTGTGTAACTTTTACATTGCAGCTGTTGCATCATATTTATGCATAACTGCTATTTAACTTCTTGGGATTTTATATGCTATATGAACAAGATAATGTAGAAGCCACATTTTTTTTCTGCCAGTAATCTTCAGATTGAGAAAAGACAGTAGCCATATGAGGGATAGCACCCACTTAAGAATGGGAACCAAGCCCTATGTGAATCAGGAGGGCTGTTAGGCTCAGTCACTTATTTGTAAAAGCCGAGGTGTCATAGGAAGCCATGCAAAAGTTAGTAAGCTGCAGACTGAGCTAAAGAAGAGTATGTAATAAGATATTAAGCAAATGATAAAGCAAACTGCAGACAAACAAGTGGCAAAAGAGAACCACGTTCCCTGGGTGAGAAGTTATTTAAATTATAATTATTAATCTAGCACCACCAATACCCACACAGCTTTACAGGAAATGCCATATAGCCCCATGATCCATTCATTCCTTGGACTCTCTGGTGATGTTGCCAACAAGGTTGCCAATTGAAGGCCCTGATTCTGCAACTGACTCTGCATGAGTGGACCTCGTAACCAGTTCAAAGCCCCACTGACTTCAAATACATGTTTTGGGCAACTACAACACACAGAACAACAGCTCAAATGTGATAAGATGGAGAGGGAACATTAGGAGATGCCATCAGGAAGGAGATCAACATAGAAAGGCTTCAGGAAAGAATTAGAGGGGGTTAAAGGAGAGGAAGAAAGGAACTGGCATTCTGCATGTTGGAAATTATTCCAACCATGGAGTGGCAGGCATGAAAAAAGACATGGAAGATACAGTTGTTCAACATCAGAGTATTTCCATGTCTTCCCCACCTCCCCATCCCCCACAAATAAATCCCTAGGCTGATACATTATACCAGTCAGAAAATGAAGAGTTGGTCACTATGCTCCTCAGTTCTTTTGCAAAATCTGTCAGACTATTTAGTTTCAATTGTTGACCTTGAAAAACAGCTGAGGCTGAATTTAACTGGCTCAGTCTGCTACTTGAAATGATCAAGGTTCTTTGGATTCTGTAGTCAGTCTGTTACTGTCTAACATAGGTGTGCTCAGAGTCACACTCAGATCTCATCTCAAGGGTTTCGTGTCCTAACAGAGTAATGCATCTTAGTGTTCATGTTTATATTTAATTGTTTTTAATTTTTGCTCAAATTTGGCAAAAGAAAGATTAATTGCTGATATTGTTGGATCACCTGTATAAAAAGTTCAATAAAGGTCATGTTATACAGGTGCTTTAGAAATGCTAAGTGATTGTGAGTATTGTTACTGTGAGACACAACCCTGTGGAATGAAATCCTCACGAAATACATAGAACAGATGCAGCATGAAGAGCAGTAATGTACATTTCTCCCACTGACATAAAAACAGCCATACTGGGTCAGATCAGTGGTCCATCTCACCCAATATCCTGTCCTCCAACATTGGCTAGTGCCAGGTGCTTCAGAGGGAATGAACAGGACACTTTACTGAGTGATCCAGACCTGTCAGCCAGTCCAAGCTTCTGGAAGTCAGAGGTTTAGGGACACCCAGAGCATGGGGTTGTGTCCCTGACCATCTTGGCTACTGATGGACCTATCCTCCATGAATTTATCTTTTTTTAACCCTGTTATACTTTTGGCCTTCACAACATCCCCTGGCAATGAGTTCCACAGGTTAACTGTGCATTATTGTGTGAAGAAGTACTTTCTCTTGTTTTAAACCTGTTGCCTATTAATTTAATTGGGTGATCGCTGGTTCTTGTGTTACGTGAAAGGGTAAATAAGACCTCCTGATTCACTTTCTCCATGCCATGGCCATTCGTGATTTTATACATCTCTATCATATCTCCCCGAGTTGTCTCTTTTCGAAGTTGAACAGTTCCAGTCTTTTTAATCTCTTCTTATATGGAAGCTGTTCTGTACCCCTAATAATTTTTGTTGCCCTTCTCTATATTTTTTCCAATTCTAAAATATCTTTTTTGAGATGGAGTGACCACATTTGCATGCAGTATTACAGGTGTGGGCGTACCATGGATTTATACAGTGGCAATATGATATTTTCTGTCTTCTTATCTATCCCTTTCCTAACGGTTCCTACCATTCTGTTTGCTTTTTTGACTGTCACTGCACACTGAACAGATGTTTTCAGAGAATTATCCACAATGATCTCAAGATCTCTTTCTTTTTACATACAGTTGGAATTATGTTTTCCAATGTGCATTACTTTGCATTTTTCAACATTGACTTTCATTTCCCATTTTGTTCCACAGTCACCCAGTTTTGTGAGATCCCCCTGTAACTCTTTGCGGTCTGTGTTGGACCTAACTATCTTGAGTAATTTTGCAGCAAACTTTGCCATCTCACTGTTTACCCCTTTTTCCAGCTCATTTATTAATATGTTGAACAACACTGGTCCCAGCACAACTCCTTAGGGGTCACTACTAATTACCTTTCTCCACTGTGAAAATTGACCATTTATGCCTGCTCTTTGTTTCCTATCTTTTAACCAGGTACTGATACATGAGAGGTCCTCCCCTCTTATCCCATGACAGCTTACATTGCTTAACAGCTTTAGGTGAGAATCCTTGCCAAAAGTTTTCTGAAAATCCAGGTACACTATATCTACTGGATCACCCTTGCCTGCATTTGTTGACCCCCTCAAACACTTCTAATAGATTGGTGAGGCATGATTTCCCTTTACGAAAGCCATGTTGACGCTTCCCCAATTCATCACATCCATCTATGTGTCTGATAATTCTGTTCTTTACTGTAGCTTCAACCAATTTGCCAGGTACTGAAGTTAAGCTTACTGGCCTGTAATTGCCAGATTGCCTCTGGAGCCTTTTAAAAAAAATTGGTGTTACATTAGCTATCCTCCAGTCATCTGGTACAGAAGTAGATTTCCAGTGATAGGTTACACACCATAGTTTAGTAGTTCTGCAATTTAATATTTGAGTTCTTTCAGAGTTCTCTTGAGTGACTACCATCTGGGCCTGGAGACATATTACTGCTTAATTTATCAATTTGTTCCAAAGCCTCCTCTCTTGACACCACAGTCAGGGACATTCCTCAGATTTGTCACCTAAAAGGAATGGCTCAGATGTGAGAATCTCCCTCACATCCTTGGCAGTGAAGACCGATGCAAAGAATTCATCTAGCTTCTCCACAATGGCCTTGTCTTCTTTGAGTGCTCTTTTAGCACCTCTGTCATCCAGTGGCCTCACTGATTGTTTGGCAGGCTTCCTGCTTCTGATGGACTTACAAAAAATTGCAATTAGTTTCTGTGTCTTTTTCTAGTAGCTCTTCAAATTCTTTTTTAACCTGCCTAACTAGATTTTTACACTTGACTTGCCAGAGTTTTTGTTCCTTTCTATTTTCCTCAGCAGGATTTGACTTCCAGTTTTTAAAAGACATCTTTTTTTCCCTCTGCCTTTTTAACCCGTGCTCATGTGCTTCATCCTTGACTGGGATGGTCCATCAATTCCCATGGTCCATTCAGTTCTTGGCCACTGCTGATGCTTCTAATAAGGCAGCCAATTACTGCCAAGTGTAGCGATGGTTTTAGTGGAGTCTGGGACCTGTAAAAAAAGTTTGTCAGTTGTTTCTAATTTGTATACAGTTCTCCAAAATTACAGCTCCTGACAGGACCATGATGAAAGAGCATGTGCCAGGCAGGCAGCTGCCTGGGCTGTTGGACGTTTGAGGACTCCAGAGACAACCCAGTTCTCCCTCCTGTAGTGGAATCGGCCAAGGCCCCATCAATGTTATGGATCCAAAAGCCCTTAGGAACCTAGATGAAACTCATTAATTTATCTACTCAGCCCACTAGCACTATTTGCTAATGCAAATCATCCTCAGCAGATGAGATTACACTGAAAGGAAATGGGCTCGAATAGTTCACATCCAATTAGCTCGGTTGTTGTGTCCTTTTGCTTCTAGGACCCCAGGAAAGGGCTGCTGCACAAGGAGGCGGATACATCCTCTCTATCCTTATGCACCTAAGCTCACCGGCTTCCTCCTGTTGCTTCTGCCTCCGTCCTGGCTGCTACACAGACACAGCGCAGCCAGCCCTACATAGCCCGGCTGCTGGCCCAGCCCCACGCCAGGATCCTCCTCCTGCGAGCCGCGGCTGCTCAGTGGAGGACCGAGCCGCGAATCACTCGGTGCCCACGTGCAAGGCCCTGCCCACCCCTGCCCTAGTCCTGCCTGCCCACTACCAGCCCGTCTGCGCCAGCTCCCTTCAGCCAGCCGGGCGCTGCAGTAACTCGCCAAGTCGCCTCCTGCCTTTAAGCAACAGCTGCAGGTAGGTCCGAGACGAGAGCCCCACTGCAGGGCTCGGGGGGTGCTTCGGGCAAGCGGGAGGCGGGTGCCTGCGCTTGCTCCGGGCTAGTCTCCATCGGCCGCGCCCTGCTGGAGACAGCCCCGGGCGCAGCAGCTGCCCTGTTCCAGCAGGGCAGAGCGGGGACGTGTCGGTCCCTCCTCCCCAGCTGCTGGGGGCGGAGGAAAGAGTCTTCGCAGTCCCGTCTGGGAGGCTGGGGGACAAGGACCCCATCCCGCCTCCGGTGGGGACAATGGGAAGCTCCGCCTGGACGCCAGCGACTCAGGATGGAGCCCTCCAGGGGCAGGAGCTGGGATGCAGCCCGTGTGGCCCCGGCACATGAGCGCCCTTGGACTCCGGAGCTGGGGTCCCGTCCCTGGGTAGCAGGGAGCCGCCGTGCGCGCTTGGTTACGCGCGTGAGCGCAGCCAGTAGGGACCCACCCAGTCCAAGCCTGATGCGCTGCTGGAGAGTGCGGGGGGCGATCGCTGCTGTCCTTCACCCTGTGGCTGCTTTGATGTATCTAATAGAAACCCGCCACGTAAAATATTCCACGGGTGTCCGTCCAGCACCGGATGGTACCAGATCCTGGCAAGGAGCTGGGTGCTCTCCACTCTCCCTGACTCCCTGGGAGGGAAAGGTGCGCAGCAGCCTGCAGGACCGAGCCCAGATTCTGTTCGGAGGCATCGTGAATTCTTACTCATTAACCAAGAAGGGAGGTATATGTTGATATTTAAATAAACTCTCCTTCCTGAGGCGCTGGCACTATTTCAAAATCTGTAATAAAGAAAGCTCATATGCAAAAAGTTCAAAACTGCCCCAAGTTACTAATGGTACTTTCTGCATAGCTAACTTTTCTTTTTGGTACACCACTTTTCACTTAATGGTGAAACTTAGATGCTGTATCTACACTTAAACAGAGCCACTCATTGGAATTGAAAGAATATTTACATATAATTTTAAAGAGCCAGTGAACAAACCTTTCATTAGTAAAGGGACACTAAAAATGTAATCAGTTGTACAACTGTTAACATATAACATTTTGTTTTCAGTCTTAGCAGCAGAATGGACCCGGCTGCTTTTTGGATGCATATTTGGGGGGTTCTTTTTGGTAATTATGTAGTAGCTTAAGGGTAGTAGCTGCTGCTGTGAATTTTATATGGTTGTAAAATCTAGCAGACAAGATGGAAGGTCACTATGAGTCATTGCTTGCATATGCACACACCCACATCAATGGGCATTACTGAAATGGTTTTGGATGGCAAACCATAGTGGAAATGGAAATAAAAGCCTGCAGCAGTTTTTTTGTGTGCCTTAAAAACAAACAAGCAAATAGAATGTTCTCCTTTTGAGAAAATATAGTAATACCGCACAGCTGATTGAGTAGCTATGGTATCATTTCACTTATTTATTGATATTAATGGCTGACCAGTGAGATTATTTCAGAGGCACAATAAGGTATTTCCTATTACTACAGTGAGTATAAGTACCTAGATAGATTGACTGAGGAGAGCTCGAAGAAATTTTTAACTGTAGAAATGCAAGCTGATTCAAAATAGAAATTTTTTTTTTGTAGCCTGCTGAAAATGTACATGGCCCTGTACAGTACATGAAGTAGACAAGCTCCCTGTCCATAGAATCTTGCAATCAAAGAGCAAAGAGAATATATTTGCTTAGGTAAAACATCCCCTAGCGTGAACAGAAAATGAATGTTCAAAATCCCTGTGTTTTGTGTGGTATGTGAGATTAATGACAGGGCACCTGCTGTGTGATTTGGCATTACATAGTCCAGCAACACATCATAATATATTTTGTGATATAGCTACATGATAGTTTCTGTGTTTCAAGGAATTTAACTTTGTTTTTTTAAATTCTCATAAAATCACTGATGTTACAATTTTTTTTCAAAATACTGAAGATGTATGTTCTTGTTGCCCAGAGGCAAAAATAGCCCGGTGTAATCTGGTACAGAAATCCTGGAGAAGCTTCTACTCCATAACATCCCACTGCTGTTCTTGGATATCTTAATAAGAAACCTGTGAAGATTGTATTGGTGGATTTGCAGAGGAGATCAGCGGGTAAAGGGTCATCTTCCTCTGCTTTACAGCTGATTTAGGATAGATGCCAAACACTGGTAAAAATAGCACAAGTCTGTTCACATTGGTGCCGGGAATACTGGGGGCTTTGTGTTTGTTTTATGCCTGGAGTAAGTATGTTTTGAAAACACTATTTGAATAGAAATTTCAAAGATGTATACACTTAAATGTATTTAAAATGTTTCCTAGGAAGAGAGTTAAAAAAGTTATGGGGATGACTTGTTTCAAGGAGGCCTCATTAGTAAGTAGATCCTCTTTGAATAAACTGCTTTGAATGTTAACTTGCTTTTGGATGTAAAAATCCAACTTTGCTAACAAGGATCCTACCATCATTCTTTTTCCTGAGTCTGTTATTTCTCTAACTGATAATTGCAGTTCTTTCCACCCTCCATAGCCAGCTTCATGCATGATGCAAGTTTATTGGCAAAAAATCTTCCCTTTGCTGGGGCGTGGCATGGCTCAGCACAGGGTATTCCTACTTTAGGATAAAAAGGGGAGCTTTTATAGCATCTTTCCTCCTCTAGGTTTCTCAAACTACTCTACAAAGTACACCTCTACCCCGATATAACGCAACCCAATATAACACAATTTTGGATATAATGTGGTAAAGCAGTGCTCCGGGGGGGCGGGGCTGCGCACTCCGGCGGATCAAAGCAAGTTCGATATATTGCAGTTTCACCTATAACATGGTAAGATTTTTTGGCTCCCGAGGACAGCATTATATCGGGATAGAGGTGTAATGAGTTAAATACTGTTTACAATGACTGTTGAGGCAAGTGAAGCCACATTTTTGTGACCTGGAATAGTTCTTACACAACCTTAGACATTGCAGCCAGGTTTATTAATTTTTATCTATGGGAAAGTTTACACCATAGCCCCTTTGATAAATTGCCATGAGCAGAAGAGATCCCAATTTAACATGCCCTTGGCTTCTAGCATTTCAGCAGGCATCTTGCAGAGCACTGCAACGTACGTAGTGGCTACAGTCTTAAGTTTTAGAATGGACTCCACACTATGACCTCTGTACCTGGTGGTGAGAATGCTGGCCACTGTGTCAGAGTGACCCTATAGTGAGTGTGCGCCATTTAAAATACTTAGTTTATCTCAACCATCTATTGGCTTGATCATCCTGTCACTAAAGTCAGTGGGAGCATTACCATGGATTTCAGTGGTACTCAGCCTGAAGACAGTCTGGTTTATCTGGAAGCACCTGTAGTCCCAGGAGAGTGGGGATGTAGTTATACCTCATGGAACAGCAATGATCAATCAGTGAGTTTGAAGGTGAACATTTTCATATGCATCTAAAAGTTACTGGGGAGATTTTCAGAGACACAACTGGTGTTGAATTTCAGTGGGAGCTAGGTCCCTATCTGCCACTTGTGTCGTTGAAAAACTCCTCCATAATAAAGTTTAACTTGTAAAACAAACATGGCACAATGACTGGCTATTTCCCACAATGTGATGACAATCAATGTGTTGGGAGGGAAGAGGGAGAAACTGAATCAGAAATCAAGACTTGCCTATTTCTAAATGACTAAAGAGTAGCAAGGCAGAAATGACAGAGAGTTCTGTTTGTTTCAGCTTTAATCTTAGTGTAACCTAAATTTAACTCTTGATCATCATGAGTGTTTTAGCCTGGGACATTCATTACCAAAGCACAGACCTCTACCAGTTGAGCTGAAGGAGGGGCAGCATTAGCCAATTGCAGTAGTGGGCAGTTGTCCTCTATGGACTAATTCCTAGAAGGGGGAGGCAGCATCTAGTTTCAATCATGGTACGGGCTAATTTCATAATATAGAAGTATTGCTCTCAATTCCAGCTATAATACAAGTTGTCTAGCACTTTCCATTATAAAACCTTGTTTTGTAAACATTTTGTGTAATATATAAGCAAATCTCGCAACTCACAAATGGTTAATGTGTCTGCCAACATCACAAAGTTGGATGCGACTGCTGCAAAAAGAGAAAAGCTAACAAGATGATAATACAGAAAGCAGTACTAATATTTTAAAGAACCACCTCGACTAACTGCTTTATATGAATTTGAATACAACTTTTTTTTTTCCTCTGGTGCAGGAAAGTGATCTGATCTAGGGACTTTTGGTGGGAACCACGCCATTCCTAAAATAGCTGCCATGTATTTGGTGGTTACATTTGTTTTTTCCATTCTCTTCACAAATATGATCTTTCTGGTTTATAATCCGAGTTTGAACATCAATCAATAGCTGTCAGATGGAGGAGCATGCTGGGTAGGGATGTGCCACAACTCAGCAGTGTATCCCCACTTTTACTTCTGCCTCAAGAAACAGCTGTTTTTGAAAGGGGGCAAGAGTTACCAAATTGCATTTAAGCCAGTGGAACTTTGAGTCCTTCATTCAAGTCAAATGCAAATCACTGTTAAGCTTATCTATCAAGTAACTTTTGTAAGACACTGAGTAACACTGGACAGCAAAAAGCAGATGTTCTAAGTAGTTTTTGTTAATTCATAAACAGCATTTAGGAATATAGGAATTGCCATGTGGACTGTCTAGTCCAGCATCCTCTGTCTGAGGTTGGCCAGTATCAGATGCTCCACAGGAAGAGTTAAGAAACAAAGAGTGTGGATGTTCTCATTTTCTATATACATTTCTAATCCTATTTTGAATCCTGCTGAACTCCCGATTCAGTGATGTCTAGTGCCACTGAGTTCCACAAGCATCAGCTGGAGTACTGTCTCCAGTTTTGGGCACCACACTTTAAGAGAGATATGAACAAACTCGAGAGATTTCATAGAAGAGCAACAAAATGATATGACATTTGGCAAACATGACCTATGAGGACAGGCTGAAAGAACTGGGCATGTTTAGTCCAAAGAAGAGAAGAATGGAGAGAGGGAGTGGGGGGACGTAATCTTCAAATAGGTAAAAGGCTGTTATAAAGAGGACTTTCTAATTATAAAGATAGTTAAACATTGGAACAGGTTACCTAAGGAGTTTGTGGAATCCCCATCACTGGAGGTTTTTTAAGACAAGGCTAGACAAACACCTGTCAGAGATGGTCTAGGTTTACTGAATCCTGCTTCAGCATGGTGGGGTTGGACTAGATGACCTTTTGAGGTCTCTTCTATCCCTGCATTTCAATGATTATGTTCTACATAATCTCTATCATTTGTAAATTTGCTGCTTTTCAATGTCATTAGCTGTCCCCTTTTTCCTGTAAGGATAAGTGGAAGTACCTGATTATCTTTCCTGTGCAATTAATTATTTTGTATACTTCTGTCGTGTCTCCTTTTATTATTCTCCTCCACATAAAATTAAAGTCCCAGTCTTTTCAAGCTCATCATGCGTTTATCACTCCAAACAGAAGTATGAACGAACAATTTTAGGAGGCTGAGGGATAGAGAAAGACCTTAAAATGGTTATCGGCTTTTCCATAAAGAGATGTATTTGCATTTGGGTCCTGTGTTAATTGAAAGGATACCAGAGACTAGATTTAAAAAAAGAAAACTCCTTGAATGGGGATGGCACACAGCACACAGCCCATGTGTTGTTTTAGGATGTCAAGGATTTTCACAAATATGACATGGTTTTGATGCAGAAGGGTCCTCAGGACAGTGATCATGTTAAAAGTTAAACACTTAATGCTCAGGACAAGATGTAGCTACTTGGACAAGTGCAGCATATAGTTCAAATATATAGTATTAGCAGCCTTGCTGTTTCAAAACAGATCCTGCAACCTGTGTCATGCCCTCTACCCTGACCAAGACCTCAGAGAGGGGGATTTATATTTGTTAGATCCCAGTTCTGCTTCCTCCAAGACCCATTTCAGAGTAGCATCCCCTTGGAACTTACTGGACATGTCCACTAGGAATGCTGCCACCTTAAAATGCAGCCTAGGTAACTTATTTTCCCTCCCACATGGTCCACAGTGGAGGAGTCAGGCTGCTGCTCAGCAATCAGGCAACACAGACTGGGGGGTTTGTCTGAGCAAAAAATATCCGTCTTCCCAGAATAGTTCTCTGAGCAGAAAATAGCTTTTCATGTAGCACTGTGAAAAAGAAAATGGAGGGTAAGACAGAAAGGAGGGGATCTGAAATGTAGCGTGTTACCCATTGTACCTACTCTGCTTCCCAGGGCCCTCCTTACCCATATGCAAAGCACGCAGCTGCGTAGGCCTCCGGGGAATTTAAGGCATCACATTTCCTGGTGCCCTGTGCAGCTGCGTGCTGCTCCAGCCCCTGCTCCGCCGCTTGCCACCCCTGCTCTCACTCCCCTGAGGGGTGCTGCAGGGGATGGGCCTGCACTCACTGCATGGTAAATGGAGCGACCCGGCCTCAGCCTGCTCCGCTCCCCTGGCTCCCAGCCACACTGCTCGTGAGTACTGGGGAGTGGTTCCTCCCTGCGCCCCAAGCCTGGGAGCCAGGGGAGCAGAGCGGAGCAGGTTGGGACCGGGGGGCAGTTTTCCCCCTTCCCCCCAGCCCTCTCCCCTTGGAGGCCTGGAGCTCCCCACAGCCCTCCCCCTGGGGGCTGCGTAGGGTACCAAAATGGCTAGGCACAGCCCTGCTGCTTCCTACACTGATTTGCTGCTCACGTCTCCATTCAAGGCACAGTCCTAGGAAAGATGGAGAAGGAATGTTTTTTTGCAGGAAAAGCAAAAGCAAAAGCAAAAGAAGTCAGTGGGACAAGCCACTGCACAGACTCCATGCGAGCAGGACTTGGATTCCAGAGAACGTCCTCCTGCTTCACCCCTGCTTCCTGAAAGGTCATGTTGGCAAGCATATGCTATTTACACCACATCGTGCAATCTGAGATTTCCTGACTGGAAGAGTACGTTAGTCAGGCTTTTTGTTAGCACGCTGCTCGCTCACTTTGTCTACTATCCCTGCACCACTGTGTTTGTGTGCGCTCCTCCATTTATACCTGTTCAGCTGGTAGCTGTTCCAGTATACGTTATTTATTTCATTTTTGTATTGCACCAGAGGCTACAGTCAGGACCATTGTGTAAAGTGCTGTACAAACACATGAAGATGTGAACCCCGCCCAAAAGAGTTTACCATCTTGTACCTCTTCTACCAGTACAAATCTGTACCTGTTCTGTTTGCAGAGTGCTGTTTATATACTGGTACCTGTTCTATTGAGATAAGAACCCGCCCTGAAAAATAATTAACTGGTTTCCCAGTGCCCTCTAGCAGCATTGTCAGGCACTCAAAATCCTAGAGCACCTGTCTCAAGGGTACCTAGGCTATGAACATTTTTAAGCACCTATCTCTAGAATTTAACTGCCTGTTCTTTGACCTGATTCATTCAGATGTTGAAGGTGTGCCTAGTGATGGTATTAAGTAATAGCAGCCACCTTGGGCGTTATGGGTATTCTGCATCCAGCTAGGGAAGGCAACAGGTTGGCTAGTATCTGTACAAACATTAAAGTCCTAGGGACATGCCTTACCTAGGTAAATAACTTACGAACCTAGCACAATGCTAGGCTGAGGGAAAGGAAGCTGTAGCATTTAGCTGTCTTCCACAGGGACTAATCTGCCTAATTGCCATTCTGCCAGCTTCTCTTAGGGGGATTCATTGTAGCATATGTCACAAGGTTATGCTGGAAGGGCTTTGTGAAGCAATATGGGAACTCAAAACATCCCATCAATCCATAGCTAGTCAATATCACACCATGGAGTGTGAATGGTAGCTTGCTGTGGTATTGTATATAATTCTGGCTAGACACAGTTCTCTCCATTTGGAACTGCACTGAGATGCATCCAGTTAAATGTATGTGAAGGATATTCAGAGTAGGAGTCAGTGATCCTGAGAGGACTCTGAGAAGTGATGGGGTGGGAGAAGAACTTGCTTCTGTGGATTCTCAAGAAAACTGGTTCCTTCCTACCTAGCTGGAAAGATAGCCACCCCTCCTGCCCCAGTCTATAGGACAATCTGGATTTTTGATCACCCTCCTCCCCCAGGAGGATCTTGGAGAATCCCAATTGATCTCAGGCATGGAGGTTTCTATTCTGTGCACAGCCATCACTGGAGAGAGACCTGCCTGTCTATATTAGGAGCTAGTCGGTGAGTCAGTGGGAAATCATCCGACAATGTTTAAACATATGGGCTTAGTAAATGTTTTCACACAAAATGATAGCTACAATTCAAAACAAAATATATAAAACGCAGAAGGAAGTGAATCATGGAAAAGAAGCAAGATCTTTCAGTTTGGACAGAGCCCCAAATACTAGCTGAAATCAAAATCGTTAGGGCTTTGTTCTCTCTCGCTTTCTGATCTGAGTAACATTTTGGTTCCCCAACACCAAAAGTCTGAATCATGTTAATAAAAACCAATCAACCCTCCAGAGCTATCTGTGTAATCACCATGAAGAGAACTTTACACACCTTAATATGAAGAGGAAGTAGGTCAGGGGTAGGCAACCTATGGCACGGGTGCCGAAGGCAGCACGCAAGCTGATTTTCAGTGGCACTCACACTGCCTGGGTCCTGGCCACCGGTCTGGGAGGTTCTCCATTTTAAATTTAATTTTACTTGAAGCTTCTTAAACTTCTTAAAAACCTTATTTACTTTACATACAACAATAGTTTAGTTATATATTATAGACTTAGAGAGAGAGACTGTCTAAAAATGTTAAAATGTATGACTGGCACACAAAACCTTAAATTAGAGTGAATAAACGAAGACTCGGCACACCACTTCTGAAAGGTTGCCGACCCCTGAACTAGGTAGTATACTGTCTATGTATTAATGATATTGCCTTCTAGTGACTGGCTGGCAGAGATGATCAGCTAGCTGGTAAGGGACTACCTTAGCTCAGGTTGTGATGGACCTCTTTTTGCAACTAAACAAGGGTTCCAGTCCTGGCTGCTCAAATGTGTATGATGAATGCAGTAGTTGTGTCTAGGTTTGTTATATCAGGGGAGAGAACTGACAGAATATACTTATATAGTCCTTTGTTTTTTCAGAGCAGCATGAAAACATCAACTTTATAAATCACCGCCACAGATCAATGAAGTTTGACTGTCCAAACTGAATGAAATGCAAGAAGTAAACAAATAGCATAAAGGCTGAAAAATAAATTAGAATGTTTCTTTATCTTTTAATAATGTCTGCTGCTGATAACAAAAGTTCAAATGAACATGATTATTTAAAAGGATATATTCTAACAAAGCCAAGATTTTGGTGCAAGTAATATGACGGAGATAAACAATAGACTTGTCATATATGTCAGTATGTTTTGTTAGTAAAACACACCCAGTTACTGTCACAGGAACTCAAGAGCCCGCAGAGCATTTAGTTTTTGTATCTCATTGTAGGATTATGATTTTGCCCTGTTAGCCAGCTATAATCTGGGGATATTAAGTGGAAAGATAAAATTGGTTTACATGCAGTGGATTGGAATCCACTAATCCTCTTTCTGAAAGACCAGGCTATTTAATACCATGTCTACACTACAGAAATAATCAGGTCTAAAAATATTACCCAGCTGTATTGCAAGAGTGTTATTACTAGTGTGGACAGAAAAACTCCAAACATGTTCAGGAGCACAATTTTCATCAACTTAATGTCAGCAAATTAGTATCATTTCTTCAGGGGCTAAAACATGTTTTTCCTTTCCATTCAAGGTGAGAAAACTGTGCTATACCATGTTTGGAACACAACCCTGGATCTCATTTGTGATTGAGCTGATTTTGTAGGTTAGAAGGGTTTGGAAAAGAGTAGAGTGACCTTTGACTTTTCATTTGTGCAAGAGTCTTCAGCTCTTTCTAAAAGCACATCCGACCTCTTTTAAAGTTCTGAGTGTGGTTGTTCAGCAAGGTCCCCGACTGTGAACGGGGGTGGAACTCAGAATGTGGGCTGAATGGTCACCTCTGATGTTCCTGCCATTCATCATTGTCCCAGCCATTGCAGTGAGTGGAAAAATGTGCTGGCAGATGAGCACTGTTAGCACTGAGGATCCAGTATAACCACATTCCCTTGATGGAGAGGCGGTAATTTAGCCTCTTCCCCACAAAGGCCTGAAAATGTTCACTTTTATCTTTGTTTCAGGAGTGATGAGCCACCTGTTACAAGGATTAACAAAAGCTAACCTGCAGCATCTGGTTTACAACAAAAGTTTGTGTGAGGCACTGTACAAAAACAGTAAGAAAATCCCTGCTCCAAATTGCTTACCAACGAAACAGAGGAAAAAGAGAGGCCCAGAGAACTAAATTGACTGACGTGAGGTCAGTGGCAAGCCAGGCATAAAACCCAGAGTATCTGAGGCACAGCCCATATTCTGTTCAGTGGACTACACTGCCTCTCTAGTTACACTGATTACACTGTACAGCTCTTCCAGAATAACTCCATGTGGAGACAAACCCTGAAAAGCAACTGGGTAAATCCTAACCCACTTTTAAAATGCTGCTTTTGAGGAAGGAAGATACTGCAGCAAAAACAGGGATGATGAACTGAAAGGATCACTTGGGGCTTGGCTACACTCAAAACTTCAACGTGCTCCCGCGGCAGCGCTTTGAAGTGTGAGTGTGGTCGTGGCGCCAGTGCTGGGAGAGAGCTCTCCCAGCGCTGCATGTACTCCACCTCCTCATGGGGATTAGCTTGCAGCGCTGGGGCACTGTTTACGCTGGCGCTTTGCAGCGCTGTAACTTGCTGTGCTCAGGGTTTTTTTCACACCCCTGAGCGAGAAAGTTGTAGTGCTGTAAAGCGCCAGTGTAGCCAAGGCCTTGTGCTTGTGTGCCCGGGGGAGAAGGACTTGAGAAATGTTTGATTGGTAGGCAATCTGTCCGTTTAGCTTATATTTAGAGCAGTGGTTCTCAACCTGATCACCATTGTGGGCCGCGTATACACCTCTCTATGTGTTATGTAGGCCACATCCTATATATGTGTTACCTGTATGGCGCTGAGGATGTCACATGAATCACAGTTGTGTGCTGATTGCGCCGCAAGCAGCCTGCAGGTTGAGAACCACTGATTTAGATGAATAAACCAAAAACTAAATGCAAGCACCGAGCACTTATATAGTGGTTGTTTTAATTCTTACTACCTGCTCCCTGCTCAGATCAACCCCCAGCCCTCCACTACAAGAAACTTATTATCGGTTTTGAACATATATAGGTTTGAGCTTTATTAAGTCAAGAGATTGAATACGTTGAGTGCTGCTTTATGTATTGTAAAGGTCTTTACGAGGAGGGAAGCAGAACATTGGATGGGGATGGTTTGGGGCCCGGTTGCTAGCTGGAGAAGTGGGAACCGATTAGTGAGGTCTTGGCCTTCACCTTGAGTCTGCTGCTGGCAGTATGGCAGCTTAAGGTGCAGGCATAATAGGGACCATGCACTAGTGCTCAGAGCTGGGCTTCTGCTGGGATACGACAAAGTAGCAGCTAAATGTGTTTAATCACAAATAGATCTTCTACAAATGTAACAATTGCTTATACCTCTCTCTCCCTTGATAAGCCGATAGCAGTGGTTTGTTGTGAGAGCTTGCAAGTCTGAACCACTTGCATCCATCAGCTTTGTGTTTTATGCTACAGTTACTGTGAAGAGCCCTATTCTGGGCCTCTGCAGATTGCATTTCATCTCACGCCTCATTCTGGGCACTTCTGCAATGGTGTCCAGTTCCTTTTTTCCTTAGGAATCATTTATTACTTGTTCATTGATTTGGTCGGGAGGTTCGTGAATTGAACAAGAATGTCTGTGTTGCTGGGGGGTGTAGAGCTTTGCCAGCTCTACCATGCCAGGAGAGCAAGTAGTCGCCTGAGGCTGCTAAACACTGCTCCTGTTTGTGTTGTGTTGTGTGACTAGGGGCCGGTGGGATGAACATGTGCCAGTTTCCCTCCAGCGGATGCTGTGTAGAGCCTTGGCACGTGTCCTCCTCCTATATCAACATCCCAGGCGCTTCTGTTTTTTTGCTATTGCCACCTGATCTAAGAGTGGTTTATAACATGGCAAGATTGTTGGCTTAACATGGAGAATTGTATCTCACTGGGTACTTATGTCTTCCTCTAAGATCTGAGCTATTCTCAGCATGTTGGCAATGTGACTATCTAGGTCATTTGTGCATAATCTGGCTGCCGTGCAAAATCATCCTGAGCTACCAAACCAAAGACAGATTCTTGTTTACATACTTAACACAGCAGGAAGCATGTAAAAAACAAAATAGCTTGGGTCGCGTAGAATAAATAACCAGGTCTTCTGTCCTTTGGAGAAGATGCTCTGGACAGATTCCAGTAAGATGTGTTTACACTTGTAATCAGGGACAAAAACTTAAATGGATTTGTGTGTGTGCGCACTTTTGCAGAATAACTGTTCAGCGGGTGTGTGGTCTAGGATCTTTGCGTAAACACAGATCCAAAGCTGGTTTTCCTTTATTAAACTTATTGACAAGTGTGTGCTTCATGAGTAAAGAGGAGGTAGGATTTAATATTCACAGCCAAAGCAATCACTGATCACATAAGCAATTGATGAGGCACTAGTGCCTGCTTGAAAGCTGGAATTCAGCACGCGATGCGAAGGAAGGGAAAGAAGTTCTTGAGGCCAATGTACAGGTCTTTGAGATCAAGTCAGGAGGTCCAGCCTCTCTTCCTGGTTCTGCCACACACTCCCTTTGTGACCTAGGACAAGTCTCTTGGGCCAAAAGTGGCCACTGATTCTCAGAACCTCAGCTTTTGAGATGAATTTTCAGAGATGCTCAGGAGCCCTGCCCTCAACACTCATTTTAGTGACACTCCTTCAGTAACATGGGCCCTGTGTCAGAGCCCTTCTCTTAGCTGACTGAACTTCTGATCCTGTGGGAAATCATCTGCATTCAGATAAAAGGCAGCATTAAAATTTCACTGTGTGGGCACAGGATCAGCTCACATGTGATAATGTTTAGAAAGTATCATGGAGAGTCTAAAAAATTGGTGAACAGAGAACCTTTCAAGTGGGAAGTCTCTTTGAATTTGGAGGACGGTATGGAAAACAATGGGTCTGATTCTCCATGGACTTGCACGTTGTGTCACCATTTACACTATGCCACAGTAGGGTAAATGTCACAATTCTGACTTGGGAGCTTCATACGCATCCCTTTGCATATGCTCAAGTGCCCACACAAGATGCAAAGTAGTGGACAATGAGGACCTCCATCTCTGTCAGCTCTCCTAAAAGAAAAGTTACAGGCTAAGTGCAGATCGAGAACACCTGTTTACCTCAAGCCTCTGCTTTGGCGAGATCCAGACTTCCACAAAAATGTTCCTTTCTTCTCTAAAGGAAGAGCCAGCTCTCCTCTGACAGATTGCACAATGCCTCAGCCACTATTGTTGGGACAGGCAAGAGCACTAAAGCAGGTTGCAGCCTCTTCTCATTGCTCATCTTATACTAAGGAGATTTGACATTCCCGTTTCTGTGTAATTGCACCAGGCTGGTCACACCTATTGGCCTATAGGCCACATACCATGTCATGCCTTTTGTGTACGGTTTAGTGATTCTTTATGCAGAACTAGAACACCTAGTCAGCATTTTAGCACTGATTTGCATTTGAATACGATTTAGGATTTGTTTGCTCACAAATAAAAGAAAGCAGCTGGCTTTCTGAGATCCTGAGGTGGTGCGTGCACTGTGCATCTAAGAGCACGACTGAACTCCTACTTATTGTGTTCACTAGGGTAGGGCTTTCTGGTTGAGTCAGTAGATTCTCAGCTGGATGTGACTGTCTCTCATCCTAGATGTGGTCCTAGAATGTTCACAGAGGGTCTAGTCCTTTTCTCCCATGCCAGTTTGAGCCTGGCGTAACTTCAGTCGAGTTGCTCCTAATTTACAACAGTGCAAGTGGGAAGAGAATCAGGCTCTTAAGTTGAGATTTTAAACGTTAGCACTTCCTCCTGACCCCTTGTGTTTAATAGGTGGGTCTTACTTAAGTGACTAAAAGCTAGCAGCAAAAACTAGTAGTTGTTGGAAATATCAGACTAGAGCTGGAATTGTTAATCATGAGGCAAAGAACATGAGAACGGCCATACTGGTCAGACCAAAGGTCTGTCTAGCCCAGTATCCTGTCATCTGACAGTGGCCCAGTGCCAAGTGCCCCAGAGGGAATTAGCAGAACAGGTAATCATCAAGTGATCCATCCCCTGTCACCCATGCCCAACTTCTGGCAGAGAGACACTAGGGACGCCATCCCTGCCTGTCTTAGCTAATAGCCATTGATGGGTCTATCCTCCATGAATTTATCTAGTTTTTTTTTTTAACCCTGTTATAGTCTTGGTCTTCACAACATCCTCTGACAAGATTTCCACAGGTTGACTGTGCCCAGACTATGCATATAATAATTTGGCCTGTTTCACCTGGCTATTCTCATTTGTTAAAAGGATTCCACGGGAATGTTAATCTGTGAATGCAAAAAACAACTTTGCCTACAACAAAGATATTGCTATACTTTGGGGAAGGAAATTTTAACGTGTTCTCTACAGGATTTAGTTTTTAAAGTTGAGGGGAGAGCTGTTAAAAGGACACCGTCAACTTGAACATTGTGAGCTTCTGATAAAGCCGCCTTTAGACGGTGTCCTGAATTTTGTTTTAAATGTACATTTGTACCATTCATTTTATGTATCTCACTAGTGTGTTGGTTTTCATTAGTATGAATTTTTTCAAATGTGAAAAAAAAATACAACAAAAAAGTTTTAGACTGTGTGTGCAAAAGGAAAAAAGTAGCATTTGACTTACCCACCTAGAAGGATGGGTGCAGCAGTTAACTACTGCTAGCATGCATGAGCAGCAACCAGTCCTAGGAACACCATTAGCAATGCTGTTCCTCAGACAGCGAGAGACAAAACTAAAATAGATTATGGGGTCACTGTGGTTGTCCTAAAGATGCTTTCTTTACAAGTTTCTCAGCGTGGGGATTGTTTTTAGTTGTGTGTGTGTGTGTATGAATTTAGTGCTGCCTGGAGACCAGAGACAGATCTAATCTACTGTTTTAGATATTTTTCAGTGCTTGTCACCTTGGTGATAAAGCTGAAAGAGACCATGCAGCCTTTTCAGTGTCTGACTTAAGACTTAGTCAGTCATGCTATATGCAAATTTTGCAAAGAGCTAAAAAAAGTAAAGACAAATATTTGACTGTTTCCAGGGTGCAGTGTCATCAGTTGTTAATATTGTACTGAATTGCTCTCTTCCACTATACTGTCTTGTGTAGAGTGACCAGATGTTCCTATTTTATAGGGACTGTCCTGATATTTGGGGCATTTTCTTCTATAGGCGCTTGTTACCCCCTCACCCCATCCTGATGTTTCACACTGGCTGTCTGGTCACCCTAGTCCTGTAGGATGTCACAGGGTTTCTTTAAAGCTGCAGAGACGCTTCACTGATCCCACAAATTCCCACAGTTTGTGCAAATTCATCAAGGCTTTTCACCAATCACAGGTGTAGAACAGAGATGAAGAAAAGTGAGAATTTTTAGTATCTCAGTGATTACTATGCTCTGTATCTAGAGTCTTGAACCTACCTAGAGGCTGGATTATGGAAAATAAGCCAGGCTCGATGCCTATCAAAATGCTTGCCAAAGAGTTTCCTCTTATGCCCTCCAAACCAACTTGTCAGTTGCAGCTGGAAGTACTGAGCTAGCCTGCTGGTGCTTTTTGTTCTTGATGCCTTTTATCTAAATAACTATTTATAGCCATGCAAAGCAGCATTAGTTGGTAGACAATAAGTCTGTGAAGCCAGCCAGGGGTTATTCCCAATAATGGTGCCACGCAACACTGCCTTCCTGTTTTTCTAGAGGAACAATACTCTTGTGAAGCATGTATGTAAACCTGCAAGCTGAGTAGAAACCAATGTGCAAAGTATCAGAGGGGTAGCCGTGTTAGTCTGGATCTGTAAAAGCAGCAAAGAATCCTGTGGCACCTTATAGACTAACAGACGTTTTGGAGCATGAGCTTTCGTGGGTGAATACCCACTTCTTCAGATGTATGTGGTGGAAATATCCAGGGGCAGGTATATATATATGCTAGCAAGCAAGCTAGAGATAACGAGGTCAGTTCAATCAGGGAGGATGAGGCCCTGTTCTAGCAGTTGAGGTGTGAAAACCAAGAGAGGAGAAACTGGTTCTGTAGTTGGCAAGCCATTCACAGTCTTTGTTCAATCCTGAGCTGATGGTGTCAAATTTGCAGATGAACTGAAGCTCAGCAGTTTCTCTTTGAAGTCTGGTCCTGAAGTTTTTTTGCTGCAGGATGGCCACCTTAAGGTCTGCTATAGTGTGGCCAGGGAGGTTGAAGTGTTCTCCTACAGGTTTTTGTATATTGCCATTCCTAATGTCTGATTTGTGTCCATTTATCCTTTTCCGTAGAGACTGTCCAGTTTGGCCGATGTACATAGCAGAGGGGCATTGCTGGCATATGATGGCGTATATTACATTGGTGGATGTGCAGGTGAATGAACCGGTGATGGTGTGGCTGATCTGGTTAGGTCCTGTGATGGTGTCACTGGTGTAGATATGTGGGCAGAGTTGGCATCGAGGTTTGTTGCATGGATTGGTTCCTGAGCTAGAGTTATTATGGTGCGGTGTGCAGTTACTGGTGAGAATATGTTTCAGGTTGGCAGGTTGTCTGTGGGCAAGGACTGGCCTGCCACCCAAGGCCTGTGAAAGTGTGGGATCATTGTCCAGGATGGGTTGTAGATCCTTGATGATGCGTTGGAGGGGTTTTAGCTGGGGGCTGTATGTGATGGCCAGTGGAGTCCTGTTGGTTTCTTTCTTGGGTTTGTCTTGCAGTAGGAGGCTTCTGGGTACATGTCTGGCTCTGTTGATCTGTTTCCTTATTTCCTCGTGCGGGTATTGTAGTTTTGAGAATGCTTGGTGGAGATTTTGTAGGTGTTGGTCTCTGTCTGAGGGGTTAGAGCAGATGCGGTTGTACCTCAGTGCTTGGCTGTAGACAATGGATCGTGTGATGTGTCCGGGATGGAAGCTGGAGGCATGAAGGTAGGCATAGCGGTCGGTAGGTTTTCGATATAGGGTGGTGTTAATGTGACCATCACTTATTTGCACCGTGGTGTCAAGAAAGTGGACCTCCCGTGTAGATTGGTCCAGGCTGAGGTTGATGGTGGGGTGGAAGCTGTTGAAATCATGGTGGAATTTTTCCAGAGTCTCCTTCCCATGGGTCCAGATGATGAAGATGTCATCAATGTAGTGTAGGTAGAGAAGGGGCGTGAGTGGACGAGAGCAGTGTATGGACTTTTCAAGTAACAAGGCAAAAATCAGAATGCAGCAGAGGAATTACTACAAGCAAGGTTTACTAGTAGGAAATTAGGTAACGTAAAATAATATAGGATCCGAGTGTCCATGGAACAACAGGCTCCATAGACATTTTATTAAAAGAAAACACATTGCTGGTCATAAGTAATTATACCTGTGACTCTGATGGCTTTTCAAGAGCTTTTCTGGTCCCTTTGGATAAAGTGGATCAGCCAGATTGTAAAAGCGTTTATTAAGACAAAAGGGAAAAAAAAAAACTTCTAGAATATTAGCAAAGCCATTCATGCAAAGGTGTAATTAAGGCTTTTATTTTCCAATGGGTGGAACATGTATAGGACAGACAAGAACATTGCAGCTATTACATCTCCTGTGTAACTAATTTGAAAAAAAAAACTCTCTCTCTTTTAAGGAAACATTATTCTATGAGCATTTGTCAGGCAGGACTTTCAGACAAGTCTGTTCGTTGGTGCAAGTCACCTTTTTATTCTTGAGCAGACGTTCCAGGGTGGTTGAGAGGTTGACCTCTTCCACGCCACCGTCTTTTTTCCCGTCGTAGTAGACACCGTCAGGCCACTCAGCATCATCTCCCTGGACTGTAAACTGACAAACCTGTAAATCTCTGGAATAGAAAGGCTTGAGAGAATTAACATGGTACACTTTAGGCTTTAGTGAGGAATTGGGAAATGCTATGAGGTAGTTTACAGCTCCCAGGCGCTCTTGGACCGTGAAGGGCCCTTCCCATGATGCTTCCATCTTATGGGCCTGTTGCGCCTTCAAGACCATAACCTGGTCTCCTACCTTGAAGGAACGTTCTCTGGCATGTCTGTCATACCAGGCCTTTTGCTCTTCTTGAGCATCCTTTAGGTTCTCTTTAGCAAGGGCTAAAGAGTGTCGGAGGGTGCTTTGTAGGTTGCTTACAAAGTCCAGAATGTTAGTTCCTGGAGAAGGCGTAAACCCCTCCCATTGCTGCTTCACCAACTGTAATGGCCCCTTAACCTCGTGACCATACACAAGTTCAAATGGTGAAAACCCTAAACTGGGATGTGGTACAGCCCTGTAGGCAAACAGCAACTGCTGCAACACTAGGTCCCAATTATTGGAGAATTCGTTGATGAATTTTCGTATCATGGCCCCCAAAGTTCCATTGAACCTTTCCACCAGGCCATTGGTTTGATGGTGGTATGGGGTGGCAACCAAGTGATTCACCCCATGAGTTTCCCACAGTTTTTCCATGGTCCCTGCCAGGAAATTAGACCCTGAATCTGTAAGGATGTCGCAGGGCCAACCTACCCTGGCAAAGATGTCTGTTAGGGCCAGGCACACAGTGTTAGCCCTGGTGTTGCCTAGAGCGACTGCTTCTGGCCATCGGGTAGCAAAGTCCACTAAAGTCAGTACGTACTGCTTTCCTCTGGGTGTCTTTTTTGGGAAAGGGCCCAGAATATCCACAGCTACTCGCTGAAATGGGACCTCAATTATGGGGAGTGGCTGGAGAGGGGCCTTGACCTGGTCTTGAGGCTTTCCCACTCTTTGGCATACCTCACAAGACCGGACATACTTGGCAACGTCCTTGCCCATCCCCTCCCAGTGGAAGGACTTCCCCAACCGGTCTTTGGTTCTGTTCACCCCAGCATGCCCACTGGGATGATCATGGGCTAAGCTTAAGAGCTTCCCCCGGTACTTAGTTGGAACCACCAACTGTTTTTGCGGCTGCCATTCTTCCCGGTGTCCACCAGAAAGAATTTCCTTGTATAGAAGTCCTTGGTCTATAACAAACCGGGATCGATTAGAAGAGCTGAGAGGCGGTGGGGTGCTCCGTGCCGCCGCCCAAGCTTTCTGAAGGCTGTCATCCGCTTCCTGCTCAGCCTGGAACTGTTCCCTTGAGGCTGGGGTCACCAGTTCTTCCTCAGACTGTGGACTTGGGCTTGGTCCCTCTGGAAGCGATGTAGGTGATGGGGTTGTTTCCGTTGCTGGTGAACCGCTCTCCGCTGGTGCACCTGAGGGTATTTCAGGCTCTGGCTGAGCCTTTTGGGTATGGTTGTCTTTTGCTTCTGCCAGTTCTGGCTCGCTGGCGCCCTCTGGCGTTGAGTTTGAAGATGTGGTTGCACTTGCTGGTGCTGGTTGCTGTTCCAGTTCCGGGCCTGGGACTGGAGATGCTGTGGCTGTTTCAGTGGTAGGCATGGAATCCGGGTCCACTACCTCTGTCTGGGTCTCTGGTAACACAGACGGGGCCTCTGTGGACGGTTCAGGAACAGGAATGGGTCTGGAAGCTTGCCTGGTTTGGCTACGTGTAACCATTCCCACTCTCTTGGCCCGCCTCACCTGGTTGGCCAAGTCTTCCCCCAGTAGCATGGGGATAGGATAATTGTCATAGACTGCAAAAGTCCACATTCCTGACCAGCCTTTGTACTGGACAGGCAGTTGAGCTGTAGGCAAGTCTACAGCTTGTGACATGAAGGGGTAAATTGTAACTTTGGCCTTTGGGTTGATGAATTTGGGGTCAACGAAGGATTGGTGGATAGCTGACACTTGTGCCCCCGTGTCTCTCCACGCAGTAACCTTCTTTCCGCCCACTCTCAAATTTTCCCTTCGCTCCAAGGGTATTTGAGAGGCATCCGGGCCTGGGGATTTTTGGTGTGATGGTGGTGTAATGAATTGCACTCGCATGGTGTTCTTGGGACAGTTGGCCTTGATATGTCCCAGTTCATTACACTTAAAGCATCTTCCATCTGATGGGTCACTGGGCCGAGGTGAGTTACTGGAGACTGGTGAGGTTGAAGGGTAGGGTATCTGTGGCTTTACTTGGGTGGTATGTGGGGTCTTTGGCTGTCCTCGGTTGTAGGGTTTATGGTCTGTGTGCCCCCTGGGGTAATCGTTCCCCTTGACAGTAGCTTTCTTGCTTTCTGCCAGTTCCATCCATTTGGCTCCAATCTCTCCCGCCTCAGCGATATTCTTGGGGTGTCCATCTTGTATGTACCGTGTGATGTCTTCAGGAACACCATCCAAGAACTGCTCCATTTGTATGAGGAGGTTCAGTTCTTCCAAGGTTTGAATGTTGTTTCCTGTTAGCCAGGCCTCATAGTTTTTTGCAATGTAGTAGGCGTGTTTGGGAAATGACTCCTCTGGTTTCCACTTTTGGTTTCTGAAACGCCGACGGGCATGATCTGGGGTTATCCCCATCCTGTATCTGGCCTTGGTTTGAAAAAGTTTATAGTCATTCATTTGGTGCTTAGGCATTTCAGCTGCCACCTCTGCTAAAGGTCCACTGAGCTGTGACCTCAATTCTACCATGTACTGGTCTTCGGGAATGCTGTACCCAAGACAGGCTCTTTCAAAATTTTCCAAGAAGGCCTCGGTGTCATCACCTGCCTTGTAGGTGGGAAATTTCCTGTGCTGTGGAGCAATATTTGGCGCCGGGTTGTTAGGGTTGGCTGGCACATGCAGCCCAGCTTTTGCCAACTCCAGTTCATGTTTTCTCTGTTTTTCCTTCTCTTCATTCTCTTTTTGTTGTTTTTCCATTTCTTTTTGGTGCTTTTCCATTTCTCGGCGGTGGGCCGCCTCTCTTTCTCTTTCTCTTATTTCCATCTCTGTTTGTTTTATTTCCAGTTGTCGCCTGTGTTCAGCTTCTCTGACTTGCTCTTGGGCCTCAATTTTTGCCTTAGAAGTCATGATTCCTGTTTTCTTGTGTTGGGGTGCCCTCCGGTGTTTATCTTCTGAACTGCAGGTTCTGTTGCCTCCTGAAGTCTGCCTAGCAACAGTGCTTTTTTCCTTTTCTCTCTCTAGCTAATGTTCAATGAAAGGAAACCAGAAAAACCACTTTATTTGCATGCCTATAAGTGCTGGTACGACTCTCAATGGGAGTGCTATTGTGTGACAAAAGACTGTTAATAGTCCTTAACGACTTCTGCTTAACATGCAAGCCACAAACTGCCAGAGAGAGCAGAAAAAAAAAAATTCTCTCTGGTTCCCTTTTAAAACCAACTGCTTCTCTCTGCTAAAAAGCCCTTAGCAGAGAAAAGAAAATATAATATTTCTACTGGCTTCTGGATTCTGTCTCCCACCAGCTGCCACTCATGTAATAACCTTAGTCCCAGATTTGGACCTTAGCGTCCAAAATATGGGGGTTAGCATGAAAACCTCCAAGCTTAGTTACCAGCTTGGACCTGGTACCTGCTGCCACCACCCAAAAAATTAGAGTGTTTTGGGGCACTCTGGTCCCTCTGAAAAACCTTCCCTGGGGACCCCAAGACCCAAATCCCTTGAGTCTCACAACAAAGGGAAATAATCCTTTTTCCCTTCCCCCCTCCAGGTGCTCCTGGAGAGATACACAGACACAAGCTCTGTGAAACTACACAGAGAGACTCCCCCTCTCTGTTCCCAATCCTGGAAACAAAAAGTACTTTCCTATTCCCCCAGAGGGAATGCAAAGTCAGGCTAGCAATCCAACACACAAATCTCCCCTTGATTTCTTCCTCCCACCAATTCCCTGGTGAGTACAGACTCAATTTCCCTGAAGTAAAGAAAAACTCCAACAGGTCTTAAAAGAAAGCTTTATATAAAAAGAAAGAAAAATAAGTACAAATGTTCTCTCTGTATAGATGATACAACACAGGGTCAATTGCTTAAAAGAATATTGAATAAACAGCCTTATTCAAAAAGAATACAAATCAAAGCACTCCAGCACTTATATTCATGCAAATACCAAAGAAAAGAAACCATAGAACTTACTATCTGATCTCTTTGTCCTTACACTTAGAAACAGAAGACTAGAAAGTAGAACTACTTCTCCAAAGCTCAGAGCAAGCAGGCAGCCAGAAACAAAGACAAAGACACTCAAATCCCTCCACCCAAAGTTGAAAAAATCCGGTTTCCTGATTGGTCCTCTGGTCAGGTGCTTCAGGTGAAAGAGACATTAACCCTTAGCTATCTGTTTATGACATGAGCTCAGTGTTATTATTGTAATAATTCGCAGTGCCAGTTATCGTTATTTTAACCAGGTAGTTAATTGTGTTCTTCACAATGCAAAGTGTTAAGTGATGAAAGAAAAATGTAATACATGATTAACTCACGGTGAGAGCTCTGTACAATGTTCTCGCCAGGTTCAAGTCATCGTGGTTTCAGCTTTCATTACAAAATCAGACCAGGTTCCTCCAAAGGTTTCTAGCAAACCTGGTGTCAACTTATGAGCTTGTGCTAACACCATGCCGATCTCACTGGTTCCTTGTTTCAGTGCAAAGCCAGGAGGAAGTTTGGGTTTGGCTGAATTTTGAGTTGGTTTTAGGGTTTGTTCTAACATGCAACTTGAGGTGGAATTTTCTGAACTGAAAAGCCTTATTTTACTACAGGTCTACTTGTGCTGTCCACTGACTCATTGCTTCCCATCACATGGGATGCATGCTGGGAAGTCCCCACTTCTGGTGGAAAAGGATTATAGACTCAGAGCCCATACCAGTTATGATAGAGGGATTCAGGATATGTGGCAGAGAGAGATTGCAGTGAGTGACTGGTAAATGGGAAACAGAGTGGCTCTCCAAGAGACTTTCCAATGCACTGACATGGGAAGTGTCACCCTGAGGGTGCACAGTGCCCCAAAGGGGGTGAAGAGGAGGTGGGGCCATGACTCTGCCTCCCTTGCACATAAGCTGCATGGAGGGGTTTATGTTGCACTCCAGAAAGGCATACGTGCACCCAGGAGCTCCCTGAGACAGAGCAGCCCCTAAGGCTTCCTTTAGTGTGTGCATCTCTGCACTGCACCCAACCCACGGCTGTACAAACATGGCCGTCTGAATCTGGTGGTGCTGTAATGCAGGGGAGTGAGAGAACTGGCTGACTGCAAAGGCAGGTGTGGGCCTTCAGGGTGCAATGTGAGCTGGTTCCTAAGGGAAGTTACTGCAGCAGGAATGCTGGTTGTACACTTACTGGAATAAGGCTTGCTATTCACTACTGTAGGGGTTAAATCTCTAGCCTGCTGCCTGCCTCCCTCCCAGTGTGGGTTTGTGCAAATCCCAGTTTGACAGTCTGCCCCAGGGAGGGTCCTTTTCTGCTAGAAGCAGTCAGGTGTCTCCTGAAGCTTAGGGTAAAGAGAAGCTACAGGCCCAAATGAAGTGCACAGAGAGCACAAGAGTACAGATGTGACAGTGTAATTCACTTCTGTGCTGGCTGCAAATTCCCTGCGATTCAGCTTTCTTCCAGCAGTGACCAAGGCCTCCTTTATCATCTCGATTTAGCCAGCTGTGATTTCTTGTGGTCCCACTTTGCCTAGGGAAGTTCAGTCTGCATTTTTCTACATTAGAGCCAGACAGTGGCCTTGTTTGCATTGCTTATAGCACAGCTTTGTTTAATAAAACAGCCCCCCCCAAACCCTCAGTCAGTTTCCTTGTTATAGTAAATAGAATTTCTTTCACTGCAGAAGCTAAGGGCTTATGGGTAAAGTGTGCTGGTTTCTTTGGGATATTAAAGGAGAAGCTGGCTGCTTAGCAATGAGTTAATTTCTCTTTTTAAAATGCAAAGCAGTCAGCTTAGCTAGACTGCAGCCTTCCCTCTGCCTGCCGGACAGACTGTACATGGGTCCCAGGTTTGAAAGAGGAGGACGCTCCAGTTAAAGAAGCAGGCAGCATAAAGCAAAAAGAACAGCATGTTGTAGCTGGTCTTGTACAGACTGGACAGCATGCCTGATGCAGCCCAACAAAGCCAGCTAAAAAGAGGTTTCAAATTTACCTACTTCCAAGTTCTTCACTGCAAATGGACAGGTGCCAAAATTTCTGGTATCAACCAATTACTTAGCTTCATGGAAGGGAAGTAATTTATAGCACTTACTCCTTGCTAATGAGACACAGCAATAAAGCTCAGATGGAAATAAATTAAGTGGCTGGTTAGCCCGGTTACTTTTCAGATTTACATAAAGCTTGCTAGGACCAGTACAGAGTAGTGTTTTCAAAGTCTAGAAACAGTTAAACTCCAAGTAAAGAATAATAAAAAAAACTCAAGTGTTTTTTTAAAGTTATTTGTACTTTTGTTTTAAATATTGTGGGCTGGCCTGTGCTGCCCTCAGCTGGTGAGCTTTTACTGACATGGGTAGTCCTATTGACTTGCCACAGCAGAAATGGTGTGGTAATTTATTCTGTCTTCAGCTGCTTGGAGTAACCAGCCATGAGAGTTGGGTCTCCCCTTTCTTAAGGGGATGCACTCAAACAATGAATCACTGTGTATTATATAAAGAGGGCACTGTAGCACCTGGCAGAGCAGTTATTGTGCATTGTCCATATGTACTAAAGAAATACAATCTGTACTAGAACTGAAATTTCATTTCAGTGCTCCTACCAAAAAAATTTAGAGGCTTTAAAAAAAAATTCCCTACAGTCCTAGAAATGTAAAGAACTAAGAAGCAGACATTTTAGAGGTTCTGTGATATGATGGGGATGTGGGTGTACACTAGTCCAGTTTGACTGGACACCCTAAAAATCCTGCCTTCTTCAAATGCATGTTTCTCTCATAAAAAATGTCTAACAATAGTGTTGCCCACTAGAATAGTAACGTAAACTGTTGCACAAAACATTTTAACTCTAAAGGAGCGTTGGTTCCCCCCCCCCCCGCCTCTAGTTTATTGTTTAAGAAACAACCGTTTTCCTACCTGTTTGGGAAAACTAATTTTGATGCTCATACCACCACTTCCAACTACCCCCCTACCCCCAAACACATACACCCTTTCTCTTTCAGAAACACAGACGCTTCTCTCTGCTAAATCTATACACCAAACAGATGCGCTCTCCCTCCCTGTTTCACAACATTTTTACCAATAATGTAATTTATAAGGAGATGTGGAACAGTAATTTTTCACCTCTGCCGCCTCCCTCACCATGTATTAGCCATAAATAAAGGCAGTGAAAAGCCTTAATCTTTGTGGTATGGCTGAGCTGTAGAAATACCATCCTTCTAGTCTTACTGCTTTCATAGCCACAGCTGTTCTGAGGAAAGACCTGTGTGCACATATTTGTTTCTTCATAAACTTGACTGTTTGGCTCTTTGAATAGCCAGTCCCCTTATTGCAGTATAATTAAGAAACTGGAATCTCACTTCAGTGAATTTTAATTTGGAAACTGTTAGAATATTTTTATTATTTTGCACATATTGTGCTCTGGCAATACCACCAATCAGTTGATGTTTTGGTAGAATTTGTGCATTCCTTAAGCTTTGGTGAGCCTGCTGGAATGTTTGTGGTCAAATGTGAATCAGAAGCTTGAGTCTAGCGGAAAACTATCTTGTTTCATGCATTGGCTGCAACATTTTCCCCTTTCTCACTAAGCACCGGCTGATTCTCCAGCGCCTGTTGCCACCTTTCAAAAGGAGGTTTTGGATAGCAGCAGTAGGAGTTGTAGGTAGTGTTTGTGGTGAGGCAGTAGGGAAGTGTTTGAATTAGAGGTGCCGGGATAGGTCAGACTAGAGTCATTGGAAAGTCTATTCCCTGTAATTGACATTGCAATGGGATACAGCCAGGAAAGTGAGCAGATGTGAGTCTGGACTACACATGCCAGAGATCATGTCATGAGCCTGGGCAGTGGTAGCTCTTCTCTATCCATTTTGTTTTTATTTGCGTAACTGAAGCCCTGAAGAGCTCTGGTGAGACCATGCCTGGAATGTCACATTCAGCTCCAGATATGTTACCAGAAACATAGAGACAAGTTAGAAAGAATTCAGAGAAGAGCAACAAAATGAGTAAGATGCAGAAAGATCAGATTTACGGGGGTCAGTATGAGAGTATCCTCAATGGAGGATAGATCCACCAATTACTATTAGCCAGGAATGCAACCCCATGGTCTGGGTGTCCCTAAACCTCTGACTGTCAGAAGCTGGGAGTGGACCAAATGGGGATGGATCACTTAATAAATTGCCCTGTTCTGTTCATTCCCTCTGAAACATCTGGCACCGGCCACTGTTGGAAGGCAGGATACTGGGCTAGATGAACCATTGGTCTGATCCAGTCTGGCCATTCTTATGTAGCTTGGCTGAATGAAAGCTGAATGTGAAGCATGCCAGTCTACAAATATATGAAAGGCTTAAATGCCCAGAGAGAATTATTTAGGGAGGTAAAAAGCAGGGTATCATTAGGAGTCGTGGGGTGGACTTAAGAAAAGGAACTTTTCAGTTGGATACTAGGAAAAAAAACCAACCACAAACACTTTGTGGAATTGTCTCCAGAGAGAAGTGGTGGGAGCTGCATCCCATAAGAGTTTTGAAAGGAAACTGGACAGCATGCCAGAGAAGATATATAGTAGGGGGACATTGAGCCCATCCCCCTCAGCTAATGAGCTGACAAGTGTTCGTTACATCAACTTCTAGGATAGGTCACGTTTTTTACCAGCTGTAACACTGTAACCAAAGTCCTGCATTTCCAGTCCAGTTGCTAGTGCGCAGACACCCACCTCAGAATGCCCCACTGCAACTGGCCCCCGGTTCCTAGCCACTAGGAGCGGCCAAGAATTAAGTAGGCCCAGGAGACTGAATGCCCCTTCCTTGGAGGGAGCGTGTTCAGAAGAGAATTGGGGCATGCTGGCAATGGCAGTGTCGGGGTGGGGCAGAAAGGGGCCTAACCTGCATCACTCTGGTGCTCAGGGGAAGCCCTCAGTACCCAGGGCAGCCAGCCTACCTTTCAGGGGCAATCACGTACTGTAGAAGAGTGGCCTCACCACTAGCATCCCCCATGTCACAGCTGGGTGTAGCGTAGCAGTTCTTTCCTCTCTGGTGCCCCAGGCAATGGTGGCTGGAGTGGTCTGCCTCTTCTTGCAGCTCAGCCAGGTCACATTTTAGTTCCATCCCTCCTGGGGTAACAGCAAGTCCAACACAAATCCAGTGTCCTCACATTGGGGCCTCAGACCCACAGTCCGTACATGAGGGCTTTAAAGCAGCCTTATCCCTCTGTGTCAGGGGCTTCACACCACCTTCCCAGTGGTGGAAGGAGAAACCCAGGCCCACCCTGCACAGTGGGTTGCAATCCAGGGATCCTGGAAACAGCCACAGTCTGCTCTGTCAGACACCTTGCCTCGGCCTTCTTGGACCCCATCCTACCCTGAGCCTTTCTTCAGGCCCTTTCCCCAGCCCCTTGCTGGGCTGTCTGTACTGAGCAGTGCCTCCCAGGCTTTTCACCAGAGGTCTGCTTTCTACCCTTGTATCAGCATCAGCTATAGGAGCTTGCTCCAGTCCTGTGCCTTCAGGTACCTTTCCCTACACAGGGCTTCCTCCTTACCCTGCAGGGGTGTTTCCCACAACTCTTGCGTGTCCCAGAGAGCACCTGCACAATTCTTCCCTTACAACCCCTTCTGTGCAAGACCTTCTGTCTTTGTAGCTCCACCCAGCTCCTCTCCAGCAGGGCTTCATCTTTCATTAGGCCTGGGGCACCCTCCAGGTTCAGCCAGGTGCGTTAATTGGCCTTTTGGGCCTACATTAACCCTTTCACCACTTGTGCAGGGTGAACACCTCACCACAGTTCACTGAAAACTTCTTTTGAAAAAGCAAACTCCAAACTGGAAGACTGCTCAGTGGCAGGGTACATCAATCAGACAATTCAAGCTTCCTAGTAGATGTTACTTTTCATTTGCTATACGTCAGGGCACTGTGTGCTGTAATTAGTGAGCATATCCCCATAATTATCTCAGTAGGAAGGTACACATTTATAAGATGTTCTTGAATAGACCTTTCATGCTTACTGAGATGTTAATCACACAGCTGGCGTCCATAATAAGCAGTTGTCTTCTGCTGTTTGTTCAAAACACAGGGGCTTCTTTCCTTAAAAGCTTTTGTTTTCATCCCTGAGCAGCCAAACCTCCTTCAGATAATTCCCCAGCAGTGAAACTGTGTATTCAATGCCATGTGTTTATGGAGCTTTGCTGTCCTTGAATGCATTTTCTGTGGGTAAGATGTTGGGTTTACTCTGCATCAGTTGTGAGGGTGATTTGGATGGTTATACTAGTATTTGCTTCACACCACTTCTTTGCCATGCTTTCCAGCAGTGACATCTTCTCTATAATCTGTGCACTGACTTCTGCCACATGTCAGCAACAAGCTTTGAACCCTTCACACCAAAGCTCAGTTTTCTTCCATTCCAGTGAAAGGCATAACTACATTTGCTGACAGCTGTAGTAGGCTGGACCAGCCACGTGAATATTACATGTACTCCTCACCTTATGTCCTAAGAGCACCATAATTTATTATTTGCTCACTATGTTGGTCACATAATTTTTGTTTCATTCTCCTTTCCTTACCCATTTCCTTTGTCTACCTTCATGCTTTGCACTTGTCTGATTTATATTGTAAGCTCTGCAGGATAGGGGTTGAGGCTAACATTTTCAAACCCACCTAAGTGACTTAGGAACCTCAGTCTATGGGAAATAGGACCCTATGTCACTTTTGAAAATGGGGTGTAGGCTCCTGAATTATTTAGGCACTTTGCCTTGGGTCTTTTTCCCTCAGTCTCAGTGGAGTTGCATGCAAAGTTCTGGCACTGTATAAGTGTTTATGAATAAATACTTGAAACTCTCTTTCCATCTGCAAGGGACTTGTCTTTCTTTCCAACATTGTTGCTAATTTGTTTTTCAGTGTAGTCCTCTGGATTTGGGTGGACCACAGATGGAACAGCTGTAAGAGCCATTCACTGATGGCTTCCCAGCACTGCTCAACTTGCCTTGGCCAACACTTATGATTCCAGCAAAATGTTTGCTGCCTTTCAGACCCTTGATGCTCTGTGTGAGCTCCCTCCCCAGGGACGGGAAAAAAATCTGTCCAAGCCCAGCCAGATGAAGAAATTGTTTTTATTCTCTGTTAAAAATTGAGAACTTCCAAGGAAACTTTGTTTTGATACTTACTGTCAAAAGTCTATTAACTGAGCAGAAGCTTGCCAAGATCTGAAATACTTAATAGCCAAATGTCCAGACACAGAGCACCAGCTTGGAAACTATGGAACAAAAAACATAGTGTTCTAGCAAAACAGAGAGAGATTGAAAATGATTTTCATGAGGAGAGGAGAAAGCTTTCCTATGTTACGGAGTGTGTGTGTGTCCCTCATCTTGATCCCACTGAGGTCAATGGAAGTTTGGCCACTGACTTCAGTGGGGCTGGGAGGAGCAACAGATCCTTGTTTAAGTATCTTCCTAGAAATTGGGTAATTAATCTGAAGATTCCACTCAGTTCTGCTCTAGATACATGTAGCCTGCAATATAAACACATAGAGAGATTCATTTCCTCCCTGATCTCCTAGGGTAGGCGTACCATCCCAGACTCTATAGCGTGGTTACAACAAACCTCTGCATGGGTTTTCAGTAGTGCTTAAACCCAGAACCTTCAGCACCACAGCATCACCCTTAGCGCTTGGAACTCTAGGAGTAACTCCATCATGTGGTAGTGCTAGTAGGCTATTATATTTTAATGGACTAGCCACTTGAGGGACATATGGCACACACAGTTCTAATGTGGCCCAGCAGTGCAATCAGTGAGAAATCTTATTGTAGGGCACTTATTGTTTTGTACACTACTTGGATGAAGCAGGCTCATTGCTGGCACTGTTCACCTCATGCCAGGAGTCTGTAGGCCTGGTTCTCAAGTCTTTTGACATCAGCTCTACACTGTTATTGTTGAACTCAATAAGCCCAAAGACTGCTGGATGCATGTCACAGTTATCTTGCTCAATCCCAAAAAGCATACGGTGTGAAATTATTGAGCTGGCTTTGCTCTCCCATCTTGTCTGGCAAGGGAAGTCCTTTTGCCAGCAGACGAGTGGTCCTTCGTTGTTGTACCTAGAACCCCTCTGCTTCACACCAATTTCATTGTAGCTGGTTTCAGAGTAGCAGCCATGTTAGTCTGTATCCGCAAAAAGAACAGAAGGGTGCCACAAGTACTCCTGTTCTTATCGTAGCTTGTGTAGAGGCTTAAATCCATGTGCAGGAGACCAAAGCATTTCTCAAATGTTGCTTCTTGCTTATCTGTATGTACAGGGAAATATGAACACATCATTCCTCACCCTCCAACCTCTCAGCCGGCTCCCTTTAGCACTCTCTGTCCTTTCCCACAGTTCACTGACGTTGGTATGAGAATTTTTTCCTCCACAGGCCTTGCCATCTGGGACGACCTTTTTGTTCCTCAGCACCTCATCAACTCTCTGTCTATTTCCAATTCTCAGCGGATACATTCTTGTCTCCATTGCTGATGCCTCTCTCTGTTATTGGCCTTTTGATGAAATATTTAGCTTATTTGTCCATTATTGCACCGCCCGCTGTAATGAATACCATATTTCCCTGTATTACTGTCTTTTGGAATTGAGCCTCCATAAATGACTGCACAGAATAAATCTGTGTAGCCTCCAAGTGGACCGTGTGCATAGGCATGTTACACCCTTATATTTCAGAGGGAGCTGGATGTGTTTCCTTGTGATAAAGCACCAGCTTATGCAGCACATCTTTATTGACAGGGAAACAAAGAAGGGGCTGGGTCTCCTCAGTCCCTCTTCTGTTGGAGGTGAAAGAGTGAAGAACCCTTTGCTGTTAAAAACGCTTCTTAAATTCCAGTGCAAACACGGCTAGAGTTGCATTCTTCTCACAGCTTTTTGTACAATGGCTCTGAGGTTAAGGTACGCAAGCTCTGTATCTGTCGCAGGGCTCGGCTATCTTGTTACAGCAGCTGTTCTTCTTTCAGCTGTGGTAAGTGACCAATCGTATAATTAAACACTGTAAAACTTTTCCTCTGCTAAGAAAATACTTGCAAGGGTTGTGTTCTCCTGCGTGGTTTTAAGCTTTCCTAAAAGGCTTCCTTAACTAAGCTGTGCAGCCTGTGGAGTGGAAACTGTAAGAGGGCACTGTTTTAAATATCCGTTTGATGACAGGGTTCAGTTTAGATACGGATTCAGCAGCTAACTTGCTGTATTGCTTTCCAGTCTGCAGCGTTTTGTATTTCTGGCCTTGTGAGCTGAGCATAAATTTTATTTTTGTCCATTAATTGCTGTGAACTTTCCTCTTTGTTGACGTACTGGATGCTTATGATGTAATCTTATTTCTTTCATCTTTGCCTTCTAGGCCTGCCCTGGTAGAGGGACACAGACCCTTCTTTAATCTAAAATACATTAGGATTGGTTTATTTTTTTTTAATATTGCTATCCTGAATTCTTTCTAGTTGTAGCCATAGAACTTTATTGTCTCAAAGAAGTGATAACACATTGTCCATGCTTAATAAATAATAATAATAATGTAGAGGCAGCAATGGCAGGTTCGAATTGCAAAGTTTGCTAGGGACAGGGTAGTCTGAAGGGAGTCAACAGCCATCAGGAGTAGTGATTTATTAGTGTAATTCCTAGAAGCCATATAAAAGCGTTGGAGTAAATAGTGCATCATAATATCATAGAAGCATAGACATTAGGGATGTAAAAGTCCTGTTAGATCACCTATTCACCTCCCTGCCAATGTCAGATTGTTCTCTGTCATGTTTTTTCCAGCCTAGCAATGATGGGACTTCCAGTGTTTGCCTGTGAGAGACTAATAGATCACACGTTATAGGGAAATATAACAGTGATTTTGCAAACCCCGTAAAATATATAGATGAAAGGAAAATATATATATATTCCCTGGAGCCTTCCAACTTATGGAATGTTTCTATAAAGGAATGGATAGAAAGGGAACTTCTGTGTCTTTTGCCTCCACCCTTCCATACAAAGAAATGACTAATCAGCAGAGAAGAAAGAACTGCAAAACTGAATGGATAGGGAGAAAGTAATCAGATAACAGGAAATAGAGGCAAAAAGAGGCTAGGAAGGAAGTCAGGAAATGGAGGTGGGTGGACATGGAAAGTAATGAAGGTCAAGCAGGATTTTCCTTAGATGATTTCAGTGCGAGAGCCAATGGAAACTTCCTAATCGTTGTTTGGAACCGCAGTAATTAGGAGTTCAGAAGCAGTCTTAGTTTAACAAGAGTTTCATTGTACTGCACAAGCCTAAGAGAATTCTCTGTTTCATTTCCCTCTCCCAGCCTGTCAGCATGGTGGAACACGCTGAGTTTCTGAAGGCTGGAAAGGAGCCGGGCCTACAGATCTGGCGGATTGAGAAATTTGATTTGGTACCTGTGCCAAAAAACCTGTATGGAGACTTCTTCACTGGAGATGCTTATCTGGTTCTGAACACCATCAAACAGCGGAGTGGGAACCTGCAGTATGATCTGCATTTCTGGTTAGGTAAGGTCCGAGGGGCTTGTCTCTGTCTTAATGGAAATTGGCAGTTCTTCCAACTCCTGGAGCTAAACCCGGGAAGGTGAACATTCTTGCACTGTGTTCCTCTCACTGGTCCAGGACTCTTGGGTAAACCTGTCCTGCCACAAGGGAAAAGAAGGCAAAACTGGAACTGTTAAGGCCATTTAATTTTATATTCCCATAGCGCCTCTCATCCTAAAGTGTTTCACACTTTCCCTGAACAATGCACTACTGACATGCAGCCACCTCTGGGGTGGAGGGCAGCAACTAATCATTGCCCTGCACAATCACAAGAAGGGAAAATGTTGTTCAGTCTCTACAACAAACCTTTACACTTTTGTAAAGTGCCATGGGGTCTTTAATGCCCACATAGGGACCTCAGTTGAGCTCTCATACAAAACACGCATCCCCGCCGCAGCTCTGCAGTGCTGTAAAATGGAGTAGCCTGCTAATGATCAATGGGGTTCTATTCTAGTTCAGTGCGTTGTCATATCTATGTTGTAGCAATGCCAGATCTCCTGAGAGAGGGATTCTCAAGGGTTCCTGACAGTCTGCAGAGCCAGGCCGCCGATGCGCTAGTGCCCCCTAAGGGTCTGCTAGATTGCCTGACTTTTGGGCAGACTGAATGCATCTTCTTGCCAAGTCAGCTGGCCAGGCTGTCAGTGGTAGTAGCGCCTAGCTCTTATCCAGAGCTTTTCATCTGTAGATCTTTACAAAGGAGGTCAGTGTTGCTATAGCTGGTTTACAGATGGAGAAACTGAGACTCAGTCCCTGCCTGGCTGTAATCAAATACCTGTCAGTAAAGGTTTTCCGGGAAACTCGCCCTCCAGGGAATTGTTTGCACAGTGTGAAACAGCTGGATGAGAAGGCAGAGACCCTGCATTCACTCTGTGGTGTGTTCCTTCGATTTCTAGGGGATTTCTGTAGTCAGGATGAAAGCGGTGCAGCTGCCATATTCACTGTTCAGATGGACGATTATCTTCACGGGAAGGCTATCCAGCATCGGGAGGTGCAAGGGCACGAGTCTTCAACTTTCCTGGGATACTTCAAATCCGGCCTGAAGTACAAAGTATGTATTTGCTGGACATCCAGCCTAGCAGGTCTGAATCTGAGCAGGACGGTTTCCCAGCCTGTCCACATCACCGAGGAGAAGTAAGGATTGCCCTCTTGTCGATCACCAGCTGTTTTCAATGACAGGGCACAGAACAGCAACTCAGCAACTCATAGTAAGAGAGCCCGGGCTGGATTCAGTGAGACAGAAGTGAAAGCCCCAGGCAATTGTAGGGATTGGAGTTTTGTTTTTCTTGCAAGAAGGGAGCTGCCGCAAGGTGTCTGCAATTGATTTGGGAAATAGACATCTGAGTTAATGGCAGATGCCTGCCCCTGTGCATTGATTGTACCCTTCCCCAGCTACTCAACCAGCTATGGCCTTTCCAGTGTCTCTTTTTCTATGCCCAGTATATTTCCTCTGCTAGCTCTCTTGGCAGCGATCATCGGTAGTATTAAGGGAAGGTGGGGGAAAGCATTGGGGAGTCATTCTTCCATAGTGGTGCAAAATGGTGGGACAGGAGAAGAGTGGAATTAGATTGTCCAGAAATAGTTATCCACATTTGCTATCCACTGGCACAAACAAAGCAACATTACGCCAGACTCTTCTGCAGTTGGCTATTTTTTTCCTTGTCCTGGATTTTCCTACAATTTTTTTTATTTGCTTATTCGTAACCCTAGTATTTTCCATTCCTTTCTCCTTTTAATTTGGTTTCGCTTTTGGGTGAACGGCTTAAACCTACTGCCTAAATTGTCCAAGAATAGAACAGAAGCTTCTGCCAGATACAGACCTTTAATCTGTGGAGGTATCAGTTTTGAAAGTGTTTTAAACCTCCCCGTGGACAAATGCAGTGAAAAGGACAGGTAGCAAAAAAGTGAGTTCTCTTACTGTGTGTGTATGGAGAGTGAAAGAATATGGGAGAGGCAGTTGTCCACAGACAGACTGCTCAAAGGGAGGCAGCGTGTTTTAGTGGTTAGAGCAATGGGCTGGGTGGTCAGGAAGTGTGAGTACTATTCTCAGCTCGGCGCTGATATGGTCTTTGTAACTTCCTCTTTTGAATTCACTTTGTTTTCTGTTCACTCTTTCTCTTTGCAGCCGTGAGAATGAATGGTGGAGTCTGGGTAACCGGGAATAGCTGAAGGGGCATGTTACTCTAATACACACAGTGCAATAAAAAGGCCAGCGTAGACCTGGCTTCCTCCACTTTCCGCTCACCCCCTTTATATTCATATTGTGAGTCGGAGTTACCTTCTTCTTTGTTCTTTTAGGCTGGTGGAGTTGCCTCTGGCTTCAAGCATGTGGTTCCCAATGAGGTGACTGTCCAAAGAGTCCTTCAGATCAAAGGCAGGCGAGTGGTTCGAGCTACTGAGGTCCCTGTGAGCTGGGACAGTTTCAACAACGGAGATTGTTTCATCCTTGATCTGGGCAGTGTAAGTCTGCTAGTTAAACACACGTTTGGCAAATCTTCGGGGAATGGGAAATGTCTTGGTGGGCCATTTGTTTTTCTTCCTAGTCTGTGTTAAGCTGTGTGAGGCTCCCCAAGGTCACCAGTGATTTCACAAACTGCACAGCCGATCTGTTAACTCTCCTATTCTCATGGTGGAAAGTGAGCTGTATTTTCCTGGTCTGATGAGCTGTGGGACTGTAGGCCCCTTGATCCACGTTTCCCAACCCCTCACCAACTGCTGCTGCAGGCTGCCCCTTCCTACCTGCATGAAAAGGCCCTAATGCACCACTGCTTGTTAGGTCAGGCCTGTTAACCCAGCCATTGGTGTGTTCTTTGCATTATGCTGCCTAAAGAAGCCTTGTGTTTCTGAGATGGGGCTCTCTGAAATGCCATACTCTTTATCTGTGCCCTGCAGGACATCCACCAGTGGTGCGGCTCCAAGAGCAATCGGTTTGAGAGGCTGAAGGCCACCCAGGTGGCTAAGGGGATCCGGGATAATGAGCGGAGTGGCCGTGGCAAAGTCTACGTGGTGGAGGAAGGGTCAGAGCGGGAGCAAATGCTGCAGGTCACTTTCTTTGTATTTCACTGAACGTCACAGCAAAGTCCTGTCTGTGCAATCAGCTGCAGGGGTGATGAGTGTGGCGTCTGGATGAAAGGATGGCCTGCACGCACATGTGCAGTACAGAGTGTGTGTGTTGATATACAGTATCAGCAGGAGAAGCGTTGTCGAATGGCTAGAGCACAGGATTGTGAGTCACAATATCTAGGTCTAACTCTGGCCTTGCCATTGACTTGCTGGGTGGCCTTGGACAAATTGTATAGCCTGTCTGTGCCTCAGTTTCCTCATCTGTTTCCTGCATCATAGTGTAAGAATTAATGAATGTGTGTGAAGTGCTTTGAGATCCTCAGAGGGAGGGGACTATTCAAGTGCTCAGTACTAGTGTTGTTTCTGCTGGCCGTTCTTTTGTGCAAGGGACAGAGAACAGTGGGTGTTGAGCCCCATTTGGAGATTGGAACATACCAGTTTTGATGTAGCTGACCTACATTTTTTCTTGTTTTTTGTTGTTCTTTTTGTTTTTTGTTTTTTTTTTTTTTTGTGGTCAGAGCATCTGGGGAGCAGAAATTCTCTTGGATCAACACACATAGCTAGCAGATTGTTTTCCTCTCTCTCAGGTTCTGGGACCTAAGCCCGATTTGCCAGAAGGAGTCGCTGATGACCTCAAAGCTGACGCATCCAATAGAAAGCTGGCTAAGCTGTATAAGGTAACAAGAAGCAGATGGCTGCTGACAGAGGAGTCCTGCAAAGGGTGGAATCATAGAATCATTGAAATGTAGGGCCGGAAGGGACCTTGAGAGTCCAGCCCCCTGTGCTAAGACAGGATCAAGTAAACCCTGAAAGATGTTTGTCTAACTTGTTCTAACTAGACAGAGCTGGAGTGGAGCAGAGGGGCTCTGATTCTCACTTGTGTCGCTAGCTATTTATGAAGTGTTAGCAAAGAAAATTTATGCAAGACTATCTAAGTAGCCACCATTGCTTTGTTGCCTTGCCCAGGCCTTACTGACTCCCATGTGAGAGCTGGAATTGTCAGGAATGGAGGTGCCATGTCACACATGCCAGCCTGCTGGGAGAGCTTGCTATCCATGAGAGAAGGAAGTAAAGTGAAATGAATCAGCCTAGCAGCTGTATTTAGCAGGGGAAGAGGGAGCCCTCCTCTGTCCTGTCAGGAATGAACTAGAATCAAGGAGCTTGAGACCCCAACTCTGTTAACTCCTCTGCCCCTGTCATGCAGGCTGGCTTGACAGCTAATATATATATATATATATGGAGATATACCTATCTCATAGAACTGGAAGGGACCTTGAAAGGTTATTGAGTTCAGCCGCCTGCCTTCCCTAGCAGGACCATGTACTGATTTTGGCCCAGATCTCTAAGTGGTCCCCTGAAGGATTGAACTCACAATCCTGGGGTTAAGCAGGCCAATGTGCACACCACTGAGCTATCCCTCCCCCCAGGAGGTTTAGTGCTCTAGCTAGCCACAGTGTGGGCAACAGCAGGGCAGACTGGCCCACAGGGACCTGCCAGTGTCTCTCAGCCCTGCCCTGCAGAGCCCACTTCAAGGTGCAAGAAGGGAGTTTAGTGTCAATCTGCTGGCAGGTGATTTAGTAAATAAGTATGACATGGTTTTGTGATGTCCACACTTGTCCATTAGTAACTCTAGAGTCTGAATCCCCCACACGCATTTCATGTGGACCAGCAAGCCCACCAGTGGCTTTTCCTTGGGATAGTCATCAGGATGCTGAAATAGCCCTTTCCAGTTCTTAGGGAACAGGACAGTTCTGCTGACAAGGCCCCTTTGGCTGCATTTGCATTGAGGACATTGGAGAGATGTGCTGCCATTTCTGTAGTCTCATAGGAAGTTGCAGTGGTGGGAGAAATCTCTGAAATCCTAGGGGCAGACCACCCCTTTGTATCACATCACTGCTGTGCCAAGAACAGCACGTTTGAAGGACAGGAGGCATGAAGGAAACCAATGCACCCAAGTCCCAATGTTCACCTCCAACTACATGTAGCTGTGGAACGCTGAGAGGAGAAGGACTCCAGGTTCTTCCACAGAGTGCCTCTGAACTGAGCCTCGTGTTGCATTATCCCAGGTCTCCAATGGTGCAGGGAACATGGCTGTCTCTCTGGTAGCAGACGAGAATCCGTTCTCCCAGGCTGCACTGGACTCCAACGACTGTTTCATTCTGGACCATGGCTCTGATGGGAAAATCTTCATTTGGAAAGGTACCCGGGGGAGGGAGGAGTAGATAAAGGCAGCTGTGCATGGGATCTATATTCGATTCTTGGTCCCAGCTTCCTGCAAATAGGGGGTGAGGAGGGAGTGCATGGTGCTGGTCAATTGCAGCGTCTCCAGGGAATTAAAGAACAGCGCACGGCTCAGAAGGGCATCTCGGGAGACTTCGCAGAAAAAGTTAAGAAGTTCTGAGTGGAAGAGAAGATCATTTAAATTCTTGGATACCCGTGCAGGGATCTTTGTGTAGGGCGCTCTGGCAGGGATGCGGGTCTGCATGTGGCAGTGAGGATGCTCATGTGGAAATGGTTCCCCCATTAGCTATGCCAGTCTCTCTCCCTCTGTGCGATTCTGATGCCTGAGCACCGGGGGAGAGGGTCTTGCTGACTGGCCCTCTCTTGGAGCCTGCCAGGCAGGGTGTAGCCAGTGCAGGATCTCCGGCTGTGGGGCTCGTGGCTGTGGATCATGGATGACTGGGATGGTGCAGGGCAGGGGGGAGGGTTTTAGGCTGTGTCACTGGACCATATGCTGCAGTACTTTGCACATACAACTATGGAGTCATAGAATTCAAGGCCAGGAGGGACCACGAGCCCTCTAGTTTGACCTTACATCACAGGCCACCAACACCGTTCACCCATCTCCACACACAAACCAGCCACCAGAATCAGACCAAAGTGTTACAGCTGTCAGAAGACTAAACTAGCCTGAGCCACAGCCAGAGAACAGGAGGGACCGAGGAGCTCCAGTGCCAGAGGCTCCCAGACATGGCAGAGAATTGATTTAATGAGCTATCCCAGGTCATCCTAATCATTCACTACATGACAGATGGTGGTTGTTTTCTCCGTGATGTCACCTGCAGGTGGAGTCCTTCTGCAGCGCAGGGGATTTAACTTGTGGACTGGGTGACTCGCTTTCCCCTCTGGGCATGAAGGAAATCAGGGGGAGTGTTTTGTTTTTAAATCAGAGTGTATTATTTAACAATCATCAGCATTGCCCTTTTCGTTCTTATTAAAGGCAAGAAGGCCAACTCTGAAGAGAAGAAGGCAGCCCTGAAAACTGCTTCCGAGTTCATCTCTAAGATGCGATACCCCAAATACACCCAGGTAAGCAGCGCCGGTGGGGGCTTGGGTGGCTTCACACCTTGTCCTTGGGCTGACGCTCAGACACCATTGAGGGTGCACCTCAAACTCTCCTCAGCCAGACACCTGGGGTCCAGGAAGGACTCAGAACGACTCCCATTGGGCATGAAGAGAGGCTGACTAACCTGTCCCGTGGGGATGACCTGTCTCTGGCTTCTCCAGCATTTTCTTAAGAGAGATTCCTCCTCTCCCAGCCCCACTGTGCGGTGGTAACCAGTGGAACACACTCTTGGGGTCCATGGTTTTATTGTGGTAGCACAGACTTTCCAGGTATATTTGTGCTTAAAACAGGCTTGAGCAGACACATGGACCGGGTGAAAACTAATGCTTCTCAGCCAATGGTCACTTTGCTGGTAGAGAGGCTGTGGGAGCCAAGCAGTGGGGTGTGTAGAACAGCACCTCTCTTCTGGGGCTAGTGGGAGGGAATGATTGCCATGTCTCCCCTTATGGGACCAGTGAGACTGGCGGGCACCTCAGAGGCTGCAGGTTTGCAATTTATCAATTCAGGGCTGCTCTGGGATTGCTCTTTGTGGCTGAATCCCTCTCTGGAGCATCTGCCGTGGAGTCGCTCTAGGGATTTATATGGCCCCGTGTCATCCTGAAGCCAGTGCCCGTGTTACAGCTGGGATTGGCTAGAACTGCAGCCCAGCCAGGCTCAGGGCAAGACTCCCCCTGACGGGCTGGCTCCCTTGTTTCAGATCCAAGTCCTGCCCGAGAGCGGCGAGACCCCCTTGTTCAAGCAGTTCTTCAAGAACTGGCGGGAAAGGGACCAGACGGAGGGGCTGGGCACGGCCTACATCTCCAGCCACATCGCACAGGTCGAGAAGGTGCCCTTCGATGCCGCCACGCTGCACAACTCCACAGCCATGGCTGCCCAGCATGGCATGGAGGACGATGGCTCTGGCAAGAAACAGGTAGGGGAGTGACGCGAAGAGAGAATGGCAGCACCAGCACCCCCAGGGGCCAGTTTGTGTACCCTCTTGATTCTTCCATTATCTGCCTCCTGGCAGGGGAGTGTGACGGTCTGGGAGTGCATTAGGGGCAGGGGGACTGCCCAAGGGAGTGTCTCCTCTCTCCACCTGGACTCCTGGGTTTGTGCAAAGAACCCATGCTGAGGTTGTGCTCAGAAGGGCTAAACGCTGAGGCATCCTCTTCTCTCTGCTGCGCAATCCCAGTTCCAAGCTGAAAAGAGGTTCTGGCCAATGCTTGCTCCTTTGGAAATCTGGGGGGCCAGCCCAGCTGAAAGCTTAGCCCAAGGTTGCCCTAGGCTGGAGAAACTCTTGGGTACCACCAAGCCAACAAGACAACTTGTCACCCAGCTCACAGGCACTCTTCCCCAACTCACATTTACCCCAAGGATTCTGAGCCTTTTGGTGCACCTGGCCCAGGTTTGGGATTTGTAACGAAACAAGGCAAATTTTGCCTGGATTCTGGGCCTCTCTGGAAAGGTTTTGCACAAGGCTGTATGAGGCTCCTTGTTTTACCACTTTTCCCCAGCAGGTGGCACTGCAGGGCCATGGCTTGTAGGAGGTTGACTATGGCCATGTCTACATCTAAAATTTTGCAGCGCTGGTTGTTACAGCTGTATTAGTACAGCTGTATAGGGCCAGCGCTGCAGAGTGGCCACACTTACAGCAACCAGCGCTGCAAGTGGTGTTAGATGTGGCCACACTGCAGCGCTGTTGGGCGGCTTCAAGGGGTTTTGGGGAAGGCGAGAGCAAACCGGGGAAGGAAACCAGCTTCGCCGCGGTTTGCTCTCGCGTTCCGCGAACCACCCTGCAAACCGCAGGGAAGGAGACCTGCTTGCTCGGGGGTTCGGCGAACGCGAGAGCAAACCGGGGAAGGAGACCAGCTTCGCCGCGGTTTGCTCTCGCGTTCCCCGAACAAGCAGGTCTCCTTCCCTGCGGTTTGCAGGGGGGTTCGCGGAACGCGAGAGCAAACCGCGGCGAAGCTGGTCTCCCTCCCCGGTTTGCTCTCGCATTCGCCGAACCCCCGAGCAAGCAGGTCTCCTTCCCTGCGGTTTGCAGGGTGGTTCGCGGAACGCGAGAGCAAACCGCGGCGAAGCTGGTCTCCTTCCCCGGTTTGCTCTCGCCTTCCCGGAACCACCCAGCAAACCTCAGGGAAGGAGACCTGCTTGCTCGGGGTTCGGGGAACGCGAGAGCAAGCCGGGGAAGGAGACCAGCTTGATTACCAGAGGCTTCCTCAGGTATGCTGGGATACCTGCTTATTCCACGGAGGTCAAGAAAAGCGCTGGTAAGTGACTATACTTGATTACCAGCGCTGGATCACCAGCGCTGGATCCTCTACACCCGAGACAAAACGGGAGTACGGCCAGCGCTGCAAACAGGGAGTTGCAGCGCTGGTGGTGCCCTGCAGATGTGTACACCTCCTAAGTTGCAGCGCTGTAACTCCCTCACCAGCGCTGCAACTTTCTGATGTAGACAAGCCCTCAGTGAAGTCAACAGAAAAAAAGTCCCTTGTTAATGTAGCACAGTTTGTTCTGTCTTCACATTTCGTGGTTTGGGGTATTTGCCCTCCCCCTTCTTGCTGCTGGTTTTGTAGATCTGGAGAATAGAAGGCTCTGCTAAAGTGCCCGTGAATCCTTCGCTGTATGGCCAGTTCTACGGAGGGGACAGCTATATTATCTTGTATGACTACAAGCACGGTGGAAAAACGGGACAGATTATCTACACTTGGTAAGAGGGATTTTCTGGAGAGAAGCCAAAAAGCAAATGGCCTGCGCTGTAACTGCATGGGACTGGAGTCCACTGCTGTGAGATCAGGTCATTACGGGCTGCCGCTTACCCCAGGATCCAACTGGAATTAGATTTCTCCCGGGAGAGGCTCCACCTGCAGACCAGATGTTAGTAGGGGGATGGGGGGCAAGAAGGAGTCAGTGCAAAAAAGGAATCAGGCACACAGTGATTGGGCCTTCCAGGCAGTCCCCAGTGGCACTGAGAAAGCAGCAGCCACAGCCCGGGGAGGGGAGCTCTCTCGTGTGGCTTACACGCCATCATGAGCTGTGTAGCTGAAATCTTAAGGGAGTGTTCCCTGTGTGGAGGCTGCTAACAGCCACCGCAGCTGTGTTGTTAAATCAGCTACCACACGGTTGGGCACAATGGAAGAACGTGGATACTTAGAAAACCCTGCTCACCTTGTAAAGGTATCGATCTCCCTGATTAAACATTTCACTCTTTGTACGTTAGCGGATTCCCCTCCACACTTACAGTGAAATGCTGTGCATGTTGGTTAACAACCAGGAGTCCCTGGCCTTTTCCTGACCTCTCTAGGGCTTAGGAAATTTCCCTGTGACCTAAAGACAAGGCTGTTAGATTTTGTTCTGTATTTTTCAGGCAGGGTGCAGATTCCTCCCAGGATGAGATTACAACCTCCGCATTCCTCAGTGTCCAGCTGGATGAAGAGCTGGGAGGCAGCCCCGTGCAGGTAGATAAAACCACTGCTTCTGTAACTAATGACATGTGTGCCTTTGCCATGGCAAGCCAGTTTCCAGCACCTCTCTCCGGTGAGAGACATAGCCCTTCTGCGCCTCACTGTTAATAATGCTCAGGGGTGAATAAACTTCGCCTCATGACAGTTAGTTTAAAGTGTCGGTAGTTGACACTGCTTGCTGGCAGGGAGGGCAGGAAAAACCTTGGATATATTTAACTTTCCTTTCCGTAGGCTGCGGTACTGATCTGAAGTGCAAACTTCCAGAGTCAGTGTAAACATCTGTTTTGATTCTTGGCTGTATTTAAAAATCAAAGCACAAGGGAAAAGAAATGTGAGTGAGAGGAGAGCCTCTGGCACCAGAGGGTAAATGCAGGCAGTAGAAAGAGGCAAAGAGCTCCCAAGAGCCAAATAAATTCCCCAGGGTTTCTAAGATGGATCCACAGTGGGGTTAACCTGTCCAGAAGGGCCATGACACAAAGGCTCAATGCAGCCTCTCTCTCATATACTTATACATTTGGCCTTTCTAAAGAGCCTATTTCTGTAGTATGTAGGTGCTGTTCAAGGGTTATAAAAGGCAGTGCAGGCAGCATAGGATTTGACAAATCTCTTCTCTGCTGCCCCTCAAGAGTGAAAGGCCTGAGGGACTCAGGGAAGTGACTGTTTCGCAGCAGGAAGCTTAAACATGCAGTTTGTCTGTCTTTAAAGGGGAAAAAAGTGTGTAACTCATCAGATCCCTGAGCGTGTGGTTTGTAGATTTCTTGTGACTCTAAAGGAGAGGTGGGGACTGAAAACCCATGATGGTTTCAGGATCCTCCTCAGAGCAAATGTCACATCTGTGGTGAGGGTCGATGATACTTATGATACTGGATGGCAACAGGCCTGTTTGCACATTTATTTCCCCGTGCAGTTCTCTGCTGCCAGACCCCAGCAATGGTGCAGCAGCCTTTGCACACCCTGCCCAGCCAGAGCTGCTTGGAAGAGGCTTTGTGCCAAGCAAAACCAGGAGCCCAATCCACGGACTAGTAAAAGTTATTGACTCAGCCCTTGCCAGCTTTGCTTCCTGTTATGATCAGCTGAGTTCCTGTTAGCATCTTCTCCAGATGCAGTGCAAGAAGCCACCTTTTCAGGTGGTTTCTGCGGTGTGACAAGGGACTTCTATAGCTGCATCTACATCAGGTGGCCCCGGTCCCACTAAACGAACTTGACAAAGAATAGTAAAGATGAAGTGACTGTTCAGCTGCATAGCCAGAAGGCACCTAACACTCTTTACACTAGTGTTTATTGCTGCTAGTCGGGTAAGGCTGCCGCATGTAGGGTCCCTGCTATGCAATTTTGAGGGCCTAATTTACCCACAGACCAGTTTCTGTGTGAGAAGCAGTGGTTTGGTTCCCTGCTCCCAGCGGGGGCATACTCTGAGGGAGAAAAGCAGCGGCCTATTTGGGAATCCCTGGCTGCTCTGCATCATCTCATATGTGACTCTGAGTTTCCTTCCCCCCAGAAACGAGTGGTGCAGGGAAAAGAGCCAGCTCATCTGATGAGCATGTTTGGCAGGAAACCTTTGATTGTCTACAAGGGTGGAACCTCCAGGGATGGAGGCCAGACGGCCCCAGCTGCAACACGGCTGTTTCAGGTCCGGTCCAGCACCTCTGGAGCCACCAGAGCAGTGGAGGTATGTGATGGGAAAGCCAGCCAACCCCGAACGTTGGGTTCGCAGATAGCAGTTGGAATATAAGATCTTGTCACATCACGTTCCCTCTGAGAGCAGAGGCAAGGCCAGGTTAAACTTTCTGGCGGACTTGTGCTAAATTGAAACAACTTCAGAGTCTAGATAAGCTATCGAGAGCTTCCCCTTTTCTCATGGGTAAGTAGTAATAATCGCCCTGTTCCCATGAGTTTATTAATACCATTTTATGTTAAGGGCTTTTCTCCAAAGTTCCCAAAGGACTTTGCATACGAACATAAAGTGAGACTTTCACCCACCACTGAAGAGCATCAGCCTCGGGGGTGGGACGCAGCTGTTGCTTTAACAGCTAAAGGCAGGAAGTGACAAGGATCTTGTCTCCAAATAGAATTTGAGCCAGGACTTGGGTTCATCCCCCTGTTCTTGCAAACAAACAAACAAACAAATAAATAAAAATCCTACTCCTTAGTCATAAATATCTGGTGTATCCAGCAGCCTCCTAGCTCCATGCTAGGATATTGGTTCATTACTGACACAAGGGGAAAATGCCAACTACAGAATCACCAGTGCCAGCAGCATGGAGTTTGTTCTGTGGAGGTCTCCCCTCTGAGTACTTAAGTATCCTGCTGTCGTTAGTGAGATCTGGCAAGATCCCAGCCCTACCCATTCTGGCTGCAGGTCATCACACGCCCACACACATATGCCCTCACACACCTGTTTAATCTTTTCATGCTTGTTCAAGAATCTTTCCGCTTCAGCGACTTGACTGCAACTGGCAGCGTGATGTTATTCCTGAGTCACTGGTGTTCGTAAGGTGGAGGGTTAAAGTTTGTTCTGCAGTGCCGGGGGCGCTGATCATAGTACTTATATAACTGTCAATGGCGAAAGTACCGACCCGTTTGATAGCTATGGTGCTGTTGCTTTCCAGCTGGATGCTGTTGCCAGTGAACTGAACTCCAACGATGCATTTGTCCTGAAAACTCCCTCCACTGCTTACCTTTGGGTTGGCCAAGCAGCCAGCGACACTGAGATATCTGGGGCACAAGAGCTGCTGAAGATTCTGGGAGCTCGCCCAGTACAAATTGCTGAGGGAAGCGAGCCAGGTGAGGGAGGCCTGGCTGAGCCTCACAGATTCCTTACATGGTAGCTGGAATTTCTTGCTCTCCTTGGCAGTTGCTCAATGGGTATTTACTTTGGGATTCCCATATCAAGGCCAATCAAAGAGGTGAGCAGCGGTTCCGCCTCCAGGAAGCTCATCCTCCTAGGCTCTGCACTGAAAGAGATACGGGTATGTCATACATGGGGGAGTCCAGCCACTCAGCAGGAGGTTAAGAGGCCTCCGGCTTATCTGGGAGAGGTAATGGGAGTAGGAGCGGTTTTAAAATCGCACACACCCGAAAGAGAGAAGGTTGCTCTGGGGACCCATTGAAAGTTATCAGGTCACGTTAGCAGGCAGGGGCCTAATTCCCTGATTCCCCTCCTGACGCCTTTGGTAGCCACTAGGGGAGAGCCATGGTTGGAGCCGATTCTAAACAGCCAGAGAACAATCAGGGGACAAAGTCAACCCCACCCCTTCATTGAGATACAATGATTCTAGCCTCCTGACTACCTGATCAAGGTGCAAGCAGGAAGCTGACTCGGACTCTGCTGTACTTAGTGATGCTTCCTTGTCTGTGGCATTGGCCTCCCACGTCAAGGATCCCGTGCGACTCCCTAGGCTGCTTTAGCATCATCGCTACGTGCGGCTGCTTCCCTCACAGGTGTATTCAGGAGCAGATGTGCCATTGCATACATCACTGGAGTTCGTGATCAGACTCTGCCATAGTCCCTTGCAGTCTGCGGGTGGGCAGGGGATGTACCTTTGCTGTCCCAGTGTTTTGGACAAAGCGCATTATAGGGAGCACAAGGGGTGTCCTTTCCTGTCCCCCTGCCACTGCAGCCCCACGGTTGGACACAGTCGGGTGCATTGCCCAGGCGCGGAATGGCTACTCCAAAGCACCTTCTTTACACTTGTGTAGCGGCCACTAGGGATTTTTGCTATAGGCTTAAGAAGAGCAAACACACCTGGCCATACTCTGTGCATGAGCAGTATGTGCCTCTGTTCAGCCAGGTGTCAGACAAGCAGAGGGGATTAGCAAGGTCCCAGTGTGGGTAGCCCCGCAGTGGACATGGAAGGAGTGTCAGCATACCCTTCTCTCTTGCAGATAGCTTCTGGGAAGCTCTGGGTGGAAAAGCCGTGTATCGCACCTCCCCCCGGCTGAAGGACAGGAAGATGGACGTTAACCCCCCTCGCCTCTTTGCCTGCTCAAACAAGAGCGGACGCTTCATTGTGAGTGTGTGATGGACTAAGAGGCGGCGTTCCATAAGGAAACAAGCCTCCCGTTGCCAGGACTGGGGAAAACCCATCTCAGCCAGGCGGTAGGCTACTGTACTGCCTCCCAGGCCACTCCCCAGCAAACGCCCAGGGGGCTCTGCAGAAGGAGCGTGTTAGCGGCACCCTGCTTCAAAGAAAGCAGCCAGCTCTAAAGCCTTGTTCTCCCTACACGAATCCCTGCAGCAGCGAGCTCGGTCTCCTTTGCCTGAGGCTGGCAGTCAGGATCTTTTGGCTTCAACTCCAGCACTTGCTGAGTGACAGGGGTTAGAATTAGGAGTACGGAGTGTGTGAATGACTGAGCAGCACCAGAGCCTAAACTCTATTGTTTACTGGGGTGAACTGTGAATGAACTTGTGTTTCTATGGAAGAAACAGGCTGCTAACGCTGACCAGTAAGCAGGGGCGGCTCTAGGCATTTCTCGCCCCAAGCATGGCAGGCTGCATTCGGCAGCTTGCCTGCAGGAGGTCCGCTGGTCCCGCGGCATTGGCGGACCTCCGGCAGGCAAGCCGCCGAAGGCACCCTGCCTGCCGCCCCCGCGGCGCCGGCAGAGCACCCCCTGTGGCTTGCCGCCCCTGCCGGTAGGTGTTGTGTGATCAGGTACCATGCAAATTCCCTCTCCCCTATATGCTAATGCACCTTGTCACCACCAGAGCACCCCTTTGGGCTACGATGCGGCATTGCTGGGCTTCTTCTCTAGTGCTGCACCCCCATCATCTGTCATCCTGGGCTGTAGCAGTCTCCAGCTTCCATGGCCTGGCCCTCTGGGCCGGCCTTCTCTCAGTTCAGTGCCCTCTGGGGTAACAGAAAAAAATCAAAGCTGTACGCTCTGTGTGCCAGGCCTTCAGTGCCCATCTGGGACTAATCTGTCTTTTGCCTCTTTAAATCCTGATGCTTGTACTTCCTCTTGTTGCCTGACCCTTTTGGCTAGTCCGTAGTATGTGTAGTGATGGCCAGTTGATCCGAAGGCAGAACGGTTCTTGTCCCAGAATCAGGTGACACAGAACTAAAACCAGCGAGTACAATAGCTTGTAGGGACCCTTTAGGCATATGGCAAGGACACACCCACTCAGGGCAAAGCCAAGCCTTAGAGACTTGTATTAAAATAAGGACTAAAGTCAGAAAAGCTCCAAACCACATAAATAGATAGGAATATTACAAGACAGGGGATGTCTCTGGTGTCATTCTTTGCATAAGTTCTTAGATTTGCATAATGACACCCTTCCTGGAGGCCCTGGTGGTAAGAGACAAAGGACCAGCGCTGTCGCTGGCATGCCAAATGCATCTGATGGTCCAGACTTCCCAATGCCCAAGACTGGTGGTAGAGAACAATAGAGTAGAAGGGACAAATGGTGGAATGCCGACAATGGTGGGAAAAGCTCCCTTCTACATGGTAATTTGCCCCGTTATAGGGTCTGAACATCATCATGAATATTCATGCGAAGGCTTAGCCTTCCATGGCCAAATCTAACTTCCTCACCCTCACATTATTGTGGTTACTTATCCTATAGGTTAACATATTAATACATATTAATGCCATTTAACTCATTATATTAGTCACCTCTTGTGCAAGCAGATTTGCAGTTATCATTTCCATGAGCTTGCAGTTACCATTTACCATTAGGTTTCAACTCCTGCTATTAAGCAAACTATTCCTAGTTCCCCAAAATCTAAGCATTACTATTAGGCCATTTATCTAGCCTATAGTCACAGGCTTATTCTACCTGACTATATTCATGAAAACTTGCTTAAACTACTGTCTGACGGGATACAGGCCTGTAGTTTCCTGGTGTTACAGCAAAGCTAAGCTAGCCCTGTGGGCTACACTCTCTAACTGGGAGAGAAGGGGAACTTACCTTCTCTTTTAGGCGCCAGCCCAGGGACCCTGTGTTGTGCAGTTATGGGCTGCTTGTTCCAATCCACTGCCACTTCCCTGGGCTGCTCCTGCTTTTTCCCTTTTTGTCAGTGTCCCTTACAAGGCTGCAGACTTCACTATTCCCACTCAGCGCTCTGTCTTCTCATGCAACTTCTTCCCAACCCGCTACCAAGGAGCTTCCTAAGGCCCTTCCCAGCTTCATTGGCAGCAGCTGGGCTGTATGGCAGGCAGGCAGGTAGCCTTTTTCTCTCTCTTTCTGTTTCCTTAAAACAGGAGCCCACCCTCCCCCTAAGCTCTCCTTGGAGCTTGGGTGATGATTTAGGCCAGCTGTAGGGCCTTAGCCAGCTTCTCCTTCAGCTGACACCTTGCCCCCAATTAGACCTCAAGTTTGCAGGATTCAGCAGGCAGCCTCCTCCCACCAGGTGTCCCCTGCTATGTGTGAGGAGGCAGCGTATATGCTGATCCCCTTCCCAAAGCTCATCCCAGTTGGCTGGGAGAGAGGGGAGCATTGCCCTGCCCACTCTGCAGGGCCCCTGGTCCCAGACCCTTAAAGAAACAGCAATGGGTTTTCTTCCCAAATTCTGTTTATTCCCAGGACTTCTTCCTGTCTCCCAATATTTCCTAGGTCCTTGCACACCTTCTTATGTGATATGTCCATTATTGGAGGTTTGTAACCATGGTAGCCCATTCTGTATGATCCTCCACTAATCTTTGTGGATGAATACACCTTTTGATCCACCCAGGATACCACATTGTCCAGCCAAGATCATCTTCTGCCTTGTGCTCTTCTGCCATCAGCTTTCCCTTCCAGCGCCTGCAAGCATGCATCTTGCCCCCTGAACCTCTTAAAATGTGCCCTACAAATCCCAGTCCATTTTAATTGGTTATGTGGTCTATCCATCATATTTTCAGAATTCTTCCGTAACACCCGAATTTGAAAGACTGTAGTTTCTTTATTATTTGGCTGTTTGAATGTTTCACAGCCATACTTTAACACAGATCAAATGTACTTTTTTTACATCTCAGCTGTCCCAAAATCTTAAAGGGACAGCCTGTACCGTCACACATCTCATTCCCCAGTGGTAATATTAGCGCCTCCATGAACTGGTTTCCCTATGTGACATAAAATGATACAGACTTGTGTGGCTCCCCTGAAGGACCTGATCTTCCTCTAACCTCATTCTTTTCAGATTGAAGAGGTTCCCGGAGAGCTAACCCAAGATGATCTTGCTACAGATGATGTTATGATCCTTGACACATGGGACCAGGTACCTTCAAATATATTGACTACGGGGGAAGCAAAGAGAGGCTATTGCATATGAACCATACGGCTTTAGGCTGAGAGACCCACAGTCAAAATAATTAGAAATAGAAAAGATCATGGAATCCACCCCCCCTACAAGCTTGAGACCAAGTCATCCAACAGAGGATGGATCAGGTATTAAACTATATTAATTTTAACCCAAAGGTTGAGGGTGGAGTTGGGCTCCTGCCACTTCCTTTGGTCAGATGATGGAGCAAAGGAGATAGGCTATGGTGGATCCTAGCACAGTCTGTTGTCTCTCTCAGACTGTAAGCTCATGAGGGATTAGTCTCCTGCCTTGTCTGTATCTGACTGAGCATGTTTTCAGCATTCAACAAATAATTATATCAGCTACTGGTTTCTTAAGGAAAAAAAGACGGCTTCAGTGTGAAGATGCAGTTCAAACACCAGCTGATTCTCCCGTGTATCAGATTCACATGTAATTGTTCCTACCTTGGAGACTGGCTGAAAGTTCTCTCTCAAACTTCGCCAGCAGTAGTCTTCACTTTGTGTAGCGGGATGAGTGATTCAGTCAAAGCAGCAGGGATTTATTCTAGTTCTGTATCATGCTCCCTGAGACATTTTGCAGACATCTCTTTCCCGTCAGATAGAGGCTGACGCTGTTTGTTTGATTTTTAATCTGTAGGTCTTTGTCTGGATCGGAAATGAGGCTCATGAAGAGGAAAAGACTGAGGCCGTGACATCTGGTAACAATCACATGCCCCTCTCCTAAATAACTCTCCTCTGTTGATCTTCACCTCCAGTTTGATCACTTGGAGTAGAGGGTTGAACATTCTGAAAAACACAAGTCTTCATGGCAGCATAAAATTGACAGACTAGTACATTTACAAGGAGTCACTTATGTCTGTAGGAGTCTGGAAGGATTCCTGTAGCTCTGCTTAGGAGCTACTGGTTGTCATACATACTGCACTCAGCTTCCAGCAGTGAAAAAATAACCGTTAGGATAAATGAATGATTTTACTTATGCCTGTGAGAGAAGCCATAATTTTCTCTCAGCTGCCTGCCCTTTAAGCCATACACCTACATGCACAGCTGAGCAGTACAGTGGTAAACAACTTCTTAATGGAAGGTTAAATCTCTAATGGGAGTTAAGTGATCTTTTGGGTGTCTGACAGGATAAGATGGTGCTTTGCTGTTTAAATAGTAATATTCATTAGGGGTGCAGTCATATAAATCACATGTGAAAGGAGCAGTTTATATCTCTGATTGAACCCTGCCAGCTGCTTGGCTTGTCATTGAAAGCAGCTCCTGAGACAAGCTTTTCCAGAGCCTCTTTCTCTGATTGCTCCATATGGAGATGTAGTGATTTTATGGGCTCTTCTTACTTGTGTATTTGCAGCTAAAAGGTACATTGAGACTGATCCTGCCAACCGAGATAAGAGAATTCCTATCACTATCATCAAGCAAGGATTTGAACCTCCCACCTTCTCTGGCTGGTTCCTGGGCTGGGATGATGATTACTGGACTGTTGATCCTCTGGAGAGGGCCATGGCAGAGCTGGCTGCCTAAGCAAAGAGGATCCTTTTTTAAATAGAGCAAGTTTGGTGCCTTCAATGCCTACAGAGCTAGTTCCTCCTGCAGGAGACACATTAATGTGGCAACTGTTTTTAATAGCCAACTAGCTGTGCAATAATTAAAGAAATTCATGATGAGTCCTATCACTCTACCCGCTGCTTTGAACGTGGTGTTTAATACAATAAAGCTTACATGGAATGTGCGAATGCTAAAAATGTTCCTGTTTGTTTTGTTTCAGCTACGTGGAAGAAAACTGCGTTAGGCAGAAATTGTATAGCAGTGTTGGTCTAAACTCTGGACTATCTTGAAACAGAGACTTAAAAAAACCCAAACTGTCTTCCTTGTGCCACTTTCACAAATGCGTTAGCTACCATCTGTGAGGTCCCTGTTGGTGCAGATCTGATACTAATGTTTTTTTATTGCACAAAACTAGCCCATGATTGGGAAGCAAATTATGGTCTTTTTAAAGTTTTTTTTAATTCCAGTGCTTCTAAGCGTGTGGAAAAGGACTGAACTGGTAAGATTATAGAATGCAGCAATGAACTAGGAGCTGCCTCTTGTTTACAGTAGATCATAGAAGCAACTGAGGTTTGGTCCACTTGCTTTAGATGTTTTAATGAACTGATGCTAGATCCTTGAAGGAAATGGTTCATTTTATTAACTTGTTGCTATTAGCAGGCTTGGAACCCCAGCACTAAATGCTAAAGCAGCTTTGTGTATTGAATGAAATGCTGAATCCCAGGGCTGAGGCTTGCACTGTGCAGATGGAGCAATACCATGCAACCACACCTATAGATCCAATGTGTTGCTACTTGGTGGTACTCCCAGGAGAGCTGGTTTCATTGCCATACAACGCAGCATGCTTTTCCTCTGCTGAATGGAATAACCACTCTGGCCTTATTACTGAGTGAGACTGAATTATCTGAGCTGGGCTGTTTATCATCAACTGCTGTTAGCATCACTCCCCTGCGAAAGCATGTTGCTGTTTCTGCCACAAGAGAGACGCTCTGCAGGTTTCAGCCTACAGCAGCACTCTGGTATTACAGAAAAGGCTGCTTAAAAAAAAAAAAAAAAAAAAAAAAAAGCAAAAGCAGCGTAATTGTTCCATAAAGAATGTGCCTTCGGGGAAACCTGTAGCAAGATCTCTGGTGGAAGAAAAAGTAGAAGATAAAGCAGCTGCTGATAAAATCAAGGCCAGGAGAGCATCTCTGGATGTAAAGTGCAAATAAAAAAGTAGCAAAGAGCATTCAGCTAGAGAGAAAGGAATAGTGCTGCACTATCATGGCTCCCCTTCACACAGCTGTTCTTGAGTCTGTAAATGCAAAGTGTCCTAGCAGAATATTAAGTAGAAGGTAGGCCAGCATGTCTGCATATGCTCTCATGCTGGGGATGATAGTTTCACTCAGGCTGTAATTGTATCAGACTGGACATTCCCTCTCAATTCTCAAAGAAAATCTATTGCCATTTTTACATGAGAACAGCAAAAAGTCCCTATAAGGATTTAGTTTTGAAGGCAGATACACTACAATTGGCCTCTAGTTTTTAAAACAGCCTAGTAACTGCTACTCAGTAGAACTACATTCAGCTTTATTGGTCCTGTGTTTTCTCCCTATGAAAAGAATGATCTGGGCTTCAGCTCACTGTAAAACCCAGAAAAGTTGTGTGTTTCCTTACAAGTGAAGCAAATTGTTTGTTAACAGCAAATTACGAGGGTATCACCTCCAGGTATCAACTCGTACAAGAAGTGGTTTATATGGAGAGAGAAAGCGCCTTTGCCCTGGCTCACACTCCTTGCAGGAGTACAGAGTACTTCAGGAATGGAGCAAGAGCTTTTCCTTTGTGTGAAACAATGGAGTGAGCTAAGGGGGAATGTGCAAGCAAAGGTTCATAAACAGCCTTAGTGCAGAACGTTGAACAGTGCTGGTTTAGAAGAAGGTGCTGCTTAGAATTAGGCACCAAGTTACTGTCTGTGTAATCGTGCAGCCGCTCTCTGGGTCTTTTCATAAATCCCTAAAAACCTTTTCCCAGCACCCACAGTGATTTCTCTCACTGACTCCAGAGCTAATGGCATCCCCTACCAACTAGCCAGCGCAAGTAGAGCTCAACTGCTAATTCTTCACACTGCAGAACAAATGCCAGGCACTCCAGTGCACTGAGCATTTAAATTAGACTTTGTATGTTCCGATATCCTAGTCAGTCAAACAGTCCAAGTCCTTGAAAAAGTGAGTGGATAGATCAGAGAGGAATGTGGAATTTTTTTTTTGTTCAAGAGGAGGGCTGAGTTGTCCAGCTCTTGTCAACAGTACCCCTCTGGGTGGCAGTCTAAAATGGCAGTAGAAAGAATTAAAGGCTCACAGCTGTATTCTCAAAAAGAGTTAACATCAGCGGTCTGGTTCAAGTCTCTTATGTTGTGCATTACAAGTGAAAGGAGCTGGTGCATTCTGCTTAATTACCCGGTACCAAAACTGGACTCTTCCACCATAAGCACCTCTTACATCACCCGTATCACAGCTAATAAGCCCTCATTAAAAGGATCGCATACTAGATTTTGTCGTACCAGAAATCCTGACTCATAGCATGTAGGTATAAGAACAAGACAGACCAGCAGTCACACAACGTAGAACAGAGTGCTGCAGGAACGGTTCTTAATGCACATTATCAGTTTGTGGGGCAGTAAGAATTCATCCAGAAAATGCTGGTCAAGAACAAAAGGTGCTTTTTGGCTCTTCATTCCATTACTAAATAGAAGTGATGAAAACACAAAATTAATCATACCTGAGAAGTGATTACACAAGAAAATACATACTTTATTAAGGGCAATGTGATAACAAGGGCACTTCTGGAATCCATCATTGTCTTTATGTTTGCCTTTGTCCTCCATGCCAACTACCCGTGTTTACAGACGAGGGGCCCACTTCAGTGGAGTTGTTCCAGTGCAGAATCTGGCTCAACATCTCACCACAATCTCTAAATTACATCCGCTAAACAGGTGCAAGATATAGCTGTGCATTTCAGAGATAGGCATGTGAAGGCGAGGATTAGCAGAACTGAAGAAGCCACATGCTTCTGGTTTAGCTATATATGCAAATCACCGTGAGAATTTTTATTTCCTGTTTGCTTTCTCTGTTGTGATCATTTGCTTCCAGTCAGATGAGACAGAGATTTGTAAAACCAGTAGCACTGCTCAGAGCAATATCAACTGGAAACATCAAAGCAATGGAACTTCTAGTATTACACTAGAAAGGGAGTCAGAGGGAATCCAAAACACAAATAAGTAATCCAATTGAGATCAGAAAAAGAGAGGGGAGCTGACTGAATTTTGAAATAGCGGACCAAATAGTGAATTCTCTTTTCTTGCATCATTCTTTAAAACTGGAACATAGAAATGTTTAATTTGTACCACACATACACTGCACTAAGATTAACAAGACAAAATGTAAAAGGTTATGAAATCTTCACATAGTATGCAATCACAACTGTAAGTGTTGAATGTCAAATGTTGCTTTTCAGCAGAAAACAAGTAAAAATAGACACCAATTTCCTCTAACAGACAGAAAAGCTGTGTATAGATCTTTTATTAAAAGAAGTACAAGACTTTAAAATTGCTTTATCTGCAAGAGATGCAAGGCTTGGGACTAACATACGGCACTTCAAATTGTTTACAAGCATATTTAAAATCAAGACAAAAAAGGCTACTTATTTACAAACAAAACTCAGATTTTTTTAAAAAGGAACATTCCTTTAAAAAGTGGATGCACAAATAAAGGCAGATCCAGAGACATTTAAAATGCTTTAAAAAGGCATTAATCAATACAGACAGACACACAAACCATGACAACTGGATAGCTTATACAAACATTGTATCCATAACTACAGTGTGCTCATACCTTTTCCGCTGTTACAGCAAGGCAGGGGTGGGAAGTTTAATTTCAGCAGTGCTGGCAAACTGCTGCATCTTGCAAGAGGGAAAACTGCGTTTTAAGAAGCCACCGACCTGGTTTTCAGAGAGATTGAGTATACACATTGTTTTACTTTAGCAATTGGGCAGAACTGAAGGAACAGTCTGTGTGGCTACCAAGAGATTCCAGCTTACATTCCCTCCACACCCAGCGCCAGGGACCCTTTTCTCTAAAGGGAACATCACCACAGAGAGTGTGTGTGGCTGATGTGAGGTAACCACTTCTATGGTGTGTGATCATCTCACAGCCCTTCCAGAAGTGAGCTCTTCACACAAAGTGGTCATCCCATTTGCAAATGGGATGTGTGTGCAGATTACAAAAGCTTGTGACCCACGGGAACATTAAAACAAGCATCTGTATTTAAATGAAGAGCAGAGTTTGTTTATATAAATTGCAGAAGATTGTGATCAGTCACACTCACATACACAAGTATCACACAAAAAAGGCCCCTTTAAAGATCCCCTCTGCTAACATTGCTTTAAGCTTTAGCAGCTAATTTGGTTTCACAGACCAGTCCTGCTGGGGAAGATCCCTTTCCCACTACATCCCAACAAGTTTAGTGTTTTGCACCCAGGATGCCCTGCAGCATGTCTATGGGCAGGGGGAAGACAATGGTGGAGTTCTTCTCCGCAGCGATGGTGGTCAGAGTCTGCAGGTAGCGAAGCTGAAGGGCAGCAGGGGACTCTGAAATAACCATAGAGGCTTCTTTCAGGGCCCTGGAGGCATTCATTTCACCCTCAGCCGCAATTACCTGAGGAAGAGAAATGCATGAAGCAGCAGGTCTAGCAGAGTGCTAAAATGGAGACTAGTTTGACTATTTCAGTCTCTTTCATTGTAAGACAAAACAGTGCTCAAATGAGAGAGCTTCAAACAACAGTTTTGGGCACCCTTTGTGCAGATTTGGTTTACAACTTAAGAGATTTGTACCTTATGAATAAGGCCCTCTCAAATTCACAATCCATTTTGGTCAATTTCAGGGTCATAGGATTTTAAAAACCATAAATTTCATGATTTCAGCTATTTAAATCTGAAATGTCAGTGTTGTAGGGATCCTGACCCCAAAAGGAGTTGTGGGTGGGGGGGAGCTGCAGTACTGCTACCCTTACTTCTGCACTGCTGCTAGTGGCAGTGCTGCCTTCAGAGCTGGGCAGCTGGAGCACGGTGGCTGCTGGCTAAGAGCCCAGCTCTGAAGGCAGAGCTGCCGCCAGCAGCAGTGCAGGAGTAAGGATGGCCTGGTCTGGCATTGCCACTCTTACTTCTGCGCTGCTGCCTGCACAGCTGGGCCCTCAGTCAGCAGCCCCCACTCTCCGGCCGCCCAGCTCTGAAGGCAGCAGCGCAGAAGTAAGGATGACATGGCATGGTATTGCCACCCTTACTTCCGTGCTGCTGCTGGCGGGGCGCTGCCCTCGGAGCTGGGCACTTGGTCAGCAGCTGCCGCTCTCTGACCACCCAGATCTGAAGGCAGTGCAGAAGTAAAGGTGACAATACCATGACCCCCCCCCCCCCCCCAAAATAACCTTGCAACTCCCTTTTGGGTCAGGACCCCCAATTTGAGAAACAGTGGTCTCCGCTGTGAACTCTGTATAGTATAGGGTAAAAGCACACAGAAGACCAGATTTTATGAGGGGAGACCAGACTTCACAGTCTGTGACATATTTTTCATGGCCGTGAATTTAGTACTTATGAAACAGCTGCCAAGACCCTGCCAAACAACCCCCTTCAGGAGCCAGCAGAAGGGACTATAACACACGCTGCTACTGCACCCTGTAAGCACTTCCTGTGGGTATTAGTGGAAATAGTGCAGATACCTGAGCAGAGCAGCCAATTAAACCTGACTCCACTGCTCTGGAACAAAGTTATACATTAAACATGGCTTCTACTGTAAGCTAAATCAAAGCACAATATTCACTGACTTTACTGCGACACCCTGGGAGGGATGGGATGGGATGGGGTAGAGAGTAATAATAAGCTCATCTTCGTATTTCAGGCCTAAGATTCACTTTGAATATCAAGCTATGAAACAAGCTAAGAGGTAGATATAAAGTGGTTGTCCTCAGATTTAAGGGTGACTGCAACATACTAAACAGCTGAACCAATATCAGAACTCATGATCATAGACCTTGCCAGCTAGTAATCCCACTGGGGGTCCAGATCTGAGACTGTGAATCAATACCAGATCCCTTTAAAGCCACAGAAGCCAGACTAGACAGGATGAGGGTGGTGGCATGGTGAATTATAGTGTACTGGTTCCTGAGTGGGGCAAGGTAGGTATGTGGAGGATACTTCTTCCTATATAATATATTCCGCTCCGATTACTCTTGCAATGGGTCTCCATCCTTTTAACCATCAGACTAAGTTAAATTATTTGCAGATTTCATACTGTTTAGCTACCCCAGAACAGGTCCAGGATTTACCATGTGGAACACACAAGTTATTGCCTAGAATCAAGGCCTCTTTCTTGCTGCCCTCCCAAGCTCACCTTCCATAACTCCTAGCACCTGGATCCAATGAAATACAGATTTGCTCTCGTTTTTATTTCCCCACAGAAATATAAGAGAGTCTGAACAATTTTTAAACAGGAATATACATGTGGCTCAAGAAGTCTCATTAACTATTTCCCTAGGGGTGAGTCTCTCCTCTGTCTGTATATGATAATTAAGGCTGTGTTTTAATCTGAGTATTTTTAGTAAAAAAGTCACAGACAGGTCACAGGCTAAAAACCAAAAAAAATCATAGCCCCTGACCTGTCCATTATTTATACTAAAAATACTAATGATTGAATCTTGGACGGATCCACTGTGCGGGGGAAAACTGGGGAGGAAACCCAGGAGGCCAGCTGCTGCTCTGGCCCCCGCTAGTGGGACAGGAGTCCCGAGGAGGCTGCTGCCGTTCTGGTCCCCACCGGGAGGAGGGAGCCCTGAGGGGCCAGTGGCTGCTCCGACTGCCCCAGGACTGCCGAGTCCCTGGGGCCAGCTGCATCGGCCACTGCTCGGGCGGTCCCCGGGGCCAGCCGCCCAGGGCTGCCAGTGCAGCTGTTACAGGACCGCCTGAGCGGCTGGCTGCAGAGCTGCCCCAGCAGTGGCCAGTGCGGCTGTCCCCAGGGCTGCCTGACCACCTGGTCCCAGAGCGATTTGCTTGGGTGGCCCTGAGGTCAGCCACACTGGCTGCTGCAGGAGTCACAGGGGTCGCAGGAAGTCACAGAATCTGTGACCTCCGCAATCTCTGACAAACACGTAGCCCTAGTGATAATGAATAAGAGGTTGGATGCCAAGAGTCAAAAGGGAAATAAAAGGATATCATTAAGTCAAATGTAAGTTCCATAGCATCAAATGGACTATGGTGAAACCTCCCATTGCTGAATGGTGAAGATTTGTTTTTCTGATCAGAGGAGGCTCTGAGCAGACTATTGACATGTTCCTACTAATGAGAAACAACCTGAACCTTCGTCTCAGACTGGAATTCTTAAACACAACCTGCAGTTTCACACTCAAGCTAACTCAGTAAATACAAAAAACACACAAAATGCTTCCCGGGTTCCCCAGAGGATTGGGAAACCACCAGAGGGAGCCAGTTCCACAACACAAGGTCCTGAAAAGCTTCCCAGAGCTTAGCAACTGGGGCTGAGTCTACATAGCAAAACCAGAAGTCTCAGGGGATCTTAAATGCTTTACATCAGATTTTCCCACCCTACACTACAAGCAAAAGAGAGTAACACAACCAAATGGATGAAGAGTGCTGCAGAGTACTTTACAAACATTTAGCTTCATGAGCTCCCTAAGGCATTATACTCTTTTTTTCCCCTAAATGGAGAAATTGAGACAGAGTATAAGGGGCTTGCCTAAAGCCACAGCAAGTTAATAGAAGAGCTGGAAACACTGCAGAAGTCATGACAGTCTCACACTTCAGCCACTAGGTCACATGATCTCCCAAGACTCCATTCTATTTAAGTTTTTCAGAACTTGCTCTTGGGGGGGGAAGGTTGGGATTTCAGGGTTCATAAAAGTGAAACAGATGGTGTGACCCAGGATGAGTGCTGGCTTCCAAAGACAGCTCTACCAGAATCTTGCCCTGCATACCCCATGCTATTCTGGCTGAAGATCTCCATCCTCAGAGAGAGCTTCACATGATGTTACTGATGAAAACGCAAAGTATGTTGAAGCTACTGTATTACCTTGGCTCTTGCCTCCCGGGCAGCTTCTGCTTCAGCAGCCATTGCTCTTTGTAGCTGGACTGGCAACTTTACATCCTTAATCTCCACACGTTCCACCTTAATTCCCCATTCGTCTGTTGCCTCATCGAGTGTGACCTGTTAAAGAGGCAAGACAAAGATGCTAGATTCATTTACTTGGCTACATTACAAAAATCATGGGTAAAAAAAATAACTCCTTGCACCTGAGAATCTCAATGCACTTAGCTGATGGTTGTGTCATCGCTGAACCACATAATATCAAACATTTTGAGAAGGGTGCACAAGCTGGTGGTCATCTCTTCGAACTATAACGTAGGCCTGAAATACTGGTGCAACCCACCGTTCAGGCAACAGTGGTCCTCCCTCTGTCCCAAGACTCTGTCTGCATCAAGCTGGGGAGGGTCTTCTCAAGGGTCCATGAACACAATTCTAGCATCCCTTTGCAGCTGTCTTCACAGCTCAGGGGAGGGCCTTTTTATTAGAGTCAGGCAGTAGTTTTGCCTTTTGGGGATTATTTTTCTTTACTCCACCCTGCCACCTACAATTTTTAAAACTAAAAAACTAGATCTCATTGGCTCACTAGTCCATTATTGCCTTATTTGCATGCTGTCACAACAGCTCTCATGGAAGCTTTATACAAAACCCCAAATCCAAGGTTCACCTAGATATGCTCGGCTTTTCTCTGTACTAGGGTGCAAGCCTGACTCTGCAAGGTGCTTATAGCCCTACAGTTTAGCTTTTCTGACTAGAGAAGCAATGCATTCAACACTGCTCATACCTGCATGCTGTGTGCAATTTCTTCTCGATCAGACAGGATCTGAGAGAGGTTCTTGGTCCCCAAAACGTTCCTCAGGGTGGTTTGTGCCAGGAGCCGGGTGGCCGAGTCAGCATTTGTGATATTTGCAACAGCAAGGGTGGCATTCTGGACTTTGTAATAAACCACTCCATCCACATTAACTGTCACAGAGTCCTTGGTAAGGATCTATAGGGAGGTAAGAAGTCTAATAATTAAGCAGAACAACGACGAAGAACGAAAAAGACAACAGAAGAAACTAATTATACTACGAGAGAGAAACGGGCCTATTTGAGTGGGGCCTAGTCTACAAGTTTCTATTTTCCTTAGGTTCTGTAGCTTTTTCTTCTTTTAAGCTTAAGTAGGATTTATATTAATAGAATCTGACAGGTCTTTTGCTCTGAGATGACTTTCATCCAATCAGGCCACCAATTGTTTAGCACGCCAATTCTTTGCCAGCAAAAAGCCCAGAATATTTTAAGGAATACTAAGAGAATGAAATACCAATGAGTCTGAGTGAAATAAGAAACAAGAAGCTATCACATCACTGTTCACATCTAGAATGTGTAGAAACCCAGAGGTACTTGACAATCTGCAACTCCCCAGACAAGGTATAAACTATCGAGCAGAGACGACATTCTTTGGTTCCCTGAATTGCAGTCCTGCCTCTGATGTTCTGAAGACCAGTGAACTGAAGAGTCATTCTCTTTGTTTTTTATTTTAACTTTTTCTTTTTCCTTTTGTGGTTTGACAGGGAAGCCTATCACCTGTAATTATGATTTTTCCTTTGACACTTTCTAAGATGTGAATGAGCAAAAGTGTGTGTGTGTGTGTGTGTAAGAAATAGCACATGCATATCCAAATTTTAAGTCCTACTTTAAATCACTTTGTGTTAACATGGACAATACAAACATGTCTGTGCAAACTACTCTGCTCCCAAAGGGATCTTATGGGTTGTTAATCACTACGTATCATAGCAGAAATAAACTGGTCAGGGAATGAGTCAGCTGTAGATGTCACCTAGTAACAGAGCACCTCCTTAGGTTTCCAGGAAGTGTACATATAAAACTGATCATGTGTTACATTAACTTCATGAGTCATGTCTTGATTGTATTCATTCAATGAGCTGGTCAATAGTTGATTCCATTTTAACTGTAATTTTGACTTGATACTTGTGCTGTTTAATCCTTAACTAGTTCAGTAAAAATATAGTAGTTTTGATTTTAAGATTGCCTTTTATTAATTTGTAATAAAATCCATAAAAATAATAAAGCTGTTTTTTCTTTCAAAATTGCAACAAGAGTCACAATATTTTCTCCAGGGTTAAAGGTAATTTAGTAAAGTATTTAAGAGGTACAGTTCTGTACCTAAATTTGTATCTTTATCCCTCACAATTATATGCTGGTAATACCATGTGGGGAACAATCCTGAGTCTGCCACAAGAGGGTAGTCCTAAAACTGTAGGTTGTTTCTATTTCAAAAGAATACAACGTGTAGGGCACACATGTGTATGTATGGATATTTACATATATGCAAAAGCAGCAAAGAATCCTGTGGCACCTTATAGACTAACAGACGTTTTGGAGCATGAGCTTTCGTGGGTGAATACCCACTTCCTCAGATGCATTCCTTTGCTGCTTTTACAGATCCAGACTAACACGGCTACCCTCTGATACTTTACATATATGCATACATGTGAATGAACCATCTCAGGCTTAAACTCCTTTAGACTAGGAGGAATTTGGGGTCAAGCTGCTTGTCACTGAAAAGTAACTTTTTGCTAGGTTTGCAATAAGGTGTTATTGACCTCAAAGTCATGAGGTGTTAAAAATCCCCATATAGGTAAACAAACAAATAAAAAACAACCCCAACCCTCAGTAAAACGAGGGATTGACACAAAATATACCTGTCCTGCAGATAGGAAGCTTTGCTAGTTCCAGAATATTTCCCAGCAGCAGAACAGACTAATCTGTCATAAGCGAAGTGGCGAGATAAAAGGACAGATGCCATATATTAGAGAGTGGGCAAAAGCTCTGTTAGCACCCTGGACTGAATAGCAATGTGAGGCAGTGTACATCATTGAGTGCCCAAATCCCTAGGTCTTTCTGGCAGGGGAGGCCCCGGGAACATTCAGAAAGCAATAGGGCTGAGAATACTCCAAGGTTTTTATTTAAATGCAAAGGTAGAAGTTTGGACCATTCCATTTGCACATGGTTAAGGATTGCTCTCTGGTTAAGAGCAAAAAAGCAGACTATCAAAATAATGTATAATGACAGATGATTTGTTTGATATTTGTATAGGTGGGGAGGTCACTTATGACATGGGTGCCATCTCATAGCAGATAGAGCGCTTGTGATTCTCACATCCATGGTACATTACTTATGAGACCACATTCATCAGATAAGGTGCACCTGACTATGAGTGTCAATATATAAAACAAGAACAAAGTAGGTGACCTACTTAGTAACCAGATAGGAAAAAAGGAAGTGGTATTTTCACTCTGCTCTTTAAAAGAAATGCCTCAAACAGGAATTGCCATGTAGGTGTGGATAAAACAGAAGACAATGCCATTAGTCAGTGCTTATCTGACAAAACAGAAATGGCCATATAAACCAATCTAGCCTGCAACCCTGTCTCAGCAGTGGCCAATGCCAGCTTCTTTACAGAGAAGTGTAAACCCCCCAATAAGATATCTTGCCATATGAAGTTATACAACAGAGAGAGGTTTCTGACAGTTAATGCCCATGGCACTGATAAGCCTTGCAAGTATTTTCCCCAATACGTGCAAATACAGATGCTTTTCTTCTGAATAATCCTTTTTGCAATCTTATTGCTGTAGGACATTTTGGAGACAAATAACTTAATTACATGTTGCATAATCCAGCACTCCAAGTATAGCAAGAGGCAACCAGTTAATGAATTTATAACACCCCCATCACCTACTTAATATAGAGAAAGGGCTTTGATTTTTTTCCATTCTCCTCTTTAAAGCACGTGTTACAAAAGTACTTATATAGGAATAGGAAGGCTAAACACAATACTTAACTGTGCTATTTCCTCTCTGAGCATAAAAGAGTTTTGACTTTGGCTGGATGAGGAGGTTTTAAATTGCTCTACTACTCTATGTGCATAAATACAACGTAAATTGCAAACACTCACACGATAACTTAACCAGACTCTGGGGCAGAAGCCCTTTTCTCTTCTTCACAACCAAACATTTATATCACTTCTTAACGGGTTCAAAGGAGAGAGGAAAATACTGTGGTTTGCCAAGGAACACAGAGCTCTGCATTCAGATGCTTCCACAGAAATGAAAAGAATAGCTGGAATGGTGCTGCTTAAAAGCAGCACTTCCCAAGCAGCAGCAAGGTTATGACTTTTTTTTTTTTTTTTTTTAATTGCTAAAGCACTGAATTTGGCTCTCCTGGTAAACTGGAGGAATGGGGAAAAACACTTCAAAATTACTCTAGAAAAGCTTGTGAGGAACCACTCACATCAGCTAGCTACTTAAGAAATTAATTTTCCCAGGGAGAAGGCCTAATGGATTTCATCTGGTCTGGCACAGTTTTATTTATTGCTTTTCTTATGGCTGTTGATAACGGAATAAGACATGGATTTGCCAAGCATCCACTGCATTTTAATTGGACTAAGACGTCATATCTGGATTGCAGTGGGAATGGTACGCCGCAGAGACTTTCCAAGCCAAGTTCTAATAACCTATTATGTTTGCATTATTATTTAATATTTGTAAGCAGTGCAAGAGACACGCTTGGCACTTAATTGAGAGACAAAGACACTGACTTTTTCCAAGGAGTTTTGTAGCAGGGTGCTGGTGCAAAGGCACCTAATTAGCCCCTGCTCAGCCAGTCCCAATCAGGGGAAATAGATTGGGGCTGGGGAGAAGCCTGGTGCCTGGCCTTAAGAATTGGCTGCACCTGCAGATTCAAGGGCGATAAAGGCTGGCTGGCAGCCAGAAGAAGGGGGATTGGCCAGGGGAAGGTCAGTCTCCAGGCTGAGGGCAGACTCTGTTTAGGAGAGGAGATCATCAGGCCTGCAAGCTCTGTACATAGCACCATACTGGTGGTGGGAGAACATTGTGTAAATAAAGCCATGCGTGCTGCATAAATAGAAGTCTCTTTTAGCTTTATTGGGGCAACCGGTGGGCCCCAGGAAGAGGGGCAGGCAGAGGACTTGTCACAAGTTTATATTCAAGGATAGATACAACAAAGTGTGACTTCGGGAGAGACGATCTCTGGCAAGCGAAAATGACATACAAAATAAAGTCATGAGGCTGCTTAAAATGTTAGTTCCTTTTAAGATGATAATAAAAACACACTACTCTGTGCTGGGCTGGGAAAAGTAGAGTCCATGTCTAAGGGATTGCAGCTTTTGAGAAGGCTCATGGACAAGGGGGCATGTGGTCTGCTTGGCCAGCTACACTTGCTGCCTTTATACCTCAGAATACATTAGTTGCAAACTTGTTGGAGCAGTAACATCATAAAGAAAGAGTTTTGAATGTGTCAAATCACACTGCTCAGAATTTAAACACACACAGTTCCACTGGCATGTTTTACAAAACCGATTTATTCAATACCAACAGATTTTAATAGGGCAATAGCTGGAGAGAATTCCTTGGAAAACATCTCCTGGCAAATCAGGAAGTAGAAGGGGGTTCAAAGAACCTTAAAGAGAAGAAAGGGGTACAGAGTGTTGAACTCTGTTTACATTTGATAATAAGTAAAGAAGACACTTAGAAAAAAGGGAAAACTTACCTCCTGGGGAGGTATATCAAATGAGATTGTCCTCATATCCACCTTGATGAAGCTGTCTGTGCAGGGCAGGATGAAGAACAGACCTGTATACAAAAATCCACCCCACATAATGAGACAGCGGACCATTTACACAAATTTATTTTAGCAGCAATTTGTGATCATCTCATCCTAATTCAACGTTTCTAGATAGTGCTGCTACACTTGTCAGGATCCTGGCAGTTTTTGATTTTTTTTTTTTTTTTTACTACCAGGATTTTGCACTGGAGTTAGTGGATCTTAAATTGGATTCAGACATTATCAGGGGCCAGATTTTCAAGAGCTTAGCACTCTCACTTAGGATTTTTAAGAGATACCAACAATGTGTGACAATGCATTCACCTCTTCTGAAAATCTGACTCTTGTTTAGGAAGTTGAGCTCTTTTGAAAATCTGGTCCCAACTGGCTACTTGTAGGAACTAGTTCTTGGAGGCAGGCTTTACTAACATTCTATGGCACTGGGGAGGGGATGTCATTATTTACTTCCCATGTCCAGACATGGGGAAACATTCCAGAAGCACCAAGATCGTGGGATGATATGACAGGAAATTAGTGCCTCTGCTGTTCATTCCTAGCGTCAGGCTTGACAGCTGAAATCAATGTTGTAATCCTTTAAGGTCTTGGCCCCACTTCTAAAGTACACAGATAAAGTTTTCAAAAGTGCCTAAGTGACTTAGGAACCTAAGTCCCATTCTCAGAAGCATCTAGGCTCTTAAGGCATGCAGGCATTTTTGAAAACTTTACCCCACATATTAATTTTCCAAAAAATACCTTAATCTGATTAGATTGTTTGTTTCATACATTGTTCCCTATTCGCCCCCACAAATATACATAGACCAAGGAGGGTTGGATGAGACTCACTTTGTGAGGAGGAGACAGGGAAGCTAGGCAGTCACTGCCTGTAACATATTACTCACTGGATAAGCAGAAGCGTTCATTCTCAGTGGCTATAAATCCAGTGCCTTTAATGTAATTCTTTAAGATTAAACTACAAGGACTCCTATTTTACCACTCCCTACAAAATTACAACAATTTATAATTGTATGTATTTATTAGGCGTGTTAGCCCTCACACCCTGAGCACCCTAAAGGTAGAGCATATTCCAAATGAAATCACAACCGGTGTAAAGAGTAAAGTCCTATATATCCAAATAGCTTGGGGGACAGCGAATCTCTGTATAAACAAAGAGTTATTCAATGTAACCAATGCAAGTTGAAGACATTACCTCCACTAAATATAATTAGGACTACTTGATAAGAGGAGTTTTACTAAAATTAGTTTGAAAGACATGTCCAACATCATACTGTTCCTTCAATAAATTAGAGAGGGAAATAAAAATGTCTTCAGTTATGCTCAGAAAATTGTCACCATTAAACTCCAATTTATATTGAGGGAACTTGACATATAATATAAATTTTGAAATATCTTATTTTCTAGACAATTAACATTTACTTTAAGCTAAGAAGGCCATCCGATGCCTTTTTTTTTGGGTTAAATTTCAAAGAAATTCATTCATTCATTTTGGCGAGTCATTTAAAAAATAGTACCAAGCTAATGAAGTGCCTTTACAATGTGGTTTCATCTTGCAGACCATCATATAACTGAATCACATGCCTTATGCTGGATCCTACACAGGACTGACCTGGTCCTTTTGCTCCACCCCTTCCAATGCGTCCAAGTCTAAAGATGATAGCTCGCTCATATTCCTTTATGATCTGTAATGAGAAATCAGATGTTTAATACAAAAAAGTCTCCATCAAGAATTTAGATATAATGTCTTGGCTTCCAAATATATTAAGGATAACTGAACCGTCTCAGGTCTTGCAGAACATAACATGCACACTTTTCACGTCCTCACCCCAGTTGTTCTAAGCAACAAATACTAAAAAGGGTTATCGGTCAGAAAAATATTCTAAAGGATTAAATCTTCTGGGGCGTGGAGTAATTTTCCAAGGATTTTCCTGGAGGGGGACAAAACATTGGAAATACACTATCAGGAGCACTACTGCACTGAGGCAGGCAGATGGACTAGATAGGGTCTAATGGCCTTTCCATTTCTAATTTTTCAGGTTGTATTGTGTTTTTTTCTTTTTAATAAAAGGTTTATAATTTTCTCTGCCCCAACTGAAATGCATTTAAAAAATTGAGATTAAGCCAAATATAAGCATTTCCTCAGTGTCCAGAAACCCCAAGCTCAGGGAATTGAGTGACAACACAACCTTGTAAGTGCTTGTCATTCCATCATAAATGTAAGGAGTGGCTCCTCAAAATTAATACTTGTTCTTGCTATTATTTTGACCCTCCAATGAAGTTTAGACAGGGATGAAAATTTGGGATTCCTCTCTTCTCTCGCAACCTCTCAGCGTTTTCCCTTTCCTCTTCTTTCCTACAGAGTAGTAATTGAGATGCCACTGAAGTTAGCCTTCTGATTGATATTATAGAAACATGGCAATTCTTGTGTGCTGGGCTTGAATACATTGAGATGTTAAGGATTGTCCTTAACCATGTGTTATTGTCAAAGGAAGAGGGATCAGGACCAGCTGGGTTTGAGACAAAACAGTGAATTGGACAATGTTGTTAAACTATTAGGAAACATCCTGCACCTTTTTAAACTTTAGAGCAAGCTTTCATGTGAACATCTTTACCTTTATGCACAACCAGATTGAGATTGGAAAGGTAATAACAACGAAGAAGAATGAAAAGATCACTAGGAGCCATCCACACACACCAAGGCCAGCATTGGTCTCTTCTGGAAGAGAAATGTAGATATTTTAATAGTTAAAGCAGAACCATCTTTGTTCTATTAAATGATTAAAATTTAAAAGATACAACTACACATTCCATGATACAAGTCATCATGAGAAACGTCCCTTGGGACAAAGCCAAACCTCATTAGAATTAGAGCATGTTGGCCACATTATGGACTTAATTCTGTTTTTGCTTCCAGTGATGTAAACCTCAGAGAGCAGAATTCGGGCAAGTGAATGAAATCATAGAATTGAAGTATGTTTAATCCACATACCTTAAAGATATGAAGATATAAATTTAAGACACTGCAATATTTTACCCAAATCAGTTTCCTCTCTCTCTGTCAGGAAAGAATGTGAAGTAATAGTTAAAACCTGTCTGTCAGGCTGATTTAGAAGCAAGAAGAACACATTGCTATGTCTCCCCAAGAAAGGGGTAAAAACACCAGTTGCTTCTGCAAATGATTCTAGTGCTTTATACCACTGAATCCTATGGAACCTGTCACAGAAGGTGCAAAGTGCTGTAGTTGCCCCCCCAGCCCTCACAAATCACCGGAAGACCTGAAAAGATGCCCATTCTCAGAGCTGTCCTATAAAAAAAAATTCTAGAAAGTAGATGAGATACAATGCTTAGGGAGCTAGCTTGGCCCCTCAGCAAAGGACATGTTCCTGCTCAGCACTTTCCTGCTGAAAGGTCCTCATATTCGAGGAATACGCGCTAGTCCTCTGCTGTGAAATGGCTGCTCTCTCTCACCCAGACTCCACAAAAAAGGTTTCCTGGAGCAAGGAAGAACAAGAGCCAGTAGTTCTGAATGGTTCAGAGCTTGAGAAGAGTCTGCCAACTGCCATCAGGGTGATGCTGAGCTGTCAGGTGCAGACAGTGAAAATGGATACTCATTGAAGAGGAAATCCCTCATCATTCCAGCTAAGAGTCTCAACTAGCAGCCAAAAGTCTCATGAGGCCATGGCTACACTGGCACTTTCCAGCGCTGCAACTTTCGCGCTCAGGGGTGTGAAAAAACACCCCCCTGAGCGCTGCAAGATACAGCGCTGTAAAGCCTCAGTGTAATCAGTGCTGCAGCGCTGGGAGTGCGGCTCCCAGTGCTGCAAGCTACACCCGTAAGGGATGTGGTTTACGTGCAGTGCTGGGAGAGCTCTCTCCCAGCGCTGGCGCTGCGACCACACTCACACTTCAAAGCGCTGCCGCAGCAGCGCTTTGCAATTTCAAGTGTAGCCATACCCTCAAGTTGCTAACTGTAGAGTTCCCAGGGTGAAACTGATCATGGGCAAAGGCTGCATTGATATTAGGAGATTAAAAACATCATCGTGCCACTGAAATTCATCCCCACCATCACCCTCACTCCTTAGCCCTTTAAAATCCTTAAAAACAAAAGTTCTGATGTGTAGTACAAGAATATGTATACAGAAATAAATAATGAAATATATATTTTTTTTAAAAAAAAATCACAACGCTAAGATGTGTCTGTTAAGATACACAGAACACAATACTTTAACATCTAAACTATAAGACTTTCCTTTGGACCATGCTTCTGGATTTTGCTATATTTCACAAACATCAAGATGGTGCATGCTCAACTGTAAACAAAAAAGTTTTTTTTATCCCAACATAATTGCCATTCTATGCAAACTCTGCTTTTCAATCTATTTCACAGGACCTAGGATTTATTAAGCAATAGACTGTGCTACCCAGATGCTGGAGTTCTAAGAATAGTCGTCAAAGAATCGATCAGCTTCAGCTGCGTTTTATTTGAAGACTTCTGTGTCTTTCTCCTCAGGAAACACACAACTGATTATTTTCTGTACTCAATAAAATTACAATTTCCTATAACGGGGTGGCTAACCTATGGCTCCGGAGCCACATGTGGCTCTTCAGAAGTTAATATGCGGCTCGTCGGGGCTGGAGCTACAGGCGCCAACTTTCTAATGTGCCGGAGGGTGCTCACTGCTCAACCTCTGGCTCTGCCACAGGTCCTGCCCCCACTCCACCCCTCTCCTGAGACTGCCCTGACCTCGCTCCTCTCCCTCCCCCTCAATAGCCTCCTGCACTTCACGAAACAGCTGATCTGGAGGTGCGGGGCTGGGGAGGTGCTGATCAGTGAGGCTGCTGGTGGGTGGGAGGGAGCTGATGGGGAGGTTGCTGATGTATTACTGTGATTCTTTGGCAACGTACATTGGTAAATTCTAGCTCCTTCTCAGGCTCAGGTTGGCCACCCCTGCTCTATATATAGTTCCTATAGAAAAGTAACTCAATTGCTTCACAAAGGATTAGCCTGCATGTTCCCTGCGCCCTGCTCTATCCAGTTCTGCAGGTCAGTATGGTTCTCGTTCATAGATAAGGACACTCTTAGGCCAGGTCCACGCTACAGCGTTAAATCGATTTAAACAGCGTTAAATCGATTTAACGCTGTAACCGTCCACACTACAAGGCACTTAAAATCGGGGTCTTAAAATCGATTTCTGTACTCCAGCTAAACGAAAGGAGTAACCCTAAAATCGATATTACTATATCGATTTAGGGTTAGTGTGGACGGAAATCAAAGTTATTGGTCCCATTCTTTTACTGAGCTACCCAGAGTGCACCGCTCTGGAAATCGATGGTAGCTTGGGACCACGGACGCACACCACCGAAGTAATGTGCCCTAGTGTGGACGCGTAAAATCGATTTTATAAACCCTGTTTTATAAAATCGATTTTACCAATATCGATTTTAAGCTGTGGTGTGGACGTACCCTTAGAGAGGTTGCAAAGAGTCCTGTGGCACCTTATAGACTAACAGACGTTTTGGAGCATGAGCTTTCGTGGGTGAATACCCACTTCATCAGAGGCATACATTCACCCACAAAAGCTCATGCTCCAAAACGTCTGTTAATCTATAAGGTGCCACAGGACTCTTTGCTGCTTTTACAGATCCAGACTAACACGGCTACCCCTCTGATCTTAGAGAGGTTAAAGTCTATATTTTCAAGTGTGTCCACTGCTTTTGGGCACTTAACTTTAGACAACTAGGGCCCACTTTTTAGAGGGGCTGACCACCCACAACCCCAACTGAAATCAGTAAGAGCTGCAACTATTCAGTGCCTCCAAAAAATCATGCTCCAAGGGTCTCAAATTGAGACTCCAAAATGTGAAAATTTAGGCCTAAACTAATCTGACCAACCTCACACAAGAAGTCAGTAAAAGAAGCCCTGAGGCTTAGTTTCCTCCTTCAGTCAACAGATCAGCTCTGAGGTATTCTTTGGCCTTTCAGCTAAGACAATGCAACTTGTCTTGAAGGGGGATGGACGTCACAATACAGTATTACTCAGAAAGGTAGGACGAACTAATCAACCTCCTGTCCTTAGCCAGGAATGAAAAGAAACATCAAAGACAAGTTAGCTCAAGCTCTAGAATGTGCTCACAATACCAACTCGGGGCTTCTTGAAGGAAAGACCCCATGACCTGTTGCTTAGTAGCTCTGAGTAATAAGGTTATCTATGGGTAATGGGGACATACAGAGGACAAGGAAACTATTGCTGCAATTTGGTAATCAAGAAAATGACAAACAATTGTGCACAAAACTATTAAGCAACCAGCTGTCAGAATCTGGTCATTCAGGGTGTGTTCACAATGCAATTAAAAACGCACAGCTGGCCCATGCCAGCTAACTCAGGTTCACACATCTCAGGCTCAGAGGCTGTTTCACTGCAGTGTAGGTGGTCAGGCTCAGACTGGGTCTCTGGGACAGTGATTTCAATACGATTTGGTGGCACTAAAGTCACTTGGGAAGGAAAAAAAAAAAAAGAAAGAGGATATTGTAATATGTTTGTTGCCCCCTTTAAGCCCTGTGGCTTTTGCTTGGACAGACACTACATGTCCTCAGATCAAGTATATTTAAAAAAAGGGTTTCGCACAGCCTTATATACAGCATTCACCCCTGGACTCGGTTTACCTCCCACCCACTTTGATCAGATTCTAACTACAGTACCATAGTGCTTGGCAGAGCGTGACAGAACAAAATCATTCTTTTCACAAAATGCCCACCAAATAATTGACAATAGAACTGCTAAGAAAAAAGGCGCGCAGCATACTAGGTTCTGGGATGAAAGCAGCAATAGATGAATAAAGACACGTTTTCGTTTCAGCACAGGTAACTGTAGAATGGAGTTCCACTTCCATTGGAACAAGAGAATCAGATAAAGAGAGATTAACAGAATGAGCTAGATCTGGACTGAGATTCTGAGAACTGGGTTCTGTTCCTTGTCCTATCACAACCTCCTGGTGTGACTGAAGGTGCCTCACTTTCATATCTGTAAAATGACACTTCTCCCATCCCAGAAGTATATTGTGAGGATTAACCTGTGGGTCCATGAGATCACCTGATACTACAGCAGTGAGCACTATACAAAAGCTCATCAATTATTATTAATTGTATTAAGGTAGGGCCTAGGAGTCTTAGTCATGGACCAGGACCCCATTGTGTTAGGTGCTGTACAAATACAGAACAAAAAGAGTCTCTGTCCCAAGAAGCTTATAATCTAAGCATAAAATAAGAGACAACAGATGAATACAGACGGGGGGGGGGTAAGAAGGAAACAGTATTGGTCAACACGATTGGCAGTGGCCTCAGCACATAGCAACCTAACCTAAAATAAAGGATTTACTTTTATCATACAAAATATGGAAATCTATACTTTAAACCTCAGTACAACAGAACCCCATTTATCCAATCTAATTGGGACCGGACCTAGATCGGATAATCAAAAATCCGGATAAACCGGAGAACTGGAAAATAAATTGCTGCAGTGCCATCTAGCAGCTACAGAAGAGATCACACGCTTCTGGCCCTGAAGTCCTGGTTGTCGGGTGAATGCAGAGAGCTGGTTAATGAAGGGTCAGATAAACGTATTTGTACAGTAATGGATTTACTGTATCTAGTAAATAAGAGGGAGTTTCTCCTAAATAGAAACAGGTGAGCAGAGGGAGACTGAATTCTGCAAATTCAGAGCAAGTTTATCTTTGTTTCCACAAAATAGTTCAATTAAATCTGGTTTATGCAACCAATCAAGGAACTGACAAAAACTGGCTGCTTAAACAGGAGGCGTAAAAGAATTTATTCAGTGTATTTTGGGACACATCTTATACCAAGTGTCAGAGGGGTAGCTGCGTTAGTCTGGATCTGTAAAACCAGCAAAGAATCCTGTGGCACCTTATAGACTAACAGACGTTTTGGAGCATGAGCTTTCGTGGGTCATGCATCTGAAGAAGTGGGTATTCACCCACGAAAGCTCATGCTCCAAAACGTCTGTTAGTCTATAAGGTGCCACAGGATTCTTTGCTGATCTTATACCAAGTAGTTGCCTAATAAGGATGAGCTCCTGTACAAGTGTCACTGTATTGAACTTCAATATTCTGCTCTCCCTACACATTGGGAACTCCTGTGAGAGGAATGCCAAGGGGACAGCCGCTCTTGCGTGGGGGAGGAGTGGGAGAATACCAAAGAGGACTACTATCACATGGATATATGGAGGATTTCGCCTTTCCAAAAGCTGCCATAGACTCCAAAATCTGACAGAAAACACACACACAGCTAGAAGCAGATTTTACAGGTTTGTGGTCCTCATACCCACACATAATCACTGCCACAAGTGTATGTTATCTACAATAATAACTTATTAGATTAATTACATAAATCCTTGCTCAGTATGTCAAATTATGTTGAATACCTTAATTTTCAATTAATTTGCAAAGCTGGTGAATTTGATTATCTGTTCTATTAAGACAGGGAAGGTGGGGAAATCAGCTTGTGCAGTTTTGTTACTCTATTTACTATATTATCACTTTCCTTATATATTGAGAAGTCACCAAAGAATGACTATAATATATATCCATATGTTAATGGTCATTTTTGTCAGCTTACTGGAGATGCAGAACTGGATGTAGATATGATATATATCAGCAGCCAGGGCCAGTGCAAGGATGTTTCATGCCCTAAGTGAAACTTCCAGCTTGCGCCCTCCCCCATCCCCAAGCCCACTCCCTGAGGCGCCCCCCCCATGGCAGCTCTCTCCCCCCACCCTCCGCCCTGAGGCGCCCCCTCTACCCCAGCTCACCTCTGCCCCACCTCCTCCCCCAGCACGCTGTCGTTGCTTCACTTCTCCCGCCTCCCAGGCTTGCATCGCCAATCAGCTTAGGCGCTGCAAGCCTGGGAGGCAGGAGAAGTGAAACAGCCACGGTGTGCTCGGGGAAGAGGCACAGCAGGGGTGAGCTGGGGCAGGGAGTTCCCCTGCGTGCTGCCCCCCCATTACTTGCTGCAGGTGGTCCTCCTCGTGCTCCCCTGCCCCAGCTCCCTCTGCCGGCGGCGACCGGGGCGGCTGAAGATCTGGCCACTGCCGAAGAAAATGCCGCCCCCCAAATCCTAGTGCCGGTCGCCTAAATGGTTGCACCAACCCTGTCAGCAGCTAAAGTGCTGCCATCTGTCCTCCTTAAATTTGGCCCTTCTGGTTTCTAAGAGCCTTCAAAAATGTAACATCTGTATCTTCCTCTTCCTTCTCCTCCACAAAGAAATTGTGTATAGTGGACACAAAATGCCTGTATATTCAGGAAGGAAAAACAGTTTGCCAAATCAGCAAACTATTTCCTGCAGTTCTTGGGCAATCCCTGGGTTATTCAACTGTGTCTTGACCCAGTGTATTTAGTCTTTGCTTGTGAGTATTCAAATTTTGAAAAGGATCATAAAAGGTTTTGGTTTAAACCTACGAAGGAGCAATTTGTTGTTGTATAGAATCAGATTTTTCACTGGCTACACAAGCTTTTACTCTTCCCAAATCCCAGGAAACTTTCCTCACAGTCAGACTTCTCATCCCACTGCTGCTTCTCAGAGCTATCAATAAAGAGGTAAATGGAAAGCTTTTCTGGATGGAAGTTGTTTAATGTGTTTGAGAGTTCAGCCAACTTTTTAAAAAGGCATTTAAAAACAGAACGTTTCAATTCACTTATCCAAAGTCAAACCCCAAATAAAACTCAGTAGAATACAGCTCTGCAATGCTAATGGAAATCACATGAGCAAACACTCACCTTTACTGTGAGAGCAGAAAGGCAGTTTACGTCAGTATTTTATTGCTGTGTCAATATTTAATAGCATATTTTAGTGACAGGATACTTATGAGATCACAAGAGAAGTTGTCATGATGAGCGCAAGATGCCATTCAAAACAGAGATCGTTCATGCCCTGCTTGGCTTTTTACACCCAATGAACGCTACAGAAATTAGCTCATTTGGGAATTCCTAGCATTTATTACAGAATTCATCAGGAAAGGAGTGCTCTAGAGACTAATCATATCTCACAATCATACACAAATTTCAACAGCATTTCATATGAAATATTAGTAAGAATGAACATTTCCATATCGCAACATAGTCAAACTTGACAGGGACAAACATTGTCCCACTCCATTTCAGGAGAAGAAAAAGTCATACACGCACACTGCATGATCACTAACATTTATTGCTCAGGATATATATTTAAGCTTTAATATACAGGAATACTTTAGGCAACTGCTGAAAAACTGACTTTAATAATCATAATGAACAAAGAGAAAATCCATTAGATAATTCGTCCACAGTAAGAGACTCAAAAACAGAGTAGTATTACATGCCGGTAAAAATGCTTGAGTCCCATCTACACTACAGCTTCCACCACTGCTACCACTTACAGAATTGCATCATTTTTCAGAGCCGTAACTCCCTAGAGCGGTCAAGGTCTACAAAAGTCAGTACCTGTATTATAGCAACTGCCAGCAACAGCAAGCTGTTTACCACAGTGCTATCTAACTCTGCTCTGAGCAGATTTTCATAGGCAGAAATATCTGAGTCCCATGTGTGCTAGCAACTTAGCACAGGTGAAACTTCACCTATTGTAATACAAATTCTAATTCTTCTGTTTCAGCATGTGAAGAGAAAAAAAAACTTGCTCGACAATTCTTTGAAAGGCAGATCCTGCATGCCCATTAAATAGCTTCTGGGCCATATCATACCCCAGAGGTTCTCAAGCTTTCCAGACTAGTGTACCCCTTTCAGGAGTCTGATATGTCTTGAGTACCTCAAGTTTCACCTCACTTAAAAACTATTTGCTTACAAAATCAGACATAAAAATACAAAAAAGTGTCACAGCACACTCTTACTGACAAATTGCTTACTTTCTCATTTTGTCTGTATGAGATTTTAGTTTGTACTGACTTTGATAATGCTTTTTATGTAATCTATTGTAAAACTAGGCAAATATCTAGATGAGTTGATGTACCCCTGGAAGACCTCTGCATATCCCTGGTTGAGAACCACTTCCAAACCATATCGCTTATTTAGCATTCTTAGCTTCCTGTTGATGTCTCCTGTAACTTTTCCAAAATACATATTATTTACAAACAATACCATTTGTTTTGTATTTTAGTTCCTTCCATTGTTTATTACAAGAGACATTTACAAGAAAACAAGGTTTGTTTCATTAACTGTTGGTCTTCTGTTGCTTAGTCCCTATTTAAAAATCAGTCACCCTCTGTTTGTAACATCACAACTGGGTTTTGTATATAGAGTTATGGGATAGAGATTAAGAAGTCAATTCAGCATTCAGAGATCTAAGGATCCCCTCAGGAACAGAGATACTCTGACCAATAGACAATATAGCAAGATTGGCAGTCTCAGTCCAGCTAAGAATGGAGACTTGTCCATATTGCAAAAGCCACTACCATTGGCACCAATTTACCCTCTAGCAGCAAGGCAGAATAGAAAAGTGAGGACTGAACTATCCACTAATCCCTAAAAGAAAGTCTCTCTATAAGCCAGTGTTGAGGCAGAAACTTGTATTTATACTGCCCATGCTGTACCTGTACTTAAGACAGATGATTTAACTCTCCAGGTATGTCAGTTCAACACATTTCACTAATACCAATTTTTTAAAAAGTTAACGGGATTAGGACTGAGTATCTGCCCCTAGAATGCTTCCATCCTATTGGGGCACACCCACTGGGTTTGTTCTTTGTTCCCTTGCGCAAGTGTGTTATTTTGGTCTCTACAGATCCTCTCCTAGCCAGTTGGGTAGGATCCTATCAATCAAAAGGACAATGATAAATTTGTACCCTTAGAGCCAGCAATAGACCTTTTACGCAGGCTTCTCTACTTTTCCTTGGTTACAGTTAAGCAACTCTATCTCCTTATAAGCAATTAATACTCCATTCTGCATTAATGGCTGGAGCAATTAATGGATTTAATGATGGCAAATTGTACTGAATCAAAATAATTATAGACATCAGTAAGTCGTATCAATTTACTGTATAAATACTTCATCTACTATGGCAAAAATAATTTACAGCCAGTATCTTAGCCTCCATGAGAACATAAAGCATACAATAACTTCTGAATGACTGATAACTCGGAATGTGAAAAGGTAAGACAGAAATTCACTTAATCTTATTCCAGGCACTTATTCAAAATGCCTGGTTTAGTTATTAATATCCAAGATACACAAAGAATGATATAGATCTTTTAGTGGATACCAGAACTAGGCATTGGTCCCATGCCTAACAATACAAACAGGCATGCTGATATTTACACAACACAAGCTGCTCAACTAAACCTTTATATTTAATCAATCTTATGAATAATTTCCTTCACCCCAAACTGGCTACAGTGCAGAACAAACCCATATTTAGTCGCATTCTGGCTGTCTCAATTTCCATTACATCATGTATTTAATGACAAAATAAACTGGTTTTCAGTAGTCAAATTAATATTGTAGGATGATAGACGTGGAAAATATCTGCTACATTGAGTTCATCCTCTGAAAACCAACTCCGGGAGGTCATATGAGATGTTAAAGTGATAAGAACAGATAATACAGGACACCCAAAAGACCAAAGAATGTTGGATAGTCCAACTTTTTCTAGTACAGCCCAAACTGCTAGTATAAAGCACCACAGAGAAACAGAGAAAAAAGTGGAAATTGAAGACGAGTGATCTGTCCCCAGCGATGCAAGCGTGCATGTGTGTAAGTACAAATTAAGATCTGGTTAAAATAAAGTTCTATGAACTTCCATCATGATTATTTTGCTGTCAGGGTTGTTTCCCACCCCACCACTCCTATGGAATAGTGACCAGACAGCACATGTGAAAAATCGGGACGGGGGGGGGGGGTGTAATAGGAACCTATAGAAGAAAAAGACCCCAAAATCAGGAGGTGGGGGATGTCCTGCCTGGGAAGCTGCGAAGAGTCTGAAGCGAACTTTGCCCTTGTTCAGTCCCGCAGCGAGCGGCTACCGCGGGCAGCCCCGTCCCGGGGGACTCGTGCTCACCTCGAGACCCGCCCTGGAAGCGGGGCCCGGGGTCACGCGGGCCGCTCCTGACCGGCCAAGGCGCAGGCAGCGCCCTGAGGGAAGGGGCGCGGAGCGCGAGGCTCCGCCAGCACCGCGCTGGGCCCTGAGGGGCGATTCCCGCCTCCTGCGCGCCGCGCGCGCCTTACCGCTGAAGGTGTCCGGGACCCGCCGGCTGCGCTCGATTCTCGCTCCCTGCTTGTCCGCCATAGCCGCGTCCGCTGCGAACCGCTGCCCTCGGCTCCGCTCCGCTCCGCTCCGCCGAGTGGCCGCACCCCACCCCCAGCTCCGCGCTTCCCTCCGCCCTGAGCGCCCCGGGGCCGCCCCCTGCGCCAGGCCCCGCCCCGGCCCCGCTCAGCGGGGCCCCCAGGGCTCGGGGCGGAGCGCGGAACCCCCTGGCGTCTGGCTGCCTTGATGGGGAGTCCCTCATTTTCCCCCTGCGGTGAGGGGATGTGCGGGGCTATGGAGTGGCAGAGGCACAGGGGTGTCAGGGGAGAGGGACATGGGGCTTTCAGGGATGGGGGGGCAATAGGAGGTGGGGCTATGGGGAGACAGATACCGGGATATGGGGTGTCCGGGATATGAGGTGACAGATACAGGGATATGAAGGGCAGGGATAGGGAGAGACAGATACCGGGATATGGGGTGTCAGGAATATGAGGTGACAGATACAGGGATATGAGGGGCAGGGATATGGAGAGACAGATACTGGGATATGGGGTGTCAGGAATATGAGGTGACAGATACAGGGATATGAAGGGCAGGGATATGGGGAGACAGATACCGGGATATGGGGTGTCCGGGATATGAGGTGACAGATACAGGGATATGAGGGGCAGGGATATGGAGAGACAGATACTGGGATATGGGGTGTCAGGGATATGAGGTGACAGATACAGGGATATGAGGGGCAGGGATATGGAGAGACAGATACTGGGATATGGGGTGTCAGGGATATGAGGTGACAGATACAGGGATATGAGGAGCAGGAATATGGAGAGACAGATACTGGGATATGGGGTGTCAGGGATATGAGGTGACAGATACAGGGATATGAGGAGCAGGAATATGGAGAGACAGATACTGGGATATGGGGTGTCCGGGATATGAGGTGATAGATACAGGGATATGAGGGGCAGGGATATGGAGAGACATACAGGGGTATGGGGTGGCAGGGATATGAGGTGATAGATACAGGGATATGAAGGGCAGGGATATGGAGAGACAGATATGGGGTGTCAGGGATATGAGGTGACAGATACAGGGATATGAGGAGCAGGAACATAGGGAGACAGATACCGCGATATGGGAGGCATGTATAGGTGGAGACTGACAAGACACAGGGTTATGGGGATGTAAGGGATATTGGGGCAGAGATATGGTTGTCAGGGATATGAGGGGCATCTCCTGGGAGCTCTGGGGTTGGGTTTGAAGCCATGTCTCTGTTAAAAGTTATCCCTTCTGCTTTTCACTTTTCGTGTTGGGTAGTCACTGTTGGTGCCCAGTGCAGGGTGGAAAGGAGGGTGTGGCTGATTCAGGTTTGCAGGGAGCAGCCCGAAAGAATCATTTGGCTACTGACGTGAGGGTAAATTAATACCCTCTCTTACCCAATTACTGGTCACACTGCGGGCAGCGCACTTGGGGTGACCGTTGGCCCTGTGACGTGGGAAGAGATGGAATTGTTCGGGCCAGAATGTTCAGTGGCAGTTACGATTCCCTGGGTGGGAATTGGGCAGAGGGGCCCTTGGATGTGGTGTGGGAGGTGGCAGCTGGAGAGTTATCTGGGAAATGAGCTGAAGGACCTTAGGGCATGGTAGGGAGCAGACACGGATAAGGCATTTGAGAAATGAGCCTTAAGGGGAAAGGAAGAGGAGAGGCATATCGGCACTGGGCCATTAGAAGAGGAGAGATTCTTAAAAAAGTGCCAAGTATCAGAGGGGTAGCCGTGTTAGTCTGGATCTGTAAAAGCAGCAAAGAATCCTGTGGCACCTTATAGACTAACAGACGTTTTGGAGCATGAGCTTTCGTGGGTGAATACCCACTTCTTCAGATGCATGTGGTGGAAATATCCAGGGGCAGGTATATATATGCTAGCAAGCAAGCTAGAGATAACGAGGTCAGTTCAATCAGGGAGGATGAGGCCCTGTTCTAGTAGTTGAGGTGTGAAAACCAAGAGAGGAGAAACTGGTTCTGTGGTTGGCAGTCTCCCTATGCTCACCTGTGGCATCATTATATTTACAGTTTATAATCACTAGCTTACTGGGTAATTTTGCTTCATTTTCTTCATCTGCAAAACTGAGATAATGATACTTAGCTCCTTTGGAAAGTATTTTGAGATATATGGATGAACAATGCTATATAGTAGCTAGGTGTTACTAGTGTAATTCAGAGGCTTAATGTGAACTATAATATATAATAATTCCTCTTTCTTTGAATCTTCCCTTGGAAATGCCTTGACTTTTGCTTTCCGTTATATGATTAATAAAGCCATGGGGACTAGAGTTTCCTGTTTATGTAGAGTGATTTGTAGCTAAGTAAAACGAATGCTTGGTAAGTGATATGTAAGCGTCTCCTCTATATTATGTGCAAGGGAAATTACATTCTTTTTTAGTTAAAATGAAATTTTTTTTTGTCCACTGCAGCCTTATTTCAGAAGCATGTGAATCCCAAGATGACATGAACAGCATCGCTGCAAGAGCATAATGGTAAAACTCTTTCCCACTGGGCCTAAGATGCCTGATAAACAGCCCTTCTCATTATCAATTGGCATAAATTTCTAATTGCATCACTTTACTAGTAGATTTCAGACTAGCTCTAAGTAGCAAAAAATCCTCAGAACAAATCAGGGATAAATGAAAACAAAGACCAAATCTATTTTATGGTCCTGGAGTCCTGATAACTTTTTTGAATCTCCCTTTTCTGACCACCACTACTAAAGTGTTTAAGAATATTGTCTGTGGAGAGCTGGGATTAATATGTTCATAGGTGTTGTCACCTAGGGAGGTTTCTCAGGCTGGTAGTGCTTCTATGCTTTGTTTTTCATTTTACTGTTGTGTAAATTTACCTGTAGTTCTTCTTGCAAAAGATGTCAGACAAACAGCTTTGGAAACAGTATGTCTCTTTATCCGGAGAGCAGCTACAGCAGGATATCAACGTGAGGTAGTTGGATGCCTAATAGTTTAGGGCAAGGAGTTCTTTGACTGTTCATCTTTAATATGGAGACAAGAAGTCTCAATGTACATTACTGCATCTTGATCAGAACATATCTTACAGCAGACTGGAACACTGCATATTGGGGCATTTAGTATCAAGAGGCTATACCACCATATTAAAGATGAAGGAGACTGCAGTCTTCTCTATTTCGTTTGTACAAATTAAGTACAGTCCCTTGGACTTCTGAGAAGTTGTATTGCTGATCTCTTTTGAGAAAATGGATCCATCTCTGCTATAGGGGACCACTGTGCTGAAAGTGTGTCCAGTGGTAAGGACAACTCTTAATGGTAACCTCAGTAGGTTAAGAGGTAAAGGAGGATGCTCCTGAAATACAAGGAATAGATACTGTGAGCTGGTGGTTTACTTTAGACCAAGTTTCTGCAATGAATAGTAAGCAGATAACTGCTAGCCCCTCTTAAAATCAATATCAGTAGTTAAGGCTTGGGCATTTTCACCTTAGTAAGGCTAAAAAAAATCACTTCATGAACACTAAAGTATCAAGCTGTTGTATGGAGTCTTATTAACATCTCATGCATTTAGCTACAAACTAATACATACACCTCTACCCCGGTAGAACGCAACTTGATATAACATAAATTCGGATATAACTTGGTAAAGCAGCGGGGCACCCTGGGCCCTTTAAAGCTCCACCTGAGCCCCGCTGCTTTACCGCGCTATTTCCAAATTTGTGTGGAGCCCTAGGCCCTTTAAATGACCTCCCAAGCCCTACTGCCAGAACTCCGGCGGTGATTTAAAGGGCCTTGGGCTCTGGCCACTGCAGGGAGCCCCAGGCCCTTTAAATCCCCACCAAAGCCCTGCTGCCAGAGCTCCGGCAGTGATTTAAGGGGCCAGAGGCTCCAACCTCTGCAGGGAACCCCAGGCCCTTTAAATCCCTGCCCAAGGCCCACTGCCGGAGCTCTGGTGGTGATTTAAAGGGCCAGGGGCTCCCCACAGCGGCTGGAGTACTGGGCTCTTTAAATTACTGCCGGGGAAGCCAGTCCAGTCCGGCACGGCGTACTGGCTCTTGCCGGTACACCCTACCGGACCAAACCCGATATAACGTGGTCTCACCTATAAGACAGTGAGATTTTTTTGGCTCCCGAGGACTGTGTTATATCGGGGTAGAGGTGTATTTATTACAGCATTTTGCTCAATGATTTTAGAGTAGAAAGCCTTTTGTCTGATTTCTTAAAGAGGATTTCATCCCATTCCTGTTAAAGTCAATGGGAATTTTGCCATTAACTTGAGTGGTACTCATTGGTGATGGGAAAAACGTAGGGATGAAGACAAAGGTATTGTTGTTCTGTGGATGGTTGCTGCCATCGAGTGCCTCCTGCCATGCACTACATCCATGTAATTGCTAGAAAGTTAACCAGTGTAATCAATAGTTTGTATATGTATGTGTTTTCTTTAAGCTGTGCAGCAGTGATTTATGTTATAATATTAGTCAAATATCATGTTATTTTTATCCTTCCTAAACATATCATACTTAAGAGAGCATGCAATAATAAACAGGTCCAGCTATTTCCATCTATCTATACATAGGTCTTTCTTTCAACTTATCCTTTCTACTTAGATTCATTTGAAGAAGGCTGCTGATGTTTGTAAGTAGGAACTATTTTCTCTAAAACTGATTTTTACAAATAAAAATTTATTTCAATTTTAAAAAGAATCTATCATGTTCTCTAAGTATATATGTTTTTTAAGGACATATTATTTAGTATTAAAAACTGACTATGTGAACTAAAGTATTCAACAATCTCTCCAAACCCAAAACAATTGGCAGAGTACCCTGATAATCAACAAGTCCCCCAGCTTCCTTCCCCTCCTGCCATTCCTATCTATTCCCTCACCTGTGGCTCTTGTCCCGTTCGCCCCTCTCCTATTATCCACCCTCTGTCTTCAGTGGGATTACCAGATAGCAATTGTGAAAAAATAGGATGGGATGGGGGGTAATAGGTGCCTATATAAGAAAAAGTCCCCAAAAACAGGACATCTGATCACCCTAGTCTTCAGCCCCCTCTCCACCTTCATCTCCTAGATACTGTGTGGGTACCAGTAAGAGTGCTTCATCCTTTTTCTTTGTGCTGCCTAGGTGCCACCAGGGGTGTGTGGTGTGCGGTGTGCGGTGAGACCACCAGAGAGTCAGTCTCCATGCTGCATTTCTAGTAGCCAGTGTCATAGCTGGAGGAGCAATTGGAAGGAAAGTCATGTTCTGCCCCCTGGCAACCCCAGAATGAAGCATACTCAGGCCAGTCACACAGGCAATCTGAAGAGTTAAGCATGCTCAGTTCAGACAGAATGCTCAGAGAATGTGGCTGCTAAACTCTAGTACAGGGGTAGGCAACCTATGGCACGTGAGCTAATTTTCAGTGGCACTCACACTGCCTAGGTCCTGGCCACCGGTCCGGGGGGCTCTGCGTTTTAATTTATTTTTAAATGAAGCTTCTTAAACATTTTTAAAACCTCATTTACTTTACATACAACAATAGTTTAGTAATATATTATAGACTTTTAGAAAGACCTTCTAAAAACATTAAAATGTATTACTGGCACATGAAATCTTAATTTAGAGTGAGTAAATGAAGACTCGGCACACCACTTCTGAAAGATTGCTGAGACAGGGACAGTCTTGATATTCAGGGTTGTATGTTATCCCCTGTCCCGATTTTTTCCATACTTGCTATCCAGTCACCCTATGGATGCCATACACAACAATGCATTTTAAAGTGCAGGACAGGCTATTTCAAAGCATTGTACTGACATCCATTTTGCATTGCATATAATAAATACCATAAAATTTTCTCACTGGGTGCAATCCTTATCTGCACAGAGGGGAAACACTAGGATTCTTTGAAACATATCTGTGTGGTTTTGGTGCAGAATTAATTCCCAAGATGCAGAGATCGGGCCTTGGGAATCTCCAGTGAATCTTGTGAACTTTCCCAGACTGACAGCTAGATGGTGCTGTTGTGTAATGCAGTAAATATTCCTCTGCCATTTCCGTAAGATGGCAGGTTAAACAGGACAGTCACCAGTGCCTGTTTATTTTAATTTTCTTAAGAAACTGAATTTGAAGCTGGCTAAAGGTGCCATATTATAACATCTTTTCAAAGTGATGTCCAGAGAACAGCTGTAACATAGGCCATAGGAGTGCAAGTTTCCCTACATCACTTACTGCCAAAGTGCTTCAACCTTGCCCTAGAGTGACCACTTTTAGGCATGACAGAGTAGTTCAGTATCCGTGGCTATTAAATTTTGTTCCCTCTGCCATGATATTGCTAGTAAGGGTATCAATTGTGATGGAGAGTCTTGTGGTGTGATCACCTGATCAAGTTGAAAATGGACTGTGACCGAAAAATTCATGGCACATAGAACAGACAACCATCAGGTGATAGTTTACAGGTAATCGGTCATACAGGTCACCATCCACCTCCAAAACACCTTTTAACAGAAATACATAACCAAACTAACAATTTTTGATAAAATAAGATTTATTACTATTCAAGATTTACAACAAAATAAAATAAATCATTTAAGAACTATTGCCAATTTGTATTTTAAGAATTTTTTTTAAAAATAGCAACCTAAATTCAGTAACTGTTGGAAGATGACTTTAAGCCCTTAAATTCATATAGCCAGATCTATTACTATATACAAAACTCAATATTATCTCAAACATACCCATCCCTGTTCTAGATCCAGTCCCAGAATGCCAGTGTTGAGGGTGTTTCCTGTTTCCCATCGCTCCATGTCATTTTCTGGACCAGGGCTAAAACAATTACCTTTTGTACTATGATCTCATGTTCAGCTCCTGGACCTCTTCAGATGTGCCTCAGCATTCTTTGAACTGATTCCCACAGCACTTCTTGTGGGTACTTCTGGAATATGAAAAAAATCAGTTGCAGAGTCCAATTTAGTGAAATGCCGGAGCCAGGGAATGGAACAAAGGCCTTGGCTACACTGGCGTTTTACAGCGCTGCAACTTTCTCGCTCAGGGGTGTGAAAAAAACACCCCCCTGAGCGCTGCAAGATACAGCGCTGTAAAGTGCCAGTGTAAACAGTGCCGCAGCGTTGGGAGCGCGGCTCCCAGCGCTGCAAGCTAAACCCCATCAGGATGTGGAGTACATGCAGTTTGAAGTTTCAAGTGTAGCCATACCCAAAGGCTCAATGAAACCACCAGAGATCTGATAGCAATCTCTCTGCTGTTGGAAGCTACAGATATGGAATGCCTGTTTCTAGGCATACATTCTGTGAAAGTAGAGAGACGTCCAGCTGCGTGTGCCTTAACCTGATGGACTATAGAATGCGAACATCACTGAAAGAAAAAGAGGGACTGTAGCCTGTTTCTGGATGGGTTAGCCACTTAAGAGTACATTTTCAAAGTGCTGTGGATGGAGTTTTAGGATCAACATCAATAGGAGTCATGTGATTAGATCTCATACTACAAGAATCTCTCTACAGTGAAAGCAGCAAAGAGTCCTGTGGCACCTTATAGACCAGGGGTCGGCAACCTTTCAGAAGTGCTGTGCCGAGTCTTCGTTTAGTCACTCTAATTTAAGGTTTCGCGTGCCAGTAATACATTTTAACGTTTTTAGGTCTCTTTCTATAAGTCAATAATATATAACTAAACTATGGTTGTATGTAAAGTAAATAAGGTTTCAGAATGTTTAAGAAGCTTCATTTACAATTAAATTAAAATGCAGAGCCCCCTGGACTGGTGGCCAGGACCCAGGCAGTGTGAGTGCCATGGAAAATCAGCTCGCGTGCTGCCTTCGGCACCCATGCTGTAGGTTGCCTACCCCTGTTATAGACTAGCAGACATCTGTTAGTCTATAAGGTGCCACAGGACTCTTTGCTGCTTTTACAGATCCAGACTAACATGGCTACCCCTCTGATACTCTACAGTGGTTACTCTTCCCCTCCACTGCACTCCACCCAATCCCCCTTTAGCTGAATGGAGGTCGATACAGGGCAATCGTTTCTTCCATCTCTTTGGTGCTCTGTTCCTGTTCAAAAGAGGAGATATAATAGTGCCTTTGAAACATCAAATAATCCTTAGCATTGCTATTAGGTAGGTATATATTGTAATATCCACATTTTACATGGGTAAATTGGAGGAAAGGATAAGCCAGTTGTCCAAAGCCACACAGCAAATCAGCAGGAGATCTGTGCATAGAACTCAATTGCTCCTCAGTCCCTGATCTGTACTCAGGCTGTAGACCATGCCACCACTCTGATTTTAACAAATAACAGTAGGCCATGGAACTTTCTAAACACAGTGTTATACTCCAGAGACATCAAGATATCACACTGTAGTCAGACAATGGAACTACAAACTCAATTCTGTGGGATCTTTGTCAACAGAGAGCAGACATGTTGGTTTCTAAGTCTCTCTTGTCTGTGCTGGGCAAAAGTGTGCCTCAAACTATTGACTGGAACCCCTTAAGGTTCTCCACCTGTACGGTCTGTCATGCTCATATTCAGAAGACATTTTTCTAGTTCTTGTTATGCCCATTAATTGCAATGCTTGTGGTGAGGTCTAGAGCTGTGGTCTGACTGAACCAGTCTAGCCGAAGAACAGGCAGAAGAACAAGGGAGCTAGGCCATGAAATCAATGTTGTTTGAAATGGTATCTCATATAGTGCAGACCTACTCTTTTTGTCTCAATTTTTTAAATGACTCAGCAAAGCTGGCAGTCCCAGTTGGAGCCAATGTTAAAAGAAAATAGTTATGTGAGTTATTGTGATTTGTCTCATGGTTTTTTTTTTTTTTGTAGATGTGTAATCACAATAATTAGGTTAACCATATTGATTTTCCTCTTTTAGCTGGTTCTTGGTGAATTCTGTTTCATAATCAGCTTGCTGTCTGCTCTATATAAGCTGCTCCAAAGCCTGGTGTGGTGAAGGAAAAGAAAATATTTGTTTATGCCTAAGAGTTTGAATTACAGAAAGACATGTGCCAAAGTGCAGCTGTGCAATAGGTTGAAAAAAAAAACTTGCTTTGTCTGCATTAAAAATATTATTTTCAGCCCCGTTGTGCTATTGCTTAAATACATTTGAACCTTTATAAAAAGAGAAATCTGGTAATAAAAGCAGGCAACTGAGAGCTCTTGGTTTCTACCCCCTGTTGTGCTACTGACTTGCTGTATGACCCTGGGCAAGATACTTAAAGCTTTCTGTCTCCTCCAGCAGGATATGACTGGCTTTAAAACCAGCAATCCACAAAGAATGCATGTGAGTATTTTGTTTGACCACACCTACATGATTCAGGAATTCAAAAGACAACTACCATATCATAAAAGAGAAGCCCCAGCTAGTTCTATCAGGTAGTCACTTTAGTCAGAGCAATTTGTCCTGGTAGCAAGTGCACTGGGATGAGGGTCATTTTACCATGAATCTGGGAAAATACAGATTTACAACTAAGTTCAAGTCACAAGTGCAAATGCACATGGCAAATGCATACTGATTTTTTTTTAAAGAGCATGTGGCACAGTTAGAAGACTCTAGTCAAGAAAGACCAAGGACTCTAGTAGCAGGAAGTGTTGCAACCAGGATTGACGTGCATCGGGTGGGAAATTTTCACAATACTTGCTCATGGTCTTGGGTGCTATAAAATAATAATTCATGGGATTAATAGTTTATCTGTCTGTCAGATAGGGGTATCAATACCCATGTATTTCCCAGAAGTGTTTTGAGGTTTCATAAGTGAACATTCTGCAAGGGACAGGCAGATCACAGGACAGGTGGACAAGAGAATAGTGTGCTGCCTTCCCAGAACCAAGACACAAGATGTCACTCTAAGATTGGATAGGCTTCTGAAATCTATGGGTAGGGATCCATTAGTGCAGTGGTCCCCAACGTGGTGCCCGTGGGCACCTTTGCGCCTGCTGGGGCATTTATGCGCGCCTGCCTAGTGCCCAGCAGCAGCAGGGGAGAGAAGCCACGGCCCCGCAGCTGCTGGGGACCGAGAACTCCGGGGCTGCAGGCTTTGGGCACCGGTGTTCTCTGTCCCTGGCAGACGTGGGGCTGCGGCTTTTCTCCGGGGCTGCAGGTGCTGGTGTTCTCGGTCCCCGGCAGGTGCGGGGCCACAGCTTAAGCCAGAGAGAAACCGCGGCCCCATGCCTGCTGGGGACAGAGAACTCCGGGGCTGCAGGCTTCATTCTATGTTAAAGTAAGAATAATAAATATATTTGGACCAGCAGTTCAACAATGTTTTACTTTTTTAAAATAAATAAGATGAAAACTGTTTATGATATTTATTTTGTAAAAACCCCTTAATTTTTCTTACAGGTAGATAAAAAAGAGCAAATTCACATGGTAAGGTGAAAGAGTAATTGCCGAATAATTTAATTAATACCTTTTACATGTAAAATTACCCTTTTTTATCTTATGGATTCATATATTATGTAATATTAAATATGTTTTTCATATTATTTAATGTACAAATACAAAATAAGCTTTGAAAAATTGTTGGCGCCTGCCACACACTTCTGAAAACATGAATGTGCTACCGGTCACAAAAAGGTTGAGGACCACTGCATTAGTGATTCATACTGGCACTCATGACACTGCATCAAGGATTATCTGGTAGATAATAGATGACTTCAGGGAAGTGTGCTGAAAAAGACTATCCAAGCAAGACTATCCTGAGATCCTTCCTGTCCCATGAGCAAAGGAAGACAGAAGGCAGAAAATTCTGGAAGTGAGTTGCTGGCTATGTGAGTGGTGTAGGCTTTGGCTTCGTGGAACTTTTGTGGAACACCTTCAAAGGGATCTGTATAGTTTGAATGGCCTCCACCTCAGTAGAAGGGGGACCAATCTCTTTGGGCACAGGCTGGCTAGAGTAGTCAGGAGGGGATTAAACTAATAAAAGAGGAGTGTGACGGGGTGGACTAGGTCTGCAGGCCCCCTGCTGGAGGCTTCATGGCCCTGCCTCACCCTCCTGCCCCCGAGAAAAGAGCAGAGGAAAAGTCTTCCAGGTAGCCTAGAGTGGCTGCAGGGGAAGCAGCCAATCAGTGGCCAGAAGCTCCATATTAAAAGGAGCAGCAGAGGCAGAGCAATCAGTTGCTGCCTGGAGCTGGAAGAGGAAGAACTGGCTAGAGGAGCAGCGGGACTGTGGAGAGCTCAGTGCAGGCAAGACTGAGTCCAGGGAGGGCTTCGGAAGACCAGTGAAGCTAAGAAGGAGCTTCTGGCTGGCTGAGGGGAGCAAGGAAGGCCTGAGCCCGGAACCTAGCCAGACCAGGCAAGGTACTGTGATGGGCCCTGCTAGTCTGTTTAAAGACTGAGCCCAGGGAGGGCTGCTGAAAAGGACACACCAACTGAGGGTACTGCAATGGGCCCTGTTGGACAGTTATAGAAGGCAATGTCTCCAGGGAGGAAGCCTTGGTGGTACTGCCCAATACCAGGGTCGTGAGAAAGTAAAGACTGTATACCCCGGAAGGGTTTTTTTGTTTGTTCCATCTACAGACATTGTGTGCGACTCAGCCAAACAGCTGAAGACTTGCTGAAGAAACCACCGACCAGAAGAGGGGTGCTTGTGAGAGGTGGGTGCTGACCCCATTGCAAGGAGGATAAAAAGAAGGAAGATATAAGCGCTCAGTCAGCACAAACCAAAGAACATGAAACGAAGAAATCCCTAAATTGTCTATATGCTAATGTTAGGAGTCTGGGAACAAACGAGGAATTGGAACTGCTCATTTATTAGCATAAATTCAATCTAGTTGGTATTACTGAAACCTGATGGGATGATTTGTACAACTGAAATGTTGAAATTAATGGTCCCAATCTATTTAGGAAGGATAAAGTGGGAGTGGGTAGTACTATGTCAGAAATGGCATTACATGTTTGAGTCACTGATAAACATTCAACTCAGAAGAAAATGATCTTGTGTATCATTGTCCTAATAGATAAAGTGCAAAATGGGGTACTAATTGATTTTGCTACTGACAACCAAATCAGCTAGGGAACAGGATAGGTGCATATGGAGGCAGTCATCTACAATGTGTAGGAATAAAAACTGTGTGATCATGGCAACTTCAACTTGATTGACACATTAGGAGGTCTCCTGCTGTCAGTACTAAAACATCCTTGGAATTTCAAAACACTATAGATGACAATTTCCTATCTGAAAGTGTTGCTATCCACATGGGGAATTTATATATTAGACCTTGTCCTAACAGATAAAGAAGGATATTGATAAATGGGAGAAGGTTCAGAGAAAATCCATGAGAATGATTAAAGGATTAGAATATATGCTTTACACTAGTGATAGACTCAAGGAGCTCAGTCTCTTTAGCTTAACAAAGAGAAGGTTGAGAGATGACTTGATTACAATCTAGAAGTACCTGCATGGGAAACAGCTATTTAATAAAGAGCTCTTCAGTCTAGCAGAGAAATGTATAATATGATGCAATGGCTGAAAGTTGAAGCTAGACCAGGGGTTTCAAACTCAAATGACCACGAGGGCCACATGAGGACTAGTACATTGGCCCGAGAGCCGCATTACTGATACCTCCCCCCTGCTGCCCTTGGCCCTGCCCCTACTCCACCCCTTCCATGAAGCCCCGCCCCTGTCCCATCTCTTCCCACCCCTTCCCTGCCCCCATTCCAATCCCTTCCCTGAAATCCCCACCCCAACTCTGCCCCCTCCCTGCCCCCAGGGGGTGCAGAAGGGGTGTGGAGTGTGGCAGGGGCTCAGGGAAGGGAGTTGGGGTGTGGGGTGCAGGAGGGATGAGGGGTGCAACAGGGGGTCAGGGCAGGGAGTTGGGGTGCAGGAATGGGGAACTGCGGCCAATGGGAGCTGCTGGGGGTGGTGCCTGAAGCAACATCAACACACACATGCCTAGGTCGCCTAAATGGTTGCACCGGCCCTGACTGCACACAGCAACTGAGTGTTGTAAGGATCAGTTCATCAGCACAGGTGAAGTACTCATAGGCTACACTGACGGGGCCATTGGAGAATCTAGCTAGACTAGATAGTATTCCTCCATGCCCCCCCCCCCAATTCAAGTGGAGAAAAAAGTTGCAGGACAATGGACAAACAAAGATGTCTGAGTATTTGCAAAACTGACTTTCAGTAAAGTTGCAAGTTTATGAACTGATTTTTTTGAAAGGCACAAAGCAAGAGCCCCGGATGAGTCGCTATGGCAACTAGAGTTTAAGACTCTGGCTAAGAGAACAATCTGTCTCTCCTTTTCTCATTGGGGTAGAGAAGGTATAAATACAGCACTGGCAAAATCAATATTTGAGTGTTTTCTCAATGTACAGTTAGTATTGGGGGACGAAAGCTGCCATATAAATGTCAGGTGACAATCCTTTCTTAATAAATACCATTAGTGAGTTCCTTCTGGAACAGTGTCTGGAATAATGCTTTAGGACCTCCACCTCAGTCAGAATAGCTATACATTTCCATTCTGTCACTGTTCTGTTGTGTTATTTATTTATTTACACTTTGTGTCAAAGTGAGGGCATAATATGCTTTGCCATCATAATGCACATAGGTATCATGTAAACCTCCTATGTGAAACTCTGCCAATTCTCAGTCCTGCTGGCTCTTCCAGCTCTGCCCCCTCTGACGCACCTCACTCTCTGCTATTCCAGTCCTATGCCCCCGCAAAGCTTTGCTAATGCACCTCAGTTGTGACCTACAGCAGCCCCTGCTATTCCAGTTGTGGTTCTTTGTGAAGCAGACTCTTAATGACGTTGTGCCTGTCATAACCTAGTCCCAGATTTGGACCTTAGCGTCCAAAATATGGGGGTTAGCATGAAAACCTCCAAGCTTAGTTACCAGCTTGGACCCCCTGGTAAAGCTGCCACCACCCAAAAAATTAGAGTGTTTTGGGGCACTCTGGTCCCCCCAAAAAACCTTCCCTGGGGACCCCAAGACCCAAATCCCTTGAGTCTCACAACAAAGGGAAATAAACCTTTTCCCTTCCCCCCTCCAGGTGTTCCTGGAGAGATACACAGAAGCAAACTCCGTGAATCTAAACAGAGGGAGTCCACCCTCTCTATTTCCAGTCCTGGAAACACAAGCACTTCCCTCTTCACCCAGAGGGAATGCAAAGTCAGGCTAGTAAATCTAACACACACAGATTTCCCCCTGACTTCTTCCTCCCACCAATTCCCTGGTGAGCTGCGGACTCAATTCCCTGGAGTTCCCCACTAAAGAAAAACTCCAACAGGTCTTAAAAGAAAGCTTTATATAAAAAGAAAGAAAAATACATAAAAATGGTCTCTCTGTATTAAGGTGACAAATACAGGGTCATTTGCTTAAAAGAACATTGAATAAACAGCCTTATTTAAAAAGAATACAATTCAAAGCACTCCAGCAACTATAGACATGTAAATACAAAAGAAAAAAACCAATAACCCCTATTGTTTTTATGATCTCTGTACTTACAACTTGGAAACAGAAGATTAGAAAGCAGGAAATAGAAACCCCCTCATAGCCGAGAGAGTGCAGGCAGAAGACCCAGAACAAAGGACTCACACACAAAAAATCCTCCACCCAGAGTTGAAAAAATCCTGTTTCCTGATTGGTCCTCTGGTCAGGTGCTTCAGATACTTATTTCCAGGTGAAAGAGATGTTAACCCTTAGCTATCTGTTTATGACAGTGCCATATTGTGAGATGTGCACAAATTGTGATATGGGAACATGTCTGCTAGTGCTAGTGCTATCATACATTGTGATATAAGAAAAGCCTGGTTTCCAGAAATGAAAGTTATGACCCATTGATTCATTTTGCTATTTTGGCCCACGTTTTGATGTCGAGTATTTACATTTTCTGATTTAACTCTCAACAAGGACCAACTCACATTGTACATAATAAATTCTAAGAATCTATTCAGCATTACATCCTACCAGCTTCTTTAGCAGTTTGCAATAAAAACTGATCTTTGCTTAATCAACTATTTGTTCGGAAGCCAGTGGCACCTTGTGCTAGCTGTGATAATTCCTTCACAATTCCATGGGCCATACAAATAGCTTCATTATGAAAATATCATATGGTCGTGCTTACAGTTGGTTGAGGCTAGGCTGTCTTTGACAGTCTTCTAATATTGGCTGTCAGAGCAAATGAAATAACATATGTATTCGCACTTTCATTCTAATGAGGAAAAATATTGAATTAAGAATAGCTGAATACTAATGGCTGCCATCTATTTTCACTCTTACAAAAGAAATCATGCCCATCTGCATGGTGCCAGGTTCTGATAAAACAACAGATGGGTCTCGCAACCAGCAAGAATGAAATGCCCTGGAACTTGATTCAAAGGCCTGTCTTCTGCACTTTTTATGTACATGGTGGATTTCCATGGGCAATTTAAGTGTGTGCAGAGATAGGATGGGACGAGTATATCATTTTGGGATACAACTGAGTGTGGATGTGGAGAAACTGCTCTGGTTAACCTGTATTTCTTTATCTCTATGTCTTTACATAGATTTGAGCAAATCATTCTTTTACAGGTGAAACGGATTTGGATATAAAATAAGAATCAATCCAAGGTGTGAACATGTCCCTTTTTGGAGAATTGAAAAAGTTAGTTAAACTCATTCTCACCTTCCTATTGTTTTTCATTTTCTATACTTGTGTGTTCCATCAAAGGGAATGTAAGAAAATACATCAGGAAAAGTTGTGAAGGTGGTATCTGGCTAGAAACAAGAAGCTGAGAAATCTTAGCGGGGGCTGACCCTCTTCTTGAGATTTGAAGCCCAGTTTTAGAGATCTAAAAGATTTGGATAGTTTAGAAAAACAGTCAGAAATGTGGGTGCTCTTATTTGTCTCGGGGGGTCACCATTCCATGGCTTCTATTGGGGTTTCTTCAAAGCCATATTTTTACCTAGGTGCCATTTCAGAAACTGCCTAAGATTAAGCATATGTGTAAATGCTGTCTTGACAAGGGATTCTTTCCTGAATCAGGGCCTTAAATCTAAGAATGATTTGCAAAACAGTAGAAATTTGGTGGACTAGGAAGACCTTTATTTCTTTCCCACTGAGGATTAGAAAAAGAGGTGACTGCAGCATCTTGGCTTCCTTGGTTAGTTTTTACAATTAAATCAGATTCAGAACCAGAAAGTATTTCATTAGAACTGTTGCTGACCAAGAGAGACTTTTACTGAGATCCGCATCTTGTTTGGTCTCATTACTGGTGAGAGACTATAGCATCCAGCCCCATACTTCAGCACTAAATACAGTAAGGATATTCATTCTCAAACAGCAGCTAGTGAGCCAGCCTTGAGTTTTCATACTAAAAGCTTCCTGAGATTCAAGGTGAAAAGTTTCTGTGAATCAGACCATGTTAATGCTATTTGAAATGGAACAGGTAGCTTATTCCAGTGCTTGGAGGTGTAACACACAACACCAGCCTGTTGTTGTTTCTGACTTTAGTCACTTTTAAATTAGCAGACATGATTCAGTGAAAGGCAGTTCTACTACTTGCATTGTGTAAAAGAGAATGGAATTAGGCAGGGGCTAACAGCTAGGCAGTGTCTCATCGTAAACCAATGACACTGCCTTAGCTCTGTGAGACTGGTAGGCAGTCCTCGACTTACGATGAACAGCACTTACGATGTTTCTGAATTGGCACCCTGATTACAACATTTGTTTTGACTTTATGATGCTCGGTCCTGCAATGGAGTGGATTGCAGTTCCAAGTTACGACGTTTCGACTTATGATGCAATTACCAGGAACCAATTGTCCTGTAAGTCTGAGGATGCCTGTATTTAGCTGGCTGCAATTGTCCCAGTGATGGGTTCTAAATTCAAAAGAGAAGACAAGCCTGCAGAGTTTTATTAAGTACTCTCTGTGTTTGTAGTACCACTCCAGGTGCATTTTCCTATCCAGTCTTCAGAATGCTGGACAAGCTGAAATTCTAGCCAAATGTTTGAAAGAATCAATTACATTAATGAATTGAAAGAGTAGGTTTTTCCTTCCTTGATTTATAATCTAATTTTTAGAGACAGAAACTCTGCAGGTAATCAGGATCTTGGAACAGTTCTTGGGAAAGAGAAGAGGCCGAAGAGCTAGAGCAGGCAACAAATGCATGTCTGAAACCTGACCTACTGGGGTCACAGATGGGTTATGGGAGATTTTGGTATATTTTCCTTTTTTGTATTTTGTTTTTGTTTTTAACTTCCTCCCTGCCTTGGAAGAAACTGGACAAGCTCAATAAATCTTTTCAGCAGTCTAGAGATTGCAAGATAAACCCTTACCCCCTGTAATTACCTCCTGATGTGTCAGGACAAGGAGAAAAATCTCTGTCATGCAAGGAAACTATTGCAGTTCAAGGTTAGCTTCCTTAATTCCTTCTCATAAATTGATTAAACTCAGGAGGAAGTCTCTCCTCAATAATGATGACAGAACCATCTTGGCAATATGTCACAGATACTGATGATGAGAAGAGAGGAGACAATGGCTGAAACAAGGAGTAACAGAGATCCAGATTCTCTGCAGACAGAAAACCCCAGGAATGCTTAATTGACTAGCATGGTGCTGGGCACATTAGAAGTGCCTTGAAGAACATATGTAGAGTGCTCCCATGTTCTCTTTGATGACATTGTAGTCAGATGCTTTGGGTTGTTGGATGGTTAGAATGTGACCCCAGTCTGTAGTACGAGATACCTTTAGCTCATACTTGGAACCACCTTTAATTCACTTGCTCTACTCTTTTGGTTGCACTGTTCTGGGAAGATGGCCAGTTGAGTTTCTGTCTGCTTCACTTTGCTCTGTTGACAGGAGATAGCCAACACCAGTAGTGTCAGTTGGTGTTATCGTTCATACCAGGGCAGTGGCTGTGCAGACCTGAAGCATTTGCTGCTTTTTCCAGTGGAAAAATGTCTCGTGACAGGTACGATAAAAATTAAGAGCGTGTTCCTGCCCTCTTTGGCCTCTTCTTAGAGGAATTGCATAGGATGTCAAAATGTCAGGATTCATTTTTTAAATCTCTGGCCTGTCGTGTTGCTGTCTCTGGCTAGCTTATATCTGAAGTCTAAAGAAACCAAAGTTCCTCTGTTTGGGTGAGGATGTGCTTCCAATATCTCCATAGCTACTGGATTCTTATATTTATCTTTCTCTCCCTCTCTTGGTGGCAGCATTGTGATAGGTCAGCCTTCTGTGTCTCTGCACTGGGTCTGTCTGCAGTAGCAGCTGTTTTCTGTGTGTGGCTTCCTGTGGTGGTTCGGCACTGGCTTTACCAGTTAGAGGAATCCCCCATCCAGTAGTTGGACTCTCTCTGAATCCTGCATGTGTTGGCAACTGAGACACAGACAGATTCCCACGGTATGTAGACAGCAGCAGGACGAGATGAGCAAAAGTGGAAGCTCCTGTTGTATTTAGGAGGCAGCTATGCTGAGCCCTTCTTTGTTATGCAGCATGTAAGTGTCTTGACAACCTAATAGTCTCACAACCTTGTATAAACCTGACAGAACATTACTTATTGCTACTTATTGTTGCACATCCTTCTGGGGCAGCTAGTACTGCTATGTGTCTGTGTGAAACACGTATGTCTATGACCCGCTCCACAGAGAGGGCAAAGGAGTCTAGACTACTACCAGTTAAAGAAGTTGTTGTCCTATAGTTCATGGTAGCTGAAGGACCAGGAATCTAGGCCCAGCTCCCCAGAGGTGTCTTTGTGATCTCTAGATTAATTGTGACACTTCTCTGTTATACACTGCCTCATTGCAGTCTGAACTGCATTAACCTCATCTCTTCTGGTAGCAGAACTTGCTTATCTAGCATTCCCCACCATCATTCCTTATTCCTGCATTTGGACTTTCAGATTTCAACTGCAAAGTCTAGATCTTCATGCAGTGGTTCCTCCAACTTGCCATTTTGTCAGGCTCTGGCAGTGCTTTATCCAGGCTTCCATGAAAATTCTAATGCTTTAAAAATTCGAATCTCAAAATTCTGCAACCTGTTCTTGCAGCAAATCTAAACTTTAGCAGGAAGAAGCCCCTCGGGTTAGTTACCTTTGACCTTGCACCTCTGCAATAGGAAGGGGAAGCTGGTTGTGGATGCAGTGGGGAGCTTACGGTAGGCCACTGCAGAGTTACAGGTCTTGCCAACACTGAAGGTTAGAGTTAGCTCAAACTGCAGTTCTATTATAGTGATCATTGCTGAAGTTACTGTTGTTCCAGCCTCACGCTGATTGAAGAGAAGAGATCAACTGTTTTATGATGTATTGGTCGTTTTACAGCATGGGCTACAATTAGGATGGGGAGCAGAGCTTGCCTTTTAAGAGCATTTCCAGCCATTTGCTCATCCCACCCCTTGCAGCCTACAGTGGGTGCCATAACAAATGTTGGAGAGGATTACAGCCACCCCCTACAGCCCCTTGCTGTCTCTTGGGCTTCACTTTATCACACACTTGTACAACATGCCATTGGATCTGAGGATCTCCTAGCACATCCAAACAGTAATGAATACAGCCTCCCACCGCCCGTGACACAGTCTTTATTATACCCACTCTACAAAAAGGATAAATAAAACTTCAGGTGACTTACCCAAGTGCACAGCAAATCAATACCAAGGCTTTGGTTAGAATCCAGTCCCTTGCTCTCACCACTCACCCACACACCCTCAATGGCTAATGTAGTTCCTTAGCCACTAAAACTTCCCTGATAAGTTCTAAAACCTCTCCATCAACTCCAATGAGATTGAGAAGCTACCATATACATAAACCATATATGTATTTAACTAGGAGTTGTGATGATCTGCTTCAATTTTTCAATTACAATCTAGACACTACACACCAAGTATATAGTGTGTAATGTTGTACTGCGTGTTAAACCAGAACCCAGCAGAACCAACAAACATATGTTTCTTTATTATCAGCAATGATATTATTTGGAAGGCAAATAGAAATGATTATTTAACCAAATGTGATTGCCTCTGACAACTTGTTTGGTGAACAAGGTAGCATTGGCTCAGTAACTGGGTAAATTTGGCACAAATTATGATGAAATAACTTCATTTCTTGTAAAGGGAACTCTTCAAGGGGGATATTGATGTGCACAGTAAATCTCACTAATGCAGCACTGGTTCCAAGAGCTTTTAATTGAGCTGTCTTTAAAACTGTCAAGATAGCTCTTTAGTCCATGATGTTTATTGCTTGCCTTTGTACAATGTACATTGTGCTTGTATTATCATATAATCAGCTGCTTGGCATCCAATATGCTGCATGAAACAAACATTGCATCTTATTTCTATTGCTTCAGCAAGACAATTTAATATCCAGGGCATCTGTTCTCATTATTCCTAGCTGAAGTAACATGAAGAACCCACAAGAAACTGCACCATAAAGGGATTATATCTTGAAGTTTCTTGACAGGTAAATTGCTTTATGCTTTCCCTATAGGGCTAATTTTTTGCCATATTTTCAAACTTGTTGAGCGGGAGGCCTTTATTTTAAAGTTATTACAGCCAAGTGTTTTACTTAAAACAATTAGAGATTCTTTCCTGCTTTATAATTTTACAGAATGACAAGAGGGGAGTTTGCCAAATGCATAAAACTGAATAATCTGATGGGTGCTGTGCTGTTCTCGCTTAGTTGTTTTTAATCAGTGTATGTCAGTCAGGAACTGTTGTTTTATCTGTAATGTGCTATCCACATGTCCCTGAAAGTTGGCTCTTTTTTACCCTCTGATATCTTACTTTGTACTGTAGTCTCATCAGATTTCATAAAGTAAGCAGACTTGGGCTGGGTCAGTGTTTGACAGGAAACCTCCAAGGAGCACCCATGGGACTGGGGAAACGGTGCTTGAATTCAATCTGAGAAAGTCTTTGCTCAGAGTCGATAGTAAACTAATGCCTGATATTATAGGGAATCTTGGTAGAAATGTGAAGCAGAGCTCTTGACCTCTCATGCTGCACTTAAAGATCCCCTGACATTTTCTTGGAACACATTTCCTGTGTCCTATCTGAATTCCAGTTTGGGTAATTGCACCATACTTCTCTAGATTCCTCTGGCGGTATCAGTTGAATGCGGTGTCCTCACTCACCTCCTGCCCTAAACAGTTGAGATGCTGCTCTGTGCTGTTAAGCAATTGCTACACTTCACCCCAAGTTGATGAAGTGATTCCTGTATAGCTTGTACTGAATTAAATCTGTAAAGCACTATGGGATCTTCTGGAATGACAGGCACTCTGTCAACATACTGTACCATGCTAGGGGGAGGGATAGCTCAGTGGTTTGAGCATTGGCCTGCTAAACCCAGGGTTGTAAATTTAATCCTTGAGAGGACCATTTAGGGAACTGGGGTAAAAATCTGTCTGGGGATTGGTCCTGCTTTGAGCAGGGAGTTGGACTAGATGATCTCTTGAGGTCCCTTCCAACTCAGATAGTCTATGATTCTATTGTTACTTTAGCACCTGTAGCCTGACTGGAGCAGAGGTGTAAATAGCAGCGTGGAATATGGCCAGCCCACTGTCTCCTTTCCTCCCAGGGCAGATCTGCCATTACACACAATAGACTCCTTTACCTCCAGCAAAACTCCCATAGAGCCAGTGAGTATTTTGGCTGGGCAAGGAGTATAGGATCCTACCCAAGTTGATTACAACCCAGCAGGGCAGCTGGAGAGAGTTGCTGGTGTGTTTGATAAAGGGCTTGATGAGGAAAAAATTGTGGAGAAGTATACCCTTCGTGACATGGAGCCCAGCCTGAGGGTGAGGGCAGAGGCTGTGTCCCTGCCACACAGACATTCCTGTTGTTGTGTTGTGTTTTTGTTAAGCACCCACATTATACAGTAATGAATTCATTATTCGTAGAGCACCTTTCTGCACAGAAATTCATCTTGATCAGTTTTCCCAAGCCATGTATTACCACCTCACAGCCAATCTCCTGCTTTAAATGCCTTTCAGTCTGTTCTATTCCTCTGAAAAAACATTCTGGCACATTGGAAGATTTCAGGATATTTTCATTGTTCAAAATAGTCTGTGTCTGAAATGTAGAAAAGATTCCAGTTTAGTAAAAGGCATTTGCTTCTGTTTAATGAAGCCAAATTTTCCACAGCTGGTTTGAATTTAGTTATGAGACAGATTCTGTGCAGGTGAGTCTAGAAAGTGATGATAGGCTCAGCCACTTTGGCATAATAGAAATTCCTCAACTACTGCCTCCTGATGATCTGAAGGAACAGCTATTCTAAGTGGATGCTGCTCTTTTGGTGGCCAGCAGAGGGCACTATTGTCAAGGACCAGCTGCTGCGGGCATGAGCCTGCAGTTTTTTTCCGGACTCAATTCCTGTTGTCCTAACCAGGAGTTTTGCCCTGTGTAGATGTTTCAAGATCAGGCCCCCTGGGCTGTGATGTGCCCCGGATTAGTTTCATTCTGTACACTTTTTGTCAGAAAAGGGCTCAATTTTCTAAGTCCAAACAGAAAATTCTCCATCCACCTGCCTTACCAGAGGAACAGATTTGCTTGATGCACAAAAAAGTGGCCAAACACGGCATAGCTGCCTAACAGGTAGAGACAGAAAGGGTTTGAGTGGGTTATTGCTGGGTGAATTAACACCCCAGCTCCTTCTCTACCATGTTTCAAGTCTCTATCTGCATGCCACTGATAGCCATCTTCAAATATCATTGCTTCCCTGGGAATTACTTTTTTGCATAGCACTTAACAGATGAAACAGTATCCCTGTCCCAAAGACTTCCTGATCTAAGTTAACACTATTATTGCAATGGAGAAGAGCTAACAGTCACCGAGAGATGAGGAAAAACGAAGCTGAGGCAGCAATGAGAACCTGAGGTTGTTTTTGGCTAGTAATGCCTGCAACTTGTGGAGGTTCCAATGCAGTGTTGGTTTTGCTGCTGTGTTTTGGTGGGGAGGTGGGATGGGGTTTGCAGACCCAGCACTAAAGTAAAAAGAGCGGTGGAGAAGTATTGGGCCACAAAGCCATGCTGGGCATGTGCCCTGTGGAGGGAGTTCTGGCTGGGGGAGCATGGAGGAGAGACGCTGCCACTGCTGAGGCAGAGCAATCTGCAGGGGAAGGATCAGGGCTGAGTAAGATTTGGCTGAGATCCCCCTAACTAAAGGGGGAGGGACTTAACTCCTGAGGGACAGCTGAGAAGCATCCTGCCCCCCAGCTGGAGCCCTGAACTACCAAGACTGTGTAAGCAGAAATCTGGCCCCACACTCCAACTGAGGGAAAAACAGGGAAGATAGGAAATGGCCCAGGGGAGTGATCTGGAGTGGCAGCCAGAAGGCACTGAGCCAATCCTCGCCTCTGGGCTGGGACCTAGTGAACAGGGAAGGCCCGGGTCCCCCTATTCTTTCCCTGGTTTCCTGAGAGAGCCTAGAGGACTCTGTAGTGTGTGGTGGAGGGCGGGGCAACAAACTGTGGCATGGCCCCCAGGCCCCTGTACTACCTGGAAGAGCCACCTCCAAGGTTTGGGGAGAGAGTTCATCTGTGGCCTGACCACTAGGCCTGATGGCCTCCAAGCAAAGCCAGGACAGTAGAATTAGGATGTTAATGCCCATTCTCTTACAGTGGACGGCGCTACTTTTCCTCCTCACTTCCCCCCGCCCCCAATGCCTAAAACCTATTTTCTCTAATCCACTGGCTCCGTGAAGAACAGTAACCTGCAAAAGTAGTTTGCTTTAGCGGTTTGGTCTTGTTCCTCATGAAGTCATCAGTACAACTCCTACTGACTTTAATGTGAGCAGGACTGAGACCAGGATCATACCCGAGATGGGCAAAATAGCTCTGCTGTCCTTCCCATATTTCTCTCTTTGAGACTAAATCCTAATGGAAAGGCTTTTTGAACTTTCCTCTACTACAGTCCTCATGCATTTGGAAAGGATCTTCTTTTTCCATTGCTCAGCATATAGGATCCTTCTTTGGCTCTTTCCTTCAGTAGTTTAAAAATAGCCACAAAGTGGCTAAACAGACTGAGAGGCCCCAATGCTGAAGCAGTTAGTATCGTGCCAACATTTCCATTATAAACTGCATTTTTTAGGGTTTTATTTCTCAGCTGCAGTAGTTTGTTGTTGTAACAAGGTGTCCACTCAGGAGTAAATTGCTTTGAAACTTGTTTTCAGGAGTCCATTTGCCCATTTTTGAGCTATTATAAGGCAGGGGAAGGAAAAGGCCTGAATAGTTTGGCTGACTTTTAGCCCTCGTGTACTGCAGAGAAGCATATTATTTTTCTCTGAAATTATGCTGCTGCCAATATCTAAAGGATACCGGTACATTTAGCTATTGTGCTTAATATTTCTTTCTGTTGCAATTGCACACTAATAAAAACTAGAAAAACTGCATGCCCCATCTGAGTCTATTCTCTCTTCCTAGTGGTATGTACTAAGATGGTCTTTTAAACACCTCTGGACATTGAGCTCCCTGGTATATACAACAACCAGTGGGAGGATACATGGACGATCAAGCTAATATTTGGCAAGTGAGCATTTTAATGCAGGAAATACAGCTTAGGGTGCTCCTTGCTCGCAGTGTATCAATATTCCAGGCACGTGCAGTGGAATCTTCAAATGGCTTCCTTTGTGCACTTTGCAGAGGGCTTAGGTGGCAGAGATGGGGTGAGATTTACCCCTTCCTGAGGTCTAGTACATGGTCTATGAACTACAATATTGCTCTAATTAGGGCATATGAGAGGCATTAGTGGTACACAGGCTTTGTGCTGGCCCTCTGCACAGGAGTGATGCGTGAGTTACATCTGTGCTCAAGTTATTGTTGCTGGTTTCCTCGGGGTGGTATTCTCTCTCATACCATTGGCTGTAGGAGGAAATGGCAGCACACGTGTACCTAGTTTGTGCTGAAGCCCCATGTAAATTCTGCATTAGTCTCTCCTAGCAGTCTAGTTCCTTCCCCTGTGTATATATATTTCTTTTACTATAGAGCCCACTGTAGGTGGATGGATGAACTATTCAGTATCTATTCTATCTTGGTTTATTTAGCCAAGGTGCATGGTATCAACTGAGCAGAAATTAGCTTACGAGGCTCTCGTAAATTGTATTGAATGACATTGACAATCACGCCTATGTTCCATTTGCACCTACAGGTTTCAACTTCTTGCTATAGCCATTTACATTTAGTGTAAAATATTAGCTACATGATCCCATCTGGAGTAGTGGGCATTCCCCTAACAGCACAGGTGGAGGACACCTGGCAACACTTCCTGGTACATCATTCACATTTGCATGAATGTTGATGCTCATGGCAACAGTGTGAAGTCCCCATAGGTCTTTGAGGACCTAGGGAGGAGCCCTAGAGTTCTTACCAATGGTGAGATTCTGTGCAGCACCCAACACACAGCCCAGGAGGAGGAAGTGCTACAATGGCTTTAAGCCACCTTTGTGCCTTTCTGATTCTGGGCTGCTCCACTGGCTAGAGTGTGACCCCTGGCTTAGCTACAGCAATGTCCCTAGCTGCCTTGTGTCTGGCTTACTGCCATGTGCAGTAGATTGCCTTAGTCACAAGTTAAAATTCATCTGAAATGTACCTGCTTGGGACAGGTAATATCTTTGTGGCATGCCTGTAGCAGAGGGAACAGGGTCACTACCTATCTTCTGTGTGGGGGAAAAGAGCAGAAAAGGGGATATAACAGGAGGGTGCAGGGCACAGAAAGAGTGACGAATGTGACTTCAATTAAGTATCAATTTGCCAGTGAATAAGCATAATATTTTGAAAGGCATCCATATATTTAAAATCAATTGTCATTTGAGAAGCAATTATCCCATTAAATCTAAGTGTTTTAAAAGCAATGTTTTCTTGGTTTTCAAGTAATCAGGTACTTATCACAAAGCTTTAGCAATTAGGTGACAGATGAATACAGTAGCAACACGGAGTGCTTTTCCAAGTGCATTTATACTGTCTCTTTTGTACTGTCTCCTTACCAAAGTGTTACTCTCTCACCTCTCAGGATATATATTTTGATAGGTGTTTAGCCTGTTCTTAAAACCTTCCAATGATGAAATTAGGGAAAGGGGGGCGAGGGGAGGGGAGGGGGGGCGGATCCCTACAACCTCCCTAGGTACCTTGTCCAGCACAACTATCCTTAGAGTTAGAAAGTTTTTCCTAATATGTATCCTAAACCTCCCTTGCTGCAAACTAAGCCAGACATGTTACTCTGAAACAGTGTCTATTGTCAATGGCTTGTCAAGGCTATGTGTGTGTCCAGAGCTTAGAGCTGTGTAACTGGGTGGGCAGTGACCATTCCCAGTTGTTTCTAGATTAACTCCTTTGGTTGTGTCTAGTGTTTTTTTTAATTAGTTCGTTTGGACAGCTTTCATCCTGAAGTGGCAAATGTGAAGCAATGTCTGAGGAGGTGCTAGCTGCTCTCCAGACTCCCCACGCACATCAGCCTAAGAACCAGTGACACATCTGGCCATCTTTTCCCTTCCCTGCTCTTCTTCTCTTAGCCTTTAGATGGAGTCAGTTGTCGTACTGCTGGACATCCTCGGTGCTCCCCAGCTTAACAGCTCTTCCCATTACTCACTTCTGCAGTTCTGTCAGCCCTGTGTCTGAAGCACGTGGAGAAAAATGATAAATCTTGGGTGACTGGCTTCTGAAGGAGGGTCAAGAGTATTTCCAGAGGAATCCAAGTGATTCCTTGGCATTTGTACGTACACACACACACACACACACACCACACACACACAGAGTCAGTTATGTGGCTGTGTTAAACTCCTTAGCAGGATGATAGAGAATCTATGTTCTTGTCAGTGTCTTCTCACAAACACTGAAATGGGCACACCTCACTCTCAATTTCATGATGTTTCCTGAAGAAAATGAAAAGTTCATTTAAAGTTAGACCTCTTTCCAGTGTAAATAAGTTCAACTTTGAGCAAAAGGTTGCTTTGAAATGAGATTTTGAGTTTTTGCATGTACTTATTGCCACAATAGCCATGTTGTCAAATGTCAGCAAACACTGAAATTGAAGGGATACAAAATGAAACAGCAAAAACATTCATGCAAAAATTAGTGGATTCTCATCCTCTGCACCGAAAAATCTTCCTACTTGTTTGCTTTAAACTCATGGAGGAAAATATATACTATAGAGGAAAGGGACAAAGTGCACAGGCAGTCTGACTGTGTCCTTACATGCAAATTCTGTCTGGCAGGGTGAGCATATGTCTTGGTGTCCTGTGATCAAAAAAGAAGCATTTTCTTATGCCTCTAAATACATGAGCAGGTGCTTCCTAAATGATGGCACAAAGCCACCTTGCATGTCCTGAAATTGCTTTGTGATTCAGAGCACAATACAATGTGGGCTCCACCGAGGCAAGGCACTAGCAAGCTTGAATTTGGCCACCAGCTGGGCCTGGCCAAAAGTAATTTTGAGTCAGGAATAACAGTATTCCCAGCTTGTGCGACAGGAGGTAAGGAGAAAGGAATTGAAAAAGAAAAATAATTTCAGTGGGTGAGTTGTCACAGGCTATAATAGGCCGAACAACGAGCACAGCCCAATTAAACTGATTTGGACAAATTTTCCCAGCAGGCTTATTCCTGCTCTAATGGCCATCGTTCACTGTCAGCAAACTCCGTCTCCTTAAGATGGATATAATTACTGAGATGTAATGTTAAATCTGACAAGCAGCATTTCACGTTGAGCATCATCTCTAACTCCCCATATGCTCCCTTCACTGACTGTCCTTCAGCAGCAGGTCCTAGCAAGGCTTTTCCATTAATGCCAACCCTGAGCCCATTTACTCTGTTGCAACTCCATCAACTTCAGTGAAGAGGCTCTGGTGCTACAGGGACAGTGTTTGGAACACACATACTGTACTTCCATTACTGGATTTCATTGCTTGGCATGTATATAATGCCTCCCTAATGGGTACTGCTCCCCCTGGGCAATGGTACCACTTCCTGGGCAGCAGTGCTCAGTGAGAAGCAGGAGACGGGAGTCTGCTGGCACCAGGTAGGAGCTCTCCAGAAGAAGTCTGGTTCCAAAGTGAAGAATGAGTGAAGTGGGGGATCTCTAGGGACAAGCTAATGGTTACAGTCTGCATTGTGGCTCAGAGATTAGGTATGTAACTTGGAGATTCAGAAAAGCAGGATTTCCCTATATACGGCTGGAATCAGATTAACCCCAGGATCAGATGTCCATCGCGCCTCTGCCACCATGTTCATCAGCTATATTTTGGAGAGTTTATATCCTAATTTATTGTAAATTGAATACGACATGTTAACTTAAATAACATTCACTTTATAATCAAGAATTGCTTGACATACTTAAAGTCATAAAGATACAAGTTAGTGCAGCTTAGATCTTTTTAATACAGTTTTAAAGCGCTCATTGATTTTTATGTAAGTACAAATTCTTCTTTGGCAAGTCACATCGTGCTTCATGCAGATTCCGCCCGGCGTCAAGTTGTAACTTTGAGAGGTAACAAATCATCAGTTAGTCCCATGCTTGCATTTTAAAAAATGTTTCCAGAACTAGGCCCTGACTGAGCAGCACACTTAAGCATATGCTCAAGTTTCATTGACCTTAGTGTGATAACAGCATGTGCTTAGCTGAACTGGGGTCCTAATGAGAGGGGAGTGAGAGGCGGATCCTCACTCGTGTAAATTAACGTTGCTCTGTTGGCTTAGGCAGTGACATTCAGTGTCCCCTTCAGCGCTCCGCAGCAAATGGGAGCATGGAGTGCTGAACAATAGCAATGGGAACAGGATCAAGCCATGAATGAATCCTCACCAGCCCACTGTGGGGTTGGGAATTAAATATTGTTGTACCCATTTTACAGCTGAGTGTGCCTAAGGCTGCATAGCATGTGACAGAACCCAGGAGTCCTGAATCCCAGCCCTACCCCCACTCCCTTCTAAATGCTGAAGACAGGTAATGCACCCAAACAATGCGAGCACAGAATAACATTCCTGCTGCTCACAAACAGAGCAAAGCAGGGTGATCTTCCATTAAAGCCATTAAGCCAGCCCTCCTTTTTTTTTAATGTGCCTCTTTAAAACATGAGTGGATCTACGCTTCCTAAAAAATATCCTGAGCCCTTAAGGAGAGAGTTAAACTGGAATTCTCACGCCTTCTGCTGGGTTTAACCACTGTACTGCAGGATTATGCTGTGTTAATTATCCACGTGAAACTTTCAAATCATAGAGCTGAATGAAGTGCTTTTGGATGTACTTACTCTCCATGGGGCCCAGTGCACCTAGAGCTGCAGGCTCTGAGAGGAAGGTTGTTCCTAGTTGCTAATGGAATGTTTCCACCAGTCAGAACTCATTAGCCGCCTGGTCTGTGTTTGACAATGTATTTGGGTGCATTAATAGTTTTCAAAATGAGCCTTAATGCTAGGTAATCATTGGAGCTGAAAAGAAAATGCAGCATCTCACTGGGGAGGTTATATTGGTACTCTCCTCAGAAGAATCTGCAGCTCTCATCTGAGCAGGCCAACATTTTTTCATACTTCTTCCAACACTTGCAACAAGGAAGCCATACGTCCTTCCCACTGGGACACAGGCTGTATGAGGACAGTGGGATGTTGTGGGAGCTGCTTTGAAGCAGGGATAAAACATTGCCCTTGTACCAATACCTGGCCCCAACCTACTGTAGCAAAAGGCATTTTGTTAGAGGTGTGTGCAGTCAGCTTCTCTGATGGAGAATTGCAAATAACTGCATCTGTGCTGGGTTTCCTCATCACTGCAACCTAAGCAGCAAGGGATGCCCTCAGTTTTGTCTACATCACACAACTTCAGATCCGGCTTGAGGATGGGATTCACAGATGGTTCCCCTCTGAGATTCTCTCACGCATCACAAGTGAAAGGGAGCTGGGGTGTCTTCCACTGATGTTCTTTGGAACCTCACTATATAGTTCAGCCCAATGGTGCTTCTCTGCTTTGCAAGATGCCCAACATTATACTGGCACAAAGGCCATCATTCAGTCTTTTTTCAAATAGCCACTAAATTCACTTCCCAAAGAAATTGGGGGGGAGGGGGAGTGTAGGACTCCTATTATACTGACAGGCAACATGGAGATCTGTTTGTAACTGGAGAGCATTTTAACTTCTATAACCTTGATCAGGTGAGCCAAATAAAGACACTCTGATCCTCATAGTGCTATGAAACTTCATAATCGGAAAGAACTCGAAGGCATTAAATGTTTCTTTTTATGGATGGGCTTCAGAGCTAGATGTTTTCTGAGCTGTACACTCTGCCTTTGTCTCTTTGTCAGGTCTTCTGTGGCCATCCCCTGCCATCTCGCCGTGTTGGGTAAATCAAGTCAACCAGGATGTACCATTGTTAGCTTCTGGGCATTGTCTTAATGGGAGGAAGCATGCTCCAGGGCATTGCATGCTGGACTGGGAGTCAAGATCTGGCTTTTATTCCAATGACTTGCTAGATGTCACAACCTTAAACAAGTAATTTTAACCTCTCTGCCTCCAATGTGTATCCCCCTTTGTACAATGCTTTGAGAGCTATGGATGGAAAGCACTATGTAAACGGACTGCAATTATTTTATTTCTATACAGTACTGTAATAAAGATCAATGAGCAGTGTCACTTGGTTGCACCAAGCTGTTGTGTGGTTCAGTATGGCTGCAGTAAACCACACGTCCCCTTTATCACTATGTAGGTGCAGGTGAGTTTCTACAGTGACTAAATGTTTAGGGGTGTGTTGGATAATAGTTCCTCAGGTGGTGCTGTCAGTGTGATTCAAAGCTGACTTGTAGGAACTGCAAAGTGGTTAGTTCTATCTCTGTGGTCCATTTCATCCTTAGCCTCTCTTCATGTGATGTGAGTTTGAGTTAGAAAATTGTCTCTTACTGTAAACGCTTACACAAGCATTCCATGGCAATGTCCCCAAACTAGCTTAAGCATACAGTGGGGTCGCCTGTGTTTAGAGCCGTTGCTGTTGAGTAGTGTAGGGTTCCTTACATGTTGAGCATGCACGCTCTCTGCTCTAGTTCTGGCTCCTTCTCACATCCCAGTCAGCCCTCACCTAGTCTGCAGTCTGTAAGGTACCCATCAGAAGTGTGCTCGTCTTTTTAGTAAGGGTGTGGGAGTGATGCAAAACTCTGAACAGATTTGGAAACTACTTCCTCTGTTATGAAGAGAGGATTTTCTTCAGGTCCCCACAAGAGGGAGTTTAAGCCTTTTCCAGGAAGAAGATAAAGGGATAACATTAATTTAAAGTGTTCCATGTAATGGAGCAGTAACTAATGTCTGCCACACTCTGTTAAAGGGCTGAATGAATGGGTTCTCCATTATCACAAGTCCCAAGCTGACAGTGTCATTAGATGCTCACACAGGGCTCGTTCTGAAATGCTGCCATCCTGGTTTTGTCACTGTTGCTCACTTTTGGGGGGGTTCCATAATCCCCTCATTGTGCTTTTAGGACCCCCTGAACATTTATAGGAGGCAGTGCAGTGAGGGGAGATGTGACCTTCTGGTGTGCACACAGGAGCCCGTTGGAGTGACCAGATAGAAATTATGAAAAATCAGGACAAAGAGTGGGGGATAACAGGCTCCTATATAAGAAAAAGCTCCAAATATCGGGACTGTCCATATAAAATTGGGACATCTGGTCACCCAAGAGCCTGTTGGAATGTTCTGCCATTGTGTTATAGCTCTGGGAGTCCTATGGACAGTAATTTGTGTGGGAAAGACCAAATCACTGCTCAGACATCTGCTCATTGACCACTTACTTCATCATTAGTTGGTAGAGGGAGCAGGGACAGCCTCCTCCTTCTCATCTCCAAAGTACCCCTACATTAACTCCTTCACTGCTGGTCCACCGGTGCATCTGCTGTGCTGCTATTCTGTTCCCAGTCCACTGAAGTCAATTGAGTTTCCAACTTCCCTTGCAGAAAGCCAAAGGAATCATGTCATAAATGGTCTAAAATGGTTCCTGGAAGAGGCTGGAAGGCTGAGGGAATTGTCAGTGGGATAGGATTCCTTTAGATTCTGGGCTGTTAGGTTAAACCCCACCAAGATTAACAGTAACTGAAATGTATCACTTGCTAGTTATTCGGCAGCCTCTGTGTGCAATGAGTTTTGTGGATCTCAGTCCAGAGAACGTGTCAATATCATGTAATGTGCCATCACACTTAGTGCTAATTGGCTTCCTTTGTGGCAGTGGCATCTGAGAGGGCAAGGACTGAATGGGCTTGGGGGACTAAATTCCCGTCTCGGGGTAACCAGTTTGCACCAGCAATGAGGTGTGTCAGCAGGTCAGTGTAAGGCAGGGGTTCTCAAACTTGGTTTGCGGCTTGTTCAAGGTAAGCCCCTGGCAGGCCGCGAGACGCTTTGTTTACCTGAGCGTCTACAGGTACGGCCGCTCGCAGCTCCCAGTGGCCATGGCTCACTGTTCCCGGCCAATGGGAGCTGTGGGAAGTGGCTGCCCGGCCCACCAGGGGTTTACCCTGAACAAGCCACGAACCAAGTTTGGGAACTCCTGGACTGTAAGGGAAGCTTTCAGTACAACTTCCTCTGCTGTACCTGTTTTGTGATGAACAGGAGACTTTAATCTCCAGGCTGGTTCATTTGGTACCTTTAATAAGACCTGCAGCCACTCATCCACACTGTCAGACAATTTAAAATGCACTCATCTGCATGAAATTGGAGAGGGTCCAGAGAAGAGCAACAAGAATGATTAAAGGTCTTGAGAACATGACCTATGAAGGAAGGCTGAAAGAATTGGGTTTATTTAGTTTGGTAAAGAGAAGACTGAGAAGGGACACGATAGCAGTTTTCAGGTATCTAAAAGGGTCATCAGGAGGAGGGAGAAAACTTGTTCACTTTAGCCTCCAATGATAAAACAAGAAGCAATGGGCTTAAATTGCAGCAAGGGAGATTTAGGTTGGACATTAGGAAAAAGTTCCTAACTGTCAGGGTAGTTAAACACTGGAATAAATTGCCTAGGGAGGTTGTGGAATCTCCATCTTTGGAGATATTTAAGAGTAGGTTAGATAAATGTCTATCAGGGATGGTCTAGACAGTATTTGGTCCTGCCATGAGGGCAGGGGACTGGACTCAATGACCTCTCGAGGTCCCTTCCAGTCCTAGAGTCTATGAATCTATGTTGGGCCAAAATGGGGCTACTGGTTTTGTTTCTGTGTATCAGTTTACCCTCTGTAGCATATTGCCTAGTGGACCTTGTAAGCATCCTTCCTACAACACGGAGGCTCCTCAGCAGCTAAAATGAGGGATTAGAGGCATTCCTGGGCTAATGCGAAATCTAACTTTTCTTGATCCTGCCTTTCATCTAATGATGCCTGGCTGGAATGGAATGCCCACCCAATTCTCCTTGTAAATTACTCTAGTGAGACTGGTCATAGCTCTGTCCTTTCCACCAGCTCTGGCGAAGTGTTGTACACAGTCTGTGTACATGTGTGATATCAGCATCTAGTTTGAAAATAATAATCATGTACCTGAAATGACACCTGGCATCCCAGGCCTGCTGTCATGTGCCAGATCCTTGGTTTTGCACCCACCAGTAGTTTGTGATGCTTAGGGGAATGATCTGACCTTGTGTGTGAGGAACTGGCAAATATCTAACACAATGGAATATGGGCCCATCCTCAGGTGCTCCTGGCTGAAACGGCTGGTGTAGCTCCGTGGTACTGGAGTTGAAATGGCAGTTCTGAACTTGGCAGTGCTGAATAGTAATTGCTTCTGGCCACGCTGATTTAGCCTTTTGCCTGACCTTTGGACTAGCTGTGGGAGGTGGAGAGCGAAGGGCCATGCAACCAATCCGACCCCCCAGCCCCCTAGTAGCAAGTGAGAAGTCTGATGCTAGACCAGCTAAATGGTGACACTTGATAGGTCTAACTCTGAGTAGCTTTGCAGGTGATACAAGCCTGAGAGGAAAGTGCTCAAACTTGTAGTCCTATGGGGGGTGCTCTCTAAAGTTCTCCTGGTGATAGTCTTGGGCTTCCAAATGCTGAGAAACCTAGCCTACCACCAGGAACTCCTGAACTTGTGCACTGCAGGCGGTTTGCCTGTGCCATCTGTTGGGTAGGTGTGTGTCTTTCATCTGCAGGCAAAAGGGAATTATTCCAACGGCTTGGCTCAGTGAGAGGGAAAACAAGTATGAATATCAGTGACCTTGTGGCATTGCACTGACAACCCAAGTAAATGATGTTGATTGAGGCCGAAAGGCTCTGCTGTGTAGGAACCAGCCATGGGCTTACTTTTCACCCTTTACCTGCGGCTGCTCCCTTCTTCTGGGGGCCTCTGTGACTCTTGAAATGCTTGGGAGGGTGAATAGGGCAAAGTCAGGTTCTGAAAATTACGCTATGCAATTGACTGTGAAAACAGAAGTTACCTTTTTGATTAAAATGTAATTTTTGGAGTCTACAAATAGCGTAGCAGAGTGGGGCATCATGCCAGCTTCTCTGTATTTGAGCTGCAAGTTGCTAAAGTGAAAATAGAAAAATTAAAGAACTGTGACTCTTATTGAAACTGTGAGAGATTTCTTCTGGAGATGAAAGTAAGGAATACAGAGAGAGGCCTGTCTCTATCAAACTTCTCTGAAGCTGTGGATTCAAAAAGGGGGTTGCATTAATAGAAGCTAGCAGCTTTTAATCTATTCTAAAGCTGCACTGTTATGAAAAACCTTCTGGCTGAATTATACATTCACTTATCCTTAACCAGAAAATCCATTACAGGCATATGGGCCATGGAAGAGATCTTAATTTAAGATCAGATAAAAGAGAGTCCAAGGCAAAGGCACCCAGAGCATGTGGCAAAAGCTTAGAAAACTAAGTTGGAGGGATCCAATCAAGGACTTTCAAAAAGATGTGAAATGTTGAAGTTAACGATTTAAGGGCTGAAGGAATGCCATGATAAAATTATCTTGTTGCTGGTGCCAAGAAGGGGATAGGTGGGCAGGCTGGGGAAGCTGCCACTTCCAAGTGACCTGCAGTGAAGGCAGGAAATCATCAAATGGACCCTCTGCTGGAACCAAACATGAGTCTGGAAGCAGAGCCCTGTGTTCAGTTATACCCCGAATAGGCATTCCTGCTGCCAAGGGACAATGCTGACTTCTGGGAGCGACGCAGCAATGGGGGCCCTTCTCTTTCCATCTTCAACTCAGGGGTCATGGGCAAGGGTTTCTATCCCAACCGCTGCAAGTAACTGTGCACAGTTTTGGTATACGTGACGGCCTGCACTGAGGAAAGGCTCCACAATAAACTTAGGTTCTGTCACATGGAGACAAATGCTACCACTTGCAACAAAGTGTCCTCACTGTTTAACCCCTTGCTTATCGTCAAGTTAGGCGAATGGCTATTGTATGTCAGCTATGTACCCAAAAAGGAGCTAAACCATATTGCTTCAAGCCTAAGGATTACAAAAGAGGTTTGCTGCTGTTATATACGGGTAAATCATGCCCTCACAATATCTGCGCTGGAGAAGGGGGGGACCAGGTGCAGAGAACTCAAGCAAAAGAGTCTGCATACAACACATCTGCACTCCTTGGGACTTTCACTCTGGCAGGGCGGAACAGTCTTACAGGGAGATCTGCAAGTATGTAGCTCCACAGGGAAGCTGCGGGGTAGGGGGGAGCTGCTGCAGAGAGGCAGTGGTGAGGTTCATCAGTGTGAGTACGCGTCCTAGCTCTGACTCATTCCTATACAGTTGTGAGGTTTCCGTCTGCTTCCTAGCAGCTAGAGGGAAAGATTTCCAGACACCCACTTACTCTCCTTGTTGGAATCTCCACAGAGGTTCAAGAGCAAGTGGGCTGTGGAGACTGTGCTCAGAAGTGGGCTCTTCAGGTAACTCCTGACACACAGTAGCAGGGTGATGTAAGGGAAGCTCACCTTGCGTCTGTCCATACTGCCCTCTCCAGGGGTGTCCGTCCAGCCCCTTTCACTAGCAGGAAAACTCACTGTCACGAAGTTAAATGAATTGCTGAATTGTCCCTATTGTAACTGGTTTCCACTCATTCCTTAGAGGGCTCTACAAATATCTCCATTTCTTTCTATGCTAGCTGCAAAGCATGATGCTTTTATTCAACTTCTTATAACTCTAAACCCCAGTGTGGGTGGTGGTGCACAGCATCGTAAATTGCATTGTCCATCTCCTCAGCACTCGGAGCTGCACTGAAACCACCCTTTTGTCAGGAGGGGGAGTCCAGAGTGTTTTTTTCTCCGTTAATAGTCCAAATAAAAGTGGGGTTTTAAAGGCTCTAATGGATTGGAATCTAACTCAGTGGGAGACTACTGTAATCAGCAGAAACGAGTCATCTCTGCATTGAGAACTGATTGTACGACTACTATAGGCAATGCTTAAAAGACCGCTTCGGAGCATTTAGAGAAAGGGAGAAAGGAAATGTCATGGAACTGAAATGATTAATTAAAAATGTGGAGAGGTGATTTCTTGCTGACTGCTCTCAGTTGCCCTTCGCTGGCACTGCAATAGCTGGACAGCAGTTAAAATGCATTTTAAAATTAAAGGGACTCATTGAATAGTTCTTGGCATGCAGACAAAGGGGCAAAATTGGAGACTGCAAAGGAAGGCGTGTCTGACAGAAAACATGGTGGTGTGGCATGGTCTGAAAGTTTTTCCCACCTGAGTTTGGAATAGTAGCATTACTGTGAGTGAGTGATTCAGGGCATGCTGAACAAGTGCCAGTACAGCATTTATAGCACACGACGCTGTCACCTGTTCTGTATGAGAGCCATTTTACAGAAAAACCAGGCTGCCTTGAGCCCAACTGGCAATGCTTTTTTGAAGAAGAATATTATAGTAATATATATGTTAGAAAACTCTAAAGATAACCTAAAATAGTGTTTCTAAATATAATGTTGCCATGGTAAAGCCGGACACCTGGGGACCCAGCAGGGTTAGAAGCTAGTGCTGTGTATCCCATTAGAAAGCCAGGAGCCTGCCCATACCTCAAGTATAAAGTTCCAACTTCTAGCCTTGCTGGCTCACAAGGTACCTGACCTTAGACCTGGCGCTGGCAGGACTCAGTGGGTACATTTACACTGCAAAAAACCCAAGCAAATCTGCAGCAGCTAGTTTTAGAGCCCAGGTCAGTTCACTCGGGCTAATGAAGCTCTTGATATGGGGCTAAAACTAGCAGTGTAGATATTTCCAGTCAGGTTGGAGCCCAGACTCCAACACCCATCCCTCACACAGGGTTTCAGAGCCCGGGCTCCAACCCAAGGGGTAACTCTGCTATTTTTAGCTCTGTAGTGCAAGTTCTGCAAGCCTGAGTCAGTTGACCCGGCCTCTGAGACTTGCTGCCATGGGGTAGGGAGGTTGCAGTGCAGACATACCCAGTGTTTCCAGGCCAGCAAAATACAAGTTATTGGGCTCAGTACAGGAGTAAGTGGATGAAATTCTCTGGTCTGTGTTATACAGGGGTGTGACATCCCCCAAAGTACAATCTAGAATCACTGGGTCCCTTTAACTCTCCAGCCCAAGATGTCTTTACACTGCTTCACTAGTGAAAAGCAGACCTGTCCAGACTCTGATCACTCCCAGCCATTAGCGTGTAAAGTCACTACCAGCTAAGTTACATGAATGCTTTCCCAGCCATTGATGAACTACATCGAGGGCAACACCCACAAATTCTTAGTCCCAGACTTGCACCCAAGAAGTGTACATCTTGCACGGCCTAGTACACTACTGAACAATGCAAGCTTATTAATAGTCCATCAGAGGAAATGAACATGCACCACGCTTTGTTAAGCTGAGTAGAGATTGCCCAAACACTTCACTCAAACACACTGGTTTTGATAAAACAGCAAAACAAGTTTATTAACTAGAGAAAGATAGGTTTTAAGTGATTGCAAGTGTTAAGGCATAAATGTCAGCATTGGTTACAAAGGAAATAAAATGATAAAACTGCAGTCTAATTCTTAAACTTTACCAAGCTAAATATGATTTGAAAGCACAAAGGTTTCTCTCACCCAAAAATGTACAGCAGTCCATGCTAGCTGGGAAGCATTCCAGACAGGACCCTTCTCCATCATTTAATGATGTTTCTATTGTCTTTCAAGTGATTTTGCTGCTGTGAATAGAATGAAGGGAGGGAGAGGTGGCCTTTCCCCCCTTTCTTATATTCTGATGCTTTGTACTGGAAAAGTCTTTGCTGGGTCATGGGGTCAACAGTTCCATTGCATACATGCTCTGCCAGCTGTCCTTCAGGTGAATTGTAAATACTTTGTTTATAACTCCTCTGCTGTGAATCTCCGATTAAATGGATAATGGCCTTTTAGCACCTAGCTGGTGTGTCAGTGGCCTTTGTCTCTGAGAAGATGCTCTCCTCAGAATTACAGTATATTTCAGTAAAAATCATAAGTAAAATCTCCTAGCTCCACATACAATGTAGATACACACATTTTAACAGGACAATGATGTTCAGTAGATTGAGTGTTCAAATGATACCTCACAAGGCACGCTTTGTACAAAATATATCATAACCATATAAAAGTGATGGACATGGGGTACAGGATGTCACATGGGGTACACTGTGTCACATAGGGGTCAAACTAGATAATGAATGGTTCCTTCAGGCCTAAAATCCATTAACGAATCTAGGCCAGGATCTTGAGCTAGGGAAATTGTGGCTAAACAGAGAGTTTTAACTTTTCAGTGTGAGCTAAATTGTAAATCTCAGCTGTGGAGCTGAACTATCAGGGCTCAGGACATTCTGGAATCCATCCTGGCTTTGGAGTGTGGGCCATCTGTAATAGTCTGGTGTTACCAGTCTGGTGCCTTACAACAGCGTTACGTTTTCTTTCTATATACAAACCCCAGTTCCCCATTTCTGTGGCTGGTTCTGGTGCCAACCAGGAGAATGTTCTGAAACAGCCTTTTAGTCATATCTCTGAACACAGATTTTGAAATCTGAAGCAGTGTTTTCCTTGGGCTTAGAGAACAGCCAGTACAGACTTTGTAGTAAAAGTTTATGAGATTTGTCCAAAGAGTCTGTAACCCGGCAGTCAGTGTAACTCACCATCTTTTCTCATTGTTCAAGAGCAAGCTCCAACCCATGAGTTAATTGAAGCTGAGTGAACTCCGTGATGTGTTCATGCCGAATACTATAAAAGGGAACATTGAATTGTTCTGTGGAGAGGCCCCTGGGCTCAGTGTTTTATACTGGGACGCAGCTGCACTCCTGCTTGTCTTTGCAGCATGGTAACTTCTATCTGAGCTTTGTTCAGCAGAGAGAGAAGTGAGAATGGGGATAAGGGGATTCCTGAAATTAATGAGCACTGGTTGGGGGTGTGACTGTATCAAATGATGATATTTATAATATGCTGTGCGTGGAAGCTTGCTTAGATACCCACTGACAAAGATTGGTGTCCTGTGTATGTATTCAGCCTGGTTTATGCTTCATTGTGCTAATCCATGGTGCAGCACAGGAGGTGGTGGTGAAAGAAAATGTTATTGCTCTGCATGACTCAGATCATAACATGTATGGAGGTGGCCTGGAAGGGTCAAAGCAGCCAGCATATGTGCTGATTCTGCCGTTGGCATCATAAATGAAGGCTGCTCCCCAACTTCACTGGCAAAACCCCAGGTGAGAGTACGGTCATGCGACCTGCCTTCCTTTGGAGTAACTCCCCTTTCCAGTTCAGGGGACGCAGCTGGTACAGGAGCTGTAATGATCACTGTTGGCAGTGGCCCATCGTGTGTCATTTTAAACTGTGGAAAGTCCTTGTCTAGGGAATGTTGGAGCTAGATGTTTGGAGACAGATTCAGGAGATGGGGGAATGTGGCTTGTCCTTTAACCCTTTCATAAATCAGTCAGATGACAGGATTTGCTTCATTACTGTGCTGAAAACCTGTCCTGTTTTTTTTCTGGAGATCTTACTCTGAAACTGTAGAGCCTTGAGAGACCAGAGCCCTTATACAATCGAAATGCCAGATGATCCCATGGTGATAGCAGGACCCCAGCAGAGCGTAGAACAGGGTTTCTCAAACAGGGGTCGCCGCTTGTGTAGGGAAATCCCCTGGTGGGCCAGGCCAGTGTGTAGGCATCTTACCTTTAGGAGCCTTACGTGGTGCAGTCTGTAATGGGAGCTGCTGGAAGCGGCGCGGGCCGAGGGACTTACTGGCCGCCACTTCCAGCAGCTCCCATTGGCCCAGAGCAGCGATCCGCGGCCAGTGAGAGCCACGATCAGCCCGGCCTGCCAGGGGCTTTCCGTACACAAGCAGCGACCCCTGTTTCAGAAACCCTGGTTTAGAACAATTCCTGCAGTTTATTGTAATTAGCTTTAAAAAGGCATTGCCTAGTCTGGAGAATAGACTGCACCTATTCAATGACAAACATTACAGACTGCACCATGTAAGGCTCCTAAAGGTAAGATGCCTACCCAGAGCCATTTAAACACAGAGAGAAACATATTATTCACTGAAGACTAGAGTTTTCCATGGTAACCATTCCAACAATAACAACTTACTGTTGTCTAAAGATTCATGTAACTTAACCAGTAATGAGAATTACAGCCCCCTCAGTACACTAATATCATTCCCATTGGTATTCAATATGTTTGGAGAATAATTAATTATTCATTCACATATACACAGACAGCCGTGTTGCTGGGATGGGCAAAACCCTCCAGCACACTGTGCTCTCAAACTCTCCATCTCTGTGCAAAGGGGTGCACACTCTGGCCTTACCTGATATTGCCCACAGGGCTGCCCCAGAGATTCCTGTATTCGCAGGATTCAGCCAGATCCAGGAACTTCACTCTACAATGCCGTCAACTGTGGTCATTCTGGCTGGCTCAATGGTCCTCAGTAGGCTATGCATGTTTGATTCTGCTGTGATTTTCCTTTGATTAAAATATCCCTAGGAAACTAAATACAAAAATCTACATTGAGTATTAACTGAGGTTACAAAGTCAATCACTAAGAAGTTAGGAAATACCTGATTTACGGTTGCCTGTGTAACCTTAATTTGCCCCCCCCCCATGTATATGCATCACGGTAGTTTTTAATTACAAGATCACTTTTTTTTTCCATGGGACCCCTGTCTCATTCAGTGCATCACATGGGACCTGCTCTGGGGATGGAGCGGGGATGTGTACTAAGGAGGTTGATTCAGAAGTAGGAAGGTGTATAGTGAATGAGGCAGGATTGCTGGAGGAGAAAGGGTGGTCCATTTTGCAGAAGTGATAAGCACTCACAGCGGCAAATGAAGTCAATAGAGGCTGTGCTTTGAATATAAAGTACTATCAATTGTGAAGCACACTGAAATTGGGTACCCAGAATTACTTGACTTTATTCTCTCTGTGCCTCAGTTCCCCATCTGTAAAATGAAAGTTATTCCACTCCCCCCCACTTCACAGAGAAGTTGTGAAGATAAATTATTTAATGTTTGCAAAACACTCAGTACTGTAATGATGAGTGCCATAGAAAAGCCCATGAGGAAATTAAGAATTCTCTATTTAGATCTAGGTTTGAACAGTGTGCAGTAAATGAAGCCTGTGTCCTGTGATGGGGCCTGATGATAGGGCTCAGGTGGGCCTGAGAGGCCAATTTATGCTACCTGCCATTCCTCTCTAGGTAGTTGAGAGCAGAGGAACTGCAGGAGGGAGTTTAGACCGTGGTACTGATAGGAGAGGGAAGCAGTGGTGAAAAAGACTCCTGAAATGAGCTTTAGAGAAGGCCAACTCCCATGCAAATGGCCTTGGGGGTAGATAGTAATTGAGGATCCAGACTAGGGGCAAGACTCCAGGGAGGTCACTCCTGGGAATCAGTGCTCTGCAGAGGACAAAGCTGGGGAGGACCCAGGATGGTCTCAAGTTCAAGCCTAGGGAAGGGGCAAAAGTTGCTTTTGGTGTTTAATTTTGCTTTTGAGTTTGGTTGAGAGCCTCCAGGGAGAAGCCCTGTGGCCACTACTCTGACAGAATAGTGGAAAAGAAGAGGAGCCCTGGCCGGGCAGAAGACATTAGATGGATGACTAGTGTTTGTGTGAAACATCTGCTTGGAAGTTTGATACCATGGAAGGGGAGAGCCTTCAAAGTGACCTGACTGGAGTGTTGAGTCAACAGAAGAGGCAGACCCCCTCTTAGGCCAGTGTTGGCTGTTCCTAGGAAGCATTAGAGAAGGTGAGCCTGTCATGCTACATTCAGCCATGCGGCGTTGTGCTGGCAGCGAGCCCCCCTTGTACAATCCATACACTGAACAAGGAGCAGAAAATTAAATATTAAATAGCTGCTTATTAAGTGATCACTGTCCATTCTGTGCACCATATGAAGCATGGTCCTGTAAGGAAAAATAGTACGTTGTCATGTAATTAAAGACTGGATAATGCATATGCACAAGGGGGCCCAATTAAGGTTGCATAGACAACCCTAATAATTTGGGGATTTTTTTTAACTTTGGGTTTGCAACCTCACTTAAGTTCTTCTAATGTAGGTTTTTGTGGGTGTGTATAAGGTAGATATATAAAAAAACATGGAGCAAATCTACGGCTGCTTAATACACCTGGGTGCCTCAGCTGTTCCTATGTTCAAACTTCACTACAACAGAGCTAGAAATCTGATGTTCCTCCAAAGCAAGAAGTCCTAATAACTAAGCTAAAGGAAATTCTCCTTTATTGGACAGCAGTGTAGAGACTACGGCACACAGATGAGCAGATTTACTTCTATGTAAGAGTGCAATAGGGTACTGTGACAGACTCAAACCAGTGGGGTACAGGAGTCTGGTAGAGGGCAAATATTCTGGTCACTGGATGAGTAGTTTTCTGTTCCCTGAGTGACCAGAGCAGGGGCTGCATTAGAGTAATCCGGAACCTGCTAGAACCAATTAAGGCAGACAGGCTGATTAGAACACCTGCAGCCAATCAAGGCAGGCTAATCAGGGCACCTGGGTTTAAAATGGAGCTCACTCCAGCCAGGCGAGGGGGAGCCAGAGGAGAGGAAGTGCTTGTGAGGAGCTGGGAGCAAGAGGCACAAGGAGCTGAGAGGGAGAGGGAGAGGGAGAGGGAGAGGGAGAGGGTGTGGGTGTGGGTGTGGGTGCGGGTGTGGGTGTGGGTGTGGGTGTGCTGCTGGAGGACTAAGGAGTACAAGTGTTATCAGACACCAGGAGGAAGGTCCTGTGGTGAGGATAAAGAAGATATTTGGAGGAGGCCATGGGGAAGTAGCCCAGGGAGTTGTAGCTGTCATGCAGCTGTTACAGGAGTCACTGTAGACAGCTGCAATCCACAGGGCCCTGGGCTGGAACCCGGAGTAGAGGGCGGGCCCGGGTTCTCCCCAAACCTCCCAACTCCTGATCAGACACAGGAGAAGTTGACCCAAACTGTGGGGAAGATCACTTAGGTGAGCAAACCTGCCAAATAAGCGCAGGACCCACCAAGGTAGAGGAGGAACTTTGTCACAGTACATACAGAGTTGCCAGTACATTATAGTATTTTATATCACTGTTGTAAGTTACTTTTATAACAAGAAGACTGCTGTTTGTTCAAATGGTTTATGAACCTTGAGTGAAATGTATGCTCCACATATCTCAGATGGTGAGAGGTAGTTTGATATTATAGTTAGAATAGGAAAACATTCTTGCCTTTAGTTATCCCTTCCCCCCCCCCCCCCCCCAGCCCTCTTCATTCTGCTTGGAAATTATACAGTACCTCTATATAACTGAGATAACATTCACAAGCGTTTCAATGGGCAATGATGTTATCAAGGACCTCCCCCTCTCCTAAGCAACGTACAATATAGCAGCATGTTATCCATTTGTAGTTGGGAAGACGGCAAGCTCTTATATCTAATCAAATCTCTTTCTAGTGGTGGGCTTCCTTTCCTGTCACATAAGAATCGGTTTGTTTCACCATAGAAATCAGGATTTGCAGTAACAGTAAAAAAAAAATCCCAAATAGGTGGTGGTGTTTCATATTTCCTTTAGATTCTTCCGAATGACTTGGTAAATGAAATTCAAATTGCTTTAGATACATTAATAATCCTTCACTTCAACCCCCATGAAGCTGGTAAGTAGTATTCTCACTTACAGATGGGGCAACTTCCACTGACTTTGATGGGAGCTGTACTTGTTGAAGGCACCAATTTAGCAAAATCCTAAAGCATCTGCATAACGTTAAGCTAGTGAGTGGACTCATTAGCTTTAGGCGATCTACTCACATGCTTAAGTATCTTGCTGAATTGGTGCCAAACGGAGGGCAGAGACGGGCCCTTGGACTGTATATCCGGAGCAACCTATATGCTTGTCTACCATATATATGTCTATTGTACACACTATTGTATCTGATGAGGTGAATCCTTAATTATCTCTTTTATTTCAAATTGCTCAATTTCAAAGCATGATAATTGTGAATCTGAAAATATCTGATCTCTAATAGCTTGTGAATCAGCATATCATGTTGGATAGCAGAGAGCCTTCTCCCCAGCCTCCCTTATCTCTAAAGGAACATAGATGGCCATGTCAGTGCAATTCTTATGACCATCTCTTTGTCCAAAATGTTAATTATTTTTAATGCTTTCATTTCATCTCTGCATTCTAAAAGACAGTGTCTGTCCAAACTACTTTAGATGCTTCACTGGATCACAAGAGAGAATTTTTTGTTATCTTTGCAGATCCAATAAGGCCTTTCCTATCAGAGGTTTGGCATTGCCTTTTTAAATACTATTAATATCAGCTGTGATTACCATGCCTGGATACATAAAACCTTCAAATTGCTGCTATCAAGGGCTGTTTAACTTTTTTTTATTACCATTAGCCTCTCCAATGGACATCAAAAGGGACTTCGAATAATTAATCTCCTATTTTAAGGACCTGGAGAGCAAGGTTGTAATCAGTGTTACTTTGGGTAATAACATCATGCGCCATGTAATATCGTGTAAACAACAAGGAGGGAGAGGAACTAGTGTGAGTGTTTCAAAGGTTTACAGCTAAGAACAGCTGTGCTGACCCTGAGCAAAGGAAATATTGGGGCTAACTTGAGATCTGTTTCTCATCAGGGAGATCTGTTCAATTGAGGAATAGTCTCTATGGCTAGTTGTGGAAACCATGATTGGAGCCATTGTGAATTCTGCTCCTTCAATAGCCAGAGGGGTCACTAGTAAGTGATGGAGAAGCTCCCTTTTCTCTGGATGCCACACTGCTTAATGCCTGGTGGCTACCCAAGGAGTGAGAAGCAAGGTCCAAACCCAGATCTCAGTTCCTTTCCCTTCTCTATTCCCATGGAGTTCTCTGGAGTTCTAAGCATCTGTTAGAGTTTGAGGATGACTGGCTCTCTAGGAGGCATGAGGCAGAAGACATAGACTTTGTGGATAAATAATAGTGCACATGGGGGTAAAAAGAGTTAGCTCAGTGTGTGATAAATTGGTTTCATTTGAATGGAGAAGGAGATTGGCTGATAATGCTGAATACTATGCAATTTGCTTTGAAATTAGTAGATGGAGTGGGAAGGGGATACAAAAGTGAGAAAAGAGAGAGAAGCTCATGATGAATGCTGCAGACTGGAAACAAAATGTTGCTAAAACATCATGAGGGAATGAAAGCTCAGTGCACAAGTGGAAATGTGATCATTGATCCATGAAGGCCTGGTGAGGCTGCGAAGCTTTGAGCCCATGTGCTGTGTTCCAAGGGTGGACATTATGTAACGGGGCTGAGAGAGGAGTAGGGAAACTCAGGATACCCCCTGTACTCAGTGAATTAGCAAGAAGAGGGGTCAGCAAAGTGAGGGTCGCAGAGCTGGCAGCAAGCGAGGGAGATGCTAGAGGATGTTCTAGCCCATGCCGATTAATTACTGACCCAGAAGCAGCTGCAAGAGAAGAACAAGGAAGAGCTAGTTTAATGTACTTTTGAAATGATTGAGCTGAGATTAGAAAGCCGGATAAGAAGGGGAATCAGGGCATTTTTAAAGCAGATAAGATCTGTCTGCCAAAAAGAAAGAGGGAAAGAAGAATGTAGAGCACATTTAATGGGGACTTCACGGTATGCTGGCAAAGGTAGGCAAGGAATTAGTATGAGGGGAAGTGTGTGTGTGTTGGAGAGTGGCAGTATTGCACTGGGCAGATAATGCATGACTCTTGCCTTGAAACAGCCAACAGGATTAGGTAGTTGGAGCTAACATGGAGCAATGAGCTGGACTTGATCATTCCAATTCGATATGCCACAATTATATCAGATCTGCAGTATTCACAGGAGCATGTTTGCATGGATGTGGCCTAGAATAGTCAATTAAAGAGGTCTAGTTGAAAAAATGTAATTTGCTTGTAAGGTGTGTAGTGTGTGCCTTTCTAGTGGTAAGACTACTGAGGATAAATAACAGCCTACTGCTGCTGGTTAATGGAGGTACTCCTTTAGCTCAAGTGGTAGAAGTCTATGCTTTAGTACAGGAGGTCCCTGGTTCAGAGCCCCCTGTGACTTATGGTAAAAAGTGTTTCATACGTGTCATGGGGTGAGTATATATGGCACCACCATACAGGCACCCTATGTATGTGTGAGCACACACATGCAGAGAATTGTGGCCTGCAGAGCAGACACTGTAACATATATATGCACCAGGCATGCTGGTCTCTGCATGAAACTTAGCTAGCTGTTTACTAGAAGCCTTTGGTACAGTGGGATTCTAACAAAGAGGATGTGGAAGAATGAATGGGGAGAAGCTGACAAGAATCAACTCAAAAAGAAAATCAGTTTTTGGAAAATGAGGAGGTGTTGCATATAAAACCCCAGATGGGAACGATGCACTCTATTATCATTGAAACAAAATGAAATTATCAAAACAACAAAAGCAGAAGCCACTGTGGTTCACCAGGGACCATATGGGACAGAAATAAAGAACATGCAAATGAGAGCATTATTAAATAAAAGTGAAGGCGGCTTAAAAATGAAAAATGAGCATCAAGCAGAGCAAGAATTTCCAGCTAAGGTACATTAGAAAGGGTCCATAAGTGCAGCTCCTGGGCAGCGAGTGAACGAGATTTGTCATCGCTGTTGAAGAAAGATACGGGGGAGGCTTGAAATGAAGGCTCAAGAACAACTGGAGGTATTAATTATTTTTTGCATCAGTCTTGCAATGGGGAGGGAGAGCATTTGCTGGCATCAGGAAGCAGATTTTGGTGACAATTGGAAGCAATACAGTGAAGATCCCACAGCTATTATTTATGAATTCAGAAGCTTTGAAAATAGATAAGGAAACAGAACTTGGAACCTATAAGTCCAAATTCTGGACCCATTGACCTCAGTAGCAAAATTCCCATTGGTTTCAACAGAACCAGGTTCTGGGCCCGTATTTCAGTGTTGAGTGAAAGAAAGGAGAAACTGGAGAAGTTTCAGTAGCCATTTACTTACATGTTCATTAAGACGCCTATTTTCCTAGGGTACTATTGAGCTGCGTAAAAGGCCAGCGCAGCCTAAACCTTACTGTGATTCAACAGGGGCACAGGCCTTTGCTGGCCTTCTGCAGCACATGGATGAATTTCACTCCTTCTTATAGGCCAAATGCAATCCCCACAGATCAAACACCCAACAACCAGATCCAGAGTAGTCAGCTGGCCTTCACTCTGAAATGGGCCAAACCAGATCCAGCTAGCCTCACACTCTGGAGAAGTTTGTACTTAGGGTGGAAATGTGCAGGTTCAACGTGTCTGTCATGGTGAGCTGCACCTGTAAGGGGTTAGAACCCCAAGCTCTGGCTGGTGCCTGAGTCAGGTGATCCAGGGTCACGTGATGACAATCTGAAGATGGTGCTGCCTATAAAATGGGCGGGCTGGTCCTACAGAAAGGAAGAGCTGCAGGCAGTAGGAAAGCTCTCCTGCAGCAGACCCAGGAGGGTGACTGGCAGTGGAAGCTTGCTATGATTTAAGCTGGCTCTTGGGGAGAGAGAGCTGCAAGGAGGCCTGCAGGGTGTTCTAGGAGGGTATCCATGGTCATGGTGGCCCAGGGAAAATGGTTTAGGAGAGCCAGGAAGCTTTCAGCTGGAGCCCTGATACAAGACCCAAACCCTTTTGACGTGAGAAGCCCTGCTATGGGGGCTAAGGGATTGTTTGGTTCAGGGAAGAGCCAGCTGGTATCAGGAAAAGGAAGGGAACCTGCAGCCTTGTTCTGCTAAGGCCCATGCTGCAAATCACACAAGCTACCTGTTAAAAGGAACTTGCATAGAATGACATGTGCCTGGAAGGCCAAAGAAAGTGATTGTATAATGGAACCAAAATGGTTTTAAAAAACAGCCCCCATGAGGGAGAATGTTACTGAAAATGCCTAGGTGCATGCAAACTGATTAATTGAAGGAGAAACAGAGTGCAGATGCATGTCCCAACAGGTTATGCTGAGCTGACTCTAGACATGGAGGAGGCTACCGCAGCATGCTCGGGCGCGTGAGGCTACAATGTGCTTTCTGGAGGTGAAATGCCTCCCAGGGCTTCAACTAGGCAGCTTGATTCTGTCCCACTCTCAAAGCAGAACTGTGGTTAAAAACATAAGAATGGCCACACTGGGTCAGATCAAAGGTCCATCTAGCCCAGTATCCTGTCGTCCGACCATGGCCAATACCAGGTGCCCCAGAGAGAATGAACAGAACAGGTAATCACCAAGTGATCCATCCCCTGTCACCCTTTCCCAGCTTCTGGCAAACAGAGGCTAGGGACGTCCTGGCTAATAAACATTGATGGACCTATCCTCCATGAACATATCTAGTTATTTTTTGAACCCTGTTACAGTATTAGAGGGGCAGCTGTGTTAGTCTCGATCTGTAAAAGCAGCAAAGAATCCTGTGGCACCTTATAGACTAACATACGTTTTGGAGCATGAGCTTTTGTGGGTGAATACTCACTTCGTCAGATACATGCACCCACGAAAGCTCATGTTCCAAAATGTCTGTTAGTCTATAAGGTGCCACAGGATTCTTTGCTGCTGTTACAGTATTGGCCTTCACAACATCCTCTGGCAAGGAGTTCCACAGGTTGACTGTGCGTTGTATGAAGAAATACTTACTTTTGTTTGTTTTAAACCTGCTGCCTATTAATTTCATTTGGTGACCCTAGATCTTGTGTTATGAGAAGGAGTAAATTACACTTCCTTATTTACTTCCTTCCCACTAGTCATGATTTACTTATGATAGACCTCTACCATATCCTCCCTTAGTTGTCTCTTTTCCAAGCTGAAAAGTCCCACTTATTAATCTCTCCTCCTACGACAGCTGTTCCATATCCCTAATCATTTTTGTTGCCCTTTTCTCAACTTTTTCCAATTCCAATATATCTTTTTTGAGATGGTGCGACCACATCTGTATAAAGTATTCAAGATGTGGGCGTACCATGGATTTATAGAGAGGCAATATGATATTTTTAGTTTTATTAATCCCTTTCTTAATGATTCCTAACATTCTCTTCGCTTTTTTGACTGCCGCTGCATAGTGAGTGGATGTTTTCAGAGAATTATTCACAGTGACTCCAAGATCTTTCTTGAATGGTAACAGTTAATTTAGACCTCATCATTTTATATGTATAGTTGGGATTATATTTTCCAATGTGCATTACTTTGCATTTATCAACATTGAATTTCATCTGCCATTTTGTTATCCAGTCACCCAGTTTTGAGAGATCCTTTTGTAGCTCTTTGCAGTCTGCCTGGACTTAACTATTTTGAGCAATTTTGTAACAACTGTAAATTTTGCCACCCCACTGTTTTTCCCTTTTTCCAGATCATTTATTAATATATTGAATAGGACTGGGCCCAGTACAGACCATTGGGGGACACCACTATTTACCTCTCTCCATTCTGACCTATCTTTTAACCAGTTACTAATCCATGAGAGGACCTTCCCTCTTATCCCACGACAGCTTACTTTGCTTAAGAGCCTTTGGTGAGGGACCTTGTCAAAGGCCTTCTGAAAATCTAAGTATACTATATCCACTGGATCCCCCTTGTCCACATGCATGTTGACTACCATCAAAGAATTCTAGTAGATTGGTAAGGCATGATTTCACTTTACAAAAACCATGTTGACTCCTCCCCAGCAAATTATGTTCATCTATGTGTCTGACAATTTTGTTCTTTACTATAGTTTCAATCAGTTTGCCCAGTACTGAAGTCAGGCTTACCAGCCTGTTATTGCCGGGATCACCTCTGGAGTCCTATTTAAAAATTGGCATCACATTAGCTATCCTCCAGTCATTTGGTACAGAAGTTGATTAAAATGATAGGTTGCAGACTACAGTTAATAGTTCTGCAATTTCACATTTGAGTTAAAAGCCATATGAGTTAAAAGCCATAAGAGAGCACACAGGATGGTAGTGTTGGAGTCTGGAGAAATATCCAGGCTTCAGGGTGAGCCCCTGCACCTTTTCCCCTTCGTTAGGTCTGGAGGACAGTCAGCACACAGCATACAAATAGCCAACAGCCCCTCTGTGACATGTTCATTGCCTGGCTCTTACACAGTAGCAGCTGGTAAAGGAATGCTGCACCACTATGGGGTAGGTTGTAGGGGTTAAAGCCCCCACATAATTGCATTTAAGATTTTCTCTGTGATTTCCCACCCAACCCCCTTTTCCCCCTACTGGGTTTAATAGTCATGATGATTAAGCAATTGCATGAACCTTTGGAAAATGGCTGTGAGGATATTGTAGAAAAGTAATTGCAAAACAGCTGAAAGGCAAGGTCAAAGAAGAGGGCGTGCACAACCCGACAGGGGCATTTCCTGTAAGGCCTGGTCTACACTACGCGTTTAAACCGATTTTAGCAGCATTAAACCGATTTAACGCTGTACCCGTCCACACTACAAGGCCCTTTATATCGATATAAAGGGCTCTTTAAATCGGTTTCTGTACTCCTCCCCGACGAGAGGAGTAGTGCTAAAATTGGTATTACCATATCAGATTAGGGTTAGTGTGGCCACAAATCGACGGTATTGGCCTCCAGGTGGTATCCCACAGTGCACCACTGTGACCGCTCTGGACAGCAATCTGAACTCGTATGCAGTGGCCAGGTAAACAGGAAAAGCCCCGCGAAATTTTGATTTTCATTTCCTTTTTGCCCAGCGTGGAGCTCTGATCAGCACGGGTGGCAATGCAGTCCCAAATCCCAAAAGAGCTCCAGCATGGACCGTACGGGAGATGCTGGATCTGATCGCTGTATGGGGAAACAAATCTGTTCTATCAAAGCTCCATTACAGAAGACGAAATGCCAAAGCATTAAAAAAAAAAATCTACAGGCTACACAGTGCTGCGTGACAAGCGTAATGGGAAGCCAGAGACTCAAACGGACGCTCATGGAGGGAGGGAGGGGGTACTGAGGACTCCAGCTATCCCACAGTCCCCAGCAGTCTCCAAAAAGTATTTGCATTCTTGGCTGAGCTCCCAATGCCTGTAGGTTCAAACACATTGTCCGGCGTGGTTCAGGGAATAGCTCGTCAATGTACTCCCCATCACCACGTGAAAGAAAAGGGAAAGAAATTGTTTCTTGACTTCTTTCAATGTCTCTCTATGTCTACTGAATGCTGCTGGTAGACGCGATGCTGCAGCAGTGAAGAGCAGTATCCACACCTCTCCCCTGCCCGGTGGCAGATGGTGCAGCAGGACTGGTAGCCGTCCTTGTTATCAACCCGTGAGTGCTCCTGGCTGGCTTCTGGTGAGGCTGGCCGGGGGCGCCTGGGTGAAAATAGGAATGATTCTCAGTCATTCCCAGTAGATGGTACAGAACGGCTGGTAACCGTCCTCATCATAGCCACTGGGGGCTGAGCTCCATCAGCCCCCTCCCTTTCCTGTGTAAAGAAAAGATTCTGTCCTGCCTGGACTGTCATAGCAGTGGCATGCTGGGCTTCTCTCCCCTTCACCGCTTAATGTCCTGCCTGGACTGTCATAGCAGCGGAAGGCTGCCTCCCCCTCATTTTATCTCACTAACAAGTCACTGTTTCTTATTCTTGCATTTTTTATAACTTCATGACACAAATGAGGAGGACACTGCCATGGTAGCCCAGGAAGGTTGTGGGAGGAGGGAAGCAACGGGTGGGGTTGTTTCAGGGGCACGCCCCGTGAATGGCATGTAGCTCATCATTTCTGCGGGATCTGACATGGAGCAGCTGTGCTCTCTGATACACTGGTTCTCTAGTACACTTGCCCCATATTCTAGGCAAGACTGACTCTATTTTTAGAAACCATAAAGGAGGGATTGACTCAGGGAGTCATTCCCAGTTTTGCCTTTGCACCCCCGGCCAGTCTCAGCCAGGGGCACCCAAGATAGCAGCAGACAGTACAGAAGGACAGATAACTGTCATCTCATTGCCAGTTTACACCAGCAGCAGACGGTACAGAACGACTGATAACCGTCTCTGCTATCATGCAAAAGCAAATGAATGCTGCTGTGTAGCGCTGGAATATCGCCTCTGTCCGCGGCATCCAGTACACATACGATGACTGTAAAAAAAAAAAAAAGCTGAACGGGCTCCATGGTTGCCATGCTATGGCGTCTGCCAGGGCAATCCAGGGAAAAAGGGCGTGAAATGATTGTCTGCCGTTGCTTTCCCAGAGGAAGGAATGACTGACGACATTTACCCAGAACCACCTGTAACAATGATTTTTGCCCCATCAGCCACTGGTCTCTCAACCCAGAATTCTAAGAGGTGGGGGACACTGCGGGAACTATGGGATAGCTACGGAATAGCTACCCACAGTGCAATGCTCCGGAAATCGACGCTAGCCTCGGACCACGGACGCACACCACCGAATTAATGTGCTTAGTGTGGCTGCGTGCACTCAACTTTATACAATCTGTTTTATAAAACCGGTTTATGTAAAATCGGAATAATCCCGTAGTGTAGACGTACCCTAAGAGAGCATTCTCAGATGAAGAGAGCTGATAGTCTCAGTCGAAATAACCACTTCATCCTTGCAAAGGGAAACATCCCATAGGGGGCGCAGGGAGAGTAAAAAATCAGGAATCTGGGTGGGAAAGGGGCAAAACTTCCCCAGGGAATATTCTCTCATTATTCTGCTTTTTGTGCCATCCAAGAAAGTGACAGATCTTAACTTTCTCTTGATGAGCTCTTCCTGTGTCTCTTTTGCAACCATTCTTGTGGTGAGGTTTTTAAAATCAGAACCGGGGGGAGGGGGGGCGGGGTTCTTGATTAGGTGCAAAATCCTTGAAATCCTGCTCTAATAGAGAGAGGAACCTGAGACACTCTCTGAGACGTGCTGTTGGTGACACGTAGACAAAGAGGCCATGGAGAGCTGGTGCAGGCACAAGGAGCAGTCAATGAGAGAGAACTGAATGAATTCTGAGAATTCTGAGAGCTACAGTGAGTGGAGGACTGGTGAGCCCACAAGCGCTGAAGGGGAAAGCTACCTGGAGAGGTAATTGCTGACAATGGAGAGAGACTAGTTCATTTGAGTGGAGTGTGGACAGGTTTTGGGTACTGGGCTGGGTGGGTACGGGACTGAAGAGCATAAAAGTGAAACTTGTTTGGAAATGGCAAGTGCCCCCATGTTCTGGGGTGCTATGCTGCTCCAGGGGTCATCTTTTGGATGAACCATAAAACCAAAATCCTGACCACTTTTGGTAATTAAAGTTCCCAGGACGTTTCTTGCTAGGATTCGAGTGTTAGATACACTCCAATGTGGCTAGTTATTTTTTTGCCTTCCTAAATTTCCTCTCTTCTTCAATTGAGTATAGAGGTGGTCTTCATTTCCTGTGCTAGGTGGTAATGCACTTTTGTGCACGGAAACAAGCGTCTGAAAAGTGCTTTGGAATCTGAAAAGGTGTTATCCATGTCAGATGGTTGGCCAAATCCTGTAGTCCTTACTGAGTCAGCGCTCCTAGTGGCCTGTAGAACTGGGTCCAATAGTCTGATTATTTTACTATTCCTTAACTTGAAAGAGCATAGGAAAAGTGACTGTGAAATCAAATGCAACAGACAACAAAGGGAGAGAACGACAGAGGTACATCCGAAAAAAAGGCTGTGTAGAACTATTTTGTATGAAATGAACTGGAAACATGAGAGGATTTCATCTCTTTCTCCTTTAGTGCCCAAGCAATGATGAAGCAACAAACAGAAAAGCCGTTTTGAGATCTTTGCTTCTTGGTCTGGGGATGTCACATAAAGCGAGACAAATATGGAATAACGTAGCCCAAAAAGGCTACTGAAGTGAAGAACATCGTTGATCTGGAAGGACAACTGTCTGAATTCCTAAACAAAGAGAGAGGGATCTGCAGCAAATGGCAACTGGAGCAGAGAACAGCTCAGTGCAAGCAACCCAGCAGCCTATGAGGTTTCAGAACACATCTAATTCTAGGTGAGGTGGCATGTGCATAAATATTGTGTTGGATTTTTTCTCCATAAACAATGTGTGTTTGTATATGTGTCTGTAGAATTTGAATATGTAAAGCTATATTTCCTTTCATTAGCAAATTCTCTAGCTGTGTGCCCTACCTTGCAGGGGCCCAAGATTCTAGAGAGGGAAGAAATCTGGATGCAAGTTTTCTCTTCCAGTCCCACATCTGAGTTGCCAACTCAGCCACTACCCGAAATGCAAGGCCCTGAGTAAGATACTTGCATTGCTTGTATCTAAGGCCCATTTTGGGTGATGTAAGTGACCAGTCACAAACAAATCAGAAAACCTCTTATGAAGGATAGTAGCTCAAATCTACATGAATGAATGGTCTGCCCAGAGACCTGGGCACCTTGCTGCCAACTGGAGAAACAAAAACAATAATTAGCACTAACCCCATAACAGAAAACAAACAACATAGGAGGGAAGAGAAGATGAAATGGGAAGGGATTTATATAATATACCCTCCCACAGGGCTATTTCTCCCATAGTTGTTCCGGATGTATGAATTGGCTTGGCTGGACAGTTATTCTAGCCTGAACCTTCATCCAAAACTCAGATTGAACCTCTGCCTAACTTCAAAGAAACTTCAGTTAACTTTCTGTTTCCACTGTTGGATGGAAGCACCAAATGCCAGACACAGCTATTCTCATAGCTATTCCAGCCCAATGCAGGCAGGAAGTAACCAGCTTCTCTTCATCACGGAGCATGCTCTGATACCTCCAACCCAGTTCTGGGAGTCCCTTGTGGTTCTGGTAAGTATCTAAATGTATGGATGGGTGCCTCTGTGGACTGTGAATCTTCCCTTGCTATTTATTGTTCATGCTTTCATTAATATTATCCCATTACCTCAATGGCTGCTGTGTTTATCTAGTCATCCTATTGTCAAACAGCAGCTCATCCATTAGGGCTGTCTATCCCTCAAGCAAACATGAATTTGTTGCTGATGGATCCTGAGTGTGGTGAAAGGTGCTGCAGATTTTTCTAAATGGCTTCCTGTTCCAAGGAGATAAATGCAGAAAAATAGTTAGGAATCTCTAAAATCAACTAAGGTGAAATCTCAAGAGACAGCTCACTAAATTGTGCACAACTCTCTGCATGTTGCAAACCTTTTGTTATCTTTGCTCAGGAGTCCGTTTTGGTTTATTTTCCTCCCTTAGATTGCCACTAGGGCTCCGCCAGAGGCGTTCAAAGATATTTACGTCAGGATTGATGTGTACACTATCAAGAGATAACATTTTCCTCCAGCTGTCTTGGCTTTAACTCTGCCTCCACAGCATTATTCATTTTCCCATCTTAGAGATGGAGCTTGTTTCTCTTCAGCTACATCCAACTGTTTTGTGGCATCCTGCACAGCATATATCTAATGTCCAGTCCTCCCAAAGCTGTAATGGCATTTCTCACTCACGCTTTCCATGAGCCTTTATCTCTGAGGGATGAGGCTACCGGGAGAATTAGTACTTTGGCAGAGGAAGCTTGCTCAAAGCTTCTGATGAGGAAATTTGAGTCCCTGACAGAGGCTGGTACATGATCTCTCCGTGTTAGCTCTGTCTCTTGGTCTACCTGAAGTGCACATCTGAGGCTGAATCATTTCAGGGCCTTCTTTCTCTCCAGACTCAGAAGCTGAAGACAGTGCGGAGAGGTAGGTGCCGGGTTCTGGGGGTAATAGATACAAAACCTCTCTGCTCCAGAGGGAATATTTATAAACTACATCTTGCACTGATTAGCAGAAGAAACCTCATAGAACATATAATGAGCAAGACATGCTAGACTCTGACTTCGTTCACACAGATGCAGCCATGCTGTCTCTCCACTGCAGCGCTTCCTGCATTTCACTGACCCAATCAAACAAATGCCCCTCTGATGCCATCTTTCCAGGAAGAGATGGGCTTGTCTGTGTTCTAGGTGGAGTAATGTCACCTCCACCTCAGAAGAGGTTCTACCAAAGTGTCATCACCCAGCTCAGAGAAATCTAAGTCATGTTACCTTCATCCTCGTTTTTGTGCCTCACAGCTGTTGATTTAACAGTGTCATACCTTCCATCTCTCTAGCTGAAGGATCCATGCAGGACAGCTGCTCCTTTGACTATGCAATGCACATTCCAATCAGGGGACCTAGCTGCACAGATTTCATGGAGGGCTCAGGCACTGCACTGAACAGCCCATCAGCCACAATGGAGGACCCTGGAGAGCCCTTGACGAGTAACTGTTCCTTAACGCATATGGTCACATTCATGCACCTAACACTAAGAGTGAGCACTGCCAGGCTCAGACGTTTTGCTGTATGGAGAGACTCAGCAAGCCCTTGCCTCTAAGACTAGGGCTTTCCAAAATTCCTAGGTGTACCTGATCCCAAACATGTGTCTAAGCTGCCATCAGTTCCCGTTGAGGCAGCAAGACTCTTCCCCCAGCTAAAGCAACCACAGGCACTGTGTCTCCCAATTTGTCCCTGAGTCATGATCCAAACACTTACAACAGTCAGTGATCAGGCAGGAGTCCAGCCAAAGTGGGGCTGTGGTGTGAGGTTTGGGGTGGGAGGGGATCACTCTTGTGCCTCTCACCCAGTAAGATCAGCAGCATCTTACTGGGAGGAGGCCCTTGCTGTCACCTATGGCTTTGAGAAGTTGCCAGGTGATGTCAATGCTTTTGCCTACTCAGTTCGGGGAACCATATAGGCTGCTTTCTCTGTGGATTGTTATGCAGCCCTTACAAAAGAGAAAGCTATGATGACACCCCCAGTAACCTTGGCAAAGTGTTTTGTTAAGTAGTTCTGTGCTTCACTGGGTTTTCAGCTCATATGCATTCATCACTCCCTCCTACGTATGAATTTACATTTCTAAGCAAGACTGTGCGGTGGCGGGCAGCAGTAGCATCATGCTGATCTTTTACACTGGCTAATGATTGAATCAAACACCAGGGAAAGAACTGTACTGCGCTCTCACTACAGAAGGGAAGAACCAAACCAGAGGCTTTTCCTCACTCCTTTCTCCTGGTCACGCAGCCTGATATTTTCTCCGTGTTTTCAATAATGGCGAGCTCTCCATTCGTGCCCCTTTCCCCACACATGCTCTGACTAAGCATGGGGTGGCATACTGAGAACAGACTGGCAGCACTCGGTGTCCGTACATATGCTAACACCTCACGTGCAATTGCAGCCCAGTTCTCCATGTGGGATTCTTACTGTAGCTGGTCTCAAGGAAGGGCACTTAGTTACCTGCTTCAGCAGAAGCACCTGGCTGACATCACTGTTACCATAGGGAAGACTCACGCCTGGGTAATGGGGCTGAATTCATTATTGCTGGCAAGTGTGTTGGAATCCTTACCTGGCTGGTGCAATACACTTCACTTTGTTAATGCCATTCTAGTTGGAGTGCTGTCTCCATAATAGTGCATCTTGTGGCATAGGAATACCTGTTCTAGTCACATAATTGAGCTGAAACAACAGAACCACAGCCCCAGTTACTCTTCTGTTATAAATATAGGTTGAGAGATTCCAGAAACAAGAAACAATATTTAAATAATGCAGCTTTTAATCTATCATCTGGAGACCATGGTAAAAGACCCTCTCTCATTATATCAGAGGGGTAGCCGTGTTAGTCTGGATCTGTAAAAGCAGCAAAGAATCCTGTGGCACCTTATAGACTAACAGACATTTTGGAGCATGAGCTTTCGTGGGTGAATACCCACTTCTTCAGATGCATGTGGTGGAAATATCCAGGGGCAGGTATATATATACTAGAAAGCAAGCTAGAGATAACGAGGTCAGTTCAATCAGGGAGGATGAGGCCCTGTTCTAGTAGTTGAGGTGTGAAAACCAAGAGAGGAGAAACTGGTTCTGTAGTTGGCAAGCCATTCACAGTCTTTGTTTAATCCTGAGCTGATGGTGTCAAATTTGCAGATGAACTGAAGCTCAGCAGTTTCTCTTTGAAGTCTGGTCCTGAAGTTTTTTTGCTGCAGGATGGCCACCTTAAGGTCTGCTATAGTGTGGCCAAGGAGGTTGACAGGACCTAACCAGATCAGCCACACCATCACTGGTTCATTCACCTGCACATCCACCAATGTAATATACGCCATCATATGCCAGCAATGCCCCTCTGCTATGTACATCGGCCAAACTGGACAGTCTCTACGGAAAAGGATAAATGGACACAAATCAGACATTAGGAATGGCAATATACAAAAACCTGTAGGAGAGCACTTCAGAGGTGATGTGACTGGCGAGTCAATGGAAACCCATCTCTCTTGATTCCTAGTGCCAGGGCCTTGGTGTGAAATGATGACTAGGGAGAGCAGTGACTTGTCAGTTAATGAAGGTGTCTGCCTCTGTTATGGCGAGAAATGTGAGTTAACCAGTAAGTGACTACACATTCCTTCTTATAAATCAGTTATGGGAAACTGCCTTATGCTCAAATGCGACTGGACTCCAGTACAAAAAAGGGTGAAAAACTCCATGCAGACATTAGGTGATTATATCTCATTTCCTTCATTCAGTCACTCTGTCTCAAACTGGCCTTCTAGGGAAGGGAACAGATACTCTGATTAGACCTAGCCGGAATACATTTAATTTCTATTTCTTTCCAATGGTTTAAAAACTACCTCCCTGCACAGTCAGCTAACCAAACTCCAGGCTGAATGTTGTATGGAATCTCCTAGGTATTCTGGAGAATATGCTAACTAGGCCTCTGTTCTCAAACTCATTAGTACCATGCAGGGCCGGCTCTAGCCATTTCGCCACCCCAAGCACGGCGGCATGCCGCGGGGGGCGCTCTGCTGCTCGCCGGTCCTGCGGCTCCGGTGGATCTCCCACAGACATGGCTGCGGAGGGTCCACTGGTCCCACGGCTCCGGTGGACCTCCTGCGGAGCACCCCCCGCAGCATGCCGCCCCAAGCAAATGCTTGGCTTGTTGGGGCCTGGAGCCAGCCCTGGTACCATGTGTGTGGCTCCTTTCCTAGCATTCAGTTCAGAAAAAACTCTGACTGTGTAAGCTAGTTGACTGTGTGAAAATCACTTCTCTTCTTCATTTTTGCAGTTTCTCCATCCACTGCCTGAGTAATTAGTCTCCCTCATGATCAAAGTCCCAGCCTTCCAACTGGCACCTTATCTTCAAAATCATGGCATGAGCTAGTTTTCCTAACTGCCCTAGGTCTTTAGCCATGCTTTAAATTAAGAGCACCTGACAACTGCTCCAAACTGTCTGCTGCATTGGCCAAAATATTGACATCATTCCTCTTGGCAGATAGAGGATTAACCCTTGCTAGGACCACCGCTAGGGAGGAGTAAAATGAAAATGAACTCAGTTCTCAAATAGAATTTTGCTGGTGTCTCGATAACCATTACTTTTCACTGTCCCCTCTCTGCATTGCCATGCTCTGGATCGCAGTGAAAACAATGACATATGGTGACCGAGATTCTATTCGAGATACTTCAGGCCTTGCCAGAAGTGGGAAATACTATTAATAACATAAATTTCCTCACAGTGCTGCTTCCAGCCCATGTTTGCTGACTGGAGAGGATCAGCTAAGCAGCCTAACTTTTAGGATATGTCCATACAAACAACTAGACTGCAGCAAGCTGGTGTGTGAATGCACCCTGCACTAGCCTGCTATGCTCTAACTGTCCCTGTGGACCCAAGGCAGAGGGAGAGAATAGATTTTACAGGGGAGAGCGCTCCAGTGAAACATAACATATGTGACCATTTTTCACACACCAGGGTTAATCCTGCTCTCATTGGTTTCAACTGGAGCAGGGCTGAGCCTGTTTTTCTGCTTTAAACAAAGGGATGGGAACAGTTTCTTGGTCTTGGCCAATCCCGTGCTCACAGTTTTCATTGATTCAGGCTGTGCAGCAGTGCCCAGATTGGCTGCCGTGCTCTTTGATGTCTACTAGCCTCTGGCTACAAGTACATGGGCTGCCTTTGGCATTCAAGCTGCTGTGAAAGCATAGAGCGGTCTGGCCCTTAATCAACAGCCAAGGGGCCTTTCTCCTAGAGAGTTGGTCAGTAGGGGTCAGGGCCAAGACTACTCCAGAAATCGATCTCCTGAAGTCATGGTGTCTATTGCCATGGTGCCAACTCAGTTACCTCAGGAATCCATATCACTCTATTGTCAGACAAGTTCACAGGCTTCCCATTCATTCAAGGATCCAGTTCAAAATCATCCTCCTTGTCTTTGCTCTTCCTTTCTATGCTCCATGAACTAACCTAGAACTAGCTTCCTCTCTGTATATTCCTATGCAACTTTGTCATGGTTGGTTCAATCCCATGCAACTTTGTCACGGTGAGTGCAAGAGTCTTTTCTCCATCTGCTGCCATTTGGTAGCCTTCCTGTATCCCTCTGCCCCATGATGTATGAAAGCAAATGGAAGGATCAGCTAAAATCATCTCCCTTCACTTGACCGTGTAAGTTGTTGCTGCCTGTCTCCTAAAAGTTATTGTTTAGTTCTGCAAAACCTGTTGGGGTGATGTGAATGCAAAACACTCTGCCAAGTAAAGCTGCATTGTATATGGCATTTTCCTGGCTGAGCACACCCACTGTGACTACATGGGCAATTGAGAGTGCGACTCCAGGTTCTGCTGCCAGCTCCCAGGCACTGAGCTCCATGGGAGAGAAGAGACAGGGCATTGCAAGGCTGAATAACTTTTGGATTCTGATCCTAGGCAACAGGGCTGGGAAAGCCCCATGGAAACTTCACAGCCAAAACTGCGTAAATCATGCTTTGCTGTAGAGTGGGGCCCTAGATAATAAAAAGCTTTATTGGGAAATTTCCTCCATGCAGTTAAAGTATCAGGAGATTTTTTTGAATTCGCATCCTTGTCAGAATATCTTGTATCTGTTCGGTTCAAAGCAGGAGTTTGGTGGCTGCTGTGAGGTTGGATTTTGGGGGGCTCACAGTTGTCTCTGGTACAGTACTTTGCTGCTCATGCAGTTTAGGGGAGAGGGGGTAGCATGTGGCAGCTGCATTCCTGGAACCTGGGCTGGGTGTAAGGCGAGCATTTGGCTCTGCTCCATTGTGTTGTTTTCTCAATTACAGTGTAAGGAGTGGGCATTACCCCTGCTTCAGGTAGTTATAGAGGAGAGATGAATCCAAGCTGTGAAGTCCTGATCTTCCCTTACCCAAATTCGGGGGAGAAAGGGGGTGAATCCAGGGGTTTGGTTCAGACTCAGTTCTGTAATACAGCAAGGAAACTCCTCATTAACTAAAGGCTCCAGTTCTGCCTTCATTGCCTTGGCACCTGTCAGCCCTTTCGGTCTTAAATCTCAGTCTGTAGGCTTGGGTCTGGTTAATTCCTTCCTCACTGCAGTGAGAGCAGGGTCTGGGCATGTCCCTTCACGAAGAGAACAAAATATCTAATGTGTCTCCGAAAAGCAGTCACATGCACTGTGCATCAGCACTGCTGCACCATGGAGGATCTCGGAGTGGGAGTCGTTCCTCTCACTGAGCTACGGGTCCGCTCAAGTGCTGCTTAGGGACCGTGTGAGCTCCGGAACAGTGTTTGTCATGATGGTCTGAAGAAGAGAGGATTTCAAACTGTGACTGTTGTGGGGCTGGACAGAATGTGCTGGTGATTGATGTAGGGACTGGTGGGGATGGACGGGGGGGTGCTGTCTGTCTGCAGACACTGGTTAAGGAGAGATGGGAACTCCGTGGATCCCCAAGCCTCTCCAACCCCTTCCCCAACCAGCCTCAGGATTTGTCAGGGCAGCGTGGAGAGAGCCAACAGATGTGTCAGTTGAATTAATACCCCTCTTCTGTCATGGGTCTGCAGGCCAGGATTGGGTCCTGACGACACACAGCAGGTAGAGGAGAGTTAAGAGGCAGAGTGGCATGTTCCCATAGGTGCAGGGATACTTTCCAGAGGATGTGGGCTGGGGGAAGGTGGAGAGAGAGAGGTTGCGTGGTCTACATCAGTGAGTGGGAGAAGTAGAAAAGAACAGTAAGGAAGGAAGCTGTGAGGAGCGTAGGGATTGTGGGAAGTTGGAGCGAGAATATAGGATTTGCAGTAACATTATTTAGACCAAGGCAGAGATCATTAGTTAATAGAGGCCATATGCTTTGTGAAGCTTATCAGCAAAATAAGTGGGAATGTGAGGGGAGTTTTTGCTAATATGGCATAAGACATGAGAACAGCAATGAAATGCTTCTCTGCAGGGTACAATTACAGTACAGTCACACCAACCTAGTGCATACAGAGCCGTGTGTTTTTCTTCCTTCAGCCAGCCATTCATTTGTCCACCTACAGCACCCAGCACTAGGACTCAATAGCTCGGAAGCACTGGTTATATGATTGTACAGCAGGTGCCACTGAGGATTGCACCCCGCAGAAGCATTCAAACTTAGGGAGCCCACAGTATTTATCCAGTTTCAGAGTGTCACAGCTACAGCCTTACCTATTCCCAAGGGCACTAAATCAGCTATAGACATGTAGAGAGATCCTTGCCTTAGACGTAGGCAGAAGCATTAAAACGAGGAGGCAGGATTTGCTTGATGTCTCAGGGAGAGTTTGATTTCTAGGATCCAAGTAAAAGGAACCCTGAAACTCTGGGATTGCAGAATTGCCCCAGGTCCAATCGCTGCAGGATCCATTGGCTGAAATGCCAGTGAAGTTTGGGCAGGATGAAAGTAGCTCTCTGCCAAGCAGCTTGGTACACACACATTGATTTTTTTATGTTAACATTGTTTTTCAGAGGAGGTCGTCGCGGCCAATGAACCATTTGTAACTCCCAAACAGACACCAGGGTCCACGTAGTCCTTGTACCAAAATAAAAATACTTTGCATTTTCCCTGGCATCATTCATCCAAAGAGCTTGAAGCACTTTACCAACATAACTGTTGAAACTTCCCAGTGTCCTTGTGAGATAGGTATTACAGTACCCATGTTACTGATTGCCTCGCTGTGCCTCAGTTTTCCAGTGTGAACTGTCTGAGGTCTCACAGTGGCTCATTGGTACAGCCAGTATCAGAACGCAGGAGTTCTGATTCCTAGTCCTGTGATCTAACCATTAGACAACACTGCCTCAGTTGAGACAGGCTGCAGTTGCACTGGACTAGCCTGCTGCATGATTTGAGCATAGCTGCTGCTCACTTCTAGTCCTGTTTGCATTAGGCTCATTGACGAGCCAATTTAGGAGTGGCTGCTGGCTTGCCAAGGGAGGTGAATATAGGTCACTGTAGAAGGTCCCTGCTGCAGCGTGTAGCAACTGCCCAGTGCTGTCATTGAGTTTCCTCCCTGCTCGACAGTGGCTGCTCTATTCAGTCTGCAAACAACCTCCTTCCTTTCCAAGACAGCGCGTGGACACGGGGTAACAGCAGAGTCAGGGAGCAAGCTAGTGCTGGATGAAATCCAGCATTCCAGAAGATTGGAGTGGGGCACTCAGTTTGTGTTTGAGTGGCAGGGGCTGTGCGCTGGCATTCCTCAAACCCCGCAGACCTTTCCTGTGGGTTTTGGTGTGATTCTCTGCTGCGCATACAGTCCTGTTGCAAACCTCACTGACTTTTTATTGTATCACTCGTTTTCTTTTTGCAGCAACATGAATTGGAAAATGCTTGCAGGTCCTGGTCTGAACGTGCTTCACTCTCTGCCAGCTCCGCCTAGTGATGCTGCTTTAACTTAGTCCTAGGTGGGGAGGGAGGGGGGAGAAAAAGGTTACTGCTACTTTAAATATAATGCATTAAGAGAATGCTGGAAAGGGGCCTGCATGCTGTAATACTCAGCCATCTAGTTGGAAAAGCAGCCAGATGTAATACAAAAGAAGAAACACAGCCTCTTATGGATGCAGCACTAATTCATAAATCAGGTGAATCAGCTTAGGCAACTGCTGTGTTTTTATGCCTCTGCTGCATGGAGAACTGCATGTTGGATGCTTTTATTTGAAGTAATGGAGCCAGATAATCCCCTGGACCAAGACAACTCCAATGGTAAGGAGTAGAAAACATACAAAAGAAAAGGGAGGAAGAGTGTCTGAGATACAGATCCTACTTCAGGCAGAGGGTTAAGCATGTGTTTTTTACTATCGTCTGCATGGATCAGGTGGAGAGGATGGGGTAATGTGCTTCACTTTATCTTAGAAATCTCTGTTTATGGAGAGGAAATGTTGGAGATAAACATACAGTCTGCTAAGAAGTGCAGGGTACTGTAAGAAGCAATAGATCAAGCATAATCAGTACTTTTTCTTATCAGCCTGTCTCCTAGACACTTTGCATATAGAAGAGGAACTTACACACTACATTATGCAGTTTGGAGAATTTTTGCCAATAAGAAAAGAATGCAACTTTGTACCTTCTGTTCTGTCAAACGGAGCATTCACAAACTCTATCTGCAGGAAGCTTTGCGAGAGGTAGTGCAGTGGGTAATTTAGTTAGGAAGATAAATTTAGATGGAGACCAGAGGAATTTACCCTGGAATTAAAGTCTATGGTTAAAACTGCAACCGTTCCCTGAATTTATAGCATCCCATATGCTGCATGGTATTGTGACTGGTACCTTGGAAGGCAGATGATCTGCATAAAATTGGTGTGAAGTTGTTTGCCACTGCGAACCATTTTTCTCCTTTTAATAGAATGGATGTGTTGCTTTGAGCGCTACAGTTTGTTTGCCATTTTTTTAAAGTGTTTTTAAGATGGTGATTTTAGAATAAATTCATTTCTGGCTTTTTACTGTGCATTTGGTACCTTTCTGGATACACTTTGAACCCTTCACTCCCTGCTTTTTGCAAAACTATGATTCAAAGGCTAATTGCAGATTTTCCTTGATGTGCTCCCTGGGGAAAAATGAGTCCTCAGGTGAGACCCAGCTGCAGTATTAATACCACAGTGGGCCTACAATACTGTGGAAGGAATGTAGTTAAGGGAATGAGGTAATATTTAAACTATGTAAGCAGTCGGCTGGCCAGATTTGGGTGGGCAATGGTGCTTTATTTGGGGCTCTGTGCCACACTGAAGTTGGCTGGTCTAAAATAGTCAGGAACCGACAACAGGGATGTTTCAAGTAGGGTGACCAGATATCCCAATTTTATAGGGACAGTCCTGATTTTTCTTATATAGGCACCTATTACCCCCCACCCCCAGTACCAATTTTTCACGTTTGCTGTCTGGTCACCCTAGTTTGAAGTGATGATAATTGCACTTAAAGATTAAAAGAGAGAATCATGCTTTTTCCTTTTAATATTTTAGACTCCTTCTTTTCACCTGACTGAGACTCCGTGGTTGCAGAGGTACAACACCTTATTAAACTTTACTTTCTCCCTTTGGGACATAGGACTGAATTCATGTTTCCTTCCTTACAGTGGGGATTTTGAAGATGATAGAAGTAATACTGCATATTTTGGTCTGTTACTGAAAGTACCACAAGTCTTGCCTTTCCCAACGTTGGAATCTGGGCTTCAAAAACCACAAAGAGAATGCCCCTAATTCTACAGGAAATATGACTTCAGCTCTGTTTTTTCAGATAATGTTAAATATGAATTTCTTACATAATAGCTCCCTAAATATAGAATGAATATATTAAGATGAACAATATTCTCATTTTTCTCTCCGGAGACGTGTGAAGTGTTTTTGTCAAGTTTTGAAGAAAATTGTTTTGCTACAGAATATTTGAACAAGGAAGCAGACACAGGGAAGTGTTCACAAATTGACGAATTAGGGACTGTTAAGCATTCATAGCACCATACAAGAATGCCTCCAGAGAGAATCCTAGACTGCCAAAAAAAAAATTACCCACTTCTTTTGCTTAAATTATTTCCAGTTACTGTGACTTAAACTGTCCTGGCTGTAGGGTAAAGCCAATGGGGTAAGCCATGGTCTCGGTTATGAGGTCAGGGATAGGAGATCTTGCATTGCTGGTTTCCCCAGCTGTGGGAGTGACACACAAACTACTTACCAGGACTTATGGGGTAGTTAGTTACTGTGACATACCAGGCATTACTCTGCACGAACTCCATCAATAGCGACTCCTCAAAGTGCTGCCAGCAGAGTGCTTGGGAAGAAAGATTTCTCTCCTTTGAGAATTTTTTCTTGTAGCAATAACTCTTGGAAAGGCTCCTTTGTCCTTTTCATTCTCCAAAACCAACTGAGCTGCTATAAATTTACTCAGACTCTGAAAACGAATGTTTTCCCCTTGTCATGTGACACTTAATACCTCAGGAAGCACTCATAACTTAGACCCATCTCTGCCTCTCTCCAGTAAAGACGTCTCTTTTGTCACCAAGAATGTTAATGGAAAGGCTTTTCATCCCTGGAAGAAGAGAAGCTGTTTTACTATTTTTGAACCACCTGGTGGTCTTTATCAGACAAGTGTTAACCGTCTAGAGCACTTTAGAATTCCAGGTGAAGTCAAAATCACTTCATGATTTAGTCATTTGTTTCCTGCCCAATAAATGGATCATTAATGGTGGGAAAAGTCGATTTGAAGAATACATAGGCAAAATATCTTCTTGAATTGATCTTTCTTTCCTGCAGCCTTGTCATTCCCTGGCAGTGCCAGGGTGAGTTAATTTAGTTAAGCTGCCTGGATGGGATTGTTCAGCATTGAGGAGTCTGTTCTCTCCTTCCTGTCCCACAAATCAGAGCTGCTTTGGAACAAATTAGGCTACTGGCTTCTCAATGAAGAGTCATTACAGGTGTGTCGTTCCTTGTAATTGAAACTCCTGAGAAGGGATGGTCCATTGTGATAATGCTGTCAGAAAGGAGCATGTCAAGCTGCCGCAGCATAAGAAACTGAGTGGAATAAAACAGAAACTAGTGAGTGACCCAATTCCTTCTGAATTTCCTCTACTGTTCTCCATTCAGCTGTAGGAGTTGCTGTACTTTGAACATATGGTTGATACCATCCCTGTGGTTTGTGTAGAGGGTCACAGAGTGCTGTAACATGTTTCTTACGCTAGCGTCCGAAGTCCTAGCCGTGAGGCTAGGTGATCTGAAAGTGCAGGTTTCTGAAAAACACTCTCACGCCACACACACATGCCTTTTCTCTCTGGAACTTGGGAACCTCAAGGAGGATTTTGTTGTTGCCATTTGATGTTGGTTGCTAATTCTAGCTTTTAAACATACTGAAATGGTTTTGTGCTTCTAGTGCAAAGAACTCTGCTTGGAACACATGTTGCCCTAGGAATGTGCTGATTCTGAAACCATAACCCTAAATTGTCTGTTTGCCAGAGATGGCAGGTCAGTGTTGCAGCTCCCTCTCTCGGGCTGCAGTCATTTGCAGCTACAGAAGAGATTGGCTGCCTGCAGCTACACTCATGAGTTGCTGAAGATTTCTGTATGTTATAGCTATGCCATTGTTTGCAAAGTATCTGAACCTTGTACATTCATTGCAGCTTCTGATTCTGTGGGTAACAGTTTATGAGGCTACACTGGTCTCATCTCTCTGAATTTGGTGTCTTGTGTTGTCTGGATGTTCTAGTTGTGCCATTTCTTGTAGGGGCTGCCAGCCTGGGATGTTGCATAGGGAAGCAACATTATTTTTATTATTGTTATAGAACATTTGTTTATAGCACCCTGAATGTGGATGATGGTTTTCAGAGAGAACGAAGAAACGGCTCCTGCTCTGAGGAGTAGGTAAGTTAGGTTAGATTTAGATACGACACAGCGAGAAAAGCCATTAGATGGAGGGGAGGGAAAGACTACACAGAATAAGGTTGTGAGTTAGTTTTTATACAGAGCACCTTCATGTTTGGTCCTTTGTTGTTTCTTTCTTTCTTTCTAAATAATGAGTTAGGAGCCTGGCATTGTCAGAGAATGTGGGAGAAAAGTTGGAGTTAGAAATTGGATTTGAGGGAGGTTGCACAGTCCATGGGATCTATTAACAACTGTGCTGTAATTCTCTACAGGTGGCACAGTATTCAACTTTGTTCTGCATGAAAGTTGGTTTGTTGTTATAGGGTTGCTTATGGGCACTGGACTGTGCATGCTGGTTTGTTATGGAGGCTTGTTCACAAATGCAAGGCTGCTGGCTAAGATTTTTTAAAAGGGGATAAAAGCACTGAAATATTGTTCATGGGCAAAACCCCATGCCCAGGACCGTATGCTCTTTTCAAAATGCTATAAGAAAACATAGTTATGTAAAATTTAGGGCTTCTAATCTTTGACAGTGTCCTTTGAACATGACCTATATAATGAAAGCTTAGGGCTCAGCTTTTGTGTAGAATGGACATTGGAAAGAAAGATTCTTAGGAGCTAAATCCCTTTCTTTGATATTTTTAGAAGTTCAGTTCTCAGTATTAACTACAGGGCTGAGAGAAAAATGGGTAAAAGAAATGAGGGATGGCAGCTGAAAGAATAAGCATGTTACACTAATATTGAGTGATTAAATAGTGCTGTATGTGTCACTCGACACAGATCATTAACAATTGATCCCCCTCTTCCATTTATAATCTTTGCTTCTGTTTGTTTGCAATGGACTCTTTTTCGCATAAAACATTAAATACTGCAGGAGAGATTTACTGAAGGTATTTCTGGGAAAATTTGTTATCGAAGTGCATGGTTTGCTGATGTTCCATTATCAAAAGCAGTACAAGATTTAGCTGTATTTTTCTTTAAACTATTCAAACATTATAACATCTACGGGTTCATACTTTCAAGGCCGAGGCAAGCTGAGAACAATGAAGAGTTGAGACAGTTATGCACGGTTTCCTTCTGTTCAGGTTCTAATACCATGTACATCATCTGTTGCCTCTGAGTACTGGAAGAGGTAAAGAATCATATGCATGAGGGTAGGAGAACTGAAGCAGAGGAATTGAAGACACAGTTTAATACTCAGAAGACAAATGAGCAGAGATGCCTGGATGGAGGTAGATTAGTGTTATGTGCACAAGCGGAACTGTTATATTTTGGGAAGCATGTTTTTTGTGATACAACCATCATTTAGAGAGAGAGAGAGAGCTATAACCATATTACTTCACCTGGCCACAGCCCCAAATAGGACCATCTGTAGTGTCCCAGTGTATTGGTTCCTTCTTAATTTAAGGCCCAATCCTACAAAAAGTCTCAGTGACCCTAACTTCCCTCCAAGAGAATGGGAGACAAAGGTCCTCAGTGCCCACAGGATCAGGCTCCTCCAGGCACTAAAACACAGCAGTAAGCAAGGTAACTGTTCTACCAAGCAACTCTGCATGGCTGTGAGATCTTTGGATGAAAGCAATATCAATAGATTATCATCATCAACTTGACATGTCTGGAGAGGAAATACATGTGAAAAAAGCCTGGCTTATGGCAGGCTGCACTCGGGCAAGATTGAAAGGGTTAAAAAAAATTCCCATGGAAAAGGATTCTAAATCCTGAAGAGGCCAGTCCAAGAGAGATGCTGGGTTTTTGCTCACAGAAAAGTTTGGTGACAAATTTAAATGCCATCACCATGTCCTGGCTGGGGGAATGTTTGTGATTGTCTGAAATAGCTGCAGCCTAGCCACTACGGGTGTGTGTTTCTGGACTAATACTAGCCCGCTGTCCTACACTGCTTGCTGAGCAGCCAACAAGTTAACAGGTCAGTTTGGACTTACTCCAAAGAAAAGAACCAGGTATGTGGCAAATAATAGAGGCTAGTCAACGTTTTGGGAGAGCAATTGTAAGTAATTGGTCTGAAAAGTCTGTGAGTGTATGAAAAGTAGAACAAAATACAAGGCATTTCAGAAAGACAGGAGGATGTAATTGGAATCCTTTATTGTCCCCAAACTCCAGTTGGCAACAAAGAGAGGGATTTAAAAATAGATATGAGCAATACCTGCTAATTACAGTATAATTTACAGTATGTGGTGAAACTGAAGGATCCATAGTAGTTTTATTAAAGAAGCAGAGAACTCCTGGGAAGTGTAAGAGACCAGGAGTTAGGGAGATTACATAGTATATGTGTGTGTGTATGTATATCTATATAGAGATAGATAGATCTATATATCTCTATCTAGCTAATCTATATCTATATAATGCCTCCAGCGCCTTCACAGAATTACAAACAGCAATTAAACAGAGGGATTAGTTCCCATCTCGCACCACTGAAATGTAGCTACCTAGGAGCAGGAAGCAGTAACCATTATAACAGCACCCTTGGCAGATTGTGGACAAGAAACAAAGGAACACTATATATGTTAAAGCAATGAGGGACAATAGGTGGATGGAATATAATCACCCATACTGGGATTTCGCCAGACTACCAAGGCAAACAGCCTCACTCTTCTTGGAAAGACACAAATGGATCTTTAGTAACTAGAACTGGTCCAGGCCTCAGTTTTATATGGCATCCAAAAGACAGCCACTCCAGCAGCCTGGGCATTGCTTCAGTTCTGACGGAGAGGGAGGAGCACCACTACTGAGGCCCCCACAACAGTTGCTACAGCACATGTTACCTGCCCCCATAGCAGGTGGTGGCCCTGGATTCAAAATCCCAGCATGGAAGGGAAGAGCACCCCCTACCGGCTGTTATGTGGGTTATCGATTACTAGACCCACACTTAAGTGAACAAAACCAACAAAATAAATTCCAGTAATCAAAAGGAAAAACAAATCAGTTGGTCTCCACCATTCAAAACAGCTACTAATGTTAGCTAAGAGTGTATGTTGTAGGTGGACACTGAATGGAAAGGCTCCTCCAGAACAATGGTGCAGAGAGAGTGAGCGAGTGAAAGCCTGAGATGTCAAATGTTCTTGTTCATGTGTGTCTGCTAAATGAGAGAGGATGGGGATATTCTGGGAACCAAAAATGCCGAGGAATTAAAAAGCCCATAGCTGACACACCAAGGTCTTATTTATAGATCAGAAGCTTTTCAACTGATAAGGCACCAGGCACAGACAACACAGACAGAAACCGGAGAAGCTACAGTAGAAATTTTTACGAGTCCTCGTTCAGGAGAGAGCCCTGAAGCCTGGCAAAAGGCCAGACAAGTGTTATTTTTAAGGAAGGGCATGGATATATGAGATGATTAAAGACCTTTAGACCTTTAATTGAGGGTTATCATCATGTACTGCACATAGCGAAGATATTGGACAACAGCCCCCTTCTCCACAGATGGCCTGAACAGCTGAATGTGGCTGATGGTTTTACTTCCATCTCTGGCAAATGTGCTGTACACTGGGGATATCAAGCAAACAAATACGGCTTAGCTCCAGACAGTGCACCATGAGATTCTTTATCGTGTTTGATTAGGGTGTTTGCCAAGGAGGTGTCTGAGCACAGAAGCTGGGTTATCATGTGGGTCGGAATGTTACAGTAACAATATTTTCCGCTTAGCCGTGCTCCCATCCAGGCATCGGCAAGGGCCTTAATGGCTTTAGCTGCAAAACACCCTTAGTGAGGAGGAGATTAACAATATCAGCTTCATGTTACAGATGGGAAATCTGAGGCTCCTCAAGGGCCTTGCTGAAGGCTGCTCAATGAGTCAGTGACAGAAGCAGCACTAGGACTCCTGTTCTCCTGACTCCCTGTCTTGTGTCCTCTCCATGCACCATGCTACATCTGTATCTAGGCAGATTTGCAGATAAGGAATCAGACACAGCAGGTTTTTGCTGGAGCTCCACACAGGATTAAGGGGCAGGAGGGTGAAATCACAAAGGGTCTTGTTGGAAAATGCGACTAATGGGCAATGAAGACTGACAGGAATCAGGTAGGATTTGAGGCGCAAGTCAACAGCTCTGCATCATACAAGAGATAATAGGTAAGTCAGGAGTAAGCCATGAAGGGCCAAGACAAGTAGCTTGTTGGGGGCGGTGGGGAGAGACAAAGTGGGAGTGACATGGAGCAACTAGCCAGGAAGGTGTTTGCAACAGTGTTTTGAATGGATTTAAGTGGGAGAAGGTTTGCTTTTGTTGTGGCTGTGAAATAAGAGATTGCACTTGTTGACACATCAGAGGGCATGGATGAGTAGTTGCTGTCAATTGGCTAGAGAAGGGAAGGAAAGTAGACATGAATGAATATGGAGCATAGGGGAACTCTCGCAGCAAGCAGGGGTCCAAATGGTAGAGCACCAGCCATGAAAAGTGAAAAGTTACTGACCAAGGTCTCCAAGGCCCTCTTGCAGTGAATAATTGTACTGCCCAGTAATGTGTGATGACTTATAGAGCAGCTGTGTCCCCAAAGACTCTGCAGAGTTACATCATCCATAAGAGTAGATACATGGAGATGAGGTTCAATGAGTTTTCAGTTTCATTTGAAATCAGATGGAGAGTTGATGAGGTCGAGAGATACAAGAAAACTGTTCAGGTGGCAGGGCTAATCAGTGGGAAGCTCTCCCCCCAGCAGTGGGAAGACTGGAGGGGACAGAGCTGAGGGTTATGCTAGACAAGTGGAGGAGATGGGGTGAGGGTGGGAGTGGAAGGAGAGCATGAGGTGTTCTGGGAGGCAGACGAGAGGCAAGCTCAAAAAACAGACATGGTAGGAGGGGCAGGGGTATTTTTTAGCAAAAATTTTTAAGGTTTTTGCCCCCCAAAATAAAAAAAACGACATTTTTGGTGGAAAACTTCAGTGTTTGGGTTTTATATTGCCAAAATCAAAGATTTCTGCAGGAAGCAGAAGCTCCCCATGAAGAATTGCATCTTGTCAAAACGCAAAACATCTTAGATGGGAAATTTTTGACAAGACTTATGAAAGATAACATTTTCCAACTGGGTCTTGGAAGGAATGGGGAGCCCGCAAGAGGTGCCCAAGGATGGAAGATCAGGTGGTTTCTCCTCAAGCAGTGTGTGAAGCGGGGTGTCATCATCCTGGAGTTGGGACACTTCATTCATATCACCCAGTTGGCCATCATTGCATAATGTGATCAAGTGTCTCCCTTTGAGTCAATGGCCGAGCATGCAGTCAAACCCAAGCCTTGACCTAGGAAAGTGCCCTGCCTGGCTGTTACTTACATCATGGTAACTAATGCCTTGTTCTCAAATGTACAAATGATGCTAGAACAGTGATACTCAGACCTCAGTGGGTCAGGAGCCAAATTAGCGATCAACATTACCCAAAAGTGCCACAATAGTGTGAATTCATTGTTTCATTGACTATAGTACTATAGATTCATATTTAAACAGTATGACGGGGAAATATTCAGTTACATATATTCTCATAGCCAAAACGACTGACGAAGTATTATTATTTTATTTTATTGACCAATTGTAGTTGATAACATAGTAGAAGCATCCTGATTGGTTAACAACTTGGATTGCTTGATAATTAAATCACACAATGTTTTAATATCATGCGCTGCAAAGAGCCACAGGAGACAAATTATAGAGCCACTTGCAGCTCAAGAGCCTCAGTCTGAGTATCACTGTGCTAGAACATTAAATAATGAGGAGCAGTGCAGTCAAAGATTAATTTAAATCCTTTAAGTACCTGGGCTAATAGTACCTGGGCCTCAGGTGTGTAGCGGGGATGCATTCTCCTCACAGCCCTTTTCTCCTGAGCTATCAACTGGATATTAGGACTTGCCACTCCACATGTTGGAATCAGGGTTGGTCAAGAAATGCTTACCAACCAAAACTACACTTGTGGAGAAGTTAGAGAATTTCAGCCCCACCCTCCTGGGTCTCTGACATGTCATCCACAAATGGAGTTGAACACCTCATTGCAGAAGACCAGGGTCCAGAACCTTAGAGCTGGGTCACCAGAACCCCTGAGGTCAAATACCATGGAGAGTGTTGATGAGTTCATCCAAATCCTAGGCATAAAGTGGAAAAGACTTTGTGCAAAATGTCACAGGCTCGCAGAGATCTAGCCTTCCTTTAATAGCTCAGTATATTCAACAGTGGCATGGATGAGGTGAGGAGAGGGAAGGGGGAGACAAAATCACCCCAGCATACCGTGCTCTCATGCTTTCCATTGAAGCGTGAAAGGGTGCACACCCTGATCCTACCTGATGTACCTGTGGGGCTGCCCCAGAGATTTGTGGATTTGCAGAATTGAGCCAGATCTCGCTACACTATCGATTATGGTCACTCTGGCTGGTGGAATGGCCCTCGGCGGACTATGTGCATTTGGTGTTAATAGATGGCAGATGTAGTATACTGTAGATAAATGGAGGGTGAGCGCCTCGGAGCAAAAGAGGAGAGACTGCTGAAGGGAGAGGGACCATGCTAACGATTCTGCCAGGAAAGGAGACTGGGTGCTTGTGGTTTTATATGATGCAGCCAGGAAGCAGCTGACAAGTGGAGAGTCAGGATGTTAAGCTGAATTAATCATGACCTATATTATAGGGCTGTATGGGGTGCCCAGGGAGGGGTAGTACCTCTGATGGGGGGACTTGTCATACCCCTTCGGGGGTGGTCCATCCACTTTGGTCCCCACCTGTCGCTCAGCTCTCACTTGTGGCTCCAAGTAGCTGCAGCATGCACAGTGGCCACACCCTGGGCAATGGCTTCGACAGGCCGGCTAAATCATGTGAGGGTAACGGATGGGACTCAAATCCTCAATGAATTAGGGATATGCCTACCCTGCATGCAACGTCAGCTCCAGCAGACTGGGTGAAAGAGATCACTAAGATCCAACGGCGAAGAAGGCGGTTCTGCAATGCTTTGTGGACAGTGAAGGGCTTGACGAGGCACGAAAGACGTCAAGGCCATCCACTGCAACCAAAGAAGTTACGAGTCATGACAATTTTTCGTACCATTGGTGTCTGGCTTCTGAGGTCGAGAGAGTGGGATTGCTCCCATGCAACGGCTCTACCACTTAAAAAGCTTTCACTTACAGGTCCTGTGCAAATCATCAAACATCATCATCATACCACCCAAGTCCTGCGGCGATGGGGGAGGGGCAAAGCGACAGGTGGAGGTTACCACTGGGAGTCATAGTCCCAATCCTGCATGCAGGCGGCCTGTGGATAGGTGGTCGTCCAGCTCTGTACCTGGGGCAGCATCCTAGGTGTCTGAGCAGCCCTCTTCAGGACAGTACTGCTCACCCTAGTAAGGGAGGGGCCTAGAAAAGGTGGCCTAAAAATTGCATGCCCTACAACAACTGGCCAGCAAGCTGCAGCTGTCAGTTTAACCCAACCTGCAGCTGAAACCAAAAGAAAAATTTGAGGAAACTTATCATTGGTGTACGGAATGTTCGTACCCTCATGGATCGAGAAGCTGTTGCAAGACCTGAGAGAAGGACAGCTTTCATTGCTCGAGAACTAGCCCGCTACAACTTCGATATAGCGGCATTAAGTGAAACAAGATTGCCTGGGGAAGGTTCCTTGAGCGAACCAGGATGTGGTTACACCTTCTTCTGGAAGGGTAAGACTGAGACAGAGGACAGAATACATGGAGTTGGTCTGGCAATAAAAACCTCATTGATGCATCAACTCCCAGACCTTCCAGTGGGTATCAGTGAAAGATTGCTGAAACTACGCTTCCCACTAAATGCCAAACGTCATGCCACCATCATCAGTGCATATGCACCCACTCTAACATGCTTTGACAACTCAAAGGAACAATACTATGAAGATCTCGACAGACTGATCAAGGCCACACCTGTAACAGACAAACTACTCCTACTTGGAGATTTCAATGTCCGAGTCGGGGCTGACAGCGAGAACTGGAAAGGAGTAACCGGGCCACATGGTGTAGGCAAAATTAACAGCAATGGACTACTTCTTTTGAGCCTTTGTTCTGAAAATGACCTGACCATTACCAACACTTTGTTCCAACAAGCAGACAAATAAAAAACGACGTGGATGCACCCTAGGTCCAAACAGTGGCATCTACTAGATTATGCCATTGTCAGAAGGTGAGACATCGGAGACGTAATGATCACCAGAGTAATGCGAGGTGCAGAGTGCTGGACAGATCACAGATTAATCAGGATGTCTCTTCAACTTCACATTGCTCCCTCTCGGCACAAATGTCCTAAGCATGTGCGACCTGCTTTCAGCATAGCCAAACTGAAGGATGCTCAGTGTTTCAACAATTTCCAGAGGAGTCTTGATGACAAACTGACATCCCACGGACAACTGATCGGTACTGTAACCGAAAAGTGGGACCAGTTCAAGCAGATAGTGACTGACACAGCAATAACATCTCTTGGACCAAAGAAAAGAACACATCAGGATTGGTTTGATGAGAACCAAGAAGAAATATGCTCAGCACTGGAAGTAAAGAGAAAAGCCTTTATCGAATGGCAGAATGACCCCTCCTCAGTCTCTAAATGGGACCATTTCAGAGCAAAACACAGCAAGACCTCCGTCAGATACAAGACAACTGGTGGGAGAGCAAAGCCAAAGAAATTGAGCACTATGCTGAGACCCACAACTCAAAGATGTTCTTTAGTGCTATTCAGACTGTCTATGGACCTTCTAAACCAAGGACCACCCCACTGCTCTCATCAGACAACACAACGCTGATTAAAGATAAAGACGGCATCAACGAAAGATGGCGAGAACACTTTGCAACCTTCTCAATAGACCATCAACTGTGAATAATAATGTCTTCAATGAAATTCCACAACAACCTGCTCTGACAGGTCTTGACTTTCTGCCCACTATAGATGAGATTAAGAAAGCTGTTAGCCAGATGAGTTCAGGAAAAGCTCCTGGAAAAGATGGGATACCAGCAGAGAGATACAAAGCAGCAGGTCCAGCAGCATTAGCAGCGTTCCATAGCGTGATCATCAGCACCTGGGAGGATGAAAACGTACCCCAGGACCTCCGTGACGCTACTGTTGTCTCTCTTTTCAAGAACAAAGGCTGCAAAGCAGAATGTGGAAACTATAGAGGCATATCCCTCCTCTCCGTTGGTGGGAAGATCATCGCCTGCATCATCTTGAACACCTAATAGCCAGTATTTCTGAGGCAAATCTACCTGAAAGTCAATGTGGTTTCCGACCTGGCCGAAGCACAGTCGACATGGTGTTTGCTGTCAGACAAATACAAGAGAAGTGCATTGAACAGAATATGCATCTGTATGCTGTCTTCATAGATCTGACAAAGGCGTTTGATACCGTCAGCAGGGAAGCCCTTTGGACCATTCTAACACGACTTGGCTGCCTAAGAAAATTTGTTCAGATTATACACCTTTTTCATGACAGCATGACAGGCGAAGTATTGTCTGATGGAGCCACATCAGCCCCCTTCAACATCACCAATGGCGTGAAACAAGGATGTGTTCTCGCACTTGTCCTATTTAACCTGTTCTTTGCATTCGTCCTTAACCATGCAATGAAAGATCTGGACCGAGGTATATATTGAAATACCGGCACGATGGTTCACTTTTTGACCTCTGTCGCCTGAATGCAAAGACTAAGACAGTGCAGAAACTCCTTCTCGAGGCACTCTTTGCCGACAACTGTGCCCTCATGGCTCACACTGAAAATGATCTTCAGCACATTGTCAACACATTTGCTGAGGCCTTGCAACTCTTCAGACTAACTGTCAGCCTCGGAAAGACAGAAGTTCTTCATCAGCCTGCACCTGGATCAAATGCTTTTGTCCCGAGTATCTCCATTGACGGCACTCATTTTAAAGTAGTGGAGAACTTTAAATACCTGGGTAGTGTCATATCCAGTGATGGATCACTGGATAATGAGATTAACGCACGAATATCCAAAGCAAGCCAGGCACTTGGCTGTCTGCATGTCAAAGTTTTAAACCACCACAACATCCGGATGTCAACAAAACTGCTTGTGTACAGAGCTGTTGTTCTCTCATCTCTTTTGTATGGGTGCGGAACATGGACACTATATAGGTGTCACATCAAGCAGCTTGAAGCATTCCACATGCGCTGCCTCCGCAACATCATGAAGATCTGCTGGCAAGACAAAGTGCCCAATCTCGAGGTCCTCAAGAGAGCCCAGATGACAAGCATTGAAATGATTATCATGAAGTCACAGCTACGTTGGACTGGTCATGTCAGCCACATGGATGCCAACAGAATCCCCCGCCTGCTTCTGTATGGTGAGCTCTCCCAGGGCATCCGGCATATAGGTCGTCCACGGAAACGTTACAAGGACAACATCAAAGCCAATCTGCAGTACAGCAGTATCAAACCAAGGGACCTTGAGGACACCGCCAGCGACAGAACACAGTGTCGTGCAACAGTTAGAAATACCTGAATCGCCTTTGAGGAAGACCGCTGCCGACGTTTACAAGAGGCACGTGAACGACGTCACAGAGCATCAGCAGCACACAATCCACTGACCGCGAACTTCCCATGCACCATCTGCAGCAAAATGTGCACCTCTAGAATTGGCTTGTACTGTCATCAGAGGGCACACAATGAGACCAGTAATAGATGATCTGCACAGATTTGTCATCATTGGATCGATGGACTACCAAGAAGATGATATAAAACAAAAGATTTTGTTGCAAGGCACTGGCTGTTCCTAACCTGGAGTTCTAAATGCTGCAATCCTTACTCAGGCAAATGTACCCTGAATTGATCATGTTTGCTAGCTGATATAACTCAAATGATGAAAGATGGATGGAGAGATCTTTGCTAGACAGCATAAAATCTGCAAAGGGCAAATTCCCAAAGATGTGACCCTTGCAATGCAGTTCTTTTCTAAACACCTGCTCAGTGAGCCAGGGAATGAATTTCAGGTGACTGTCATTAATAACAGAGACCTTTTTGTCTGGGACGGACGCTGTTGGGGCAGATTTTCAGTGGATCTGCAGAACTGCCCTTGTAAAAATTCCCCATCGGATTCAATCGTTAGAATTACTTGTCAGCTCCTAATGCCCGTGAGACTCCTCATTGAAGTCAGTGGTGAAAGTCAGATTTAATAGGCCACAGACAGACCTGGCATCAGCAAGTTAATCTCCCATGGAAGTCTCTCGTCCAAGTTCAGTGGGGAATTGAATCAAACAATGGTATTAGTCACACTCCAAGTAGCCATGGTATGCAGCTTAATGACAACTGCAATGGCCTATCTGGCTACTTCTATCAATGACATACGGGGTGTATATACTTTGAAGGAAGTGCAGGAGAAAGGGCAACAGAGAGTTGAAAGGGATCAGAATCTGAATCCCTACATCAAATTAACTCCTTTGCATCAGGAAGGCATTTCTCTGGAGCCCACAAACCTACCCTGTCCCAGACCCAGAGTGTGGAACATTAAAATGTTTTTAAGCTAATTTTTGTTACCAGCACATTGTTAACTGCACCTGAAAACTCTGTTGCTGCAGGCCTTATGCAGAAGCACATTACACAGCTGAATGGATGTTGCTAAATGTGTACAGAATAAAAGGTCTTGTGTTTTTATAGATGAAACAGTCTACAACCATGCTAAGTGATTTGTTTGAATTGGTAGCAAAGGGAGTGTGTGTGCTCAGTTAAATCAGGTGGCAGTATTTGGAGCTTTTTCTTGCTAACTCTTAGGCTAGGTCTACACTGGGGGAGGGGGGTTGACCTAAGATATGCAACTTCAGCTACGCCAATAACGTAGCTGAAGTCAGCATATCTTAGGTGGATTTACCTGCCTGTGAGGATGGCGGCGAGTCGACCGCTGCTGCTCCCCCATCGACTCTGCTTCTGCCTCTTGCCATGGTGGAGTTCTGGAGTCGACGGCCAAGCGAATGGGGATTGATTTTATTGCATCTATACTAGACGTTCCCTTAGTGTCCATTTTTAATCCTTAACCTTTCACATTAAATCACAATTGAAACATTCTTGATCTAGCTCTGAGATGCTTATGACTATGCCAGAGCCATTCGTGAGACACAGTGGTCTTGGTGTTAAACTCAGAAAACCAAGATCTGGTCACTCAATAACAGACCTAAAAGTGGCAATTCTTCAACCAAAAAACTTCAAAAACAGGCCCCAACATGAAACTGCAGAACTGGAATTAATTTGCAAACTGGACACCATCAGATTAGAAATAAAGACTGGAAGTGGTAGGGGCATTACAAAACCTAAACCTATTTTCCCCAATACTAATTTCCTCCTACTGTTACTCACACCTTCTTGTCAACTGTCTGAAATGGACCACTCTCATTACCAGTTCAAAAGTTATCTTTCCTCCCTTAGTATCCTGCTGTTAAGTGAATTGTCTTGTTAGACTGACCTCACACTTGGTAAGGCAACTCCCATCCTTTCATGTATTTATGCCTGCTCCTGTGTTTTCCACTTCATGCATCTGATGAAGTGGGTTCTATCCCACAAAAGCTTATGCCCAAATAAATTTGTTAGTCTCTAAGTTGCCACAAGGACTCCTCGTTGTTTTTAAGATGATCCAGTCATTCAAAAATGAAAGATTGGGTGTGGTTTGAGGGTGGAGAATGGAAGTGGTTGGTTTGGGGCATTGGGAATAGAAAGCAAGGTCTTTCACCTTGTGAAATCCAGCCCAGACCAGCAGTGATTATTATTTGTCATATTTTTGACTGTGTGAAATGAGGTGGTAGGTTGGTCCAATTCTCATTGGCCAGGTATCCACAGCACTAGGAATCCCCACAAAAGACATCTCTCTAGCTAGAATCAACAGGGACTCAAGCACTTGATGGATGGCCTTCAATATTGTAATGCTTTTTTCACTGGCAGTGAGGTCACTGAGTCATTGTTGATGTACATAGGTGAGATGGTGCATTTAGGATGCTAGCATGGAGGCAATCTGTGCTGTACCTGTTTGGTGGACTTCAGACATGCTGGCTGCAAATCCAGGCCCTTTTGCCTGCACTAAATTGACTTTAAAAATATGTAACAATGTAAAGTAGACCCAGAAAGTGGTCAGCATCCTCCTGCTTTGCTGTGTCAGACAGACTTTACCAGCCATATCTCAAAACCCTTCACCGAGTTAAAATACAAATAACAACAGAGGGAGTGAGAGATGCTGAAGATGTTTTCAGCTGAGATTTGCCATGGGAGATGTTTTCAGCTGAGATTTGCAAACTGCTGTGGAGTCAGTGAGATGCAGGGTGGCAGGGCCCCTGTTCTAGATGTTACAGAGGAGGTGGCTCTTACACCACTAGTATGGAAACTGCGTGAAGAGCCTGGGGCAGGAGAGGGGGAGGAGTGAAGGGAGCCAATGTCTGTGAGGTTGCAAATCCTTGGAGGGGTTTTCAAAACAAGGACAACAGTTCTTCTCTGTGTCAGCCTACTGTTTTCTCCATTAATAGAGGACACACTCAGCTTGGATTGTTGGGCCAATGCATCATAGCCATCAGTGAGATGAGTTTGCATTTCCTCCAAGTCAGATATCAAGTTGCAATTTTTCTCCTCTTCTAAATTGTGCAGAATTTTACCTTAACAGGCAGTACAAGTCCTGGCCACAGAATGTGTCCATCAAGTATTCCCTGCTCAACAGAAACCAGCTGAGCTCTCTGGATGTAATGTGGGAGGACACAAATGACAGTAATCATCCTTAGTGCCTTGATTAGTTTACAGCTTCTGCCTGTGGGGTGCACATGTGCCTTTTGTCTGTGGTACTCTCCAGGCAGAGCAGAGGATGCTGCCTTGGGGGCAGTGGTGGTAGCTTTCAGCAGCAGGCATGTTCCCTGCAGTCTTTATCGGAGCAGGTCAGATAACTGAAAAATTTATATTCTGGTTCAGCAAAAATTGTTTTTGAAATCTTTACTCTTAAAGATGCAACCTACCAATACATGGTGGGACAGGAGTATCAAAACTGGTCTGTTCTTCTTCGAATGCAGATCCCACGTGGTTTAAATCCTTGGCCCTGAGGCATGCCCCAGAGCTGAGGGGAGGAAAGGGATAGGGTAGAACCACGGTCCCTAACCAAAATTGTAACTCTAAACTGTGCAGAACTAAGAACTGAAACCTAAACTAAACCTAATGAACAAGCTAAGGGAAGCACTTGCTGTTCCAATGACCATCACTGGTGGTAAGAAGGAACTGAAGCGGGGTCGGGTCGGCAGAATCTTATATTGATCACCATAAAGGTGCCACTCCAGGGGGCTCCCCAGCTGACCCGACGGATGCTGGTAAGGGAAAACTTTCCGACAATCATGCACGCAGCACGCGCACGCCTGATTGGAACAGACGTGAACAACATGTCTCAAAGAACAACAGTTACGAGAAGGTGAGTAACCATTTTTTTGGGGGTCTGACCACGTTAGTCAGCTGCCCTAGAATGCCACTACTTGCATTCTTCCTCCTAAGCATCCACTGTGCCTCCATGGCTTTTCTGTTTAAACATGTTGAGCTTTCCATTAATTCCTAGAAGAGTTTGTGTGATGGTAGAAAGAACTCTGAGTTTCTCTGATTGAATCTTCTTCCCCTGAATTTATAGCAGGCTAGAGATGAGTCTAGCTGCCACTCTGTTCAGAGAGAGCACCTTATAGTATTAAAACTAAATTATATCAAGGTACCTCTGTTATTAGCAGAATGATTTCATATGATTACTAGGTATGGCCATGAATCCTCCCTGCCACACCAACTTCAGCTGACTTACTCGAAACAAATAGCTGTACAGGAATTGTTGGCTCATCTAATCACTTCTTTATGGAAAGCGAGTATAGTAATTATGTTAATGTCTCCCAGGAAATAACCTCTTGTGATCTTGGACTGAAGTGACCTAAACTTGGAACATGCATTGTGAACATTCCCTGTCTGAAGCACCAAAGCTTCCAAGAGCTGGGTTTGTTGTTTGGCTTTTTATCAAAGACTTGCCACATTCTTCATTTAGTGTGGTAATGAAGTGTGCAACATAATCAGAATCTCCTTGCTTTCATTATGAAACTTTACTTGGATTGTCTTAATGAAAGCTACAGGAAATTACAAATGCTTGAGGCACGTGGCCTTGCACAGTGATTCAGAGAGTAATTTCAAGCAGCTTGATATTTTGCTACATAATAAAAAATGCTTTCATGAGGGTATGATTCTCTGTAAATTCTTGCCCAGCTGATGGGCTTTTGGATAAAGTGGTGTCTTATTAAAACTCTGCTCCTAGGGTTTGTTTTTCTGAAATAACTAAGGGCCTGATCCTGCAAGCTGATCCACATGAGACCTTTTTGCTTGTTAAGTTCATGTGTGCTCTGGATGGGTATGAGGGTCTGCGTGCTTTGAATCAACTTGCCAGATTGGGACCTAAGCAGTGATGACACATTTCCTGTCTTCCTGGGGCCTGATTGCGCAAGCCTTCATGCTCTGCTCTCTAGCTGGAACGTCCACAGGCAGGGAGTACCCATGTCATTTGTTTTAAATATTCTCCTGTAATTATCTCACTCCAGGAGCTGGTGCTGTAAGAAAAACAGTAAATATCAGAGGTGGCAATGTTGTGTTAAATTTCTGCTCCACTCAAACATCTCTAGAAAAAGCACATAGGTCTGGTACTGGAGAACCCTCTCTATACGAAAGATGCATCAGTTCCTGTGTATGCAGATCCAGAGAAAATGCCTTATCCCATGTCTCTAGCCTTGGCCGGCTCTAGGTTTTTTGCCACCCCAAGCAAAAAAAACAAACAAAAAACTCACCAGAATGCCGCCCCTAGAATTATGCTGCCCCAAGCACATGCTTGGGATTATCCTCCTCCTCTCCCCTGAATCCATGATGGTTTTGTGCAGAGCTAGGTGGCTGGTCTTTTAGGACTCACTAGTGGGGTGAATGTAGCAGCTGCTGTGAATACAAATGGTCGGAAATTCCTTCCAAAATGAAGTTTCACCCCAAAAAAGGAGGAAAATGTTCAAGCAATGTCAGATTTCCTCCAGCTACGATTCTATTTTCTGTGTATTGTCCCTTTAGGTGCCTGCCCTGGGGCTATGGGGCAGTTCTAGGCAGCAGTTGCAGAAAGAGTCATTCAACGCACTTTGTTGTTTCTCATGAAAGCTTGTATTTATTTGGTGTTTGTTTTTTCCTTAACCCAGAGAGAGTGCACACTGTGTGGTGGTTAGGTGGTAAAAGGATCCTTTGCATGGTTAAAACCCAAACAGCAACTCCATGCCTCTAAATCTAGATTTGTCAGTTTACGAACATAGAAGTATTTGGGAATTTTGGTGAAAGGAAACCAGGGAGTTAATACTGTTGTCTTATTATTTCCAGAGAGGAAAAAATAGGTGACCTAAAATAAACAAACAAAACAGCTCACAATATTTTCCTGGCCATGCAACTGGTCCTGTATTTTACAAAAGTGCTATTACAGCATTACTCATGGCGGAAAGAGAATCCCTAAAGATTTTGCATGGTTCTTGTGTCAGAAAGGAATGCACAGGATCAATTTACAGCTATAGGCAGGGATCTGAAAATGTCCAGGGAGATCCTGGGAGGGAGCATGCTTGCCACCCCAAACAACTGTACTGATTTTTTTTTAACTGATTCCACTAATTGCACTGCCAAAATAGAATGTCTGCAGGGACCATGTTATTTCCTTGTAACCTCTTCTGCCATAAGAATCTAGAGAATTTCAATAGTGTTTTGGAGGGTCGTGAGGGTGTTATTGTCTGCAAGGGTGAAACCTGCCTGTAGAGTGGAAGTCTGTTTCCATGAGTAACTTTGCTTTGTTTAGCAGGTCATCCTTTACTGTTCAGCTGCAGCTGTCAACACAAGCCAGGAATTTAGTTTCACAGCTGTATCCCAAACTGATCATTGGGTGAGGGAGGGTCTGCATTGGTTTACAAATTAAACCCTGCAGTGGAGAATATTCTTGAGTCTATTTGTCCTGTGGCTGGGTAGTAGCACTACCAGTTGTGTTCTGCCCTAGTCTGTGCTGCACACACAAGAGATTTTTTTTTGAAGATCATTCCCAAAGTAATAGAAACTCCTTAAGGAGTTTCAGCTGAGTGTTTGTAGTGAGAGCAAGGCTTTGTCAATTCATTAGGTCATCTGTTGTATTTATTTTTATTTATTAGGATTGTATTTTATAATATTCTTGGTCAATCTTAAACAAGATTGAAGGAAGCATTGATCTGCCCAGGAGAGATTGTTTTGCAAATAATACTGCTGCCCTTTCATGTATCTTGTGCTGCTTTGCAACAAGGGAGAGAAAGTTAGGCCTCATTCCTGCTAACATTTATACTTGTGCCTAGTTGTAAATACATGAGTAATCTCGCTGAGTTCAAGGGAAGCACTTGTGTGTGCAATTGTGCACGTGTGTGTTTGCAGGATTGGGGCCCTTAAGCAGCCTCTTTTGCCACTTACATTGTGTGTGTGACTTCCTAGGCTTTTTGGAAGCAGTTCTTGAATGCATTGGATGGAACAAAATGCCCAGGTTATGCACTTACTGTGACTTCACTAACTCACGAGTCAGTTGAGAAACTGCACCAAAAGGCTGGGGAAACGTGATGGCTGTTTGGGATTTCTGAAAATAAAACGGGTGCGTTTGTTATCTTGAAGTCAGTGCAGAACCCACCCAACATTGTTGAACTGGCAGCTTGCGCCTCTAAACTGGAGGGGAAAGGAGGGAGGGGTGCTTTTACTTTGCATGCTTATTCATTTTCTGCAGTCATTCATCTGCTCTAGCTGTTGAAAACTGTATCAGAGTGCTTGGCTTTGGAGTGCTGCTCTCTGATTGGTCCAGGGAGTGCTGCTGATGGAGTATAATGTGTGAATACCATCTGCTGTGAGGAGCCGAGAGGCTCAGTGAGTTTTGCTTGGAGAGGCACCTTTAGCCAGGAATATAAACAAGGGGGAACAAGCTTTTTTTTCTTGTTTCTGATCCAGTCTCTCAGTTGGGGCTGGATATTTCTTTTCCTCTCACTACAAAACTTTTTTGCTTAGCTGGAAAAGTGAGAGCTTGCACCTCTTGTTCTCTGCCTGGGATTCTTGCTGGTTTACAGAGTGCGTGATATACAAGGCTGCATGTCTTTAAAACTTGTTGATTTTGGCTCCAGCCCTCAACATGAAATGGCTGAGTTACTACAGGATATTAGTTCCAAACATCTGACGTGCTTTTAAAGGTAAGTGATTGGGGACCTCCGTATTTTAATACTAGCGCTCCCCTCCCCCCAAAAATGCATCAGTTTTTGTCTGGGAAGAAAAGCCCCTCATATGTAAATGAGCAGTTGCCTGCAGCAATGGCTGAGTTGATCAAATAGTGTGTTTTGCTTCAGAACTTGTATAATCAGCTCTGTGAAATGAACGGGACTGGAGTGATAGGTAGCTTTGTTTTGCAGTTTTGCTCTCTTGCACAGAAATATTGTACTGAAGGTCTTAAAGAAAAACGTTTCACTAGTGAAACAATAGTGATTGCTGATCACCATGTATATTCAGTGTCAATGCAAAGAAAACTGTCTCAAGACTTTTATTTTTGTTGTTTTAACAAAAAATGTTATGATATTTTCAAATGAAACATACTAGTAGGCACTAAAAAGGCTGGATTTTCAATAGTCCATGTTTGAAATAAAACAGAATCAACTTTACCCTGACTCGGAGAGGAAGCAATCTGATTTTTATTTATTTATTTTTATATATATATATATATATATATATATATATATAAAGCTTTTAAAATGCTGAATAATGATGACCTGCTAGTGTGGACTGATAATCGCTAAGGATCAAACTGCAGCCGTCTCCCTTTGCCTGAAACCAGAGGCTCGACCTTAACCTGGGAGTGGAGGTGATGGCAGGCCCCAGTGCACTTAGCATGTTGCTTCAGCTCTGCATAATGCTGCTGGATAATTTTTTATTTATTTATTTTATTTTTACACTTTAATTAGTGATATTTGTTCATGAAGGTAGAGTTCAACCAATCACTTGTCAGAGCAAGGCAAGGTCAGTGAAGGGCGCATTTGAAATATTGACCTTTCATAAAATCTGTGTTCCTTCTGTAACCTAGATTATGCAGTGTTACTGTCATCGGTCTCTAGTAAAGGCTTTAAATGGCAACCTGCAAAACACTGATAGCATGTACGTCTAATACATCAGGTTTGCTGCAGGCTTTAGTGTAACTTTTCTTCTGATAAATAGCCATTTTCTAACTACTCTTCCTTGATGCTATGTTACACTTTGCACTGTGTTTTAAACTGAGCTTGTCCAAGTAACATTCATCCATCCCTATATATTTTAAGAAAAACTCTAAAATAAATATAAAGCTTATGAGATGGAGGAACAAGGGGTTTGTTTGTGTGTATATATGTGTGTGTGTGTGTGTGTGTGTGTGTGTGTGTATATATATATATATAAAATGAGACTTGCTCCAACCTATGCTTTTCAGAGAGTCCCTTTTGTAACAAACAAGGGGGGGGGGGGAAATCCCTTACAGCCAAGCTCCCGCCTTGGACCCAACTCTTTTGAATGCCCATCGGTTTTTAATGCAGCCTGTGACCCGCTGCAGTGTCAATGTTGATACTTTTAAACTTTTTTTTTTAAGTGTAAATTTAATTCTTTGAGTGGCTCTGCATATTCCCACCTATGGGTAATGGTCAGAGGTGCTCTGGTCAGCACATTAGCCCAAGTGCAAATCTTCAGGTGAATCTCAAAGAACTCTGGTTACAAGTGAATGACTTTCGCGTTTCAAAACAAAATATTGTTTCAGATTGGAACTTATCGTTTTGAAACTGTGAAAACACGATGTGACAACAATTTTGAACCTTTATAAAAACAATTTTTTTTTGAATTCCAGGATTTGATGAAACTGACTCTTTCCTGTGAACAGTTTTTTTCTGTTTAGATTAATCTGCATTTTCTGATTGGAAAAAATGTTTCATCAGAAAAATCTTCAGCCAGTTCTAACATTCTCAGTCAGTCAAACACAGCTGGTGACAATATTATTTTCACTTGGTATTTACCACGTGCATATATTGCTCCCTCTCCAGCACACACAGTAGAAATTTTGCCTTCATGGCCGTGGTACTCAGTCATGGTTTAACTCAGCGCTGCCTCATTGCATAGGGTAGAGCCTCTCATTCTGGGAATCGAGATTCACACCTGTCATAACCTTAGTCCCAGATTTGGACCTTAGCGTCCAAAATATGGGGGTTAGCATGAAAACCTCCAAGCTTAGTTACCTGCTTGGACCTGGTACCTGCTGCCACCACCCAAAAAATTAGAGTGTTTTGGGGCACTCTGGTCCCCCTGAAAAACCTTTCCTGGGGACCCCAAGACCCAAATCCCTTGAGTCTCACAACAAAGGGAAATAATCCTTTTTCCCTTCCCCCCTCCAGGTGCTCGTGGAGAGATACACAGACACAAGTTCTGTGAATCCAAACAGAGTGAATCTCCCTCTCTGTTCCCAATCCTGGAAACAAAAAGTACTTTCCTATTCCCCCAGAGGGAATGCAAAGTCAGGCTAGCAATCCAACACACAAATCTCCCCTTGATTTCTTCCTCCCACCAATTCCCTGGTGAGTACAGACTCAATTTCCCTGAAATAAAGAAAAACTCCAACAGGTCTTAAAAGAAAGCTTTATATAAAAAGAAAGAAAAATAAGTACAAATGTTCTCTCTGTATTAAGATGATACAACACAGGGTTAATTGCTTAAAAGAATATTGAATAAACAGCCTTATTCCAAAAGAATACAAATCAAAGCACTCCAGCACTTATATTCATGCAAATACCAAAGAAAAGAAACCATATAACTTACTATCTGATTTCTTTGTCCTTACACTTAGAAACAGAAGACTAGAAAGTAGAACTACTTCTCCAAAGCTCAGAGAAAGCAGGCAGCCAGAAAACAAAGACCTTAGACACTCAAATCCCTCCACCCAAAGTTGAAAAAAAATCCGGTTTCCTGATTGGTCCTCTGGTCAGGTGCTTCAGGTGAAAGAGACATTAACCCTTAGCTATCTGTTTATGACAACACCCTGTATAGAAGAATGTGCCCAGCTTTTCCACCTCCCCTCCAAAAAATTCCTGCCATAATACCCCAACATTCACTGTTGGTGGAAAATCCCCTTTTTCCTCGGTGGGTGAGGAAGCAAAATGCTTTTCATTGCATTTTCTGTTTCTGAGGTGGCCCCTTATGGCCCAGTGACTATAGCATGTGAGTGCCTCGTGGTCTTTAATGTATTTATCCTCACAAGACTCTTGTGTGTTAGGCACAGTTGCCAACTTTCATACAGTACATAAGCACCCCAACTTTCACAATAAGCCAAAAATCAAGCTAATCCCATTTCAAAACAAGTCAATCCCTGAGAACCCCAACATACTATGTGACTAGATCCCCTCTGGCGTACAGTCTGGGACTGTAGTGGGCCTGCTGTGCACCCGTGACTCTTCCTCCCCCCACCCCCAACACCTTGCCCCTGCTTTATCCTTATTTCCCCCGCCCCTGCTTGCCAGGAGCCTATTTAAAAAAAAAAAAAAAAAAAAGGAGAAAAAGAAAAAAGCTACAAGCCAAAAACTAGCCAACAAGCAACTCTCAAGCTAATTAAGCCAAAAACAAGCCCAATTTTTGTTGGTCTTTTTTTCCTGTGAGTTTGGCATATCTGATGTTAGGGCCGTGCTAGGGAGCTGAGGTCCAGAGGCCCAGCCTTTTAGAGGAGATGTTTAGGTATTGCTGTACTTGGTGTTGCCCTGCCTTAGTCTCCTTTTCAGAAGTGGTTTAGGCGCTTAGGAGCCTTCCGACTGTCAATGGGATTTTGGTTCCTAAACCAATTAGACATCGCTGCGTTCAGCATTGCAGTGCCTATGGGCATGAAAGAATAGGATGTGTCTACACTGTACTGTGAAGCTGGGCCCTGCCTGGGATTTGAACCCAAGCCCTACCCACAGATCAGTCTGATCAGCACTGAGGACCTGAATCCTAGGACCCCGCTACATGGGGTGGGTCAGAGGTCAACTCCTGCTGTGACATGAGTCCAAGCCCTGTCATTTTTCAGTGTGGACGCAGCTGAAGCTGCAGGTCTGTGTGGTGCAGTATGGATGAGTTAGCGCAGCTGAGACCCCAATCCAGCCACTGTAAGCCCAGGTTTATAGTGTAGTGTGACTGCTCAAGCATAGGCTTGGAAACACTGACACGCCCAGGTGCCACAGAGCTGGGTCCACAATACAGTGTAGTCACACTTTGGGTGACTTCCCCAAGATCCTACCTGGAGTGTGTGCTATGCAGGGGCTTGAACCTGCATCTCCTGAGTCCTAGGCTAATGCCCTAACCACTGTGCCATCCCTCTCTGTTTTGGTGTCATTGCTGCCCTATCCCTTCTCCTTCTAATTTCCCCCAACAAAATCTTCCTTCTGGGAGTAAACAAGCCATTTATCTCCGTGAAATGCCTGTAAAAATGGTCAATCTCAGGGTTGGGTTTTTTTTTAGCAGACTGACACTCTTGCCCGGCTGGAGACAACAATTTGTTAATTTCACCGCAGGAAGCCATGTTGTCTGGTTAAAATGACAAGCTTGCACATGCTCACCAAAATGCACATTTATCAGAGCTGTCTATTCTCAAAGCGAAGCTAACGGCTGTCATACGTACCCACCATTCCATCACTGTTCTGACCTAGTTACCATATGCTCCCGGGGAGCGTGCTGTCACTTAAACCACAAGGAACCTGGGTCCTTCTATGCAACATTTGGGGCCAGGAGCCTGGCTCAGTACATTGCACTGATTTGCTGCTTAGGTTTTGATATTTGTAGCCCCAAGCCAGAGTGTTCATACATCTGCCTTGACAGTACTACTATCTCGATAGATCGATCACTGCTCTTTATATCTGGCTTTCTCTCTTATCCAGTATTTTGTTGCCAAGAAGCTAAGAATTTAATAGCTGCTATTTTTGTGAGACTCTCAAAAATGTATTTATGCTTTTGGGACTTCCTCTGCTCGATCTGTATCAGTATATAATAGGACAGATGCAGTTCCTCATCCTGTAATATGCATCACCTGTGCTCCTGCTCAAACAATGAAGTTAACAAAAGACGGCCATGTCACCACTATTGAAACTCAGAGGTGGGTGTAGAAATCCAGTGGTTTTTCAAAGCAGGAAAAACACAAATTAGATAGGAAGAGATATTTGGGCTCTAGTGGCAAGGACCACTCAGAGTCCTGGGTTCTATTGTCATCTGACTTGAACGACTCACTTCCCCCTTCTGTGCCCCTGTTTTCCCTTGCAGCCATTGTCTTATCTACTTAAATAGTCTCTCTCTGAAGAGCCTACAGTGTGTATAACTATGGCTTTCGCAGCCACGAACACAGTGGGGCCTGAATCCTAGTTGGCATCCCTGGACGCTATCAGAAGAACATAACAATAAGGATTTATTTATGTTGCTTTCGGTCTTCTGAAAGGGTCCCTCCAAACAATGGTGGCTTGATGTTTGCTGTTTTTTTTTGTTTGTTTTTTAAGATACATTATGAAAAGCTACCTTTCCTAGTTCTGAGCTGTAAAACAGTAATAGTAAAACAACTTTAATTTAAAGTTGGGCTTTTTTTTAGTAAGGTAGGAATAACTTTGATTAAACTTCCCAGAGTAGCTCATTTAGCAGGCTGCATTAAAATCGAACTTGATCCAAACTTGAGAGCTTTTGTCTGTTTTCAGAAGGGTTTTTTGGTACTTTTCAAACTAGTACATAATGCATTGTACTGTAGTCTGAGACCTAGATGGGATTGGTATTAGTTCCAAGGCACTGACTGTGTTTGCACTCTTCCTTCTGTTCCTGTCTGGATGCCCTTTGTGATTGGCACTGTCGGAAATGGAAGGCATCTATCTAAGTTCAATAAAGACAAATGCAAAGTGCTCCGCTTAGGAAGGAACAGTCAGTTTCACACATACAGAATGGGAAGAGACTGTCTAGGAAGGAGTATGGCAGAAAGAGATCTAGGGGTCATAGTGGACCACAAGCTAAATATGAGTCAACAGTGTGATACTGTTGCAAAAAAAGCAAACGTGATTCTGGGATGCATTAACAGGTGTGTTGTAAACAAGACACGAGAAGTCATTCTTCCGCTCTACTCTGCGCTGGTTAGACCTCAGCTGGAGTATTGTGTCCAGTTCTGGGCACTGCATTTCAAGGAAGATGTGGAGAAATTGGAAAGGGTCCAGAGAAGAGCAACGAGAATGATTAAAGGTCTTGAGAACATGACCTATGAAGGAAGGCTGAAACAATTGGGTTTATTTAGTTTGGAAAAGAGAAGACGGAGAGGGGACATGATAGCAGTTTTCAGGTATCTAAAAGGGTGTCATCAGGAGGAGGGAGAAAACTTGTTCACCTTAGCCTCTAATGATAGAACAAGAAGCAATGGGCTTAAACTGCAGCAAGGGAGATTGAGGTTGGACATTAGGAAAAAGTTCCTAACTGTCAGGGTAGTTAAACACTGGAATAGATTGCCTAAGGAAGTTGTGGAATCTCCATCTTTGGAGATATTTAAGAGTAGGTTAGATAAATGTCTATCGGGGATGGTCTAGACAGTATTTGGTCCTGCCATGAGGGCAGGGGACTGGACTCGATGACCTCTCAAGGTCCCTTCCAGTCCTAGAATCTGAATCTAAGAGTCTTTAAATTACACAATTTATACTTTCTATAACACAGAATTTAAGACAAAAATACCCTTCCCTGCAAACGAGGTGCATTATGTAATTTCAGTCTAAGTTCAGGTAGATACATGAACAAAGTTGAAATGGTTCTATGACCGTATGCAGGAGCTGAGTTTATGGGATTAGGTCAAACAACTTACAGCTGGGCTACTGCAGAAGGCGTGTAGAGGTGAAGTACCTGAAGAGGGCGGCCTTTGAAATACCCCAATGTCTCAGTGGAGAGGGAGGATGTGGGTGTGGGCTGGTATTCTTCTTGAATTGAAATATGCAGTATGGCTGCTGCCTGTATCTGTACCTTATGGATTTTCACAGAGTAGAATTCTCATGATAGTATTAATGGGGGGGATGGGGAATGATGGTGGTTATTGGATTCAGAATGAAATGGACTGGTGATGATGATGTGTGCATGACTAGTGGTTTTCATGTGGTTTAATTGTGTGGGTGGGGAGGGGAAATGCAGGGAATTGAGAAGGCAAGAAATGGGCTTTTCCGTAAAAGCCTCTCCTAGGAAAGATCCTTATCTTGGATAGCAAAGTTTCCTCAATTGCTTTGTATAATTTGGCAGGGTAACTTTATCAAGCAGCCAGTTTGATCTCTAAAAGCAAAGGATTGATAAAACTATCTGGCAGGTGTCAGAAGACTTAAGTAAATTTCCCTCTGAGCAAAGCTGTAATGATGGAGTTCTGAGTAAGAGATTGTCTAAACAGTCTGACCTGCAGAGTGCTGCTGGCTCTGAAAAAGAGACTCTGCTTGGTGAGAGAAAAGGCCCCCAGGGAGAGAGAGCAGGTTCACAGCTTCATGAGCTGAAGATCTCTATCTCAACTGCAGTGAGCAAGTCCCTCTACAGTCTCACGCCTTCAGGTGGACATTGTGAGCCTCACTGAGCCTGGAAGAGCCAGCAGAATTCAGACTGCTCTAACTACAGGAAGCAGTTAGCTTGTTATGGTCATGAGCATATTGCCAATGAGTTTTACCTAAATTGTGGGAATATGAGAGAACCTTCACGTACAACTGTGATAGCAAAACTGGGAAAGGGACCCGAGCAGGGAATGGAGGGAGCATGTGGAGCAAGCCCCCAAACAGCTTATTTAAATACTTGTTAGTTTTGGTCAAAGACAGTGTAAATCTTGATGAGCCTCAGTGCTAGTAAATCATTCTATTCAGATTAGATTTGAAGCCCCAGCTCCCTGTTTGCAGGTGGGATTTACTCTTTGGTTTTTGGTCATTCTGTAGCCACAATGTTGAGTAGTTGCCTCTATCTACTGTGCCACCTGCTTTGTGCCTGTGATCAGGAAGTCAGAGGTGCAGCGGAAGTGTGGATGCAAATAGTCAGTGAGGGCTTCCCCTCCTTTAAAAATGTGCCTCTTAATTTTGATTTATGGGAAGTTGGGATGGATAAAGAAGGTGTTGAAGTGCCGCCTCAAGGACCATGAATAGTTAAAGCACATAAATAAGGCTTTTCCTTAGTGACAGATGCGGATAAGCCCTCAAAAGCTGCATAGCAGCTCTGTTATCCAAACTCTTAGAGCTTGCAGAATAATGTTGCTCTCTTGAGTTGTCCTCTCTTTCTGGAGGGCCTCTGCCATTTCTGCTTCATACCTGGCTGGATCCTGGAGGAATAGAAGTGTGGTAGAATTAAACTGGAAAAAGTTAATCGATTTCAAAATTTCAGATTGTTTTGGTCAAAATTTCAATCAGGTTTTCCTCTGAACTGAACCAGCTTGCAGCTCTCTCATTTTCATTTCACCCCTGAGATTGCTCACTCACATGGGTTTGTGGTTGTGGTTGCAGTCACAGTCTCTGGGCCTAACTGTGATCTTGCTTACTGGTTTTGTATAGACATAACTCTACTGAGTTTAGTGGGGTTCTGCTCATTTTTACACTAGTGTAAATGAGAGAATCAGAGACACAGTGTTGTTTATCTTGGCGCTGTTCCATCTCCCCAGCAACTGCTCCAAGATGTTAACCTCAAATATAACAAAACCAATAAGAAATCAAAGCATGGAACTTGAATGATTAGAACCACCTCTTTGGATTCCATACCTCAACACTCTGCACAGCTCTCAGTAGCTTATTTGGAGAGGTGTGCGACTTCAGCTCCTCTCTCTGATTCGGCTAGGTTTACTGCCACGGGAGCAGTCCAGCTCAAGAACACCTCTTGCGAGAGTCTCAGCAGTTACCACTTTATGCTGGGTGGCCAGTCCTGCAGCTGTTTTGTACCAGGTCGTGCTGAGTTTGGAAGGCATTTGTGTATGAGATGAGTTATTAGGGGAAAGCGTTTATTTTCTCATTGTGTTTGAAGCCCAAAAGGCAAGGGGGAAAAGTGGTGTGAGCTTCATTCAGTAGTCAGTCAGGAGCGTAACTACAAAGCATCTGCCCAGATAGCAAAAAAAAAAAAAAACCTAACCAACCCAATCTATGTATTCTGCTTCAGTGAAAGGAACCATAATTAAAAGCAATTACAGAATCTCAGGATTTAATTTATTAAATTCCACACTCTATAGATGTTGCTTACTTCCCAACTATGCACTCTGTATTCAGTGCAAAGCTTCATTTTCCCCTTGGATGTATTCCCAACATGTACAACCACCCCCTCTCTTTCCCCACCAGCCCTTCCTCTGCTCTGCGTATGTACATTTGGATGTGAGACACTGAAGCATTTGTAATACGAGGTTTGAAGTTTTGTCTGCATTTCATTTGTCTCCTTTTTGATAGGAGGCGTCATCATTCCGAAGGGACGTTATTGCCATGTTGACTGTCCCTTGCATTGTGTTGCCATAAATGGGAACGCTGTCTGGAAAAACAGAACCAGTCAGACTCATGCAGACCTCTCCGAAATGCACTATTAGCTTGATGAGATCTTCAGATACAATTCTAATCTTGTGACTTCTTCAAGCCCTGGGGCACTTTGTCTGTCTGCACAAAGCTTAACATTCCAGCACCTCTCTATAAAGATGGCACCACTTAGGGTGACCAGATGTCCTGATTTTATAGGGAACGTCCCAATTTTTGGGTCTTTCTTATATAGGTTCTCATTACCCCCCTCCCCGCCCCGTCCTGATTTTTCACATTTGCTGTCTGGTCATCCTGGCACCACTTAATTAGAATCCCATTTTACAAACAGGAAGCCATGCCCCTTTTCTTTCCCATATTGTGCTGAGACAGGACTGTGCCTTTCTCACTAAGGAGGGGGGCACATGGAGGACTGCAGAGTTGTGCTTTCTCCTGTTTGCTATGAAATAAATGAGGAGGGGGGAGGGTTTCCTTGCAGAAACTTGGTTCCTGAGCAAAGATTTAGAATACTTTTCTCTTCCCTCTAGTCTCTTCCTATTGCTGTGGTGTTAGCTGAGACAAAGGTCTGCTTCGGTCTAATTTTAAAGCCCGACGCAGCACAGCTAGCCCAAACTTGACCAAGAGTGTTGAGTCCTTTTCAAACCCAACCTGATCTGGACCCAACGCTTTCCCTTGCACCTCTATCCGCGCCACCACCTGGTAGGGGCTTCCTGTGCCTTGTGTGTCCATCTCCAGCTGTCTCCTGCTTCTGGGCCAGAATATCGGCAGCTCTGTGTCCTGCTCATGCTGTCCGCCCCCCCCCCCCCCCGGCTTCGCTGCACTGTGCATGCTATGGAGTGGGACGTGCTGCAATTTGTCAGCAAACTTACTCTGCAGTGCACATGCTACAGTGAGGTGGCAGCGTCTGGCAGGAGTGGGGCATGCAGCTGTTGTGCCAAACCCTTGGGCAGGAGGAGGTCATCGGGGACAACCAAATCTGAGCAAGAGAGGATTAGGTTGTTTTCTGACCTGACTCAAACGCAACACTGGTAGTCGGTCCCGATCGCATTGCAAGGCTGTAAGCTGAGATGGTTTCTTACTTGAAGGTTCTCTAAGGCCTTTAGCTGAAAGGCGCTGTCTCTGTAAAGTATAGTTTTTTAAAGTACAGCAAGAGATTTTATTTTGTGGAATTAATGCTGAAGATTTTCAGTGTACCCTAGGAGAGTTGTAGAACATTATAAATTATGCAAATCCTTGAAACTGTCTAAGGTATAAATGTTGTTGAAAATGTTGACACTTTGTCAGTAAATCATTTCTATTCAGTCCTGGTATTTCAGTATCGTGTTCCTTGCGAATGGGTAGCATCAGGAAATGTCCTTAAATATTTAAAGCTACTTACATATGTACATATTTTGGTATAGGATGGAGATGAAATATAAATCAAAAACCAACACACAAACATTCCCAGTTGGACAATAATTAGCTTCTTTCCACTGTACAGAACTTACATCCAAGCAAAAATAACAAAGGGACCATTTGAAAATACTGTAATATTTGAGAGTTAAAAGCCCATCTCCTGATGCCGTGGTATATTCATTCTGCTTGATGTTCTGTCATGGCATAGTACTTCTTGCCATCCTGAATTCTTTAATAGTTACAATGACATCCCTTATTGTCAGACCGTAAAAATGGATTAACTCATAAGTGTTCATCTTTTTTAACCAAAAAAAGAAAGTTATCATCCATTTGTCAGTTTCTAACCTCTCCCTTGTTCAAGGAGCACTGAAAAGTGTCTAACTCTTCTTCAACCATTTCTTCTTTTATTACCTATAAATCCCCAGGGGATACTATCTGTCTATGCCCACGTCCAGACTACCCCGCCGTATCGGCGGGTTAAAATCGATTGCTCGGGGATCGATATATCGCGTCTAATCTAGACGCGATATATCGATCCCCGAGCGTGCTTATATCGATTCCAGAACTCCATCAACCCCAACAGAGTTCCGGAATCAACACGGAGAGCCGCGGACATCGATCCCGCGCCGTCTGGACGGGTGAGTAATTCGATCTTAGATATTCGACTTCAGCTACGTTATTCACGTAACTGAAGTTGCGTATCTAAGATCAATTTTCCTCCCCTAGTCTGGACCAGCCCTATGTGAATTGTTGAATGTATTTATTCTGAGCCCTCCCTACCATCTTTCTTGTTAGGTGTATAGTCTTAATAATTCACTGCTTCAAGACTGCTCTTGGGGAGGAGGATTTAAATCCTATTTTAGTATCTAAAAATTTTTGGATTTTTTTTTTTCACTTCTTCCATTTGGATTTATGGTCATGGGAGAATCTCAGATTGTTCAGTAGTTTGCTTTTCTTCTTTTCAAAGAGATTTTCAGTCTAGCTGATGTTTATTCTAGATGAAATTAAACTTTAAAAAAAAAAAAGAGAACAAATAGCAGATCTTCATGTGAGCAGTGCATGTCTCACCTCATGATCTTCTGTCTTGCCTCCTTTCACAACTTCACCTTCCAACTGACAGACTACTTACATTTTAAGAGGTGGTGTGCAGGAAACAGAAACATGGCTACCTGCCCCCTGTCGTTTGGGTAAACATTCCTGCTTCTTTACTCAAGATTTACAGAAGACTCTGAACAGGCACAAAAATAATCTAACCCTTCCCCTCTCCTCCTCTCCCCCCAAGGACAGAGAGGAATGGCACAAGGGTATAAATAGGAGTAACAGTGACATTAAAGAAAATGAGACAAGTATCAGGTAAAATCCCTGCCATGGAGCAAGTGTTCTTAAATAGTCTAATAGTCTCCTGTGATAAGTGGTGGAGATTTATCTCCAAGGCCAGACAATGCACTAGAGGAAATATTGCTGAGAATAATCCTGCACTGGCACAGGGTTGGACGAGGTGACCTATTAGGGCTTTTTCATCCTTCAGTCCTAAGGGTTTCAAGAGGTATCTGCAGTGTATAATAAGGGAGACTTAGGAAACTAACGCAGTGTAGAAGATACTGAAAACACTTATCTGAGGTTAAAAAGGGAATTCTGATTTATCATGAGCATGGACTGTCCCAACAAACTGCTCCTTCGTAAAGGAGCAATGTTACAAGATAGATAGGGAGAGGTAATAGTCTAGAAGTGTAATAAATCCATGGAGTATTGCACAAAACACATGTTGAGAATTTGATATAAGTAGGGTGACCAGACACAAGGGTTAAAGATCAGGACAGGGAGTGGGGGGTAGTAGCTACCTATATAAGACAAACCCCCAAATATTGGGACTGTCCCTATAAAATTGAGACATTTGGTTGCCCTAGATATAAGCATAGTCATGGTGTGTGTAAAGAGCAGGCATTGACAGAAGTGAGGGCAGCTCCAAGTGTTTTGACACCAATGAATACTGAATGACAATAGTTTTAGAATTCAGGTATCTGTACAAGATTTAGTGTTCTCTGCACCTCTTGATCTTGTGAACCTGGGCTGAAACCTGCTCTCCTCAGACTGTGTTTGAGCTGATCAGTACCTGGTCATGGTTGAGGTAGCATCAGCCCAGATTTTCCTGAGGTGTTCCAGCACCGTATCCATTTCTGCTCGTGTCTGGAACCAGAAACTGTAGAGAGAGGGTTAAAATAAAATTAAAACACACAACTATTAAAGACAGTTAACCATCTATTTTTAAAAACTCAACTTCTATCTCCCCCGCTCCCCAAAAAAAGTAGGGGAGAAAAATAGTTGATGTTTTGGGTAACTGATTGGATTTGACCTCAGTTTATGTGGAACACTGTGCTCATCTCTAGGTACTAGAAGTGGAGAGGACTTAGTGTCCCCCTCAGGGAGAAATTATAAAATGAACCACTACAGAAGTCCTTTGGAGGAGGAAAACCCAAGACTCCCTCTTTAGATTGACCCCACTGTCTGACACCAGTGGGGTAGCATGGCAGAGGATATTAGTCACCCCCTTTCTCCTCCAGTTCCCATAAACTTTCCAGCTGGTTTTGTCTCCAACCGGCTCAACAAACCCACCTTTCAATGAAGTTCTTCTAAAAGTGCATTGTTCACTGTTTGCAGCACAGATGTTTTCAGATCCAAGATGTGCTTTAAAATTCTTAGGAGGCTGCCAAAAATTGCTGTTCCCCTGTGGCTGAACTAAGCTTGTTTTTACATGTTAGTGGAGTGACGCATCAATGCACGTGCACACACCTCTTCCCCGCTCCCTTTTGAGCCCAATTTTGCAAATGAATGGCTTACAGATTTTTTCATTGGCTTAATTTGAAGGGCTGGAGCTGAGCGGTGAGTCGAATTCCTAGTTAACTCCTGGTAATCCAGGGTCGTCATTTTGCTCTTGCCCTTCTTTGTCCTTGTGGGGGAACTTGTAGAAACTTTAAAGAAACAACAGCCATTAATTAAAACCAATTATTTATCATCTTGCTTGTCAACGGTTTGAAGCCTAAATGCTGGGGACATCAATATTAGAGCAATGTAATGAGGGCACTCTGCCAGCGTTGTTGGATCAAGATATTAAGCCCTCATATGACTCTCATAAAGACTCTAGGGTTTTAATTTGAGACAGGCAGAGTGATAAAACGGGTGCAGGGAAATAATGGATCCAATAGTTAGTCTGTTTTGTCGGCAGTTTCTAAACCGTTCATAATTGTCGGGCTTTCAGAGTAATTGGCTTTTGCCTGTTGGCAACCAGGCACAAGCCATGCCAAAGCCCAGTGTTAGATGTGTGGTGTGGCTCTGGAAAATGCACATGGCTTGTGAGTCTTGCAGCTGCTTTGGTTGTCCAGGAGAGAGGCTGAGGGGTGTTCTCGTGGGGAACAGTGTTTGCAATTAACATTCTGAATGAAGTCCTTAGATTAGTGGGGTAATGGTGGTGTCTTATTTCCGTTTAGACTATAAGTTCTTTGGGGCAGGCTCTGTCTCTTCCTGTATGTTTTGTACAGTGCCCAGCACCCAGCACAGTGGGACACACATTCTGATGAGGACCTTTGATTGCTACTACAATACAAAGAATGTTGGTGACTTCGATGGGTGCTGAGGTTGGTCAGCACCCTTCTGCAACAGGCTCTTGCTTTTGTTTTTTAAGCCAGTCAGAATGCAGCATGTCAGTAGTGGTGCAAAGCACCTCTTGGGCCTCCTTGTTGCCAACATACATCAGACCCAATGATTATACCCACATTGATCACTGCATCTAATAGAAATGAAGTCCCTAGGATGAGTTGTCACAGGATCAATGTCATCTACCTTTTTATTCTCTGTTTCCCATAAATGCCTTGACATTGATAGCACCAGGAGACCATTATCATGCCACAAAGGGCTGTTCCATTGCCATTGCTCATAAATATAACATCATCCTGACTGTTTGTTTGAAAATGTTACAGTCATGTCAATAAAGCCAGAGCGATCGCGATGTGGCTTTAGCGTTGGGACCAAGATCAAAATTAGAAAGTGGGCCGGTGGAAAGCTTAGTCATGAGAGAGAAACAGAAAGAAGTGTTAGCTCAGGCTTTTAAAATTGCTGCAAAACCTATATACAGAAGAGTATCATCAAGCACACACTAAAACCTAGGTGATACAGATTTTTTTCCCACCACAATTTTTATTCTTAAAGTTCATAATCAGACAAAACAGGAATGAAATTTTTTGAGCACATCCATCTTTTGCATGTCGGACTGAACTCTTTGTTGTTGTTTATGTGTTTTTCACAGACCTCCTTTAAGGTTGAGTAGCCTTGTTGCATTTGTGAAATATTACAAACCTAATATTCTACCCTCGCACACAAATGACTAGAAAATTGCTGAAACTCAGAATGAAGATTCCTTCACAGCAATGTCTCCAGCAAGATGCTTCAGTGGGAGAGCTGTCTAGCATCTAATTGCTGGGAAAAATAAGGATTTATATCATTACAAAAATACACTGTTTTTGTTCAGACTGCAACTCTTCTGGGGTCCCTCATTTTTGATCCTTTAATTTTTTTCTAAAGCAGTCTTGATTTGGGCCAAATAAACAACAGGTGGGTGGGATTTTCAAATGCCAATTACAGCTTCCTCTGGGCTTCACTGCCCAGCATGACACCTTAGGGATCTTGTTCATTTTATGTACAGCAGAACCTCAGTGCTATGAATGCCTCGGGAATGGAGATGTAACTTTGCAATGTTCGTACTGAACAAAACGTTGCGGTTGTTCATTCAAATGTTTACAACTGAACATTGACTGAATACTATGCAGAAGAAAAATGCTGCTTTCAACCATCTTAATTTAAATGAAACAAACACAGAAACCCTTTCCTTACCTTGTCAAATCTTTTTTTTAACTTTCCCTTTATTTTTTTAGTAGTTTATACTTAATATGGTACTGTACTGTGTGTGTGTCTGCAGTTGCTTGATCGTGTACTTCCAGTTCCAAAGGAGGTGTGTGGTTGACCAATCATTTTGTAACTCTGGTATTCATAACTCTGAGGTTCTATTGTAACAATATGGGGAGGGGAGTTGAAAGGAGTAATGAAGTGTTAGGATGCAGGAGCCTGAATGTGTAACCAGCTGTGAGGAACTAGGACTGTGTACGGAGATGCAGTGCTATTCTGCTGACTCTTCGTGGTACCCACACCAGATCAGTCTCATTAGTTCCATTCAAGACTGAGGTGAGAGAGCTTTCTGGAAGGAGAGGAGGAAGCCCAGTCAACCCAAATTGGGGAAGGGGTAAGATATGAGATGTATAGACTGTCCTGTCTTAAGGCTTTGTTAGCTCAGGCGAGGGAGAAAAGGCAAATCCCAAGAAGAGGGATAAGTTTGAACAATATGACTTTTGTGCGCACCGTGACAGATATGGGATCGAGACACCATCCCTTTACAAGTGGCAGTAACATTTCAGCTACTGGGCTTGGTCTAGTTCTGGCCAAGGCTACTGATTGTCTGTCATTCTATCTGTCTGTCTTTCTTACTCACTCATAGCATTCAGTATGAGTGGCAGGCTTGCTGCTCAAGAGATGCAGTATTTCAGCTACGATGGATTGGTCCAGCCACACTGGAGAAACTTGATTTGTACTTGGCTCTAGCTAGTGCTGTCAGTCAGTGCCTCATTTTCATGATCAGTAAAATTCACACCTTCAAATTTAAATCTCCATTTGTCATTGATGCAGACTAGTATGTGGCAGACTTATTTCATTCCCCAGATTTATTCCTTTAATGGTGTCAGATAACCAGTCTGCTTTAGTGTTTGAGGTGATGGATCTTTTTATTTTAATTCCTTTAGCAGGAAACTGGCTTTAAACATCCTTGCTATCAATCCAGCCCAGTGCCCAGCAAATTTATTCCTTTAACGTATTTATTTTTATGTCAAGTGGGCTTCACCACTTGGTGTTCAAATCAAGATTTGCTCAGAATTTATTCTGTGCTAACTGTGATCTGTGAAGTGTGATGACAAGAGTGTGTTTTGCAAACCAGCCTGTCCAGCGTGGGCTTGGAAACCTTACAGTAATTGCTGTTCAGGATCATAAGCCATATGATGCATTTGATAACAGCTATCAAGTTTTATAGCCATCACTATAATCCCCTTGTTCTTGTCAGGCATCTGCATTGCCTGCTTGTGTTCTATGCAAATAGCAGAGAAAACAAGTGCCTAGTTAATGCCGGAGAGCCCATCGGCCCCGTTGATGTAGTTCTGAGTGTTAAATGTCTCTGCTGTTTAGTGACCAGCGCAAACAGTTTTGTGAAAGCCATAGAGAAAAGGCCTATAAAGCGGTTTCTCGGTGGCATAAAGTAGGATGCTAATGCTCAGGACTGTGTCAGAACTAGCAACGACCGAACTTGAAAACATTCAGAGAATCAATCAAATGTCTGGATGCTCAGTCCAGCGACTCTCACTGGGAGAGCCTTGCCGCTCAGGTAGATGTGTGCTTGCTAGCTTTGATAGCCGTGTAACCACAGCAGCATGGGCGGTGGGATGGGTTAGCTGCCTGAGCATAATCTATCCAAGATCTTCGTTATATACCCAAGTGGCTAGCCCATCCTGTTGGCCTTGCCGCTGTGGCTATGCTGCTGTTTTTAGTGCTCTAGCTTGAGCAAAGTTGGAATGTGTTCGACTGCCCAAGCTAGAGCTCACACCTCTAGCTCCAGTAGAGATGTACCCATAGTGTAATGATCTGAGTATAGGCCTTGGATTCAGGAACTCTTGAATTCTAACAATGGCTCCCTCTGTGGCTTTGGGCAAGACAGTTACCCTTCCCTGCCTCTGGTTCCCCATCTGTAAGGTGACAAAAAGTATCTCATTTGGATGTTGGTTTGTAGTGTGAGTCCCGCAGGTGCTATAGAAAAGCACAATATCATTAGAAGGGATGTTTATGGTTCTACCTTGCCTCTGCCTCATGGAGGAACAAAGGGTAGGATTATCCATAGCACTCAGCTTTGTCTAACTGAGCTCCTATTGAAGTCATCTCTCTTATTTGTCTAGTACAAGTGGAGTTTTACCACTGACTGCATTTGAGAGCAGAGTTAAGCCAGTGCTGAGCGCTTTGGAAAATCACACCCAAAATACCTGAAGTGAAACTTAAATCTGTCATCGTAGCCTAGCCTCTTCATTTTAGAAGCAAGCTGTGATTTTTTTTTTAAGTTAGAGTAAGTCCCAGTTGTTGCCAGGGGACCGGGCTGTTAAAAGTCTGGTTGGCGGCACAGGCAGGCTCCTTACCTGGCTCAACACAGCTCCCAGGAAGTGGCCGGCATGTCCCTCCACCTCCTAGGCGTAGGGGCAGCCACAGGGGCTCCCCACGCTGCCCTCGCCCCAAGCCTTGGCTCCACAGCTCTCATTGGCCAGGAACCTTTCCCACACTCCGAACCTGTCGGCCCCAGCCCGAAGTCCTCTTCTACACTCCAACCTCTCACCCCCAGAGCCCTCACCCTTTCCCACACCCCCATCCCCTGCCCCAGCCCAGAGCCCCCTCCCACACCCTGAACCCCTCATTGCTGACCTACCCCAGAGCTCGCACCCCCAGAACGAGCCCTCCCCATGCTCCAACCCCTTGCCCCAGCCCTGATCCCCCTCCCACTCTACAAACCCCTCAGTCCCAGCCTGGAGCACCCTCCTACACTTCAAAAGCCCACACCCCTAGCTGGAGCCCTCACCCCCTCCTGCACCCCAATGCCCTGCCGCAGCCCCGTGAAAATGAGTGAGTGAGGTTGGGGGAGAGCGATCAATGGAGGGAGGCGGGATGGAGTGAACAAGGGCAGGGCCCTTGGGGTAGGGGCAGGGCCTCAGGGAAGGGTCAGCGCAGGGGTTGGGGCAAGGGTGTTCAGTTTTCTGCAATTAGAAAGTTGGCAGCCCTAGTTGCGGCAGTTTGTTGACAAAGGTTCCGATCTTGCAAGCTGATCCACTGCCTCTTCATTAAGATTCTGGGTGGGCAGGCAGGATCACGGCTTAAGGTTGTACCTGTGCATCACAGGCTGTATAGTTTCTGTCTGATCTAAGACCCCTTCGGTGCTATTCTGGACTCGCCATGCAGAGTTAAAGAGGCTGCCAGAATAAAAATAATATTTTAAACCATTTGTAGCTTCTGCTACTGTCACTGTCGGTTATTTAAAAGAGAATTTAAAAGTAACTTACTTTTCATTAGACTGTCTCATTTTTGGGCTGTACGCCATTCTCACAATGAATCTACATTGTTCAGTTTTCCTTTCTCGCACTCATAAAACTATGGTGATATTTTTTTTGTTTGGATTCACACCACTACAAGGAAAGGTTTAAATTCTCCTTTAAAAGCTTTTCATTTGTTTTCCATGTAAGGAAAATGTCAGGAAAAGATTAGTTTGTCCTGAGTTTCGTAAAAATTGTGTAGCACTTCAACACTGGGCTGAGGCTCTGAGTGATGTTCCGTTAAGGACAAATTGTCAGCCTTAAGGCTGAATTTCCTTGCTTTTGCTAGCTCAGTCCTAGTCCAATGTAATGGTAATAAAAGGCTGTGGATATGTATCTTTTGTACACATCATCTTCACCATTTAGTTAGGCATTTTCCAGACTGCATGACAGTCTTCTATAACAGCACAGCCAAATTTACTCTTTCCTACTCTGCGTTAGTACTGACTCTTTCTTTATTTGTATAGTACAAATGTCTCTTCAGTGGCCCATGCTGTCTTTGAGAAGACAATGTATTTTTCTTAGGGAATCCATTTAGAATTACATGATAATTCCCACCTCATCTCCTGAATATCCAACCTAATTAGTATAATTTGCATCTCCTTGTAAAAGACAGTGATTGGACTGGGTGGTTTTAAGTCTGTTGGTCTTAGTTCTATGAAGGTTGGGCTGATTCTAACCTCCCTGGAACAATTCACATAATTTGATCAAGTGCTCTCCTAACCTGCTCTAACATAAAGTCCACATACTATATAGACTCAAGAGCCCACCCCTTTCCTGTGTTTGGTTTCATTAACAAAGAAGTTTAATGATCCCAGGATATAAAGTTCAGCTAAAGCCTGGTCTCCAGGCTTGGCTGCTCCTAGAGGACTACTCAGTCCAAACTCTAGATCTGCCTTTCCTAAAGGGCCACTATCTTGTCTTGTAAGCAGGTGGGATAATCAACCACCTGCCCTGGAGAATCAGTAAAATCAGCTTAGCCCCACCCCAGCAAACTTGACATTTGCTTACAGGGTGGAGTGTTTCAGGCAAACACTGATACGTAGATATAGGTCCTTCTGATCATGGATGTCTTTAACAATGATAAACCCTGTACTTGAATAGCTGTTTTGAGCCCTAGATCTCAAGGCACTTTAGAAACGAAGGTAAGGACTATTTCCCCCCCCTCCTTTTTTTTTTTGTTTTTTTACAAAAGGAGTAAATGAGGCCCAGCAAGATTAATGGACTTGCCTATGGTCATTTAGTGAATCTGTGACACAGTAAAGAATACAGCCAGGGTCTCCAGACTCCTAGCCCTGCTCAGTCCCTTCGTGAGGGCCACAGCTGTCCCCTTCTAATGCTTCCATTGGTCAGGGCAGAAAAAACACCCTGCTGGGAGTGTTCTGTTTTCAGCATGCAGCTTGCTTGGCTGCTGAATGGTTCTCTCGCTTTCCTAAATTACCTCTTCTCTCAGGCTTTCTTTTTAAGTTCAATCAGTGCTGCTGAAAGGGCTGGACTGATGCCTGGAAGTTTTAAATCCCTGGTTCACAAACTGGTGGACAGCACTGACACTGGTGTCTGTTTTCCCTGCAAGAGAATGTTCATGGCTCACCCCCATTCCCTCTCATCCAGACTTCCCCACAGGGGAGGGGAATGCAGGTAACTTTGTGTTAGGACCCAGCTTCCTGCTGCTTTGTGTGTACTTTAGGGCTGCGCTACAAGATGCATGGAATTACCCCCTTTGTCTTGGTGAGATGGGTGCTTATCATGGGATGGGGGAAGAGGTCTGCCAGGATCTAAGGTTGCCTAGATTCTGGTGTCCTCTGGTATGCAGTTTTAAGGGAATTTCCAGGGAAGTCCCTAGGGCAAGATATTATCAGCACTGAATTCCAGCGTGGAGGCTGCAGGGCCTGTTACAAATTATAAAAATGAAAGGGTGAGAGTCAGGAAGGGAGATATGGGACCTTTTAATTGGTAGGGAAAGCACCTGGAGAACTTTTCCTCCTTAGCCTGGAATCAGCAAGAGCAATCATTAGACTTTCCAGGTTCTTCCTGGCCTGACCAGAAGCAGTGAATACTGGAACCTCCTCACAGATTACAGTCCAGCTCTGCAGACTTAGAGGTTTGCATCAATATCCAGACATGTGCGCAGCTTTGCTGAACCTCCAAACTTGAGCGATTCTCCTGTCACAAATCCAGGGAAGTGACCTTAATTCTTCAGATAGAAATATATAAATTTTAGCAACATTGTTGTTTCAGCCTACAGATCCTGGACAAACACTTCAGACCAGCAGTGGCCCCAGCATGCAGATCAGAGCTGGCACAGTTGACCTCCTGCAAGAGTGCTGCTCGCCATTTCTTTTAAGTCCTATTATTGCGGGGAGGGAAGAGTCTAGGTAATAATGGCAGCGTGAACCAGTTGGGCATAGTTTCAAGGCTTCCTGTATTTCGGGTAATTAATGCCATGTTTTATTAGTAATGAAAGAGGGGCTCTTTTCCACACCCCTCCCCCCCAAACACTGGAGTAGTAAAGTGTGACTCAGCAGACAGTTAAATCCTGGCATAACATTACTTTTTCAATTTATCACCTGTCAGTATTGCTTATTCAATGTATAAAACAAGTTTATTGGTATTCAACCAATGGCATTATGAAACCCTGTATTAGTTGCCTCTTGAAGAATATGTAGCTTCAGACAATTAATTGTTTTGCAAACAGCCAGCTGGAAAGCTCTGCTGTTGCATCTCTTCTTTGATGCGATCTGAATATATGAATCCCCTTTCTGCTGGTCTGAACTGCATCAAGTGATTTGAATGAAGAAACGTGTGCGTTACAGCCTGTCAATCCACTAACCAAAGGCTTTTATAGCCTTCCAACAAACTTGTAATTACCCAACTATTGCGCTGCTTGAATGCAGGGTTTAACCATTGTACAGACGGGCTGTTTATCTGCGTGTCCTTAGTCAAGGAGACAGAATGCTAACACAAGTTTAAACCTGATTTGGAAGAAAATGACTTTGCTTTTGATCTTTGTGCAATTTATCTGACTGCCATTCAAATCTTAGCGTTAGAGGGTCTTTAAGTTAGTTTAGGCACAAATTCAGATTTTGTTAGATTATGATGGTTGTTTACAATAGTGATAGGGTCTGTCCAAACATAAAGGAAGATGCGGTCTCTGCTCCGAAGAGTTTATAGTCTCAGATGAGAAGGCCACTTGATCTCCTCACTTAAGAAGGGGCTGCAGGATCAAAGCCTTCATTGGGCCAAATCCTGGAATACTGATTCAAACAAAAGTCGAAGAAGAATTATGTGAATTGGACTGTTATGAATAGAAATATTTTGATACAAAATCAAAAATCAGTAACTGAAGTTTTTCTGTTACACAGTCCCTTCTTCCCCTGGGGTTTCTCTCTCATTTACTGAGTTTTGTAGTTCAGGTCTTATTGTGTATTTGCTTCTTTTTTTAAATAGATGCTTTGACCTGTGTTAATAGTGGCAAGTGACAGTCGTGTGCCATATGGTGATGTTAACTGCACCTTTCCTTTACTGGGCAATTCTTTCTATTGGTTTATAGTTGAAATAGGCACTTATCTCACTGCTCTAGACTGAGCTCAGTAATAGCAGTAGATTATATTCTGTTAGCAGATAGAATCAGTGGTTCTCAAACTTTTGTATTGGTGACCCCTTTCACACAGCAAATCTCTGAGTGTGACACCTTTTCCCCCCCCCCCAAGACATTTTTTAAATATTTAACACTATTATAAATGCTGGAGAAGAAGCAGGATTTGAGTGGAGGCTGACCGCTTGCAACCCCCACGTAATAACCTCATGACCCCTAGTTTGACAGCCCCTGAGACAGTGACTTTTACAGTAGCTTATTGCCAATGAAAAGTTACCCTTTTTTTTTGTTCTGTTTTCAATTTGGTAATATTTGGCGTGTTTGGAAACCAAATGTACTAATGCAGGAGAACCACAAAATTCAGTAAATATCCCTCACTTTTGTGGGAAACAAGTTTGCCCCACTGTACCTTACATCTGAGGCCCAAACTGAATTGACTCCCTTCATTTAAAGTCAGTGAGTTGGACTGCATGTGCCCACTTTCTATTCAAACCCTTGTTTCCTACCCAAATAGCATACAGATCTGAACTGAGGAACTCTTACCCAGGGGAGAGCAAGATTTTCGTATCAACCACTGGTTCCTACAGTAGTGAATGTTCTGAGCTGCATCTCGCATCTGATTAGTGTCCTCCTGTGTACTATGAGGATAGAAACAATGGTGCATAGCCAGGATTGGAGCTGGAGCATAGAATACCACCTATGTATATGACTGCTGAGATTGAAGCTGACACAAACACCAGCAGTGGTGTGATACTGAGCCTTAGCGCTCACGAAAAGGTCCCCATGATTTTTATTCTCGAGGAGCTGGTAGGTGAAGAGACTGGAGTACATGGATTCCCATGTGCAATTGTGACCTATACTTATGACATTTGTCTTCTCATTTGGTACATCATAGTAGTCAGTCTTACATTTCTATTGCACCTTTTATTCCAAAGCATTTAACAAACTACATCCAAATTGCTCACTCGCTGCTGAAATATGCAGTTGTTTGCATGAGCAGCAACAGCATAGCTTAGGAAAGAAAGTAAAATGAACAACACATCCAACTGAAACTGCAGAAAGAACTAGGGAGGCTGACTGTAAATATGGGAGCTGGATTTTGGCTGGGGTGTTGGCACTAAACATCCGATTCTTACAGAGAGTGCTATGGGATCAGGTGTACCCAAGCTTTTTTGTCTTTGTTTCAATTAAAAGAGCTTAAGATCTCAGATCATTAATGGTATCTATGCACAGGCTTAAATATGACAAGTGACAACAGGGTAAAAACCAAACCCTGTGTATATAATTTCTTCCTTAATTTACCTGCTGGGAGCTGCACTCCAGATGCTGTGTGTTCCCTGATCCAGCTTCCCAAACAGAGCATTTTCCAGCACTCTGTGGGTTGTGGTTTTCCATCTGGTAATCTGCTTACTCTCGGCTCTAGTCAGAGTGAACCTTGAAGCTATGCACAACTTGTCGGCTTTGATTCCCAGGGTTCTGCCGGACACTTGCATCATATTCAGTTTGCATCGGTTTCTGGCTGCAGCAGACAAAACTGCTGCTTGTGCATTTTTGCTTGAGAATGGACTTGACAAAGTTGGCTTTTTGATACTCTCTAGACACATTCAGAGTGAGCGCTGTCTTGGGAACATGTATTTTAAAATGAATTATTTACTGAGCCAGTCCTCACTATTTTGAGTTTGCCCAAATACCAGTACCTGTTGAGATTCATTACAGGTGGCTGGATGCCCATAGACCTTGGAGACTGCCTTCCTCCTGCACTGCCTGGTGAGGACCCTAGCCATGCACAGTTGGCTTCACCAAACCACCGTTCGTCACCTTACTTTTTTACATGATGGGTTTGGTTCTACAGGCCAAATGCAAAGAGGTAATGAGAAATCCCCTAACTATTAATCCACATCTGTCCCCTGTCTCCTGCATCCTGCTCTATTTCTCAAGGTGCAGAGACCCCATTAGCCTGTTGAGTGTCTGCAGCTGGTACCCACGGGGCCAAACACAGTCCTAATTGATTATCTGAATTGCTCTGCTTTAAGGGTCCCACAGTTACTGCTCAAGCTCTGCTGAGTTATTGCACAGCTTTTGGCAGCAGGATTTTACTGACTCTGGAGAATAAATTTGCTGTGCTTTATAGAGCATGGAGGAGCATATTTTCTAAATTGTAATTTTCTTAATAAATTGTTTTAAGACTGTGTGCCGGTAAACCCCAGGAAACTAGTGAGAGCAATTCCAGTATAGACATTATCAGAAAGGTACGAAGCTAACAGCACAATTTTCAAAATTGGCTGGGGGAATGTTCTGGGTTTGCAGAGACCTCTGTTGCGGCCATACAGCCATTTACCTCCACCAGTGTTTCTTGGACACTGGTTCCAGTTGCCTGTGAGATCTGCCTCCTCTCATTGGGAACCAGCATGGATTTTTACTCTGTTTCTCTAAACATTGTTTTATGAAAATAAATCCTAGGCCCAGATGATCCCTGTCTGCTTGTGTGAGCAGAGGGAACCCAGCTTGTGGGGGACAATGGAAAGGGCGGGAGTGTTGCTCCTACAACATCACTGCCTCTCCCTGAGACCCTGTGGGTGCGCCGTGGGGATCTGACTTCTAGGGCTTTTTGTCGGATTCTGCATATGGCTGTCTCCTGCTTCCATGCCTATGAGGGTTCCATTCCCATAATTCCCTAAACCTCTTCTATGTGAGGGAGTGTTTCCCAAGAGACACTGAGATGACTAATTATGATTCATTATATGTACCTAGAGTCACATTAGCGCATATTTAGGAGGATAAGACCTACTGGGTTCCATCTAATCCAACTCTACTCTATTCAGGTTAGTTTTTTTCCCATTTGGGGAACACTTTTTTTTTTCTGTTCCTTTATTGAGTTGAACTTTTAAATGTCCTGAGCATTTTCCCCTCCTTTTTCCTTCCCCCGGTAGAGGGATACAATTGGTGACATCCCCCTGTCCTCCACTGGAGAGGGAGCAAAATGTTTTTGCTTCAGTTCAGTGTCTATTTGGCAGCTGCTGCCATCTTGCCCTGTAACACTCATGACAGCTTGTCCATCTTAAGGGAAAGCAGTGGCAGAATCTGGACTAAATAGACCAATGGCAAGAAATAAGAATAACGTGGCATTTCTAGAGAAGTGTGTATTAGATTACTGCCGAGGGATCCCAGGCGTAGACCACACCACCAGGGTTCTTGGCCCTTTGCAAACACATGATGTAAAAACAGTTCAGCATGCTTCATGTTCAGAGCTTTTAGTATTAGCTAATGGACCCTCACAACCTACTTGTACAGTAAACAAAATTAGCCGTACATTATACAGAGCAAAATGGAGGCAGGGAGTTTATAACGTGCCTGAGAGTTGGTTTCAAAGGTGGGGATTCCTGGCTCCCTGTTCTGTGTTCAGAGTAGTAGCTCATCTGGTGGGAGGGGGAGAAAAGGCTAAATCTGAAGATGTTGTCAGAAAAGGATATACTGTGTCTGCCGAACCTGAAAGAGTGTGAGAGAGACTGTTACAGAATATCGAGAAATCCTGCTGTGTAAGTCTGAGAGTGGGTTTCTTTTCAACTGCAAACTTTCAAGCAAATCAGAGGAGCTTGCTGCATCCGAAAAGAGAGTTTATTTATAGTCAGCAGGTGGCTTTTCAAAATTCTTTCTAGTTTGCCTTCTGACTTCCTGCTTCCAAACAATTTCAAGCAGCAAATATACTAAAGTGACCCATGCAGAATTCAGTGCTCATCAGCTGCCAGTGGGGATTGAGTCAGAGAGATGAGAGCTCTTTCCCATGTCTCTATTTTCTTTAAATAAAACTACTCATTCAAAGACGTTCCTCTGTTGGTTGATGTGAGGCTTTTATGCCTGATGACAGACTTTGGAATCGAATTTCACAGCAATGAGGAAGTACTTGCGAAGGAAACTGAATGGCTAAAATGCAGGGATTGTGGTAGCAGCATTTTGCATGGAGCATAGTCTGATTATTGCCCTGGCTCAGTCAAGACTAAAATAGGAGTAATAGCCACCCAATTTAACGTTTTTTCTTTTAGATGGCTTCCTTGGTATATTTTCCAGGGGTGCTATTACACACACCCCTTTTTATATGCTGATTTGTAACTACTGCATAGTGCTGCATTATTTTTATTTGTCTGCACTGCCCTGGTCATGTGCTAGGTGACCTGAACGTTCACGTTGTCGTTTCAACTGAAAATAGGACATCAGTCTGCCATCAGGGACACTTCCGCTGAATAACTCCTGCACTGCACTGTCTGTTTGGTACTTAATTGAGTGAATCTTCCAAGGTCACTTTTATATGGTGAAACAATAAGAAAGGAGCCTGTAGGATAAACTATATTGTGGTTCATATAGTGTTGCTTTCATCCATGGCCATTGAAACGTCACCATAAACGGCAGCGCAGGTTATGTGTGTGTGTGAAGATGCCTCCAGCAGAAAGGATAGTGAAACAATCAGTGTGCAAATGCTTTGTAGAGTAAGAGTGAGTGTCATTAAATGCAGAGTGAGGCAGGATAAATTGACCAGCTCTGGGTAGCAACAAATTAGTAAGGCATCAACAATATAAAGCGTCCCGTATTTAAAGCGCTTTGGATTAAATGGCAGCATCTCACCATGCTTTAGCCTCTGTTCTGTGCTTGTCCCTGGAGTAACTGGAGAGAGCATGTCCTCCTCAGAGGAAGGAGATGAGAGAGAGAGAGAGGGAGTGATAACGGTATCTATTGGGGTTATCACTTAATTGTGAAGACACTGAACAAATGAAGTTGAATGGACAGGAGGGCTAATTCCAAGAGATTTTCCTCTGCAAGTCTTCTGATGGTCTGCTAACCCCAGATCTCATCCTGCCACAGCGTGACCTGATTTCTTTATTGGTCTCTAGCCCATTCCCTGTACACCTCAAACACCAGATTGCTCCATGCCCCGTTGCCATCTTCTCACAGATCATGCTAAATATTCTTCCCACGCTACCCTGCACCATCTCCAACAGCCTTCTCACACCTACTGGGATTTTTGATGCTCTTCAGATTCCATCTCCAGACTCCTCCATGGTCTGACTCCTAACTGCCAATCAGATCTTACTTCTCAGGCCTCCCAGCTTCCCCATGTTCAATCATTCTCCACATTAGTGACTTTCTTTTGTACCCTCTGCCCTTTCCCTCCTGTACAGGTATCTTCCTGTCTAGGCTGTAACGAGCTGTGATCATTTGATGATGCTTTTGTACATGAAAGACGGAATTAGGGAGTGAATCCACACAATGAGACATCTTGCTGGTGGAAATTCTGAAGGTAGAAATGGTGGGAGAAATAGTTGCCGCCGCCACCAGTTGAAACAGCTGTGGAGTTCATGGTCACTAACTGCTTCCTGAAGGAGCAGTTCACAAGGTGTCCAGGTTATGCTGAGTTGACTTTGATGCTGTTGGGACATAGCATTGTATGGTGATGTAGGTGCTCGGTGGCGTAGTGGTGAGCATGATGTGAAACCCTAGACAGGGGAATGTAGTAATGCTGTTCAGCAGTGCGGTTGTTGCATCCCATAGGATCAAAGAATGGTTACAATTAACGATTGTCACACTTCCTAAGGCTTGTCATTGGTTAGCATCCGAATCTTGTTGAAAGGATCAGAACATCTTGAAATGAAAGACCCAGATTGCAAGTCTCACCAGGCCCAGCCTTTCTTCTGGTATTTTGGCACTTGTACTTCTGGTCCTGGCTAGAAACCTGAGCAGGGAGGGGAACTATCTGAGCCTTCATTTCAGTTCGTGGTCAGCACAGAGCAGGACTGGGGAATGTTAGTTTACATACTGAGTCCTTTATTGATGCCCTGGGATGAGACCTCCTCTGCTGCTCTAACCCAAAACACTGTATTGAGCAGCTCTGGTGATTGATGAGCTCTCCTAGTGTTAATTACAGATGAGGAACAGCAACTGACAAGTCTCGCCTCACAGATGTATGAATTATTGCAAGGCGTCCTCTGTAGTCTGGCCAGCAGAGCCCTCTAAAATTGAGAGAAGCTGAGCATGGGACTGCTTGCCTGTTCTTGCCTTGTCCCAGCCTCTGAACGAGCCGTTTTCTAAATCAGTCCTCGTGTTGGGAATTGAGGCGGTGGAGACATGAAGCCTGCCCATAGCCACATGAAAGATGTACCCTGGTTGCAATTTAGGGGGCTGTGCTCTCAAGCAGCTCTCCTGAATTCCTCACTCCCTGCAGGCCTGGGGGAGGGGAGTGTGGCGCCCATACTTGGCTTTGTGGAACTTCTTGCTGCTAACATCCAGTTGAGTGCTGGTGGTCTGGCTCGGAGCTAAACCAATAGGCTTCGCGTTTATACTCTCTGCGTGTTGTAAAGGGATTTAACAGTGGCGGGCTTGGCAGATATTATTTTTTATATGAGACAATTAAAATAATTTGGCTGCCAACCATGCTGAAATGTCGCTAGATTATACAAGACCCTGTGGCTTTTCTGGGCTAGACCTACTCTGGGGATGGGACTTTGTCAGAGAGAATAGGGAGGTCTAGTCCAAACAGGGAAGCCAGGAATGTACCATTTCTAATTTGTGCTCTTCATATTTCCTCCCGTATGTGGTTTGGGGGAAAAGCCACTTAGCCTTCCTGCCTCCCCATGCTAAGTGGGGTTAATGGTTCGTCACGGGGAGTTTGTGTGCTAAAGATGAAGCGTGTCCAGTGTTATCATCATAAATCTCTAGTCTCAAACAAATCCTTCATTTGTTCTCTTTGCTAGGATGTCAGTAGTCCTGGGTTATTTTGTACGTTCTTCCACATAAGAGACATTTTAAAGGGGCTTATCAAGTTACTGTGGTGTTTGAGTGTATCTCCAAAGTCCCAGCTACCAGTTCAGTATGCAGTCCATTTGATTGGGCTATATTCATGGGGGCCGATGAATTCCTTAACAGGCCATTGTCCCGATTCTGGGATCATAAAATCAACCTGCTTTCAATGTTCTAGTTTGTCCCAACGTCAGCGTATATAACTTAATTTAACTGATGCATCTGGGACCAAATTATAGAAAAAAATCTAAACAAATGCAGCTCTTAGCCTCAGTCATACATCTGTGTTAATCTGTGCACATGTGCTGCAAACAAGATAGCACTCCTGGACAGATTTGTTTGTGTTTCCATATGAGCCAAATGCTACTTTTTTCCCTTCTTCTGTTAATTATTCAGTCCTAGAAGAATTGACTTTGAAATCCCACAGGCTGAGATAAGACTTAAACCCCTGTTATCTGCAGTTTTACAGGGCGGTCAGTTTATGGCCTGAATTTGGTGGTGAGCTTTGATAGAGAGCCTTTTACAGAGAAGTGGAATGAAAGCCCAGTGTTATTTCAGTAGTTGGCAGTGGTCAGACTCTGGTTCTACATAATAATCCTTAGAAAAATCTACAGGCTTCAGTTGTCGCGTTCTCATGGACTTTTTTCCATCCTTTCACTTTGTACCTCTTGAGTCTGTCTTACAGTTTCGGTTTAATTCAACCCCAGTATAACAAAGGCAAAACAAGTGAGTTGCTTTAAGCTCTGCATTTCAGAGGCTTTGTCCTCCTGCACATATGGTGCTGTGTGACTCTGCCGTCTAGTGGCTGGCCAGTAAAAAAGGATTCTGCTTCCTATGCTAACACCAATCCCAGCTAAGGGAGCTCTCTTGTAGCTAAAGTACTGGGTGCGGGTGATCTTCAGAATGGAAGGACCAAGGTTCTAGCCCTTGTGCTGTGTGTGATTATTACAGAAATTGTGTGCATTTGTCTGAAGTACACTCTCCAGGAAACCCAAGTGTCACTTTCTTTATGGAACCAGGACATTTAGTTTTTGGGGGGGAAATGTCCATGTCCAGAGATGGCATAAAAGAAAAACTCCTGGGGCCCAAGTGCAGCTCGGCTGGGTTGGTTGCTGTGTTCCAGTGGCCCACCAGCAACGTTTCTCCAGATTTTGGGTTCTGATGTGATTGGCTCCTAAGAACCTCTACACAGAGTGCCATTGCATGTGCAGGTGAGGTAAATGGACTTTACTCTAAAAAAAATCTTTTCAGCATGCTTGTTTTGATAACTCCATTTCTGGCTGTATATAGCTCCTTGATCAGACTGTAGTGATGTTAGTATAAATTCCTTTTGCCAGCCTCCTATAACAACATCACTCGCTACCAGAGATGGCAACAATTAGCATTCGTTTAAAAAATAAAAAAGAGAGAGAGAGCCAACCAACCAACCAAAAATAAACAAACAAACAAAAAAACAAAAACAAAAAAAAATCCCCAACCTACTCTTGTCTTGGAAAGAAGGGAAACCAAATAAAAAATTTAATACTGAAGAAAGGCAAGAAATGCAGCTGCCATGGAAACTCCAGAGTATAAGCCGAAACTTTCCAGCAAAAAGAACTTAAAATGAGAGACTTGAGTGCAAAGCCTTGGCAGGAAGCCAGCAGCCTCCCCCACCCTCCTCCTCCAGTGCCAAGATATTGAGTCTGTTGCTCCTCTCTGTTGTCTCTGCCATGCTGTGGCTGGGAATACAAACTCAGTGCAGCTAGAGCTCGCAGTGAGGAAGTCAGCATGGAGCACTATAGTCTGTGGCCCCGCCAGCTCCGAGACGAGGCAGCAGCTATCAAAAGGCGCACTGTGTATATACGTGCTTAGCTGCTGTTCTCATGTACAAGTGGGGAGCATTCTTCCTAATAATACTGTGCCCCTCTCTAGCACAATCAATCCAAAGCTCTCAAAGTACACTGCAAACATTTCAGCCCCAGAACTCCTCGTGAACTAGAGTACTACTTGGATCCCCATGTTGGAGGTGGGAAAACTGAGGCACAAAGGTTTGCCCAAGGTCACGCTGAATCCATGTTGGGGTCAAGAGTGGAATTTGGGAGTTTTGGACTCCAAGTCCTGTAATCTCCTCCCCATATCACACGTCATCCCCTGTTAGTTCGGCCATAGGACTTGGCTGTTTGTCAGGTTCCTGGGGCACTTGACATGTATCTGGAAACACGGGGTACTTTTAACCTTTTTTGAGTGTAAGCAATATTGTAGCTACATGGTCTGCCTATAGTTTGTATTACTGTCAGCCATGTGCTGCTAGGGCCTTTAATCTTTGGGTTAGCTACTATCAAATCTCCAAACATACTTCAGTGAAGATATTTCATACACCCCCCCCCCATTTATTTTGGGGCTAGAGTGTGTGTCCAGGTGGTGGTGTATGTTGGTAAAAGGTTTTGAGAAGGGAAGCAAATCCTCAGTAATTCAAAAATGGGCAGCCAATAATTCGTCACCTATCAGGGTACCCTCAAAGCAGAGGAAACTAGTCCTTGTCTCCTGCAGGTTTCTTCAGCAGCTGTTGGTGTCTGTTCTTGAACCATTTGCTTATCTGGTCTCAGGGGGTATGTCTACATAGCAAAGAAAAACCTGCAACTGTGGGTTTTTCTTTGCTGTGTAGATATACTCAGAGACCTGGTTGAGGTGACTATAAAAGTTAGATGCCTGCAAGTCACCAGGGCCTGATGAAATGCATCCTAGAATACTCAAGGAGTTAATAGAGGAGGTGTCTGAGCCTCTAGCTATTATCTTTGGAAAGTCATGGGAGACGGGAGAGATTCCAGAAGACTGGAAAAGGGCAAATATAGTGCCCATCTATAAAAAGGGAAATAAAAACAACCCAGGAAACTACAGACCAGTTAGTTTAACTTCTGTGCCAGGGAAGATAATGGAGCAAGTAATTAAAGAAATCATCTGCAAACACTTGGAAGGCAGTAAGGTGATAGGGAATAGCCAGCATGGATTTGTAAAGAACAGATCGTGTCAAACCAATCTGATAGCTTTCTTTGATAGGATAACGAGTCTTATGGAAAAGGCAGTAGTGGTGGATGTGGTATACCTAGACTTTAGTAAGGCATTTGATATGGTCTCGCATGATATCCTTATCGATAAACTAGGCAAATACAATTTAGATGGAGCTGCTGTAAGGTGGGTGCATAACTGGCTGGATAACCATACTCAGAGAGTAGTTATTAATGGCTCCCAATCCTGCTGGAAAGGTATAACAAGTGGGGCTCCGCAGGGGTCTGTTTTGGGACCGGCTCTGTTCAATATCTTCATCAACGACTTAGATGTTGGCATAGAAAGTACGCTTATTAAGTTTGCAGATGATACCAAACTGGGAGGGATTGCAACTGCTCTGGAGGACAGGGTCAAAATTCAAAATGATCTGGACAAATTGGAGAAATGGTCTGAGGTAAACCGGATGAAGTTCAATAAAGACAAATGCAAAGTGCTCCACTTAGGAAGGAACAATTAGTTTCACACATACAGAATGGGAAGAGACTGTCTAGGAAGGAGTATGGCAGAAAGAGATCTAGGGGTCATAGTGGACCATATGCTAAATATGAGTCAACAGTGTGATACTGTTGCAAAAAAAGCAAACGTGATTCTGGGATGCATTAACAGGTGTGTTGTAAACAAGACATGAGAAGTCATTCTTCCGCTCTACTCTGCGCTGGTTAGGCCTCAGCTGGAGTATTGTGTCCAGTTCTGGGCACCGCATTTCAAGAAAGATGTGGAGAAATTGGAGAGGGTCCAGAGGAGAGCAACAAGAATGATTAAAGATCTTGAGAACATGACCTATGAAGGAAGGCTGAAAGAATTGGGTTTGTTTAGTTTGGAAAAGAGAAGACTGAGAGGGGACATGTTAGCAGTTTTCAGGTATCTAAAAGGGTGTCATCAGGAGGAGGGAGAAAACTTGTTCACCTTAGCCTCTAACGATAGAACAAGAAGCAATGGGCTTAAACTGCAGCAAGGGAGATTTAGGTTGGACATTAGGAAAAAGTTCCTAACTGTCAGGGTAGTTAAACACTGGAATAAACTGCCTAGGGAGGTTGTGGAATCTCCATCTCTGGAGATATTTAAGAGTAGGTTAAATAAATGTCTATCGGGGATAGTCTAGACAGTATTTGGTCCTGCCATGAGGGCAGGGGACTGGACTCGACCTCTCGAGGTCCCTTCCAGTCCCAGAGTCTATGAATCTATGAATATATGTTCAATTATGATAGCTTAAATATTGCTAAATCTCCCCCACTCAGCACCCTTATCCCCCCAGACAATTCACTCTAGTGATGTGTCCCATTATAGATCTTGCTCAGAGCAGTCTCTCAATCCTGCCCTCCAATCATTGCAATATTAGAATATTGTGTCTTTCTGTTTATATGATGAAGTTTTGATTTCTCTGGGGGAAAGGAACAATGGAACAAATATATTCTTAAAAAGCTGTGTGCTGTATTTTGAAAAATGAGAATTTATTTGATGGGCTATAATTCACTGGTCTGCAAAACAAAATAAATAAGTTCTGGGCTATTACTTATTCACATGATGGGGGAAAAAATCAATATCCGTGCCTGTTTTGAAATCTGCTGATGTGTGGATAGCCAAGATCAAATGAAGTAAAAAGGAAAGATGGGGCAGGCCCAGGGTATTGGATTTGGAGACCATTGGTGTGAAGGATGTTTTGGGGAGAGATCAATGCAATAAACCTTGTGTAGTCTCTCAGGGGAGCAAGCTGCCTGCCCCAACCCCAATTCAGAAACAGCAAGAACCCCAAAAAGACTCCACAATGTCTTGCTGCTGCAGTAGCTGTTTACCTTTGCTACTGTGCCCTGGAATGCACCATGTTGATGGAATCCTGAGTAAGGAGGAGAAGTTGCTATTGGTGGTAGAGGAACCTGGAAAAGGTTGATTTTCCTCTGGCTCAGCATCCCTGAATTTGCAGGCTTACCCAAATGCCACCTCAATCTTTTTTTGGTCTAACGCACCTTATTTCCAGCTCCTTCTCAAGTGACTTCTGGTTCCAGCCATGTTACAAATGCTCTGAGAACACCTTTTGCTAGGACTGTTTAGTGAACCAGTGTGCAAATGTGAAAATGAAATACAGTAATAAAATGTATGTTTGTAGGGGTTCACTTAGTTTTAAGGACGCCAGAGGCCATTAGTTTGTCCTGTTTGTGTGCGAATGTAGATGGACAACCTCTTTCCCAGTGTGGCTAGAGCCAATAGCACAGGCTGCTTCCAAACTCTCTCGTTGTTTCTCCTGTATGACCCTAGAAGCTGTGGGACTGGTGTACGTGCTTCCAGCCTTTACATTCATTCTATGTTTCTCTCAGTCCATTTATAAGTACTGATAATCTGTCGTGCAGTTTCCAATTACCTATTTTAATGACCGCACACGCAGTCCATGTGTCGAACCATTTGTCCTTAAGATATTGTCGACCAACCTGTCAGTAAGAACTGGTGTCCTGTTAAACCAGCAAAAAGCTATTGGCCCATATGCAGAATGAGAACCCTTTGAACAGGGCTGGTTCTGAGGGGTGTTGAATATCTGCATCTCCTCTGGCTTCAGCAGGAAAGGGGGTAATGGAGGGTCAGGCCAGAAGGGAGGTGATGGGGAAACTGATTATTTTTTCATTACTAATAAACTTTCAACATTAGAAAGCTTTAAGTTTTTAAAATAAAATCTTTTCTCGAGGGGCTAAATGGCTCCAAGAAATGTCTGCCAGATGCAGAACTTTGACCTCCAGGTCTCTGGTTCCAGTCTGAAACCGTGGGCAGTCCTCAAAATTAGGGACTGCCTGGGGACAGTTTAAAGGCCTGTGTGGAGCAAGGTGGGAATGGACCACGTGCCTGTGTTCGATGGGTTTGGCAGAGGCTGACATCTGAGTGAGTTATGGAACCTCGGCCTTGCCAGTGGTCCCTCTGGGTCGTGGTTGGGGCACATTGGCCAACGTGGGTGAGGGCAGTTTATGCTGACACTCTCGTGCTGTAGTTCTTCTGTGCATAAAGAGACCCTCCATGCCAGGGCTGTGAATCCACCGTTGTTCACCAGTACAAAATTCAGAGAATCATTAAAATGGCATTTGCTCCGTTGCCGAGGGGCTGTCAGAGACCAGTGTGTAGCACTTATGGAGCCTGATGTGCTCTAGAAACCATGCAACTGGCTAAAACAATAGCATCCTGGTATTGTGCTAATTCTCTGATTTCTGTGAGCCCCAGATGAAACAAATCTACGTCACTTACTTAATGGAAATCTCCTGCCTAGGGGCAAAGAGACCACAAAGCGGCCAGGCCAAAGCAAACAGTACTTATGCAAAAGCCAGCAGCAATTGCTCCTACTTCTGCTGCCTAAGTTTGGTTTCTGCTATAAGAAGATGACGGCTCTAGGAATGAAAATGACACATTAAAGAGGCCTGAATGGTGTAGTCTTTCCTGCGTCTGGTCGTCCGGCTGAGTTAAAACAGAAATGAAATAGGAAGGATGTGATCCAGTAGCATATGGAGAATTGAGAAAACCAGCTCCATTTGGGGGCCTATAACATAGGACACAGACCTGTGAAGCTTGTCAAGGGATGGATTAAAATCTGCATTTCAAGAGCCTCTTTCCTCCAACTTCCTGCACTTTTCAGAGCTGTCTCAGCCATATCCTGTCATACAGAGCACATCCACTTTGTGGATAAATACAGGATAACATATTACACATCAAATCGTGAGAAAACACAGTCAATGTACCTGCCAACATGGCTACATCTGTACTGCATACAGTGTACCTGCCTGGCACAGCTTTGCTGACACAGCATTCAGACCAACGACTGTACTTTGCTACCATCCTTTCTGGGCTGTGATGTAGTCAGCTGTCATGGGCTAAGCAGAGTTGGGGTTGCTCACTTGGCTGGGAGACCTCCCAGGGAGACCACGGTACTGCAGGTAAATGGGTTAGTGACTCAGCAAGTGGCACTCCTCTTCCTAAGTCAGTACCAGGGTGGTTCTAGAGGGTGTCGTACTACTGCAGGTCTCTTGAATACAGTTGTCTTCACTTGCTATGCCAAGCAGCTGCTGCATTGCTGTGTATAATTAAAGTACTGCCAGGCTTCAGCCCAGAAGTGGCTGCCCTTCTTTAGTGAGTTGAATGATGTTCCTATGACTCATAACATGCTCTGCACCACTGAGAGGAAAGAAGCTGTACAACTGCAAAGTCCGCAGTGGTACTGCTGGAGCCTGCTTTGTTAGTGACTGTATGGTGAGTAGTGTCAAGTCTGCTGTGGGCAGATACCAACAGATCAGTCAGCGTTTGTGTGAGCATCTTCTGGTGTATCCTAGACCTCCATGTTGAATGCTGAGGGGAAAGCTGCCTCTTCCCCACTCGATCTATGTGGTTTGTTCTTATGTTAGCTTTAGTTCCGAGGCAGCTGCTGTTCTCAGCACTTGAAGCAGCCAATCACTGTTCTGTCCTAACAGTCTTTCCTCCTATGCTCCAGACTATTAGGCCTCTGTGGGAAGGAAAGGGTCAGGAGTCGGAGTTTTGCAGGCTCCCAGGGAAGTTACTCACAGAGAAGTGCTGTGTCTCTTGAATCTCTCCTCTTTCTCTCCACTTGCCGCTCTTTCTCCTTGCGCCCCTTTGCCTCTCTGACCCATGGGAGAGTGCTGGATTTCACTTCCTGCCATCCCCTGCAGGTCTCCCTAGAGCTTGGGAGGAGGAAGAGAGGGGCCTGCAGATAGGGTCTTTACCCAGGGCAGTCCAGTGAATAACATTCTATGCTTTCCCTGCCTAGGTCTAAGTGGCTTCCAATCCAAATATTTTAGCAGCCTGCACCACAGACCTAGGTAAGCATAGGAGCTGTCCTGCAAATTGAGTGTGAGCCCCAGGTCAGGGATGGAAGTCCATTCTCTAGTGGGTTTTGTGTGTCCCAGGATTGATGGCTCCAACTGGCAGTTCTCAAGTACCCTGGCAATCCCACAACTTTATTCAGTTCCTGTTCCACTTTGAATAATCTGACCTTCCTCAGATTCTGAGTAGGTTTCCAAAAAAACCCTTCCCAGATCCTGGGCCTTCTGTGTTCTCTTGGTTTCTGTCTGCCATATGTGTTTCCAGCTCGTTCAACCACAAAGAGATCAAGCAGAAATGACCAATTCCTGACTTTTGAGATTTGTATGGCAACCCACCTGGATCATTGCTACATGTCTTTCATAAATGGTGCTGCCTCAGATGTTGCATCTTTAAAAGAATCTAAAAGCATCCTGCCTGTTTGTGCTAACAAGAATATTTCCTTCCCTGCTTCGCCTACATTGATGTCGGGCCTGCAGCCTGTTTTTGTGTGTATTTATGTATATGGATTTCCCTGTTTCGAATTCAGCCAATGTTGCTAAATTTCTGGTAATTTGAAAAGGACAACAATTTGTGTGTGTGTTTTTTTTTGTTTTTTTTTTTTTTTTTCTCTTCCTCTCTCCTCTCCTTCCCCACCCCCCAGTTGCATGAAAAAATGTGCAGTTTTGTTCCAGGCATAAAAGAAAATTTTTGGCTTAGAAATGTTGCTGTTTCTAAAATTTGTCATTAAATGACTGGTTTTGTGCTACAATGTGAAAATTCAGCGTACTGCATTCAGAAATGTATATATGGTGGGGAGGGAATGGTCTTCATTTGAAAACAGGCTTGTTTTGAGGGAGAGAGCTTTACAGTTCATTTTTTGGAAGGGGAAATATATATATTTTTAGCCTTGGCCTGGAAGGCTAAAATATAAAATTTCTGCTGTTTCCTGATTTTGTTGGGAATGTTTTACCAAGCCCTAGTTCATCTGAAACGTGCAGTTATATGATTGGCCTGCTGCACACGTCTTTGGCAAATAAACGATGTTCTAACCTCTTGGCAAGTTTGCTGACATGTGACCATGCAATAAAGGCATTTATCATTTGTCTGAGACAATTGAAACATAGCCACATGCAGCAGCATCTGTCAAAGTTACAGACTAGCTCAGTTAGCAGTTTCCTGCTACGTTTTGGTGTGAGTGAGTCAATAGTAAAAATGTAATCAGACGGAGGGAACAAAAGATGAATACAGTGCTGATTTAAAAGGCAAGATATAGAATTAAATATGGAGAGCAACTCTTACTATGTCAATGGAAGACATGCAGCTAAGGGCTGATTCTGCTCCCATTTGACTTGAATGGTGCAGGGTCCCAGACACTTAGACAGGGCTGGCCTGGGGGGAAATAGCACCCTGGGCGAACATGCATTTTGGTGCTCCTGACCTCATGGGTGCGGTGCCCTCCCATGGGCTCCCCACCTTCCTTCCCCTCTACCCCTGTACTGTGCCCCTTCACCCCAACCCTGCACTTCCATCCTCAGCCCCAACATTTGTGCCCCTAACTCCTGTACTGTGCCCCCTTCACTCCTACCCCGGTATCTCCCTCATGCACCCTTAAGCCCTCCACTGTGTCCCCTTCACTCCAACCCCTGCACTGTGCCCCCTTCACCCCAACTCCTGCACCTCTCTCCTGTGCCCCCTTCACTCCTACCTCCTGCATCTCCCTCCTGCACTCATGTGGGGAAATTGGTATTGCTGCTCGCTCCCGCACTGGACTGCTTCTCCTCTGCCCTGTGCACCCCTTGGGCTGCTTAAGGAGGGGGCAGGAGAGCAGCAGCTGCTGATACCTCAGCACAGCCCAGGTGAGGAAGGGACCTGAATGCAGGGAGCCCTAGTGGGGTGTGGGTGTGTGTGTGTGTGCGCGCATGTGCGCCTGAGTGTATGAGTACGCTGTCGCTTTAAGAAAGCACTCAAGGTCAGTTGTGTCCAGACCCAGAGAAGCAGCAACACACACAGATTCCCCCTGTCCCATCACCCCAGCTCAGTGGAAGTCGGGAGCACGTGTGTGTGTGGGGGAGGAGAACAACCCATCAGCTCCCCCCCCCGGCCCCAGGAGACAGGTGGACCCTCCCAGTGATGGTCTGAAGTGGCCAGGGGTGGCTCTGAGGGGGAGGCGGGGGACAGGAACAGCAGTGGCTGCACACGTGGAGCCGGGCAGAGGAGGGGCACCAGAGGAGTCACTTGATCCGGACGGCTGGTCGTCCAGCTGCCCCCCTGCAACTCGGGTCTCTTCCCCCCGACCCCCCTCTCCAGTGCTGCTGCTGCTTGCCTGCCTGCCTGCCTGCCTGCCGCCTTTGTCAGTCCAGCTGAGGTGGGAATCCAAACCCTGTGCACGCGCCCTCTTTGGCAGGTCACCCTGGGCTGGGGCCCAGATAGGCCAGCCCTGCTTAGAGAGCAGTGGATGAACCCTTAGGGCTCCATCCTGCAAAAGGTTGAGCGCCATGTCCCCAGTCCAGTGTGAACTGGTTAAAGTGAAGCACGTGAGTAGGGCCCTGCCAAATTCACGGCCATGAAAAACACGTTACGGACTATGAAATCTGGTCTCCCCCATGAAATCTTGCTATTGTAGGAGGAACTTCTATGCTGCCTTCAGAGCTGGGTGGCCAGAGAGCAGTGGCTTCTGGCCAGAGAAGCGAGGGTGGCATGGTATGGGGGGTCCTCACTATTGGGGGAGCAGGGCTGGCCTAATGGGTGGGTGACAGCCCAGGGTGCTGTGGTCAAATGCCACTGTGGTCACAACTGAAGTTCCCTCTAAGCTGTGCGGCTGTGCAGTAGGTTATCAAGGGCCGTGCACTCGTCCAAGAGGGAGAGACGCCTCTCTCTGCCGGACTTGGGGCTGCTGTGGCGAGAGAGGACTAGGGAGAGTCCTCTCTCCCTGCTGCAGCCCCAGGACCATCTGCACCCAAACCCCTCAGCCCCTCCCAAGAGCCCACACCCCAACCCTCTGCCCCAGTCTTGAGCCCCCTCCCACACTCCGAACCCCTCTGCCCCACCGTCCTGCACACAAGCTCCATATTGGTGCATATAATAAAATTCATCCCGCACATGGATCTAAAAAATTAGAGGGAACATTGGTCGCAACTTCCACCCCACCCCCACCCTTTAGCTTCGGAGTGCTGGGCCCAGAACTAGGGACAGGCTGGGCTGGGGTGCCCCAGCTGAGGGCTCCTACTGTCTGGCCGGGCTCTAGCTGCTACTCCTGGCCAGGCTGGGGAGGGATGGGACTTCCTCTTCTCCTGCAAGGGCTGCTACTGGGGCTGGGTCAGACCCACCTCCAGGAACCTCTCCTGGGTGCAGGAAGCTCCATAGCTGCTAGCTGGGAGCCTAGCTCTGCAGGCAGCAGTAAGGGTGGCAAGACCATAACCTCCAATAGCCTTGTGACGCACCCCTCTGTGTGTCTGAGTTTCCCCCTCAGTGAGATGAGGAGAGTAAGTCTATAAAGTGCACTGAGGTTAGGGCATGGAGATGGCTATCTACAGCACTGCAGAGTGGGACCATTCTGTGTTTTCTTAAGTTATTCTTAATGCCTCACGGCATCATTTATTCAGCTCAGATAAGAAGTGAGATCTCCACTGCTGGTGGCATTTTTGTTCCTGAATTCTGGAATTTTTTAAAAAAGTTCCTTCTTTTAGCTCCCCAAAAGGCTCTGAAGCATTTTCTTAAAGGGGGAAAAAAAGCTCTTGGAAAAATAAACTGCTACACATATTTTGGCTTTATTTGGGTTCTTGAAGAACCCAAATGTGAGTGCATCTGGAAACCAAATTCTGTGTCTGAGCCAAGCTTTCTGAAGGAAATAAATTGCTCCAAACCAGAACAATAGAGAACCCCAGTGTGATTTTTATTAGAGCATTTCAAGGATTAAATTCCTCAGTATTCCTGCAGGGGGCAGCAGAGCTGCAACAAATGGCCACAGCAATCTGCAGAGGGGAGAAATCACAGCTGGGCTGAGAGGCAATACTGCACATCGATCCCCATGTCTCTGCTGGGGGTGGCATTTGTCTGCAAGGGCCTGTGTGGTTTTGTTTTCTCTCCACTGCCTATGGAATTTCAAATAAGGAGGCAAACAACATAGGACTTGTTACGTTATAGTGTTTGCGCTGCTGACGTGGAGCCAGGGCCCTGCCAAAAAGAACGGCTCAGTGAGGCTGCAGCTTAGGAACTTTGGGGTTGTGTGCCTGGCAGGTATTAAAGACGCCATAAAGAATCAATGGAGCATTAGCAAAAACCTTCTCTGAAGCTGCTTGAAAGCCCCTTGCATGTCCGTCAGACCATTCTCTCATTATACATAAAACATGAGCATCATACAATTGTGCTGGTAGCATTTTCACTTAGACACAGTTTTCATCGCCTCTGTGCTTGCCATGTGATCGGGAGTGCCTCCTCTGAGTGCTTGGGACAGGCCAGGACTGCAGGGTTTTCTCCATTGCAAAATGGTAACATGTTTGAGCTCGATCGTAAACCATCAAGTTAGAGGACACAGTGTCAGTCTCAACTTAGCAGTCAGGGTGGAACAGGGCTGATCTCAAGTTTTTGTACAACTTTATTTTTAGAGAGTCTAAATCAACTTGGCTGCTATTCGTCAGAGTGTTTTTAGGGTTTCACTGGCAATATTGCAGTTCTGTATTTTTAAAATCTGTGTTTAACTTTTGTAGGTTCTGTGAGTTGAGATGTTCAGCCATTCCTGGTTGGTGCAGGGTCAGGAATTCTGCAGGAAACGTTGGGCACGTTGCTTTGAGTTTTGGGGCAAAAGTCTGGGGCTCTTCTTGGTTTTATCTGAATCCGCTTGTCCATTCTTACGATAGCTGGGTTAACGTGATAGTCCCTGTAAGGGAACCAGGCAGAAGTGGCTGCAGGTTTGAATTTCAGGTTTAACCTTCCTTCACTACCCCGTAATTGCACAAATCTGTCATCAGTTAAGTACAGTTTTGAAAGGGCCCTTTTCTGTGGCTACCAGGCTGTTCTTTGAAGTGTAGATGCTTTGCCTGAAGTTGTCCTGCTGCTGCTCTGGAGTGCTTAGCAGTGTGGATTTTGTGTTCCTGGTGGTCACTTGGGCTGGCCAGCCAAGTGTGGGCTTAGGCAGGTAGCCTGAGCCGCTGCCAGTGTTGCAGTGTTCACACCACTCGTTTTAGTGCATCAGCTTGACTGGCACGCTCCCAGCCACAGTATAGACATAGGCCACCATGGATTGTGCCACAAAGCTTGTTAAATCTGTTCCCATACAGATCCTTCCTTTGCAAGATGACAGCTCAACACTGTTCACGTAACAGCTGTCAATGGCAGAGAAATGGGATGAAAGGGAAATTTCCTTGGGCTTTCATTCTTTCCACTCGAGTGGGGCAGAAGCCCCAGTTTTCTCAGAGGTAGAGCTTCCCTGGGTGCACATTTGTCCTTGCATTGCCTACCATTTTATCTTCTTTGTTGTTGGCATCCTTTTGTCTGTGAGAGACAATGGAAATTGCAGCCTATGATACAGATGTTTTGCAAAGTCTCATGACTGAATAGTCCAATACTGACGACTAAATCCTTCAGACCCCTCAGTGTCTCCAGGCAACAGGTTCACATCCACTGGAGAACAACAAATGCAGGGAATCAGGTGAGCAACAACAAGAAGGAGTGAGTAACCCAAGCTGTAGCCAAAGGAGAGAGCTTTAGCCTCTTTCATCCAAAGAGCTCTCAGTGCTTTCCATGTTAGCCGAGGCTGCAGAATGCCCCGGGGGCAGGGTAAGTATTCTGTCCACTTACAGTTGGACAAACTGAGATACAGAGCATTTAAGTGACTTGCCCTAAGTCAAACGGCAAACCAGCGGCAGGCAAGATTCAAACCCAGATGACTCTCATCCCTTAATCTAACCAGCAAACCATGAGCCCTCCATGTAATGTCCTCTCCTACTGTCCAAAGTTAATGAGGCTCCTTCGTGGGAGTTGGGGAAACAGAAGCACTTAGGGTATGGCTACACTTACAGTTTTGCAGCGCTGATAATTACAGCTGTGTTCGTACAGCTGTGTAGGGCCAGCGCTGCAGTGTGGCCACACTTACAGCTACCAGCGCTGCAGTGTGGCCACATTTACAGCACTTGCAGCGCTGTTGGGAGTGGTGCATTGTGGGCAGCTATCCCACAGAGCACCTCATCCCATTTTGGCGCTGTGGCTTGTGGGAAGGGGAAGGAAGTGTGCGGGTCTTTCCGCTTCCTGTTCCAACGCCCCATGGTGCTTTGCTACAGATTCCGAGCAGTTTGGCGGCATTGTGATTCTGCAGCGCTATTTCAGCGGTTTTAGTTATAAATGGAGCCTGAGCTGCTGAGGACCTTGCTGATGAATGTTGCCAGCACATCACGCATGGCAGTGGAGCTATTCCTTCAGCTGCAAAGTGATAGTGAGGAGTCAGACAATGATATTGAATCGCCTGACGCTGAAGACACTAAATTGCTTGTGGCAGTAACAGACGTGCTCAGCTCCATGGACCGGTGCATTTGGGCTCGGGAAACCAGCACTCAGTGGTGGGATCACATTGTCCTGCAATCCTGGGATGACGAGCAGTGGCTGCAGAACTTTCGGATGAGAAAAGCCACTTTCATGTCACTGTGTGCTGAGCTCGCCCCTACCCTGCGGCGCAGGGACATGAGATTGAGAGCTGCCCTGCCAGTGGAGAAGCGGGTGGCTATTGCAATCTGGAAGCTGGCAACTCCAGACAGCTTCCGATCGGTGGCGAACCAGTTTGGAGTGGGAAAGTCTACCGTTGGAATGGTGCTGATGCAAGTTTGCACAGCCATTAATCGCACCCTGCTAAGAAGAACTGTGACTCTGGGAAACGTGCAGGACATTGTGGATGGCTTTGCAGAAATGGGGTTCCCTAACTGTGGAGGGGCAATAGATGGGACGCATATTCCTATTCTGTCACCACCCCACCTGGCATCAGAGTACGTTAATCGCAAGGGGTATTTCTCCGTGGTTCTGCAAGCGCTTGTGGATCACCATGGGCGTTTCACTGACATTTACTCAGGATGGCCTGGAAAGGTGCATGATGCACGCATCTTTCGGAACAGTTCCCTGTTCAGGAGGCTGAGGGCCGGGACTTTTTTCCCAGACCGCAAGATCACAGTAGGGGACGTCGAAATGCCCACTGTGATCCTTGGAGACCCCGCTTACCCCTTAATGCCATGGCTCATGAAACCGTATACAGGGAGGCTTGACGGGAGCAAGGACCGGTTCAACTACAGGCTGAGCCGGTGCAGAATGACTGTGGAGTGTGCTTTTGGCCGCTTGAAAGCCCGCTGGCGTTGTCTTCATGGGAAGCTAGATTTGGGGGAAAGCAGCATCACCGCTGTTATATCCGCGTGCTGTACCCTCCATAATATTTGTGAAGGGAAGGGTGAAAGATTCAGTGAGGAATGGACCTCCGAGGTTCGACGCCTAGAGGATGAATTTGCTCAGCCAGAGAGCAGGGCTACTAGGGAGGCCCAGGAAAGGGCTTCAAGGATTAGGGATGCTTTAAGGGAGCAATTTGATGCTGAGAGCCAACAGTAATGTTTGGTGCCTTTGCTGTGCTTTGTTCTACCTTGGGGTACAATATTTACCACTTCCTGCAATAATATTACGTAGTGAAAAAGAAATAAAATCCTTTATTCAACATATAGTACATAAAAGGCAAGGGGGGGTAGGGTGGTGGACTGTACATTCACAGGTTTGAATATGTCCTATTTTGATTACTGTTCAATGTCTGCTGCACTTCAGGATTACTATGCTGCAGGGTAATGGGGGTGGAGTGCACAGGGTAAGAATTATAGTTATCAGGGCTAGTAGGTGATCGTACAGGTGTTGGGGGCAGCTGGGGGTAATAAGAAACTGGCTGCTGGAGAAAGGTGTTTTGTGGAAATACTGGGGAACAAGGAAGAGGGCTTTGGGAGGGCTGTGGGTTACCACGGTACATATCTGCCTGCATGGCTACGAGAGACTCGAAAGACTCAGTTTGGCGAGCCAGGAGGCTTATCATCTGCTTTGTGGTTTTTTTGGCAGCCAATTCCTTTCTCCTGCTTTCTGTTTCCCTCCATTCCTGTATTTTCTGTCTCCATTCAAACATTTTCTCTCTCCATTCCTGTGTCTTCCTACTTTCTCTGTTGTAGTGAATCATAACTGATTTGATCAATTCCTCTTTTGATTTTCTGGGATTTCTTCTCAAGTTCTGCAATCTACGTGAGGCCAGTGATCCGGCTGCATTAGTCAAGGTCACTAGAAAAAAGAAAGATAGAACCATGTAATACACAGAGGCTACATTGTTTATTATCACACAGTGAAGGACTTTTTAGACTTTTGGTAGCATCCTTCTCACATACCTCACATAACACAGAGAGGACAGGGAAGCTAAGTCATGGCGAGCAATGGGGTGAGTGTTTTTCCACCGAGTTCCCCTTGGGAGGGGGAATTGACCGATGGGTCACAGGGGTTTATCTGCACTGGGTACAGGACGTAGCTGGTTCCTGCACAGGGAACAGTAGTGAACAGGAAGGTGGCGAGCTGCTGGCGGGGGAGGGGGGGTTTGGTTCGCGTTCATGCCGTCCTGCTGCTGGGGGGGGGGGAAGCACAGCTGTGCTGGCTGCCTGCTGGGAGGGGGGTGGGGAACACCGGAGCGCACCGCGGGGATGGCTGCCTGCTGGGAGCGGGGTGGGGAACACCGGAGCGCACCGCGGGGATGGCTGCCTGCTGGGAGCGGGGTGGGGAACACCGGAGCGCACCGCGGGGATGGCTGCCTGCTGGGAGCGGGGTGGGGAACACCGGAGCGCACCGCGGGGATGGCCGCCTGCTGGGAGCGGGGTGAGGAACACCGGAGCGCACCGCGGGGATGGCTGCCTGCTGGGAGCGGGGTGGGGAATACCGGAGGGCACCGCGGGGCTAGCTACGTGCTGGGTGGGGGGAGTGGATAACAACAGAGCGCACTGGGGGGGGGTGGACCGCGACCCTGGCGCCCTGCACTCAAGTATCCCTAAATTCTCAACAGGGTTTCCTACTGCCAGACATATCACTGCTGCGTGTTACCTGGGAAGAGAGGGAGGGTCTTCTACAGCAATGTGGATTCCGCCCTGGCCCCTATGCAGCTTGCCTGTGTGCAGCCATGGTCCCCCCACCCCTCGCTGCACAGTGGATCGGGCGAGTTAGCCTGACCGGGACAAGGACCACGGTGGCTCTCCCGATCAACTTGAGAAAGCAAATTGCAAACGCTCTGGCTGCAACTTTTCAAGAGATTACCGAGGCAGATTACAGAGACGTGATAGAGCAAATCAATGGGCTATTCCACGTTTAGGCATGCATGCAGGCAGCCATAACCAAAACCCTCCTCTCCCAAAACATAAAAATCTACTTACCCCGAGCACGATCCTCAGTTTCTTCCTCACCAGCAACTTCCTGCTGCTGTGACTGGCTAGCCTCCTCCTGGCTTGAGAAGAACTCCTGGCTGCATGTGTCCTAGGACTCCGGGGTGTCTCCCTCCACGCCAGTAGCCTCACTGTCGCCTTCCTCTACACCCTCCCCCACTTCTCCCTGCTGTGAACTCTCCATCGTGGTCCTCGGATTGGCAGTGGGATCACACCCAAGTATGGCATCCAGCTCCTTGTAAAAACGGCAGGTTGTGGGGGCAGCTCCTGAGCGGCGATTTCCCTCATGGGCTTTGCAGTAAGCACTCCTCAGCTCTTTTATTTTGACCCTGCACTGCAACGCGTCCCGTTCATGGCCCCTTCTCATCAAGGACTGCGATATCTGCCCATAGGTATCATAATTTCTCTTTCTGGAGCGCAGCTGTGCTTGCACAGCCTCCTCACCCCAAACACTGATGAGGTCCTGCAGCTCTGCATTGCTCCATGCTGGGGCTCGTTTGGTGCGTGGAGGCATGGTCGCTGATTGATTGAATGATTGATTGCACTCCACACCTGGCTGAGCAAACAGGAAGGGGATTTTTAAAATTCCCGGGGCATTTAAAGGAGGGGTCAGATGAGCCCAGGGCAGTGGAGTGTGCATGATTACCAGAGAGGCTTCTAAGGTATGCTGGGATACCTCCTTATGCCACGGAGGTCAATAAAAACGCTGGTGGGTGTCCACACTTGCTGACCAGCGCTGGATCACCAGCGCTGGATCCCCTACACCCGAGGCTCGACTGGGTGTACAGCCAGCGCTGCAACCAGGGAGTTGCAGTGCTGGCCGTGCTTTGCAAGTGTGGCCACATCCTAAGTTGCAGCGCTGTAACCCCCTCACCAGCACTGCAACTCTGTAGTGTAGCCAAGGCCTCAGAGGTGTTCCCTCTGCCTGGTGTATTGGAACGTCTGTACTCAGCATGGCTGTGAGCAGTCTGTTCTTTCAGATTTATCGGTATTGGCCAGACTGTCGTCTCCTTTAAACAGAGTCGCTATGCTATCTGAACTGCGGCTGGGGAAGAGCTGTACCTCTGACCCTTCAAAGTTCTGTTTGGAGAAAAAGGGCCTTTGCACAAATAGCTGAACAGGAACTCCTCCTTGAGGTGAATGGGGCTTGGAGGGGCTGGGGGCTGTTGCATTTAGCTTGGCACAGTAAACGTGGTTTCTGCTCTGTGTGGGGCTGTCCGAAGGAGGAGGAAGATTTGCAGTGTTCTACAGATGGTTATTAACGTTCCTTGGTCAGCTGCAAAAGATGAATGTGGTCTGTCTGATCCTCTCCCCTATGGGATACTAGAAGTGTGGCCTCCCTCATTCTCCCTACCTCTGCTGGATACACCAGAAAGAGCTCCCTGTACTAGTGAGCATGCATGCTCACTGGCTTCCCATGGCATAAACCACACTGGCACCAGCTACGGCACTGGGCTTGCCAGATCAATTTGTTCTAGTGATCTGCACCACCCGAGCCCTCTGTGCAGTCTGAGTATAAATAGTTCCTGCGACTTTCCAAGCTGTGAGTTTCAGAAAGCAGGAGGAGTATTTTTCAGCTTGCATTTCGCCCTAGATGCTCAGGCTTCAACCGCTCAGTCCTAGAGTGTTCCTCAATCTCCTATATTGTTGGGGAGTTGGAACTGAAAATTTCAGAATGTAAAATGTGGTCTCGTCAGGCACTTTGCTCTGAGCACAGCTCCCGCTCAGCATCCAAGCTCGTCTAACAGTCTCTGAACAATCCAAAAGCTCCAGGCAAAGGTCAACTTATAAATACTCTCTCGCCCCATCCTCCCTGCAAACTGCTCCTGGAAGGAGACATGAGAATATATTGAATTCTTTGACCTTGTGTAATTTTTAGTCCAGCTTTTATCATCCATTGGTTATGCGGAGGCCCATGCACAACAGTTTAGCCAGTCTCTGCCCACTTTCCCGTGAACAGGTGCACACATCACAAAAATCACCACCAGGAGTAGCACTGTGATCTTTTCTGCTGTCTACCTCTGGGCATCAGGTAATGAAACTGGTGCTGAACGTGGGCTGTTAATAGAAGATCCAGCTGCCCCATTCATATTGGAAGGTTTGGCAAGTCTGGCAACTTTCATTTTCTTGTATTCAGGCTTCCTGCATGCCCTGCCCCTTTTCAGAGCAGCTGGTTAGGTCCAGTCTCCATGCTGGGTTTCTGCACAACCCCACTAGGGAGAGTTTCAGGGGTTAGCTCAGAGCTGCAGGGCAGAGCATGACTCTGAGATTCTACTCCCCGGATGTGCATTCAACTCCTGTGGGAGAAATAAGGTTGAAACGACCAGTGCTTTTGCAAGGCAAGCTTGCCTGCCTCGATATTCTCCCTGCATATTTTGTTGCCTCTCTTGTGTGTGTTCCCTCTTCCATGCTGCTTATGCTTCCTGCATCAACCCCCTTCTTCCCACCATTGGGTGAGGAGGTCATTGGAGTTGAGTAGCATGAGGCATCTCCGAATGGAGTTTTACCCCTCTTGTTGTCCTTAGGCCAGCAAAATAGGAAGGAAAAGGCTCTGTTTTCTGTACAGTCTCCTCTTGGCCTGGCGTACCGTTCATTTCAATAATAAAGTGTTTCCTTTCGTTCTCAAACAGTCGGGCCCCTGCCAAAGCCATAATTGTTCACAGATGACTCATTTTGGCTGTAGGATCAAAACTAGGAAAAAGTGCTGTTTGTACAGTCTTTGAAATGTGCGAGATGGGAAGAGATGTTCATGATTCCTATTTGTACCATATGTTGTTTCCAAATTTCAGTAGAGCCTTTGCATTTCAAAAGAAATGTCAGTCCTGTCCTGGGGATGATTTAGTAGGAAAGAAATGTCCAGAGCTGTGAGCAAGCCTGCTAAGCTGAGAGCAAAATTGCGCATGTGCTCTCTATTATGTGGAACAATCCAGCACTGGCTGGCTGGTTGGGAAGCTGGACTATTGTGGAGATGATCTAATACAGTAGAACCTCAGCGCTACAAACACTTCTTCGGGAATGTAGGTTGTTCGTAACTTTGAAATGTTTGGAACTCTGAACAAAACATTATGGTTGTTCTTTCAGAAGTTTACAACTGAACATTGACTTAATACAGTTTTGAAACATTACTATGCAGAAGAAAAATGCTGCTTTTAACCATCGTAATTTAAATGAAACGAGCACAGAAACACTTTCCTTACCTTGTCAAAATCTTTTTTTAAACTTTCCCTTTATTTTATTTTTTTAGTAGTTGGCGTTTAATACGGTACTGTACTGTATTTGCTTTTGTGTGTGTCTGCTGCTGCCTGATTGCGTACTTCCAATTCTAGCTCTGTGTATGGTTGACCAGTCAGTCTGTAACTCGGTGTTTGTAACTCTGAGGTTGTACTGTATGTCTCTGTTTTCCTCAGATGTGAGAGTCAGGCTCTTCCACTGTCTGAAATGCTGTAGGCCCCCCAGCTGTGATTTTAATCAAAGCCAAGTTACACTTTTCTTTCTGTATATTTGTAGAAGCTGTTTTGAAATCTTGAGTCATAGCTAGTGTTTGCACTTTCTTTTCTGTAATGGAAATAAAATGAACATGTGTAGAATCCTCATTGTGCAGTGGGCACTGGCCAAAAGTGATTACTAGCTGGCAACTGTTTTTGTTCTGAGTTAGTGATTTTCAGCCCCATTCTTAGTGGACAGGTGTTCATCTCACAAAAATCTATTGTTGCAGTCTCGGTGGAGAGGCCATGGAGCCTGAGTTCTGCTTTCACTCCTGGAAATGGTTGCTTAGGCTGAGGTGAGAAGGTGATGGCATGATGCCTACAGTGTTGTTGCCTGTTGCGCACCTGTTCTATAGACGAGGTGATGGGTTGTGTGAAGTTGACAGCTGTCCACAGGGCAGTGTCCCCAGGCCACCAAACTAATGTCATGTGAGTCACCAAACAGGCATCAAAACACTGGTCCCAGCCACTTACTACTTGGTGTTGGGGAGAAGCTAGTTATCCCATAACTGTCCCCTAGGGGCTGTGTGGCTCTTTGTGGGTAGCATCCTCTCTTGGAGACAGGATCTTGACCTAGATTGTTGGCCTGATCCAGCAGGGAAGTCCCTATGTTCTATAGCTACAGACCTGGCTTGGTAGAATTTGTGACTTAGCAGCGGGAGGCTTTATATCTCTCTGCCCATCCCCTGAGACATCTGCTTCCCACCAGCAAAAAATGTTGGATCCTCACCAGGCAAACTTGTGACCTGGTCGATGCTACTTGCCTATTTCCTGTTTGTCGTTCCTTCCCCTCTGTTTTAATGCTTCACTCTGCGTGCTCCACTCACCGTTCAAATTGCACTTGGCCATAAGCAATGCATCAAGGACAGGCAGTGACCCTTTGGAGCCGGTGTGTAATCACTAGAGTCTAAAGTCATGTGAGCCTTGCTGGGTCTGCCTGTCGCACTGTTTTTAGTTCATCAAGAATAATCGCGGAAGCTCCCATTTGAAATCATTTTGAATTGACAGAACTTTGCTGAAAGAGTGACAGTACTGGGCTTGTAATGGACCAAAATATTCACCAACATTAAACCCCAGCCCTTTCAGATTAGTGTATCATTTCAACTAATGAAGTGTACAAATCATGCAAGGCAGATCACCAATGAGTGCGGTCATGTTCAGGCACTAGGAAAAGCAAGCGTAGTTTGTCAAGCTGTCATCAGGTGACTATCAGCAGGCAATGGAAGGAAGGAGGTGGCCAGAGGGAGAAATAACAGGACACTACTGAGCAAAGGAAACTCTGCTGAATACTGGGAAACAGTGAGGCCTGCTGCACTATGGAGTAGTTGTCCCAAGGGAAGGAGTGTGGGGAAATTGCGTTGGGTGAATGAAAATGGGCCTGGATGTAGCCCTGCAGAACACAGTGGAAGAGTTGGTGGGGTAGGTCTTTTCCATCTCTAACTTTTAAGGAGCTCTTGAGAAAATCAGTGCAGTGGACGTGTGATCGGTGCTCCCTTGTTGCTGTATGGGGAGGCTCACATATGCACCTAGATTTAAAAAAAAAAAAATAAAAAAAATAAAAAGTCTGGGTTTCAGCTGACAGTCTATTACCAACTGGGCAAAGCACTGAACTGACATGTGACGAGTGACTTGATGACCTGCTAGATTTTTTTTCTATAATTTTTATTCATATGTCTTTTCATGACTTTTATAAATGTATTAGGGGGAAATGAATTTGCTCTGTCCAAGTCTCCCCACTGGCGTCCCAGTCTGTGAGAGTTTGTTCTGGTAGCCCTAGTGTTGCGATGATGTGCTGGACCAGAAGAACCCTTACCATAGGGGAGGTGAGATCTAAATTGTTGCTATTAAATTAAAATTAATACACGTTATAATGTTTCACCACGTGTTACTGATTAACTATTCAGTTATTCTCCACAGATTGAAGCTGGCTGTTCAATTTTGGTATTTCACTGCATTAGGACGGTGAAACAAGATTGATCGCTTTCCCTTTGATTGCTTCCGCACTAGCATTGCGCTGTTGTGTTTCCATTGTCCACACTATGTGGGAAGGGTTTAAATCAAAACAAACAAAACAAGTTTCAATGAAATTTAAAAACTGATGAAAACATTTTCCATTTGGTTTCATAAAACTTTTTTAAAAATCGTACCGTACCTACATTTCAGGTCTAATCTTATTAATGGGGTGCCCCTTTACAAATATCTGATGTATTTTTCAAGACACACAGTCCTGTCGGATTGCCGGAGTGTTAGTAGGGTTAAAAGATTTACGTTTGTTTGTTTGCAAAAAAGATTCCTCAGATGTGTAATGTGATGCCTAGGAGCAAATAAAACCTGGCCCTGAATACAACCAACTCTGTGTTCAGGATAGCTTGTAAATTTTATGTGGCAGGGAAGGGGAAAAAGCCATTTATCACATGAAAAATTAAGTTTGTATTAAGCCAGTGATTTGCTACATAAATGTGAGATCATTATCAGGCATTTACACATGAATTGGAAGTGTCTAATCTATTAATTAATCAGCAAGTAAGTTTTACACAGCATATGTAAACAATTTAATCTTTCATTTCACTTATCAGCATGGATACCAGTTTCAGCGTGATGTTAACATGAGATTAAATACGCAGGAGAAGTGCTGATTCATGTTGCTGTGTGCCCTTTCGTTGTACTTGGGAAATGTCTACACAACCAGGAGATGGGTGTGAAAGTGGAGACTTGTATTCCATCACCACTAGCTTCCCTGGATTAATAGAGGTTATTTATGCAGGGAGCAAATCCTTAAACTTCCCCAGAACACCTGTGAACTTTTTTTTTTTTAACCTTTTAGCATTTAAATAGAGTGGATTTCCAAGCAGACAAGGATAGCAGTGCCCTGCAGCAACTTGCAGAAAGGTTGATCATTCTTCCTGACCTTTCATCACACCGCATGGGAAAACCACTATGAGAGCACTCACAACTAGCTAAGAGATTTCTGCTAATAATAACTAATACATTTGTCATCTAGTGTCTGAATTTTAACAAATTGCTCATTCCGTGCAGCAACCTGAAAGCAAGGTTAGCACTGAAATACAAAGTAAAAAGACTATTTTTAAGGGGCTGTTTTTCATTATTGTTTATTACATAATTTTCTGCATCAAGGTTAGTGTGGAAAACACAGTTCTGATAATTAGCTTCCACACCCAATTTGGGTGTGACTGTTGTACTAGGAACTTGCCGATCACAAAGTACTGAAGAAAGAGTCAAATTCTTGTCTGAACAGCACTGGCAGGGATTGGCATGTTGATGTGTCACTGGCACTAACACTAATAACTAGTGTTGTTGACATTTAATAGTAGAAGTTTTTTGATCTACCAGAAAGTGAGTTCCTCACACATCCTTTCTCTCAGTTCTGAATATTTGCTATTCCTTCCGAAAAAGGGTAGTCCTGCCAGCTCCATCTCACTGCTTTGTTTTGGTCTGGTTTGAGCCTTAGAACCGCTGTGCCCAGGAGTCTTGTTCCATTGCTTCTTGTTGGGAGTCGCATTATGAAATAAGTGACACTGCATCTTGCAGGCAGAAAGGAATCTATTCAGATACAATAACTGACCCAACCCTGACATGAAATGTACAAACTTTGTGCCAAACCTTGTTTGACGGTCGGCTTCTTGTGAAATCTGGAACAAGGTGCCTTTCAGCTGCTTCTGAGGTTCATTGTGTATGGTGCAGAGGTCTCTGGAGGAAAGCACAGGTGTGTATCCAGCTGACCAAACCTTTTTGAGCTTTTCCTCATGTTAACTTATTTAGATTTTGTCCTGGCCGTTGAGAAACTTTCACTGACTCATTTTTCTGTTAGGCCACTCCTCGCCCATCCTTCTGCTACAATGTCACATCATTCCATTTTAGGGGTCACTAGGCATCTGAGCAGCACAGCAACTGTGTTCCACCTGGATGCCCCCAGAACGTGGCAGAGGAGCCCAGCAGTTCATACGAGTCTGGCAGTTAGAGGAGGAGGAGACCTGTGAAGTCAGAGGGCCCACTTGCCTGTGCAGGGCCAGGCCTCTGGTGGTGCCTTTGAGAACTGGTCAAAAAAGAGTAACGATATTTTGTGAAAAATTTCAAAAGTAATTATGATTTTTTTCAGTTTGGCAGTTTGTGCCGTAAAGTTCGAAATTCTGAAAATTTTCATTTATAACACTTCTTTTGGTGGGAACAAAAGCACTTTCTTCCCTCCTCCCCCCTTTTTTTTCTCTTTACCCCCTTCTCTCCCCTAGTGGAAAAATGGTGAGTGAGAAGGCAGAAAGTTTGCCTTATTTGATGTTTTTTTCACTGAAATTAAAACAAAATTTTTAATCACAAAACAAAAATATTTTTGATTAAACCAAAATTGCTTTGGTGAATATTTTTGTTTTGGTGACAAAGGATTTTCCATCAAAAGACATTTCAGTGGAAAAATGTTGATCAATTCTAGGCCCCATATGAAGGACATCCAGGCTGATATTCTCAAAAAGGTTGGGAAATTTTCCTTTTTGTCCTATTTCTTCTCATAGTTGTAAATGTATTTCTGAGCAGCACCATTATAAGAATGAGGAAGTAAGTTGTCTCTGAATAACTCAGGCAACTTTCTTCAGTCTCTTGTTCAGAGCCTCTGGAGTATCAGTCCTTTTTGCATCAGTTGTATCGGTAGCAAGCAATATATTTGGTGTACATACACCTCTACCCTGATATAACACTTTCCTCAGGAGCCAAAAAATCTTACCGCGTTATATTGAACTTGCTTTGATCTGCCGGAGCGCGCACTCCCCTCCCTCCCCCTCGGAGTGCTGCTTTACTGCGTTATATCCAAATTTGTGTTATCGGGTCACGTTATATCGGGGTAGAGGTGTAGTTTCTTTTGTGCTGAGTGAAAAGTAGGGTTGGTATCATGTATTAGAAGGAATTCTTTATGCCCGGATTCTTCTGTTTTAGTATGTGAACTAGTCACCCCTGTCAATAGCAATGTTAGCTCAGCTGGGTTGGTGACCGAGAGAGTTTCAGTGGATACACTGAAGTTGACTATAAGAGCTCTGCCTGAGAAATTAAAACTTCCTGAACTAAGAGTACAACGAGACATTGCACATGGTTTCCAGTGTCATGAAGGCCTATTGGACTCAAACACACAGATCTTAGGATAGAAATGTTATTAGTGTCAGTAATGGACAGGATACAAACCACGTTATCTGAGTCCAGCTTCATATGGTGTTAGAAATGCACAGTTAAATTACGCTAGATTTCAATTTTATCATTTTAATCCGCCTCTCTCTTGGCTGGAGTCAGAAGTTGGCTCAAACAGGTCGTTCTTTAGCTCTATTGTTTTATTGGGAAATAGGCAGGAAATATGTCTCTGTTTTGAGGTTAGCCTCTGTTTCTCTCCAGTTCTTTGGCAGGCACAGAGTTTATTAGGTTGCCAAGGAAATGTCTCTGGTTGAGTTCTCAGACACGCTGACTCTCCTCAGCGTTACTGTAACCTGCCTGGTTACTGAGTGGCACTTCCTATGTGGATTACGGTGGTGGTGTTTACCATGCAGTGAATAACAAGTTTGTCAACTCTTCTGTTTACCTGTTGCATTCACTTTATTGGAGCTGGTATGTCACATTGATTGAACTCCTTGCTTGGGAAGGAAGTCTGTGAAATACAGAAAACAAAAGATCGTGTTTACAAAATTAACTTTCTGATGGGGGGCAAATTGTCTGCTGGTGAGATCAGGCAGTTGGGGGGATCAGGACGCCTGGGTTCCACCTGCAGTCCTGCTGCTTGCTCTTTTTGTGGAATAGTGAACAAATCATTTAGCCACATATTTCAAATGTTTGGAGTCGGGGGGAGGGGGAGAGGGAAAGGCGGACTGTAGGTGATCAACATTTCTGAAAAATAGGCCATTATTACTTACATGGCTAAAGGGGGATCTAGGTGCCTAAATTTAGGCACCTGAGTTTAAAAATATTGGAGTTATAACCTGTCTGGAGAATGGGAAAGATGTTGTGAAGCTTAATTAACGTTAAAAAAGCCCTTTGGGGTGTTTGGACGAAAGACACTCTGCAAGTGCTTGGCGTCATAATGATTTTTTTTCATTATGAAAGGGTTGTCCGGAGAAGAAGGCTCTAGACCAAGACTCAGAAGATCTGGGCTCCTGGTATGACCTTGGTTGAGTCACTTTTTGTTGCTGAATATTTCACCTGTAAAACCAGGATAATAATTCCTGGCTCCCACCGTGGAGCTGTCTGGTTTAGATTGATTGTTAGCTCTTCAGGGCAGAGACTGTCTGTCTGTGAACACAGCATAGCATCACCTTGATCGTGTTCAGGGCCTTTAGGTGCTAGCACGCAAACAATAATAAATAATTAATGATAAAACCCATATAATGAGCATCAATGTACAGAACAGCACCGCAGGTGTCGTGGTTGAAATCTTGCTGGCAATAGCTCCAGTGATTAGATTATAAGCAATAAATGCTACGTCTTAATTTCAAGTAAAGGATTCAGTTTTTCATTTCCTTTTCTAAACCCTCGGGTAGTATTGCTGTGGAGATATTGACCGGCTGCCATGCTCCATCACAGCAGTGACTGCATTTCAGTGGTGTGTATCTATGGCCTGAAAAGTTTTGGATGTGTGTGGTGTTTTGTGGTGTTTTTTTTTTTTGTTGTTTTTTTTTTTCCTGATGAGCTCTAGAACATGGTAATTATTTTCCATAAAACATTTTTTTAAAATGATTTTTTTTCTCTCTCTTCCTTTTCATTTTTCCAACAATATAAAATCTGAAAAACTGGATTGGGTGGGGCAGTTGGTTGAACAAAAGAACATTTTGAAAGAAAATACATTTTTCGGTTAAAAATGTTTGGACTAGATTGTTTCAGTATCTAATCTATCAGCTGGAAACTTTCTGTCAACTCTGTTCAGTCCCCATCGGGGGAAAGGCCCTACAATGCTGTAAGTGTAAGTTGCGCCTGCTGTTTTATTATATTGATTTTTGGCATCTGATGGTTCTAGCCCATCTGTGACATTGGACACATTTTGCAGAACAGCCCTAATTACTTCCTCAGCATTTGACTTAAAATTCTGATTTAATTAGCGAGTGTGTTCTGAGATGGGAGAGGGCACAAGGACTTAGTGTGACAAGGCTTCTCTTCTTATGTTACATTTTCCTCTTGAAGCATGGATGTGGGTGGGTGAGAGCCCACCATGCAAGCCCCGCAGGAGAACTCTTCACATGGGAATGCCCTGGGACATGGGTGTAGACAACTGGGAGATGGGAGCATGGATGCTAAAGTTCAGGGATTGTATTAGTAAAGGAAACACTGAGAGCGTTTCCCGCCGGCATAGCATGGTGTAGACACTGCGTTAAGTTGATATAAATTACATCACTCGGGGGTGGTTTTTTCACACCCCTGGGCAATGGAACTTACATCAACTTAAGAGGTAGTGTAGACGAGGCCTAAGGTTGAACAGAAGCTCATTTTATTGCACTCTATTAAACTGGACAAATATAGTCATGGTACGAAACTACTCATTAAAGCATTCTTTTTAAAAAGAGGAATAAAAAGAGAGACTTACAAATCTGAAACAGTTCCAGTTGATGATCTTTGTCCTGGATTTCTTGAAATAAATTCTTCTGCAACATGTGTAAGTCATCAGTTTTGTCTATGGGTACATGTAAAATCATATACCAATTGAGCTGTGATTGTCCACACTGGAGATCAAGGCCATTGTTTAATGTGGTGTAGAGCAGTGGCTCTCGCCTTTCCAGACTACTGGACCCCTTCCAAGAGTCTGAGCTGTCTGGCATACCCCCAAGTTACACCTCTCTTAAAAACTACTTGCTTACAAAATCAGACCTAAAAATACAAAAATGTCACAGCACACTGTTTTTGAAAAATGGCTAACTTTCTCATTTTTACTGTATAATTATAAAATCAATTGGAATATAAATATTATATATAGATTTCAATGTATAGTATATAGAATAGGATAAACAAGTCATTGTCTGTATGAAATTTTAGTTTGTATGGACTTCGAAAGTGTTTTTTATCTAGATGAGTTGATGTACCCCCTGGAAGACTTCTGTGTACCCCCGGCTGAGAACCACTGGTGTAGACCCCTGAAAGTGCTCTCGCTTACAATATTGGTTGCCGATATGACCAAATCATTTTTATTAACTTTTACCACTTCAGGAAACAGCTGATGTTCAGTCTGGTTGAATGAACTGAGGCTTCTGAATTGATTTCAGTGATCTTTCTGTAAGCTGACAGTTGGCTTGCAACAGATGAAGCTGAATAATCATAGTTGAAATTGGAACCATACACCTGAAGCACGTCTTGAATTTGTGTGTTTCTGTTAGGCTTAGAGTTGTTTTGAGAGTTTCAAGATTTTGAATAATTCTGTAGTCTTTCTGTTTAAATCTTTAAGTACTGGGCATTGTAAAAACCAGTGACATAAAAGTAGAGATAATTATAATATTCCTTTGCTGAATTTGGGTAGCTGGGTTCTATTTCCCTATTTGCGTTTTCTTGGGAACTTCTCTCTCCCCTGGAAGCCCAGACTTTCTGACTATATCCAGCGTTGGATTTTTCTGGCAGATTTGCTCCCAGAATAAATTGTAGCTTTCATCTGATCAGATGGACTGAAGTACATTATTTTCATACAAGATTGGCCTTCTGTGGTTGAAATGCCTGAGCCTTGCAGAGTTTTGGTCAGATTGTCTACCATGTTTAGGACTTTCTACCTAGCTCAGTATAAAAGAGGTAGTTCAACTCTTCCATGTGAGCTGCTATTCCACCAATGAGAGCTCTCATGTCAGGATCTTTAGTTGCATCCTTTTAGTGTCTCCCAAGTTGCATGTGGTAAAAGGGAGTTTCAGAAATTGAAGCCAGTGCTTCTGCAGAGAAAGACCATCTTGCTGGACAGAGGACATAGATGCTTGATGCAGTACTGACTGCTTTATGTTTCGTGTCCTGAAATATAGCCTTTTGTTTGTTTACCAAATGACACAATTAAATCAGCCTGTTTCAAGAGCATCTCTAAGGATAGCATTTTTAAGAGCAGCCTAGCACACCAAATTTAAAGCGTGCCCAGAGCAGTGAGTATATGTAGCTCATAGTTTCTGTTGTTTAGTCTGGTTGCTAGACCTGAAACTAAGTCTGTCAAGTTAGTGGTACCATCATAATATTCTCTATGACAATTCAGCAAAGAATCCTGTGGCACCTTATAGACTAACAGACGTTTTGGAGCATGAGCTTTCGTGGGTGAATACCCACTTCCTCAGATGCATGCATTCCTCACATGCATCTGAGGAAGTGGGTATTCACCCACGAAAGCTCATGCTCCAAAACGTCTGTTAGTCTATAAGGTGCCACAGGATTCTTTGCTGCTTTTACAGATCCAGACTAACACGGCTACCCTCTGATACTTGACTCCATGACAATTGCTGATCCTCAAATTTTAGACATGATATATCTTTTGTTAGTGAGTTGTTAGCCTCTCCTGAAGTACAGGCTACATTATATATCCAACGAACATTCATGTCATCATCCACATACTGCAGGCATAACGCCACTTTCTCTGTGTTGGAGAAGTGGGTGTTTCATCTACCAAAATTGCACACCACTTTCCAGAAATGTTCTCAGAAATCTTCTTTGCAGCTTTAAGAGCCATTATCTCATTTTGAATAACTGGACGTGTAAATTTGTCATGACTCATTTTCATCCACTCTGAAATCAGGATCATATTCTGCCTCTAAACAAAGCCGTTGAATAAAGTTGCAGTGAACTTCTCCACTTCAGGGTGTATTTTCAGCTTGTTCAGACTAACAGTCTTGCAGTCCAAGACCCTGTCTGGCAAGATACCTATACATTACTGGTGTTTTCATTAGGAATTGCCCGTTTTCTTCTTTCTACTGAATGTACTGAAAACTTAGGCTTGGTCTACACCTAAAACTCAGGTCAACCCAGCTATATTGCTCAGGTCTGTGAAGAATTTCATGCTCTGTGTGACAGTGAAGTTGACCTAACCCTCACTGTAGACGCAGCTAGGTCAATGGAAGAATACCTCCATTGACCTATTTACCATCTTTAGGGAAGGTGAGTTTACTACAGTCATGGAAAAACCACTTTTGTAGTAAGCGTCTACGCTACAGCAGTGTAGCTGCAGCACTGCAGCGGTGCCTTTGGAGCGTTTGTAGTATAGACACCCTTAGTCTTCATATGTCACCAGCGTTCTCAGTGGCCTTTTGAAGAATATCGGCTGCTTCACGGTGAAATGAAGAAACTTGGTGCCTCCAATTTGTCTCCACCCTTTTTCTGAATAGAGAATTCAGACTGAGTGGAAGTTTCATCTAGGTGCTTAGTCAAAATTAGTTTGTGCCTAAAAGTTGTATAATAGTAGAAAACAAGTTTACTGTCACTAGCTTGAGAATAACTGGGCTATTGAAAAGTATCAAACGAGGAGGAGCAAACAAAGGCCTTGTTTTCCAAAGTTACGCCCAAGGAAAGACTTGCGGTCTGGTGGTTGAGGTGTCTCAGAAATGCTGTTGTAGGCAATGGCTGAGAGAACTCAGTACTACAGCCAGCAGAAGCTGATGCACTTGTCGAAAGAGTAGTTCCCTCCTCTTTCATCAGCTGTGTTTTACATTTCATTTGAGCACCTCGAAAATATACGCTCTGCTTTTGTACTTCGCTCCTTATAACTCACTTAGTATTGCAGAATTATAATGCACACAATGCTCTGGCAAACTGAAACACTTACCTGGCCTTTTGGTTTTATATGGTTACCGTTTTCTTTCTAGGACAATCTAGAATATGGTAAAATGAAGAAAGGGGACAGCCTGTTTCTGATCTGTTGATTACACTGGAAAACTAGTTGTTTTGATGTTTTTTATATGGAATCTCCTGGGTTCTTCTCACCCAGAAACTCTGATAAGGAAAGAGATGGCAGTTGGATGGCCTTTGACCCCCCTGAATATGATGGTTCTGCTAAAGAATCATGGACTTCGTGATGTCTGGCCTCCCCCATCCTTTTGTGAAAAAAAGCCCATGGAACTGGGGCAGCGAGAGGAGGAAAGAAAAGACCACCCAATCAGAAGGCTGTGGGAATCAGCCCTCGAGAAGTGGCAGCTAGCTGGTCCTATCCCTGGTCTCCCACAAAGAGACTCAGAAGTCTTTGTGCACACTGGTGAGGCAGAGCAGGATAAGTAGAGGCCTACAAATGTATGGGTATCTGCTTTGTATCCATGGATGTGGATACAGATGTATCCACGCAGGGCTCTGACGGTAAGAGCCGGCTGGGCAGCTGTGGAGAACCACAGCATGGATCCTCTACCTGCCCTGGGCGGAGGAACTGGGGGGCAGGGACACTGGGCAGGGGGCATGGATCCTCCACCTGCCCTGGGTGAAAGAACTGGGGGGACACTGGGCGGGGGGCTCCTTCTAATTGCCTACCTCACCCCTGATTTTTTTTTTTTTTTTTGTCCATGAAAGCACAACCAATGCTGCTGCAGCAGTGTAATAGCACAAGATGCTGAGGCTGAGATAGGCAGTGATTTAATGTTTTAATGATCCTTGACATCTAGATCGTTGGTTCTACACGGATTGTAACATCATTGAAACTTATCTAGATCTCACAACTCTATATTGTCCAAGGAAAAATTATTTGTGGGTCTCAGTTCAGTTCCTGGTGGACAAGTGTCAACATAAAAAATACACTTCACCACAGTTAGTACTAATTTCCTCTTTTTATAGGTAGTCTAAGAACTGACTGGGCATGGAATCTGAAGTATTCTTGTATCCTTGCCTATAAGGATCCCTCCAATCATGGTTGAGGCACGGTGGCACGGCATGCAGAATAAAGAAGGAGAGTGCCTTTCCATAGAAACAAAGACAGTTGAGAAGGATGATGGTTCTCTCCTGAAGCCCTGTGGGAAAGCAAGCAGGCTAACTGCTGAGGCTGTCTGGGGAGAGTAGATTCTGGAGAACAGTGATTATTTTCCAGGCATAAATGAGTAGGCAAATGATAAAACAAAACTACAGCCACTGGAAATGAGTGTCTGCCAGCTGCCATGGACATAAGTCTCTCTGTACTGGTAGAACCCTCAGGCAACTGCACGCTGCTCTTGCTCTCAGAGCAAACAAACCAATCTTTGTGCCTCTCTGCTTCCATCACAGAACTGACTTTGGTGTCGACCCAACATTTCTGCAGATCCGGTAAAGTGTTGTTTTTTTTTTGTTGTTTTTGTTTTTGTTTTTTTTTTTTTTGCAAAGGAGTGAAATAAATCTTGACTTTATAAAGCTGTACAGAAAATACAAGAGGTCTGAATGGCAAATCCCATACACTGCTGAGGCCTAGGCAAATACAGGTGGCCAAATGCTGCTCAAAATTTCAATAGTGTAAACCCAGCCCACAGTTGTACATGATAACAGGATGCTATCATTTGGTGGCAGTTCAGTGGTCTCCGTGCCATGAGTTGGATCTCAGCCCAGTGGACAGGTCTTCCTATCACAAAAATCAGCACCATGTTTGGCCCCAGTTGACCCCCCCCTTAGGAGCTTGAGCTCGTCTCTCCTGGAGGTGATCACTTCAGGTCTGGTTGAGGCTCCTTGGCAGAGCTCTGGGCAGAAAGCTTGTATTCCCACTGCTTATGCTATTTTGGAGATAAGTAAAAGATTTTTTTTCTCGAAGGCTGTTAATCTGGCTGCTTCTGCAAGCACTAGATTCCTTCACACAAACCAGCGCTTGTGTCGGGACACGTCTTTCAAAAGGGAAAAAAGAAATATCCCAACCAGTCTGTTACCTCCCAGCTGGGTCATTCATTTTGTTATCTGCTGCTCTGTAGCCATCTGTACTTAATGCCTTCAAAACCTTTACTGAAGTGAGTGAGACAGACAGAGAGGCAGGCTGACTAAACTTTAATAAAACTCCCAGGCTATTTATGCTCTTATTACGAGACTCCCTTCTCTTGTCAGGATAGTTTATGGCCCCTCATTAACTCTTCTTGTTTTATGGTCACCTGCATGAACATCACAGTAGGTACTGGGTTGGGTGGGGGGGAGATAGGAAAAAAATAAATGCATAACAGATGCTTAAGTGCACATGAATGGATGCAGAACCATCGACACACACCACCTGATCACTTCCACCTGTTCATAGAGGTTAGCAAGATCACCAAGTAGCTCTCCTTCACTCCATCCCAGGTGGTTCTGGTTAAACAAGAACAAAGTTGCTGAACCTTACCCTTTTGGACCCTCTGAATTTGGGGAAACTTTTTAAAATTTCTCACTTTAAATGTTCATTTACATCTATGCCTTCTGATTTTGGGGGATGCCAGAGGCATAAATGAGATATGAGAGGGGCTGTTCTCATGGTATTTTTAGCTTGACCAAAACCTAAGTCCCACTAATCCTACCTGAGGGTCTCTTACGAAGCTTCCTGCTCACCATCTAGAGACCTGAACATTCAGCTGCTGCTCTGAACCGAATCTCCAAACAGTTTGAGATTTCCCCATTGCTAATTTAAATATGTGCCTATCTCTCCTTCAAACTGAAAACACAAACCTGTCCAAGAGGAGTCAAAATTCTTCTGGAAAATGTTTTAATAGTATGTTTGCAATTCAGATGGGTAAAAACAAACCGTTTCACTCCTGGGTAACATGAGATGGGTAGAGGTAAAGTAACTGTGGCCTTTTTCCTTCTCTCCTGATCTGCTGTGTGAATTTGGTCAGTGATGGTGCAGCTGGGTGGAAGCCAAGCAGTGGAATGTTTCTCTGTTATTGCATCTTGCAGAGGGGGGAGAGATTAGAGTCATCTGTTGTCCAGCTGTGATCTTGCCTACTTGACCTAAACTTGTCATTGCCAGGTTGATTGGTTCATTCCGCACCAGTCTAAAAGTTAGTGTAGAATTCCTTAGGTATGGCCTCAAAACCAGGGCTGGACTTTAGCAAAGACTAAGAAGTGCTGTTTGTCAGGGACCAGACTGAAGGGCCTTTCTAAACAGAGAAGTAAAATATGTCTCCACTGGTCAGTATTTAGATAAGATGGATATAACCTATGTAAAATCCTTATGTTCCCAATGCCCAGCTTAATCAGGGAAGTTTTGCAAATGTTGGAAGTAGGTGGGCAGGTGGTGGTGGCTGAGACTGTCTGGGGTGGATTTAAAGATTTTTTTTTTTTTGTTTTCTTTAAGGGAATGTAGTGCTAGCGAAAGAATCAAGAGCCCTGCAGAGTGGCAGCTGCTGCCTATCACCAGAACAGGCATGGCACAGGTAGGGCAAGCTTCCACGCTTTCCCAGAGATGGCCAACTCATGGCCAGGGTGGCTTTGTCCCCCTACCTTTTCGCTTCCTGATCTCCTCGCTGACATTGGCAATAGGTACATTTGGTGCAAGAGACTGGTTAATTTCAGCAAAGCCAGCCACAGCATGGGCAGCCCCTCTGCAAATGTCACTAGCTGGTAGCCCATCACGCAGTCAGATTTTCTGGCTTTTCCAGGAGCTTGGAGTGCAAATGCAGGTTTCCATAGAAAAAAGGGCTAGCGTATGAATTCCTTGGCCTCCAGCAATTCCATCCTTCTTAAATCCTCACTGCCACTCTCCTCTCAGAGTATTTCCATGCCTGCAGCTGCAGGGGCTTCTCTGGGTGCCAAGATGAGGGGTTCTGAATAACGCACCTCTTAGCTGAGCTTTTTAAACTGGAGACTTGGGAATCCATCCAGTTGGCCTTTATTTTTTTCTCTCGCTCTGGTTTACAGTGTTAATTCTACCCATTCAAATGTAATTTTTGAGCTATATGAGCCAGAGGCAGAATCCCATGTGCTGCCAGAACCTGAATGGTAACTCGATCTCTTTCTTTAACTCGTGTGACATGCTATAATTTAGTTTGAATGTTGAAAGGAAAAGGGCCTCCAGGGGAGTCCAGTGCTCTGCTCGCTCGAGTTCTAATTAAAGTGATCCCCTCTTGAGTTTCACTTTGTTTTCTGGGGCTTTCACTCCATGATGATTAACATGTGTCCCATGGCAAGGAACTCATTACACCCTTCCCCGATCTCCTCTTTCATAAAGCCTTAGGAACCTCCTGTTGCAGATCCTGCTGGCTGAAGCTTCACCCTCAGAAAGATGTAGTGGCCAGAGGCAGGTACAAGTGTGATTAGCACTCTGGACTGTGCAGTCATCCCCTAGCAGGAAGCTCTGCTTTTTCCAGGGTGGTTCAGTCAGATGTTGCTGTCCAGTGAAGACGATCCAGTCCAGGATTTCTTCCAGCCTTTTCTTCATATTTCAAGAGCCCCGGCCAGCTCTGGCTTCCTACTCCAACTCCAACAGGCTTATCTTTTTGGGGGCTGGAATTGTTAGCACAGTGTATCTTGCCTGCTGAGAGTTCTGCCTCTGCTCAGACATGTGCTCTGTACTGGGGTTGGGGTTTTTTTAATTTTAAATGTCAAACTTGAAGAGCTCCTTTTTCTTTTTCCTCCCCTCTCCCCCCGCCCTTTCTACTCTAAAGAACCAGCCTCCTGTTAATTAGACGCTGGAAGTGTTACTGCTTTGACGGGACAGGGGAGTGAGTGAGAGTGCGTGTGTCTGTGCGAAACAGATACAAAAATGTCAGTGAACAGCAGGAAAAGTTCTGGGAGACCGTCTTACTACTATCGACTGCTCCGGAGGTCGCGACTTCAGAGACAGCGAAGCAGATCCCGGAGCCGGAATAGGCCACTTAGCAGGGGTAATTGCAACCAAAATTCCATTTAATTGAAAGTGCAAAGACCTATGTCGTATTGCTTAACAGGCACGTCTATTACTATAGATGATAAAGACCCAGTGTAAATGCTCCTTAGTGTACCTGTGCGCTGCAAAGTTTATAGTGAACTTTAGAAAGGATCTGTTGATTGTTCAGTGCTGTGCTCAGGTAAGGGGGAGAGCATTGTTTAGTGGTGGTATAGATTTGGCTGTCAGGACACCTGGGTTCTACTCCCTACTTTGATGTTAAAATGCTATGTGAGTTCCATCAGGCAAGTCCCTTTGACTCTTGTCCTCAGTTTCCTTACCTTTTAAAATGAGGGCAAGAGTACTTCCCAAGCTCACTAGGATGTTTTGAGGCCTATTTGATGTTTCTAAAGCACTTCGATATCCTTAAATGAAAGATGCTATCGAAGGCCAAAGAACTATTGTTATAATTCGCTGCTCTTCATCAGCTGTTCCCCTGGAGGGTCTAAAAAATTGTAATGGGATATAAGGGCTTGTGCTCCCAAGCCACTGGTGAAAGGCAATGGGGCTTGTGTGTTCATAAGCCACTTTCGCGATCTTGAAAATCGCACTGTAACAGAATGTATTTGTCCTGTGCAGCAGGAGCAGGGACCATGGAGCGATGTTTCTTTTGGACGTACTCATTCATGCCGTCCATTCATTCCACTCCAGGCAGCTACTGACCCAGTTACATTTTTTAAAAATAAGCTGCTCTGGCTTTTCTCTCACGAGGTGAAACAAATGTTTATTGCTGCTCATGCTGAAAGTTAAAGCACTCGGAGAAGTGACTCTGTTCTGTTTTACTTGGTCATTTTGCAATTGAAATACCTTTCTGTAAAAGAAGAGAGGAGGGTTGTGTTGCTGCCTTCCCAAAGCCATTTCTTAAAAAGAAGGGTAATTTTGTTGTGTGAGTAAGAGGATATATCAGAAGCCAGCCTTCTAGGGCCAGATCCTGCTCTCTAAGACACTGGTATGAATCCAGACCAATGCTGGCTTCACTGGCATTAGCCCAGATTTACACCTGCATATCAGAGAGCAGAGTCTGGCTCCAAAAGCTCTAGCTAGGTTGCAGTGTTGTCTGTGTTCACTGACAACACACTATGCTCTGTAGGGAGGCTTATTTCAGTGTTTTGAATCATCACTTGGGAAATATTAAGGAAGCTAAATCAGTCCCTGAGTTTCAGCTTTTCCGATAAGCAGACAGTTTTTTTTCTCTTTCCACTGTGTTTCTGTTTTGTCTGGCAGGGAAGAGCGTTTGTTTGCAGACTCATAGGCATCTGGCAGTTCCTTGTTCCCCTTTATTTGTGTCTCATTCACAATCAAAATGTTTTCCTGTCACTTGAGCTGCTGTGACAAAGAGACGTGTTCATTGCTGTAACTAATCCCAGTATGGACTTACCACCATCGTAAGTGTTGGAGCCAGACTGAACTATTTACTGGGGACTTGTAAACAGATTGGGTTGAAGTGGGATGATAGCTTTGAATGGGATGGGGTTAGCTCTTTTCTATAGCACTGCTCACCTTTGGCTCTCAGAGCACATTTCAAAGGTGAGTGAGAATTCTCCTCCTCGCCACACGCAGAAACCATGGCACAGAGAGGTGCAGTGACTAGCCCCATGTGACACACAGTAGATCAGCACCGGAGTGGAGACTAGAACTCAGAACCTGTGACTCTCCCAATCCAGTGTCACAGAAGTGCTAGAATGCCATGGGACAGACTGCTTTCTTGAGATTTCTGGCCTACTTGGTGGACTTTGATGATGAACAGGCAGCGTCATGAATGGGGGAAGTTCCAGGCTAGCTTTGCAGGACATAAAAATTAGGATGAGGTGCTGAGCGTTCAGATGATCGCCATTAGCTGATGTGAATAGATGCAGCTGCACCATAAGATTTTTCAATAGATGGTTCATCAGTTCCCTTTGATTTCTCATTTATAAGGTTCAGGGCTGTAGTAAAATTGTGCTGGCTCTCAATGGTCTGGGCCACCCGAATTCCAACAGGTCTCCGAAGGAAGACAATGGGTGGGTCACCATGTGGTTTTCTATAGCAGCTGTCATACAAACTGTGCTTGAACTTTACAGAGGTCAATAAAGGCAGCTGGGGAGAGCAAGTTTCCCCTTCCCTGGTACTGAGCTGCAGTGATACTGAGTATCTCGTGCCTCAGCAAGTCACCCTGGTGGAGGGTATCCTTGGGTTGTTAGTGCTAATGAACCTACGACAACCTATCATCACGTTAGGAGAAGGAGCTAGCCCCAGCAGTCTGCACAGTCAGCTGTGGTGTGTGTGCTGTGCAGCAGGCTTGTGCTTTACCATTTACATCACCCACAGACTTTCGTTCTCTATAGATGCCTTGGAGGCATCATGGCTGTAGCAAGTGGCTGGGTCAGCAGTGGCACATGCACCAGGGGTTACAGGGTCTATCTGGGGAGTCCTTCGGTGGAGCAGGGGTTGGTTTTGCATTTGGGCAGGAAGCAGTGGGGATCAGCCAGCTGTTACATGTTCCCCAGGAACGAGGAGTTCTCTGCTGGTACCAGATTCCCGCCTTTCCGGCCTGAATCACTCACCATTGTCCACTTTGCTCCAATCCTGGTGCTGGTGCTGGTGCTAGGTGGGCATAGGTGCTGCCACCTGCTGCCAGTTAGCTTCTTATTTCTAAAAAGCTGTAATGAGTGTGTGGGAGCAGGACGGCTTTCAACCCGCGCACTTCAGAGCAACCGGTCTCTTGAAATGAAGAGAAGTTTGTATTTGTTTCTCACTTCCCCCACCAGTTCCCCCTCTAACGCCAGCCCTTTATGCCTCTCCCTTTGCCTTCCTTCCTGATGAGCCGCACTGCTGGGGCATGGCTGCTGGCTGCCTGCCTGCCAGCCATGTGTGTGGAGTCCAACCCACCATGGAGCCTAGTGAGGCTGTGGTGTGGGAGCAGTGCAAGCTGTGGTGTGGGCTGGAGCTCTTGCAGCTGAAGGGAGGTGTCAGGCACTGGTTAGTGAGCCTGAGATATTAGAAGGTTGCGGAGAACTGAGCTTCTGGTAGGGGTGGAGAGAGAGACGCCAACATCCCCCACCCAAATGCTCAGCTGTGCTGTATCTCAGACTACAGGGACGGAGTTTGCATTTTCTAAGCAAGTGCCTGAGGAATATGGTGGGGGGGATGACTTCTAGTGACTAGGAAGGCAGGACCTGGTGCAACAGGGGCTCTTGTACTGGCAAAGCAGGGTTGACAGCTGTTTGCAAAGGCAGCCAGCTTTCAGTCATCCCAGCCAGATGATAATGTGTAAGAGCAGGTGATCTCTTGCAGCTTCCAGCAGGGACGGGACTGGTAGCAACTTCAGCAAAGGGTGCTGCTGCTGGCCCTGTGTAAGCAGGGCTGGCACCTCTAGATTCTGGGAAGAGCAAACCCCATGCCAAGGCTGGGACGGTCAAGGGAGGAATGGGCTGTTTAGAGTGGTACAGATGGGGCATGGGGATGGCGTTGAGTGGTGGACAACTCAAATATCAGGAAATGTTTCACCATGAGTGAGAGCTCTGCTAGACAGCGGAATAATCTCCCAAAGCAAGTGGTGGGAGGCCCATAGGCTGGATGGCACGCTAGGCACTGTGCTATAGGGAACAACTCTGCACTGGTCTGGGTGGGGAATGCACTAGATGTAACCAGTAGGCTATCCCACCTGCATGCTGTCCCGCAGTGCCACCAATATCATCACTGTTCCTCTGCCTCACTGAGGAGGGACTGGAGCGACTCCCTCTAGAGGTCACTTGAGGAACTGCCCCTTCATCATGACCTTTCTTCTCCCCAACTCTGAGCAGCCCCCACAGTGATGTTGGCACCTGCCTCCTCAGAGGAAATGTCTGCTGCAAACAGCAACATAGAAACGCTGAGTGTAAGGGTATCTCTACACAATACCTGGGAGCATGGACAGACACGTGCTAGCTCTGCTTGAGCCAGCAGACTGAAAACTGCAGTGTAACATGGGCAGCAGCTCTGGCTAGCCTCCAGAGTACAAGTCAGCCTTGATGCCTGGATACTCACTCACGCTGCTGGAGCAGAGCTAGTGTGTCTGTCCATCTCACTGCAGCTGTGGTGCAATCGTAACCTAAGCATGACAGGGTTCGAACACGCTTCTCCAGAGAACCCAGCCTGGAGCGTCTCTTAACGGGGTCAGGCATGCTCTGAAAACGGCTGCGTCTCATTACGAATCTGACCTCTGCTTGCATGTGAGAGTGTGTGGAGGGCTTTGGGAGCAGGTATTTTATCGCCATGAGTAGTTCCTGTATTTGGTGACCCTGAGGGATTCCCATTAACTTTCAGCCATGGCCGTTTTGAGCCGTGTCATAGAGCCCAGCTTCTCTAAGCCAATAAAGAGAGCTCTCCAGGAATTCCCAGGCTCCCATCTGCTAGAGCGCTGCTCTCCAGAGTTCGCGTCGCTCAGTCTGGTGTCTCTGGCTGGGGACTTGTCACAAGTATAGAAGTGGGTGGTGAGAAGGATTCCAGCTGAGAACAGCCCTTCACCACAACACAGCAGCATCCTTGCTACACTGGGCCAAATTCATCCGCAGCTTCATCCCATGGACCTGACTGAATTTGGGATTGTGTGCATCTCAGTGTGGCCTATCTCTTCCATGTAGACTGCTGCTTCCCACCGAAAAGGTCTGAACTTGTGCTGCATCCCTGCCTCATCCCCCTGCCACTGCAAAAATAAGGGAGGCAGTTTGGACAGCTTGTGTCCTTCTGGGCCTCTTTGGGTGGCAAGACTGAATGGGATACGAATTCATGGTGTTGGGATCCTTGGCCTTGCTTTGGTCTTCAGTCATGCACAAAAGCCACTCCTCGCCCTGCGGCTTCCCCCTATAAGAACGTTATTCCTGAAATGTGTGCGTTACATGTTATCCATCTTGGCTCATTGTCCTATAGATTGAGGGAGCCACTTTCTAGATCAGACCGAGGGCCGGAAGCGTTGTTGGGTAGGGTGAGAACGTTGCCTCCTCCTGCCTCCTTGTCTAACTGGTGCCCACTCTCTAACCTTGTAACCTACAGGATGCCGTACTGTTCCAGAGAAGGCTGTTGTTTCCTCTGGCGCTTGTCTGTGCCGCAGCGGCTAAGAGTTCCAGAACTGCATCTCAGCAGTGGTGAGGCTGCATTTCATGCACTAGTGGGCTGCTAACTCCATTCTCTGTTTTAAGGGTTTTCCCTAGCTCCTCCCTGTGCATATGACACACTCATTGCAGTTTGGTACCATTAGCAAGCTGTGCTTTGGAGAGGCCCAGAGCTGGAATAGCAAAGGTAGTGGGGAGCTCAGGCTGCCCTGGAAGAGCAGTAGGTTAGCATGAGGGAAGCCAGCATACTTGTTGCCTGCACTGCGCTCAAAGCCACTGCTATTAAATTGCTGTTTAAATGAAAAGGCAAGTTTCTCCCCTGTGATTGAATCTGTGTTTGAAGGATGATGTGTCAAATCTCCAGGCTCTGTATGCCACAGGGATCCTGGACAAACTGCACATATATTAGTTAAAAACCTCCAAAATTCTCTCTCCTTCCTTGGGCCATCTGTTTTGCGTGGAGGTGTGGGTAAATATGTGAGGAATCCTTGCTGAAATTATTGTAGCTACCAGGTGATCCATGTAACTGTAGTGGAAGGTTCTTGAGGGTCTGGGGTAAGAGAAGGAAAACTCCCTATAAAAGCAGCACCTGGTTGTAGCCTCTGGCACTTTGGTCCATAGCATCTCTGCCTTTACTTAGAGTCCAGAATAGAGGAACAGGTGTTGACCAGCAAGTCTTGCAAAAGGATGCAAATTCACTGTCTTCCCATAGTAACTTCATCGTGGAAGCACTGCTCGTGGTTCCAGAGTTGAGGCTGAGTTGAGTTTTACATTTAATGCATAGATTCAACTACTTTGTTATGCATGAAGAATACGTGTCCGCCTCAAAATTACAGCAGTTAATTGAGTACAGAATTCATTTATTTATTTATTTTGGAGAACTGACAAGCAGTTAATTATTTTGTGGGTTAATTTAAGGGACTAGGTTTTTTTTAATTAATTTTTTCATCTGGATCAGAGTATTTTTTTATCCCAAATGATCTTTAATAACAGAATAACACAGATATTTCACATTACTATTATTAAAACTCACTGAAATCTTGTGTACAGGCTATATTGAAAGACATTTTTAAGGGTCAGAATAATTTTTCCCATTATTTTTCATAACTTAAAGTTTCTTCAGCAGGGGCTGATAAATAATGTTCCAGAATCTAAAACAAAGAGTTCCATGTAGATGTGCCCTCTTTCATAATGACTTCCATCTCCCATTGTTCTCAGTGGGACTGAGGCCGCAGGCTGCTTACATTCTCACTGGAAATAGTAGGAAGTCGTGGCCATTTTGAAAGAGGTCACCTTAACTGAGTGCAGTTGCATTGAGAACAATGGGAGATGACAGCCACTTTGACAACAGGTGATTCTTGGTAGCTCTAAATTCTAGAGGACTCCCTCTCTCATTCCTGCTTCCTGATAGCAGAGGTCACAAATGGGAAGAAAGAACCTGCTCAAACTAGAAGATGGCCTTAAAGAAATGTTTTCGGATGTACCAAAATATTCAGAGGTTTAAAACAGAAACAAAAATGCAGGTGTTGCTGCCTCTGTAGATGGATGGGGGAGAACAGTGGGACTGTATATACCTCACAGGAGTGCAGTGTACAGCCTTCTCTGTGGTAAGATATACCAGCAAATTTCCCTTTGCTTAATTTCATTCTGTTACTCCTAGTTGATCCTTTCTGAAAACATCTTTTGACTTTATTATCCAAGGGCATCGTCTCCTCAGACCTTCTTAGGCCATTCTGTAACCCCTGCTAGTTATTCCCCCTGCTTCATTTCTTATGTTACTTTCCCCGGTGAACTTAATATGAACTGGATTCTGGATCTTCATCATTTTTACCTTCTGCTGCCCTTCTCTTCTCTTTGCAAACTGCCCCCTTGTCACTGTGGCTTCCTGCAGCAGAACTTTAAACCCTGCCTTCTAAAATGAGAGCCTAACTCTGTGACCCAGTTGCCACCATGTGATAAAAGGCTTAAAAGTGAGCTGGCATTGGTGGGAGCTCCCAGACAACAAGTTCTTATTTCATCAGTCCTCTCCCATCCCATCCGTGAATGCCTTGACAATTGTAAGCTGGCTATGGGCACTGAAGACTTGGTGGTGTTCTCTCATCTCTCTGGATTGCAGTAGGTCCTTCACGTGAGTCCACTGTCACTGTGTTTGTTTTTGTTTGTTTCTTGCTGCTATTCTCTGCAGATGACCAGTTTAGCGCCAAAGCCCTGGGAGTTTCAGAACGTTGTTAGTGTAACCTTTTTTTTGAAAGGTTGGTGTTCCTGATGCTTCTGCTTGTTGGTCTAGATGCCTTGTCTGCTATATATTTATCACAAATCCTTTTCAGACTGCTTCACAAAAAGACTTTTTTCATTAAATAAGCTTTTTTTTCACCTTTTTTCCTTTGAAGACTGCTGTGAAGAGACAACTGTCTGATCTTCAACAAAGACCTGTACTTGGCCATATGAAACAGTGAGATCTTGGAAGCTAAGGCCAGCTTCTTTGCTTTCTGCCTTAGCACAGGCTGTTCAACTAAGTATCACTGTAATCTCATGAAAAGGGCCAGAATTCAGAGCCTTGAAGTGCCCTTCCCCTGAAGGACCCACAGTTTGGAGTCTGGTAAGAAGAATCTGTAAATATCTTCAAACAGAACCCTAAAGGGAAAATCCGAAGCAACCCAAGAGGTTAGCTGCTGTATGATCACTAGCATATCATAGAGGTTAAAGTTATCTCTGCCGTCTCCACCAGCCAGTACAGGATTGCTCTTTACAATTTAATTTTCTAGTGCTTTGGTTTAATATCTCATGCAGGGTTGCCAGGATAATCTTGGAGAGTTGAAGTCTCCAGGAATTAAAGATTATGTTGTGATGAAATCTCCAGGAATTTATGCAACCAAAGTTGGCAACCCTAATTATATGTCCCAAAGGGTGGAACTTCCACAATATTTTGTAGGAAACTTTGCTGTGGCCTAGGGGGATCTCACTGTTAAAAAGTTTTGATATTTGACCCCAATTTTCCCTGTTAATTTCTTCTGATTATTCCTAGCTAAACCCATTTGCAATGCCCTGTTAACAGTCAATCTAAGATTCTAAGACTACTTGAAGCACTTCATGGGTATGATTTGATTAGATCACCCTAATTGCAGGAGTTTGTGATCAACTTGAAAAGCATCTGTTTTGTGCCGTGACTCTCACGTGCTCTAATTTGTAGAATTACAGAGGGGGAAGTAATGTTTAGTGGTTAGCACAAGGGCCTTGGTGTCAGAATGCCTGGTAAGTGTCTGAACCTAGCCTTTCTCTGTGTAAAGTCAGGTCAGTAGTGGCCTACCTCAGAGGGACATTCCATATGTTAACTGATTATGACAAAGAGCTTTGAGATTCAGGGATGAAAAGAGTTAGGTGTTTTCAGCGTATGCACCTTCTGTCATATTGCCCCCATACTCACATCTCGCTCCTGACTCTTGTTGCTGAGCCACAGCCTATTCCTTCATTCAAATCCCTCCTGAAAGCTCATGCTTGCTGTGGGGCCCAGGATCAGTAGATCATGTGTAGTCCTTATCGTGATAGGCTATAAAATAGCTATCCCAACCCTTAATGGTACACTAGCCTATAGTGAGCTGCCATGTGATTGTTACGTTAGTCCTTCCCTCTCCTTATCCTTTCCCCCTCTGCTGTGTGTCACCCTTACTCTTTGGGTTGCAGCCCGTATTTTAGAGCATAAGCTCCTTAGAGCAGGGACCAAGTCTCTCTGCTAAGCACAGAGCACACGTTTAGGTGCTTTGGATTGCTAAAGAATACTTTGTTATCCAAAGAAGTTAATTCTATAGCAATGTTTAGGAGCTGGAAAGACCCAGTGTGTGGCCCTTGCAAACTGAAAGGTGCCCCCAGGTTTAGCTGGTTTGTTGAGGCAGGTGAGACCTGGAAATGTTTACCACCCTCAGTTCCTGTTTCACCATTGTTCTCTGAGTCCTGTCCTACTACATTGGACAAGACAAGAAGTGATCTCTCCATTCCGGCACGTCTTCCTCTACCCATGACTGACTCTTACAAAGTGGCACAACCTGTGCCGTGGGAAGCCAGGTCTAGAGTCAGAGCGGGTATGACGAGGTACTGCTGCTCAACACTCTGCCTGGATTATTTTTACACTTCAAAGCAGCACTAAGCAGATTGTCTCCTTCCTGCAGGACTTCTGGTGGTTCCCGGCAGAAGTTAGCTCAGCAAAACCCCACACCCCATAATGCTGAGAGCTGGACAGACTTGCAAAAAATTACAAATAGTAGTAAAATGAGAGTGGCTGCAACCTGCTCCATCTGGACTGTAAAGATACAGCCTTCAGCAGCTGCAGGGACCCACAAAAAATGCCTTATCTTGGTCTGAGCAGAAAACCAAGCCAGGAGGGCATATGGTATAATGGGAGCTGAGGCCTCCATGGGCCACATCTCCATATTAAAGTGAGGGGGGCTCCTAGCAGTGACCCACAACTCTATGGGGGGCTGCATTAATCAGCCATCTGTTGATGATTGTGAAACTACAAATTACCATCAGGGGATGCAGGGAGAGCTGCAGGGCCTGAAATTACTTTTAACTTCTCTTTTGTTGTAATTGAGTAGAATTAAAGTTGTTGGTGGCCCTTTAAATGATTTTCTCCGTGGGTGAGGTAGTGGCATAGCTGGGAGTACAGGCCAGTAATCGTAACACCCACTGACCATTATCCCTCTCACTGTCTTTCAATAAGAGGGCAATCCTGCACCCATGAACCTTTGTTCAACCTTTTAAAAAACCATTGAGTAAGCATGTCTTGTGCTTGGGGCGGGGAATCTAGATTTATGGTTTTAAATGTTTTTTCCCAGAGTAGTGTCCTTAAATATCAGGAAAAGGAGAACTTCCTCCTCAGCACATTTTAATAATTTGTGTGAGTTATCTTTGCTTTGTTTTTCAAGTCTGCCCTGTGGCATTTTCCAGCCAAATCCTTTCTCTGGTGGTGTTTCCTTTGGGCTTGTTAACAGTGTGGTTGACAGCTGCCCATACAAAAGACCTGAAAAAGTTTTCAAGCTCTGCAGTTTGCAGGAAATGTTTGCTGGCAGCCCAGGTATTTTTAGATGTGTTCTTGCTGAGGCTCTGCAATATTTGTTCAATACTTAACTGTCCAATACAAAATCAGCACGAGTGAATAGCTTAGGAAGCAGCATATGACAGTGGTGTTTTTTCTCATGGATTGCTTTTAACATGAAAACAATGGGCATAGAAATCTCAATAGATGTCTAATGAACAAAAATTCAGAGTCAATCTAGTGTCCTTGAAAGCAGAGGCTAGCTAGAACTGTGCAGAGGTGGGTATTGCTCGAGCTTCTCTTACGTAACTCTGCTGCTGTTCCTCAGCCTGACCTGCAGCCTCCTTCCCTCTCCAGTTCTAGGATCTTGCACGAAGCTTTGAGGCACCTGCTGCTGACTTGCAGTAACCCCTTCAGAGCGACGTCAGTGATGCAGAAACATTAAAAATCAGCCCATGTGTTCTCCTCAGTGGCTGTAGATTCCTGCTGACTTGGACGTGTGAGGCCAGCCTTTTAGCCTGGTGGCTAGCGAACTCAAAAGCCGGAATTATTGTGGATACCAAGAATGAGTCTCGAGAGAGTTGTGGCTTCTCTGATATATGCATGAGATAACCCCTGTTACTAAGGAGACAACTGTAGCATCTCCCTCTCACCCCTAGGGTGACCAGACAGCAAATGTGAAAAATCGGGACGGGGGTGGGGAGTAATAGCCTATATAAAAGAGAGACCCAAAAATCAGGACTGTCCCTATAAAATCGGGACATCTGGTCACCCTACCCACCACACTGAGCAGCGGTGTCTGCATCCCTTGGGATGGGAACTCCTGACTGTCCAGGTGAAGAATGGTAACTGGAGAGCCACAGGTCCACCTACAGTATCCAATACCTGAGGCTACTGTAAAACATAAAGCTGTGCCCAATATGAAACTCTGCGATGTCGTCAGGCTGCGAGGTGTTGGGTTTTTTGAGGCCAGTCGTTTTACTTGCCTTTGACAGTCTGAGGGAACTTCTCTGCTCTCTTTATTTCGCTTTCCCCCGTTTCCTTAACTGACAAGATCTCACTGTTGGGCTTCATTTATTCCTTCCTGGCTGCCTTTTGGTCCTGATGTGTTGACACTGATGTTAAATTTAAAAGAGAGAGCTGTGAAACTGGTGTTCTGAGATTTCTAGGGCATGAGGCTTTGATGGAAAGATAAGAGGGGATGGGAGGAAAGGAAAAGAAAGACAGGAACACTTCAGGGAATACTCAGCTTGCAGGAGAGGTTTGTGCCGGGCCGCAGAGCCAGCTTGACTTGGCATCCGCTGCTGTCTGTGATTGCATGTAAGGGCTGAGCAGGTGATTGCAGGTCAGACTCTGGGTGCTGGAAGGAAGGAGAATTGGCAAAAGAATCTGGAAACTTGAGGAAGTGGAAAAAACATTGCTTTTCTGGCAGTCTGAGTGTGGGTTATGTGTCTATAAGATGGTCTGCGGTCCAGCCAAGAAATATTAAACCCTGACCAAAGTACCTGCATGTGTAACCAAAATACACCGCTACCTCAGTATTATGTCACCCAATATAACACGAATTTGGATATAACCCGGTAAAGCAGTGCTCTGGGGGGGCTGCACACTCCAGTGGATCAAACCAAGTTCAATATAACATAAGATTTTTTGGCTCCCAAGGACAGCGTTATATCGAAGTAGTGGTGTACATTTAAAGTAACAGTCCTTTGCTCTTCTGTAGCACCTTTTCTCTGAGGATCACAAAACACTTTATAGGCACTAATTAATTAGGTCTGACAACAGGTAGGTAGGACTTGGCATTTTACAGGTGGGTGAACCCAGCCAAAGAGATTAAATGAATGGCAAAAAGTCCCAAAGGTGGTCAGTGGCAGAAGAAGGTGATAGAATCCAGCAGTCCCCTGTTCTCACCTGAAGGCCACACTCCCTGCCCAGGTCTGAGAGTAGAACCCAGGAGTCCTGACTCAGAGTTCTGCCATCTTACACAGTGGTAGTGGAGCAATGGCATTTTGCGTGGGCCTTGCGAAGATAACAGTTGTAGAAATCTGACTGTAGCAATTAGTCAATAATTAGCTTTTGTGTGGCCCAAACTCTTTTCCCTTGCAGTACTCAGCCATGACATGGAGGAAAAGTCCCTGTGGGACTTGAGGAGCCAGAAGGAAAGTGGGGGAAGTCCTTGTATTTTGATGTATGATACCCTGGAAAAATCCTCTGGAGATTCCTGATCAGGATTTGGGCAGTATTGCTATCATGAAAATGTTCAAAAATCATTTGTCAGGCGGCAAAAAAATCATGAGCTTGGCTGAAAATGTTTTAGATATTAAAAAAAAAATATATTTGGGGTTCTTTTGATGTGTCCTCTGTTTTTTGATCCCTTAGGGCTCATATTTTCTCTATAACCATGTGGGCTGGAAGCTTCTTATTTTGAATAAGATTCTCACCCAATCACATGACTCCAGGAGTTGAGGCTTTAAGAAAAACACCAAATATTGTGGGACTCATGGTAAAATTGCAAGAGTTGGCAACACTACTTAGGAGCATTTCAAGAAATGACTGCTCTGGGCTGTGCCCAGTACATGCTGGGACAGACATTTGGGAGGTTAGCCAAATGGTGTTAGACACCTGTGCAGTGCCAAAATGTTCAGGAAAGCTGATAGTTATGTACCTCAATACCAGGTCTCTGCTCTGAAACAAGAAGTGCCCAATAATTGGGGGGGAGACACTGAGCTGCACACTTTCTAAGATTGCCTCTGAGCTTTTATGTTTGAGGGTGGAGTGGGTTTTTTTTTTTTTTTCTCCCATCTCTTATAACTTCAGTCAGTTCTACATAATAGTATTACTAAGACAGTCTGGTAATGTCAGGCAGGGAATGACTGGCAGAAGCAGAGTTGCTCCCAGGCAACGCAGATTCTGTTATCTAAAAGCTCTTGTTAATAGAAGGAGGGATAGAGCCATGCAGAGTGTCTGGGTTTTCTAAGCAGAATGATTTCCAGAAGAATGTTACACAGAGTGTACTATGAAGCATCAGCAGCTCTTTAATGAATTAGAGTAAGTTCATCTTCTTACAGCTCTGGCAGGCAACACAGCTTACACACAGAGCTGTCTTTTACATTTGTGTTGCTCTTGGAAGCCGTTCTCTGTGTTCCCAACACCTTAGGTTATTGCTCTGAAGGCATTCTGTAATCCTTTAATTTACTCTTGACTCAACAGAGACCCTGAAACAAGGCTGATCTTACCTTTTGGTTTGTAGTTCTTTTTGCTTTCTGGATCTCAGATGCTGTCTCGGGGTTGTTGCTTGGCTTTCCAACCTGCAGGGGAAAGTTTAAAGGTAGATTTTCATTTAAATCTTACATTTAAAAAAAATGACGATGTGACTGCTCATTTCATTGTGTTTTGCAATCTAAATACTGGTTCTAAATTAAGCTGTCTCATGAGCCTTTGAAGATCATCATACTCTGAATGGGGCCAGCTTTTTAAAATGGTGCGTTCACCCCAAGTGTAGCACAAACGTGGGCCTGGAAGCCTCATCTCCATACATTCATAGGGAACAAAGCCTGTGATAGGCCATCCATAGGAAAGTAAGAGCTTTCTTGCCATGTACACAGTGTGGAAGTTACATCCCAGAATGACACTGGCCAGGTATGTTTTTTAATATCCCCCTTTTAGTTTTATATCCAAGTTTATCTAGAACGACCTACCGGAAGCTTGAACCTGGAATCCAGTTCTGACTATTCTTTTTCCCATTGCACACGTGTGCACATTCTTCTATTTTAGGCTTGCTCAGGAGTGCTGGCCTGCATACGCTGCTTTGTTATGGGAGGCCTGCTTGTGAGTATTGGGCTGCTGGTGTTGGGTAATTATTTTTGAATGACTGTGGAAGCATTTATTTTGGAAAAACGAGTTCTACACAGAACTGTATAGACTTTGTGAGCAGCGATCAGAGTAGAAGATGACAGGTCAAAGTTTAGACTAATTAACACTGAGGGTTCTTTTCAAGGTCATTTTATTTTTTGCAAGTACTTTGTGTTTCTTTTTCTAGAAGCCAGTCTGCTCTGAATGCTGGTTTCCTATGTACATCATGTTCTTACACATTGGTTTATGACAGTATTTCTATGAGTGCGTTTTTCTTAGCATCAGAGGTCAAGCCCGAGCTTGTTCTGAAGTATCCAAATGTGGCAGCAGTGGGTGGATTGCTATAAAATTCGGTGTCTGGACTGAAATTACAAGATGCTCCCTAAACTTCCAAGTTGCTATAGTAACAAGCAACAGTCATTCTTCATGATTAAGCAGCGTCCGTCCATGGTGACTGAGCTAACAGTTTTTAAATGAAAGATTTTTTTTTCCTTTTGCATCTTTATCAAAAGTTAACATTTATTTACTTTGTGCCATTCGATGGGAGAGAACTGTGGTCTGGCAATTGTGTATAAAATGAAACTGTCCAGTGTTTCCATTTACATAATATTTGTGCTTCTGGAGCTATCAGGCTGAATTTAGGGTGAATGCCAGGACAATATTTCTACCAGTGAGTTGGATTAGATTGTGGATTCATCTCCTCCAGGATATTCTTCACTTGTCCTAAACTGTTCGGACCTGTTACTGTGCTTTGTTAAACAGTTGCCATGCTTCACGCAGAAGTAACTGCATTTCAGTAGTGAATGACGCATTCTTCATCCTAAAAAAAAACAACCCATAGAATAGAATATCAAGGTTGGAAGGGACCTCAGGAGGTCATCTAGTCCAACCCCCTGCTCAAAGCAGGACCAATTCCCAGACAGATTTTTGCCCCAGATCCCTAAATGGCCCCCTCAGGGACTGAACTCACAACTCTGGGTTTAGCAGGCCAATGCTCAAACCACTGAGCTCTCCCTCCCTGCAAGTTGCATTTAGGGATTGGAAGGTTAGAGGGTAGAAGCAACCCACTTCAGTCATCTAAATTAGAATGGGCAAACAGAGAAATATACTGTAAATAATGGTCCTAATAGGAGACACCTATCTTGAGTATCTCTGATTCTAATCAAATGGATATTTGCATTTGAAGGGAAACAGTAGGTGTCACTAAACTCCAGTGACTGCATTCAATAGTATCGCCTGTTAGAAGTACACAAAGATACCGTGATTACTACAGGCAAATGCTGGTGGGGATGGTTTTAATGGTGCCCACTGTATGTTCTTTTTTGGCATACCACTAATTATTTCTCCTGGGAAATGTTTTGTTTAGAGACATTTGTGCTTACCTTGTATTTTCTTTCTCCTCTTTCATTGCCACTAGGGATCTTCACTTGAGAACAGGATCTTTGCTGCTTGAAGTGTGGTTCTATTCTGAAAAGGGATGGTCTAAAAACGGCATCCTCATATGTGTTTTCAGAGTGTTGTTTGTTGCCTCATGGAGATAAAAGTACAGTAAGTTTCTACTATCGCTTACTCCTGTTAGTACTGCAGAGCTAGAGGAAAGAAGGCAGGGTTCTGATCTACCTGGCCCTGCGGAATGAGGCTTAGTTAATTACTACTGATGAGATGCCAAGTTCTGTTCTCATTTCCATCCATGCAGCAACACAGACTTCAAGTTCTGCCCTCAGCTCCAATGAAGACCAAATGGGATTGTGTGGTTGGAACTCAGGTCTCAACATTCTCTGCCAGAATTGGTGGTGAATGAGAGAGAAGGTTAAGAGCCTTTGACACTCAGATCCCAGACTGAATTTGTGGCCTTTCAGGTAGAACAGTCAGTCGGATGTTTTGGTTACAAACTGGGCACATTTAGTCCAGAGTCCTGGAAAGGAGATAAACATTTTAATTTGTTTTCAGATTAGCAGTGCCCTTTGAGTTCTGCTACTGATGATACTCTGCCTTGCATTAGCACAACTGAACTGTTTGTCCTACTTTCTACTGTGGTGTCATATATCGTGACTCCATGGAGGGCTCCTTTCCATGTTGGTATTCTTCCACCTCCTGCTTTTTTTTAAATAGCGCCTTCAAATAAGTAAATAGAAGTTCTCATTAAGGAAGAAACCGATTGACTGTGTATACAAGGGAAACACTGAAAGCAGCTATAAGCAAAGTGCTGTTAAACACCTGGCATAAACAAACTCAAAAAACCAGCAAAATATTTTGCTAATTCCTTTCAGTTATTGCACTCACAGGAGGTGAGTGTAACTGTAGAAAGAACATTTTCAATCACGTGTGTGTTCTGTTCTAGAAAATTCCATGGAAAAGACTTTAAGTTGTCTCTTACAATTGCCGAAGAAGAGTATGAATGCCCTGCTCCATGGAACTAGCTATTCTCCACCAAGCAAATCAAATCAGATTGTATCCTAAGTGTCCATTATTACATCCTGCTCTCCAGTTTTCCAGAAGTACACTAAAGTTCGTCGTCTGACCTGGCCTAGCTAGCTCTGGGAATTAGAGGTTTGCAGGCTATTATTAAAGCTGCATGTACTATGTGAGCTTCAAATCTTCGTTTGGTCTATTGTGCAGATGGATATGAACAGAGATATGTATGTGACCTCATTTATTTCTCTAATGAAGTGCTGTCAATCGAACATCTGTTTCTTTGCCGTTTGAAAACTAAATCTGATGAATCTCACTTGTCAAACATGCATTTATTTATTTATTTTACATTTTGCCAGTGCGGACCTGCTACAGCAGTAGCACATGACAGCAAAAAATGGGCCAGTAATTAAACCATGCAAAGGTTCCTGTCTCTCTCTTGCTGTTACATCAGGTACTAAACAAAGAAACAAACTGCCGGAACCTCTCAGCAGTAAACTTTTCTGAACCAGCTGTTTCAGAGCTGGGGGACACTTACCAGAGACCGATGAGAATCGTGTTCCTTGGCTTTTTTGCATCTCCAATCTCATTGGGGTTTCCAGGGAGGCACCTAAGCTCAGCAGAATTGTCCCTGCATGGAAGATCAGTTGTAAAAGGAGACTTTATAACACTTAATGCAAGCACCTTACAAACTGCCTTCTCCTTAATGCTCTGAGTGCCTAGGATCCTGGGGGAGGGAGGGAGTGGGGATGACCCAGTGGCTTTACCAGTGAATAAGAGCTAGAGAGAATTTGAAGTAAGAACCAGCCTGAACTTCCACCTGAAACAAAATCCTGGACCTGTTATAAATTTGAAAAAAATTGATAATTCGCACCTCCCTGTTCTGCCATTATCTGTTTTGTTTTCCACTGGTCTCTGTACTTGCTAGCTGCAGCTCAGGTTGGAAGTGAGTGGCCAAAATACTAAACAGTGGTTCATCCTTGAAATCTTGTGAGATTTTAAGCTCAATCACTCAACTCCAACGGTTGTAATGAATCGGTAGACTTCAGTGTCAGCCATACTGCAGCCACTAGAGAGCAGTTTTGTCACATGTGAGCATGGCTAATATTTCATCCCCCGGCCACTGTGTTACAATGCATGGCTGATTTATAGATAAAGGCTGGATAAGCATTCAGACTCTGTTACTGTCTGACTAGTATATATGTGCCACCACTGCCATATACACTTCTGAAGTGTATGAGACAGCAGCCTTCAGAGGATACAAGCCATGCTGCTACTTCAGCTCACAGGGATTCCTTGTCAGCTCCGGTGGAAGACACTTAGTTTTCAGTACCTGTTCCCGATGGTACATGCATGCAGTAGAGCTGATGACCGTAATGTCTCTGTATGCAGCCACGGATTGTAGCTAGCATAAATGCTCCTTCTTTGTCTTGTCTTGTATTTGTGAACACGTAGTTTTGCTAGTTAAGTGCTTTGAGGAAGCAGCACGTTACCAATTTTGAATCTTTACTGAGATGTTAAAAGTGATGGATGAATCTAATTTAAATCTCCCCAGAGCTGACTTCTTGTTCTCCAAACTCCATGTAGCTTGTCTTTATCATCACATAGGAGAGGGCTGATGTTTCACTTTACTTTATCGCCCCTTCCAGTTCAACCAGAATATTAGCAGTCTGCCCTGTTTAGACCCCGACCAAGCTTGAATTTCATCTTGTTCTGATGTATTTTTTAAAGCTGTGCTTCATTCCCATTTCAGTGTTACCCTGGGGAAACGGCTTTTGATGATATAATGCTAGGAGAAGCTGAATTTGTTCTCTAGGCACCGCATCAGAGCAAGATAAATATACATATTTTACTTTGGAGACTGAGAAATAAAGAGTAAAACACCTCTAATCTACATAGCTTAAAAACACGAGGCAGAGTAAAAGCAGAGTTCTTCTCAAGTAGTTGTGGATGTGTATTCTGCTCTAGCTGAATCGGAGTGGAAAGCATATCTGCAACCGCATCTCGAAGACCAACGGTTACAGAATTGGTAAGTAACCGTTTTGTGTTGGTTTTTTTCATATTGATGGCTGTTGAGCCAGTCCAATTTGCATATTACTTTATTTTTTGGTGTGTCCAACATTCTCTTTCCCTGGTGCAGTTCTGACACTGGGGATCGGGCTGGGGGCCGTGTCTTTCTCTTATACTCAGATCTGTTTTCCCCATTTTGTACTTCAGGGAAATGAAGCTGTAGGTTTCCGATCTCCTACTGCTTGGCCCTGCCTAAAGTCTCAACTCTGTCTCATTTCTCTTTTCCCTCTCCTCCTCCTCCTCCTCGCCCCATGGAGTATTCTTCCCTGACACACGGGTGTCTGATCCTCCTCGTATTAAATTAAGTTTCAAAACTCACATTGGCTTCAGGTGAGAGTGGAATCTTCCCTCAAATGGCTGTCATTAGGCACCAGTAAGCAAGGCAGTGCTTCTTCTTGGGCCATCATCCTAGTCAGTATGAGGTCATCAGTGGTACAGCACAGCCATGACTAGGCTGTATTCCCAACCCTGAGTGGCAGTGGGCAGGGAGAGAGATCCTCAGGGGATGGGAAGGACATTGCAACAGGATGTCATATGAGTCCCCTTTTTAACCTTAGCAAAGCTTAGCTGCTGCTTCAAGTGCTTGCACATGTCCGTTCTGCGTTAGGGGTGTGCACACCCCGCATATGCAGTCTCCAGAAGTTTTCCGCTCAGTGGTACCTGTTGGATGAGCTCTAGTGCCTTCTGGTGCCACATGCTTATGGCGCGATATAAGGGGACCAGCAACCCCACACTCTCTCAGTTCCTTCTTACTGACCTGGAACTGCTCCTTCTGCTTTGGCAGGCAATTCCCAGTGGTTCTCGCTGTTTCTCCATCCCTTTCTTTTCCCTTGCAGTAGGAAACCATTTACTAGAGCTACCTACCTTGCCAAGTGGAAATGTTTCTCCATTTGGTCACCCAGTCAAGGCCTCTTATCCGCTAGGTCACCACTCCAGACTATTCTGGAGTATCTACTTCATCTGAAACAGCAAGGCCTAGCTATCTCATCGATTGACGTGCACCTAGTGACCAATTCAGCCTTCCACCCTCCAGGGGATGGTCAGTTCGTTTTTTCACAAGAAATGGCCATTTGCTTCCTCAAGGGCTTAGAAGGGCTATACCTACAGATCCTGGAACCCATTTCCCCCATGGGACTTCAACCTCTGGCATCATGCCCGCTGCCTTGCTTTTCTGGTAGGGATTACCTAGGCCAAGAGGGTTTCAGAAATCAGTGCCCTTACATCAGGACCCCTCCTGTGGTGTTCTTTAAGGACAAGGTACAACTTCGCCCCCCCCATGTTCTTCCCAAAGGTGGTTTTGCAGTTTCATAGTAAGCAGGCTATTTTCCTGCCAGTTTTCTTCCCAAAACCACACAAGAATAGGGATAGGGTGACCAGATTTTTGGGTCTTATATAGGCTCCTATTACTCTCCACCCCTTTTCCCAATTTTTCAAATTTGCTGTCTGGTCACCCTAAATAGGGAAGAGCAGTGTTTCCACATACTGGATGTTAGGCATGCCCTAGCTTTCTATATAGAAAGGGTCAAGCTGTTCTGTAAATCCACACTGCTCTTTGTGGCAGTAGCAGATAGGATGAAAGGCCAACCTGTTTTGGCTCAGAGAATTTCATCCTGGATCACTTCCTGAATTTGCGCGTGCTGTGAGCAGATGGGTGTCACGCCACCTGCCGTTCTACAAGACTACAGACTTCCTCAGCAGCGTTCTGGGCAGGTCCCAATCCAGAACATTTGCAGAGTGGTGACCTGGTCGTCAGTGCATACTTTTTCTTCCCACTATGCCATCACCCAGCAAACTAGGGATGATGCAGGATTTGGTAGGGGAGTGTTGCAATCCGCATGTTCATGAACTCTGAGACCACCTCCTAGGGTATTGCTTGGGAGGCACCGAATGTGGAATGGACATGTGCAAGCACTTGAAGCAGAAAAGAGAGTTTTTAACTTTCTGTAACTGTTGTTCTTCGGGATGTATTGCTCATGTCCATTCCATGACCCACCCTCCTACCCCTTTGTTGGAGTTAGCCGGCAAGAAGGAACTGAGAATGTGCGCGGTCGGACAGTCTCCTTATACGGCATCATGAGTGCGTGGCACCAGAGGGTGTTAGAGTAGACTCAGTGGGCACCACTGAAGGAAAAAATTTTCAGCAACTGTACATAGGGTGCGCGCACACCTCACATGGAATGGACATGTGCAATGCACCTTGCAGAACAACAGTTACAGAAAGGTTAGTAACAGTCTTTGAGAGGTGAGAGAGCCTGGCTTTTGTGAAGCTTTTCAGTAATAACATGCCAAATGCAAACTAGAACACAATGCAAATAGGTATCAATAAAATTCTAAGGAACTCCCAAAGCCAACGTGTTTTATATCCATTCTCTCTCCTAATACAGTGCTCTCTCCTTCTGTTTGCTGATGTCTGCCCCACAGCCACTCATCCGCCCGCTCTCTGCTGGAATTTTTTGTTGCGTTCTTGAGCTAGCGGTTACTATGTTCTTGCATCAGTTAGCAAAGAAGTTTTAGCTCCTTTGTGAGACAAATGAATTATTGCAGTGTCATAGCACCGGTCCCTTTGCCCTCTTTTGGGTAATAGTAGGTATTCGTAGCATTTACACTTTGTAGGGTGCTGGGCTTCACAAAACCAGTTAGGAACGAACTCGCTGCCAAAATGGGACAGCCAGTGCCCAGCAAAGGAGAAGAAATAAGGCAAGCAGGTCCCAGCTGTAGGCTGCCTATAAGAATCTGCATTTGTTGTGAGTGAAAACAGCTCTTCTGCTTGGTGATATTAGAATAGAGGGGTAGCTAGTTGTCAAGATTACTGAGCAGAAACATTTGCCTACCTCAGCTATGTGACTAGAATTGAGAGGCATCTCCATGTTTGAGACAAATACCAATATCACACCAGCATACGGAGTATTGTATACTACACAGATCTTTCCTTGTCTTCAGCTGGTATCTTGGTACCTCCGATACCAAGGTAAGGGACACCAGCTAAGTACCCAGTCAGATCTGTGAACCTGCCCAGGGCACTAGGTGTGCAGGGCAGTGTTACTTCAGTTCCCTGTAACAATAATTGGCTGACTATCTATATAAATGAGGGTGTCAGACAATGGCCTGACTTCGTTCTTGTTGTCCTATCGGAATGGTTATGTGAAAGGTGCACTTTTTTAAAAGGCATAGTGCTGCAAAATGCATCATTGATTGTTCTCATCCTTTCACTATATTTTCAGAACATGAAAGACTAAACCTCTTGGTGAGGCGTTCAGTGAACTGGGAGTGAGATGCTATCACGGAGTCACCGGGCAATGCTCTGGAACTGCTCCCCACGAAGCCAGGCAGGACTTTGGGGAGCCTCCCCTCCCTTGGAGCAGACTTGTTCAGGGCAAGAAGCTCACACGGCTTCACCTCCTGGGTCTCTCCTTGGAGCATTCAGCATCCTCTGCCCCTCCGTGCACTTCCCACAGCGAGCCTGCCCCAGCGGGGTCCTGGGGAAGCCGCTGGGTCCTGCACCCCCACTTTGCAGTCAGACATGACTCTTAGCCAGCCAGTAAAACAGAGGTTTATTCGATGGCAGGAACAGGATCTAAAACAGAGCTTGTAGGTACAGCGAACCGGACCCCTCGGCCGGGTCCATTCTGGGGGGCAGTGAGCCAGACCCCCCACGTCTGCACTTCACTCCTCGACCCCAGCCAGCTCCAGACTCACCACCCCTCCCAGTCCCTCCTCTCTGCTCAGCTCCTTTCCCGGGCCAGGAGGTCACCTGATCCCTTTGTCTCCAAAACCTTCAGCTGGCACCTTTGAAGGGGAGGGGCCCAGGCCATCAGTTGCTAGGAGACAGAGTGCCAGGCATTTAGGTGCACTGGCCCTTTGCTCTGCCAGATACTTAAGAACTGCCATGGGGACACTGAGGCACCAACACAGTATTCAGAGCAAACATTAAGAACATTCCTAGTTCGTCACAGATGCCAACTGCAGCATAGAAGAGAGAAAAGATTATAGGCTCTGAGCTCATTGTGCTTTACAAAAGGCCATTTTACATCATACAATGCCCAGAGGGGGGGAAAAGAAATAATTTTATTCTAATATTAAAAAGTGGCAGTGAACTTTCTAGGAAAGGCTTTAGTTATACCTGGGAATATCCATTCTGGATGTTCGTTAGCAGCAACTTCAGCTAAATCTAATTTTCAAAGGGAGTCCTTAACTGATCTAAACTACAATGATTTTTAACCATTTTATATAAAAATCAATATTACTGCCCAATTAAGGGTTCAACTTGTAGATCTGTAGGGGGTTGGGCAAGGAAGCTCACCTTGCATCCTTACAGTATTTCTAGTCCTGGAATATCCAGTTTAGAAATCATGATTGAAACGGGCAGATCTTGATAACAGCATGTTTTGAAATCCTTCATGAGCTCTTAGTTGATTCTTATCCATTAGAGTTAAAACATTTTGTGTGTCTCTGCCTCCCGTATGAAATTATTCCCGAATCTTGAAGGAGAGAGTTGACCCAACACATACACTCATTTCCATCTTCATTTTACTCCCAGGCCATTCTGTCCATTTAAAAACTTCTCATGCATTTTTCTTCTACTGCCCTAACAACCTTTCTTAGCTAGGTCTTAAACATCCATCATACCTCCAGGTTGCACCTCTCATCTGGAGTCATGGGGCCCCTTAAAGCTCTCTGGGAATCCCAACCCCTCTTCAGCTGGTAGATTCTTATTCAGGATCACACCGATACTAGACACATCTTTAAGGGGTCCCTTTCAACCAACAAATGGTTATCTGAGCCACTCAGTATATCAGTTCTTTCTACGTGTGCTGCCTCCTCTCTCCTGTTGTGGTTGGGTTAAAGAGTCATTGAATGGTGCAGAAATTAGTTGAAGAAAAACATGTGAGTTCATTAAGGTGATGAGATTAATTTAACTGAGTGTAATTAAACAGCATGAACAAGAGACAGGTAATTCCAGTTCCCTCTGGTTTCACAGAAACTCCACCCCTTTAAGTCTCCAAAGCAGGTCATGGAGTAGCAAAACATTCTGCCAAGGGGACAAAATGATGCATCAGGTGACCATAACAAACTTTCATTGGCTGATCATACCCAAAGGGCAAGAGGGTATTTAACTCTTTCATGAGCATTGCATAGACTGTATTTCCCATGTTCATTTCCAGTCCTAATGGACTCGAGTAGTTCTTCCGTATTTCCAGACGACCTTCTGGAGTTTTATTATCCTCTAAAGTCTCCATTCCTTAAAGCACTTCAGCATTAGAGTCCTGGCAAAGACATCTCTCCGCTCCCTACCTCATGCTGTGCCTCTCCAGCGAGCATTCCAGTCATATTTCACTTTCTTCCTGTAGAAGATGATGAAGTCATCATCTTTGCATTGCCTCTTATTCCTGACTTGTTCGGAGTGTCATGGCATAGAGGTTGCTAACGAGCACCGTTTCCTTTTTGGTGAGTTGAGAGATTATTCTTATTGCTAACTTTACGGGCGTGCATTCAGATTTTGTGCCTCCCTTTCTTGTTTGAAGTCAGAACAGTTTCGTATCAGAAAGTCCAAGCAAGAACTTGCTGGAAGCCTCTGCTTGTCGGTTAGTAATTCCAGTTTTTCCTTTGTTCTTACGGTCTGCCTCTTCCATCGGCTGGCTCCTGGAACCTTGTTCAGTATGAATTATATGGGGCTTTCAGGGAAGTGAATTGAGAATGTTACACTTGAGCAAGTAGCAGTAGTCAGTAAATTTCATTCCTAACAGTGAGAGTAATTCTGATGACCTCTTCTTGGGCTAGTTGTGACCTACAGGAACAGGTGATGCTACTGTAAAATAAGACTTGTCAAGTGGAAAGTGAACAGTATTAATATTGGTGCCATGTGTTACATGTGCTGTTTTGGTTTGAGAGTATCTGGGTAATTTGAATTACAGTTAAGAAAGCAACTGTCTTGAATGGGCTGAGCTTGAACCTGGGACCCCAGAGCTGCTGACACAGTCAGTTCTGCTGTTGACTTCCTGTAAGCCTTGGGGAAATCGCTTACCTGCTGCATGGTTTGTTCTCCATCTGAAAATTGGGGATATAAAAAGTGTGATGAGGATTAGTTAATGTCCTAATTCAAACACCAGGGATTAGTTAACAAATCAAATCCATTTGTTACAGTCTAGAAATAATCTTCAGAGGTAGGCACGTGCCTGACGATCCTAAATTAATTAATGTTTATGAAGTGCTAAGTAATTTTTTAAAATTATTATTATATTAATTAACATCATCCTAATACTGTCAGTAGTAAACTTGGCTTGACAGTAAATGTTCCTACCTCCACTGCTTAAAAAAGTTTCATACACGGGGGAAGCAGATCATTTTCTTTATATATATATATATTTAATAATCTGGGATAAATGTTTTCCAGTCATTTTTTTAATAAATTTTAAGGAAGTTTAGTTTTATTTTAGATTAGCTTCCCTGACAGTGTTGCAAAGCCAAGCACATCACAGCCTTGTGCTAATGGAGAATGTAGGAGAACCAGAAAGTTTTGTCTATTTATATCTGCCTTAACTGAGAGTTGACAGAATAGGTTTATGACCAGATGTCACAGGTGGACGGAGAGGGAGGTGAGAGAGAAGGGAGTGTAAGGTGACAGCAAAAGGAGCATGTTTTTGCATAAGATGCAGTAGAAGTGAAACTGATGATGAGTCAAGTAGTCTAGCTATCACCGTTTGAGCTGAGAAACAAGCAGTAAAAAGAAGGCAGGCCATCAGTGGTGAAAAGGAAATTAAATGAATAATCTCAAGTGGGATAGCAACAAAATTCACTTTCGCCCCTGTGATTTTTATCCCTTTTCTGATACATCTAAGGGGTTTTAAGGGAATAGCAATGCTGTTTGTTTGTTAGGTCTGACCAAACTTCCCAAGAGCAAGTGCAAAAAATCTGCTTGCTGCTCATTCACATGCTTCCCAGCCTCTTTAATCTGGATAGTCCAAGGAAGGTTGGTGAAAACATGAGTGAACACGAAAGCCATTGCTTTCTTTGCTATCCATGTCTGCCCACTGGCATCTCTGCTCTATGATAATGTGGCTTTACCCATTACACGTAGGGAATCGTCTTTCAGATCCAGTTTGCCTGCACATATAATCCTCCTTTGTAGACTGTTACTTCAGTGATTTCTCAGGCCATGCGTGTCATAAAGGAGAGATTTGGAGGTTTTAAGTTAATAACATGCTGAACACTTTTGGACAGCAAATAGTGTCCCAAGATACTGTGTGTCTAATCCCCCAAATCACCTCAGATCTAGAGCCAATAAATGGTCAAATGAAGGTATAATCCAAGTATTTCTACGAGCTGAAGGATGATATCCAACTTACATAGAAACTCAGTAGCTGGTGAGGAGCGGGTGGCATTTGATAATACTAAGTACTTCTGTAAATGTCACTCCAGTTAGCTGCCTGTAATAACACACACCTCTTCCACAGAATCTTTCATTTTAGGACCTAAAACGATTTACAGACTTTAATTAATGAAGCCTCATAACATTGCTCTGAGATGGGCAAGTAGTAAGCCTGTTTCACAGACTGGGAACCTGAGCAACAGAGTGCTTAAAGGTCCAGGGTTACCCCGTGAGTCTGTGACAGAGCTGAGACTAGGACCCAAGAGTCCTCCTTTGTCTTGTGTGCTTCACTCCTACAGAAAGGAATAACAGAACTGCTTCCCACCCACCCCCTCACAAGTCAAGTCACTAGTACCCAGGCCATCCCTAAGGGCTATTCCATTTCAAGATGGGCAGACACAATAGAAGGAACTTTCAGTAGAAGTAACAAGGAGAGTGGTAAAGTCAAAGATGGACTCTGGCCTCCTAGAGCCTGCCTGTCTACGTCGTACACAGGGAGGCAAATATAACCATGCACTTTGTATGGACAGGTGCTGGTGACAGTGGCTCATTCATGGGTAGATGGAATATCCCTGCCAAACACCATGGTCTGGGTGGGTAAGAAACACGCAAGCCTTTCCTGATCCGTAGCCCTTGGGCTAGCACTGGGGATGGGAGAGGGGAAAGGGGCAAATCCAAACTGTCATTTGTTGTTCCTTTCTATCACATACAATTGGTTTGGCTGTAATCTTCTGACAGTAACAAGATCCTAATCTGTTGGCGGGGGGATCATCTCCTCCCAACAAAACCCCTCCCTCCCATTGCTGTATTTAGCCTCTTCACTGAGATCCAGGGGGTGCCCAACCCTTTGCATTTGCTGTGATACAAACAGTGCTCAGACTGCTTCAAAACTGGAAACTTGGCTGCAAATTTGAAATTGGAGCTGGAAAATAATGTGATTCTAACCCATCTGTATGTTTTGGTTCTGGGCTCAGATCAGAAGATGGAAGTGGTTTTGGATTGTATGCAACTGAAATCTTGGGGTAAGATCTTGTGAGAACAGCTCATAAGACTGCGGTGCAAACAAATCTGGCTCCAAACTCTAGTCCTTGTTTCAGCTTACTCCAGATCCAGACACAGTCTTCTTGGCCCATCTCTGATCTGCTTCCTTTGCTCCTCAGACTAAGAGTTCTGCCCTGTGCGTTTAGAAGATGAAGCAGTCGAGCTATAAAGAAAAAGGGAGACAATTGTGCAGCTTGATCTGAAAAGCCACCATGGTGCTAGTCAAAAGTGTTGTGACACTTACAAAGACCAACTCGTGCTATCCGTTTGAGCTGTAGGCTCTGGGGGTGTTTGGCTCTGCATTGGAATAGCAGCCCGAGGGGGAGAAGAAGGCAAGGGATTTCTTGCTGCTGTTTTCAATTTAGTCGTCCTGCTCTGTTCTCCAGCCATGTACATGAGAAGAATCATTAATCTGCCTGTTCATAGTTCTGATCATTAAAAATGCAAATCAGCCTCTTCATTTCCATGTCATCTTGAACCCGCTTTGGAAACCACTATAATCAAATGTCTTCTTTATGACAATCCAAAAAAGGAGTCTGATCAAAGGAATCATGTGAGAGCTTTCTTGCAAAAGGGGATAACACCAAAAGACTTGATTGCTTCCTTGAGAAGCAAGCGGCAGCATTCTGCAATGACGGCAGCTAGCTAATTGGAAGCCTTGGCTACAGATTCTGAGAGCAACGAATTAGCTGCTTCTGGGATTTTGCCTGGAGGCACAGGTTACATGGCCAAAGCTCAGGAGCTGCATATGGGCACCCACGCCAATGGAGATGTCACTTATCAGGCATTTTACCCAATTCAGGAGGGTAGACACAATCCGTCTCCCTGCAGTAGTTTAATATGCGGCTCAGCAAGCGCCTGCTGGAATTACGGCTGTTAGTCATTTCTCACGGATCCTAGTTGATGGCTGCCTATGGCAAAAGCAAGGAGAGGATCCTTGCTAAGGCTGAGCCCTTGCCAAGACCTGATTGCAGCAAATTGCAAATCACAGGTGTGGTAAAGGCTAAGAATTGGCAAACAAAGCACCTCTAAGTTACACTAGTTATTTTTCAGGCACATTTTTTTTCAGACATTCAAAAGTATAGGTTGTCTCAGCTTTAAATTTCTTTGCGTGCTAATTAGCAATGCCCTCCCCATAACACAGTATACCCTGTAATTTGCCTTTGCAGGAAGTACTTTTCTTTAAGCTACCTGTTGTTGTTCCCAACCATGGTCTCAGCAATGTCGTCATATTGGTGAGCAGACGTTGCTTGTGAAACATGGTATTAGAACAATATTCACAAATGTTTACGCACCATGATTAGTTTCTTTAGTCTATCTGATGTTGAGGGGTTGGGGGGGGGAGCTAGTTTTCTGTAGCGTTCTGAAATCTACTTGTTTCTGCATGGATCCGGTGTTCAGTAAACACCACAATAGCTCGTTGAGATCCTCTCCTCTTTCGAAAGTGGTGAAGCACTGGGGGTTTCTCCAGGCCAGTGATATTGATGAGCAGAGTCACACACAGGATGTTAAGTAGTTCTGTAACGATAATCAGGTTAACAGATGTTACAAGCCCCCCAGAGGACATGGATGAGTCAGAGCCCTGGGATTCCAGGGCCTAATAAAACAGGAAGTCTGAGCTTCCAGTTCAGCCTCCGCTCCCTTGCGCTATTCAGCACCCAATGGACCTTTATCTGAGAGGCACTGGGCAGTGTCATCTCTGCATGCATCCCACGAAGTGGGTATTCACCCACGAAAGCTCCTGCTCCAATGTGTCTGTTAGTCTATAAGGGGCCACGGGACTCTTCGCTGCTTTTACAGATCCAGACTAACACAGCGACCCCTCTGATATCTCTGCAATTGGAGGTGTGACTGTCACCTCGCCCGGGGGCAGCCTGGGAGCTCCCTGCTGTCCCCTGGCAGCTGGAGCACTGAGTAGATTTGAAGAGGAGGCTCTGTCCTGCTAGCGGTGCGACACCTGTCTGAATAGATGTGCAGAAGGGAGGGGAGTCCACTGTCCATGACGGAGACCGTGGAGTTGGGATGTTTGGGTTCTGTGCTCTGACTGCTTTACTGCAGGCTGCCTGTGTGATCTCAGGCAGGTTCCTTTTATGCTAGTTTCTTGATCTGTAAAATGGAGCTGATGTGTTGTGTCTCATGGGTTTCTCGCAAGGCTCCACTAATCAGACTGTCAGAGCGCTGCAAGATCTGCAGGTTAAAGAGAAGGGCAGATTAGGAATCAGCCCCGTCGTGTGGCATTCTGATAATATGGCCACTTCCCTGCATCTCACTGTGCTTTTGGGTTATGGATCGTGCATTTAACTGAAAAAACACATTTTTATACTAACTCAGTGCCCTAATCTGTAGCCTTCCCTCTGAGATTCCCCAAGCGCTTTATAGATCATTAATTTAGCCTCATCACTTCCTGCTTCTCCCCTCCCCCCCCATCCATATTTAACACATCAGGAGGTTTAGTGAGGCCAAGTAACTTTTTTTGTTCCCAGTCACAAAGCAAGTCACTGAAGGAAGTGGGAAGTTGTGATTTTCAGTTCTGTACTTTAGCCCAAAGCGCAGGCTTGCTTTCTGCCTTAGGAGTGTCAAAGCTGCATGTGCCTGCATCGCTGATTTGTATACAGTTTGTATTTAGCTGCTGTGCATTTCCTTTTGTTCCCATCCTGCAGATGGGTAAATGATGATGGCTCCGTCACAGGGCTGTTCTGGAGTTTAATGAACGTAGAGAAGGCACTTGGAGATCCTGAAATGGAAGGTTCTATAGGAAATGCCAATCGTTATAAGCAGAAAAGTCCTGCTGTTTAACTGTGCACCTTGGTGACTGAGAGAAATGAGTGGTTAGAATGGGCTTAAGTCAGCTCGTTTGCAAGTTTATCTCAAAGAAGAAACCTGCACCTGACGTGGCCTGCCTCCGTCCTTCTGCTGCTCTGGCATTGGGGGTGTGTTTTTAATTGTCCTTTGTCTTTTGTGCCCTTTGCAGAGTCCCCCCCAGAGAGGGCTGGGCAGCGGCGCAGCATGCCCAGCGGGGTCATGGAGAAAAATCCCAGCATGGAGCCCACCGCCACAACGCCATTCCGTGTCACGGTAAATGTCTTAATTACCTCTCTGGGGTTTGACCAAGAGGAGAGGGTATCTGTCGCTGTTCATGCTTAGAGATGAGAGGGCCGGGTATGGAAATCTTCGATTGCTTATTTTTACATAAAGATGCAGATGCTAGTAGCTACTATTAGAATACGCAGCTGTAAAGGCCTTCTCAGTAATCTTCTGAGATTTTAATTTAAACCGGGGACTGTCTTTAGATTTGTATGCTGTTTCCCAGTGACTTCCGTGGAAGTGCAGACTCTTGGCCTTGCCTTGAAGATCAGATCTGAGATCTTCATTTCCTCTGTTAGAATTTGCACAAAGGTATTTGTTACTGCTCCCCTCCTCGCCCCAACTGAGTCAGCTCTTCTCCATAACACTCGGTACGTTTCTTTTTTGTATGTGTTCTAAACAGATTGCATTATGTTCTGCCTACAGGATGGGCTTTCTGAAAGAATAATATAAAAGCCCAGTAATTACATGGGTCAGAAACACGCTCTGTTGACAAATAGGAGGAACAACAGTGGAAGCAAAATAAACTTTTAAAACTAGACCGTAATGATCCAAGAGAAGCTATTTTTTTTTTAAAGTATCCTCCTCCTGGCCCCATCTGTAGCTAATGAAATGGAGCATGTATGTTGGGGACTGCAGGATTCATAATCAATTGAGGGCACCAAGATCTTTGGAGTAACCTCCAATAGCAGTAATTTACGAGGAAAATCTCTTTGCAGCTCTCTGCAGAAGGTGTAAGCTTAAAGTGTAACTAGCTAGAGACTGATGCACCAGATCTGTACACTGTCCGAGGCACTTCAAGGGGCACACTTTCAGGAGTGGGGTGTGTATTGTGCCCAGATAATAAAGCAGCACACAGGCCTGTACTCTCGGAGCTGACTTGCACAGTAATGTTTATGCATTTTCGCTGTGTGCCCACACATACTCTACAGGATCGCACACTACTAGCACTCAGATTGTATGCGGGGGAAGGACATGGTAAGCCCAGATATGCAGAGCCAGAATTTCAAAGGAAGTACAATGGGTACAGTCTCAAAAATGCGAGCACAACGAGCTCACCTTCAGAAATCCCCGCTGATTCATAGCAATTATCTTTGAGAATTCCTGGAGGAGAAGTGAGGTCCTAGAGAACTGGAGAAGGATAAACATAATACCTCCCTTTAAGAAGGGGAATAAAGGGGACTCAGAGAATTATAGACTAATCAACCTAACTTCAATATCTGGAAAGATACTGGAACAAACTATGAAACAATCAGTTTGTAAGCACCAAGAGGATAATAAGGTTATAAAGAATAGCCAGCATGGATTTGTGAAGAACAAATCATGCCAACCCAACCTAATTTCGTTTGACAGGTTCCTGGCCAAGTGAATGGTAGGAAGCAGTAGATGTGAAATACCTTGATTTTTAGTCAGGCTTTTGATACGTTCCCTCATGACATTCTCATAAGCAAACTAGGGAAATGTGGTCTGGGTGAAACTACTATAAGATTGGGGGCACAACTGAGTGAAAGACCTTACTCAGGATAGTTACCAATGATTTGCTGTCAAACTGGGATGGCATAACTAGTGGATTCCTCAGGTGTCAATCCTGGGTCTAGTACTAATCGATATAATGGAATGGAGAGTATGCTTGTAAAAAAATTAGATGATGCTAAGCTAGGAGGAATTGCAAGCACTTTGGAGGACAAAATTAGAACTGAAAATTACCTCGACAAATTAGGGAATTGGTCTGAACTTAACAAGATGAAAGTCAATAAAGACAAGTACAAAGTACTTCACTTTCAAAGGCAAAAATCAAATGCACAACTACAAAATGGGGTATAGTTGGCCAGGTGATCATACTGCTGCAAAGGATCTGGTGTTTATAGTGGATCACAAATTAAATGAGTCAACAATGTGACGCAGTTGTAAAAACGGTCAAGATCTTGCTGGGGTATATTAACAGGTGTGTCATATGTAAGACACGGGTGATAATTGTCCCGTTCTATGTGACACAGTTTGGGCCTCTGCTGGAACACTGTGTCCAGTTCTGGCACCACACGTTAGGAAAGATGTGGATAACTTTTATTGCTCTCCTCTGCATTCTCCAATTGATCAGAGGTTTAGAAAACCTGACCTCTGAGGAAAGGTTTAAAATATGGGGAAGTTTAGTCTTGAGAAAAGACTGAGGGGAACCTGATGATATTCTTCCAATATGTTAAAGGCTGTTGTAAAGAGGATGCCCTTCAATTGTTCTCCATGTGCAGTGAAGGTAGGACAAGAAGTAATAGGCTTAACCTGCAACAGTGGAGATTTAGGTTATATATTAGGAAAAGCTTTCCAACTCTAAAGCTAGTTAAGCTCAGGAATAGGCTTCTAAAGAAAGTTATGGAACCTCCATCACTGGAGGCTTTGAAGAACAGGTTAGAATAACACCTGTCAGGGTGGTCTAGGTTTACTTGGTCCTGCCTCAGTGCAGGTGACTGGACTTCTTGAGGTCCCTTCCAGTCCTACATTTCTATGATTCTGTGCTGCACTGGTAGCTGTATGTCTAGGGAGTACATTTTGAACATGTGTGTCCTAGTTGTGTGAGCGCACGTGGACCTTTTTGGGTCTGCATACTCTAGAGTCATTATACATGTTAGTACATAAATATATGTGGCCACGTTCATCTGTACTGTGCTATTCATAAACTAATTACTCCTGGGAGTAAGACATGGTGATAAGAGCAGTGACCAGGAATCAGGAGAACTGGGTTCACTTTCTTAGCATTGCCACTGACTTGCTCTGTAACTTTTGGGCTAGTCCCTTAACCTCATTGTGTTAGGTCCTCTGACACTGAAATGAGAATAATGGGGGGAGAACAGTTGTAAAGCTCTTTTAAGATCCTCCTGTCAGATGACAGGCATTCGGTAAGGGAACAGGAGTATTCATGCATGTGTGCAATGTTGTGCATGTCTGCAAACTGCATAAGACACGGTGACGTGCATTATTTAGTTGTGTATTCACATACAGCAGTATCAAATACTCCAAAGCAATGCATGTTAACTCCAGTGGCACCATGAAGATCATTTATGTTTCATCTGTCTATAACTGAGTTCAGCTGCTGCAAATTCCTCAAGTTTATCAAACTTATAAAAAAATTTCCATTTACATGCATCTGCCAAAGTGGGTATTCACCCACGAAAGCTCATGCTCCAAAACGTCTGTTAGTCTATAAGGTGCCACAGGATTCTTTGCTGCTTTTAAAGATCCAGACTAGCACAGTTACCCCTCTGATACATTTACAAAGTATCTTTCTTCTAAATGGCCAAGAAAGCCTCAAAACAACAACAAAAAACTGAGATAAAGGTCCAGACTTCTAATATCAAATTTAAACTAATTGATTCTAATCTCTTTAGAGTTGTACTGCCTCAGCAACTGATCTGTACATAGTCCTGAATCCAGAGTGTAAAACCTCCTCCTCTCTGGAGGAGCTCACACAAATACAAGTCCTATATCTAAACCAGCCAATCATTTCTGTAGGTCATGAATACATTGGAACAAGTAAACAGAGCTAAAGGAATCTCAGGCTATGTCTCCACTGTACGTGGGAGGTGTGATTACAGCACCTGTAGACATACCTCAGCTAGCTTGGCTCTAACTAGATCAAAGCTAGCTTGAATAATAATAGCAGTGAAGCCGTGGAAGCACGGGTGTTGGCCACACAAGTATGAACCCAGGTCCTGGGAGGGTGGGGCTAGTAGATCAAAGCTAACTTGGATTTTTCTACGCTTGCTGCAATTCCTAGTTTGCAGCCTAAACGTAACCTTAGATACCAACTAACTTATGCCAGTGTTCTTAAAATCTGAAGCAAAATCAGTAACCATCAGGCTGCCCCATCTAAACTCTTTTTTTCTTGTGGGGGAAGTTCTCAGTTTGCTGAGCTGATCTCTTATTAGGAATAGAGCCTAATTTTGTCTGTTCTGATGCTGGACTTCTAAATAACTTTTTAGACTTTGGATATTGTGCAAAATGGCTTAACCATAAATCCCTGCAGCGCTGCAGAGGCCTCATAGGAAAGTCCTGGGGAAATTCAAAGAGGATTCTGCTGATTCCATATGCTGTGGTTCTCTTTCAATCTTTTATTGCTTGTCACACTGGAAGCAAACACAACCTTTTGTTGCTGCTCCTACTGCTTCTACCCCAGCTGAAGCCCTGATCCTTGATTTGTAGCACACATTGGGCGCAGTAAAGATAGCATATTGTCACACCAGGAAGATGAGCTCAGGTGAAGGGGGAATGAGCCCACTGGGAGCAGAACGCCTATGCAGAAATTCTGCTTCCATCTGCATGTCCTTACGCTCATGCTCATCGTCCTGCCCTTCAAGGCTCTGCATGACTCTGCCCCATCTACGGCTCTTCTTTTATCTTTTTCTACATGCCACTTCTCTCCATACGCTCCTCTGCATCCTCTCTGCTAATTACTCTCTTTGTCTTCATCTCTTTAGGCCACTTATTTTATCCCTTCCTTCTTTCAAATTATTTTTTTAAAACCTATTACTTGCAAAGCCACCTACATTATTTCCCTTGCCCACTGTATCCCTGCACTGTACTGCTGGCCTGCGTATCCTGGTTCTCTGGGGAAGTCATAAGCTCTTGGAATCCTGGACCTTGTCTTTTTGTGTGTTCTGTAAAGTACTGTTCTACATAATTAATGGAAAATAATGAGGGGTGTGAAATACTAAACAGGGTGTAGGATATTTGTTAGCATTTGCCGGGAGGCATGAGCGATTGTTAGCATCTGTGAAAATTATATGGTTAAAGGCACCGGGAGGGTGTGTTCCATACTTTATCAGTGTCTGTGTACAGAGAGATCGGCATCTGTGAAAACGCTCTCCCTGGAACTGGTTCTCCCTGAAGTAACTTTTGGTGTAAGTGATGTCCATCTTGCTTCCGTGCCACGAGGAGAACTAATTTCTTCTCAAAGACCTGCAAATCCATTCCCCTAATCATCCACCTTCGTGCTGGATGCAGGCTGCGCTGGCAGAAGGTTAGGCTGATTAATCAACTTGCTGAACCATCTCTGTGAACTCGGGGCATGTCCTGCAGAAGAAGGAAATAGCATTCCCAAGAAATGGGAAGACCAGCCAGATAACCAGGTTACTTCTTTCTTTCTTCATTTTTATTCTAGAGTTTTTAAAACTGCGTTGATGAGTTTTATGCGCTGGTACCTCCTCTGCACTAAGGAAGTTAAGGGAGAGAATCTGAATCCATTAGGATATTTGTAGCCGAACCCAGCAACCGCCTCTGTCAGCTTTGGTTTGATTTCAGCAGCTTTCTTTGGAATGGACATCATTAGGGTGGACATATTTACCAAGGGATGCTGCTACATGATTGATGATCATGTGGGTGCAAAAAGCTTCAGTGGCATGAGGACTTTACAAAGGATGGACATAGACTCATAGAGTGAACTTCCAGCCAGATCATTTTAAGGCCTTAGCTAGAGATCAATCTGTGTGGTGCTTGATCTGCAAAGATGCTATGTCCCTCTGGGTTTTGCCTTGATGATGTAGGAGAAATCTTTTCACTTATTCACAGTTGGTGGAAATGTATCTCTATCTCTTCTCTTTCTTGTTCAAATGGAGTGCATCTACTGTATGTTTCCAGAGGCATGATACCAGTCTTTAGCTGGTGCGATGGCCTGTGTGAGATGTGGTGGCTTGCTACCAAAACCAACCTGTGCTCCAAAATCCATTTGAAATTTTAAGAAGTGTAGTCAGGAAATACACCCTTGCTAGAGAGAGGTATGGCATTTTGTCTTCTGCATTACACAGTACGCTATCATCTAACTTCTGTTTCTTCTCAGCCCTCGGAATGTGACTTCCATTAATACGAATGATTTCATTACATGCATAGTTTTTATGGCTGCCCAGATTTTAGCAGATGTCAGACAGGAGAAATATATTCTGCCTCACCTTCCTTCATTAACCAGAAGAGGAGCATTAGCAGTCAGGTCACTCCTGCCACTGGGAATAGTAATTAGTGCTTTAGTTTAGTGGTAATGGGATTATTACTTTTCAGCCTGCTGCTGTAGGTTTTGATGTTGTAAGCTTTTCATATTTTACAACTGATTGTTCTTCCCTGACATCTCCATTCTTCTGCTCTGGAGTCTCCAAAGGCTCGATGGGCTCAGGAGCCTTTGAATTCAGAGACTTGAGCTTTGTTGCACTTTCTGTTGCTTGCATTCGTTTGCAACTCCGAGCGATGCAGAGTGGAAATGCCCCCTGCCAGCCTGCCTGAGAATGGAAGTGGTGGAGGCTCTGCTGTGGCTCTCGCAACATGTGGTGGTGAATTAAAGGCTGGGGGATGCTGGTTCGAGGCCTGGAAGTGCTGAGCACCCTCAGCTTCCATTGATGTTGGGACCTTTTGAAAATCAAGCCCGTAATGTCTCCTCCATGTGTCCAGTTTTTCCAACTATCTGAGAGAGAGAAAAAAACTAGCTGACCCAATAGATAATTTCCATCCCTGATTTTTATGCTTGTATGAGTCTGTGCATATACATCTGCAGCATCCAGAGTTAACTGCACCGAAAATCATAGCAGAATCCTGTTCTGTACAGTGACATTCTTCTTTTCACCTTATGTCAATATGATTTTAATAGAGCATCTCAAATGTGAAAAACCCTCTCACCCAGGACGATTCATATGCTGCAAAGTTCTTAATTTCCTTCTTTGTTACCCATCTCCCCAACACTGTGCTATGGGAGCAGAGTGCAATCTGATGCCATCTTATGAATCATGATCTGAAAGGCTTTGCCTTATCTAAGGGTCATTTGCTGCACATTGGTGTGTCCCTCATAACTAATGCAATTCCAAATCTGTCAGGGCAGATTTGTGCAGTGTAGGCTGTAGAGATGAGTACAAACCTCTCCCCCAGGACTGAGTTCCCAAAGGACATACAGTGTGTTAAAAATAGTCTTACTGCTCACATCTAGGAGACTGGAGCTCAGATTGCTATTAATGGCCAAGAGTCCCCTGAGTACTCCAATGAAGCCACTGAGGAATGTGGTCTACAGTGTCCTGATGATTGAAAGTGGCACGTGGTTACAGAAATAAGATCATAGAATTTGGTGCACTGGGTACACTCTTGAACCAAGTCCAGCATCCTGTCTCTGGCCAGCATCTGATTTGAAAAACAACCAACCATCATGTACAATACCCAGCCAATTATGCAGTGCTGTACATGGAGTTGGGGATTCCTTCTTGTCCCTTGCAGTGATTAGCTAATGCCCAGAAGTGTGAGATTTCATCACATCATCTCAGCATACAAAGGGTGAATCCAGGCCTCGCTGAAGTCACTGGAAGCTTTTTACATTATTTGACATGCTCAAGTACCCAAGGAGGTTACAGACTCTGATCACGCCCCCAGTTAGCTGAAGACAACTATGAAGTTGAATGGTTTTGATGAACCCTTCTCTGTTTAGTGTGTGCTTGCTGACAACAGGCTTCTCGGAGGAGGAATCATAACGAGCATGTCCACCATGAAAAGACCATCTAAGGACAGGTCTGTTGTGCTCACTTCCAGGTGCTTTTCTATCAACCAGTTGACAAATCAAAATAATAGGGGCCGAAAGGATTGGTCATTAGTCAGTCATAATTTCAAATCCAACCCAGCTTTGTAGTGACCAAGAGTTGTTCACATCTGATGACTGGTTGGTAGTGGGCAAGGGTCAATATTACAGAGCCCCCTGCCACAGTTGGCAGGAACTGGTGCTGCTTTTGGCAGCCCCAGCAAACTAGCCAAGGGAAGAAGAGAGACCGACTAGACTCCTCTCTCCTCCCTAGAGCTGGCACTTTGGACTCAGTGCTTAGACCACTTGCCTCCTGCCTGATAAGTCAAGCCTGCGGCTGCCTGCAATGTACCTGTTCTGTGGATAAAGAGAGGCCTAGGCCAAAGTCAAATTTTACTGCATAGAATCCAGAGAGCTCAGCGGGTGGAGGGTTTGACACTGAAACCTGCGTTATTGTTCAATAAACCAGCCAAGCAAAGGGCCTGGAACCTGAGGAACTCTACTCGAAACGAGATACTCACTCTCTGCATGCAGGGACATTGTGAGTGAGGGCAGAATAACAGTGTGTCAGAGTGTAATTACATCAATCCCATCTCATTAGGATACTGCCATCTATTGGTCACTTTTATTAGAGCTTGGTTTCATTAAATTCTCTCCCTGGCTGCCTACGTGTTCCTGGACAGGCAGGTGCACTGATGGGAGAAGGTCTGACCTGCTGAATAATTTCTGAAGCAGTGAGAGAGTGGGCCGAGGAATTGGAATGATTTCTCACTGTTCAGTGACTTTGTGCTGAGGCTCACTTTCCGACAGGGTAAATTAATAGGTCAGATGTGTAATCTGGGAAGCTTTCAAAAGGCGTTTGAAAGCAACTCCATTAAAGTACATATTCTGCTTTTCTGACTGGGCTAGGTGAAGGGTCCTCTCTCCTCTAGGTTGAATATCCCGCATCTCCATAGACACTCTCGCCCTGTGCCCTTCTCTACACTCCCCCAGCCCCCAAAACCCTGATGTTGGATTTAGGCTTCCCTCAGCATTCATTCACTGCGCTGTTCCCCCATTCAGAACTGTGCCTGACTGTGATTTTCTGATATGAAAAGTCTGACTTGGAGTCAGTTCTTGTAGACTCTGCGGAAAGGAAAAATATCGGGCAGAATCTTCCAGACAAAGTGCTGCTCCTAAATCACAAGCTCGAAGCCTCATCGGTTGTAGAAACCAAAATATTTAGTCTGCAGGCCAGGAGCTTGGCGGAACATCCATAGGGAGTGAAGAGGTTGGAAATGGACAGGGATCTCTTAGCAGAGCTCACTGGTGTTAGTGCAACTTGCGCTAATGACTGTGTGCTGACCAGTACTATCTCATTGTTTCCTTGTGCTCCCCATCTGCCTGTATCTATCCATTGTTGTTTTGTCCTACTTAGATTGCAAACCTTTGGGGGCAGGGGCAGTCTTTTTTGTTCTGTGTCTGTACAGTGCCAAACACAGTGGGGTCCTGGTCCGTGACTGGAGCTCCTACCTGCTACTGTAATACAAATAAATAACATTTAATTAATAATTTTAAAATCTGGGGTTGACTGAATGGGAACTCCAGTTACTCGAAAGATCCCCCTGGGAAGTTTTCCTGGATCCCCGTAGGAGCTGTTTGGAGAGAGCATTTGAGGAACTCTGCCCTAAGAGGACGCCTTGCTCTTCCCATTTTGAATTTCATTCAAAAAGCAGCTCTAGCAGTTCAAACTCTTTCTGTGTCACTCAGGTCCCTTTGCAATGAAGCAATTGTAGTCCCAGAGAAACCTCCCCAGGATTCCTGCTTTTTGACCTGTTCATATCTTTAACCTTTCTCTCTTTATGCTGATTGGGTCCAGTTGAGCTGGACATTCAGGAGCATCTGAAATGCAGTGTGGTAGGAGTAGTTTAACATTTTTCGTTCCTCCTAGCGGGTTTATAACCCCATGATAAATTAAATATTTCATTAAGTGCTAACGGCAGCGTTCCACTAAATAGAAAATCCTAGGGAGATGAAAGAAGCACTCTCTATCCTTCTCCTCCCTTGAACATAATCTTAAATGACAGGTCCTGATTCAAGCTGGCTGCTATTGACTAGATATTAAAGGATTTTTTAAAGTTTTTGCCAATGCATAATATACACTATTTGCCATTTAGTTTCTAATAATTTTTCTAAATGCACTCATGTAAATTATACTTTAATAGCTCAACTTTCTTTGGAGAATTTTTCTTCTGATATTATGAGGTGGGCTGACTAGAATGAACTGGCGCTTCCCTCTGCGTGAACACCCTATCTCTAATTGAAATGTAATTGTTTACTAAACCATTCGAAATAGAAGGGAAAATTACTATCATTTTGGTCTGTGGCTGCATACATTAGAGCACCCCTTTTACTGGGGATTGAATTTAAGGAGAATAGGAACATTATCACAGATGATATATAAACAGAAAGCTATTATCATTAAACTGTCAACTGCAACTGAATTTGGATAACGAGTGTTAGCAGCGGCAAGAAATTATATGTAAATTACTTTGAGGATTTATCTGTGGATTCAGTCACTGTTTTCTGGAATGGGACACGCTCTGAGGCTTTGGCTTTTGCGGCATCTTTGGGTTGGGAAACAAAAGTGAGGTCATCTTGATGACCATTTTTGGCCATTTAAGGTTCAAGTGGCACTGTTTTGCAAGAGTCAAGTGTGTTAACCTTGCTGTCTGAATCCTCCTTAGGTGATTATAACAATATTATACATTGCACTTAAATGGCATTTTTCATCACAGATTCTGCAAGCTGTCTACAGAGTGGATATGTATCATCAGCCACAATTTACAGTTGCGGAAACTGAGGCAGCGTGCAGTTAAATTAAGGAATTTGGCCAAGAAAAGTCAGGAATAGGTCTCTTGAATTTAATTTCCTTATGTCTAACCGCTAGTCTTAGCTGCTTCTAACTGTATCTCGCTTCTCTGAATTCCAGCTACAGTTTCTAGAGGATTTAGTATTCTTCTCAAGCTTAACACTGGCCTATGGAAATGAATGAGTGGAAAATCTGGCCTCCCAGTTGTTGTTCCCAGACCAGACGTGTCCTAGCTTCCTTCACCTCTCTTCTGGTGGCCAGTGACTTCAAACTTTCTGACTTGTTAATAAACTCTGAACTCTCCTCCTTATCTCTTGAAACCTACTCCATTCATATAAATCTGTAGGCATATTGCACAGCTACTGCTCATCTTGTGTTGTGTGTACTTTTACAATACACTGGTCAAATGCAAAAGTTAGGTTTTGTTTCAAAACTTACAAAAACTGATATTAAATAGAAGTTAAAACATTTTACTTATTTAATGCTGGCATTAGAGTCACAAAATGCAACAGACCACTCAAAGGACAGTTATTTTACTTTTATAATCTGTGGTGTAAGTAACAGGGAAATAATTTTATTTAAAAAATGCATCAGGTGATTGAATTGAATCTTGCCACGTACCTGTAAAATTCTAGAAAGTAAACCTTTGGTTTCTTGCAGCTCAGGGAGCACTGGCAACCAATGTGGTTCAGGGTATGTGGGACTGTCAGATTTCAGCACAGGGCTGCTGCTGAATCCACTGTGGATTTATTCTGTGCATCAAACAAGAGACAGCAATGACAGGATAAAAGACATTGTGTTATGACCTGTTTCACTGGCAGGATGTTGCAGGGCAGAGTATGGATGGTTTTTTTCTCTGTTTGAACAGAATGTGTTCCAGGGAGGTCTCATCGGGGCTTGCAGTTGTCCTAAGGAAGCTTTCACAGAAAGGAAGAGACCCTAGGGCTTATTGATGCAGCCAGCTTAATTCACACAACAGGGCCTATTTTTTTAAAGCATTAGTAACCCCCTGTTTAGGGGGGAGGGGAAGAGGAGATGTGTGTAGGCTGATTTGGGAATGACATCCCTGGAGACTGGCTTGTGGGGATTGGAAGTGGCCCAGCACAGTTAGCATCTAGTGGCTCTAGTGTCTGCATCAGATGAGTTAACAGTCTCGGGTCAGTGCCCCCTGGATAGGGATCCGCATCACATGCTAACAGACCTGTAGGCTCCCTTATTTATCTGCAGCTCTGGAAGCCTCAGCCCTGAGGCTAAGAGGAGGAAGGTCATACTAACCAATCTGCCTGCTCCCACCCACCAGGAGGGGTTGAAACCCATTGTGGAGGACAGCGTGTGACTCTTGGTTTGCTGCTTCCTCTGCTGTTTGGTCGATGGATGCACAGGCTTCAGTCACATTTCTATTTTTAATTTTTTTCTCACAGGTGATTTGGTTGTGTGAAATTGGCCCCTGGAAAGCGTTGTGTGTGTGTGTATTTTTTTTTTTTTTTTTTTTTTTTTTTTTTTTTTACTGGTTTGTACTTTATTTTGTTTGACTGTCACAAATGGAATCAAAGCAATCATTCTCAATCTGACCTATGAGTCCTCATCCTCAAAGGAAACCTGCACAACACTTTCAAAAGACAAGCCCGGGAGCTTAAAAACAGAACTCTGCTAGACACTAACAATCATGATCTTAAAAGACACTGAGTTTAGGAACCCACTAGCCCCCTCTTTTTGTCCTGTGACTGCAGAGGTGTTAACGGTCCACTCTACCTTGAATGGCCCCTTACAATATGTGCTGACTACTTATGTGGAACAATCTGTTCCACCTTGGATTTTGCTGTGACTCTAGGAATTCCTTTCTCAGACCTGCCGCTCGCACCAACAGAAGTTGGTCCAATAAAAGATATAACTTACCCCCTCCCCTTTTCTCTCTGTGTAATCTAGTCATGTTCACTTGTACCTCAGCACCACTGATTTTTAGTTCTGTGATCAATTCCTCTTTATCTGTCAAGACGAGGTCTCATATAGCTTTCCCCTGTGTTGAATGCATCACTGTTTGAGTTTGGAAATTGTCATCTATAATGTTAAGAAATCCCAAGGATGTCTGAATACTGACAGCATGAGACCTGCCGCATGTGTCATGCAGACTGAGTCCCCCCCATGATTACCCAGCTTTTCCCCCCTACACATTATAGATATTCATTGAAGACACTCATCATCCTGTTCCCTCATGTGATTTGGTGGTCTGTAGCAGACACCGACAGCTGCCCCATCTTGTGCTTTTTTTTCTATTGTTCCATGATTTAATGTATGACTTTGATCCGTCTATTACATCCCCTGTCCTTCTTAGATGGATTATTCAGTGCAAATCGGAGGTGTGTGGACCGAGAGACTTTGGCTGGGCAGCAGCCCCATGTCTGCAGAAGTTTGAGCTTTTGGGACTGCAGCAAAAGACCCATGACATGGATGTGGCTGATCCAGGCCAGTGGGGCTATAAAACCGCAGGGTAGATGGCTCAGGCTTAGGCTCAGGCTCAGGCTACAGCCTAGGCTCTGAAACCCTGCAAGGCAGGAAGGTCTCAGATTCCTGGCTGTGGCCTGAACCCAAACATCTTCACTACTGTTTTTAGCCCCACAGCCCAAGCCCAAAAGCCTGGATCAGCTGACCTTTGTGTGGGCGAACCTCTGTGGTTGAACGTTTTGCCTTCTGCAGGGAGATCAAGGCTGGAATCCATCAGTAGAGTGGTGGCCTCCACTCTGCTCTCTCCTGGAAAGACATGGGCTATGGGCAGATGCCGGGGAGAGGATCTTGTGCTGCTCCAATGACATTTTTTTCCATCCTCCTTCAGACATCTCCCCTCCCTCACCCCCTTGTCAAAACCATTGCAGCCATGCCAGAAATACCAGCTGTTCCTGATAAACTACCTTTCAATGAAAAGAGTCCATGGGGAGAGTAATTCAAAGTTAGGGTATACATAGGGCTAATAGGAAATGTTAATTCATATTTCACTCTTTTTTGATCAGTGTGTATTGAATCATAATTCACAATAATATTATTTGGCATTTCTGTGGCACCTTTCATCCAAGGCTCTCACAATGCCTTGCAAGCATGAATGCATTCAGCCTTACAACCCCAATGCGATTGTTTAAACAAAGTTTTATGTATTTTACAGATGGGAAACTGAGGCACAGAGACTTCCCCAAGGTCATGCAAACTGTCTGTGGAAGAGCTGGGACTTGATATCAAGGCTTTCAGATGCTTGTTTTAACCAGGAGAACTAATTTACACAGTGATTTGAAAATTAATTAATGGGAAAAAATCTCTCAGATAATAGGATTTTTTTTCTTTTGAAAAGTTTTTTTTTAATTTTTGTGGTGGTTCTCAGTATATTATACACTTCATTTGTATCTGGTCTGATATTTGTTTGGACTTCCAACACTACAAGGGATGGTTAAATCCCCTCCAAACCATACCAAACTCCTCCCACAAATACCATTTCATTGACATGTTTTTAAATGCCATAACAATCATTTTTCATATCAGTTTTTTAAATATGTTGTTTCATTTCCAAACTTTAATTTAAATAGAAATGGTTTTGTCATATTTTTGTTTGTGTTTGTTCATTTGCTTAAGTTCGAATGTAAAGGTTTCATTTTTCTGTGTTGGTAGGATTTTACACTTCCCCTGCAGTGCTGGAAACCCAAAAGCCACCACATTAGGCAATGCATGAGAACCTGAAAATGTAGTGGACCAGGCTAGTTACATTTCTCTAAGATAAATGAAGTACAAAAAGTAAACAAATAGCATGAATGTTCATTTCTTTAAACTGAAAGCATTTGAATATCATATAATATAAACTTGATATTGTCCCTTTACCAATAACCAAGAAATAAAGTTAAAGAATTAGTCTTCAGAAAAAATCAGCAATACAATAAGTCATCCACTTCCTCAGCAATATTTTATAGCAGGGACATGCTTTCTGAAGACCTCTTTGAAGTCCTGTTGGATGGATTCAGTAACTTGTGACCTGGCAGCTTAAATGTCCCATTTAAAAAGAAGACCTTAATCTCTGAACTTTTTCCATTAGGAAATAGTTTATTTTTTCCTCCCATTCCTATTAGTCAGGGCATAGGTAGAAATGCCTTCTTTGCTACAGCAGTCATTGGTAGTTCTGGCTGAGAACACTGCTTGCCTATACTTTTCATGCTGAATCTAAAGATGATGCCTACTGCCTACCTAAATTCTAAAATTGTTCTTGCCGTAGTAAGACTGAACACATCTTTCTAACAGCAGCAAATGCATCATGTTATAGGCTGTGATCTCTTTGACTTTCATTGGGTAAGGTGGGTAACGCTGGGTCTGTACGCTCTCAGGAAAGTTCAGGCTCTGCAACAAAAAGTAGTGAAAGGGGAGCTCTCCCTTGAAGGGTATATCTGCGCTGTGATTGCAGCAAGCATAGGCATGCTTCAGCTTTGATCTAGCTAGCTTGCTAAAAATAGCAGGGAAGCCCTGATGGAATTGGCTGCCTGTCCAAATACATACCCCGTATCCCATGCTACCACCCATGCAGTTGCAGCTACACTGATTATTTTTAGTGAGCTAGCCCGAGCAAAGCTAGCTTAGATGTGTCTCCACGTGCCCAGTCACACCTCCTGACTGCCGTGAAGACATACCTTGAGTCAGTACTGATCCAAGGTCCTAGCTCTGAGTCTAGGCCAATGGGATGCTGGAAGTGTCATAAAACTTGACTCACTTTCTAAGTATTCATGATCATGTCAGGCCCTGCAGCACTTTCCCCATGATTAGGGCTGATAAATTAAAGCATCACCAGCACCTGAGTGGTCTCTTTCTTGTCGTCTTCCCGCCAGATCCCAATGGAACTGATTCTCCTCATCTTGGGAGATGTGGGGAGACCTTATCTACAAGTGGTGACGCTGCTGGGTCAAACCCAGCGCATTTATTTGCGGCAGTGGGCCCAATTCTGATCACTTACACAGTTTTTGCACTAGCGTAACTCCAATGATGTCAATGGTGTTACTCCGGATTTATATGGGAATTGGCCCAGTGTCTGCTGAGCACCAGGGAAAGGCCAGACAGATCCTTTTCACTCAGTTCCTTTAGCACTCCCCGTCGAGTAACTTTTTATTGCGCCTTTGTGTGTGTATGCATTAAAGTGACATTGATTTCTGCATACTATTTCGAACTCCAGTTGCCATGGGAACAGGATTCATTTTCCCCTTCATGCTGTGTCTTTCCTCAGCTCTGCCCTCTGAAGATGCGAACTGTATTTCTCCTCCTCTCCCTTTTTTCTAGAGAGTGCCGATAATGGTGGCTGAGACATCAGGGATAATTTGACAAAATGATGATACGAGCTGTAATTCCTTTGGTGATGCACTTGTGCGGGCCCTGGATCTCTGCCAGCAGCCAGCCTGTTTATGTCTTGCTCCATAATTACGCTGGGTCATATCTTACCTGTGACATTCTTCACAACATGAAGGAAATTAGTTCAGACACTAATCACGTCTTTATTTCCCAAATCTCTCTGAAGTGAGGTATGCCACCTATTGTGCTAAGTGCAACCCTCCAGCCCAAATCTCTGGATAGCATCTGTGTGTTTCTAGCCATAGGAGAGGCACTTGCCCTCTCCCATTGCTAGAGCCAACCAAGTCCTAAAGCCTTTCCTTGCAATCCTTGGTAGCGGTGCCCAAGTTAGGACTTCAGGCTATGGTGGTTATGGTAGGAGAAAAGCTGTGAAGGTCTGTGTCAACCTCCAGAGATCTTCTGGAGGTTCTTGGGGACTGGCCCTTCACCTTGGATCTTTGGGAGAAGGGTTAGTAGTGCCTGTGGTACTTGACAGCCTGCTCATGCCACTGTTTTTTTAGGGACAATAGGTTCTGTAGGGACAGGCAGTGCCCAGGGCCATTTTATACGGACGTGGGTGCTCTAGGCACAGATGTAGGCCAGGCCAGGTTTATTTCTTCATAGTATTAGATTATACCCTTTAGACTGTAAACTCTTTCGGTAGAGACCTTGTGTTCTGACCTGTCTGGGAAACGGCATATGCATCTATGGTCTGGGCGCTAGCTTGGGAGTTGGTAGACCCAGGTTCAACTCCTTGATCTATCACAGACTTCCTTTTGTGATCTAGTGCCTCAGTTTCTCCTCTGTAAACTGAGGATGATAGTACTTGGACACTATAGTATAGGGGCCATATTTAGACAGTAATAATTCACACTTCATCCCAGAATCTCAAAGTACTTTGCAAGTATTAATTAAACCTTCCTCTGATCCTGTGAAGTAGCAGAAGTAGCATCCCTATTTTACAGAGAGGGAAAACTGAGGTATAATGAAAGCCTTCTAATCAGAAAGGTAGCCAGCTCTCACTAATGACAGCAAGGGCCATTTTTGCATGATTGTTTTCTGATTGCAGCCTGACTTTAAAAGCAATTCTCTTTGATAATTAGCAAGTGAGTAGAGAACAGTTAAGACAAAAATAAATGAAAGGTAAATCACCTTGATAGATTTGAGAGTTTCCTGCTGGGTAACAAAATCCTGCTTTAAATATATCAAATCCAGTGCTAATAATTAGGTAGCAAATAATCACCACTGAAACCTAACAGTATCTGCATCTCCTCCTGCCCTTCTCAAGATCTCTGCTGTTGTTTTGCTGAGATTAAAAAGAGCAATAAATGCATTTGTTTTCTAATATTTTGGGAGCTGGTAGGCAAGTCTGGTTACTGTGTGTAGCGGATCTTCCTTATACCACTGACAGGCTTTTCAAAGTGAATGTCTTGGATAACATTGAAAAGAATTGAAAAGAACATTGAACACTGTAGTTATTTATGGCTTATTGTTGCCTCACACCACACTCCTCGTCACCCTAACCAGGAGGAGGCGCTATAGGATATGATACAAGGGTTGGACACAGAGAGCAAAGTTAGGCGGAAAGGGGGAAAAGCAGCTAGAATGCAGGCTGAGTTAGATTTTATTTGTGTTTAAATGGCTTTTAGATTGAAATATTTGTGGTTCAATTGTGAAAGTGTATCATGAGCTTTTGTGTGTGTGTGTGTGTCTAGATCTAATATGTATGGTAACATGTGTATATGTTCATACGTATTTCTTGCTCCCTGCCCATGTTTTAACTATGGCTGGAGCTAGTTATTGTATGGATTTGCAAAACCTCTTGGTTTTGCTCTTTTTATTCCTAGCACTTAAAACCAATAGATCTCCCCGCCCCCACTGGCAGATGGTTTCATTTATTTAAGAAGCCCAAATTTCCCAACCCAAACGGTAGCCTGTGCTGTGTGGTGTAAAAGTTAGAAGGCAGGGATACCCTATATGTGCTATGTTTTGTTCTTTCATTAGAATTTCTCTATCCCCCTCTCTGCTCCTTTTTTGAAGTCTCTTCTAAGAAGAATGTAACTTAACTAACATTTGGCTTGAACTAGTCAGTGATTTTTAGGATGCCTTGAAATCAGGCCTGTGAGTTCTCCATGCCTAGTAAGTGTTTTCATGATGTCTGGCCAGGATTAAGTGCTGGGAAAGGGAGCTAGTGGGAGATGTACAGGGCTGGTATCCTGTCTGAGTTGCACTGAGTTCACCTTCCTTTGCAAAAGTTAACATTTTTGTTTGATTGAAATTAGCTGAAACACTAGTATTACAATTCAATTTTCATAAATCCGGTAAACATGTTTGGAGCCACCAGTATCTGACTGAGAATTGAGCTTCCCATTTGGATGAGGAACTTTTACTGCAAAATGATGTAATGATGAATCCTTGCGTACAAAGGATGACAATGCTGCTTTCTAAAATGTCCTGTCCTAGCGGCCACCTTTATACCAATCATGTTACTAGAAAGCACAGAGGATTTGTCAATAAAACTCAAACGATTAAAATGCTGGTGCTGCCCTATAAACTTGAAATCAGTCCGCAAGACAGTGAAAGTGTGGGTCCCACTCTTAAATTTTCAAGACAGAACTGAACAGGAAGTAGCCTGATGACTAGATACAGCATGAAATCTGTATAAATCAAGCCAGAGGAAGAGCCTATAAAATGTGCTCCTGAGACGGTTTAGTTTGTATCATATAGTGAAAGTGGACTTTAAAGAAGAGCATTCATGTGAACGGATTTATGGAGACAGTCCTCTTGTCTCCTGTATGTCTTTTATTGCACAGTTTGGGGAGTTCTGTGTATCTAGGCTTGGAAAGACTAGATTTTTATCAGTAACTGTTGCTAGATGTCGATATGCTGATAGACAGTGCCTTACTTTGTCGACATGTAAAATGCTGCAGCTGCACCACTGTCATGTTGAAGTACAGACACTACAGGAATGGGAGGGTTTCCCGTCGCTAGAGATAATCCACCTCCCCAAGAGACAGTAGCTAGGTCAACGGAAGAATTCTTCCATCGACCTAGCACTGTCTATACCAGGGTGAGGTCGGCTTAACTGTATCGCTCAGGTGTGTGGATTTTTCACCCTCGAGAGACGTAGCTATGCCAATGTAACTTTTGGGTGTAGACTACCCTCAGAATAGTGCTGCTTGACAACTTTAGAGTCAAAATCCAGTGATTTAGTCTTGAACTAAGCTTGTTACAAATGGACAAGAGCCTTGTAAAAACAGGAACGATTGTTGATTTAAAGCTATTTACTGTGTATCTTTGACATGTGATGTTGACAATTTGTGCTAACTGTTTATAAAGCTTTAACTTTTTGGATTAGATCTTTAAATAATTGTCTGCTCCCCTCCACAATTTCCTGCAGCTGTGAAAATGTAAATAGAGAAAAATCTAAAAAAGACTTACCGATGAATGTTGGTATCCATAAAAATTTGAAGTCTGCCAAGGCCATGTAGATAACTCCTGGTGACCATTTTTGGAAGTGGCAGTGTTGTCTAGTTAATAGTGCCCCAGAGTGAGAGCAAGCAGTCATGAGTTATAAAGCTGGCTCTGTTGCCAGCCTGCTGTGTAGCCTTGGAAAAGTCATTTAACCTTTGTATGCTCCAGTTACATGGGGATAATATTTACCTACCACACAAGATTGTTGTGTGCCTTGATTAGCTTACATTGGCATGTTTCTTTGAGAGGTACATTGCTACATGAGTGCAAAATACTTGTTATTGAATCCTAGAAGTAAAAATACAGGAAGAACTTAGTAACTCATCCAACCCATTCCTCTGGGGCCAGCATAGGGCTATTCTCCACAGTGCTTTGCCAATCTCAGTTTAAATGTCCCAAACAATGGGACTTTCCTTGGGAGACTGTCCCGCAGCTTCGTACATTGTGACTTTGTTTTAGAGGCAGTGGCTTACTCTCCATGGCTTACTACTATTGGTTTGACAGTGATCTTAAGTGTCTTGCAGCTGCACAGGTCTTGGATGTTGAAGGTTGCTTCCGTCTAAGAAAAGTGTGAAGACAAAGAATTTCTCTTTGTTCTGGGTGTCTGTCTGATAAGCAGAGATGGCTGCCCTAATTGAAAGCTAGAGCTTCATTCACAAACAGCAAATGTAGCAGTGCTATCAGAGATCATCACCTGTAGAGTCAAAGAAGATTTGCCCTCTCCCCAGTGCAAGACATTGCACAATTGACCAGGGACTTTCTGGGTAGAGGTTCCCTCTACTTTCTCTGAAGGATTGGTTTTTGACCATTGCCAGAAGCAAGACCCAAGGCTAGGTGGCCCAGTGGTCTGTTTCAGTATGGCAGTTCAGATTTCTCTATGCTAAATCAAGATTAGGAGGTGGTATGATCCTGTGCTAGAAATGGATTTCCAATTTTTGTGCCCTTCTCCCAGAAATCCTGCCTCTCCTCATTCATACCCAGTTTCTTCCACTCCACAGTCCTAGAGTGATCACCTCTACAATGCTGTCTGTGCACCCACCCACGCTTGACCTCTCGTTTCTGTCTTTGTTAGACGGAAAGCTCACTGGGGGGTGGATCTATTCATTGTCTTTTGAAAAGCACATGTGTGCTTCTGGTATTAAGAATTCAGTTGGTTTTATTGTGTAGGAAAGAAAATGTGTTTTGTTTTTGTTTTTTTGCTTCAATAAAGATGATGAAGGGAGGAATTCTTCATTCGGACTATGTGAGCCTTAGGAAGGGACAGTGTATCTGTTTGTTGATGGTCTTGACCCTGTGGTGAGGGGTCTGGTGTAACTGGAGAGGGCTCAGGGTTCATTAGCAAACTGTAACCAAGAGTATTTTGTAACAGCACAACTTTTGAAAGCTTCTGTGCTTCTTAGAGTGTTGAGTGGGCACCTGCGAGGTGGGGGTCAGGCTGTGTGCAGCCACATCCCTGGGTTGAGTTACTTATCACAGCACGGACAGTTTAAATGGTTAGGATTGTGGTACCTTGTGCACTAGCTTTAAGTATTAGGAGCAGATAGGTGGTTTCCCTTGGATGCCCTCTGTAAAGAGTCTGAGTGCTAGAAACCATTCACCTTCGTAGAGTTTGGTTGCTTTTTGTGTCTGAATCCAAATACACTTTGCTACCATGTCCTATAAATTCTTTATTTTATCTTCAGTGAAATCACAACTACATTTTAAAAGCAGGATGGACGTAATGATTTACAGCTGATATCAAGCGCTTAAGTCATTATTATGCTACAGAAAGTATTGTAGAAAGTTTAGATTTATAGGAGTGTGAATAATTTTCTGTCAGATGGGGATTATCCCTTTTAATCTAAAAGACAATCATTCTCTCTCTGAGGTTTCAAAGACATTTGTCTGATTGGAATCTATTGCTCTCCATTGTAAAATAAATCTCCTGTGTATACAGTGCATAGGAGACTGTAAATGTGAACTTATTAGATTTATTGAAAGTCAAATACTCCGAACTCTTAATGTCATAAACAGTTGAATTTTGTGAACACCAGGGGGTATGTTTTCAAGGTGTTGGGCCATGTTTTAGCTGCATATCTCTTCGATTTGAGGGCTTAGCTGAAGGTCTGTAGTTATAAAGTCTTGTGGGGCTAATCCTTTGAGGACATTTCCTGAAAACATGGATGGAGAATTGTAGAATTTCTTAGGAGTCAAGTAATTGATTTTCTCCTTGTTGTCTTCTATCCTGGGCTGGATGTTTGCTGAAAAAAGCCATGCCTCTCCCAGTGATAGGATGTAGAATAGGCCTGTAACAGAGCTAAGACCTTTGAGATGCTGAGTCAGTGCAGCCATTCTTTACACAGAGCCAGATTTTCAGTGGGCCTTTAGAATGGTATCCAAAATATTTGCAGGCACGTGTACTTTTTACAAGAATATGAATCTCCTTTCATGAACGCAGCCCAGGTAATTGCACAGCCCATGTAGTTCCCCCTTTGCAGGAATAAATGCAGGGCTTCATGCATGCACGCAGGCTGCGGGCTCTCTTTTAGAGGCACTGGTGATCTAAAGTGTGGTATCAAGAGTTGGTCAGGAAGATGCTGATGGAATGCTAGCTGGGAATATTGGCTTGGAAATGTTTGGAGTTCTGCATGGCACATAAGGGTCCATCCACCTCTTCCCATTTCTTGGTCTCTCAGTTGTAAGTTCCAGTAGACTAATTCTTCTACATTTAATATAAATTGTTAAACTTGCAGTGCTTGAGGGGAAACCACTAGGAGCCCGACCAGGGTGAATTCCCATGGTTCATGTAACTGTGCTCTCTCTGCATGTCTTGCTGATGGGGTTGCCAGGTGTCCAGCTTTTTAACAGAACACCTGTTCCAAAAGGGATCCTGGTGGTTCTGATTGGCACCACTGACCGGTCCGTTAAAAGCCCGGTCGGTGGCGCAGCGGGGGTCCAGGGCTAAGGCAAGCTCCCTGCCTGCTCTAGCTCCATGTGGCTCCCAGATGTGGCCACCAGATCCCTGCAGTCTCTAGGTGCTGGAGTGGCCAGGCAAGCTCTGCGCACTGCCCTTGCCCCGAGTATCAGCTTCACAGCTCCCAATAGCTGGGAACCGAGACCAATGGGAGCTGCGGAGGGCAGTGCCTGCAGGTACGAAGGCAGCGAGGACCACGTAGAGCCGCCTGGCCACCCATGCACCTAGAGACCACAGGGTACTAGTGGCTGCTTCCTCAGAGCCGGGGTAAGCACTGCCGGGATCCTGCACCCCAACCCCCTGGTCTAGCCTGGAACCCCCTCCTGCACCCCAAACCCCTCATCCCCAGCCCCACCCCAGAGCCCATAATCCCTCCCTCACCCCAACCTCCTGCCCCAGCCCGGTAAGAGTGAGGGTGCGGAAGAGTGAGCGATGGAGGGGGGGGAGTGAAGTGAATGGGGGCGGGGCCTCAGAAGGGGCCGGGAAGGGGTGTTCTGTTTTGTGTAGTTAGAAAGTTGGCGGTCCTACTTGCTGATCTTTGTCTCGTCGTTTCTTTGTATGTCTCTTGCCTTATACATAGATTATAAGCTTCTTGGGACAGCAGCTGCCTTTTGTTCCCTGTGTGCACCGTGCCTAGTGCAGTGGGGTCCTGATCCGTGATTCGGGCTCCTGGGCATTCTAGTCATACAAATAAATAATAATGAGACAAGCCTGCTTCAGTCATTGCGGGGCTTCACACTTCACTCCTTTGGCTTTCTCTTCGCAGACAATGGGGAAGAATGACCTTTTCTCAGAATCCAGAGGATTGTCTCTTCCCTGGGTGTGCTCTGCCCTGCGTATGGGCAGCCATGGGCAGTGGCACCCTGTCTCCAGCAGCACCCGTTACTGGCCACAGCATGTGTGACTGAGTGCCCTGACCATAGCACAGCATCAGATTCCTTTCAGCTAGGTGGTGACCTATTAACACCATGCACCATGAGGATGGTGAACTCTGCCCAATCTGTCTCTGGTAGTTCTAACATCCCTCTTACCATGGTCACTCCATCTAGCTAGTGTACTGGTAGATGCTGTCCTTATTCATAGAAATGTCTATTTTGTTTAAAGTTTATTAATCTGTTTGCTTCCATCTCCTGCCACAGCAAATTCCATAGGCTGTGTGTTTTTTGATTATCCTTTTTAAATGGCTGCCCCTTTTTCTTGGATTAGCATGGTGGTTTCAAAGGTTTCAGTGCCAGTATGTATCTTTTTTTTTTAAAGTTAAACTTCGTATTAAAGAAACTGAGTAGCACTAGCTAGAACTGAGCTTCATTTCGGCAGGATCTATCCAGCTTCCCCTAACGGATCTCTGCCAATGCACCTCACTGCTGACCGTAAGGATCTCCTCGTGTCCAATTTCTGTGCTCCTACATTCTCCTATAATGTACATGAAACTTGAGTCCTAGCAGCCTCTGCTTTCTCAGTCTGACTGTCAATGGTGCAAGACTGTGCAGCACTTTCTGTGATGTGACCAAAAAGCTGTTGGGGATGACAGTGAAACCACGACACTCACTTTTAGTCTGTGATTCAAGCCAGGATATGAATCTCTGTGGGCTACATTCATAGTTGGTCTAAGCAGGTACAACTCCACTTGCTTCAATGGAGTTTCTTTGATTCATAAATTCTAAGACCGGAAGGGACCACTATGATCATCTAGTCTGACCTCCTTCATAATACAGGCCATAGAACATCTCCAAAATCATTCCTTTTTGAACTAGCGGTGCATGCAACTGCTTACGTCAGATGCTTTGCCAAACCAGCAAGAGCAGTAACTGACTGCATCCTCTGTCTCCTCCATTCATGGCTGTTATACAAGTGCTGTTTTCTAGTAGCAACAACCTGTCTCAATCAAATGTGTCTCAGTAACTGATCTGATTCTAGTCACATAAAGCAGCTCAAGGTCACCAATCCTTTGGTAGCTTTTTTTCAGTCCTTCCTTTACCATACCCCATGGCAATCCATTCCACAGAGCGTCACTGCTGCCATCTGTGTACCCCAGGAATGGGCAGTGGTGCAGGCGTGGCACTCTGGCATGAGAGACCTTTGCAACTCCCCTATTACACCTTGCTTTTTGCATTGTCCATTTGCAATTGAAATTGAAAGTCTAGTAAACAGCTCCCTATACAGAGTTTCCTTTTGGGTTGAAGACCCTTTCATCTGAAGAGACATCTGGCTATATGCAATAGACCAAATTTCCAGGAGGAAATCATAGATTATTAGGGTTGGAAGGGACCTCAAGAGATCATCTAGTCCAACCCCCTGCTCAAAGCAGAACCAATCCCCAGTTCCCTAAATGGCCCCCTCAAGGATTGACCTCACAACCCTGGGTTTAGCAGGCCAATGCTCAAACCACTGAGCTATCCCTCCCGCCCATGTTCCCTTACTGCTTATTTACTATTCTGCTTGAACATGTTCTGTCTCCTGGTGTTTTGTTTGTATCGGGAGAAGCCTGGGAATTGTGACAGGTCAGTTTCAATGTGCCAGACCTTACCACATAGCAAGGGAATACCCTGATTCTTGGGAAAAGTTGTGAGATTGTCATTTGGAATGAACACTTGCTGATGGACAGCTCCATGTGGTGTGGGGAAGGAAGCTGTTTTGTTTGCATTTTGTGTCTGCTTTTCCCTTTTGGAATGAACTGTGTGGTGCTTGGGTGCAGGAAAGATCCCAGGTTAAGAGGCCTGTGGCCTGTTTTTCCCCACATGATGGAGACATCAGCTTGCTTCTCCCTGCCAGTTAACTGCAGCTGTAACCTGAAGGGACCCACCTTTAGGGATGAGAGGTTTATTTGGTCTCCTATTTAGAATCTTAAACTCCACTTAGTAACCATTGGATAGCAACCACCTTTAGGGTCTGTCTGCGCTGCAGTCAGAGGCGTCATTGCAGCGTGTATAGACATACCCGAGCTAGCTTTGATCTAGTTAGCTCCAATAATGATGGCAATGAAGCTGCTGCAGCAAGGGCTGCACAAGCCTGTCTGGCACCTTGCGTGCTGCTACCATGTTGCTGCAATGTCACAGCTGCTATTATTTGTGCTAGCTAGATCAGAGCTAGCTAGGTTATGTCTGGAGTGCTGCTGTCCTACCTCGCACTGCAGCATAGACAGACCCTCGGTCATTCCTGACGCGGGCTGGCTTTGAAGGATGTGTCTACAATGTATTTATTATTTCCTTAGCACCAGCTGCTGTAGATGCCTTAGACGAATAAGAGCAAGCTCTTGCCTCAAATAGAACCTGGACCAAGGGTACAAACTTGATCAAGGGGCAATGATGATGGTGGGATGAAGTTCAGCCTCTGTCGTGGTTGTGCCATCACTTTGATTTCTGTTTGCTGCTGATAATTGATTTTTAAAGGAGTAAAAATATTCAGGGCCCTGATTTCATGCCAGTTTGCTAAGGAGTGGAAAGCTTTGAATCCCCAGTCTTCCTTCGTTCCACAGAGCCAGCAGCATCCCAAAGCTGCTAACATGGGCCTGATCCTGAAAGGTGCTCTGCATGCTCCATTCAACTTTGGGGGTGGACAGTGCTCAGCACCTCAGAAGAGGCACTCAGCATCTCACCAGGATCAAGCCCCCGTACTCAGTGGAGAGCGACGTGGAGTGCATGTTGAGAGCTTATCTCATCTAGCACCAAAGATGATGAGTCACAGCAGCAAGAAGTTTGGCAAAGGCAGTTTCTTCTTTTGTGAGAGCCAGCGCGCTGTGTCTGTGAGGAGGCTGTTTCGCCCTGGCGTGGTACTTTCCTTGGCGATGCCCATGCACAGCTCTCTGCAGGTTTGGCCACAATCTGCCTTCTCTGATTGCTCTTCACTTTTATTCTTCAAGGTCACTCTCATCGTAGTTCCTGCATCGTTCATTGCTGATTGCCCAATTACCCTGCTCCTACCTTCCTCGGGAATATTGCTTTGCCTTGTGCGGCTATGAAATGTTGGCGGTATGCTAATCATGGAGCAGAGAACAAACAGTGCAGGGCAAGGTTGTTTTTGTTTTAGCCGAAGAATGAAAGAGGCCAAATTGAAGAACCAGGTGATCCCTCCTGAGTGAGTCCCTCAGGATGCAGTGCTTACTCTGGCTGCTCCCGGCAGGATCTTTCTCTGTCAATCCAGATTCTTATATTGCTGCTGCTCCTCAGAGTGCGTGAACACTCCGCTTTGTAACCTAGCAGCCCTCCAATGCTACCTTAACCGAGGGAATGCAGCCATGGATTGCTCCAATGCTACCCAGGGAATGCAGCCATGGATTGCTACAGTATAGGGCCTTGGCTTGCCTGATCTTTTCACAGTGACCCTCACCTTCCTAAAGGAAAGCTGAAAAGCACAAAGCACACTTAGCTTGTCCAATCCGTGAGTAGTATGGGGTGTGACAGCTGAGTGTGAGTACTTGGGAGGTGGCCATGCCAAAGCAAGGGGGGGTTACTTCCCCGATGCAGAGGGAAAGGTGCAATGGAATGAAATTGAGCAGAGGAACGTTTAGTCTGAGGATCAAGAGAAGTTCCTAAGGGAGGGGGAACGTACTGGCAGGAATATATTTTGTTGATTTGGTGAATGCAGTCCAGTCAAGCCAAGCCACAGTGTTCTTATCTGTGGCTTTCAAGGCATGAAGACCTCCGGGAAGTGGAGTCACTTTGCAGTCCTCAACAATGTGTGTCATGGTTTGTGGCAGGGAGAGCCTGTTAGAGGGGAGTCTTCTCTCAGGTGCAGGAACACCTCGGCCTGGACACTTAAAGCAGGATGGAGTAGAGCATTGGAGAATAGACTGTAAACGGCAGCCATGCCTTAGCTGGGGGTGGACAGGGACAAAATGTGACCTGCTAGAGCTTTTCTTTCTCTTTCCTCTGATTGACTGATACTTGCCTGCATTAAAATCCTCAGCCTCCTGATTAACCCCTGCTCATTCTTACTAAACGTTGTTCCTGGTTTTGTGGCCCTGGCTAGACCCAAGCTGGCTCCTAGGTGCCTTTTCCTCCAATTTTTTCCAGTGGACTGAGCTAAGTATTTCCAATGACAGTGCAAATTGTATTAATCTCTTACCATACAAGGGCATTGTTGCTAGGCAACCTTTAACAAGCTGCACTGTTTCTTGCATTCTGTGACTGCTTTGTGGCCTGACTCACAAATATACACGTCTGTGCACTTCCATATTGTGTGTCAATGTCTGCCCCAGGTGCTCTGCATGCCAGGGTCCACGCCTGGCAAGAGTGTGGAGTGATGGGTCTTTGACCTGCCATGATATGCATCTGTCACTGGACACACGGAACATTCCTGGAAATATTTTCTCATGCTGTTGACTTTCATCCTAATCCCTCATGTGTATGGGGGAGAGAGAGGCTTTCCTGGTCCCCTTTGGACACAGATATTTTAACATTCCATGGGTCACTGCAACCTGGTTCCTCATGGGTAGACTCTGCTTGCATTAGTCACCTGGCATAGGTGCTCCTCGCTTCACCTCAGCTGGACATTCCTCTATGGGTTTACAGGATGGCTGGGAATAGCATCTGGGCTTGGTACATGAAAGCATGAAAAGATAAATCTGAGAGCTTGCCACCCTCTTGCATGTGTACAGGTTTTCTGCTTTCTGCAAGGGTTGTGTGTATGGCTGTCTTAATAGACACACTCTAGCTAGTGGACCAGGAGAAGTGTATTTGTTTCTCCTTTTGAGCGCTGATCTCTAATGCTCTGCTGACTTGTGAAGGGTTCTCTCCAGGCCAGGCATCCTACTGGGATACAAGCCAGCCCACTGCTAAAGGACCTCCCTCCCCCAGCCTAAGAGGAGGATCCACAGGACCTGAAGCCAAGTGATTCCGGGGGACAACTAATAAGATAACAGGGACAGGAGTCAAGTCAAAGGGCCAAATGAAGCGAACCGGACGGGAACACCGAGCAGAGAACACGGGACAGCGCCCACTGGTCCTTGAAGGCGTCAAGGGAGACAGCAGACGCCACCCAGAGGAACTCTGCCCGGATGCATGAGCGGACGGAAGATGGGAAATAGGCCCCACAGTCACAGGAGAACCCATCAGCCAACCTTCTCTCCCTGGTTTTATAGATGGCCATTTTAGCCAGGGCCAGGAGGAGGTTGACCAGGAGGTCCCATGATTTTGTGGGGCCATGGATAGGGAGTGCGTAGATAAGAAGGTAAGGGGAGAAGTGCAACCAAAAACATAAAGGATATCTAAGAGGAGCCAGAACAGGGACTGCAACCTGGCACACTCCATGTAAATGTGCGCCAGGGTGTGTCTCACGCTGCATAAGGGGCAGGTGTCTGGGACAGGGTAAACCGTGCCAAATTCACGTCCATGCTCATGGCCCCGTAAAGGAGCTGCCAACTGATATCCCCAGCGGCCCTAGAGTATAGGCTGGCCCACCAGGGCTCACCCTCTAAAGGTGGCAGGAGGTCCTGCCACTTTGTGTTGGGACAGGACATGAGGGTGAGGTAGTGAAGGGTGTGGAGAATGAGCATATATAGCTGTTTCCTTGGAGCGGTCTGGGAGCAAACCGGCTGCAAGTCATGCAGCCAGCTCACGCTAAAGGGGCAGTGGGGCCGGTTCGGTCCACAGGGCAAGGGCCTGCTGAAAAGGTCCGGAGGGCCTGGGGTGGAGGGTGGGTGGGGAGTGCCCTGTCGCAGGACCCGGTTGAGGTAGGCCCAAGCAGCGGGCAGCAAAGTGGCCTTCACCTCTTGAAGTACGCGTTGGGGAGTATGAAGCCTGGAGAGCCCCATGCACTGAGCGAGCATCAGGGGATTCGGCCAGTTTCCCCAGTCATAGTTCAGGAGGTCTCCAACACTGGTGACTTCTGCCAGGATCAACCTCTGGCGCCACCTGCACACAGAGCTGGAGGCTGTGTAGCAGGGGCTCTGCGAGGAAATCTGCCCCCCTCGGTGGCCGCCACGGACCTGGTCGCTGAGAACAGTTTCCAGGTCCAGAGGAGGTCCTGGTAGAAGACTGGCAGCCCAGAGAGGTCTTGCTGAAGACCTCTTGGCTGGAGATAAAGGAGCTGCCAGTCATATTGGAGCCCTTGGAAGCTGTGCAGGAAGGCGTGTGCGCTAGTTCACTCCATGCCGGACTACCTGCACCATAAAGGAGCCTCTGCAGAGCTTGGAGGTGGAAGACGTGGACCTGAGTGTGTAGGCACTTCAGGCTATGCCCTCCCTCCTCCAGGGGTAGGTGGAGAACCCCTGCAGAGATGCCAGTGCCAGGCATGCTAGGCAGACTCTCTCGATCAGCATGAGTCGGTCATGGTGATGCAATCTGAATCTGAGAGATCCTCACTGGAGAAGTTTCAAGGATAACTTGTAAGTTAACTTAATGGGAATTTTCATGCAGCTGGTGCCGCGTGGATTTCTCAGGTGAGGCTATGGCAGTTTTTCTCTTTACGCTAGCTATTAATATGCCTATGCAAATATGGCATGTGCAGAGAATGCACACTCAGGAAGGTGACTTGACATAGGCTGTCTCCTTTTTTAATTAATGAATTGAGCCCTTTGTCACTTCTAACTGGAATAGAATTGGATGAGTGATGGGGAACAGCTTTTAACTTACAAGTTTAAATCGAAAGAGTCAACAGTAATAAATGATATATGATCTATTCAAAGGAGCATCCCCCATATTCTAAACAAATATAAAGGCACTCAATCTCTGAAGGTTACTGCTATACATGAAATTCACTTGCTTACTTGTATCAATTGAAGGAGTCTGCTTTATGATTTGCTTTTTTCCCCTCAGACTCGCAGGATAAACTTTTGACTCTTGAACTTTCCGTTGGTTTTATCTTTTATCTTTGTGCTTGCTGGTGGAGTTGAATACAGACATATTTACAAGGAAATGGTGGAGTTGTACACTGGGTATCTTTGTCATGGTAATGAGCAAATATTGAATACTGCCCAGGAAAAAGCTTCCATTTTATTTCAAATTCTGAAGATAACAAAGATAACTCACTTTTTTGTCCATTGAAACTAATAATACTTTGCATTTCTGTAGCATCTTCCATCTGAGAATCTCCAGCTGCTTCACAATACAAATATTAATGAACTTGTCTTTGCAGCATCCAGACAGTTCTCCATAGTGCTGATTTTGTTTCCTTCTTGCTTTATAATACCAATATCCAGCACCAGAGGTTGGTTGGTGTCATTTCAGTGAGCCGCTGTTATCTCGCTAAGGCTACCATCTTCTGTTTCAGAAAATAAGATTTAATTTAAAAAGCAAACAAAATAGTTAAGTCTTTGGTCCTTAGACCCAGCCAGACTAAGAGTTGCCCATGGTCATACACAAAGTCTGGCATTTCAAATAATAGACCTTGGTCTTGGATGGTCTGGTGGTTAAGACAGAGAACCATTTTCCCTAGAAACTGGACACCAGGAGGTACAAAATACTGTGTTACTCTGTAGTAATTACAGGTAGTCGTTTATTTAAGGCTAGGATTTTTCTATTTGCATATAACACTTCAGCCGCAGTTGGCAATTTTATTACTGTGAGTAGCTAACACATTACAGAAGATCTTTGAAAAATATGTAGCGAGGTTTTACTTGAAGTCAACCATAAAACTAACACAAAACTAGGAAAAATAAATTGAGTGGTTTCTCTGAGCATATCAGTATATTGTTTACTGTGTGTGTGGCTTTTGGGTGGAACAGAGGTCCTGTGTGCTGTCATAACGTGTGTGCAACTAGACAGGCTCCTGCCTGGAGTAGACAGCAGGTATTGGCTGTCCTGGGCCTTAGAAGAGAAGAGGCTGTGCCGGCCTAGCTATGGACCAGCTGGAGAAACGTGGGCATCTACGAAAAAACTGCAGGGGAGATGCAGGCAGAGGGATACCACAGGGCTGCATGAAAGCCAAAGAACAGTGGCAGGTGTACCTCAAGGCTAGGGAGGCCAGCAATTGATCTGATGCTGAGCTGCAGACCAGCCTCTTTTATCATGAGCTGCATGCCATGCTTGATGGAGGCCCCACCAGCACTGCGCAGACAGCTGTGGATACCTGGGAGGAGCATTAGACTGAGACCCCTGCCTGAAGAGTGAGGAACAGAAGAAGAGGGGGGGAGGAAATCCAGCTAAGCCACAAGCCAGGACCTGTTTGAGACTCCACCACAGCCTGCCCAGTCATACTAGCTTGAGCATGGAGGTGTTCAGTGAAGGGGAAGGAACCTCCAGTAAGTGTATGCATCTGTTTTCCCTGACGATGTTTACATTTAAAGATGGTGCTCAGCCCAACATGGCACAGGTATCGACTTCTCATTGCTTTGGGGTTTTTTTGGATGGGAAGACGTTCCAGTACAACTGGAGGTAGAGTTGTATCTACTTTCTGTTTCCCTTTAGTGTTAGGTGGGGTATGAGGAGTGGGTGGGTGCGTGAAGCCGTTCACATACATAGGGATGTCCCTTGTATCCTCTTGAGAGGTCTTGAAACTTCCATGGAGATATTCTGCAATCCTCTCCTGAAGGCATCTAGGGATAGCTGCCTTATTTCTTCCTCTGCAGTGGGCTGCTTTCCCATGCCACACCGCGATGACACATAGGCCTGGCCAGTTTCGGGATGCCAGTAGCAGCTATGCACTCTGTGCCTTTTGTTCTCCTCAGGAGTGAGATTTCAGCTAAAAACACTACTGCCTGGGGAAACCATTCAGTAGCTCCCCCATCCACTGTGACAGGAGAGCTCAGACTTCATGGTCTTCTCCTACCTGTGGGGTCTTAACTGCTTGTGAATAAGCTTCCTCCGAAGGTATAGGGAGAAGGAACCCAAATCCCATTCAGATTAACTGTCCTGCTTTGACGTTTGCCTGTCTTGTTTTGAGAGGTGGGGCAATGGATGCAGCAGCAGATAAGGGTAGGAGCCATTCCTCAAAGGAAACATTTGTTTGTTTTTTCCCCTGTGTTTTCTTATAATTCCAATCTCCTGTCCTGATTAGAGCAGTTGCATTCCAGAAGTGAGTCTGTGTTTAGGGAGACAAACCAAGAACAGCCAAGCCCTTCCACTTGCAAAAGTCGAATTGCTTAGCTGCAGAGCAGGGAATCTGGACATCTTTTTATTTCTGGGCAATGGAGCACTGTACCTGTGCTCCCTGTGCAGGCATTGGAACAGAGCCGGTGTGCGCTGCAGAATATGCCCCGCTGACCTGAAAAGATCACTTCTTGAGCAGAGGAAACATCCGCAGGCTCTTAACCCTTTCACTGCTGCTCTGCCGGCCAAGAGGATGGAACTAGGCCATCTGGTAGCATTGGAAAGGTATTTCTTTGCTGTACCTGCTCATGGCCATCGCCATTAAAGAGATTATTTATACACTAAGTGCTACTTTTTTCCATCCTGACAAGGCCTGATAAGAGTCTGGGGCAGCAGCTATGTTGATCACGGAGGAAGTACTGTTCTGTCATGTGCTGAGCACCCTCCGCACAGTGCAGGAGAAGGCCCTGAGTCTGGCGATATGTATGCCTTAAACAGAGTTTTCCATCCAGTTAAGAATTCCTCTAATAAAAGACCAGAAAGAGTATACATAGGTGGCACACCAGGGCAAGAAGCTTGGCGGTTTGATGTGTACATTGGGGAAAGCCAGTTGCCGTGGCATGATGGGGGGGGCGGGGCTTGGTAGCACATTGGACTAGTGCACTTGCCATTTGTTGCTGGAGACTCATGTTTAAATCTTGGGATAAGTTTCCCCTAGGGCCTCTCCAATGCTGTGTGTGCGTATATCCACCTTCTGGAAGCACCTCCCAACATCAGCATAGCAGGTAATCTCCCTTTTGGAATAGCAGGAGCGTGCCACCAGGCTTCAGATGCATTGGCATGGTGGTGTGGGAAAATTCCTCTTTGCATAGCGCGTGCCAGGCTCCGGTGATGTCACTTGCCTGAAGTGCCAAGGAGGGAGACCAGAATTCCAGCCCCACAAAGACTTTCTGTTGATTATAAAGGGAAACTGCTACAGAGGTCCATTGGCAACTTTATGAAAACGCTGAGCTCCTCTGGCCTTGCTGTAACATCAGAACTCACAGAGTGAAAGTTGAGTTATGCTGAGGAGGGGACTTATACAGGTTGGAGTTTCTGATGACTTTCCAGTGTGATTGTTTCTGGAGGAATCCTTTGTTCTCCTTCAGCTTTCAGTGCATCGTCATTTGTATTATAGCCTATTAAACTGTCTTTGTGCTTCTGAATATTTAATCCATTAAAGATAATAGCACAAGGTTTCCTATCATTTATTTATTAGTATTAAATGCTGCCCACACTGAGGTAGAAATAGACCCTGCCCCAAAGAACTCTCCATCTGAGATGTATAAACAACATACGGAGGACAGCAGAATACTGTATTCTAACCACTAGGGACTCTCAAGGAGATTGTATCAAGACTGGAGTAGAGGAGTATGGTGCTGGAGTATGCAACTAGCATTCCCTCTAGAGATCAGAGTTCTAATCTTATCTATGGTCACCAGTGATGATGAGATGGATAGTCTTATTCTACTTGTTGTTATACTGTAAAAGCATTGCAGGCATGCCCAAGAAAACAATTCCTGTTTGTTCTCTCTCTTTTCCTGGGGCAAGCCAGTTCCCCACTCTAGGTCTGAGTTACCCCGTCTATAAAAATCAGGAATAATAGTTTCCCACTCTTGTGAAGTTCCTTGTGTATGAATGACACACACTTTATATCAACACATTAAACTTACAATGTTATAATTTTTACCGGCATTAAAATCTGACATCTAATTCTCCCACTGAAGCTGGCAATGGAAACTGAAAATGGCACAGTGTGTTCTCCTGCTGGTGGCGATGAATATTAAAACAATGGGGAACAGAAGGAATGTAATGTCTTATTGCAATCTTCAATTTTAATTTCCAAGCCCTGCTTGAATCATCTAGCAATTGTCAAGATGTGAAATGTAAGATAGCATGAGATGTGATCGTTTGTTACAGAAAAATGTTTGTTGCATTCTCAGTTCACTGTCCAGAGTTAAGAGCTGTTACTGGGTTTTAAAGAAGTGGCTTTATATATATATAATATATGTAATATTACAACATATAATATTTTAGCTAGGCCTGCAGAGAGAGAGGCAGTCCAATCTCTTGCTTCTGGATTGAAGTCAGTTTGCCACAGGGGTTAGGGAAGAATGCACAATTGGCCAGTTGCATTTTTTCCCTTTGACCTTCCTCTGAAGCATCACGTATTAGTTATTGCCTGTACCAGGAGACCACACTTGATGGACTGAGGATCTGGTCTGGTATGGCAGAAACTACAGTATGTCCAAAAGAAAGTTGCTGGATCTTTCTTTTTCGGTTGCCTTGGAGGAAATAATGGTACGGACAGGCTATATGGGTGTGGCGAAATGCTTCTCCCTCCCTTTCAGAGCTCAGATACCCCACTGAGGTCAGTGATTATACAACTGGATTTAAACTGTTGTGTGGGCTAAACTCCCTTGGCTTTACTCCTGAGGTGAATTTCACCCAGAGTGTGTTTAATGTTGGGTAACATATAAAAGGTCTGTTTCTCTGTGTGCTGGACAGGCAAGAGACTGTAGAGTGACATAGCAAGTGTGGGGATGTCTAAGGCATGCATGAAAGGACAAGTGGTCTGGCAAGTCTGAGGCAATAGATGAGGATATAACCTTTGAGACTTATTGTTTGGGTGTTTTTTTTAAAAGACCCCCAGATTTGCTACTGCAGAGAGACCTTGTGTTCCCCTTGTCTAGGCTTCCTCTCACTTCCCTGTTCCATAGAGAGGAAAATGCTATAATGGCTATTTTCCACAGCTACAGTGCTTTCTGAAAGGGCCTTCACTGTCTTGTGCATTTCTCTCGTCACATGACCTGGTAGTCACATGTTCTGCTACGGATGGTCTAGATAATACTTAGTTCTGGGTGCAGGGGACTGGATTAGATGACCTCTCAAGGTCCCTTCTAGTTGATTCTATCCCCATTCCAATGAAACAAGTGGTTCTGAAAAAATGACTTGGCCTATGAATACAGGTTACATGCCGCATTCATGGGTAACATGGCCTTTGGGTGAATCTTAGTCTCCTTTACCTATCTGATTGTCTGACTGTTTTTTGATACAGTTGCAAACTAGATAGTTGCTTGTGAATCAGAAGCCTGCATACACTGCCCCAGGAAGTCTTGGTACTCCAGGAACATCTTATCTGACCCATTGACACTGTGTCCGGGAATGAGTGTTTTTCTGAGAATGGACAAATTTAGGGGCTGTGTTTCATTTAGCTGTACTTGGTTCTTCTCACAAGTCTCTTCCTGAGAGCAAGAGAGACTATTTACACAATGCATTTGTTTGTATTCAGGAGACACCTAGAGAGACATAGAACCAGTTCCCAGGATTGGTTGGAAAAGTGGAATAGGCTCAAGCCTAGCATGGCTGGACATGCTCCATGGGCCCCAGGTGGGGGTACTGCCCCAATTTACCTGCGAGTGAGGTTCCTCTCTGCTGTATGTCAGAACCTAGTTTGGGCTAGGCATGTCACCACCACCTCAGTGAGGATAGGACTGAGAAGAGGCACATGCTAGATCTCAGCTTGTGAAATAACTGGCCAAGGTGCTTGCTTCCATCTGCCTCAGCCCCCTGCTATGGCCATATATCCTAGAGAGGGGAATTGCTCTCTGGGCTCCTATCACTATGTTTTTGTTCCTTTTAAATGCCTTGTTACCTTATGGCCATTATGGCGGTCCCCTCAGCCCTTCTCCCATCCTGTAAGGGCTGGGCACTGTAGCAGCATGATTCTTTTATTGCCTTACTTTGTTCAGATTGTGTTGGACAGTAACGCATAGCAATAAGCAAATAACATATTAGAAGCTTTGCTGTTAAAATATTTAATGCTAGCCTTAAAGCACTGCAGTGACTGCTACTTATATTTCATAGGGGAGAGGGGAGGCGGCGCCGTGTACATGCAGGTACTGAGTGTAGGATGTGTATGTAGGTTACTCTAAAGCTGCACATTGTAGGAGTGGGGTTGGGGGAAGATATTTGGTGATACATTTTAAAACAGCCTTGTCCAGTTCCACCTGCCTGGAGTAAGCAATTGTGTTTTTTTGGACAGATGAGTAAATTATTGTCAATCTCTGATTCCAGTCGCTGTGGCATGGAGCGAGTGAGTCCTTGTGCCTGGCAGAGAGTCTTGGCAGTGGTGCCAGGCTGAGTCAAACAGAACCGCGAGTCCGAATGTTTCCTCCCGTTGGGAGTTGCAATATGCCAGTCTTGTCTCTCAGACAGTATTTTTATGTGAGCTGATGGTTGCCAAGGTAACAGAGGCTTAGGGGAGTCTCGCGTCTACGTAGCTCACTGGCCTCTGCAAGCGCTGGGAGTAGATGTTGGATGGAATCCTTGGAGCCGGGCTGACAGCACGAACAATGCTTCCAGCAGTTGCAGCTGAAGGGTGCTGGAGAGAACAATTTGCCTAGTCGTGCTTGGGTGCAAGGGAGCAGGTTCAGGGCTCTCTCTCGCTCTTTCTCTTTTTTTGGGGGGGGTTATAATTTAGTATTCTTGTCTCACCCCACAGGGGTTTCTCAGCCGTCGGCTTAAAGGCTCTATCAAAAGGACAAAGAGTCAGCCCAAGCTTGATAGGAACAGCAGCTTCCGGCACATTTTACCTGGCTTCAGGAGTGTGGACAATGAAAGGTAAGGGAACATGTCCGTGTCCGTGTGTGTGCGTGCGCGCACGAGAGAGAGAGAATGAGGTTATTGATTTTCCTGGGCTTGCTAATATACTGCTCATCTCGCTCGGAGCATAGGGCTAAGTGTGCAGTAGAAGTGGGCTCATTTAATCACAGTGAGGGGTGATTTTAATGTGCAGAAAAGCAAGGAATGCACATCCACCCTTTTTAGGCTATCAAGATTGGAAATCCATCTAGTCTACTTTTTAAAATTTGGTAATAAACTCTAAGCCCCTGCCCTGGTATGCAAATAGCTCAGGGATGCAGCTGCAGAAGATGAGGCTGAGGGAGGGAGGGAGGTGCTCGCAGACTGTGCTACATTGAGTATCACAGGGTCACACAACACTCTGCAGACAGCAATGGTTAATAATATCAACAGATCGCTTCCACAAATCCCTCCTTCCCCATGCCATCGACCCCCCCTTAGTTTACTGGGCTGCATCCTTTGGATGCTTCTTCCTGCTGAGCCGTGAGAGGAGCTTTCATCCAGGAGAGGGTGCGTTGTGGGGAATGTGCAGATGGATCAGAGGAAGCATTTGACATGGGATGGCTAGCAGGGGAGACAGATTTAAAACAAAATCAAAGGGGGTGAAATCCAGTTTTTATTCATTCTGAGCTGGAATGAGATGAGCCTGTGAGAGAGCCCTTTATCTGCTTTATAGATGTGCGCGCGCTCTCTCTCTCTCTCTCTCTCTCTCTCTCTCTCTCTCTCTCTCTCTCAAAGTGATGCGTATTTCTATATGAAAACATTTATTTACTGACTCTCGCAGATCAAGGTCAGAGTTGGCTAAGTCTGACTCCATGGCCAGTCATGGAAATCAACCAAACATTTGCTTGCAAAAGAGGAACCTTTCAGTTTTAATGTGAATCTCAATAGAGTGACACAATAGGAAAAGAGAGCCAAGAAAACTCCATGTATGAAAAATAGCAATGACCAGATGCCAAGGATGATGTAAATCAACGGTTGGGAACATGTTGTAGCAATAGTGGCTTAAAACATGGTGTAGTCTTTCCTCTGGAATCCGTTTTGTACTTCTGTTTTAACAGCAATGACATCATTTTCTTTTTGGCTTTATTTATTTGGGTAGGGAAACAGGTGTTAATCTTTGAAGCCCCATAAATAACAAGTGATCTGTATTTTTCTTTGGTGCTGCCTACAAGCATCTCTCCTTCTGAAAGTGTATGAATGTGAAAGTGAAAGGGTTTTGCTGACCAGTGCAATGCAGTATTTCAGAGGGTTGATGCCTCTGCTGAGATTTTCACGTAGACTCTAAGTAGGGCACTGTGTTCTGCGTGGAAGCCAAGTGAGTCTAGTTAGGCATCAGGGGAGGTGCCAGTTGCTGCTGCTGCTGCTCTCAAAGGAAGAGCTGGCTGCATTAGACACTGTTTTCTCTAAAATATACATCAAAAGTCTAGGTTTGTTTCTCTGTGTGAATTGGTAATGTGGGGGAGAGAACTTTGCTGTTTGTCATCCCTGCAGAGAAGGTCAAGGAGCCAGAGTAATCACCACAAATTAGGACTTGTAACTTCCTTTCCTTTCCCTTCTGTGGATAAGTCTCTCTCCCAGGGTGAGTGTCTCAAGAGTTCTTGTTAGTCTGCTGTCAGATACAGACAGGCCTTCTGCAGCCTTCATATTGGCAGGTTCTTTGAGTGGCTGTTGTAGGTTTTCAGTGTGGTCTTCAGGGGTGGGGAAGAGTAAAGGTGACATTCACTAGCAATGAACACAACAACCGGTAGTTGTGCATAGGAGAGCTAAGGAACTGAAAATGCAAGGTAGGGTGACCAGATGTCCCGATTTTTTTTTTTTTAAATAGGGACTCCTGATTTTTTGGGTTTTTTTCTTATATAGGCTCCTAGTACTCCCCCACCCCGTCCCGATTTTTCACACTTGCTGTCTGGTCTCCCTAATGCAAGGTCTTCTGTTAGTGCACGTATTGCCTCATAAACTTCATCTCCTGCCACATATATTTGTGTTTTGACTTGTAGGGGACCAGGCAATGCTTTTTTTCTCTCGAATGCAAGCGCCCAGCCCATCCAGCTTTGACAGCTGTGTCAGATCCACAATACACATTAATATCATTTTTGCATAGGACCAGGAATTATAGATTAATCTTTAATTAAAGATTATGTCCTATGATGAAACCTCCAGGAATATGTCTAGCCAAAATTGGCATCCCTACTTACGATGTTGTCTTTGTCGACTGCTGTTCTCCTAGAGGTTAAAGAAATCTCAGCTGTATCTGCTGAGCCTCTCGGAGCCACACCCCAGGGTTTCTGTTATGACTGTTAACTTAAGACTTTAAAGTTCCCATGTCTACAGAGAGCACAATATCCCAAGTTCTGTATGTAAAAGGACGTGAATGTTTCACACCATTCTTGCTCATTTTCCACCCTGTTTCCTTGTGTTCCTTGTGACCTAAGAGATGTGTCAGAGGAAGCAGCTTGGATCAGAACATTTTGCCTTTTAAACATTTGGTTGGTGACTCCATCTTGTATCCAGGCTGATTCTCCTTCCTATCTGGTGTGAGAAGCTGCGATAACCATGCATTATTTGTGCATACCAGGGCTTCCTAGAATTTTGCTGGGAAAGAGATGTCATGGCAAAAGTGAGCAAAGCAATGGATACAATCGAAACGCATGTGTCTTAAATATTAGCCCTGGCAGATTGTAGTTGAGTCGGTGTGTCAGCATCTGTGTTATGTATCATGCCCCTTAGTTGCTTTTTTCCTTTCATTCTCACACATCTTGTCTATCCAGCTGTATATGGTACAAGTGAATAAATAGTGTACACGCACACATTCAGCCAGATAGAATACAATGTATCCATGACACACACAGTCATACAGAGTCTGGATGTAAATGGATGAGCCATATGTTTTCTTTTATATAAACAGACATATGCATATGAACTTGAATAAATTATGTAAATTTCAAAAAGCAAGTGGTTACCTACCACAATAGGGAGAGAGTCTGTCTGATGGGAGTTTTGTTATAAAACAAAACTAGGAACCATTATTAAACACGGGAAATGTTGGCAGAATGTCTCACTGGCACCAGTGCAGAATTGCCTTGTTAATTTTACAACAGCCTGGCTTTCGTACTTTATATTGGCACAAGGAAAGAGGCCATGTTCTCATGAACGGTCAGAGAGCTGCTCCCTTCTTAGAGGAGGGATGGCAGTTCTGACATGCCTGTTCTCTTCTTGGCTGGAGTTTAAATGGCATCTGCAAAGGTTCCACTTTCATATCCAGGCATTTATTTGTGAAGTCGGGGGGAGAGAGAGAGATAGAGAGAGAGTGTGTGTGTGCATGCAGAGCAATTGTACCTCAGGGAAAATATATTTAATGAACTCTCAACTGACACCTTTTGATTGTTTTTTCGTGCAGACTGTCTGAGGAATCATTCAAAGTGTTGTGTAAAATATACCATAGACAGTCCATCAATGCATTAGTTTGTAGCAAAGATTTCCTGTGTGACTCGCTCTGTTGGGTTTTATGTTGTCCGGACAGAGATGTGAATCAGTACTGGCCTGCCATTCTGTCGTTCTGGAAAAGGTGCACTTCGGGCTTACTCAATTCAGTGTAAGTTGCTGTGGAGTAAAATCAGAGTTTTGCGTGGTAGGCACCGGGTCTTGCCATCCTCACTCATGCCGAGCAGCACCTTACTCTGCGAAAATCCTCACTGATTTCTGTTCAGCGTAAGAGGGGCAGAACCTGACCCAATATGAGCAAATATTCATCATGAGATGTGCATTACTCTGGTGCAATCAGTTTATACAAATGCAAGGTATAAATGAGGGCTGTGGAATGAGCCCTCCTGTCCATTTGTTGGTTAGTCAGATTGCTCGTTAGCGGTAAACGAGGGTTCAGTAAAAGCAGCTGCGGCTTGATTTATTACGGTGACCGACAAAGTTTTTATTGTGAAGTGCTGAATGCTCATCTTTGTATCAGCCACTTTGGAATCTGCCACAAATCAAGCATTTGGCGAATGTGTTCTCCTTAATTGGACCCCCGTTCTTCCAGTAAAATACGTGATGAGTTACAGTGCTTAGTTCAGGTCGGAGACACAGAGAATGGCAGTGGATAACTAAGGGGGGGTGGGGGGATTACTCTGCTGTAGTCATTAATTACTGCTGTTAGTTTATTTCCAATTGATTTTTATTATACTGACCTTTTGAAAAATATATTCAAACAGAAAGAAGATTCCCAGGAGTTGAGACCTTTTACATGGGATTTTTTTTTTTAGACTTAAGTTTATAAGCAATGAATCTGATCCTTCTTCCTCTGAAATCAATGGGAAGACTGCCCTTGAGCTCAGTGGGATCAGGCTGGGGCCCTCATCTAGAGAGGAAAACTGTGTGTCTGTGTTTTTTTTTTCTCTGCTCACTGCTGTAATGACTGTTGACAGTGTCCTGAAGTCTGAGTGCTCGAACTCTCAGAAACGTCTTGGCAGGGTCTGAGTTCAGGAGTAAATGAGTCCCTAGCTGTAGGACTTCCTTTTAATTGAGGATCTTCAGAAGGGTGGGGGTTTGGATTTGCTGGTTCGGTCATCGAGAAATGGAGGACAAGATTGCCCTCCGATAACTGGTGAGCAGCCAAGCTTTCTAACATCAGTGCTGGCACACACGGTCTGTCTTGGAGCTAAATCACAATACAATTTGAGATAATTAACCATCTGTTGGCGTGTGACATGCCTACTGCTTTCAACCGGACTTAAATGGACTGCCTCGCCTCCCGTCTGGGATCTGTGCAAGATCCTGGTTTGGCTTCTCTAGTGCAGTGGCAAAGATCTCGTGTTGGGGCTTTCACAACAATAAAGGGTATTTTAAAAATATCATCTGAATTCTGTGCTGTCCAAGATGCTGGATTCTCAGCCTGGCAGAAGGAAGTTCTTTTCCTTAGGAAAGGTGTAGCATGGGCAGCAGCACTACCTGTCTCCCAACCTCCACCTTAATTGGAAGGAGCCATTTCTAGGGTCCGTAGATCTCCATGTTTTCTCCCAACTTTGTCTTCTCAGCTAAGCTAACAAGGAAGCCAACTGCGGCAGCTTTTTTCTTCAATATGCCAACCTGTCCCCTGGAAACTAGACTGAGCCCACCGACGGCTTTGCCCTGAGGCCCTCGTCAGGTGGTGATAACTTTCAATCTCTCCCAAGCTGGGGTGGATTTGAACTGGCGCCCTACATATGAAATATTCCAGTTTTTCTTTATGAACTCAACTCCAACTCCGTTATCCTTTTACTTCAGTAAATTAAGTTTAATTTCTTTTTAAAAGAATAAACAAATCAAGTTTAATTTACTGAATTAACAGACTAGCATGGAGTGGTAGTTCCCTTACAACTCATCATTTAGCACAGGATGGGTTATTTGGCCCTGGATGTCATGGTTATAAGGTTTTCGTCGCTGGAGATTGGGTTTCTTTTTCTTTTGGGTTTTTATTTTTGCACTGATGGATGACTACATGGCAGAGGCAGCTAGTGTTCCACACAAGGTTAAGGGCCTGGACTTCTCTTCTCATCTCTCATATCTAAGGCTTTGATTTACACCTGTCTTCTTGGAAATCATTATATAAACTAGAGCAGAGTTAGACTAGGCAGCTGTACAGTCTACTTTTCATTGCACGAGTACCCTCAGATTACACTGACATGGTGAAATATAATCCTTTACTTTTTCCACTTTTACTTCCCTGTGCGTGTTACTCTGGTATAAACTCACTGAAATTAATGGGATTTTGGGTGTTAGCAGTGCAACATCCCCTAAATGTTTGTATGGTGTTAAAGGGGAAAATCCCATCAGCTCCTTCTGTATATAGATAATCAATGTTTCAGCCTGTTAAAATGATCATATGGTACTTCTATATAAAGATGTAAGTTCATCAAGCACTTGGGACCTTTTGTACCTTTTATTATGAACAAATACAGAAGTAAATCAGCAAAATAAATAAATAATCCTCTAAATTGTTTAATTACAATATTGATCTTTCCTGAGTATACTTTTCTGTGCATACCTAGAACTCATTTAGAATTAAGCGACACTCAATTACAAAGGTTTGTGATTATTTTGCACGTTTTCCTGCATAATTCCAGGGGATAACATTCCATTTAAGCATTTTTTGGCTCTGCAAAAGTCTGAACATATGGCCAATTGTTAAATGAGCCTCAGTCTTGGAAGGGATGCAGCGGTGAATTTAATGCATAGCAGTGAGGACTTACAGTAGCATTCCCCCCTCCCCAAATTCTTTTCTCTATCCTAAATTCTTATTTACAGCCTCTGGGGGGAGAATATGCGGAACCAGCAGACTGTGACACGTTTAATTCCTGGATCTGGGCTAGAGCTGTCAGTTCTGTGGGTTTTCAAGCACTTGAAAGGCTTCTTTTGGCCTAGCAATAGCACATATATCACTTTTAAAAAGCTGCACTGTTCTAATAAAGTACATTGGCGAATGAAATCTTTTTTAGATCTAAATGGCAATTGTTTGTTCTTCGGGAATCAGATCTGCTACAATTCTATCATAGTGAAGGTGGTTGGGCCTGATGAGAATACAGTGGCCTCTGAACCTGCATTGCAAAGTCTGAGAGAGTCACTTTATTTCCTGTGTGAGGAAGGATGACTCATATTGCAGAACTAGGCCACTGGCTGGCCTTGGAATGCATGAATGCCTTTCAGAGCTGTGTTAGGAAGTGCCAAAGTGCACTCTCCTCCAGCTACTTACTTGAATAGCATGAGACGGTGGGGGTTTTCAGGCAGGTTCCGTTATTAAAAGCAGGGTGTTCAGTCAAAAGTGAACTAATAGTGCGCTGAACACTGCAAACAGGCCTGTGGCTTTCATGATGACAAGCCTGCTTTCCGAATGCACTGTTCAGGCTGTCAAACTTGATGACACCATGTATGAAAACCATTTAGCTCTATCAGCAATCAGGAATTGAAATGCAAAACACAACAGCGGAGGACAGTGAGAAACAAGGAACATTTGACAGATAATTGGGTCTGTTTTATCACGCACTAGATGGTGTCTGCTCCCACCCCCCATCAGTGAACAATAACATGTGGCTAAGATTCAAGGACAATAGCAGGGTTGCTGGCCTCCTGTAGTACCTGCACTTATTTCCAGGCAGCCTTGTCTAGGAATATGCAAATCAGCCTGTTAATGGGATTCCTTTGCAAAATATTTCATGAACCAGAAAATTAATTACTGGTCTCTAATTAATGGCTATGTTGGAAGACTATGGTAAAATGAAGAAGGGAGCTGCTTTGCAGAAAGAGAATATCTGTTCTCCACCGAAAGGTAATGTTCATCCTCTTTTATCACAGCATTAAATAAACAGAGAGTCAGGGTACTCAAACATTAAAGAAGGGAAGCTGTTCTTAGTGGTAAGAGGTTGTTTGTAGTTTGATTCACAAGAAGCACTGAATCAGAAGCAAAGGTTCTCCTTTAGAACCAGAAGTATTCAACCATGTAAAATACAATAGCTTCCCTTATACAGGTGGCTTAGGTTTACACCATGTTGACAATAGTATTTATTCCCCTTTGGAATCAAATTGATGCTGCAGTTAATGATGGATGACCGGGGCGGTATTTGCTTGAGTCAGTTTCCTGGTTGGGGATTCATTGAAGGAATTCTGGGAGTGGAATTAGCAGTTTTGTTCTTCATGTGTAATGGTGATGAGCGTTTACTGTCAGGGTATTGGCAGGCTCAGACCTAGTCCCTCAGTATTGTTTGCCTTGAATTTTTTGTCTAAGGAAACCCAGTGAAGGCTCTTAATGAGTATGAATGAAGATGGGCCTTATTGTCAATCCTTAGAGAGACAATTTTTTAAAATTCCCCTTGTGCAGCGCCCCCCCCCCCACTCATTCCCACCCTCCATCTCTCCCTCTGCTAATGGGACTTGAGACAGGCTAAGCACAATGTGGTGCTACGGTGTCTCCTGAGGCAGGCAGGGCTCAGTTGTTTCCGTGTAGCGAGGTGGGGAGTGCCGGGTGCATTTTGTGCCCCTGAGGCTATCCAACATAAACAGGTTTGACATTCACAAGGAAATAGGTAGGGACTTTCCGTATATTGCTTACCCAAGTTGACTTCCTCATTTGACAGAGAATTTGTATTGGGTGCCTTTGAATAAAAGGCTGATATTCTCCTTTGACATTTTTCAAGCCAAGATGAATTGTCCCAGTGAATGAAGGAAAATAATAAAGGAAGTGGGGTCAGTTGGAATTTGGAGTGATTCTAATGTTCTCTCCTTGTGGGTTTGTCTGCTTCCCAATTTCCTAGCAGCCCAAACAAAACACAGCACTGTGGCCCCATGGGGAGCCCTGCTGACACTTTGACTTGTCTCGAAGGCATCTAACAAAATTGTAAAATCCTTCCTACTTAGCCATATGTGGCGCTACTGTGATAATTGGCTTCATGCATCTTACAATTAGCTTGCAAAAAATACGGCTTGCATTCCTGACCTTTTCTGCGTAAGCAAGGCTGTTGTTTCAGGGCTGTCTTAATTACAAAATATAGCGTTGTGTGAGGATAGAGACGACACTCTTGTATCGTTGGCTCTAATTTGACGAGACATCATAATGGGGAATTTTCATACCGGGGGCACTGAATTAGTGTAGCGTGAAGCTACATTTCTCTCTGCCCACTGAATAAGGGGAAGTTAATTTCATGCTCTATCTTTTTGACATTGGTAATCAAAGCATTGTATTGCAGCTGCAGCTGGTTAGCCTTTGAAGAATGTTGGGTAAATAAATATAACTGGAATTCATTGTTCCTGTAGAGGTATCAGGCTGGTTGACAAACTGAAGGAAGCTTTTCTCTTATTTTACTAATCTTGAGTGAAATGGTGGTTCCAGGGTATTGGATTGATGTTCCAGGGTCACTACTCATCCACCAACTGGCAGGGACGGTATGAGCCCCTCCACCACTGTCGTGTTTTACCCTTTCTCGGGTGGGTTAAAAATGGATAGTTCCGTTTCCATGATCCATTCAGTCCTTGTCTTTCCTGCTAAGACTCTGATCCCGGGTGCCAATTAGTTCCCATTGCAGCTGATTGCAGGGTGATTGTATGGAGCCAGAAATATTTGTAAATCTACATGAAGAGTCTTTGTCATGGCATTGTGCAGCACATTGATAAATATTACGACTGATTGTGTTGAATTCTTCTATAAAATCTATTGATATTGGGTGTGAACCAGAGTATAGTGTTTTTATTGCTTATTAATCCCTTTGTGTTCCCAAACAGGCCATTTATTCTCACTTTGCCTTGGTGAGATTTTCTTGTGCAATAAACAAGTCTACTCTAAATTATGTTATGCCTCCATATAGCAGCCAGTCTGTAGCATTAATATTTTCTAATAAATCCAAAGACTGCCAAAGAGGAGTTAACGTGAGAAATAAGAGTTTTGATAAATGACTCCTCCATGGCTCTTGCACAAGAAAGGCTTTTTGTAAGTGTACTGTTTTTCTGTTTGTTTTTACTTATTTCACATTAAACAATTAAAAGACACAGGAGAACTCTATCCCAGGCCTCGGCATCCAGACCCAAAATGAAAATCTCACAGGCCGTGATGAAAATAGTACTTCCAAAACTGTCTCTTCCACCACTGCAGTGTCTGAAGAACTAAGTGACCTTAAAACTGTATGCAGTGATACTGAGCACTTTAAATCTTCAAAGCACTGGAGTTACTACTCAGGAGTCCCTGGTATCCAAACCCACGTGCATCCCACTAGGCCATACTACTACCTTCTCACTGTCATTCCAACTGCCTGAAGAACAAAGGGTTTGCTCATTCCAAGTCCTGTTTGTAAGGCAGTCTCCTTTCTTGTAGAAAGGAAGAGTTTTTTGTTCACACTGAATTCTGACAAACAAATCCTATGGTTGCTTACATTCTGCATGGGCTTAACGATGTGAAATTATTTCCTGCGTAGTATATGAGGAGCAGGAGGAGGCTTTTGGGGACTTCTGTTACATCAACTGATTCCTGCATATGGGCCTTGTAAATACTTCTCTGCTGGCATCTTTTGAATGCTCTGGTGTTAAAATAGTGCTGTATAAAGAAGGTAGTTAAGGAGAAAATAGAAACAGATGGGGAAGAATGGACTTTTGTCCTGGTGTCTGTAACTCATCGTTGCAGGATTGCATATTGATAACTGCGTTTGTCAGACTGTGCCTCAAAGTATTTGTATAAGTAGTAGGTGCATTGGCTGATCATTATTTTAGCAGTGACGACATGGGGCCTGCATTATAATAAATGGATATTCTGTGTAAAGTCATAACAATTTAGTTACAGCCATCTGGAGATGTGGTCTAGTGGTTAGAACTTGGGGGTCTCAGCATTTGGTCCAAGTACATGCCCTGTGTCTTGGATGGGATTGTGCTCGAGGTGGCTAGTTCCTCCTTCCTCTTGTGCCATTGTGGCTGTACTCAGTGTTTAGTGGACCACATCAATCGGCGGCAACGCGGATATGTCTCCTCAAGCTAGAATTTAAACCTCCAGCTCTAAGTGTAGACGTAACCCGCGTAACCTTAGGTGAGTGAGTCACTGAAGTTTTCTCTGCCTTAGTTCTCCATCTGTAAAATGGGTTGCGTATCTCACTGGAGATTCATACAGTTGAATGGATCAAATTTTGCCCTGACTTTCCCCACATTCACACCATTTGAAATGCTGTGGTTGCATGGCATTTCTGAAGAGCGAATTCAGCACATTACTTGTGTGGTGCCTCACTATTAAATTTGCTATAGAAGTATAAAATGTGCATTGGAAACGATCATAATCTTTGGAAATCAATTATTAAATCAGCAATCCCAACAGAATATGTGAACACAGTGCCTGTAATGTTGCATTCACATTTTTTAATGTTGTGTATTGTTTTGAAGAAATACACATTCCTTCCCTGCTTTTTATAGCTGCCTAGCTAGCTTGGCCTCGCTGTCCTTTTTCTAGCAGTAGTTAATAGCTGATACTTCAGAAGAAGGCAAAGCAGATAGTATTATATAATACCAGTAATTATCAAGTTGTGCAGTGCCTGAAGTGTGGGTAAGGGGCAAATCGCTTCCTGACCCCTATCCATGCTCAGCATGCATGTGCACCCTGGCACATGGCAAGTGATCACTTTCATGTAACCAGAGTGGGAAATAGTGGCAGTGCTCAGGTTCTGTCCACACTCCCAGAGTAGCTGGAGGATTTGGCTAAAACAGTCTGCAGGAAAAAAAGTTAACCATGTTGGTAAGTTAATGTTTATTGTTAGGCTTCAGAGTCATCAACTCGCTGAGATGTGCTCATTCACATCTGTCAGCGAGGTGTTGTTTCCGGTGGTTTACCTGCGACTCAATAAAAGAATACTGCATAGGGTCACATTCTGCAGGGCATTCTGTTATGTGCCTCTCCCCCCTCCCAAATCTGATAGCTAGAAACCATGTTGTCATTTTTTTTTTAAATTAAACCTTACCATTCTGTCTATTTCTGCAGAATTTAATTAATTGTACTTAGCATTTCTGGGGGCTTCCACAGACATCCTGGCTCAGCGTAGTCCCATTCCTTATACCATTTATAACTTGTATACTGCAAAGGTTATTATTGGTTATAAAATTATCCAGCCCTTGTTTCAGTTAATATGGTTTTAAATCTTGCTTTAGTCCTCTGTGAATTCAGCCATAACAAATACCTTTCTCTTTTGGTTGAAGGGAATACTTAAGGTCAAGTTTAGTTCGAGTTCTTTTCTCTTCTGTTTTAAATTCCACAATACCTTAATTTTCAGCTTTCTGTGCAGTGGAACAGGAAGAGCTGCATATGGAAATATAACAGCCTGGGCAACGTTTTCAAGCCTTTGTCTGAAGTGCTTCCAAAAGATACAGATGTTTGACATGTATGTCTTGTTATCCAGTTTCGTAGCGCAGTGACCATGCACAGAAATTCGTTGATTGTAGCTGGAGGCAACCTGTGCACTGAGCTCACTGCTGGCTACTAGCTCCTCAGAGCACTGGATATGATGATGATCTAGGCTTGTGAATACAAAATAATTGTGTCAAGTACATCCATCGATTAGAAGAAAAAGCTGGGCAAAAATATACCACTCTCCCTCTTCATTACCCCACATATTAACAGTCTTCTGCATATTATCGTGGTCCTCTGTATTGAAATTATCATAATCATTAGGGAGCTCCCACCGACTGTTTTGCAGTGCGTATATATTGTTCCTGTAGTAATATTACAGGCTCATTTTACTAGCTACAATATTTGTGGATTTGATTTTTGGTACATTTACTGTCTCAGTCCCATTCTCTGCAGCAAAATTCAGACTGTGATTTTTCAACAACAAAAAGAAGCAAGAATTTAATTTAACCACTTGCATGTTCAGTGCATTTGAGCAACAAATAAAATAGTAGTGTTCGAAAATACTTCCAGTTGCCTTGAATCAATGCAAGAAATAAATTGCAGTGCACTTGGCTTAACCCACATGGTTTCTGCCTGTAGAATGACGTGATAGAGGGATTTAGCAATTCATTGTATGTAGAGGGAAAGGGCATTAATTCAGAAAACAATTTAAATGCATTAGTAATGCAAAAGCCATAGATTTTACATCAGGCTCTCCCCTTTTATGTAGATTTACAAATATTTCTGGCTCCATGCAATCACCCCTGTGTTCTGTTGCCAGTGCATGAGGGAATACACACAAGTGCTGCTTCCCTGTAGGACTCCTTCTGAAAACTAGTCCTGAAATAGTTATCAAGTGATTTACATAACTCGATTGTACCCTGAATAATTATTATTGTGCTGCCCTTGCTATGAAAAAAGCTTTGTTCCATTATATGTGTCTTTTCCACGGGATTCTAAACCGTCTGGTGATATTTTGCTGCTTTGGAGATTTAAGCTTTTTCCTGCATCTCTTTGAGAATTAAGAGCAAGAGGTTGGGGGGTCATCAGCTTGTATTAGCTCATTCCTCTCAGCTGAATGGGATCACATCAGATGATGGCAGCCATTGTCCTCTCTGTGCATGCAAGTAATCCTCATGGGCATTAATGAAGGCCAAAGGCTGTCCCTGTCATGTACTGAATACATGCCTTAGGGTATGTTTGTTCTTTCTGAGCCCAAATGTGATACTTTCATCATGAGGAGTAACATGACTCCCATGTTGCTACCTTACCAGGCCATTGTGCAGCCAGCTACAGGCGCTGGCAAACCAATTCTGCCACCAGCGCAGGATGAAACTTGGAGGCTTTTCTGATCTATCCGCATCTCTGCAAAACTGGGCTGGAGATGTCATAAGAAGCAACTTTTTTGTGAGCCTCCTGGCATTTCCAGTCAAAGCTGGAAATATGATGAGACTAGCTTTTCTTGTGACATTTCAGCAATTCCTGTCTTGGCCATGGCCAGAAACCAGAAGGGAAAGAAGAAAGTAACCTGGGTCCATGTTTCCAGCAGCCTGAAGATTGGAGATATCGAGATCTAGGGAGTTAGTTTGAGGCCACTATAAAGAGAGAGGCCACCTGCAATATGAGGCTGTTTCTCTGTGCTCGGATTTGGAACGGGCAGAAAGTACAAGGACATTCAGACTCTGGCACTGCTTTGGACCCATTTCTAACGTTGACTCTTGAAAGATCTTAGAAGATGGGTCTGTAAGTCTAGGGCCAGATTGCATCAGTTTCTCTGCATGTGAGTGCTAAAGTGGCTGCTTTAATACTAGCCATTATTGACAAGGATTGTTTTTAAATCATTGGCACGACATTGTTTGTACTCTGGCCTTTTTAATGTGGCTTTTACTAACTCTCTCTAAGTAAACATGGAGATGCTCTCTGTTTATGCAGTGATTGTGTTTGCAGGCTTAAGGGGTTTTGACCAACAAACTGCAATTAACTGTGCAACACTAGGCTGTGTGCTCACAAGTACCCTGCTGGGTGATGTACATTCAGTAGCACTCATTGGGTCCCTGCAGAATGATCCATTTATTTCCTGAACTGTATATTGGCTTGGCAGTGGCACTCTGCGTGATGTCTCCCTGATTCACTCAGAATTAATATTCTCCGTTCATCATTCAGACCTTATTAATTTGGAGCTGGGTAGAAGATTGGCAGGAGGTTGATAGGAAATGAAAAAGTTGCTGAAAATTTGGACTCCCTTTCTCTCCTCCTTGTTTGCTTATATTAGAGTCTACATTTTAGAACTGAGCCAGAACTGAAATCCCAACATCCCATGCATATGAGAGAATCCAATCACAAAGATGTTTGGCTAAGGCTCCAAATGAGATGGGTTACATTTAGCCTTTTTAGGGAGAACAACCGTGGGGGGAGGGGTTTAAGGCTTGCTTATCAACTGCACAGAAGCGAACAAAACTGTACTGTCCATGTTAAGGTGCCTTTGTCCAAACCACCCAAGTACTCAGCCATAGCCCATTCTTAAGAAAAGGAAATGGAATTTCTCTCTCCTCTCTTCATTGTCTAGCTCCCTCCCTGCTCCAATCCATGCACCCTCTAGGCTATGGTAAAGCTTGTTCACGTTGCTCCATGGATGTATGGAGTGTGAGGAATAAACGGGAAGAACTGGAAGTATTAGTCCATAAGCTAAATTATTACTTACTTGGTGGGATAAATCTCAGGACTGGAATATTGCTATAGAGAGGAAGAGTTAGTTCAGGAAGGACATGCAGGATCAAAAGAGAGGTGGTGTTGCAGTGTACATCAAGAATATATACACTTGTTCTGAAGTCCAGAAGGAGGTGAGAGGCAGGGAAAGATAAAAGGGGTAAACAATAGGGATGATGTCCAGGTGTGGGGTTCTACAATGGAGCACCAAATCAGAAAGAGGATGTTAATTAAATCATTTCAAGAACAAATAACAGAAATATCTAAACCACAAGACCTGGTAATAGTGGGGAACTTATTTTTCCAACAGGTGTCTGGGTAGTTTAATACTGCAAAACATAAAATTTCCAATAAGTTCTTTGACTGTATTGGAGACAACTTTGTGTTTCAGAAAGTGACGAAAGTAACCAAGAGACAACCATTTTAGACTTGATTCTGACCCAGTGGGAAGGACTTTGTAGTAAATCTGAAGGTGGAAGGCAATTTGGGTGAAAGTGATTATAAAATGATAGATTTCATGATTGGGACATGGACTTCGAAAAAGCAGAGTTTAACATACTCGGAGAACTGGTACCTAAGGTCTCATAAGAAGAAAATCTAAAGGGAAAAGGAGTTCAGGAGTGCTGCAAGTTTCTCAAGAAGACATGTTAAAGGCATAACTGCAAACTATCCTGATGTGAAGCTAAGATAGGAAGAATAGTAAGAGGCCAATATGGCTCCATCAGGAAGTCTTTAATGACCTGAAAATAAAAAAAAAGAACTCTACAAAAAAGTAGAAAGATGGATGAATTGCTAAAGACAAATACAAAAGAATAGCATGAGCATGTAGACAATCAGGCTAAGGCACAAACTGAGTTACACCTAGAAAGGGACATAAAACACATAAGGATAATGAAGTGGAGAGTTTACTTATTAAATTTGCAGATGACGACAACAAGCTGAGGGGTTATAAGCACTTTAAAGGACAGGATTAGAATTCAAAACAAATTGTAGAATTGGTCTCAATTCAACAAGATGATATTCAGTAAAGATAAATGCTACTTTTAGGAAGGCAAAATCAAATGCACAACTACAAAATGGGGAATAACTGGCTAGGTGGTAGTCCTGCTGAAAAGGATCTGGGGGTTATAATGGATCACAAATTGAATGTGAGTCAACAATGAGATGCAGTTGCAGGGAAGGGCTAATATCATTCTGGGGTGCATTAACAAGAGTGGTGTATGAGAGACACGGGAGGTAATTGTCCTGCTCTTGTTACCACTGGTGAGTATGCAGCTGGAGTACTGTGTCTATTTCTGGGGACTGCGCTTTAGGAAAGATGTGAACAAATTGGTGGCAGTTCAGAGGAAAGCAGAAAAAAATTATCAAAGGTTTAGAAAACCTGATCTTTAAGAAAAAGTTAATAAAACTGGGCATGTTTAATCTTGGGAAAAAAAGACTGAGGGAGGACCTGATAAGTCTTCAGATATGTTAAGGGCTGTTATAAAGAGGATAGTGATCAGTTTGAAGGTAAGACTAGAAGTAATGGGCTTAATCTGCATCAAATAAGATATAGGTTAGATATTAGGAAAAGCCTTCTAACTCTAAGGATAGTTAAGTACCGGAACAGGCTTCCAAGGGAGATTGTGGAATCCCGATTATTGGAGGTTTTAAAGAAGATTGGACAAACACCTGTCATGGATGGTCTAGGCTTGCTTGGTCTCCTGCCTCTTTAAAGAGGCTGGATTTGATGACTTCTTGAGGTCCCTTCCAGCACCACATTTCTATGATTCAGTATCCTGCTGAGCCACTGACCTTCCTCGGAAGCTTAAAAGGACACTCAGGACCACAGTAGACCGAGAAGTCTTGTTAGGCAAGTAGAAATCTACCAGAATGCATGAGTCCTCCCCAAGTGGGATGAATTAAAGACTCGCAGAGAGTATGGGGTATTTTATTTCAGTTTAGTAGCTACAAAAATGTTAGCCAACAGTTTATAATGTGATTCACCAATGAGACTGTGTAACGTTGAATCCTTGGGGGCTTTTCTTGATTATACCAGTAACCACAGCCTGGGTCACACTTTGAGATAATTATCCTGATGTCTGAAAGTTAGCAAGTTCATAAAGGAGAAGGCCTAGCTGCATTCAAAGGGATTTATAGGAGTATGCTAGCAAACCCTCAGTGCTTGGGGATTTATTTAAATTAGCTCTTTTAATTGCTTTCACACCTTCCTCCTCTGATATCAGCTCCAGGAGCCATCTTGGGAAGACAGTCTGGCTAATATTCACTATCACTGGTCATCTCATTTCCTTTAGCTAGTTATCTCTGATTTTGTTTTCAAAGACATTTGATCCTGATATAGTGGGTAAGGCTGGGCTGGTGCTCCCATTAAGTGACCCTAGGCGGTTGCCTAGGATGCCAGGATTCGGGGGGCGGCATTTTGTGCGCTCCCCAGGGTTGCACAGGAGCTTCCAGTTCCGCTCCCGTCGTGCCACTGAATAAGGACCTTCTGCCAACATGCCACGGAAAACAGCGGCAGGCAATTGAGCAGAAACCCTGACGCCACTCCTGGGGTAGGGCAGAGGACTGGGTGCCAACATTCTCTTGTTCTTGGTTCTGTCACCCACTCACTGTGTGACTTTGGGCAAATCATTGACTTGAGCTTTCCACTTGATCTTCCCCATCTGCTGAACAGGGCTGGAAATCTCCACATAATGGACCTAGCTCACCGGACTGTCGGGAGACATCCTTAATTACAGCTGGAAAAACACTCTCAGGCCTGGTCCACACTACGCAGTTAAATCGAATTTAAACAGAATTAAATTGATTTAACGCTATACCCGTCCACACTACAACACACTTTAAATCGATTTTAAGGGCTCTTGAAATCGATTTCTGTACTCTTCCCCAACGAGAGGAGTAACACTAAAATCGATATTACTATATCGATTTAGGGTTAGTGTGGACGGAAATCGAAGTTATTGGCCTCATCATTTTACAGTAGCTACCCACAGTGCACGGCTCCAGAAATTGACGCTAGCCTCGGACCATGGACGCATACCACCGAATTAATGTGCCCTACTGTGGACGCATAAAATCGATTTTATAATATCGGTTTTATAAAACCGGTTTTAGTTATTTCGATTTTATGCTGTAGTGTAGACATAGCCTGAGATACTCCAATGAAAGGCGCTAGCAAAGGGCAATTTGCTCTTCAGATAACCTGGCTCTTCCTTTTGATTACTAAGAACTATCACTTTCCCCTGGTCAACCATGGCCAACTTTTCATAGGGTGGCACTGAGGAGTAGGAATTGCCAGACTGAATCAAACCAGTGACCCACCTACTCCTGTGTCCTTTGTCTGGTAACAGCCAGTATCAGATGGTTCATAGGACTCAAATCGTCCGCTGGGATGCAAGAGGGCCTATAATAGATAATTTTGGAATAACCCACTTACAGAAAAAAGGTCTTCCTGAGCCCTGCCAGATAGTGGTTTGCAAGGACCCCCCTCCTCCCAATCTTTCATAACTGCAGAAGTTCTAATTATCTATATAAATTTAATTTTGAATCCTATAAAGCTCTAGACCTCAGTGACATCTTGTGGCAGTGGGTTCCACAGGTTAATTGTGCAATTTGACAAAGAAACAGTATTTCCCTTTGAGTTTTAAATTTGCTGTCTTTGTTTTGTCTGTTCTCTCATTCTTGTATTAGCCAATGGTAGAAGCACCCAGTTTATCTGTCCTCTATGCCATTCGTTGTTTGATAACTCTGTTATGTCCCCTCTTATTCCTCTCCTTTTTAAACTAAACATCTGCCTTCTTTACATTCTCTCTTGCATGGGAAGCTTGCCTTGGCTCACATCATATTTATTGCTTTTCCTCAAAAGTGCCTTGCACACATCCCTCAGTGCTGGCTTCCGAGGAAGCATCTTTTCAGTTGCTTTGAAAGCAGTGACATATTTTTGTTCCTGTTTGTGTGGAAGTCAGGTGTTTTGGCTGGAGCGAGGACATGTTGGTTGGTTTGTTTCTGCACTTGACTGACTGCTTTTCAGCCCTGGTACCCCTGAGATGAGTAACTGAAACTGAGACACTGGTAGTGCAGACTAGTGCACTGTGGAAAGAAAACTGGGAGATGCAAAGGGCTTGGTGTGAGTTAGGCTTGGTGAAGAGAATGACAACAGCTCTCAGGAAACACCTATGGAGCTGTAATGCTTGATTGGCTGCAGCCTGGCTGAGGAAGATATGGTCTGATTGCAGCTAGTGATGGGTCCCTGCTGCAAAGTTGGGTTCCAGACTTCTCCCCAGCTGTAAGTGGTTTGGCTCTGATTTGTTTTGAATCTGGTTTTGAGCTAGGGCTCAGAAACAAAATTCAAAGCCAGTTCTGAACATGGCCAAAGCTCTGGGGAGTTCAGATTCAAGGGCTCTAACAACAGGAGAGTTTTGGAGCCCCATGTTTTGCTAGATACTGTTTTAGTCTCTTATGCTAAAGAGAGGATCAAAGGGAAAATTACATGCAGATGATCTGAGAAGTCTTATTACAAAAGAGAAACCTACCTCTCTAGGGAACCTGGACACCCATTACCCCCCAGGCATTTGGGTGCTTGCTTAGTGCTGGTCTGCTGCTGCCACCAGACTGACTCAGTCTTGCCTGTATTGTAATTTGGATGGAGACAAATAGTCAGTGATGCCTTGGTGGCGGCATGAATCCTGATAACAGCCAATAATAGATGTTAGCTTGGTGGCACCAAGGCCTCGGATGCCTTAAGAGAAATGAGTAAAAACAAAAGGACAGCAAGCAGAGGGAGGCCATTTGCCTGCAGAAGGGCCTTCGACAGCCTGCCTGCTAAATGGGCAATGAAGCAAGACACTGGTTAAGCCATGCTATGAGCAGTGCTTAGTCTATTGAGTCACGAGCACCTATATCCACAGTCTTCCTCCTGGTCAGGGCTGTCAGGCTGCAGCCATGGATTGTGCCAACAAATGGGAGCAAAGCAGGTGAGGAAGCCCTGTGCCATGGATAGTAGCAGTTTGGACTGGACACTGTGCAAAGCCACAGTGCTTGAGTGGGATCTCCAAGTGGTGATGACTTAGGCAAACATGATGCCTCCCAGGGTAGGACAGTGCACCAGCATTGAGAGGGGGCAGCATGGACTGGACAGCTCTGCTGGCCAAAGCAGAGGAGGGCAGGGCTCTTGCTTCTCCTCAGACCTCTCCTCCCTTGGAATGGCTAGCTCTCCCTGGAAGCATTAGCAAGGAGCAGTCCTTGCATGCAGGGAAATCTCCAAATAGTAGCCCCCAGCACGAGGCTCCTTGCACCTTCCCGAGGTCAGGCACAGTATGGCCCTTAGATGGAGTGCAGTGTTAGCCTCTCTCCTGTCCAGTCTCTCTCTCCATCTCAAGGAATCCTCAGCCCTGCTCGTTTCGGAGAGGCACATACCTTTTCATTAGAGGGAAGTGATATGGAGCTGACATTACGCAGAGGGATGAGTTATAAAATAATGGGACTAATAAGCATGTAAAATAATCTGACTGTACAAGAGTGCAGTCTATGGAACAGCAGCTGCAGCAAGTGTATTCAGGTTATCAGTGTGTGGCTATTCTGTGCTGAAAGGGCTTAGGTGTAATGAGAGTTACTGCTTCATGGGAATTTCTGGCAATGAATAATGAGATTTCCCAGTAACAGCTTAAAAACCAGCGTGAATGTAGTGCTGATTGACAGCCCTGGAGACATCCCTCTGCTTCCCATCAGAACAGGTGCCAACCACATGGGCAGTGACAATGGTAGCTTCCCCCACCTCCTCCAGCCAATGTGCCTTAACCCAGCCTTGGAGAGGCTACTGCTTATGGTGAGAAGAAAGTCCCCATGACCTCTCTGGGGAGAATGTGCCAGTGTTTGTTGTGCTGGTGAGTCAGTGTCTTAGACACATGCCAAAGAGAATGGGACTGAGATCACCACCTTATTTCATACAGGCAACCAAGAAGCCATCAGATGGCATCTTTTAACTACTATTGATATAGTCTGATGACTTGTAGAGCCCCAGCCTTAAAACCTATTGCTAATTTCCTGGGCCAACTGGCCCTGGCCTCAGTTATTTGAAATTCAGGTACATTAGGTTTCTGTGATTAAAGTACAAAGCAGCCCATGGCCTGAACGCTCACACCAATGCCAATAATCAATCTACGAGCTTTGGAAGAGTCAAGCTTTTTTTCCACAAGCTATTTCTCTAAATTAAACCCTTAGAATAATTCCCCTTCTTCCCCTGCATCCCACGGTGTTCTGAATCAACATGGGGCATCCTCTCATGGTGTTGACTCTGTGCTATGAAACAGGCTGAGGTAATGAATCGTTACCTACAGAGAGCCTGAAGTACACTGTGCCACCTGGCTGTCTGGCATTTTTATATTCTCATCTGTGATGTGTTAACACTACAGACCTTGTCGCTGAGAGACTGTAAAACTATCATTTGGCACCCTGAGTAGTTTTTCTGGATGCTTTCCTTCATGCTATATTTTTTTCTTCCTCTAAATGCCAGCTCATAACGCAGGATTAAACCAGCGTTGGTGATTGCACTCCTTAACAATTAGCATCTGCTATTTGTGCTCCCCTCTCTGAGGAGCAGGGACAGTCAGTAAAATAGATTGGAGACATTGCTAATTGCATTCATCTTTGTAAATGAATAAAATTCTGTTGAATCTATACAAACCATTGTGTGTGTCTCTGCCAGTGTGTTACGTATATGGGAGCTATTGCTGGTTAATAGTACAAAAATTATTAGCAAATATTTATACTAATTAACATGGTGAATTGGCTCTGCTGCTATTCATGTAATCATATTATCATCCGTTTATTCCCAGTTTATTCTGACAGTTACCAGTATATTTGTGAAAATGTTTGTGAAACAAATTCAAAAGTTGCACAGATTTTAGCACCAATGCTTGTTTGTCTGAAAAATCTGCAAAGGTAAGTGTTCAGTGTTCACCATTCTCCTGTTTAAAAATGTATAGTCCAGTCAGGGAACAGGAACAACAGTGTGACTTGTGGCCAGTTATGCACAATGAATAACAAATGATCAGTAGTTCAATTGAACTGTTTGCAAAGATCCCTTAGGCTGACAGTTTCTGTCACAAACTAGTCACCTAATATGTTTTAAAAAAAAAAATTTGCACAAATTCACACCGGCTGAGGAACTGCCTTCAGGTGCTTTTTTGCTCTGTTTGATCTGAACCTGTGCTGCTGTAGTTCATTTAGATGCTAAAGCATCCTGCTCACATAGCTCCTCCTCATAGACCCAAACTGACCTGCATCGTGCAAACCCAGTTTTAGGTTAACTAGAGAGCGGCCCAAACCGAAAGTCACTCAAGTCAGAGTTTAAATTCAGGGGTGATTCCTAGTCAGTTAATTCCATGCGGTTTCGGACAAATGTTTTACTCAGTTCTTTTTCTTCATTTAGAGCAGGGAGGCCAACTTATCTGTTGCAAATAAATTATCAGGAGAATTTGGCCCTCTTTCTCTGGTTGTGAACTGGTATCAGTTGTCATAGTTCCATTGACTTCAATGGGAGTATGACACTATTCACAACTAAGAGTCTGCCCCATGGAGAATTCTGACATTACACAATTTATAGAGTTGCCAGGCATCCGGTTTTCAACTGAAACACACAGTAGAAAAGGGACCTAGGAGCTCAGCCACTAAAAGTCCAGTTAGCCTCAGCAGCTAGCTCCATGTCGCTCCCAGAAGTGGCCAGCATGCCCCTCTGGCTCCCCGGCGTAGGTGCGTCCAGGGGGTTCCATGTGCTGCACCAGCTCCACAGCTCTCATTGGTCGGGAACTGTGGTCAGTGGGAGCTGCAGGACCAGTGCCTGCAGATGGATGTGGACAGCGCACAGAGCCCCTTGGCCTCCCCTGCACATAGGAGCCAGAGAGACATGCCAGCTGCTTCTGGGAGCAGCCTGAGGTAAGTGCTGCCGGGAGCCCGCATCTCCTCCTGTGCCCCAACCCCTTACCCCAGTCCTGAGTTCTCTCCTGCACCCAAACTCCTTCCCAGAACCTGCACCCCCCCCACACTCTGAACCCCTTGACCTCAGCCTGGAGCCCCCTCCTGCACCCCAAACCCTTCATCCACGGCCCCACCCTAGAGCCTGCACTCCGAGCTGCAGCCGTCATCCTCTCCTGCACCCCAATCCCGCACCCTAGCCCTGAGCCTCCTCCTGGACCCCGCACCCGTTCCTGCACCAACCCCAGCCCCCTGCCCCAGCCTCATGAAAATGAGTGAGCAAGGGTGAGGGAGAGTGAGCGAGGGTCGGGGCAGGGCCTCAGGGAAGGAGCAGGGCAGGGGTCGGGGCCAGAATGTTCAGTTTTCTGCAATCAGAAAGTTGGCAACCCTACACAATTACTGCATTTGTGTATGAACGAACACACACACACACACACACACACACACACACACACACACACACACACACACACACACACACACACACACACACACTCTCTTCACAGCTTTCCTCTTTTGTGCTCTATAGTGTGATCTAAAACATATGCTATGATCATAATTTTCTAAGAAGAGCCAGGAAGGGATATAGTTGTTGGCGTGATGAATGCGGGGACCTCTGAATTTACTGTTCTATCTAAAGGCTTTGAAAGGTGACTGTCCTCAGTGAGTCCACATCGTGGCCTGCTGTTCCCTCACTGCCCTCCTTTCACTGCATTCATGGGGCCAGTTTTCCACTGCAATAATCAGCAGTTATGGCTCTTATCTTAAATAACTCGAAAACAAGCCAGCCTGCCTCCAAGCGCACTCCCACTTCAGAGTGTGCAGACAGACAATATTTCTGAATCCTATTTTGAATAATCATTGGTGCTAAATATAGAAGCTAGTGGAGATGGTGGGGGCGCTGCTATTTTCCCTGCTGGGGCTTGGGTCTTTCAGTGAGTGCTGTAGTCTCCTAACCCAAACCCAGACCATGGCAAATCGGAATGATTTCTCCACCATGAATTCTGCTGTTTGCTTTCGCTCTGCTTTGCTTCCCTGTTCCTCTTTGCCTTCATAAATACAATACTGGAGCTTATAACTGCAACGTGAGAAGCGTCTGAATGGCTAGAAAATCCCTTCACAGCAGTGGAGATGTGATTATTATTTATTTTATTTTATTTTATTGGTTAGTGTGACTGGAATGCAAACTGGGCTTTAATGCCTAAGGGCTTTGCATTTTTAAAGTAATTCCTTATGACATGTGTCAGGCTCTGTTTTATTCAGGTGGGTGGGATGATATTAAACAAGAAAGCAAGCTTGCATTTCTCTGTAACTGTATTTACACACACCCACATATATATATATTTTCAAAATGCCTTAGACTGGGTATAGCCATGCGGTTATGATATTCTACTAATAAGCACCTCTGTGCCAGTATGTGTATGTGTGTGTGTGTGTGTGTGTGTGTGTGTATATATATATATATATATATATATATATATATATACACACACACACACACACACATACATACACTGGCACAGAGGTGCTTATTAGTAGAATATCATAACCGCATGGCTATACCCAGTCTAAGGCATTTTGAAAATTCCAAGTGGGCATTAAGAGAGATCATCTTAAATCAACTGGATAACCTCACTCCCTTCCTCCGCTGCCTCTCTGTCTCCATCCTTTGTCCAAACAAAGAGGAGGCTGCAATTTGTGTTCCTTAAGTAATGCTCTATGTAAAACAATGTTTGAGTCTGAATTTCTCTCACCTAGAAAATCAATATTCTGTGGCCTGCCTAATTGCCTTGTTTCAGAGAAATGAGTCGTCATTGGGGGGCTGGGAAGAGACCAAGTGGAAAACCATTGCGAGACAGATAGAAGTAGCTGGCAAATTACTTTGGTTTGTCTCCTAAACATACCGAGGGCATTAATGTGTGAAATTCCAAGAACGACTTAAGGTGGTATTCTCTTCCAGGACACACACAAGGTTTATGGGCACTTGACTGAGCAAATGGGAGCTGCCAGCATGACAGGCCCATGCCACTGGCTGAGCATCAAACAGCCATCCAGCTTGAAATATTATTAACATTGCATCTAGGGACAAAAAGCAGCTAGCAAAGTGATGCCATGTTCTATAATTTACCCTTGCAAAGTGGTGAATCATTCTGAATTGTTTTAGTTGGCCTGACTGAGCACCTTACGGAGCTTAAAGGTGTTGTTTGTTCCTGCAGACCCTGGTGATAGAAAGGGCGTTTTGTTTTTACGATGAGTGTTGGGTGCCTGCTGAAAGCAACCAGATGGACACTCCTCAGGTTATGCCTGAAGAAGGCACGCTCTGAACAGTGGAGGGCAAGTTTCCCCACACCAACCTGCCAGTATGCTCCCACAACCTCTAGGGCTGAGAGGAGAGAGAGTTCACTCTCCATGGACCAGTCAGTCTTTGGCCTTGCTGCTGAAACTATCTACTGGAGACCAGTTGATGCCACAGATCATGGTGGTCTTGGGGGATTGCATGGGCACCCATCTACTAAGAACAGGACTTAGATCCACCAATTAAATTCACACAGACTGCTGAACAGCTGTGAGATGTGACCCATCATTCTGTCGCTGTCAGCCAGGGTCAGATGAGAATTGGTGACCTAGATCTTAAACACTCAATGTCCCTTTAGCAATCCCCAGGAGCCATCCAGCCCCTGGGAAGGAAATTTTAACTGCCTGACTTTTCAAAAAGCATTAGTGATGTGCTTGGATTTGGACGGTAAAACACAGTACGGTTAGTGAAGTCTTTGTCGTGACGAAGCTTATAGAAACTGTGTAGATAACTATCTGCTCGTCCATATCTAGCCAATAAATGTTTTCTAATAACAATTCCAGAAAGTATAGCCTCAAACACATCCTCTTAGCAGAAAAATAGCTTCTTTAATTTTCTGAAGATTAAAATGCCAAATCAACTAATTACTTTTCTTGGAAAAGCTCCACCACATAAAACACATATTCTCTCAGTGAAGTAAATTGATTTATATTCAGTCATTAATTCTTTATAGCCCATAATTTGCAGAACAACAAAGCTTATTGGAAAATGAACACTCTTACGGGAGGAGGCAGCTTTCTGAATAAGAAGGAAACATCTTGACATAAAAAAGGAAATGTGGCATGCGCAGATCCTGCTGGCAGTATGCAAAGGGAACCAGTTCTGCACCAAGGCTCTCACACAATGGAGCCAACAGAGGCAACCACAAGAGGCATCACACAAGCATCTTTAGCTGGCTGACACAACTACTGAGATCGCTTGGTGCACATAGAAAGGCAAAGTACTTGTACTTGACATAGGGGCTCAGGCACTACCATAGTGAGAGCAGAGTAAGTGCTTAGGCAGTTAGACATTTTCATGTTGTGTCTGTTACTGTGGATGTTCCCAATCCTTTGGATTCTCTTCAGTGTCACTACAGTTCAGGTCTGTGTGTGTATCTAATTCAGGGGACATGATATGAATTTTTGGGAGACGTTCCTAGCAGATGAAGCACATTCGAAGTCTCTGAACCCATTTTTCTTTAGCATCATCAATAGAAAACATTTTTAAGAAAAGGAGAATTGGAAACAACAACAACAAAAAAAAAACTAGATTAGGCCTCAGCTGGTACCTGCATCATTGACTAGCATTCAAACCCTAGTGTTGTGATTTGAATTTTATGCCTTCAGCTATTTGAGTATAGTTATGAGATGACAGTGGAATTATCTGGTCAACAGCTAACAAAAACGGCCAGGTCTGTGGCTGGTGCCTAGAATTCTCTGAGTGTGCCTTTAACAGACAAGGTGGATGTTTCTGAGACTGTGTTCAGTTTGAGGGTGGTTAGAGCATCCTCAACAGATCCCTGTCTGACTGGCTGGAGTTTATAAAAATGCCTGGTTTTGCAGCTAGAGTTCTGTGTGTGGAAATTCCATGTTTTCATATTTTTTGTGAACTCAATCTGGTCTGAAAGGGCCTGATTTTTTCCATGAGGGGACACATTGCTTTCACAGGAAGGAAAAAAAAAAGCTTCAAGAAAGTCTTTCTCTCTGGGAAAATTGCCCTCTAAAAATGTTTAAATATGCGTATACAACACAGAGACTGAATGTGTAATAGTGGGAATATTAAACCCTTCCAAGAAAAAAGATACAGGTTACATCTGAGTCAGAATCAATGTATGTTGCTTGGCTCTGATATAAAGTGATTTATTGCTATGCAGGACCTTTGTCAAAGTTTCCATATATATTTTCCCTCCACGGGAGCCCACTCTTATTTTACAAGCAGTCATAAGGGACTTGAGTCCGCTCTCACTTGGCTGGTGTAGATCAGGAGTTATTCCCCGTGAATCCAATGGTATTACATTAGTGTAAAAGTAAGATCAATCAAACTTTGGGCCAAAGCATTAAGCCACAGGTAGGCAGATGGTCCTGTGTGCTTTTGTAATGCCATCTCTGCATTCATTGAAAAAGCTGGAGATCTGCGGATTGCTATGTCGGATAGCTAGTTATATTGGGAATTTCTCTCTCTTCAGTAAATAAATCTTGAAATTAATCAACCTAAAATTTAAATCAATTAAAATTTTAAAACCCTACCTCCAGCAGAGCTTTTAGCTCAGAAAGGGAAAAAGTACCAGGGTCTCCATGAAGTCCACTAGAGACTCTCCTATGGCAATTGATTTTCTTAGGATTTACTGTTTGTTTGGTCCCAGGATATTTTACAACACACCAGTTACTTCTCATTTAAAAAAACAAAACAAACAAAAAAAAAAGACTCTCTTCTCTTTTTTCTAAAATCCCAAATGCAATGGATATCATACTTTTTTTAATAAATGTTTTGTTAATGCAATAACAAGGTACACATCCTAAAGAAATAATAAGAATAGGCATATATATAGAACATATATGTATTGTAGTGTGTGTGTAATTGAATAGACAAAAATATAAACTTTGTGTGTGTATATATATGTAATAAAAATGTTTATATATATAGTCTGTCTGTCTGTCTGTCTGTCTGTCTGTCTGTCTGTCTGTCTGTCTGTATGTAATGTGTATATATTTAACCAAGAAGGAACCTGCACATTCCATGTATATTGCCTCTGCTCCTACTTTTCCTTCTTGTGTGACAGGTATTTTCACTACCTATGGGAGCCCACATTTCTCTCGTGGATAATGTTTGTGGAAGCAGCAGCTGTCTTCTTGTTGGTGACCCTTGTAATAATCCTGATCTTTCAAGCTTGCCCTTCAGTCTGACACCAGGCTAGTGGAGTGTATTTTTTGGGGGGAAGAGTCTGGGTTGCCTTTCTTTTCCAAGATGGGTTTCTTTTTAATTTATCTTTGCCGTTTTGTTCATATGTAAATAAGGTTCTTTGTCGTTCCACCATGAAATCTCTCTGCAGTTTCATTTGCTAGATCAAGGGGAATGGAGCAGGGAAAAGAGGAAAAGAGACTTTCATGCCCCTTGTCGATCCGTGAATTGGCCTTTCAGCTGTCCAGCTGTCAGCACACTGCCCATCTGGATACAAATTCGGGTGAATAAAGAGTCAAATTCCCAGCCTATCCGCTGTGCAAGGACTCTTCCCTTTTTACTTGGCAAGACTTATTTGTTGTTGTTTGAACTTGCAGCCTCTGAGCACTGATGAATCAATACCCCTGCGAGGTAGCATGTTCAGCAACTGTGCTGACATGCCATTTAGTTTTTGTTTTCCTTTTAAAAGAATTTCTCTCTTTAATGTCTGAAGGGTGCACACACTGTGCATGTGGCGTTTCATGGCAGGGATGGGATTTTGCTCAGTGCATTTCAAGGTACTGTGTGAAATCAGACTGCATTTCGCCTGTTCCCAAAGGAGACTGCTTACACAGAGATGGCTCATTTAAAAAAAATCAATTTTTAATAATGCTGCTTTTAGTGGCCCTTCCATGTATCCCACAGTGTGTTTATTTTCCCTTCTCTGTGCTTGTGGGATAATTGCATATTATTGTTTTTAAACGGCTGGTTCTTCCCAGTCATTTGCAAATTCTCAAGAACATGCTTTTGCTGGGCTACTTGTGACAGCGTTATCACTACACTTCTCTCCATTCATTGTAATATGCACACGTTTGTTTGGTGTTTATTCTAAAGGGAGTTATGACATGTATGCTGAGGCCAGGTCTACACTGCAAACTGAAAGAGGTATAACTTTGTCGCTCAGGGGTGTGAAAAATCCACACACTTGAGTGACATAGTTGTACTGACCCCTAACTCTCAGTGTAGACAGCTCTATGTTGGAGGGCAAGCTTCTCCTGTTAATATAGCTACAGCCTCTCAGGGAGGTGCATTAACTATGCCAGTGGGAAAAGCTCTCCCATTGGCATAGTAGCATCTTCACTAAAGGTGTAGAAAAACCCCGAGAAAGGACTACATCCAACAGAGGACAGGGTGTGGACTCGCATAATAGTTACACAGAGTGTCTTTATGCAGGGTTGCTGATGGACACATCAAGCAGTATTTGTGCCATGGGTTCTTTGCTACACACTCTCCTCAAACAAAGTAGATCTCCCTTGCTCCACCTGTTACCATCTCTGTTGATATCCATATAGTTATGAATGCACATAATCAAATATAAATTAATGGCATTTATCTCTCATGTTGTGTTTTAAGTGAAGTATCAGGCCTCGACCCAGGGGTAAGTGTTGAGTCTGGTTTTACAGACCATCTCCACTAATTCCCTTTGAGAGGCCATGGTGAAGTCCATTGAGTGAATGTGCTGATAATACTCAGTAGGAAGGTGTTACAACAGAGGGGAAATTTGCATGGACCTAGAGAAATTAAAAAGCAATGCAGTAATTAACAAAAAGAAATTCAGCCTGGGAATAATGCAGCTTAATACACTTAGGAGAGAAATAATCAAACAATGCTTGGAAATCAGTAAAGGCAAAAAAGACTTAGTTGTGGGAGTGGTTAATAGGCTATATAGGAGGCAGCAAAATAAATTATTTTGCATAGGGAGCAAATAAATAAGTCAGTGCTGTTTGAGTTTATATCCGCAAAGGCTATATGCTCCCTTTAGACTGTGTGTGTGTGAGATCACACTTGGAATATTGGAAGCACCGCCACGTAAACCAGATTTTGACATCATAGAGGGCACATGGAAGACAGTACCAGAGATTATTAAGGTTTTGTTATCTATCTTGGCTGAAAGGAGAACGACTAGTGAATTTCATAATCATCTATAGTTATTAAGAGGTGTCAACATTGAGGTGGTGCAGGAAATTGTTTAGGGTGGATCATGAGCAGATAAATAGGAGGCTAAGATGATAAAGTTGAGAGGGAAATATGTAAGCAGCTGGACATCAAGAAGATTTCCTAATGCTCTGATTTATTAGACTGTGAAGCAGACTCCCAAAGGAAGTAGTGAAATCTCCATTGCTGCTGGAGCGGACAAAATCCCTGGGAATCTGCTGGAGAGGAGAATCTTGTGTTGGAGAGGGATATGGCCGCCTCACAGGTCTTTTCTAGCTCTTATTTTCTATTGTTCATTAGTTAGTTATATTGCCAGAGCACCTAGAATCAGGGTTTAGTTTCTTTTTTTATCATTGCACATTTCTTTGCATGTGTGTGGTGCTCAGTCACATTAGCTTGTTTCATTGTATTTGTGTTAATTTTCTGGTGTTGACATGAGTTGTATTTATGGTTCTCTCATATAAGCACACCTTGTATACGTTCTTCACCATAACAAGCCAGACAGAACTAGAGATGGGTCTGAGCCACAAAATTTGGATCCAGACCAAGACTTCAAACCCATTGCACTGCTTGAATCTGGGTGTTGGGACTCCTCTCTTATCAAGGTTGGGTCTCCTGAACTTTCAGCGCGGGAATCATCTAGGGAGAAGGCTGAGCTGGGAGAAACCTGCCTGTGTGTCTTTCCAGGGTGGCATGTGAATTATTCCTCTGGATTCGATCCATGTAAAGTTTACAACTCTTGAACTTCTTTAGGAGTGTTTGGCATTTTAAAAAAAAAAATCAAAAAGCCAAACTCATTCTGAACTTCGGAGTCTCCCTTGGATGCCTGTCTAGCCTCCCTGGACGGTAACTGTCACAGGATTTGGGTGCAAAAGCATGTGGTGACCAAGGTTCCCTCAAAAAGTCCATGAGCTGATCCTATGAGGCTGCTCTGAATTGCATGTTGGTAGCAAACTCAGGTGAAGTTCGTGTTTTGGAATGTTGCTGTTAACATCCTGCGCAGCTCTAGTATCTGGTCATTTCCCAGTCCTACTGGAACTTCCTACGCCTGGTTCAGCTCATAGTCTTGCTGTCTACCCTGACTTTCCTTTCTTTGATTGTGCCTTGTGCAGCCTGGATGAACAGATGCGCTTTCCCTGCTCATTATGGAGAAATATTATTTTACTTAGAAAAATAGTCTTCCATCTGATTGCAATGTGTGTGTGTTTTGACGTCTGGTCACATGTTAAATGCTTTACGCTTCATGTTGGTCTAATATACTGTACTGTGATTGAGAGTGGATGGATGGACACTGGAGTTAGGCGACTAATTTTACTCTCCTTCAAAATACCCACAGAGGGGATAGATGATCCTGGAAACTCTGTATGGTTGACCTTGGAGGAGACGTGTCTGTGGTAGGAAGGGGCAAAGGGGCATCTCTGTGGAAATGAACTGCAGCCTCGCAGAAGGTCTTCCCTCATGCTGCTTCACTTACACCCTAGCATGGGGAAGGGCAGCTCCTGCAGCCCCTTATGCCTCAGCTGTAGAGCCATATCAGTGAATTGCCTCGAGAGCTGCTGTTCTAGGCATTAGTAATGGACCTGAGATTTTGCACTACTGCCATAAGGGGGTTTCTATTAACACGTGAGACTGCTCTTAGCTGGAATTTATTTGCATGTAATAAAATGTATGAAAACTGAATTACAAAGAAAACTCCAATAGAAATCGTCACATAAATTTATAACGTGACGTTATAATATCTAATAACTTCAGTATCTTTTCAAGGAGACTTAAAATAATGTGTAATGTTGTAAGAATGACTCAAAACTTAAGTGTTTGATTGGAAACCTGCAGCCCTAACGCTGCACCACCTAAATTTATGACTAAGTCCTACAGTTTGTCTGCTTAAGGGCTTTATTATAGACTGTGCTCTTGCCTAACAACAGGGAGTTATTGATTTTAAGAAGCAAATGGCCAACTCTCTCCTGCTGCATTTGCTTGTCGGCTTGACAGCAACGCAGGGTTAGGAAATGAATGCATGGCAGGGGCTGCCAGCGTCTAGTCTGGGGAGGAGCCACACGGTTATTTCTCTAGTACATGCCACCTCGTTGCTATTTTCAGAGCCTTTTTGAGTCCTGGGCTCCCCATGGCTCCCTTGGGGAATGTCAAAAAGGGATGGTTTCGAATGGGCCGCATTCTATATGGTGCAGCATTAGATCTGGGCTATAATATGGCTAGTGATCTGGAGGAGGGAGTGAACAGCACCTTCACTGAACCTGCAGATGACTCTGAAGTGGGTGGTCCTGCAAAAGCCAGTGAAGACAGCAAGGGATGGGTGGGGATAGAAACATGGGGAAGGAAATAACATGAGATCAAGCTTGGAAAAATGCAACTAATACTCCCCAGAGTACTCCAGTGGGATGGAGAATCTTGGCAGCTGTAATAATATTATTTCTCATTTCTTCTCCTCCTCCTCAGCTACCGCTCAGGATCAAAAGGCTACGGTAAGACCAATAGCCCAAAACTGATGGAACTCAAATTTAATTTCCAAATGAATCTGAGACCCATGTTCTTCAAAATAAATTTAAAAAAATCTCATCTGCCATCTATATTCACAGCACACCACAGCTCCCAACCTTCCCTTATAGAAATGGTTTTACTCTAGCCTGGGTTTCCTTTCCCCTGCTAATTATATTCAGTTTCAAGTTGGTGTGCTGGATTAACAAGTCTGTATATTGGGAAGTCAAAGTAATGAAGAAAAAATGATTTCATGTGACCCCTCTGAGACCCTGGAATGTAGCAGATATTTTTCTTTAAAAATAAATTGTTTAACTACTTCAAACAAGGCCCTCTGGGGCCCTTCTGGAATAGAACCATCTCTATAATGCAGTCATTAGAGATACTGTGGTGCCTTTTAAGTCCATGTTAGAAAACTTAAATTTTTCAGTTTAGTGAAGTTGTCTTGCTTTAAAGTGCTGTAAAACTTTGAAAGTTTTTCAGGATTTCCGATGGCTTCTCACAGAAAAAGATATTGGTTGTGTTTTGTTCTAAAATCTCATTGAGACAATGCTGCACGTGCTCTATGAGCCAGACTTGTTGCTAAGGTGAAAAATGTCATGCTGGTTAAAAGGACTCTTCCAAGACTGGGGAGCATGCAGGGTAACTGGCCTTTCTTCTGGCAAAGTCCCTGTTGTGTGCAGGGGGTTTGTGGCTTTGTTTATTTTATATTTAGAGATGGGACCATAACCACCCCCAGATCCAAACCCTCATACTGTGGGGAAGTTCAGGGATGAACTTTGCAGTTATAACAGGCTGAACTAAAACTGTGCTGTGTTTGAGATCTGGGTCAAGATCTGAACTTTCAGACTTAGCCCTGCTTCTATTTAAAGTTAAAAAAGACAAAAGTCTTGCACCCTTAGTGCATTCATAGTTGTGTTATAATGAACTGTATTTTTAACTGTACACTTCCAATCTCTCTTTGGAAAAAAGCAATGCTCCTCCCCTGAAATTTGCAGCTGCCACAACAGAAGAAGAATAAATTCATAGGGAACATCCCCAGCCAATAAACAGACCCATCCGTAATGTCATAACACCCCTCCCTGGAAACTTGGCTCAATTAAACTGATGAAAAACAGATTTATTCCCCCCCACTCTCTCCCAAACAAATACATTCCACTTTCTTAACAGAACTGAAAGCCAGCAGCAGCATACTGCAGGGACCCCCCCTACATTAGCAAACCAGTGTGTACAGGTGATGGAAAAGAGAGCAGTTTGGCAAGAAAACGGATTTCAGTTTTGAGCTTCCCAAAGGTTTATTCCAAACGATGAGGGATGAGGTCAGGATTCTGAGCAGTCTTGGAAATGTCTGTCACATTTTGGAATCCATCATAGGCTGCTCCAGACTAAGAAAAGTAGTGGTGGCTTTAAGCATGGGGGTGAAAATACTTTTTTTTGCAGAAGTTGGGCTGTGCATTTTAAAGTGTACTACTTTTTTACAATAATGGGTGTAATCAAGCTCAAAAAGGTTGAAATTTCCAGAGGGACAGAGAGAGGAGAAATACTAAAATCCACATTCTAGCTGATGAAACCTGAATCCTGCTCAATTTAATCAGTGATCAGGAAACACAAATCACCCCACTTTCTTCCAAGGTGCTGTGCCTGGATTGACACTTGGGAAAGAAACATATTAACTTGGTAAATTAACAAGCCAGTTTTCTCCAGTTGGTGTTGGTCTTGCTTATATTTTTGTTTTGCTCTCGCAGTTAAATCTCAGGCTGGTGTTTTGAAAGCAGCTTGTTGCTGTTTGGTTTTCTCTTAGCTGCTCGTTTTTTTTGATAATTCAGCCTCTTGCTTATTTTCCTTTGGAAATCCTGGACTCAATCCTGCAAGCTGTGGAGCACGCCCTCCAGGCACTGAGCATCCTTCGCTCCCAACAGGCCCCGGGCGAGACTAGGAAACCCAAGCTCAAGAGTGAGCATTTAGCTTTCAAAATCACTCCCTTCCCTTTGTGCAGGGGCTGGGTTTGTTCCTGGGGATCTTTGTGTGTGCTCTCGCTGGAGTCTCCTCCCCTTTGTTCCAAGGTAGCTGTGGGCTTTGTGTTTACAGCAATGTCTGATGTACCTTTGCCCTTTTCCATCCTAACTGCAGCTTCTGCGCCTTCCCTCTGTTCTGTGCCCATGTAACATCTGCTGATGGAGCCAGCGAAAGGCTTTGCAGTGCATCTGGATCCCGGATCATTAGGAAGCTGCAGCGTAGCTTCAGACACTCTTTCAAGTCTTTGGCTCTCCCTAGCCACCAACCAGGCCCAACTAACGACTCCTCCACCCCCTTTGGCCAATGGAGGCCCAGCATCTGCCAGCTGCCATGGCTACCAATCCGAATCAGGGCAGGGTGGGGTGTGGGGCTGGAAACAAAACCTCAGGCCTTTGGTGGTTCCCTGTCAGCCGGAGGAACCCCGTGCTTCTGAACGCTGTCCTTTGGCTCTTGTCTGGAATGACAGCGCACAGGGCCCAGGACTGTGTCTGATGGCGGCGACTCTGTGGAGGACAGCGACTCTGCGCAAGGCCAGCATGCTGAACCATGGCTCAGTCCTGTCGCCAGCGTGGCAAGGGCTGGGTAAGTGGAGCCACATGGGGCTTCCTGTCCTAAGCGTGGGGCAGGGTGGGCATAAAACAGAGCCCACGATAGCAGAGAAGGGGCGATGAGGGGATGAGGGATTGTGGAATAAAGAGGCCCAGGTGGCCAGTGTTGCTCTTTCAGACTGAAACCTAAGTTTCACTCCAGAGTGGGATCTGGGTGCCCTTGAAACATACTTACAGGAACGTAACAGTTGCAAAACCTCCACAGCCCAAAGCAGCAGCACTTCTCCTTCCTACCACACGGCTCGTTCTCCTCAGGCAGGTGACCGCTGCAGCTCCACCCCCACCACGCTTTCCCCCGCTCAAGTCTCACCCTCGACTACCTCAAAGCGATGGGCCTTGCCCTGTGCCAAGATGAGCAGCAAGTCTGGACTCCCCGGGGGCTCGGGGCACAGAACGTTCCAAAGGGAAGGGCCCTCCCCGAAGCTCAGCCTGTAGCCCCCTCCCTCTAATGAAGGGGAGTTGTGCTGCTCGCAGTCGGGCATATCTTGCCTTTGGTGCTTGGCACAAACTAGCAATATTAGAGTGCTAAGAATTTGCCCTTTGCTGGCACCTTTCACCCCAGGTCTCTGTGCGCCACAAACATTGCTTAAGGCTCAGCAGATGCCTCGGAGAGCTGGGTGAATAGTGATATCCTTTCACAGTGAGAAGACGATGTTACATGCTGAGTGAGTGAGAGCTGAAAACAGGGCCCAGCCCTCCTGTGCTCTAATCACTGGGCCCTGCTTTCTCCTTCTTTCCATGTATTTAGAGCATTTTGCCTCAAAGAGCTTCACACAGTTGCTATGAACAGTACCATGGAAATGCAGCTGCCTCTGGGGTGTGGAGAGGGTAGCAACCAACCAGTGCAGTGCCCTGGGAAGGGGGAAATTTTGGCCTCAGAATTGAGAGGACATACACACCCATTACCAAAAGCACCAAGGGATCTTTAGTGGCCAGGCCAAGCAAATAAAAACTGATGAGGCCAAGTGGTCACTTGTTGAAATAAGTCCTCAGTCCCTCTCTAATACTGTAAAACTTCCATCCACTCTGTGCCCTGCTCCTATTGAGGGTCCCACAGGGAGTTAAGTTTCTTGTCTAAGAGCTCTGCGGAGGCCCAGGATTGTCCTCAGACTGGCCCTTGGATTTTAAGGTCTGCTCTGAAAAGCTCCCACACAGAAAACTGCAGGATACTCCAATTATCTGCCTCAGAAGGATGAAAGGCTGAGCTCCCCCACTGGGATTCAAATCTGTGTATCCAAGGAGCAGAAGACCCTAACTCCAGTCTGTACACCACTGCCCTCTGTCTATTAACGGTAACACTGAGTGTGTTGGGGGAGCTGACTCACAGGCGGAACAGACGGCACTGGGGGTTGAAAGCAGGCGGGGCTGGCTGTATGAGCTGGGATAGCTTGTGATGCAGGGATTTCCCCAAGAGCTGATGGCAAGGTGTCAGTGTCTCGAGAGCAGTGCACTGTGGGTACCTGGCAGTAGGTGGAGTTGGAAAATGTGTTCCTCAAGTATGCTGATACTGAAGGACGGCTGGCATTGCTATGGGCGAAGAAGAAGGCCGGTGGATCTGCTGTGGCTTCTAGAGAGGCAGCTGGGATATAATGAATGGGGTAAGCCGGCTTTGGAACGAGGGGCAGGGAAAGAAGGCAACCAAACCAAGAGTGAAGGAGAGAGAGACTGGGCTGGAGTTGAACTGAGCACAGTGCTTTGCAAGGCCCCTGAAGGCTGACAGCCTAGGGACAGGTTCCCAAGCAACCTGATTAGGCCTTGCAGCTGATCCCCCATCACCACGATCCTTCAGTTGCCAACCAAGCGGTTCTGTGCAACCCAGGGAAGGGCATATTTCTTCCCTGCTCTTGTCTGCCTTTGATTTCTGCTGTCGGTTATGCACCTGCCTAGCCTGTATCCCCACAGCTTGTTACACAGCTGCACAGAATTGTCCTTCTCCTGCAGGCCCTGGGTGAAAGCGCCCCAGCAAAATCTTGCACTGCTCCACCAGGGTTTATTTTCATTTCGTTTTCTTTCCTCCTTAATGAATCAGACCATAAATCTGAGGGCAGGTTGCCAAGTCTGACAAATAATGGAGAGGGGAGGGTGTGTTTAGGGCAGGGTGATCATATATCATAAGATCTGAAATGCTTTCAAGGGCAGGAGAGCGAAGGGCAACTATGGACCAGTGGAGCTGTAATCAAGACAGGAAGAATACCTTCTTTATATGAAAGGGACAAGGTGCCTCTGACAGTGTATTATGGGGTGCCAGGAAATACTTATTTCCTTGCTTGCATCCAGGGAAAGAAACAGAAAGCAGAAGGCCAGTCTGCTTCAGACAAAAGCATGACCAGCGCAGAGAGGGAGTGAGGCATGGTCATACCAAACCCTTCCTGTGCTCCAGCCACTGCTGTTCAGCTCCCATCAAGGCCACTCTGGCCCACGCTGCCATCACGCTAATTGGCAGGGAGCTGCCTGGCTTAAAAGCACTAGAGAGAGGTGTCGGTGCTTCCAGGAGTTGCCACGGGTGCGAAAAGCCAGGGGAAGGAGGGAGGCTAAATCAGGATCAAGCAGTACCATTAGCAGAGCCGTGTGCTGCTGGGTGGGTTTGGGTACTGTCTGGCCTGAACTCTGGCAGTGTTCATTAGTACAGTTAGTGTCATGGGGACAGATGGAGATGGTTTGTCTTGTATTTTGGGTTGTGTTTTTTTGTTTTGTTTTTTTAAACTTTGCCCTCACCCCGTGTAGCCCTGGAGCTGGGAGGACAAACTGGGAGGAAACTTCCTTGTCAACTATAAACCAAATCCCCACCTTTAACTGCACACCTCTCTCTCCTCCCTTTGCTGAATTCTTTCTTGAAACATTAGTGATAGGAATGTGAGCAGATCGGGACAGTTTCTGTGGGGCTGGCAGCTCGGTCCATGTCTCCTGCTCTGAGAGTCCCTTGCACAGACTCTGCAGATTGGTGGTAAGGGGCGAAGGGGGCCTGCTGGAGGCAGAAAATACATGGGATCGAATAAGGAAGGAATAAAGGACTGGAGACTAGGAGCCATCCAGGCCAGGTTACGTGGAGGTATGGAGGAATCAGCCAGTGCACTGATTGTAATGAGAGAGGCATAGCTGTTGTCAGGGCTGTCCTGTAGCTAGGCACAGGACTGGCCTCTCTAGAACTTTCACTGGTGCTGAGACCTCCTTAAGGCAGTGTTAGGAGACATCCCCATCCCTGTGAAAACACCCCAACCTGAGTGCTGGGACAGTCATTGTCATGCTTCACTCAGCTCCCCGTTTGAATGGGGTGCCTGGGAAATGACTCCTTAGCTCTTTCAACATGAGAAGATCATAGAATCATAAAATCATAGATGTCGGGTTTGTGGCTTGTTTTGCATACCTGATGGGAGCCCAAGAACGCTGCCTTTGCTCATTGGTTGTTTCTACCTGTCCTTGTGACATTGAAAAGATCCCCAGGGCTTGACCTATCAGACTTTTCCTTTTGTGCTTGGTACGGCTACTTGCCTCTCAACCTGCTCCCAAATACCTGATGTATATATTTTCCCTTCCCTCTTTCTGGCTGGCTTCATTTATTATTTACTGATGACATCCAGAGGACACCCTGGCGATTGGGTTCAGTTATGATGACTGCAGTAAAATCACTTGCTTACACTAAATTACTGGGAAGATAATACATTCAATAGACTGGCTGTGGGATTAATCCTTCAGAGCTGCCGGTCTCGTGTTACAGGATTACAGCTACATGAGTGTTTAAAAATATCATTGAATAATGTTTAGGTTGGGAGACCCAAGGACAAAGGCTGGGATCTTCTAAGCACAAGGTGTCTTCATTCAGCTCAAGAGGGACCAGGGCAGAGCTTGGTCTCTCTGGCTCACGCACTTTTTGGCCTCTCTTCTAAGGCTGCCATGGCAGACAAGTAGAGCTGATGGTGTTGATGAAATGGCTCCCTACCCCCAGGGCTGTGGGACCTCCCTCTTACTGCAGCCAGGCCGCTAATGACAACTTTCAGTTGCTAACATCTGGGACTGAATTTGAACCCACTGCCTAACATCACAAGGTGCCCTCATCCCATCCCCACTCCTTATGACACCCAATGGTGCCTGCAGCCTGTAAGTGAGCTTAGCTCTGGGGAAGGGTACTGGGCTGAGAGGAAAGCAAAAGCCACCTTCTCTTCTGATCAGGACCCATCACAGGCAATGGTAGCGAAAGCTTCCTCTTTGTACCCACTCTCAGACCTTCTGTTACTGCTTCTAGTAGCTACACGCACCAGTGTGGAGTTGCGAATGCCCCTGGGCCACACTGGCTATTTGAAGTCCCTGCCAATAAGGCATCTCTGGTGTATGGGAGGTGATGAACCTTAATGAGCGCTCACAGAGCAGCCAGTGTAATTGGGGCCTGGGCCTGTACCATGGAGGTCAATGGGATCTTTGCCATTGACTTACATGAAACAGGATTGGACCACTGATTTCCCAGTGACCTAAGAGTTCTCCCTTTGTTGTTGGGATGCTGTTAAGGGGCCTTTGAGCCTTGGTTTGGGAATACAGCTGAGAGATTATTCGTCCTCACAGTGGGCGCAGATGTCTCTGGGGTGCCTCAGGCTCCAATTTGCCAGACAGAGTATCCAGCTTGTTTCCCTTTGTCCTGGAAAGTCATTCTCCTGCAGCATTAGCATTAGCATTCCCAGTGGCATTAGAGTGTCACGTGTGGGATCATGTAAGGGCTAGTTTTCCAAACTGGCTACATGACTTGTACTAGCTGTATTTGCAGGGAGTGGTGCATATAAAGCCAACGTTTGTTAATGTAAACAGGGATTTGACTTGGGTGATAATGTACCTTATAAATGTTCTAGTAATGATTATCGTAACATTTTTTTCCATCCATACGTCTCCAAAGGTGATAACAAGAACTGGATGAAAGTTTTGTTAAAAACAAATTTTGATGAAAAAGTGGCCCTTATCTCTTCCCACCTAATGAAAAAGTTAATTTTGAAATTTTATGGGTTTATTCCCAATGAAAAACTAAGAAGTCTTTGGGTTTTTTTTTTTTTAGCCTTTATATTCTCGCCTCCCTTTCTCTATTTTCTATTTTTCCATTTTTTCCTGTGGCAAAATGGGAAAAGGCTTTAAAAAGGAGGAGTGGGTGAGAGGGGAGTGGAGAAAAAAAATTGAAAAACCCTGCATTTCGTGGAAATTCAAACACCAAAACCCTTCCTATTTTTCAAACTGCTCATGGATAAGCATCAGTATCCTCCATTTTACCGATGAGGAAACATTCACAGAAGGGTTCAGTTACTTTCCCATCACAGCCTGTCAGTGGTAGCTGGGATTAGAACTCGGGTCTCCTTGATTCCCAGTAGGAGGTATTCCTGACCTCCAGTCCAGAGTGGTGTCCATTGGGACAGGCTGCCCATTTTTTTCCCAATATTTTGATTTTCAATGTCATTTTGAGGAAAGCCTCCAGGTCTGGATATTCTGACTGTAGAGTGATGTTTCTAGCTTGTAATTATTGTTTCTTTTAATTGTCTGATCTTTATGATGCAGTAATAATAGAGTGAAAGAAAAAGGTGTGCTGTGCTTTTGCTTACACAAAAAAAAATCCGTCTTCTTCTCTGAGTGGTAATCTCTCTTATTTTACACCGTAAGAGTAACAAACGAAGGTCTTGCTGGCTGCTGTGTGTAGGGTATAGGCACTACACAGGTAGCTACTGTAAGGGAATGCTAAACTGCATTATACTGTTCATGCATTAGTTGGCACCGTGTATAAAATACCTTATTTAAAGAAACCTCAGCCATACCTAGAGAAGCATGTTGTGTGTAAGCAAGCTCTGTGAGCAGTCAATATCTGGTACAGGAACATGACCTAGTGTCAGAAGCAAACTAAGAACAGAAACAGAAGAAAAATAGTAACAAAGGTTACAGACCAAAGGAACAAAGCAACAAAAGTTGCACAATCTCATCAACTTGCCACTTTTCAATGCCCCACAGAATTTCAGCTTTGACAAACCTGGACAGACTGGGAACAATATTTTGCAAGATTTTTGCATCGCTACCAAGCTCCACAAAGAAACTGAAGATACACAGGTATCTTCTTTAATTTATGCTATGGGGAAGCAGGAAGAGCATATTTTAAAATCCTTTGACTTTACTGAAGACAGTCACATAGATGGCTATGAAAGTGTTCTGGCTATGTTTGATGTATGCTTTATACCTCAGAGAAATGTGGCTTATGAAAGAGCATGTTTTCACCAGAGATTTCAAGAGCAAGGGGCAAATATTGAATGTTTTATAAGAGCTCTGCATACATTGGCTGAAAACTGATTTGGGGGAATACAAAACATGAAAATAGCAAATATAGGGTAGTTATTGGGTTAAGAGAGAACTTTTCACAGCGGCTACAACTAAAGAGAGATTTAACCCTAGTCATGGCTATGCAGAAAGCAAAGGAGTCTGAGCTGGTGAGACCTGAAAAACAAGACGCTATCTTAGAAGCTGTGAACAGATGCAGTGTGAGTGCTAAAAGTCACTACCATAAGAGCCCTGAGCAAGGAGAGAGAACTCCCAGGCTAAGGGGGACAAATTCCAGCCTATGTGGAATCAAGATGGGGAAAAAGTTATATCCCAAGAGATGACGCATGTCCCTCCAGAAGCACACAGTGCAATAAATGCATGAAATATGGAAGTTTTGCAGCTGTTTGCTGCACCAAAGCAGTCAGGGAGTTGATTCATATTACAGACAAATCAAGAGTCATTGTTGCTGGGATCTATCACTTGTCATGACATGGAGCCTGACTGGAGAGTGAAACTGAATTTTCATGACACAACTATTTATTCTAAAATTGACTCAGGAACTGATGTCACAATCATCTCAGAAGGGACTTACAATCACCTTTAACCCCTCAAAGCAAAAGTTACCTGACATGGCTCTGACTAGCCCTGGAGGTATTCTGAACGGCATGGGCCAGTTCACCACAGAAACAACTTACACTCTGAATGCATAGCTTTTGTCTTGGTATGTGATCAAAGGACCACAGACCAAGAGCCTTCTCAGCTGCAGCTTGGTAGCCATGGTAAGCTTAGTGAGAAAGGTGGAAGAAAGCAATGGAATATTCGGTGATATTGGACTTTTGAAAGGACATCCAGTACAAATAACTTTAAGAGACAATGCTGAACCATGTAATGTACATACACCTCACAGGATTGCAATCCCATTACTTCATGAAGTGGAAAATGAGTTAGAGAATGGAGTGGATTGGGCAAACTGAGAAGATCTCTGAGCCAACAACACAGTGTGACCCAATGGTACCAGTCATAAAGAAAATGGAAAAATATGAATCTGCGTGGCTCTTAAGAGTTAATGAAGCAGTTGTGAAAGAAAAATATATCTTCCCAACACTGGGTGACTTCCTTCTCAAAGTGAAATGTGCTACAGTATTCTCCAAGCTGGATGCATTAAGCGGATTCTGGCAAATTCGTTTAGCCAAAAAAAGTGCTAAACTGACTACATTTATCATAACCTTTTGGGAGATTTTGCTTTTGAAGATTACCGTTTGGTAACCAGTGCACCTGAAATTTTCCAAAGGAAAATGATAGAACTGTTAACAAACACACATGAGCTGTAGTTTTCATGGACAATATTCTGATATATGCATCTTCGATGGAAGAACATAGAAAAATCCTCAACAAAGACTTAAGCCTAATCAGTCATTCTGGACTGAAGCTAAACAAGGAGAAATGTGTTTTCCACCTGCCACAGATCGAGTTTTTGGGACAGACAATGAACAAAGATGGAATCAATTCTAGCCCTGAGAAAGTAAAAATAATTCAACAATTGAATGCACCAACTAGTGTACCAGAACTGAGATGTATACTGGGGATGGTAAATTACCTTGGTTGGTACCTACAGTATTTTCCTACAGTGACAAAACCATCAAATGAACTGTTAAAATCCAACACATCTTGGCTATGGGGGCCATATTAAGAAATTGTCTTCAAAGGGTAAAAGAAATTATGTCAACAGCTCAAATTCTGCAATGTGAACAAACCCACAATGGTCAGTGTGGATGTAAGACTAAACCTCATCCATGAAGGATATCGAGCATTGACTAAATGCCATGAACGGACCAATGGTGCCTTGGCAGCAGCAAGGACACAAAGAATAACGTATCTGCATGTGAACATTGCAGAACTAACAAACCAATACAACACAAAGAACCTTTAGTAACAACACCTCTACAGAAAGACCTTAGAAGAGATTAACTGTGGATTTATGCGAATTCAGAGGATGACATGACCTGGTCATTGTGGACTTTTTTTCCTGATATATAGAAATCATGTACTTTTAAAGACATAATCTAGTGATGGACAACAGGCCACAATTCACTACAACAGAATTTGTCAATCTGAATGAAATATTGTTTTGATCACATTACTGACAGCCCCCGTGACCCACAAGCAAATGGAAAGTCTGAGAGCTGTACGGAAAACCAAGGAAATCCTGCAGCAGGAAGATCCATTCCTCTGGCTCTGAGTTACAGATTAACACCTATAGCAGCTACTGGATATAGTCCAGCACCACTCCTGATGGGAAGACAACTCATAACTACTATTCTAACTTTGGAAAAGAACCTATCTCCGAAGTGGCCAGATGCGAAGAGAGTAGCTCAATCAGGTAAAGAGCCTTAAAAGAGCTTATAAACACTTTTACAACAGACATCATTCAGAAAACTGCCAGGTCTAGAAGCTGGTGACTATGCTTGTGTCAAATTTGATGGAGAAAAGGGATGAACGACTCCACCTGTCGTCAAGAAAAGAAATTCAGTACCAAGATCATATATGATCAAGACTGACAGAGGAGAATTCAACAGAAACCATCAATGTCTACAGTTTGTTCCTCAAAGAGCAAACAGAGCAAACTCTAGAGATGGTGGATGCAGAAGAAGACGACTCAAGGATTCTGGCCCAACTACAGCCAGTTGTTGCAACTAATGGATAGCCAGATGACCAGGTTGTTACGCTTTCAGGTTGTGTAGTTGGGAAATGGTATAATTCAGAGACGCTTACCAGACTGATATGTATTGAACTTCAAAGACACCATGGTACATTAAACGTTGCAAATGGTAGGAATGAAGAACTTGAAGGGGGAGATGTAATGGAATGCTAAGATGTATTGTACTGTTCAGCTTCTATGGGCACTGTGTTAAAATACCTTAAAGCATTAAAGAGGTAGCCGTGTTAGTATGCATCCACAAAAACAACAAGGAGTCTGGTGGCACCTTAAGGACTAACAGATTTATTTGGGCATAAGCTTCTGTGGGTAAGCTTTCATGGGTAAAAATAACTTCTTCAGATCTGAAGAAGTGGGTTTTTTTACCCACGGAAGCTAATGCCCAAATAAATCTGTTAGTCTTTAAGGTGCCACCGGACTCCTCTTTGTTTTTGTGGCTACAGACTGAAGGATCTTGTGAAAAGCATAGCTGGTGTGTGTAAGCAAGTTCTGCCACCAGTCCATACATGACATGACAGCTGCATGTGGCAGTGACAGGCAGGCTGCGTCCACAACCAGATACATAGCTACATGTGTCAGTGAAATGCTCTGTAGCGGGGAGGCAGCTGGACATGATGCTGCTAAAAATAGCCATGTGGATGGAGGAGGCACTGCTTAGACATGTAGAGAGCCGTGTAGGGTGTACATAACCTAAAGTTCTGGCATGTCTATACTTTGCTCACCGAAGGAGTGCCTCACTGTCTACACTGGTATTTATACCCATAATAGGGAGGTGTGCGGTGCATGTACTCTACACACTGCTGTAAGATTTGTGCAGTGTAGATGTACCCCAAGAGACAATGATAGCGAAGTCTCCTTGTGTGAAGATGGGCGACATCCTGGGGAGGAGGTGGTTATTAGCTTCAGTGGGCCAGAACTTCACCTGTTGCGTATGTCTCCTTGAGCAGTCTGCATCAGAATACAAAATGGCAGATGTTTCTGCAGTGCAAAGGAGAGACCTTTCTCAATGTAGAGGCGTATTATGCAGAAGGCAAGTCATAATGGATATAAACAAAGGCCGTGCATGTTGGGGAGTGAAGGGAATTGGGCTAAAAGTGTCATCTGTAGTGAGGGAGGGATTCCCGTTACCTTACATGCTACCAGCAAAGCCCTTGGGCTATTACCATCCTATGTATTCTCCTACTTGTTTTCTCCCGTGAAATGCTGGTCTCCTGCATCTAACTTCTCATGCACTTAGAAACATCTGCAGACTTTTAATATTTCAAATGGAGTGTAAAACCCCAGATTCCTGTGTGTGTGTGTGTGTGTGTGATATATTTAAAAAAATGTGACTTTCAGAAACTTGCTTTGCTTCTTTTAATTAATTCTGACTTGTTTAAAAGTAGGAGGCTTTTTTGTTCTATTTTTGGGATGAAGGCTTTTAACTTTTAAACTGTTTACCGGTGTCAGTTACACTTTTTTAAAATTAGTCTCCTTGTTGGATGAGATCTTCCCCTCTGAGTTTGAGCACTGGCAGTGTCAGCTCCCATTAGAAATATAAAGTCTGGCAAGCGGCATGTTCTCTCAAATGGCTTTACATTCAGAGGCATTGCTGGGAGCAGATATACCTGCCTTGTTATATGTTCTGTACGTGGGTTTGTTCAGAGGAAGTGAAATTCACCGTGTGCAGAGGGTCAGAACAAGGCCCCAGTGGGGAGAAAGGATGGGATAAAGGGATCAGTTGTGGTTTTAAGTGGGGTTTAAGCAGTGCATGGGGCTTGTGTAGGCCCTCTGCACAGGTGTGAATTTCACCCTGGTGTCTTTCCAGGGATTTGCTTGTTTGTTTCCTGCTGTAGCTGTTAAAGCATTTCCTAGCCTTTGGCCCAGGTGTCCCTACAGAGTTATATGAAAAAGCTGGTAAAATCACTGGCCAGCGTACTTAGTTTTTACTCCATCTTTACCCAAGCAAAACTCCCACATCTCTACTGCTTTTTTGTATTACATTTTTTCAATCTTCTACCAAAACCGTTCTCCTTCCAGCCCCACGTGGTAAACTGTTTTCCACAAATTGTGTAATTTCTCCTACAACGTCACCTGGGCCCAATGTATGAGAATTTTCCATTCCCAAGTTGGGTGAAACTTTGCCATCTTTCAGCATAAAAGTCAGACTTTACTGATGGAAGTGGTTAAAATTCTGGGCCTTTCCTTGAAGTCATGAAGTTCTGCCTTTACGGAATAAGTCTTAATATGTGGGACAGTTGTACCTTCCAACACCCATCCCACCGAAGGTAAGATCAAGGTGGAGCGAATGGGAGGGACTGCATGGAAAGCAATCTTTCTCTGCTTCAGAGACTCCCCAGGAACACAGCCTAGTGAGTGCTGTATAGGATCAGGCTATTGAGCTGCTGTGAGTAAAACCTCCTCACAATGACCTTATCAGTTGCGTTGCACCGACAGTCTGATCTACAACGCGGAAATCCTTCCCAATAACGTGTCTGATCATTAGTTTCTGTCAGGCCCCAATTGCCATTTAATCTGAGCCACTGGGCAAGACCACCAGAGAATCAACCCAATCAATCTTGTAAATGGTGTTCTCTTCCACAAGGGGTGAGCTGCTCCCTGTGTACCAGACCCTCCTTTCTAAAGAGATAGAGATGACAGGGAGCTTGTCTGAAAGCCCTTTATTTAACGGGGCATATTGTAGCTCCATGGCAGTGCTTTCTGGGTTCATAAGGATTGACTACAATTATCTACTTGATGCATTTAGTAAGCAGAATATACTGTGCACAGTGGAAAACTACAGCCATTGCCTCTGCATGTGTGTGCTCTGTTGCTTCAGTCATGCTGTCAATAGGGTATGCTTTGAATAATTCAGGCTATGAGCTACAACCAGTAAGTAAAGGAATATTTTAAAACGTGCCTGCAGCGATCTACAGCGGCAGGAACTGTTTCTACCAAACATCAATAGCCAGCTCCTACGCAGATGCCCCTTTCTAAATCCATGTTGGCTGTGCTGCCAATTCCTGTTCTCTCTCTCTCTCTCTCTCTCTCTCTCTCTCTCTCTCTAGCTATATATACACACTAAAACCTCTGCTGTCCTCATTCATCAGTTCTGTAATTCTTTTCTCCCATCACTTCTCTTCAGGAGCTTGTTACTGGCATTGCTATATTCCTTTTAGAGTCCGCTACTATGGAAACCACATAAATGCGAGGGGTGAATGAATATGAACTGAACTGTTCTGTATCTGCTGTTACTCTCCACCAGGGATTTTGTAAAATCATGTAAACTCTGAGAGACCCTGGTGATGCGCAGTATAAAGATCTAGCTAGATGGATGGACAAACAGGCGGACAGACAAATGGATGACTGGTGATTAGAGGGAGGCAAGTAAACCATCACTTGTTATATAGCAGTTGAATCTATGAGCACCCGTCACAATATTTCGCTGAGTAGTGTTTTATTAAATTACTTCATGTTGTCAAGTTAGCTGCATAAAGTCCTCTCCATTTATAGCTATTATTCCCTCACACATTCTTCAAGCAATCTGATCTAAATTATATACATTTTCCTTAAATGGCCAGGTGCCAATCCATAACCTGCGATGGCCATTGAGTTGCATGAGGTGATACAAGTTAAGTTATAGGATAAATTAACTGATTAATGGCCTCTTACATTTTTCTGCTTGTTGCTTAGGTCCAGAAGGGAAAGTATTGTCTAATCTTAGTGCAGGGGCCCACCACATAATCAGACCAGTAAATCTTGAAAAAGACACTCATTTCCCAGTAGAAGTTCTCATAAACACCAGCCATATGTAACTACTCACTCCTCCTTGGGGAAGTGCCAGAGAAAATGCCAGCTTGGAATCTCCCTACAAGCCCCAGTGGTCAGCACTGAGAATTAAGCTTACCTTAATTAACAACATTTATCTTATACTGCCGTTCTTGTGGTGGCTGCATAAGATGGAAATACTGCTAAGGATGCTGCTAGAGGTCCAAAGCAGGATGCATAGCCAATCTCTGTTGTCTTATTGTCTTCACATGGCAGATCTGAAGCACAAACTGTACACCAGAGCATTCAGAGCCTGAATCTGGTCGCTATCTAGCAGATAAATCAGATTTGTGGATCTTTCCTGTTTGCAGAGGATTCAGAACATCAGTTTTGCCCTCATCTCAGTCTCCAGTGAATGTCTTTATTGGGGCTTCATTGTATTACCAGCCTGTTAATTTCTCTGGCTTTCCTTATTAAGTCTGTTGATTGGTTTTATGCTGACCCACTGGAAACATGAACTCATTGCTTGGTATTAGATCCAGAAGCCCCTGCTTGCTCCAGGATTTATAGAGACTCTTCAGACCGATGGAGAAATGATTTTCCATGTTAACATCCCTTGCAAGTTAGGTTCTGTGTTGCTCATGCCTGTTTCAACATCTGCATATTTTTGGTTCTCTCCGATTGGCCATTTGATTCCCTCTCAGAAGTACTCTAAGTGAATACTATCCATCACTTATTAGCCTTTATACGTTCAGACAACAGTTCTCACCTCAAATCTCTGTCCTAATTCTCAAGCCATTGACTAATAGGCGTTTTTATTCTGGAGTGAGGTTAGACCTGCTACTCATTGTGGCCCCATGCTGCAAGATGATGGGCATCTTCAACTGTTCTGAATAAAGGGAGTTTTGGGTGCTTGGCTGCTGGCAGAATCAGGTCCACTTTGGATCTGCATTTGCAAACAGTGTAAGAGGTTGAATCATTTTTCAGGTGAATGATTCTTGTTTTTCATTCCTGTGCGGTCTGGTGAGCAGAGTGCTGAAGCCTCTGGCTCATTCATGAGCCTAATGTAGTGGAGGCAGCCTCCGGACCTTTTTCCGCACCACCACCTTCCCTTTCTGGTGACCTTAACTTGGAAAGGTGGCTTACTGTCTTTAGAGGTCAGAGGTCATCCACGTTCTGCTCTCCTTTGGCACCTTTCATAGCCTGTGGCTTTTCTGAATTTAGAGTCCATTCTAGTGAATTAAGATCAGCCTAGACTGACACATCTACAGCCCTGGTTGATGGCTCATTTTCAGTTTCAAGTCCAACATGGCTTAACAGCTGCCCTCTGACAGTTTTGTGATCAGGCCATGAAACACTTTTCCCTTTAAAAAGCAAATCTGTGTTTCCATTGCATTCTTCAGGGTGACTGACAAGGACTCCATTGTCCTCTGTCTTCCTGTTAATTCTCCTTCAGGGGGAGGTTAGGTCTGAGCACAGGGCTAGGAGCCAGGTATTCTGGTTCCCTAATTTTCTGTGACACTGAGCAGGTCATTTAGCCTCCCTGCCTCATTTTCCCCAACTGTAAAATGGGGATAATACTTTAGCCTGACCAATACCGTTGCAAGTTATCAGGTGGTGGCTTCACAGGGCTGGGCATTATTATAATTCTGAATCTCTCTGTATTATCACTTATTTCTATAAATTATTATAGGTCTGTATATGAATTGCAGTAGCAATGAGGGGCCCCAGTCAGGCCCCGTTGTGCCAGGCACTCCCCATACATGGAACACAAAGACAGTCTCTGTTCCCAAGAGCTTTCAGTCTGATACTTGCAGGCAGGAGACCCTTGGCATTATGATGCTTGCTCTTTAAAGAGCAATGAGATACATTTCTGTGCCTAGAAAAACATACTGCTTCAAGGGATCCCCTACATACACTGGATGACAGATCTGTGTCCTGTGACCTAAGAAAAGTAGGTAGGGTGGGAATGGGAGACGTGCCCCACTTGCCTTTTGCATTGTTTCTCAGCTGCTTGCTTTTTATTTTCACTTTTTTAAAGTCTGAACTGGAGATTTTCCATGCAGATTTGGTGCCAGCTGCTCAGTGTAATGATCATGCTTGTTAGAGCTGGGAAGAGTACAGGCAAGCATTTTTCTCTGCTGATGCACCACAACCCTGACCTGCAGCATCACCTCCAGGCCACACTCAGCAGAGACTCACTCCTCCATTTCATGTAACTCCTGAAATATCCTCACCAGAAACCAGCCCCAAACCAATGGGAAGTAGAACACAGAAACGTCTGCTAGAGTCGCACAACCAAGACAGCTAGAGCTGGTTGGAAAATGGGAGCTTTTTTTTTTCCTTGAAAAATATAAAAATTAAAATCGGGTTTTGAAAAGCAACAAGTTTTCTTTTATGTGAATCTTTTTGTGAAAATTGTAATCTAAAGTGTTTGCTTGTCATTTGTCGCCCCTTTCCTCTTTTTCTCCCATTTTCCTTTTTCCGTTTTGCTACTGAAAAATGAGGTAGAGTAGAAAGGGGAGAAAAAGGACAAAATGAAAAACGAACATAAAAAAACAAACAATTTTTTGTTTTGTTTTGGGGTTTTATTTAAAAAAATTGAAAAAAGGATTTTTGAGGATGAAAATGTTAATTCCCCCCCGCCCCCAGAAAAAAAGATTATTTTACTATGAGGACGTGTCCTTCAAAACGTTTGAGCAACTCTAAACACAGCCATCCTACATAGATGGGATATGACTGAAAAAAAGCCATTTCCCCCCTTACTTAGGCTATGCTACAGCTGGGATTGAAGCTCTGAGACCGATCCACCAGCCGTCGATTTAGCAAGTCTAGTAAAGACCTGCCAAATAGACAGCAGATCGCTCTCCAGTTGACCCCTATACTCTACCCCTGACTAAGAGTAAGGTAAGTCGATGGGAGAGTTTCTCCCGTCGACCCCCTGCAGTGTAGACCCCGCAGTAACTCGACCTAACGTATGTCGACTCCAGCTACATTATTCACATAGCTGGAGTTGTGTAGCGTAGGTTGACTTGCCGCAGGAGTGTAGACATAGCCCTAGAGAGCAAGTTTGTCAAGTTTCTGTAGATTACCACCAGACTCCCCAGTAGGGCATGTGGCACTGGGGGACCTGGGGACATTTTGCTGTCTCTAACCCTTTAATGTTTCTTGACTTGAGGGAAACTATAAACTGTTGAAGGTGAAGGCCAGCTTCTGTTGCCAGTGTTTGCGTTGATAGTTGGTTACAGATAGGGTAAGAAGATGCTGGAGGTGTCCTAAATCAGTTCTCATGCGCACTTGCCAAATGATTCTGCTCCAGACTACCTCTTGATTTTGTCACTGTGCTGTTCCTTGCTGTCCTCTCTGCTGTCTCTTCACCCACACATACTGTGGACACGTCAGAGTGCTGCAAGGCTGCTGCAACAGTTCCCAAAATACTGAGTACAGCAAAATTTGAAGCCAGCCTTCCAGTGTTTTTGGCCTTATTGTGGTTTGAAAAAAGAAATACTGTAGGCTACTGCTGTACGTTCCTTAGCGTACAATTGTGAGAAGCGGGAGCAAGCTTCAGTACTACTGAGCAGCTTGACTCAGGATCAGAACCTCGCTCTCTTTGGAGACAAAGACCCTGCCCGTGATAGTTTTCTCCTATCAGGCTCCAGTTCAGGGAAGCATTTAGCATGTGCCCAAGTGCCTGGCTGAACAGGGACTTTATTCTGGAAACAAGGAGCGCTGACAGCTTAGATTTAGTTCCCAAACGTAAGCTTTGTGCAAATAGCAGTGAGTGTGGGCTGCAAACTCTGATGTGAGTAGAAATGTTTTCATGAGTTTTCAGAACTTAAGGCCGTCATTTCCAAGCTTGGATGCTTAGAGTTAGGCACCTTAATCCAAATTTAGCCACTTAAATAAGTGGTCTGCTTTTCAAGTGTGCTGAGTCTATTGAAATCAATGGGAATTGTGGGTGTTCTGCACCTCTGAATATCACACTTAGTTCAAACTCCCTTTTTAGTTCTCTTCAGGGCCCCAATCTGCATGTCTGTTCTCATGTCCCCCTTCTTTTCTAGTCCTCTAGGACCATTCCCATTCAGTCATCTCTCTAAATTGCTTTCTTTGTTTTCATGATGCTTGGAAGCTGGAACAGCCTGGGCCTCTTCCTGTCCACTACAATGCAATACCCTCCCATTTTGCAAGTGCTGGTCATTCCCCTTCTCTTCCTTCAAATCCATCCTTAGTATCCATTTCTTACCTGAAATCCCCAAACTCTGATCTCCTCCCCAGTACTGTCTCCATTCCTCCCTGCTGCTATTCTGTTCCTTTGGGTATTACATGGGTCCCAGCTAGAGTGAAATCCTCTAGCCTAACCATGTTTTTTCCCTGTTTGAAAAACACTCTCTGTAAATGGCGAAGGCCATTAGCACCATATTATAATGCTCTACTTTGTCTGCTCCCATGTGAAAAAATTCCTCAGTGAAACACTCCACTGGTGTCAGCAGTAAAATTTTCAGTAAACTCTTAGTTTACTAAACTACTTCTTTGGGGAGACCCGGAATGGCTTACACGCACACAAATGTTTAAAGGCCAGAGGGATCATGCAAAATGTGTTCATTTAATTCAGTTATTTTTCAAGACCAAAAAAAAAATTTTTTTTTAATTGGGTCAACATTCTACCTCTGCAGCACTCAGCCGTTTTACATATGACACAATCACCCACTCTGTTTATCTTTAGGCAATATGCTCTTTCAAACTGCCAATTAATTGCAGATTGTTGCCTGCTCTCTGGATAAACATGCAGAAGCAAGAAAAGGAAGGAGCATGGTTCTGACTACTTGGGGAATGAAATCTGTCATTGTCTTCGCCTTGTTATCTGCTATGACGGCAGACTTTTAACAGAGTGTTCTTCTCGTAAACACTCTTTTCAAGCACCTTCCAAATTTACATTGCTGGTGTGTCAGGCATTGTTGATAGCTCGGCATCAGTGTTTTAAAGTAATTGCTTTCCAAAACGTTAAACTGAGACAGTCCCTGTTACAAGACAGGGATAACCATTACCAGCGGTGAAGTGCTCTCAGCAAAGGTCCTTCAAAGGAAAGGTAAAACCAAGATCTAATAAGATCAGGTACTGGCATGTGGTTTGTTCTAGTTTAATTCTACTCTGTGGATTCTAAATCCAGATAGTCAGTTGGGAGTTTCTGTGGACTGATTTGATCCGTCTGGGAGGGTCATAGGCCCAGATCAGATCTGTTGATGACCTGTTAGGACAGCCTTCATCATTCTCCAGGGCTAACTGACCTGAGAGTTCTTTTTCATCTCTAAAAAAAAATCCCCTAAGAATACACCAGAGGGGACAATCCTTCATCAGTGGGGGGATGCACTGAATAGAACTGAGTAGGTCTTGTCTGTTTCTAATTCAGTGATGCTCTGATGCTGAGTGCCTTACAAATAAAAAGAGGCTCCGCTGAATCTATAGTGGCACCAGAGAGCCAGGACAAAATCCTCTCCCAAGGCAATCCTCAAGAGGACTTTAAACAGCTATCTTGACATTGACTTACTATAAATTAACTGTTCCCTCTACGTCAAGAGTAACAAACTATTTGAAATGAAGAGATAAATGTGCATATGGATACATTCTCCCAGTCCCTTGTGGACTTTCAGCTGGTTCCAAAATCAGGGAGTACCGGATGATGGGGCACTTTCTGCTCTGTTACAGTGTAAATATGGAGTAAATCAGTGGAATTACTCCAGATTTATACCAGTGCAACAGAGTAGAATGTGGTTCATTATTACCCATTTTTATGATAGCATCAGTGCACATAGTGGTTTACAAGCCACACTGTTTTTTTAATTATTAAACATTTGTATTGCGTGAGCAGCGTGTGGCCACAGTGGGATTGTGCTACGCACTGTGCAATGAGTTCATAGTCTATCCAGAATAGACACAAAATGAACACTTAAGAGAAAAGGTGCAAGGATGGAAGCAGAGAGGACCATAGGAGATAAGTCAATCTATGATGGTTGTTCCCAGTGGAATTCTCAAATTTGCAACATGCTTTTATCTCTGGAGGCTGTATTTGGTAACTGCAACTCCCAAATGCATGCTTACTTACCATATGCCTTCGTTATCCATTGCCAATGTATTAATTTGGGTATTTTACAGCATATATTACCCCCCATTTCTCTCTCTGTCTGCTCTGATGTTGATCTATATTTTAGGAGGGGCAGAGGGGGCGTACCCAATGTCTACTACACAATATTTTGGATCCCAGGGCAGCAAGCCTCCCAACCCGAGTACAGACTTGTGTTAGCAGGGCTCATGCTACCACTCTGAAAATAGCTGCATAGACAGTACATTGAAATTGCAGCTCGGCTCTGGAGTCCACCCTCCTCCCTAGGCTTCAGAGCCTGAGTTCTGGCCCAATCTGCAACTTCAAAGCTCCGTCCATGCAGCTATTTTTAGAGTGCTAGTGTGAGCTCAAGTCTGTTGACCTGAACTGGGAGGCTCACTGCGAAAGGCTGTGAAGCGACTCTTCCTTATGTGGCTCAGAAATGACCCTTTCTGGATGGAAAGGAAGCCATGCTGATAGGCTCAAAAGGGAGTTCCATCCAGTTGTCTCTAGCCCAGAATCTTGGAGCTGTCGGGTATAAAGCGATTAGCAGGGGGAAGAGGGTGGAATACTCAAGACTCTGAGAAGTACAGGAAGGATTCCTGAGGGTTTAGGGACAGAGACTGTTCCAGTGAGGAGAACTTTCTGAGAAATACAGTAGTATAGAAAAAGTCTTAGATCCCCTCGGCCTGTTAGAACCCAGGAACACTGCTGAAGAATGGAGTTGCCTAGCCCATGTTCAGCCCAAGAACATTGAAAAGCTGGTGGAATCGTGCATGTGCAGGTGACTTGGAGAACATATGATAAGAAGTTACTACAGGAGACTGTTAAATATATGGTAAAGCAGAAGCTTTGAACTCACGGAACTTGGCTTGTTTAGCCTAACCAAACAAAGGCTGAGGGGAGATATAATTGCTCTCTATATATAGATGGATAAATACCAGGGTGGGTGTGGAGTTGTTTAAGAGTTATTTGTGAGGTTCTGTGGCATGTGATGTGCAGAAGGTCAGACTAGATGATCACAGTGGTCCCCCCTGATCTTCAAGTCTGTGAACTGGAACACAGTCTCATGAAGAAAATGCCACTAATTAGTCAGTTGATCCAAGATGCAGCTAGGTACAGGTAGGAAGTTTCTGGCTTCGTAAGATCATGTGCCCTGTGGTCAGTCTCAGGAGGAATATGCTCTGTATTGAACTGGTACTTCCCCAGCAGGCAGAAGTTTGATAAATCATCCGAGGGCTCAGGAATAACCGTGGGAATATGTCTATGAATGTTTCCCTGAAAGACCTTTGGGAATCATGGATATTTTACCTTCCCTACATTTTTAAGGCACCTGAAAGCTTCAAATTGTGTGCTTTGTATGTAGTTGTGTTTGCACCTGAAATAGCGGCTATCTTTTTGTACATGTTGTCCCTGAGTCAAATAATTATAATTTGCACATGTTCTTTATGGCTCCAGGAAGTTTTCCTGCTCTTCAGGCTAAAAGGAAATTGTTACTTCCCTCTCAACAGCAAATGCCATGTTGGTAGCACTCCACATCTATGCCAGTCCACATTAACAACAATGAATGTCTGATAAAGGGCCTAATCCAGCCTTCACCGAAGTCAATGGGAGTTTTGCCACTGAGTTCAATAAGCATGGGATCTGGCCTGTAAACACCTACATAGGAGTATGAGTTAATTACCCTTTTCCCACTTAGTGTCCTCCTGTCCAGTCCTACTGTAAATAGATCCTCAGGAATGTTGTTTCCTTTTCAGTTGATCTCTTGCTGTCCTAAGTCACCTCGTTGTGGGTATTGCACACAGACATTTTGATTTCTTATCTATCAGCTTAAAACATGCCGGGCATCTGATACAAGAGCAACTGAACTCAGAGTAAACGCGGTTAGGATGTGAAGGCCTGGACACCAATGTGACTACAGAGCAAGCTATGCAAATTGCATGCCGTAGATCAGAAGGCTGCCATGTTTAAATTGGAGTGACAGTGAAGCACATGTGGTCATGCACTAATATTACCCAGGCTGCTGGAATAAGATCAAGACATTGTACAGGGTTGCAATAGAAAACATTTCTACTGCTCTGCCCTTCCAATTACTTCCCCCACAAAGCAGGAATTTCCAGAAACAGAGTGGATCTGCTTGGTGTTCTTCTCGTTGTGCCAGGATGCATCCTGTTTTTGTAGCAAGAAATCTGTGCATCTCTTCCCTGTGCACCTTGGGTGCATGATGGAAGCAACAAAAGTAGACAAAATCGCAGCCCCAGCTCTTCATAGGCTAAGGCCAGAAGGGACTACTGTGATCACGTAGTCTGACCTCTTGTATATAACACAGGCCAGAGAACCTCCCAAAATAATTCCTAGAGCAGAGCTTTTAGAAGAACATCCAGTCTTGATTAAAAATAGTAAATTGTTCCAGTTACTCTGACTATTAAGTATTTACACCTTATTTCTAGTCTGAATTTGTCTAGCTTCAACTTCCAGCCTTTTGATTGTTATACCTTTCCCTGGTAGATTGAAGTGCCCATTATTAAATAGTTGTTCCCCATATCGGCTTTTATAGACTGATCAAATCATGCCCTAACTTTCTCTTTATTAAGCTAAATAGATTGAACTGTTATAATGATCAACACAAAGGCATGTTTTCGGATCCATTAATTATTCTCATGGCTCTTCTCTAAACCATCTCCGATTTATCATGTCCTTCTTGAACTGTGGTCACCTGAACTGGAAACAGGATTCCAGCAGTGGTCACACCAGTGCCAAACACAGAAGTAAAATAACCCCTCTACTCCTATTTGAGATTCAGATTTATGCATCGCAGCTCCCATTAGCTCTTTTAGCCACAGCATCACTTATGCAAGGTCAGCATCAAGGCAATGATCATAAATGCTCCAGATTAGAAGTATGAAAAATAATGCTTTGGGATTGTGGGATATTAACCAAACTAGTCATGTTTTCTCTTGTATTTTTGTCACTGACTGGAATTTCGTAATTGATAAAGGGGAACTAAAATCTGCTGAGCTGAGACTGCCTATCGGGTCATTATATTTTAGTTTTCTAGTATGATACAAGAACATCCATACCGAGTCAAATCAAAGGTCCATCTCGCCCAGTATCCTGTCTTTTGATGGTGGCCAATGCCACGTGCCCCAGAGGGAATTAACAGAACCGGTAATCATCAAGTGATCCATCCTGTTGCCTATTCCCAGCTTCTGGCAAACAGAGGCTAGGGCCACTATCCCTGCCCATTCTGGCTAATAGCCATTGATGGACCTATCCTCCATAATCTTATCTAGTTGTTTTTTTTTTTTTTGAACCCTGTAAGAGTCTTGGCCTTCACAACATCTTCTGGCAAGGAGTTCCACAGGTTGACTGTGTGTTGTGTGAAAAAATACTTCCTTTTGTTTGTTTTAAATCTGCTGCCTATTAATTTCATATGATGGATATGAGGGCGCTGTCAGAAACCATGATTTATTACCACATTAGGCTTCGGTGAAGTTTCTATAGAGGAGGGAAATTACTGCTATCAATACTTACCCCTTTAGAAGAATTGAGTAACAAATCTCCTTAGCACTTATTTTTCCTTACCGAATCCTCATGCCAGAGATGGAGAAGCTGAGGTAGACAATGGAAGTAGAGTTTCAAGATGCTCTCTGCTAACGTCTTTGGTTTCCAAGCCTTGGGCACCAAGATTCGTTATTGTTTTTCATTTGTATTGCGGTAGTGCTTCGGGGCTCCAGTGAGCCCGTCCTGTGGAAATACACAGTCCCCACGCTCCACCATGTGCTCTGATCACACAGCTGAGAGTGAGGAAGTAGTATTAGCTCGTTGCACTGAGGCTCAGAGAAATTAATAGTCAGGGGGTCTGCTGTAGAGCTGGAAAATGGACCCAGAGCCCCAAGCCTGTGCTTTACCGGCAAGTCCATCCTTCCCCTCTCAATAGGGGATGAGACTCTTGGAGTTGAGGGGAGGCATTGTGTGATGCCCTTTAGTTCATGCTTAGTGCTTTGTAGCTGGCATGTCTCTGTCTCTCTCTGTCCATAATTTAAAATGTGTATTATAAACAGCAAGGCAGGCGGGAAAAAACCAACCAGCCTGACAACCTTGTTATAGTTTTGCTTTAAAAGGTTAACTGTCTTAAGGAACTAATAAAGACTGTGGCTATGATTCCAGCTGCTAATGTGTGTAACGGGCTTGACATTTTAATGATACATTTCAGGCCCAGGCAGCCACATCTTAGGGAGAGTTTGGAAACATTTATTCCTTTCATGTGAACGCATTCTCCCCACCCAGCCACATCCCTCTTTAGTTGTTATCTCGGGCAGCAATGGCGATTTCCTCTTGGCAATGGAGGGGTGTCTAGTGAAGGGATTTGTAGGCAATCTGGAGCTGGGGGAGCCCACGGGCAGACTCGCGGGCCTGGTTGCTCCTCGCCTACCGGTTTGCTGAACCGCACCAGTTACAGACGCTGAAGAAATGCGCTGGGTTCTGCTGAATTCGGCATGAATTCCTTCGCTGTGTAAACCAGCTTTGAGGGCAGTCTGAGCCGGTCCCTGAGCGAGCTGCCGGGCGCTGGAGCCGATGCGGCACCTTGTTCCCAGAGGAGCAAGCCCTCGGGAAGGGGGTTGAATTACAAGCGAGGGGAGGCGCCGGTTCCCCCTCCCTTCCCGCAGGGCAGGGGGTGGCTCCGGGCTCCGCCCCCACTAACCCCAGCCCAGATGAGTGTCCCGCGGGAGCCCGGCAATTCCCCTGGCTCGCTCGGAGAGAGGGGGCGCGGGAGACTCCCCGGCGCCTGGCCACAGGATCTCAGAGCGGGCTGCCCCTGCTGCTGCTCCTCCAGCCCGGCTCCAGGCGGGGCAGCGTCTTGCTCCATCCCGGGAGGGGGGTGTCAGAGCAGATTTGTGCGTTAGCCCCATGCCCCCCTGGTGAGCACACTGGTGCCAGCGCCTGGAAAGAGGGAGCAGCCTGGTGCGTGGGGCCGGGGAATGGGGTGGAGGGGGGGCTGCAGGAGACTGTCATCCCCATCTTTAAAGGGAGACTGTCAGTGTAAAACTCTGTCACCTAAGAATGCGGCTGTCCTTTCCTAATGTGCGCATGGCAGCTGAGAATGAACCCAGAGCCGAGGTAGTGGTTAAAGCCCAGCAGCCCTAGTTCAGGCCCCCCATGTGTGTGTTGTGTTTGCTTGTTGCATTTCATTCCCTCTGGGGCAGTGAAACCGGATAGAGCAGTTTCACTCACACACCCACCCACCCACCCTACCTCTCTACTTAACGCTGGTCAGTTCCACTCTCTGGATCCCCCTTGCACTTGTCTGTTGCCTGCCTGATCCTACCACTTCGGGGAAGGTTAAAATTGAAAAGCAAAATTACAAAATAACTGGTGTCTTTGAAATTAAATTAAATAATCAGATAACCCCTGGCAAATGTTTCCCTTCATATTACGTTTCGTACAAACCTTTTAAAAAAATTAAATTCAACAGAGGCCAGTTTAAAAAAAAAGTGTCACAATAGTGGATGCTGCTTGAAAAATCTTAACCAGTTACTTTGTCTGTTCTGGTCTTTGCATTATTCACCATTCAAGCAATGTAACAAATAATCCCCAGGTTGTGAAGATTGTCGTGTTTGCTATATTGCTTTACATTAAAAAAATAAAAGCGGTAAATCCTTATGGTAACCAGAGCCCAAGAGGGACAGGCGCGGGAACAATTTCTGGTGGGGTGCTGATGATGGAAACCATGTATTTGATGTTTGTTGTTATGGCTTCAGGCCAGGGGGTGCGGCAGTACTGCTGTACACGGGAATGTCTGACACAGCTTTCTGACGGGATCTTACCGAGGCCAGGGGCTAGACGGTGGCTCCCCATGGGGGTGGAGGTGATGCACACCAAGCAGGATCTAGCTTTGAGGAAGCACGCCAGGTAGGAGGAGGAGGATGGGGAGGGAGTATGAGAAGAGGAAGGTCACAGACATACTTGAATATGTTCATGTTAAATTGTAGCCTGGCATTTACAGTGGTTCATTTTCACCGGCCAAGTGGTTATTAATAGTCAAAGTTAATGTTCGAAGGCAAATTGATTTGATTCCACTTACTTCCTTTTATTTCTCAGCCATCAGTTGTTCAGTTACTTTTCTTGTTGGGTGCATAAGGGGTGGGGTTGGGGCCATGGCCCCTTTGGAGAGGCCAGTCCCTTGCTGAGCCCCTAGTTGGGAGGCTGAGGCAAGCTCTTTGCACCCATCTTTCCTCTGTACCCCCATGCAGGAGCCAGGCGCCCTCTGGCCCTTGGCAATTAGTACTTGATGTCACCAGGAGTGATTCCAGCGCTTGAGGGAGGAGAAATCGCTGTGGTTAGGCCTAAAAACACAGCCCAAGCAGACTCCTAAGAGGCTGAACTGCCTCTCATGGCCTCATTAGTTCACAATATTAAATTGAGGAGACGCCAGTGCGGTGGGTGCAAAAGCTGTTTAAACAAAAGGGAATTCTCAGCTCACCGGGAAAGTGTCTCCTTGCTTTCTCCCAGTGAACGGAGCGTGCTGCTGTGCTCCATTCTCTTCCCAGTAGGGCTGAGCTGTGTGAATCTGTCTGTTGTTTTAGCAGAGCAGCTTAGTAGGATTTTGTGGCCCTAGGGTGCATGTATGAGAGACTGGAAAGGTTGTGCACAGAGAGAGAAAGCAATAAGTAATTTCATAGGATCTCAGCTGCTGTAGAAGTGACAGGAATGACACCTTTTCTTATTCAAAATGCTCCCCATAGCTCCGCTGGGGTTTATGCATCAGAACCGCCCTCCTTCTCTGCTCGCTTTTGACTTTCATAGTGTTATACATCTGTAATTTTGATGACAGACTTAATAATATAAGCTATAATTGTCTTTTGTGTTGCAAAGAGCTTTCAAGGAGCTTGTAACGGTATCAGCTGGGATAATGGAAGTCAGGGCCAATGTTTTCAAAAGAGGCCACTGATTTTGGGGTGCTTCAGTTTCTGGGGTACAGTTTGAGACACTTGAGATCTGTTTTTTTAGGGGCATTGCATTTTGCTGGAATGGTGTGTGCTCAGCGCCTTTGAAAATCAGGCTGAGGATGTTTCAGGTTGGATATCCCAAGTCAGTGGCCACTTCTGAACAGGTGGGCATCCAGATTTCTGGAAAGATTCTTTTTTCTTGGTAACTGAGGGCATGTCTACACTGCAATCTTAAGTCGACCTAGGGTAGGTCAGGGCCGGCGCTACCATTTAGGCAGCCTAGGCAATCGCCTAGGGCGCCAGAATAATTGGTGGGCGCCGTTTTGCCGGCAGACGGCTCCGGTGGAGCTGCCGCAGTGGTGCCTGCGGACAGTCGGCTGCTCGCGCGGCTCTGGTGGACTGCCCGCAGGCACGACTGCGGCAGCTCCACTGGAGCCGCGGGAGCAGCGCGCGGGGTGGCGAAATTGCCGTGCGCCTAGGGCGCTCAAACCCCTAGCGCCGGTCCTAGGGTAGGTTGACTAACAGGCACCACAGTAATTACTCCGGTGGCTGATGTCCGCACTACCCTCGTTCTGTTGGTGGTGCGCATCCTCACCAGGAGCGCTTGCATTGACTGAAGAGGGGCAGTGCGGGGAGCTGAGAGACAGGGTTCTTAGCTCTGCACAGCTCCCACCAGGACCCCAACCGTCCCCAAGGCTTCTTGCCCTGCTTCCAGCCAGCTGGTTGCCATGCTCCCAGCAGGGAGCTGAGAGCTAGGAGAGTGGGAGGGTGGGGCACCCTTGGTACAGCTGGGCTCTCTGCTCGGAGCAGGGACCCTACGGTGGGCAGCAGGACTCTGAGCTGGGAGCCCAAGCTGGGAGCGGAGACCTGGCAGTTGATGCCTGTCTTGTCAATTTCAGGGAACAGCTGATGTGTCTGCAGAGACACTGCATCAGGTTAACTACACCGACACAAGCCCTGAGCCTCTCGGGGAGGTGGACTAATTACATTGGTGTAGCAGGGCACCCACATTAGCAGGAGCAAGGCTGTAGTGTAGACACTGACATAATTAGGCTGACATAAGCTGCCTTACATCAACCTAACTCTGTAGTGCAGATCAGGCCTCAAAGATGCTTAGTCATCTCAAGGGATCCTCTTCCACAGCTTGCTCTGGCTGTCTCCTTCCTTTCATCTTCTGTCTTTTCCTGACTAAATGAGAGCCTCCTGCCACAACGCAGCCGCGTCATGTGCCCTGCTTATTATGAACTGAGAAGCCCAGTCCATGATTTCATTTGCACTCTGTGCTGTTGCTCTCTTTAGGTGTGTGGTGCATATTCTCACTCCAGCCCTTGGAGATGACTCGTGTGAGGGATGTTGCCTTCCAGAGCAGATTGGCACTGACTCCCAGCACAGGCGATGCCCGTGGCAGCTGGATGATATGGTGACAAGTGATTTAGAAATATTTCTAACAACCCTGGCTCACAGTTCCATAAAGAGTCTCCTCTCCCTTATCCTCACCCTATAGCCAGTTCTTTCAAATGAAACACCTCCCTCACATCCAGCCCAGTGCCCAGCTGGCTAAGCAGATGCCCTGCCAATAGCCAGAACTTTTGCATCTGAGAAGGAAATGAGCAGGAGGTTAGTCAGAGCTGCAGAACTTCTCTAGAGATGCAGAAAAGTTTCCCTTGCCCAGCTGGGCACTATTGTTTCAGCCATATGTTTTGACCTGGAGCGAGTCCGGGGGGATCAGGAGTCCTGGGGAAAGTGCATTGGTGGCAGTGGGTGTCCTCATGCTGGTGCGGTTCTGGCAATGGTCTCTGCACTGGTGTGATGGGCAGAGTTCACCCATTCGACACCCAGCCAGCGAACAGGACGCAGTGAAGCTGGGCTGCAGCCAGTAGATGTATGGCCAAGATTTGGGAACAAGAATGAGGGAGATAAAACAAAGAATTTTAGCAAAAGCCTTTAAGCAGTCTGTCTCACCCGCAATCTGATAGGCAAATGTACTGGCTATTAACTCTTTCAAAGTGATTGTGCAACATGGTACGTGCACTGGTGCCATCCCGTGCATAACAGAGCTGAAAATCCCAGAGATAATTTAAACCAGTTCTTCCACCAACGGGGCATTTCCTGGGAGCCACTGTCCTTTGAGTGCGCCTCAGACTTCATGAGGGATTGGGAGAACCTGAAATGCCCTGCATTGAGGAATCGGTGGTCCTGAGGGCCTTCTTACGAAGATCCCACCCGTATGTCATGAAAGATCATATCCTACATTTTTTAGGAGTAAGGGTATTAATTCTGGGGTGCTGGGCAAATTCCAGCTAGGAAATTCCCTTCTGTTTCCATAAATTGCCCCTGAAATGTCCAGTAAATACAGTATTCTTTGCTTTCTGACCTAAGTCATTGTGTAATGTTGCTGTGTGCTGTCAAACTCCTACTTGTTCCACACCAGCAGTGGCAGCATTTCTGTGGGAGGGTGCAGGGGGGTACGGACCTTTACTTAGAGGGATTATGAAGCCTAAGAAAGCCTGTGAAGTGCTTTGAGATCTGCAGATGGAGGCACTAGAGAAAGACCAAGTACATATCATCATTATTGGTATTAAACAATACCAGCATCCTTTCTATGCTACCATGGGTCTGTGCAGTCTGGGTTGCCAGAGGATGTCTGCCCTGGGCTTGAGCACCTGGTGACAAAAGCCCAATCTGCTGAATGTCAAGTAAAATTTAAATTGAATAGTGGTGGGTACATTGTCACAAGAGAAACCCCGCTCCTTCCAGATCATCTGTGGGCAGTGGGTTCCCCAGCCAGGGTGAATCTGGATCCTTCACTAGGGACTTGCAACCCAAGGGAAGAACAAAAAGGAAAAAGGGGGAAGTCTGGAAAAGTGTGGCCAATGGCCAGGCTTTTAGAGAGACTCTGACCATTCCCACTTCTGACAGTGATGACACAGGACATGGACCCATCCTGCAAACCCCTCCCTTCTAAACCAGAATTGACTGTAAGCGCTGGCATGGCCGTTACTTCTGTCAGTGGCAGAGCGGTGATTGCTTTTGGAACCAGGATATTATTGACAACACTTGAATGATGGCGCAGATGTGGGAAGGAAGCGTTTAGACCTGGGAGCTTAGCTGTGGTTTGTGTGCATGCATAAGTCGTGTCCCTCAGCTGGCTTAGTGACGAAACAGACAGGAATGCGGCTCTTGGAGCCTTTCAGAGAACCAAGTTTCTTGTATATTTCAGTGCTTGCCCTTTCACAAGGGTGAAGGAGCCATTAAGGGCAGAGGGCTGTCATCGCTTAACGGCACCCAGCAGCACCATACAACAGTTTAAGACACAGAATGAAGGAAGAATTCTGATCTCGTTGAAATTGTGAAGGGAATTTAAATGAACAGAGTGGTCACTAAGATGGCTTTTGGCCAGGACACAGAGTTATCATCTTGACTCTTACAAAACGTGCCCTGAGAATTATGACTACAAGGGCCCACGACCTCTGCAGCAGCTTGTCCATTAATATGCTGGGCCACTAGTTCAGTGCAGACCTACAAGGAGAAACTCTAGGCACAGAATTGCCCGGCACCACTTCCTATAGTGTCAGGGTATTCCATGCATGTCTGCCATGGCCCTTCTTCACTTGGCAAAGATGGCAGCACAAGATACTATCACTCGGGTGAAGTGACTTGCCCCAGGTCAGATGGTGAGGCAGTGGTGAAGCCCTGATTACCCTAAATCACTAAATCTAAGTTCGTCCCCTGCTCTAAATCACTAAGCAACACTCCCAGCACCACAGCAAGTGCAGGAAAAATCTCTGGTGAATTCTTGCACCCTTATCTGTGTTGCTTGTTTGTTACTGGTGTCCTACACACTTTCCTGTCTCCCTGACTCTGAGAACAGGGCTCTGATCCACTCCAATCTGTTACTCCATGGCCAATTGCAGGAGGTGGAAGAACCCTGGGAAGAGCTAGTCACAGCATTCACAGGGATGGATTCGTGTTTCGTACACCGTGCTACAGAAATGGCCTTCCTAGAACTTGGCAGGTCAGTGTCAACGTAGGTTCACTTTCGACCACGAGCCCCGTGAGCAGCTGGAGCATGCTTAACGTGCTCCAGATAAACTCCCCGTGGCAGCCTTCTTGTAGTAAGATGAAGGTGTGCTGTGCCTTAAAGACCCAGCTTGCCGCTGAATGTACACATGAGCTGCTGCATTGAGTTAACAGTTAGCAGTGTGTGTGTCCATGTCCATCAGCCCCTGATCCTGTTCTCTGTGCCATTGGAGTCAGATGCTCAGCCAGTGTCCTTGGAAATTGGGGTTAACCTCAGCCAGATGGCGCCGAGGGCTTGGCTTGTGCGCACTCAGTGACCGTCCCCGGGTGGCTACCCGGGATGCTGTAGCGCATGCCAGCCTCTTGCTGGTTTGCCCCCTCAGCCAGACCGACATAAGTAACAATGGGCATGTCTGAGCTTTGTCACGTGCAGCAAGTAAAGTGGTTCACGATACATTAATCACTGATGTCCACGCTGCCTGGGTGCTTTTCAGTTCACTCGTGGCAGCAGTGCTGTGTTGTTCTGCAAAAGAAAAAAATAAGTCTGATAAAGGGACCTTTTGAACCCCAGCGTTTGTGTCTGCGCTGTTGCCTGGGCGCTGAGCTAGAGGGATCAGTAGCACCAAAGGAACTTGTTTGCCATTCCAGATGCTCATGCTTTCAGTCATGGGCTTCTGGAATGTAGCATTAACGCATCTCTGTGTTTGTCAGTTGCTTTCTGCCTGCTCACTTAATAAACCACCAGATAAGGCCTGGGTGGTGGGAACTGGAAACCAGAACCCCTCCGAAACCTCACTTGGAATTTCAGCAGGTTGGTTCCTGGTCCACACTTCCACCACAGCTGCAGAGATCAGCTCAACCTTGCCCCAGATTGGTACATCAGGACATTCTCAGTGGAGGGGCTACAGCCCTGCTTGTTAGTTGTGTTGTGGTATCACCTAGGAGCTGCAGACAGGGACTAGGCCTCCACTGGGCTCGGTGCCATATAAACCCAGAGCAAAGAGATGGTTCTTGCCCCAGGGAACTTACGTTCTGCAGCTGTCTCCCACAATAGCCAGCCCCAGGTTTTCAAAAGTCATGTGTTGCTCTCCCTCTACCTACATAATTTGATTGGCTTGAAAATCATGAAATTTAAACAACAAATAAAATTGAGGTTTCTTTCATTTCCCTTCTGGATTGTGAGTCTTCAGGGGTCATGTTTTCAAGCTTTTGTCTGAAACCATGGGAGCTAGAAAGTTACTGTTTAAAAAAGCAAAAGCTGAGATTCTGGTATGTTCACGTGATTGCAGGAGCTGAGGCTGCATGAAAAACACAGAATACCATGAGACTTGCAATACGATCACCAGAGTTGGCTACTCTGCATCTCTTCCTCACACTTTGTTCAACAGAGCACAAATGTGTTGATCTCTAGGGCGCTTTCCAAAGCTTTTGCCCTGGTTTTTCCTGGGTTGAGTGGGGAAGAACTTATTTGTTGTAGGTCCGGGCGGTTGATCTTCCAGCTGATGTTGTGTGTACTGTGGTTTGGATTGGGAGGTGTGTTGTACCTGACATCAAGGTCTAGGCGCATGGACCATTGACGTGTACATTGTATAAATCAAATAAATAACTCTATTCTGAGTCATGGGGAACCCCCCCCCAGCCCGATTCCACGCTTCAAATCAGCCAGCACCTGCCCTGTCTGTACAGAATAGCCATTTCCTCTCCTTCTGGAAGTAATCTTTAGGGTAGTTTATGTGAGTGGGGCAGCAGGCAAAGAAAGAATCCAAGTTTATAAAGAAAATGCTGCCATCTGTCATGTAAAAGAATGGATTAGGACTCTCCGTGTGTGAGAGAGTGCGTGAAATCCCAAATCTCAGGGGTTGCACGGATGCTGTGCCGCTCATTGCCCTTCGCAGACCAGCACACTGTACAGGGGCTGTGCTCCAGCAAAGTTCCTATAACGCTGGCTTGCATTCGCAGCTCCTGCGCGGCCCCTTTCACAGTGCTGAAACTGTCAGGCCAGCTGCTGTTCTCTTCACTGCACTCTAGAATGGGTGCCTGTAAACTTCATAGAAATCAAGTTGTACTCTGTGCATGTATGTGTATATCAGATCTGTATGAAATAGATCCTCATACAGAGAGACTCATGTAATGAAAACATAGACCCATACCAGTAATAATAGCTGGCTGTTATTTAGAGCTTTCCGCTGTAGGTCTCAAAGTACTTTACAAGGGAGGTCAGTATCATTATCCCCATTTTACAAAAGGGGAAACTGAGGCCCCATCATACCCCAGTTTGGGCAGCTGATGATATATCTTTTAATTCCACATCTCCTGCCCCCAACAGCTGGTGCTAGCAAATGCTAAAATATTTATATACAGAGATACCGTCTTTGTTTTCCTACAGGCTTTGTGCTGTGCGGTTTTTGTGACTGCAGTGTTTTTGTTTATCCCAGACTGAGCCTAGACCATTGTTTCCTATTCACTCACGCCACCTTTCGACTGCCCCTTCCTGTCCTGCACATAAACACAATGTGGGAGTGGGAAGTGAACACGACAGCTAGGCCTCCGTTTTGATGGATGCATGTGTATTACAGCACTTGAGAGCCAGTCCTGTGAGGAAGGAAGCGATAGAGATGTAATGGAGGAGCTGCACAGTCTGAAAGCTCTCGGGGAAGGTAAGAGAACGACAGCAGGGTGGGATTTCAAGTGAGAACATTGCTATATGTTCAGAGCAGTTAGGTTGTTTTGGCAAGCTTTAACCTGGCTGTGTTTAGCTGGCTCATCTGTGCATGGCTGTTCCATCCTGCACCATTTGAGGACCGTACGAGCATGTCATGCTTATAACGAGAGTCTTAGCACTTCTGAAGGACACTTTATTTTTTCAAGGCTCTGCCTGCCTGAATTCCTGATGGCTCCATGGAACCAAAAGTTGCCAGCAGATCTGTTCTGTCTACACAGATCCAAAGAATCACATTGATTTCTCAGGCCAGCTTTCTGTCTTTTCTTTTTAGCATTTTAAAAAAATGGCAGAAGTGAGTCTTTACTAGGCAAATAGCGGAAGTCCTTGAGCTGTCCTGCAGCAGTAGCAACACAAGAGAGCCTGCATCAGTGTGTGGGCTTATTTTGCCATTGCTCCCCATCTCCAGTGTCAAAAGGGTGGCTAGTCTCCCCTTCAGGCATGTGTCCCGCTCGTCACTCCTATTAACGCTAATGGAAATTACCCATGCGTATGGAGAGGGAGGAGAGTCCTAAATCTTAGTGCAACATCAACATGAATTTTCATCACCCAAGTTTCAGCAATAATAAACTGTGGCTAGGTTTAAAACAAAGGGGTGAGTGAGAGAGAGTGTTAGGACCATTCAGAATATCTGTAGATGAGCTGATAAAATGTGAGCAGTAAAAATTGACTATTTCAGAGCCTAAGCAGCCAGCAGCCTGCCTGTAGGGGCCAGGAATGCCATTTTCCCTCAGTATACAAGATTGCCTTCCTTTGCAACATCAGCTATTAGCTGCTGCTGGGGGCAGGATACCATACCAGATGGCCTAGGGGTCTGATCTGCGATACTGCGCTAGAAGGATACATAAAAGCACAAAGACGATAAATGCATTGCCAAAGGCCATCAAGTGAGTCAGACCTGACCACAGCTCCCAGGGTTCTCAGACTGCTTTCTGTAATGATCAAGTTTAGTTCATACATAATACTTATTAATCAGTCAGTGGGGCCCAATCTCAATTGGTGCTACTGTAATACACATAACAGTTGGCCATGCTTTTCAGTAAATACTGTGTGGCCTTTCTAAGATTGCTGCTGGAAGCCCAGGACCGAGGGGTATTGCTCTGAAATGGGTTGTGTTTATGAAGGGGGAATTTATCATGTATGTCACAGAAGTGGTTCCAGAGCTGACACCCACCAGCTGTACTTTGAGTTGTTTTACCACCACGATTCTCTGTGGGCATTTTCACTGTCTTCTTCGCTGGTTAGTCGTGAGATAATGAAACCAGAATCCCTGCCCTCCGCTCTGCCCTAATGATCAGCTGACAGAAGGGGCTCATGCATGGACATCTGAGCCACATGAGAATCTCCTTAAAGTCAAACTGCTGGGCCCCAGAGACCCTGCTAAACACACAGCTGTGATGCACAGTAAATCTATCTCTTAAATAGGTTTATTCCCTGATCAAGCACCCTGGAGGCCCCTTAGCTTTCACGCACACTCAACCTAGTGTTAATTATAGGGCTGAGCCTATGAAGGTCAGGTCTCATGCTATTCATACTGGAATCAGATTCCTAACCAAGTTTATTATTTTAATACGCGGGATGAACTGTAATGCACAATAATATGCCAGGTCCAGGGCTCTTAGGAACAGACCTGAAAGTGTATGTATTTATGGGGAGTATTGTGCGAGAACATGACAAAAATGAGTGATCACGTTCTCTAGTATAATCACTATACAAAACAATGGCTTTGACTGAAGGGAAGTAAAAAAAATTCTACACAGAAGAAAATGTACTACTGGGTCCCATGTTATAGACTGGCGAGATATAACTATCTCTTTCTGTGTGTGTGTATATAACATACATGTGTGTCCAAACCATCTAAAGGACACTTAGGCCCCAAGATACCTTTGCTAATGAAAGAGAAGCTCTATGCAACAACCCTGGAAAAATATCTGTTGTATTTTTGTAAGACTTTTATAGTGTGAAGAGTCAGAAATGTCGAGCTAGAAGTGACCTCAAGAGGTCATCGAGTCCATCCCCTTGCGCTGAGGCAGGACCAAGTATTATCTAGACCATCGCTGACCGGTGTTTGTCCAACCTGCTCTTAAAAACCTCCAGTGATGACAGGGATTCCACAATCTCCCTTGATAACCTGTTCCAGAATTTAATTACCTGTAGAGTTAGAAACGTTTTCCTAATATCTAACTGAAATCTCCCTTGCTGCAGATTAAGCCAGTTCCTTCTTGTTCTGCCGTTATTAGATGTTTGGTTCCTCACCAGTGCAATGCTGCAGAGAAAGCATAGCTGCATCCTTGCCAAATTTTCTTAATTTAAAAGGGACAGTCTCAATATTTTAGCAGATTACACCTCCACCTCGATATAACGCTGTCCTTGGGAGCCAAAAAATCTTACCACGTTATAGGTGAAACTGTGTTATATTGAACTGGTTTTGATCCACCGGAGTGCACAGCCCCTCCCCCCGGAGCACTGCTTTACCGCATTATATCTGAATTTGTGTTATATCGGATGGCGTTATATCGAAGTAGCAATGTATTTGGCATTTTCTGTCATTCTGTCCTCCCAGAAAGTTTTCTGTAGACCATGGCATTTCTGTGGAGTTCAAAGGAGTGTCCCTATTTATCTGCCAAGTGCTGCCAATTATATTTTGGAGTCTAAGCTGGTTAAAGATTACATAAAGCACATAATTTTAAGAAGGCAGAGGGCCAATTCATCTGGTTTATTTACTGCTACTGCTATGAGACTAGGCAGTGGTAACTGGAGTTACTCAGCTGTGGAAAGCACTTATGGGGGTTAAAGCAGAGGACATCTGTGCCCATTAACACTAATGTTCAGAGAAGCTCAACTGGGTGGGGAGCCTATTTATTTCTAGTCCCACAGCTGGGTTCTGGTAGAAGACCTGGACTGGCAGGCACCGATGAAATGGCTGCTAGGAATATTTGGCAATGTGACCATGACGGTAAGTATATTCAAACTCATTATTAAGAGAGAGTGACATAGATTCAGGTCATAGTTTATTGTTATCATAGTAGGAAAATAGATACCCATCCCTTCCGGAATGAATGCAAACAAATTTGCAGACTGCACCAATTGATTTAAAAAGAAAATACAGGGATGGCAGGTGCTAGGAGAATGTGCCTGAAATAGTTTGGATTAACAGGAATTCAAATAAGCCCCCAGATTTGTGTCTTTGTTTTTTTGTTTTATGATGCTTTTTTCTTTTTCCCATCTGGGATCAAAATAACGCAAGATCTGCTCTGCGTAGTCTGATTTGTCATAGGGGAACTGAACTACCAGATCTCAGTTATTTCAGCCCAGTAAACAGCTCCCTGAGGCGTTGACAAAGCATTCACAAACACAGATAAGCATAAGTAGTTAAAACACAAATACCAACGCTTGCTCACACCCCCGATTGTCATTGCAGAGCCCTTGAAATGAGCCCCACTCCACTGCACAGTGTGAGAGCAGAAGTTTAGTGGAGGCAAAGTTATCTAATGGTTAAAGCAGTGGGCTAGCAGCCAAAACACCTCGGTTCTGTTCCCACATCTGTTGTTGTCTTTCTGTATGACCCTGAGCAATGGACTTCTTTGTGCCTCAGTTTCACCATCCATAAAATAAGAAATATACCAATCTGATGTGGTGTGACAGTTAAAGGGACACAACTTAAAATCATATCTGATTTTTTTTATGATCTCGATGACTTAATGATTTTACTTTGTTTTCCTCTGTGCATTTGGCAGCACTTTGTGTATAGTCAACTTTGTCTCTTTCCCCGGTGTAGCTGTTTGTGTGATTGTTTCGCATAGCAACTGGACAGAGAAGAATGGGTATGAAACCACACCAATCAGTAGGGAGTCAGGGGCAGGTGTGGGGACTCAAATACTTCTGACACAGGGGGTTTTAATTGACTAGATTTCCAGCTGACAGCCTCCCTTTAGTAACAAATTATTATTGATTGATTGGTTATTTCTCTGAATTGCCCTTGGGCCTAGAGACCCAGCCCATTTTTGCCAGCTGCTGTACAGATTCAGAATAAAAAGGCGACTGTTCATAAAGCACCTCTTGGGCCTCAGATAGAGGTACTAGAGACATGCCAAATGCGTGTGTGTTTCAAATAAAAGCATTGTTATTTTATCTGAACACCACGGGCCTGATGCCCCATTTGGGACATGCCCCAAACTCATTCTGAAACACATGTGAACTTGGGGTTCTCCAGGAAGGCAGGATTGGGCCCAACAATGCAGGGGCTAGAAAAACCGCTGTTAATTCCTCCATTATAATCTCTAGATTTTGAGGCACTGTTAATTTTTTAATTCATTTTTAAAGTTTGAAAATAAGTGTATTTAAATTTCTTCTGCTGTCTGTGGAGTTAAAAAGAAGCTCTGTGCCTTTAAATTTGGAATAGCTGTAAGTTTGAACACTGTCCCTTTAAAAGCACATTACATAGAGTTAGAATATAGCCTTTGTTTAACTAGTGATGATTGTTCCCAGTGGACTGCACTGGAATGGTTTACGGAGACCAGAGGGGGCTAAGGCTTGGGGCCAACAGTCAGCTTACAGATCGTAGCTGTTCAGACCATACAAGGAGGGAAGGAGAGGAACAGGGTGATCACTGCACTTCCTGCAGTGGATTTGGGAGTTTACATTCAATAGTTCTTCCTGGTTCTGGAAAGTGGGCAAGGAAGGGTTGAACTATGGTAAGTTCTTCCATCTTGAGAGAGAGAGAGTGTGTGTGTGTGTGTGTGTGTGTTACAAAGGGAGGCTTAGAGCATGCTGTTCTTTGTGAACATGAGGAGAAAGAGCAGCTCCTCGCTTCTTTCAGTGCATTTTCTTTAACCATCTTCGACATCCTTTAAATCTCTGCTATTCCTTACTCTGTATTTTTTTTTCCAAAACTCAAGGCCTCTTGTCTTTCATTTAATTTTTCATTTACTGAAACATCCCGTTAATTAAATTTAGTTTAACAAATCCCAGGAGAGATTATCGCATGACAAAAAGCAATCTGATTTTTTTATTATTATTATGGTGAAGTAATGAAATCTGAATTTTTATCATTCGTTTCCCCCCTCCCCCGAGTTTGTGTAATTCACAGGGTTAATGATTTAAGATGAAAGGAAATGTCAGATTTGCCACTTATGCTGAACTGATCCGATTAACGTCCTATTCATGTTCCTTACTTCTAGTTTTTTTTAGTTCCTGGAATTGTTATTCTGGGTTAGGATATACAATATATGTAATTGTATGTAAGTTCTTGCCGGTTTCTATGCATTTGCCTGGTATGGTGAGGATATTTGTTTTCACAAGTATCAATGAGGATCGGAGAATAACAAATAATAATACAAAGATTGATAAGGACTAGGAAAATTTAAAGAGAAATAACAGATTTCTAGGGAAAAGTCTGTGAAGTAACAACTAGTTTGACAGCCCTGCTGAGCTAATAACTAAGAGAAAACAGGCTGAACCCTGAAAACCTCTCTAATTTTCTAAAATTTCCTCATTCGGGAACATACTGCTTCTTCAACTTTGTCACAAACAATTGCAGTTACTGTAAGGTCAGACAATACTGGGTTTCCTACTGAATTTGAATTGTATCGGCTCATTCTCTCTCTCTCTCCTGGCCTGAACTGTGTTAAATTATTTCCAGACCTACTCATAAATCCTGGTTGAAGGCTAAGGAAGTGCTTTGGACAGATACTGGCAGGCTGGGTTCTGGGAACAAGATTTCCCAAGCTCTGAACACATCCAGGTTCCAGAACCATGGCTTAAATATTTTGAACAACCATCAAAAACTAGGTCACTTGAACATCAAAAATCTGTGTAAGGGGGAATATCCTGTCCAGGGGATTTGAAACTCTGCAATTGTCTGGCAATTGTGGGCAGTCAGGATAGCGAAACACGGCTTTGTAAGACATCCCTTTCCCATTGCTGTCAATACCACACCAATTCAGCCAACAGGAAAAAGCAATCCTCCTGGAAATTAGCAAATAACGTAAAGGTTAAAGGAGGAGTCACTGTTCCTTATTCAGAGGCTGGCTGTTCAAAATTGTACCCTTTTGGCAAAGGACATATGCAGCAGATCTTGACAGTAGGCGAACAGGCTTTATGCCTCGCTGGATAGCAGTCTACAGGATGGGAAGCGTAACTTATGGAAGTGACGATGCATACTGGAAGTGCAAACAGTTGCAGCTCTGGGCCAAAGTGACGAGGGAAGCAATGTTAAAAGCAAAGAATAATATAAAATAGTTATTCAGGAGAAGGATTTCAGAGCAGTGGGGTTTTGGATCAGGCCCATCTCAGTACAAAAAACACAAGATGTGTCATGATCACCCCTCTGAGATGCTCACCGTTCAGTAGAAGCTGCAGTACAGTGCATATCCCCTCACACAGCTGCATCCATCTCTGTCCCAGCCCCCAGCTTGCTGACCTCCATCACTGAGAGTGACTGGCAGCATTTGTCTTTCAGACACCTTTCCAGCAGGATCACCCCGCCTGCTGATTGTTATCTGAGCCACACGCCGCCTGCTGGCCGAGGTTCCTTTCCAGAACCCAGGACCAGCTCCAATCGCCAGAATACGGAATTCCTCACATTGTCACAATAGGTCCCTGCAGCAGCTGGGGTTAAACTGCACTCTCACAAGTCTGGATAAATGGCCGGGCATGCTGTGCTCAGCCCCAGGCTGGTGCAAAAAATATTTGCCTTAATTAAAATGTGAGGAGCCCAACTGCACAGGGAGAGCGTCTTGCATTTTAGTGACTACACAATGGTTCTGAGGATGTGGAAGATGAGGGTTTAGCTAGGAGGAGTGGGGCGGGGAGAGGGAAGGAGGGAGATTTGGACATACTGCTCTGCTTGTGGCCAGCTGCAATGTTCCATTCCTCTGAGCATCCTCGGTTCTGCTTAGTGAGCTAAGTGGGGCGTTTTCCCAGTGGTTTTCGTCCCTTCCTGACAGAGCCACGAAGCTCCCCTTATTTCCCCTGCTTGAGCTACATCCCTCAGATTAGAAAGGTTGCTACGGTGACTGATGGAGAGGGGCAGCAGGACATTGTGTGCCCGGGGTGCTGGGCCAGGCTGGAGGCTGCTCGCCGGCCTCCACCCTCAGAACAAGTACAGCGCAGCTGGAGCAGCACAACTGCCTCCTCCCTCCCCCTCATCTCGTATGGCCCGCTCAGTGTAACTCAGTCCTGACCTGCTGGAATCAGCCTGAGGGGTTAGAGGTGAGTTCACTGCCCACAGCCTGCTCACACTTTAGCCAAGAAGTTGGGGGGTGTCAGTTGTGGTGCTGGATTTCTGTGGTGTTGATGCTTGTCTGCCTGGAACTAGACTGAGGCTACCCACTAGTATCACATGGGTCCCCAGACAACCCACCGAGGATGCCAATGTTCAGTCCCACCTCCCTAGCTGTATTGTTGGGTTTAACCACAGCCGTTAGTAACAAAAACGCAAGGCTGTGCAGTTGGGCTCCTCACATTTTAATTAAGGCAAATATTTTTTGCACTAGTTTTATGCTGCTGCTAACTTGGGTTGTTATTAACTGAATGCTAAGGAGAGCACCACTTGTACATCAGCTGGTGAGCCAGTCCCGAGCAGGCTCTGCCCTGTGGTGGATACAGACTGCATCTCCAGTGATGCTGGTTTAGTGTGTGTGTGCGGGACACGATGCATCCCCACCGCCAGGCATGGTGTGCAGCAGCGGAGTGGAGGATGCCTACAGCACCATCCACACCAGGACACTGGAATGCTGGGTTCATGACAGCCACTGTCAGCAATGAGTCACGTGGGACTGGTGGTGTAGAGGGGCCGGGACCCTTTTCAGCAAGTAATTTAGACTATACCTTCTTGAAATTAACTAAATCATCTAGGAGATGCTGCAACTTTTCCCACTACCACCTAATTGACGAGAAACACAAATTTAAGATATTTGGTGTGATAACATAATATACATGGCATCTAAGCAAAGCCTCCTGCAACCAGGAAACAGATGACTCCATTCACCTTGCTATACAGACCCACTTTCCCTGGGAAGTGTTTAGATACCGAAGTGATGGTAGCTCTAGAGAACCCTGCGATAGCTAGCTAGAAAATGAAGATGTTTCTTGAAGGACGACAGAAGCATGTGCGGCCTCCTACCCCTGAGCTGAAGAAGAAAGGGCCCCTTTCCCTAATGGGAAGCGAGTGACTTTCTTTCCTACAGGCAGTGGGCACCTGACACTGGATAAGTAGCTGTGATGTGATTCATAAAAACCTAATTTATAATTTGCCAGAATATAATCCTGTTTGATCAGTGTTATTCAGTTCTTCTTTCTTTTAAAATTCAGTGCACTTAACTACTCTACGAGGGTTTATGAATGTTTAAAAATTGCTTTGTGCTCCCTAAAGTAATTTGACAAGTCTGACAGCTATTGATTAAAAACCTGAAATTATTCAGGTTGCAGGATGACTTGGGGGATTAGATAGAAAGTTTTTTAAATGTGAAAGGAAATAAGATGTTGGAAAGTAAATATGTTCTTGAATATTTTTGAAAAATCCATTACAACTGTGAAATTAAATTGAAATTAGATACTTGGTGTGGGGATGAAGGAACTAAGTGCTGGCTTTGCTATGTAGGTGTCAGGGAGCAATCCACCAACCCAAGTCCGAAAATCTCAATTTACCCTGCAAAGTGCTAGCAAAAGGACTCTGTGATGAAAAATCCATTCCAGGTCTCAATTAGGAGGGATCTTTCGAGGAACCCATTGATGGTCCCTGGTTCCAGCCACTAGAGTATATGCAGCCATGTGGCAGCTCCCATCCTGAGGCCAGATGCACCGCCGGGCTGATTCCTGCAGGGCTCAGGGACTGAGACGGAGGTGCAAAGATGGGTTTGTTGGAGTTGCTGGGGCCTGGTTCAGCCCCTTACTGAATTAGAGAAGCTTCAAGGCTGCCCTAACGTGTACTCCAAATGCAACTGGAAGGTGGCATCCAGGAATAGCCAGGGTATTAAATGACCCCAGCATACCCCATCCTCCCCTGGTTCAGCCTCTGCATCTGGAGCCCCATGCAAGAATGCCAGAAAACTAGCTATGCTCTTTCTTCCCCTCCCAGGGATGCCCTGTTTCTGGGCAATCTCCCAACAGGCCCGTAAAACAGCTGTTGGGCCACTTAATCCATGCCCCACCTGCACAAATCAGATGTGGCTCTGGGCATGTCCTGCTTCTTGCTGTAGCTGAATCCAAACTGGGACCCTCATGTGTCCTCGGCAGCAAGTCTATCCAGTAACATCTATCAGCTGAGCCAAAACGAAGCCTCTTCCCCTCGCCTAGCTGCCAGGTGCTACACTAAACTGGATCCTAGCCTGCGGTCAGTCAGCAGATTTGACTGTCTCCTTGCAGAGCAAGACACCTCCAGTACCCTGAGAAGTATCTACCCCACCTGTAGGAGTTCTCCTTTAGGACGAGCTGAAATCCAGCAATGGCAGCTGGGATTGTGGAGTAGAGAGTTGTTCAGCTGCTGCCTGCATTGAGAGGATGAAGTCCCTCCTCTCCCTGCACCCAGAGAGGGGAAAGAGCCCCAGATCGTCAGCTCCCTTTTGAAATCAATGGGGATTAGGAACCTCAGAACCTTTGAGGACCTGGACCAGAGACCCCTCTGAATCTGACAGTCTCCTGGGAGGCAGTGACAGTGTGTTCCATGTTCTCAAGTCTCAAGAAAGGCTTCCATTATCGAGGTGGCTTATTGTTAATATTGATTAGGAAAAATGAATATTTATAAGCAGGGAAGACTCAAACCATGTGATTACTGTAGGCTAGTATGAGAGATCTGGCCACTCTAGTTAGGGTGTGACTATTTGGCAAATGGGAAGAGTTTGCTAATATCTAGCCCCTGTTGTTTAACTGCATGATTAGTGATTGCTGCTTTCTCATTGGTTGTATTTATTCTTGCAGGTGTTTGCTGTTGATATTGTATTTTGGAATGTATTCTGAACATTATGCCTCTATCTGTATAGATAATACAGCAGGATTTGGTATTGCTGGCCATGGCTTGCAGTGATGATTCATATCTGTGGATCAAAAATTGCTTTGCAAAAAAGCTATTTCCCACTGGTGCTGCTGTGTTTATAATAATAATGATAAATATCCTGTGCTTCTCTAGCACCCTCTATTGTATGCTCTCAACACACTTTACGAACGTCCATTGATTTAGCCTCACAGCCCGCCTGGGCAGAAGGTGTCTATTTTACAGATGAAGAAACTGAGGCCTAGGGAAGTGAAGTGACTTGCTTTGAGTCACACAGTGAGTCAGTGGCAGGGCTAAGATTAGAACCAGATCTTCAGACTCCCAACCCCCACGCCATTAACATCACACCTCCAACTTTTGTACTCTGGCTTATCAGTGGGGAACCGGAAGTCGTTGCACAGAATCTCTTTGACGGTTTTGCAGGTAAGGAAGATTTTCACCCCTTTCCGAGGGCCACTCTATTGCAGGTAGGAATGCTAAGACTTACGAGAGTCAGTTGTGACCTGCTGACATGCTCTGGCATTCCAGTGCCTTCCAGAAATGGATCTGTTCTTGCAAGACTGAGATTTTGCTTCTGTGGGTGGGGAGAGGGCGTGGGGGAGTTCACACACCATACATGATGTTGTGAATATAATGATAAAGCAGCGTGGCAGGGTTACCCAAGTTGGTTGATTAGGCACCCATGGAAGTTAATGGCAAACAGGAAAAACTAAAGACCTATGAAAGAGTTGCCTGTGTAATTAGCATATGGCCATTGCCTTCTGCTCTAACTCAGCTTTGTTTTCGACTGGAGAGTTCTGTCAGGGTGGCTAGAACCCCTTTTGACCAAAGGCACTTAGATAGAAATCCAGTGGACATTGCTGTCTGTTTCAGTGATCATGCCTGCACTGGTTGGTAGCCATATATCACTGCCTGAACTCTGGAGATCCTGTCCCTGCATGCACTGGGCTCAGTGTAAAACCCAGGAGGGGTTCACTGGGGTCTGATTTCTTCTTTAGCTGGTAAGGGCAGCTCTCAGGCTATTGCATGGAGCTCACGTGCAGTGTCATTTGACTGTGAACGATGTTCTAATACTGTTCGCTGTGCATGGCCCTCGGTCAACAGCAAAAAATAAGCTAAAAAATGAGGGAAGAGAAAGCAGAACTTAAAACGTTGTTATTGCTGGAAAAGATCCACGCCACACTCAAGACCAGCTATCTGTCATTCCTGCAGCAAACCCGGATTATGCTTCAATGCTCTACCTCCAAAGCAGAAGTTAGTAATAATACTGACCCTAGGTGCACTCTGAACTTAACTATCTTTGATTAAATGAGTTTTTCTTTCCTCAAGCATGATTTAGTTCTTATCTTCAGAATGAAGGCTTTAAGGTAAGAAAGTGTAGAAAAATTGAAGGACAATTCCCCCCCACCCCACACACTTATAATCTAGGACCTGATGATGCAGCTCAAAGATCAGTCTTCAGTGGATTCCTATCTTGGAATTATCCTCTTTTCTGCTGCAGTGACAGGAACCTCCTTTATCAGAAGAACTTTTCCCCCTGCTCCACTGGTAATGAGTGTGTGGAATGCGGAACTCTTTGCTGATCTTGTCCCTGCGCCTCAAGGCGAGGTGGCAAGCATGATAAGGACCCTGCAGTTGTACGTATAGTGGAAAGTCTCCCAAGCATGGGATGAATGTCATTAATGGATTTATCCATCACCAGACCTTTCTGAGATGTTTAAAGCAGAAGGACAGTGCCAGGGCACTGAGACTGGGGCTATGTTTGGAGAGTTAGCCTGGCGCTGCCTAGGCCACAAGCATCTGTGTGTGGCAATGACAGATTCCTGGTGGAAGGGACTCTGAGGCACTCTGCAGCATCTCCTGCCGCTGCCTACCAAAAGGAAGTCCCACCCAGGCCGCCTCCGCTAGAAATTTGATGGCCGCAACTCGAGTTCAGCCTCTTTACGGGCAGATGAATGTTGTGTAAAACCCTCTTACAAATGCTTCTGTGCTCCATGGGGAAACTGTGGAGGGGCAGCGTGACAGCAGTAGGTTGTGATTTCCTGCTTGTCCTTGCAGTGGTTTAGCGAGTCCAGAGGCCAACGCAGTTCTGAGGAGAACTGTTAGCGTACATGCACAGCGTGCCATAGAGCCTGTACCAGTGCATTCTGGGACACCAAAAGCACCTAATCCACGGTGGCCAGCCCCGCTGCTGGGAGCAGGCCCTCTAAAGGCAAGGCACTGCATGTGTCAGGGGATCAGTTGCAGCATTCATAACTTCCCATCTGCAACAGGGAGGCATCACTGTAGGTGGCACAATTAACCTGGACCTACACAGAAGACCTTACTACGGGCACTGAAACCAGCCCATGCCACCAGTACCTGTAAAATATTCAGGGCAACATCATCCATGCTGTGCAAGCCCTAAGGCATCATTTGCTACACTATTTCTGTCTGGCGGCAGATAGGCCATTAATCTACATCTCAAAGCCAAGGCTGTCAGCGTTTCGTTTTAGGCTCACCTGCCTAAGCAGGGAAAGCCTGTATTCTGGCCTGGAGAGCCAGGTGGAGAAATACGCATCATGGGCTGGGTGCTGGAGCTTTGCCTGGTCTCACTAGTTAGCAGTCCATGCCTTTAAATCAGCAAGGACCAAATATAGACACATAGCAGGGGAGTATTGCCGGTTGGCCATTTATTTGTGAACCTCTGTTTACAAGTGCTTTGGTCTTGGAAGAGAAAAAAAATGAAGAGATTTCTAATGAAGTGCCTTGTAAAAATCCCTATTTCAGTGATTTCCTGTTTAGGTAATTGTATTTAGGCCTCGATCCTGCAGCATACAATGCCTGGGCAGATTCTGTGCCCACACAGAACCCCATTAGATACAGAGCAGCTCCAGGCAGGTTCGCCAATCTGTCTGTGTTTTGTATATTGAAGAATCAGAGCCTTATTTTGTAAAATAATGGTTTTACTTAAGCTTAGTACAAAGAGACACAATCTTTAGCCATCCAGTTTTTAGCAAGAGAATAAACACAGTGAATATTTTTATACATATTTGTATGTAGTGTTCTACTCTGTAAATACATTTCTATGGGATTTTATATTTGTAAAAACAAAAAGGAAAAACACTAATTGATTTGTTTCACAAGGAACTGTGCAAATCCACTCCTAGGAATAGGTTTGCCACTACTGGCCAATTGAATCTGCTCATTTCCTGGAAAGTCATCCAACCACTACTTTCCTAATTTGATTGCTGCTGTTCGAGTGTTTCTGTGCCGCGCTGGCATGGCATCCTGACAAATGCTTAAGGATTCTGAGGGGGCGCTGAAATTACTTCTGTGTATGGATCTAGCAAAACTTGTCAGAAATGGTTCTGCTGATCTCTTAATTAGGGTTTTGTGGGGAGTTTTACAAAGACTTGGTAGAGTAGAATTGAGTAGCACAGGGTAGGAAGAGAGTAAGACTTGACTGAGGGATGTACAACAATCTGCTCTGAGTCTGCTGTCCTGAATACAGTGGACAGTTTTACATTTCTTCTGGTTCAAACCCCAAACTATATTTTAACATTTTCGTTTTCTTTTCCCCCTCCATGTAAATGTAAAGCATGTTTGCCAATCGCAGATCGGATGGAACGATGATCATTACATATTTAATAGCACCACCAATATAATTACATGGCTCTGATGTCAGTTCTGGTGTAAGTGTATAGCTTTCTCCTAACACTTTGGTTATGTAGTATGGTCATGTTTTCATCTGATGAAAGCAGAGGCCTTGTCCCGTGGTGAAGAGAGTTCTGAGCTGCAAGTTTACTCAACACATTGTTATTCATGGGCAGTAAATACACCTCTGCCTTGATATGACGCTGTCCTTGGGAGCCAGAAAATCTCACCACGTTATAGGTGAAACCGCGTTACATCGAACTTGCTTTGATCCGCCAGAGTGCGCAGCCCCACCCCCCCAGAGCACTGCTTTACCGCGTTATATCCGAATTCATGTTATATCAGGTCGCATTATATCGGGGTAGAGGTGTTTGTCTTCCCAAGCCGTTGTCAATGTATCATTTGTTTAAGGGAAATAGTTTATGGTTGACAAGAATATTCAAAGACTTCTAATGTGGGACAAAGTAAATACCTTGTGGAGTACAGTAGGTTTCCTTAAAGGGACATTGGCTAGAATGGATAGGGCCAATGTTTTATTTAGCTTTAAAATTTTATTTTCATTTTGTTGTTTTGATCCCTTAAAAATTATCCTGCAAGTACAGCTGGATGAATAGGGGATTGTAAGACAAGGGGAAAAAATTCAGGTTGAACCATAAACAAAAATGTTCAAAATTTTTAGTGAATTGAAGAGTCAGGAAAAAAATTATTTGGAGTTGAACAAAATGTTTAGTTTCTATTTTGACCATTTTAAAATGTTTTTGAAATTTTTAAGAATAAACTAAAGGAAATTTTGAAATGAAAAGGGTTTTCAAACTAAAAAATTGAATTTTTTTTGTTTTGAAAATGCTGCAGCAAAACATTTTGATTTGAATTCATGAAACATTTTGATGTTATTGAATCTGCATTTTTATCCAGAAAAAAGTGTTATCTGAAAAATGTTGCCCAGTTCTGTCTGAAAGTACTTACAGTGCTAATTCCCTGGCACTACAGCGTACAGGGGTGTTCCTGCAGTATAGTGAACTGTTGCCCTAAGGTGCTGTAATGTTTTCCAAAGTGGGGGGGGGGGGGAATATTTCAGCGTTCTACAGTAATGAGCCCAAACACTCCAGTTGATGTATTTATTTGTGCAGTGTTTGGGGGCCATTCCTGTAGTGCACATATTCTTTTAATAGGGCACCCTTCAGAGTTCTGGCTGCAGCATTGTGACTGCTGCATGCACTGCCCCCATCTTCTGCTCCTTGTGGGCTGGTAGCTTATTGAAATTCACAGGAATCTATGTCAGGTACTGGGAGAAATGGAATCCTTGTACATTTCAACTAAAATATCTGCAGGAATAAGGCAGGCAGAGCTGAGCCGCAAGGGGAAGGGAGAGAGCAACATTCATGGGACACTTGTTAGCCAAGGCACACCCAGCTAGGTCACGTATTTGTCCTCCCAGCCTTGGCACACCTTCCCTTTTATTAACAGAGAGTCCAGTGTTCAAACATTTCCAAGCTGCTTTTAATGATTTTAGCAAGCTGGGTTGTTCTCTGAGAAACAGTTTGTCTGGATCTCATTTAAATCAAACCAGGGTTGTTGTGTTGCAAATCTGGAAGGTCAGTGGATGACAGGAAAACAACTGTGAATCAAATGGATGTGATTCTGCTCCCCTTGCACCAACATAAGGGCCTAATCTGGAAACTCTTAGGCATGTATGTAGTCCTCTTGGAGTAATGGAATTATTCATGGGAGTAAAGCCACTCATAGGCTTCCGTGTTTACAGGATCTGGCCCTCAGTCGGGTAACTCAGACTCCATTGAACTGATGGGTACTGTACCAGTATAAAGCAGGTGTGAGAGAGAGGAGACTTTTTACTGGAGCACGACCATTTTGTTTGTTTAATATTCTAAAAGTAGTTCTAATAGCTATTTTTATCTCTTTCTCCCTTCCCATGTACAGTCTTTGGTGATGTTTAGCTTGACAGGCTGGGCTGCAGTTATGATGCCCAAAATCTTGAAACTGTCATGGAGTGAGGAGAGAATAAAATCCCTGGCTTAGATAAAAGAGCCAGGGAGTCGGAAATGCTGCGTGCGGCACACTTCTCGATCCTCAAAGAGGCTTATTAAATTACACTGGGGAAGCCTTTATGGTGCACAGCTAAAATGGCTTTCAGGCTCCACTCTGGCTCTCATTGGATTGTATAGCTGTGATGAAGCTACTTCCACAGCTCCACAATCAAAAGCGTTAAAGCTTTTTTCCCCTCTCTTTCAAGATAGAAGTGACGCATGGTGTTAAAGATGTATATAAAGTATCTCTTGTCCAAAGGCATCAGATCACTTTCCAAACATTCATTCCTTCTCACAGCCCTAAGAAATAGGCCTGTGAAATTAGACTCATTTTACCCAGTGGGGAAACAGAGGCAGATAAAGGTTAGTGATTAGTTGGGGTCGCAGAGCAAGTCAATAACAGAGCTGAAAATAGACCTCAGAAGTCCTAGCGCCCATGGATCCTCAAGCTTGCAATTTCCTCTCATTACTTTCTAGCATTTAACACCAAAGTAATTTGCCTCTTGTGTCTGGGATTTGTTTGCATGTATATCTCAAGGTGGGGTTCCCAAAGCCTCCACAGAGCATTGCTAACATTTTGGTCGATACCTGATATTCACCACCTTTGAGTTTCACTGTAAACCCGGGTCAGGATTGCTAAGTTTTGTAAACCTCGCCAGCAGTACTGTGTCTGGGAATGTGCTGTGGTGGTTTCATGGGATTTGATGCAAAACCCAGTCATTTAGTTGAGTTTTGGAGTTTGTTTAAAACTCAAAGTGAAACAGGGACGAGCGTGGAAGAGTGACTGAGAACCAGCAGGGTCAGAACAAGAGCAAAGATTTGTCCAACCTCCTGTGAAACAAAATACTGACTTTCACCACAACTGGAGGCAGCAGCCTTTGTAAACTCTGGGCAGGGCAGGTGTGATGAGTGTCGGGTATCAGCGAGAGCACAGACACCTCTTTTTATTTGGCATGTTCTGAATGATGTGGTTTGGAACCAGTTTTAACACCAAGCCTTTTTCCCATCTCTGCCAGCATCCTGAGTTTTATTTGTGTGCTCTCCTCAAGCAGGATCCGAACGCTAAGTCGTATGCGGCGTTTGGGCCCTTCTGTGGCCTTCCGTAAGGGTCTGTTTTCCTTTCGATAAGAGGAGAACATTGTTCATTACTGACAAAAACAGATGGGTAGTGAATGAATCGTCTTTCCCAATCACTCTGCTAAAGTGTATCGTTAATTAAACGTCAGCAGGGATCATAGATGTGTGTGCTTAGCAGAATGTGCTCCACCATGGAGAGTACACTGCTCGGGGTTGGGATTAGGGATGCAGCGCCTACCCTGCTTGGTCAAATCCCATGTGCCCTGGATGCTCCATGACCAGTGTATGTGGTTGAGGGCTAAGACTTGATGTATGCAGTGTAAAAGCCTCATTGGAAAACTCAGCTAGCACCCTGGCTAACGGTCACAGAAAGGCCTAAGACCGAACTGGGCCAGGACGCTGGCCCAGATGATCCTGCCCCATCTGATTGGCAGTTCAGTGCCAGGGAAGCTTGCTCTGCTGCCTGCCTTGTAACTGTTCTGGGCAGACACAGAAGTTGCCACTCTCCCAAGGGCTGGTGTTAACACTTTTCACCAGCTCTTAGCTCATTTAGAAAACAAAACAAAAACCTACATTAGCATCCACTCATTTGTAAAACATGGACTTGCTCACTGTGGGCCCTTCTGAGAGAAGGCACTTGGCAGCTCCTCTGAAGTTCTCTATATGCTGCGTGGCGACTGTGAGGGCTCCTGGTTTTTTAGCAGAATCACGTGGGCTGGACAGGAGCAGGGTGTCTTCTCCATGGCACTGCACTGGGGCAGGATTGATTTCAGTGTCCTTGTGCTGTCTCAAATCATCAGCAGATCAAATTCCTGTAAATTGTCACCTTGTGAATTTCTCAGCTGCCTGAAGATGCTAATAAATCCTAACCCCTTTTCTCAATTGCTGGTTTTAATTATTATGACGCTTGCAATGTAACTATACTATGCCTGCTCCGCCCCTCTCTCACTGCCTTCACCCTTGCAGGATGTGATTGGTCCTCCTTCTGCTATGTGAATGAGATGCAACCCGAGATTATGGTGTGACTCAGTCACAGGAAGTAGTAAGTTACTCATAAACAGACAGGGTTCTTTCATGTCATTCCCACCGAGGAGGTGATGATTTCCTTATAGGTAGAGTTCTGAGAGCAGGGCTATGAGCTCTGCCATCCAGCCAGGGACTGGAGTGAGTCAGGCTCCCACGAGAACTTTCCTTTCTGTGTGTGTGTTTTAAAGCCACCAGCAATGGAATGAGTCTGGTGGATGAAGTCAGGTAGCCGCGAATACAGCACAGGCCGTGCTCTGCGGAGCTGGATGGCTCAGGGGATTGATAACTGGTAATGGAGCCTTTCCCCTCCATGCCACCAGTTTGAACTCTGCACAGGTTGAGTGTGACCGCACGTCAGGTGCCCCTGAGAGCTCCTTCAGGGCTGATATCAATAACCTGATCCCAGGCCATTTCTAGAGGCCCACGCTGTAAAACCTCCATTTCCTCTATCAGCCTGGTTAACAGCTCCAGCAGCGGCCCAGGCTGGAACGGAGGGGATGCTGCTTTCCCCTCTCAGGGATGGAGGTCAGGAGGGCTCACTGGCAGGCCCAAGCTGTGGCTAAAGAGAGCCTGTTAGCAGGGCTGGCTTTAGCAAGTGTGGGGCCCGATTCGAACAGTTTCAACGGGGCCCCGGCAGGGATGACTTAAAAAAAAAACATGTAAAAAAACACGTGGGGCTTGTACTCACCGAGCGGTGCTCCTAGTCTTCGGCGACGGGTCCTTCACTCACTCCAGGTCTTCAGCAGCACTGAAGGACCTGCCACCAAAGTGCCGCCGAAGACCCGGAGTGCCACTGGGTTAGTAAAAATTAAAAAGGAGCCTCTAGCCAGGGAAGGGATTCTCGGCCACTTGGCCCCCCGCCCAGCAGTCCTGCCACTGGACGCGGGGCCCGAATTGGGGGAATTGGCCTAAAGCCGGCCCTGCCTGTTAGCCTCTAGGTCTGTCAGTCCATCCGCTACCACCAGCACTAAACTCATGGAGTGTTGGCTGGTCAGGCTGCTCCCGATGGGGCTTCAGTGTTCTGTTAGCCCTGCTCGCCCTGGGGAGGAACCTCGCTTTGCTGGGTCCCTGTTGCTGTAGACAGGATGGATGGCTAAGGCCTGCCCCACTTTGTCCATTCAGAGGGGCCAGCGCAGTGTGTGTCCACACAACACACTCTTCAGACTGTGCTCCCACAGTTCTGTGGAGCCACGTTGGCACGCTAGGGGCACAGCTTCAGAGTTGGCTCTGACTCATGGCTCTAGCCACCGGGAGATTAGGCCAGTTTCACCCTGGAGTTTCCCTCTGGGTGGGGCAGCGCTGGTGAGGATGGTGGCTTTGAGCTCTCAGTTGTGCTGGCAGGTGACGGCGGTTATGACTTCAGCTGTGGGCGGGCTGGACTTTGCTTTGTGGTGTTAATGGTGCAGTGGCATGTATGGTTGGGAACTCACCTGCCGCTTTTATTTCTGATCCGCTGAAATGGCAAAGAGAGCCCGGGAGTTCCTGCCTGCTGGGTTGTGAGGATGGGAGGGTCAACACACGGCTAACCAGCCCACGCTGCAGGAGGGAGGTGAGTCATGCTGACATTCGAGGGGGAATTGCTTATTCCATGGCCAGCCTGGGCCCACCAGCGCGACTGTCCGCCCCAAGCCACAGTCCATAACGGGCTCTTCCCGTTGGCTTCCTGTCCACACTTCCCCTGCTGGTGTCCTCCCTCAGGCTGATATGCTACCCGCCTTACTAGTTGCGTTGGCTATTTCAGCAGAGGGCGGAAGGGCAGGCAGAGATGCCCTCTGTGAGCTTTCTCTGCCACCTGCCCTCACTGCTCTCACTGCCCCAGATTCCAAGTGGCTTTGGGTGTGTGCCGGGCTCCCCTCCTTTTGAGGGGCTGTGTGTTTGTAATGGGACCTTTTCTTTCTTTGGCCCACTTGCTGCTTAACCCCTGGGCAGGAAGTGAGGGGCATGTGTAATTGGGCAGGGTGCTTGCTGGGGGTGGGATGGGGGCAGTTAATGGGGTCTGAAGAACAGGCTGAGTGGCTTTAGGGCAGCTGATGCGAAGGGCAAGTTCATCTGTAACTGGACCCCAGTGTCTCAGAGACTCCGACGTTTGGGGAACTGTGCCCCCTTTGGTCTCGATCCCCCTGAAAAGCCGTTATTCCCCCTAGTCCTGGCTTGTTGGTGTTGGGAAGGCTCTTCTGGACCCAGTCCCTGTCATACACAGGAGAGATCCCAGTTGTGGTGGGATAACACAAGGGGCCTGTCTGCAAGGAACACAGCAAGGCAGATGCTGCAGCGGAAACAGGGGTGGGTGTCTGTGGCCTCTTCCTTGCTGGCATCTCTGGTGCCTTGGAGCAGCCTGGCAACACGCTGCAGAATAGGATGATTGTTAAAGGCACTTGAACCTACAAATCTGCCTGCTGCCTCCCCCAGTGGAGTGGATCATGATTTACCATTTGCCCAAGTAAATCTCCCTGCTAACAGCTGACTGACAGGACTTCAGCACCCTCTGCTAGCTACACCTCCCCAGCCTGGCCCAAAACCTGAGCTGGTGCAGCCTAGGGAGAGGCTGCAGCCCTTTGAACACCCTGCCTTCTGTCTTATCTCACCTTATTGTTCAGCACAGAAAGGTATGCTGCACTTCAAAGGCCCTCTGCTAAGTATACACGCAGAGGGCCAGATTCTGATTTCGGCTATAAATCCAGAACATCCCTTCAGCAGGGTTACTTGGGGATTCCTCCCGTGTAACAGAGCAGACTATTGCCCTTAGCATTCAAATTGAGATTGGTGCACTGGCTCTGCCCTCTTGAGGAAGGAATTCACATCCTGGCTCAGGAGTGAAAGTGGTTTGTGGCCTGCTCCTTTGTGGGTGTCAGTAATTTCATACAGTAAAACACCCACCCTTGTGGTAACCTCGTTTTCAGGGTCAAAACCTGCATGGAATAAAAATGGTTTGGACGTGTTACAAAAAACAGAACAAAGAATGTTTTGGTTTTTTCCCTAGAGGGATTTTAACCCTTCCCCTGCAAACCCAACAAAGCAGCCTTGGGCCACAGCTGGAATCAGAACTGGCCTCTGGTGAAGCAGGGCCCAGACAATGCCTTGTGGAAGCTCTGCAGCAGTTATGACGTAGCCAGAACTGAATCCGGAGGGGGCTAGAGTCCGCAGCTCACTGACTCAATGGTTGGCAGCTGACGTTTACACAGCTCTGTTTTTTATTACTATTTTTTTAATCAAACGGTATCTGACCAGATACAGGGAAAGTTCTGTCGCACGATACACCCAGCAGGTACAGAGACATCCACATTCTCACTACATTTCTGAACACGTCCAAAGTCTTCAGTGTATTTGTCTCTGCCTTAGAGAGAACTTGGCAAGGGGCCAGCAGCCCCTGGCCCTTACAAGGTCCTTCTTGCTTACATGCTGAACTCATGACCCATGACTCATGTAAGAAAAAAACTGTATTGTAATGATTAGGAAGTGAGTTTTCTCTGCTCTTGTAATATGACACCTAGCTCTGACCCGGCACTTGGAATTCTAAAACATTTTAGCAACATCAACTAATCCTGTGATATGATGGGTCACGACCCTCCTCTTTCCGAAGGGGAAATGGAAGCACACACCGGTGAAGTGACATGACCCAATTTACGGAGAGCTGGGGTAAGGACGCAACATTTCCTCTCTGTCCTTGCTTAATCTGCTAGATCCCGATGCCCTTTCCGTGTTGTTACATAGATATTTGAATAGAACTCATCCCTCTGGCTTTGAGATCCTTCTCGATGATGATTTTTTCGACAACATTTAACACTGATTTCCTTTCCTCCTCTTTTGAATGCATTTCTCCACCACGTTCCCCTGCCCATGGCAACCTGTTCCCAGCGGGGCTGCATCCTGTGGACTGGAGGTGGGCTATCCTAGCCTGCCTTACTTTGAAATACAGTGATTTAGTCTTGCAATGTGACGGTCATCTGTGAACACTGCTCCGTCTGTGCCTCACTTCTGGGTCTGCAGTCTAACCTTTTTGGTGTCTTACAGCCTCCTATCCATAAATTGTGTTCATTAGTCAGACTTTCAGAGGGTAGCAGCAGGTGTGGGTTGAGGATAAGCATGACTACGTCCTTATCCATGTTCCCCTCACAGCATGTACAGTAATTTCATTTAAGGCTGTGGCAGGATTTGACTTTTCAAGAGTTTCTGCATTTCGAAGTTTTAATAATAATTTTTTAGCTCTAGTGTTGAAAGTAGTTGCCCCTGGACTTGCAGGGGGTTGCAGAAACGATGCCTGCAGGCTGCTGAATGACACCAGCATTCCTGCACTGTGAAATCTCCCACTGTATTTTCTGACTGGGGGGCATGGATCAGTGGGATTCAGCCTTGAAAACTGAAATCACTATTCCAAAGCAATCGCCTGGGCTCTGAACAATGCTCGCTCAATCCTCCTTTGAATATTGTACAGCGCTCATCTCCCAGGCTATCTTGATCAGTAGGAAAATCATCCATCAGGAATGGACTCTTAGTGAAAGTCAGTAAAGAAAAATGGAGATGTCAGTGAAAAATCACGAGGTGATTTATAAAAATAGGTTTCCTTTGCCTGTGTGTGTTTCTGGGCTCTGCGGGGATTTTTTAATCAGGATTTATGGCCTTTTGTGCGATGGTTGAAATGTGGTTTCTGTAAAAACTGACATGTATGACTGCAGATAAGCCTGTCTGGATCCAAAAGTCAGACCCATGCAGCTTGCAGTGGGCAGGTTTTTCTATGGAACTTGGATAGATGTAGAAGTGCTCTGAGTCTTGTGTCAGTAAGATGTTAAACTGTCAGTGGAAAATGAGTTTTGTCAGTAGGTAGTTGTGGAAGGGGAGGAAGAGGAGATTGTTGCTGGTTGGAGTGAAAACCTTGGCCTGTAAATGTGGGAGCTGAATCCAGAAGGCAAAATTAGAGGGCTAAGTGTATTCATCCAATCAAGCACTTTGATTGGCTTAAATGTTTCTTAGTGCTTTATAATCTCCTTTTAACTGCTCCGCATACACTGTCCAGATTATAAGGCACGAAAATGCAGCAAGCCCACTGAATATCACAGGAGCTCATGTGCTGTAGAGTTTTAGTGTGAGGAAAGCAGAGGATGTGGCAACCAGAATCTCCCTGTTATAGCTGTGAAAAGAGTGTTGAGAATAACAAACCTAATAGACCTGAATCTTCTCTTTCCATTTGAAAGGAAGAGCGACAGAATTCATATACAGAGGGGGATGTCCTTTATACCCATAAAAGACACAAGCAGTCGATCTGGCTATGATGCAGACAGGCAATTGGAAGAAATTAGCTGTATCTGCTAGTGCTGGCTTTGTGTGGGCCTGCATGGATAAAATGCTCACAGTCAAATAAACCCCTCACTTTTATTTCCTTTTAGAAGATGTTTTGTTAAGAACATAATAATAAAAAAGATCAGAAGTGGGTCTTGGAGAACATAAGCATCATAGTCCCAGTGCAAATGTCATGGGGAATAACTGATTGCTTTTCCTGTCTGATGAAAAGGCATCTTTCGCCATATATAGCAACTGATGAGTGGAGCAAATGATTATCTTTTGTAAGGGAACCATCATAAGTGTCAAATAGGATGACTCTCACATTTCCTTGTAGTTATTTATTTTGGTTTTTAAAGATTTTTTTGTTTGTTTGTTTTTTGTTTTTTTTTAAGGAATAAAGGAGAGGTGGAAATACATTTAATGTCATGAAACAATCTCCAAGTTCGGCTGCTGCGTGTAAAACCCTGGGTTTTATATATGCAAATATTTTCATTAAGAAAGATAAAGCAGCGTAAAATGCTGTTTAGATGCTAATAAGTTCATTTGGATTTGTTGTTCCCAAATCATATGATTTAAAAGGCGACTATCAAATGTTTTAGACCTAAAATTGATAAGATGGATCCTGCAAATGCTCACCAGCTTGAGCTGTGCTTACTCTTGTGCCGGTAAGGAACACTCTGCATGGTAGTACATATTTGCAAGTTCAGGCTCTGGGTTTAGGAGAAAAAAAGAGACTTACAAAACCTGATAGAAGTAAAAAATATTAATGATTAACAAATGAAATCACAGTGAAAACATGTTTCTTGTTTATTTCAGTTTCCCTTTGTTTGCCAGAGACCCAACACAAAAGCTTAGTGCTTGCTAGTGAATGAGCTAGTGCAGTTTAACCAAAGGTGAAACTGATTAGAAACAAAAGAGAAACTGACCAATCTAGTTTCACACTCCATGCTAAACAAGTGCAGAGAGTAAAGAGGCATCAATCACAGGCTAAAGATAGTTTCAGATTAAATATACTTTGATTCAGAGCCTGATTTTCAGAAGTGGTGGACAACCACAACCATAGGCTCTGACTTTTATTTTTCCCAGTGGGTGCTCCACCCCTGCTCCATCCCCTACCACCACCTCCCCATGCTCTGCTTTTCGCCTCCTACCAGCTGCCAGATAACTGATCGGAGGCCCTGCCAAACAGATGTGGCCGGTGGGTGCTGAGCACCCCCTATTTTTTTTTCTGTGGGTGCTTGAGCCCCAAAGCGCCCACAGAGTCGATGCCTCTGCCCACAACTCTGCAGCTGAAGTCAACTGTGTTCAAGTTGTGGCTCCTCAACATCTCTACAAATCAGGCACCTTTGTAATAACACTAAGGTGTGAACTCGTTGACAAAAATCTGTAATTTTGATCTTGCTATTGTTTCTCTAATCTTCAAGGCCTGGGTGGTTTTCTGTGCCCTTCACCTCTGGATTAACTATTTATCTGAAACTGAATGGGAGATAAAAATAAACAAATGTACCTCAGTCAAGGTCATTTTGCCATTTGCTGGCATTTCTCTAGCACTGGGACTTTGCAGGTGAGGTTCCACAGTGGGCTGCCGGGAGCAAAACACAATGGCATCTGCCCCCCCTTATTGGCAGTGCTAGGCCGAGTGTGGTTTGTTTGTTTATTGTCTGCCAGGTGTTGAATGTACGTCATGGGTTGGGAGATCAAACAGCTCAGCCTCCAACTTTGTATCCGACTTGAACTGATTGTGGTAAGTAGCCCAGATTAATTAGATGAGCTGAACTGACCATGACTAGATGTGAGCGCTGGCAAGGCCTGACTGGAGGAGCTTCTGCCTTCAGCCAGCTGCACTGGGCAGAAGTGGCAGCATTAGAAATAGGATTGTTGTCCCCCAAGCGTTGTTTCATATCTGTGTCTTTGAGCCAGTCCCACCTCAGCATTCAGGAGTCAGGGCTGCTTCTCATCTGAACTCTTCGGCTAGAATATAGGACGAAGGTAATTTTTTCCTCTGAAACTGTCCCAGGGACTTTTAAACCAAACTAGAAACCAGGGGTAATATCCTCCCCTTGGGCTGTGCTGGCATAGAGGGCGCTCTGTCTGATTTCAGTGGGAATGGTGTATGCACATTCCTGGTCAGAAATTGGCCTAACACCAATAGCACAAGCATCTGAAGTGACCCTACAGTAATACATGCTCGTATGTAGAGCTTTTCATGAGGGGATCGCAGAGCGCTGTATGAAGAAAGGGCAGTATTATTATCCCCATTTTACAGCTGGCGAAGCTGAGGCACACAGAGGGAATGTGACTGGCCCAAGGTCACCCTGCAGATCAGTGGTGGGAACAGAACTCAGCTCATCTGAGTCCCAGGTGGGTGCTCTGGACACTAGGTCACAGCACCTGCCTTAACACACCACTGTGCTCCACCCAGCACACTTGAAAAATGTCCCTGCGCTAATGCAGCCTAGAGTTCATGAGGCAACCCTTTAACCGCAGCATAATGCAAGTGGCCCAGGTACCTGTGATCAGCCCTACAGTGAGAAGGGTACATAGCCTGACACACCTCAATAAAAAACGGTTGTACTCAGCCCTGCAGACATGAGCCACTCTACCAGTTTGAATTATACTGACTAGCACGGGATTGGTTGAGCTTTTTAAAACGAATAGTGTGTCTGTCTTGGCTTTTGACAAGAGTTTAGTCTGAACTCCTGAAAAGGGATGGAACTGACTTGAATAACCCCACTCTGCCAGCTTTAACCACTCAGGTCAGGTGATTGAGCTTCCTCTGGGAATGGATGGAGTCCTCATAAAGCCCAGACATCACAGCCAATATAGAGTGAATGGACTCTGGCTTTCATGATCTGGAGAAAAGTAAACACAGCAGCAGCTGGAAAGGTCACTTCCCAGCTGGGGAGGGAGAATGGCTGATCCTAGCATCCTCCCCATCCCGTCTGACTTCAGCAAACCCAGATTAACCCAAGCTCATTTTAAGTCCAGAGAAGAGAATCTCCTGGTTCTCAGAAGAAATGGAACTCTCTGTAATCATGAACTACATGACAAATACCTGTTAATTGTGAACAAGGGCAAAACTTTGGTCTTAGGAGCCAGCCAAAGATATTATTTGACACACAAGGTTCGACCGGATACACCGACTCTCTTGGTACAGTGGGCACTTTTAAACAAGAAGACGACTACTGGATGACTAATGTAAGTCTTTAAGTAATTTGGATGGTGCATGTGCTAAGGAAGAGTGGGGTTTAATTAGCAACAGTAATAATAATAAAAGCTGCCAAAGTATTTTACAACTGCATCTAACCCTGCTGAAATGGGTGGTAATGGCCCTCTACCAGCACACATCATGATTCACAACTGGGAGGTGAGGTGAAAATTTGGCTGTAGGATATTGGGATAAATCCCGGCTCAAGGATCTTTATGACTAATAGGTCTGTGTATAGCTTTTCTGTAATGCCCATCGCAGTAGTATCTAAGTACTGGATCTCTTGAGTGTAGCTTCTTCAAAGCATGGTGACTGGCAGTAATTACTGGAACAGAGGTAATGGCCCCACAGACCAAACAGGATCCCAGTTCTTAAGGCTTCAGCTGAAAGACACCGATCATCCTAGTGCTCTCTAGAACACGAAGGGTTAAGTTAGCTGTGCTTGACCTAGAATCTGTAATTCTAAGCCAGGGATCCCCAAATTGTGGGACGTGCCCCTCTAGGGGGGATTGTAGGAACTTTCAGGGGTGCAGTGGGGCCTCTGGCTGCAGCTCCAGCCTCAGCTCCTTGACCTTGTCCGCGTCCCTCCAGCCCGGAAGCTGCGGCCACACTCCCAGCCAGGGTGGGAGGGGTGGACATGGATAGGGGAGGACATGACCCCGAAAAGTTTGGAGATCACTGTTCTAAGCAGTCTGCTTGTTTCAAAGCTTAGGCCAATAAACCACACCCAGCTAAGTGGATGGAATAAGGAAAATGTGGGATACGTATCAGGGAAACATTCTCAAGGCTAGGATGTGTTAGAGGGCAGCCGAGTCTCCTGGTTGCATCTACACTATTAACACACACACACGTACGTGCATGCACGCCCCATGCCACGTGGCACCAAGTCTGGGTCAATTGACTCAGGCTACAGGGTTAAAAATAGCCGTGTAGCTGTTCAGGCTTGGACTCCCTCGCTAGGTTTCAGCTTGGGACACTGGAAACCAAACTGGACAGTCCCTGCACGTAGCATGCAGGGAGCAGCCCTGCGTTGGCAGAGGCGGGGGTACTAGCCAACTCTGCTATCCACGGGCCAGATCCTGGGCTGGTGTGAATCTGCTGACTTCAGTGGAGCTGTGCTGATTTACACCATCTAGGGATCAGCTGTGTCTCGATGAATTGTAATGACAAGCGAGATACCAGGCGTTCGTATCTGGCGCTGGCTGCTGCACAGGGCCAGAAGCATGTGCTTGCTCAGACCTGCTTCTGGATTGTCTGATACCACGTACAAGCGCACAGAAGGAATGGTTCTAGTGCTGGCCTGCTAAAACAGCCTAGTCGCTCGCTGCCTGTCTCCGCAGGCCCAAGTCGCTGTGGCTCTCCTCTCACGTGGGGTGCCAGGGTTGTTCCAAAGTTCAGGTCTTGTATTTTAGCGCCATGCCAAAATGATAACAAGTTAGTAAAACTGTAACTTGACCTTAGCAAGCAAGAGATAAGGAGCAGAAGGAAACAAAGTGAGCGAAGCCCCTGGCTCTCCCATACTAACCGCCACGCTTTATTGCAGCTTTATGAGAGTGGGGACGGTTGGACATGGGCTCCCTTTGAAGCAGATGAGTGATGTTATCTGGAAGCTCTGCAGAGCCGTTCTTCCAGGCGGGAGTGACAAAGGGCTGCCAGGGACCTCCCAGGCTCAATCCAGCACTTAGCGCTCTCCTCTGAGGATCCTAGGGCTGCTGCTGGGGCCAGAACGATTGACTGGAGCTGCCTTTTCGTTATTTTTGGCTACCCCAATAATGTATCCAAACCTGGGAAGAAGGCTAACCCTGGTGCCCTTCTTTGTAGGAACTATGAAACCCAGATCGAGGACTCCAAAACCACCTCTGCGTGCCACGGCTGCTTGCAAAGGGTGAGGCTGTTGCAGAGTGCCCTGTGGGGAGGCCAGACCCCCAGAGTCCGCTAAATCCTGGGCATGGTGTGCAGACTGCGAGAAGAAACAGGCCTCTGTCTGTCCAGTTAGCAATGTGTAATCCATTGACTGGAGGTGTTGTTGTGCCAAGCATGCTGCTTGCCCCTGCATGGCTGGTAGGATGGGGTGATGGGCTGTTTACTCTGGGAGGAAGGAAAGGGCCCTACTAGAATTTATTAGCAGCCAAGACTGAAGGACGGCTGGCCTTTTTTGTGTGAGTCCCACACTAATGTGTTGTCCTTCACTAGTGTCTGCCACCCAGTGATCTCAAAGCCTGTACCACATGTTAATTAAAGCTGGCATCAGCCCCCTAAGCTAAGGGAGAGTCATTTCCCCTCTTTTCCAGGAGAGGAAACTGAGGGACATAAGTGACTAGCTTAATGTCTCACAATGAGTTAATGTCATAGCAGGGGGCAGAAATCAGGAGTCCTGGCTCCCAGTCCACAGCTGACACTATCAGATTGCTCGCTTCCTTTTTCAGAAGAATGAACCCAACTTCTAGGTTGCTGCAGGAGAAGAAGTCTGGGGATCTGGCTCCTGAGTCACTGGGCAGGAGCAGGAAGTACCTGCAGTTGGGGAGGTGGAGCTGTGCCCCTTCTCAGAGATCTGCCAGCTTCCAGCCTGCTTTCTGGAAGTGCAAAGTATTAATTATTATCGGCCCTCCTCTTGGCTCTGAGATGCCCTTCTAGTGCTGAGCAGCAGATGCGGCTGGATGGTGGGATTGTCCCCGATTGAGGGCAGCCCTGCTTCTCGCTGTGGGATTTATGGTTTGCTGCAGACATGGACTGTAATCTTGGAAAGTTGGGAAAGGAAACCCCCATAAATAACCCTCGGGACGGTGCCATGTGGGTGGTTTTTCATTCAGTAAATAGTCTCACTTTGTTCTCAATGAGTAATGGAGGGATCTGTCTACACCTGTGGAAATGTGTTGGTGCGGGCTGGAGAAGGGGGATGGAAACCAGGGCATTGTACCAAACCATGTAGCCTCTCTCCCCTCATCTTTGCCTGCTCTCCTCTCCTGCTCCAGCACACTTCTGCCACTGACTTACCCACTGCTCGTTCTAGGCCAGCCCTTATTTTCTGCAGTTCCTGGATTTGGCAGCTTTAGGGGCATAACTGAGAAGGAGTGGGAGTGGCTGGTAGCGGCTACTTCATCTATTCCCAGTCTGAAAGGAACCAAAAAGTTCTGCGTAATCCACAAGTCTGCCTGTTCTTCTCCGACCTCACAGAACCAGGAGAGCCAGAGACAACCAGAGCACTCACCTGAGCGTCCCCCGGTGCTGGCAGCCGTTCTGCTGCTAAGGGGGGAGGATTCTTAGGTGGACACAGCAGATACTGATCTCATCAAGCTCAGGTGGGTTTGGTTGCCTCTGCAGACACCATCCTTTGCTATTGAAGGGGCTGGCACAAAGGTCAGTAACTTAATTGCTTGCATTCCCTAGGGTTGGAAGATACTGGGCAGCCTCATCTTTGGGGAGGCTGCTGGATTTTCCCCTTTCTCCAGTATATTTTAATATAAAATAGAGCTTTCAAAGTAAGCATAAAGGGGCGTGGTCAGGGAGGAATAGACATTGCATAGATTTTGCAAAAGTAAAGGGTCTACAGAATCGGCCATGAATAGAAATGTTCTCATGAGGTTCATTGCAAAGAAATTAATCACCGAACATCCTACCCAGTGGTGTGGCTCTGAGGACATGGTGACTTGATAGCAGGGATATTAAAAATACCTACAGCAGGGAGCTCAGATAGGTTGCACAATGAGGTGAAAAGCCCTAGGCTGGTTTTTCTGGCTAGGCTGCAAAGGAGCAGCAAGTGAAGAGCATGATTGGTGGGAAGCAAATTAGGTTTCTAAACTAGTTTTCAGCGGTAATCATCCAAAGCGGTGTTAGCTCCTCTGTGAGGAGAATATATTTTTCAAACAGCTGATTATGTTGCAACACAGCCTTGGTTTGCCATGGCCTTTTGAGACTGCTCCGGGAAACTCTGATTTTTCTGCAGGAGATGCTGTTAGTTGCCCCAGTGTCGTCCCTGAATTACAGGAGCCTCATTTCAGAGGGCAAGTGGGTGGCCAGCATGGCTCTTGGTTGGCTGCAATATTTCTCTGTGAAGCTAATGTGAGAGGGGAAGCTATACACAGCTCTTGCTCCATAGCTGCGCTTCTACCAGGCCTAACTGCTAGAATAGATGCCCTGGACTCTGCAGCCCTCTCCGGCCTGAAGAACTCTGAGCCGACAAGCTAGAGGCAGAAGCTGATTCAGAGGCCCCATTGGAGTACAGTCACCCCAGCTCTTCCCAACCACTAGACCTGCTCCCATTCAGAACTGCAGGCGCTCCCAGGATATTGTTGTCCAAATGTTTTCCTTGACTTAAACCGAATGCAGCAGAGCATGGTGCCATTTCCCAGCTGTTTAATTGCTTCCCCTGGAGGATGGGGAGCTGCCTTCTCCGGAGGGCATTAGTTAGTGGTTTTTGTCTCGCTCATGCCTGTGCTCTGAACAGCAAGCCAGGCCAGCACAGCAATGCTCACCAGTAACTGTACTAATGCTGACATTTATGGTGATTGTAGCTCTCCTACCCAGCTACAGAACAGCCAATCGGACGGCATCAGGAGCTGAGCTGCAGCTTGAACTGCTTTCGCATATCCAGTTCAGCTATGCCTATGGAAGGGATAGGGCAAGAAAGGGGGACAGGAAAAAAACCTCCAGGAGGTTTGGGGGGGGAGTTTCTGTTACGGAGGGTGGATTTTTATAAGCTTTCTGCAAAGCCAGACAACTGGCTTGGTGGACAGAGAAGCTGTGGCAGAGTTAAGAAGAGTTGAAAATCTGGGCCTTTTGGTAAGGAATTGAGAGCCTTCTCTCTGTGCGGGTCCATGTCCGTGTGCGCACACGCTGGGGGAGTGTGCGAGCAATCTGTGGCTGGACAGGTGTCAGTGTAGAATGGGTTGAGAAGGGGAGAAGCTTTTACTTTTCTGTGCACCGAACAGAAATAGCAAAGGATGGAGAGCGCTGCAGAAAGCGATGCTCTCCCAGAGGTGTCCATACAGTCCTGAGCAGGCAGCAGCTGCGAGAGGGACGGGCTTCTTAGAACAAGGAGTAGCTAAAGATTCAGCACTGGTTCCTGCAAACTGCCCGGTGCCCTTAATTCCCCTTCTGTGCTCAGCCCCTGGCAGGATAGGCTCTGGGTCCAGATGGGGAGCAGATCTTTGTGAAATTACCTTTTGAGAGTGGTTGCTCGATGCCCACTTAGAATGTGTTGGTTTGTCACAAAAGGAAGTATTAGAGTGAGCAGCAGGTTAGCCTTTCGTGGATTCAGAAATCCCCAGACCGATTAAGGAAACATCGGAGTTGGTTAGCACATCACCGGCGCGAGTGAACTGCCCAGTGATTGACGAGATGTGTCGTGTGCTAGCACAGAGGCACGTCCTGGGGATATGTCCATGACGGGAACTGGAAGTGAGGATGAGCAACCTCACCCAGGGTGATACCACTGCAGTGGTTGACATTGTTTGACGCAAGCCTGCAATTTGCTTTTAGTCAATTTCTCCCCACCGAGTGGCTTATTTTTAGAAGGGATCCAGCTGTGGTCCCCATGTTTGTTGTTTTTAGAAACATCATCATTGTCTTCAGCAGCCAGGCATGATCTGGCGCCTGGAGCTGACACCTTAGTGTTGCAGGGAAGTGTGGCTTGCCAGCCTCCTCTCCTCATGGGCAAGCCGGAAGTAAAGAGCCCCGGCTTGCTTTTTCTGCCTCATCCTGCTGCTGCCTCTTGAATTAAGTTGCAGCAAAATGATGTTAATGAATAAGGGGGAGATTTATAGCAAAACCGTTATCCTCCCCTCCATGGCAACTTCTGATCCTAGTGAATAGCTGCGGGGAGAGGGTATGCCTGCCCCAGGTCCTGTCCCCGTCACCTCCGGAGCAGGCTGGCAATGCAATGGAATGTCTTAAGTCTGTGTAGTTGATTCTGCATTCACACCAGCTTTACACGTGGAGTTTGTCATGAACATTCTGGTACCAGTGTGATCAGAATCTCACCCTGTAACTTTTGGCGATTTGAGACTTGTTAGTTCTTCATGCCATGCTGTGCCACTCTGAAGAATGGTGGGCCTGATTCTTCTCTCACATCAGTTGTACGCAGGGATAATACCATTAACTTCACTAGAGTTACTCCTGATTTACACTGGCGTGAGATGAGAATGAGACCTGGTGTTTCTATACATCGTTGTTGAGACGCTCCGTTTCTGTCAAAGGGATATTGCCAGTCTCAAAGTCCTGAATTGTCAAGAAAGCCGTTGATTTCTCTAGGTTGCTGATAACATTTTACATTATTGAAACTGAACAATTTTTTTGTATTCCATTTTATTCTTCTCTCTGTGTGCTTTCTTTGCTTTGTGCAATTTCTCTCACTTTGCAGAATGCAAATCAATCAAGTTAGCTTCTCCACTGTTTATAATGAGTTTCACTTTCAAGTTCTCGCCGACAGTCCTTCCCGGGGAATATTTTGTTAAGCAAATGAACAGGCGTTCCCAGGGAATTTAAAAGATTAAAAAAATATGACACCATCGCTTGAATTTTGAGAAGCTTTGTTTCTACAAAATCAAAATGTGGAGCCTTGTTTGAATTGATAGTCCCTCTGGTTGTAATTATTTCCCCTGTTGGTTAAAATTGAGGATCACCTCAAAATGAGGGAAGGACCTATTAAACGTAATTATGTGTTCATTATGTGACTGACTGTTAACTGATGCCCCATGCAGAGGACATAAGTCATGATACGACTACAGATAAAGCAGATTCTCCTGTAGCCTACGTTGCAGGGGGGGCCTGTGCTTGTGGAGCAGAAGAGCCTGACTTCATTCCTGCTCTTGCTGGAATGTCCCATGCAACTACTGAGCCAGTCAAAGAGGATAATGTTTGATTTATTTTCAGCTGCAACGGGACAAAATCCTTCTCTTGTTTTATGATGCAAATTAATTCCACAGAGTTGTCCACTTTTCTCTCAGTCATAACAAACATTCCATAATCCCCAGGCTGGAAGCAGCTAGATTTTCCTCTTCAGTCTGCGCAGCCAATCTCTTCCTGGCGGCTCTGCTCCTTTGACGTGGGCAGGACACCCTGCAGGAGTAGTGTGCACATAGGGGACAGCAGAACAGCCTCAAAGATTCCCCTGTGAGGGTGGGAGGGGAGAATTGTTAGCCCTCGATAGGTGATTTGGAACTGATATCATGAATTTTCCCTGCGTTTGCCAGTTACCTGACCAGGAAGTGTAGTAAAATCTGGGGGAACGGAATGGCTCCAAGCATTGGTAATGAGATGCAGAACCTTTCACCTCCAGGCCACCAAACCAAACCTAGGCCCCAGCAGGTTGATAACCAAAACATGCTACCCTCTGATGGCAGTGGGATGGCCTGTGTGAACTAAGTCTGATGGTCTCACCCTCACTATGTGTCCAGCACTGCACCTGGTGTTAAAGGGGAACCTTCATCTAAGAAATCACACCACTTTCTGGACCTCTCTTACCTGCTGCTGTTCCAAGAGACACTGAAGAGTGGAACTGGAAGATATTCGAGAAGCTATCTTCTTCTTTTCCATTTGTTTACTTAGTGCAATTGACAGCTCAGCGGTTTGAGCATTGGCCTGCTAAACCCGGGGTTATGAGTTCAGTCCTTGAGGGGACCATTTAGGGATCTGAGGCAAAAATCTGATCTATCTGGGGAGCTGTCCTGCTTTCAGCAGAGGGTTGGACTAGATGATCTCCTGAGGTCCCTTCCAACCCTGATATTCTATGATCTGTGACAGCACTTTGTGGCTTGTCCCCTCTATCTATACTTAGTTCTCCCTGTTGGGTGCCTTTCAGCAATAGGGAAGGGGGAAACACTTAAAAAAACAGGAAAGTTATCATCGTAAACACACACAAAGCAGCAGGTGGATTAGGCAGGTGCAGCCTGAAACTAAAACTATGGAGGTTATATGTGGGTGTTGCCCCTTTAAGAAGTTGTCTATATATGGAAGGTAATATTCCAGAATACGGCAGAGTGTGGATTTAAAGCAGATTGCTACACCAGAATAACTCCATGTGAACACTCAGATTCCATCACCTGAGTGTCACACATCGAACCGGAATGACTCCATGTGTGGACAAGGCCTAAATGCTGTCCTTGTTTGCAGCCTCAGCAGAGGGACCGAGTTCTGGAATTGAGCATGGAGGCTGAGGTCTGCTGATGGTCCCTCCTGTGTACAGCTGAGTTGCTCCAGCAGGACATTAATCTGCTAGGCTTAGATTCATCTCATGACTGGGAAGTGAAAGGCTCCATACCCCATTATCAATCCCTGGCACATTGTTAGTCAGGTTAGCTGTCCTGCTGATGGTTGATCCTTCAGAATCTCAGAGCTCAGGGTCAAGCCCAAATGTCCACACGGCAATTTTTCAACCCCGCAAGCCCAAGACAGCTGACCCGGGCCAGGCGTGGATTTTTTTATCCAGTGTAAATTTACCCACTGTGTCGACAAAGCACCAGTATACTTGGAGTATTGCTGCAATCTAAATAATAATATTCAGCAATCCTAATTCTGGCTGTTTATTAAAGAGTCACACCAAGAGCATTAGAATCTCTTAGTGCTGAAATGTTCCATTAGGTTTATTATTTAGAAAAACAATCCTCTCTCCCTGCTCTTGGGTAGTAAACATTTTTCTTTAATAACTAGATTTTGGCTGCCTCTCTGTTGGACCATCCAGGACAGTACCAGGAGGTGTAATGCTGTTATTTCTCTTTAAAACTGATGTGATATTTTATGAGATTTTTTCCCCTTCCATTTAAACTGAATCTTGGAGACACAGAAGAGGATTAAAATAAGGCACGTGGCAAAACAAACCCAATGTGCTGTTCAGAGACACAGTTCCTCCAATGAGAAGTCTCTGACCTGGTGGATTTATCTGCTGCACTTTTAAAAGCCTAGCAACCTAATTTGATTTGCTCCTGTAAACCAAGATGGGAGCCAGAATACATAGTCTGTTATTAAAGAAAGAAATTGGCTGTGTGCACATGCTCTATTTCAAAATATGACTGTGGGGAGATGGATTTGAAGGAAACGCCTCCCAGTCCTGGAAGTGTGTGTATATACAGTAAGCGAACACTATCTGTACTGCTTGGTTAGGTAGCTGGGGGCTGTCATGGTCTCAAATTCTGAAAATGAGGAAGGGAAGAGGATGAATTTACAGATGCTCTGGTCATTCATGGGTTGTTCTGACAACAAGAAGTCCTGTACCAGTTTTACATAGCTGTTCATAGATTCCAGAGCCAGAGGAGACCGTTGTGATCATCTAGTCCAGGGGTCAGCAACCTTTCAGAAGTGCTGTGCCGAGTCTTCATTTATTCACTCTAATTTAAGATTTCGTGTGCCAGTAATACATTTTAATGTTTTTAGACAGGCTCTTTCTATAAGTCTATAATATATAACTAAACTATTGTTGTATGCAAAGTAAAGAAGGTTTTTAAAATGTTTAAGAAGCTTCATTTAAAATTAAATTAAAATGCAGAGCCTCCAGACCCGTGGCCAGGACCCGGGCAGTGTGAGTGCCACTGAAAATCAGCTCGCGTGCCACCTTAGGCACACATGCCATAGGTTGCCTACCCCTGATCTAGTCTGACCTCCTGTATAACATATGCCACAGAACTTCCCCCAAATAATTCCCAGAGCTTTACTTTTAGAGAAGCATCCAATCTTGATTTTAAAATGTCCAGCAATGGAAACATTAGCCTTTAGTAAATTGTTCCAATGGTTAATTACCCTCACTGGCAAAAATTTACTCCCTGTTTCCAATGTAAATTTGTCTTGCTTCAACTTCCAGCCGCTGGATTACATTATACCTTTCTCTGCTAGATTGACAGACCTATTAAATGTTTGTGCCACATGTAGAGAGACACACACTGTAATCAAGTCACCCCTTAACCTTCTCTTTGTTAATCTAATAGATCTCTTCAACTCTATCACTAGAGTTAAAATAAATATGTGGATTTGAAGAACTCTGTTACTATAAAGGCATGTTCTCTAATCCTTTAATCGTTCTCATGCCTCTTCTCTGAACTCTCTCCAATTTATCAACATCCTTCTTAAATTGTGGACATCAGAACTGGAAACAGAATTCCAGCAGTAGTCGCATCAGTACCAAGTACAGAGGTAAAATAATCTCTCTACTCCTAGTTGAGATTCCCCTAGTTATGCATCCCAGGATTGCATTAGCTCTTTTGACCACAGCATTGCACTGGGAGCTCATGTTTACTGGATTATCCACCACGACCCACAAATCTTTTTCAGAGTCCCTGCTTCCCAGGGTAGAGTCCCCCACAAAGCCTGTAAGTATGGCCTATATTCTTTGTTCTTATATAATATGCATTTAGCTGGATTAAAACACATATTGTTTGCTTGTACCTAGTTTACCAAATGATCACATTGCTTTGAATCAGTGACCTGCCCACCTCTTGATTTTTGGCATCATCTGTAAACGTTATCAGTGATGATTTTTTGTTTTCTTCCAGGTCGTTCATAAAAATGTTAAATAATATAGGGCCAAGAACTGATCCCTGAGGGACCCCACTGGAAGCAGACCCACTTCATGACTATTCCCCATTTGCAGTTACATTTTGAGATCTATTGGCTAGCCAATTTTAATCCATTTAACATATGCCATGTTAATTTTATATCATTTTAGTTTTTTAATCAAAATGTCATGCAGCACCAATTCAAATGCCTTAGAGAAGTCTAAGTATATTACATCAACACTATTACCTTTATCAACCAAATTTATAATCTCATAAAAAATATATCAAGTTAGTCTGACAGGATCTATTTTATGTAAATTCATGTTGATTGGCGTTAATTAATCCTCCTTTAATTCTTTATTAATCGAGTCTCGTATCAGCCACTCCATTATCTTTCCCGGGAGCAATGTCAGGCTGACAAACCTATAATTGCCCAGGTCATCCCATTTGCCCTTTTTAAATATTGTCACACCATTAGCTTTCTTGCAGTCTCCTGGAACTTCCCCAGTGATCCAAGACTTATTGAAAATCAGCATTAATGGTCCAGTGAGCTCCTCAGCCAGCTCTTTTCAAACTATCTGAAATATTGGAGGCATGCTAGGAATATCTGCATTGCAATTATCCCTCCAAGCTGGCAGCAGTGTTGTATGATTGTGCGCCCATTGCAAGACGACTTTGCTCACAAGTTGTTCCTCTGCAGGGAGCTGGAGATGGAACTGTCCATTTAGACTAGAGATAGGTGCCTCCTAGGCCCAGGGCAGAGCATGAAGTGGAGAAAGCTGACACAGATGCTACCCTAGCTGCACCAGTTCTATGATTAGCATGGCCTTCACACCACACCATTGTTAATCCAGCACTTTTCACCACCGCCAAAATCAGAATAATATTTTTGTTCTCAAATTGCTGCCCCTCTTCATAGAGCAGGCTCAGCCCAAGCATTCCAGGTCTCTTGTGCGTTAGCTGTGAAAACATTGTACCTCTCAGTTGCTTCATTTTTAATGTGCCCGTTGCTGGCTTTTCTTCTCTCTCCCAAATGGCCAGGACAACAGAGTTATCGTTTCAGTAAGAATAATAGTGCCCTCTCCGTAGTGAATCAGCCAGGCAGTTCATGGCATTAGCGGGAATTTCTTATTACTGTTCGCACAAAAGGGAAGCATGGGCACTAAGACAGGGAGTTACAAACAGTTGCCAGTAAATGGATCCCTGCAGCAAAGGTCATGTCACCCACTAAAGGACATGATACCCACTTCTAGCGAAGGAAAGTTTATTAAAATGAAAGGGTACTGTGCCCTTTGCAGACATCCAGTATACACCCACATTCTACAAAGCAGTCATTGCTTGTAACAGGCAGTCTGGACAGTGCCAAGTTTCAGAGGGTTACGGGAAGCATGGGGAGTAGCCTTTACTAATTTTTAATTGTGTATGTGTGTGTGACTTTGGTGCTGGTGAATGGTGTCAGACTGTCCTGGGAGATCCTGCCCAGGCAGTGTTCATGCCTATCCTGGAGGGATGGCTTCAACGGTGAGGTTTTTCGTGGCCTCTCCTGTTAGATTTCCAGCCAGGAGCGCTCATTAGCCACAACTTCGCTGGTAGTTTTGTGTCATGGATCCCATGAGGCCCAGCTACCTCATTTCACACAGGCCATCGTCACATAGACATCTGGTGAAGAGTGTCAGTGGCTATTAACTCAGGCTGAGTTGTATCAGCTGCCTAGAGGTTGAGGGCTTTGTGTGCTTAGGAATGGATTCTGCGATCAGTCCCGGGAGCAATCTGACCCCCTGCTGCTTTTATTTTTATGAAAAAATCCCAATGACTGTACAGTTTCTTAATGCATGAAGGTGCCATAAACAGACTATGGGTGTAAAGTGAATGCTATTGAATTTGGTAATGACATAACCTAGTCTTATTGTAGTGTTCTTTGTTCTGTAGATATTCTGAAGCAAACCACTGTTAAATAACAATGTAACATGAAAAGTTCTCCCCTGTCAAGTTCCCTTCACTACACACGTGCACTACCACACACATGCCCACACCCGCAATGTCTGACTCATTTTGTTGCAATGTTTGCTAAACTGGGAGAACAGCAATACAAATTCATGACTCGATAATGTGTGTGTATATGTACATAGAATATGTGCTTATTGAATTTTGAGTTCATATTGCCAGAACTTTACACACACAAAGAATTTGAGCCTCAATCTGATTGCTTAGATTGCCTAGATTTTTCTCTAAATTATAGGAAGTAAGACTTAATAGAAATGTCACCCTGGTGAGTTCTTTAGCGATTTGTTAATGGTTTATGCTATCAGCTCTACGGTTTCCAGATATTTCTCTCTGTAGCACTCGCAGTCGGGGTTAACTCGAGCAATCTATCTGCATTAGAGTTACTTTGCAATATCATTCAGGGAATAAGGATGTGGGCCCTTTTTCTCCAAAAATAGTATTAAATTGCCACAAAGTACTGGGAAATGTCAGTGAGACTTTGCTCGGTTCCTAAAGATCAGTTTTACTTGCAAGAGTGCCCCAGGGGGAGTGGACAGTTTAGAGGATTGCTAATGGGATTTATGGCCTTTTGTTTCTAAGTCGTGGGTTCTAATCCGGGCCAGATCAGTAAGGACCAAAGATTATTAGCTTCTGAGAGCTGCTAGGTGTCCTATGTGAAATGTGTTTGATGGTCATCGTAGTGCAGTTCCCAGTGGACACATTATTAAATACTTGGCTGTCAGCCTCAATAGAGAGCAGCCAGGACCGAACGGCCCATGGAGACTGAGCTGCCTATTAACCCTCAGATACAGTCCCTCCCATTGGTTATTGCTGTCTGTGCTGCAGGCCTGGCATTCTGGCACTTTGAACTGGACAAACCAGATGGAGTCTGAACCTTTATCACCTTAGGGCCTGCTCAGGGAATGAACCTTTATGGCTAAACTCGCAAAGTACCTGGTTTATTTTTGGCACTACTGTTGGCTGTTTTCTGGTCTCAAGTTGGCATCTGACTGAAAATGGTGACTTCTGTTAGTATTTCTTTCAGCTTTGTTCCTGAGAATGGCAAAACTCAGTACACACAGACAAAGCCATCTGAAACAATGCATGTGAATTGCATCACGCCGTGTGTTAAAAATAAAGGCTAAAATCCCTTCCCTTTGCAGAACCCTGTCCTGTGAAGCAGCCTAAATGCTGTCCCCTACAGACACAGAGAGACACCCTCACAGCTTCTCTGAGAGACACTGAGACTGTTGCCATGGGTTCCAAAGGTCAAAGTTATTAGAGTCAGTTTCTCAGATCTGGCCTCAGTAGACGTGTTTTATATTGTGCAGACTGGAGATAAAGGGGCCGTTTCATTTCTCCTCATGTTTCTTTTCCAGCTGCCCTTCTCTATTTTTTTATTTTTCCTGCAAAGACTCATATTTTCCCCATGCCCTCTCCAATTCCTCGTTAACAGTTACTTGCACCATTGTCTGTATTGATCCTTGTTGAAAATTGTGCCTTGTTCACCATATGTAGACTTCCCTGCTGCTAAATGCTGCCCATGCACCTCCAGGGCATTTAAATCAGTCTGTAGGGCTCTCCGGTCCTGTTTTCCATCTTTCTCCTTCGTGTGGGTGTGTCTGTAACAGTCAGAATGGGCACATCAGCTGCAAAGTGCTAATCCAGCCACTGGCTCCACTCATGATAGGAATTTGTGCTTTCCTTGCAAATGAAGATGGAGGTGCAGTGCTATAATTCCGGGTACCTGGGGTGCGGCATGCTTCCCACGTGTTAGCATTCTCCCTGCCGAGCTCCATATTCCCAAGTGGGAGACCCAATCTGAATAAAATCCAAATCTTTTGGGGCTTTGAAGAAAGCACCATTAATTTTGTTTTCTCTCCATTTTCATACAACTTTCTACTTTCACCTGCGACTGGGTGGCTCTGAAATAACGTGAGATGAAACCCCATGTGAGGGGGATCTCCCATCCAAGTATGGACCAGATCCAACCCTGTTTAAATCTGCAATCCCTGCTACAATTGCGGCATATGGCAGTAAAACTACAGTCTCTACGGATCACCTCATGGCATGGGGTGTGTGGCTTGTGTACTGTATATTCTGGTGTTAGTGAGTGTGTTAAACCTGTACTGGTGACTGTTTTGTCCTGCAGTGCCAACCTGCCAAACTGACCTCATTTAACTCTGAGGGCTGAATTTGCAAAGTCCGATGCAACAGGGGTTGTGTACCTGCAAAAAAAAATACATAGACATCTTTGCAGGGACATGTGTTCTGTGCATCTGCGAACATGGGTTCCTGCTGCCCTTCTTTGTCCTACAGCATCAGAGTGAAGTAAACCAACATTTTATTATAAACCTCTTCACAATGCAGCCTCTTTACCAAATTACAAAGAGGGTTGCAGAGGAGTCCCCAACAGGCCAGGCAAAAAATTCCCAGTGATTTTGTAAATGTTATTAAGAGAATGACTTGAACACATGCACCCTAATCAGCTCTCTGTGGAAAAGAGACTCCCCTGATGTCATTGTGTTCTTCTCCTAGATCCCATCTAATGCCGAGGCTGAAAGAATCACGCTCTCACGAGTCTTTGCTCAGCCCCAGTAGCGCCGTTGAGGCTCTGGATCTCAGTATGGAGGAAGAAGTGGTCATCAAGCCAGTTCACAGTAGCATTCTGGGGCAGGACTATTGTTTTGAGGTAAGAGGCTTTTGTGTCCATCCTGCCACATGGCATTGGAAGGTATCTGTTTGGTGAGTAGTGTGGGGGAATCTTCTTGCCTTATAAACATCTCCAGTGTGAACTTTCATTTAGCAGAGCAATGTCTAATGGAGACCATTGTTTCAATGGGAGTTTGTGTGTGTGCTCTATTAAAAAAAAAAAATTCAGTTGGAAAAAATATACCAATCAAATGAGAGCTCTGACCCCATTTTACAGCAGTTGCAGGATTTGCTGCATGGAGAGCTATCCAGCAGTCCTAAACACAGTCTGTGCCCTCATAGAGCATAGATAAATAATCCATAGTCAGATAGACAACATAACCTGCAGTTCTCTATTCTGGGGCCACATGGGCTTCACACACACTTGTCCATGGGGATAGAATTCAGGACCTTGTTATCCAAAAACATAAGGCTTCTGTTGGTTGATTAAAAGGGGATCTCTGTGAGCTGGAGTATTATTGGGTTTTATATCCTAGCAGGCGATAGCTAAGAGAAGGCAACATAGTTACTGGTACTTCAGTAAGTCTCCATCTTGCAGAGGGCAGTGGTGCGCACGCAAACCAGCATATGAGTCAATAATGCACCATGCCGTTAGGGAACCTGTTATCCTATGGTGTGGAGGGCAATGCATTATTGTGCACCACAGCAGCTGGCTATAGAACAGGGAAGCATCTCCTTCCAGCAAGAGGGTTATCATCGCTGCTGCTGCTCTGAAAGATGGGCACCACGTTTTTATTCAGGGGTGGAAGGGAAGACAATGGCATACGCCCATACTGGGGTCATGGCTTAGGATATGTCTGCACTGCTGTCAGAGGTGTGAGCAGGCATACCTGCGCTAGCTTTAACCTACCTAGCTCTCTAAAAGTAGCAGTGAAGACACAGTGGTGCAGGCTTCGGGACAGGATAGACAAGCCTGCCTGTCCCCTTGGTACATACCCTTGTTGCTGACCGGCGCTGAAACCTGCACTGCTGCATCTTCACTGCTGTTTTGAGCAAGCTAGCTACATTAAAGCTACCTGAGCCACAGTCACCCCTTCAGCTGCAATGTAGATGTACCTGGGGGCATATTGATGGGGGCAGGGCAGTGTTCCTGTGCTAGATGGTGCTCGATAGGGACATCCTGATGTTTGTTAATGGCGAACTAGCAGCTGAGATTGGTTTAATTTTTGTTGTTGTAGAAATTAGCAGCAAGTTGAAATTTAAAAACCATTTCTTAGAATGTAAAGAGGCAAAATGGAAATTATTTTTAAAAAGAAGATTATCCCCAAACATAAGCTCTAAAGCAAAAAGAAGGCATAAATTTCCCAGTGTGATTTGCTCTCTGGAGAATTGAGCAAGTGCAGTAGGTCAGGAGGAGAACAGTTTTGTAAATTATACGGCCTCTATTACATTCCACTCAAGAAAGATAAAATGAAGCTAGATGGAAAATAGATGTGACATCCATAATATAAGAGTTGTTTACCAATTCTGCTCAGCACACAAGAGCAGAGCAAGGATATGAACAGTGCTTGTAGAAAGTTGACTGAGAGGGGAATTATACAAATCATGCACTTGTAAGGGGGAAGTGCATTTTATTTTGAGGTGAGTTTGATCAAGAAGAGTCGCACAGGAAAACAGAACATGCTAATGGTGCTCCTGAGGGCATTCTATGCTAAAAATTTAAAAATTCTGAGCCAAAAAAATAAAAATTCTGTGCACAATATTTAAAAATTCTGCAAATTTTATTTGTCAAATAAATGTGGAGACTCCAGCATGGCAGTGGGGAGCAAAGGCCCCTGGCTATACAAATGTGGGAGATCTCTGTGCAGGATTCAGTGGTGAGGCTGCACCCAACCCTGACACAGCGCAAGGACGGGGCCTGCCCCAGAAACACCCCAGAGCCCTGTCCCTCTCTGCCAGGTGCACCAGCTGTGGGCAGGCAGGCTCAGCAAGACAGGATCCAAGTGTGGAGGGGCTTACTATAGGGGATCCAGGTGTGGGTTGAGAGGGTTCTGTGTTGGGCAATTTGGGTACAGGCGGCTCAGTGGGAGATCTGGATGCACAGGGGTTTGCGGGGTTCTGGGTATAACAGTAATGGGATTCTGCAGGGGGGTACAGGTGCACCTGGTTGGGGCTAGGTAGGGTGGGGATCCAGGTGGGGGTAGCTTGTTGGGGTGGTCCAGGTACAGGGGGGAGTGGGGCTCATCGGTGGGAGGGAGGTTCTGGGTATAGGGTGGTTAGGCTCAGCAGAATCTGGGTGTGAGGGGGTCTGGATGCAGGGGGTTGGGCAGATGCGGGAGCAGCTCCCTGTACAGTGATCCCTCCCATTACAGCTGAGGAGCGATGGGTGCAGGAAGCACGGATGGGGGAGTTTTCAGAGCTTTCTTCAGCTGGGGAAGAAATCTCAGAGTGGGTCTGACGCAGCCCCAGATGCCATGCAAGGGAAGAGGAAGTCCTGTCCTTCCCAGCCCAGCTGGGACTAGCAGCTGAGCCTGGCACATGGTAGGAGCCACTAGCTGGGTTTTCCCCAGTTCCACTCCCAGTCCCACAGTGATTTATCTCTCTGCCGGCTGCCCTGGGCACCCAAAACTGCTGTGGAGGTCCTCATGACTGTTCCTGTGGCTTTCCTTTGCTTCTCCATCCGAAAGCCATTTTTCTTCAGGGGAGCAAAGAAATCTGTGGGGGACATAAATTCTGTGCATGCGCAGTGGTGCAGAATTCTCCCAGGAGTATAATGGCTGTTTTGAAATTCTGTGGAGGAAGGAAAGAATTCCAGAAAACAAAAAGGATATTGTTTTATGATTGATGGGTACTCATCAGCCAGCCTCTATAGGGAAATACTTAAGGTGAAAGCTAAATGGTGTGTTGTGTTCCTGCCCTCCTCTAATGTCTCTGGAGACCCTGTTTCGAATAGTGGCTTATTTCAGAAATGAAAGGAGTTTGCAGGTCTCACCTTAATCCCTAATGGGCATTAGTCTGCCTCTCACGACCACTACGCCACTGTGTGATGTGCAGAGGGAGAGGATTTGAATTAGCACAGGGCAGTGTGGAGGAACACTCAGTGGAAATCTTGCAGGGGCTAGGACTAGAATAGCAGGGGGTGCTGTCAGAACTGAGGTGCGCTGCAGATCCACTCAGTCATCAGACCACCACATTCAAAAGAGACGAACAACAATGTATGTTTGGTTCCAAGCGTCTGTCTTACTGCCGGTGCGAAAACTGGAAAACAAAATCATACTGTGGCCCCACCTCTTTTGCACTTGAATGTTTCCTTTAGTTATTTTGTTACTAGGGCACAGATTTTGTTTAAGTTACTGGAAAGACAGAGTCCCCTAATGTCCCCTAGAATAAACCTCATCCCCCGAAGGTCCTCCCTTTAGGCTCTGAGCTAGCTACTGTAGTGTCCTGTTACCTGAGGGCTCGGGTCTGACGTAACAAAAGATGTTGGTCTCTGCGGAGGTCAGGGAGAATGGCAATGGCTTCCGTGGATTAGAATTTTGAAAGCTTGGGTTCAAGTCTGCAGATGGCAGAGAGAAGAACCGAAGGTGGCTGAGACAGTGATTGAAAGCCACGACACCATTCTGCACGTGAGAATACTAATGAGGAAAATATGAACTGATGTCCCAGAAAACAAGCTCCGAGCAAGAAATGTCAAGGCAGAAGGGGCAGCCAAAGTCAGAGGCCAGGGGAACCATGACATTTTCTGTATAATGGATTATGAAAGTGCTGCAGGATGATAATGCTACACTGGGGGGATGTGGTGGAGCTAATCCCTGGACATCTGAGTCAGGAAATAGCCAATTTTGTTCCCTTGGAATGAGGAGGTGACTGTTGATGCTTGGAGGTAAATGCCCATCTGGTGCCATTCAGAGGGTTCCTCTTAATTATCCCCTCCTTGCAGAGCTGTGCATGGGGATGGACAGAGCTTCTGTCTGTTAGGCTGTTAGTTCTCTCTCGGGAAAGGTTGTGGCTGAATTGCCCTGTAAGGCTCCAAAACACTCTCATGTGGGGCTCTTGCCAACCACAGTGGGTGGCAGCTTTTCCAGAAGCTGCCTGCAGTCCAGGCTGCCTGGCATGCATTGCATGGGCCTCAGCACGCGACAACCCCAAACACCACGGAGCAGCAGCGGCTGTGTGGTTCAGAAGATCAGAACAGCAGGATTCGACACAGCTGCAGATGGAGTTACACTGGAGGATTAAGATGGAGAAGAGAACTGGCAGCACAGCCAAACTGAGCAGAAACCAAAACGTGCCAGGGCCATCTGCAGTGGAAAAAACCCAACTGCCTTGATCTGAAGCAGCTGGCTGTTTAAAGGTACAGTACATTATTTCTCTCTTAGCTGAACTCGTTTATTGAGACATTATGTGACTGATTGCCCAGTTATAGTCACATGCAGTGGGGCCAAATTCAGATCAGGTGTAAGCAGATGCATGCCCATTGAACTTAATTTGTTCCCGTGGAACTTCTCCAGCTTTCTAAATCTCATCCTCCTGCAAAATGTGGGGTTCGATATTTGTTTTGTTTTTTTTTATTTTTATCCTTCCAAATAACTGATTGAACATCCGATTTTTCTCTCTCCTAAACAAATGGAAGAAAGGTTTTCCAGCCAATATAATGATCTAGCTCTGTTGCATGTGCTGTGTGTGCTAAATCTACATTAGGCAGTGTAGTCTTGTGAGGGAGATTGGACATCAGGGTTCCTGCCTGGGGCCTATTCCTGGCTCTGCCAGTTGAGGAGTTTAGTAATTAGAACCCGGAGTGGGAATCGGAACTTCGGGAATGTGTTTCCTGCCTCTGCTGCTTACCCACTGCAGGCCAAATGCGAATCCCAGCCCACAGCCCCAGTATCTGGGCCATGTGCTAGAGATTCTTTCAGAGGATAGGAGGAAGGATGTGCAGCAAAGCAACAGCAACACCAACACTTTCTGGTTGCTATTGAAGCCTCAGGGCTGCAAATGTTCCTACCCACCCAACCTTCTCTTTCACCTTCACCGCCAACCTGCACAAGGGGGATGTCAGCTGGATAGGCATAGTGGCAGTTACATCCGCCCTATCCTAGCCCTCAGATAACCTCCCAAACACCTTGCATGCTAGCCATAGGCATGGTTCTTATTGTGTGTGTGTTTGGTACCCCTGAAGTCCAGACCCAGCCCAGGTACAGGTCACTTCACTGCTCTGTAATGTGGGTATGAGAATGCTCACCATTCCTGCTATGTTGTAGGCTTAACTCTTGTTCATGAAGTCAGTTCAGGCTCTTGGCTGAAATAGCTGATGGAATTGCAAAGTTATCGATTGTTGTTGTTGTTGTTATACAAAGATGAGCAAATTTCAGATGCACCTTATGTAACCCCCCCAATTTCAGATAGTAGCAAAATTCACAAGGCAGTTTTGTTTAACTAGAGGAACCGTCCATTCAGGGAATGGGGATAGTGAGAGTAAATAAGTGTTAGCAATTAACAAGTACTACTAATTGAGTTTATGCATATCCATTAACACTGTTTTAGCAAATCTAAAAATCCTGAAGTGAACAGAATACTGTCTTCATGGAGATCATTGATAGCTCATGAAGGTTATTTATGTCGCATGACATTTAGGTCACAGGTCAAAGTCAAGGCATTCTTGCAAATCTGGGGGAAATTGCCTTCAACTCCTAATGGGCCAGGAGACTTTCTGCTCTGACACATGCAGAATGCCCCAGTTATGAAGGGTTGTTAAGAGAGGAAGCCTTAGAATTTAACATTTGAATAATTATCCAGTGATCCATTGAGTTGGAATTTAATAGAATATTTGTTTGATAATTAATGCCAATTTATCAATGGGTAGTTATAAAATATAGTAGATGTACATTTTATTAAATAATGGTAAACAATAGACAATTGGTATTTAATTAACAGATGTTAGGGTAGAACAAGGGCTAAATTCCATTCTGATTTATATGGGAGTAAATCCTATTGGTTTTAATGGGAGTTACCTATGTCACTGAGCAGAATTTGGCTTTAAGGAGAATTTCAGCCAATAGCAATCCAAAAATGTCTGGTCCCCCAGGGATTAAATAGTGCAGCCTCATGGAAGGGCTGAATTCTGCTGTCCTGAGTCACAATTCCCCAGGATTTAAATGGGAGTTTTGCTTCGTTTAGGATTTCAGAATTTGGCCCCTGACAATTGCCATTCAGTGACATGGTCATAGCATTAGAGTACAAGACCTCTGTCCTCCAGATTTGAGTGTAGGGTACATTACCTGGTGTATACTTTGGATCTTCCAAAGCCTAATTACTAGGGTAAAAAGAGAAGAGACCCTCAAATTCCCCCACATTTTGGATTCCTATCTGAATTGAAGTTCTGCACATTTAAAATTCACCCCTCTATAGCAGTTAATGAGCAATCTGTAGGGGCATTTGATGCTATGTTCTTCTGTGTTATTTAGGTATAAACTCTGTTGTTAAGTAACTCCGTAAGTAACAGAGTCTTCCTTGATCTTTGTGCCCGTAACTCAGTGTTAGCCATGCTTTTTTATATGCAAAAGTGATGCAGTTTTGCACTCTCTGTTTTTAGGGAAAGTTAACATTCAGGTGCAGTGGCTAGACTGACCCAGAGTGCAGCTCCAGAGTATCTTCTGTGCAAATGGTCAAGATATTCTGACAAGCCCAGCAAAAATGCCATAGCAGGAAGAGGAGGAAGTGAGATCATGCCATATGGATAAAGCAGACCAGATTTGTTGCAGGAAAACCATGAGGAATGTAGCAGTCATACAGAAGCATGTAAAGATGCTAAAAAGAAAAGTGGGCAGAGATGATACAACCAACTCTATTAATGTGGAGTCTTCCATTCTCAACAGTAATTAATAAAAGATAACTCCATCATGCCCAGAGGAATCCTTTAGATTTCCAGTACTGTGCATGGATGCATGGTAATCTAGTAGAAGGGGTTGCTTTTAGCCATTAGCAGTGGTTTGAACTGATCATGAAGCAGAAGCTACCTGAAATTGGCTAGAATATCAAGAGTTGGAAGGTCTATTGGATCCACTTGGTGAGGGCAATGTTGGGCCTCTTCTGTTTTGTCTCATTTGGAAAATACCATAGAGGCACACGAAACCTCTGTTCAAAGGCAGAATATGTGTTAACCTCAGCCACAACGGTAGCCAATGAGATATCATGGCCTGATGCTGATTGCACTGAAGGAACAGATTAAACTTTGCGGAGGATATACAAAGCAAAAGAAGATCACGTCCCATGAAAGTGGTGAACCCAGCCTGCCAGGTGGGAAAACAAGTGCAGCTGAGGTAAAAGATGGAAATTCAAGGAACTCTGCAAGTAGGAGCAGAGGAAATAATACTCCAAGGGGGCTTATTTGAAGTGTGAGTAAGATACCTTCAGTCTGCAAACAGGGACATTCAAAAAGAATATTATTGGATGTTGACCGATGCAATGAATACAGTGGAGGTCAAAGCAGCTGAATGAAGTTTTTATGAATAATACGGAATTCCTAATGCCAAATCATAGTCTGTTAATTTGCCAGCAGGGTTTCAAGGACAGTTGTTTGAGGAATATACATATTTAATAGGCTTCAGATCTGCAGCTAGTTGGAAAGAAGCTGCTTAGGAATCTTATTGGCCTTCGTAGACCCCAGTACAGCAATTAATGCTGAGAAAACTCAGCGAGGTGAATAGGAAAGTTGTTGGCACGTGAGGACTCTTGCTAAGTGTTGCATCCCTGGCCATCAGGCAGCATATGCAGAGGTGGATTTACTCACGCCTGAATTTCTGTGCAGTGCGGGGGGAAGCCTGCTGGAGGCTAGGGAATGTTGTGGAAATGTCATTGATCTGAATCCATTCCTGGATGGCAATGTCATGGTGGCCAAGCGAGTCTGAGGAATGCTGTTAAACTCTCTCTTTCCTAGTGCAGTTACTGCCAGCAAGTAGAGGCGAGGAGTCAAAGGGACAGGATGCAGTGGGAGGGGTACTGAGGGGCTTGGATTCCCTGTTGGGGAAAGGAAAGAGGTTTGTCTAATTGCAGAGTATGGGCTAAATCCTGAGAGATGCTGAGCACTAGAAACGTGCATCACTAAGTGCTTCTCGGGATGTGGCCCTGAGTTGCTTTCACTCACTTGATGGCTTAACGAAGCTCAGACTCGAAGGGGCTGGTGGTCCCTAGGGTAACTCCCAACTCTGGTGCCATCGCTCCAGGTTGGCACTGATGTGGGAGAGGGGAGGTGGGATCAGTGTGTGGCCAGGATTAACCCCTTGTGATGCTCAACATTGTGCTTGAGGTCTCAGCCCAACTTGCACACTTGCCTTAGGGGCGACTCCCTTGGCTTGTGTTAATAAAAGCACCAGCCAGCCCCTTTTTTTAATTTCCCCAAAGCCACGTCTGTAATGTGCTTGTTGAGAAATAACCCCTGTTCCTTTCCATGCAGGTGACGACTTCATCAGGAAGTAAATGCTTCTCCTGTCGCTCTGCAGCAGAACGAGATAAATGGATGGAGAACCTGCGGCGTGCCGTGCACCCAAATAAGGTAGCAGCTTTGAGGAATTGCCTCTGTAATAGTTCTGCTCCTCATTATTACATTTTATAACCCAGTGCATGGTAGCAGCAGGGGACATATTGTCATTTTAGTGACTAAGTGTAATTGGGGGTCAGCTTTTTTCCGTATTACTTTCTGCCACTATTATATTTACGGGAAAGTGCCAATTATTTCCTGCCCTCTTGGGCTGTCGCTGAGAAACAATCAAACCTCAAGAACCTGCAGTCTTGTTTTAGTACTAATGATACTTGCTACTTATCTAGGGCTTCTGCTCCTCAGAGAGCTTTAACAGGCGGCACCTGGACAAACGGTGATGTCGGGGGTAGAATACAACCCTAGATATTCAGTCCCCACAGCAGCACTCTGGCACTGGTGGGGCTTGCGAGCCCCATTTCAGAGATGGGGAAACGGAGGCACAGAATCTCAGTGAGTTGCATATGGTCATGGAGGAATTTGGGCTTGGACATGGCTCCCATTCCTGTACCCGGGCTACCAGGCCATCATATGCCCTGTACCTGCAGCAACAAGCTCTTCTCGGTCAGTTGAGCATGGGAGGCCTGAAAATGTGCCCATACAGCTAGTCGAGGCTACGGGCACCTTAAAAGGGAGCCAGAGTAAGGACAAAGCAGATCGCCTGTAGGGTTTCACAGCTGGCGCACTCAACCAAAAAGCTGTTTTTGTTGCTCAGCGTGAAGGGGTTCTGTGCATTCATTCTTGCTAGCAGCAGTAGGTAACTGCGTATGCAGGTTAGGGGCAGGTCTTGGGCACCTGGCAAGCTGCTAATGCAGCCCTTAATGTCACAAAGTTTGGTGCCCCTAATGCAGCACCAGATTTTGTACCCTAACTGATGAGCCCTCCCTAATACAGGAGAGGAAATAGCAGCGTGGAGAGACTAACTTATCCCTCAGGGCATGATTTGTTGTGGTCACTTTAAGAGCATGGCAGCTGTTGCTGTTGCCACCTGCAGAGAGCTCTGGGAGATTGGGACAATGCGTCTCCCACCAGCGTCTCTAGAACAGTTAGTAGGCGGGGTTATTCTACGTGAATGTAGTTGAACGTGGCCCAGAGCAGCGCTGTTCAATGGGCACTCATTTGGAAACATGCCATCATCTTGAAAAGTGCCCTGCTCTGACTCTGCTAACTTTCCTCCTTTTGTCTGAGTTTCTAAACAGACTCTCAGTATCTGATTTGATATTTTTATCCCAGGATTTTAGTAGTATTGTATCATTTCCTGCGTGTGCACTTCCTGAGCCCACATCACCCCATTGTGTACTTCCAGCAACTGTGCTCTCCACTCTCCTAAGTGAAGCTGGGTCAGACCTGCTCGTTACTGTTATAGGAGACATCCAAGGAAAGCTGAGGGTGCTGCAGAATCTGTTGCTGGTGATTCACTATGGGGTGCTCTTTCCTTGAAGTCCTCACTGAAACCAGTACCCCTGGAGCTACCTCTTCGGGATGAGGTCATGACCATTTAGGGGTCATTAAAAATTCCATGTATCGTTCACCGCATTAGTGTTAAAGTGGCATCCAGGCCAATTTTTACTTCTGACTAATAATAATGGTTAGCTCACAGGTAACTCATTCAATCTCCGTTAATCCCCCCCAGTATTTCAGCTGAATTAAATAGTCTTCATTCTTGTCCTAAAATATGTAGGCAGTGATGCCACAGCCGCTGCTTTCCACCCCAGAAGTGGCTGCATTCCAGTCACAAATGAAGTGATCCATGTGTGGACTTGAGGATGCTTCTGTTCCTGCCATGCTATAGAAAAGGAAATGTACTGTTCCAGTGCTGCCACATAACAACAATGGAACAAACGGGGGAAAACACCTGTGCAATAGCTTCTGTTTTACAAAAAGTCATTAATTATTGGTAGGGCTCCTTCCTGTTTCTTGTGAGGCCTTCCTGGCAGTAGAACTGGAAATGGTACATTTTTAATTTGGTGGGATTTTATCTGTCTTGTTCCTTTATATTAATTGGCACCAGCAGACATGGAGAGCACAGTGATATTTGGAAAATTAACATAAGTAGTGTTGTTATGCAAATTCCTGAGAGCCAGTATTTCCTTAAAATAAAATGTAATTAAGCCTCTGCTCGTTTAGCACATCAGAAATAATTAACTCGTTTCTCCGGTTTGTGTATGTTTTTTTTTTCCTTTGACCTTTTTCTTTGTGTCCCTTTTCCAGGACAACAGCAGAAGGGTCGAGAATATGTTAAAGTTATGGATTATTGAAGCCAAGGACCTGCCAGCCAAGAAGAAGTACTTGTGTGAATTATGCCTGGATGACGTTCTTTACGCACGAACTACCTGTAAATTGAAAACTGACAACGTCTTTTGGGGGGAGCACTTTGAATTTAATAACCTCCCATCACTCAAAACCATTACAGTGCACTTATACAAAGAGACTGACAAGAAGAAAAAGAAAGACAAGACCAACTTCATCGGACAGGTGAATATCCCCATGGGCTCCATAACGGGGCGGCAGTTTGTGGAGAAGTGGTACCCTGTAGTCAGCCCCAATCCCAGCAAGGGCAAGTCTGCAGGGCCTATGATCCGCATCAAGTCACGCTACCAGAGCATGAGCATCCTCCCCATGGAGATGTACAAGGAGTTTGCTGAGTACATCACTAACAATTACATGGTGCTGTGCTCAGTGCTGGAGCCTGCGCTGAGTGTGAAGAACAAAGAGGAGATGGCCTCTGCACTGGTCCATATTCTGCAAAGCACTGGGAAGGCCAAGGTAAGATCCCCACATCACCTGTACAGTCCCATTATAGACAGACGTGAAGCAGAATCCCAGATCCAAACACCTCCCCAGCTACACATGGATCTGAACTTTGGCTCGGCCCTCCCTATTGACCATGTTTATAATTCTTCTTTTAGACAAGTTAGCAGCACATGTAGTGGGTTTACTGGGTCCATGTCCTGGTGTGCCCACCCTGGTTAAGCAGACTGTGTGTGTCATTGGTTGGGTCCACGGTGCAGTGTGTTGGAGGTGTTAAGAGAGAGGAGACCCCCTCAGGCACATGCAAATGGCTCCATTAGCACTGCAGTGTCTCTTGCCCCTGCTCTCGGATTGGTGAGGAACACACAGGATAGTGGTATTTCCAGGTGAGGGAGGCTGATGTGGCAGAGCTGCAGACTCTGGACGACCAGCTGTTTTGGGCTTCATTGGATGAATTATCATCCCCGTGAATCCCCTATCACCGGGCTTTGGGAGGGCAGCCGGCCTGGGAGAGGCTGAGATTTCTGTGAGCAGTTTCAATTTTTGTGTGTGAGAATAGCGGGAGGAGAAGAAAGGCTGAGTGACTGACTTAGTGAACCTCACTTCACAGATATTTTAGCCAAGCGCGGAGCCAGGCAGAGGAGTACGCACAGAGCATACCGCGGAGCGTACGTCCTCATGCGGCATCGGTATGACTTGGCAATAGTAGCCCAGCAGCTGTAGCGGTAGGACAAGGTGTGAATGAGACAAATGGCTAGTTTTTGTTTTGTCCATTAATTTCTCCTTGAACTTATCAGCTAAGGAGCGGGGGCCTTGACTTGATGTCTCAGCAAGATTTCCAAAGCCTCTGTGGTGCTAAGGAGACTTGCAGCCTGCCTGAGAACTGAAATTGTGGATTCCTCTCCTGTCTGCTCTTCCCCTTCTGCATGTGGAGATGAACGAGACCAATAGACTGGGTCAAGGCAGCAAAACCTCATCAAGGGGATTGACTGCCGGGGAGCAGGGAGCAGGGAGCTGCTCCCAGGTGTCCATTCCTCCCAGTTACAGGGTGTGTCTGGGCTGTATTCAAAGCCCCAGAAGACATACTCATGCCGGTGCTCATTGAGCTAGTACATCACTGAGGCAGTGCGAGCGGCAGGACGGGCTAGCTGCCCCGAGTACTGGCCTGGGCTCTCTGACGGCCGTGGACTTGGGTGTCTAGCCTGTCCCGCCCCTCGCGCTGCTGTGGCTAGGTTCCACTTTTAACGCATTAACTCAGTGAGAGCTGGCACAAGTACATCTCCTGGGCCTGGAATCACACCCAGCTCCAAATGTAGACGTCCCCACCGTCGTCTTGGTCACAGGGAGGAATATCAAACTCAGACGCTGTCCAGCGGCCCTTGGCATCATTGCCTTCAGTGGGTGCAGGATCAGCTCAGCCAGTGACTTGCTGCGATTGTTCCATCAGAAAGCACCTGAGGCCACCTCTGCCCTGGCTGGTTCTGCCGCTGATGTGGGCCTAGTCTGGGTTTGCTGGGACAGCTGCACCCACAAGTCGTCTTAGTGGAGACGCAGCTGATACCAGCAGGAGGGTGTGTATACATTTCCCCAAACGAAATACGCGATACCAGCTAAAGCACTTTTTGGCTGGCATAAATGGTTGTAAGAAAACCACACCCTGGACTAGCATGACCACATGGACCAAAGTTCTGTGCATAGGCCTGGCCTTGGTAGCAGTGTGTCCGTCTGTGGGCATGTCCCGCTGCTGCTTGCCCGAGTCCCTCCTGGGACCAGACCCGAGAGCCTCGGGCAGGAGCAGGTGTGTTTCCACGTGTCGGTGCCTCGCTGCTCCAAAGCCCAGAGACGCTCCACAGGGGAAATAGCAAAGAGTAAACAGGCTGGATAAATATCCCCCTACAGTGGGGCTTCTGCTTTCGCTGCCTGTCATCTATCCTCAGCATTTAGCACAAGGGTTAGAGAGTTGTCAGAGCAACAGGAATTATTGGAGCATGGGAGCCGGGTGCTGCATCTTGTGTAGAGGAGCTGGACAAGCAAAGAGAAATAAAAATAAAAACAGCAGCAAAGTGAAAGGGACACTGACTGGAAAGGACGCCCCCTCGGTGTGACAAATGGGGTGCTGCGGACTGCTCGCTAGCGTGGCAAACCCTCTGCGCTGCTGGTTGAGTGACAAGACGCACCGAGGAGACGTGCACGAGAACTTCGTGGGGAACAACAAGCTCGTGTCTGGGCTGTGCTGGGGGGGCTGCGAGACATGGCAGAGCCAAGCACAACCCTCCCGCCCCCGCGTGACTTAGCCAAAGGCTGGAACAGAGCTGAAGAAAGTCAAGAATGGGCCTGTTGGGTGGGGTGGGTGCTGGGCTGGTGAGCTGCTCCCTGGTCATCACTCACAAACAGCAATGATACAGGGCGATGGCTGGCTTTGTACAGGAAAGACCTGATGCCACAAACCCTGCTCACATGAGTCATCCCCTCTGGGATCCACAGGCCTACTCACGTGGGTAGGCAAGGCTGGGCGCCAACTCGCAGATTTGCATTAAAGACATTTTATTTTTAGTATATTGGGCTAGTGAGAGGTCAGTGGCCAGCCCAGGAATCCAAAGGCTGCAGAGCAGGCTTCCCCCACTGCTCTGGAAAGGGTGTGGCACCAGGTGGGAAGGGGACTTTTGTCTATAGCCCAGCCTGTCCCCAGCCTCTCTGCCAGCAAAGGGCTTAGTGGAGGAGCACTGGTCTGCGGATGAGGCTCAAATACTGATTGTTAACAAAACGCTGGTACTTCGGGCGGAAGAGAGGTTCTGTTCTTTAGAGTTTGTCCTGCAGAAACTGTGTTCTGCACTTCAGTGACCAGTGGGAGTGCAGACGGGCAGGGGCTGCCCCAAAGGGCCTTCAGCTCAGATATCGGCCTTTCCCCACTGTCCCCCATCCGCTCCTGGAAGCTTGTCGGGGGTTTGCAAGTGAGTCCTCCAGCAGCAAATGCTCCTGTTTTACCTCAGCCCAGGTTTGTGGGTCTCTGTTTCAAACGACGCTGGGATGCTGTTTAATGTGAGGGCCCTGGTGTGCACAGAGATGAACCCGGATCCCTGCTGGAAGCTGGAGCAGGAGGAGATAGCATTTAAAAAGCACTAATTTTAGAAAAGCCTGATAGCTCTACAGCCGCGTTATCGCCTCACTCGGTAGCTGTCTGTCTGGCCCTCATCACAGTGGTACTAGAGCATCTCCCATTCAGCCAAACACAGAAACAGCCTCTCTTCCTTCCTTCCCAGCCTGTAGGAGAACTAGCTGAGTTTGTTTGTTTGCCCTTAGTGTGGCTGTTGTGATTCTGAGGGATGGGCATCGGGAGAGCTCTGGTTTGGGGCTGGCTGGCCGCAGGTCCTTCAGACCCAAATTCCCCCCAGCTGTAAGCCTGCTGGCTGGCCTGCCTCTGGAGTAAGCCATGCTAACCCAGGGTGGCCCCAGCCAGGGGGGTGTTAGCATTAGAAATTATTGACATCAGAGACTCTGGGCCCTGAAAATTAGGCTGTGGAAATGATGCCCCATTTTTAGCCTTTGCTAGTTCATCCCTCACGGGGGAGTTTGTGAGTCAATGGAAGTGCAAGGGGCTAGGCTGATGGAGAAGGTTGAGAGCCGGCTCCTTAGTGTCTGAGCTGGAGGATTATTCGGGATGAGCTGGTGAGGCTGTTCTCAGATTCAGGTTCGTGGCTGAACTGGGTGCAGCACTGTGCAGGGAACGCATTAGAGGGCAAATCAGAACGAGGGCGTGGGGAGCAGTGTTTGCATTTAAATCGAGGATCTGAATGGTGAGTCTGAATGGTGCCCAAAATACAGAAATGGGATGGCGCAGAATTGGGATTGAGGGTGCGGGGCCTAAGGCCAAATGGGATTTGAGTGCATAGCGATCCAGGCTGGGGGCTGAGTCAGGTTTGAGGGTGCAGGATACACGGCTAAATGAGATTGAAGGGCCTGGGTTTGGGGCACAGAGCCCAGCTGGGTTTGAGGGCACAGCAATCAGGGCTTGAGGGTATGGGGACTCGGTTTGAATCAGAGCTAGTTTACATGCTGCCCTTGCAAGATTTGCACCACATGTGGTGGGCATACGCGCTGTAGAGTCAGCTGACAACAACCCCTGGCTCTCTCCCGACCCTCTGTAGCCTCCACTAGCCCAGGGTGCCACTCTCCTGCCAGCATGTGGCACGCATGCCTGCACTTTCCGAGGAGCTATTTCCGCAAATCTTTGCAGAGCTCCAGTCCCTTTCTCCTGCCCTCACTCAGCTGTAGAGCACAGACACAGTAATAAATGGCCGGTAATTAATTTTGCTGATAAAGGTTTTTTGGTGGTGGTTGACTGCAGTTGCGATGCTAAAGCAGCAATTAAAGATGAAGTGAGAGCTAAGTGTCCAGTGGATGATCATCTATCTGTGCAGACTCGTTAGCTGCTAATTGCTCCTTCTCCTGTGCTGTTTCAGGCCCTGATTTCCAGCACTGATTTTCTGTAAATATGGCTTAATCCTTCAATGAAGCATGTGGGGATTGGGCACATGCGTCCATCCAGTGCAGTTCTCGCAGATGGGCAGAGCCTCTATTGAACACGACCCCGCTGCCCTGCAGACAGTGTGTGGCACCGTGGCTGGCTGTCTGCCGCGTCCAGTCCTCACCCTTCGGAGGCCTGCCGGGCTACAGGAGGGCGATTGTTCTCAAACCACACAGTGATCGTTTCAAAACCGTGAGCCACTCCCCACCAATGGGGCTTTGGCATCTGCCATGGAGTGTTTCTGAGCCAGGCTCTGTTCTCCCTCCCTCTCAGGTGACTGATGGAGATTAGACTGGAGGCAGGGAGTGCATTTGCACGGACTGCTGTACAGAGATCAGCAGATCCCCCAGAAAGACTGTCCAGCCCCAGCAACATCTCTCTCATCTGTTGATTGCAGCATAGTTCTCATGGGTTCTGTTTCCTGCTCCATCACTGACTTACTGATTGATCTTGTCCAAGTCACATCACGGCTCTGTGCCTCAATTTCCACAACTTTTGTAAAATGTGGGATTTGACATCAGAGTCATTCTAGCAGGAAAAACAACTGGGATTCTGCTCTGCCTTGTCCAGCAGCCTGGCACAACCCGCTTCATTGGCCTGGGCATAATGTGAGGACCAGAAAGAGTCTCCCCTGCTTTGCAGATATCAGGGTAACATCAGGCAGTTGTTAGAATCTCGTGATGGTGTGGAAGCCAAGTGCAAGTAAGAGGGCGGAATAAATATGGCTCATGAAGATGTTTTTCTGAGAGCCACTTTCCTGATTGTAACCACATGCTGAGACTCAGTTAGCTGGGGGAGGAGGGAGAAGAAAAACGTCTAACGTCAGTAGAGAGTTTATACCTAAATAAGGATTTATTGACACAGTTATACCGGTACAAAGTTATACACCTTTATCCCAGTACAGCTCTTACCTTTGGGGTTGCATCGCTTAGTTAAATTAGTACAAAAACAGCGTCTAGACAAGCGCTAAGAAAGAAGACGCTTAGATCAGGGGCGTTGGGGAGGGTTAAAGTGCATGGGTGCCATGCAGCATTGCTGGCTGGGGCTGGGGCAGAGCAGGTCAGTGCAGGCTGCACGGAGCCAAGTGTTAGGGAGAGACTCTGAGCCTCTGGGAGCAAACAGCTGCTGAGCAGCACAGCTGGCCTTAGCATTGCAGAGGGGCTGAAAAATCATTCTTGTCCCCCCTTCCCTTCCCGACGCCTGTGCGCCACGAGGCACTATGCTCCCCCGCCTGCTGTCGAAAAGGGGTTACGGCAGTGTCAGGTACGCACAGTGCCTTTACTCTCTGTACAGCAGAATGGTGCCATGTATATAAATGGTCAATAACACCATAGGGTCCAATTCTGCCCCCCAATCCATGCACACCAATCCCTTGGAAGTCAGTGGGCCTGGCACACCCATATCAGAAGGCAAAATCTGGCCCACTGCCTTTCAGGCTGGCACAACACGGTCGTGTTGATTAAAATAAGAAATGGGCAGGAATGCCAAAAATACCAGCTCTGTGAGCTGATTTTCAGTGGCCCTCTGCTGCCGGCGTGGGGTTCCGTCCTCCGGCCCTGCTCAGCCTGCCCTGCCTGGATGGACAGAACCCCAGGGCCAGCAGCGGGCTGAGTGGGGCTGGCAGCAGGGATCCCGGCTGGCAGGGGCCGGCAGACAGAACCCCACACCGGCAGTGAGCTGAGTGGCTCAGCCTGCTGCTGGCCTGGGGTCCCAGCCGCCAGCCCCACTCAGCCTGCTGCCGGCCTAGTGTCCTGGCCGCCAGCCCCACTCAGCCCACTGCCAGTCTGGGGTTCCATCCGCTGGCCCCCGTAAATGTAAAATGTATTACTGGCACGCAAAACCTTAAATTACAGGGAATAAATGAAGACTTGGCACACCACTTCTGAAAGGTTGCTGACCCCTGCACTACATAGTTATAAAGGGGCCCTCCACCTGGTGATGAGGTGCTGGTGCCACTCCCGAGAAAAGGCTCCGGGCAGAAGTTCTGCTGTCAGTGCCTGCTGGGGTTCTAGGTACGAGAGTTTAGATGCTTCTCTTTGCTATATTATCCTGGTGCTTAAATTCCCTTCAGGCGCCTCCTAGCATGGTTAGCCGGACATGCACTAGACCTGCGCAGTCTGCCAAAGACAGCACAGCGGCTGTGACACACAAGCAGCAGCTCAGGCCAGCCACCCAAGCACACACCCAGGCTTGGGGCAAAATTGTATTAGGGCAACGAGCCACACTGCTATTTTTAGGCACTAGCTTGAGCAGCACTAGGGCGTATAGGTTTTCCTGAGCTGGGAATTACACCTCCCAGCTGCTGTGTAGACCTATCCCTGTAGGAGAAAGAGAGCAATGTGGTGTGAAATTACTGCAGGTCCTCAGGGAAAGCTGTAGCATTTTGGACCATTCCTGTAGACACCGCAGCATTGTTTCATAAGAGGCTCTGGGTTGAGGTGGGGTGGGATTGTTAACACTCAGGCCTGAGAACCACCAGAACAAGCTGTAGTGGCAAAGATTCCTCATCTCATCCTCTTTTTGTTCCTGCCTTTCCTCTCGCTCCATTTTCTCTGTGTCTGACTGGGCCTGGCCACACAGCTGTGCCCATGCTGCAGATTAGGCTGTGGAAAATATAGACAACAAGCCTGCCCCAACTCAAGGACAGCGCTTCTTTGGGTTGGTGTTTGAGGAGGAAGAAAAGTGTCTCCCGCAGGCGGTTGGAGAGTTCAAGGGGCCTGCAAAACCCTGACCAGTAGCCAAGGCAGAGAGCTGGGGAAAAAAGGGAAAGGCATTTTGATAAAGTTAAAAGCAAAGAATCTAGGTTTAGGGAGCTGCTCCGGCCCACTGGAAAGTCTGAAAAATATCCAGACCTAAATGTGCTCCGGTGGTGGGTGCAGGTTTCTTGACTTTTTTTATATTTGTGAAAAGATTAGCCTGAAAGTGGCACTGTTGTTTCTCTGAAGAGGAGGCATGGGCTTGTGGTTACACAAGATTTGAGAGCTGGGGCTTCTGGATTTGGTTATTGGCCCCCCTATTGACTTGCTATGTGCCTCAGTTTCCCCATCTGTAAAGCAAATATAATGTCTTCTAATGGGATGTTGTGAGATGTAATCTTTGTAATGTGCTTTGAGATCCTCAGAGGAAAGGCAGTATGGAAAGGTGCATAATCGTGATCAGAAATGCAGCTGTTACTCTCTGATTGTTTTTAAACCTGCAGCCCAATCGTCTCAATGCCTAAATTCATTACTGGCCCATCTTAAAAATATTTGAGCCAGTTCTATAAATGTGTTAACAGATGAAAACTCTCTTCCCCAGATGGATGGTAGAACAAAAAACACCTGACTAAGCTCTAACTGGCTGTTTATGTGAAATCAGTATTTCCCAGGCTGTGAAGGGATGAGGGGTAAACATGGCTGCTTCTTTGTTTGTTCTGTGAGGATTTGCCTCTCTGAAGCAGAAGTATTTACTTCCCTCCTGTACCAGCCTGCTGGAAGCTCCCTGCTCTCTCCCTCAGTTACTGGCACTGGCAATGCTGGAGTGAAAGAAAACGTTCTGCTATCAACATATTGCAACTCGTGCCCCATCCTCTCCCCTCCTGGCCCATGTGGGTTTGGCCAGAGCCACCCAGCAGTGTGGTAGTTTGGACCTCATGTAGCTTTGCCTGCACAGTGCTGTGCAGTGAATGACATGGAGGGCAGCAGGAGCCTGTGTCTCCTGAATGAAGCTCAGCAGCCCAGGGAAGCGCTGGGATCCCAGGACAGAGCCCTGGGGTGCGGGATGGCAGCTCAAGAGGGTAGGACATATCACACAGAGCTGGCTGTTTTTCTTGGAATATGCCCTGGGGTCCTCTTCTTAGGGAGGCTGTTCAGATTGCAAAGCAGCAGTGCTGTTCCCAGCCCTAGGATGCCGCTTCACTAGCATGTGTGTAACTGGCAGCAGCCATATAATTGCCCCCCCCCCCGAAGAGTTTATCTATTTGATAATATTTTTATAGCAGCCATAGTCAAGTTAATTATGCCTTTTAATTGGTTTTCTGAGCCCCAACCCCGCCGCCCCGTTTTCTCCGGAAAAGGAGGCGAGAGGGTGAGTGGCAGCTCCAAAGCACTACTGGGTTTTTCCAGTGTTGCGTGTTACAAATGTGGGCATTTCTAAACCATTCCTGTAAGAGCCATTCCCCTCTCACCAGTGAGTTCTGTTCATGCACTGCTGCCTCCTGCTGGAGGGCGGTGTTTTAGACTATACAACTAAGCACCTGTGGGTTGAATAGTCATTTGGCATCTTAACACAATATTCCTTCAATTGGTCTCTTCATTGCCATAAGCTAGGTCATTGCTAGAGTTGCCCACACACTGATCCTTTCAGTACCATGGATGGAAGTTACGAATGCCCCCACCCACTCCCCCGAGAGACCTGGAAATTGTTGAGACTCTGGTTTTAAAGTCCTCACTGGACGACCCCTGAAGTTTCAAAGGAAAAGGAGTCCACTACCTTGCTTGCCAGGGCTTGTGTGAAATGACCACGGTCAATGCAGATTCCAAGAAGTTAGAAGTAGGGATTAGGAGTCAGGACTCCTGGGTTCCATATGTTGTCCTTTTCCCAGGGCTCTGCACAGCTCTCCCCCCGCGTCACTCACTATTGTTTATATGTATTGTGGGAGCACCAGGCATGGGTCTGGGCCCCATTGTGGTGGGTGCTACACAAACCCAGAACAGGTCAGTCCCTGTTCCAGCTTCTCTGTCATCTTGCCTTGTTGCTGTCATTGTCCCTTGTATTGTACTGCTCCTTGTGTCTAGGACAGCGGCTTTCAACCTTCCCAGACTTCTGTCCCTCTTCTAGGAGTCTGATTTGTCTTGTGTACCCCAAGTTCCACCTCACTTAAAAACCACTTGCTTACAAAATCAGATGTAAAAATACAGAAGTGTCACAGCTTACTCTTATTGGCAAGTTGCTGACTTTCTCATTTTCCCATATAATTATAAAATAAATCAATTTCAGTATAAATATTGTACCTACTTTTCAGTGTATAGTACATAGAGCAGTATAAACAAGTCATTGTATGAACTTTTAGTTTGTACTGACTTCACTAGTGCTTTCTATGTAGCCTGTGGTAAAACTAGGCAAATCTTTAGATGACTTGATGTACCGCCTCGGAGTCCCTCCAGGTACCTTTGGTTGAGACCCACTGGTGTAGAACAATCTCTTTCCTCCTCCATATGCCTCATTTTCTCACCACCTGCCCCCTGTACTGCCTGCTCCTCCCCTGTGCTGACCACAGTCTCCCTTTGGAAATTCCCCAGCTCTCACGATTGACTTGTGAACTCACCAGACATGCTGTTGGCTTTATCTTTTTCCTGTTGCCTCCCTTTGTCTCTGTGTCCTAGCTTGTGTAACTTAGACTGAAAGCTCTCTGGGGCAGGGACTGGGTCAGCTATTACTGTAAAGGTCTATGCCCAGCGCTGGTGTTATGTCAGTGTATACGAGTAATAACACGCCTCTTCCAAGTGATTGTACAAAGACTAGCCTGCTAACACAAGCCAAATGCATTGTGTAATGGTCACTCCGGCAAAGGCCTGAGAAAACAGCCAGGCCTTGAATGTGCCCTAAAGGTCACAGCCTCTGGCTGTGCCGGGCCGTTAGATAAGCACATGATCCATCCAAGCGTAGAGTAATACACCCATAATACGCATGTGTCTGTTCCATATGCAAAGCATAGTATGACACTGCAGTCTAACAAACCCACAAAGCAATGCAACTGTCACTTCCGACTGAAAGATCGCCTTCCAGTACGTGTGCATTTTGCAGGGAACCTATTAAGCTATGTAATTGAGCAATTACCAATATGACCTTTTTAATTGCCACTTGCCTTGCAGGGAGCTGTATGGTAAATGAGATGAGCCTAGTGAACGGGCAGTGACTGCCAAGGTGGTGGGGAATGGCATCTTTCACGGATGGGGGACGCCCTGAGCTGTGGCAGAGCTGCTTGTGCATGTGTTTGACGAGGGGGCCAGGTGGGTAATCTGTTTATTCCACTGGCACCGGATGGGAGCCCCTGTGCACTGCATCTCTGTCTCCTTGTGGTGTTCACTGAGGGGAGACATCAGTTCATTGATCTTTATAGGGCTGCACTAGCTGCAAGTCAAGTTGTATTCCCCATGCAGTCATCTGGAGATACCAGTAGTTGATCCCACCAGTCTTGTAGGCAGCTGGGACTTGGTCATGCCAGAACCAAGGAGTCCCCCTGCTGACTGCTGACCGCTGCTGCCTGTCTCCCATTCTGCAGTGGCTGCTCTAACCCATGATAGAGATTGCTGTGTCTCAGGCTTGCGTTGTGGAGCAGTCCTAGCTCCCTGGAGGGCTAGAGCGCATACAACTGATGGGAAGAAGGTAGGCTCATCCCAAGGCAATTTCTTAGTCTGAGACACTGCCCCAGGTGCCCAAGAAAATTGTGAATCTGTCCAGAGCATTCATGCAGGTTTCCTGCACTGGCGGGGCGGGGGCCGGGGTTGTGCTGCAATGCGGCTTCTGTTTGTTCTGCGTTTTTATCCTGCCTTTATAGTCTTCTGGTGCATGGCTTCTGACAGCATAAACAATGAATTGGATGCTTGGTCAGTGCTGAAGCCACTCTATGATGGCCACATCAGGACCTCCATCCACCATCCCAGTGAGAAAGAGAGCAGTCCTTGACCAGATGGCATACTCTTTGTTCTTGAGCTCCACAGGGCAGGGCAAGGTGCTAAAGAAACCCAACAGTGAAGATGTAAGTTAAAACCCAACGTACCCTCTTGTAGCGAGGAAGGATCTTTTGGTTCATGTGGTTGTTCAGAGGGGCACGTGAGAACTGAGCTGGCGAGACTAAGGGACCTAGATCTGCTTTGTCTATCTGCCAAGAAATGAGCCATCGATCCAAAATTTAGTCCCACATCACCTGCTGCTGCTGCTCCTTAGAAAGACTGTGTCTGACGTGCTGTCTGACAGGGTCAGCTATTTCAGAAAAGGGACAGCTTGACTTTCTCTGGTGGTGTTGGCGTGGCTTTCAGGTGAAATTGTGAAGTACGCTGTCTTGATCATTGGCTGTGCACGGTAATGCAGCCAGGACCTTGCTTTCACGCCCAATCACTAGGGGACCAATGACAGCCAGGGCTGGAAGACTGGAGACTGGAGTTGTCCAGGTCACGCCAGTAATGATATGAAGGGCAGAGTTAATCAGTGAGTCCAACTTGCCACAATGACGACTGGAGCCCCATGCTGTTGCACAGTAATCAGCAGGTGGAGAAACCAAGGCATTGATCGATGTCCATAGGATTGCAGAACTAGCATCCCGTGAGTTGCTGGCAAGCCTGCAGAGGAGTGTGACTCTCAGCTAGTTTGTGGCTCGTCTTCTCAATGTGTTGTTGAAAGGACAGAGAGCTGTCAAGCTTTATCCCCAAATAAGTAGAGTGCAGTTCAAAAACGGTTGGCTGGTTGCTCAGAACAACCTGCCGCTGTCAATGAGCTAACCAGTAGGCAAGATGGATGGCACTGTCTTTAGTATGTATAGGTTAAGTTGCCACTTTGAAAAGTACTTGGCAAAGGTGTCAGGGTCAGGCAGGTCTCCAGCTCCTCATAGCTATTACCAGGCAGAGATCATCAGCATTTACGAACTTCATTGCCAAGGTGGGAGGTAAGTCAGCTGTATACATGTTAAGGAGCATTGAAGCAAGTATAGATCCCCAGGGAAATCCGCTGTTCATTCACTGTGGGCCTTCATGGTATGGGGTAGGAGAAACAGGTGCTTATCTCACAAATTCAATCCCATCTCACTGGTAGGAATGAGACCAGAGGCAGTCTGAGGATCTGGATCCATGTTAGATTTAGACTAAAGCCCAGGGTTTGGTTGTGAGGCTGAATCAAAAGCACCAAAATCTCATGAGCATTGGCCAAGATAGCAGAACTCTTGAGAGAACAGCTGTTCTTACAAGATAGCCACCATCATTTCAGAAGACACTGGCCACATCCAAACAGAAGCTGGAAAATTAGCCTCTATCAGCTTGGAACATGGAACCAAAATCATGGGCCTGCTGCCTTTCCCCCAGTTCTGATAGATGAAGGGCTTCATAGGTGAGGTTCTGTTTCTGGCTTACTTCGATGGTTATCTAGTCCCCAAAAAGACATGTCAAGGAGCAGCGCTCGCTCTTCTGCTGGTGTTCTGTAGCGCTGCAGGCCAGGGTATGTCCCTTCCAAGATGTCGATCTTGGAACAGTTCTACCTCTGTGCATTTTCCTTGTCTGTTTTCCCAGAACTGTCACTTGAAGGGTCAGTTCTGAAAGCCATTTGGCTCTGGCACAGTCACTGGGCTCAGGTAGGCTACTGGCACAACGCAGGCCATTATTTCATGGCTATTGCATATACGGAGCTTTAACAAGGTATTACTGGCTTCATGTTGTGCTGTGAAAAGAACTTTGATTCCACTTAACTGTGTTCTTGGGGCTGTTCATTGCTTGAGAGCCCAGCTGCTGCCAGAACATCTCTGTTGGCCTTTGTCTTGTACATGTTTTTTAGTTTACAGTTTCAGCTGGCTGCTTTAGTTTACACGGTATTTTTAAATATATTTAAGGGACACTCAGTAAACTGCCAATATGTTTTAAAAATCAAATGTTTTGCTGTCATGTAGTGTAAGCCTAGAACTGAACTGGAATATGTTTTCCTTCTCCAAACTCAGCTTCTTCCATCACACACTGATCCAATTTTGTATGCGTGATCATGAATATCCGGAGACACAGTGCTTTGCTCAGAAGTGCTGGACTCCATACTGTTTAATTTAAAAATATACCCTGACAGCAACTGTATTCCCTGAACAATGAATGACGTGGGTTTGCAGTGTTACTCAACCTTTTGGATACCAGGGAGCAGCTTGCTGCCTTCCTAAACTGTTACAGGGAGATTTCAGGGACCAGCGCCGGTCCACGGACCAGTCCTTGAGAAACACAGGATAAAAGAATGCCAGGTGGGTGGTGTGTTTTCTTCACACCTGGTAATAGTGAGCATGCCAGTGTCCAGCCCCAGGCTTTTCATTGTGGAGGGGCTGGCACTGATTCCACAGGTGTAACTACTACACCTTGCCCCCGCCGCAAAATCTGCCATTTGTACTATTTTTGATGTATTTTTTTATTTGTGCAAAACGGTGGTGGTGGTTGGGTTTCGTCAGGAAGTTCTGCCACAGCACAGCTATTTCCCAAACAGGCATCTATAATCAAAGGGCATCTTGTTATCCTGCTACTAAAACACTGAATTTCAGGGACTTCTGACAGGACACATACATAGGTCCCTTTTCCAGACCTGATGAGGGGCTCTGTGTAAGCTGGAAGGCTTGTCTCTCTCACCAACAGAACTGGGTCCAATAAAAGCTATTACCTCCCCTGCCTTGTCTCTCTCAGCATACGTGTGATCCAGCCCTGCCAACCCTTAGCACAACTCCTGCCCCACCCCACCCTCCTCCCCCCCCCCACAAAGAGTATGGCCGGACTCTGGGGCCAGTCTTTGGGATAGCTAGTAATCTCATTACCCTTATCAGTTCAATCCTCTTAAGGTTAAGTCAGTCCTATTAGTCAGGCTTGTGATGTGCAGAACCTTGTCATTTCAAAATTAATCTGCCCAACAGTCGGTGATGATGTTAGCTACTCCAGCACAAGGGGGAGTGCAGTTCAGAGCAGCAGGTATGGGGGGCGTAGCTCTGCAGCTCTCATTAATGCCGGCTAAATAAACCCCTTGTGCCTCCAGCTGTGAATGTTTCCCTGAAAGATGCAGGATAGATCTTGTGTAAACATTCTCCAGGTTGGCGAGGTTATAAAATGCTCCAAGTACAATCTGAGCAGGATTCGTGGTCCCAGACCTTTGCTGCCTGTTACGCCTCTGGAAAGGCCTTTCCTTACTAGGAAATGCTGCTCTTCACTCTTTTGCTCATTGCCTCACCCAAAGAAACGTGCCTTGTATCACCTTGTGCTTTCCTTGTGCCGAAGAGCTGGCTGGCTGTGTGTTTACGTCCAGAGGGGTGCAGCAGACATGGAGATGTGCCCCAGGAAGCGTAGAAGGATGTATATGTACAGACAGACATGTTGGAGCTTAGATGTGGGCTGTCCCTTATGGAAACAGCCCATGTAACTGAGTAGAGAATGACACTCCGGCTACAGAATTGTATAGAACGGCTCCAGAACCATTTAGAAAGGGTCTTATTCCTTGTTAACTTCTATAGACTTTTAGAGAAATGTCTGTAAAGCCCTACTGGTTTCATCCCTATTAAATCCTACTGGGACTTTTCCAGAGGACTGGGGCCTTACTGATCCATTCAGGCAGGAGTGCACCTGTCAGCACAGGTTGGAGGGAAGAGCATCCATGCATGGGAGTGTGGGCGAGGGGGCCGGGGGGCACAAAAGGCATGTGGGAGAGCATGTATCCAGGCTTATTAAATCAAGTGGAAAGGCTTCCTGCCCCTTTGCAGCATGGGTGGGGGGTTGGTTGGTTGGTTTGTTTGTTTTTCTGAAGTGATTTTATTACAGAGTTTTATTCACGTTTGACATTGGCAAATCTGTTGATGAAAATTACAAGCTGTCTGTCACGACCCTCAGTCCAATACTTGAAACACAGGATGCGTTTGTCTCTCAATACTGTTTACATTCTCCAGGGCAGACGCAGGTTTAAGCATAACCATTGTGGTGCAGAAAGACAACCTGGGGGCAAGGAGTGTCAGAATTATTGATTGAATGAATTAGCTGCCTGCTCCTCTCCTGGTTAGTCTCTAGTGAAGAAGCTTTTTCTTCCCATTATTTTTTGTGTGTTTGTTTGAGCTTAGCAATTAATGTGCTTTCTCACTCCTGCTGACATCTGTGATGAAGAATTGTCTTTCTGAGGGGTGGACTTTTCAATCAGTTCTCCAAAGTTCAGGGCCAATAGTTAGCTGCTGGCCCAGTTGCATGTAATGGGACTTGTGGGCCCAGCCTGTCTGTTGTCAAGGAGCAACTAACCACTTGAGTTTGGATTTCCAGGTAAGAACATAAGAATGGCCAGACTGGGTCAGACCGAAGGTCCATCTAGCCCAGTATCCTGTCTATTGACAGTGACCAATAGCAGGTGTCTCAGAGAGAGTGAACCTAACAGGTAATGATCAAGTGATCTCTCTCCTGCAATCCGTCTCCACCCTCTGACAAACAGAGGCTAGGGATACCATTCCTTACGCATCCTGGCTAATAGCCATTAATGGACTTAACCTCCATGAATGTATCCAATTCTCTTTTAAGATCATAGATAGAGCATATTGCCCCCTCTCTGCCCCAGTCCAGCGGGGTGGAGACATGGACATTGGAAGGAAGAGCAGGGAAAATGGGCAGCAGCTGTTCAGAATTAGGGCCAGGCAAACTGGTTCAGATAAAACAAGACACTTCCCTCCAACCCCTGTCGAAGCTGTCACTGGACGTACCAGGTGCCTCAGCTCTGGCTGAGACTGTGAACTCTTTCTGACCAATGTTCTAAAGCAGTGGTTCTCAACTTATTACAGTGTGTTACCTGGGCCAAAGGGGCCAGGTGGCAGGGCAGTGGCAGCCCGGACCCTGACCCCGGATCCTCTCCATGCGGGGCTGGCTGGCTGCCTGCCCGCCCTGAACCCCTGCCGCGCGGCTGCCCCAGACTGCACAATGTGGGGCCGGCTGGCAGCCCCACCCCCGCCGCGCTGGGCTGCAGGGCAGCCTGGGAACCTGGCAGACCCCAGCATGCAGGCTGGCCTTTAGCAGACAGCTGAGCTGGCCACAGCTGTGTGCTAATTGGGTCGCATGTGGCCCTTGGCTTAAGAACCACTGTTCTAAAGCCACAGAGGCATGCACCACATTTGCCTATAAACTTGCTTGTTATTTATGATCAGAGTTTTATTTTGGGGTTCGCAGCCTCCCGCCTGAGGCAGGTGCAACCCGACCCTCATGCCTAGGTTAGAACATCAGGGCCCACATGCTGTCACAAATGCACTACCACAAGGCCTCGCCAGGCCGCTCGCTCCCCTCCATCTCCTGTCTCATGCACTCCCTCATGCTCTTTCCCTGGGAAGCGGCTCATTCCATCCCATCCTGGTGAACCACAGCCACACGGCTACCTGCGGGGGAGCAGCACTGTACCACCTAGGGCTGCTGGTGCCTCTCTCCCAAGAAGATCTCACTGTGCATTACACGTAATTTCCCAGTCCCCTTCCTCCCACCAGTCCCCTCGCTCTGGAGATCATCTAGTACAACCCCCTGCTCAAAGCAGGACCAACCCCAGCTAAATCATCCCAGCCAGGGCTTTGTAAACCTCTAAGGATGGAGATTCCACCACCTCCCTAAATAACCCATTCCAGAGCTTCATCACCCTCCTCAGGGTTGAGCTGGACAGCTAGAAACAAGCTGCTGTGAGATTCTCCGAACAGCCCTTTCTCAGGCATTTGCTAACCCAAATTGGGCCGGGCAGAGGCAAGTAAATGGGTCAGAAGACCGTGCTTGGGAACTTAAGGGTCTGTGTTTTAGTTCCATGGCAGCAGGGGTGTGGTTTAGCTGTTAAATAACAATGTCAGGATTCCCCATCCAGCTCCCCACTGTCACTGGCTGAACTCCTGACTTAAAATGTAGTTGCCATAATCAAGGATTTTGACTTCTCATGTCTCTGCACAGGGCCAAGCTGCTGGAGGGCAGGTTGTAATAATGACCAGAGCAGGCATGTCATGGGACTCTCTTCTCAGCTTTCTTTATGTTGGGCCACTCACACTCAGAGTTTTGCATTAAGTTGTGGATTCTAAGGAGTCCTATAACTGGGCTGAAGCCACCAAAATTCACTTGATTTCTGGTCAGGCCTTTGGTCCATACATCTCAGCCCCCGACCCAAGTTTTGCTTTTGTATCAAAACTCCGCGCTCAGCCTGGGTTTTGGTCTTGCTGCCCTGTGGCCAGGAGTTGTTCCAGCTCTCAGCCAAGTCCTCAATTGACCAAAAAAAAGAAAAAATGCCAACACTTGGCTAAGAGAAACTCTAAAACTCAATGGTCCTGAGATAATTAATATGTTGGGAAAGTGACAGGAAAGAGTATCAGGCAAAGCCAAGGTCAGCGGCTGCTAATTAAGAATCAGCACCTTGTGTCAGCCTGAGCTGCTGCTTGGAATTGAAACATACACAGGAGAAACCCAGGAAGATAAAGGTGATAGAGTTACACAGATAGCAGCAAAAGGGATTTGAGCAGGGGGTTTAAAGTTACTTTCCAGCTCCTCTGATAAAAGGGGAAGAAGGCAGAGAAAACAGCAAGGGGAGGGAAATTCATGCCTGCTTGGTTGCCAGAGAATTATGGAGCTTTCTGGGCCCACAAGCGGAGAGATTCTCTGTCTAGAGAAATAATCTGAATGACTTCTTTTTTTTATTTTTAAAAGCTTGTCTTTCATTATCGAGGCTCCTGTGCAGGGAAGGCTCTGCTGGCACGTCGGTCCCAGCCCTGTGAACGCCAGGCCTGTGTAAGTCACATCCAGCTGACTTGTGAAATTGGCCAGGGTACTTGGGCACAGCTGTGCAGCAGCCATGCATGCCCCTGTGTGTACAATGAAGCCCTCCTCATTACAGACTGCTCTTCAACCTGCCCTGATGGCTTTGCTTTCCCATTATGCCTGTCTGTAACCTTTATGGGAACATCCTACAGGAGTTTGAAACCAACCTATAGAGTGATCTGGCAGTTACATTGTTCTTTGTTACATTCTACAGGATGGCTTCAGAATTCTGAAGGAAGGCTCCTGTTCTCTGTTGCTTTCTGTCGGTCTCCAGAGTTTCTTTAGAGCCCACTTGATTGCATCCCTATCAAATCCTATCGGACTTTTCCAGACAGGAAAGTGTTATGCACCTCAGCTGATTACACCCATGTTTGTAAATTAAACTGCCAGTGCTGCTAAGATCTTTCCCATTCTGGCACTGGAGCTGTGTCAGCCTGCCCTGTAATTCATCAAGCGCAGCTGTACATTCATACTCCAAAGACTGTATGTTTGAATCATGTCAATGCCTCTGCTGAAATGTTAGGGAAAAGTAAATGGAACATATCAAGTGCCTATGTCGATGCATCACTTAGCAAAATGGGATCTGAAGGCCTCCTGACAGAATGGGTAGCAGGGCGGGGCAGGGAATTTACGTAATGAACATTGATTCTGTACCTGCATGGTTCATAGCCTACACAGCTGCACCGAGACTGGTATATGATTCAGCGCCACATGTTCTCTTCACGCGCCCTGTTGTGTGTTTATGTCCTGCTGGGCTTTTGTTTTTATTTCAATGAAATGTTAGTTCATTTTAAAAGGAGTCAGCAGTTGCAGGAACTGAGAAGGTACCTGCCAAACACCTAGAAGATGCAAAGGAGCATTATTATTATTGCTCATATTATTGCACATACTTTCTTTAATGCAGGACAGACCACATAGGCATTCGGATGATGTGGTACTGTCCCAGCTGGAGTTATGCGGACTCCTGGATTCAGTGTTTCCCTTGTGGGGCACTGACTCTGCATCTCATGTGCAATGGAAGATTGGCATTTAGTTCTGTTCCCAGGCATCACTAAAGACCAGTTAGACTAATTCTTGAGCTGCAATCAGGACTAGCAGTAGTATTGGTCTTACGTGCTGATCAGAATTGCTGCTCCTATTGATCGCGGTTGGCACATGAGCCTTGCTTTTGGACAAGGTGTTTGGAAGGATGGAGGTGGATGTTAAAATACGACTGGGTATCACTTTATTTCCTCTTACTGTAAATATGTCTAATCTTCCTAACAAGGGGAGAGCAAAGCAGTGGCCATCAATCACGACAGGGAGCTGCACTACAGCTGTCAGTTTGTGCTGAGGAACCAGACCTCGCAGTGCTTCACAGTCCCTATCAATCTTTCTTCCTCTTTTTTAGTGCAGAATGTACTGTAAACCGTCTGGATTTTTCTTTTTTTCCATGAAAGAGGCACAATAATACAGTGTCGGTAAAGAATGAAGTCGCTTGGGAATGGAATGGGCCATGTATCACTTCAATAATTCCTTTGCTTGTAGGTAACCAGTTCAAATTCAACACAGGTTGGAAAGCGATTGAAATTTATCCCCATTTGGCCTATGTGAGATGAGTTGATGTGTCTTAATTCAGCTCCTTGTAGACAGGTGTCCACATCCAAAATAAACATCCAGACTAGAACCAACTGCCCCCTTGAAGGCAGCCTGAGCAGCCACAGTCAGGGCGTGGAACCTGAATGACTGTCTCACCCGCAGGCTGGCAGGACAGCGGATGAGGGAAGCCTGTACTATTATGCCTGTGAGTGTCCATTGTGTGGCTGGAGGATGACAGGCTCCAGGGCTGTCAATCTGCCATCGTTATATTACTTAGTTATCTTGAAGAGTACGTCCTTCCTCCCCTGTCTGGACATCAGTGATGTCTTACTGGAAAGTGTGTGGGGGTGGGATCAAACAAAACCTCCAAAGTCTCCAGAGACAGATTCTGAGACCCCAGTCAGATTATCTGGCCTGAGCCTTGGAGTATCAAGTGTTACACTGTACACACTCATAATCGGAAACACCTCCTTCTCACTAATGGAAAACTGATTCCCAGGGACCACCCCTCTCCCAAGATCAATGCTGCCTCTTTGAGAGAAAATCTGGCATGGTCTTGGAGTCAGATGGCTGATGTTAGGGTTTGACTGGATTTCGTGGGTCCCCAAAGTGAAGAAAATCTATTCAGATCCCATCTCTTTGAAAATCTTCAGAATTAAGACTGGAGGTCTTCCTGGAACGTGCTGCTTATTAGTTTAATCCTGGGATACCCCAGCATGTCTGTCCCATGTCTGCAGTGTTGGTTTCTGTAAAAGGGGAAGGTGAATGAGTCATTACTTTGTCGAAGGGGAGAAAACAGTGTGGCCCAGACTCATTTGCCTTCCTTGACGTTGTTCTGCTATGCCCATGATAGCCGGGTGGGGCAGATTCATGGACATGAGAAACCATGAGGTTCTTCCAAGCTATGCAGGTACCTTGCTGGCCCACATTTATTTGGGGAATGACAGCACGAGGCTTGGAGATGGGCATTGCCTTCCATGATTCATGCCCCAGCCAACAGGTTGTGTGTTTTACAGATAGTTATGGAAGCCGAAGGAAGGAGAATTTCATTATCTCTGTGAAGAGTTATCACCAAGCACAAGATTTTGTTTTAGTCGAAGGCAGTTTAAAAAACTGTCTTCAGCTGTATAAGTAAATTTACCTGTCAGCATTTCTCTCTCTCTCTCTCTTTCCTGCAGGAGACAACAGTCAGAAGTTTAATGTGGGTAATTCACACAGTATCTGGCAGCTGATTTCCCTTCTGCCCTCCAAATGAATGTCAAAGTGCTGGGAAGGGGCAAGACACCTTTCAGTACCCAGAGCAGTCCTGGAGGCTTAAACAGAATTCCAGAGCAAACATGTTATTAGCAATGCAGATAACAGTATGCGCAGGTGTTCTTAGCATTTAAAACTGTGCAATATTTAACCTGCACTCAGAGCTAGTGCCAACTGAATACTATGCCGCCCAATGGCTTTTCAGCTGGGCACATGGGGAATCAGGTGATCCTCCTGCCTTCCCCCATTAACCCCTTCATTCTAGCAAACACAGTGGTGCTCTTTGGAGTGCGGATGTGCTGTTAGACTTGGCAAGTAAAGGTCAGCCCTCACTGATGCAGAGGGCAGTGCTGGCAGCGTGTTTTGCCCCCACTCACCAGGCACATTGCTGGGCAGCATAGAGATTAATGAGCAGTTGGATACCATGCACATCAAACTGGAAACGAGTCCATCAGCGGGAATGTGGCAGTACTGTTTATTTGCCTAAATACTAGAGTAAATATGACATTGAAGTATCCTGGTGCATATTTTGGGCTTGATTTTCAGCTATTAATTGGGGGCACAACAAATGGCATTTGAACATTGTCTAGCTGTTTTTCTGCCATTGTAGTTAGATGTCTAAATGCAGCTGCAGTTAACAGGGTGGACAAAATTGTGCCCCAAAAAACCAGGAGGCTGGCTTGAGACCCCTTTAAAAAGCGGGCCCGCAGTGAAGACGACGGTGGTGGTAGTGTTGAAAATGTCTAAGGGCTAGAATGGCTTATTTTCCAGATAGCTAAATAATAACTCTTCAGAGATGTATTGTACTGCTTGTCTCCTTTGTTAGGAGTTGCGGGGGAGCCAGAGAAGGGGCAGGGTTAGTAAAGAAGTGACTGATACATGCAGGAGAAGCTAGAGGGCTTCATGGTCTGGCCCCCTGGAGAAGGAGGATCAGTGTGTTCTCTGCTAAATGACGCACGGGTCAGTAAGTGATAACCCACAATGGACTTTCCCTTTCAGGATTTCTTGACTGACCTGATGATGTCCGAAGTTGACCGCTGTGGTGAAAATGAGCACCTCATTTTCCGAGAGAACACGCTGGCCACGAAAGCCATCGAGGAGTACCTGAAGCTGGTGGGGCAGAAGTACTTACAGGATGCCTTAGGTATGTGCAGGCAGGAGAAGGGGTGGGGTGGTTGGATCTACCCCACGAAACTCCTTAATCTCTGCGGTCCCTTGTGTTCTCCGTTATGGAAGGAACATGAACTCAGCACTGCCTGCCTTCAGTTATATCAGGGGCATCAAAACTTTACCCAGCAGAGGGCTGCTCTGGCAGTTTGTCAGGAGCTTATGGTCTGTGTGTATATTGCATAGAACAGAGCAGATTGCAAATTAGTGTGGGGATGCAGCCTGTGGGACTACAAATCCCAGCATGCAATGCAGTCAGGCCACTTGGATCCAGATGGAGCATCAGATGCTGAAGCATGTAGTCTGTGTGGGCTGCCCCAAAGTGACAGCAGAGGGCCATACTTTACAGCTCTGTGGGGCCACCTTGAGGTCACTGCTGAGTTATCTAATCTTAGCTCTTTAATCTGCTTTCAGAGGAGAAAGCACATTAATACTTTTAAATCATGTTATGCACCAGGTCTTCTGCCATAGCATCCTGGCTCCCCAGACGTGCGTTCGCAGTGTCTCACAGGCCTTATTGGATCCTTCCACCTAGACAGCAAATCAGTGACCCCAGTCTGATTTTCCCCTGATCACTAATGGATCTGATGAGAGCTCACAAATTTGTGTTATGACCGTTATATTCCAGATTGTCAGAAACTCTTCATACCGGTTTTAAAAAGGGCTGGATAACTTTGACTCAAACAACAGCTACACTGCCACAAATCAAGATAATTATGGCTTCTGCTTCAGGGCAAAAGCTGATCAACTTTGGAAGGTCCGTGTGAAGTCCCGCCTGGGCAGCACTGCACAATGGTCAGGTGCTGTTGGGGAAAGGTGGGGGATGAATTGCCTTCCTCTGAAGCATAATGTACTAGACTCAGCCAGAGACGCAATAGAGGGCTTGCTGGATCCATTGTCTGATCTGATGCACATCCATACATTATCCCTGTTTATCTAGCTGTTAATTTCCTTCTCATTCATGGTAAATTCATGGCAAGATCCCGGCAATAGGGTCATATAACATTAGGAGGGAGGTGATTGTTAATGCCAAAAAGCAGAAGTACCAGATTAAAAATAGTAGGGATGGAGACCAGGGGTTTTCAGGCAAATTCAATCAAACCAGCAGACCTTAGGAGAGTTTTTAAAAAGGGATATTATTTGTTTCTACGTTCTAATGATTTCTGGCTGAAGGTAAGTCTGTAAGCTGATTACTTTTAAAAATGCTAAGAAGTCAGAAGTTTAATGAAGGGCTAGAATTTCCAGGGCTAGATTGCAAATATTCCCACTGCTCCAGGCTGGTGCAGGGGAAAGCTGCAGCAGTTGTTCACTGTTTGGGGTGCGGATTGTCGGTAGATATTTGATGAAGGAAACAATTCATCTTTGTGTGGCAGGGTAACACAATAGTGCATATTGCCTGCTTTAATGGGGCAGGATATCGCAGCAGGCATCACTTGGAGCAAACGGAGAGGTTTCAAAAGCTGGCCGGCTGAGTGGAAAATACCTGGGACAGGCTCTCCGGTAAATCACTAAATCCTGTTTTGAGGCAATAGAAGGGAGAAAGCACATAAGGGAGCTGGCCAAGGAAGAGCCTGTGGTCAGCAATTGTTGGATAGGCAAGTGGATTGGGGTGAAAAGGGAAACTGAACCTCTTCCCAGAACTCAAACCAATTCTTTCTGCAAACCCATCTTCACTACCTGGGAGCAGCACAGCCTGCTGGGGAAGGTGGTTCTCCTGGGATATCCAGTCCAACCGGACACCTTCCCAGGGAGCTTTGTTCTGTCCGGATTGGCAGCCTGGTCCTGCAGCTCCTGGAGATGCAGAGAGGCAGCCAAATCCTGCCTTATCTCTATTAACGTCCTTCCCCTGTGTCTCCACCACTTCGCTTGGAGCCTGTCCTGCGTCTGACTCTCCCACTGCCTTACTCCTTGTGTGGTCAGCTATTCCTGTGCAGAAGTTGGCGGCTGGGGGGTAAAACACCCCCCAGTCTGAATGGCGATAGTTCTGCCCACTGTGCACGGGTAGAAATGGTGGTGCAAGTATGAGGGAGGGGTGAGTCAGGCCCCATAACGTGTAACACAGGGAGTGTAATGAATGATCAACTGGCAAACATCAGTGAAGGGAAGCGAGGAGAATGACCTTGATGTGACACTGCCTGGTGGTTTAGCTCTAAATCAACCAACCAGTAAAACTCCTTCTGGGATCTCCCACTTCAACTGCTCATTTCTCCTGTGGCCTGTGACCATGTCGTAACCTGTCACCGGCGCAATTTCTAGCATCGGAACACTGTCAGCTGAGATCATAATGACATGCTACCGAGTCCGGACCTCACAAATTGCCCTGGCACGTGTGGACTTGGTAACATCCCATCTGCTAGCGCAGCACATGGGAATGATCTATCCAGACTGGCACCATCCTGGGGGAAATCAGGGCAAGTAGCACCCTAGGAAAGTTGTGTTTTGGCAAAGCAGCATTACAGCAGAATTTCCGTGTCACTGCCTCAGGACACGTCACTAGAACTGCCAGCCGGGAGAAGAGACTGACACTCGCCAGCCAGGGTTTCAGTCCCTTTCCTCCAGGTTTTCTAGTATTGATCCATAAACAAAGGATTCCAGACAGAAATAAGCCACTCAGAACAGTGGGTCTGAATCCCCAGACACCTTGCAGGCTCTTAGCCAGCCTCGCCCTTCCCGCTAGATATCTTCTCTTGCCTTACAGTCCCACTCTTTATCACCCATGTGACAGGCCAGGGTCTAGGTTAACCCCTTATACACTGGGGCTTGTGCAATGCCTTTCTACCTTGCCACCAAAGACCACCTCTCTCTCTCTCTCTCTCTCTCTCTCTGTTTTGTAGGGGAATTCATCAAAGCTCTGTATGAATCAGATGAAAATTGCGAGGTGGACCCCAGTAAGTGCTCATCCTCAGACCTTCCTGAACATCAGAGCAACCTGAAAATGTGCTGCGAGCTGGCCTTCTGTAAAATCATCAATTCTTACTGGTCAGTATCCCTACAACCCTCATTTCCCTCCACATGCTTTTCCGCTGTTGCAGACAGGGTACTGCTGTAGGTGGGGAATGTACCATCGGAGCACTCGGGCTGTTTTGCATTGTCCTTTCTTCTAGTGATGAAAGACAGCTATTCACAGAGCCCTGTAGATTGCAGATGCCCTCAGTAGCTGCTGGGAGTTGTAGTTCTCATTTTCAGCTGGGGGGCTGCCCTGGGACACCAGCCCATCAGGGAGTGGGGTATCCAAGTGAGCAGAAGCAGGACCCTTGGGTTCTGTGCAGGGAAGCAGGAGGCAATGTCACTTCCTCCTTCCATGCGCACATTGCGAACACTCATAGCTTCTTATTGGGCACCTTTGGGTCTTGCCTGGGAAGAGAATGAGAGTGGTCATGGCTGCAGAAATGTGCCCTTTTCACAGTGACAAGTGTTTTGCCAAAACTGACTTCGTTTTGGGAAACCTCACATTTTTTTCTACAAAAAGTGATCACAGTGACAATCAGTTTGTGCCCAGCTCTGTGTGCCCATTGTCTGCAAGGGGTGAGACTCTGCCCTCCTCCACAGTGTTATCAGTGAGAGAACAAGGCAAGCGTGGTGTTAGCCACAGTGTGGCTTTGCTTTTACATTTCTTTTCAGTGGTATCACTTGACTCAGTGATTCTTCTTTAACATTCCTAGTGATGCCAAGGGTGGTGTGTGTATATACACACACACAAAACTGGGCAAGGGCAATGGAGCAAGAGACCAAGATACGCCTTCCCCAGCAAGACCTGAGATTAGCAGGTGGAACTCCACTGCTATTAATCAGACCTGGATTTGGCGCAGTATGTGCATTGATTCCCACTTGAACCCCATAAGAACCCATTCAGACAGGGATTGCAAGCTTTGCAGTGTGATAGACTTGAGCAAAGTGTAGAAATAGTGCCATGAGTGCCACAGGGAATCAGGTCAGACTCTGCACACTCCCCCAGACTCATGCACACTGTTCACTCATGCACACATTGAGGTGCGATTGAAGAGTCTTGGCCTTTTGGCTAAAACTAAGTGCAGCATCACGTTACTCTTTGCTATGTCCTCCCTTGGGCACTTTCCTGCTCTTGGAGATCTCCTCAGTCTTTTCCATCTCTGCCACCTCTGATCTTGCACTTCTCTAACGTCCGGTGAGGTTTAGAATTTCTGTGTAGCAGCTGGTGCCTACGTTTCTAACCACGCCTTTAAGGAAGCCACACTGAACGTGGAAGGCACTTGGGCTGCAGGAGTGTTGATTTCCCCTTTTTTTCTCTCTCTCTGTCAAGCACCCTTTGGCTCAGTGCCGCTCATGCCTGTGGAGGAGCCTGTCTCTCCACATCAGAAGCAGCCTGCATCAGCAGTAATGGGAAATTCCTCATTCACTTGCACAGGGCTCTCGCCTGGAATCACGGACCGCTCTTGGCAGCAGCTTCTCAGCTGTGAAGTGATGGAGGCTGGGGCTGTTGGAGGTCTAGCTGGAGCTGGCTTGGGTAGAGAAACGCTAATGGCATATGCTGATCACAGCGGGCTTAGCTCTTTGGGCATTCAGTTTTTGGTGGTGTTTATCTATACAGAGTGTTTTCTAGTATTCAGGGCAGCAGGAGCCACGACTCCTTGGGGCCCGTCCCTGATGCTCCCTTTAAAGATGCCCTGCAAAGGGAAAAAGTTGAGCTTGTGCCCTTTTAAGCTGCTTTGGTGGAGAAAGAGGGGCCTGAAAGAGTTTTCTCCTTCATTTTTTGTTGTTCTGCCATTTTTATTTTTTTTTTTTTTACATTAGAGATTTGGGTCCAGATGACATCACCAGACTCTGGCGAATGAAACCTGAGCAAATGGATGGGGTTTTTATCAGACTGATTAAGTCTCAGGCTTTAGTTTTTATTAATGCCAGTTTAACATTAATGTTTCTGATCATTTTGGAGAAAGGAAGTTTCCACTAAAGGTTTGTCCTCCAGCCCTTTCAGGACGGTGTGAAAACTCTCACTGGATAATCTCCCAAGACATCCAACAGGTCCTTTGGCAAATCTGGGAAGGAATAGAGTTGATATTTCTCAGGGAGAGAACAGGCAGCCAAATAAATCCTCACTTCAGACCTTCTGTATCCACCACAAAGAAGCAAAAAGGGCAGATTCTTCTCCGTACCATAGAACTTGCAATGGGCCAGTTAATAGCCCTCTTGGCCTCAGGAATTGCACTTCCCACAAGTGACACTTGATGTCTTCAGTCATTGGCAACTTACAGATGGAAGTAGACAGAGATGCAAATTATTGTTTGTTTGAATTAATTTCTGGCTAAAAATAAGTGAGGTGCCGTTAAAAGATCAAGGTAAAAATAAGCTAGAAAAGAGACCCAGGGGAAGTCAGAGATGCGGTGGGGAAATGTGTTCCTCCAGCCCTCCCTCCAGGAAAAGGCTGAAGCAGCCGGGATGCTGTTCTCAGGGCCTTGTTGTGCACTGATTCTTCAGGAATAATTGGGCTGATGAGTGTTTTGGATTGGCTGAGGTACCCTGACAGTTAAACATCTTGCTTTAAAAATAGAGTGGCAGAGTCTGCAGGCAGAGCTGCTGGAGAGAGGGAGGAGGTTCACAATAACTGAAAATTGTTACAATTATGGCATGATTTGGACATCTGGAAAGTTTCACTGTCAGCAGAATTTCAGCCTGCAGAAGCTTGTTACAGGACAGTTGGGTAATGAATTATGGACCCCTCCATCGCATAAAGGCCTGCTAACCGAATTCCATCCTTCATTATACAATTAAACATTTGTGGTCTCTCCGACTCCCATCCTGCATTAGCAAAGAGCACTTGGCGTTACTGCGTGTGCTGCTGTCACATACATTTTAAAGGGGTATTTTTCAGTAACTCTTCAACCTGTCCAGATTGTTCAACCCTTAAATTGCTTAAAGGATTCCAGTCTTACTGGGCACGTACCATGAAGTGAAGGGGTTTTGCCCGTTTATATGGATTAAGCCAGAGCCAGAGGAGGAGGATTTAGCCAGCGTGATTTGGAAGGCCTGGAGTAGAGAATTTGTAATGGCCCTGGGTTTTTATAGAGGGTGCCGGAAGCAGATCTCTACTGTATGCAGCTTTCTGCTAAGACTATTCATTTTTTTTAAATGTCCCCCCTCTGTCAAGTCCACATGGCTATAAATTAAATATTGTTCTTGTTCAGGGGACCTTTAGCATTTCAGAGCTGGAAGAACAGCAGCATTAAGGGGGAAAGAGAAATGAGCTGGGGGGAGAGAGATGGGCTGAGAAGGGGAGGGAAAAGATAGAGATGAAACAGACAGACTGAGGAGAGAGACACACCCAGTGACGTTTAAAGAGATCACCATTTGCCACCTGTTCCCACACAGGGAGTTACTGCTTCAGAGCTAAGTGTAGTGATGAGACTCTCCAGTGTCTCCATGGGTAACTGCTGGTCAGTGCTGAACTGTCAATGGAGACAGGTCTAGAAGGGGAGCGGGGGGTAGTACAGGTGATTTCAGTGGTGATTGAGGGGAATGTACCAGGTGAGGAGACAAACCCAGAGGAGGGACAGACATGACCCATTCATCCCCGGAGCACAGAGGAAAACGACACACCCGAAATGTGCTAATCAGGCAGGGTCCCCAGCCGTGTGGCCAGAGCACTCTGCCAGGATTGGAAGGGGAAGCCAAAGCTACCGTCCAATGGGAACTACCGACCGTGGCAGCATGTCAACTCGGAGCATCCCCCGGCCCAGAGGTTGGGCACTCAGGGAGTGCTGAGGAAGGACAGCGCTAGGGATTTCCAGGCACTAATGTATTGATGAGCAAGCGCTCTGTGTAGCAAAGCGATACTAAAAGCCAGGCCAGTTAGTGGTCACAGAAGGAACGAAGCCATAACAAGCCATTCAGCCGCAAGGTGTGTGGGGCGCACGGCACAGAGCACTGGCACCAGGAGGAATGCTCTTCCATTAGCATCCTGGAGATCTGCCGCGCTGGGCAGGCAGGAGCAGACCCAGCTCTGGCTGTGCTTCCACGTCAGCGCACCACTGCTGGTGGAGAACAGCCACCCAGGCTCCCTGTACCGGGCACAATGTGTCTGCACAGACCGTGCAAGTTTCCACCTTTACGCCTCAGGCAGCCCGGCCCAGCACAAGAGAGGGCTGGCAGGAGACAAGTCAGTGCAGATTGCCTCTCGTTGTCACGTAGCTCATCCCCTGTTCTTGGTAGAGGAGCTGGGATGCTCTCCATGGAGCTGGCTGCTCACTAACATGGACCGTGCTGTGATGAACCCCAGTCTGGCTGTGCTTTTTCCATCAGGGTCTCAAGATCTGTTTGCTTTTAGACAAAGAGCTTGCTCAACAGGCAGCACAGATTCCGGGGAGCGGCCCAGGCATTCTGTGCCATTGAGCTGCTGGCAACTGGCCACGGCTGCTCAGACCCATTGTTCAGCCTCCCTTCTGGGGCTGACTGTGTCCAGCTGAGTAAATAAAACATGCTGGGAACAGGATAAAGTGGGAGGCTGGGAATGGGGAGGGGAAAAGGAGAAACAGGCATGAGGCTCTCTGGTGATAAGCATCCGCAGGAGCCAGCATTCATGGGTGGGTTAAACCCAAGTGAATTTGCCTGGAATTCGGGATAAATAGGCTGGATTCTCACCTGAGTTACACTGGCGTAAACCAGGAATAACTTCAGTGGCTTCAAAGCAGTTAATCTGGATTTACACCAGTCTTTGACACACATGCCTGCACAGCATTAACTTCCTATTCCCCGCACCAGTATAAAAGACGGGCCCTGGATATAAGAGCTTTTTAACTTTGTGTGATCTCCTAGATAGGGTGTGTGCCCAAAAGCCCCAAGTTCTAATGATCGCCTCTTTACTGGCTCCCTGTGTCCCCTTGGTAAAGTCACATCACCTCTGTGTCTCAGTATCCCACCTGCAGAATAGGGTTGGTAACATTTCCCAGCCTCGCTGGGAAGGAGTGGGACTGACTCAGTTAATGTCTGGCCATGGCTTTGTTTTCACTCTCTGTACAATTTACTTTTCCCATCTCTCCCCTTTTGGGCAGCGACACTAGCCTGGCCGGTTACGTGCATGGTTCCGTTCCCGGGTCTCGGGCACTAGCACAAGGCTGTTGGTTGGGTTCAGGGCACAGCTGAGAATGTTTCAATCCCAGGACAAGCAGTTCTCTTTGCTGAAACTTAAAAAGCCAGACTGATATTTTTTTCCTATTAGGCTTTTGTAAATCCCATTTTAATGAACCCTGGATGGGGGCCTCAGTCCAGCTGACAGGAGCCTATTAGAAGCCAAACCTGAAGGCTGTTGTGAGCCTGCTTTTCTGCACATTCAGCTCCCAGCATCTACAGTGGAAATAGACAGTGGGGCTAACTCTGCCTGGTGGATTAAGTTGCTTCTCTTGCAAGTTTCAGAGGCAACCAGAATTCTTCCTTTGTAACCCACTGGTTCAGTGTGGCTTCCTAGCCCCTTCTAGTGGTAGGTCCACAAAAGAGGATAAGAGCCTATTACTGCTGCCGGTTAATGGAGTTACTCTTTCAGCTCAGGGGATGGAGGTCTCTGCTATTAGTGCTGGAGGAGTAGAGCTCACGCCCCACGGATGACTTATGGGGAAGGGGGTTGCTACGCTTGGTTGTCATATTTGCCAGCCAGAACGATGAAAAAGGCTCAAGTCCCTAGCCCTGACTTTACAAGCCCTGAATTCTTGTTGCAGCGTCTTCCCAAGGGAACTCAAAGAGGTCTTTGCTTCATGGAGACAAGAGTGCAGTAACCGTGGCCGGCCAGATATCAGCGAGCGGCTCATCAGTGCCTCCCTATTTCTCCGGTTCCTCTGTCCGGCCATCATGTCCCCCTCCCTCTTTAACCTGCTCCAGGAATACCCCGATGACCGCACTGCGCGCACGTTGACCCTCATTGCCAAGGTCACACAGAACCTCGCCAACTTTGCAAAGTAAGTTGGGGGGAAGGAGTTGGGTTTGTTCTCGACGAGCATGAAGGAAACGCAGTGTTGGTTAATTGTGTTCAGTGAATATTTAGTGCTAGCCTGACAGCCTGCAAGGCAGCCATCCTGCGTGGGACACAGCCCAGAACTGCAGGTGCCAAGGTGCCATGGAAGTCAATGGCAGTGACTTCGAGGGAAACAGGAGCAGGGTCTGGTGAGAACGCAGTCTTCGGCCTGTCTGCTGAAACTAGCTGCAAAGGGGGCCAGTTAGTGCCAGGTGTGATGTCAGGAGCCAGACTGAGATCCAGTTCTTTGCAGATTGGCCACTAAACAGCAGCAGATAGGAAACCATTGCTCAGAGAGATTTGGTAGCCATTTTTATTCCCACTAAGGAAGTCAGTCAGTCAGCAAAGGCAATTATGTCCCTGCTGCTACCTTCGGCCACACTCTAGACCGACGAACTTACAGAAATGTCTGCTGGTTCCTCTGTTTTCCACATTCCCCCCACGGGAAACACCTTGCCTTTCCCATTCCCACTAGGTCAGTGCCTCCAGCCAGACCTCGACTGGGAGAGAGACCGTTTTATTCTGCAAACCAACATGCTGCTAGGCCTTTCCTGAGCAGAACAGCCCATTCTCAACACAGGGAAAGGCAGCTAGAGCAGAAGTTGAAACACCTAGTTTTGAAGTACACTAGGGTTGGTAAGAAAGGTGCCATCCACCATTCTGTCCCACAGTTACTTAGCTGGATGTGACTATGGTATCCATAGCTCTGGGGAAATCTGCTCCCTCAAACTCAGCTCAGGGATCACCCCAGTTATTAAAATGAACTTCTCCGAACTTGGAGGATGGGGGAAGAAATTGGGGAAGCTGTCCATCTCTAAGCCCAGAGGGCTGGTGGAAACAAAGGAAGAGATTTCTGAAAATCTTTCCACTAGCTGCAGTGGAAGCTCTGAGCTACTTATCCTGAGCTCTGATAACAGAACCGTGAGCTCTTGGAAATGTGAATGGACAACCTCAGTCTAAAGCTTCTTAGAACTGCAAACTAATTCAATTCACATACACACAGCCAGACACAGACATAAGATGTACAAGTGTGTTACTCTAGGTGACAGAAAGTCTCCATCTTTCTGAGCAGTTCTTAACTAAAAGGTTTTCCAAGTTTCTGTACCTTGCAAGAAGGGCTCTTTCACTAAGTTGACATTATTCGAGCCTGAGCAATCGAGCTGAGCTTGCCTGCAGCCAACGTCACCACCGACCCCTCCCCAGCAAGTTTCCTCGTATCGGCCGGTAGAAGGGGTTCTGTCCAGCTTTAAATAAGACATTTTACTTAGAACGGAGACTGGATGACATGGGGTGGAGGGGGCGGCATAGCGAGTCCAATGAAAATAAACGGGCTCCAAAGAGTATTGGGCAAATGTCAGACAGAAGCTCCAAAGTCCCCGATGATCTGGTGTTCCAAGGCCACAAATGCCATTCAGAGGGTGAATTTAACTTAGTGCTTAGGAACATGAGGGGCAGCTAGTGGCATCGGCAGCGAGGTCTACTGTAGATGGCCCTTTGCCAGTCTCCTCATATATAAGCTGCAGCCTCCTCAGTTATCCTGCTAGTGTTTTCTCGCACGTGCATCCAGTTTGTGTCACCCCACAGTCCCCACTCCGCGTTCCCCTGGCTACACCTGCCCTGTCTGTACGTTTCTAGTTAAAGCCACTAATTGTGCCAAATTGTTATGTGACTTTGAACTTGGGACCTGGCTAAGATCATTGGATTTATTCCATTTGTGACCTCTGTTTAAGCCACTTGATGTAAAAGATGTGTGAATTTAAGCCAGATCAGGCCCTAATTCCCTTGTGGAACAGTTCGAAGACGCTTTGCCCTGCTCTTAATGTGACGAGCACACTGACAAAGTGCCTCTCAGCCAAAGAACCCAAAGCACTTGCACCTTTCAGACCAACCAGAGAGGTCAGTTTCCATCGCTGAAATGCAGCCACCTCTGAGTGGGCAGGGCAGAGTAGCACCAGTCAGTGGTTCGAGACAAGTTAAAAACTTCCTTGTCTGAAATTGCCAGATTTCACGGAGGTGTCATGGGATTTAGCCGAGACAGAGGGGATTAATGGAACATGCTCTTACAAAGAGCACCCGCCGGGGGATTTAAATGAGCAAAGCAATAGGCTGCCAGATGAGGTCTCATTCCAAACCTTGTACCTCCAATGGTACAATACCCGCTACCAGCTCACTGGGACATTGATTCAGAGGGAAGAATCCCACCTACACCACTGCCTGCAGTACCCAGGCTTTGCCTTTCAAGGTCTCGCAGCGTACAAGATCCAAGCATAAGGGGATATGGCTGAAGATTTCTACTGCCTCTCTGAAAAGTAAGCTGCACTTAGCAGCTCTGTAGAGGGGTGCGCTGCTGCCTTCTCCCTGTTGCATACAGTGCTGGGCAATAACAGCCCCACGCCGGGGATGATTTTTCTTAGGCTCCACCATCCCAAATGAGGCAAGCAGACAGCACAGAGGAGAGGGGCTGGTCCTGAGGCTGCTGCACCCCGATGCAAATACACATACACTGGCTCCAGTGAAGTCAGTGGGAGTTCTGTCCTGTCTCACCCTCATCTTGCAGTGAGCATATTTGGAGCTTGATGCCCAGCACATTCTCATGCCAGACACATCCTCGCCGGGCGAGCCTTCACACGTAGGAAGAACGGCTGTCTCTGACACAGACAGCAGAGACTCTGGCAGACGGGCTACTAGAAATGACATTATTAATGCACTGGGGTGGCAGCATACAGGAGCTCTGCCACGGGCTGTCACTCCGCACATCGCAGAGAAAGGCGCAGGGCAGGAGCAGGGATTCAGGTGCTTGGCATTGATCATTGGGAGGAAGAGAACTGCATGTTAGCAGTGACTTGGTGATGCATCCAGTGGCTGTATCAGGCCAGGTCACAGGCTAGCTGCTGGAGGGACAGGCCCTCCTGTGAACGTTGGGTCCTGGGTATTTGCTAGACATAGGCAGAGCCAAGGAAGGCTTTTGTTTAGCAGAACCTCATCAGTCAGGATTTGGATTTGCACAGAGATGGCTCAAAGCAGCAAGATCAGTGCCAGCCTGTAGATTGCAAATGGCGGGTTGGGTCCAAGACACCACTATGGGTGAGTCCAGTGTGGGCCCCACTTCATCTCAGTCCCCAAAGCTGGAGGCAAAGGAGCTGGACAACTGGCTGTGGGTCCTGGCCCATCACTCTTTAGTGCCAGGGGAGCTTTGGCTAAAATCAAGTGTTAGAAGCCACTGAATATCAGAGGCATGTCCTTTGTCTGGGAGCTGTACCCTGCCCCTACAGTGAGCTGGGCTCCATTAACACAGTGGGCTTTTCCGTCTCCTCCTCTTGCCTTTATCTCATCCTGCAGTGATGAACACCTTGGTTAGACACGACTTAAACATTTCTGCGTTCTAAGAGGTGTCGGGTTAAGCTGTGGGTTTGCTCACTAGAAATCGGGAGCTCCAGAGGCTTTGAAAGGGTACAGAGGGCTGGAAGAAAGACTCAGCATGTTGCTAATTAGCTCTGTTCCTCCTTGTGCTGTTTACAGCTGGTTAATTGTGCACCGTTACTCACAGGTGATAGCTGAGATTCATGTCCCTGTCTTGATAGGTTTGGCAGCAAAGAGGAGTATATGTCCTTTATGAATCAGTTTCTGGAACACGAATGGACTAACATGCAGCGATTTCTGTTGGAGATTTCCAATCCAGAAACCATCTCGAACACAGCTGGCTTTGAAGGCTACATTGACCTGGGCCGGGAATTGTCCACTTTGCACTCTCTACTATGGGAGGTCATTTCTCAGCTCGAGCAGGTACCCATGGGGAGCTGGAGGGGCAAGTTTTTGGGGGGTCGCACCTCAGTCAGACCCTTCCTGGGATTGCGGGGAGTGACTGAGAGTTTAGCGTGCACCACACTACACAGCGGTCCCTTGCAAATCATCCACAAGAAAAACGTCTGTTGGTTATCAGGAAGGGATGACTAAGTAGCAGGATCTCTGTAGTCTAGCAGTGTTAGCACTTCTGTAGCCATGCACACCCTGTCTGTCTAATCCTCACATGAGGCAGGTAAGTATAATTATCCCCTTATCCAGTGGGGAAACCGAGGCAGGGAGGGATCAGAACGTAGGTGCTGCTGGTTCCCAGTGCTGTGCTCAGAGCACTCTGTCTCAGCAAGTGTCGTGCAATGGAAAGGAACAGAACTTGCCTCCTGACTTCAGCTAGTTTCACTTTAAAAAAGAACCGTTTTTAGTTAATGGGTCTCCGTCAAGAGCGGTTGGACCAGACTTACACAAACCTGCTTTTTTCTGTGTACAGACTGTTGATCCACACACACGAGTGGAGGAGGGTACCCCTACTGCTACAAAGAAGTGTGGCTGAGCGACTGAGAAACTAATGTTGCTAAGGAAGAGTTCTGTGAGAGACTTTGCAGATCCTGGGACAGCTGGCCAGGGTTCTCCTTACATAGGAAGCAAGCAGCCTGTAACGTTTCTGTCCCCATTTCTCCCCAGGGCACTGTAACGAAACTTGGACCCCTGCCTCGGATTCTGAGGGATGTCAACACGGCGCTCAGTAACCCGGCGTGTGTGCAGGTCTCCGTCACAGCCGACCATGCTGCATCGACTCCAAATGCTGGCAACAGCATCTCTGCGGGGCTACAGAAAATGGTGATAGAGAATGACTTATCTGGGTAAGAGAGTGAGCATCACCTCAAAAGGAAATCCTCGCGGGCACTCCTGCTCATTGACCAGGGAAATAGCAAATACTCTCTGAGCATCAGCCTGTGGGTACCCGGCTGGTTGTATGCAGAGCCGGGCAAAGCTAGGGGTCGCTGGGAGTTTGCCAGACTTAATCTGGGGAATATAATGCTCTCCTCCTTCCCAGCTGTGAGTGTGAGGATGGGAGAAGGCCTGATCCTAAAACTGTGTGTGTGTGTGTGTGTGTGTGTGTGTGTGTGCGCGCGCGCCATATGCGCATATGCAAGTGCAGGGGGATGGAGGGGGTTAACAATCAATTCAGTGAGAATTCTGTGCATGGCAAATAGGCAGGATTGGACCCATCCTGCTTGTAAAGCTCTGGATCAGTGCTGAGTACAATTAGATCCAAATCACAGGTTGTTTCCCTGACAGTCACTCATCCTTTGAAAGTTTCCTTACTGGGGTTTTCAGCCTGCTCTGCCTGATTATTATTTTCTTTTATTATATCTGTGAAACCTCTGAGCAATAGCCCACAGGCCCTGTCCCTGAATACACACTTCTTGGCGTTCTGATTGCGGAATTTCGTTCCCGGTGGTCATATTGCAGAGCTATAATGCTGGTTTTGTTCCTGTTTGCTGAAGATGCAGGTGAACTCACACAAATGAAAAGCCTCCACTAGTAAAATAGGTTCTAAATGGGAGCTGGAAATTGCTGAACAATCTAATTAGGAGCGAGGGAGCCAGCAAGAGGAAGCCGGACTTGCTCTGTAATTAGAGCTTTCATCTCTAATGCTTCCCTGCATGGGGTAAAGCTCTTCACATTTTATGCCAAGGAGAATTTCTCAGAACAAAATACTCTGGCCCAAATACTTCCTATGTAAATGTAAATGCCGCATCTTTGATCTGACGCATTCACATGAAACTACTGCAAAACCCTTGCCTTATCCACCGGAATCAATAGTGCACAAATCTGGCAGTTTACCGTAGGAGGAATGGGTGACGAGGCCTCTGCCTTTGCTTGGAAAGCAGCAGGAAGCATCGTTGCTAGTTATTATCATTATTATTGCTGGGTTTTTATTTGTTATCTTAGTGCCTGGGAGCACTAGGCCAGGACCCCACTGTGCTAGGTGCGGTACAAACAGAACCAAAAGATAATCCTTGTGCAAAGAGTTTTATAATCTCCGGATAAGACAAGAGACCGGGGAGGACAAGGAAACAATGAGACAGCATGGTTGTAACTGGTGATAGAAAGCATCCAAGGATCAATGCCTCTCACTCACGAACTAGACCCATCTACCCAGACCTCTCAGACACTCCCAGATACAACCCCCCCCACTCACCCATGCAGACACACTTATTCACTCATACACATATAACACCTATCCATCCCCATCCTCACACCCGTCCTTCACTTACATGTGTGTCCGTGCATTCACACAGTGCACTGACACATTCAACTTCACTGCCTCTTCTTGACAGAGAGGATCTGATGAGAGCAGGCCAGGAATTTTTCAACTAAACATTCTTTCATCAGAAAATGCTGATTTGTTGAAACCAAACATCTTTGGCAGGAAAAGGTCAATGTCAACAGATTTCCTGGATAGAAATGTTTTCAGAAAAAACAAGTTTTGAAATTAGTAAAACATCCCGTTTTGACATTTTCAAAATGAAAAGTTCCTGTTTGTCTGTTCTTAACAACTTTTCACTCTGAAATGTAAATTAAATTATAGTTTAAAAAAAAGTCAAAATAAAAAAATTGAAAGGAAACATTGCACCAACTTTTTTCCATGAAATTTTTTGAAAGTTTGCCACTTGGCCATCAGTCTGGACTGGTTTTAATCTCTGAATGATTCACAGCACAGAATCTCTGTTTTCTGCCTAGCTCTCACCCTAACCCATTTTCCCAGGGAAGCAGTGCTGTGACCGAGTTTTGCACACACCGTCACATACATGGTGGGTTGGCTTGTTTGCATAGCTTTAGACCACCGGGCTATACTGATTTTCCTACTCGTTTCTTTTTGCTGATTACTTTTGCCTGCTGCAGTGTAGCATTCACAGCTCTTCTTTTTTCTTCTCCTCTCCCCTTCCTTTATGCGTTTATTTCCCCGCAGTCTGATAGATTTCACACGGTTACCGTCTCCAACCCCTGAAAACAAGGACTTGTTTTTTGTCACAAGGTCTGCTGGGGCTCAGCCCTCGCCCGCCCGAAGCTCCAGCTATTCGGAGGCCAATGAGCCCGATGTGCAGATGTCCAATGGCAGCAAGAGTATGTCTATGGTGGACTTGCAGGACAATCGGATTTTGGACAGTGGGGCAAATGCACCCGGGGCCGCTGACTCCCTCAATGACAGTCAGTCATCTGTCGGACCGTTACAGGGCATATGGACCACACGAACTCAGCAGAACAATGTGACTGGCATGGCCACGGTGCGCAGGGTAGGCCAGATCCCCACCACACCCAACGCCGAGAGCGCGCCCGGCAGGCCCCAGCTTTTAGCACCTTTATCGTTCCAGAACCCGGTGTACCAGATGGCGGCCGGGCTTCCGCTGTCCCCCCGGGGCTTGGGGGACTCTGGCTCTGAGTGCCACAGCTCCCTGAGCTCCCACAGCAACAGTGAGGAGCTGACGGCCAACAAGCACGGCTTTGTCAACCCTGCTGGGAGTGAGGACTTCACCCGGCGGACGGGGGAGCTGGCCCGCCGGCAGCTCTCTCTGACAGAGAAAGGTGGCCAGCCCACCATGCCCCGGCAGAACAGCGCCGGCCCCCAGAGGCGAATAGACCAACCGCCCCCTCCCCCGCCACCAGTCACCAGGGGCAGGACGCCGCCCTCGCTGCTGAACACAGTTCAGTACCAGAGACCATCCAGCGGGAGCATGATGTCCTCCTCGCCCGACTGGCCAGGCAGCGGGGCTCGCCTCCGCCAACAGTCCTCCTCCTCCAAGGGCGACAGTCCCGAGATGAAGCAGCGCACCATGCACAAACAGGTTAGTGCCAAGAGGCCAGGTCGAGCAAAGCCAGCCTTGTGGGTGGAAGGGATGTGGGTGGGGATCAGGCCCCAAACTCATGGAGGGAATTGCGAGCTTAGGCCATGACTTTCCTCCCCTTCCAGTCTGGCAGCAGGATGGGGAGGTGGGGCTGGCTCTGAGCCGCTGAGTCAGTGGGGGGCCACGCGTTCGCTCCAGCCCGAAGCCTGGCCCTGAGACAGCCCATCCAGAAAAGGTGATGTTTACATTTTCGCTTTTGGAGTTTGCTGCGTCCATTTCCTCTGCTAAGTGCGACTGCCTCGGGGCTGCAGGTAGTGACAAGGTTCGAGCCTCTCCTCCATTCCGCTCCACCATCCTGTCACTGCTTTGCCTCCACATGCAAACTGCTCATCCCATGCCAGAGTCAGTCAAATTCCATCTCACGGACTTGGATCAAGACCTGATCTCCGCTAAATAAGAGGCTCCGTCCTGCTGCTGCTGTTTCTCTGGGGACATGGTGCGACTGGACACTCCCAATCCTGTTAGTTTTGTCTTTTAGAATCTCCCATGGATGCATTTTTTGGGGAGGGAAGGAGAGGGGTGTGAAAAAAGGGAAAGATCGGTCATTCCAGCAAAATCAGCAATGCTGAAATTCCCTCCTGCGCACACTGTGCGCCAGTTGAAGCCCACCTTTGCCTGGGAGTGAATTTCACTGCATGTAGCCCTGATAATAAAAGTAGCAGGTCACCCTGCTTTGTTCCTGATGCCGTGGACACAGCCTGTTTGGCTGGCATGTGGAAATAGTTTTCCTAGTGCTGATTTTTTTCCGAAGAACTAATCCCATAGGAAAAGAAACACACTGAGGATTTCTGATACTTCAGATGAAGATTTATTTTTAAAAAATACCTCCCCGGAAAAAAATGTGCCTACCTAATGACTGTCCACTACATCTCAATCCAGACACAGTGTCACGGCTCCCATAAGTCAGCACACTCGAACGCAAGAGACGGACAGGTGTGCATAATTGCTCTTCTTTTTCAAGGACTCTACAGAGCCCTTTACCAGCGCTGGCCATTAAAAGCCATTTTGTCAATCAGATGCGGGGCTGTTCTGTGGACAGCAGAGCTGTCTGTGGGTGTAGGCATTAGCAAGCTGGCTGTGTAGCAGCATTTATATAATAAGGATCAATACTCATTACGTGGGGAAAGCAGAGAGGTCGGCAAAGCTCTTAGGGGCCTGGTCAGGAATGGGGGCTGCTCCAGAGTACTTCTGCTGAGTGGAATGGATGCCTGATGACCCTTCACAAAGCTCTGGCCAATTTGAGTTCACACACCCTGTTCCCTCAAAGGTTTTCCTCAAGGGGGCAGGAATCCCTGCAGTGCCGCTCCTGCCTTTTTATCTGTGTAGTCCAGTGGTGTAGTAACAGTCCATGCCAATCATAATGAAACTGGTTGGTCCCACTCACCGGGGCTTAGTGTAGTTTGAGAGGAAATACATTCCATTCAGTGGCCGTTTCATTTGGATTCCTGAGTTCCTCGCTGCTGCTGATTGGAAGAGCTTTCAACCGCCTCTTTCCTCATTTTATTGCACGTGTTGGATCCAGTTTTGAATACACTTAGCTCAGGGTTTTCTGTCAGGTTCGGAGGAAGATGCCCAGCGAGGGAGGAGGCATCATTCATGCGGGGCTGACCCACATTTTGTCAGCACTCACCGGGCTAGAAAACCCCAAACATCTCCTATGGGGCTGAAAGGAAAAATAGGGACAATTTCCTCCACCCCTCATGGCCACACGCTTTTGAGAGACCTGCATCCTTTGCTCCTGCCAGGGTCACAATTCCCAGTCCAGAGGTGCAGGAAGCCAGAAGCTAAGGGCCCATTTATGGTAGGGGAATAATCTAAGGGCTGAGTCTGAAAGTTCAGGTTCAAAGTCCTGGATCCAGGAGGCAAGATTTACTTGGAGGGGCAGGAGGGGGAGAGGGGTAGTAACATCAGTGTAACTGTTTCCATCCCCACTGAGCCTTCATGGAATCATCTGACTCGAACTGGGAGGACTTTTCCCAAATGCTCCTATGAAGAATTCTTCTCCATCCAGGGCTTTCCAGCTCAGAGCGAGGGATCTGCTCTCATGCTGCCACTGCCAGTGACTGACCGAAAGGACTGGGGGGCTGGAGGTGTGAACAAGTCCCTGATATGTCTTGGTTTTCAGCTTGGATCCTCTTGTCCCGTTCACTCTAACCCACAGTGTTCAGCCTGAGAAAGCATTGACTACAGTTTGTAGTCAGCTGTGATAGAGGAAAAATAGCTGGAGATCCACTTCCTGGAGTTTATAATGCGGTTGGAAAATCTCTAGGCAATTTTGTTTGCCTTTGGGTTTACAGAGACTCTGCCCAGGCTAATCAGTGAACAGGTGTCCTTAGCTCGCTGGTGGGAGACCACTACTTGCATTAGCACTTGTGTAGTGCAGATGGCTAGAAAGCAATCTCCTTGAAAGGAAACCCATTAATTGAAACTTACGAGAATCTCATTTTCTGAGCCATTGTAGCATTTAGAAAGGCAGAGCCCCCAGGTTTGTTGTTGTAGGGTCCCTTGTGTGACTATCTGCCTTGGAAGAACTGTAGATTTTTCAGGAGGGCCCAAGTGTGATCAGAAGTCGCATTTCACTTTGTAAATCTGTTTGTGGCTGTAGTGAAATCACTCTGCAGCAGGCGAAGAGGCATCTTGATGGAGGAGGAGCTCAAGAGTTAAGCAACAGCTCTGCCTGGAGGCTGAGCAGACACAACCTGTCTGCCTGCAGCATGAACCCTGGTAGGCCACATGGCATGAGACAATAGCAAGAGCTGCCCAGGGACTAGGGCCTGTTGATCTTGAGCGGATCCCCTTGAAGCCCAGCAAATGGCAGTGGATTTATAGGGTGGCAGAACTGGGCCTATAAAGGCAAGCTGACATTAATAACCAAGGTGCATTAACAGGCGGTGTCCTTGCTCTCTCCCAGACTCCTTCGGGGGCTCTGACCCATTCCTTCCATCGGAGCAGTACTGGGGCCTCGGGCTTAGCTGGAAGGAAACTCTCTCGCTCTCTAGCTTCACATCCATTTTTGTTACCGATTTTTCTTTTGTTATGGTTGTATGTTTCATTGTAGGCCCCTTCTCCTGTGAACCCCAATGCCCTGGACCGCACTGCTGCATGGCTTTTGAATATGAACATGCACTTTTTAGAAGATGAAAGCATTGACCCAGATTCCAAGCACAGGGATAAGCTCAGGAATAAGGACGAGCTCAGCCAAGCAGAAAAGGTAAAACCTGACTGGATTGAAACGAGTGTCTGACTAGAGAGAGTTTCCTTAAACATCATTTAATCGAGCTGCACGGGGTGACGCAGCAGCCCTGGGAGAAACCCCACTGTGTCCCTGCGCACGTTGGGAGCAGAATGCTGAGGACCCTGCTCAGGCTCCGCAACCTGGCTTGTCCCTCTTCTCAGGGCAAGAGAGGAACAGAGGGGACAGGAAGGACTATGAGAAGCTAGAGCACCAGGTCACCGCAGAGCCAGTTCAAGCAATGCATGTCAGTGCCCTAGCCCTGTGTACCCTCACTGCAGAGAACAGGGCTTACAAAGTGAACTAAAGAACGGACCGAAACGAGCAAGGCAGGAAGTAGCGGGCAGCCCTCCTGGCTTGCTCAGGGGAGGTGGGGCAAGATGAGCTCCAGCATTCAGGCTTACAAAAGCCAGAAGCGCATTCCAAGGGTAGGGGCCAGGTTCTGATCCCTGTTACATGAGCGTAAGGCTGGCATGACTCCATTGACTGGAATGAGGTTGCTGCAGATTGATGCCATGTAACCAAGACCATAGACCAGTCACTCTGGGGAGAGTGACTCAAAGGCTAGGTCTTGTGCTCGGAGCAGGGATGTGATTCCCAGCTTGAGCGGATGTACGTGCTAGTGCTCATCGTGCTAGCCCACTAAAAATAGTAGTGTAGCCACAGGAGCCCAGGTGGCAGTGAGCGGCAGCACAGGCTGGCTGCCCTGAGTACAGACCTGCCCGGTACCCATGGACATGTACTCAGAGCAACGAGCCCGTGCCACCACTCTCTGCTACCACAGCTACACTCCCATCAGTGGTGCATGGCTCGGTGAGACCACGCCCGACAATGTCCACGCAAGTTGGGACTCGCACCTCCGGCTCCCAGGGCAGATGTGGTCTCTAGCTGCTGTGTTAAATCTGAGCTTCCCATGCCAGGGAGTAGCTCCGCATTCGAGTTGCACAAAATACGTTCAGCAAATAGTAAATTCACCACAAAACGCATTTTTTCCAGGCACTAAAGCTATTGGTGAATTTCAAGTGAGATGTCAGAAATATCCCCCCCCAAAAATCAAGTGTCAAGATCTTCTGCCTTGACGTTTTCTAAACAAACTCTATTGAGGTTTTATTTCAAAACTGTCGTTAAGCAGTTGGTGGAGGCATGTTGGTCCTGGGATGTGAGAGAGACAAAGTGGGGGAGGGAATCTCTCTTTTATCAGACCCATGTCCGTGGGTGAGAGAGACACTTTGGAGCTACACAGAGCCCTGCTTCAGATCAGGAAGAAGAAGAGGAAAGCTCTTTGTGAGCTTGAAAGTTTCTTCCCCCTTGCCCCAAAGTTGGTCGAATAAAAGAGATTCCCTCCCCCACCTTGTGTCTCTCGTATTTCACAACAATCTACTCCAAACGAAATGTCGAGTTGAATCACCATTTGAAACTTTTCGTGTGACTCGAACAAAAATTTGGGTTCTGCTTTTTTTTTTCGTTTTGGCAAGAAAAACCACCCAAAACGGTTCAGTTTTGGTTTGAAATGAACCAGATTTTTTCAGCTTTTTCCATTCGGCCACTAAGTCCATTATTTGCTCAGCATTACTCGGCCCTAGCTGTAGGAAGAGTGATGTATTGGCTGGGTTCCCCGGCTCCCAGCCCAGCCCGAGGAGAAGAGCAGGGAGGAGACCAGCGTGCCTAGATGGAGGTGAGTGAGTGGAGCTAGAAATCAAGATGTTACAGTCAAAGTTTGCGGAAGATACTGCAACTCAAATCAGATCACTAGGGGCAGGTTTCATCAGTCATAGGGAAGAGCAAAGAGTTTGTCATATCTGACCAGAATTATATCACTTTTGTCTGTGACGGATTAGCCCGTTGGTGACACCAACACCTTCATGCCCAGCACAAGGCCAGTCAGCGTGGAAATCACATACACTGGGGAAGAGGAGGGATCTTTTTCTTTTTAATTTGCAAGCTCTCCCAGTAGCCAGACACAGAAGGCCCAGTGGTATTGGAGCTCACAAATGCTAATTCTGCCTCCCATTAGCTATTCATTATCACCTGAAACTTTGAGTGCTAGTCCTCTGTGTATTATTCTGAGGGGCAGGGATGTTTCTAGTTTTGTAATCATTTGTCTGGTGCTGCACCATTCTCTGGGCTGTCTGTCATCTGTTAAACTTGAGCAAAGTGCCAAAGCCTTCGACGGGCAGGGACTGAGAAGCACAAGGAGAAATCTCACATCTTTCAAATAAAAGAAAAAAATGCCTGGGTTGTTTTTAAGAGTTTAAGCCATTTTATTAGTGATTTTTTCCCCCTTTTGGCATCTTTATAACATGAAGAGAAATGTGCTGAGGGGGCTGATCAGAAAGCATCTGATGTGAGAAAAGGTCAGCCAGCTAGCTGCCTTCATTTTTAGGCTATAAAAATCTCGATTGCTAAATAAGAGTAGTCTCGAATCCTTGTAATTAGCACAGAGTCCAGCAGGGGTCTCCAGAGTGGCCACCAGTGAACCGTCAGGTGCTCACTGGGTGTGGCATGGAGCACTGGAGGTCAGCGTGGCTGGCGTAGCTGCTGCGGGAGAGTTGGGAAGCAGAATAACGTGAGTGAGGAGCCAGGCCTTGGAAGGCTTATGCCCTGATTTACATCTGCAAACTACTAGGACTAGGCAGAAGGCACCCCAGTTAGCAGACTCCGTGTGCCGCTTCCCCACTGGTAGTCGCTAAGCTGCTTCTCACCAAACCCACTCTCCTCTCCGGTAACCTTGGCTCGCCTTTTAACAGGTGGCCTCTCAAGTGAATTCTACTCTCTGCAGCTTCTGGCCCTGGCTTTCTGCCCTGCCAGAGAGATCTCCACGATGGTTTCACCCGCAGGCTAAGGGAGGGACAGGATGCTGCAGACTCTCCACCAGTATGTACCCGGCTGGGTAGAGACAGACCATGTCAGGATTACGAGGTCTGAGAGCATTTCAATAAATCCTGCTCTGTGCCAAAATATCAAAATGCAGACCCCACCAGAGCCTGGTGTCTCATTCCCATGCAGCATCCTTTGTTACTTTGTTGTCATATCAGTCACTGGCATTAAAGTTCTTCATTAGCATAATCTCTCTCCCCATTACTGTAAGACTTGAATGGTAACCAACAATGAGACAAGTGTTCTAGAGACAGGAGCGACTCCCACGCTCTCCTGAGGCTTCTCCTGCTATCCCTGGAGCTCCCTTACGCTGCTCCTATTTTGAGTGTAGGGTAGGTATTGAATCTCTCTGTGTTTGAGTGACTCCGCTCTGTGCACTGTATGGGTGTTGCTGTCTCCCCCACTTCACCAGGTGGTGTGTGTGTGAACTGTGTCGTCTCAGTGACTCTGCAAAAACCTGATTAAAGGAAAACCACAGTGATGTGTCACAGCTGTCGTCTGCCCTGGCAGAAGGATCTAATAGGGCTTTCCCATCTCTACCTGCCATCATCCTAATACTTTAACTACTCACAACAAATATTCAGCATCATGAATTCCAAGCCAGGTGGGTCGCGGTTGCAGTTACTTCTCAGCCAATGGAAATTACTGTAACAATTTGCCATCGGTGGAGCTGCACTGATTGACACGGCTAGAATCTGGCCCTTGCCATCTCCAGTCAGTGAATGGGACAGGCTTCTCCCGCCCCAAGAGAGCTGCCAGTCTAGTAATGCTCCCCGGCAGGCGGCCCTGTGTGAGGGCGTACATTAGAACACAAGAAATGTAGCCTACCATTTGAATGCTCAGCAGAGGCAGGAGACTTGCAGAGCTATTGTCGAATACCTTCTGTTTGTTTAGCTTTAAAAACAAATGGTTAAATTACCAGCGATGTAGCCACTATTTACTAAATCAATATCAAAAGCGACCAGAGCCGCCTTCATTTATTATAACTAGTAATATACTCGATAAGTTGCCTTAGCTCAGATTTGAAAGTTGTCTGCCTTTAGTCAGGTATTTACAATGTCTCAAACTCCTTTAACTGCTCATCAAAATGGCAGGTTCCTGTTTGCTTATTAATCATTGTTGATTTGGTGGTGCTAAGGCAATTTAGAAAAGTCACTCCTTTCAAAGTAAAAATCTCTTTCTATTGCACATTTATACACTGGAGTTTTTCTTTGTCTAAGGAAGTTGTACCAAATGCTGAGCTACCACAACAGCTCAATGTGATGTTACTGACTAAAAGAAAAATCCCCCGTGTTTTGAACTTGTTCGTTTGTTTTCTGTGAGTCTTGCCGCTATTTGCTTTTATTTTATCAAAATTTTTTCCGAGTTCTTTGACATGAAAAGCACAATAGGTGGAGTCTTGGCTTCATGCACTAACTCCTCTCCCATTGAGACCTGGGTTGAAATCCTGACTCTGCGGGTTAAGCGAAAGTCAAACTGCACTAGTGTACAACTGACCGTCTCTGATCAATCCGTGCCCAGTGTGAGCCCTTGATCCAACTCCCATTGACTTCAGTAGGACTTGGCTCTAAGCACCAGCTTCCTAGGGAAAATGCACATTAATAAAAGCTTGGCCATAGACAATGGGGCCTTCGTGCCCTAGGGGGATCTGATGGTTGTTCATTAGAGCAAATCCTATAGTACTGTTTGAGCACAATTAGGCCACGTCCAGACTAGAAATTAAAATCGATTTTAGATACGCAACTTCAGCTACGTGAATAACGTAGCTGAAGTCGAATTTCTAAAATCGAGGTACTCACCAGTCTGGACGGCGCTGCATCGATGTCCGCGGCTCTCCGTGTCGATTCCGGAACTCCGTTCGGATTGATGGAGTTCCGGAATCGATGTAAGCGCGCTCGGGGATCGATACACCGCGTCCAGACTAGACGCGATATATCGATCCCCGAGCAATCGATTTTAACCCGCCGATGCCGCGGGTTAGTCTGGACGAGGGCTGAGAGTAACTCCCATGGTACGTGACCAAGTGTGGTTATCATTTGCTGGCTGCATGATGGCCCATGTGCACTGAGCTTGATGGCTGCAGCGGACAGGTATCAGCCTCACAAAAACTACCCTGACAGCAGCTGGCAACGTGGGCAGTCTCCACAGAGGATGATTGAATGGCTGCAGAGAGGCACTTTGACAGAGGCCAGTGTGATGAATCTTGCTCTGGCGCTGCCTGTGCTGAGACCTTCAGTCTCCAGGGTGGCCAGACCAGCACCTTTCTTTGCAACATTTCAACACTTCCTTTAAAAAAGCAAATAGCTGTTCAGCATCGAAAGTGCTACTTGCTGAGACATCACGTGATTGGCGTGGTCTCCGCTGCTCTCAGTCACCCTGGGGTCCAGCTGTATGTAATGGTGACACCCACCATAGCTTCAGCCTCACATGGCTGGGTTAGCTCCTTTTGAAAAGGTCTCCAAGCTAGGTGCATCTGTGCAGAAAATCCAGCTGGGTAACAAAATGTAACACATTCCAGAACTGAACACATCCCACCAAAACCCAGCCCAGCCTCTGCTCTTTTGTAGGCGTTGCCTGGATTTAGTGGGAACAGTGCCTGAGTCATTCTGGGATTGGCCCTAGACTTGGAAGAATGGCTTCTTGATGAGCATTTTCACTGTCCTTTGACTACAGGTGCTGTGAACTCTAAGACTATTGCTGCCCCTTGTGCCCATTGCCCGATCAGGGATCGCTATTAATGAGCTGTTGCTTGGGCTGCAAGGCTTTCACCTTTGGACAGTCAGTTCTTAAATGTTTTCCCTAAACTCAGGCCGTACGAACCTGTAGGAAGTCAGCTTTTCCTAGCGTGCCAGCTGATGGGATTCAGATGTAAGCATGTGCAGAATTCGCAGTGCCATCTCTTTATTTACACAGACCTGACGAGCAGATGCCTGAAGCCAGAACCCCACCAGTGCTCCCTCACCTGCTGTGTCTAGCCCTGCCCTTTTGTTCAGCCTGAGCAGCTGCCCGCATACATTTGCCATTCAGTGGAGCTAACTTGCACCCTCATTTTAAGTTCCAAACGATGCTAACCAACCATTCTCTGCTCCTGCCAGTGACCTGTCATCCCAGCAGAAGGGCAGCTCCGCTCCTCGTGCAGTCTGGAGGAGAAGACGGAAGAGAAGGTTTTGAGCAGCTATTCAGGGTTGCTCCTGTGCGGGTTTGCAGCTAGTCTAATGCGAGGAGACGGGCATGGCTGGGTTACTGGAGAGTCTTGGTGAGGTAAAACCTAGTAATAAAAATGCCTTGTGCTTTCTCTTTGAATGCTCCAGTACCAGCAGGACCTGGTGGTGCTGCAGGACAAGCTCCGTATCTCCAACAAGAAGCTGGAGGACTATGAAAACAGATTCAAATGCCAGGAGGAGACGACCCAGAAACTGATGCTGGAGTACCAGGCCAGGCTGGAGGAGAGCGAGGAGCGGCTCCGCAGACAGCAGGAAGATAAAGAGATTCAGATGAAGGGGATCATCAGCAGGTATGGGGAAGAGAGAGAGAAATCCCAACATATAAATGATGGTAGCAAGGACGTAGCTGCATGTAGGCAATTGGGAGCCTGGGAGCTTTAGCTCTCCCTCCACCCCCACCCCTACCCCCCAAAATAGGTAGGGATTGTGTTAACAGAGAGAACAGAGAGTCTGGAACAGAAGCTGGTTTATGGCATTGTTAATAAAGTGGATCAATTTAGTCGTGATAGAAACTACTCATTAAAGCAACAGGCGACCCCTAGTATCGCATTGTGTTTTAACTCTAGCCCCCCGTCCCTCACCCCGCATTAGCTGTAAGCAAGCAGAACGCTATAGCACAGCTGAAGTCTCCTCCTTGGACCCCATTAGGGCCAGTTTAACTCTTCTCAGGTAGAGATATGAAGGTAGGTCATTGTGTGGTCTCTCAAATGAAGTCTTACAAACAAGGTTCATCACAAGTCTTCAGCACAGTCCTCTACCTCTTAAGCTAAGGAATAACCCTCTGGTTGCTGGTTGCAATAGTAGGTTGTCATCCTCTATTGATGAGCCTTTAGAGGAAGGCCTACCACATAGCGAAGATGTTCAGTCTGTGTGAACATAAAGATTATAGGAGTGGTGGATTGTAAAAGTAGTGTGAATTATTGTGTGTATTCCTGTAGCAACTAGGAGCCCTTGTGATGGAGCAGAACTCCATTGTGCTAGGTGCAGCACAGACACACAACAACAAGATGGTCCCTGCTAAACCTTCTTTGCCATCACTCCTCTCCTGGCACTGGTGTGCAGTGCACTGCGGGCCACTGTCCGCTGCCTCTGTCGCCCTAGTCGTAGGTGGAGTGTGGCATCTCTAGCTATAGATTGCAGAGTGCTTTGGGATGGACAGTGCTGTCTAACACTTTGTTACACACACAAAATGGCCACGCCCAAGCCTGGCAACAGGATTTCCTGGAAATGGTGCCCTGAAACCTCTTGTCATGTATTCCCATCTCGTGTGCATGAGTGGTGCAGTGCCCAAGCCTTTCATGTCCAAAGATGAACAGCTGGCCCTGTGCCCAGTAGTAAAGAGAGAATAATTAGCGAAGGGTGTGAATCCGGGATGGATCCAACCAGCTGGAAATTCGTGCCTTCTTTTAGACTGCTAATAAGACGTACATTTTTAACAGTGAAGTAATTACCCATTGGAGCACTTCAGCCAAGGTCGTAGTGGGTTCTCCATGTGTGAAATCAGGATCAGGCTAGTAAATCTGCTCTAGGAAGTACTGGGGGATGTTCTATGGCCTGTGTCAGATGAGATGATCACAATGGTCACTTCTGGCCTTAGAATCCATGAAACCTTCAAATTCAGAGCAGGTCGTGGGTTTACAGGCCAAACTTGGAACCAGGTGTGAAATTTCCAGCAAGCTCCCCTCTTAGTAATGGGCTGAATCAAAACTCTCTAAGCTTCCAGGGGCTTGGGCTATCTGAATGTAGCCCCTGGAGCAGGGCTGTGAAAGTACTTTGGTATTTACATAGTGCTGTGTCAGTTCTGAAGCACTCAGACACTGGGCCAGATTACGCCTTAGCATAACCCATGGGAGTCAGTGGTGTTACACAGTTGTATGCAGAATACGCAGTAACCAAAGCACCACATTTCCAATCAATCTGTATTTCTTGGGGGGGGGGGGAAGTAGTTCTGAAATCAGCAGTGACCTCAAGCTACAAGAGAATCAAACTTCTGAGGTGCAGGCAAGTCTGGGCAACTTTTAGCTTTTCATTGTTTTTAATTTCCTGGGGTCCAGCTGGAAATGGAGGAGCCCTCACCTGCTCCCACATGCTTTCCAACTTCCGATTTGCAAACTTCAGCTATTTCGCTCCAGCGACCCCCTGCCCCTATTAAAGCTTGGGGTGACAGAATCCAGAGATTTTCTTGGTTCACTGAATAGTAGAATTCAGAGATAGATGAGACCTCTGAACCCAGTCCAGCTCTCTGGGCTCAGGGTAGGATTTTTCCTTTCAGTATATTATTTTGTCCTGTTTTCTATACCCCAAGCAATGGGCTTTCTGCCTCTCCTCTTGGGGATTATGCCTCCAGCAGACATCTCTCACAGTCAGGAAGGTTTGCGTGTTCCTTTCCATCTCATTACTCCTAGCTGGCATCAGGTAACCCTCTGCCCCCATGGTGTTTACGTACATATAGGCTGTTATGGCCCAATGTCACTATCTTTAGCCAAACTAGACCCATTCAGTTCTTTTAAGCTGCTCTCCTAAATCAGCTGCTCTAAACCTCCCTCCCTCCCCACCCCATCCTTTGTTTGCTCGTGTCTAGAGTAGTTTAGCAGTCAGACAGAAAACAGCAAGGTTTTGAACTATCGGAGCAGAGAGTTTTGGTTGGTTTGTTTTTTAACCAACAAGCCACTCAGGGCCAGCAATTTTTCACGGCCCCAGCCCTAATCTGACCTTAACTGCTGAGATTCCAGATTCCCTGAACCTGGGGTGCTGTGTGCGCTAATGCCTGCAATGTCACATGAAAAAACTTAGGTTTTTGTGCTCCCTGAAGGCGGGGTTACAACGTGAGAGCTTCCAATTGGTTTGGCCTGTTATTTCACCCTTCGCTCTGAGCTTTCGGGATATAAATCAACCCTTTGCCTTCTCTGCTGTCAAGGAGTAAGGGAAGAAATAATCTGTATCATTCATCCTGGGAGGCTGATTTAAATGTCTACCAGCCTAATGGTGTGGTGGCTGGATGTGACAAGAGCCAGTATAGATCCTAGCACATGTAATTAATGGACTCTTGCACCTGGATGCTCTCTGCAGAGGGGCATTGCCTTTCAGGCTAGTGGATCCCACAAACAGGTGATCGGAGCAGCCTCACTCCACTGTTCGGGCAGCCTCCTGGGTCACCAGAGAGCTGGCAGCTGTGCAGGGCTGACCCAGGCTGTGAGTTGAAGAACTGAAATGGGGATGAAGGAGCACAAGGAGGGGGACTAGCACTGCACTTTAACTAGTGGTAGCCTGGAGAGCTCCATGGCTTTCTAACAGGGTGTCTAGTGCCTTTCTGCTCCAGGCCAGCACACACAGCTAACCTGCTGGGAGCAGGGGTAAGCCAGAGTCATCGGCATTGGTAGGTCTGAGCATAGTTTCTAGTAGGCAGATGTCCCTATCACAAAACCCACTACGCAGCCGGCAGGCTCAGCTAGAGTGGCCAAGGAGCTGGAACTGGCCAGTCTGTCCTGGGCAGGGCCAGGGCAGGCTGGCAGTGGGAGGGAGGAGGTTACCGCTTCTGCCCATGCTCTGCTTGTTCTGATTTCGGTCCCTCAGGCGAGCTCCTTGCAGCAGCATGACGTGCTGTTTAATAACAGCAGCTAGACTCTCTGCTTCTCGGAAGCTAAGTGTTTGCTTCCGTGTTCTCCTGCCAGATTGATGTCGGTCGAGGAGGAATTAAAGAAAGATCACGCGGAAATGCAGGCGGCAGTCGATTCCAAACAGAAGATTATTGATGCCCAGGTCAGTACCCTTTTAATGTCAGGATGTACAGCAGTGCTGGGGGAATGAGCCATCCTGATGTGCAGATCCTGTTGTTACTGTCCTAGTGGGCATAGCGAGCCTGGCACTAAACTGACGGATCCAGACCACAGGTAAGGCTTTCGCCTGACGTTATTCCCATCGTGGTGTTTGCACTGCTACAGCACCATCCATCCAGGGGGCTGAGACCGTGGTCGCCCTGGCAGCAGACACTGAGTGTATGAGGAGGCTGAAATGGAGCTGGGGGATTCTAGGACCATCTCAACTTCAATGTAGCCTTAAAAGGGGCTGATTTAAACCCAAAGCAAGAGACATCAGAGTTCATGGTGGAAGCCTGTCTCTTTCTGAGCCTCCCTTGGGTGCAGGAGTTACGCTGCACGGACAGGATAATAGGGCCACCTAGAGGATTCAGGGGGTCTGGGGCAAAGCAATTTTGGGGGGCCCTTCCTTAAAAAAAAAAACTTGCAATACTATAGAATACTATATTCTTGTGGGGGCCCCTGCAGGGCCCAGGGCAAATTGCCCCACTTGCCCCCCTCTCTGGGCAGCCCTGCAGGATAACATCACCACCTGCTCCTCAGATGCTTCTATATCCCATGCCCACTGGCGACTGCAGAGATCTCTCTGTAGGGGAGAAATTACCATGACAGGCTTTTAAGTCACTCCTTCCCTTTATGTACCGGGAAGCGCTCTGATGTTTGTGCTTACTGGCAGTGGGTGTTGCTGGATGGAAAGAGGTGACCTGGAAAGCCACCACAGAGGGGAAGGGAAGGTGGAGGAAAAGGGAAGCAAGCATCTGTAGGTCAGAAAGTCACCTACCATGCACTGATGGTGAGAACATCAGGGCTTTGCCCATGAGATGCCAGGAGCAATATAAGAGAGTACCATACAGAGAACACGTACCCTAGAGTAGGGTAGCATAGCCTGTTCCTTACCAGGGACTGCACCTCCCAGTGAATGACTAAGGACACTGATAAACAGCAGGTACCCATCCTGTAGGACGATGGTACAAACCATTCTACCGTTGCTCACAGCTCCCCTTTCCATTCATAGAATCTCAGGAGATCATCTAGTCCAACCCCCTGCTCAAAGCAGGACCAATCCCCGGACAGATTTTTTGCCCCATATCCCTAAGTGGCCCCCTCAAGGATTGAACTCGCAGCCCTGGGTTTAGCAGGCCAATGCTCAAACCACTGAGCTGTCCCACCCCGGCATTGAGCAGCTGGGTGGTGGGAGATGTGCAAAAAGGCAAGTCTTCTCCTTCTTCTCTAGGAGTTTGGCGTAAAGGCAGCTGTTTCCATTAGCAGGTCATGTGCAAGATCCAGCTGCTCTCTCCTGCCTGGGCCATCAGAGAGACTCTTCTAGTCACTGTCGAAAATCTGCCTGAACTGAGTTTTTACCTCAGCCCCCTGACAAACGATCGACCTCCTGCCCAGTAGTTGCAGAGGCTCCCATTAGCCAATGAGCTGCCGAGAAGGAGAGAATTCCAGGGCTGGCTTCCATTTGTTCAGGCACAAATATTTGAAGTTCGTTTCCTAGCTAACTGTAGCACCCAACTCAGCTCATTAAATACATGTGGCCACAATTAACTATGGGTGCAAACGTTGGGGCAAATGTCTGGGTGTGAAACTGTGCCTGAGATATACAGGCTGTGGATGCTGACAGTCTGCTCCAGTTTGAACACAGGAACAGATCAGTGTCTTGGCTACCATCTGCAGCAAGGTCCCACTATTCTAGACTACATGCTTAATAACCCTATTTATCACGGAGTGAGTCACCATTCCTGAGTAATGATTCACTGGGTAGCAAATGGGAAAGGAGCCAGGAGAACCTGGCAAAAGGAATTGGTTTATCTTTACAATCGTTTGTTCAGCGCCAGTAAATCAGCATGTCCACTTCTCTGGGGTGCAAGCTGAGCTTAGGGGAGGGAGGGGAGTCCATTAACAGACAGCTATTGACAAAGTGCCTTCCATAGCCTGCAAATTGCACTTGACTCTCTCAGCCTCACCCTGGCCCTCGCACACTACCTGTTTCTCCTCCTCTCAGAGCCAGCCTCCAGCACTGCCTGGCCAGTTTTTTAAATTGGATTTTAGGAACTTTCCCTGGGGCACAGGTATTGTTCAGAGGAGGGCACCCGATCCCATCCACTAAGCAGCATTGCTTGCTTCAGAACCTTGCACGGCCAGACCAGGCACCAATCATTCCCCCATCGTCCAGACACGGTACCTAAGGACCCTGCCGATCAACCAGCATAAGAGGCTCCCTCCTTGCTGGGCTGGGGCCTGAACAGGTCCCAGGAAAGCACAGCGGAGCAGAAAGTTACTACTTTCTCCCTTGTGAAATTTCACCCATTTCTGTGGGTTTGCCATCAAACTTCACACTTTTGTCCTTCCTCATTGCTGCAGCTACCTCAGCACGTGGGATTCTGCTGCCCACAGAGCTCTGGGTAGAAAAATAAGCATCAGCGTGGTCTCACTCTGCCAAAATGCCCTTTGATGCTTTAACTTGCCGTGCACAGCTCTGAAACAGATCCATGGCCCATACATTGCTATGGATCAGGCTGAAGGTGGCAGCTCACTAGTTCTTGACATCAGTGATACTTTATGCGTGAGAGAAGTGGTTACAACACAGGCGTGCCTCAGTTATCCGTGTCCAGCTCTGCTGGGCAGCGCTTTAAAGATTCTAAACCCCCTAAGTAGACACAGCCCATTTGCTGGCGTTTCCTTTTGGACTCTTTTCCTACATGGCTGCTCTACCATTGGAGTGATGAGTGGAAACAAAGGTTTACTTTTATTTTCCAGTTTAAATTGGCCAAATTCTGATCTCCATAAGCATTATCCCTGAGCAAAGACTGCACACAGCCGCCCAGTGAGGTGCACATCCTGGAGAGCAAGCTCCACAATTCAATGTCGACAAGGTCTGCTCACTCTTCTAAAGTAACTAGGCTGGATCTGCTCTGAGCTGGAGCATTAAAGACGGAATTGCACACGTGACTAGATTGGGACAGGCCACAGGCAGACAATAGGCACTGGTGGCTCTTGGTCATCCTGAGGCCCCAGTCATGGCGGGCAAATGATGAAGTGAGATATGCCCAGATTATTCTGGCAGGTGACCTGCACCCACGCACTGCAGAGGAAGGCAAAAAGCCCCCCGGGCCCTGCCAGTCTAACCTGGGGGGAAATTCCTTCCCCACCTCATACATGGCGATCAGTTAGACCCTGAGCATGTGAGCAAGAACCAGCTGGCCAAGCGCCTGAAAGAGAGAATGCTGAGTGCCACCGCAGAGCCCTGCTGCTTCCTGCCCAATGTCTCATCACCAGCCCTGGCCATCCCAGATGCTTCAGAGGAAGAAAAAAAACAAAAACACAGAATCCTGGGGGATCCCTTCCAGACCCCTGCAGCTGCAACTCTAGAGCATGAGCTTCACCTTCCTATTTTTAACCAGTTTCTATGTCTCTGGGTCCCACCACATCCTAACATTAGCCCCAGTGCTAGCTAGCGTCAGGGAGAGAATGGTATTCAATGCAGTGTACAAACAAACCATCGCTAATCTAGCCTCGGCACATCTCTCGGGTAAGTATTTCTGTCTGCGGCTGGGGGACCTGAGCAAACGGGGCTAAGTGACTTACCCAGGTTCACAGAGGAGATGGTGTCAGAACCAGATTGCAGCACAGGAGTGCTGGGCGCCCATCCTTGTCATCATAACGCTGGACTCTCCCCCCTCTGTATTCAGTGAGAAATGGGACCCTGCCATCGCAGCTTTCCAGGCAGGCTGTGAGGCATTTGAACTATCAACTTCCATTAAAACAAAATCAATTAAACATTGATATGAATAACCATTAGAGGAGAGAATTGGGTTTTAGAACATGAACCTTATCCTCATTCTAACTGCTGCTGGGTGGGAGAAAAAACCATGTGTGTGACATGTGCCTGTGTAATTGGAGAATAATAGAAGCCATTTTCTCTCTCTTTGTTCAGGGTCCATTAGAACATGATGAAATGAATTTAGCTCTGATTCCACTAGCCTGAAAGCCTGACATGTTGAAGTTTGTGTGAGCCAAGCTGTTCTCTGCAGGGAGGGCGGGGCTGGCAGTGGTATCTGTTTACACTGTCCTTTGAGACAGAAATTTCCCAATTCCCCTGGGTCTGAACCGATACCGTTTACTCAAATTGTCCAGCCCTCAACATCTGTGAGCTCCTGTGGAACAGGACCTGCATCCAAATCCTCCCTGGGTTTGCTAAAGCAAAGCTGGCCCTGCCTTTGCACACCTGTGCCAAGAGGTGAGGTCACATGGAGGCAGTTTCCACAGGCCCACTCACTGAAAGCGCCCCACTTTCTGTTTGGTTGCAGGAGAAACGTATTGCTTCACTGGATGCGGCCAACGCACGGTTAATGAGTGCCCTTACTCAGCTGAAAGAGAGGTACAGCATGCAGACACGTAACGGGATCTCCCCCACAAACCCAACTAAATTACAGATTACAGAGAACGGAGAATTCAGAAACAGCAGCAATTGTTAACCCGCGGAGGGAGCTGCTGCAGGAGAGGAGGCCTGGCCTGAAAGACTGCGCAGCAGCAGGGGTGAGCCGTGCTTCAGAGAATGGCTGCTGTCTTTCCCCCCGCTCCCCAAGGAACCAGCTCCTTACTGCAGATGGCGCACATGACTGCTCCTTGGTGGGAGACACCAACGCCAGCGAGTTGAGAGGACCAAAAGACCGAGTTGTGTGAAATGTGTGGAAAAAGGAGAGCTCCGCATATGGGGGGATTGCTGTCACGGGTGGATTTAAGTCAGTGTTTAATGTTTAACCTTTTCCTTCTCAAACTGCCCAAAGGACGCTCCTCCTGGCCCATAATAATGGCCTGGGCGTGCCAGTAAGCGGAATAAAGGGGTCTGGGAAAGCCTGTGCCAGGTCCACTCAGGTTAGCTTCAGTGGTGGGTGTCTGCTGGTAAAAGCTCAGTGGAGGATGAGAATGTATTGTTGTGAGATGCACTTAGTCTAATTCCAGCCCACGTCAGGAAATGCTCTGCCATGGCACTTAGTTTGCTCGGTGGGTCGTTCTGTGTAGCTTCACGTCGAGGTGGCCACAGCACATCCCTCCTGTGTGCCACTTGGAGTACGCTCCATGCATTGGTCCATGAACGAGTGCCTTTCCCCGGCATTGTTCAGTAGGGGAGATGTCCTGTGCCATGCTGGAGGTAGTGTGCCACTGACCGTTTGACGCTCACACAAGAGAATTGGGCTTTGAATGAACTCGGGAGAGCAGGGTCTGACGTGCAAGGTGTGCAGGGTGGTAGCCAAAGGAATGCCAGCACAGATAGACAACAGTGCAGGTTACTGGGAGGGGAGTGAATAGCACTTTAGCAAGATTTGCTGGGCTACGCAGTGTCACAGCAAGCGTTACCTCTGTAGGACTCCGGCGCTCACTGGAGAGTCCAGCATATTACACCTAAGATGGCACCTTGCGGCAAGAGAACAGCGGTCTGTATTTGCTTTACCTTTTGCCAACCTACTAGTCAGAGGTCAAGCCAGTGCAGCTGGTGCAGGCTTGTGTCCAAGGCAGTGGGACTGTTGTACGCCAGCAGAGAAGGGGAGCTGGTGTTCTCGGGATGGTTTCTTCATTTCTAGATGCAGCTGCTTCTCAGCAATCTAAGGAGGGGAGGGAGGGGCACACTGGCTTGTCACAAATATAACACAATGAGAAGTTCCACACGAGTAGCATCCCACTAAACTTCCTGTTATTGAACACAGCAAATATCACATCTGCTCATCTCGCCCAGGTGCTTAGCCATTGGGTTGTGAAGTGTGGGTCGTTAGCCAAAAATCACTCAGAAGAATGTTGTGAAGCCCCATCACGATTCATGGAGTGGAATTGGGTTGACACCAGTATTTGTTTAGGATGTGGCTGCTTGCTCGGAAGAGGAAGGGTTATTTGTGGGGCGGGGGTGGTGCTATATGCAAAGGTGTGTGCAAAAGTCAGAGAAAAGAAAAACCTTGAAGAAGCATGAAGGTTGGTAATTGTATTTCTTTTCTTTCACAGTATGCATTAGAAAAAAATACAGCCTATTTTCTGGAATACTGCCCTCTTTAGATTGGGAATGAGCACTGCATGGAAATTAACAGCCTTGAAGAATGTAAAACATGCTCATAAGGGAATAACCAACAAGAACAGCAGCAGCCACCGAAATTCCCATGGTCAGGAGGCACTGTGCAGACATAAGCCAGGATTAGACTTTCCTAACTGCTGAAACAAGTAGATTCGGCACATTCAGACGTGTGTTGCTCAGCGGAGGGGCCATCTCCTTAGCAGGGGATTATGCCACTGACCTGCCACCAGTGCAGGTTGGTTGTTTTTTTTAAAGTTAGTCCTTCGTGATTCCCAGTCTCAGAACAGGTCATTAATACTGAGACCTAGAGAGATGGTTTCTCTGAGACATGGATGCCACTGTACAGTGTATAGGACGTCTGCCTATTCCTCCCATTAAGAGCATATACTTGCTGTATGCTTGTCCTAGTTTGCCCAGTACCGTGTTTAAATGTACACTCAGAAGGGACTAGGATACTGAATTGTGCATAGGCTTAGGTACCAACTCCACAGTATCTAGTCTGTGCTAGCAGGACACTGTTTGCATTTCTGTGTTGTCCCGCAGCTGCAAATCCTAAAAAGATTCACTGTGGAGGGGATTATTTTAAAGTTAAAGCTGCTTTTTTCTAAAAGCTTCTCTTCCACGGAAGCCCCAGCCCAGGTCACACAGGGCTGCACCTTCTGCAGCTCCGGATCTTGGATGGTTGACGGTTTGTCTGCGCTCGAAGCTCTCCACACGCAAGGAATGCCGTCCCATCTCTTGATTTAAATTCAGTGTGGCATGAACGTAAAACCAAAAAGAGGAGCTCCTGAGAGCCAAGTGACCATTGAATATTGGAGAATGAGCACAAATGGCTTTGAAGAAGCTCACAAAACTGACAGCCCCAGGAGAAAGACCCAGACAGGTTAGGAGTATACAGGGTACTATGAACAATTTGGTACATACGCTTACATCTGCCTTTGTCTCAGTGTCAAATATCTTTAAAGAACCCTGCAAAAAAAAGACTCTTTTTAAACAGCTGGTACCTGGAGATGTACTTTTAGCTCTGGTTATTTTTTTAGGGTCTGAAATATTCCTCCTGTGAAAGATGGAAGCTGTTTCACATAGAATGCTAGGCAGGGGTGGTGGACGGGTGTCCTAGCAGGGACTGATTTCCATTCTTACACGGAAACTTCAGGGAATTGTTTTTGGATGCAAATTCAGTGCTCGCCCTAAGAACTTGCAGGGGGACCCCCCCCCCGCCGAAACAATTGTCTATTTAGAACTGAAGCTAAGTACTATACATCTTAACCTACTCCTCAGCCCTGAGCCAATCCATTGCTCCATTCACTTTACAGGGACTACATTACAAAGTCTTGGTTAACACCAGAATCTCAGTTAAAGCGTGCACGTTGTGCTGCTGGCGTAACAGAAAACCTAAACCCTTCCACAGGGAGTTATTTAAAACTAACATTTCCAGATCCGATACCTTCTGATGTTCTGTAGTTTCCTGAGCCAGTATGAAAAGGAACTCAGTCCCAGAAGAAATCTCTTCTTTGAAGAGATGCCCCCTAAACTGCCAAACATGGGATCCGGATCTGGCGCTTTGGCTCAGGCCCATCTCTAACTGTGTTACTTCAGTTTGTGGTTTTATTTATAAGCTGCACACCAGTGTGGGACTGTGAGTGCAATGCCTATCCTCAAGCCTGGTGTTTCGCATAGCAATACCAGAGACAATGTGCAGAGGTGCTCCCAGCGACAGAGAGTAAAACCACCACTCTACTGACCGTCATGCGACCTGCTGTTTTGCTTCTCGTGCTTTCTGCGACAAGAGCCTATTCTAGTGCTAAAAGTGTAAACAAAACAAACATTCACAGATTTTTATCTTGATGCAAGTCTTACAATTTTTTGTATATGTTCTTGGTGTTTGACTGTAATGTACCTATTCACCCAACAGTTGTATATAGTAATTTACTTCTGGTGCTGCTTATTTGGTCAGGATTTGAGTGTCTCTACTGCTGGTTTGTTTGAGTTTTTTTGTTTTGTTTTTAAACAGAGGTGGGCTCAAGTAAGCAAATTCAGATCTGGGTTCAGATTTCAGCTGCCCCTTGGGATGGAACCAAGGTTTTGATTTGGGGTGATGGAGAGAAAACGCATGAGGCTTTGGGATGTGACCTATCCCACGGTTGCTACACGCTGTAAGTCTAATACAACGGGGGTTGTGCTTTAAGTTCAGAGCCAGAAGCTCCTACCAACTACAACAGTTTAGTAACCAAAAACTTCTTCCCATCCCCCCCATATCTATTAAGCAGAACTATCCTCCACCCAAACAGGTCCTTGGAATTCTGCACTGTGGTTTTTGCTTGTCGCTGGTCGAGCACTCCTGGCGTTGTGAGCAGTGTCCTGGCTCCCCCCACCTGGGTACAGCTGTGTAACTTACTGCTGGCTCAGGACACACAAGGTTATGCTGAATCAATAGACTGGAGGTCTCCCCAGGCATGTGATAGGGATTTGCTGAACCAGGGTGACAATAGCTGTGCTTCATTAGTTCCACAAGCTCATTGCCTTTCTGTAACCATAAACTCTTCCCCCCCCCCCTCCGCCCGGGAAGAAAACCAAGCAAAGGTACAGAGGGGAACAACCCTGCACTGATCTCCAGGGTCTGGCCTCCCCACAGATCACCTCTTGGGTCTTTTCCAGCCCCGTTCTGGCATGCTGCCTTCAGGGCAAGCTGGGACTCCAACTCTGCCTTTCCAGTTCTGTAATCTGAAGTGAGTGCAGCTGCTGTTCCCAAGTGATTCCTTGAACTGCCCCAGATGGGAGGCTGTTCACTTCTAGCCAGATACTGTGTCTGTGCTAATGCCCCCCCCCCCATTTTGGGTCAGCCCCGGGCACCCTTGGGTGACTGCTTGTGCAGAGAAGAGCTGTCATTTTCTTTTCTTGGAGGGGGAGTGTCTCTCATTTGGGCCAGAGAGAAACCTGTTCATTTGCTGAGCAGGGTCTTTCCAAACCATGGACAGTCTACAAAAGTCCTAAAATGCTGGCGCTTTGGAGCAGGGGTTTGGTTTCGCCAGTTGACTTTCACGGGTAATGTGAGGTGTGACATTGCTGTAAATTTTAGGTGGTTCTACATCAACTATCGGTACCCAAAGTGCAGTCTCCATGGTCACATATTCCTTTATCATCCATCACTGTGTCTTAAGATATACCTCTCTCTCTGTATATCTGCTTAGGCTGATACTTGTTCCTGATCAGCAGTTGCTATGTTTTATATCCTCTTATGAAGAAAAAAAACAAAAAAATTTTTTGTAAGTATGTTTAAAAACAAAGCAAAGTGGAAGTGTTTGCTGAAACTCCTTCGGCCTCTTTTAAACTATGTAATAATGTACAGAGAACGTTGTTGGTGTTCAAAGAAATGATGTGGACGTGCAATTTCTGTACATTTGCAATTAGAAATATTAAAGATTTATTTAGCTATTTTATGTCAGGTCGCCCACAGTGTTAATCAGTCAAACCCTGCCCGATTTGGCCCCAGGTGGCAGCCTGAGCTGGCTTCTGCTGTCTGACTCATTAGTCTTCTGTGGGACTAAACATTACAACAAAACTACAGGTCTCTTCAAGTGCGTAGTGGAAGGGAGGATGTTCCTAGACAGAAAACAAAAGATCTCAGGGAAGTGGAAGGGGAGATGCTGGAAACCACCATATTAGGGGCAAGATCTCAAGAATGGCACAAACCTAATCGCTGGTGAAACTCAGACGAGCACCAAGGTACCAGAGCACATTCACGCTGCACCCACCACTCCTCTTTGCGACACAGCAGTGTGAGACTGACGCCAGATATGGGGACGGAGCTTGGAACCTCCCCCTCCACCAGGAGAACAGTTGAACAAGATACAAAAGAAAGTTCCAGGGCGCACAGAAATAGGAGAAGGGAATTTTTTAAAGCAGAGCAGGCGGCCCAGGGTGTGCTAAGATAATGGCAGCACCAAGGGGCTTGCCGGGAAAGCAAGTTAGTCCTGGAAGCAGGATGACAGATCAAACATGTGCCCCCTAGCACCAGCCCCCTCCCCTGGAGGACCCTAGACACAGCAATACCCACCAGCTGCAAGGTGCACACTGAGGCTAGAGCCCAGGAACCCAGACACTGAAATGCAGCCACCTCTGGGGTGGGAAGCACAGCAATATGACCATTCAGGCCAAGCAATGAAGCCTACTTTAGCCACTTGAAACACTAGGGCAAATGTAGGAGGCAGAATCCAGTTATCCAAACAAAGACTAGCCAGGGCTTTTGCGATAGCGGTTATGTGGGAGGGCAGAGACTAGGATATTGCCCCTAGCACAGCCCCCTGAGCATGTCCCTGGGGCAGAAGGTAATACTGGCCCAAGGGAAGCATGGCAGTTTGCTACCAGCATGAGGCAGTTCCTTGGAGGGCTCCAGCCTGACATGGAGATGCTTAATGAGCTGGCCCATGATTATACCCTCAAGGTGGCCGATGGCTGCAGCCAGCCTGGGCTCGTGGCTGGGGGTAAAGCAAATCGTGCCCTGGCACTGCCACACCAAAACAGAGCAACCTCTGCAAGGAGCTGGAAGCTAGTGAGAGCACAGAGGAGAGGCCCTCCTGCACGACCTGTGTTGGAAGGGGGTTGCTCTGGAGGTAGGATGCACCTCTCCAGGCTTCTCCCCCTCTTCCCTCCATGGCCCCATTGCCCAAAGGCCCAGGGCCAAGCTAACCCATTTCATCATGCAAGCAAGCCTGGTGGGGGAAGGAGGGTGCAATAGGCCCATCTCTTGCTTAACCACCCACCTCCATGCACCCCCTGCCCCAAAGCTCCCCTCTGCTGCATCAGTTCATCTCCTTGTCACTCACTTTTCCCCTTAACTGGCCAAGCCTACGCGAGCGGGCGGCACAGCAATGCCTCATCCAGCATGTGGGGCACGGCCTCGCGTAGCTGCTTCAGCCCGACCCCACGCCTGCGATACTGCGGTGCCTGTACAGTTATTTTTAAAAACAAACGGCCTTGGCAACGATTAAAAAAAATGCTGTGAAATATTAATGATTGTGCCAAATGCAGAAGCATCACCATTTAACTCATGGATGAAAACAAACCAATTTACACACAAAAGCGCAGCATGAATATTTCACACACTAGCTACAGGCAGAACTGTTTTCTCAAGTGTGATTTCCTCCTCCAAGCCCGTCAGTTTTTCAGCCAGTTTGTTTGCAGGCATCACTCTGGCCCCCGCCCTGAATGGCAGCCAAGCAGCTCGCGAGGACAGGGGCCTTTGCTCATGTGCCAGGCTTGTCACTGGGAACATGCAGTCACATTTTCCCCCCACCTCACACGTGGGCGCCTGTAGGCTATGTCTACACTACACCTGGGGGTGCGGGAAGGCGGCTCGTGTACACATCTCATGCTCGCTTGAGAAGAACTGGTGAGAGTCCCTGGTAGCAGTGTCTGGCTGCACTTCGAGTGCACAGTCCTGGCTGTGTACAGTGGGTACGAACGCTGCCTGGCTCAGCCCTGCCTCCACTCCCGCGGCTGCCCAGCTCCTTAGCGCCACGCTCGTGCCATGTCAGCTGGAAGACAGACAACATGTAGCCCACACCCCCTGGGCGGGGGGGTGGGAGTTGGTCCCAGCGAGTGGCACTGATACCACTTAGAGAGAGAGAAAATGTGTCTGCTCTAACAGCCTGTTGGCTTTTAGCTCATGCACTAAGTTCCAGCGGTCCCTGGTTTGATCCTGCCCGCAGAGAACGGGGGGACAGGAGGGGTGCTGTCGGTATTACACACGCACACAAGCAGGAGCATCCCACCTCTGACCCCTACTAGGCACAGCCACCAACAGGGCAGTAGTAGGGTGTGATGCAAGGTCAAGGCTTGGCACCGGGTGCGGAGATGCCCCATTGATCCGTGCGTGCGGTGACACCCACCCCCGGCTGAGGGGGCAGCCCTTAGAGAGACATCACCAGCAAGCAGCTGGGCCATGGTGCATTGCCCAGCTGTCACAGAGCAGAACGGACCTCGCTGGTTGGCCAGGGCTACAGGGCAGCCCTTTAGGAAGGGGTCCCAGGCCTCACTCCCAGAGAAGCCACCAACACAACACGGGTGCTTCTTGCAACAGAGCCAGGTATCTGACCGGCTAGCACCGCACGGGATCAGCTCCCTCACAGTCCCACTTCAAACCTGGCCTTTATACCCAGACACCAAATTGGCTTCCTGCCCCTCAGCCTGCTCAACCCCTTGCTTTGGGGAAAAGAGCACTGGCACTGTGCTTGTGCCCCCAGCCAGCAGCTTCTGGGAGCTGGGCCCAGCCCTCAGGGCACAGGGAGGGTACCATAAGCCTGGCAGGTAGCATTAGCATTGGTCGAGTGCCACTGAAGAGCTTCAGGAATTTCATGCAAAGACCCAGCCCTGGGCCGGGAATTATTTCACTTCCTCTCTCTTACGGCACCCAAGTGATATGTGTCCAAATAGCTGCAGCCTGAAGCCCCCTCGCTTAGCCTGCAGGTGTCTGTGACAAGGGGTAGCTGCAGAGTCACTGACTCTGCTTTTCCCACACAGAGGCTCAGAACTGCGCTGCTTAGTTGCCCAGTCATGCGAAATGGACGGCGATTGCGCTGACTGTTTGACACCTGCAGTGGCCTTCCTGGCACACCTGCAGGGACAGGAGCTGAAGCAAGGCAGAGGAGAGAGGGAGGAGTGCAGCACCACCACCCTTTCTGCCTGGCTTCACCACACTTCAGTGCACCCTGGGTCTGGGACAGTGACCTGGCACCCCTGCAGGCTCACCCAAGTCAGACATCAATACATTTCACCTGGAAAGTGAAACCAGGCCCAGCTACAATGGGTTAATGCGGGGGGGGGGGGCAGACTTCTTGTCAATAACCATTCTTAGCATTGGAGGTTTGTGCTGCTACACTGGGACAAACGATGTACATCTATACATTGCTATCAATGCCATCGTGTTATTCGTAACAACGTGTATTACCATAGGGCCCAGCAGCCCAAGTCGTGTCCCAGGACCCCATGGCGCCAGGCGCTGTACAGACACAACAAAAGAACAGTCCCTGCCCCAAGGGCCGGCTGGGAGTGCTCAGGCAGGGCGGGCTGTCTGTGAAGGCACGCGAGGGCACATGAGACAAGACACAGACGCTGCACGTGGTGCTGTGAAGGAGACACATGGAAGCGACATGCTGCCCAGATACACATGGCGGGGGTGGACTGATCCCGGGAGTATGGGGGACACACCCTCACAGGCTGGTAGCAGCTGGGGAGGAGGGGCCATGGAAAGCACACTGCACCCACCCCAAGCTGCTCTGAACACTAACTACTCCCAAGGGCCAGGGGGGCTGCGAGTTCCCGCGTGTTTGCTGAGCTGGTCAGAGCTCCGGCTGTACCAGGCATGTGCAGGGACAGACCAGACCCTCTTACTCCTGCAGCAAACCCTTTGCTCCCCCTGGATTTATGTTTTGAGACCTTAGGGGAAGGGGCACCCATAGGGCTTGTTTTACTCTTGGGTGGGATGGGCCTTTCTCTCATGAGCCTATTTAACAGTGGAGAGCTGTGCATGCTGGGGAGACGTTAGAGCTGCAGCAGAAGCTGTTCTGCCTGGAAACACAGGGCAGGCCTGGCCCAGAGCCCCTAGTCCCACAAGGACAGTGGAAGATGAGACAGCGCAGCTCTGCCGGGGCATAAAGCTGCATTCGCTGGCTGTGTTGTTCTAGTGCAACCCAGACACACAGCCAACGAGCTGGTCCCACAAAGGAAAGCAGATGAGTAGGGAAGGAAAAAACAAAAACAAAAAAAAAAACCCCACACAAGATTTTACCCAGCAGCTGGAATCATTAAGGCTGCAAGCAGCACTGATCTAATGCTGGCCAAATCTCAGCTCATGACAGCTGATGAACTGGCTTCATTAAAGAACTCCCTGGCGTCCGCACAATCGCATTTCAAACCTCGCCATTATAACCAGAGGCCTAACTGGCTCCATGCACCTCCCATCACTTGCTCCCTTGCTCTTGGGGAGACCAGCGCTTTCACTGTGATAGAGGAAACAGGCCAGATTCTGGGGGGCTGGCCCACCCCAAAGCTCGGTCACAGCAGTGACGAGGCACAGATCCCTACAGGGTCAGCCACAGCAGGCACTACTGCTCACGGGGCATTACGGGGGCAGGGTGGTGCATGCTGGAGGGGTGTGCTCTGGCCTGTGCGGCAGAGAACAGACTCAGCAGGGCTTTGTCACCCCCCGTCTGCCCCCTTGCACAAGCCTCAGGTTTGCCAGCTCTGATGTTGAGGGAATTAGTTCATGGTGGTAAGTGGTGCACTACAAAGGCAGGTCACCTCCCCCCCGCCAACACACCCTCCAGAGACTTCTTTCCTCCCTGAAAGGCTTTTGCCAGTGCTACAGAGCGGCTCCGCTCCAGCACCAGAGCAGGGAATTGCCATCTCAATCCCACGTTCATGCTAAAGTCTGATCACATCAGTCCCCGACATGACAGGCACTGCCCAGCATAGGCCACACGCTGACCCTTGGCTCCAAAACCCAGGCCTTTTCCTTGGATTTCTATCCCCACAACCAGTCCAGTCCTCACCCAGGGGTTCGTACTAGTTTACTTGGGGATGCACGTTGAGAGAGAGATGATGGGCCACTGGTCAGGGCACTAACTGGGGACGCAAGAGACACAGGGTCAATTCCCTGCTCTGCCACAGACTTCCCCTGTGACCCTGGACAAGAAAATTCATTCCTTTTGCCTCAGTTTCCCCATGTGTACAATGAAGAGAACAGCCTTGCCCTACCCCCCGGGATACACACACTACAGATTGTGAGGTGCTCAGATAGTATGGTAACTGCAGGCATACAAGCACCACAGCCCCTACAGTGGGCACAGCTATATGCAACTCCATCGAGACGTACCCTAGGAGGCTGCACTGATTGGATTCTATTGCCAACCTGTAGCAGGGGGCTGGTGCAAAAGCACCTAATTAGCCCCTGCCTGGTCAGCTCCAATCAGAGGAAGCAGATTGGGGGTGATGGAAAAGGCCTGATGCCAGCCTGAGGATTGGCAACACTCAGTGGCCTGACAAGCCAAGGGCTATAAATGCTGAGAGGGGGCCAGGGAGAAGTCAGTCAGTCTGGGAGGGAACTGAAGGCCTTCTAGCTGAAGGCTGCCCCACCTGTAAAGGAGATGACTAATCCTGCAAGGCTTGTCTATAGACAGACACTGGTGGTGGGAGAACCTTATGTAACTAAAGACACGGGTGTTGCATGATGCTGAAGCCTCTCTGAGCCTTACTGAGGGGCAGCAAGTGGGCCCCCAGAAGAGGGCCGGGCCTGGAGCCCTGTTACACTACCCCCGGACAGTTACAGCTGCAGGCCAGCCGTTAGGCAGCCCCCGGGCCCTGCTTCCTGTTGCCCTTGGCTGAGACACAGTCTTAGCCTTAGCCCAACTGCAGCTCCTGCTTCACCCCACCCCTTCCAACTAATTCCCTTGCTTTGGCCTTTCAAAAAGTAGACTGGAAATGTGGAGGCGATTCATTAAAGCACTGGGAAGAATTAGCACCTGTGCCTCATTAACATCAGCATAATTAGCTCCTCAGAGAACTGAGGGAGACAGCTTGGCTGGATCAAAATGACTGAAGACGTGGAGAGTGCCTGTGGCAAAGCTGAGCAGAGAGGCACTGGCTCCAAAGCAAATGGGGCTCAGAGTTTTCTAGCACTTTCAACCACCCCCCTTCTGGGTTTGTCTGGGGCCAGCAGCAGGAGGGCTAACACCCTGCCCTGCAGGGCCGGCTTTAGGATTTATGGTGCCCTAGGTGAGATTATTAAACTGGTGCCCCTGTGCCTGATCTGCTCTTAGCAACACGAACATAAGCTTACAGTATTGGAAAACTTGCCACATTCACGTTATTAAAACCAGTTTAACTTAATTAAGCACACTGTAATGCTGATGGACTAGCACAAAAGAAGCAGCACGATAGAAAAAATTCTGATATGACAGAATGATGCAAATAATATATTTTTTAATGTATCAAAATTTTATTGGAAATTTATATGAAGAGATATTGAAACAAAGATTTGTTTTTAATTAAAAGCAATCTTTCTGGCTTTTTTGGCTGCAAAATCAGTAATAATGTCATCGTATGACAAAGACAAAGTCGTGTCTTGTTCGATTGCAAGAATAGCAAGACCAGTTAAGCGTTCCTGACTCATTGTAGAGCAGAGATAGTTTTTAATGAGCTTTAGTTTTGAGAAACTCCGTTCTCCTGATGCTACTGTTACAGGAATTGTCAGTAGAATACGAGTGGCAATGTACACATTAAGATATATGTCAACAAGTTTGCGGGTATGAATAAACTGTACAATGTCCATCACCGATTTTGCATGTGGCAACATTGATGACAGTGTACTCAATTCTTCGTACAGTTCAAGTCCATTTAAATCAAAACTATCACCGTGCTTCAGGAGGCTCTCTAGGTTCTTGCACTTTGTCATTAGTTGCTCTTGTTTTCTTATTTCGTTGAATTTAGTTATGTCATACAAAAATCCAAACTGTTCATGGTGTACTTGCAAGGTATTAAACCTTTTATCAACAGCAGATACTGCTTTGTCCATCACAACATTAAAAAATTCAACCTCAAATTTCTTTTCTGGATCGTCTATGGGCTCATCTGCTCCTTCATATTCCATTTATCATTTTTTCCTTGAAACTCGTGTCACATTCGCACATGGAAATTTTGGTTCTACACCGAGTGCCTGTGCAAGCTCTCTTGCTGTAACCTGTGCTGCTTTGAATCCATGTTCTCTGTATTTCACTAAAAAGTCCTGTGTGTTGCTTAGTAAGGTAAGTGTTGAATCAAGCTGCATCATTGGACTCTGCATTATTTTGCTTACACTTGAGATTTTAACAAGAATGTCAAACCAGATTACGACAGATGTTAGAAACTTGAAGCTGGATATTTCAGAGGCCAATGACTGTGCTTCACTTTTAGCTTTTGGATCTCTGGCTTCTTCCGAAATAGCAACCAATGCTTCATAAACTTCCTCAGATTGATATCTCAACGTTTTTACACTTTCTACTCTGCTTTCCCAGCGTGTCTCAGATAGAGGCTTAACGGTAATACCATTGACATGTGCTTTGAATATTTGCCATCGTTGAGTGGAAGCTGAAAAGAGCACACAAATGCGTTGCAGCAAACCAAAAAAAGATATAGCTTCTACAGAAGACTTGGCCATATCACACAATATCAAATTAAGGCTGTGGCATGCACATGGAACAAAAAAGGCTCATGGATTTTCTCTCAGCAATCTAGCTTGCATGCCAGAAATGCATCCTTTCATGTTGTCGCCATTATCATAGCCTTGTCCTCGAATGTTCATTATGGACAATCCCATTTGTTTTAGTTCATCAAGGAGAGTTTGAAGAAGTCCAAAACCTGTAGTGTCTTGTACTTCTAAAAATGTGATAAACAATTCCTTAACTGTAATCTGTGCTGAATCACTAATGTCAACAAATCTCACTATTAATGACATCTGTTCTTGATGACTTATGTCCGGAGTGCAATCTAGAATTACGGCAAAATATTTTGCCAAAGTAACCAATGAAACAATTTTGTCTCTCACTTTATTACTCATTAGCATGATCAGTTCATTTTGAATTCTTGGTCCCAAATAGTGGTCATGTATTTCATTTTCAGTTCCTCTTCGGAGATGTTCACTCATCACTGTGTCAAATTTTCCCAGCAGTTGTACAAGGCCCAAAAAATTTCCATTTTGGGGCTTGAATAATTTCTCAACACTTCCTCTAAAAGCAAGATTGTTTGTTGATAGATATTCAACAATAGATAATAGACGTTCAAGAACACGACGCCAATGCTGCTTTTCTGACTCCAGCAATCTTTGATTTTGGGCATCAAGAGTTGTCTGATTTTTTAACCTTACACTCACCTCACACCATTTGTGCATACTTTCAATGTGGTATTGTGCCTTTTCATGTTGTGGTAATATGTGACTAAGATTTTTCCAAATCATTAATACCCATGGTTGCTATCTTAAAATTGCAACTATTGAAAATCTTGCATGGGAAACAAAATACAGCATCCTTGCATTAAGAGTACAGAAGTACCGTCTGTTGACAATTTCACCATTAGAAAGTCTTTTGTAGTAATTGTTTTTTGTGAATTTCCTACCTCTAATGTCTTTAGGATATTCAAGACCTTTTATTCTCACAGGGCCTTTCTCAAGTATAATGGCACGGTATTCGTTGTTTAAAGATTGCGGCCATGTGCCAATGTCATCTATATCCCATGCTAGTACAGTTTCAACTGTTTTAATTTCTTGTTTTGTGTCTGCATCTGTTTCAAATGATTGTTCTGTGTGTTCTTGAGCTTCATCTGCATAAAAATTTTCTTGGGAAGTTACATGATGATCTTGATCAACTTCGTTGTTTTCATGATGTACAAACTTAAGTACAGAACCCTTCTGTGCTTCTACAGCTAATCCTATTTCATTTTTCCGTTTTCTTTTTTGTGACCCAGAAGGTTGTTTTCGATAGGACATAACTTATAAGGGTGTTTTTTAAAGAAATAACTGTTTAAATTATTGTTATTATCAGAAATATTATTTAAAATAGCTAATATAGGATAGCCATGAGCCTGTGAACTTGAGCTAGTGCGAAGACTGAGACACAGTAGAGTTGGAAACCCATGTCATTTTTACAAAGCCACTTTTTAGTTTTAAATGTATAATGGGCATCAGTCTTAACGTTAGTTACAACTCTATATCAACTTTATACTGTAAATAGATCAATGGCATTATCCAGTTTAATAAGCTGGGTTTCCAAACAGTGGGAAAATATAACCCTAGTTTTACTCCTAGGTAAAGCACAAAGTGACCAAAATGAAGTCAGCACAGAATCATCTCATCTAGCTTAAGATAGCACAGAAATGTTACAGAAGTCCTGTTGTGCCTTATTTTTGTTTGGAAAGACATTAGCAATAGCAGCACATTCACATGATAAAATACATGATAAATCACTGCCTCTAAAGTTCCATCAAAAACTGACATTTTCACAGTTCTAGCATGATCTGCTGTACAGATTCTTCACAAAGAAGTGTCCCTGGCCTTTTTAACTCATATTAACTATGTATTTACTTTATGAAAGTTGGAGAAAACATTGTGAAAACGTAAAACATTGGCTGCCCAACTTCTGGGCTGGCAAAAGTTATACTGACTCACAGGGAAAAAAAAAGCAGGAGAATCTTAGTACAACATATGGTCATTCTATACCAGGGATCGGCAACCTTTCAGAAGTGGTGTGCCAAGTTCACTGTAATTTAAGGTTTCTCGTGCCAGTTAATATATTTTAATGTTTGTAGAAGGTTTCTCTCTATGTCTATATTATATAAATAAACTATTGTTATTATCTGAGGTCTTGGCCATCGGTCCTGCTCAGGCCACTGCCAGCTGAGTAAATGAAACCCCAAACCGGCAGCGGGCTAAGCGGGGCTGGTGGCTGGAACCCTAGACAAGGATCCCAGGCCCTGCTCAGCCCCCTGCTGGTCTGGGGTTCTGACCACCAACTCCTGCCAGCCAGGATCCCGGCCGCCAACCCCCCCTCAGCCCGCTACCAGCCTGGGATTCTGCTCACCCAGGCTGGCAGGAGGCAGAGTGGGGCTGGCGGCTGAGCTCCTGACTGGCAAGGGGCCGGCAGCCAGAATCCCGGAGTAGCATTAGGCTGAGTGCTGCTGGCACCCCAGACTGGCAGCAGACTGAGCCACTCAACCCCCTACCGGCCCTGCTCAGCCCGCCACCAGCCCACTCAGCCCGCTGCCTGCTGAGTGAATGGAACCCCAGGCTGACAGCAGGTTGAGTGGTTCAGCTGGCCTGCTCAGCCCACTGCCAGCCTGGGGTTCCTTGGGGGTCCCCAGGCCAGCAGCAGGTGCTGAGTGGGGCCGATGGCTGGTATCCCAGCTGGCAATAGGGCAGCAGCTGGAACCCCAGAGCAGTGATGGGCTGAGCCACTCAGCCTGCTGCTGCATACCATCAAAAATCAGCTCACCTGCCACCTTTGACACGTGTGCCGTAGATTGCCGACCCCTGCTTTATACACTAGTAAGGAGATGAGCGTATTACAGTTGTTGGAGGGCTCTTATCAGGAGTAACAGGCTATAGGAAAGTCAGTCAACATGTTTTGTTTCTCTGATGAAAACTGGCCCACTCCCTGCCTCAAACCAAACCTGTCACTAATAATTGTCAACAACTTAATTTTCTGTTTTTGGCTAAGATATTGATTTAAAAAAATATTGAAATTGGATTCAGGATTGTTAGCAAGAATTTTTGGCAAACAAAGTTGTTAAATGACAATCTAAATGGCAACACAGTACTGCTTTCATGCTTGGCTCACCTCCCAGCCTGCTGGTCCAACAGCTGCAGTAGAGGAGGAGATAGGTGGAAAACTGCAGGACCCCAAAATCCACCTCTTGGGATGCAGAGTGGCAACAGCAGCAGCAAACCCTCAGGTCCAATCACACGCCAATGGGCACCACCACCAGCCCAACAGACCATGGTGAAGTTAGCACAGCATCTGATCTCAGGGACGGGGCACCCATGGAGCCACAGCAGCTCATCCTGCCCTGTGCAGCTCCCCCCGGATGAGATGGATCGCTGGCAGCTGCCAGCCTGGGGGAGAGGCACTCCCCAGCTAGGGTGGCCAGATCCAGATGTCCTGATATTATAGGGCCAGTCCTGATATTTGGGGCTTTGTCTTATACAGGCACCAATTACCCCCACCTAGAGTGACCAGACAGAAAGTGTGTAAAATCAGGACAGGGATGGGTGGGGGTGGGGTGGGAGGGTAAAAGGAGCCTATATAAGAAAAAGACCCCAAAATTGGGACTGTCCCTATAAAATAGGGATATCTGATCACTGTACCCCAATCCCCTATCCTGATTTTTCACACATCTGGCTAACCCCAGCCAAGCCCTGTGTGACATTCCAATCCTGGCTGCCTGCCGAGGAAGTGAGTTACTTTCGCTTTCATTCCTCAGCAGCCAGCCAGCCCTCCCTCCACCTATCCCCCAGCACCTCACCCAACCCAGCCCTGATGGAGGGGAGGGAGGAGAGAGAGAGGGGTGCTCCTGGGGAGCAGGGGGTGCTCTGTGGGGCGGGGGGGAGAAGAATGGATGTTATGGGGGACAACAAAGGATACTGGTTCCAGAGCCACAGAGCCTGCCTCACCTGACCTCAGCCGGGGGGAAAGAGTCACACTCACAGGTGAGCTCCTTCCCCAACCCCTACCCCCTCCCCTTCCCAGAGACCCCAGCAGCCAATCCCATTCCTCAGACTGTGCTGCATTTGGCTCTCTCTAGGACCCAGCAGCCCTGCTTCTACACTGTCTGGGCTGCCTGCAGAGTGGTGCCCCCAGGCAGAGTGAGGCCCTACGCGGCTGCCTATTCTGCCTATGCCTAAGGATGGCCCTTGCCGCCCTGCGTTACTACTGCTCCCCTCCCTACGTCGGTGTGTCGGGGACGGCACAAAACCCAACCTGCCAAAAACGCTCACGTGGATCTGGCTTCCAAGCCTTCCCCCCATCACAGCTTGGAGTGCCTGGAGCCAGGGCGTCTGCCTGGACCCTGCTCCTGGTTTCTTGGCATTTCGCTCTGCTTGGGCAAGGAAGAGGGGGAAGGATAGCTCAGCGGTTTGAGCACTGGCCTGCTAAACCCAGGGTTGTGAGTTCAATCCTTGAGGGGGCCAGTTAGGGATCTGGGCCAAAAATCAGTACTTGGTCCTGCTATTGAAGGCAGGGGGCTGGACTCCGTAACCTCTCAGGGGCCTTTCCAATTCTAGGATAAAATATATCTCCATATATTATTATTAGAGCAGCCAGTCAGTTCCACTGCCAGGCTCCCCTGCACTAGCACAGCTGTTGCAATGTCTGCCTTGCAAAACACTTCAGGGAGTTGGATTTGGTCACTGGGATCCATTTTAATTCATGGGACACAGCTGCTGGAACAGGAGCACCTTGAATTTTGGCCCAAACATGCCCTGCCTCCAAGGAAGGTGGTTCAGTCTCCATGGAAGCCCTGGATTTCCAGTGACTCTCAGATCTCCATCGCCCCATGTGACTCACTAGCTGAAGCATGTGACATCTAGCTGTGACCCAGCAGGAGAGTTCATCGATCTGCTACATACTGCCCCCCATCCTAGCCAGGGAACAGGTGGGACAGTGACTCAGAGAGTGCTTTAATCAGGGGGGTAGGAGAGATCCTATGTGGAATGGGGCCAGCGCAACGACCCAGGCAGAGCTGAGATGGCACTGGGGGACCTAGGTGTAATTCTGGTAGGGCTGCCTGAAGGAAGTGTCTTCAAGCACAACAGCCTCAACTGTGTAAAGTGACACCTGGCCCTGTAATGACTAGCAATGCTAAATAATTCCTTCTCCCATCATAATCTCAAGCCTGGTGCCCTGGAGCGCTGCAAGGAACAAACTTCACTCCCACCATCCCTGCAGCCCCTGCATTTACAGGCCCCCGCCCCCCACTGCAGACAAGGTTCTCCCCAACTAGGTCTCTAGTTAAGATTTAATTTGTGTAAGAGAAAATGCTCCTTCCCCTTCATCCACTCTCAGTAAAACACCATTTGCCAACAGCAATAGTAGACTGTTATCCTCATCTACATACCGACCACTTGAGGGAACACACCACACACTTTCCAAGCCCACTGTGCTGTGGTTAAAGACGAGAGCCCAGGGCTCCTCCTGGAAGGATGGTGTGGGTGAAGCTGACTGGGGAAGGGTTTCCCCTTGCAGCGCTTTGGACAGGGCCTGTAACCCAGCACAGGCCGCTCACACGCAGGCCTGCCACAGGATGTAGGCTGGAGTGAGGTGCTCTGAACCCACTGCACTTCACTACCAAGCAGCAGGGGCCTCCGCGTGAGCAGCCCCAGTTCCAACAGGCTGTAAGCTTGAGCAGGGGCAGTTCCCGCCTGTCTCAGTTGCTCCCCCAAACAGCTCCAAAGTCCAATTCTCAAGGGCCCAGCGGGTGTTAAAGAGCCGGGCTCAGGAGCGGCCGTGTCTTTGCTTTTACCTTCCTTGTTTTTAAAGGTTGTGAGAAACTCGAGCTGGGCAAAGCAAAAGCAATCCAGGAAACAAGGCATCTTAGTGACTGCAGCAAGCAGGGATTAGTCACTAATACCTGGATTGGAATAAAACCCTCTCCAGAGGTCTCCGTTATCACTTCATTAGAGCCCTGCTGAAAAGACCCAGAACATCTCTGTGCACTGGACGGCTTTCAGCATCTAAGGCTACTAGAGTCTCGTGGCGGCATTTCCCAGATGCAAGGCTGGGAGGAATGAGATTCTGAATTGCAAAGCAGCAGGACAGAACAACATGGGGAGCGTGGGGCTGGTTTGTGTTTTATCTGGAGAGTGGTTCTAGTCCAAACCTCATCAGAGTTAATAACGGTTTAGTAATTATACCCAGAAAGGATTTGAATCCAATTTAGTATGCGAGACAGAGAGCAATTAAAGTCTGGGGTATTAGAAAGACAGTTCACTCTCCTCCCTCCCCCCCGCAAGTCCTTACAAGGAGGGGCATGTTCTGTGGGAAACCGAAGCACAGACGAAGCCAAGGCTGGGCTCCAAATGCTCCCCACAAAGCTGGGGGCTGACGGCAATGGGGCAGCTGGTATGGCTGATGCAACAGACGATGTGGGACCAAGCCAGCCTTCCCAGGCCACTTAGATGGCTTTTCCTGGTGTATCAGAGCAGTGTCCTCGTAGGGAGAACTCACACAGCTGGCAAACAAACCAGATGGGGCCCATTTATGTGAGTGAGTGAGGCAGGGGGTGGAATACAGCAGATGAACAGCATTACCAATTCTTCAGATTTTTATGCCGAGCAACTCCACATTGGGAGTTTTTCTGAAATCCCCAACTCCCGGAGTCCTGTGCTGAGGAGAGAATCTCAGCTTTCACGGGGCAAAGGGTCCATTTCCAGGGTGGAGAAAAAGCTGGAGATAAGGGCTCCTTAAGGTTCAAAATCCAGAAGGCAAATGTACAGAGAACCCAAATTTGGTTATTTTTAAGTCTCGAGCTTTTGGAGCCTGACTCCTGGTTTTTGAACACTTGGGGCTGGAAATTCTAGCACTGGGGGGGGGGTGGGGGCTGGACTGGAAAACAGAGCTCTGTCTGTGGGAAATCAGGACAGACACAGGTATGGGGCCTGGAAGGGCCCTGTGAGCAGGTCGGGGTCGACGCTGAGGCCATTATTTTAAAAGGCTTTAGCCAGAGAGATAGAAATCACCACAGGATGGATCCTAAAATCCAACCCCTTTTTGTGCTGGGAACAGCAAACCCCACAACAGTGAGTTAGTGCATGAGAGCCAGGAAGCCGCACAGGCCAGTGCGCAAAGGCCTCTCCCTTATTAATTACCACCAGGCATCTCGCTATTTTGATTGCGCTTGTTGGAAATGCAAATGTGAGCAGAGAAGAGGGGCCTCGTTCCACCCCCATCAGAGCACGTGCTGCTGTGTCTCCCGGAAGGGGATGCTTCTGCTGGCATTTAGATGTGTACTGCCCATGTGTGTGTCATGGGGCCTGCATGCCAAGCCTGTTCCATGGACAAAGTCACACATTCTTCCTCAAACACCCTGTGGAGGTTCAGAGCTGCTGTGAAGCCATTTCCACAGATGTCAAGATTTCAATAACTTCTAATTTTATTTTTGATTTCAGCCGTTCAGGCTAGAATTCAAACACCGGGCTGCAGCCAGCTGCAGGTGAGAGCGAGCATCACCTGAGAACCCTATCACTCTGTGTAGCGCCATCAGGGCTGGCTTCCTCCACAGCTGATGGCCTGGAACAAGCCTCTACATCATCTCAAACATAGCACATTTCCCCTCCAGGTTAGAGTAGATCTCGTCACTACAGACCTCCTCTGTTAGGCTCCTCGTCACTGCTGAAGGAGTGGAGCACTCTTCTCAGCAAGGAGCCAACAGGCCTACTTTGCCTGCTGGACTCCATCGTGTTCCTCTGCTGCTATCTCCGGTGCCTGTCCTGTGAGAGAGCTAAGGGATCTTATCAACAAGCAGCAGCAGCCAATGCAAAGGGAATCCTGTCCACACACCATGGCCCTGTGACTGGTGCAGTGGGTGCATGCACCCGGCTTGTTTTCAGGGCAAGAAGGCTTTGCTTTCTGGGCCTGTGTTTTCAGTTGTGGACTGATCTTCTCCCATCTCGACATGGCTCTGTCACATTCCCAGTCTCAGTTTGACGTTGGTTTGTGCCTCTTGATTAGGCCTGTAAGGGATTTCCTGGGCCTCGGCGGCCAGTGGCTCTCCAGAGGCACTAGAGAGCATCTAATCCCCTTTGTCACGTGAAGGCCTGATTTGCAGCACCCATCAATCCCGCTGAAATCAGTGAGAGCCACAGGCCCTCAGCACCTTTGAAAGCCAGACGAACAGCAGGTAGCTGGCGCGTTTTCTAACCCTACACTGGGGTCCTGCTGTTGCAGCAGAAGGACAATGCAGTCACCAATAGGAAGGCACCACCTATCACAGACAAAATCTTGCTGGAGGCCCAGTGCAGCTGAGCGCAGGCTGAGGGGCTGCAGAGAGTTGCCTTCCTTTAATGGTCCGTTTGAAGTGGAAGGGGCCAGGTTTATGGCCAGAACGGGTATGCCTGGGAATGACTTAGTCTCTCCTTCCCACATTGGCCCATCTGTTACCGACAGCCCTTTGCCCCTCTCTAGCACCACTGCACAAGGCTCCCAAAGCCCCAGCTGATGCAGGCAGGTGGCACTGGCCCCATTTCACAGACAGGAAAACGCTGCCCCTGGTCACAGTCAGTCAGCAGCAGAGTGGCAAACAGAACCCGAGGTCTCATTGCATTGCCCTGCACAGCCAGGAGCAAACACTCTTCTGCTCCAGACCTGAGCTGGGAGAGGTGGTGATATTCACTGGCTCGTAGCCAGCCAGGTGCATTGCGAGTGGGGTGGGGGTGTGGGTGGGGGTGGGGATTCGGTTTTGTCCAAAATAGCCGGTATTTGCTGCCGTTGGAGACCAAGGCCAGTCTGGATGGGTGAATGCCTGGATCTGGAACAGCACCGGCTGTGCTAATAGAGCAGAGGATGTTTCTGCAGCACACTGGGATGTGGTATTAATGGCAGGTAGACAAGTCGCTCATCCCAGAGACCTGTTTATTATTAGCCGCTTGGTTGCCTTAGCTCGACCTCTCCCTTCCTTGTCTGAATGCAACTTGCTTCCCACGCATGCATCAGCCCCAAAGACTGGGCTAAATCCTAGAGCAAACATCCTTGTGGAGAAGCAGCTCTGAAGCCAGGCGGCAAACAAACATCCAAAGCCCTGGTGAGGAGGGAGATATGCCTGCACCACTGACAGGCGGCTGGGAAGGAGGGGACTGAAAAAGCAAGAGGCTGTCATTAGTGGAAACTCATTGTTTGCTCTAATTAGATGATTATCTGGGAACTGCTATTGATGTTCCAAGCTTCAGCTCCTCTAGATCTGCAGTACTTAAATTTCTCTTCTCTATGGTCTCTCTGCTCCCTCTCTCTTCATGGCTAATGCACAGGAGAGGGTCACACATCTCCTGCGGGCCCCAACACGGGATTGCATTACCTGTTTCGGTTCTTCCGACGCTTCTGCCAGGCGCCGTATTTAGACTCTTCAAGCCATGTTTTAGTGTCTCCTTGCTCAGGGCGACCGTGCAGGAAGAAAGCACTCACTGTCCCAGAATGGAGACTGGAGCTCTCTCACCGTTTAATCCCGGAGGGGCTGACCACTGGCCCCTTCAATGAGAGCTACTTGTTGATGGAGCCCCAGTCCAGTTGCCTGGAGGAGGCGGTGGCTGCAGCCTGTGTTAGCAAAGATGAGTATCGCACAGGTGGACAGGTTGCCCTGGCCTAGGACACATTCAGAAACGTCCAGGAGATGCCAGGCTGTAATGCCTCCCCAGCAACAAGCTCTGCTTTGCTTCCACAACTCCTGGTGTTGCCCTTGCCACCTGATGGCACTCATGAGGTTTCCAGGATGTAGCTTTGTCTGTCTTTAAGCAATGACCTTTTCGGAGGGCAATTTGGCTCGCTGTCCATTGCCAGCTCCAAGCCTGCGTGCCAGCTAATGAGCCTCCTTGCCCTACCTGCAGTGTGACCGTGGACTATGAAGCGGATGCTGCCTTTCCCAACAGAAGCAGCTGTGTTCGTCTGTGCAGTGACGCTGGAGTCGATTTGTGTAGTAGGTTGGGGGGAGGAAGGTCAGAGAGAAGTGGGAAAGGAGGCGTTCGTAACACAGGGAATGAACACTGCTCGATACAGAAGTGTGACATGCACATCGCCCCATCAGCCTGCCCCTGTTCCCACACACGGGCACTGCAGCCTGGCACGGGTCGGTAACCCTTTCACAGTCTGTGGTGGGTGCTGTTGGAGAGCCACTGCCGATTCCAAGTTAGTCTTTGCACCAGGCCATTGCTGCTTTCAAAGCCTTCCCTGCTGTAATCATCGTATTAGGGGCCTGATTTGCCAACAGGAGGTGAGCAGCTGCATGCGCCCAATGCACACAATATTCAGCACCTGGCAGACAAGCACAACCACCCAATGGCACACAAACATCGCTGAATAAAGCTATTTGCATGCAGAATAACCCACCCTGCATGCGCAGCTGCACTAATGGCACAGATCTGACATGCAGTGGGGAAACCTGGCCCTGATACTGTTCCTGGGGATGCACATCACCATGCATGTACGTCTACTGCTGTTGACATTCTTAAAGGCCCCATGTCAGCACCGTATCTATGCATCCAACTCACAGTAAGCACTTGAGCTGTCCCATTGGCTTCAGTAGACAGCTCAGGTGCTTAACATTAGACATGCGCTCAAGCACATCACAGGCCATGCTCACCACAAACCTCGGCCATATACTCCTGCTAAGTTTGGTAAGGGATCACTCAGTGCAACACAAATAACTCTCCTCACAGGCCTGCAGGCTGGAACTTGCTGCTTTATTTAACTGCATGCATCAGGACAGGGAGTTGAGTGGGGGATAGGGTGACTCAACAGGGAGGGGTGGAGCATAGCTCCAACCCATAATACTCTGAGTAACCCAGTTAACTCCTTGATGGCCACTTTACTACAGTCAGCAACACATCAGCATGCCAGTTAGTAAATCCACTTCCATACGCTTATTTCACCAGCTTATAAAAACCCAAGCACAGACCAGTTCATCCTGCCCCATCCATTAGTGTGAAAATGCCCAGAAAAGACAATGGAGACAGGCCTCTCTGTCACACAAAGGGAGTTGGATCAGCACCACAAGGCTCAGGGGGCTGAGAAAAGGACTCACTCCACCATCGAAGGCTGCACCAGCCCTTGGGATGAGAAGCACGTCCTCCCGCATGCCAACGGCAGATGCCTTCAGCTAACACAGGAGGCGGCTTCCCAGGGAGAAGGACGTCATCAGCTTTCCGAGCCTGCTGAACGCAGAGGAGACTGATGAGGCAATAAGGGCTTGCAACATTCCCGTGCCACATTGAGGCACCAGGACCCAGTTTCTCTTCACTAGCATCCCCGTTCTAATTAACCAATATTTTACACTAAGATCCCTTCCAGAAGGAAGTGGGGCTGGCACCTAAGATACTGAATATTCATCTTCGTTAGCTGAATGTAACATGTATTGCTGCTTCCCATGTGCTGTTTTGGGAGACAAAAACGTCAGCTTCTCTGTGGTCTCTCTGTACAGCCGATGTGCTCCGATAGCCAAAGCACCTCACGCAGTGCCTGTGCCCCCACTGCTTTCTGTGCTGTCCAACCCTCCCGTCCTCTTTCCCCATCCCAGATCTTGCGCCTTCTTTCACACAGTTCTGTATACCCAGAGCCCTGCCCAAGGTGTGTCAGCTATGCACTTCCTTTCCCTCTTTCAAAGAGCACTCCAGCCCCCAACACCTCCAGGCACAGCCGCGCTCCAGCTTAGATGGGGTCAGGTTTAGTTGTGGTCAAGGACACAGACTGGTGAGCACCTGATTTTCAGCAATGGAATCGTGCACGTGCACGACCTGCTGAGTGCACAGGAACGGTCATGTGCTCCATCACACAGTGCTGGATCTGCTCATTTCTTCAGACATATTCCCCTCTCCTGGGCACAGCCACCTAGAGCACAGCGCTGAGTCCTCTTTTGGTGCAATCTTTACATGCACACAGATATATTGTCAGCACGTAGCCTCTATAACAGATGCACACGCCGCTCTGGATTTTGTGCATGGAAATTGGGAAGCCAGGGAGTGAAGTCACTGCGTGCGTTGTATGTCTTTGCAGTTTCCGATTATTTTGAAATACGCTGGTATGTATGTGTATCTATCTGGGAGCAGAGCAGGTGGTCGCAGCTTGGGAGAGGGGGTGTGTGGAGGTGCACAGGAGCAGCACTGACGCAGGACGAAGATCCCTGGCACCAGCCCTCTCAGAACATGCTGGCTTCCAGCGCGCATGTGCACTGCTCCCCCAAATACCAGACTAGGTCACCTGGAGCAGCTGACAGGCCACATGGCGTAAGCCCCAATGCCACTCTCTATGTTTTTGGTCATGGGTGCAGTTAGCTGGGGATGGCAGCACCCGTTTTATTACTGCACATGGAAGTACACTCAGCCACCACCAGGGAAACCAACCCCAGGTCCAAACACATCTGCCAGATGCTAATTAGAAAGAACAATGTTAACAGAGAAAGAGAAGATTGCAATTACCGAGTGAGTGGCAAGGAGGGGAGGGGAGCAGGTGCCACGCTGCTTTCATTTAATGTGCCAGGCCACTGGTGTCCAACTCAATTAGGATCAAAACCTCTCTCAGGTTGGGTTTTAAGACATGTTCCCTTCACTTGGGGGAAAAGCATTTTGCAGTTTGTCACTACACTCCCACGCTGTCATCGATCTGAGAGATGCTCCAGATCGGGTTAGTTGGCTACTTAAACAAAACAAAAACAAAACCAAAAACCACAGCCAGAAGGGTGTGGACCCCTTGAACAATTTCTGTGCTCTTCTCTCATCTGCTGCTGGGAGATTCATCCTCACATAGCAAATACTGATGCTGGCCCTTTCCATTACAGGATTTTCCCATTGCTAGGATGAGCTATAACAGAATATCTCAGCCATTTGATTTTTGTGCCATATCGTGAAGGAATTAAGCCTGAATAACTGAGGTCCCATGTTGTTGAATTGGATTTAGGACGGTGACATATTTCCCCTTCATCATTGGGAGCTAGAATCATTCAGTGAGACCAACCCGCCTAGGAGACCTGGGCTGAAAAGAAGGAAAACCCAGTACCAGTGACCAGACCTAGGGACAGCTGGGGTTTGTGTGTCACAAGCATCCCCACTTCCCCTGTACATTACTGCAGTGAAGCAGGATTATTACACATTCTGACCCACTTCACACTGGCTTTGGAGCTCTGTTAGCTGCAGCCATTCTCTTGGTTCTAAAGCCATGCGGTGGCCAGTAACTGCAAGGTACACACTGCCACATGACTTGGCTAGGGAGAGCCTAACATATCCCTGGGCACGATGATCAAGGAAACTCTACTTACCTCCTGCTAGTTCCATAGCTAAGATCATACGTAAACACCACTGACAGCGTGGGCTTTGTTTGTGAAAAAAGGAAAGTTCAGATCAATTTTATCCCCCTGGTAATTCCATTGGCTTCAGTGGAGCTGCAGGAGCACGTTCGGCCCCATCATTCTGCACTGTGCCATGAAAACACCAGGAAAAGGGGTGGTAGGTTGGTAATGAGGACTGGAAGCTATCGCCATGTGACCACGGCGCAGTGACATACAGGTAGGAATCCATGATTAAGACTGGCTGCTTTGCTGGAGGAGGAAGCTAAGCCGTGGAGCCGGCAGCATTTCCCCAGAGTGGATCATCAGAATTCCTGTGTATTATTATGCTCCCCAGACACATGTCCTGCACAAAAAAGAGCTCACCACTTACAACCTAAAGCCCTGATCCTGATTCCACTGGAGTCAGTAGAAGCTTTCCCTGAATAAAGACCAGCTTTGGCCTCCAGCCCCTTAGATCCAATCGGTCGAGAAGCCGAGCAGGCCTGCAGAAGTTGAATTTCTTCAGGATCCGCGTCACACAGTATGGTCCTGCCCTGACCCATGAAGATGATCGGTAACTATTTGTGTGTCTCCCACTTTCCAGGGCAAGCGTCAGAGCTGGCAGCCTCCATGCAGAAGAAGATACAGGAATGCTGTGCCTGGTGCCGGCCTGCAAGCTGCATTCCCACAGCACCGCTGCTAGCAGGTGCCTACCTCCGTTCACCAGGACCATCATGTTCACACAGCTCTTTCCTACCTTTCTCCACTTTTCCCGGCTCTAGCTAAAACCAGCCCCTTTCCATTACAACAATGCCACTGACAACTGTAAACATCCCTTGTGCTCTTGCTTCTGGCCAGCCTTCCGCCTCGCTCAGCTCGGTCGCAGCTGAAGACATGTTACTGGGCTGCAGGCATCGCTGACGAAGACTCAAGAGACAGCCTAGCTTTGTCGTCAGTCTGAACTGCACAGCCAACTCTCTGCACCTGAGCCTCATGCTTCCATTGCGTCCCCACCAGACGGCTGGCTCTTCGCATGCCAGAAGAGGCAGCAGGTGCAAGGAATCAGCCCTTCAGATGGTTGATAACAAGAATCCCTTATACAACTGAATGGCCAAATGTCCAACCAGCCTCCAAGTTTGCTGGCTCAAAGCCCCATGCAGTTCTTTGCACTGTCAAAATTGTACCTCACCCTGCATCCTGGCTAGTCATGCTCCTAGAGTGCCACACACACACACACACACACACACACACACACACACACACACACACACACGCTGCATTTTCATGTGCAAAACCTAGGCCCGGGACATTCTCCAGATGCATTTGTGCCCCTGCAGAGTCCTAGGCCATGGCTGACAATTTAGCTCAGAGTTTGGCCTTAGCCAAGAAGCGACTGCCACATACCAGCCAGAGACAATGCAACTCCCAGCCTGTATAGGGGGGAGAATTTATTCCTGAGATAAAAGTTTTAGGTAAACATATGTAAATTCGGTGCAGCTTTCCCATTGCTGGCAGGAGTAAAAGAGGTGCTGGGCACTGCAAAGCCTAGAGGCCAGCAATTCGGAAAATGCTGGGTCTGGACAAAGCATTGGGGGATCCCTGCCACAGAGGAAGGACAGGTTGGAACCCAGCAGCTCTCCAATTCCATTGCCTCCACTCGCAGTGGATTTCCAATGCATATCAGCCACCGCGTGGCCTGGGTCAATGTCTCCCGAGTTGCATGCAAAAGTTCCTGACAAGCAGCTCTGCCTAATGGTCCAGGTACAGAAGTGGGACTCAGATTAGGGTCATAGTCCCATGTTGGTCCTGAGAGATGGGGGCAGGAGTCTGGGGGATGGGCTACATGTGGGACAGGAAGGGACCTAGGAGCACAGTAGAGCTGTGACTGGAGTCACGGACAGCTGAGGAATAGCGTAGAGGAAGAGCATGGCATACAATTTTTAATTTCCATTTCCAAAGAGGTAGGAAACAGCCCTAGACCCTGCTGGCAACTCCAATGTGCCCTGTCCCGAGGATCAGCTGCAGCAACTGTCCAGCATGTTCTACAGCCCCCAGTCCCTTTCTGCATAGATGTCTCCCAGCAGAGGGCTTTGCATGATGGATGGATGGATGGATGCTAGCCAGAATATGCTCAGCTCCAGCTGCACCTGTCTCTCAATCGCACAGGGCAGAGAGGGAGAGACGTGTGGATTGGAGAGAGAAAACGGAAAGAGGCAAACTAACCTCGAGCATCTCTTGCAAAACCATCTCATGCAATTTAGAAGTGAAGCCTTAGCGGGAGATCCATTGCTACTGCTGCACTCCCCTGGGGCAGATGTACCCAGCACAACTCCCACTCCCAGGACACATCTACACTAGAAACGCTGCAGCAGCACTGGAATAGGTTCTCCAGTTGCTGCAGTGCATCCAGCTCTCTGAAAGGCGGTAGCTAGGTCAAGGGAGAATCCTTCTATCATCTAGCAGTGTGCCCACTGGGGCATATGTCGACATAACTACATCTCTCGGGGGGGGGTGTGAATTTTTTGTGCCCTGAGGGAATGTATCTAGGTCAACCTACATTTTTGGGTGTAGGCCAGGAGTAGAGACCCATCAGGGTCCTGCTAGTTCTTCAGCGGAGTGACAAGAGCTGCACACAGGATGTTCATGTTGGTGATTACGAAGAGGTAGCCTTGGCACGCTTATGGACCTTTGACTGCGTCCTCTGCAGCAATTTCACACCATTTCCTCATGACACTACATCAAATTGGCAGCAAGTGGGGGCAATCCGGCTTCTCCCATTAAAACTGGAACATTAACAGTCTCCTGCAGAGACCGTTCTGGCAAGGAGTAAGGAACTTCCCCTACCCAGGAGACTGGAGCAGCCCACACACAACCCAGACCCCTTTCCTTGTGGTTACTGATTACCACTATGTGCTAGCTGCTATCCAAACACCCCCGGACACATCCCTGCTCTGAAGCTTGCAATCCAAGAACAGACAAGCAGGCCGAGGCTAGAAGGAAGGGGAGTGAACTAGACACATTATATACAAGCCAACTCGATTCTCTGTGAGCAGCGTGACAGGAGCAGGTCTCTGTCTGGGGCAGGCAGCAGGAGAGGACAGAAAGGTCAGTGCCTTGCGCTCAGGAGTTGTGGAGTGAGCCACTCTGAGCGTCTCCCGACCTCTGCACCACAGCTCTTCCACTCACCGTCACCGAGTTCTGATTAAAAACAAAACCAACCCCCGCTGCACCAAGAAATTAAAGTGCATTCTAATAAATCACCACAAACTCAGAAGATGCCATCAGCTATTAGCAAACACTCCAGGCCTATGGAACAAGGTAATTCAGTATGATATGCTTGGGCATGCAAGGTAATAGGTTTCAGCTGAATACCATGTGACACAGTCTCTGCTAGGGGAGGTGAAATGAAGCAGAGGAGGAGACCAGATGTATTTAGCTGAGCATTTCTGATTTATTTATTTTTTTTGCCAGTGCGCTTAAGGTGAAGTGAAGGAGCCAAGGTAAAGCAGGCAGAAAGAAGCAAACAGAAGAGCATGCAGCTGTATTAGACAGAGTCTGGGCAGGGCTGGGCAGGCTCCGGCTGCCTCGGTTTGGACTTGGAAAGTTTTCCATGGTTAAAAGATAAATAAATCCCCCCAAACAAGCAAGCAGCAGGATTTTCACAGGATTCCACAACAACAAAAATGGCGTCTCTCTCAGGTGGGCTCACACTCCCCAGTCAGGCTGCATGGGGTCAGACCTCTCAGAGAGGTGGGGATTTATCCCTGCACAGCTCCAGGCAGAGGCCTGCTGAACTCTTCCTTCCCTGCTGCAGTGGCTTGGCACCAGGCCTGGGTCATTCCAGAGCTGCCCCCAGAGCAGAGGGGATGGAGGGCAGGTTTAAAGGCCAGCCTCCAAAAGATGCCAAATGCTGGAGGAGTCTGGGATTTGCTCACCCGCCACCAGATACCACAGACCCAACATTGCCCATCTCCCGAGGGAGGTGCCCTGGGACAGCACAGAGCCAGGGCAACCCTGGGCACGTCTCTGCCTCAGGGACCTGTCTGTGCCCAGCGCTGCAGCGTCTGCGTGCCTCACAATCTCTACTGTAGTTTAGCTCACTCACCACAGCCCTGTGGGGCAGGGCTGGGCTATTTATCCCCCCTGGACAGAGGGGGAACTGGAGCGCAGACCCCACGGCCTAGCCTCCCAAGGGTACTCTGGCATTTGGGGAGGAAGGAGGCGCTCCCTCCTCCCAGCCTTCAGCCCAGTGGTTAGGGTGCTCGCCTGGGAGAGCCCGGCTCAGGTCCTCCCTCTGCCTGAGGCAGGAGAAAGGATCTGGGCTGGGCTTTGCCCCCTCCCAGGCGCGTACCCTAGCAACTGGGCTCGGGGATACTCTGACACACTCCGCTTTGGATAAATCACCCCGATGTCACTGGGGGGAAGACGGCGAGCGCGCACACACAAGCATGACTCTAGCCTTGCTCTTACAGCACGACTCCCGGCCTTGGGGTCCCCCTGCTCCAATGACTCCTTAATTAGTGACCAACAGGAGAGACTGGGGGAGCCCCGCCCCGGACCATCCCAGTGGTTAGAGGACACACGTGAGAGGTGGCAGGTACCTTGTGAACTGATGGGCCTGATCCAGCAGCGATGCTCCAAGCACGCCCACCGGCTTGGGTGCTTCAGGCCAGCTAGGCAGCCGCAGGCCACCCTTCCCTGCTGTGCGAGTCGCTCCAGGGCGGGAGGACAGCACCCAGAGGCAGGAACATCAGCACGAGGGCGTGAGCAAGTTCAGGCGCCGACAGGGTTCAGGGGATTCTGAGAGTCGCAGTGAAGCCAAAACTGGGGTTTAGGCACCTAAAGCCCTTTGTGAATCCAGGCGCAGACTTGCCCCAGGTCACAGGGAGGCCGGGGTGGAGCCAGGAGTTGATGCTGGTCTCCCAAGTCCCTGCCCACTGCATCACCCTCCCTCAGAACACGGAAGGTTCTGGCATTCCTCACCAGAGCGGGGCAGGGTGGCAGTTTGCACACAACCCCCTTCCAAAAGAGCAAGGGCCTGGCAGCCTTCACCTGCATGCAGGACACCGAGGCTGCCTCCAGAGCATCCTCCATCGGCCAGGGGTGGCGAGAGCGTGGGGGACGGGACAGAACCATGGAGCTACCCTGCCTATACCAGTAGCCTGGCCTGGGGTGCAACCCAGACAGCACTGCTCAGTGCGATGGTGGCCAGGACCCAGCATCCAGCTCACTGCAGGTACCCAGCAGATCAGGCGCATAGTTATCGTGTTTGTTCTGTTAGCTCTTCTTGCTGCCCCGCCTGGCCCTGGGTGCTTGTCTGCATGTGCTGGGAGTTACAATTCCCATGATCTGTGCGGCTCCCAGGGCTGGCTGTGTCGTGTGCTCCCAGCCGCATGAGGCAGAGTGGCTATCCTGCTAGTTCTAGCCCCAGGCTGGGAGACCCGGCGCCGTGGGCTTTTCTTGGCAGTGCAGACACACCCTGGCAGCCAAGGTGCAGCACCCGGGCCATGGTCATACAGGGAGCCAGTGGCAGAGCTGGGACAGAACCCATGTTCATAGCAGAAACACCGCAGTGGAGGGACTGCAGCTGTGCAAAGGGGTGTTTGACACCAGGCCATGGGTAACCCAGGGAATCCCCATTTCCCAGCCAGTGAGACAGATCAGGTTTTAATCAAAAAACAAACCTCCCCTCCCCCACATACCAAGAAAATTCAGTTTCCAGCAACAAAAATCCACAAGTTTTTGCTGGGCAGGTGAAAATTTTCATTCAAGCCAACATTGTTTTGTCCAACAAGTTAAAATTAAAAACAACAAGAACAACAAAACAAAGGGAGGGAGGGGGCCAAGTCAATTTTCAGCTTTTTGTTGAAAATCCTAAAAATTTCATCAAGAACAGATGTTTCCTGTGGAAATTTCTGTTTCTATAAATTGGCTACTCTCTAAAAAAACCTCCACAAGCTGGATGAAAAGCTCCACAAATCTGGATCAGCTCTAGCCATCAGCCCAGCACATGAGGGAAGGCATACAGGAAACCAGCTTCAGTGCTTTTCTAATTCTCTATTCTTTATTTGTATTACAGTTGGGGTCCCATCATGCTGGGGGCTGACAAATGTGCTGAATGACAGACCATCTCCCAGGAACTTTACAACCTAAATACACAGGAGTGGGAGAAAGCAGCAGCTGTACTACTGTGCCACAGAGGGATTAAGGGACTTGCCCAAGGGAAGCTGGAAGGCAGTAGCAGGACTGGGAACTGAACCTAGATCTCATGAGTTCTACACCACTGCCTTACCCACAAGACCATCTTCTCCCCCGCCCCCCAAGGGCACAGCATATTTAAGTGCAAGGGGAACTCACATTTTTAAAAGTCCTTTCACAATAAACTGTTTCATCAAACACACGTGGCTTGAAACATGCCTGACGCAGACAGGCTGGACAAAGCACCAAACACTTGAGAGGTAACCCACCCCCCAGTGATTACTTGGAGAATCCAGCCCCACCTCCCTCTCCCTGACATTAAAGAGATGTCCAGGGGCCTGGGCCAAGGAATAAAGACCAGGCCACTCTGCCCCACACCCCTAGCAGGAGGCAGCCGGCTTCTGGGATGCTACAACTGCCCCTTGCTCCATCACCACATCTAGCGGCTGATGTGGTACGTGATTGGTCTGTTGGAGGGCTTGAACCTGGGACCCTTCCATCTAAGAGCAGGAGCCTCCATAGCTAAAGCTAGCGAGCGAGGTGCCCCATCTGCCCTGATTCATTAACCACTCAGATGGACCAGTCCCACACCATGGCCAGGGGGTTATGGGTGGCTCTCCGGTTGCCTCTCCCACCCATGGGCATCCTGTGATTTTAAAGAGGGTGAATCCGGCTCTTGGCTCCTGAGAGGCTGTCAAACAGGGAGCCAACAAGGTCAAAGAGCCGTGCAGCCCCTGGCACACTCCTGGACATGCCCCATTTAATATTCCAAGCCAGTGCTGACTCTGACATTTTGTAAACAAGGGAAATTATAACATAAGTTGAATCCTGCGCCTGACTGGGTTCCACTAGAAAGAACAACTCCTCGTTGTTAAAATGCTAAAGTGCTCTAATAGATCTAATGAGTTACGACGACAGCTCTGGGGCCAGAGAGGCACCATCCCAGCACACATGGCACTGCGGCTCTTTAGAGTTTGCGTCTGTTCTGCCCTTGCAGGCAAGTCAAGGCTCTAAGGTCCTTCTTTGCTATGGCCAGCAGCCAGTCGGTGCCTTCAGTTCTACCCAGCTTTGCCTTCTCTAATCATTATTCCTAGCCAGGTGCTCTGGAGCAGTCCTTTCCCTCTGCAGAGGCTTGCAAGAGAAGGAGGAAATTCAGAGGACTAATTGCCAAAATAACAGTGCAGGCTCCTAAGGGAAATAAACAGCCGTCGCTGAGAAGGTTTCTGCGATGAGCAATGTGGCATAAGAGCTAACTGGAATCACATTCCTTGCTGGCCGAATCTCAAACACATGAGCATGTTTCCTCATCTACAAAGTCTAGAGGCACCTTTATTAGGCTCCTTTGGCCACAGTTTCCTTAGGCTCAAGGCAGGAAACCTGCCAAACCAGAATGGGGCTTGATCTGGTTACCTTAAGGGGCTCTTGTCCCTCCCTGAGTCTTTAGGGGGCAGGTCATGCTCAGGTTTCAGACAGGAGCAGCTCACAGGGTTCAGAGCTGCCCGTCCAAACGCCACTGTAATGTGCTAATGCGGGATCGCATAGACCACTCCACACGCAGACAGCAGGCTCCAATCAGAGTGTCGGCCAGCACACCTGCAATTCTGAAATTAAAGCCACGCATGGTTATGAGGCACTCAGTTACCTGTAATCCACACGTGAAGCAAGGTGGGAGCAAGCCATCCAGGGACCAGAGGTGGGATCCAGTAACCAGATTTACCGTCAGACCCCAGTGTCCTCCCAGGGCAGCTGGTGGAAGTAACAGCAGAATTTAGCACAATGGAGCAAACTTCTGGGGGTTACTCCCTGCTGAGGAGCTGGTTCCTTGGAGCACCTGTGTTCACCTACAGCAGGGTCAGCAAATCCCCAACTCTCCGTGTGCTCAGTATTTCCTCAGAGCGTAGTGAACATGACCCATCTGGAGGTGCCTGGATTAGACAATTAATTCAGTGCTGGGAACTCAAACTCCTCACCAGGTTCTTGGAAGCAAAACCAGTTAGTTATTTACAAGGAACTAAATTATCTAACTAAGGCACCAGCAATCGTGTTTCTCAGCCACAACTCACAGGCTCCCTGGCCTCCTAATTTACATAATCTCCCCGTTTATATTCCTACTGTGAATCTGACAGAAAACCAGGGGAGGCTCGTGGAGCCTGAAACAGAATCATCAGGAGCATGGGTTGGAGAGGAAGGAGCCTCATGCTGGGACCGTGGCAAGGACTTGCTTCCATGGCCTGGCTCTGGGACCGTACGATGACAGAATGTTTCCAATGGGCCTGTCTGGACCTGAGTGCTTGGAAGAGAGATGGAGGAGGGCTTGCTTCCAAACCTGGAAGCAGGAGAGCTATGGAGCAGCAGCATCCGAGTAACTGGTCACCTTCAGCTCTTTTATAGACTGTTGTCACAAGCTCAATAAAAAAACGTTAATGGGGTGGGGAGAGGGGACAACAGGTGGTGCTAGGCTGGGATTTCCCATAAATCACTAAACAAGAGCATGAGCATCAAAAAATTATAATTGTCAGAACTGATCATAGCTTCTCTTCCCTTGCAATTCAAGAGCAGATGCAAGATTGGACAAGGGCCATTATGGAAAAAGTAGATGGCAATAAATGTGTTTTAATTTAAACTCCTTGAAACGTAGTGGTGCTGTGTAAACGTTCTGGCAGGATTTACGGGGCCACATCTGGCAGCCAGGACTTTTATAGCTCATATGCAGCCATCGCATGCCTTGGAATGGAACGTGCCCATTGCAGAGATGCACTGGAGAGAGGGCAATTATTCCTTTTATGCGCCTATAACACAGAATTAATGTCACTGCTCCAGCAGGGCTTTGACAGAAAAATGAGACGCCCAATGGCAGAGAAACTTGTTACAAAGTGAAATCTCAGCTTGTAGGTGCCTTCTAGGATGGAAGCAGAGACGTGGCTTAACTCAGGTGAGCGAAGGCAGACATCTGCCAGTCTGCCCAGGCTAGGGTGGAGAAAATCAAAGGTGGGGCTGGACAGAAATGGCCGTACACCAGTCCTCATTTTAACTGTAGAGACACATGCATCCTGGGGCTCTGGACGATTTCCCCTCTCCGCTGTGTGCCTGGATTTCTATTTATTCTATGGATGGGGTTGGTATCATATCTCTTCCCCCTGATGCCCTCTCTCCTTGGGAGCTGTTGATGTAGGTTCTGGCAGCCTTGTCTGCATGAGGGAGCTGGCTTGCTGGGTGACTTCCCAGTTCTGATCTCCACGAGGCAGCTGATGACTGACCTCCAGGCAATAGGCATGTTCTCTGCATAGGGAGCTACACCTCCCGAGACCCAGAGGCTAAAAATGGGTGGATTTAGGGGTTTCCTGGCATGGCTGTTTTTAGACAGGGTATTGACTGAAGCTCTACACTAGGAAGAGTCAAGCTTTGAAGCAAGGCTGCGGCGAATGCTGGATGCCTTGTAAGTAGCTCAACAAACAGGCTCAGCAGTAGCTGTTTTCCCCGCTGGCATGGCCATGCTTCCAGTAACACCACTCTTCCCCGATGTCTCTGCAGCAGGCCGCCAGTGCCAGCTTGTTGTCGGAACCAGGCCCCGTTCAGATCCTTCTGCCTCACAAACACACAGCTTGTGCTAGCTCCCTGGGCAGCTGCCCCTCGCCCAGCCACCTGTCTAAACAAACCCTGAGCAGGTGAGCGGAGATTGCAGAGTGACATGTTTCTCTGCACCTTCCCTCTCCTGTAGCAAGCGCTCCCGTCTCGGGTCTGGTGGCAACAGTAGGAGGGAGGTAGCACTGCCCTTCCTTGTGGTTGTATTTCTGGCTGGAGTTAAAATTAACTCCTGACTGTGAACCCAGCTGTCACAGCCATATCAGTTTGCCTGGTACCTGGAGAAATTTATCCCCCAGGTCAGCTGGGCTGGCCGTTATCCAGACCTAACGTCTACCACAAACCTCCAAGTGAAGCCAAGAGGATCCTTCGTACAATGGTTTGTGGGGAAGCAGATTTCCCATACTCATGGTGCCAGATAGACAACATGAGAGCGACCAGAGGGCAGGACAAGGAGGCAAGAGCTCTATTCCCAGCCTCTGGCTCAGCAGGGCCTCACCTAGGTTAGCAGAATTCAGATCTGCACCCACCTCCAGCAGTAGCAGCAGCACTAGTGTAAACCCTGTCATGAGAATGTGCTCCAAGAAGAGCTAGATGAGTCAGTGGCAGCACAGCACTGGGGAGGAATTAATCATAGAATATCAGGGTTGGAAGGGACCTCAGGAGGTCCTCTAGTCCAACCCCCTGCTCAAAGCAGGACCAATCCCCAGACAGATTTTTACCCCAGTTCCCCAAATGGCCCCCTCAAGGACTGAACTCCCAACCCTGGGTTTAGCAGGCCAATGGTCAAACCACTGAGCTATCCCTCCCCCCAGGAAGAATTCTGGGAAGAATTCTGCCAGTGCGACCTGAACAAAGCTCAGCTCACATCTGTATCCCTTTGTGCATCTATGAAATGCAGATGTTACTTACTCTGTTCACAGGGGCTGGCTGGGAAGCTGGATTAATATTTGGCAAAAGGCTTTGAGATCCCACGGTGAAATGTATTCATATAAACCACTGTGCTGTCTTACCCTTGTTAGTATAGGTGCTACCACTGGGTTAAGGCACCATCATTGAACCTCCCCTGGCCTGCCTGCAGACTCTACACCAGACCAAGCAAACACAAGGGGACCACTCACTCCAGCCTCCAGCAGAGCAGCCCCTGAGAACAGTCTGGGCTTTGGGGAGCCGTCACACTGCAGCCAGGTCATGCTGGAGGTGCACCGCAGGGCTGTGAAGGAGAAGCTTGCACTGCCCCGTCTGCAATGTGGCTCTAAGCCCCTCATTTCCATGCACATCAAATATTCAGCCCAGGTTTCGAGATCTCTGTATAAAGGGAAGGAGCCAAACGAGATGTGACAGAAATGTTCCATCTTCCGAGAGGGCCAAGCTCTGACCAAAATATCAATGTTTGAACTGTTGGAATCGAACAGCTTCACCTGGAAAGCCGGGATTCTGCTGGCGAAAACGAGACAGCTGTGCAGAGCTAGAACTCCAGCTGACATGCAGCCCAGGGTAATTAATTATACTGACCGATCACTATGGGGAATGGCTGTTTAAAATGCGTAGTAGTGATGGGCAGTGGTTTCCCCAGGAATTGAAATTAGGGAGGGTGTTCGAATTTACAGGGGGGGGTGTCAGGTCCAATGAGATATATAAAAGAGATATGAATAAAGTAAATGTTTTGTTAGGATTATGCAAATTTAACATAAGGAAAATGCAAGTTACACCAAAACACATAACAGATCTAGATTTCTAAAAAAAAAATTAAAAAAATGTATTTAATTTAAGTTGACATTTGAAAAGTAAGCCATCATGGGATAAGAGGGCAGTCCTCTCATGGATCAGTAACTGGTTAAAAGATGGGAAACAAAGGGTAGGAATAAATTATCAGTTTTCAGAATGGAGAGAGATAAATAGTGGTATCCTTGAGGGGTCAGTACTGGGACCAGTACTGTTCAACATATTCATCTGGAAAAATGGGTAAACAGTGAGGTGGCAAAATTTGCAGATGATACAAAACTATACAAGATAGTTAAGTCCCAGGCAGACTGCAAAGAGCTAGAAAGGGATCTCACAAAACTGGGTGACTGGGCAACAAAATGGCAAATTAAATTCAATGTTGATAAATGCAAAGTAATGCACATTGGAAAGCAATCTCAACTATACATACAAAATGATGGCATCTGAATTAGCTGTTAACACTCATGAAAGAGATCATGGAGTCATTGTGGATAGTTCTCTGAAAACATCCACTCAATGTGCAGCAGCAGTCACAAAAGCAAACAATGTTGGGAATCATTAAGAAAGGGATAGATAATAAGGCAGAAAATATCACATTGCCTCTATATAAATCCATGGTACGCTCACACCTTGAATAGTGTGTGCAGATCTGGTCACCCATCCTAAAAATATATATATTGGAATTGGAAAAGGTACAGAGATGGGCAACTAAAATGATCAGGGATATGAAACAGGAGGAGAGATTAAAATGACTGGGAATTTTCAGCTTAGAAAAGAGATGACTAATGGGGATATGATAGAGGTCTACAAAATCTTGACTGGTGCGAAGAAAGTGAATAAGGAGATTTTATTTAATCCTTCACATAACAGAAGAACTAGCAGTCACCCAATGAAATTAATAGGCAGCAGGTTTTAAAAAAACAAAAGGAAGTACTTCTTCACACAATATAAAGTCAACTCAGGGAACTCTTTGCCAGGGGATGCTGTGAAGACCAAAACTATAACAGGATTATAAAAAGAACTAGATAAATTCCTGGAGAACAGGTCCATCTGTGGCTATTAGCCAGGATGGGGAGGGATGCAATACCATGCTCTGAGTGTCCCTAGCCTGTTTGCCAGAAGCTGGGAATGGCCAACAGGGGATGGTCACTTGATGATTACCTGTTCTGTTCATTCCCTCTGAAGCACCTGGCATTGGCCACTGTTGTAAGACAGGGTACTGGGCTATATGGACCATTGGTCTGACCCAGTATGACCATTCTTATGTAAAAATTAATTATAATAATAAAAATGTTTAGTACAGAAACTCCCCAGTATAATGACCTCCCAAGATAGCAACAATGTGCGATAACAACCTTGACAAATAATGCATTTTAAAAATCTTGGCCTACTAGGAAACATATTTATATAAGTTTCCATTCCCAGTCACAAACCTAGCATTCTGGAGCAAAGTCACTAAAATATAGTCCAACAAACAAATGTTTATTCAACATGCCCCTCACTTTTCCCTCCACCGCACCCCACTCACCGGTGTTGTCCTTGGTCAGTGGAGACTCAGAGTTCAGAGGTGCTTTCACGTGAGTACACCTCCCAAGTAGGGGACAAGAAGGCACCTTGCTCGTTCCTCCAGCTGCTCACTGTTTGCTCTGGCCATGGCTGTTCATTGTGCCACCGTTCACTCCACCGCTCTGTTGTCAATGGCCCTGCACAGTCACCTTCTGCTGCCACCTGCCCCTGTGACCTCTGCGAGTTGGTCTGTTGAGGTTCCACCAGCTCTCAGTGATTTCAGCTGAGCTCTCATTGGGGGACCCTCGCAGCTAGTGCAGTCTGGGCTGTCTCTTCCACAAAAATGCTGTCCCACAGGAACACTGTCCCCACAACAGGACTAAGCACTTAGACCTGATCGTCAGTGATTTCAGCTGCAGTGGTCACTTAACAGAACAAAAGACTCTCTATGGAGCCTAATCAGCTCTGTCTTTAAACAGTGGAGAGGGACAGACCCCCACCCTCTCTCTTGATGCCTTCAAATCATGACAGGCTAAGTACAGTTCTACTGCCCTTTACTCATACAATAAGAACAACATTTCATCCCCCCCGCCCCCACATTCAAGTGGTTTGTAACCCAACCCCAGCCAAAATCTATAACTTGGACAACACAGCTCTGTTTGCTGGATACCTAGGTAACCCACAGCCCCAGCTCATCACTAGCTGTCAGGGAGAGCTCATTTAGACTTTGCTTACAAATCATCATTTGATATTATTAGGTTGGCCAACATCATGAATGCACTGACATCAAAAAAAACAACAGCTGCATAAGGAAGCAAGGAAGCTAGTCTATGTTCATACTTTTCAAATCTAGTATACTTTTTCAGATACACATATTTTATCATACACTGTAAAAGCTTTTAAGTGTGTATTAATGTTTCAGTTTAAATTCAGATTTCCAGTCACTAAATTGGTATGTAACTAGCTCACAAAACTAGGGGGGGTGTTGGGGAAATTCAGGGGGGGTCTAGGGAAATCACTGATGGGCTAGAGAGACACCAGGCTCCATGTGAATTAGGCTCTGAGAGTTACCTACTAAGATCTTCATTGTTGCTGCTATTGATCCTTGCCTGTCCCCCTGCAGGGAGCTGGCTACATGCTGGGAGTTATCAACGTACTGGATTTTCCACTGCATGCATCCGATGAAGTGGGTTTTAGCCCACGAAAGCTTATGCTTAAATAAATGTGTTAGTCGCTAAGGTGCCCCAAGTATTCCTCATTCTTAATGCTCCTTATTGTTCGGGCTGAGATTTAAACACACACCTTAGTTCACTTTTGGCCTGGTGAGTGTCTGTCAACACAGACCTTCCCAGGCTTTGCCATTGCTTTACACAGTGCAGACAACGCATGGGATCAGGGATTAGATACATCCACCCATAGGGCCTGTGGTGGCCCCCACACCGAGAGCAGAGTGAATTTGTGACTTAGACCCCACTGAGCAGTGTCTCCCTGGCTATGCTCCCGAAGGGCTACGCTGGGGGAGGGTAACTGGAAGGCAGTCCCCCTAGGGAGTGGGGAGGCAGAAGGGGTATTGCTGATTCAGCACATTCTTCTACACATCAGCTTCTTCATGTTAACTCCCAATCCGGACAGTCTGGAGTTATTGGGTCAAACCTGGGCCCCTGCTGAAGCTGGGCTGTTGGGGAAAGTTGGTTAGAACTCTTGGAACAACTTTGCTCATTGAAAATGGCCTTTTTCCAAAGAAGGAAAAAACATTTTTTTTCCATGAAAATGTTCAAAATCCTGTTCAGTGAAACCCACCAAAGTGAAAATGTTTGTTTCAGCTTTTCCCCCCCTTCCTTTCCTTCCCCCACATGCTTTAGTGGCAAAATGGAAAGAGGAGGGGAAAACACGTGAGGAAAGATAAAAATGAAACAAAGGAGAGGATGGAGGAAAGACCCATAAACTGAAAACTAAAACCCACAAATTTCAAACCCACAAATTTCCTGACAGTTCTTTGGGGGAAAAATGAATAAAGGGGAAACAAAACAAAATTTATTTCAAAATATTCCATACAGAAATGGTGTTTTTTTTCATCAGCTCTATTTATGGATGCCTTATGCCTAGGACCTCCCTCCCCTGTGTTCACATGGGAAGTCAGCAGCAGCAGCTCCAGGCATCAGCGCTCCAAGCGCATTCCTGTGGCAGCAAGCCGCATGGGGCACCCTGCTGGTCCCTGTGAGGGTGGCAGTCAGGCAGCCTTCGGTGGCTTGCCTGAGGGAGGTCTGCCGGTCCCATGGATTTGACGGTAATTCGGACCTCCTGCAGGCAAGCCGCCGAATCCGCAGGACCAGGGACCTCCTGCAGGCAAGCCGCCAAAGGCAGCCCGCCTGCTGTGCTTGGGGCAGAAAAAATCTAGAGCAGCCCCTGGAAGCCAGCACCCCCAAATCGAGTGCAGAGTTTTCATTCTCTCCCTACCGCTACATAAACTCCTACAGCATCATTTGTCAAGAGTTGATTACGAATGTATTTCCTAACAGCATTTACAAGACAACGGCGAACTTCACTTCATTTAATAATCACTTGAACAATATTAATAAAGCCAGCAGTAAACACAGCCCTAATTTAAAATGCTCCCAAGGAATTCACATGCAGCATGTAAAGTCAGAAGCAGCCCCTTTGGGAAGATACTACATTAATCCATGATATCACACTACCCCGACAACTTCCATAATCTCCTCGTGTTGATCAGATACACAGGCAGCTCCATGTTTTACAAGGTTTTGATCAACTAATGCACATGATGGAGATCAGAGTGAAAAAACAGTGTAGAACAGATGTACCAATTGCTTCAAAACCATCTTTCTGTTCCCAATTAATGAACTGCGCAGTGGTATGCTCATGGAGCTGTCAGACAGCTGTTCCTAATGTCAAAATCCAAACAGGGTTACTACAGTCTATTCCTTCCCTGCTGATGGAAGAACAAGGAAGATCATCAGGAAAAAGGTAGGTTAGTTTAGGGCTATAAGCTGACCAAACTCACCCACAAATAAATACTAACCTGACATGATTACTGAGCTCTTTGATACCAATAAATCCACAATTTGTATCTTTCGGGTAACAACAACGCTAGATGAGTCAGCCCCTCTGAGCGCGCTAACACATGCTTTGCACAGGTGCAGAGCAGTGCAGCACAGCTGCTGTTCTGAAGAATTCCTTTTTGGGCCCAGATTCTGCCACTCCATACACAAAGCCACCAGAGGCTCAGTGAAATGCAAGTGGTGCACAGATCTTGTGCTGACTTTCTGCATGCTGCTGAATTTTCTCCATATCTGCACACATCTGTGATTGCTTCCACCCCATAAGAACGGCCATAATGGATCAGACCAAAGTTCCATCTAGCCCTATATCCTGTCTTCCGACAGTGGCCAGTGCCAGGTGCCCCAGAGGGAATGAACAGAACAGGTAATCGTCAAATGATCCATCCTGTCGCCCATTCCCAGCTTCTGGCAAACAGAGGCTAAGGACACCATCCCTGTCCATCCTGGACAATAGCCATTGATGGATCTATCCTCCATGAATTTATCTAGTTCTTTTTTGAACCCTGTTATAATCTTGGCCTTCACAACATCTCATGGCAATGAGTTCCACAGGCTGACTGTACGTTGTGTGAAGAAATACTTCCTTTTGTTTGTTTTAAACCTGATGCCTATTAATTTCATTTGGTGAACCTACTTCTTATGCTACGTGCAGGGGTAAATTACACTTCCTTATTTACTTTCTCCACAACAGTCATGGTTTTATAGACTTCTATCATATCCACCTCATGATGGCTCTTGACATTGGTGGGAATTGCACACATTTATCAGACAGAACTTAGCTCTTTGGATTCCCCTGTTAATTAAGGCAAATCTTTGCATTAACAGAAAGGCTTCCAGTCCTGAATCTACCACAGATTTCCTATGTGACCTGGGGCATGTCAGGTCATTGGATACTACAGTGGTGAGTGCAGTGTAAGAACCTAGCTGGAATAGAATCCAATTCGGCTTTTAAAGATGTCACTAAATATAGATTTGCTAGGTAAGACCATAAAGAAAGCTTTCAAAAAGTTCCATCTATTAGAGTTAAAAATAAGCTGCATTTTAAAATACTTCTCATAGATATTTACAGAATAGGTTTTGATGGCTGCAAAGAAACCATGAAAGTCTATTGGTTAAGAGTTTTTACAGAGGATCTTCAGTGCACATTTACACGGCAGGCTGTACCTACTATATACTGATTTAATAAGCTCCATTTAGAAGCTCCCTGTTTTAACAGCACTTGGATAAGTATCCCTGTGATCAGTTCATTAAGATCAACTGGTTACAGTCTGTGTTTTATAAAAACTCCTAAAATGGTATTTAAAAATCTGCCTTACACAAGCAAGGGGTTCTTCTTTTATGGCTTTTTTACATTTGTAAGATGAAACCAACCAAAAAGGCAGGGAATTCAAAGCGATAGCAAATGCTGCATGGCCAGAACCAGGGTGGCTCCCAGGGCTTCAGGCTGGGAGGAGGCTGACCGTGGCTGAGGGAAGTGGCCACAGTCACGCTGAAATAGGGACAGACAAATGGCTTTGTCAGTCGCTGCCAATGTTTCAAGTTAATTTCAATCCCACTCCTTCCTATACAATCTGTGTTTTGTAAAGAAGAAAACTGGTGGAACAGTGAATAAACACATCAGTTAATGAAAGAGGACTTTAATTCATTTAGAAGATACACTCGTTCACTTCCATATTGCTGTTCAAATCCTACTCAAGAAATCTATGTGGCTGCTTTCACCTTCTGCTAATTGGCTTGTATACCCAGAACAGTCTTGGCAATGGGGCCATAGGCCAGATTTGCCTTATTGTGAACATTCATGACACAGTCCCCAGCCAAAAATTATATTCAATCCACCTGCTCCTCTGAATTCAGCAGCATCACAGAAGAGAAGAGAATGTTCTGGGATGGGTCTTTCCTCACTGCCAAGCACATGGTCACAGCTGATCAAGGCAGGTTAATTTCCAGCTGATAAACACCTGACTTCAATGAGCAGTGCACTAATACCCTGAAATTCTTCAATCCCTGGCTCAGCAACTGAAAGGAATCAAACCCCAGAAACCTTACAGTTCTCTTTGCATAACAAGGGTTTCTTTCTAATGCTGCCTCACTATTCAAACACCAGTTGATCTGGAGCCCCACTCTGGGACAGCAGTCTCATCAAATGTCTCTCTCGAATATACAGCAGCAAATGTATAAGTTCAAAGCATGTGTGAAGGCCGTAATGTTTGTAAATGAAGAATTCATTCTTACTTGAGAAAAGCATTGACAGATTGTTTGCCTCAATCAACAAAAGTGAGTGATTGTTTTTAAGTGATCAGGGTTTGAGTGAGTGTTTGCCATACAAGCAGCTCAGTGCTACACACAGGTCAATAAAGGGATGCACAAAACACTGGGGTGGGGGGGGGGTATGGTGGCTGGGTTCCAGACAACACAGCTACTAAGCAGCCTTCTTACTGTGCATGAGAGGACACGGAACTAGTCTGAACTGGGGAACCCCAAGGCCTTCCTACTAGTGTTGTTTTACTGGGTGGTCCTAACCTGTGTAAAGGGCTGTTTCCAACTCCCATGACCATTTAGTTTCCCTGTTTAAATTTGTTACTGATTTTGACAAAGTCATGTTTGCCCTAGCACCCCAATATTAAAATATGCTATCACCCTCAAGAAGGGTAGCAAGGGATGATGCTCATACTGTACGGCAGGACAGCAGCAAAGCCATGCCCACGCAAATACAAACATGTACATTCAGCATATGCTGCTACTTACTGGTTTGGGAGCTCCTATGTCATTGCTCTGGGCAGGGTAACTGGAAGAGATCAGCTACTCACAGGCACGCATCCTAGTGGAAGGCTTGTGGCCTCTGTTCGGCTTGGAAGCAAATCCACTGACACAGCAAGAGATGCAGGGGGAAGGAAGTACCCAGGTGTTTCTCATATAGCTAATTTTATCCCATTGAAAGATAGGAATTGTTGCGCGCTTGCAAAGCATGCTGGGGTTTGTAGTTCTCTGGCACAGTACATGCACCGTAAGAACTGTCACTCCCTTGCGAGGTGAAAGTGAAAACACAGCTGAATGGAGACGGCATGGCCTCAGATTATATGTTACTCACCTCATTTCTTCTCACTGTGATATTGGACCTTGAAGGAGAAGAAACTAAACAGAAGTAACTTTGGAGTCAAGAATCTGAAATCCACTTTTTCTGCTATTGATTCCTCTTGTGGGTCTATTTTGTTTTGTGGTTTAAAGGGCTTTGGTGATCTTTAATCTCCACATTAGGACACTGAATAAATAACTGCTTAAACCTATGTCACGTCTCTCTCTGATATGTCAAAGGTGACACTGTCATTTCCCTCCCACCCTCTCTCTCCCTCCATCCACACTGAAATATGCGCATGATGACATGTGTGCTGCTTTTACTGCTGGCTACCTTGTACCAGGCATTCTAAAAGATGGCTCCTAAATATTTAATATATAGATCATTACCCAAAAATGTATCTTATCAATGATTCATAATTTATGTACATTACACAATTTTTTTTAAAAAACCTGTTTTCCTATTTCAGAAAAATTAAAGCACTAAACATTCAATGATTCGTTCAAACCAATGATAAAATATAGCACATAACTCTGTATGCAATAACAGAATCAATATCTTAAATAGATCAAACTACCCACAGCAATAAAGTGCAACATTTTACAAATACAGTGGAACAAACAATAGTGACATTTACTGTTTCGGGACCAAGTAAGGAGAACAAATAGCACTTTAGTTTTTAATTGGTAAGTGATCATTCTGAACTGATTCAGGTCCCTGCAGTTTACACTTGGGTTAATAAATGCAAATGTTTCAGTATGTCACTGGCAGTGCCAACCATGACAAATGCAAAGGCGGAGAGGGTTCTGGCCCTCTTCTGTTCCCTGCCTGGCATCCTGAACCATAAAGGAGTAGGCTCAGCACAACTTCATTGCCAGGTTGTGCCCTTTTGATTTTCCGCCCCTGGTGCGTACAGACATATTGCCACCTGCCAGCCAGAGACTGGAACTATTGACTTGGTGGGGAGAAGCTATGAACAGTTAACAGAGGCACAAGGGCTGCAGTACTCCAGAAATTCCCCTCTCCTTCCATAGCTTGCAACAATCTTTTTGGGTATTGTTGCCTTCTGACCCACCTGTAAAGCCACAGCCCACAATCGTCTTCAGAGACACGTGCTGAGTTCTTGACTCCACACTACAGCGATGTGTCAATTATTTTAATCTCGGCTGATGACCTTAAGATGGCACAAATATTTGCATTCATTATTAGAGGCCCATTGCTGCAGCATCTGGACCAATTGAAGATCAACTCTCTGAAGCAAACATTTTGCTGGACTCTATTTCTATTACAGTATTTGCAAGAGAATTTACTTCAGCGATTAGTCTGTGAAACTGGGGTGGGAGGGAGGGGCACGTACCTTGGCCTCATGCATTTGATGAAGTGTCCTGGATGTGTCATGCTCCATAAGCAACAACTATTTGGTGGTGTCGCCGGAGTAGAACACCTCTTTTGTGTTCACTTTCTAGCAAGTGCTTCTCAGTGTTAGAAATGTAAATGAAAGACAGAATTGGATCAGTACCATTTCCAATTTTTTTTTCAAAGTAACAAGATAATCAGATCCCTCAGCTCAACTCTGCCCTCAGATGCGCGCAGCGAAATCAAAAGGTAGTTGCACACAGAGTTAAAGATGAGATTTTGCTTTATAGGTGCAGACAGCCTGTATACCAGCGGTACCACACCCTTTAGTGGCCAGCACTGAAAGCACTGCCATTGCCAAGCAGCCTTTAAAGGCCAGGGAGAAGAGGGCTCCAGAACTTTCACCACAATACTCAGGAGAAATGGTTACTTGGTGTAACTCTGGTTCTTTGAGCTGTGATGCAAACGTCTATTTCATTAACCCCCCCGCCCCTTCGTCCCCTCTGCACCAGAGTCTCATCTCTTGGGCATTCAGTGCGGAAGAAGGGAGGGAGGGCCGGGTGGTGCTGCCTCATACAGCCAGGGCTGGGAGTATGGCCTGGAGCATCTCTGTACTTCTGTGGGTACTTCTAGGCAAAATTCTCTGGCGCCAGCGCGCGGGGTGCGTATACACCTAACTGGGATACACAGCTGCGTCTGCTCGAAGGAGAACGCCGGGCTCTCAGCGCGGGTGTTTGTAGTCAAGGAGAACTTTACAGCTTCCAAACAGCACAAGTTGTCAGAGCAACAACAGCACTCCAAGCCCAAAAAGCTGGGCATTATTAGAAACAGCAGCACTGTCTGATGGAGACGAATGATGAGAAAACATCCTGAGCCAACTTGAAAACAACTTCTACACTAAGATGCTTCAATTAAACTCAAATTATTTCCGGATTTTATGACATTTCCAAGTCACTCACTCACTTTATGTACTAAATCAGGATATTTGGATCGGCTCTGGAACATAATGTGTCATACAATCTGATATGTGTTTATGATAACTAAAACACACTATTACTACTATTCCTTTAAAAGAATAGAGAGCAGCACTGTATTTATTGCCTCGGCTAATATCTTATCCTTAAAAATTACCTGCCAAGGAATCTCCCAGGCTGGTGTTATTCAAGGCAAGACTAGACAGAAAACCAGTCGGATTTTGGTAGAAATCTAACATATCTGGTTGCAGGGTGCAGTGTAGATGGCACTTTAATGCATCTACTCTATCTTTTAAGTGTAGCTCTGTAGATTTAAAAGAAATTGAGTGGTGCCATTTACTGAGAGGTCCCTTCTGTAAATTTGATACAAGACATTAGCTGAAAAGATTAGATTTGATTTATTTTATCCCTTATGTTAGTTATAACCAAGAAGATATCCACTTTCAAAGGTTAAAAAACCAAAGCCATCCTCACTGGGTGGAAAAAATGCATGTGGTGTGAGAACGAGAGCCTGCAAATCGTACAGCTCCAGTCAGTAGTGGCATCAAGGACAGTTACAACTTGGCATCATTTGGGTTGTCTGGGAGGTTGGTCTCTCTCCATTAAGGCAGGATTGGATTTAATGATGACGTCTGCACTCCTGTGCAATGAAGCTCTAAGAAAGCCCACCCCTTGGAAAGCAAAGCACTATATTCTAAACACAAGAAAAGACAGAGACCATCAATGAGCTCATCTGCTCTGGACAGCTGATTGGGTTTTGTGTTAATGAGCAGAAAGGTAGCAGAGGAGTCCAGCCCTCGGCTTGAAGGGCTTGCGCTAACTGAATAAAGCCACAGCAAAGCTCAATCCTCTAATCAACAGCTGCACCGTTCAATGGGATAAATGACAGTTTATCAAGCTGGGACGTAGCTACATCAGTGCAAATGGTTCAGCTGCACCAGGGCTCACAAGGATACAGAGGGGCAGGGGGGCACTCAGATCTAGCTGCATACATGTATCCCTATTCATGCCACTGGCAGAAGTTCAGCCATGCCACACCACAGTGGAAAGGGGCCACCGGAGGTGAGCGGGTCCCGGGATAGGGAGGCAGCTGGGATTGGGGGCCCCTCCAGCTAGGGCAACCTCAAGCGTGAGCAGTCGGCAAAGATGCACAGAAGTGGTGTGTGTGTGGGGTCACAGCGATGAGGGTCGTGAGGGGGAGAAGGGGCGGATATGGGAGATGTGCCCCCCATTTCTAGACATGGAGCCCCAGGTAAAAGCATTGGCCATTTTGAGGCAGAACTGGCTGAGCTGGAAGGCTGGACTGGAGCTGTGGAGGATGGGGGAAAGGGGTTGGAGTGGTGCTTGGGAGGGGTTCTGGATCAGAGCTGGGGTGATGGCTGGAGTAGGAGGGTGGAGTAGAGCTAGAGCAGACAAAAGGGAGACCTGGGGGAAGACTTGTGGGGGCCTGAAATTAGGGTGAGAGGTGGCTCAGGGAAGCAGGGGGCTGGAGGAGTGATTGGATCAGGGCTGGGGGAGTTGGGGGCTGGACTGATGGAGGCTTGAGGGGGGTTGAGAGAGAGCTTGTGGGGCTCAGAACTGCAGGGTTATGTGGGAAGCTAGCAGACTGAAAGAGGGCTGTGAGGGAAGCTAAGCAGGGGCTGAACTGGGTCTGTGGCTGGGCTGGAGGGGGTGGATTTTGGAATCGAGAAGAGGGACCCTAACATATTCTTGCATCTGGGCCCTCTGGGACCTTGCTATAACCCTGCTACCAAGAAGACGGAGCAAGAAGTTTTCATCTTTATAATCAACTAAGGAGACAGTCGCATTCTATTTGAAGCTCCACAGCAACATAAGAAATGACACTAATAGATTCAACATGGTGCCAGATTAACAGAAAATCGCTAATAAAAGCATTAATTTTCTGTGTGTGTGGGCAAGCTGGAAAATAGAGCCATGGAATTAGGCAGAGCAAAGAGAGAACATGTGGTAGAAAGGAAAACAGACGACAAATGAGTGGGTGATACCTGGAGGCTGAATGGTCACTGTCCAACAGACATAACAATTGCTGGTGATGAAACATGGAACAAGGTCAGACAGTGATGAACACAGGCTTGATTTTTCCATATGGTGTTTCCATGAATGAGTGGAAAGATTTCAGTGGTAACCAGTCTAACAAAATACATCCAAGTACCAGTCTCTTACGGGTTTTCTCCCTCGGATAAGCCATCAGGATTTACTGATTAACATCAGGACATTAGCATTCATATCCTGAATTAAACCTCTCTGGTCATTTTTTGTGTGCAGACTGCACTAGCCCAAGGGTTATGTAAAATTCATTTTTGCTTCGGACTCTAAATAAGATTCAGAAGAAATTGCCAGAACTGGAGGATGGCAGAGCGGGAATGTGACTTTGCTATTAAGTCCCCAAAGAACAGCCCTGTTCTACATATTCTCTACAGGGAATAATAGGTCATGCAGTTTCCCAGTTGTATAAATATGTGGATTTTGGGTTACCAGTGATAGGTAACTGAATGTATTGACTATTCTTTCTTTTAAAATGGGAGGCAAATCAGCGAAATCACATAAGCAAGAAATAGATACAAGCTCTGAAAAATCTGTATTACATCCATCAGAGCAAATAAAGAGTGGGAACATATAGAGACCCTTCATCTGAGTTTACTACAAACTGCAGTTTTTTATCTCACCTAGATACAGGGAGCACTGTTATGAGATGAGAAAAATGGATATTTCAGGGCATAGATTGTACCACTTGAAAGATCTAAAGAAAGGCACCCACATTCATAACATTTCAAATCCAACTCTTATACAAGACTGTCCTTATAGGACATCAATCACAAGATGAGGGAAACTGTACACTATTTTCTAGTAACACACTGCCAATCGCAAGACAAATGCCAGATGTCACAGAACAAGAAGTAACCATTTTTCAACTTGTGAATGTCTTCAAACATATTACAATGAAAGTGTGAAAAAAAGATCCTTTCAGCTTCATCTGTTTTGACAGATGCCAAAACTTGGAGCATGGCATTTTATCTTCATCCTGCAATAATCTTTATGAAACTTAAACAAAGCTGATGGTGGCTCCAGCCTAAAATTACACTCTTCACTGCACAACACACAAAACATTTCAAGCAGTCTGGCTATTGCAGGAGAAAAGATGTGCCCTTAAAAAAGGAGAGGACAAGTCTGAGAAGATAAAAGTGCTGTGCCATCTGACATTAACATGGTCCAGTTCATATCGCTTCTAATTGGCTCAGTTTGTCTTCTTACTGCACTCTGCAGTATCACTACTGACTACCATTAGTAGGCAGTTATAGGCTGCATGCAGCTTTTTTTCCAATCAAGAGCATAAATTCTAAATGCTGCTTGTGTAAATTCATTTAGCCCATTATATTAAACAGATGTCAAGATGCTAAATCTTCCACTGCAGCGGAAGTGTATCCCCAAAGGTCATTTTCAGTAGAGACATAAAATCTTGTGTAATCACTGGTATTTCTAATATGCCCGTCACTGCAGCATCTGGCTTTCTGCATGCCCTTAAAACTGGAAGCAGTAACTTTTCTGTTAAAATGTATGTGAAATCAAAATATACTGTACTCTTTGGGGCTTTTCATCATCCTAAAGGACAGCAGGTTAGAGGACAGAATGTGTAGGTCCAAAGGGAGACAGAAAAAAAACAGTCTGACACCACTGATGTAGTTACAGCCCATTGCATGAAGGCAAAATCTGAAATATTTAGGAAAAGGGGATATATGATTTTGGGAAGCCCTCAAGTGCCACAGTGAAGGATGTGATATAAAAACCCAGAGAATGAGAAACTGTCCCAAATCATCTGGTCCATAAGCAAAGATTGTTATACAATTTTCCCAAGACATTCTGCTTGTCTTTAAAATAGGACATACAGATTTTCCTGCCTCTTATTCTACAGCTAACATATCCTCTACTGCAGTCAATACAAAAGCCAATCTCCCCTCTCCATTTCTGTTGCCCTACAGTAGGCTTCCTCTGTGGTGCCCTGAGGTATCAATGGAGTACAGGATCATGTACGATATTTCATTGCGTAACATCTTGTGTAGGAGTTCAGCATCACAGAACTCCATTTGGGAGAAAACCCTAACAATGGTGATCTTAGTGATGCTTAATAGAACTCTGAAACATCAAGGGGTAGTGTAATATCAGTGTAAAGATCCCCACTATCAGTCTGACGATGAAGTATTAGCGTTCTCTCACTTTGGCTAAGGGGACAAGAGCATGGGTCCCAGGGTTCTCATTGTGGTGCCTGGGAGATGATCAGCTATGCAGATTACACACATAATTTAATTAAATATCACAATGAAGACAGTAAAGACAGTGGGTCAAATCCTGTCTTTAGTTACACTCTCTGCAACCCCATGTAGGCTTAAGTGGGATGTAACTGATGCCCAAGCTTTTTGCTAGCATGCTACACGTGAAGGAATGAATTCACCTGATTACCTCTGACAATGGAGAGAGATGAGGTAGGCGAGTTAAAAACTTTTACGGGAGCAATTTCCAGTAAAAGCTATTACCTCAGCTACCATGTGTCTCTCATCACCTGGGACCCACACAGCTACAATACCACTTTGGAAACTGAGATTTGCAGTTTTCTTTCTTTACCAAACCATAACCAGGTTAATGAAAACACCTATTAAAATGCCTTTTTTTTTTGCTTAATTATTGAGTTCTCAATCCTAGTATAAAGAGGAAACATCAAATTTTAAAATTTGAATTCTGAAATTTAATCAAAGATCAAAAACAGCTGAAATTTTAATTTAAAAAACATACAATTCAAAATCTTTTTTGCAAATAGCAACAATTTTTGTAATAAAATCCAGTAGATAATTACTAACATTTTGCTGAAATTTACTGAAAAATATGTGATTTTATCACAGACCTGCTTGCGTGGCCCATCCTGTCATATCTTAGATCCTTGTACAACACCCGTCACCACAGTATCTGAGCACCTCACCATCTTTACTGTATTTATCCTCACATTATCCCTGTGAGTTAGGACAGTGCTATTATTGCTGTATTACAGATGGGAAGCTGAGGCACGGCCAAAGTGACTTGCCCAGAGTCTCTGAGAAAGACAGTGACAGAGTACGGAATTGAACCCATGCCACTCAAGTCCCAAAATGCTTTAAACACTAGGCCATACTTCCTCCTCTTCATGTCCTGTAACTATGCTAGCTAGGTCACAGCATGGACAGCTTTCAAATTAGCCCTGGTTCTTGAATTCTAAAGAATAAAAGAAAGGATTTTTTCCTGCAGCCATTTGGGTAAGTGCATTACCATTAGCGACAAACTATACAATGGAAGCTTCCTTGTCAACTGTACCGAAGTTCTAAGTATCAAAGTCTCACTGAAGCTAGCCCCCCAGTAAGGTCAATGGGAGTGCAAACTAGTGGGTCCCACAACTTCTCTCCTATGAAATAGGAGTAAACTATGTAATTGTGTTTAAAAAGAAATCTAGTAACATAATCCAGCAGGGATTACTGTATTCTCTTGTACAGCTTTGTTCTAATATATATATTTTTTTTAAAGAGAAATTTGAGGACATATGAAAAGGTACAGCTCGAGGTACCATTCCTGGTCCAAAAATGATAGCAAAAAAATCCAATATTCAATTAGTCTAGCTTTTTACTGTTAAATCCATTAGTTACAGGAACAGATACTTGAAAAACTAGCTCTGAACAGTTCGGTGCTATACTGTGACAGAATATTAATTACGGCATTGAATGCTGGCCAGAATATGCTACAAGTACAGAGAAAGTATGTACAGTAGCTGTTCAAATAATTATTAAAATAAAAAACAAAGTATGGAATTGCTCCTATCTGCAGAGCATAGTTATACGGTAATAGGCAGTGGCCCAGAGAGCTAGTGCTCATACAGTACATAAAGCACTATACTGTAATGAACAATTCTACTTGATTTCCTCTCCAAAGGACCAGACAATAGAATTACCTTCATTTTAATTTGCAGTCTGGCCCCAGAGCACTGCTCTTTGTTATTGCTGTAATGGTGCCCGTATGCCCTGAAAGCCTCTCAGTCAGATGGAGCTACATCGATCTACACCCACTGAGGACCTGACCCAGATCTTACTGAATTCAGAGGTTTGCCATAGTACTAAGATCAAGGCCTAACTAAGGGCCTAATCCAAACTAATGGGAGTCTTCCATTGACTTCAACAGGCTTTGCTTTCAGGCCCTATGGGCCTAACTCTACATGATGCTAAGTGCTCTCAACTCCCAACCCAGTGGGAGTGAAGAGTGCTGTGCCCTGAATTCAAACTCAGGTTCTCACAGAGGCCTTCAGCCAAGAATGCCCTCACACTTGTCTCAGAAGATGAAATGCTTGGATCAATCCAAATTTTTTTTATTAATTTTGTTGAGACCATGGGAAATTGGAAATCTCAGTGGTGGGGTCCTCAACCGTTCAAGGCCATGAAGATCATAACCAGCATCTGATCCTGACAACTGTGACTCACTTAGGCCTGATCCAGAGGCCACTTAAGCCCCACTGACTTCCCTGGGCTTTAGATCTGGCTCCCAGGCCCTTACCCTGAAAAGAGAACAATGCTGAGGTGAGCCTTTGCAGTTCTCTTTGCAGGATCAGTGCTCATCAATCCATATGCATGCAGTCCTGCTGAAGTACCACCTACCAATTTAATGAGCTTAATGGAGCTGGTTTGGGGTATACAGGTGGGCAGGATTGGCAGCCATTTTAACCTTTTCTTTTGACATATAACAGCAGCTGGAGTAACAAAGGCTGTGTACAAAGAGCTGGACCCCAAAAGTGGTTATGATTTCAGCGCTTTAGGATTAACTTTTTAAAAAATACAGTATGTAGCTGCCAGCACCCAACAGACAAAAACTGTATCAATACACACAAAACAAAATACAGTTAAATCCTCATAAAGAGAGACAAAGCCTAAAATGTGATCAAATGCATAATTTTGGTTTTTAGTTTTTAAAAAAGCACACAATTTATAAATGCCAGTTTGCATCTCCTTACTTGGTTTCAAAACAATGTCCAGAACACACAGCACAGCTCAAAAACATGTTGCTCATGTTGTAGAAATTGGCTTCTCCTAGGCATTACCGAAGCTGAAATTCCTTCAGTGAGGTTGCTCCTCTCAGTCAGTGCTATCAACCCCATGATGCCAGTTATCGTAAACATTGCATTTTTGCCCCTTTGTCTTCATAAATGATTTTCTATAAACTCTGAATAAAAGACGCAGTTTGTCATTTCAGCTACTTTGTATGTCCACTGGGGAAATAATAAATAACAGCCATTTCCACTGAGAGTCATTACGTGGAAGGGGAAGTTTGCAATAGTCATTTCTGAAGAGCATAAATCAGGGAAAGCTGTAATAAATAACAGTGACTGTCAGATGGAAGAACTCAAGAGCCTGTGTTTCACCTCCTGCAGCATGTGTTCAGGGATCAGTTTCCAGCCCTGTCATTGTCTTTTTTCCTTGATAGCGCCCATCAAAACCGATGATTTCTATAATCTGTAAGTTTATTGGCAGCAGTCATGCGGTTCAGGAGAGGCGCATGAGTAGCTGCGGTTAGGTGGAGTCCATCTGGCTGACAGGTACCCAGCGCTGCTCGGCGTTCCGTCATTCCTCGGCTGCAAACCAGGCGTTTCTCATCGAGGATGGCTAGATGGTATTCACAGAAATCAATCAATGATGCCACTTGCTCATGAAGTGGGAGTGACTTGTATCTTCTTTGAGCCAGGCAAAAGAAAGCTTCTACGAAGGCTTGCAAGCACATCCCTTCAAATAAGAAGAGAGTTTACATTAGAATCGTGGCACAGACTTCTCTCATATGCTGCAGCCTTTTAATCTAATATGTCTCATTTCTATACCCCTGTTCATCCCAAAGAGTGGATGTGTGTACACACACACACACACACACAATTAGTTAACTCCTTTTTAATTCAAGCAGCAACTGCCTAGAATGATCACAAACAAAAACACCCATCCTCTGCCCTTCAAAGACCAAAATGAGACATTTTCCTTGTATTTGACACATAAATCAAACAGCTCAAAGATTTAAAAGAAGTGTCCCAGAATAGCAAACATGCTCAAATTGGGTTATAGATGGGTGACATTCCTGAAAGTAGAAGCTATTCGTAAGGATATGCTGTGATCTCTACAAGCATCAGTCTGACCTGATAGTCTGGCATCTGGAGGTAAATGGCTACAGGAACTATTGATTCTAAGAGTTTGTGAAATTGAATTGACACAAGATCATCCCTGATTCTTGTTGCTTCAGACATTACATTGAAATTGAGTCTGACACATACTCACATGATGAGCTCCAGAGAATATAATTTGCCCAAGGAAAAAACAAGTCATATGTGCAACTGAAGTGTGTCATTTTAAACTGCTTTCTTAGAGATGGGACCAAACCAAAATCTCAGATCTGAATACACTCCAGATTTCAGGGTGTTTCAGTTTCTGGCTCTGTAAACCTGGCCCCATTAATGGGTGCCCTCAGAAATGTACAAGTGAGATATCCTAAACTTCCTGTCCTCTCTGCTGACACTGCCCTGTGCAGCCATCCATACCTGGCCTTTCTGCTGAGATGCCCACTAAGGCTACCAATTAGTGACAGTCCTGGTAGTGGTGTTGGCAATGTGGACACTTCTCTACTAGGAACTGGACTGTGACTCACCAGCTTGTTTCACATGTGTCACCAAACAGCCATCAGATGGTAACAACTTGGTCTCCACTGACCTAGGCTGGATTCGAACTGGCACCTGGAAGTGAAAGGCTGCATGGTTCCACCATCACTTCTTTCAGCAACTCAGTCCCTCCATTTTTTTGTAAATTGTCGCTCTGTTGTTGCACATGCAAAAGCACAACTTTCCAGTCCACAATTCTTTGCAGCCGCTTTTCCTTTCTAACTAAAGGGGGCCACAAATGGGAGGCTGGGGCCTGGTGGGCCACATAGCACTTCAAAGGCCAAGTGCAAAGACTGGAGCCTGCATGTGGGCACAGATGGGCTATTCAGCTCATGGTAGCTCGGATGGGTTCTCTGCAGCAGCAGCTGGCCTACTTTGGCTTTTCTAAAGTCTCTTTCTCTGGCTCCAGGGAAAGCTGCTCCTGCAATGGTCTGGCATTCTTTAGCTGTTTCTTGTCAGTCCTTACTGCACTAAGGGCTGGTACTTTGACTTGAATGTTCTTCATTAAGGGATTGCAGATGAATACTCGGATTCTCTCTCCTCCCCAACAACAGCCCTTAGCTCCTGCTGCCTTCTTCACCCCTGCCTTATACATTCAGCTGAAACACCAGCGTTAACTCCTCTGCTTTCATGAGAGGTGCCCTGAGATCTTTAACAACCGGAAGGGGTAAGAAGCTCAGATTTCTCTCATCCAGGAGATGGCCCCCCGCAGCCACACACAGAGTATAGTACGGACACAGAGGCAAGAACCCCTTACTGCCTCCAAAAAGCTGGGTTCTCCTTCAGGTCTCCTATCCAAGTACTAACTCCCACCCCTTCTTAAATGTGTAGGATGGAAAGTTCACATCCCAAGGTGGGACAAAGGCACATCGCTGAGGTGCATGTGTTCAATATGTTATTCTAAAGGACTGGCTTCCCCAGTCCGCTCCAAGAAAAGAGTCTGCTAACATTACTTGTGGGACTTTTCTACATATCTCCCAGGTGAGTGTGTAATTTCACTGATCTCAGGAAAGAGATTCTGCTTGACCTGAACAGAGCCCTCTAGCACAGATGATCTGTTGCAGTTGCAGGAAACCCAAGCTCTTGGAGCATGCAATAAGGGAAAGCAGAGCAATGGCAAAGATTCCTCGGCAAAGTTCAGCTTCTCTGATTCTCCCCAAGCAACCTGCAGAGAAGCCAGACACTGCAGAAACAGGACTTCTAAGGTGTCCTCTGATTGCATCACATTAACAGCATGTTACAATGGCCCAGGGAAAGGGTGGTTAATTCCTGCATTTTGGAACCTTGCTGTAATACCCTATTTAATTCTTAATTAAGGACCGACGCACTGCTGTGCCTTTGTAGAATGTCAGCAGCAAGGAGCTGTCATATCTGGTTTGCATCGTAACTGGCTCACCCAGTTAGAATACACACTTAAGGGGATTATTTTAAGATCAGATGCTGAGGGGTTTTTTTAAAACTCAATTTAGGTTTATTGATGTTGCAAGAAAAAGCATCTTTTTAAACATTACAATTACAGTCTGAAGTATAATTTCTCTTAACTAAGATTGCAGTTGGGGTCACTTACAAGCTCTGCGGTGAAAGAGCTTACAAAGAAATTGTTCGGTTATCTGACAGCAGCAGCTGCCAGCTCAGTAAATTATTTTATCAGTCATGGTGAGCTATCATGTTGGGAAAAGGGCCGATTCAGTAGCACACATATTTCCCCCCATAAGTGACACTCATGCAGAGTATTTAATGGAAAAAGTTAGAAGCTGCTGTTTTACAATAACAGAAACAGCTATTGTGTGATTTACAGTTGGAAGTGGGCCAAATTCAATGCCAAATTGTACAGATAGTTCAGGAAGATTATTATATACAGAATATTACATTCCATTTTTATTCAGAAAACTTCTGGTTCACGGTAACCCTAAACAAATCTGGTAAGTCTTGGATGGTGAAATGCTGGGTTTGAAGGTTCACCTGCCTGTGATTCTTTTGCTAATACAGTTCTGTTAACTAATTTAAAATAAAAGACTTGATCACACAGTGAAATTCTAAAGAGAAGTCTGCAGGTTTTCTGTATGATTCCTCTCTGTAGAAACACACACCCACACACCTGTATAGACAGCACTTTGAGCACCTGGAAATCTTGTTACTGTTTTGTGATTGTGAAAATTAGGGGGTTCCTAATGTAGCTATACCAAGTACAGTGCAGCGATTCAGACATTATTAAACATCTGATGACTCCTATCTTTTTTATTCAGTTCTTCCCTCTGATATTAGAACTACATTTGTTCCCTTTATCACTCCTTTGAGCAATATATTGTATGAATTACTCCATGTGCCTGATGCGTATGGCAGCTGTTATATATAAGGCTAATATACAGTAGAGTTTCTCTTCTTATAAACTAGGTAAAATAATACTTGTCTAGGGTGCAGACTTCATTAACATCTGTGAAGCACTTTTAGATCTTCAGCAGGACCTAAGTATTTTTACAGGTGTGATATCTGGCCACATTCTAGCAAATTACCATTGTGTATCATTGAGACACTTGGGTGTTTATGTAGGAGAGAGATAACAGCCATTTTGTAGAAATAAAATACTGATAAATCATGGAAGGGAATTCTCAGCTGGAGTGATTTTTTATTATTCCACTGCTTTATTCCTTAAAAAAAAAAAGTATATGCACACCTGCATGTGTATAATTAGAATGAATATACCTAACTCTGATATAGTGCTTTTCATCAGTAGAGTTCAAAGTGCCTCACAATCCTTAGTGTATTTATCTCCATCACAACCCCCCTCCGAGGCATGGCAGTGCTATTATTTCCCTTGTTCAGACGGGAACTAAGGCACAGAGAGGGTAAGTGACTTACCCAAGTCACAAATGGAGTCTGTGGCAGAGTAGGGACTGAATCTGGGTCTCCCAAGACCTAGGCTAGTGCCAAACCACTGGATCATCCTTCTTTTCTGATTCACAGAGCAAGTGCTATACACCGGGCAGTAGCAATGCAAGGTTCCTCAAACACCCCACTGTGACTCAATTCTCACTTGAAACACCACCTTTGTCATCGTGAAGGCATTAGGTCTCTATGGCCAGTCCATCCATAGCTTTACAGCTATAGCTGCCAACAAAGATGCCAATGACAATGGTATTTTTGAGACAAGGACACCTGTCCAGACTTATTTCACAAAAGCTACTAAGCAGCTGTCAGAAACATATGGCTTTATTTTCTTATTGGAATGTGATAGCAATTTTAGAGCTTAAGTTATAAAACACTCTATATACTTAAGCCATTACTGCAACAAGAAAATCACCTCTGAACTCTGCAATCTTGACAAATTGGTATGTCTCAGGTTTACACATGTGAACGGAGCAAGTAGGGAGATCATTACCCACTAAAGTCAGGCTAGTGAAACTAACAAACAACTACCAGACAGTAGTACGCTTTCTTCATTTCATTAAATGACAGACAAGCCAGCTTACTAAGTACGGTGATTAGCAAGCTGAGGCTAGTCCAGACCGAAAGGTCAGCCTGGACTTCCATTAAACAATGTAATTTATATTTCACCAGAATACAGACACACATTGCCTAGAGTATTGCTAATTTAGCTGAAGATGTCATAGCATCAACTCATCATTCATTGTGATTGTCTCATGGGACTTTGGGTGTATAGAATACGATTGACTGCTTATGTTTTAAAAATGTATTATGCAGAAGTGATTTGTTTAGTTAACGGAAACATATTTTGTGGCATTCTTAATTATTTATTGAGGAAAGCAAACCTTGTCTCCCACTAATAAAAAAGGGTGACAAGACCATTAACAGATAAAGTGATCTTAGATACTCAAACAGAGAAGATAAAAACTTCTGAAAATTTTTAAAACATATAAGCTCATGTAACCTGACAGTTTCCAACTCTTTTTCCTAGCACAAAGCAATGTGTCTTTGATTACATAATCCAGATGCTAGTTAGTGTCAACACAGGTGTAACATTCAGCATGTAGCCCACATTCTGTTGCTTTTTTCATGTGATCATTTGAATCCAAAATGCTCACCAAGGGCCAAATTTTACAAAAGGGACCACTGATCCTGGGGTTTCCATTCTACGGTGTCCAAGCTGAGACAACTTTGTTGATTCCCAGAAATGCTGAGCACCAGCAGCTCCCAACTGGAGTTGTGTATGCTCAGCAACCACAAAAGAAACAAAATCTACCCAGCAGAGTCTAATCTACTATATTTGAAAGGAACATAACAAACGATACCAAGCAATAACGTTGGGCTAGCTATTTTGATACCAGGATAAGAAGAAGACAGTCGACAGCAGGGGGTCCCTTGATTTTTTCTATTTGAGCCTCATGCTCAGATGCCATGGTGATAGATGCCATATATAAATTCTCATAATAATAATAATAATAATACTTTGAGGGTACACAAGAGCAAGCAGCTTTGTTTCCTATTTTACAGAGCTTAACGCAGACAAGAATTAATGGAAGAAAACTATTGTCTATCTCTAGTAGCCAAACCTTCTCATAAGCAAATCATTTTCTTTGGTGACCACAGGAAAATATGTAATGCAATTTGCGTTAAATAGGAGAAAATACAGCCATTGTAATAGCATTTCCACTGTCCGATATGGAGTCATTTAATGGTGCACCAGTAATTTGCTGAGCATTTAGTACAAAAACTATAAATTTATCAATTTGGAAAACTAATTTTGCAAAGATTTTTGAGGAAAAAACCCTCCTCTGTGCTTAAATATAGAAAATGTTAATACCAAAGTCAACCCAATGATTTATGTGTGTGTACTTAACTCTAGGTCCCATGGGTTATCAATGTGTACTCGAATCTATTATTACCATTGCTCACCATGGGAAAAAAGTAATTACATAAAAGAAAGTCTATCTTTTGCTCCCACTAAAGGATAAGTGCCATACTCAGGAAAGAGGAAAATGCTGAGATTTCAGTTAGCTTGTTTTCCTTTGAAAGGAAGTTACAAAAACACCATTATATAAGCGGATGGAATAAACACACAGCAACCCTTGGAATAGGAACAAGTCAGCTGAATACAATAGTCCATTTTTAAGGCTAAACAATATGATTTACACTGCAGACATCTGTGTGGTACATGGGAGACATTTGTTTAAGGGAGATGAAATCTCTTTTATGATCTACGTGTAAAGCCACAAAAAGCATCAGATGAATAATATATTGAGCATGTTAATATACCGGCATTTAGAAAATATGCCTTTCAAAGAATTTTTTGGGACAGCTTATACAGAAAGTCCTTGAGCCTGAGAAATGGAGTTTGTCTTGAATCCTGCCCCAGCTGCTATCAGACTCCTTACCTTTCACTGGAGACCCTCAAACCTGTCACATGCATCAGACGAAGTGGGTATTCACGCACGAAAGCTCATGCTCCAAAACGTCTGTTAGTCTACAAGGTGCCACAGGACTCTTTGCTGCTTTTACAGATCCAGACTAACACGGCTACCCCTCTGATATTTGAAACCTATCATTGTTATTCATTACTCATACTGCCCTCATCAGGACGAGAGCCCTATTGTACAAGGTACACAGAGAAGCTTGCAAACTAAGAAAATAGAAACCAGAGCAACATACATAGGGCATGTGAAATCTGGACATTAAACTTTGGTAGATTTCTTTTGAGTTAAGCAAAGGATTAAACCTCACAGCCCCACTGTGTGGAAGGTAAATATTAATACTCTCATTTTACAGATCACCAGACTGTGGCACAGAGAGGCTAAGTGATTTGCCAAGGGTCACACAGCAAATCAGTGATGAAGCTGGGAATAAACACTCATACCCTAACAAACATTTTTCATTTGGCTTTTGGATTCAAGGGGTTCGGTGCTGTTCTTTCAGAAACACCTTGTTTGCAGTCTTTGCCCTGGGGTTGTTCTGACTCCCTTTCAGCTGCCATATTTTTTATTTAAACAAAAAATCCAGGTAAGCAATTTCCAATTTGCGTGACAGAGACTGTTCAACAGAAGGTGAAGTCCAAGTGGCAAAATGCCCTGGCAAACTCCACTCCAAGATTTCTGGTATATCAAACCTGAGCTCTCCTCAAGGAGGAGGAGGGGTTTATTGTCACACTCTCCCTCTTGGATTAGTGCTTCCTCATCTCTCACTGGGAAGTGGGAGCCTGTAAATATTTTGTTATTACAGGCTCTTCCATGTCTTCAGCCTATAGTGGCCCTACTAATTCCCCTTCTCTAGCGGATTGCGTCTGGAAAGTCATCAGCCCATGGAAACATGCAACTCTCACAAAGCCTCTTGGTCAAATTGGGAACTTATTTAAACTGTGGTTTAAATCACAAGTTGGATGTAAAGAAATTCGAAAGTGGGTTTAATGACAAAGCAGCCTGACATTGACTGATGGCATTTGGTGGATATGCAAAACTAGGCTGAGTTCCATGCACGACAGTGGTTGTAGCAAATCAAGCGACTCAGGGGAAAGAATAGGATAAAATTGGCTCCCTGCTCCATTTTATTGCTGTTATTTGACACTGAGGTTCGCATTCTACAAAATACAAGCATCAAGACTCTTGCTGTCGCCAAGGCCCTCCAGACTACAAGACAAGATAGAAAGATAAGAGGCCCTAGGAGAGCCAGAAGAAGGAGTTTATGGTTTCTCTCTTGAGCCAGTACTTTCCTGTGTGTGCCATATGGACCTTGTGGATGACGTGGGTCTGTAGAAGAGATCAAAATGAGGAAAGTTTTTCCATACACTAGGGCAGAATGGTAGAAGGCATGAAGGCAAAGGGGGGGAAGGAAATTATGTAGCGTATCAACCCTTCACACCCTTCCACCACTTTGAAGGAGAGTCTCAGTAATTCTACACTCACTAGATTGGTACAAGTTGTTCTGCTTTGCCATTTACATCCATTTCAGGATTAGTTTGTACCTGATGTGGAATTTATGCTGCGGCTTACACCCTGACTGACTTTGGCCCACTGCCCTTTGTGGCTGCCTACTCTGTGTGCTCCTGAGGCATAAAACCTAAGGAGCTGACCTCCCCTGGGTGCTCTGTACGTTTGTTTCTCAGCAGAGGCTGCAGATATGCCACCAACTCCGGAATATGACTGATGAGGAGAGCTTACATCTAATAACTGTCTTGGCATGGCTAGTTTCACAGCATTTGTTTGCTTTCTTTGCCTGTGTGCAGTTAGGGGTTTCAAACCCATTGGTTAACAATACCATCATTCACATTTCCACTTCCTAATACAAAAGTTACATGAGGACATTAAAAATGTTAAAGGCTTGGGTTTATAATGAAACAATTAGATTGGCTCATGAGCAGCAGAGAAGCTATTTAGAGCTACCTATTGTTCATTTTCATCAGTGTCCTGAGTACACAGTAAAACTAATAGAGAAAAAAGTCATTTTTAAAATAAATGTCATCGTTTTCTAAATGTGGGGTTTTTAATTTGCCTTTTAACACTCTCGCTTCCTTTATGGGTCCTAAGTGGGAGTCTGTTTAGCTCTGGCTCCCCTCCATGCAGGTTTATCTTCATTCAGACAAGTATCAGACACAAGGAGTTTATTCTTCCCTGGTTGTGTGCACATAAGTTTCATTAAGCTTATTGGAAATTCTATGCATGCATAAAGAGGCCCATTTAGAGCTTCAAAACAGACTTGTGAGAGATACCAAAACCTAGTCTACTGTACATGCTTGGTATGTAGAGTAAGACAAAGTATAAAGCTGATACTGGTGGGAATAAAGGTAGCAATCTAGTATAAACATTTTAGGTCCAACTCTTTTGCCCAGCAAAGCTGAGGGGAACTGTATTCTTAGATGACAAGCTTTTGGGGACAGGGATTGTGACTTTACGGGAGATTATACAGCACATAACACTATTACGTTCTAATCCTGCTGGGGGCTTCTAGACACTATTGCAGTATGAATGTTTAATAAGAGTAAAAATAGTAATAATACTCTGCTTTAGATAAGGAAATTCTGCAGAGCAAGGAACAAAATCCTCACTGCTAAAGCACAAGTAAAGAAAAGAAGAAGATGACAGGACATTAGTTGAGAAAAGTGCCAGACTGGCCAAGAGTATCAAGAGTGACTAATAATTTTTGGGTGTCCAACCTGAGACGCCCAAGAGGGGCCAGATTTCTCCAGTGTCCTGAGAATCTACTCTTGGTCTCAAACTGGGCACCCAAAATCACTAGTCACTTTGGAATAGTTTGGCCTCTAGTCCTATTTATCCACACACATTCCGGTGCAAGATTGTCAAGATGGAGTAGGGTGGGAAAGACTGAACAGTTTGTCTTAATTACAGTCATGTACCATGAAACCCCCTACTTTGAAGGGCTAAACTCCATTAGTACCTTAGAAGTGAAAGGCTCCATATCCCATTATAATTCTCCTGCATTATCAAGCCCCCACGGCTTTAGGATTAAACTCAGAACTGGTATAAGCAATTGCATCTCCACAGTCTTCAGTAAGTAGCATCTGCTTCCATGAGAATTGAATTAGCCCTTAAGGTCCAGCCAGAACAATGTGAAAAGACTAAGCAAATATTCTTATTATTTAATATAAGGGCAGCTCCCCAAGGCTCCAATCAGGACTGGGAGGGCTCACGATACTGTACACTGGACATGCCCACAGACAGGAACTCTCCCTACCCCAAGCAGCTGACAGTCTAAGCAGACAAGAAACACAGGAAGGGGAGTGAGGGAGCCAATCAAATGGATACATTTTCAGAGACACTTGTTGAGGAGGTGCTAGTTTTCTAACTATATAGATAAATCAGGACTTTCCCCAGCTGCCCTCAGCCTAGCCACTAAACATTTGCTGATCTCTTTAAGACATCATGGCAAAAGTGGGTCTTGAGAAGGGATACGACACCGGAGAGGGTAGCAGTGTAACTGATCATTGGCATGCATAAAGGATGTCACCTGGAGAAAGTGTGAAGGCAGTGGTAGGCGGAGCAGATAAGTGGCAACTGAGGCTGGCATAACCAATAGAGCCCAGAGGATGAGGCAGCAACACAAGGAGAGAACAGATTGGTTAAGTAGGAAGGGACAGAATTAAGACAAGAAACTTGAACCTGGATAGGTGGTAAAGGGGGACAGAGATGATGATCTCAGCCACTGCATTTCGTAGGGTCAGAGGAGGAAACAGAGGTGTAAGAGACGCCAGAGAGGAGGAGGATGTTGTTAGTTGGAGTGTACAGAAAATAAATCTCTCCCCCATCTCCTTGTTCTGGTCAGCAAAACAAAGAGAAACACTGATAAACAAACCAACAATCTGTGCTAGCACCATTACATGAGCAAACTGTACAGATTTTGCTTACACACAGTAATTTAAGATGCAAACAAAACATGAAAAACTAATCCAGAATTAACAATGGGCCAGATGGTAATGCTAGTTTGAAGCAATAAACATGAAAAACAGCTTCCTTCTGCTACTGCTGATCAATTTCCATATTTAATAATGTAATCAAAATAGGCATGTTTCTGCTACCACACATATTCAGCACTAGAGATGGGGTTTCTTTTTCTATTTTCTTCTTCTTTGCTTAATGCAGCAGCAAAATTTCAGAACTCATTTAAAACATGAGAACTCTTAGCCCTTAAAATGATAATTAAGATGAATACTTACCCTCAAATGTTGAGGTTTAAGCCTTGCTCCCAAATGCCAACAAAGCTGTAGTAAGTTAGCTGCCATCTGCAGTACCTTGATAGGAACACCTACCTTGCTGCTCCAGTGAATTTTATTATTTAATGAATTTCTCTTTTGGAAAAAAAAAAAGTTTTTTGATATCATTTAAATTTGGAGCCAATTTAACAGCTGAGTTGTAGTGCAAGTTCCTGCTACAACGCATCATACATTCCTTGCTCATCACAAAGCCAAGGACAGAGAATGAAGAGCTGTAGGGTGGAACCTGCCATCTGAAAAGTAAATGAATGCAGTACTTGGATTTTACCAAAAATAACCCAAGCGAGGAGCAGAATTGACCAACAAAGCAGATAGACGTGTCTGTTCGAAGCTCTTGAATTGATGTCTTTTTTTGTTAGCTGTGTAAATTACTGTCTGAATGCAGCGTGCACCAAGTTATGCTAGAATGGAGACTTCAATGGGAGTGTTATTAAGGATACTATGGATTTGGTGGACCTGGATGAGGCATCACAGAATCTGCTTATGTGAACATAAATCTAAGGTACTTCAGCATGTGCATTAACAGGTTATTGGTAAGTGCCTTGGATTCAGTGCAAGGCTGAAGGCAAAGTGCCTTCAAACATCAGATGAGTTTGCAGGTGCAGATGACAGTAAATGCACCTCCAAAACCCAAATTTACACTTGCAAAATTGCAAGCACAAAAGGGGAGGCTTTGTGAAACCCAAGTCCAATGAGGACCTGGAAACAAGGGTGACCTACCCTACACGTGAAGGGAAGCTAGTATAGAAGTAATGGGCCAAATTCTGCAGTCAGATGAGGCAGTAGAGGCACCGTTCCCACAAATATTAGTGGAAGCTGGGTGTGCACTTATGAGGGCAAAAGCTATCTAGAAACAGAAACTTACATACTCTCCCAGTATGGAATGGAATTACCTGATTCTCTTTGGTCTAGTCCCGTACTATTCCACCTTCTTGTGATATCGATGTACAGAATATCCACAGAAGCCATTGTAAAATTGCTGTTACTCAACTTGCAGTTCCTGTTAAATATAAACAAAATAAAGATCAAGAAAAAGTCTGATTACTTCCAAAGTTAGACAAATTGTGGGAAGGCAACTGAGAGAAGGGGTTTATTCAGGCCAGGTGGGCAACTATGAAGGCACACAGAGCTCAGCTGAAAGCCACGGCCACCTAGCTTGCTGCAGCTATCAATCAAACCAGCACTCGTTAAATATACATGGACTATATAATGGAGAAAACCCTGTATGTTCTCACTTACAATGTCACGTATACAACTTCCCACTTGTTCAGAGCACTTGGACACCAGCTCTGATAGGAACTAGCAGTGTGCAGATCCAGTACTGTGGATACTGCCACACCTCTAAGTAAGTTCTGAACATTCAATGTGTTCATTTTCATATCAATATCCTGAAAACAACAGGATTAACAACCTGCTATATATGTTTTTCAATCAGCTGGAATTTGCAAGAGAACCAAAAAATCCACTTACTATTTCTCACCAAAAATATGGCTTGACCAATTGTTGCGAACTGCTACCCTTTAAAACAGGGGTGGGCAAACTACGGCCCGTTGGCCACGTCCAGCCCATCGAGCCTTTTAATCAGGCCCTCGAGCTCCTGCCGGGGCGTGGGGTTGGGGGCTTGCCCCTCTCTGGCGCTCCAGTCGGGGAGCGGGGTCAGGGGCTTTCTGTGCAGCTCCCGGAAGCAGGGACATGCCCTCACTTCAGTTCCTACATGTAGGTGCAGCCAGGGGGCTCCGCACGCTGCCTCCACCCCAAGTGCGCCCAACCTCACCCCACAGCTCCCGTTGGCTGGGAATCGTGGCCAATGGGAGCTGAGGGAGCAGCACCTGCAGATGGGGCAGTGCAGAGAGCTGCCAGGCCACACTGCTGTGTAGGATATGGTGCTGCTTCCGGGAGCAGCTTGAGGTAAGCATCACCCAGAGCCTGCATCCCTGATCCTGCCCTGCACCCCAACCCCCTGCCCCAGCCCTGATCCCCCTCCCAGCCTCTGAATCCCTCAGTTCCGGCCTGGAACACCCTCCTGCAATCAAAACCACTCATCCCCAGCCCCACCCCAGAGCCCGCATGCCCAGTCAGAGCCCTCACCCCTCCCGCACCCCAAACCCCAATTTCGGGAGCATACATGGCCTGCCATACAATTTCCAAACCCAGATGTGGCCCTCCCCTGCTTTAAAACAAACAAAAGGAAGTACTGTTTCTCACAATGCACAGTCAATTGTGGAACTCCTTGCCAGAGGATGTTGTGAAGGCCAAGACTATAACAGGGTTCAAAAAAGAACTAGAGAAGCTCATGGAGGATAGATTCATCAATGGCTATTAGCCAGGACGGACAGGGATGGTGTCCCTAGCCTCTAGCCAGTCTGCCCCTAGCCAGTTTGCCGGAAGCTGGGAATGACAAAAGTGGATGGATCACCTGATGATTACCTGTTCTGTTCATTCCCTCTGGGGTACCTGGCATTGGCCACAGTTGGAAGACAGGATACTTGGCTAGGTGAAGCTTTGGTCTGACCCAGTATGGCCATTCTTATGTTCTACCCTCCTGGAGTTATTATTATGAGTCTATAACCATATGATACTTACCTGATCCATTTGAAATGCCTGTATAAAGCTACATGGATTATCTAAGAGATTGATCCTGCAAGAAGATGCTTCTGCTGGAAAATATTGCATGTGTTTTGCTGTCTCATGCTTCCAAGTAGCTTCTTAACCCACCTAGCTATAAGAAAGATGGTAGGGTTTCTTTAGAGGTAAAGGAGATCTAAGGTGTGGGTTGTGCTGTTCTAGGTACCCTAGGCGCAGCCAAGCACAGGCTTAGGCTGTATTTCATAGTACACCTCTACCCCATTATACCACCACCCGATATAACAAGAATTCAGATATAATGCAGCAAAGCAGCGCTCGGGGGGGGGGGAGGGAGGAGGTGGGGCTGTGCACTCGGGTGGATCAAATCCAGTTCATCTATAACGCTGTAAGATTTTTTGGCTCCCGAGGACAGTATTATATTGAGGTAGAGGTGTATTTCATTTTGAGTTCCTTTTCTCAATAAACTGAACCCACTGGAAGAAGATAAAGCTTTGATTGGCTACAACTTGTGAGGACAGGTTGCAACCACCTGCTCACATAAATCTATATACGGACGTACCTTCCATTTCATTCTTGAGGAAAGGAATCTAGCAAATGCTCTGACATGGGCAACAAGAACAGAATCTCTTATAAATGTACTAGAGGATTCTTAGAAGAAGGGCACAGAGACTGGAGAACTCTGAGAAAAATCGAGATTTTACTGATATTAGAGCTGAATTGAAGAGACACCAGAGAACATGAAGGAAGACAATCCTGCAGTGAGGTGTGTTAGGCACCCATTGTGGACCCACTTGCCCTGCAATGTCTATGTGGCATGAAGAATGGTCTGCAGCTGAAGTCAGAAACCAGTCTTAATAACTGACCCCAACCATGCTTGTACCTGGCTTTGATTTGCCACATCACTCTTGGGCCCATCTGACCTGGCTCATTCAAAATCAGTTCAGCGTGCAACTAGCCTTCACGCCTGGGGCCAATGAGGAGATCCCACATGCCAAAGGCAGACTATATCACACATTACTGATGAATGCCCTCTGACAAGATTTGATGGTGCTCTGAGGGCTCTGTACTTCGCCAATGAGGCTGCTGCAAAATGGCTTCGGAAGTTCAACATTCAAGGACAAGGAGAATAAGAATAAGAATTACGGAATAATCTTTAAGAGGAATATCTATCCATCTATCCTGACATTTAGACTATGCTCATCACCACGGTATCTAAATCAAGGCTGGATTCAACAGTAAAAAATATATTGTAGTGAACAATCCTGCACTGGCCTGTGGATGGAGCAGATGCCTCATAGTCTTTTCTATCTGTAATCTACATAACTCTATTTGTTTTTATTCATTCTTGACGGTTAAGGGCATCTGGATAAAAAAAGGATCTCTATTTTAAGAGTGCATCTGCTCCTGCTGCTTATTTATTTTGTCATAGTCAATGAAAGACAGAAAATGGTATATGTGTACCATCACTGGAACATGTACAGTCATTAAAAAACAATGAAAATGACACAACAAAAGTATATGAAAAAATAAATTGAATTCCCTGCCACTGCAAGTTGCAATTTCCCGATGCAAATCATTAGTGCACAGTGTATCAGTGAGCAGCATTTGGAAAGCCTCCCTCGTGACTGGGAACAGCAGGGTATGCACCCACAGCTAGAGAAATCACCTTGCTTCAATAATCTCCTCTTCCCAATGGCTCAATCCAAACACACTGACATTCCTCTGGTTTACCGGAAATTAAACAAATAGATCTGGACTATGAAAAATACTAACATTTGTTATAGACCATCAACAGGCAGTGGAATAAAGGCCCAAGTGTTCCTACTGAATAAAGCTTTGGATCACAGGTCAGTCTATGCCCATCTTCTTTTAAGGATCTATTATCTCTCTTAAAAAGCTAAACACGTACCTAAATAACACGTACTGTAAAAGGAAATTACTTTGTCTCCAATGCTATTATTTTCCTCATTTGTGATATCTGAATTATGTTTGCTACAATGTTCCAGAACTTGCTTTTCCACATACAAATATAGTAGGAAAAAATAACTCTTCAGTAATGACTATAGCCAACAGATTCAATACACAATGCCAGCTGAATTGAGTGACAAGCCTAAGTACTTCAGAACTGCAGTTTGTATAAGCAGATCCAGACTGACATTGAGCTGGATGTTTTCAAAGCAGCACAGGCATGTACACAATCATTTTATGTGGAGCTTAATTCTTCAAAACAGCAGGCAGGAGTTTCCCAAAGGGGTGAGAGGACAGGTCAACTTCAGCATCAGGAGGTGTAAAATAGACTCCCTTACACTGAACACCCCTTTACACCCTAGATTCCCTCCAACCTTCTCACACCTGCTCCATCCAAGTATAAGGGAGTTTCAGTTGCTCAAACATTCATATTGAAGAGCTGGAAAATGGAGCAAGAGGGGACAAGTTAAAGCAAAATGGGGGCTTTAAAAGCCAACTAAACTGAGGAGTCAGCTCTATGAATAAATTCTAGATTCCTGTTTAACTTTTTTAGGAAGCCGGTCATACAAAACTAGAATCCTTCGCTCTTACAGCTTGTTCCCCAGCCAAATGGATACTCCTCAATTAGTGGCATCACAACAATTTCCACGACAGCTACTGCCGCTGTCGCAGACAGCAAGGACACCATCATCCAATTACAAAAAAGGCTACTTGATAAATGCTGACGTACACTGTTCTTATGTGCATAGTGAGACAGTGATTTAGGGGAAGGTGTTACATAGTTCAGGAAAAATGAGATAAATACACTTAGATGTTCCCCATTTTACCAGAAGAAAACAAATATGGGACTTGCCAGATATTAGCTTAATTCACTCAAACAGCTGACTCATGTAGCATATTTCAAGAGATGGACACTGAAAACGAATTAAGACAGAGTATATTGTGTTTATTTTCCCACTCTGTTCTGTTTTGGGAAGTATGGGTTAGAGTATCAGTGTTGCCAGAATATAGTGCAACTATATTGCTCCTGCAGATTATATCTACTGTATCTTCAGAGAAGGAAATATGATTAAGATATTAGTTTATAATGAGGCAGAATTTAAAACAAAGATTGCCTACAGAGAGAGGCTTGTAAGCAACTACAAAAACCACTAAATTCACCAGCCAAATAGCTTTGGAAACTCAGCTGTATCAAAGCACAGGAAGATAAGCACAGAAAGATTACCACATTGTCCTTTCATTTTGAAGAGCTTTTGATACCAAGTGCTAAATTTTGGAAAACATTTCGCTCAGTAATAATTCTGTTCATAAATCAGATATTCGCGCAATTTCTTCTTCCCTCATTTACATCAAAGGACACTGGTATGAAAATAATGCCCAAGATTTTATTTTTGAGACCTTCTGCTCAAGCTGTTTGTTCCTTTAAAAAGACAATCCTCAATTTAAGGAATGACAATTTTTACAGCTGCCAATGGCAATGTCACCTATTAGCCATTTCCTTTTCTTTCCTTGTTAAATACAAAGACAAACTGCAAAAAATGGGAACTCTTTTCTTGTTCCTATTAACAAGAATTCAGGTAAGGATGTCCCCCAATCCCACGCTTGTGACAGCACAGTTCACTACCATGCAAACAAGTGTGTTCTCTAATACTGGATGATGTGATCACTAAAGGAATCAGAGCAGTAGACTGATTATAAAAGAAGAAAACTTTTGTATTATACACGTGTATTTATTTCAGTAATCAGCAATGACAAGAAAGAAAATACAGAAGAGTGTGCAACTGTTCAGTGGGATTTGGGGGAAAATGTTTACTCTGGTCTTAATTATTCGATCACATAAACACAAGAATCGCAGTGCTGCTGGATAGGTCTGGGAGATCTTAAATCCTTTACTACTAACCTTATAAATGTTCGGAAACCTGTTGGCCCCAACTTCATTGTCCCTTTTACTCCAAGGAATCGGATAAATAATGTAGCCATTCTGTCCACCAGTCGTAGATAGTTGAACTGTTTGGCATACTTTGGAAACACTTGCTTGAGACAAAGGGAGGGTAAGCTGGCTTCAGGATTTTTGCTGATATGTTCCAATTGGTCTGTTGATTCTGGTTCCAGTAGTTCATCTTTTGTGTCTGCCGCATTCTCAGACAGTTGAGATCTACAGCACAAACAATAAATTGTACCTTGTGAGGCACTGTATCAATCCACTATGATTCTGTCAGCATCTTTATCATTAAAACCTGTTTTCAGGGATTAATTTAGTAACTTGGATTTAAAAATTCATTCTGGGCTGGAAAAAACCATACAAGCAACTTTGTTCAAAATTAGAAGTTTAAAAACAAACAAACAAACAACCTCAGTTGAGCTGTCTAAGTTTCAAGGAGGAAAAAAGGATTTCTGGTTTAGGAGACCTTTATACTCATACTAGATGAGTGGGTAAAGAGATATGGGACAGTTTTCAAAATCTGCTGCCTAAAGCTAGGTATCTAAATTCATATTTAAGCACAAAACTAAATGCCCTGATTTTGAGAGTTACAGAGTGTCCGTAACTCCCATGGAAATGAATGGGAGTTGGGGGCTCTCAGCACCTCTGACAATCATAACTTTTATGTAGGTTTGAATATACAACACTATCTCATTTTCTTTTTTAATTTTCAAGTGAGTTTCCACATTTGTCAAAATGTTGGCTTAACAGCTCTGAGAATGTCAGCCCTGCATTATTCAAAGACCAGAGACAGCATGAACAGTGTCAGAGCAAGCATCCCAACACGCTTCACTGATGTGCGTCCACCTGGACATGGAAGACCCACTTCTAGGGTGAACTGGTTTTTCACTCTCAATGCCAACTCAGTCTGTCATTTCTGCACAACCTGCCATCAACAATGCCACAGAGATGGTGCTTTTTGTAACATGGTATCTGGCCAAAGCAGAAAAGCCAAAGCAGGGACAGCTGGACTTTCAGAGAAGTCTCTGCGGTTTTGGGTGGACTCTTTCTGGCATGTGCTGATTAGCTGTTTGCTCCAACCCTCTCCCTCCCTCTTCAGTCTCACTGCCTCAGCAGCACTCCTCTTACCCTCTTCTTCCCTTTTTAGTCCCTCTCACCTCCTTCCCTTCAGCCGATCATCTCTGAATTAACTCCCCACACATTTCAAAAAAATCATGGAACTAACATGACATTTGCTGCCATCACATTATTCACGCCACTTGTGCGTTATCTAGGGTGACCAGATGTCCTGATTTTATAGGGACGATCCCAATTTTTGGGTCTTTTTCTTATATAGGCTCCTATTACCCTCCACCCCCATCCCAATTTTTCACACTTACTGTCTGGTCACCCTAGGCCAGGGGTCAGCAACCTGTGGCAGGCGTGCCAAACGTGGCACGCATGCCGATTTTGAGCGGCACGCAGCTGCCTGCCGCGGTCCCAGCCCCCAGCCCACTCAGACCCCAGCCCACCACTCTCCTCTGCGGGGGCAGGAGGCAGAAGCTTGGTTCTGCTGCAGCCAAGCTTCTCCGCTCCCCCATTTCTTCCCCCAGCATGGTGCTTTCCTGCCCCACCCCATCTCCGGCCCTGAGCCAATCAGCTGATGGCCCTTGCGAGCGGGGCGGGGTGCGGGGGGGGAGAACGGCAGCGTTCAGGCAGCTCTGTGCAGGATGCAGAGAGAGGTGGGGACGGGGCGTGGAACAGGGCACCTCCTTTCCAGCCCCCTGCCATGAGCCGCTCAGGGCAGGGGGCTGGGAGCACCGCCACGAGCCGAGCACCCCACCCCTCTGCCCTGACCCCCCACACACACTCAGCATTCTGCCCTGCAGCCCCCATACCCCCAGCCCTCTGCCCTGAACCCCCCACCCCAACACCCCCCATCCCTCTGCCCTGCACCCCCCCCAGCCTTCTGTCCTGCACCCCCCACCCCACCCCAGCCCTCTGCCCTGACCCCTGAACCCCGCCCCCAGGTCTGGGGTCCCGGCTGCAGGCTCTGCCCAGCCCGCTGCTGGCCTAGGTGAACAGAACCCCAGGCTGGCAGCGAGGTGAGCAGGCTGGCGGTGTAAGATCAGCATTTTAATTTAAATTTTAGAAGACGCTGCTTAAACATTTTGAAAACCTTGTTTACTTTACATACAAATAGTTTAGTTATATAATACAGACTTATAGAAAGAGACCTTCTAAAAACGTTAAAATGTATTACTGGCACGCGAAACCTTAAATTAGAGTGAATAAATGAAGACTCGGCATCCCACTTCTGAAAGGTTGCCGACCCCTGCCCTAGGGTTATCCCCTTCCCCCTACCCTGCGTCTGTCTTGTCTATTTAAATGTAAGCTCCTGGGGGCAGGGTCTGTTTGCGTGTCTTAGGTTTGTATAGCACCTATCAAAATACAGTCTTGGCTCATGACTAGGCCTCCTATATAGTTCAGAAATACATATAATAAATTATCATAATAAAATGATGAACCAGTACCCAGCATGACATGATGGGTCATGATGTGGATGACACTTTTTCAAAGAGTGATGGTATTAGCCTAGGTTTTCTGTGCACAGTCTGCTTTGGTTAAGAAGATCCTCCCTATCTGAAAATGGAAATACAATCTTCTTCTTCACTTCTTGTGATGAACTGGGAATGTTCCTGATGTTTCCTCTGAATACTGTGTTGGTGCCTCAGTGTCCCCTACGCAGTTCTTAAGTATCTAGGTGGTGGGATAAGGGCATGTGATTGCTGAAGAGCAAAGGGCCAGTGCACCTAAATGCCTGGCACTCTGTCTCCTAGCAACTGATGGCCTGGGCCCCTTCTCTGCAAAGGTGCCAGCTGAAGGTGTTGGAGACAAAGAGATCAGGTGACCTCCTGGCCCGGGAAAGGGGCTGAGCAGAGAGGAGGGGCTGGGAGGGGTTGTTAGTCGGGAGCTGGCTGGGGACAAGGAGTGAAGTGCAGATGTGGGGGGGGTCTGGCTCACTGCCCCAGAATGGACCTGGCCGAGGGGTCCGGTTCGCTGTATCTACAAGCTCTGTTTTAGACCCTGTTCCTGTCATCGAATAAACCTCTGTGTTACTGGCTGGCTGAGAGTCATGTCTGACTGCAAAGTGGGGGTGCAGGACCCTGTGGCTTCCCCAGGACCCCGCCTGGGTGGGCTCGCTGTGGGAAGCACATGGAGGGGCAGAGGATGCTGAATGCTCCAAGGAGAGACCCAGGAGGTGAAGACGTGCGAGCTTCTTGCCCTGAACAAGTCTGCTCCAAGGGAGAGGAGGCTCCCCAAAGTCCTGACTGGCTTGGTGGGGAGCAGTTCCAGAGCATTGCCCGGTGACTCCGTGACACTTCTATTCCTAAACTATCATGTGAGAGTGCTGTGAGCTGTTGACATCTGCTGCCTTTCCACCCTAGAGGTAGGTGAATTGATCCCCATGGATAGTTATGCAAAGCATTTGAAGGGTGAAAGGGGCTAGATAAGAATGATCCTCTGTTATCAATATGGTTACCAGGGAATCTACAAAACTGCCAGGAACACAACTTTAATAATACCAGTTACCTCCGGCAAAGTTGTTATTATTTGGAGGCAGAGATGATTACAGTCTGGGAAGAACAGAACAGAACTCTGGTCTCTTTTTTGTCAGCCTCAGTTTCACTTCATTGTCCCTATCTGAATGATCCAACAAACGATTCCATTCTATGGCATTGTAAGTCCCACCGCTATCATGTCAGTACAAACTGTCCCACTTCTGGGTGTGCACGTACCAGGTATCCTTCACAGCAGTCTCATTTCCTCAAGCTCACTGTGATGGGTTGGTACTAGAGCAGTAGCCTAACACAATAAAGAGGTAACGTCATAAAATTAAAATGTATTGGCTAGAAACGCTACTATGGGCACCACTATTTAAAGGGTCTCCAGGTACAAATCAACATTTCATTGGAGAAGCTTTCTGTTGCTTCATTATGTGCAGCACTATTCAGGTCCAATAAAAAGAGCATGTCAGTGATGACTGCCTTCTATCAAAACTCAGTGACACCTTTGCATTGTATAAAAGCCCCATTTTTCTCTTCTCTAGGTAAACTGGTTATAAACAAAGATCAGAGGCTGCAGAAAGCAAAAATCCTGCAGCAATTTTCACACATGACCACTGAGCAGTTCTAATTCTAGACAACAAGCTCTCAGCAAATTACCTGAAAGGGGAAGAAATCGAATAGTAACTCAGAGCAAGGGGGTCAGGAGAGCAAGGCCAATAATACTGAACTGAGCTAAGGTGATTAGTGCACAACTCTCTCACTTCCTGTGCCATGACTGTGCGGCGCCATCCCCAAGAAGAAAATTAACTTCAGCTGTTGCTGGGTTACTAGCTAACATAAAATCAACACCTACATGTCATATATGCATCTGCACCACTGCTGGCCCATCTGTTCTGTGCGCTATTTCCTTTGATTAGGGTGAGGTTGGAGGGGGATCTATTATGAAGAAAATCTAAAGCTGGAGTTTAGAAATAACTCTGATCTCACTGCTCAACTTTAATCTAGGGGGGATTAATGATGAGACAAATGATTTTATTTTTACACTTGTAAAGATGTACTGTTACAAGTCACAACATATTGACTAAACCAACATAAAAAGGCTCTCTTCAATACAGTCTAAGTACATATCCTAACAATCCTAAATACAAATTCTAAAAATACATTTCGATATATATCCTAATATAACCAACCTGAAACCTGGATAAAGAGACACACGTCTTCACTGTGTGCTAAAAGGTCATTGCACGTGAGCTCTCACAGAAGAGAGGGAGAAACCAAATCTCAAAATCAGTGGCACTCCACTGAGAATGCCCTGTGCACAACTCCCAATGGTCAAAATGTATGAACTATTAGCCACAGAATCCTAGGTAGGCTTAAATGCAACAAGAGCACACTGGAAGAAGAGCATCCCTCAGGTAACCAGGACCAAAAATTATCCAAGTTTGTAGCTTACAGTCACCCAGAAGTAACCCAACACCACACTTTCTCCTCATCGTGCTCTTCCAACCTCTACCTATTGCCTGAGTCTTTTCCTCCCCATCAGGCATACCATCCATGCCTTTGCACAGGAGCATTTCCCTACAGGTGTTAGTAGCCATCGACAGCCAGTGCAGTATATTCCCTTCACTACATATCTTCTGGTGCTTTATCCAGTCTATTCTTAATTGACTCTGTGATGGGGTTTTCTATCTGTCTTGGAAAACCTTTTAAAATGTGTCATCTTGCACTTGGATGGTCACATGAGATGGGCAAAAGAGACCTCAATTTAACATCTTGTCCAAAGGACAGGGCCACTTTGCAGCAACTCTAATAAGTGCACTGCAGTTTCAGCATTGACTAGGAGCTGAAATCCTTTTGTGGGACTTGAACTCACGATCTTGCAGGCCTGCAGCAAAGACAGGTAACAAATGACATGCTTGCCAATTGCATTGCTTTCTGTTCATCACAGAAGAGATCTTTTAAACCAAAATTTGCTCTAGCTCTCAAATTCCTAATATTTATCTTGTATTGTAGCTAAAAGCATTTTATTTGCACAGACAATGACCTCTACCCTCCACTTTTTTTCAGTGAATTTAGCATTTATAAAAGGTGCTGGACTGACTGTTTTCAAGAGAATTCTTCCTTACCACATATAGCATATACATATAGCATTGGCAGCAGTACTGCAAGCTTCCCTATCAACATGCCACAAAGCTGTTCTACAAGAAAAGGGACAAATTAAATCCTGGAGTAAGCAGGCACATTGACTTCAATGGGAGCTGTATTCGGTCCCCGATCTCTAGGGGTGAGAGAGCATTTGTCTACACTCAAGGGTCCTCACACTTATATTTTAGGGCTACACACTGCGCACAGATATAAATGTGGAACTCTCATTGATTTTAGTTGTAGTGGCATACATGTATCTGAAGGCAGAAGTTGGTCCTTACTTTACAAAACCTTAAAGTCTATCTGAGAGACCATTTGTTGTCCCTAGGCACAGTCTTGAGAAGATGGGCGAAGAACTGTCTAGCTGGAGGCTCACAAGTTTAGAATGCTGAGTCAAAACACGTTTGTGCCTTTCTCCTTGATACGGAGCAAAGCTTTCTTTCGTGTCTAGCTTGTTTAATGGTTTGTGAGAAATATTGTTCTTGAGGAGGTGGACAACTGGGGCCCCATTTTTGTTTGCAGAGGCCTTTGGGTTCCGAGCACTCTAGACATTAAAATGTAATATTAGCACTATCTGCTTTAGCATTAACTGGCAGTTCCAGCAGAACCCATTTGTGATAGTATTTTTGTAAGGTGAACCAGTGTTCACTAGTAACTAACCTGAGATCCCTCAATTCATTTTCAGAGGCCACCAGATATCTAATAGAAGGTACCCGTTTTGGTCACTATCCTTCTGGAATGAATCTGAACCAGAGACCAAGATGATGAAAGGCTTTCTACCTTGTTACAACTTCCATCTAATACGTCACTCCTTCCGAGTCATTTTTGTATTCCTTGTTACCTGCCTATGTTTATCCTAACAGCTCAGAATATCTCTAATTAATTATTTGTGAAAAGTACTTAAGTGGGTAGACAATGCAGGACTATTGTCACAAATCACCAAAGGAAATGAAACCCTGCACTGAAAAAAAACACTCATGAGTTCTAAATGAATTAACTTTCTTAGACTAAAACAGTTTGATCTACCTATTATCATAATGTATTCTCTACCTCAGTTTTCCATGGTCACAAACAGAATTAAAACGTGATTTATAACAAATTATATCTTTTTCTTAATCTAGAAACATTATTATATGATCCATCTGAACACACTTGCGCTACAAATCATTTTATTACTGCAATGTCTGATATCCCAAAGAACATGGCATCAAACTGAGATAAGAAGAGGGAACAATTATCTCCTCCCCAGTTTTCACAAGCAGAAGATTATTCAATCTTTAGGCAACACTTTTCCTATAATGCCTTAACATTTAAATGAGGTCTTATTTAGTTTAATTTACATAGCACGTTTGCATACAGTAATATACACTGATTTACAAGATGAATCCAGTTTATGTTCTTTAAAAAGATCAGGTTTCTATAAATAGATTGGTTTAGTCATTTTAATGTCAGCCAGCAATTCATTTATTATCGTTACAAACTTTCAAAATTATACAGTGTGATGATAACAATATTTTAGACCCTCTTCAATGCTTCACTACTTCAAATTACAAGATGCTCAGTCAGTAACTGCCAATCTAGGCCCTTTACAAGTGTATAGAAAACAAAAGCATCTTCGTATCTGGATGCCCCCCAGAATCTAGAAAAGTTGTTTCCTTTACAACCAAGATCCCTATATATTAAGGCACACAGGGACAGATTACATGCAATTTGGCCAAGGTTATGGCTGTGACTTTATTTAAATAAATAATCACACACAAAATGCAGATATGTTTAAATTTTCTTGTATCTCTGCATGCACGTAAAATCATGCACGTAAATTACCAGGCAGAGAGGTCTAATGAACTAAAAGAACAGTGCTGGGTGCAACCAGCTACCAAGTTCCAACTGCGCCTCTGCCAATGACATGTTATGTGGCATTCAACAAATTGGTTAGCCTCTAAAAGTCCCGGTTTCCTTATCTGGTGAGGGGAAAAAAAAGGTAGGTTAGAGGTGACAATATTTAATTATCTCCCTCAACTGAGTGTTTGTGAGGATTGATTAATTAAATGTTTGAACGCTTTGAAAATGTAAAGCTCTGCATAAATGCTAAGTGCTAGCTAGCTACTCATACCACAGCCAGCACAATGAGAGCAGAGAGCTCCCACATGCACAATATGTTTTTTCCCTACTTGCTTATATTTAATTTCTCACCCATTTGTCCTAACGTAGGAAAGAACAATTCCTCCTTGGCTGCATGTCCGATGAATATCTCAGGGAATTCCTTCAACCCCAATCTAGCACTGGCGCAGTACTTTTACCACCTTGCTGAAAGCAGAACAAGATGGTACTAATAATGCTGGTGATCAGTCTATAGAAGCACTCGCTAGACCAATGCAGGAAGAACTCCTTAAAATTCTCAGTGTAGACAAGATTCTTGCAGACAACCTACAACCTCAGGTTCCAGTTCCAAGAGAAAAATGTTTGTAATCAGAGGGCAAATTAAGGTGTTAAAAAGGTTTTTTAAAAGCAACACTTTCTCACTCATTTAAGTCAAACAAAAGAGGTATTTTATCATTAAAAAACCCACTCACCTCTGTGCAAAGAAAACACATGAGAAATTCCTGCCCATCAAATACTTTCAGGCACTTAAATGAAAACCTCATCTCAGCCTTAACTATGGGTATACCGCCAGCACTGCTGAATTACATAAATGTTCCTCTCCACGGAAATCTTTAGTAAAAGGCGAAAGATTTACACGAACTGAATACTATATTGTACATTTTAGCCTCCTCATGGCCAGCCTGACCATGGCATGTTTGGCAAATGCAGCCAATCAAGACCATGCATGTTTGCATTAGGGGCATGCAATTCACCCAGCTTCTGCCCTAGATTTAAAGCAGCAGGAAAAAAGCAGAGGAGTAAACCTATGAACATAAGCAACAGAAGCCTCATCATTTGCATGAGCAGAAGAAAACTCAGAAGAAAACTCTGCATCTCCAGGTGTCAAATCCTCCCCCACAAATGTACTACACAGATTACTATTCTGCCTGAAGTCTGCCACAGCTCAGTCTCAGGCCTCAGTCTGTTTTTGCACAGGGTCTGGGCTCATTTTACATACAGAGTCAGAAATAAAGGCAAACTAGCAAAGAAATCCTCATTATATTTATATAAAAGTTATAATCTCATTATTACTCTTCAGTATAGCTACAGGTATATAGGAGCTAGGTATCATCATTATATCATGCCCATGATGTGTTTCAAGCTTCAGCTGCCTTTTGTTTAAGTCCTCCTTAAACAAAACTTTTCTTCTTGAAAGGGGCAAATGTATTCAAATCTTCCCTTAAAACACCTTGTGTTTTCATTGATAATTCACCAAAAACAAAGAAAAATTTCCAAAGGTCAAAATTTCCATCACCTTCAAACCTGGGCCTCCCCCTAGTCTACCAGTGAATTGCGCATGGGCTAAATTATCACTGGTGTAATCCAAATGACATCATTGTGAAAACAAGAGTCATACTAGGAAAAGTGTAGGAAGTTTAACTATAGGATTGCTATTAGACTCTTACGAAATATTTGTATGATAATGCTCAGAAGCTTCAGTCAGGTCATGTGCTAAGTGATACATCAATACATATGAATATATGGTCCCTCTTCCAAAGAGCATACCATCTAAATATTCACATACAGTACAGTACATGTATAAGCTTCAACATTATATTAAAAAAGACAGTGTGTGGGCACTGCTGTTATTTTTCACTCAATCTCTTGCACATAGTGTTACAATACATTATTTTATCTTTCTTGTTATTGCTCAATTCTCTAAACAAAAGCTGAGATAGATAATGATGTTCTCATATAAATGCTACATGTTTATTCATCATGACACATTTTTACATTTTTTCCTCTTTTTGGCATTTTTGGATATAACTGAGGGTTGCTATCATTATAAGTTCAGAAAGTCTAAAAACTGATGGTAATTACTTGGCACCTACTAAGTATATTCAAGTTTTCATCTTCTTTCCAACAGTTTTTTTAAGTGCCCATCATCAAGAATAAATTAAATTCACACTAGAGTACTACGAAATTACTGCTTTCATTACACTGATCTTTTGTGTTCTTGACTAGTTTTAGTGCACCTCATAAAGTTCAGTTCAAGTATCAAGTAACAACCAACACAGCCATTACCCACCTATAGCACCATAAAAATTATCAAGTCAGACATACAGTAAATCTGTATCTCTTGACATATTCATATGGTTTCAGAAATGGAGCTGTCATGGTATAAACCCCCACTCTGAACCTTAGCGTCCAAAAGATGGGGTACTAGCATGAATTCCTCTAAGCTCAATTACCAGCTTAGTACTTGTAGCGCTGCCACCAACCAGGAATTCCAGTGCCTGGTACACTCTGGTCCCCATCAAAACCTTGCCCGGGGATCCCCAAGACCCAGTCCCTCTGGATCTTAACACAAGGGAAGTAAACCCTTTCCCTTACCGTTGCCTGTCCCAGACTTCCCCTCCCTGGGTTACCCTGGAAGATCACTGTGATTCAAACTCCTTGAATCTTAAAACAGAGAGGAAAATCCACCTTCCCCTCTCCTTCTCTCTCCCCCTCCCAGACTCTCCCTGAGAGAGAAAGTAATCCTAACACAGAGAGAAAATAACCTCTCTCTCCCCCTTCCCTCCTTTCTCCCCACCAATTCCCTGGTGGATCCAGACCCAGTCCCCTGGGATCTCACCAGAAAAAAAAACCAATCAGGTTCTTAAACAAGAAAAGCTTTTAATTAAAGAAGGAAAAACAGTAAAAATTATCTTTGTAAATTTAAGATGGAATATGTTACAGGGTCTTTCAGCTATAGACACTGGGAATACCCTCCCAGCCTAAGTATACAAGTACAAATTAAAATCCTTTCAGCAAAATACAAATTTGAATCCTCCCAGCCAAATACACACTTGCAAATAAAGAAAATAAACATAAGCCTAACTCACTTTATCTACCTAGTACTCACTATTCTGGACATATAAAGAGACTGTATCACAGAGATTGGAGAGAAAGCTGGTTGCACGTCTGGTCACTCTCAGAACCCCGAGAGAACCACCACCAAAAACTAATAGCACACACAAATCCTTCCCTCCCTCAAGATTTGAAAGTATCCTGTCCCCTGATTGGTCCTCTGCTTAGATGACAGCCAGGCTCACTGATCTTGTTAACCCTTTACAGTTAAAAGAGATATAAAGTACTTCTGTTCTATTAACTCCTACTATCTGTTTATGACAGGAGCAGATTTCCTTAGCCCTGTTGCAGCCATTCTGTGCCCATAGTCAACCTTAACACACCTGTCCGTATGATCATTATTTTCCTTCCTCTTCTTTCCTGCTAAACTTTCCTTGAAAGATGTGAATCAATTGGCCAACCACATTTTGCCCTCTTTCGTTGAACTCCTTTCTGTTCCAGGGCTTATTAAAGGTCCCTAGTAAAGTCTCAGTGGCTTCTGTGTCATACAAACTGCATTATGAGAAGTCATGCTCAAAGTGGAAAATGGCTGCAGCTCTTTCCAAAGTAAGAGCATAAACCAAAACCACCACCACTCACTTAATGTATTCAAACTGCTGTAAAAAAATACTGGGTGAAATCTTCAAGAGTGCCTATATGACTCAGGAGCCTACATTCCATTTACCTTCCCTTTGAAAATAGGACTTAGGCTCCTAAGTCATCATGGCTTTTTTGAAAATTTTGCCAATTATCTAATTAATCCTCACACCACCACAGTGAATTATGTAAATCTCATCCCAATTTTACTAATGGGGACTGAGACACAGAGGTTAAGGGTGAAATTTTCAAAGATGCTCAGTGTTGGCCTAACTCTCCCCCCACTAAAGTCCATAGTAAAACTTGCGGAGATTTCAATGGAAGCAAAGTTAGGCCAACACTGAGCATTTTGGAAAAGCCCACCTTAAGTGCCTTAACCAAGTCAACAAGGTGAGGCAGTAGCAGAGATGCAGGTTACAACTAGGGAGTTTCCAGCTTCCAGACTCCTCCTTAGTCCATTAGACAATGCTACTCTCTAACCTGCTCAACCGGGCATACTAAATAAGATTTCAATGCACCAGTCTGCATATTTTCTCTCTAAGGATCACACTAATGTCACATGACAGGATGAGATGCTATTGTATTTATATAGTATATGCATTTTAAATCTGTGGTAAAAAATGAGGCAACTCCCAGTATATTACACATGAAGAGGATGAGCTACCGTCATCAAAACAGAGCCCGTCTGTGTGTGTTACTGAATGACATGATCAGGTCCCTTAAAGCAGTGGTCTCCAAAACTTTTTTGATCGTGCACACCTATCAGTACAAAAATTTTTTAGCATGCACCCTGTGTCACACCAGCTCTACCATTTTTTGCCGCCCCAAGCAAAATTTAAAAAAAAGCCACTCGGACTCCTGCCCCGAACTGCTGAAGACCGTTGTTCTGGCAGTGCTCCTCCTGCCGTGCCCCCTGAAGGATCCTCTTGCGCATCCCATTTTGGAAACCTTTGCCCTAAGGTATAATACATATCTAGAGAAAAGGTAAGTAATTTTAGCTCTCATCCCCATTATAGTGCATGTGGCACATACAGAACAACAAATATAAAGATGGGAAAAAGATAACCAGTGTTAGATGTAACAATGGGCCCAAAAGTGCTACCAGAACTAAAACTGTGCAACTAACTAGTAGTACAGTATAACCCTTTCTGCTCCTAGTGATGTATGTCCAAATTTATGGCAATTTTCCCTGCAGGAAAACCAGCTGCACTAAGTCTACCTTATATATAACCAAAAATGAAAAAAAAATATAATTACTAAGATCATGTCTATTTTCTAAACAAACATTTTTAAGGACAAATTTTCAGACCAGCTTCAAGTTGGCCTCTGAATTTATGCACACATTTTACACATGCAACCGTCTGAGCTGTGAGAGACAGCATGCAACTGCAAAAGTTAAATGGCTGAGCATCCACATTAGACAGTGCAGTCAGTTGCAATCACAAAGTGACTACTTAATGCTGGGCACTGGGGCTGAAAATTTGACCCTAGTGGTCTCCAGAAACATCACTTAGTTGCCAATCACTGGCTCGTGGTACTTTTCTTTCACTTTGTAAGTGTAAACATCTTGTAAGAAGAAACCAGAGAGTATACTTTGTACTTTCGATGAGTTTACAGTAGTTCTTCATATCAAACATTTGTGTCTAGCCTCTGCAAGTGTCTAGTAATTGTAAATGCCAGGCCATTGCCTGCCCTGATGAGACTGTCATGCTAGGTTACACAAAGCATCTGTTTTTGGAACAAGAATGTTTCATGCAAACTCTAGAGATAATGGTCTGTTTTTTGTATATATGCAACCACAAGTTCACTGAAGCTGAATATTTCTATATGTGACCAATTTCTTAAGAGACATAGGACTCAAAAATTCTAACAAAATACACTATAATGAGGTACTCCTATATATCCCATATTCTCTCTAATACCAGAAGCTAGAGCAGTTAAATTGTTCCCTGAAACTAGTGCCTGTAGAGATTGCTTAATCCTGCAAGGGAGTTCTTTTCAAAATTTCATACATATGGATCTTCCCATCTGCTAGATGGTAACCTGCAATTTCTCATCAGCAAGTTATTCATCTCCTGTTGGCTACTGTAAATTTGAGTAGGATAGGTGTGCCAGCACACATACCAACAATCCTCCTTCCTATGTAGCACAGATGCTGCGGATTCTATTAAATCTGAGAGAAGCTGTGATATAAAAGACAAGGATAAGATTCCCATCATCACATAAATAGGGACAACGTACCAATACGGTTAACAAACAGGCTTTGCACATAATCTTGTGAATATCAGTAAGCAGATATAATGAAGTAAGAATAGTGAGCTCCATCAAATAAGAATTCCAAAAATGTAAGCTTGTTAACTAGGTGATCCCACTGACAGTCCCCAATATAACTAGAAATGTTATAGCAATCTCTGGTGTACTCGTTGCAGACAAAGGACCAAGCAAGCACACACAGATCCTCTGCATGAGCCAGAAGATTTCCATCACAAAAGAAAAGCTACAGATCTTTTCAGAACTCCCGCCACATTGGGGTTCTAATTGCTGGCACAACTCAGAAGAGTTGTTCTCCACAGCAATATCCAAAACTGTAAAATTAAATGAATAAAATTTAAATAATAATAAAAAATAGTGAAAACAAAGCTTTGTTTTCCGGCTGGTGCTGGAGGAAAGGCTGGCAGGAGGTTGCTACGGTCTCTGTCCAGCAAGCAGCACAGCAGATAAACATAATGTTATATTTATTTTCAATTAAGTAAAGCAAAAATGAATAAATTAGCATTAGTTTTCTTCTTTTACATGCAAGATCTGGTGGTAGTTGCACAGAACACAGGGTACTCTGCAGTTGCCAAAGAGCATACATAAATGTACGCAAGAAACAGATGAGATATACTATATACAGCTTTATTTTTTCCTGTTAAAAGATTTTGTCAGGAATTTAATAATCCCAAATTTTGATTTTATTGCAACTGGGCCTCAACTAAACTTTTGCTATTCCAAAACCAAACCAAAACAAACATGCCAAACACATGGCTGTAACTGGCTTACAACAGTCATAATTTTGCTTTCATTTTAACTCAGTCTTTATGGCTTCCAGTGAACTTTTGCTGTTCTGAAAACACTGCATACTTTTTAACTGCAAATTCAAGATTATCTTGTACTGTACATTAATCGGTTAGTGTAACCAATTATAGTTTCAGTTTAGCAGTATTAAAGCTTTGTTTTTGTTGCAATTTCAGTGGCTGTGCTAGCTGTTAGCTCTACATTTAATTTTCAGAGGGAGTCCTCAGGAGCCAGTTGTAGATTGATTAACTGTGGGAGAAATCAACCATGCCAATGCTTACTGGTTTATATGGGTGGTTGACTTTGTACCTGGCATAATTGATGCATTGCTCATCACATCTCCATTGTTAAGAAAAAAGTGTGGCCTGCTGAGACTGCTCCCATCATATACTCTTGAGCTGAAAGCCCAGACCTCCTTATTACAAATAATGACTACCATATGGTCCATTTTATAGAAATTTAGGTGTAGCTCTCGGTTTTAAAATCAAAGGCCTGATCCTGTCAGGTGCAAAGTCCATCCTGAGAATTACTTGGCAGTTTCTGACTAAGCTTTCAATTTCAATTTCTTTTCTTTTACAAAACAATAAATCTGGAATATCAAATGGCTTCAAATTTAACTTTTAAATTTTAACTAGTACTCTTGTGAATTAAAAGTGGCTAAAAGGGCCACAACTGCGTTGAAATGGGAGTCCCTGGGACTTCCATGAGAAGGTGATAGTTTAAAACTGGTATTTTTCAGCCCTTCACTCTTCAACCCCATTTCCAAAGGTTATCTTAAATGTTAATGGGAGAGAACATGAAAAACATAACGGGCACAGGCCCAGAATATTGTGTGCTTTTCAACATAGCCAATTGGGGCATGATGATGACATCACAAAAAAACAATTAGCCAATCAGAATGTGGTTTTGGGAAAGCTGTGTCCCCAGCTGAACTCTAACAACACTTAAATCACTATTGTAATAACATCTTGCTGAGTTTATCACTCACATACATAACCTTCTCTCTCTCTCTAGGTTAAAAAAGATGTGTAGTTTAGCTAAAAAATTTACTGGATAGCCGAGAAGTCGACAACTACATAAAGTCACGTGCTGTTTACTAACTGTTTATGAACACTGGTGGAGTATTTTCATTTTGTGCCATTACTAAGTTAAGGTATCTGTTATCAGGGAAATTTAATCACCAGAGTGCTTTCCTCTCTTCTGTATTAGCTGAAGACATCCATGCTGTACATGGCACTCTGGACACTTGAGGAGGGGAGAGTTACAAAGGCACAACTAGGAATAAGGCAATCAACTCCCAGTGGACACCTAGCTGTCCTTTGTGGGAGAGAATATTGAAAGCACAGTCTGTTACTGCCTCTTACTGCTCACATTTGTTCCACCCGAGGGACTCAGTCAAGTCAGCTTATTGCTATTTCTGTTATAACCTATGATGGCCACATTATGGAACATCTCTGTCTTGTTTCCTCTAGCATAGGGACAGAAACACTAGGTGCTTACTAACTAATTGTATCTATCGGTAAAAGAATAGAGTGGCAGGTTATCTCACATACTCTTATCCCTCTAAGTGTAACCACAGCTCCTCATCACCTGACTACTGCAAACTTTGAAAACTGAAGATTTGATCGTGGCAATCTGCTTGAGATTGGAGGAAATCTTTGCTTTGAGTCCATACAGCTATCTGGAATGCTGAAATTAAAAAGCATAAAGAGGCTATTAATGTATCAAATGTAAATAGTCATTTTTCAGAGCTAATAAAGGCCAGGTGTCCAACCTTTGCACACTGAGGGCCACACTGGCAGTTTTCCAGCAGCCTGAGGGTTGTGCCTAATATATATATGAATATAGACAATTTTAAAATGAACAAATATTACACACAACCACAGTATTTTGCTTATACTTTTATCTTCCTTAAGAAAATATTTGCCCCTATGTTGTTTGCATTCTTTACACCAAAAGTCTGCAGCTTTGACTTCAGCTTGTAGCTACCGGAGAGAATGGACAATTCATATAATCTACTTCGGGGGTTTGTTTTTTCCTATATCAGAACTGTAATTTTTAAATTAACCTTTACAGTTCTCATTTTCCAGATTTTCATCAAGGACATTTGTCTAAGTTTTATGGAATCGCTAGTATGAAGCTAGAGCTAATCTTTATCCAGCTTAATCAGACTATCTGCGTGCTCCTTAACCAGTTCCCAGTGGGATACTGAACATGAGTTTTCTTTCTGAGCACATGTGTAATGAACACACATCCGTGTGGTTCCAGAAGAATCCAAGATAGCTACAGGAACACCTATCTTCTAGCAAGCATGTACTGATCATGGGTTCTTTTCAAACTATTTCAAGGATTCCACATTTGACAAGCAATTTAATATTCATATCAAAAGTGATTGAGTAGGTAGTGGTTCCCATTTGGCCCCTAATTCAGAGAAAAAACCAGTTACCTACCTTTCATAACTTTTATTTTTCGAGATGTGTTGATTTGCTTTACCAGCAAGTTTATTAAAATACATACTTGTTTGCTCCAGGTATTTGCTGCAGTGAATGTCAATGCACAAAAGCAAGCTGGGGTTTGCCTTGCATAGCTTCCTCTGAGGGTGCAGGGTGGGTTATGCACAGCTGGGTGCAAGGGCCAGCATACACCTGTCTGAACTCCAAAGCCAACTTGTGTCTGTTCAGTACTCGAATGGGAAACCTCACAGGAACACCTGCTTCAGTAGATGGCGCTCTCACCTCTCAGCTGGTCTTGAACTAACTGGGCACTAGTGGCTGCTGTGGAAGCACAGTATGGGTGAGATGTAGAACTGAGCCCCTGGCTGCTTGTGGTCATTACAGATACCCTTGTTCTTTCTGTAGGAGCTGGCGTGTTAATCCTGATGTTAGGAAAAACTTTTTCACTAGGAGGGTGGTGAAGCACTGGAATGGGTTACTTAGGGAGGTGGTGGAATCTCCTTCCTTAGAGGTTTTTAAGGTCAGTCTTGACAAAGCCCTGGCTGGGATGACTTAGCTGGGGATTAGTCCTGCTTTGAGCAGGGGGTTGGACTAGATGACCTCCTGAGGTCCCTTCCAACTCTGATATTCTATGATTCTACGTCCATTCCATTCTAGGTGTGCACGCGCCCACGTGCACAGTCATCGGAGATTTTTGATTTGCGGTATCTGGAGAACCAGCTGTGGATTCGTTGGTATATGAGGCAATGGCCCTATGCTCTCAAAGTTTCTTCTTACCAGCAACTCAGACAGAGGGGCAGGTAATGAAATGGACATGAGTAAAATATCTCGAAGAACAACAGTTGCAAAAGATAGATAACTGTTTTTTTACTTCTTCTAGTGATTGCTCATGTCAATTTCATTCTAGGTGACTCACAAGCAGTATCAGTGGAGGTGGACTCAGAGTTCACGGACTTGCAGCACTACTCTGTCAAAGCCAGCGTCATCTTGAGCTTGCTGGGTCAGTGTATAATGGGACAGACTACCAGGTAGCAGCCCTACCAATCGCTTGGATTGGTACCCGTGCCAGGAAAGCTGCTGACGACGCTTGTGCCTTAGCTGAGTGTGCTATCACGACGCCAGCAGAGGCACCTTTGCCAGCTCACAGCAGTAGCAGATGCAGACCATGATCCAGGATGAAATCCTCTGAGTAGCCACTTGGTGACCTTTAATTCTGTCTGCCACTACAACAAAGAACTGCATTTACTTACGGAATGGCTTTGTTTTATCTATGTAGAAGGCCAGCGCCCTCCTGACATCCAGGGTGTGTAACTTGCACTCCTCATCTGATGCATGAGGCTTTGGAAAGAAGATCAGTAAGTATGTGTCCTGGCCAGCATGAAATTGGGAAACAACCTTGGGCAGAAACGATGGGTGAGGTCACAGCTGGACCTTATCCTTGTAGAAGACTGTTTAGGGTGACTCTGAAGTATGCACGCTGATCTCGGACACCCTACAGGCTGACGTTATTATGACCAGGAACAAAACTTTCCAGGAGAGAAGTAGAAGAGAGCAGGAAGCCAGAGGTTTAAAGAGAGGCCCCATGAGCTTCAACAGCACAAGATTCAGGTCCCGGGGGAGGAAGAGGAGGGGCAGGGAAAGGATCCCAGATGCTACAGACCTTTCAAAAACTGTGCCATCATGTCATGAGCAAACATAGACCTGCCTTGAAATGGAGGATGGAAAGCCAAGATAGCGGCCAGGTGGACCTTCATCGATGACAGGGACAAAACTTGGAGTTTGAGGTGCAGCAGATAATCCAGGATCTCCTGCAGCGGGACCTGCTCAGCCCGAATATGCCGTTCCGAGGCCTAGCATGTGAACCTTTTCGATTTGGCCAGGTAAGTCACTCTGGTGGGGGGGTTCCTGCTACCCAGCAAGACCTGCTGAACATGGGCAGAACATGCCCATTCATCCACGTTTAGCCAGCCAGTAGCCAAGCTGTCAAGTTCAGCACTGACAAGTCTGGGTGCAAAGGGCTGCTGTGGTTCTGGAACAGCAGATCTGGCCATAGAGGCAGCTGCAGAGGAGCGGCTACCAAAAGGCTCAGCAACGTGCCAAACCAGTGCTGGCAAGGCCACGTGGGGTCTATTAGGGTAATTCTCACCCTGTCTTGCTTGATCTTCACAAGGACCCTATGAATCAATGGCACTGGCGAGAAGGCATACATCAGCGCCCTCAATCAAGAAATGAGAAAGGCATCTAACATGGAGCTCCTGTTCATCCCCTGGATTGAACAGAGCATGTGGCATTTTCTGGTCTGCCTAGATGTGAACAGGTCCACCTGGGAAGTCTCTCACTTCTAAAAGATGATGCTGACCACCTCTGGATGATCACTCGTGGCGAGACGAAAAAGTCCTACCGAGATGATCTGCCAAGACGTTCCTGATTCCAGGAAGGTGAATGGCTATCAGATGAATGGCATGCCACACACAAAAATCCCAAAGGCAGAAAGCTTCTTGACAAAGGGCCAAAGACCTGGCACCGCCCTGCCTGTTGATGTAATACATCGTGGTGGTATTGTCCGTCCACTCCCCACAGAGTGCCGACAGCGTGGACAGAGGCTCAGCTCTCTCAGTGCCAGGGGAGCTTGGGAAGGCGTCAATGTCGTCAGAAGTTTGGGTTCCTTACTGCTTCTGGGAGTCGGTGGTGGATCCTTTAAGGGGCTATGGGCCCCAACCAGGGAGGCACATCCACGTGGCTCTGGAGTGTCCGGGCAGCCCAAACTGGGTCCTTTGCCCGATGCCCCATGGCCTTTCTTGCCACATGCCAGGGAACCATGCTTTGTTTTCTTTCTGGGCATGGATGACAGGGAATGGTGCTGGGTGGAGCCCGGTGCTGGGGGTGCGCTGTGCACCAAGGCCGAGGTACTAGGTGAGTCTTAGCAGGATGGCTTGGATGCTGGATGAAGGGCAGCCTCCGTGAGGAGATCCCGGAAATGAATATCCTGCTCTTTCCGAGTCCTGGATCAAAAATTTTTACAAATATAACACTTGTCCTTCACATGTGATTCCCCCAAGCATTTGAGGCAGCTGCTGTGGGGGTCACCTACAGGCAAAGGCCTGTTACAGTCCGCACAGGGCTTAAACCCCAGAGACCGAGGCATGCTCCGCCTGGGGCTCTAACATCTAACTACACTTAGCAACTACTTAACACTAACTACTATAAATAACTATTTACAAGGCCCCAAGTCAGAAGAGATGAAACCGTTAGCCCTTGCTATGCAAGGAAAGGCGCTCCGACTAACCACCATGGGCAGTAAGAAGGAACTGAGGGGGTGTTGGGCCGGCATCTGATATATCGACGCATGAGCACGGCACTCTTGGGGGCGCCACAGCTGGCCCTACGGATAATACAAAAATCTCCAAGGACTGCGTACATGGGCGCGCACACCTAGAATGGAATAGGCATGAGCAAGCACTCGAAGAAGAACAAAGGGCTGTTTGTTCTTACATGGGATTAAGGGATTAAAGATGGGAAAGACCTATTTAGATTGTAAGCATTTTGAGACAAGGACTGTCTAGTACCCCGTGTTTGTACAGTGCCTGGCACAACAGGGGCCCATTGTTGGCTGGCTCTTAGGCACTGCCACAACAAACATGATTAGTACTAATAACAAAATCTCCCTGCAAGGGGAAGCTATTAGACTCCAGAAAGGGGACATTTCAGATAGTAAACCAAAAAGACAACATTTGATCTTAGCCAAGAGACCAAATTATGGGCTACAGAAAATTATTATTATTGAATAATGACAAAATAGAGGCATTGCTGTCGGGTTCTTCAATACAGCTGTCACTTAGAATTTCCTTCCTTTCTTTCTCTAGTCACCATGGCTGTAAACCAACAACCTCCTCTGGGAACCTGGGTAAAATGTCTGAAAATCCATTTACTATTTGAAGCTTGTATTAGAATAGCTCTTAAACACAGAATTTACAAAGTTTATCAAAAACATGTTTCTTTTTTCAAGCACTAATAGATGTCTCATACACTTTAGAATGAAAGATTTTATTTCTTAATAGATTTTCCTAATGCACTGATCAGAACAACTATACTTAATTCAAACCTCCATTGCTAGATCTTGAACTTGCATTAAGTAAAAAGACAAGTTAGTTCTTTCAAAGATCTTTTGTTTTTTTTTTAATGATACAATAAAATTTAGTTTTAATTTGTTTTGTATTAGCATTTATTTTTTCTCTCAGATTTTGTTACAATATTTCTATTTTGATATGCTATAGAGCTTAATTATATTAATAATAATACATATTAAAACTGTGAGGAAAAGTAATTCAAAGTGGTAATGATGTCGTCTGAGAATTTTGCATTTTAAACAATAATAAACCATACCAGTCAAAGGCTTGTATGAGCAACCTACAAGCATGAGAGTTCTCTCCCATTTCTGTGAAATTTAATTAGCATTAAGAGGCCTATTCCACACGCTCATATTAACCACAAACATGTTCACAAAGCATATTCAGAGTTCAATGTTCAGCTACTACCCTAGATACCAAAATTGGTAGTTTTACTTTCTGGAGATTTAATCCATTCAAGTTATATACAACCAATTTCTGTGCACTGGTTGACTTAAATATGTGGTCTTAATGTGACTAATTAAATAAAACTACTTAGCTAAGCATACCAGAGCCAGACACACAGTCAGTTTAAGTTTGATCTGCATTTTTTTGACCAATGCACAACATATTTTCCTACCCAACTGCTAGATAAATTTTACTTTTTTGCAAATGCCTCATTACGTTTTTCTCTGTGCTTCAGCTGCCATCTGCCTTTTATGCAACACAAGGGTAAACTGGATGACATAACTCCCAAAGGAACAGTGTGAGCACTGTCAGTTATATGTGCATTAATGAAGAGGAGAAAGTATACATTTTTTCCAGAAACAAAGGCCAAGGAGAGAGCAATCAGACCAACAAGGGATTTCCACTTCCATTTCCACCATTATTTCAACAACTAACTGCAAAATACACATGAGCACAAGACATATCCCGTGTTTCTAATGTTGCCTGTGAGGTACGGTACAATAAACCACTAAAGAGGAAACAATCAAAACCTGATGTTCAACAAGACTCCCTGCAACATTTTCCATCCATTTCTTACCTGCTCCAAAAAACAACTTCCAAGCAATGGCTTATTCTGTCCTTGATTCTGGAAGTCCCTGCATAATGAACAAGGTTATTATGCTGCAGTGTAAGTGTGACTGCATGCTATGCACGGGCATAAGGCTAAACACTAACCATAGTTAGATACGTTTCAAGCATGCTCCACAGCCATTCAACCATGCAGGATAACAAAGCAGTGGGGTAAAGGGACAGAGAATGGGTGCGTCTGAAGAGACATGAAGTGAAATCAACGGGACCAGGATTTCATCCATGGTGTTAAGCACTGTCGTTTATCTTGGATAGCATACATACTCTTAGTGCTAGGCAGAAGTAACCTGGGAGTTGCTCTCATTAATGCAGGGGTGGGTTTCCCTGTATTCTTTGTTTTGCTCACCACTTTGTGCCTGGATGCAGTGCTGCACACCAGTGCTGTTCAGGGTCAAGCCTTGAGATTCATTTTTATGCAAAATTACATTGCTATGAGAACATGAACAACTTTACAGTAATTCAAACTACCAAGCCACAAATCAACCAAAAGAGGAACTCCTCCTGCCATACAACATCCCGCACTATGCTGGCACTTGTCCTCAGTCAAAACCCTACGCAATAATTGAGCCTTGCAAGCATACCCTAAATTTCAAACTGACTCTGTTGGACCAAAAGTTGGAACAAACTCTAGGACTTCAGTCTCCTAAGATTGTTATCAACCCCCCTCAGATAGAGAGTCCCAGATAGATAGAATGTCTCAGTTGAACTCAACTGCCAGGATGATGCATATGGAGTGAGGCCAATTTTAATGTGATGAAGACTTAAACCATACCGGCCTTTTTATACCAAAACCGACTTTCTGAATTGCTTCTGGAAGTGCACTGTTAGCTATATATGCAAACATGCCTACTAGACTTCTTAATTACACATTTCATACTTGCTAGAACATGGTGTATTGCAATTCAAATTCTCACTAGCCCACTTTGAACCTTATTAATTCAAAAAAAGGGAAGAGGGAAATTAGATTCCTCTTGCTGGGGTTCTTAGCCGTGGGTCTGTCATGGAAACAGCTTATTTTATCTAATAGGTTGATACATCTACCTAGAGCTTTCAGATCATTCTTCTCTCGGTACTGGTGATTAATAACATATTCTTTGAACACTGAAGCAGTAAGATGTGTTCGGATGCCATTACAGTGATGTTTCATAAAGAACGTTCTGTGAATAACAGATCAGAATATACTTTTTAGGGAGTGCTCTGCAGGATGATGGTGCTGGTGAGGAATCCAACCCAATGGAAGAATCTGGGGCAAATTCTCAGGAAGAGAATCTTGCAGAGAATTCCTCTCCTTTAGTCCCCACCCCATAGGTTTCTGGCAGAGGAGAACTGGGGCAGGGCATGGCAACTGAGCCCTACATTTTGAAGATATTACTTAGGGTATGTCTATACTACCTGCCAGTTTGGCGGCTAGTGTTCAATGTATCGGGGATCTGGACGCGATAAATCGATCTGCTAATTGACACCCGTACTCCACCTCAACAGGAGGAATAAGCAGCGTGGACAGGGGAGCTGCGCCAGTTGACTCACCGCCGTGAGGACGGCCAGGTAAACTGTACTAAGAGACTTCGACTTCAGCTACGCAAATAGCGTAGCTGAAGTTGCAGATCTTAGTTTGAACCCTCCCGCTAGTGAAGCCCAGGCCTTAGAGTTAATTGTTTTGACTGACAGTTGAGTTGGACTGAATGAACAAAAGGTCAAATATCAGGTAATGCTCATAGTGGCATACAGAATAAAAGCAACGTTCAATTTACATACTAATGTCTGACCTCAATATATTAATTTCTGTAATTCTGCAGATCATGACAGATCTCTCTTCGGAAAGGATCAACAGTGGAGAAAATATTAACTAAACCTTTAAAAAGAATTTCAATTTTAATAAAGCTTATGGAAATGACATCTAAGACTACTTATCTTTTATACATGATTACTAATTTATTAATGTTTTTTTCCCTGTCTATGTTATATCCCCTTCATTCTTACTCGCTTTAATCTTTATGCAAATATAAATTGCTGAGGGACAAACAAATTTGCAATTACTAATTAAAGGTTTCAAGATTCACAACATAGTGTAAACCAGTACCTAAATTTAGCGGTCAAGTTCAGAGTAAAATTAGGAAGGAGTTGCTATATTAATATATCCAAGAATGCTCACTTGGTGTATTTCACATTTGGGGAATTGCTAGAAGTTAAGATTAAGCAATTTTTGCATCAGCTGACTGTTACTTACCTAATAAAAGGAAATGCAGTGCTCTGGATTGTTAAGCTTTAATTATTCCCTCAGCTGAGCCTCTATTCTCAAAGCAATGGATACACTAATATAGCTCAAAAATGCCGGAGATTTTGCATGACAAATGTATGTACACTCTAACATACTGTTGTAGTATTTGAGCACCTCCCAAGAACTGAAAAACAAACAATAGTATCTGTGTCTCCCAGATCAGTAGCTAGGAATCTGTTACGAGAGAGAGACAGAGTGAGTGTGAGTGAGTTCTGCATTTAGTCCTAGATGCAGTGAGATCTGGGGTCACCCATCTTTTGGGGGAGTAAGTTCCATAGTTTAGGTTCAGCTCAAGCGAAAATTTTGTCTCCTTTTCTCAAGACTCTTCCCCCGTTTGTCCACATTTCATGGTACCAGCAGAAGCAGCTCTTGAAGGAGGTCATGGTCACAGAGGCCACTCTTACTGAAGGAATATCGAGTTCATAGAAACCATCCTCAAACAGCTCATCACACTAAGGGCCAGTTTCCTCCAGGACACAACTGACTTCCTCCAGAAACTGCAAGTTAACAACCTCCTTCAAAACACCATATCTGCCACCCTGGATGTCACCTCCCTAGACATCAACATCCCTCACAATGATGGCAATTCTGCCTGTCTCAAATATCTACAAGACAATGGACAATACCCAGATCTCCACCCCAAACACATCACCCATCCATTTCATCCTCACTCATAACAACTTTACATTCAACAACGAGCACTTTGAGCAAACCATGGAAACTGCTATGGGTACTAGGATGGCTTCCCAATATGCCAACCTCTTCATGGGCCACCTTCAGGAAACATTGCTAGACAAATGCAGCACAAAACCAAATGATATAACTGAGATACAATGATGGTGTCTTCATCCTCTGGACAGACAACCTGAACTGCCTCAGATTGCCATCACAACTCTAACCACCACCACCCATTCATTAATTCTCTCTAGAACACTCCCACACCACCATCAACTTCTGGGACAATATAATCAGCTTCATCAATAGAACACTACAGACAACTCAATACAAGAAACCTAAGCATCACCATACTTATTTTCACAGATCCAGTAACCACCCCAAACACACCAAGAAATCTGTTATCTAGAGCCACACACTTATATACCACTGAATATGTTCCAAGGAGAAAGTCCAGGATATGCATCTTAACACACTTTAAACTGCTTCACCAAACAAGGACACTCCACTAGAGAAATCGATCGCATAATGGAATGGGCCACCCAACTACCCCAAGTGAATCTGCTCCAATACAAGAGAAAAAATATATCTATCTAACCGCACACCGATAGTTGCCATCTATCATCCCAAATTGGAACCCATACAGGGTACCATTAGACAAGTACAATTACAACCTATACTCGATGGGGACCACACCCTGAAATGAATCTTTCCCAAATCCTCTCTTCTGGCCTCCAGACACCCCCTCCCCAACCTCACCAAGCTCATCAGCATTAGCAAGCTGTCTACAGACCAGGACATACCAACTCAAAGCAGCACCATGCCCTTCCAGAACAACGGATAAAAAACCTGCAGACACATTTCCACTGCTACGATGATACACCCCACAACATGCATGGCTCCTATACATGCCTATCACAACACATGGTGTACCTCATCCAATGTGCTAAATGCCCCGACAACAACTATGTGGGTGAAGCAAGATGATCAGAACGCTCTCATATGAATTCACACAGGAAAATGATAAAAGATGAAAACACCATATCACCTGTGGGTGAACACTTTCCGCTAAACAATCACTCCATATCTGACCTCAGTCCTCAGCCTCAAAAGAGACCTGCATAACAACACCTTCAAAAGATGAGTTTGGGAGCTTAAATTCGTAACTTTGCTAGACACTAAAAATCCTGGACTCTAATGAAAACACTGGATTTACGGCTCAATAGAACAATCCATAACCCGCTAACCCTCCTTTGTCCTATGACTGCAGAGGTGTTACCTGCCTACTTCACATTTAATGGTCTCCTGCAACATATATTAATTCCTGAAGCTTACCAATCAGTTCCACCTTACGCAGTATTTAGTTGTGACACTCTTAGTACCTTTCCCAGACCTGAAGAAGAGCTCTGTGTATGCTTGGAAGCTTGTCTCTCTAACCAACAAAAGTCGGTCCAATAAAAACAGTACCTCACCTACCTTGTCTCTCTAATATTCTGGGACTAACGTGGCTACAAAAACACTGCAAATAACCAATGTTATTATGTTGGCAGTGACATCTGATGTTAAATGGAAGAGGATATTACTGTTAGTATGTATTATTTGTTAAGCACCTAGGAGAGTGTACAGAAGAAGACGTGGTCCCTGTCTCTAGGAGCCGAGTTAAATCATACATTACAATCATGGCATTGTTGACAGACACCTAGCTCCAAATTACAGCCAGCACTCTGAAGCAATTTTATAATAATAGAGCATTTTCAGAGATAACAGAATGTCATTAAGTAGCTCTCCATTATTAATTTATATCCAAGTCATTACATACATTTTCATATAGCATTTATTTTCTGCGTTTAAAACATTTTACATCAACCGAAAAAGTCTTAATTTTTTTCTCTGTGATATTTCACATGGTCTATGCACTGGCATGTCCACAAAGTATTTCAGCTGTATTCAGTCTATTAGTAAATGCATCTACTGCTGGTAATTGATAAAAATAAATAGCAAAGGTCTAAGAACAGAACAGAACAGAACATTACAGTCTCATTAAAATGACAAGTTCCCTGCCACGTTTACTGATTGGAGCATCTAGGTAAAATAATTAAACCATTGTACACCACAGAGGACAGACTTAAGGTACAGGAGTATTTGTTCAATGAGAAAACAATTTCACTGGTAACATTGTATAAATGAAAAATTTGTCAGTTTGTTCTGAAATCCAGATTATCTGTCAACATTTAATTTATTCAGGATTTACTGGTATATTTACATTTCTGTAAATTTGGGAAAACAGCTTATTTGTTTGGAATCAGAAATTCTTCAGGCTCTTTACAGCTTACATAGAAGACTGTCATTTATTTGCAGCACCCACCACTGTAGCATCTGGGTAACTTATTTTAAGTACCATGGGGCAGACCTCAAAGACACACAGGGTTATGGTTCAGGGTCAAATTGGCCGCAATGTTTGTCAATAATGAATTGAATTTATTGAAACCTAATGTCAACCTGGAAATCTTTGCTAAATGTGATCCCAGGCCAATGCTCTGCACCAGAAACTTACATGTGCTATACTCCTGAACCCTGAGGATGGCAGTAAGTCACATTTGGGTGAAAAAATTAAGGGGAAATGTTTTCCTTCCTTATGCCTGTAGCAGTTGCTTTAAACCCAGGGAACTTCCTTGAGGAAAATCCACCCAGGCTACGTGATGAGACACAAGGCATGACAGAGGATCTTCACAACAGGGCATGCAATAAAGGCAACTAGGACATGGAAACAAACTTGGAGGTGGAAGGAGTAGACAAGAAATACCTGTTCCACTTGAGGGATTTTGCTATACATCCTGCATGCATATTTTATGTCTGTGCTAGTGCTGAAGGATAATGCAGCAGGCCACCACATATGTTAATGGTGAATCCTGCATAGGAGATGTTATGAAGCTTACTCATGCCTTTAGCGCCTCTAGATTGTATAACTGTAATGCACAGATTCATGGTTCACCAAGCAGAATGATGACTAAGCTCCAGCTTGGGCAATCTTCCACTGCTAGCCAATGCATCTTTTACAAATAGGCAGACAAATAGGCATCTTGGAATTAGTTATATCTATTTATAAGACATAGGGTTGGTTTAAATGTAATTCACATTTATATAGCACCTTTCATCTGAGGATCTGAGAGCACTTTATAAATATTAAATAAGCCTAACATCATCCGTTTGAAGCAAGTAATGATTATCATCTTTATGGAGTACTAGGGAGGCTAACAGTTTGATTTTCAGAGATGCTGACAATTGGTTCAGCTTCCACTGATATCAGGAAAAGTTATAAGGTGCTCAGTCCCTCTGAAAATCAGGCCTATAGTAACTTGCCTAGGTCACAGAGCAAGTCAGTGGCAGAGCTGTGAATGGAACCCAGCAGTCATAGTTCAGTTTTTTCCATTACCATTAACTTCAATGCACATCAGAGTCGTAACTGTACGAAGTTCCAATTATTGAAACTAGAAATGCTGACAACTGCACAGAGTGTTTACAAATTATTTTTTCTACTTCGAAGTGGGTACAAAAAGTGAAATCACTCTTAATAAGGTATTTAGCTTTTCAAATTAAAGAGCGAAATACAAACATTAGAACTTCAGTGGGACAGTGTGTGGGAGCCAAGTTTCACTCTCATGAATCAAGCAGAATAGGGTAAACTTAACAAAACTGAAAATAATTTTGAGCGAAATCAGCTGGGAAGAAGAATTTAATCAGAATAATATGAATGATAATTGGGAATCATTTAAGAAGAGAGGCCCCAAAAACCACTATCCCACATTCAAGAAAGAAAACTGTACTGGTTAAAAAACTGACCTAATTTAGAAACAAAATGGAACAAAGGAGAAGTTGATAGCAATGAATATGTGTAAGAAGCAAGAAACTGTAGACAATTGATAAGGGAAGCAATGGGACAAGGAGAAATCTATGGCTAGCAGAATAAAGCACAAGACAAAGTGTTTTTTTAAATATACTAGCAACAAAAAGAATTCTGAGAATGGTATCGGTCCATTACCAGATGGATATGATAGAATTATCAATAATAATGCAGAAAAGTCAGAAGACGATGTTTTGATAAAAGATCTGCTCTAGGAATTATTTTGGGGAAGTTCTATGGGCCTGTGTCATGCAGGAGGCCAGACTAGATGATCACAATGGTCCCTTCTGGCCTTGGAATGTATGACAATGGAGGTTTCAACTGGTGCTCGACAGGAACCTGTTTTAGGTCTGCTGTTATTTAATATTTTTATTAATGACCTGGATGTAGGAATAGAGAGCATACCGATCAAATTTTCAGATAAGAACATAAGAATGGCTGTACCGGGTCAGATCAAAGATCCATCTAGCCCAGTATCTGTCTACTGACAGTGGCCAATGCCAGGTGCCCCAGAGGGAGTGAACCCTAACAGGCAATGATCAAGTGATTTCTCTCCTGCCATCCATCTCCATCCTCTGACAAACACAGGCTAGGGACATCGTTCCTTACCCACATGATGACACAACCCACCCACCCAAATGACACAAAGCTGGGGGCGGTTGCAAACACTTTGGAGGATAGAGCTAAAATTCAAAGGGATCATGATAAATTGGAGAACTGGGGTACAGATAAAATGAAATTCTGCAAAGACAAAATCCAAGGTGCTACACTTAGGGAAGAAAAAACAAAAGCAAAAATACAGAATAGAGGATAACTGGCTTGGCAGCAGCACTGCTGAGAAGGATCTGGGAGTTGTGGTGGACCACAAACCTGTCAATATGAGTCAATAATACTCTGCTATTGCAAAAAAGGCAAATGCAATTTTAGATTGCAACAACAGAGGCCAATGGGAGTGTGGACGCGGGGCGGGAGCAGTGTGTGGAGTCCTGTGGCCCCCCCGCCTAGGAGCCAGACCTGCTGGCCACTTCCAGGGCACAGCACTGTATCAGGACAGGTAGGGACTAGCCTGCCTTAGCCCTGCAGCACCGCCAACTGGACTTTTAGTGGCCTGGTCAGCAGTGCTGATCAGAGCCGCTAAGGTCCCTTTTCGATCGGAACACCCGGTCAAAAACTGGACACCTGGTCACCCTATCCAAGGCACGATTTGACCCCAAGCTTCTACTCTACTGTATATATTACCATTCAGATGCTGGATAGATTGTCTATTGATGTGAAGAAAACTCTGACTCCAGATGCTGGATGGGACTTGACTATAGGGGATGGATCACTTGATTACTGCCCTATTCTGTTCATTCCCTTTGAATAATCTGGCATTGGCCACTGTCGGAAGACAGGATAATGGGCTAGATGGACCTTTGGTCTGATCCAATATGGCCATTCTTATTAATCATTTCCAATATTCCACAACACAAATGAATAAATTATGTACATAAAAAGAGCAATCTGACCCACAAACTGTAGGCATAAAGCACCAGTGAAATGCAGCCATCCATAGACTACAACGTGCAAGAGTAAGGAAAGAAAGTTTTGGCCAGGGACAATGGAGCAAATCTCTACTCGCCTGAGCAGATAAGTTGCTGAAATCTCTAATGTCTTACTGTGCAGACAGGACCTAATTTTTTTCAAGGCCTCGAAAGACCCACATACAGAAAAATGTTTAGATTCCAATCTTTCTATTTTGGATGCATGAAAGACTCAGTTGGCTCTCCTGAGATTTAAACCAGAAGTTTCAGACAGTTAAAGCATTTCAAACCCAATGCTTAGAGCATTAAGACTTCCCCAGTGGCACAGGGGACGAGCCTGATTAGATTAGACTATATCCAAACACTCTGAATGGTTCTGATTATTTAAGAAGTCCCAAGGGAACAACTGTGATTTGGCAGGCAGACATCAGTAGAGAGCACATCAAGCACAATGATGAAAGACAGAAAGGTTAAAAGCACAGAGATCAGGGTTCTATTTCCAACTCAGCCACAGAGTGACTGCCTAACTTCAGGTTTCCCCATCTGTATCACTAATCAACCCCACGTGATTTCTGAGACTATGAATCCATTAATGTATGAAGAGCATTTTGAGATGCTATGTGCTAAAAAAATACAAGATAGTATTGTTGTTCCTAAATGACATGAATAATTTTTAATTTTCTTATTTAAATAACATATTTAAATCTAATTATTATTTCAATGTATTATTCAAATTATTTAAAGAATAATTATAACAAAATTAATATTTAGTTAAAAGCTTATTAATTTAGATGTAACTGATTCTGCTGACAATACTGCCTAGAATATTTTTGGGTGGTGTAAAACCAAAGAAAATAGTAACATAATACGGAATCTGAATGTATAACATGCACTGAAAGAATCTAGTGTACTCTAATAAGCATTCAACGTAGAACAAAGATGATGAAATTTGTCCCCCAATACTTGCATATTTTCCCTAGAGGTAGATATTATTCACAGTAGATTTAGACCTGCTCAGTTAATACTGTTTCTAATAGTACTTCACTTAGCTCTTAATTATATGCACTGTGTGCACTTCTATGCTTTCCATCTTTATCTAGTCATACAACCTATTGTTTCTTCACAATATGTTTTGTTTCTGTATTAATATGCACTTTAAAATCAAAAACACAACATACCCCAGAAGGAAATCAATTGTCTTACCAAGCTTTACAATTACAAAGATCTTAAATTAGTCCATCACATGGTTTACAGCACAATAGAGAACACAGTATTTCTTCCCTGTGAGGATTATTTTTGGAGAGCAATCATTTCCATGTTACAACAGAAAAGCAGCTTTATAATGCCCTTCAATGGAGTGGGAACAATACTGAAATTGCATTTTATCAGTAGTAACCCTGTCACTGAAGAGGATGCTCTCTATATACACAAAACATGCTGCCAGTGATCACACTGCTACAAGTCATGTGGCTTTACACTTTCTTTTTGTAGGGGGTTAGGCAGGAAACAGTTGCATTGCTTCCCAATTTTTTCAGGGAGTAGAGACCAATTATTACTGAAAATAAGCCAATCAGTCTTTCTGGTAAAGTAACACTTGCAGCAGAAGTTAAATAATATAGTACATGGCTGCCCCCAATACATTAATTTCTGTCACTCTGTCACTGTAAAAATTTACAGCAGATATAATCTCTTTGAAGGGGGATCAAGTTGTAGAAAATATGAGCCTAGTTTTAAATAGAATTTTAATGTTAATGAAAGCTTCAGGGAATGCTGTTTATGCTGCTTATCTTTCATACCTGGTGATTAAGTTAATTTATACTTAATGGAAGAAGATATTTCTAATCCCCAAACAGGCTCAACATCTGTCTGTGACTATGTTTTTGGAAGCCTTAAGCTGCTTGTGATGGATGTAATAAAACCAGGATACTGCAGAACTGACACCTGAAGGACATTTGAAAGAGGGAAAATATTATTTTTCTGTTCAGTGCTTGTGCTTAAGTCAAGCCAAATTCCCAAGCACTTAATTTTGCTGTCCCTTAAAATCCTACTTTGCAGTCCTTTTACATTATTATGTGAATATGAATCAAAAAAGGAAAGTAAACAGTTCCCAGATATGGTTACGGTCTAATATTCATATTCATTATGAGTAGGATCTAAGAATAACTAGCTTTTTCATGGCCTGGAGCTGATGAGAGTAATAAAGTTTTCCAAAGTTGGAGAAATGATCTCTTAATTCCATCTCCAATTCATTTCTCATTTCACATGCATTAAAGGCCAAAGGCTAGCAAAACAAACACTTGCATTTACCACTCAGTTATGACAGAGTTATAAGTCTCTTGCTAGAACAACAGTACTATACGGCTTTCAAATTTTATCCCAAGAATTCACATAATATTTCTATAAACTAAAGGAAACCAGAAAATTATGTTGAGAAAAGTGTCCTTTCCAGATATCATGGACATGCTTAATGATTTAAAGTGAATCCCTTCTTCAGAGTGGAAAAAACCATCAGAGATGATTACTGAAGTAGTTATTCAGTATCCTCGTATACCAAAAAGAGAATTCCAAATGTTCAGAGCAATGCAGGCGTTTTGGCAGAGAGACTTACAGATCCAATGGAATTCAAGTAGTAAAAAACACTGCATCCTGCTTTCAGAATGGAGAGTTCAGAGACTTATGTGGGATGTATTTCTAGCAAGGAGAGGACAATGCCCAAAATAATGTCCAAAGAAATCTGTTAGAATGACAAGCGTTTTCTTGACTGTGAACAATGTGCATGGGTCAAAAGGAGTGCAAGAACATTTACCATCCAAATACCAAATAAAGTGTCTTGGGGCAATGTCTACAGTTCAGAGCTATCATTTCCTCAAGCTTATAAACAGCTTATTACCTTAAAAATACACCAGAAAACACTGATTTGTGAGAAACACCTTGATATTAAATTGGGAGTCTAAGCAGTAGCTTGTTCTCAGCACTCAAATAAATTGAGGGCCATTAATTTGTTTCTTTTCAAGTAGCAGTACTTGTACACTGAGAATCAGGCCAGTTCTCTCTCCTTGCAGACAAATTTATTACAATAACTGTCTATTTTATGCATTGTGGCAAAGATGATTACCTTGACTGAGAGGAAAGGATGGCAATCCTAGAATAATGTTTTCATTTAAAGTGATTCTTCCAGATCCAGATCCAAAACCATACATGTAATTCCAGCATCCCACTAAGAAGTGTATAAAACAAGAAGCACTGCATAAAAATGTGTCAAAAGTATATGTTGTATAGTTTTTACTCGTCAGGGACTTGAATTTAAAATTGTCCTCCTCTAACCCTTGTATTAGTAGGAGTAACAACTTCCACTGGAGGTGTCCATCTGTAAAATTAATTTGCATTCCCAAAGGCAAATTAAGATACTTCTTAATTCATCTTCTTAAAGAAACTTTATCCAGCCGTAATTCTGTTTCCCTATTCCCCTTCCATTTCTGTGGGCCCTTAAATTTGTTTCACCTTCCTCTTCCACATTCTTTTCTAAAAGACAACACTTTATAGCTTAGGGTAGGTGATGGTTAGAGGGTGTTGAGTTTCTCATCTCTCTATCAGTATTCTCCTGAGATGGAAAAAGGTCTTATATCAACTTTTGATATCTGACTTTGCAGATCTCTAGTTGAAAATACGTAATTTAAGTAAGAAAAATCATTGTGTAAGAGACGTAATATCTCAGCAGTTCCCTGGTGTACTCCTCTACACTTACATTGAGATCTTCTAAGTGTCAAATGGAATTTTTCCAGCAGTCCCAAAAATCTTTAGCCTGATTTTGAACTCTCTTCATTCACAAAGAACCCAACCCAAAATGTTATAACATAACCAATTAGATTACAGGTCAAATGTCAGTGGGAACAAAGCTTTGAGTCTCAAAAGTTACTAAAAGATTTCTCACTTTCTCAAAGCATGGTGAAAGAATTCATGGTTGCAAGTGGAGGTTGGCAAACTTAAGGTTATGCAGTTACCTATGGATTGCTACAAGATCCTTTCCATTAAGAAAATAAGAACCTAAGAATGATCCTACTGAGTCACACCAAAGGTCCATCTAGCCTAGCATCCTGTCTTTCGACAGTGGCCAATGCCAGGTGCCCCAGAGGGAATGAACAGAACAGGTAATCATCCAGTGATCCATTCCCTGTTGTCCATTCCCAGTTTCTGGCAAACAGAGGCTAGGACACCATTCCTGCCCATCCTGGCTAATAGCCATTGATGAACCTAGCCTCCATGAAGTAATCTAGTTCTTTTTTGAACCCTCTTATGGTCTTGGCCTTCACAACATCCTCTAGCAAGGAATTCCACAGGTTGACTGTGCATTGTGTGAAGAAATACTTCCTTTTATTTGTTTTAAATCTGCTGCCTATTAATATCATTTGGTGACCCCTTGTGTTATGAGAAGTTGTCATAAACAGATAGTTAAGGGTTAATGTCTCTTTCACCTGTACAAGGTTAACAAACTGAACCTGGAACACCTGACCAGAGGACCAATCGAGAGACAAGATACTTTCAAATCTCGGTGGAGGAAAGTCTTTGTTTGTGTGTTCTTTCTTTGTCCGTGTTCTCTCTGGGTTCTGAGAGGGACCAGACATGTAAGCAGATTCCTCCAATCTTTCTGAAAAAATCTCTTCTGTTCTAATTTTAGTAAGTACCAGGAAAAAGGCAAGTTTAGTCTTTTGATTGTTTTCTGTATTTGCAAATGTGTATTTTGCTGGAAGTATTTTAAATTGTATTTTTGCTGGGGGGAGGCTTCTCTCTAGTGTCTATAAGCTTTTTCTTACTTTCTTTCTTTAAAAGTTTTCTTTTTAAAAGACCTGACTGATTTTCCCCTTGTTAAGGCTCAAAGGAAATTGAGTCGGTACTCACCAGGGAACTGGTGGGAGAGAGGAGGGGTGGAGGTGGAATTCCTGTGTGTTTTAAAATTCAAGGAGTTTGAATCACAGTGATCTTCCAGGGTAACCCAGGGAGGGCAAGCGTGGGAGAGGCAACGGTGGGGGAAAGGGTTTACTTTCCTTGTGTCAAGATCTAGGGGATCTGGGTCTGGGGTCTCCAGGGAAGGTTTTGAGGGGACCAGAGTGTACCAGGCACTGTAAGTCCTGGTTGGTGGCAGCCTATTAGATCTAAACTCGTAATTAAGCTTAGAGGAGTTCATGCTGGTACCCCATCTTTTGGGCTCTAAGGTTCAGATTGGGGATTTATACGACAGAAGTAGTAAACAACACCACCTTATCTGCTTTCTCTACACTAGTCATGATTTTATAGATCTCAATCCAGGGCCGCCTGGGGGGAAGGGGGCAAGTGGGGCAATTTTCCCTAGGCCCCAGGCCACGCAGGGGTCCCCACAAGAGTTTTTCAGGGCCCCTGGAGCAGGGTCCTTCACTCGCTCCGGGGCCCCGCAAAACTTTTGCAGGGCCCGGGCCCCCGGAGCTTCTTCTTCGGATTCTTTACTGCTGAAGTGCTGGGTCTTCTGCGGTAATTCACAGGTCTTCGGGGCACTTCGGCGGCAGGTCCCGGACCGGAAGGATCCTCCATCGTCGAATTACCGCCAAAGCAGGAGCCCCCCTGCCGCCAAAGACCCCAGGCCCCCTGAATCCTCTGGGCGGCCCTGCCTCAATCATGTAACCCCTTAGCCATCTCTCCTCAGAAGCTGTTCCATACCCCTAATCATTTTTGTTGCCCTTTTCTGAAACTTTTCCAATTCCAATATATCTTTTTTGAGATAGGGCGATCACATCTGCACACAGAATTCAAGATGTAGGATGCACCAGGGATTTATAGACAGGCAACACAATATTTTCTGTCTGATTATCTATCCCTTTCTTAGTTATTCCCAGCAGTCTGTTCGCTTTTTTGACTGCCACTGCACAGTGAGTGGCTGTTTTCAGAGAACTATCCACAATGACTCCAATATCTCTTTCTTGAGTGGTAACAGCTAATTTAGACCCCATCATTTTATATGTATAGTTGGGATTATGCTTTCCAGTGAGCATTACTTTGCATTTATCAACATTAAAATTTCATCTGCCATTTTGTTACCCAGTCACCCGGTTTTGAGAGATCCTTTTGTAGCTCTCCGCAGCCTGCCTGGGTCTTAACTATCTTTAGTAATTTTGTATCATCTGCAAATTTTGCCACTTCACTGTTTACCCCTTTTTTCCAGATTGTTGCTCATCTCAAAAGCTCTGAAGCATGACAAATCAACCTGTTTCAAGATTATTCAGAAATATCTTGTATCAGAGGGGTAGCCGTGTTAGTCTGGATCTGTAAAAGCAGCAAAGAATCCCGTGGCACCTTATAGACTAACAGACGTTTTGGAGCATGAGCTTTCGTGGGTGAATACCCACTTCCTCAGACATGCATCTGCCAAAGTGGGTATTCACCCACGAAAGCTCATGCTCCAAAACGTCTGTTAGTCTATAAGGTGCCACAGGATTCTTTGCTGCTTTTACAGAAATATCTTTAAATCATTAAGAAAAAATGCCTCTCTTTCTATTGAAATTCCCAACAACAGCAAAGCTGAGCTGACTTTTAAGATGTCTAGGGCCTTTCCTAAGACATGCAACTGAGCGAATTTACTACATGCTGTAACTGAAGAGAGGGACTCTCGGTAACTTCCAGTCAGTCATGAAGAAGATGGAGTGCTCTTTGCTGAGATCTAACAATATCAAAGAACTGGTGTTTATATGTTTCATAACAGTAAATTAATGGCTTACATCAAAAGAAATGAAAACACATAAATGAACAGTTGTTTTTTATAACTACATGGGGCAATTATAAAATCATTAATCTCATTCCATAATTCACAACTCCACCAAGAGTGAAAAATTACTGTCTACCATAATTCACATTCTTAAACCTGATATATTACATTACAAATAACTAATTCTAAGAACACATTTGTATATACAAAAAAAATTGCTGTGGGAATCACACACAATCTATATTCATCCATTTATTTATTTTGTGTTATTCTAATATTAATAAGATAATATCACAAAGCCCTATTTCACAGAAATTATTTGTAGCCCTTATTAACATGGATGGAAGGTGATGTATCTTAGCCAACACCTGGCTGATCTATTCATTATAACTTTGTCCAGATTGCAGCAGTCATATTTTAAAATAAGTATGTTTCTAGACTGTGTCATTCTTGAGGGGACAGAAAGTATAAGCTGCAATTCCATAGCCACATTAAAGAATTTTCAAAGCTATTTGTATACCAACAAGCTAGGTCAAAAGTCATACAGACTGTCTCACCCTGCATCCCCATCAAAATCAGTGTGATTTTTTTGGTGAACAAGAAATGCAGGGACAACCTTAGAGACCTGGTAGGGTTGGGGCCAAAAAGTAAAACATGGCAACCTTTTACAATACAGAAACCTCCTTCTTTTGGGCAAAGGCAATATGCTTTCAAATAATTATTTCTAGCAAACCTCAGCATCAATATCGAAGGAGGCCTCTGATACTCAGTAAATATAGGGATCTTATCTGAAAAATGGAAAAAGACCACAATAGAGGCTTAAAATGCAGGGTCAGAAGGAAACAGAATTTGCAACTACTGTCACTGCATTACAGGGCCATTGCAATGAGTGATGGGAAAAATCCACCAGATCACTGTGACTCTCTCTCCCTCTCCCTTGTAACTGCAGGATTGTTCCATGCTGGAAGGTAGATATTAACCTTAGATATCAATCTTACCGGCGTAGTCCATAGAGTCAGCCTCACTTGTTTAATTACGCAAGTCCTCAAGAAGTCTTGGGATCTCATGTAGGAGTTTCTGAATTAAGTGTATCATACTGGTTGGATCACAGGTACTATATATACACCAATGTGAGATTTCTAAAAGTAGCTACAGCACTCAACCCAAAGTTTAAAAATCTGAAGTGCCTTTCAATACTGAGAGGGACCAGGTGTAGAGCATGTTTTCAGAAGTCTTAAAAGAGCAACAGTCTGATGTGGAAACGACAGAAATCGAATCATCAAAAAAAAAAATCAACCTTCTTGGTGGCATCTGACTCAGATGCTGAAAATAAACGTAGGTCAGTCCGCATTGCTTTGGATCATTATCGAGCAGAATCTGACATCAGCGTGGATTCATGTCCTCTGGAATGGTGGGTGAAGCATGAAGACACATATGAATCTTTAGCATATCTGGCACGTAAATATCTTACAATGCTACAAAGGTGCTGTGTAAACGTCTGTTCTCCCTTTCAGGTGACATTGTGAACAAAAAGAGGGCAACATTATCTCTTGCAAAAGTAAACAAACTTGTTTGTCTGAGCGACTGGCTGAGCAAGAAGGAGGACTGAGTGAACTTGTAGGCTCTGAAGTTTAACGCTGTTTTATATTTTAGTGCAGTTTTTTTATGTACATAACTCTAATTTGTAAGTTCAATTTTCAAGATAAAGAGATTGCACTACAGTACTTGCATTAGGTGAATTGAAAAATACTATTTCTTTTGTTTCTTTTTTACAGAGCAAATATTTGTAATAAAATATAAAGTGAGCACTGTACACTTTGTATTCTGTGTTGTAATGGAAATCAATATATTTGAAAATGTAGAAAAAACATTCAAAAATATTTAAATAAGTAGTATTCTATTATTGTTTACCAGAGGGATTAATAGCAATTAATTTTTGTAATCGCCGGACAGCCCTAATTTTTTAATTTAGTGATTTGGCTATAATGAAACCAATATTTCAAGGAACACCGTGGTAATGGCCCTAATATTGATCTAACCACAATAAATCATTAATATATTCAAAGTATGAATGCAAATTTACTTTCACTGGCACAGAAGTTACATTGACTAACCATACACAACATCATTCTCTCCACAACCAGAACCAGAATGGAGACACCAACCTAACTGATGTTTTAGTCAACAGAAAGCTGATCCTTTGTCATGCTGTTCCTAGATAGTATATAGTTTTCATACAAAGGCGATATAAAATATGAATTATTCTTATTTATGGTAGAAACAGTGGCTAAAGTCCTTTGTTTTGAAACACCATTCACATATAGAGATCACAAAATACAATTGTCATTAAAGGCATTAAATTCAGTTTCCACAGCTATAATTGCCATCAGGAATCAAGGGTAAGAAAGATGGGCTGATAAGATAATATTTAGTGATAGTGAGCATCTCTTACATTTTTAAGCTTTTTAAAGTAAATCTGCTTTTCTTCATTAATTACTGTATTACAACCTTGTACTTTATTTAATATGTACATTTAACATATCTGTCTAGTAATAACAAAAGGTTTTATTTGTCTATTCCATTCTGTTCCTTTTAAAAATAATAAAATTACTTATATTAAAGTTTCTAAAGTAAAAACAAAAAACAAAAAAAAATAAACAACACGGGAAGTCCTCTGTCTGGTTTCTCTTCCTTGGAAATGTTTCCCCCACTTTTTACCATTAAGACTCACTGAGCCGGATTTACATTTACACTAAGGGCACCTTTCTCCACCATTATATTTTTCTTCTGACTCCCAACTATGTGATTGGCCATCAAATTAACACATTTCCAGTGCAAGAGAATTTTAGTTGTGTCACATATATTTGGAGCCAAAAGCTGTGCAGAAAACTAAGGATTTCAAGGTTTCTATCAGAAAGCACTCCCTACTTTTTTCCTGAGAATAAAACCACACTCACAACATTTCCTTTTGTGGAACATTTCACACAGGCATTACAAACTTAAATGGACATGCATAATGTACAAATGTGTAAAAAGAGGGAAAATATTTACATACGGGGTGGTTACTGAAAATGAAAGCAATTACTGAATAATCTACATTATGGAGTAATTGTCTGCAACATGTAATTTAAAGATAGAGCTGTTTTTAAGTAATAAAAACCAGTAAAACTGGATATCCAGGAATAATAAAACCCCAAAATTAAACATATACACCTCCATATACTACACACACAAACTACACTAAAAGAAGGTTAAGACTGTTAAGTCAATCACTCAACAGTTAGGAAATGCCAGGTTGCCTGCACAAACTTCATTCATCCCCCTTGTGAGCATTCATTATGATACAGTATTTAATTACATCATCATTTCCAGGGAAAGTCCCACTCAGCCCCAGGCTAGAGCATGCCCAGTGCAGATGAACTCTTCAGGGAATTTACATGTGTAGAGCTCAAAGCAAGTCTCTACTGAGCATGTGTGAACTGCAATTTTTCATAGGCTTAGAACTTTTCCAAATTTGGGCAGATTTTCATGAGGATGCCAAAAGGCATATTCCTGACACAAACACCACCTCCTTGCCAAATTTCAAGTCCCTGCACCAAAGCATGGAAGCACTTGAATTCCTTAAAAGAAAAAACTATCAGAATTTTTTAACATGAACAACACAATTTGTGTTTTCCTAGTCTCATTTTTGGAAACAGCTGAATCGTTTTAGCTGAAATTTTCAAAAAGAAATGAAGCCTAAGGTGCACTCCTTGCATGGAAAATTTCAGCCTGATTAAAAAGTTTGGCAAAAAGTTATAAGCAACTGAAAACAGCATCTTATGATGGGAAACATTGGCAACCTTCATATTAGGTGGAGCCACCAGCCCTGCCTATAACATTATATAATATTCCTAAGTTGAGAGTCTGTAAACCGACTTTCAACCAAGAACACATTTTATGATGGAGGTTTATAATGGGAATTGTGGCAGACCCTTAAACAATAACAGAGCTACCTACCAAGGAATATAATGGACCATCCAGATTCTCATCTAGCGTAAATCAGTGTGAACGAAGGAAGTAAGAGTCAAGGAAGCTAAATCCATTTACATCAGCTGAAATCTGGCCCAAAGAAACTGAATAATGAGCCTAGAGCTGACTACAGAGACTTAGATTCATGTTCGTGCAGGAATCTTTGAGAGGGAATGGAAAGGAGAAGCAAAGAACTACCAACCTGAGAGAGATGGTGAGATTAAGTGTACTGACACACTGGGTTAAATCTTGCTCACCTTACTCATTTGAGTAATGCCGCGCTAATGACAGTACACCAACTTGTGTGAGTAAAGCAAGCAGGCTTTGGTCCATACTCCAATACTGGATGTCCCAAGACATAAGAAAATACGTATCATTAATTGCAAATGCTGCAGCCTTTTCTATGCTGAAAACTAAGGAGTAAATTATGCCAGAACCTGAAAAGAAAGACACAGCGTTATCTCTTAACAATGTATGAAATTAAAAAGAAGACTGAGCAGCTCCCCAACACCGAAAACATCTGTTCATTTTTCTTCTCCTTTTGGGCACCAGACAGGCCATGATTAATACATTATGGCTGAGAAAGAGATGAGATGGAATTTGCAGAATGTGAGCCAAGGCATGATTTTTTTTTCTAAAGAAGGGACAAAGTACATTTTAATCAAATCAATTTCATAGGCAGAAAGTTACTTTCCTAACTGGCTCCTCGGTGACACTTCAGATTCCTTACAGGGTACACACACTGGGCCCTGTTTTTCCCTGATATAACTCCACTGTCTTCACTGGGGTTCAAAACTGTGTCCAGTTTGTCTAGATGTAAATATAGGACAGTCTTAAATCTTCAGAGTTAGTCCAAATTAACACTGTATGGCAAAATGAATTAACACTTCGTGGTAGGATGCCTAGGCTACTGAGGGCATGTCTACACAGCAGCTGGGAGGTCCGATTATCAGCACGGGAGACAGTGTCGCGCTAGCTCGGCTCTATCTAGTGCGCTAAAAATAACAGTGTGGACCTTGCTGCGTGCGTGGCAGCTCGGGTTAGCCCCCTGAGCCAAAGTCCAACCAACTCTCAAGGTCCAAGCTTGCATGGCCAGCCAGAGCCACCAGTGTGCAGCAATGTCCACGCTGCTATTTTCAGCGCACTAGCTCGAGCTGAGATAGCAAGAGTCTGTCTACCCATGCTGGAAATCACATCTCCCAGCTGCAGGCCTCAGGGTATGTCCGTACAAGAGGCAAGGAAGAAGCAGAGCCACGCTGAAAATAAATTAGACATTAAGTCCTTTTTAAATTCAGTAACATTAACCCCTCTCAGCTTGAAAAGATGCCAGCCTTGAGGGTAGCACACCAAGAGTCTGGAATGCTGGAGTTAGACATTTCTCCATTGTTTTAAAGGAGTAAGCCTTCCCTAGTGTGAAAGGAAGATCCACCAGCCTTACAAGCTACCCCAATTTTGCCGTCTCAGTTCAGTAAAGCACTTATGCACGTGTGTAAGTGTGCTGATTAATCATGGCCTAAATGGTTACTTTTCTTTCATCATATCCAGGGTAAGAAAGCAAATATCACAAAGTTCAAATTCATGATTGTACTTAGTTTAAATTCCCATTTATTTCAGTGGAAGTTTGCAAACAGTGAGGGCTGAGGCCCTGATTCAGCAAACCATCCCTATTCAGCAAAACATTTCAGCATATGCTGAAGTGCTTTGTTGTATTGAGGCCTCTGTAAAGATGGCAGGATTGAGTCCATAATGCTGCAAAGCTGTGAAAAGTCAATATTTATTGATATTGAACTCAAAATGATTATTAACATTTTGAGAAAAATCCATATGCAATCACAGGACTGTGAAATAAATCCTTTGAATTGGTTAATGAATTCTAAAATGAAAACCAGCTTTAAATGAAAAATATTGGTAGCTTAATTATAAATACTCTGTAATAGGCTACAATATAATGACTGACTGTGCAAAAGGAGACAGTCAATCTGCAACTTTGGCACTTGTGCTCTTAAATACATTGGTATTTAATATTCAACTCATACTACGTCCTGGCTTTCCAATGCATGTTTGGTAGTGGAAAATGAGCAGCTCATCTTGGTCTGGTTCAACAGAAGTTGGAGCAAGAGTTCATGGAAGACTAGTATCAACACTTATGGTCTCAGATGCTAAACACCATCCAATACTGCAAACCCTTACTGTCTAGCTTATTATCATGAGGACACAGAAATCAATAGGACTGCTTATGCTACTGAGTGCTACACCTAATTGTAGGGTTTCCAAGATAGGATCATAAAGCAGGGCACAATTTTGACTTTTGCATCTCAGTTCACTGTAAACAAAGAGCCATGCTGTGCCCTCATTTATATCCTGCAGCCCCCTGACTTTTTTTGCTGCTTAGGATGGCTGTTCTCCATTGTCTCCCAGCTTCTTTACCACACCACCATTTTCTGCACAGACCCCTAGGTTCCACAGAATTTTTGAGGCTGGACTACAAGAGAATGAAGGGGTGAGAGAGAGGAATGTGAGCACCTTTCCTGCCTATACATTATATCTCATAGTTTTGTTCCCGTTGGATAATCACAGGGAGGGAAGGGGAAGCTAAACAGCTTAATAGTGATCAACTTAAAATCTAATAATATGTCAAAAGCTATGATTTAATTCTATTTTTCTGATACAGCAGGCTGACTGACCAGTTTACACTGTGTGGAAACATGTTTGATTCTGAACAGGTTACATTCTCTAGTTCATTTTCAAAAGCAAAAACTTTTAGTAAGAGAATGAAAGTAAAAAGAAAGGAAAACAGATGTGAATAAAAATGTTATTAAATTAGCTGCTTCTCTAAACATTATAATTCAACTCTAATTGGACAAACAGGTCTTCCTTCCCAATCTGATAATATAAAAACAGACTGAGGTTAGCACTAGAACTAGGGGCACTGCAGCATACCAACTACTGCAAATGTATGGTACATTTTTGGGCCAATTAATTGCACAGTGCTGAAAATGAAACCTTTTAAAATTCTGCAACTCTCATCAATTCTTGTCCATTAAAATTTTTAAATGAATTGGGCCTGTCATTGTCTTGCTTGTGTGGTATGTTCAAAGCACTTCCAGCTGTCCCTCAATGTGGGGTCATTTCAGAGATTCAAAATAAAACTGAATGCACTCTCTGTCTAGAGGCAGGAGTTAATGTGGTGACTTTAAAAATCAGAAATAAATGTTCAGAACATTGCATATTAATGGATGTACACAGAAAACCTTAAGAAAAGTGGATAATGCATAGCAGAAATCTTATGCAGTGGTGAGATTTAAGACAGTCATAATCCTAAATGAATCTGTTGTCAAGCTTGCAGCAATTTAGTACAACATTTGTGTGAGTCTGAGTGACATTTCATTAGACCTCTGACTTCCTAAATAAAGAACAGTCAAAATGAGAATGAAATTGTGAAAACAACCTCACTGCGCTTTGTGTGGATAACTTTGAGGAGAAACCGTTTTATTGTAATGTCAAGATGAAAATGTGCTCAAAATGGTTCTTAAGGTACCAATTTAAGGTTTGAAAAAATGTAACGATTACAGGAACAGTGTGCAGTAACTATAGAGCACAAAAGGAGTGGATATAAGGTGCAAATAATCAGTAACTACTGCAAAAATGGCAAAATGAAAATATGACTGGGAAGGGTTAGTGGATATCGTTGAGGACACCAAAAGAATGCATAGTCTCACCTTATACTTTCCTTTTTGAAAAATTTTAAGTTTTACTGCAAAATTACTAACACTGCAAGGTTAGTAATAATTATTAATTACTTTCTACATTATAGTAGCACTTAAACTGAGATTGGGCCCCATTCTGCTAGGCACAGTATATAGAGATTGAGAGGCAATCTCTACCCTGAAAAATGTACAATCTAACCAGACAAGAGAAAGGGTGGAAAGCATTATTATCCCCACCACATAAATGTAGAACTGAGGCACAGAGAAATAAAAAATGATTTGGCCAACATCACACAGGAAGGCTGTGACAGAGATGGAAATTTAACTTGCATCTCCCGAGTCCAGTCCAAAGTCTTAGTCACAAAACCACTCTTCCTCTTTTAAAATTATCAATGATGGTTTGAAAGAGGAAAGTATTTATGTGGATTATTGAATATATCAATGCCAGGGATATAATTTCTTTTATTTCTGAAGACTTAAATCTATTACTGTCCAGATGTATCTAACTGAACTGTAAATTTTTGTCCATTAAACATGACAGATTAAATGTGAGCTAAATTCCTTTAATAAATAAAACAATCCATATCTCTATTAGCAGATCTCTTCTTCTTCACATTACATTTGGTTCCGGGGCACGTACAAATTATTTGCTGTACTTTTTAACTGAAGACAGCAGAACTTGTTGTAGTAGCCTTTTCCCATCAAGTGGCTTTCTAAGCTATTGTAAAACAACCCCCTACCACCATGCCCACCACCAGCATCATCTGCTCCTCCTCCATTTCACAAATTCTTTAACTTGGAGATGTTCATTATAAGGGATCTATTTTAAGTCTGTAATTAATCAATGGAAGCCAGACAAAAAACTCTTGAGACTGAAGGAGGAATAAGAATGGAGAAGCAATACTGGAGAAAAATGGCACCCAGGCATCTACTAGATTTCCTTCACACACTTTTAAACACAGTAATTCAGGCTTGTACTGCTCAGGCATTAATTGATATAATTTTTAAGTTACCCATCACCCCTAGTCTCTGTACAGTACAGAATGACAAGGTAACAGATTTCACCGATTTGCTTCAAGACACTTGAGACAAAGGGTCACTTGTGAATGTTCCTCTCCATATGGCCAACTCAGAAGCTGACTGAATGGTTAAAGGAAACAGAGAAAGAATGATACTGAAGTTGGCAGATTGACTGATGAAGGGAAAAAACAAATCATGTAGGGAGGAGAAAGGGTCTGCTCCGTGTACTCAAGAAAGTGTATGCCAGAGAGCTCCTGAACAGAAAACTGGGTCACATTTAGATGCATGTAGGAAAACAGTAAGATGTTAAAATTAAAGGGCTTAGAGAGTCCTATGTCAAAAGAGCAACGTGGATGTGCTTTGTCCAGTTCAAAGCAGAAATATGGTTTGGAATAGAGAACTGGAGAGTAGAAATTCCTTGAGAAGCACTTGAGTAGCTAGAAACTTGACTAGATTTATAAAGACGTGTAAGAGAACAAAGATTTCTGTAAAAAAAAAAAACCAACAACGAGGAGGCCGGTGGCACCTTAAAGAGTAACAGATTTATTTGGGCATAAGCTTTCGTGGGTAAAAAACCCACTTCTTCAGATGCATGGAGTGATGCATATAAAAGCCAGGGCCAGCATTAAGGGGCAGCAAGCAGGGCAATTGCTAGGGCCCTATGCCACAGGAGGCATCTTGAAGCTACGTTGCTCAGGCTTCTTCTTCAGCCCCAGGTGGCGGGGCTTGGGGCCCCATGCTTCAACCCCTTTCAGCTGGACTTCAGATTTTCTGCCCTGGGCCCCAGCAAGTCTAACACTGGTCCTGCTTGGTGGATCCCCTGAAACATGCTTGAGTCCCCTCAGGGAGCCCTGGACTCCTGGTTGAAAACCACTGTGCTAAAGGTTCTAAACAGAATATAGACATGACGACTGTTTAATTGCTTCCAGTACCATAGCTAAGAATATAAGTTTTGAAAGTAGAAATGGGAAATCTAATATCAGCAACAAAAATGCCAAAATTTTATGAGTGGTAAAAGAACAGAAAAATGAATGATAATGTAGTAAATGGATAGTAACAATAAGAAAAAGGAAGTAGCAACTAAGTATGTATGGCTGCAGAGGCGAGCACAGTGGAAAGCAAGGCTTGCATAAGGACCTGAAGCAATGCACTTATTTATCAGGAATTGTCTTGATGAGCTACAAAACTACCCTTGAGGAAACTTACATGTAGTGGAATGTGAAAGAGCACGCTCCTTTATAGTTCTATAACTCCTGACCTTCATGGACGCAGAAGAAACAAAGGATGAAAATTCAATGATCTGTTGTAGTGAAGCAGACAGGTATCGAGCAGCAGAGTATTCAATGGCCAACAACTCACAGAGTAGTACAGAATTTTATAACAGGGCACTTATCTCTTCAGCTAATACTAAGTGAGAGTCTGTTTAAGAAAGAGCAACATGGAAAACCAAACTGAGATGGACTGAATCTGAGGGTGGATGGAGTCACAATACAGCATATGGAAGCAAGGTCTTTTTTGATCTAAAACACAGTTGTACTTCAGCAGTGTTTGTCTATTGCAGCAACAAGCCAGGACAGAATATAACGTAATGGGTGTAGGGATTATTTCTGTGACCTTCAGTGATGAGGTCTCATCCACTCAACTATTGGAGCTAGTGCAAATCTATGACATCAGAAGGCACAGCTGCTCAAATGTAACTTTAGACAATCAATCCAAATCTCTTGTTAGGTCAATGTAACTACTGTATAGCTCTTCCTTCAAGACATGCAGAGAAAGAGAACCAGATGCCTGATGATGAAGAGGCAGGAAGCAGTGGAATAGGAAGGCTTACTAAGAAAGCTCGTCCCTTGACTCCAGATCCCACAGAAGATGGTGCATCCTCTGAAGATGAGCAAATGTGATTCTGTCCTGCCTCTTCTTACTGACTGTGCATTTCCTATACTTGAGTTGGGCTTTCTTGTACATTTTGTATATATCTTTTTTTACATTCCTGATGGCTTTTTTGTTTAGTTATTGTACAGAACTTTAAATAAAGTAACATTAGGCTTTTTACTCAATCATCCTCAGAAGTACTTCAAAAGTTTGAGTGATTGCAAGGAAGTTTCTGGTAAAATTAATATGTATCTCTTGGAGCTTAGCATTCATTATAAAGCACTGTTTAAGTAGTCCTTTTTATCATCTTGCTTAAAATGGCTTTTTTGGCTTCCCTAATGATTCCACTGTAGTGTGCTGCTTATGTTGTTGAAGACTGGTGCCATATTTGTGCTTTACTGCCTAAAAGTCAGTGTGATTTTTTTCTATTAAATGGAAGTATTCTACAAAGAAAAAACAAAACAAAAAAACAAAACAAAACAAAAAGCTCTTCCTTCATTAAGCTGGGTGCAGACCGGTAACTTGCTTGAAACAATTTGTCTCTGATAATGGGCCCAAAATGTACAATTTATGCCAGAAAAGCTTTTTTTGTGTACAGCATGCAAACTCAGCCCTTTCTTCAGTTAATGAAGAAGCAAAAAAACTGAAAAGAAATGTACCAACATTGGTTTAATTTTGTATCAAGCTACACTGTAAATAAGCCAATTAATAGTAGGAAAAATATAATACACCTTTTACAATTTTCATTTCTTTAACTCAGCAACACACCAGAATTAATGCCATTACTTTATCTGTCAAAAACTGATGTTCAAATATTATAATTAAAGATCAATCAAACTATGGTATAGATATAAGCTAACCTAGAGTTTAATTTTGAAAACTCTTATAAACATATCAGGAAGTCTTAAACCTTCTCCTTAAATCATACTGAATATTTAAAGATTTGACAATTAGCATAATAAGCTCCCATAAGATGGATCCTAACATCAGGACTTCTACTTTTTGAACACTAGGTTAATTCACCACTGTGTTGCTCCAGTTCTAATGGAATCATACCAGCACAGAAATGAAATAGTCAGGCCCATTGTTTTTTAATGTATGCCTTTACTTCCCTATTTAACATTGATCCAAAACATTAAATTTGTATTACCTCTATTTTTAATTCCAGCATAACACTAGGGTCTAACAGGAGGTACTAGCACACCATGGTATCACACTACACGCTCAAGGGGGTTTTAGTTATAAATGATCTCAGCTGTATACAGTGACTGCTAATTTTCTCTCTCATTTCATTCCATTGTGTTCACAGCATGATTTTCATATCCTGGTCAGCTCCCTAACTGCAAAATCCATCTATATGGGCAGGGTTATTTTCTTTGGAAATGAGGTGGAGTATTCCTTGAAGGGAGAAAAACTAATTATTAACAGGGGTTAAAAAAAAACAGCTCAGGCAGCAGTAAGGAGTAGCTTGTTGGCTTTATGAAACCTGTAGTAGCTGAGTTCAACCTTCAACAAACAGTGCTGTATGTAGTAATAGAGAGAATGCCTTTAAGTAGTGGGTTTGACTGAGTGACCCTGCATGCCAAGTATACCAAACCACAAACCAGATCTGTGCCACAGATTTTGGTCTAGATAAGATTCTGCTACACCAGTCCCGTTGTAGACTGATTCACTAGCTAATAGCGTAATGGTTCTAGAACAGGGGTCAGCAACCTTTGGCACGTGAGCCGATTTTGCCTGGCACGCGGCTGCCAACCGGGGTCCCAGCTGCTGGCCCTGCTCAGCGCGCAGCCGGCTGAGTGAACGGAACCCCAGGCCTGCAGGAGGCTGAGCGGGGCTGGCAGCCGGGATCCCAGACCGGCGGCAAGCACGCCCCCTGGCTCCCCCATTACCATGCTCTGGTTCTGTGGCTCCCAGGAGTGACAGCCGCTGGGGCACGGGGCCGTGAGCCTGCTGTGGAAAGGGCAGCGGCGGCTCGCACTCCCGGGAGCCTCAGAGCCCGAGCGTGGCAAGGGGAGAGCCGGGGGGCGCATGGGGACCGTCGCCCTCATGCAACCACTGCAGAAGTCCCGGGGGGGGGCGCACCAGGCTGCAGCCCAGGCAGGCACACCCCCCAGCTCCCCCCTCAGCGTGCTCGGGTTCTGCAGCGCCCGGGAGTATGAGCCACCGCTGCCCCTCCTGCTACCTTAGCACTCCAGGTGGAGTTTTGCCTCCATGTGGAGCCAGTGTCTGACCAGCCTGGGCATGGTAAGGGGAGTCCCGGGGTGCAGTCAGGGAGCAGGGGGATGATTGGATGAATCAGGAGTTCTGGGGGTCCTGTCAGGGGGAAGGGAATGGTTGGATGGGGTGTGGGAGTCCCTGGGGGTCTGTCTGGGGGCAGGGGCATGGATAAGGGTTGGGGCAGTCAGGGGACAAGGAGCAGGGGGAGGTTGGGGGGTTCTGACCAGAGCAATCGGGGTGGAAAGTAGAAGGGAGTGGATGGGGGTAGGGCTAGGGCAGGGCTCTCTCCTTTTTTTTCATTGTTTAAATATGGTAACCCTAGGTGAGGGGGGGGGAACTAGGGGGTGCATGGGGGCTGACACCTGAATACATCCACTGCAGGCTGCAGGAGCTCCGGGGGGGGAGAGGGGGCACAGGGCCACAGCCTGGGCAGGAGGGGTGGGGGGGCACAGCTGCTCCCCACTAGCGGCGCCACCGCCTTTGCAGGGCTGCTGCCCCCCTGCACCGTGCCAGCTCCTCCATGGCTGGGACTTGCTGCTGCTGCTGCTGCTGCAAGTGGGACACTCTGGCTCTCCAGTGCCTCCAGAAGGTGGCTCCTCCCTGCGGAGCTGCTGCAGCATCCCAAGCCCGGCAAAGCCAGTGAGTGGACCCGGGGCAGGGGCCACCTGGGTGAGGTGCGCTCGCAGGGGGGCTGTGCACCCTCCAGGGGAGTTCAGGGGGCGGGAAGGTGGGAACCTGGTCTGAGAAGCAGCCCCTGGGCATGGCTGACCCCTGGGGTCTATAAAGACTCACTGCGATTTGCCCCTCAATGAACCGATGTGCAAGGGGGGTGGTGCAAAGTAGAAGTTTCGCCTAGGGCGCAAAATATCCTTGCACCGGCCCTGCCCCAGGGAGTGCGTGCACCCCAGGTTAAGAACCACTGCACTAAACTGATAAGATCTGCATTTAAAATTTAATTTTAAATGAAGCTTCTTAAACATTTTTAAAAACTTGTTTACTTTATATACAAGAACAATAGTTTACAGACTTATAGCGAGAAACCTTCTAAGAACGTTAATGTATTACCGGCATGCGAAACCTTAAATTAGAGGGACTAAATGAAGACTCGGCACAGCACTTCTGAAAGGTTGCCGACCCCTGCTCTAGAAGATGTGGTCTGCTAGAGGGGGAGGACAGAGGAACATGTCAAAAGCACAAATGAAAAACTGAAGGTTGCAGATAAAAGGAGCAGACAGGGGTTCTAGAGCTCACATGTAAAGTTAAAGCCAGATGTGGCCTGAGAGAACCAGGCTATGAACATCAGACTTGTGCACTTGGTTCATGGCCTCTCTGTGAGAAAATAACTTAGCATTCAAATGAAAATTAAGCAATGTGCACTTGCCTAAGGTTACACCGTCTCAGACAAGTACAGCTGTTCTTATAGCTTGACAGCAGCGCATTTGTTTGTGCATGCTGGAGGCCTGTGCTGTATTCCCACTAATGACTTCTCCCCATAAATTAATTTATTGAGTGTGCATCTTGTGATGTCTGTACAGAGATTTGTGACAGTTTCCAGTTGTGTTATGTAAAAACAGTTACATTTTACAAAGTTGGTTGCTGTGATAACAGCACAGATTTTTAATTAATTCAGTTTCCACTTTCCTTCCTGACTGGTAGATTGTCCTCTGAAGAAGCTACAGAAACGACTACAGAAATGCAGCAGCATTCATTGGAATGGACAAAATGCATCCTTTGGTGACAAAAGCCAACATGTTTAAATGAATCTTTAAAAATGAAAAATGAAGTGAGTTTCGCAGTGAAATGAGTAAGTGTACAAGCATTTCACCTCTGAAGGCTGTAGCTTAAATTACGAATAAACGAGAATGGGCTGTGAGAGTCTCTGCTTAGTCCCCTTTTATGAATATCACAAAATCACACCAAAATCCAACTCCCTCTGCACTGGAGAAGTCTAGGACTAGAAGAGGAAGTGCTGCATGTCAGGATTCAAGGCACTCAGAGTTGGGGGAGAACTCTGACTGGAATCACAGGAACTGCAGTAGATCAGGCTTTGCGTGCACTGGAATAACAGGAGAGAAAAACCTGCCAGTTCAGATGCACTAGCAGTGGTGTTGATTGGGAAAGTTTAAGATCCTACCCCACACACACACCATGCCTGCCTCCAGGCAGTCTTATGCCTTAACTTTTGTGAGCATCAAACAGACTCCAAAATAAAATATACAGAAAGGAAAGGAACTGGCAATTGTAAAGATAAAATCACTGCAGACAATCAGACAGTTACCTGCATAAGCAGACACTAATGGTTCTAGAAGATACTAAAATAAACAAAATTTACAACTGAATTGCAGAACAAATAAGGTCACAGAGTTTCTCATCAGTGAGAGCTGTAAAACCAATATTCTATCATCACCTTCTCCACACATTTATGCACTGAGACTCTGATCTATTAAACCCACCCAGGTCACAATAACCTTGTCACAGGCCCCATGATTGAAACAGGTCCAGCTCCTCTGTGCCAGAGCTGGTGCTCCCAGCTGAGCCAATTAAAGGGATGGACCTGCAGCTGGGTTATAAAGCATCAGAGGAGAGGGAGTTCAGTGATAGCAGGGCTAGAAGTGGAAAGGCAGAGTGGAGCTGCAGGGAGAGAAGGCCTCCTGCAAGACACTTTGAAGAAGGGAACTGGGGCTGGGTAAGAAGACCCAGCTGAACGTTTTTCTTCTTCTTTGGAAGAAGGTGGGCCCAACCTGGCATCTTCTCCAGCTGCTCAGGCAGCCAGAAGGGACAGTGCCTCAGGGAGGAGAGGCTGTGCCTGGCTTAAGGCTGAGTGGAAGGTTCGGCTCTGTGGTTGCTTTTTGGAAATTTGTGTTAATAAAGAAACCAAACCCCAAGAATGGCTGTGATTGAATAATCAAAACTGGTGTGGAGTTCTGCTTAAGGATCCAGGAAGAAGGAGAAAAAAGAAGCAGGGTATCCCTGGCCAGGAGGCGGCATCGGGTGTTGGCCATCCTGTTATAATCGTATCTCAGAAATATGTACAATGAGATAAATCAATCAGTAATCAATGGCAAGAATGATTGATTTTATTTTCATAAATATTTAGAGACACCATTACACATTCCATATTTCTGTATTCTCTTTAAACAGGACTTGGGAGCACTGCGGAAGGGAAGGTTATGAAACTGACTAAAAAGCATCTGGAAAATAAACCAAATGCAGCAGTCTAGGTGATTTTGCATTTCTTTTTTAAAAATGTAAATACAAATACCAGAGACCTATGTTATTCTCCGCATCTAGGTATTAGCAGCAATAGTAAGAAACGGGACCATGTAGTAGGAAGGTTCACAGCTCTCTTATAATGACTTACAGCTCAGCTAGCAGAATTAGACCTGCCAATCACTGGCAGAGAATGGGAGCAAGAATATAGGAACAGCCATACTGGGTCAGACCAAAGGTCTGCCTAGCCCAGTATCCTGTCTTCTGACAGTGGCCAATGCCAGGTGCCCCAGAGGGAATGAACAGAACAGGTAATTGTCAAGTGATCCATCCTCTGTCGCCCAATCCCAGCTTCTGGCAAACAGAGGCTAGGGACACCATCCCTGCTCATCTTGGCTAATAACCATTGATGGACCAATCCTCCATGAACTTATCTAGTTCTTTTTTTGAACATTGTTATGGTCTTGGCCTTCACAATATCCTCTGGCAAGGAGTTCCACAAGTTGACTGTGCGTTGTGCGAAAAAATACTTCCTTTATTTTTATTAATTTCATTTGATGACCTCTAGTTCTCGTGTTATGAGAAGGAGTAAATAACACTTCCTTATTTACTTTCTCCACACCAGTCATGATTTTACAGACCAAGAATATTGCATTCTTTCATACTCATCACTGCAGAATATCATGTTCTGCCCAACCCACAGCCCACTATTTTTGACCCATATCAGCAGAAGTTGCTAGAGCGAAGCAGATGTGTGACCTTTCCACTGGAAAAAAGAAAACTAATTACTCGTTTTCTTATTCTTCAGTACAAGAGTCTCTGCAAATACTTAACTGAAGTTTCCTTCCTAGCTACACAGTTAAAATAACCCCCTGATACAAATTGGAATTAGAGTTGGTCTCTCAAAACAGTGTGGTATCAACTAATGCTTGCACACTGATCTTGTAAAAATTTGTGGACCTTCCTGAGCAGAAGAATAGCTAATCTCATCTGTCGCTTACTAGAGCCACATAGCCAAAGAGTGGGAACTGAGCATATAGCACCAGCTATCTTGCAAGAAAGTAATCAACCACAATAACACAAATAAATGTCAAGGCTGAACTCAAAATTGAAAAGCCCTGGAGTTGTCTGTTCTGACAATGAACACTTAAGAAGCAATACAGATGAACAGTACAACAGCAAGATCACACCAGTTAATGAACACTTGTTTTTGCAAACATGATGAACTGATCATTTTTGTAAAAGCCACAGATTAAATTCCACTTGGTTTGTAAAATGTTTCTTTTCTGTTCTCATCATTGGCGACTTAAGTGCAGAATAAAAGGCGTATATTACTTGTGGATTTGCACCTCCACCTTTTTTATCAGGTGAGAAGCAGGTATTATTCCAATGACCAACTGATATCTTTAACAATAATAACTATGAAATATTTGTGAAAATGCACTGCTAAATACCCATGTCCTGCTACATTTTGCATGTTTTCTATGTCAGAAGTACAGAATGCTTAGTATATCTCTTGAGCCACATAGGAAACATTCAGCTTAATTCAAGATAAACATGTAAATCCAAATGATCATAATGGGACCCATAATAAGCACCAAGATTTAAGCAATAACTATAAAATGGGTTACTATAACTGCAAATATTTTCTGAAAAACAATTCTCTCATTTTCTCCCGGCTAATTAGCATTAATAAGCCAAGACTCAAATATTTCCTTTCGGCACAACAGGGAAGCAAATCATCAGTGCTGGAAGGAAGAAACTAAGATAATATGAATGATTTTCAAAAGATATTTAGAGCATACATACTCTAGATGATATACATGGCTACCAATTAAACACCAGTCAAACTATCTGCATCTAACAACCAATTGTGAATATGCAGAGTGTACTATCCACACTTAAGTTTAAGTCTGCTAAGGAGTACACTCTCGTCCTTAAATCCAAAGCTTTTCTGAAGACGAATAAATTGATTACAGTTAAGAAATGGCTATTAACCATTTTAGTTTAAAGCCTTTATTATTGCTACTACAAATGCTTAAAATTAGGTACCAAAAAAGAAAAAGTTTTGTGAAACCTTTTGAAACAGATTTTCAATTGGAGGCACAATCTGAACAATGATTTGCTTCAGTGATTATCTTAATTAAACTGCTGTTTACATGAGCAAAGTTGATTTATTTCAGTATTGCTTAGCATCATTACACCATCCATTTAATTGTGCAAATCAAAATCACACACTCCACCTCAAAAAGTTATGAAATGCATGTGAACCACAAAGAGCAAACTCAGAGCAAATTTATCTGTAGGAAACATTGTAATATAGTAGGATGTGTTTTACAACACAAGATATAAAAGACTAATATCACATCACAAGGCTATCGGTCTAGACGATGCCTCTATAAGCTAGCCATGACCACCAAGAAGGACACGTGTCTCTATTTTACAATCAATGCCCCATTCATCTTGATAAGAAAATACACACATGATCTGATGGTAGAATACTGGCTATTAATGGTGCTGAGATGAAGGTTTTCAGCATAACTTAAGTTTGGAAACAAAATAACTACAGTTGCTGGTTAATAAATGAAACCTGGAAAAAACCACTACTTTATAATATAGTTCTGAAATCGGAAGTGCAGAAAGGTTCAAATCAGAAATTCGGAGGATAGTGCATTTATTGGCCATTCATTCCAAGTTTTCAATAATGTTATTCAACAGATTTGTCTAGAGTTCCAAAGATAGGCTCTCCAAGGGACAAACTTGGCTCCAAGTTATTGGGCTTGATGCCAAAATTACTGGATAAGATTCTATGGCTGATGTTCTGCAGCAGATCAGACTAGATGATCATAATGGTCCTTTTAAGCCTTAATATCTATGAAAAAAATACCACAGCACAAAATTAAACTCACTGGATAGTGGTTTCATTAATGCTTTATTTATTTCCCTTTACTGATTGTGAGTGAACCTCCAGTTCTTAATTAAGAATGCCTAAAGAAAGGAGAATTAGTCCTGGACATGAAAGCTATGCAAGAAGAAAACCTAAATTTTGACTCATGATAATTTATTTGATAATGTCTAAAAAGAGGATTTTTCAGTAGCCTTTAACAATGCATTTTTTTCAGTTGCACTCTTTTTTAAAATGAGAGCAAAAAGGAAACAAGCAATGAAAACTTGTGTTTGGTTAGCTGCCTTTTGCTTTAGCTCTTATAAGAGCTATCCTAGTCTCTTGTTTGTAAACTACTGAGCAAAAAAACTGCATATACTGGCTAGAGTTATAGGGTATGTTGTAGGAAACTTCCCAGATAAACCTCATGGAGTTGGCTCCGAATTCTCCTCTGCGGGATACGAAGAGATTTTGTCTCTAGGCAAGAGGCATAGGGTCCCAAACCTAAAGAGACTGGGGATTCAAAGGAGATAGGAAGTTCCAACCTTGTAGATTCTTCACTCTCAGACCAGTATACTTCTCTCGCTCAAACAGATCTCTCTCAGGAAATTTTGCTATGATTGGTTCCTCTGCAGGCAACTGGCCCTTACCAAAGAATACAGACACAAGGAGGAAGTTAATGCAGCAAAGAAGAGCATTAACTTGTACAAGGTTATCTGCCAGTGCTAGACAGGAACATACTGCAGACAGTGGGAATCTCATGCCTCCTTTCCAGCTCAGGACATACCTCAAAAATACTCAGCCCATCAACATGGTTTTGGTATGAATGAAGGGGCTTCCATGGGCTTGGGGGAAGGAAGGGAGAATGCCATGTTGGTTCTACTCTTCCCTTCCACTCTGTTTTGCCCCTGTGTACCTCACATCATTGGGCAGCAAAGGATCTCTCTCAATACTACATGAAAAGAACTCTATTCCTCTATTATTCAGTATGCTACAGAGCTCCCAGTCACGCAAACACCTATGCATATACTTAATTGTAAGTATGAGCAGTCCCACTGAAATCAATGGGGCTACTTTGAGACATAAAAATTAGGCACATGCATAAGTATTTGCAGGGTCAGGGCTAACACTGTAACGGGTTATAATGCTAAGCAAATGCCAAATTCAGTACACGTAGCAAATACACAGTCCACAGATGCATTTAGCGGTCCTCATTGAACTGGTCTGTATCGGTGTAAATTTTCAATTACTTCCTACTGGCATTGCCAAAATAATTATTGGCTCTTAGTGGATCTGAAGGCTCTGAATGTTGCTGGAGAAAATCAAATGTACAGCATAATAAATGCTCTGCTTTGATTTTGCTTAACTCACACTTTCAATGTAATATATCACTTCATACGGGCAAAAAATCAAAGCTCCATAAAGAGTAAAAACTAAAGAAAAATTGTTAGTACAGAATATATATGACCTATTAATTTTGCCTGATAAAGAAGTGTTTTCGGATGATTTCTAAAACTCACTTTCATTTTGATGCTTCATTTATTTTAATCCAGGAGATAATTAGAGGGAAATCAAATCCATCCCCAAAGCAGAATAGTCACCTGTCTAAGATGCCATTCATTTACAGCTTGCCATTTCTTTCTAAATTTTTTCCCATATGTTCAAAGTGAGTGTTACATACACTGCCAAATTTTATTTAAATCAATGTCCATTAACAACTTATCACGAAAAATAAAGTGGAGGATGTTTGATGCATGGCTGGTTTTCAAAACATGACTTCTTTATGTTATTTTTCTGGTCTTAATGTGCCTGATTCAGTTATAACCATGCAGCCAATAAGAACTGGAATAGCAATATTACAATCAATAAATATAATATTTTGCTTAGTACTCTGTGTCTTTAGCTGGTTATTTAGCTATAATCTTTAAACGAGACCATTACAAAGAAGGAATGTGTGTGGCAAGGGGAAACAGGCACATTTTAACACTCATTGAAGTTCAACTGAAACAGGTGAGAGAAGAAATGCACAAAATGAAAATGCTATAAAACATTTTCTAAGAAAACAACCCAGAGGTAGTTGGTGCTTGAGTCCTATCATGCGAAAGTTCTGCACCAGCCCAATGTCGTTACACTAGTATAAAACTGGTACAGGGTAACAGAATCAGGCCCTTGAACCTTTGCACATAGTGAAGTTTGCACTATGGCCCACATCTCTCACCAGAATCTACATCCAATCAACCACCTTAAAGTCCCCTTAAGGTTTTGAGTACAATTCTGTTCCACCTTTAATTGACTACTCATTCCCCACTAGGCAACTGATTTTTTTTCGGACATACTAGCCCATGACTCCAAAAGCTTTTGTTGACTTTAAACAAAATTAACTCTTGTTGCACATTTTCAGTGAGAGTCAACTCTTGAGTGAATCCTCCTGGAAGACACTCTGGCAGGAGCAGGCCATCATCAGTATGAGACGGTATTTACAAAAAGGAAGGATAAATTGTACCTTGATGCAAGGAGAGCTGTCGCACGTGAATTGCTAGCCATCAAGATGAAAATATAACACATACTAAGAACACAGCTCAGACATGGAAAAAACTTCCCTGAGAAGCAATGAACAAGACAATCTTGTGCTGATGATACCAAGATACCCAGTAACAAGATCATCTGTAATCAGATTATCTTGAGAAAAGCTATGTTACTGATGAATTCATGCTGTGATGAGACAGTGGTTTCTCTCATCACAGGATAATCCTATTATAAATTATTTTGCAATGAAAACGTCCCATAAAAGATACTCAATGGGTAAGCATTCCAAGCACATATTGGTGTCCTTCACTAACTTCCTTATTTGTTACCATATGCTGCACCTTGCATCCCATACTTAAATACAGTTAATGAATGCATGGGATAATGGCTGAATAAATATAAAGGAGACATAGCTTAATTACAGGAATAGAGAATAAAATCCATTTTGCAGCTCTCAGTGTTGAAGTACTCTTACTAAGGGTTAAAATTAAATAAATATAGTTAAGATCAGAGAACGATTGCTAGGTAATCAGTCAGCATGTATACTGGCTGCTGCAACAAATACATGTAAACACACTGCATTTGAAAAAAATTAGCTGATTTTGTCAAAAATCATGCCTTGATTGCATGCTCCTTAGGCAAGCAGACGATACAATTTTCCAACTGTATATAAAAAATCCTACATATACACAATTCTACTGTTCCTGCTCTTTCTTTCAATATAAGGATAGCAAAATTGTCCTTGAACTCACCATAGAATACGAATAACCAATTTAAGCTTACTGCTAAGTGACAAGAGAAGAAAGGCAGACATTTTAGAGCAGAGACAGACTCACAGGCAAAGGCTCCTTAGTGAAACACCATTTCCTCCTTTCTTGGCTGCAAGAGATTGCTTAAAAACAAGGTGTTTCATTAAAACAGAAAGCATTTCTGCTTTCTCTTCTTAATCTTGTCCTACCACTAGCACTTCTGTGCAGGTTGTATTACTGTTCCTCCAATGCAAGTCCCATTCCCAGATCAGCTCCAACTTTAAAATAGTAACTATTACTAGCTACTGACTATTTGTGCTTTAGAATGATTATGTTTATTGTCACAAGGAAACAATTTTTACATGCAATTTCTACTTATTTCAGCTCAGACAGATAGATATATAGATAAATAAATAAATGGAGATATCCTATCTCCTAGAACTGGAAGGGATCTTGAAAGGTCATTGAGTCCAGCCCCCTGCCTTCACTAGCAGGACCAAGTACTGATTTTGCCCTAGATTCCTTAGTGGTCTCCTCAATGATTGAACTCACAACCCTGGGTTTAGCAGGCCAATCCTCAAACCACTGAGCTATCCCTCCCCCCAAGTCACTGGGCGCAAGTCATTTCTCAACAGAGCACTGTGTGACTTTCAAAGCAAATTAATATACAAATCTGCAGTTCCTGACTTTGTGAGTCAAAAATGATGCTTGAGAACCAAAACTTATAAAGGCAGAAAGCATGGATTACTAGATCACTGGCACTAATGTTGGATCCAGTTATTAGAACAGAAGTGCTCAAAAACTACTCGGATGAGTATGCAATAAGGAGTTATGCACTGGTAGTTAAAGCTGATCTCACTGGATCACACTGCAGTTCTTTAGAAAAGCATGAACAATTCTGAAAGCAAGGTATTAAAACCTAAACGCTTTTGAGGATTACTTTTAGGATTATTGGTGGGCACTGCTGACAAACAGAAGTTAAGTCAATAAACTTACTGATTATCTTTTTTCTTCTTTTTGTACGGGTCCATTAGACGAAGGGTATCTCTGATGACAGCTACTTTTATTTCTTCATCAACGGGGCTTGGGACATTTTCAAACACTCCTGGAGAAAGCTTTAATTTGTAAAGGATACAATTGTTCAGTGTAGAACTGCTGCTTATTTATTATGTAGCTGCTCAAGTCTTATTCCTATCCCTTAGGTCATAAATATACGATGACAGAGCACAGAACGCTTCAGTAAAGCTTAAAAATTACCTGTTGACATACACAAAATGATACTATGGACATTTTAGTCAAGTTACCTAAATACATTGAAAAAAAAGATCATCACCATCAATGTTACCATTTATATACAAGAAATGTGAAAAATGGTTAATATTCACCCAAATATAATTAACTCAACTGCCAGGATGTTGAACAAGAGCATTTCTAACAAGATGATGTAGAGCTTTCACAATTCCAATAAGTCATGTTTCACGGGTATCAGATTAGCAATGATTGCAAAGCCAAATATTACAAAAAGCATTACAGGTTTCATACTAGCCGACAGCTTCCATCTTTAAAAAATGTAAAAAGACCAAAAAAACCAACCCCCAAACAATTACATTCTAATATCATGTCAGGCTGGAAGATCTTACCTCTTGCTCATGTTCTATTCTCATGCTGGGGTTTGCATTTACTTCAAGTAACACAGGCTTCAAATTTTTCATTAGGAGAATGTCAAATCCTAAAATCTGTGCATAATGCAACACAACATTACTTTCACTCACTGCGATTTCTTTTAGAGAACTGCACATATTATGTAGACAAGTTATCCACCTAACTAAAGGAACCTCTCTCCCAACCTACGTATGGAACTGGAGAGATCAACATGATTATCTAAATTCTTTGTTTTTCCCCCATCGTTGGGAAAGCACTTCCCCAGAGTAGGGACATGCAAAATTCCATTCCCACAGAACATTTTAATAATCATCTTTTAAACCTCTTCCTTCATGAACAGGCTGCTATGCCATCATGCTGTAATAAGAAGGGGAATGGTTAAGGCATTTGAGTGAGATTCTGGAGATCTGGGTTAAGTTCTTAGTTCTGCCACAGCCATCCTGCATGGCTTTAGGCAAATCACTTAAGTTCTTCATGTCTCACTTCCCCACCTATACAACAAAGCTAATATTTCCTTTCTCCTGCACTTTATCTGCCTTGTCTGTTTAGACTGTAAACTCTTTGGGACACGGACTGTCTCTTCCTATGTGTTTGTATGGCATTTAGTGCAATGGGGCCTTGAGTTCTACCAGGATTTCCTTGGTGTGGTCAGCTTTCCTCGCTGAGCCCTCTGAGTCTTCTCTGTAGCATACCAAACACAGTGTCTGCTCAGCCTTTGCGAAGTCCTGCTGAAGACATTACCTATTTGCCTTCAGCCAGTTAAGGCAATTGTGAGATTTTTGCAGATCTTGATTAAAGAAAAAAGTGACCATCCTTGCCTCCAATTTCTCCAATTCATTCCAGTATCTTAGCTCTACACTCAACCTGCCATTCCTCACAAAAAAACAAAGTCTGATTTCACAAAACCTCTTTTACCAGGATAGTTTTTTTTCTCAGCCGATCTGGTGGTTTGTACAGTGCACTGCAGCATGGACTTCTCCCTTCCTGAGGCTTCTAGCACACTACAGAGACCATTAGGGTAGGTGAAAACCCACCCCTCTCCTGCAGTGGAAACCAATTTACTGTGGCCTCATCTAGCTGCTGTGTGTGGCCAGAATACAGATTTGCCCCTACTTAGAGGCTCTTTGTGTGGGGAGGGAAATAAAAAATGTCTGAGGTGTAGTTATCAGTAGAGCATTTTATTGTGGATTTGGACACTAATTGGTAAATTGCTGCTTCAGTGGTCATCTCCACTTTAATGATAGAGTTTGTTAATATAATTATAGCCTGTCACGGTTTTCTGGTGAGACCTGCCTGAACTACAGTTCTGCAAAGATCATTTGTGATGCTGGACATTTCATGACTCATTTTTCTTCCTGTCCTCTCTTACAAAAAAACCCCAGCAAAAATACCACACGGATGGAAGAGATTTTTCCTGGTTTAGTGAGTTGGTTCATAGTACATATAAACCATTTAAACTGACCGGGCCAGTTAGAAACCACAATGTGACAGACCACCTAACTTATCAAAGTGGCAATAATCTGAACTGGTCTTTTATGTGGAGAATACAGATGGCCATCCAGATACCAACATTTGGAAGGCAGAAGTAAAAGGGAATGAGAGGGACGATAGGGGATTTGGAAATGTGCTATGTGCTCAGCATTTCCCTTATGTACTGCCAGTGGCGACCTTCATCACGCTATTTATACTACACTCATCACTATCTGAGCATCTATGATTATGATGATTTGGAGTTTTCAACATTGCCATCTGGAAGCTTCAAAGGGGAGTCTCTGAATGTGACTAAAAACGCACAGAAACTATGAGGATGTATTTAAGGGTGGTGGTAAGGTGGCTTCAGTGACACTGATGAGGGTCTGCAAGCCAAAAAATGTGGTGAAGAGAATATAAATTGTGAACTTGCACAGGACATTGCCCAGTTTTCAACTACTATTCCCACTAGCGATCAACAAAAAGAATAAGAATTGTTTGGGAAGTGAATTAAACATACAAGCTTAATATATGCATAAAAAAAAACTTCACTCCAATATTGTTACAGGAAGGGCTATAGCAATGATGAGGTTATATTTCATGGGAGTGCACCCCTTACATAAAAATTCCTGACCTACCTGGAAGCAAGTTGGCCCAGGTTTTCCAGCTGGTATATCAGATTGGTAATAAACTTTCAGCTCTGGAGTCAGTGCAATAACAGTCTTAATCACCAATGAAATTATATCTGACCACAGTTTCTTGATGTCAACCCCTTTGGAAGACAGTCTGTAAAGAACGCTTGAAAAAGTCCTTTTGCTGCCAGTGTTTACATTGTCAGAATGGATGAAGTTCCCGCTATGAATATTCAGTGAATAGTTGGTTAAGTGCATAAATACCTGGTGCAAGTTTTTCAGGGTGGGTTCTTGATACGGCTCTGTACAAAATCTAGAGAGTCCATCTTTGGCTATATAAATCTCTAATGGTTCTAAGGATTTCAGTAAGACATATAGACGAATATCAAATTTCAGTTTGTCAATCAGCAGCGGTTTGCTGATATACTCCTGGACTACAGCTGGCCGGCTCTGTAGATTTCCTGCCATTCTAATGTCGCTGGGGTCTTTAATGAGATAGATTCCATCCCCTTGACACCCGCCATCAGGTTTCACAATGAAAGTGGGCTTCCAAGGTGGATCGCTCTCTTTCATCATGCGAACCTAGAAGAAAAGAAGGATTATTAGATCAAAGAAGGACATGAATACAGGGAAAACACCTTGCTTATCTCTGAAGAAAAAGCTTTAATGCTACGACAACATGTGAAAAGAAATTCCATGTACAAGTAAAAGACACAGCATTGCAGAAGTAAACACCATGCAAGTAAGAGTGGAAAATACATAGTGGTGCTTGCATCTTCCCAGTAAGGCTCTGTCTACACTTATGGAGATGTGTAAAGCACTACCACTACACATGTAGATACAACCACAGTGACCGGCTCCAGCTGCTGGAGCCTTTCATTATGGTGAAGAGAAGCTCCAGCAGGGAGAAGGCAGTGGGGAAAAGACCATCATCAAGGAACTCCTGGAGCTTTTCCCCACTTCCAGAGCCTTTCAGCCATATCCCCCCTTCCTCCCCCAGTCCAGCAGGACTAAATCTTGTCTGTTGTATGACAAATCCATGGGATTACTGCACACAAACTCTTGAGCCTTGAAATCAGCACCCGTCCAGACATACACACCCCATTAGATGTGTGGCAAGCACAACTTTGTTGGAACCAGATCTGTCAAGAAATGAGAAAATGTTCATTTTCCATCAATGAGTGGTTTTCACCAAAGAGATAGGCTGTGTCAGAGAAGCTAGGGCATACTAACAATACAATGTACCACAACAAAAATATTTCCTCCCGTTGAATAGCATACTCTATACATGCCTCTAGTGGCCACTGCTATTCAGTTTGTAACTGAATATTTCCTGTAAATCACACCATTGGTATATTCAGGCTTTGAGCTCAAGTACTAATTTTTTCATCAAAAGGAGCAAAAAATTCTGTCCACCATGATCACAGCAACTTCTAGAACTGGTTTTACGTCACATTAGGGAAATCTGTTCCTAGTGGATTACAATCTGTCTAGACACACAGTATGAAATAAGAAAGTGAGGAAAGTTAGCCCACAGAGTTTGATGATATTTAATATTGTAGCTAAACCTTTGGTTGAATTTGAAATGCATGACATGCCTAGCTTTGTATCCTTTCCAACTTAGCACACTTCTGAGATTTTCAATTTGCCTGTGTTAGCTCGCCTCTATTATATTAGTTTTGCATGAAGTGTATTGCCCCCTAGTGGCCAACAATTAGTTATTTGAAACAAAAATATTAAAGATATAAATGTGAAAAGTCTGTTTAGGGAAACCACCACACTAAATAAGTGTCAGTTGTTTTACAGATAACTATGTGCCTAGATAAATCCTTTTAATCTGAATTTTCATACTATGGATTTCTCAAGAATTGAGTGAAGCGTTTTTTATTGTTATTGGGTGATAATGTATATTCCAGCACATTTTGTTTGCAGAAATGCATATTGGCCATTGACTTGATAATCAGTGTGGGTTGGACTGGGGTAGGTAGAGTGAGATGCCCTTACTAGAAGAGAAATTACTGGGTAAGAAATACTCCATTCTACCTTATCACACCCCCTACTGTGCATACAAATGGAAAGCAGCTAGTCTCAGAAGTAGAGAGGGAAGGCTAGGAAAATAGGACCTTATAAAGCACATACATTTAATTCATTTCGGTACCACGGCTCACAGCACCTTCCTACAAAAGATGTCTCTGTTGATAAAAGAAAATTGACTTTGTAGCGCTTACTAAGGCCATGTCTACATGAGGACACTCAGGAAAATTAAGCTGAATCAAAGTGTAACATGAGAATGCACATAAAGTGCATTAACTGCCCTGCCACGCCCACTCCCCATGTGGATGCTCTCATCCAAGGAGGATTAAAAGTTACAGCAAATGAAGGCCACTGCTCCTGAATGAGACCATCCACATGGGGTTAACATGCTTTAATTTATGCACATTGACTTCCAGAGGAATCCTATGTAGACATGGCATAAGAGCACTGCTGGTAGACTGGAGGCCTCTCTGCAGATTCCTCCCAGTGTAGCAATGTCCTTTCTACTTACAGTACAGAGTAGGCATGTAACATGAGTCTTGATTACTTCTGACACTTGTCTGACTGATACCTAGGCCTCCATGATGCGTAATGCAAGCCATCATGCCAGGGAAATTTTTAACTCTGTAATACAGTCTGTATCCTAGATCCTTGGGGGTGAATATAGGGCATGATTAACAACAAATCCCTATGTAACATGGTCAGCCATCTCCCAGAAGCCCCCCCTATGGCTGCCGTGGTGCTACGGCACTCTGCCTCGGTTTCCCTCTCCCATGAGACTTCTCAATAACTCACCCAGTCCGCAGCATTCTAAAACATTCCCCTCCTGGAGAGGGATCAATGTAATTACCTCAGACACACATTAATACTTCATGCCAGCTTCATCCAGCTGGCCACTTGTTCTACAGGTCCCATAGTTCTCTCTCCTTGATGCAGGAGCCCCCCAGTCCTGCTTCTCTGCACTGGATTCAGTTCAAACTGTCCCTTTATTCCTTGCAGCACTCACCTACAGCTACTCTTCTTCAGTTAGCTGCAGAGTTCCCCAGGCTTCTGGCACACTGCCACTCCCAGCCCTCCTACCTGGAGTATTAGTGCCTCAAGTGGGAGCCTTTCGCCAGGGACCGCTCCAGGAAGTCTGTCTATTCCTCCCTTATATTCTCAGCCCTGGCCTCTTCATTTATTATTAGCTACCCAAGGAGCTGAGCTGATCTTGTCACAAGTGGGCTAAGGCCCCATTCCCTTTAAAAAGTCCAGTCACACCGTGATACCCCCTCTCTGCTACCATTAGCTGTGGAGTATTGGTGGTCTTGTCAGAGGCCCAAACCCCTACCAAATTCCAGAGGTGACCTATAAAGCTCAAAAGCATGAATGAAGCTGGTAGAAAGAGCAGGTCAGTTATGCAGCAGAAAGCTTCCATTTACAAACAAGTGTAGAACAGCAGTAATGACAGCTAATGGGAGTTACAAAGTTCTGCTCTGGACTCAAATGCCCCCAAAGTTTGAAGTCATATAGATTTGGAGTTTTTGCCTGGTCCTCTGTAATTTCCACACATCAATATCAGCAGGCTTTTAACTTTGGTTGCGCTAACAATGCTGCTGGTAATAACAGAAGATGGTAAACACAGACTGCTATGGTAACTAATAACTTCCTGCACCAGCATCAATAAATGTCTTTTTACATGCCAGCATGAGGTCCAGCCAGAAGCAAAAAAAACATCCTGGCCAGTTTTTCTTTCCTAAAGAACCAGTGATCATCTGTAAGAAAATCAGATGATCCCTCTTTGAAGAGATTGTGGTATGCTGGCAGGACCAAATAGAATTATTTTTAATAGGGTTAGTTGGCCTTTGAACACCACGTTAGTTGATACATTCATTTAGTAAGTAGTGTTTGGAGGCTAACAACATTCCCAGTTGGATGCAATGAATCAGAATTTAACAGAATACTTATAACTAACTGCTGGGCTTAAGATCTGCCCCTACCTAAACTGTACCTCTTCTGTCAGTTCTTTCAAAAATAATGTAATTAAGTTATTTTTCCCATAGAATAATCATGACATCACAAATTGCCTACATTATTACATTCCGAAGAAAAAATAAAACCTCAAACTTCAACTTTTTATTTAAGAGGGCAAACCAGAAAAGTTGTAACTAGGTCACTGGAAGGACCTGACAATATTAGCTGGATATATAGATCCCTCATGGTGCATCAATAATTCCTACTACCCAAGTTTTATTTTCGCCATACAGAGCAATAAAATCAAACGACAGAGACTGCCAGGTCTCAAGAAAGACAATAAAAATTGTGATAGAGGGGCAGGCAAGCTTCAGAGCGATTTAAAAGAAGAAGCGTTCAAAAATATAGCATGCTTTACAACATGTCATAAGGAAAGGAAAGAGCAGAGACATATTTTTAAGTTAGCGAAGTTGACATGCTTCAGAATTCATGAGCAGGCCGAAGATAAATCAAACTCTTTTGCATGTATGTAAACAGTTCAAATCCTCTCAATGTCAATGATGCCCAATGGCTGGCCCTATCACGATTGTTTGGGATTGTAAATGCACTTTATGGTTGGTTTCTTACTGTACATCTCAAGAATGGTATAAAACTACTAGAAGCTGGCTCTAATTGGCAACCTTGTTGACAGTTTCCACAGAAACGCCAAGGATTGAGTGAGACTGAACTACTCTGTCACCCTTTAAAAGGTGGTTCCTGCAGTTTAGGGTTGAGGTTCAGTGGCAGGGCCAATGTGAGAAAGCTTCCCTACTTCTGTCAGTGCCACATATGATTTGCTGATAGTGCTATAGTCCACAGGGCTGGACTTCCAGCCACTCTCATAAGCCTTACATTCATAAATATTTTAAATTTTAAAAGTGTTAAAGCACATTCTGTGTTTTCCAGTTAAAAACAACCACCACTACCACCACCACCACCACCACCCCCTACAAAATCCACGTTCCCATGGAAAGAGAATGATAGGTAGGAGACCATGAAATTCAGAACAATGCAGGCAAAGGAGCCCCAAACAACCAGGGGTAGCCAAGGTAAATGCAGGATGTATTGCAGCAGGCCATATTGTCTACGACACAGGAGATCCAGTGGTTCATGTCTTCAAGAGACTTTTTAAAAACCATCTTCTCTCTCCAAAGCAGGTGGAAGCTACGCTAGTTTCTTGAATACCAGGAACAGTCTTAGTACACTCTGTTCTTTTCTTGAATTCATACATCACCAAATAAAAACGAAAACAAAAAAAAGAAAATGAAAGAGGCAGAATTAAATTGCCATACTAAACTAATCTAGCACTACGCAGGAAGTGGCTGGTGCTGTTTTACATGTGTTCACAGCAGTAGCCTGCCTTCTCTCTGGCACTGCTCCGAGATTATTTTTCTTTGTTAGTTGGTATCCCGAGGCACCCGCAAAGTCGATCGATTTCCACAACCCATCCTGGTAGTGCAGGAGGAAAGAAAAGCTGTGACATAGCAGAAGGCTGGCTACCATTAGGAAAGTCATGGAATTTCAGGAGTGACTGTCCATTTCTAGTGGCATCATTAGCTAATCCATCCACACTACTTAGTTCTCTTACACCAACCCTCAGATTTTCAGGGGATAGTGCAGAAGTTTTTTCATAAGATCCATTTACTTTATTGGGAACCACACCACTCTTCCTTCTCACTATTGTGTGAATTCAATTCTAATTATTTAAACTAGGGATTTTCTCAGGGTCAATTAATCTGAATGGAATGGAAGGTCCTTTATCAGAATAGGTGGTCACTTCGAGGGATAGGGAGGCAATAGACATCAGATATTTTCCCATGTTTTCTAAATATGGCCAAATCCAATAAGATCAATGGGACTAGCTGGGATGGGAGAATAAGGAAAGCCTCTAATGGTTTTATCCACAAGAGAATAACTGTCTTCTCAATTATGTTTAACTACAGAATAGAGCTTTCCAAAAGAATATTCCAGTTTTGTATTCACTATCAGAAAGTTAATGTCACAAAAGGGGTATTTGGTCAGGTTTATACATTAAACTCCCTGCTATAATTTCTCACACACACACACTTGTTCCATTAGAAGGACAGAGACAATCTGTCTGTCTCCATTCCCCATTTCTGCTGCTCCTGCCTCAGGCTTTTTCTGCTCTGCTGCACAGGCTCTCTGTTGAAGAGGAAAGTGCTTTTTGGGAACCACTATTTTGAGGATACAGCGGCAACCTGCTTGTACAATACAGTATTTTAAACTGTCATTTCAACTGCTATTCAAATTCAGAACAAAACACCTGTTTCCTTCAGACAGAGGAAAATGTTTTGTATCAGCACTAATACATCAGGGGCTCCAAACCTGCTATCTTCAAAGGGCTCAAGCAAGGAGCTTCCATTCTGAATGCTCCAACATCAGACATGACAGTTATTCATTTCTCTGACCAAAGAAAAAGTGAGCAAAGTCTGTCTAGACAAAAACACCAATGAATCACACTTCAATCCATGCTGGCTGAAGAGAGATGCAGCACACTCAGCCTCATAAAAAAAAATGGCAGCGTTGGTTTATTTGTTACATTTAAGACAAAGCTGGTTACAGAAAACATCAGGGAGAGAATGCAAAATGCAAGAATGAGAAACGAATCCTATACACACAGTCAGGGTAGCCCATCAAAGGCAATTCAGAACCCAAGACTAAAATTATTAGTTACAGCAAAGTTGCTAATTCAAAGTCCCTATTTGTGTTATTAATGAAGATCAACCTCCCTTTATTGAGCTCCTTCCACAATCCATCCATTTCCACCGGAGAAGGCATCATTTTTCAACTTTCGCAGACAGTTATTTCTATTTCAAGACCAGTAATAAAGCAGGAAGGCACTTCCAGTTGAGGTAAAACCCTGTTCCTAACCTGGAAACTATTCACTGCTTTCCTTAAGCCTTCCTGTCCATCATATCTTAAGTACACCAATCAACAAGACGGAGAGAGAGGAGGAGGAGGATCTGGGAATGGATCAATCTACCTTCTAAGAGATTGATTGGCCTCAAGGAAATAGAAGAATTCTTGGTTTTGAAGGCAACTCTTGAAAGCCTTCTTTATAACCAGCAGAAGCCTCCAAATACTTTCTTTGAACAATCATGGTTTGTATAGACTGGAAAAATAAGTCATGTTGGAAAATGAATTAACTCACAATTTTAAACACAACTTTGCACTTAAGGCATGTTGTATTTTGAAACATGTTAGCTGGTCATGGTCAACACTGGGAAGACGGAAGGGGCCTAAGACTGACCATGACCATATAATACATTTTGTGCAAAGTTATGTTTTTGACTAACACAATTTTAATATCTTCAGACATGCCTTATCTTCCCCACTTAGACAAACCCAAGGGCAATGGAGAGTACAGCAGAGGAATAAACCTTGGACGATGACATCCAATTTGGACTTCAAGCAAAGTTCATACATTTTTACAGAAGAGCTGAGGAGATCTAGAACACAAGAGAGGTCTTTTTGGCACGCAATAAGCTACCACAATGATATTTGCCCACTAGCTTCCAATTCTGTTTGACACTTAGATTCTCAATAAAGAAACACCAAGATAAGTCTAAGAATTCTTCATTTGATTTAACAGGACAAACTGTTATGATTGAATACCCTAGAGATATTTCCAGATCTGCTAAACAAGCTGGATTTCAAATTTTCTTCCATCTCTATGTCTGATATGATTAAAAAAATGCACCAAATGGTCAGTATGACAGTTCTTACCAATTTTTATTTTTTAAATCAGGGAAGATGTTACTGAAGTGGAGGCAGTATTCTCTGACTGGGATTAGGGTCGGGGGAGGACGGAAATGGGAAAAAAAGGACACCACTTGAGTGGTCCACTTATTTATACACATGCACAATATGACCACAGAGTCTTGTCCACAGGAAGAATGTTAAAACATATAAACAGGCAATTTTAATTTGGCAAGCTGTGGAGGCTCAGCAAAAGGAAGCACGGAGATCTCAGAGCTCAGGGAAATGTTAATGATGCAGCAATTTTAGGTTGCCTGTTCAAATACAGACAAATCTTATAGCTATTTGGTGTCTCTCTCTCACATTACAGGCCACAAACATAGATAACCCTGAATATCCTCTCACACTTGGAGGTCATCTTGCCATATCAGTGCTAAGGCACAGTGGGAGAACAATGTGGGGAAAGTTGTGCAGACGTTGCCCAGTCTGTATAGTACCTGTCTGGATAAACAGAAGACTTCAATCTCCAAGGGCTGCCAATCCAACAACTCCTCACCAGCACTAAATTCCCACAGTTCAAACAATGGAAAAAGCAAAATTTGGAGAGTTCTTGCTGGGAACGGTCTCACCAATCTACAAGTGACGTGTTCTCCACGCTCATCCCAATCATTTATGGTTTATGATACAGAGTTTTATTCATTTTTTACATTGCAAACATTTTGTTAAGTAGAACAAAACTCTTACAGCATAAACTACATTGTTTGATAACAAAAATGATATTTTTCTCAAACACAGATGGAAGAACACATGCAAGGGAAACTCCAAGCAATGTTTTATTGGACATCTGCTCTTCTTGGAATGGAAACCAAAAATCGTCTTCACATTGATGAGCGCTTACACACGGAGCAATATTTGTTTATCTGCAGTGCCACCTGCTGACAGCTTAAAGGTATAGTCCTAATAAATTGCTCTACAGTATGATGCATTTGCAGCACTGCCCAAATAATCAGTGCATAATAACTAGGAGTCAGCATGACTCTCACAGGAATCAGTTACAACCCAGTGTACTACTTGGAAAGTTTCCTCCCAAATTGTCTTCACTCAAATGCCTGCAATATCTAATCTGATGGCAATTTAGACCTCCTTTTACAAATCTGTTTGACATCGACATTGAGGATACAATAGGATTCTTGCTCATTTTTACTGTCATTAGTCAAGTGTCAGAAAGATGACCCAGCACACTGGAAGAGTACACATTAGAAGATGATCATGAATTTAACTTAACCGCTGATAAAAGTATCATATTAAAAAGTGACAGAGCATGTAGAGATCTAATGAAATTTATACCTTTTTCTGCTCACTTTTCCAGCGGAGGATACTATAGAATACAAGAATACACTGGGTGAGTCAGACAGGGTTAAAATTAAAAACATATAATGTTTTTAAATACTAGCAGCAACAGAACAATACATCCTCACACAAAAGCAAAATAATTCTTTCTGGGTTTCATGAAAACTAAACAGTTTTATTACAATTTTGAACATTTAAACAAACCATTCAAACACCAGTTAAACACAGAGGAATATGCGAGTATATATAAACACTGAACACATCAGGAGAGACAGCTTGGAAGAATTCACATAAAACACACAGGATATACTAAAAAGACTTCAATTAAAATGACATCGGTGAGATGTCACATTCCACAGAGTCCAGTCTCAGAACATCCTGCTACTCACTCTTTCTAAGCTCAGTAAAATATGCTGGGGAAAGGAGTTTAAACTTCTGCTGTGTTTAACATTCAAATACCCTTTTTGGTGGTGGTGAGGTGGCACAGTTGTTTTGATATTAATTCCAGAGCATAACAAGTAAGAGTAGCTCAATTAAACGATGTCTGAGGCAAACTGAAAAGAATATATAGATTCCGTGGAATACAAATGTAGTTTTAAATAGTCTAACCAATATGAAAGTAAAGTAAGTGAAGAATGACATGGTCACAAGTATCTTACTGGCAGCATTATTCAGAGAATATGGAGAAAAATGACCTACCTCAGCAACAAAGAGGGGAAACTCTTCTGGCAGAATCCATGAATGGGGGTAGAAGTTGTATTCTTCAGGAAATAGATCCTGCATTGTTCGCACTGCCCGACTCAGGGTAATTTTACGCACCATTTCTGTCATGCCTGGAGAAAATAAAGAAGTGTTTGGAAGTGTTCAAGATTATCACTTAGGCTTTGCTCTGTGCAGCAAAATAAAGTAAGCCTGTGTGTTGTTACTTACCATATGTTTGTGCTCTGGCCATTGTTTTCATTATATAACTAAATATTTGAAGCTACTAGTGATACTGAGTGATTTGTAGCTTTTTACTTGGGTATTTATTTATACTGCACTTACCACCATATCACATGGTTTGGGAAAGCTTGAAGGTAGTTGCCCAAATATAACTGGGAATCAAGGAAGAAGAATTTTTGTCCAAACATTAACTGACTCTTTGCACCAGACTGGAATTTTTACCTTATTTTGCCCATGTTGCAGAGAAGAAACAGGAGACATCAATTGCTTCAGACAATTAGAACCTTACCTTCCTAAACTATTTACCCTTATTTAAACAACTACAGTATGTCAAAGAGAAGAGTCTCTCTTTTCATGTAAAACAACGGTTAGATCTAGTCTTTCAATGGCCCAATTCTGCCAAGAGCCTTCAAATGTCATGGAAGTAAATGGGAGGTGGAAATGTTGAATACCTCACAGGAGATGCTTAGCAGATCATGGGATCAGGCCCCATTTACATTCCTGGGAGTTAAAAATGCATTGTGAAGGGACTTCAGGATCTTGCTAACCTGTTTTTGTTAGCTCTGCATCCTTCTTGCTCACCACATGGGAGGCAGGGTACAACTCGGGCAAATATCATACACATGGCATGAAATTTAAACCACCAGAAAATTATAGAGCGTTACCAATGTAGGTGCATTGTCCACTTTTGTCTATATTTTTGTCTTGAGCAGACAAAAGTCAGTAAGTGGAGCAAAAAGTTCTACATATGGGGTTTCTTACTCACACAGCATACTAACAGCAGCAATATATCTGAAGTGAAGGGCTTAGATAAGTCAATACCTAAGCTTTTAGTTCTTATTCAGTGGGATCTATACTGGAATTGAAAGAGAAATAAGGGATCTTAAAAAAGTAGAATAGTCATAATAAGATGAGAGTTGACATGAACTCTTCAATATTAAAAAATCCATTTAAGGAACTGTGCTTTGAGATTTTCCTAGAAATAAGCCAGAGCTCAATAGATTTTTTTTTAGTAGAAACAAATCCTCTAAGGAGGAGCATTTTTACTGATGTTACAAGACACACAAGAATTGTTTAAATTATTTTAATTTAATTACAATCTAAAGATCAGATTTCTCTGAATTAATGTTCTATATATGTATTGCTCCACTCATCAAACATCCTTAGTGTCCTGTTATACTCTCAATCCATAAAGAATTTGAGTTAACCGTTCTGGTATTCAGACCATGTCTTAACTAAATCTCTAACTGCTGATTCATAAAACATGCCCAATAACAGGAGTTAGAGGGATCCAATTTGAACATCTTTTTTCACTATAGATAACTACTCACAAATGAGGAATATGGGACACTGTGAACCAAATCATCTACACACAACAGGAAATTTGCCATTCATTTCAATGGGACCATGATTTGATCTGACAGATTTTTATCTGGGCATTTGGGGTCCACTCCCAATATAAGCAGCCATGAAGCCTGGTTTCATTTCATATTTATCTTCTGATTAATGAAGGCTTTCAGAAGCATTCAAAAGGTCCTTTCACTTTACTTAACTACTGGTTAATTTTAGCATCCCTTTTACTTTATCAAAACCTCAGGATCCAAATCTTCTGTACTGTGAAAGACTTCTACCAATTATCGTGATCGTGTCTGAGAATTTACATATTTCATAACTGCAGAAAGCTATCAATAGGAGAGTGCAAAAGACTGAATACAATCTAGACGAAAGGTCCAAGATTCAAGGTAACAAAAAATGGCACCATTTGTTTAAGGCTTTGTTATTGCAACTGTAATCACCACTATGCAAGCAGCAAACAAAAACTCTCCTTGATGTTGAAACAGATAATCGGGCATTTACTTGCATCAGGATGAGAACCATCAGACTTTTGATCAAAATAAGATTAAACCTTTCATATTTTGCATACTGTTACAAGTGGTAACTGCCCAGCATATTACCAACAAGGTGGTGAATATTCAGACAGCATGAAGAACAGTGTAAAAGCATTTCTTTAACTTCAAGCACAAGATTAATTACCTGGAAACTTGTTGACTTGACCTGAGAATATGTCATTATCATGAAATGATAACCCATGCCAATAGATATCACAGGGCAAGCGCCGACCAAATGGAAACTGGAAAAAAGATATAATATAGATTTTGAAAGAGATTAGCTATATCTACAAGTTTCTTACCTTTGTAGAAGTTCAAATAAAAATATAAGCCCTTCGGAGAACAGCATTCTGGACATCAGTAAAGTCCACGCTTCATATCTAATGCTCAACTTAAATGGGAAGAGCTTATTGTAAGATATCAAAGTTGGGTCCTTTGCTAGTGTGTGAAGTAAAAACTATTTAAAAAAATATTCAACTTTCTCTCAATAAATACAAGAGAAAGATGTGGCTTCTTTGCCACTTTTTTGTAAATAATTACTATTCAAATTTAATTTACTAAGTTAACTCTGGACACACACAAATTAATAATAATTTAAATGTGCAGTACTTAATGTATTACTTTTTCCAAATGTTGACTGCAGCTTTTCAACCAAACTGAATCATATGCTTGAGCTCAGGCTCAAACTTAAAACTGAGTGCTCAGAACAGGATATTTAAATTTAAATACAGTAGCTTTACATTGTTTTAAAACTCCTCATTGGAAACAAGGGGGGAAAAAAATCTAACTATACCAGCATGGTTGGCCTTAGGGGTGGGCCACCAGGGTGACCACACAGGGGACCCATGGTCAAGGGAGCATGCTGCCAGTATAGAGTCAGAAACGTGTGTGTGTGTGTGTCCCTCCTAGCATTGGAGCATGGGGTTGGGGAACGGTGCCTCCTGCAACATTCCTCCACGCCCCTTAGAAGGCTGTTAAGGGGGAGCAAGGACTGTCACTTTTACAACCTGGGCTGTGAGGTGAGCATCAGAAACTGCTGCTCTCCTGCCCTGCCCATACACAGGAAGCCCTGACATCTCTCCGTGCTCCCCCACACAGCTCTCTAGGGTGCATGGAGGAGCAATGCTCAAGGGGGACAAGGAGCAGCAATGTCCGCTGCTCCATGCATCCAGGTCAGTTTCCCCACATGGGTGCAGAAGGGGGGGTTCAGGAGCTAGGGGCACAGGAGGGAGGTGCAGGGGGCACAGTGCAGAAATTAGGGGTGCAGGAGGGAGTGCAGGGGTTGGGGCACAGGAAAGGGTGCAGGGATTGGGGCAAAGGGAGCACAGTGCAGGGGTTAGGAGCAAAAGGGGGATGGAGAGCCTGGGGATCCCATGGAGGCCAGGAACAATGGAGGGGCACCACGCCCACAGGGGCCAGGGATGCCAAAATACAAGTTTGCCCACGGTGCCGTTTTCCCTAAGGCCGGCCCTGTTGCCAGATTTTAATAAACAACATATATTTCTAAAATACAAAGTGAAGCAGATGTACTATACTTTTCGGTATCAATCAGGTGCCAACTATAATTTATATTTAGGGCCCTAGCAAATTCATAGGTGCGAAAAACGTATCATGGATTGTGAAATACACCCCCTCCCCCATGAAATCTAGCTATTGGAGGGGAGAAGAAGGGGCAAGGCTGAGGGCACCGCATCTGGGGGCTTTACTGTTCCCTGGGCTCCAGCTGCTAGTGCCCAGGATGGGGAGGGATGGAATTTACTCTTCCCCTGCACAGCTGTTCTCACTGGGGGAAATCAGACTCACCTCTAGGTACCTCCCCCGGCCGCAGGAAGCTCCATGGCAGCAGTTGGGCTTTGAAGGCAGCACAGAGTGAGGGTGGCAATCCTGCAGACTCCACTCCCCACCCCCACACACAACAGCTTTGTGACCCCTCCACATCCCTCTTTGGGTTGGAACTCTGGCAGTTACAACACCAGGAAATTTCAAATGTAAACCTCTGAAAATGTGAAATTGACTAATTTTCAAATCCTAGGGCCACGAAATTGACCAAAATGGACCTAAATTTGGTAGGGTCCTATTTATACTATTTTGTTCATTTTATTAGCAGCAAATGGACAGCTTTTTAGCTCTGTGATAGGAGGTACAGAAAGAAGGAATGAGAAATCTATATTTGTCATTTTCTTCCAGATATTAGTATTTTTTAAAGAAAAGAAAAATAACTGAAGTTAAACAAGCAAGCAAGCTTGCAAACAGACCAATCATAGGCAAAATGTTCATTTTAATTTATCAGCTGGAGCAGAGAAATTATCCCTACAGCATTAGCCACTCACACATGTGAAAGGGTAATTTTAGCATAATTACATATACCACACTGTTGCATCCTATTGTCAAAAGCTAGGTCATTCAAAAAATTAAGCAGTGCATTAAAACAGTGTAAAGCCTCTCAACTTCAACCAGTCAACCCTAGCAGGACAGGCTATATTCATGAGGTCAATTTCCCAAACACACAATATGTAACCCATTAATCAAAATATTGTTTGGTCAAAATGTATACACTAATTTTCTCTAAATCACTCCTCTAGGCCTATTCTCTTGAAAAATGGACTACACAGTCATTCCTACCTGTTCAAAATTATCATCTTTTCCTCCTGTGAATCTGTGTAGGTGCCATTAATTAAAAATGTGATATAGAGAATTATTCGCAAGAAGATATTGTACTAGGAGATTAAATCACTTCAAGACAAACGTGTTATACTTATGCTTCCAACCATAGTACTTTTATGATCCTATCCCATGAAAAGTTAGCATCAACGCCCACTGACATTAAACAATTGAACTATTAAAAACAAACTAACAGCACATTGAGCCCTTACTAAACTCAATATACACTACAGCAATTTGTCTGGCTATTTATGGTTAAGTTTAACTTCCCTCCATGAAAGAAATCCTTATTAGCACTAATGTATATTAGGCAAAAGAAAGAAAATTTTTAAAAAAAAGTTAGGTTTTCACTAGAAAAGTTTCTTTTCCTTTATTTGCAACTTCAATTAAGAGTGCAGTTTATTTAGTAAATAACTTTGAAAAAATAATCAAAACACTAATTTGGCAATGCATTCCTTTCTCCAATTCCTAATTCATAGGAGTAACATGCACAACCTAACAGAGCTAGAAAGCTCTGGTCTCATTTCATTATTATTCAGGCTGCAAAGAGAAAAAAAAATGTGTTTTTATATATGTGTGAAAATTAATTTCTTTAGGCTCTGAAAGACAATCAGTGGCCTTAACCCTATTCTCCACAGGTATATTCAGAATAAAAATTCTGCGCTGGTTCTCAGACTGTTCTTCCCACTAAAAACTTGAACAATTTATTTATTTATTAAATGAAATTGAAATGAAGTGACTGAAATTTGCATTTATATAGCACCTTTCATCTACAGAGGATATCAAAGCATTTCACAAACACTGCACAGAAACCATTTCACAATGGATGAAGTATAAGCACCTCAGGGCTGGAACATGGCCGCATTTTGCGCCAGAACATTACTCAGAGTGGGACTTCCCCACTCTGAACAAATCAAGTGAGTATTTACGCAAATCAAATACTGGATTTACCCAAAAATAGGACTAACACCCTGACTCTTCTGAAATGCCACTGGTTCTTCAGTGTCTAAACCATGATTTAAACGTCAGAATATAGTTTATAAACAAACAGCTCAGCACCTTGGGCCCAGGGCTGGTGCAAGGATATTTTGCACCCTAGGCAAAACTTCCACCTTGCGCCCCCCCTCCCCCTGCAGCATCACTTATTATAAACTTTAAAAAATGAATACTGCATAATATGGCATTGTTCATTAGAATTAATACAAAGGGGTCACAGGAGATGATCACAACATTCCCTTCTGGCCCGGGGGAACCTATGAGCAAGGAGGCGGCTGAGAATACCCCCCGCTCACGGGGTCTCTAAATGTTCCCAGGCTCAGAGTACTTCGTCCTCGGGGGGGGGGGTGGACCCAGGGGCAAGGAGGGCAGAGCTGGGCTCTCCCAGGGAGTAGATGAGGATCTCCCTGGGGTTCAGGGCTGGCTCCCTGCATTGGCACAGTGCCACGGGGGGGGGTCGGTGTTTGGAAGTGGTACCTGCGCCAGCCCTTTCCCCTCCGTCACGCTGCAGGATTTAGTTTCTTTCCCTCACCCCAGGAGGCGGCTGCACCCAGCCCCAGGCACGGCACATTGGAGGGCGAAGCTCACCTGAGCTCAGGACTGTGTCCTGCCTCCCCCAACGGCTCCATCCCTCGGCTGCCCTGGTTGCCACGCCTGGCTGGCTGTCTCCTCCTTTCTCTGCAGCAGGCTCCCACTGACTATCCTGCGCGGCGCCCCTTGCTGCAGGGGTGGGTTTGTTATGGGAGGTCTCGCTGCCCGCTCTCCCCAACTCAGCTGACTTCCATGACACTGGACACTGCTTTTTGGTGCCCCCAAATCTTGGCGCCCTAGGCGACCACCTAGTTTGCCTAGTGGTTACACCGGCTCCGCTTGGGCCTACTCTGGCAGCTAAACCCATCTCTATGTTGGGGAATACATACATAGAACAGACCTGTTTTAACGGTTCTTTTTGCATGCCCACCTGATGCAGATAGAAAAGGGGACATTATTAAGGCATCCCACATACTCTGATAATACCGACACCTATGGTTAGCTGATATAAGCAGACTCAGGTCTCTAATTTATGCCTGGCACTGGGCAAATCCACAACAGCCACAGGATTTGGGAACCATAAAAGTGGCTAAAGCCACCTTTCTCCCCTTCTTCGCAGTCTTGTGCTGAGATGTCAAGAGAATCTGGTCCCTGGAGCTTTCAGTACAAAACAACTTGGGGCTGTGCCTGTAAACAATTAATCTTAACTCTTCAAGCCATTTATTTAATGCCCTCCAAGTATGAACAAAAAAGATCTTTGAACAAAACCAGAAGAGAGAGCATAAAAATGAACTGATTTGTTTTCACAACTCTGACCCAATTAATAATCAATCATAGTCAAACTGCTCTGACAAGGCTTTTCCAGCTCTTGATAGGAAGCCAATAATTTAAACTTTGTCCCACAGGTCACATCAGTCTGGTCCATCATGTTATGCACAAGCTAAGTGACCCTTGGCTTCTTGTCAGCTTTTGCTACCATAGAATTTCAAACTGTTTCTCTGTTGCTGTGCCTCTACTGAATATATAGACAAATGGAACATTTAATGCTAGGACACTTGAGGTCTCAGCCATATGCTTCTTCCATTTTCCTGTTTGTATCTAGCTGAAGGATTCATTTACTGAGGCACAAATAAATTCAAGGCACAAACTTAATTTATGCCCGTTATTTTATTCGGCATATCATGTCCATTTCAAGAATCTGACACACTCGTGAGATAGTGCGCTCTAGAGGCATTAATAATTGCTTCAGTGGTATGCACATTACAATTCTGCAATGCATGTTGTGAGCCTCACCCCTGTGCATCAGCCAAGACACAGCTCTTGCTGTTGTAATTTTATTCAAAATTCCCACACCTGAAAGTTATATTGTTTTCCTATTTGTTGCTTTTGATAGCAGAATTTGAACCTGTCAATAACCCTCCTCAGAATCTTTCCCATCTTCTTGATATACCAGTGTTAGCATATACAATTCATTCTCCACTCAGCTTTAATGTTATTGTTCTCTATGGTATATTTAAACAATTTGGCTTCATTTATTCAACCAACTTTGACCAAGCTGATTACCATTTTCAGCTGTGATTGACAGACAGGGCCCCTCTGATTACTAGCTAACAAGGCAATCACATTACCTCTCACAGATCATATTGGCATGACCCATCACTGCAAGTTAAAGCAAAGTACTTCACCCTTGGCTTTGAGTCATCTTCCTATTTACAGAATTTCAAACAATTCCTCTGCCCTTTTTTATTACTTCATGTACCAGAATATGACATACAATGTCATTTGCAGTGTTGGTCCCAGGATATAAGAGAGGCAAGGTGAGTGAGATAATATATTTTATTGAACCAACTTCTGCTGCTGAAAGAGACAAACTTTCAAGCTTATACAGAGCTTACCTCACCTATCTTGTCTCTATACAATGTAATGATCTTCTGGAAATCACTGAAGAGTAAAAGTTATTCCCAAACAAAATGTTTATGTTAAAAAAACCAAACGTTATATCTTTAAGGTTGATAGTGTTTCAGTGAAGTCCAGCTAACCTTCCTCTGCTATACCCCACTGAAACAAGGTAGCAACCTGAGCACTGAGGTTGCTACAGTACTGGAAGCCTGGAGATTTAATTAAAGTCAATTAACCCATTTCTGTACTGACACTTGCGTAGCAGTTACTGGGCTAATGAGGCAATTGGCTCAGTACTGTAATTGGAAGGATATATATTTGGGAGGAAAAGGGACTTAGAGGATGAGCATGGGAGAGGAAAGAAGAGAAAGCTGTGTGGCAATCACCTCCTGCTGTATACCTGTGGTTCTTTATGTTTTAAAACTGAAGATTAAATGCACACATGGTGAAAGAAAACAGCTTGCACAGATTTGTAACTAGGAGACACAAGAAGAGGCTGGGCAGCAGTACTCACAAAGCAGGAGAAGGGATGCCTTGTGACAGTCACCCACAAAGTAATAGACTTTTTTTTTATCTATACATCTTTGAGGAAAAAAATTGAATAACAAAAAATTAACAGTTAAAGGACCCAGTCATTCCACAATCATTCACTAATAATATCTCCAGCCAATTTCCAACACTCACCCAAATTAAAAACTGTCGCCATATTTGTTCTGAAATGGAAATATGCTGTTGAATGCATACTTATTACTGTGATATGTTGTTTATTAAATGTATAGTTAAGACTTTGAAAGGAATATAGTCCCAGGGAACACTATAGCTGAATTCGATAATTCTCATCATGTAGTATGTTGGACTAGAGGACTATATTTCATTAATAGAATTGGAACATCAATTTGGTGTTATGAAATGCAATTGATTATATGGTGATGAATTTGGAGAGAAGTTAGGATTAGAGTTTGAAGACAGGCTTTTAATTAAAAGCTTGCTTCAACCTTAACTATGGAGCAGCAGCACAGGAACGGACTACTTCCTTATATCCACATTCAAAGAACACCAAAATGAGATGAAAAGCAGCGACTATATTGACATTCAGCACGACAAGTCAAGTTATCCCTGCTACAAAACAATTCTTTCTAAAATAAGAAGAAGTCAGCGCAGCTTTCCAACATGTAACAGCAAGAGAACACACAAAGGGACAAACCGATCCTAATGCAAAGACCTCCACGGGGTTACACAAGAGGTGAATGCTGCATCCTGTGTTATAGCTTCACTATCCCTGCCCCTTATGTATGTCATACATATCACAAATGATGACTAGCTTGATGTTGCGATCTATAATCTAACAGCAACATCAACCTAGTCATCGTTTGTGATACGTATGACATATATAAGGGGCAGGAATAGTGAAGCTACAACACAGAAAGCAGGAGTTTCAGAAAGTGTCTTTTTTATTTTTTTAGACAATAAAAACAAAGTTACGTTTATTTTGACTATAACCCCCAGGGACATGATACACTAGTTCTAGATGTTCTCACATTAGTCACTGTTCTGTATTCTTGTCAATTATACCATTACAGTCCTTGTTAGATCCAGATGCACTTTACGGTATAGGAGCTCTTCCCAACATTCACATATGTTTGCAACTGGTCCTCAAAATTCTAGAGAAGCAGGTATGTTTACACACACAATTTGCACTGGTTTATACCAGAGGTGTGATGTTGCACCGATTTAGCTACCATTGCAACCTTGTATGCAGATGCTCTTAACATAAGTTAAACAACAAAGGCAAGCTACATTCACACACAAAGTTACAATGGGTTAGCTAAATTGGTGCAACGTTATCGTGCCTCAGAAAAAGTTAAGTTATTACAAAATAATCTGAAAGGTAATTTACTGCTCAGACTGTGTTCCTCCTACAAGAACTGACAAAGAAGCCTATAAACAGAAATGGGAATGCAAGAAAATTCTGTTCTTTGAGCCACAAGGGAGAATCCCTTTGAGCCATCTGCAACATGCGAAATACAACTTTAGCTTTCGTAGATATAAGGAAGAAGTTATTTGGCTTTAGAACATATTTGCTTTAGAATATATTCATTTGTTCTTCTAATACATACACTTATTAAGATCTTAAACTCGGTTTTATCTTCCCTTTAAGAAAAGCATTTCAACTCACCTTTAAATCTACATCAAAACAAACATATATTTGGAGAAGATTGAGAATGATTGACAGAGATGTCTGTAAAAGAAATCCTTATAATTTCACCCAGAAGAGATAAGGATCTTCCTTGAAATATCCCTGCAGAAGTGGAAAATTAATTTCTAAAATTCCAAATAAAAAATCTCTTAAAGATGTGAATTTAGGGGGTCATTATGGGCACATTGTCAATGTTTTTTCTAATTCTCACTGTTTTAAAAGCACTCCTTATTGTTTAGGCTTCTATTCCCTCTCTCATGCTAAATCCAGGATATGGGGGTTTCCTAAAAAAATTCATGGAAAACTTCATCGCATTAGGCTGATGCAGTTTAGCTGTTTGTATAATCGTGCAACAATATTGCTGAAACAAAGCCATTCTGAAATGCCACTGTAACTATGGCAACCAGTGTTCAGAATGTAAGAATACAACTAGCAACAACACGTTGCATTGTAATATTGCTCACTATTAGGAATGGAAATTATCAGTAAGTGGATGCCTACTTTATGAGAGCAGAGTCTAGCAGTGCCTCCTGCTAGCCATTTAAGCAAACACAACTCAGCTTGAATCAAATATTATAAATAGGAGCAAAATAAAAGGATGGAAGAGGCTAGTTTAAAATATAGGTGAGGGTAAAAGGTAGGGACAGAAGAGAAGGGGACATATGAAGTTAAAGCCTAAAATCTGGCAAACCTAAAAGGTGTTTAATCTGGAGCAGGAGAAGGGGGAAACCTCCAGATCATTAGTTTGTAATATATAATTTTCTCTCTTATTACCCAGAAGTTTTAAAAAGCTGCGTTATTTTTTTGTTTGGGTTTTTTTTTTCCCCTGGGTTTTTTTTGTGCTGGTGTGGGTGGCTGCAGGGCTTCCACAAGAAACAGTTTGTGGTCCCTCTGCTGGGTCTGTAATAGAAGTTAAACACTATTCACAGAGCTGTACTCTCATCAGTGATACAAGTGTACAAAGAAGCTGTCAGTACTATTGTCAATGTCTAACACAGATAGTGTAGCCTCACTTAAAAGTAATTTGTTTCTTGGATCATTAGATTTTAGTGTTGCTCATTTTTATTCTCTGTTCCATATTTCTTGTCTTTTCTAACCCCTATACATGTATCAGCTAAACAATAGATTTCACTGTCTTCACTCTCCTCCATTGTACCAAAACAGAATATTCAGCTCTTAGTATAAATTCTTAATTTACATTTTTCTTGTTCCTTCTTTATATAATTATTTCATAAGAGGAATCAAATTCAAGTCTGATGGCATGGTATCAGACTTTGAAGGTGAAAATATATGTTCAGCATTTAGTATTCAATATACAACAATTCTAATGAAATAAAATCATTCCAGAATTCCATTGTAACAATGGTAGCATACATTTAAAGTACTTTGACTGAAATATGACTATAATTGGAGGAAAATGTGTCCCTAGAGTATGCATTTACAGTACAGAAGTTCCTTCCCAAGATCCTTATGGAGAAACTAGTCCTTTGTGTCCTATACTCAGTCAGGATACAAATGGTCAGTCAGTTCAAAGTGATTAAATATCTCCAAGTGCTTTGTAATGGACTTTAAAATGGGAATTTTTTTTGTAAACAGTACCATTTTATTTTCCTTGTGTGTGTCTATTTTCCTGGCCTTAGAGACAGTGTGTGATGAACTCCCACTAATGTTAAAGTGAGCTTCAAAGCCACATGAGAGCATCAAAAAAGGGAAGAGAGAGAATCTCTCCCAAACTAGCCAAAAGCAGCATCTGTTTGGGATTTAGCAAATAGCCACAACTGGCCCTACCATAAAATGAAGCCTTTAAAACATGTAGGAATTATCATGGTATTTTTAGTTTGAAATTTCTTAATCATGAAGAACAGCACTATTTAAAAGTTGTCAGAACTTGGAAAAGAAAAATAAATTGTCATATAAGATAAAGATGGAAAATGAGTGACTAATTTACAACAAATAGTCCTTCTGAATACAGAAGTCACAATATCTACACAACATATTGGATACATGCTTTTCTCTGGTGGCTGCCCACTATCTAATCAGCATCTGAAAATGCACAGCTGTACAGCAAACAAATATACAAAACTGAATCAAAGACATCAGTCTAGAATTCCGTAGATTAATTATACATAGCAAAGGAAGACAAAGCATTCAGCAAACAGCAATTCTTTCTGAATTAGGCAAATGTTGCTGAAAATAAAAACAGCTTCAAAAAACTGAGCAGAAGCAGAATACATATAACAGGGATCCCTCAACATGTGTTAAATCATTTTATTTTATACATAGTAATATATATTAATAATTAAGCACACTTTTTGTAAGATCTTGACCTCTAGAACAGTAGTCCACAACCTTTTCATCTGGCGGCTGCCAGATGAAGGACCGTGGCAGTGGTTGAGCATCTGTCGAAATGACGTCACTTGTTGGCGGACCCCTGCTCTAAAACTTCCACCACTCTCTAGTCTTAATACTGTATTAAAATCAGTGACTCTTAAAGAAAATAATATGATCTCATTTGTGGAAGTCTCTAGCTTTAGTTTTCTCGACGTTTATTAGACTGGGGACTCCCTTGGACTTGGCTCCTGAAGGCTAGCGGTGTTATGGAGTACTAAGGCTATGTCTACCTAGAAACCTTCCAGCAGCAGTTAGAAGTGGTAAAATGTTGTGGGAACATTTATGGGCAGACCCAAGCAATTAAAAAAAAATGCCAAAATCATACAGATACCAAATGATACAACTTATAATGTGCAAAAAGATAAAAAAGGAACAACAGAAGAACTGTTATTTGGAGCAGCCCAACGGCTCCTCCTATTGGCAAACTTCTTTTTTTAAAATCAATTCATCTTTAACCCACTTGCTAAATACTCCCCTGTAAACACTGATGACAACACAAACATCAGATGTCGAAACAGGCCAAGTAACATTTTGCTACATTTCTCTGTATTGTTTTTAGATGTTAGTAACAGCATATTTAAAGGAAGTGAAAACATCTCCTAAAGAAGTGAATCCGCTGGAAAAAGAAGGGGAAGAAAATGAGGTTTGTTTGGGACTGGATGGAAGGGTTCTTTTTTAAACAGATTCAGAAATAAAATGTCTCCCGGAAAATCAAACTTTTTTCCTTTTCAATATTAATCTGTCATTGTAAAGGTAACAATCCTGCATAAAACATTCATTTATATATGGAAGTATAAATTAACAGAGCTTCAATAAGTGAAGAGTCCACTTTTCTACAAATGTTTTATTAATGTAAAAAGCAGTGCTTCAGTGTTTTTTTATGACATTCGTTGTTTCCAGTTATAAATACAGAGTATTGCTTTTAGATTCCTATTTCATTAGAAGCCTTTCATATTACTATATGAATGACAAATTAATATTGATATTTCAGAAAGATATTGTGCTTGATTCTCCGTGGTCTTGTACTCTGTAGTTATTTATACCAGTGTAAAGTGGATATAAATTGCTACCCATTTTGCCCTGGTGTAAATGGTGCAGGGTAACAGACAACTGGGCCTATTGTTTACCACTAAAGTTTCAGACAACACTAAAACTGTCCATTAAGTTAGGTTAGACATCTCAGCTATTTTCAATATAAAATCATTATATTGAAATAGCTCCTTTGATCCCAAAGGATTCTGAAGCACTTTAAAAGTGATCTACAGAAATCATTTTACTCACTACTGAGCTGTAGCCACCTCTAGGATGAAACATGATAATTGGCACACACAAGAAAACAGCACAGAACAGGTTAGGACCAGAAGTGAAGAATGCTGCAACCAACAGCAACTGCAGGAGCCAGAACAAAGTACTCAAAGTGGAATTTAAAGAGGATTCTTGGAGGTCTGAAGGCTATATGCCTGCTCCTTCGGACTCCCACCACCACCTTCGCCTTCCCCCTCTGGAGAGTATGCAAAGGTAATCAAGTGAAGTGGACATGGACCTCACCAAGTGTCCTAAACTCTCAGTCCCTCCCTCCAAGAGGTTCTTCCATGACACGGTATAACAGTCCCAACATGACCAAGAAACTACAGGACATGAAGGAGAAAGACTTCTGATGCCTAAGGGGTTAACAAAAAAAGAAAAAAGGCTTTGGGAGCAACCAGGAAAGCTATGTAAACAGCCAGTTTGAAATCAACACAGAAACCTCTGAAAGAACTGCAATGGTTTAGGTAAGTGATTACTGAAAAAGCATAATATATGTTGTTCAGTACAGGTAAACCTAATTTTACAAAGTTCTCAGAGATATCCAAATCCTTCATAAAAACTGAGGGCTTTGATAATCAGGAGATCTGTATTACAAAGCTGTGAAGCTCTTAAGAAAGCAAGTTTTCAAGTCTCCAGAGCACTTTTAAGTGTAAGGATGCAGCAACTACCATGATGCAACTAATACAGAAAGGTGTGTTAACCAGTGTACTAGCTGGAGCTGCAGTCCAGTGCAGAAGACTAGCAAGGACTCGTAACAGAACTATGTGCCCAATGGAAAGCGTTGTAATACAATGGCCAGTGAATACTTTGGTGTCTTTGACAGGGCCACCACCTAGGAGCCAGAAGGCAGCTGTCCTGGGCTTGGGGAAACCCATAAAATGAATTGTTCAACAGCAAGTCAGTCTTGACTAATGCAACAAGAGGTATATCTGACTGATGCCTGATACAGCCATAGAGAAAGGATGCAGGAGCCACTGCAGGGAAGATGTTGAGTGAATAGCTCACAGAGACAATATGAGGAGTTTGGACTTGCTAAGGATTTTGGAGGACTTAAAGATCAGAAGAATATTCAGAGTAGCAAAAAACAGAGAACACAGAGAGGGAGGTTGCAAGAAAACAAGAGAGCAGTGGTCAAAAAAAGGCAAGGGTGAAAAATCAAGGAGGGATAAGGGACAGAACCCCTTATGTGGTGGGGCTACCAGAGGTCAGGTCAGAAAGGAGCTCTAATCCCATCTTGCCCCAGGTACTATGAATCCTTCTAAAACCCATACAAGTCAGTGAATCAGCATTGTCATCTCTATTTAATAATAAGCTGGTTTCGATTCAAGTTACTATAGTTTTCTTTGCTCAGATTTGTTTGCTTATCCTCATGTTTATTTTATCATCACTCCTGCCTTTATAAAGATAGTGCTAGCACTCAGCTAAATGGACAGATACCTCACTAGTTTCACTATAGCCTCTGTGAGCACTTCTATACGCTTGGCTGAAATGCTCTTGGGTAATTCTTAGAGCAATACTCCCCGAACAACATATCCTTGAATCAAAACTCTTTGGAGGACAATTTTTCCTCTCTCCATCGGTGACAGTATACTACTGTCAAAAAGGCTCTGCTGCTTCAGGCATTTGTCCTCTATATCACTTAATGTGGAAGACCTAAAAATTGCTTATAAATGAAGAAAAAGCTGCCAAGAATTGAGTGTAAGTGGAGAGTGTCATACTGCACAAGGTATATATGGGTCACAGTGAATGGTATTTGCCACTAATTAGCAAAAATGGCAAATCTTGTGGACGGCAAAAGACTATTACACCGCTACCTCGATATAACGCCACCTGATATAACACGAATAAGCAGTGCTCCGGGGGGGCGGGGCTGCGCACTCCGGTGGATCAAAACAAGTTCAATATAACACGGCTTCACCTACAACACGATAAGATTTTTTGGTTCCCAAGGACAGCATAATATCAAGGTAGAGGTGTACTAATGCATAGTTTTGCAAAAATAAGGTTTTCTATCTTGTAGCTGTAAACATTTTTGTCCCTTTAACATGCACTTGCTATTACACCAGAGACATTAGATCACTGGTTTGTACTACACTCCATTTCTCTTTAAGGAGAAATGTCACCATCAAGATGGACCAAGAACAGAGCACTAGAAAACTTCTTCATGGCCGATTACACAAGAGATCAGAAACACACACGCTACACCCATTTCTTACAGAAACTAACAGTTCATGCTTAAGGTAAAACCTAATACTGCTATTAACTGCTGTCACTTAATTCTCTATACTTTGTAGAGTGCCATTAAATATAGTGCAATCAATACTAAAGTCAGTGAACTAATACTAGTGTTAGTATAGTAGAAGTAACACAGGTTACGAACTAATTTCACTACACTATGGACCAGTTTTTAAACTGCTCGGCAAATGCCTGTAAAAGAACAAGTCCTCGAAGACATTCAGTGAACATCACTACATATTTAGAGGATAGAATCTGACCCTTAATGAGGTAACAGTTAGACCTAATCTACATATGCTATTTAAAAGCCCACCCCCTCCCAAAAAAACTGGTTTGCTACTCCACTTGTTATAGCAACTGCTTGCCAGTTGCTCTGTAGTTCAGGCAGTTTCCTGTCATAAACCTCATTTTCAGCTTCCCCAAAACCAAATCAACTTCCCTGCAATTTCACAGGCAGCATCTTGTTGTTAGACTGTGGAGAGGAGAGAATTTGGTGGAAATCAAGACATGAATTTTACAAGCTTGAATTTCTTTCTTTTTTCACCATTTTCCTGAAGTTTCCTTCCCATACCATATCTGACAAGACACTTTACTTATACAAGTGCATTTTTATAATTTTAAATCTCCACTAGGTGTTGGGAAAGGCAATTTGCATGTTCCCTCTTCAAGCAGGCAAGGGAATCTGACCTATTCTGTCTACTCAGTGACAGTGTAGAATAACGATAGCATGGTATGAGTGACCAGAGCGCAGCCTGAGTATAATATAGTCCCTATGAACCTGCACTGCACATAAGATTCAGCCACTGCCCAAAGGGAAACAGGTGCCTTAATCTGGGACTGACAAAGAAGCAAAAGGCTTAAAAAAATAACCCCCTGATCAGATGCCACAGCAAGATGAAACTGCCTCCTATTTTGACTAATTATCCTACTCAGACACCCTGTTTACCTTCACCAGACCTGAAGAGCTCTGTGAAGCTCAAAAGCTTATCCATTCCACATACAAGAGTTGGTGCAATAAAAGATATTACCTCACCTACCTTGTCTCTCTCTTTATGGTATATCGTGTCATTTAAACTACCTGATAACCAGGGATCCTAGTTTTCCATGATTAAAAAAAAAAACATTCATCAACATAAAAATCCAAGTTTTTCCTCAATTACAATGAAATGCTGAACTTTAGTTTCCCTACCCACAATATATATAGGCATCCATTGAACACATTTTATTGATGTATTTACAATTTTTAAACTGACAGCCCAGCCCCGCCCATTCTCTGAATTTTGATTATCTGTTCTGACCCCAGTCCCAATTAGCTCAGATAACTGGGGTTCCACAGTAGATGTTTTTATTTTTTCACAAAATGTAAAAACAAAAGATTCTCTATAAAAACACAAATTCTGCATTTTTCCACGTCTCTCTGTGACGAATGGATTTCCAGGATCCTTGGCAATAACTGAATATTAAAATTTTTGGTGTTCAGATAAATGAAAGAATTAGAAGGGCTTGTTTTAAAATGGCAAACTTAGCATGTATGACCTGGATGGGTGTGTTAATCAAAAATCTATTCCAATCCAGTCTTTAACTTGGGGATTACGCACACAATAGTTGGCATTCTAAGGCTATGGTTTCACTACACTGCGTCGCTAAGAGAGAGCTTTCCCATGAACTTAATTACTCCATCCCCTGCAAGCGGCGGTAGCTATGTTCGTGGGAGAAGCTCTCCCACCTGCATAGCGCTATCCACACCAGTGCTTAGGTTGGTGTAACTTGTGTCACTCAGGGAGTGGCTTATTCACACCCCCAAGTGACATAACTTATACTGACATAGCCTAAACTGTCACCATTATTCCTCATTCAACCCCCTCTTCTACCTGAAATTTTGCATTTGTCACACATTAAAATTTGTTCACATATTTTGGACATACACGTTATTTCTTATCATGTTTCTATCACTTTAAGGGAGGACCAATCCTTTTATTGTGATAAAGTTCCTACTACAGAAACTTAAGATCATAAACACCTCCAGCTAATCTACTAAATATTTAACATCTCTTGTCTTTCTATATGAGCTTTAGGCTCACAAATTTCTGTCAGTCATGCAGAGGTAACAGAATCTGAGAAAGAAAGCAAAATTTTATAAGTATACCATTCAAAACAAGCACAGATCTTCTCTGATGAACTAGAGAAAAAAGACACTTGAAAAGACACTTTACTATAGTGGGTTGAAAACCTATACAAATTTATTATAAGGACTTGTTTGGGCAGAATGAATTATGACTGACTGTAAGTGGTATAGCCAAATGCCTTAAGAGTCACTATTTTGGCTGAAGAGCCATTATTAAGAAGAATGGAAAAGAGGTCAGAAAGAGAAGCAAGGCAGACTAAATGAAAAATATTGACTGAATTAATGGGTGGAGGAGAAAGGATATTTGTTTATTGTCTCCATCAATAAAGATTAAGCAAATCCGAAGTGATTGCTACTGTGGGATAAAGAGCTGGAAGGAGAATGCTGATAATACAATGTACATATTCAAGAGGAAAACAACAGGATGTGCATAATTCCATTTCTGGGACAGAACACATAATACTGAGCAATCTGGGGAATCAGATGCTCAGAACAGGTCAAACATAAGGGACATAAATTTAGTCCTGTGGATTACATTTATACTCAGCCAAGTTCATCAGTTAATTTTAGTATTTATCAGACATTCAGAAGCACTCATTACAATAATATGTGGATGAGTCTTGTATAAACTTTAACTCTACAGCAGACAAACTAAATGGTAGAACATCGCTGTTCTGCACTTTACCTACAAAAAGACTGGAGAGAAGCTGCAGGTGGACACTCAACAGATGCACTTATGTATCAGTGTAACAAGGAGCAAATCCATCAGGTAATAATTTCACACCATTGATTTTTGTTCCTATTTTGTAATGTGCACATAAGATGATGATGATTTGGGCTTTTATGCAAGGGAAGATTGATTTTCTGCAACAAGATTTAAAAAATAAAACGCTGAAATAAAACATTATGGAAACAGAATCTATTGTAAGTATATACATATCAAATAATAGGAAATAGGAGCAGAGATGTATTTAAAAATACTGTATAAAATTCATCTTGGTTTACAAACTGTTGTCCAATGCCATGAGTCAAACCTAACAATGATAAAAGTGGTTTCCAGAACTCACTGACCAGACCTTTTTTTTTTACCCAATCAACTTCACATGCTGGATCACTGTACATGTAATATATGGGCTAAAACCCTGGCTTTAAGAGTGCTACAATTTCACCTACAGACCCGATCACTGCAGTGTCAGAAAGTCCATGTGGTTTAACATGAACTCTACAGGATTCTGTTTTATACTTTAAGATAAGTGCATTATTTCATCACTTACTTGCCATTGCAAAAATCAGATTTTGAATCTGCAAATACTGAAAAGTTTTTCTAGTGTTATCACACATATTAGTTAGAATACAACTACAACAATGATTATATTGCAGTGTTACTAAATATAAAAGCAGTCACTGAAATTGTTGGCAGTTGTAACAAATCTATGCAAAGCAATGTTACCTTAAATAAATATACAGAATAAGAGTTAATGAAGAAATACTTCTCAGTTTTCAATTTATAAGTATCTCACACAAGAAACTGAGGAAAAGTAAAGTTATCAGAAGTGTTCAGTCCTATTCTACCTAACAGACCACCCTGCAATGTCATTACTTGATAATTAATGCTACCTAAAACTAACAATACAATACATGAGCACAAGGCAAAAGTTAGACTGAAGAAAACAACTGATTCTAATGTTATATGCACATATTAGAGTAAGTAATATCCAAGTTTTTCATGTCAAGGAACGTGTCTGTCTCTGTGTTGTAGGGCACCTACAACATTCTGAATATTATAAAGGAACAGGAGAGTCAAATCTACTCTGCATCAATCCTCCAGAAAATAGTTTTCTGAGGTTACAAATGTCCAGTTCTGTTAGGAGTAATATGGACCGGATTGCATCCCTCAGATCTATACAGGGAGGGCCTCCTCCATGCAAAGTTCTCTCCTTCCAACATGGAAGAGGGGGCAGCTACCTCTATGGAGCTATGGAATCATCTGTGGGATGAAGGACAGGAGGGGATCAGGGAGAAGCTGGCATGTCAAAGGCAGCAATGAAGTGGGGAAGATGCCATGTAACATTCCACCCCTCCCCCAAACTCTGTAGGGCTCCAGGTGAAAAGAGAATGCATTCCCAGGCCTTATTACATCTCTGTGCCCCCAATCTCATTATAGAAATCCTTGGGGAAGTGGCCAGCTATAAGAGACCTATCAGCTCCGTTCCATGGAGCCATGCAACCAGTGCAGGTGAGAAGTCTTTAGAGTCTGAGACCTGATTAACATTTTGCAATTGGGAAATATTTCTGAAATATTTCAGTGTTTATCATGTGACATTTTAAATGTTATCTTTATTCTCTCCCCCATACAACCCTTTCAAGGAAGTTCCTACCCTTTCCAGGTTTAGTCATTTTAAAAAGCCAATGACAGGTATTTTGTTAAACTGTTTAATATTGTCATTTTTCTATTAATATAAAATATACTTTATCGTGACTTCAAGCTCAGCTATCTCTGAATTTACTTTTACAACATAACATAGAGAATTTGCCATATCAGATGAGATCTCCGGTCCATCAAGGCCTCATTTTCTATAGATGGCGGTGACCTATATTTAACATTTCTTTGAGGAGGGAAACAAAATGCAGCAGGCAATTGTATTCAAGTGGTAAGTTTCCTTCCTGCCTCTTACAATGGTCAATTTAACCCACGAAGCATGAAATCCAATTACCCTATTTTAGCATACATAATTACAGAAAGTATTAATAGTCACAAAGTTACCAAGTCCTTTCAAAATCCAGCCACATGATCTGACATCTAATTGTACAATACAAGAAACGTCAAAACAACAGCCAGAAGACTCCAAAGGGATGGCAACCTTTGCTACTGAGCCCATTTTTGCACAAGCGGCATCCCTGGACAATGGCTGGGAGAGACAGCTGTGGAGCGGGGCTTACAGAGCACCATTGGGCTAGTAGAGATCCGGGGGCTGACAGAGGCATGCTGGCGCGGGCAGAAGGAAAGCGGCTGGGGCGAAGGGGGTCGCGCAGACAGGAGTCCCGGGGGCTCTGAGGGGCCCACGCAGGGCTATGGGGAGCGCAGAGCTCGGGGAAGGCTCGGAGCAGCCCGACGGGAGATACGGGGCGCGGGGAGGAAGAGCCGCTGGGGAGCCCGGGCCGTGGAGCGCGCAGGCCGTGCCCCGGGGGAGCTCTGCGCCGCTAAGGGCCAGCCAGGCAGGGTCTGCGGGAGGCCCGGGGAGTGGAAGCGGGTCCCTCACCTCTCTCCAGCGGAGCTGCCGCAAGCTGATCTTCAGCGCCTCCAGCGAGGTCTTGGCCTTGGAGCTGTCCACGGTGACATGGGCCCGCCGGGCGGGCCGGCCTCCCTCCTCCCCGGCACGGCGGGTCGAGCCCCGCTTGCCCCGGCCCCCCTTCCCCGCACCGCACCGCTTGGCCTGACCCTTCGAGCCTGGGCCGCTGGGCCTCCTGCCCTGAGCCACCGGGGCCGGCGGGGGGACCCCTTCGGCCTCCTGCTGGGGCTCCGGGGCGGCCTCGCTCCGCTCCGGCTCCTCGGCGGGGAGGGCCGGGGACACTGGCGGCTCCTGGGCCGGGGGGCAGCTCTCGGGCTCGGTCCCGGCCGACTCCATTACCAGGCGGCACAGCTGCCCCGGGCCCCTCCAGCCGCTGTCATTGCCGCGTGCCTCCGGGCGGCTCCGGTTGCTATGTTCGCTCAGGTGGTTGGCAACGGCCGAGACGGGAACTGCAAAGGACCAATAAACGTCAAAGACAATCTCGCCTCCCAGCCCCCTCCCTCCCCTGGGGAAATCACAGATGCGAAGGGCGGGGCGTGGCCCTTTGCTATGGTCACGTGACTATGGCTCCGGCTACCATCTTTGCAATGGGCAGAAAGCTATTCCCCAGTAGGACCGAAGCTATGAAGGAGGCCATTTTGGAAGTAGGAGGCAAGCTCTGAGCCAATAGACCTGACGCTATCAAGGTAGCCATCTTGGAAGTGGGAAAAAAAAGAAAAGAAGTGGAGAGAGCCCTGTCCTGGGTGCCAAACACTCAGGAATCCCTCCTGTGGGGAATTTCTTTTGGAGGACAGGGGAAGACGGGTTAATTGGTTGACCCACAGTACTAGTGGGTTATGTAATGTACTACAGTCACCTGAACTGCAGCAGCGTAAGGGACAAGCTGCACCTGCTTACAGCTTGGACTCCCCAGGTGGTCCAGTCACAGGCCAAAAAGCCCTTTAACTGGGGTCCAGCACTTCCCCCAGTTCAGTCTTTGTTCCTCAGGTGTTTCCAGGAGTCTGCTGGTGTGGGGAGTGAAGAACACCAGATGATGTCACACCCCGCCTTATAAAGCTTTTGCATACGGTGGGAACCCTTTGTTTCTAAGCTTGGTTCCCAGCCTCATCTGTGGAAAAACACTGACATCCCAGGATGGAGTCTAGAGACATGCGGTCTCATCATATGTCCTTGCAGAGTCAAATCAGCCATTACTGGAGGCTGTTTGTAACATTCTCAGGACGGCTCCCCAGGTGCGAAATAAGCTTCTCCTAAGGACTATTGTTTTCTTAATGGCCCGTTCCCCATCCACTATCTAGAATGAAAGTATCTTGTCTAGTGGGTGTTCCCCAGGTGTAACTACGTTTGAAATAGAGACATAGTCAATATTCATAACTTCAGATACAAAAATGAATCATGCATACAAATAGGATAGTCATATTCAGCAAATCATAACATTTTCAGTGACATATCACATGACTTGCATAAAATACATCATAACTATGTCATAATCATATAATAATATGACTGAAGAATATGGGGTGCAGTGTCACAGAAGGCTTTCATGGGAGGACTTACTGAGGGCAGTGTTTAGCATGGTGTGCAGGGACTGAGGCCTGCAAATTAATCCCTTTACGATTAGCAGGGAGCATATGTATCCTCCCCCCAGCAAATGTTGTGGAAGTTACCCTGTGTAGGGATCTTTGTCTCCCTCCTTTGCAGTGAACATTTTCAGTGATGGAAGGGATGACCTCTCCACAAAAATCCCAGGCCAGCCAAGGAACATTCACCCTTAGACATGGATTATCAAATCTCTGTCTTTAGTTTCAGGATACATTTTAAAAAATCTAGTACAGCCCAGCAGACGCCCAGCCTGACCTCCCCCTTTCCCAACTCTCCTGCCAGTCTGGCTTTTACAGATGGGCCATGTAGAATAGGAGAGGTAGATGGGAAGAGTAAAGTGGTATGATTTCTTATTAGCCACTCTAGTTTGGGCTTGACGAGATTCATCACAGGCACAGCTCCACTAGGCCAGAGCCAGTACAATGTTCTGCAGCAGTGACTGAGGCTCTTCATCATCATGGTGGATTTCCTTTCCCTTTCTCTGAAATGACTCGTGCTGAGATTAGATGTGTGCACTAGAATAATAACATCTCCTTAGAGTCAGACATGTCCTTTGCTCGCCTAAAAATAATAATTCAAGGTGCAAAATCAGAGAGCAGCACAGGAAGCCGCCATTCCTGTGTTTGCAGAATGACAGTCTCCTACATTAACCTGTACTAAAACAGAACTGGCTGTTCAGGAATCTTGATCTTGGAGGGCACTTGTGTTTCTAAACCCTTTATATCTCCTTCAAAATACACGCACTCCAAAATCGGCCGGTCTTTCTTAGTAACGTACATATTAATTGTTGCTGAAAAGGAATTGCTGAACTTGGCTTTCTTGATGGATGGCTTGGTAGCATAATAAATAAATAAAATAGTAATATTAATAAAAATTAATAAAATAAAGGCTGTTCACAGTCCAACATAAAATGGGTTGGATATAGTCTAGCTCAGGACCTAAAATCATCCCCAAAATCACCATCATTAATTGGCCCCCTTGTTCACAGGGTCAACAGAGGGATGATGCACTGAACGGGCTTCAGAGAATGAATGTGCTGGCAGAGGTAAGACCTTTGGCAAAACAATGTGGGGAAATTTACAGGCTCATGGCTTGGCTGTATCTGTTCTGCCATTAGAGAACAACCATTTCCAGCTTTGCCAAACTGACGTCTTTCATCAGAAAATACCTGAATCATTTACTGTAAGATTGATATAAACAAGGGCAGAACTTAAGGAAGTCCAATTTCAAAGTATGAATCTAGTATGTAGGAATATTGTTAATTAAGCTACTAATCCGACATACCTAATTTAGCTAATACAGAGCTGGCCAATACGACCTTTTGTTACTTTGATACTAGAGGATTGTAATGCTTTGCATACTGAGATAACTCGGAAACTGAAGCTAATACAGAAGGCAGCAATACTCTTAATAAAGTGAGTTTCATCACACCAGTGCTCTGTGATCTGCACAGATTGCCAGTAAGTTTATAGATGAGATTCAAGACATTGAACTCCCCAAACAAAGAACTACCCAAGTTATTTTAATGGATCAGATGGATAGCATGAAAATTGGCATTTTTCAGTGAAAACAATTGCTCTTATAGACATATAAAATAAGCAAATATAATACTTTGGTTTATGCACAGTTAAATCAAATATATCAAAATATTAATTCAGGAAAGACAATGAATCTGAAAACTCCTGGGGGAAGCTGAGGAATAGTTTTTTAAATAACAGAAGTATGTCTTCTTTTTGCGATTAGTAAAGTAAAATAGGAAACAAATCCTGGATGACATGTTTTCACTTAACCTGTAGGTGGCACTGCAATCTGCTGTGAAATTTATTTGTTACTCCAGGAAGTGTACCACACTATTCTGTTACAAAAAAATAAAATATTATGTGTGAGAAAGAAGGATCTCCAGAACTAATTAGAATTCAGGACAAGATGGTAGCTCAGACCATGCTATCAGTCACTGGAATCATGTTATTTATGTGGCAAAGGGGACAGGGCTGAATGGGAGGTGAGGAAGAATCACGTTAATAAAAGGTATATATATATATAATTTTTAAAAGGACATCTAGACAATGGTGGGAAGTAGAAAGGAAAAGCACTGTCAGGAAAATTAAAATGCTACCTGGGGAATTCTAAGTACAGAAGATAGGATTCCAGGAGTTACCAGAGAAGGTCAGATTTTAGGAACAAGACTGTGTCTAAAGATTGGTATCCCATCTTCATCCGCCATCACCATCTCCTGTTTCACAGAAAAGAGGGAAATAGAAAACAATGTACCTGGCTAATCATATGATTCTGCTGAAGTAGGAACAGGAGTGACCCTTTCCCACAGGTGGACAGCAACTCAGTGCACATCACAAAGCATGAAGTTTAATCACCCTGATGACATCTTATAGCAGCCTGCATAGCGTCACCTGAGATCATAAAATTAGCCACATCTTTTAAAAATCCAATTGCAGTATCTATCCTTCTGACATCTACTCCCTGAAGGGCACTGAGAGATTAATTAGGGGAAGACTCTACCTAAGAAAGTGTCAGTCATCGCCAGGTGGCTATTAAATGTAGTGCCTTGGCTGCTTGAAAAGCTGAACAGATTCTTAATGAAAAACTCGCAAGATTCCCTGAGAGCATGACTTTTATGGTAAAGCCCTGAGGAGGAGCCCAGAGCTGTACCAGGAGGAAATTGTGCCTTGGGCAGGTACAGTCTCTCCAGATGTTGTTCCTTATGCATGTGTCCTTTTAAGATTAATGTTGGGCTCTTCATATCAGGAAGAATCTTTGTAGTGTGTGAATACAGAACTGCTGATTTCACAGACCCAGAAGCTAATGTCTTCTATCCATCAGATACAGCACAGATCATGGTAATGTCCCACACAAACCAGCGAACATCTAAGCCCTTTTCTGAAGGGACCACCTCTGGGAGGAAAAGAGGAGTCTCTTTTCTCATCACTCATTCAGTCTTGGTGTCTCTGTTGAGACTGCCTAAAAGGGTGCCAATTCTAGTGCTGATTTTAGTGATGACAGCTGTTCGCCAACACCTCTCACGCCACAATTATGATTCACAACTCATGTCACGCAGATCGCCAAACAGCCACCAGATGGTAGCAACTGCTGGTGACTGCCAGCTAGGGTGGGATTTAAACTGGTGACCTAAAAGTGAAAGGCTCCTTATCCTATTATCAGCCTCCTGAACCATCTACCCCCCCCCGGGACAATGCTTTGTAGTGTATGTTAGAGCTTTTTCATCACAGATGTCAGAAATGCTGAAGGAAAACCATGGATTTAGCTGACATGGGCCCAAACACTGACTAGCTTTTTGAGCACTGGAAATGCCCCAAAGATGCCAAACAAAATGACTGCATAGGAGTATTTAGATATAAAGTTTTGATAGAGCCATGTTTCTAAAAGATTAATAATTCACTACCTACTTCTACCCAGTCATAAACCAGATAACTGGTTTGCTTTATGCTGCATGCATAAAACCTTCATTTCCTGTTGAGATAATTGGGGATGGTATGTACTGTATGGTGTGAAGTCAGACTGTATGTAGTATTCCTCTACTGCAAGGTAAGGGAGTAAAGCATAGGTTGACTAGTAATAAGGTAGCAATGGCACAGCAGAAGGAGCATGTATCATGCTGTTTATTGCAGGTTAGAAATAGTGGCAGGGGACAAACAAGCCTGAATTTTTAAAATCTCTCTCTCTTGTAAGGTCAAGGGAAATTGAAAGTTTCTGTGTGCACAGATTTATATCCTAGAGAGCCCCTCATCCAGAGATATTTGCTCAAGCAATCCTTGTGTAATAAAGCTCAGACACATATTCCCTGTAGGAGCTATAGACCCATTAGTTCATATGTAGAACTATGATGGGAAAAATATTTATGAAGTGTTTTTACCTGAAGAAACTCTTACATCTAGCATCAGAGGGGTCGCTGTGTTAGTCTGGATCTGTAAAAGCAGCAAAGAGTCCTGTGGCACCTTATAGACTAACAGACATATTGGAGCATGAGCTTTCGTGGGTGATTACCCACTTCTTCCGATACCCGCTTCAACAAAGTGGGTATTCACCCACGAAAGCTCATGCTCCAATACATCTGTTAGTCTATAAGGTGCCATAGGACTCTTTGCTGCTTTTACATCTAGCAGTAGCCATGTCAGCTTCGTGGGCCTGACAATACAGGGGACCACCATGATAGCACAAATCAGATAAGGTCTGACATTCTGTCATCTGAGGACACGGTGGTGCTCTCATACACATTAGCCAATACATTATCCAGTCCCAGTACTGTACCTGATAATGGAGTAATCTGGCCAGTAAGAGGCCTGGATTTGAGTCCTACTTGAATGGCCTTTGTAACTGTATTACTGTAAAAGAGGGCTATCAAATCACACAGATGGCAGTCTCACCCCGCAGGGAAGTGGCAGGCAGGCTGCGAGTTCAGATTGTACCATACTCTGTCTATCTCCTAGCTAAAAGCTGGGCTCATCCCTGTGCTGATTCATGCTTTATTGGGTCATGTGTAGCATGGTATATTCCATGCATGTCCGTGCCTTCCCAAAAGGTGCATATGTAACAACTGCTCAGTACTGGATAGATATCAGGGCTACTCCTGTGTGATCATATTGCCACTGAATGGCTGGTAGAAGCCACTAAAGGTAGAAGCCTTAATGCTACTATATAAGCACAATTATTTCACTGACTAATGCTAAATGACTGTTTTTGATCCTTAAACATCTGAGAACCTGATTCTACAAGTTATGATTGCGCAGTCAGGAAACTGATGTGTACCCTATGATGTGTCCAATCAAAACAACACATTAGGAATATCAACAGCACTGCAAGCTCCAAGCATGCAAAACTCATGAGTCAGCCTTCAAAGAACATCAGGAGATTATCTTAAAATTCATGGGAATTTTGTGAATAATAAATTTGGGGATCTTTTTATTTTCCCTCTGGTTTCTAAGTCTTTACGGTGAACTTGGGTCACAATTTCATGCTTTTTCCTGTAGTCATGAAAACTAGCAACTTACTTCTTTTAAAAAATGAAAGCTGAGATTGTCATGTAATCACAGGACTCCAGAATGCAGGTATTTAGGATCAACATCAAATATCATGAGACCTGTGATTTCCAAAAAAAAAAAAAAGATCACAACTTTTGTATCAGCACCAACACCAAACTGGTCTCCTGCAAGCTGCAGAACAAGAATTATTTGCAGATGTTACTCTGCAAATCATTTTGAATAAGGAGTAAATTTGAGAAAATCTATGGTACATTCATGGACAATTCACAAACAGACACAAGGAAAAGTTAATCAAATAAGTTATCCATAGGAACTGTCCATTTTGCTCTATAGTAAGCGGTTCCTTCTGTAACCATGGTGGGAGGTTGTTTTTTTATATAATTGTGCCTTTACTGGTCAACAGGAAAACAATGTTTTAAAAATTAAAAAGCCAGAAGAAAATACGTCTGGTAAATACAGTCTGTCTTTGGGAAATGTGTCTGTTGTAATTATACTTCCCAGGCTGGGTTTAAATTAGTTTACATAAGCATATGCTCACAATGTTTATGTTAGACCACCGAAGATTTGTGGTTGACCTACATATGCAAACAAAACAATGTCTGCATACTTTGGACAAAATTTGCATGATAGAAGATGATGAAAATATGCATAATAGTAGATGACATTTCTCATTCCTGAATCCTCTTGTACATAACTTAGGAACTGGCCATGCATGAAAGAGGCTTGCAGTTGTAATGGAGAGATTTTCTGGCTACACTACAAATCTGAACCTTCAAGACATTAGGCTTCTGTTTCTCCCTGAACACCACAAATCTGTATAACCATCTAACCAAACAGCACCTCCACCAGCCAAGCAGATATGTGACACTGAGAGAGAGGGACTGACAGTGATGAAACAATGACAGTGCTATCCAGCCTGGTCCACATGTCACATCTGGATTTGGTTCATATGGCAGCTCAAGAAACTCACTACAAGATTCTGCCCAGGAGTTTGCCCTATTTTCATCTAAACCCCACTACAGGATTTGAACCTCCATTTCCAGGCAGCATTAGGCTGGTAAATGAGACACTTAGACCACTAAGCCAAACCCCACCGCAGCTAAGGGAAATACCAGCTAATTTCAACCAATAGAACCTTATTTATCTAACCTGCTCCTTTGGGTTATATCAAACCTTAGCATTTACAGGCATGTGAGGGTGTCTCCAGGTATTTTTGGCTAACCAGGATTGTAGTGTATCACCTTACTGTCCTGAATAACAAGGAAGGGAGCTGCCTGATGTGGAACACACAAGAGGAATCCAGGGTCAAAATCTTCAGCCAGCTGTGAACTAATTCATCCATCTTTTTTCATGCAGAAAAGCTCAGCTCAGGTTCAGCACATGGTTAATGTTCCTGCTTTGTTACCAATGTTCTGTGTTAAATTAAAGCACAAAGTCAGGTTTTTTGATCAAGGTCAGACATTGCCTTACTCAGGAACAGAAATACAGCCCGCTCCTTGTTTCCAAGTTTGCTCTAACTGCTAGAAAGCATCAGCTCCTAGGGCAATGGAGAAGAGGAGCATATATGGGATCTTCTGGCTTTCCAGTGAAACCCATGGCAGCATGTCAAGGCTGAAGAGAATTCCTGAGATGTGTGAAGAGCTGGCTGGTAATGCCAGTTCATGTTCCTTTTTCATCCCTGTCCCGATTCTGTGAGCCCTGCTTGCAGACATCAAGTGAAACTGACAGATTTTTCTGTCTTTTAACAACAATGCTTATTTCTGATTCTCTGTGTTCTGAGGGTAAAGTGAATGATTGGATGGAAAACAACCAAAAAACCTTCACCGTGAAGTACTGAATGTCTCAAGCTTTGGAAATACAATCAGGACTTGCATTTTATTTATTTGGTTAAATGTGCAGTCTTAAAATGTTACGCCCATTATGATGGTGTCCTCTCTCCCTTCCCCTACATTCTTCAGACCATCTTGCTTTGCTGTGGGAAGGCGGGCAGGCTTTTGGAATTTGTTCTGGGCTTGTTATGCAAAAAAAAATCCACTCCAACATTTAAATAAATATTAAAGCCCTGATCCAGAATCCATTTAAGTCAATTAAAGACTTTGATTCCGGCCCCAAATGCTTCATTTTTATTTACCTCTCTCCAGGAACGAAGCCAGAGTTGTTGTTGTCGTCCCCTCCCGCCCCACCCCCCGCAACATGCATGTTTTAGATTTAGCGGCCTTTAAATTAATGTCTCAAAGATACATATAAACTACTGGATTTTGATCCCCAACTTCACATCTGTCCCAGATCCCCTCTTCATCGTACAAACCTCACCTCAATACCCACTGTCTTTCAGTATCCTGAAAGTGAGGGAACACTGTCTGTTTCCTGTTCTTTGTAAACATACACAGCAGACTCTGCTTTGCAAACAAACTCCCATCTCATAATTAGCGGTAAGTAAATTAACCTTTTAAATCTTATAAGGCTGTCTGTCAGACCACTTGAGGACCTAGCTTTAAGACCTCACCTGCCCATGGTACTCTTGCTACCCCACTAGCTGGTATTGGAGGTATTGTACTGCTAAAACTGGTGTGACGAAAGGTTAAGAGGAGATCAAATATACTGTGCTGGGAGTAAAGTGCATAGGGCTTTCAGGTCTTGCTAGTAGGCTCTGAAAGTGTCTCCTGTAATAAAGATTTTCACTAGCATTACCCTAGGTCTGGCTTGTTGTTTTTGCTAAGCCATGTTATTTATTGTTTTAATCAGCATAGCTCTGCAATACAGAAACAAGTCATTCTTGCAAGTATAAAAACATTAACAGAAAGGGGGAAGATAATCTGCGACATCAAAACCAGGCTTTTTGGTCTATTAAATGTGTGTAATCAGAGACTTCACTCAGGCCTGCTCTACACCTAAAACTTAGGATGATCTAGCTACTTTGCTCAGGGGTGTGAAAAAAAAAATCATGCCCCTGAGAGATGTAGTTAAGCCAATCTAAGCCCAAGTGTAGACAGCACTAGGTTGACAGGAGAACTTTTCTGTCAATTTAGCTTCTGCCTCTCGGAGAGGTGGATTTACTAAAGAGACTGCAGCAGCCCTTCGGTCACTGTAGTAAGTGTCAATATTGCAGGAGCAGAGCTGCAACAGTGCATCTGTGCCACTGTAGTGTTTCTAGTGTAGACATACTCTCAGCTTAATAAAGTCACTAGGGGTATGTCTTGACTAGCAACGTTAGAGCGCTGCCGCAGAAGTGCTTTTATGTAGCTGTGTAGTCGTGGCTACCAGCGCTGATGCACTGTCTACACTGCCACTTTACAGCGCTGAAACTTGCAGTGCTTGGGGTGTGTTTTTTCACACCTCTGAGCAAGAACATTGCAGCGCTGTAAAGTGGCAGTGTAGACAAGGCCTAGAAATGACATGTAATGGGTGTTGTAATGATGCTTACTCTGCTATATGGCAACACCCTGTTAAGCGGAGAGATCTGATGATGGGCCGGAATGGTGTCCCTAGCCGCTGTTTTCCAGTAGCTGAGAATGAGCGACGGGGGATGGATCACTTGATGATTACCTGTTCTGTTCTTTCCCTCTGGGGCACCTGGCACTGGCCACTGTCGGAAGACAGGATATTGGGCAAGATGGACCTTTGGTCTGACCCAGTAGGACCATTCTTATGTTCTTATGTACTGTTACTGTATAATGTCTCTTTAAACAAAAGCTCACTGTTGTTTTGTTTCTGATATTTACATATCAAGGATTTGTAAACCTGTGAACACTTCCTAAAGAAATAAATTGTTCTTTAAAAAGTCTTCCTTTAAAAGGTTCCAGTGTCCATGTAAGATACGAGAGGTAAACCCCTTGTCCCAATTGTTAGGTTCGTTGGGAGCTGGAAGAAACCTTTTTGAAGCCGGTAGGTGTGGCAGCTGCCTTCCATACAGGCTAAAGGAAGAAACAATTAACTAAGCCTTTGTTCAGAGATAGCTGAAACAACAGCAGTCACCACTAAAATCAGAGGCCATATGAAAGGCCTCAGGAATTTGAGCTATGTGGGAAGAGGGGCTTCACTGTGGTCTTTTTAACCAGCATGTTTGTCTAACTTGGCCCATTGGGCTCCCACGGTTGCTATCATTGGAAGACCCGAACGCATCATCCTCTGCCAGCATCGTAGGGGCTGAAATATTGCACCTGTCCCATTATACTCAGCACAGCTCCCTGCAGCAAGTCTATAATGTCTGTGGTTTATGATGTCTGCTGTTTGGAACTACACCTCCTATGGCTTTCCACTGAGACTGAGGGCCAGGGTTGTGACACAGTGGCTAGCTTTGTATACAGCAGGGACAAACCAAGTGGTAGTAGGAAACCTGAGCACCATGGATAGCGATTGTGACTAGAAATTGGGGTGAAAGCCTGTCCCCAGTGAAGTCAATGGGAGTTTTGCGTTTGACTTAAATGAAGCCAGGATTTTACGCATGGTGTATTACAGGCATGCAAGGTTAGCACACTAACTGGCTAGTGTAGACAATGCCTAGATCAGGGGTCAGCAACATTTCAGAAGTGCTGTGCTGAGTCTTCATTTATTCACTCTAAATTAAGGTTTCGCGTGCCAGTAATACATTTTAATGTTTTTAGAAGGTCTCTTTCTATAAGTCTATAATGTATAACTAAACTATTGTTGCATGTAAAGTAAATAAGGTTTTTTAAATTTTTAAGAAGCTTCATATAAAATTAAATTAAAATGCAGAGCCCCCTGGACCGGTGGCCAGGACCCGGGCAGTATGAGTGCCACTGAAAATCAGCTAGCGTGCCGCCTTGGGCACTCGTGCCATAGGTTGCCTACTCCTGGCCTAGATGCACTGCCTCCCATTCAGTGAACAAGAGTCAAAGAAGTCTCCCATGTGAGCTCCAAGAAATTCTTTGAGGCTCACATATACGAAACAGCAGCAGCAGCAGTGCTAGAAGGCAGTTTTAAATGAGAGGTTGGGATAATGGCCATTCTCTTCTGTTTTAAGGAAACTAAACAATTTCACCTTATCCCATTAGTTCAGCAATACTCACAAGAAGATAATCTAGGTTATTGATTCAGGCTGGTTGGATTTTATTTCCATATTTTATTAAATTAAGACTCCTGAAAATATAAAGAAAAAAGCGCCAAACATCCTGAGCATTCAGCACACAAGTGTGCATAAAAAGCTATCGCCTAAAGAGAGCTCATGAATCTGCAGGTGCAATACAGAATCTGAAGAGTGGCACATTCGATAGCAAAAACAGATTCATTTAATTGCATATGTAAAATGAAACCTATATTGAGGTACTCTGAACAAATGAAGGATTAGCATAAATCTGTGTGCATTTAAATGGGAAATGTGATATATTATAGCCAGGGAAAAAAGAAGCCTGGAGACAAGACAGACAGAAGAGCATAGCAAAGGAGAGGCTAATTGAAGGACCTGTCATTGCCAACTCAACCCTGAGTGAAGCCACAGTATGAGGAAGATCTGCTTGCAACCATGGTATTCCTGAATGCATGGACTCCAACCAATGGTACATAGAAACAGTACTAGTTCTTCAGGCTGCCCTTCCCTCCCTTAATTATGAGGTTCTGTAATTGGCTAGTTTGTGGTTGCTGCCTTCCTCCCATTGACTTGTGCGTGCTCAAACCTGCCAAACCACTTGGGCCAATCGCAGTCATAGGAATGAGGCTTGGAGCAGCACAGTCTCCACTGTGGCAGAAAGTGTACATAACTGAATGGGAGGAGGTAGGTCCAGGCTGGCAAAGCGAAGGACTGTTGTCATAACTCTTGCAATAATATAGGTGCCCTGGCAGAGGATCTGAGACCAGAACACCAAGAACAACCACTTGGCAATGCATATCATTTGATTTATCAGTTAGCTGGCACACTTGCAGTATCAGTCACAAGGTTACAGTTCAGTAATGGGAACCCCACATCCTCTGTGGTTTTGGAATGAGATACCCTGTTATGATATCACTGATCAAGCTCCATGTCTTGAATTTTACTCATTAAAAAAAAAACCTCTCTCTTGTTAAAATAGATATCACAGAGAGTACAGTGTGTGATCATATTTAAGCATGATGATATTTGTATGATAAAAGGTTATAGTCACTCACTTCATAAACAAGGGCCCAGATTAATTCCTGGTGCAGCCCTACTGAAATCAATAGAGTTACCCCAGGGATAAGCATGTCTCTGACTTTTGGGCCCTATTCAACTTACACCTTCAGACCCAATTTTGCAACTGATTAGTGACAGGGTTGCCTTAGAAAGTTGCACATGAAATGGCTCAGCTTTTCTGTCATCATCACAACCATGCTTGTGCATCTGCTGTTTGCATAAGTTCATCCTGGGAAATTTGGACAGCTACCTCACAGTGCCTCAGCAAGGGATAGGCGCTACACAGCAACCTCAGCAAAGTGTGACACAGTACACCATGGGATGCCCTATGTCAGAAGAGGCTGGAAGGAAAGAGGACCAGCCAAACTGGTTGCACAAAGATGGCAAGGATCCTTCACTGCAAGAACCTGTAACTGGTTCAGCACCTGTGAGAAGTCAGCCATGTGACACTGTGCCTCTGGCAGGGGTGCTACACTGGTGTGGCTATTAACAGATCCTTAGCCATATTGTGAATTGATAGGAAACATGGGTAGAACCTGCCATATCTGGTTACAACCTTGGCTAGAAGTTGTAGTGTGGACACGGCCTTGGACTCCATCATTTTTTGCACAGTTGTACACAGTAGGGAAAACGGCACACACTAAAACCAGTGTTAAAATACAGAGAAAAGACAGACAGATCTGTTACAGTGGACATTCCATCCTTAACTCATCCTGCCACGTCTCTAGCACTGTAGTTCACATCACTCACTGTTTTAAGGTGCCCTGGGACAAATTGCCCCATGATGTAAATTTCACTTCCACCATAAGGTGAGCTAACAATTCCGTTTCAGGCTCCTTGTGTGCTTTTTCAGTTAGATCCTTACTATTATGGTCAGTCATGTCTTTGTATTTAAAAGGGACGCTGTCAGGCCAGCAAGCCCCCAATGCAGAGTTTGCATGACAAGATTCCATAAGGCTAAACTCCAATAGAAATGTCCTCATTACTGGTTTTCCGGATGGGTGCAGAAAGCCTCTTTGTAAAGGGGTGACCTGTCCCACTGGCTCTGGCAGCGCACTGCTAGTGCAGGGAAAAGAGAAAGTGAAACGGTTGCGAACCGACTCGAAAGCAGAGTGAAGTGGGTCTGCGCCAGGTTCCATCCTGCCAGCTGGGGGGGATGAGGGAGGCCGGGCGGTCCAGGGACCTGAGCGGGAAGCAGATGCTATAGACAGGTGCCTGCAAGTCCCCTCTGGGCGGGCTGAGGAACTGAACCAAAAGGGAGCTGGCTGGGAAAATGGCCAGGCCAGGGGTGGGGACCAGGCTGCAGGGCAGGGCCATATCCCCCATTCCCGCCCGCGGTCACTGCTGCAGCCAGCCGCCCCCGCCCCAGAGCCCCGCCCCCGCCCGTCACGTGAGGGAACTTGGGGCCAATGGGCGGGAGGCGCCGCGGGCAGCCGGGGGAATCTCATTCAAAACGCGGCCCGAGCCCCGCTGCCTGCTCCGGGGCTGCGCGGCGCTGGCTCGGGGCCGGCAGCGGGCGATGCCCCGGGGCTGGGCGGCGCCTGAGCGCCCGGGAAGATGCCGGTGAAGAACAGGTACAACCTGGTGGACGATGGCTGCGACTCGCGGGTCCCCCTACACAACGAGGACGCCTTCCAGCACGGGATCCACTTCCAGGCCAAGGTGAGCCGGGCTGGTGCCTGCTGGGGCCCCCTCCCCTGCTGCCGGGGTCCAGCGCTGGCTAATCCCCCCCGGCCCCTTCCCCCGGGGCAGGGGGACAATGCCGAGCAGGGCTCTGGTGCCCCCGGGATAAACGTGCCAGGGGGAGAACCGCCCCCCCGGCTGCTCGCTGGTCCGGCAGTGCCGAGCTGGCTTTGCAAAGCAGCAGGGCGGGAGCGTGAGGGAGTTACGGGGGCAGAGCAGGGAAGGGCAGTGGTACAATCATCCCGCGGTAGCTGGGCTGGAAATCGGGGTGGACTCTACCCTCTGGAACAAGTGACTTTATTCCCTTATCGCGCCCTGGGGAGTTACAGGAGCAGAGTTCTGCTGCTCAATGTCCCCCAGCCCATACTGGTGTATAGTTTGGATTATATAAGAGTGGCTCTACTGAGTGAGACCAATGGTCCATCCAGCTCACTATCCTGTCTCCCGACCAGGACCAAAGTCAGATGCTTCAAAGGGAATTGCACAGGGCAATTGTCAAGTGATCCATCCCCTCATCCAGTCTCAGCTTCTGGCAGTCAGAGGCTTAGGACAGCCAGACCATGAGGTTGGATCGCTGACCATCTTGGCTAATAGTCATTGATGGATTTATCCTGCATGAACATATTTAATTCCTTTTTGAACTCAGTTATAGTTTTGGCCTTCACAACATCCCATGGCAGCAAGTTCCACAGGTTGACTGGGCGTTGTGTGAGGAAATGCTTCCTTTTGTTTGTTTTAAACCTGCTACCTGTTAATTTCATTGGATAACTGCTGGTTATTGTGTTATGAGTAAGTAACACTTCCCTGTTCACTTTCTCTGCACCATTTGTAATTTAAAAATCATCTTTCATATCTCTCCTTAGTTGTCTTTTTCCCAAGCTGAACAGTCCCAGTCTTTTAATCTCTCCTCATATGGAAGCTGTTCAATGCCTGTCATAATTTTTGCTGGCCTTCTCTGTATCTTTTCCAATTCCAATATATCTTATTTGAGATGGGGCAACCAGAACTGCACCCAGTATTTAAGGTGTGGGTGTACCATGGATTTATGTAGTGGCATTATGACTTTTTTTTGTCATTTTGTAGAGGGTTCCTTGTTCACCATGAGCAGCTGCATCCTCTGCTTGTGTTGCCAAATTATCAATATGATGCTGTTTGTTCGCTCTCGCAAAGACCTCCTGCTATGCTGCTCATGATATTTGTCCTGTAGCTTCTGGGATTTTGCGTCAAACTTTTTTCTTCAGGGCTCATCTGGTTTCTACAGCGTTCCGTGTGCTGGGTGTAATCCACTCCTTCCTTCTCTTCTGCCTGTGGCTTAGACAGGCTTCACTACTCTGTTTATACATTGATGTTACTTCATCCCACTGCTTGCTGATCTCCTCATCTGCATTCCCTGTCTCTTCATCAAGGTCTGCAGGTACTTGAAACCTGTTCTTTAACTGCAGAATGAAGGCTTTCTGCACTTTTATCTGTGTCAAGCAAGGTATTATGTAAGATGATAGTCCAGCATATATCAGAGGCAGTTGATAGTGTTCTCAGAAAAGAGCCAAGCTGGTTTTTGGAAAGTGCATGGATGCACAGATCACATCCTCATTCTATGAAATATAATAGAACAGTGCTTAGAATGGCAGCAACTCTACATAAATTCCATAGACTTTGAGAAGGTTTTTGATAGCATTCATAGGACCAGCTTATGGCGCATTCTGTGAGCATATGTCAAGTATCAGAGGGGTAGCCGTGTTAGTCTGGATCTGTAAAAGCAGCAAAGAATCCTGTGGCACCTTATAGACTAACAGACGTTTTGGAGCATGAGCTTTCGTGGGTGAATACCCACTTCTTCAGATGCATGTGGTGGAAATTTCCAGGGGCAGGTATATATATGCTAGCAAGCAAGCTAGAGATAACGAGGTCAGTTCAATCAGGGAGGATGAGGCCCTGTTCTAGCAGTTGAAGTGTGAAAACCAAGAGAGGAGAAACTGGTTCTGTAGTTGGCAAGCCATTCACAGTCTTTGTTCAATCCTGAGCTGATGGTGTCAAATTTGCAGATGAACTGAAGCTCAGCAGTTTCTCTTTGAAGTCTGGTCCTGAAGTTTTTTTGCTGCAGGATGGCCACCTTAAGGTCTGCAATAGTGTGGCCAGGGAGATTGAAGTGCTCTCCTACAGGTTTTTGTATATTGCCATTCCTAATGTCTGATTTGTGTCCATTTATCCTTTTCCGTAGAGACTGTCCAGTTTGGCCGATGTACATAGCAGAGGGGCACTGCTGGCATATGATGGCGTATATTACATTGGTGGATGTGCAGGTGAATGAACCAGTGATGGTGTGGCTGATCTGGTTAGGTTCTGTGATGGTGTCGCTGGTGTAGATATGTGGGCAGAGTTGGCATCGAGGTTTGTTGCATGGATTGGTTCCTGAGCTAGAGTTATTATGATGCGGTGTGCAGTTACTGGTGAGAATATGTTTCAGGTTGGCAGGTTGTCTGTGGGCAAGGACCGGCCTGCCACCCAAGGCCTGTGAAAGTGTGGGATCATTGCCCAGGATGGGTTGTAGATCCTTGATGATGCGTTGGAGGGGTTTTAGCTGGGGGCTGTATGTGATGGCCAGTGGAGTCCTGTTGGTTTCTTTCTTGGGTTTGTCTTGCAGAAGGAGGCTTCTGGGTACACGTCTGGCTCTGTTGATCTGTTTCCTTATTTCCTCGTGCGGGTATTGTAGTTTTGAGAATGCTTGGTGGAGATTTTGTAGGTGTTGGTCTCTGTCTGAGGGGTTAGAGCAGATGCGGTTGTACCTCAGTGCTTGGCTGTAGACAATGGATCATGTTATGTGTCCGGGATGGAAGCTGGAGGCATGAAGGTAGGCATAGCGGTCGGTAGGTTTTCGATATAGGGTGGTGTTAATGTGACCATCACTTATTTGCACCGTGGTGTCAAGAAAGTGGACCTCCCGTGTAGATTGGTCCAGGCTGAGGTTGATGGTGGGGTGGAAGCTGTTGAAATCGTGGTGGAATTTTTCCAGAGTCTCCTTCCCATGGGTCCAGATGATGAAGATGTCATCAATGTAGCGTAGGTAGAGAAGGGGCGTGAGTGGACGAGAGCTGAGGAAGCGTTGTTCCAGGTCGGCCATAAAGATATTGGCATATTGTGGGGCCATGCGGGTGCCCATAGCAGTGCCACTGATCTGGAGATATATATTGTCATCAAATTTGAAATAGTTGTGTGTAAGTATAAAGGCACAGAGCTCAGCAGCCAGTTGTGCTGTGGCATCGTCAGGGATAGTGTTCCTGACAGCTTGTATTCCATCTGTGTGTGGGATGTTTGTGTAGAGAGCCTCTACATCCATGGTGGCTAGGATGGTGTTTTCTGGGAGGTGACCAATGCATTGTAGTTTCCTCAGGAAATCAGTGGTGTCACGGAGATAGCTGGGAGTGCTGGTGGCATAGGGTCTGAGTAGAGTCCATATATCCAGACAGTCCTTCAGTGAGAGTGCCAATGCCCGAGATGATGGGGCATCCAGGATTTCCGGGTTTGTGGATCTTGGGTAGTAGATAGAATAACCCTGGTCGGGGCTCTAGGGGTATGTTGATTTCTTCTTCTGTGAGCATATGGAATTCCTTTCCATATAATCAACATCATCAAAAGCTTCTATTTCAACTTTACATGCAGCGTTGATCACAGTGAGTTCAGTTTTGAAGTCAAAACAGGAGTATATCCAGAGTGTGTCAGGTTTGCAGTCCTCTTCAACATTGCCATTGACCAATGCGGGATACAACAGAAGACATGCCAAGAGGCACTAAATGGACACTCTTCTCATCCCTTGAAGACCTCGACTTAGCAGATGATGTTACTCTGCTACCACACTGACTTGGCTGCTGGTATGCAAGAGCAGTTGGCGAGGCATCTACGGTCTTGTAGCTCAAGGAGGCATTTGGCTAAAACATGTAACATGAAAGTGCAGAGTGGAGCCAGGTACAAACTGAACAGCTAGGGCGTGAGTTTTGCAGAAGGCTGAAGGCTCAGAAGATGTCAGTGCACTGGGTCCTCAGCCCCCTTGCCCATTAAAACATTGAGACCAATACTTTCTGAAGCGTTCACTGACTTTAGGTGCCTTGAATGTTGGGTGCCTAGCTCCAGGACCTTGCCGTCCTAGAGGTGCTGGGACATGGCTGCCTCCCAACCGTGGACTTTTGAGTGGCCTTGCACTCTTACTATCAATAGACACTTCAGCATTTTTGGCCGCTGGGCTTTAATTTGGAGCTGCAGGTGGGTGCTGGTACTAGATCGCCACAACTGGAGTTCTAATGCACTTACATGGCTAGTAAAGTCACATGTGTTAGTGTTGGTGTCATGGGTAATAAACCATGAACAAGATCTAAAAGGCTTTCTGCCTGTCTCTTTCATTAGTGTTCTGAACCTGCTGTTCCCACGCTAGTTTCAGCCCCATTCAAAATATGTTTCTCTCTGCAAGTGGGCTCTTAAAAAAAAAAAAAAAAAAAAAAAAAAAAAAAGGCAAAGGAACTTCAAAACATGCCAACAAAACTTATTGCCTTATAGTGCTTTTGAGCAGAGGAAGTGTGGAGGAAAAAACAGCAAAAGGTCACTGAGGCTGTGCAGTTATGCTCAGATGAAACTGGTTTGCACTAGATTTTTTTGTGTAGCTGTTTTTGGAAGTCTAGCATCTTTTAAAGCATGGAAACTTTCCTGTGCAGTTCACTTGGGAACTGATCTGGAAAGGCTCCCGTTGACTGCACTGGACTTTGCATCATGTCCTTAGTACTTTTCTGTCTATGGCAAGTGCCGGTGGGTGCTTGGTGGTAGTGGTGGCCTGTGCTGTACAGGAGGTCAGACTAGATTATTTAATGGTCCCTTCTGGCCTTGAACTCTAGTACTATGATTCTAATAGTATTTGTATCATGGGCATTTGTACTCAGAGGCTCCACTTGGACTGGGTTCAGACACACAAGGGTACACAGACCCTGCCTCCAGGAGCTTAATAGTTAGAAAAAAAGCTTCCCTGGATACCAACATAGTAATGGCCATTGTGCTAAATTCCGTGTTAACACTTGGCCCTCTATAGCTTTTCCTGCAGCACAGTGGGTCAAATGGGCCAAGATGCTAATTTAAATAGAAGTAATCTTGGGTCTGGATCTGAAGAACTCCTGATATCAATGTCAGGGACTTTATATTGATCATGAAAAATGTCCAGGCATGAGTACATCTATCTGCCTTTGAGTAAATGACTTCATTGTAACAGACTTCTGTAGTCAGTGCAGGGGCAATGAGTTTATAATTTAGCTGACACAATGAATTGCATTTTGCAGGAGTAATTCTAGTTTGTTTGCAGGTGGCCTGACAGATGAGAAATGGAATTCATTTCTCCCCTCCCCCGAGCTGTAAGGAAAGGGAATGCATTCAAATCTTTACAAATGTTGATGTTTGTGCAATTCAGTTTTCCTGCTGAAGGAGGTGTAGATTTAAAGAGGATGTGGGAGAGAGATCTGTTTAAATTCTCAATTGCTTGTGTAAAAATCTAGCTTTACTGGACAGGGAGATACAGTATTTTGAATGCTTAAAACATAACAGCTGCTATTCTGGATGCCACCTTGACAGGCGAAAAGCTGTTACATTAAGGAACTTTTAAAAGTTCTGAAATGAATTTGCATTTCTACTGGGTAGGATAGCCACCTGCTGTCAGCCAGCTGTAGGACTACCAGGCTATTGAGAGAGTAGATAGCTCCATACGTATCCAGCTACTTGCCCAACTCTCTTCTTCAAGTTGTAATGGGCTGGCTCCTCTTCCATCCTCGCAGATGAAGTTTGTATTACCTTAGTAACATGCTTATTTAGTCCTCCTGTAGGGTCTGTCTCTTTCAGTTAACAGTTTCTCACTGTAGGTACATCAGTCTGGCTGTGCCTTTTTAAAATGACCAGCTTATTAATTATCTAGCTTGCTTTGTGCAAGACATTTGTTAATTGGTAGTGTTTCTCATCTCTAATTCTTTCCAGGTTGTAAGTACCATGCCACATTGCATTATATCAGTGAGTTTGTATTTCAGATCTTTAGGGATGAACTCTCAATGCACACACTTGGCCATGTAAGAACTGGATGCTGCAGGTGAGCAGCCTTACACTTGGGTGGAGCCCCCGGTGAACTCTAAGGGGCTCTCCATAGGCAAACATAGAATCATAGAAGATTAGGGTTGGAAGAGACTTCAGGAGGTCATCTAGTCCCAACCCCTGCTAAAAGCAGGACCAACTCCAACTAAATCATCCCAGCCAGGGCTTTGTCAAGCTGGGCTTTAAAAACCTCTAAGGATGGAGGTTCCACATGGATCAGCTTGCAGGATTGGGACCTGGATGCAGGGTCTGAGAGCAAAGCCAATAGAAGTGTTCTTAGCCACTGGCTCTCTCCCCATTGCCTACTGATAGCAAGATTGCAAAGGGCCAGCCTACTGCATTACATTGAATTTCTTCATGTGACTCCCTATAGACCATGGCCCTTTGTGAATGGGGCAAACCAAACAGATCCCATTTTGGGATGTTAATGTACCTTTGCCACTATAGAAAGGGGGAAGGAAAAGCTAGTCCTTTCCCTCCCCACGGACCCCAAGTAGTGATGCTCTGGGGCCTGGATCTCTCTTGTGGCTCACCGAGGGGTTGCTGTAAGTAGTTACAAAATGGCATGCCTGTAGAAGATCTGGAGCTGCTTACAGATGGTGCAGGGAAATGAGATGACCTTTTAAGATGCTTGCAGTACTTATTTCTAGGCAGCTGAAAGAGCAGTAAATACTGAGCTAAGACTGCCAGTCTGTGTGGAGAGCTCTTCATTGAATGCAAGCTTGCAAAATAAAACTCTACAAGCCGTTGGGTCTTGCCAGCTGCAACTCTTGCATCAGTGATCTCAAAAACACATAAAGATGTCAGCATGCCCTGTGAGAGCCATGGGCTGCTCTTTAGGAAGAGCAGGAGCTGCCTGCTGAGGTTCCATGGGAGCTTCCCTGACTTCCTCTAGACTCACAAACCAAACCCTCTTATACATGGAGGCTGAGCTTTCTCAGCACCAGCACCCTGACTAATGTGGGGAAAGAAGGCAGGCTGCCTGCCACGGGGGCTGCATGTTCCACCGATGAGAGAATGTTAATGCTGACACATTGGACTGGCTTTTGGAATCTGACTCCCTCACTCCAGCTGTCTGACTTCCACAGCATATGGTCGGAGGACAGCAACCCGCACTCCGCAGCACTGACAGGATGCTGATCACCCACTCGGTTCTGCTTCTGTTTACTGGCTGACTCAGGCTATTCTCCCTTCACTCCCCCCTTCCAGTCAGCTATGCTGCAGATAAGCCAGAGGCCCTGTGGAGCATTCACTACCCTTTGTGCCACACACAAACTGCTCTGTCTGTTGGATGTTTGGGATTTCCCCCATTGCTTGGGGCAGAAAGGCAGCCTGGATCTCAAGCATTGCACTGGCTTGCTTTGGTTGGTGGCATTGTGGGCAGCACTCTGCTCTTCTGCATTTGTCCCACCCTATATGCCATCATGAGTACCCCCTGTCCTGCAGCAGAGTCCTCCCTTCCTGTCACTGTTCAGATAACTTCACTTGGCTGGGTTGGCACACAAGCGTGGGCAGGTTGGGACTGAGCATAAGGTAGCAATGCTGTCATCTCAGGGGAAATTTCTGTGGGAGGGTTGGCTCCTGCTGTATCAGGTAGGCTGTCAAGCTACATTTTGTCCAAAGCAAGCGTATAACCAATGTATATGGTACCAATGCCATTCAAACCCATGGGCAGGACTATAGGTAGCCAGGATACAGAAGCCTGCGTTTGTTAATCTGGTTGCGGGCAGGTTTCCATACTAGACCTGGAACTTACCATCTGCCTTGAGCTTCAGCAGCCCTTGTTCAGCAGACGGAGGTGCTAACGCTGCAAATGTAAGTTTTGCGTGTCCTGTTACAGGATGCTCGGCAACTTGCTGTTCCCTGTGGAAATGTAGGGCTGCAGCTCCCATTAGCTCCTAGTTATTGACAGGCTGGGCCAGCCCAGAATATCAGTTCTGGCGTGTTGTCCTGGATCAGCTAGGGAATTCTGCTAGGCCAAGCAAGCAAAAAGGCAACTGATGTCCAGAGGCGCAGCAGAGACAATGAAGGGTGTTGACCAGGGATGCAGACACACTGCTCCTCATCAAAGCCAGTTGCCACAGAGCCATGCAGTAAGCCCCCGATCCTTGGGGATGCCTGGCATTCTGAGGTTTTCAAGAAGCTTTTCTTGGTGAGGGGAAGGAAGAAGATAGGGACCAACATTGGGGGAGATGCAGTGTGTATAGTGACTTGGCTAGCAGCTGTCCCTCTGGTTGTGTTTGCCAGTAGTAATCTCCTTGCTCTAGTGCAAAGTATTAGGGTCTCTAATGGAGTCCAGCAAACTGGATCGTGCTTCCAGGAGAGGGGCTAGCTTTTAGTGGGATGATGCAAATTTAATGTCTACTGTATCTACAGGCATTTCTAGAACTGGAAGACCTCAAGGGCTTAAACCTGGCATTAAGGATCCATTGATACCTGCCAGGGATCCTCCTTCTAGGTGCTGACAGAAATGGCTGACATGAGTTAGAGGAGTCTAACTGCCCAGCCACTCATGGGTTAATTATCAGTCAAAGGTGCTGTTCGTTTTGAAGACATTTGACTCCTTCACTGCAATTTAAGACCATCTCACCACTGTTCTGTCTTTCAGTACATCGGTAGTCTGGATGTGCCGAGACCCAACAGCCGTGTGGAGATCGTAGCAGCCATGAGAAGGATTCGGGTGAGTCTGACTGGGAGCCCTGGTACCACTGCTCATGGCAGGTTACCTTGAATGGAAATATGCAGGTGTAGTTGCTCTGTGCTGCGCTTCCCCAGACCCCTCTGCTTCTAACAGCTGGAATTTGAGCAATTTGACTGTTTTTCTTTTATAGCTTTGTAGCCATGCTCCTGAGACATACAAGGACTAGATCCAGCACTCTGTCCTCCCCAACTTTCCTCTCCAAAGCAGAGAGAGGAAACCAGCTCCACCTCCACTGAGTTACATAAGGTTTCTGTTTTCCTCTCTCGACCTCACACACCCCACATTTCCCTTTTGCAAATTTTTATTTTAACAAAGACTTGGTGAGATTTCACTTTTCTTCCTCTACCCTCTTATTCATCAGGAGGGCTTGTGAATGGGCATTAGAATTAACCAAAAAAGTTATTGGAATATCTGTCCCAAACCAGTTTTGAAGTTTCTCAAGTGCAGATTGATTTTCTCAAAGCCTCTATCCAAGAAGTAGCACTGATGGCTGCTCCGACAGTCTCCATGTTTAGTATATTCATACCCATCTGAAATACTGGGGTGTTTAATCCAGAGACTGTTCATAAATGTCTCAACTTCAGCTGAAGTAGGTTTTGAATTGTGCATTTGAAGCCTTCAAAAGGGATTATCCTGGTTTTCTTTTGGTGTTTAAAAATCTAACCATTTAAAATGGCTTTTTTTTTTTTTTTTAAAGCTTTGCCTGTAACCAGCTGGAGAGTTGATTTATTCATCTCCAGCCAAGTGCAGAAATGAGATTCCCTGCCTCCTGCCTGCCCAGAGACTATTAACATAACTCCTGCTCATAAAGGACACAGTGCAGTGGCAATTTAAATTGCCAGATTATTTATCTTAAAAGTGGAAGTTAATAGCAGAGAGGCAACGGATGGGGGCCAGTGGGGCAGCTTGGATGTTGCAGTGAATAGTAGTATATTTTGAGCTGCATCATCTTTTTGGCCTGTCAGATTTAAAATTGCACTGCAGAAGAGGTTTATTTCTGATCCTTCAGTGGCTATTTTTAAAAAATAAAATAAAAGTGTTTAATTCCTGTTCCCAGCAACTGTGGACAGCTGCTGATTGAGCACCTGCTATCAGCATGATGAATGGCTTAATATCAGGGAATTCTGGCAGTGCAGCAACATGCTTGGGAGTTGGGAAGCGCGTAACAATGCCCCTCTACTCTCATGGATATAACTGATTAATCTGGTGACTGAGTTGCAGTGTTATCGCACTGTATTTTAAAGCAGCTATTCTGTTTGGGGTTTTTAACCTCAGCCCATTGTTTGAAGGCAGGACTTCTCTTTTCCCTAGTGTGTACGCTGTACAGCAGGACCATATTCAGACACGTCCGAGCTGTGCGGAGCAGAGGTTGCTGCTCTACTGAAAAGTTAACTAGCACTGATCTCACTAGAGGATAAGGAACAGAGTGTTTGAGAGGGATACTTGTGCAGACAACGTAATAGGAACGCTGAAGAAAGGTAGTGGCTGTTTAGTGCTAACTTGCATACAGAGGCCTGGTCTACACCCCAGTTCTTTAGCTCTCCTGCCAGTGCAGCTGTCCCTGTGGAAGGAACGTGGTACAGCAACAGGCCATTGGTGACTATTACTTTTTAAACTGCAGCCTCCTGGAATGCCAGCATCCTGTTAGTGCTGCGACCAGCACGGTTCCACTGCTGGGAGCAACGCTGGGAAACTCTAAGATGTCCTACCCTGTCCTTGGCAGGTTGCAATCTATGCAGACAGCGCATCTGGGACATCAAAGGCTACAAAGGGAAAATGGGTACATACAAAACTAGTGCTTGTGAGAGGCTCCGGAGTGACGAGAGCAGAGATTGGCGTTGACTAGCCATAAGACGGGGTATACAATGCAAGCCTCCTTATGCCACCCAGTATGCCTCCCCTGGGACCTGAAGGGGCCACCTCTAGGAGTGAGGGCACTTCCACCAAGATTGGCAACAGAGCGAGCCAGCTGGGATGTGGGCACTTGCCCAGTGGTTCTGAACAGAGGCCACAAACTCGCATAGGTGCTGCCACCCTGGATGGGCACCAGTCATTGGTATGAGAAGCTCAGTGTCCCAATCCCCTGAGTCAGCCAGCCCCACCCTTCTTTTTAGTTTTCCGGGCTCTGGCAGAGCTGGTTAGTCCAGTCACTCATTTCTGGAAAAAAAATTGTATATGGGGTTTGAAACTGAATCCCTACTCCATGTCTATGGCCAATCCTGAATCTCCAGCCGGGGTGAAATGCTAGCTCGCTATATTGACGGACAACACACGCTATTTATCACACGCTAAACTTAGTGTTGTCATCCCACCTAGAGTTGCATGGAGACTTAGAAGGAGGGAGACAGCAATTCATGTATCTAGCTGCTCAGAAATTCTCCACTCCTTCCTGCCTCATTACACCATGCCACATTCTGCATATGGCTGCTGCAGACTTGCTGCTAAAGCCACAAATGAAATATACAAGAGAGACCCAGTGACACTAATCCGTTGGTGTGCTCTTCCAGCTCAGCAGACCAGTCTGTCTGCAGAGTTTAGGATACACACAATATTGTTGTGCACAATAAGCCAGTTAGCAACTGCCCAGGATTTATGGCTATCCGAGATTCTCATTCATGAATCTAACATTGTCTGCTAAAACCACAAGCTGTTCTTTTGAGGCAGAGGCTTTTTATACAACTTTAAGTGGTAAACATTAAATCCATATTTTTCACTGAACAGATCCTATCACCGAGTTATTGGCATTCCTTTTGTTTGTTCTCATGGAACTAGATTCCATTTGCAAGACAAACTGAAAAACCTTGTTGCAGCTCATGTTTCCTCAGCTAGAGGAACCTCAGGCAAATACAGTAGGTAGAGCAGGGCAAACTGCCATTTTCTCTGCTCAGTTTTTCATTGTGCAGTGCTAGTTATACATCTAAAATTTCCTAATCCTCCCCCTGGATTATTAGCTGCATATAGTTGCCATGTTATTATATGATCCTCTGGGTTCAAGCTAATCCCCTGCCCCCTCCTACACTGACAAAGAAGGTGATGAAATTCGTTTAGTACTTGAATAATAAGTAGGACCAGGAATACAATGCACTGACAGGCATATCTAGTTCTGACCAAGCAGCGGTTGGAATCTAGTTCTTAGGGCAGCTGTAGCCATCCAGTCCAGGGGAGAGAGTGCTTCTAGTGGTGACGCTGCACAGAACCTGTGATCTGGGGAACGAGCGTCACACAATAGCTGCATAAACTTTTTGTTCCATTGCCTGAGGCACTCCAGGTCTAAGGCTTTGTCTACACTAGCACTTTTGTCAGCAAAACTTTTGTTGGTCAGGGATATGGGCAAAAACCCAAATCCTGACATAAGTTTCAGCAACAAAAGCACCGGGTGGACGTGGTTTAATTATTTGTCCATAGTGTAGACATCGCCCAAGAGCCTGCAACATTTTCTCTCTTGCTGTCAAGCCCTTGCCACTTGCAGAGGCTGTAATGTATTCTGAGAGTGTTGGAGCTGATTGAGCCGCATGAGAACTGCCGGTGACATGACATTCCTGGAGTTCCAGAAAGCTGGGGGGTAACTGCAAACATTTTCTTTCTGCATGCGTCAAAGGAAAATTCATTCTCATGAGCCAGAATAAATCGAAGTGATGCAGCAAATCTCTTGGGGGCGGGTGTATCTGTCATCCCTGCTCCCATATGCCTTCTAGGGAGAAGCTAATGGGCAAGGTTCTGCCCTTGTGCAACGGTGAGGCTCTCCCTGAAGTCCTTGGGAGTTGAGTGCAGGTCTGAAGGCAGAACTGGGCCTGCTATTTGTAAGGAGGTAGTTGTGGAGAAGCTATGGCTGGGGAAGGGGTATTTGACTCTAGGAACGGTAGCGCAAAGATCATGGGGCCTACGATGTGCAAAACTGAGTCTTCCCCACCCACTAAGGTGTGTGCATGTGGATGGTATGAATGGCAAAGCGGCATTTCCTTCCAGTGCAGAGCTGTCTCTCCCTCTGCAGTCTGTCAGCACTCTGTAGGCCTAGGAACAACTATTGGTCCCTTCTCAGGGCAGTGGGATTTAAGATTCAAACAGCATCATAATTGACCACTAATGCGTCACTGGCTTGCTCTCTGTGGCTTAGGGGTGGCGCATAGACTTAGCCAATGCCAGCACACCAGAGCCCAGAAGTGCAAAGAGCATAACCCAAGGGTAGGCAAACTTTTTGGCCTGAGGGCCACATCTGGTAATGGAAATTGTATGGGGGCCATGAAGGTTCATATTGGGGTTGAGGTGCTGGAGTGGGTGAGGGCTCTGGCTGGGGGTGCAGGTTCTGGGGTGGGCCCAGAAATGAATTCAGGGTGCAGGAGGGGGCTCCAGGCTGGGGCAGGGAGTGGGGGGTGGGTGAGGGGTCTGGCTGGAGGTGCAGGCTTTGGGGTGGGGCTGAGGATGAAGGATTTGGGGTGTAGGAGGTGATCCAGGCTGGGACTGAGGGGTTCAGAGAGGGGAAGGGAGATCAGGGCTGGGGCAGGAGTTTGGGGTGCAAGAGGGGCTCAGGGGTACAGGCTCTGGGTGGCGTTTAACTCAAGTAGTTCCCGGAAGCAGCAGCATGTCCCCCCTCCGGCTCCTACATGGAGGCACAGCCAGGTGGCTGTGCGCACTGCCCCATTTGCAGGTGCTGCCCCTGCAGCTTCCATTGGCCATAGTTCCTAGCCAATGGGAGCTGCAGGGGTGGTACTTGGGGTGGGGGCAGTGTGCGGAACCCCCTGGCTGCCCCTAAACGTAGGAGCTGGAGGGGGGACATGCCCCTGCTTCCGGGAGCTGCGCAGAGTTGTGGCACACACATGTGGAGCAGCCCCTGACTCTGCTCCCCAGCAGGAGCTGGATGTGGCCAGCGGGCCATAGTTTGCCCATCTCTGGCGTAACCCCTCTCCTTTTCTCCTGCCTACAGTAGATCCTGGAGTCTCTGAACACTACCAAATATGTATAGTAACAAATCTTACATTTTTTGATATGCCAAAGCACTTTAGACTGATATAGAATTACTGAAATGCAGCCACCTTTTTGGGATGAAGAGTGGCCGAGGAACACAAGTTCAAACTCCTCTTCTGAGTAGCATTGTAGGATCTGCAACATACTTGCAGAGCAGACCTCCAACAACTCACATTCAGCTGTGTGGCTCTCCAGTTATCTACTTTGAATTTATGTGCCAGGTAGTCTAGAGATTTCAAACTTGATACGTAGACCGCTGTGGCTACTGTAGTTCTAAGCAAGCTTGTCTCAACATCTAGAAAGAAGCCATAACACCAGTGTTGGAGGTTTAACATAAAGCCTCTTATTTGTAAAGGCAGCAATTTACTGACACTGCTTCCATCGTGTGTTATTAATGTCCAAACAAAAGTTAAACCTCCAAACTGGTGTATTCCTCCTCTTGTTTCCTTCTGATAACTCTAGGCTTCTCAGGATAGGCTGTTAAGTCTTAAACAGCTGAAACCGCAAAGAAACAGGTGCACACTTACAAACCTTCAGAAGATGCACTGAATAAATTCCTGAGGTTGGTTTCCGCTCCCCCCCCCCCCTTGGAATTACAACACAAGAAATCCCAATCTGGTTTATCATTGCCAGTTTGCTAATACTAGCTCTGTTTCCATGTTTTTAGCAAGTGTCTTGAATAATTCTTGCATTTTAATGCCAGGTTTCCTGCCTGAAGTATTAACCTGCCCTTAGTCTAAACCAGCTCTCCTAGATTGATTGGGAAGGCCTGCAAATAGCCACTGAGTGGCAGGACTCTGAGCTGGACAGGAACAGCTCAGACCCATGTGGTGGTTTTAATACTCTGTCTCAGAATTTCAGTAAAACTCCAGTAAAATTGTCGTGGATAGTCTCCAAGCTTCTTAGTTTAACTTTAGCTTGGCAAATAGAACACCTACTGGGAGGAGAGTGTTTGTTTTTCTGTTGCACAGATGCTTCCAAAAAATCTCATTTTATGGCTCCCAGAGACTCCTTCCTGAGTTGTTTTGCTTGGAGCTAGGTTGGATTTCCCTGCCAGCTCTGTGTTTACAGCTTGCAGCCCTGTAGTAGCTCAAACCAAACCTGAAAACAAACAAGACACTAGGATTCCTTGATTGGTCTTTGCAGCCTGTTCAACTTCCTCATTTTTGTTACGCTGCTGGTTCTGTGGTGGTTGGAGTTCAGATCTGAAGTGTGTGAAACTTCTCTTGTGTGGAGCATACAGGGCACTTGCACCTGTACAAGACTATGCAGCTGCATGATCGGTGCTGTTGCTGGATAGGGATGTTGTGCTGCCAGAAGCTGCTGTAGGGTGTTTCCCTTTTACCTCCCCAAAAGAGTAGGGTGACAAATTGTTCCCCTTAACCACTGAGATCAGGACAAGAAGTGGGCTTAAATTGCAGCCAGGGAGATTTAGGTCAGACATTAGGAAAAACTTTCTGTCAGAGTAGTTAAACTCTGGAACAAATTACCTAGGGAGGTTATGGAATCTGTTGTTGGAGATGTTTAAGGACAGGTTAGACAAACACCTGTCAGGGATGGTCTTTATCAGCATTTCTCAATGACTGTCCCATGGACCAGCGCCAGTCCCTGCGATCTCCCTGACACAGTTTAGGAAGGCAGCAAGCTGGTACCTGGTGTCAAAAAAGGTTGAGAAACACTAGTCTAGATAATACTTAAAGTTGCCTCAGAACAGGGGACTGGATTAGATGATTTAGCAAGTTCTATGAAAAGAAGCCAAAATCCTCAGGTAATGCCTCAGAGGCAGAAGGGAACAGACATACTGCATTAGTGTGGGCTACTTCAGCAGTTCTCCGACTGACAGCATGGCCTGTATTAACAATCTTGTTGACACTTCCCTTCCCATTTACAAGCTGGAAAACCCCCAGTGGCAACTCCAGCCACTGCTGACATGAGCCAGGAGTTAAAAGGTACAGTGACTATAGTGAAATCCCTGCAAGCTGCATGGACACTTTTCAAAGACACCATAATAGAGGCTTAACTTAAATGTATATCCCAAATTAGAAAACACAGTAAAAACTAAAAAAAAAAGAGCCATCGTGGCTTAACAACCATGTTAAAGAAGCAGAAAAAGATAAAAAAGCATATTTAAAAAAGTGGAAGTCAAATCCTAGTGAGGTAAATAGAAAGGAGCATAAACACTGCCAAATTAAATGTAAAAATATAATAAGAAAAGCCAGAAAAGAGCTTGAAGAACAGCTAGCCACAAACTCAAAAGGTAATAACGTTTAAGTACCTCAGAAACAGGAAGCTTGCTAAACAACCAGTGGGGCCCCTGGACAATTGAGATACAAAAGGAGCATTTAAAGACTATGAAGTCATTGCGGAGAAACTCAGTGAATTCTTTGCTTCAGTCTTTACGGCTGAGGATGTTAGGGAGATTCCCAAACCAGAGCCGTCCCCTGTAGGTGACAAATCTGAGGAACTGTCACAGATTGAAGTGTCACTAGAGGAGGTTTTGGAATTAATTGATAAACTCAACATTAACAAGTCACCGGGACCAGATGGCATTCACCCAAGAGTTCTGAAAGAACTCAAATGTGAAGTTGCAGAACTATTAACTAGGGTTTGTAACCTGTCCTTTAAATCAGCTTCTGTACCCAATGACTGGAGATAGCTAATGTAACGCCAATATTTAAAAAGGGCTCTAGAGGTGATCCTGGCAGTTACAGACTGGTAAGTCTAACGTCGGTACCGGGCAAATTAGTTGAAACAATAATAAAGAATAAAATTGTCAGACACATAGAAGAACATAAATTGTTGGGCAAAAGTCAACGTAGTTTCTGTAAAGGGAAATCGTGTCTTACTAATCTATTAGAGTTATTTGAAGGGGTCAACAAGCATGTGGACAAGGGAGGTCCAATGGACATAGTGTACTTAGATTTTCAGAAAGCCTTTGACAAGGTCCCCCACCAAAGGCTGTTACGTAAATTAAGTTGTCATGGGATAAGAGGGAAGATCCTTTCATGGATTGAGAACTGGTTAAAAGACAAGAAACAAAAGATAGGAATAAATGGTAAATTTCTGAATGCAGAGGGGGAACTAGTGGTGTTCCCCAAAGGTCAGTCCTAGGACAAATCCTATTCAATTTATTCATAAATGATCTGGAGAAAGGGGTAAACAGTGAAGTGGCAAAGTTTGCAGATGATACTAAACTGCTCAAGATAGTTAAGACCAAAGCAGACTGTGAAGAACTTCAGAAAGATCTCACAAAAATAAGTGATTGGGCAACAAAATGGCAAACGAAATTTAATGTGGATAAATGTAAAGTAATGCGCATTGTATAGTTGGGATTATTTTTTCCATACAATATGATGGGGGGCTAATTTAGCTACAACTGATCGTTAAAGAGATCTTGGAGTCATCGTGGATAGTTCTCTGAAAATGTCCACCCAGTGTGCAGCGGCAGTCAAAAAAGCAAACAGAATATTAGGCGTAATTAAAAAGAGAGAGAATATGATTGAGAATATCTTATTGCCTTTATATAAATCCATGGTACACCCACATCTTGAATACCATGTACAGATGTGGTCTCCTCATCTCAAAAAAGATATACTGACATTAGAAAAGATTCAGAGAAGGGAAGAAATAGGAGGAGAAATTAGAGGCTAGGACTTTTCAGCTTGGAAAAGAGGAGACTAAGGGGAGGGGGATATGATAGAGGTATATAAAATCATGAGTGGTGTGGAGAAAGTGAATAAGGAAAAGTTATTTACTTGTTGCCAATAATATAAGTAGGGGCCACCAAATGAAATTAATGGGCAGCAGGTTTAAAACAAATAAAAGGAAGTTGTGAAGGCTAGGACTGTAACAGGGTTTAAAAGAGAATGAGATGAATTCATGGAGGTTAAGTCCATTAATGGCTGTTAGCCAGGATGGGTAAGGAATGGTGTCCCTAGCCTCTGTTTGTCAGAGGATGGAGATGGATGGCAGGAGAGAGATCACTTGATCATTACCTGTTAGGTTCACTCCCTCTGGGGCACCTGGCATTGGCCACAGTCAGTAGATGGGATACTGGGCTAGATGGACCTTTGGTCTGACCCAGTATGGTCGTTCTTATGCAGTTTTAACTAATAGATCATAGAGCTGGAAAGCAGCATTAGCATCATGTGACATCCATCTCTCTCGGGCCATCAGTACATGCTTTGCAGGCCATGCTGAGAACCACTGCTTGTCTGCTGCAGAGAGAATAATCCAGACTTGTGTATTTGTACTGGCAGCGCATGAAGGCCCAACCAAGACCTGGGGTCCTATCACGCTGAGTGCTGTACAGACAAAGGAGGAGACAGGGCCCTGCTAGCTTCTTCCCTGAGAATGAGTCCATTGATAATTATTAGTGTTGGACTCTCTTTCTGTGGCGCCTCCTTTAACATGGAAAAAGTGACACAGTACTGGGACAGATGGGCACCTTAACTACCGTAGTTCTCGATCTGCATTCAAGTTTACAGCAGCAAGATGTGCAGGCAGAGAAAGCAGGTCTGTAATGGGAGATGAGGCAAATGCTGCAGGAGGGATCAGACACTCACCGCCCCCTCACTGGCCTGTGTGTTCAGTTTTTCTACACTGCTCCACTATAAACTAACCAAAGCCCACAGCTGCCTATGTGTGGAAACCGCTGCCTGAGACCTGCACCCTGTGCGGCGAGGTCAGGGGAGACCAGTGTGGTTTCCTAGATTAGAACAGGAAACCACAAGTTTCCCTGAATGAGAGCAAGAATGCACACTTCTAAGAACCAAGCCCTCACGCCATGCCCAGAATGCAAGACTCCTGTTAAGGCTGCTGCTCAGTTTTTAGAAGGGTTATGCTGACTTTTTGGTCCCTAGCGCTGTATCCATCATAGGGTAGTAGCTGCTGGGGGGAAGAGGAAGGAGTGTCTTCTGGTAACTGAGAGCTCTTGGAGAAATAGAGTCTCCCTTCCCCTAGGAGGGTGCAGGACAGAGACAATGTTGGTGCATCAAAGTACTGCAGAGTCTTCTCCCCTCCACCACCCCCTAAAATCTAGAAAGGCTGTTTCACTTTGAGCACCATCTAGGTTCGACCTTTAAGCCAGACCCCTAATAAAATATTCAGATTGAAAGACTAGAACCAATCTAACATTTCTTACTGTATGGTGTAGTACAAAAGAGGTAGGAATAAACGTGCATGGCACTGGCATCAATCTTCAGAGGAGACTAGCAGTTTTGGGGTACTTCCATTTTGGGGTGTCCAGCTTGAGACACTCGTAGGAACCCAAAGTGCTGAATTCCCACCCTTTAGAGATCAGACCTTTTTAAGATGTCTCAATTTGGGGTTCCCACAATAAATGATCACTTCTGAAAACAAAGGCCTTGGATCCCAGATCCTAAGTCAAGAAGACTCTGTAATGAGGGATGGGAACAAACATTAGGGGGACAGGATGACATGGGTAACGGGCACTATGCTGTTAGTTAGGTTAACAATGTGTGTCATTTGGATGTGGGATTCTGACATCAATTGGACTCCTTTTCTCCTCCTGCCTCCCATTACTTCTTATAGGAGGCTTTATCCTCCATCTCCCATCTAATCTCTTCTCCAGCTGCACTGACACGCCTTCCCTGATGCCTTTTGTCCCTTTGTCCCCAGCCCCTGTGGACAGCGCACCTCGGCCTGGTGTGTTGTTTGCCATCTGCTCTGTCTCAGGCATATTGATGAGCACTATCAAAATCAATATCCCACTAGATGAAGCAAGCTGCAGCACTGGAAAAGGACAGTTAGTCACCCAGACTAACAGGTGGGGGTAGCAGAAGTGACATCCTGGAATCAGAGCCAACAGCACAGAGCAGGCTGACTTGATGCAGGGTGTTTCTCTGCAGTGTGTGCTTCTTTATTGCAGCCAGTGGAACAGTCACCCAGTTCCTTGTCCAGTAGGTCTGACCCTGGTACCCATCTGCTGGCCTTGTGAGTCACTCAGGCTAGCATGCTTAAGATCTCTGCAGTCTCAAATGGTGTAAAGAATCAGTAACACCTCACAGGGACATACAAGGTCCTATCAGATGTAGAGTGACAGGATTTAATGCAGTTTAAAGGGTTCTGTCACATATGATTAGGCTAATCTGTTACACTTTTAAGGGACATGGCCAATACAGTGAATGGTTTTTTTAGGCTATTAAATGTTAATTGCAGCTATATTTTAGCTTAGATCCCTCAGTCTAGATTTAGTTTTCCTTTAGTCATTGCAGCAACAGCTCCTGAGTCTCCCACATGGCACCATGATTGCTGGCATCCTAGCAGAATGGCCTTTGCATTTTCAAAGTGTGTGGATAGGATTATCCTGCATGAAACCCTGAAGTCCGTTAAGATTATTAACAGGCCCTGAAGGGAATCCCAGCTAGTTCTCTATGTCCAGGGGGATGGTACCCCAGTGGGGCAGCAGATTCTAGTTACCATATAGATAGGCTTGGAAGGATTTGATTTTTATTGGTAAAAATTAATAAATGTCACTTTTGTCTGTGTGTGTCCAGTGAAATAATTTCCATCAATAATAACTGAAATTTACAGGAACATTTTGCACATCTAGGCAAAGTAAGAAATGCTGCCTGAGAATTTAGAGGCAAAAATCCAGTGATTTAGACTTTTGAATGAGGCTTGTTACAGTAGTAGTAGTGAAGGAACAGTAAGAACAGGTTCTATTTGTTGATTTAAGGATATTTACTTTTTATATTTTGACGTGATATTGACAATTCATGTGTTAACAGTTTGTAAAGCTTCAACGCTGAGACTCAGCCTCTACTTTTGTTAAATAATAGTCTGACTCCCCAAGAATTTCTCATAGACTCCTAGATGTTAAGACCAGAAGGGACCATTACGATCATCTGCTCTGACCTCCTGCACATGGCAGGCCACAGACCCTCACCCACCCACTCCTGTACTAGGCCCTTAACCTCTGGCTGAGTTACTGAAGTCCTTGAATCCAGATTTAAAGACTTAAAGTTACAGAGAATCCATCAATTACTGTAGTTCAAACCAGCAAGCGACTCAGGCCCCATGCTGCAGAGGAAGGTGAAAAACCTCCAAGATCTCTGTCTATCTGACCTGGAAGAAAATTCCTTCCCAGCCCCAAGTATGGCAGTCAGTTAGCCCCTGAGCATGTGGGCGAAACCCACCAGACACACACCTGGACAAGAATTCTCTGTATTACTCAGAGCCTGCAACTGAAAATTTAAAATTGATACTCAATTGCTTAAGAATAAACAGACGTTTATCCATCAAAATTATTTAAAAAAAAATTAAAATCCAGTTCTGTTAAGCCTTCACATAAACAAGTCTGCATGAGATTGTAGCATTTGTGCCTGGAGATGTACATGCCCACACCCACACTTAACCTACAGGCTGCCTTGTTGTTGCCATGGGCCTGTATCTCATTTCACTGGAGCCACAACAGCAACTCTTCCTACTTTATTCTGTGGCCCTTCCTTGACAGGATGCATTAGTTGCTGGAGTTAGTTGAGTACCCACATTGAACGTGTAGGCTACTATTTTTTCCAGCATCCTGCTCTAGAGAGGCAGGTGCTTTTCTGGGTATCTGTTGTGCCACACAACAAGCGCCACAGACATGTTTTGTCTGTCTTAGTGCAGGGAACAGAAGTAATAGCCCCAGCTCCTGTGGGCTTCCATATGCTATATTCAAGAGAAACCCTGCTGTCGCAGGTGCTTACCTTTCTGCAAGGAGCTTGCTGCCTCAGTCTCGAGCTGTAGCTGACCTCCCTCTTGCTACAGTTGTTGTCTAGTGTGTTCCCTTGTGACGGAATAACATGGCTTTCTGGCCAGACTAGAGATTCCTCCCCAAACAACCAAAATCCGTTTTGCAGCCACCTGAGGCAGAAGTGTGCAATAAGCCTTCAACCCTTTGCGCGCTTAGCTTTCCCTCTCGATGCAGGGCTCAGGTCAGAGTCAGCTTCTTTACCCTTCCACAACTAACAGCTTGATAGTCCTTTTCCCACCGGGGTCTCTCCTAGTCTCTCCAGGGGAGGCAGATTGAGCTGATGGTGTGAATTCCTCCCTCCATTGGTCCAGCCTGGGGCGTCTAAACAAAGACAGGTGCTAACACCAGGCTTCAAACCCTCCCCATTACTGTGGTCCCCAGGCCTCTTCCTTCACTTCACTGTTATATCCTGCCCCGTGGGACTTGTACAGCTTATTCTTCTTTACATTCCCTCCTAGCTACTCCTCCCCCTGTCTAGAGAGAACCCCTCTCTCCTATGCTCTCTCAGCAACTCCAGCTCCCTGCCAGTCTTTTTTGACTGAGCCACAGGCCACTTTATATAGAGTTACCCCTCTTACCCAGCATGCCTTGAAGCAGCCTACTATACCGAGGGTCCTTCTTGGGACTACATCTCCCAGCATTCCCATAAAGGCCAAGCACCAGGAATAGTTGCAGCTGCTCTTATAGGGGCCAACGTGTTCTATTACACTCCTATTGAAGACTTCCTTGTTTAGCTGGTAGCCCATTATGCACATGGATTGACTGGAGTGTACTTCAGATAAAAGCTTCCTAACTAGTTTTATGGTGACATTTTCATTTGTAAGCTGATTGCAGAAATTTTTTTTGGAACCTGGAAGGTATCTCCAAAACCATTTGCAACAACTGCCTGGGCTGTATCTCAGACTAAACCTAGAGCAGCTTATGTAGCTGCTGCTTTTGAGAGGTAGTTAAGATACCATCATATTGTCATAAGGCAAAGGGAATAGACTTTTAATTAAACTTGCATCTGCAGAGTCTGCACCCAGCCTTATATAGCTGCCATAGAGAACAAACTATTCCTAGCTCATAAATCATGATGGGGGATGGGAAGGAAATAGACTGCTTTTGTATACGACATCAGGAATCCACGATAAAATACAACCTTCTGTCTACCCTTTGGGGACATTTAATTATGGTATGACACTGGGGTACAAGTGAAAAGCTGCCCTTGCTGCTTTCACGTCCACTGGTCACCTCACTGACTGTTTTCCTTTGTCCCTTAGGAGCACTTACACATTTCTATCCTAAAAACAACAACAACAACAAAACCCCCACAATCTTTTGATGGAGAATAGTAACTGACATTCTTTTTAAACACTTAGGCTTGTAATTTTGAAATCATTGAGCCTAATTCTGCTCTTAGGAACACCGGTTTACTTCTGATCTTTTGCCACTGTAACAGAAAAGAACTTGGACCCTTTGCTGTAGCCACATTCTGTGGCCTAATTTTTCAAAAGCGACTAGTAATTTTTGGATGCCTTAATTTTTAGATCATATTCAAAGAGGATTCTAAGTATGATTGATAACAGATGGATGGAGGCATCAGTAAATGAAATGTGTAATCTCTAAACAAGTGACCTTTTTAATGCCTTCCTTGGATTGCTGAAAACTGGTTGGCTTCTCAAATGTGGGGGATGGAAACAGACATGTTAAAATAGTTTTGCATGAGAATCATGCTAGACGGGAGTTAGTTTAGAGGAGTGGTTCTTAACCTGGGGTGCAAGATGCCCTTTCTGGGGATGTGAGATGTGCCAGATTTTTTTAGAAGGTAAATAATTGAAAACACAAATTAAGCACAGACATGTAAGTACAGCTACTTTGTTTCATCAAACCTATGTATGTATTAACATTATACATTTAACGATTACTGTAATATACAAACAAAATATCTAGGTTTAAGGGGTGTGAAAACATATTTTGAGAACCAAAGGGGTGCAGACTGCAGTAAAGGTTAAGAACCACTGGTTTAGAAGTTAATAAATGGAGCAGTTAAACAGATAAAAGTTAAATTGAACTGTTAATACTAAACTGAGTAAGAAAGAGCTCTTTAACTGGCAGTGCTACAAGGCAGGTGCCTTTTTATTCTAAAGCAAACTGGTTTTAACAGTACAATCATTTTGTTACACCATGTACTAGCACTTGAATTCATTCAGTAAAATATTGCTGGATAAGATCTCTACAAGGACTTCTGGCTGGGTTGAAATAAAGTGGCTTTTTCAACAAATTGTATTACTGGGTAGTAGAGACTTGTAGAGATGAACTATAACAGCCTTCAAATTACATTACTATGTAGAACAATCAGCCCTGCCTTAGATCTTTTTCTATCTGGGTGTCTGAAAAAGTGTAATTGAGATGGCAACCAGAGAGGGAGCAAGCACATTCAATTAACTCATTAATGAGAAGGTACCTTAATCTAAGTGACAATGGCACTGGGATACTGTCCAGGTTAACCAGGTCTGACTGGTTGTTTAGCGAATGCCTCGGCTGTATTTCTGTAAAGCGGTGTGGCCCTTGCTTGTAGACCAGATCTGAGCTTATTAGCTGGTTTTTCTGTAAGAATTGTTGCCCAAGGCATGTTATCACCACAGCAACTTGACGCGATCCAGAGACAGGAACAAAATAGAATGGCCCATGAAAACACACAAACTTAAACCTGCCTCTATGGTGAAGCTTATAGAAATGAAGGGGGAATTTTCATTGTGGGTTTTTTTCCTGCACTCAGCATGAAATTCTTGCTTCTCTAGATCAGCTACTAGTCTTAGTGCAAACTACTGCCTAGATACCCCCTCCCTTGCTGTCTGTTAAAGTCACATTGGCTCTTCTCCCTACACATGGGAAGTGCTAGTCCTGATGCTGTGGGGATGGGGGCCTTTATAGATGAGTTACTGTTGTTCTTTGTAAATCTGTGGTACCTTTGAGCCCCAGTCGTGGCTCTCAACCCCGCCATGCTAGGTGCTGTGCAAAGCCAGTCCCTATCCCAGAGGTTGTGCTGGTTTCTGTTTAGGCTCCTATACCTCACCTGGCACCATGGCACCCGACTCCCTTATACTTTACAGGGCCCGGTTAGTTCTGGGGGGTTCTCTGGGGCCACAAAGCCGTCTGGGGGTTAACAAAATATGTGACTCGCCAACAAAGGCTTTGTTCCACACTTCCATTCTTCACTTGGCTTTCACTCGGTACTAAATGAGGCCTGAAGGCAAATGGAATCCATGCTGCTTAACATAATCATCTGACAAGCTACTTCATGTTTGACCAAATAACTCTGTGATAAATCTACACAATAAAAATTCTTAATGGATCCCTGGAGGAGGGGAATGCTTTGGCAGGGGAGCATCGAGTCTTAAAAGGCTTTAAATTAGTTTTCTTCCTCTTCTGCTATGATTATTAGACACTCTAAATAGCCTTTCCTTAGGCCAGCTGGGCTCTTTGGACTAATTGGCAACTGCTTGGCTGTTTTCAGAACACCTGAGTCACTTCCCCGCCCCCCTTTTCTCATTCCATCACCGTTGGTGACTAACTACCAGCCACGTAGAGAACTGGGCTGACCCACATTGCAAACTGTGCCATAATCCTAGGGGATCTCTATATCGTTGCTCTGTCTGCAGGGCTGGATATAAAATGCAGCCAGGGGACCGAGCTGAACTCTGTTGCTGGGCTTCCAGAGCTGCCAGCCAAGCCAGCTATGGCTTTGTTGTATTGTAGCTGTTGGCTTCAGGAGAAACCTTCTAAAAATAAATGTCTGTCTTTTTTGTCATGGGGTGAGAGAGCGGTGAGATTTGTAGGGCTAAATTGTACCCTCTGCATCCTCAGTGGAAGACGCTCTGTAGTGGAGGAGGGATGTTGGGTAGCTGGGGACTTCTGCTGTGAGGTTGGGAACACCTCACCACAGCTAAGGGGCACTGGGCACGCCCTCCACTTCATGTTGCTGCCGCTGCCGGGGAGCACCAGTCTCGGGCTAGTCCCTGCAGCCCACGTTGTGAGGCGCCACAGTCCTGTGGCAGGGAAGCACCCTGTAAAGTTAAGTATTCGTGGGTAACTGGACATGCTGCCGTCACAGGCCATTAGCATCGTCAACTTTGTCTCCCTGTAAGAAATGATAGGAGGAACTCTGGGCCAGATTTTTCAAGGTATTTAGGCAGGCAGTTTTGAAAATCCCACTAGGTGCTTACCTCCCACTAATGTCAATGGGAGTTGCTGGGTGCTTTTACCAGTCTGGCCCTCTGCTTATTGTGCTGAGGAGCTGGCACCTAGCAGCAAGCTGGGGCAAAGGGAACCAGCTATTTGCTAAAGGAAGGGCATTGTAATGCGGGCATTCGAGGGACTCTGGTAAAGCTGCTGAACTCCATCTGGCAGTGCTGGGAGCCAGTGGCCCGATCTGATTTGTTGCACCATCAGTATCGAAAGATGTGCACACCCGTGGGCATTTCCATCCTTTGCAATGCTGGGGGCCATCGCTAAGTTTGACTTTCCAGGCCTTCTAAGGTTGTGGTAAGTGTTCTCTCCAGTGGAAATACTCTTACGTAACGGATACAGATTGACAGTGTTAAAAGCAGCTGAAGATGGTTCTCTTGCCTGGGAATAAATGAAATAGTTCTGTGTCAAGGTGCACCAGCCCTGATCTGACTGAGGCCAGGTGGGTGTTGGGTTTGTTTGCGAAGGCTGCTGGCTCAGGAATTGAACAGTTCAGCTGTACCCAGGGTTGGAGTTAGCAGAGGGCACTCTGCCATGAAATCAGAGAATGAAGCACAGAGCCAACGGGGCATGAAACTCAGTGTGAACATTGTCATGTGTCGAGTGCCTCAGCACCTTGCTGATTGTATCTGTCAGTTGAATGCTGGGTTATGACTGTAGATGGAGTCAGGCTCTTCAGTGCTAACCTGCTCTCCTCTGAGTTATCTCCACCAACCCTCTGCTTGGAGGCAGAGAGACAGATGCCTTCGCCTGGCTTCAAACCTGCCCCGGTGGCCTTGTTAGTCTTCATTGCATTCTGCATCGCAGGCTGAGTAATGTGTTTTGCTTGCAGTTGGAGCGCTGGGTGTGGACGCTTGGCAGTTTGCAGGCTGAAGCTCTGTCGCTTGGGGAACTTGAGCGACCTTGTTTTATTGTTTCTGACTGTTTCTTTTTCTAACTATTTTTGTGCCTAAACGTGGCTACACTGCTCAGCTCCTGGGAGCTTAGTTTGATGTGTCTGGCAGCTAGCCAAGCCACTGGTTCCCCTGGCTCCTCCCTCCTCTAGGACTCCTGCCTTCAGATTTCATTTACTGGAATCAACTGTTTCCTTAGAGAAAAGAGCTTGAGAGTGGGAGAGGAGGGCACTGACCTTCTTGCCATGTCACCCCCCATGGAGACTGAGCCCAGGCTGGCTTGTAGAAGGAAACTCCTTGAGTTAGCTGGGCTGTGTTGTATCTCGCTCCCTTGTGCCAACTTCCTTGCCTCGCCACCTCCCCTTCCATACGGGGAAGAAATGTGCAACTTCCGCTGTTCTGAGAGTGGGAAGCCCCCTGGGGCTTATATCTTCTCCTCCCGGGAGCTAATTAATGTCAGATTAATTGTGTTAAACCACTCTAGCCAAACACAGCTTTTTCCAGAATGTAACGCAGGCTGGTTATCCGTCCCGCCCAACCAGCGCTTCCGATGGCTGCGGTACTTTGTTCCTCCACTTCTCCCCACTTGTAGATGCACGTAACAAATACTGCTGTGGGGGGAAGGGACGTGGGGAGGCGGTAGCTGAATGGAACTTAATATAGGAGGTAAGAGGGGCTGAACAAAAGCCTAGAAACATAGGATGAGCGTATCTCAGAATGCAGATACTTCTCAGAAAATCTTTAGTCTGCAATATGGGGATGGGGAAGTCAGGAGTTCAGACTTGCAGGCTTTAGCAGTTTGTAAACACGGGCCTGAATCGGATTTTGCTTACACCAGCACGAGACCCGAATCAAGGCCATATGGCATTGCCCTCTGTTAGGATGGACGAGTGTTTCTATCTGTATACATTTTGCCCTTCCAGCCCTTTGGCAGTGTATCATGTATGCCGAGAAAGAGATGCTTCTCTCTTGCTGAGGGTCTCCTGTCTGTGTGTTGCTGGCTAAGGGTTCTTGTTCCCTATGCACAGTGTGCTGGCAGAGCAGTGACAGACATGCTGCTGGAGTCCCTGGGCCTATAGCATTTATTTCTGGAGATTGTTCTATCTTGTGCTCTCAGGGTTCCTGAGTCCACATGAGAACACGGCCCCACCAGGCCTAAAACCTGGCAAGCTCCATGCCGTCATATTTCACGTCTTGCCTCCTTTGCTCTCTACTGTCATTGCAATGGGATTTCTGGTGGGGGTGGGTGATGTCTGTGATAAACTAGTCCTAGGATGAGATCATAGTAGAACTTACAGCTCAGGAACAGGCACCTGTGAAAGAAGGACTTAGGCTTCTTATGCGGTATTGCCCCAAAACTTCTTTCATATTCCACTCTCTGGTGAAAGCATCAAGGGTCACATCATCTTCAGAGACAGGATTCTCTTCCCACAAGCACAGCAAAGCAGAGAGAAGCCACAGACCTGCCGACTGCTAATGCAGAAATTCACCCCAGCTACAGCTGAAAACCGTGAGATGTCCATGCCTGCACAACTTCATCTAGCACCCAACCCGCACAAGGCACTTCAGAGCAAATAAAAAGCCATGCCATGTCCTTGCCCTGAAGAGCTTCAGAAAGAAGTGGGTTTGTTCTTAAGGTGGTAGGAGCATGAGCAGAGCAAACAAGCCAGGCTCTGCTTTTCCTTTGGGTAAATAGCTTTGCTCCTAGTGGATCTGGAATTGGAAATACTCAGCACAGACCTTCTCCAGCACACTGAATTCACATGCTGCAAGAAGGAGGTTGCAGCGGTGTGGAGGGGGTGCTGGCAGCCTGGGCCCTCAGCCTGTGAAGGCGGGACACCACAGCCAGAGTCAGGCCATTTTATCTTAGGGCTTCAGCTTTATTTGTTCACAATAAAGCCATTCCACACACAAGCCCAGTCATTCCTCCTGCCCAGGGTCTTCCATTCTCGCTGTAGCAGCCACTTACTGAGAGAGACCACCTGCTCCCTGTATCTCTCTACAGCAGCTGAGCTCTTTCAGCCTTGAATAGGAATCAGGGCTCATTAGACAATCACCTGAACCCTTCCCAGCTGGATCTGATGAGCACCTCTAACAGGCCTGTTCTGAAAGGGACTCTGCATAACCACAGGGCTGGCTGGCCCCAGGTCCCTGACCGCCCAGTTACATAGGGACCTCCGAGCATCCTAGGAGTTAGATCTGGGAAAGAAGTCTTAGAGGATGCACTATGTTCCCCTGTGAAAGCAGGGTGTAGTCCCATGGCAGCTAAGCTCCTGATCTGATCAGAAAGGCCACGGCCTCTCAGGCTTGCACATTCTTTAGTGTCACTCTCTATCTCGCGCCTTTTACAGCAACAGTCACATTGGCCTGCTGGCACCTGGGTCGGATGGAGTCTGTCATGTAGCCCGGTGACTCTGCATACCTCCGACCTGTCACACTCAGTCCTGCCTGGAGAGCACAAGCTCAGAGCTTCCTCTCTGGTTTGCCAGAGGAATAAAAGTTGTGAGTTCTCATTTTGAATATATGGCCTAAAATAGCGCCATTACATAAATGTACAGGGAAGTGCTGCATTATTTAGTGTCCTGAAATCCCAGCGCCCGCCCTCCCTCAGAACCATTGCATCAGGAATTCTCACTGCGTCTGTGTCACTGTGCTCATTAAATACCCCCGAGCGTAATGAGCTCGGCCTCAGCCACCCTCCACTCATACACTGCTGCAGTCGCAATCCCTGAAGGCATCCAGATAGGAGCAGACGTGGCAAGGCCCTGCCCACTCCCACATTAATACTGACTGCTTAAAGTCTAAATAACGACACGCCTCTCTGCAGGATCAATGACGTAAACGTTCCTGTGAAGAGCCAGAGAAGAATTAAAAACATCTCTTAATTTATATTCTGTCTTTCCAAACAAGTCGTATCATGTACAAGCAATAGACTCTGTCTCCCTCAGGGCTGGGGATGACACAGTCCCATTAATCACCGCTGTGTCCTTCCCTCCCGCCTCCCTTTCCCGTGTGCAAGCCACAGATCCTCTCTGCTGCCAGAGGGAGCAGCTGCCAAGCGTAGCCATTGTACTGGCCAGTGAGGAATTCAGCCAGGAGCCTCCCCAAGGCTCACCCATCTTGCCCAGTGTGTCACCCTGTGGCTGGGCTTGTAGGGCACAGTGTGAGAGGGCAGAGGAACTGACTGGACAGAGGGCACTTTGGAAGGAGTAACAGGAACCCGGGGCCAGCGGCACTGTACGAACACACAGCACTCACCCCTGCAGCGCCTCCTGCTGGTGACTCCTGGGAATTAGCTCGTTCCAGCTCCAGAGCGCCCCCTGCAGGCTGGTGATCCGCTTGTCCTCTGGCCCCCGTGTCCCTCCTTGGACCCGGTGCCCTTTTACATGGGGCGCTGCCTCCTGGCAGTAACCCCTTTCTTTCATGGTCTCTCCTCCCTGGGAAACCCCCACCCTCTATCCCCACCTTGCCTCAGTCATTGTCTAGCCCCATGCCCTAGGGCAGACTGCAGTATCAGCCACTCATCACCGGCAAGGTTTGGACCTGCTGCCTTGGCCTACCCCTGGGCTGCGCTTTCCAGGCTGGAGCTTCCCGCGCCCTTCACTCAGGTACTTTGTCTCTAGTGCCCTGCAGCCAGGCCCTTCTCCTCTACAGGCAGAGGGAGACTTCTGAGCGCCTGGCTCCCAGCCTCTTTATGCAGGCCAGCTGTGGCCTGACTGGGGCATGGCCCAGCTGCAGCCACTTCCCAATCAGCCCAGCTTAGTAGCTCCCAGCCACAGCCCCCTGCCAGGGCTGTTTTTACCCCTTCAGAGCAGGAGCAGGGGTCCACCCTGCTACAAAAACCAAGAGTTATCCTCACTCTTAAGATGGGGAACTGAGCCCCAGAGAGATCAGGGGACTTGCCCAAGGACACCCAGGGAGGCTAGAGCCCCCAACTTGTAATGCAGTGCCCTAACCACAAGCCCATCCTCCTCCCATGTGTGCCAGTGATGAGCGTGGCCCGGTTGCCTGAGCTTTGCCATGGAACTGTCCCATCCTGTGGGAGGGGAATCGGGCATATTCGTATCGTTTAGGCTTTTGTGTTTGAACATTTAGGGTTAAAGTTGCAAGAGTGTCAAACCCGACGTCTCACCATTTGTGCAACGCGCGGTGCCAAAGGAGACGCAGCAGGCCGAAAGGGTAGCGAGAGCGTGAAGTGCCCCGTGTCCAGAAAGCTCCATGGGGATGAGCCGTTCTCCCTGTCTGGGCTCCGTTGGATCCCTGTTCACAGAAAAACACCAGGACAGGCTGGCATCCCAGCCTACAAACGGCAGCATCTGTTCAAGGGGCTGGGTCAGGTGAACCTGATCTGCTTCTCCTCAGATTAGCATCTCTTGCTGTGTCTTTAGAGGGTATCAGCTCTTTGAGACAGGGACAGTCTCCACTTGTGTATGTGCACTAGAGTGGGGCCGGATCCCTGACTGGGGCCTCGAGCCACAACCTCAGTACAAGTATTAATGAATGCTCCTGGCTGCCCCGTCCACTGTGCAGCCTCTGAACAGCTCTCCTGGGGGCGTGAGTCCACACAAACCACTCGCTGAAAGCAGCAGGCCTTGTGAATCCGCGGAAGCGGGTGCAGTATATAAATCTGGAACAACTTGGTACTCAGACTGTAATGACAGCCAGCCAGGTCTGGTGTTTGACCGATGGGGCACAGTGCAAGAGACTGAAAGTCTAATTCCAGTAGAGAGAGAGCAGAGTGGTGTTTCCTGACTCCAGTCCTTCTGCACTCTTCATCTGTCTGGAACATAGAGATTGCTACACATGTACCGGGCCAGCGTGGATTCTCTACCCACAGGAGAAGCTGCAGAGTTCACGTTTGGCAGAGAACTAGCCTGTTCTGCTTTGATGCAGAAGATGCCAAGTGATCCACATGCTGCTCAGGCACCACAGGACAATCTATGAGATGCCAGCTAACGCCGCCTTTGCAGCCCTGCTCTCCAACCCACCCAACGTGCATGCACTGGGTAGGGCGAGTATCGACGTTGTAGCAGCCTCACCAGGCTCCCTGAACCCTCCTCCCAATACTCGTCTCTCACTGCCAGCCCTGTCCTGGTGAAAGGTCCCATGCGGATGGCCCTGGAGCACGAAGGCCTCTCTTCATCCCCTGAGCAGGCACAGTGCTGACCGCAGGAGGCAGTTTCCCCACCACAAGCCTCCCTCCTGACTCGGTCAGGATGCTCTTTTGTGGGCAGAGGGTAGTTGAGTCTCTGTGAGCCCGTCACACTGTGGCCATCTCATCTGGGAAGCCAGGAAAGGGGTGGTTCTGGGATAGGCACGTGTCCACTGGGAACTAGACATAGGCCAGATTCACTCACCGGCTACTGGAGGGTAACTTTCAGGCCCTGGGCTGGATTGAACTGGGACTCTAGAGGTGACAGGCTCATTGGCTTTCACCTCCTGCCTTCGGCCTGGCTGTCCCCAGCGAGAGGAAAGGCAGCTAGGATAGGTGCCCTTGTTCCCTTTCAGTGAGTGAGTGGCGCTGGGCTGCCCTGGTGAATTGGGCCTGGCCCACCCCAGCAACAGAGCAGCTCGGTGTGGGGAAGCTCCTTGTTAAACCTGGGCAGGCCTGGGGGTTCCTGGAGTGACAGTCACATAATGGTGCCTTTGTTGGAGAAGCCCCAAAGGGTAGATGATGTCACCTTGCACTGGGCTGTGTGGCCGCTCGGGTCGCTGGGGGACAGAGCTGCTGAATCTCTTTGGCAACGAGGCAGCCAGGAAAAGGCTGCTTTTATCCTGATCCTTTCTAACGCGGGTGAAGGGGTTTTGTTCCCAAACAGCACATGTCGTTAGGAACGGAAACCTCCAATCAGAGCTGTCCCCCCGCCCTTGTGTGCCCTTGGCCGCTCCCTGCACTGGGAGCACCCACTGCCCATGTTCTTTGGTCCGACACGAAGCAAGGGTTTGGGCGCTAGCCACACCTTTTGCCTTCGCTATCCCCCCTTCCAGGTGGAGGCTGTTTGTGTGAAACACCCAGAGGGCAGGAGTTTTCTTAACACCAGATCTACTGAAGACAGAGCACCAGATCAAAAGAAAGTTTGCTAGGGTGACCAGACAGCAAATGTGAAAAATTGGGATGGGGTAGGGGATAATAGGCGCCTATATAAGAAAAAGACCCAAAAATCAGGACTGTCCCTATAAAATCGGGACATCTGGTCACCCTAGAGTTTGCAGTGTGTGCCCATCTGAATGCTCTTCATAGCCCAGACAGGTAGGCTCCCCCCAGCCTTGTTACAGAGATGAAAGGAAGTTCTCATGTGCCTGGAAATAGTTCTCTTTCCTGACCCCTCTAGGTCAGACTGACACCCCACCCCTGCTGCAACCAGAGAGCTCATCACCATGCCTCGCTATTAACCCCCTCAGTCCAGGGCAGGACCTCCTCCTGTTTTCCCAAACTGTTTGCCTACACTCTTTGCCTTTTCCAGGAGACTGTCGAGGGCGGGGAAGAACGTTCTTTAAAGGAGAAATAATTGTTGCCTTTCAGATGCTTAAAGACTGAACTCAAGCACAGGCTGTCGCAGTTCATCTGGCCTGGCTATCTCCAGTTACTTCAGCCCCCTTTTTAAAAATCCTCCATCAGTTTTTCCTTGCCATGAAATGTAAATGATTGACAATCCCCAACCCTCCTCTCCCAGGAGCATCAGGTAAACCTTTACTAACAGCCTGAACTCCACCCCAGGGGAGTGGATCTCCTGCTTTTAATTTAATCTGAAATATCTGACCCACTGGCTTTTCCTTCCTCCCTGTAAGGAGCAGCTTAGCCTCTCTCCAGATTGCATGGGCCCTTAGGTAGGGCACACATCAATTGAGATGCCATGCCATGCAGCCCTGATTACCCCAGGGAGCTGGGCATTGGACATCACAGGGAATCGTTAATGTAATTAAATGACAGACATTGGAGGATGGGACTCTTCTGGGGAATAGCAAGTTTGCACATGCTGTGCAAGAGAGCAATGTGATCCTAAACACATGAGCAGGAGCCAGAAACTCCCAACTCCTAGTCCCAGCTCTGCCATGACTTGCTAAGGGGGCCCTTGGCAAGCCACTGTGTTGTGGTTTCCAAAACTGTAAAATGGGGTAACGTTTCCCTGTCTCAAAGAGGTGCTGTGAGGATCTGTGTTTGCAAATGACGGAAAACCTCTGTTTCAGCAGGAAGTATTTGGCTCAGTCACTTTCCGGTTGCTTTTGGATTCTGAGGTGGTGTGTGTGTGAAAGCAGGAGATGCTCAGGATCTTGGAGGGATTCTGCTGAGCTGTGCAGAGCAGGCCCCTTTCCTGCAGTGTTCCCGTGGGATCTGTTTTCAGACCTAAAGCCTCACTTAGGCACTAGCCAATGGGAAGGCTTTGGCAGTAACACGGGACGATGTTTTCTGGAATGGATTTTGGAGGTTCCTTTAGATATTTGGGCTGAAACCAGCTGGCAGTGCAGTTTGGTGAAAGGAGGAGGGCGTGTATTCTGGAAAGGCCTTGTCCACAACTTGACCTCCTGCTGTCCACAAACTGTGCTTGTGGCTTCCAGAATTGTATAGCGAGGGAGGGGGTCGGTCTGTTCTGGCAAAAGGCTGAATTAAGAGAAGCTGTACTGAGCTGTTGCTTCCTTTTACAGGCATCTTTCAAGAAGCTGGTCTCAGAGCTGCATTTACAAGCTGAGCACATGAACTGCCTACGCCAGGCCAACATGACCTGCTCATTTAAGGGTCATTGGGCTCAGGGCCAAGAAAACCTGAGAGTCAGATCAATTGGAAACACAATATTGTTGGGGAATGCCATGCTGGAGGCTTTAGGAAAGGCAAAATGTTCTACTGGCTTAATCCCAGGGTTTTGCAACACTGGGCCCCTCAAAGTGAATCGGGCAAGCCCAGTCTGCAGTGTTGCTTGCAGCTTTGGGTTCGCAGGTAACACACTCCAGTCCAGTAATCATTAATTTAACTCTCCAGTGCGCCACAGTGATTATAGGTGCTGCAAGCCAGTCTCCTCCTCACATATGTTTCCATGCAATAGGATGTCCCTTTGGCCATAATAAACACAAGTTGTGCAGGATTGGATGGCTTGTGAATGAGTAATGGGCTGCAAAGGCTCTCACTTCTCTCACCTGCTCAGATACCCATGGGTATCAGTTCATAGCCCATGTGAAAAGAGCTGGTGCTCGCAGTCCAGTTCCTTGTGGACGGACATCTGCAAAGAGACTCTGCTCAGCACCTTGGTGACGGGTTTGGCAGTGAGGCTACGGGTGGAGGGCTGGCTGCTGGCTCGAGCAAGGGACTGGAACTCACATTTCCTGGGTTCCCTTCCCAGCTGTTTAACTGTCTTGCTGTTACTTCCACTGACCAGCTCTGGATCTGTCTATGCTTCTATTTCCCCGTCTCTCAAAGGGGGTAACCGCTGCCTACCTCACAGAAGCATTGTGAAGCCGCCTATTTAAAGAGCTCTGAGGCCTTGGCTACACTGGCGCTTTACAGCACTGCAACTTTCTCACTCAGGGGTGTGAAAAAAACACCCCCCCCCCGAGCGCTGCAAGATACAGCGCTGTAAAGCACCAGTGTAAACAGTGCCCCAGCGCTGGGAGCGCGGCTCCTAGCGCTGCAGGCTAATCCCCATGAGGAGGTGGAGTACGTGCAGCGCTGAGAGAGCTCTCTCCCAGCGCTGGTGCCGCGACCACACTCGCATTTCAAAGCGCTGCCGTGGCAGCGCTCCCGCAGCAGCGCTTTGAAGTTTCGAGTGTAGCCAAGCCCTCAGACCCGTGGGTGACACGGGCCGGAGAATTTCTGGGCTCGGAGTCCAGATTCCCTCTCACTCCTGCGCTCAGGCTCCCACACCATTGCTCTAACTAACACTACAGCTGCTCGCCTAGTGTCAGCGTTGGCAGGATTCTGGCTCTGGCCAGCTCTAGGTGACACAGGTTGAAATGCCCCTCCTGATATTAGCAGCAGTGGGAAAGCTGGAGACGCCAAGGCCCCAGAGCGAGTCCCAGCAGACCAGGGCTGTGGTGGGTGAAGCTTCTGCCCACGCTGGGCTTGTTCTGGGCATAAACATGAGGCTTTTAGTGGGTCCAAGCCTAGCTGTGAATTTTGGTTGGAAGTGGAATCCCCGGTAAAGGGGCTGGAGATACGGCACGTGGGGATCTCACGCCTGACCCAGAAACCCAGCCGCCTGCTGCTCGTCTGCCCACACAACTTATTTCCAGGAGCTGACTGCACAGAGCAAAAGGCTATTTGTAAGACCGGCTGCTTCCATTGAACTAGCAAGAAGTGCAGAGGAATTACAGACCTTCCTTAAGGGGGGCAAGAGGCTCCTGTTTGTTCTCCCCATATGGATTTGGACGTGCTCTGCAATAATTTGTTAATACTGTATGTTGTCTGTTTATTGGGATGTTTATGGTAGATGGGGTTAACTCAGCAGAGGGCTGGCTGGGAAACAGACAGGAAGGAAAAGAATGGCTCATGATAGTCACCTCTCAGCAGACACTGAGGAGTTGTTAAGGACAATGCCAGAACTATTAGCTTTGATAGTTTTACCTCCTCTCCAGTCAGCCTACAGAACTAGTTCTGGCCAGGACAGGAAAAGGCCTGGAACGTGGAGGAACAAAGGAACTGTGGCAGGATTTATGGGGTCCCTCTGAAGAGAGGTTGCGTACTCATGGGAAATGAGACTGAGATCCAGCGCCCCATTGGGGTGCTCTGGAGAAGCTAGGCTTGATTAGATTGCCATCACAGGATGATAGGCCTTCAGGGAAGACAGACATGCATGGTTGGAGAAGGCTGTCTGATCACAGTATTTGTCATTAGTCATAGATGGCTGATGCAGAGAACCCCAGGTGTCCGAACCCAGTCAGCCCTGCAGGGTAAGCATGGTGGATACCTGGGGCCTGGTGTGAGAACAGGAGGATTGTGAAATTCCACCCCAGAAGCGGTAAAGGCACAAAGCCTGACGCCCGGTTCGTGCCTTCTGAGAGGCCTGCGAGGGGACAGAGGGCAGCTAGGGGGGCAGTTATCCAGGCAAAGCAGGGGTAGGTCTGCCAGAGAGCTTTGTGTGGGGAATGAACCCCAGGCTCTGTGATAAGTCAGATAGTGGAATGGGCCAACTTAAATTAGAAAAAAAGCGTATTCAGGATATTTTGCCAACCTTGTCCAGTGTATTCCCTGCTCGTTTTCTGCTTTCCAGTGGCCACTTTTATGTTTCCAAGGATCATAAATCCTCATTTTTCCACTGGACAGGAGGTCCGACAGTCTAATCAGCAGCGATCTGTGTAGTATTGTTTACACGTTGCCCAGTTACCGGGAGCACAGGCCCAGCCTGTGCTCAGCTGCATTCAAACATGCCAACTTCCTGCAAATGTTTGACCTCTCTGGCGGCTGCTCGCAGTACACGGGGCTGGGACGGTCGTATGCTGTGACAGGGGAAGAGCCAAAGCCCTTCCCCCCCACCCTCCGCACCCCCTGCACCCCATGGCAGGTCTGGTGCACTGGTAATACTCTGAGGCTGAGAGGGAAACTCATGGGATATTTAAGAATAAAAAAGTAGAGTTTAATTTTCTAATCACATCACTTTCAAAGGTCGGCGCTTCTAATAGCAATACTGAGATGAATAAAGAGAGCGCGAACATGGCCTCCATGTGTGAGAGAGGCAAATTTGGTTTGAAACAAGTAATGTTCCATACATTTAAAATATTCACTCTCCCTGCATTATTAATGCTTACAGAGCCACTCCCCCCACTTCAGAAGCTCCAGCCTGCAGTTGCTGCGGGAGGGAAAGGTACCTCATTAGGTTGCATAGATAAGCTACTTGCTGCATCCAGTTTAGGAGTGGAGGCATGGAATAGATGTCCCACAAGCCATGCAAGTGGGATACTGGGACTACCCGTTCTGTCAGTAGAGCAGAATTGCTCAGAGTTCCATATACTTCCTGAGTCTGTTACTTCACCTGAAATCTCTAGTAAGGTGTGTTTTGAGGAAGGAGGTGGAGCTATTTATTTCTCTAGAATATAAGGGTCCAGAAACAGCACATTTATGGTTGAGAAGTAGTGGACACACACCACGGTATTTAACTTTAAATTTACATTCTAGCTCCCTGCACCCCAGTTCTTCAAAAGCTAAATCTGCAGCTAGACCGGCCTCAGTTGGGATCTTGATCTCTAGGAGCTAGATAAGAGCAGTCCTGCTGCTGTTGGGATAGGAAATCCCACAGGAAAATCCTGGTTATTCAACGGGGTGGGGGGTGGGAGGATTTTGCTCAGCTGTAATCTTATATCCAAACCATTCCCCTCTTTAGTGTCAGTGGGACACCACAGCTGGAAATACTGTCTTTCACCTGACACCTAAAATGGAGGTCCTGGTCATATTAAAAATCCTGTGGCATTTTTTTCCCCCATTACAATCTGGATAATTGCAGCCTGCCTCCGTAGACTCCTCTGCAGTGTTATCTGGACAGAGGGTTCTTCTAGACTTCTTTCCTGAACTGTTCTGTGCTCCTTTCAAAGGATGCTACAACACAGTGGAAGTGATTGTATGAGATAAGATTATAAACTCTTTGGGGTAAGGCCCTTGCCTGACCTCTGGTGCAGGGCCCAGCACAGCATTCCTGATTGGGCCTTTTGGGGTTACCACCCTGTAAATGATAATATGGAGTTTGTACAACATTTGGATTTTTTGCTATGAAATTGGTCAGACGGGGAGTTGCAATTCTCTCAAATTGAGGTGCAGAGCACAGCCACTTGCAGTCCTTGTAACTGACAGTGAATGAGAGAGACAGTCACGATTGCTGTACCTTTGACCGATCATTCAGAAAATGCTAGAGTTTCTGGCTCAGAACAAGTGCTATGATCTGGTCTCTGTGGAGAGGCATTTTCAGGCTCTTGTGTATTCCTGCTCCAAAGAGCCCAGGCATCTCTGCTTCAGAAACATTTTTCTCTTAATGCAACAGATGTGACATGATGACAAAACCTCAGGTGTTATGTCAATGATCCTGGCCATTCCTGGCTCTGGGGGTTCTCTTCTGGCTGCTCTTTACTAACCCCAGAGGCTGCATCTCGCAGAGACTTATTCAAAGACCCACAAACCTTTCCATTTTACCATGGTTTTTCATTTACATAATAAAGGCCCCAATACCTGGAGTAATTAAGGCACATTAAGAATTGCTTTCTCGAATAATTCTCCATACATGCAAGTTGTTCCTAGCTCTGGCTACTGCAAGTGATTTCAAATGTGCATTAACCAGCCTATTTCATCAGCAGATGGAAGCCAGTAACTGCATATGTAATTTATATCTACTTGAGTGGAATTAGCAGATGAAATATGCATTACATGGCTCCATTAACATTTTTTGCTCGTACAGCTTTTAGCTCTTCGTAAGTTAATATTACAGACCAAGAGTGTGCAGGTCCTTATGCAAAGCAAGGAGTTGCACACAGGGATTTAAAGCAGTTACAGAGTGTATTCCAGGTCAGGCAGGTTTGACTGTCTCTAAATAGAATAAAATTTAGCTGCTACCTTACAAGAAAGCAGGCCGGAAAGAGGCATTGCCTCTTCTTTGAAGCACTGTATGTAGGTTCTTTAGATCAGACAGACCTTTGCCTGTGCAGTCTCCCCCTTGAATCTGCCAAACCTAGGGGCATCTTCAGAATCATTAATATCCAAAGGTATTTCTACCCCCACCCTGCACAATCATCAAAGGACTAACTACTGAAATCTGGAAATCAGCAAAGAAACTTGCTGAATAGAATTTGATCCTTGGTACCACTGGCAAATTTGAGGGGTAGGAGAGGAAACAGAAATTGATTCGATAAAATAAAAAAAATGCAAGGAACATCGACTCCTTTCTTAGAAGCCACTGTAAGGCTAACCAATGAACCATCTGCATTCTTCTCGGTTAGTTTACACACTAAGCATTTCCTCTTTGCTAGGTTATAAAACGTACTCATTTGAGTCCCGGTTGGGGATTTTTTTGCATTTGCTTTTTCCTCCAGATAAAAAATATAAAGGGTTTAAAATATAACCCCATTGATTCTTACTAGAAAGGAAGTGATGAAATGACTCTGCAATTGGATCCCATCTGCCACTTGTGCTCAGAGATTGAAAGAGAAGCATTGACAAGAGCTGCTGCATGGCTTTTTAATGGGATAGTAATGACCTCTCCTTGGTGTGCCCTTTGCAGTCTGATCTCTCTTGCCCAGCTGACATAGCTACTCTGAATGCAAAGTGGCCCAAAATGGCAGTGCCAGCCTAATGCCTCCTGGGTTCACTCCTAGGAGATGCACTTCAAGGTCCAATGTGTTTTAATTACTAATGCTGCTTCCCTGCTCTGCTGCATCCTGCCTGTCGCTGGAGACCTGTCGCCTCCCCTGTGCGAGAGGTACATTGTGCATTAGCCCGTTAGAGGTGATCCAGCGGGAAGGCCGGAGCCAGGTGGGAACAGGAATGGACACAGCCAGTGTGAGGAAACTGGTACTAGCTAACACATATGCCAACACATGGTAGATCCACAGCCAGAGAGCCAAACCTGGGTCCAGTGAGTGAAGTCTGAACAGGACTTTGCTGCCAGAATTACGACTCACGCCAGGGCTTTTGTCCCTCACCTCTGTGACCATTAACGTTCACTCCTCCATTTAAACACAAACGCCTGTCCTGTACGTTTAACTCCTGCTTCGCACGCTATGGCGCGACAGCTAGATTTTTAAACAGCTTGTCTCAGAGTAATAATGCATGGAGAGATCAAAAGGGTACAGCTTATCTGGGGTTTGCCTGCCATAAACAGTCTAAAGTGCTGGAATTTTATCAGCAGCACAGACACCTGATAGACAGGAAGGCCACCTAATGTTTCTGGCTGCAAGGCTGATGTGGTGTGTAATGGGTTTCGGAGGCTCCTTTTCTGCAATAGGTGCTCAGAGACGTCACTGCTTGGAGCCATATGTGAACCTAGGTGCCACATGCACATGTAATGCAAGGTGTCCACACTCCAGTGAAGGTGTTTCGCTGGCCCCATCTGAGCACCTCACACTCGTTAAGGGACTTCGCCTGGCAAGTGACAGCCTCTGCGTGATAAAGGGGATCTGTGGCAGAGCAGGCCATTGAACCTGGGATCCCCACTCCCAGCTAATGCTCTAACCACTGCACCTGCCTGCCATGAGATGTAGGCTTCTCGTGGGCCTTTCCTGGCCAGGTGCAGCTCCCTTTGGGGAGGTTCTAGCACAGAACAGGTGGTTTTCACCAGGGGTTCTCATTGCACCTCAGTAAGGGAACTGCCTGGCTTCTCCACCCTGTCTGCTCTTGCAGATCAGTGGCTCTCAGCCTTTCCAAATGACTGTCCCCCTTTCAGGGGTCTGATTTGTCCCATGTACCCAACTTACACCCTGCTTAAAAACAACTTGCTTACACAACCAGACATACAAATCCAGAGGTGTCACAGCTCACTGTTACTGACACATTGCTGACTTCCTCTTTGTTACCATGTAATTATGGAATAGATCTATTGGAATATAAATATCGTACTTAACGTTTCAGTGTCTGGAGCGGCATAAACAAATCGTCGTATGAAATTTTAGTTTGTACTGACTTTGCTAGTGGTTTCCACGTAGCCTGTTGTAAAACTGGGCACATCTCTAGATGACTTGATCTACCTCCTGGAAGAGCTCTGCATACCCCCAGGGTACCTGTACCCCTGGTTGAGAAGCACTGTTGTAGATCATAGTTAGACCCAGACCCACAGTTAGGAGGCAACATTCTCCGGGAGCAGATTATCCCAGGGCTGCCAACTGTGTCTGGGCTTGGCCCCTGGGCTGCTGCAGTGTGACAGTCCCTTTGCGCCCAAAACTGACCCTCTGGACCAGGAGACAATGGGGAAGGCAGCCCAGGAATCCTTCTAGCAAAGTAATAGCAGGAACCAGGACCTGTTATTTTAGAATTCCATGAAATATGCTGCAGAATCCCACTGGGAGCCTGTTCGCAGTTTGTTCTGGCTGTGGGAAGGGGCTCTGCCACTCTCTGCACTGGGGCTGAGTCTAAGCAACATGGGGCCCACCAGAGTGCCCAGAACTACATGAGCCCTCTGCCCATGGAGGGCTAACTCCCTCTCTACTGGTGGCGACAGAGCAAGTGATTAGGCCTGCCAGGACTGCCCCTCCCAGCTGCAGAAACTACTTCTGCCCAGCCAGGTGCTTGGGGTAGCAGGCTGGCCCAGGAGGTACCGTGATGTGTCCCCGCCCGGGGCCTGGTTCTGCCTGCACTGCCACAAAGACCCTTCTGGGATCACCCTAGTCTGTATTTTAAGGAAAATGAGAAACAAACCGACCCTGATCTTGCAATTTCAGAAACAACAATGTCCCCAGACTAACCCACTGTGGCAATCTCACCATACCCCATGCAGGGAAAGAACAAATCCTAGCCCTCAGGCCCGGGTTGTGTGTCTTTTGATATTTTTGGTTGCAAATTAGCAGCAACCAGGTGCGAGTCCTTTGCCTTTTTAAAAAAAAAAAAAAAGTTAAAAAAAAAGTTTTAAATCTCTTCCCCTTTAAAAGGAAAATGGAGTAGGACGGTAAGGAGGCAAGGGATGACCGCTTTGGTGATGGGAGAGCCGTGGAGGTAGCAGAGCTGCCTTTGAGTGCATTGCCAGCGTCTGGCTACTACCCAGGATCGAGACAGATGCACCTGCATCGGGGTCTCCATGACTCTTGCAGTATCTTGTGCAGTTTTGAAGTGTATGTAACATTAATGTTCATAGCCTCACTGCTGCTGTTTACAGGGCTATGGCTGTCAGGCAATGGCTCCCTTGCTGATTTCACCAGCTCAGTCACAGCTGAGTTTATGTTATTAGACTATTAAAACAAGGATTTATTCTCACTGCTGTCAAGCAACAGTAATTCTTACACCAAGTCAATCCTGAATACTTTTTTAAATAGATGCACATGGCCAGATCGTCAGCTGCATAAATCACTGAAGCTACACTGACTTCAATGGAGCTGTGTTGGTTTACAGCAGCTGAGGGTCTGGCCCAGGCATGGAGCCCATTGTTCACATGGGGCCAGCTAAATCCTGTGTAAAAATATTTAGCGGCTCAGAGTGAAGCCCAGAATGGAGGCATAAGGACTGGGTCTGTAATGTAAGTGTCTGCACACGACACTGGTGGATGTTCAGTCTCGCTATCGCTTGGGTTGCTTCTTAGCTTTTGTCAAGGGCAATATTTAAAAACCAAACCCTGCAATGTTTAAAATAAGTGGCGTTCAGCAGGAGCCTGCAGACAGGAGCCTGAAGTGTTTCAGGGGTACTGAGCCCATCTAAGTGGATATGATTGAGTTAACAGCCAAGATAACTGCATTTTTGCTGCCCCTATGATCCCCCCTCCGAACGTCAACCGATCTCGCCTGCACCGTGCACTGCCGTGCCCAAACCCAAGGACAATGGAGCTGCCAGGAGTCATCAGTTCCTCGCTTTTCCTGCAAGCAAGAATCCCTGAGTTAACCCTTTGATATGGAGGTTAGATTTGCCAGCACTTTAACGCCTATCAATGGAATTTCCATACGCCAGTGTGTTCTGGCTGCTGCCCCCTCTCTGACGAGAGTGCCTCCCCCTCACTTTATCCAGACTGCGTGTGCTGTGTCCTCTCCCTGCATTGAAAGCCCATTTATGTCACTTGCCACTTAACTAGTCATTAGCATCAGCAAAACCCATCCACCATGTGCTTCCCTCCCCCATACTCCACTGGCACCGTCTCTCAGGCTTGGCAATCATGCGCAAGTGAGAGTCTACCTGTCAGTTCCAGATTTGACTTGGGTAGATGCCAACATTCATGTTCCAGTCACAGGCCTCAAGAACATGGCATTTGTGGCCAGACTTTCAGTGCTCAGCTCCCGCTAAGAGCTGGGGAAACCGAGGGCTTTGAAAATAGCCCAGTCAAGCTCAATTTGTGTGTATACACACACACACACACACACACACACACACACACACACACACCCTTTTGAACATGCTCCCCTCAATGGCACAAAATGGCTCCTCCTTTAGCTAGAACTAGGCTAACAAATAGATTTTTTAAAAATACACTTTAGGCTAAAATGGCCTGTTTTGTCTAAGTCCATCCCAGGTGTTAACTATTGACCTGAAATCTCTTCTAACTTGGGTTTCTTTCCCCTTCTCCCCTTAGTATGAATTCAAAGTAAAGAACATCAAGAAGAAGAAAGTGAGCATCATCGTTTCTGTGGACGGGGTGAAGGTAATTCTGCGCAAGAAGCAGAAGGTGAGACTTCACACTGAATGTGTCTTAGCCATGGCTGGATCAGAACCCAAAGTCCAGCAAGCCCAGTGTCCTGTCAGACAGTGGCCAGGATCAGCTGCTTCAGAGAAAGCTGTAAGAACCACACAGTCACCAGATGTGGGATAATCCATCTCCCACATTAGGTCTCATCCTAATCTCTAGTAGTTAGAGATAGGTTTAAATGCTGAAGCACGAGATTTAATATCCCTGCCAAAATCTGTGTAATTATGGAAACTGAGGATGCTCTACTGTCTAGTCCCTCTTTGACTCTTGTGAAGTTGTGGCGTCATTTGGCTGACATCAGTATGTTTGTTTCCTACAAAGGAGCTTTTTGTATGTGGTGTGAAGATAGTCAGGGAAGTGAGTGAGGGGGCGGAGGGAGGGCTTTGCACTGCCTGGAGCTGGCACGTTAGCTGCTTAGTGGGAAATTCTGACAAGAGTGAAGGATTCTGTGAGGCCAAATCAGATTCATTTTGCATACAGGGTTTTCTGTGATGCTAGTGCTGGGTCCAAATGCTAGAGCTGCTCACAGTGGTTCTGGGGGAGCAGAATTTTGATGAAAAGTGACTATTTTGGAAAGAATTTTCACCAAAAAAAAATCATTTTCTAAATTTTCCACCAAAAACAATTGACTGAAAAACTGTTTTGACAGTTGAAACTGTTGGGTGGCGGAGAGGGTTGTGTGTTTTGTTTTGTTTTTTCTTTTACCAACAAAAACAAAGAATTCTCACAGGAAGTTAAAACAAAAATTATCTTTAAAAGATTTCCCATAAAAAATAATTAGCGGGTTTTTGACCAGCTCCACTAAGTGCCTCACGTACATTAATACCTTAATGGGCTAATCCTCCACATCCTGAGAGGGCAGGAATTACCATTATCTCTATTTCACAGATAGGGAACTGAGGAATTGAGATGAAATGATTTGCCCATGATCACACATGAACTTTGAGGTCGACCTGGGAATTGTACCCAAATCTGCTCTGTCCTAGTCAGTCCAGTGCCTTCAATGCCAAACCTGCCCTTCCTCTGTCTGTGTGATAACCCAGTTCTATCTCATGACCATTTTTCAAGCCTGAGGGACGGCTAAATGATCCGAAGCATGCACTTACATCCGAGGCACCAGCTTTTCTTCAGCCAAATGACTATCAATAAAATAGTCAAATCCTGGTCTAGATCCTGGTTGAGGTAAAACCCACTGTTCTCCTTGGGTTTGCATTACAAACAGTTCATCAGACACAGCAGTGTGGCTTCAGCGCCTGAAGGGTGACTTATTCCTTTTTTCTCTTCCCCGCTTACAGAGAAAAGAATGGACCTGGGACGAGAGTAAGATGTTAGTGATGCACGATCCTGTCTACAGGTAGGCTGCGGAGGATTGCACTAGCTAGCTCTAGAGGCAACTGATCAAATGTAATCGGATGCATTCAGCGTGGCTCCCGCGTGCTGAATAATTGCCTGGCGATGGTTGTGCTTCCCAAAGACCTGTGTTAAATTAACGAAGTGGCTACATTACTTAAGAAAGGAATTCTGATCCCCTACATTTTTGGAGAATTTCTCTGCCATTTAGGAATATATTAGTTTAAAACATACATATTATTTGTGTTAGAAGAGGAGGGTGACTGAAAACGATTGTTCTTAGTTGCTGAGAACAGTCAGTTGCGACACAGACTGAATTAAGGAAAAATCCACCCCATTTCCCCTTCTAACCTAGCCTCGGTGCTCTCTGCCACGTGCTCCCAAAGAGGGCATTCGTTAATCGTCCTTCTAGCATGGACAGGAATAGGGTGAGGAAACTGACCCATATGAAACCCGGTACAGTAACAGTGCCTTTCCCTACAGTCTATCTCAGGATCTCCAAGCATTTGCAGGCAGAAAGCTCCCCCAGGAGGCAGATGTTCTCCACGCTTTACAGATGGTGGGGCGGTGATTTACCCCTCCCCGCACAGCAAGTCAGCGGGAGAGCTGGGATTAGAAACCAGCGCCCCGTCTGCTAGGTGGCTATTCTAACCACAGCACCACAATGGTCCGTCGGGTCTGGGCATGTGGCCATGGCCAGATACAGTCACATGGTTTTAAAGCCAGTGAGATTATTTGGTCTATGAAGAATGAGTGCGTGGGTGCAGGCTACCTTTCGGCTATGGATGCATCAGCAAGAGGCAGGGAAGGCTGAAGGGAGAGACCGGGGGCTGGAGCAGCTCCCTTGTCCATTAGTTCTTTGTGACCGCAGCCTAGGCTGTGCCCGGGTCTGAGAGGCTGAACAAGTGGAGCTCCTGCTGGAGGGTTTCCATCCCAGAGAATAAAGAGTTAAGGCTGGGTGGGATGAGCTTTCTGTACAATGGGATGAGAAGAGATGACTGGTGAATCCATGTCTTGCTGTCAGGCTGGGGAAGAGCCCGCAGGTGCTGCCTGGTGGGCGTACAGCGGAAACCTTCCCCTTGTTGTAGAGCCTTGAGCCATTGTGCCTGGCGCGAGAGCAGCATTTCTTCCCCAGGAGCCGAACGTGGCCCAGTTCTCGATCCCTAGGCAGAGCTACAGTACAACACCTGGGCAGCCATTCAATGCTGGGGATTGGAATACACGGGGAAAGTGGGTGTCCTTTAATTGCTTCTGACACTGGTAATTGAATCTCAGGTTAATCTCTTGAAAGGACTAAAACCAATCACTTGCCATCCCCCCATCCCACATGTCAAGTGGGCAGACTAAACTCGATAATGAACATCTCTGAATTCTGGTGTGTGAGCTGGCTCTCGATTCTGGCTGGCTTAGGACATATGGTCCTGGAATTCCTTCCTCCCCTGCACCCATAATGATACCAGGTAATCTATAAAACTAACTTTCTAAAGGCCCTAAATTGATCTAGGCTGCTAAATCTGTTAAGCAAGTAATTGCATCGTTAGAGCAAAGCCCACAGCACTAGGAGCTGAGATACCTACATTTTACATCCAGCGAATGGTGTGGAAGAGTTTCCAAGGCGCACAATTTGATATTTGTCTTATTCTTGTCCCTCTCCCTTCTGGCAATCTTAAAGGAGACGGGTCTGTGTGCCAAAGGGAGAGGGTAATTTCAATAGACTCTCTAGAACGGAGCTTGATTGTTACTAAAATAATCTTCAAAGACGATGACTTGCTTATTACAGGGCCAGGTCGGTGTTCTTGATAATTGTCCTGATTGTGGATTCAAGGCAGAATTCAAAGGCAGAGAACTGGAGGGGGAAGGAGAAACGCGTGCCTGTCTCCCTCGTTTCCTCTGCAATCACAGCTGAAATCACTCAGTGCATTTTTACCCAACGAAATATCTGTAGGGAATAAAATGGACAAAAATTTGAGTGAAAAAAACGTAATGTGGTCTGTGGAATGGATTTTGTCAGGTGGAGGAGGGGAAGGAGCCAGGGCTAATGGGGGTAGTGGGGGCAAAGAGGGGCTGAAAATCCCTTGAGCTGGGAAGGGGGTGAAGAGTGAATTCAGCATCCTTTGCAGAAGCATCAGAAGGAAGCTGGCTTTTGTATTGAACACTCTGTCTGTCATTAATGATAATGGGCCTATGCTACCACTTGCTGCCTTGTAAGCTAGGACAAACTAGCTAACGGCTTTTGATGTCGCTCACTGCTGAGTGTTTTCCCCAAACTCTGGTGGGTTCCTGGACTTGGGAAACTCTGCCCCAAACCTGCCCCTGCCAGGCAGGTGGTCATCTGTGGTCCCTTCGGTCGTCCTTGACACTGGGTAGCTTGGATCTTTCCTCTCTGGTTGAAAGGGTTCTAGTTCCTTGTCCGCTGCGTGGCAGAACTCGCTCAGCTGACGAGGGCTGAGGCAAACAGGTGAACACGTGGAGGCTACTGGCTGAAGGTTAGAAGAAGAAAGGCTATTTCTCCTGCCATAGAGAGCAAAATGCAGACTGCTCCTGTTCCCTTTGATGTGACAGGAAGGACCCGAAACACCCCCTGTAACTTCCTAGCCCAGATATCACTGGGCTGAGTGAGCGCTAGGCACAATGTGATTTTAGATGTTAGAACAGCGTGGCTCGTTCTCTCTCCCGATGCTGCAGCGGGAGCCTTGATTCACTGTCAGGAGCTAGGGATATGCTTGGTCTCTAATGCTGTAGCTTTTTAGCTGTTTCACAGAATCTCATAAGAATTTATACCTGCTTTAGAAACGGGTGATTGGCGCTCAGACATGCGAAGTGCCACCTTACTAGCTGCTCATTGGCCTTGATAATTGTGGAAGGAAAGAGAAATCTCTCCTCCAGAAGCTGCTAGAACCCATATGACTGTTCCTATTTTCCCTTTGCCCCAGGATCCTTCTGACTGGCCGCTCTGTGCCTGACCCTGACCTTGGATGGCTTGATTCACATTGCTCGTTTGCTGTACTGGAATCTAGGTTTCTGCCATGCTTGGTGCCTCCGATTCACGCTGTGTCTTTTCTAACTAGGATCTTCTACGTGTCACATGACTCACAGGACCTCAAGATTTTCAGTTACATTGCAAGGGATGGCGCCAACAACTCGTTCAGATGCAACGTTTTCAAATCCAAAAAGAAGGTGCGCTGGGTCATTCGCAGGGACTAGCTTTTCAGAGGCATGTACCCTTTGTAAGGGTTTGGGTTATCCCGGGAGAACCCCTCCAGCCCTGACGGGTACTTGGCACAGCAAAGGGGCAAGTGAGCCTTGCTGAGAAGTCATCCTGGGTTTTACCCGGAGAACTAAGGACACGTTGTAGAGTTAATTATCCCATTTATGGCAGACACCTAGGGATGTTGAACGACATCAGTAGGCTCATTAACTTTGGCTTAAAAGTAGCTCCATCACGACTAACGCTTCCCAGTGCAGCAACTGCAGAAGTTAAAGTTTATCCGACTCAGGCTTGCCTGCATCCCCCCAACTCTCTCTAGCAGGCCCTTGTACAGTGCAGATCTACTGCCCCAGCCCCGTCACACAGATAACTGCCCAGAGTACACTCCAGTCCTAGCAAACCAAGGAATAAAGTCTGCGGGAGCCAGGAGTAAAACCCCGTTGTCTGGGGAGACAGTGGCACAAAGGGATGTAGAATTATGTGTGTAGAGAAGTGGGAGCTCCAGCTGGAGGCAGCTGCATTTCAAAATGGGAAGTGATTAGCGCTGTTCTAGTCTCCATTATCTGATGCCTCCTAAATGCTGCTGCCCCAGAGCAGCCTTGTGGAGGTTCCTGGGGCCTGCGTGCTGAGAAGTGTGTCTAGAAGGCTCCCTCTTGGGCAGGGCGGGGGGGGGGGGGGGGGGAGAGAGGGTTGGCTCTCCAGGCAGGCCCAGGCTCTGTTTTGGGATGTGGAGGGATGGCTGCCCATCAGCAGAGCTGTGGTGGGAGGCAGGGAATAGCAGGAGTCTCCTGGGAATGGTTGGGTTCTGCTCCGTGACATAACCTGTGGCAAAGCTCCTGCTCAAAGGGCTCTAACCTTCTGCTCCCCAGAGCCAGGCCATGCGGGTGGTGCGGACGGTGGGCCAGGCCTTCGAGGTGTGTCACAAGCTGAGCCTGCAGCACGCACTGCAGAACGCGGACGGCCAGGCGGACGGCGCCAGTGACAAGTCTGCGGAAGAGCAGCCGCTAGAAGGTGACTCGGCTCCCTCGGAACAGCTGCATAGCCCCCTCCCGAGGCAGCTGGCGCACTGGGTGCTCTTGGGTGTGGGACAGTCTCTAGCGCTGCATTGCCGGCTTGGTGCTAGCCCGGACTGTGGATTATGTCCGTAGCAGGGCTCGCAGCCCAGAGAACATGCGTTTTACGGACTCTGCTGCTCCAGCCCCTTCAGTGCAACGACAGCAGACCACCTGAAAACATCCAGAGGAGGGAAGTATCCCCCATGCGGACACTGAGGGGCTGAGGAATTGGCCCAGCCAAGCGCTGCGCTGACCCTGCAGGGCACGTTTTCCGGCTGTTAACTTTGCTCCAACACATGGAGACAGTTACAGGAAGCCGAACTATTCTTTAGCTGCTCTCCCTTCCCCTGCCAGCCCGGCCCTGCCGCTCAGTCTCCTTGCTCTGATCCGCTCGCATTTTGGTTCCTTCATTTATTTTACTCTCTCTCACTTGAAGTTCACCAGCAGGGGGGAGCCAAGATAGTGGATGTTGATGAGGCTGACGTGGACTCCGATGGCCTTGGCCTGTCTGAGAGGGGCACTGAAGAGCTGCCCTCCCCCATGGGGGAGCTGGGCATCCTGAAATCTGGACAGATCTTAACAGACAAGAGCTGTCAGGTAACAATGGGTGCAGCTGGGGGGAACTGGAGAGTGAGCCCATTAGCTGATATGACACATTTTCCTCTGGGGGTTCGTTCCACAGCCTCGCTCGAGAGGGCAGTTCACAGCACCACCAGTCCCGGGGGGCTAAACTGCCTTCGTTTCGGCATGTCCCTGGGGAGAGAGCCAGTGGGACAGCCCATTCCTTTGAAAGCTGCAGTAGGCAGGCAGGTCAGGTAGCCACCTGTCCAGGCTTCCCCAGCTCCATCCTACACTCTACATATCTTGCCTGCAGGACATGCACTGTCTGGCAGATCTGAGGCTCTATTAATGTCTCTAAAGCAGTGGTCCCCAATCTTGTTGGCTGGTGGGTGCCAGCTGAAGGACCACTGGGCGGTGGAGCACCCGCCCAAATGCCGCCGAATGTCGGCGGCGATGCCTCTCGACGTCGCTTGCCGTTCACAAGTGTCGTCATCGAGAGGCGTCCCCGCCAAAATGCCGCTGCGGCATTTCGGCAGGTGCTCTCTCGGGGACCAGGATGTGGGCGCATTAAGATGCCTCCGCGGGCTACCGCGTTGGGGACCCCTGCTCTAAAGCATCTTGAGTTCCTCTGATAGAGGACTGTTCGTGAAGGACTTGCTGTACAGAATGCAATTCCCCTATGACTCACTGCAGCTGGGCACTGGGATGTGAAGAGGAGCAACAAACAGGACTGCAGCAACTGCAGACAGCTGGCCTTCCTGGGTGGGCTTGCAGCATTAACCTGTGGAACGTGCTGCTGCAAGATATCACGAAGGCCAAGAGTTCAGCAGGATTTTAAAAGGAGTTCAATGTTTGTGTGGCTACAGAGAACACCCACACTGTTAACCAATGACGATAAACCCTCAGTTTATAGGCAATAAGATGTCCACTAACTGATATAATTTAGGAAGAAGCTTCCCCTGTAAGCAGATTATTCTGCGGTTGTCCAGCCTGGTTTTCTTGCACCTTACTCTGAAGCATCAAGTACGGATCACTGTTGGAAAAAGGATACCAGGCTGGATGGACGACATTTGATGTGCTGTGGGAATTCCTGTGTCCCTTCCCTAGCCCAGTTGCTAAACAGGGGTGTCCAAAGAGGTGCTGGAGGCAGCTGTGTCACAGTGTTGAACTCACATAGTGATTACGTTGCTATTAAACCGACATAATGTACTAATGAAAAACTGAGCCGAAGATGTGTTTCAGGGAGCATTTCCTGGCTCATTGAAATGCTCACATCACTTGCTGAGTCTGGCTGAAAGTGACTATGAAACAGATGAAAATGGGATATGTGTCATGGGCTTGGAATCTGGGTATTTCCGAGGATTTGGTTTCCAAAGGTGATCTGCCTGAATGACTGACTGAGAACCGGGGCTGGCCCTAGTCCAGCTGAGCACTGGAGCACCTGCAGCTGCTCTCATCACACCAGCCCAGGGAAGAACATGAGTTTTAAATGCAAATTCTCAGGGCGAGTGGGACTGGTTGGCCATGGCTCCATGCACTTCCCCAGGACAGAGTGGGTTAGTGGGAGCTGCTGCAGGCTGACAGGACTGGCTTTTCTCTGCAGGGAGGTCACTTATTTCTCCCAGGTGGAATGCGATTTTGTTTTACACCCTTGACTTGCAGGTGTTCCACTAGAGAGGCGCTGCGGAAATCCTTCATAGCCGAGAGAGGAATGGCACCGCCTGCCCCCAGGCTACCTGAAGGGTCCATTAGAGAGCCTGATCCGAACCGTCTCCCACTAGAGAATGCGCAAACACATCGTGTAGCCCAACGCTGTCACTCCTACCCCGCCTGGAAGCTCCTGTACCAGAGCCATGCACTGGCGTGGGCCTCCTCTTCCTAAAAGTGGAGAAGCTTCGCCAGTCTGTAGTGCCATCACATCAACTTCCCTATTGATTGTAGCAGGGTCCCTCCCAGGAGCACCTGTTCACTGCCATACGTGGCATGTTGGTGGTTTAGCGGCATGTGGCTCGTTCCCCTCCATGGAGAGCATGTGCTGTTTGAGGCATCGCTGTCCGGGGGTACTGCTGCCCACTGAAGACACCCGGGAGTTTTTCACAGGAGTAACAGTGTTAACCTCAGCCCTTGCTAAATGAGGTATTCCCTCTGAGAGCCACACTCTGTCTCTTTACGTTCTTCCTCCACCTTACCTGGGCTGTGAAGTCACCTCCTGCCTCAGGCTAGCGTGTAGCATTGCTGCGTGCTTGACACCCCGTGGCCATTGCGTAGTCACTGTGTGTCATCAGGCGGGACCCTCACAGCCTGTGCAGGGCTGGCTTCTTTGCAAAGAGCCTTGGGAGCCATTGGGATGAAAGGTGCTGCCAAGCAATGAGGGGATGCCCTCTCTTACCCAGCTGCAAGTTGACAGCTTTGGTTCTCAGTCACCAATGAACTTCTCCCCTCTAAATCTGGGTTTCCTTTCAGATGGTGCCCAACGGGCTAAACCTGACAGTCTGTTGTTAGTGGGCCGTTGGACTGGGGTTAAAAAGAGTGACCCTAGAGTGCTGTGTCCAGAGAACCAAGCTTTAACTGATTGCTGATGCCACTCCACAGTGTATTAACAAGGGCTGATTTAGGACGGTTAAGCATGAGAGCATTAACCCAGGGGGCTAGGATTTAAGTGAGAGAGTGTGTGAAACTCCTGTGGCCTCTGACACTGCCCAGCATGAGAGAGGGAGAGATTCACCTCCACTCACCTACGAGCCAGAAAGGCAGCTCTGTAATCAGTCAGATTTACTCTCCAGTGTCATTTTAATTTCCGGTGATGTGATGGGGTGGGGCTTGGGTCTCTGAGGTTTAGTGGAGGGGGAGGAAACCTGCTTTGCTTAATTATTAATGGTGTCTGCCTGCAGTGCTTTAATACGCTAACGGATCTGGCTTAAGTCCATCTGCTATCATTCACTTTAATGGAGGCAAACGTTTCTGGCTACCAGACAGCAAAATTCCTAGTATCTGTTGGTGATTCTGGGCAGCTGGAGCATTTTGGAGACCAGCTCCCACTGGGTGGTTGCTGGGAGATTTGAGCCACTTCCTGCCACTGCTTCCCAGTAGGGGAAGGTACCAGGGGAAATAAACCTGCCTTCCTGTTCTGAGCACCAGATACGCACGCACACAGGGATATTACTCATCGCAAGTGGCGTCACTGGAAAACGTACTCCCTTTGGAGCTGGGAGAGCGTGTGCAGGCACCTGTACAGCACCTAACCCCAGGAGCCTGTTCTTGCTTCAGCACTTTGGTCAACATACTGAAGGCCTTGTCTACACTAGAGTTTTCAGCTGTCAGTAGCCAGGCACTGATGCAAACCCCTACTGTGGATATGCAAAACCGCTTTAAGCCACATAGTGCACCAGTGCAGTGCTGCCAGGGGAAGCCACACCAGTGCAAAGAGCAGCTTTGCCTGCCTGCGCTAGGGATTGGTACCGACGCTTCTAGCCAGAGCAAACCCTCTAGTAAACAAGGCCGAAGTCTCACCAACAGCTGAGCTGGGAACTGCTAAACTTGTGTCACTAAGCCTGTTTCTTTGTGCCTAGGATGCTGAAAACTGCTCCATCTACCCCTCTGTGTCCCAGCAACTGCTGAGTGCAAGCAGCCCCTGCTCCTCTGCCTCGACAACCCCGCTGGCCTCCCAGCACTTCCTGCAGCTCCTCCAGCATCAGCTACTGCAGCAGCAGCAGCAGACACAGGTGGCTGTGGCACAGGTAAGGGGCTCCACGGCCCTGTTTTGGGGGCAGCGGGGAGGAAATCTCACACACACTCTCCACCTAATGACCTTTGATTGGCAACCACTTCCTCTGCCTTTATGAGGTTCCTTTTCCTGCTAGCCCAGCTGAATTAGCCCGTGGCTAACTCAAGCCCTTCACTGCTCCTTGCTCTGTCCTGGGGCCCGTGGAAGTCTGGCACAGCAATCCAGGGTAGAGTGTGGCCCTTAGCGTCACATGCAGCTAGAGGCAAAGCAGCAGGATTGCATGATAAAGACTTAGACACCACAACGGCGCTCTGCTCCTCGACAGCATTGGAACACAAGCACTTTACAGACCTTCGCTTCATTGGCTCCCAAACCCGTTGCTAGAAAGGGAAGGACTCTGAACACTTTACATATGGGGAAACTAAGGCACGGTCTCTCCTCCTCCCCCTCCAGCAAAAAACGTCATCCATGTCAGAGGTGGGTCTAGAACCCAAAGGTCATAATTAAGGCTACGATTTAGTCAGAGGTCATGGCAGTGACGGATTGCATGACTTAACCGGAAATCTGTGACTTCATCAGCGTCAGCTGGAGCTGGGGCTATGATCCCCACATAGCCCCGTGGTGGGGGCTGTCACCGGGGCCACGAGCCCCTGTCCTGCAGCTTGCGGTGTGGGCTTCAGCTGGAGCTGTGCACCTCTGCTGCAGCTTGCATGGTTAGTTCTAGTAAAGGTCACAGGCAACAAACAAAAATTCACGGAGCCTGTGACTTGTCCATGACTTTTATCAAAAATAACCATGACAAAATCTTAGCCTTAGTCATAATCCCCAGCTAGCTGCCGTTCCGGGGGGCTGCTCTTTTTTAAACCTATTGTTATTAATCCAGCCAGTGCTTGCTGGGCACTGACCACCTTCCAGCACCTACTCACCTAAACCAACATGGTGGGGACCAAGCTCCACGGGGGCGGCTCTGACATGGCCCAGCGGGGGAGGGGCTAGATTTAGCTCAGAGGGAAGAGTCCCGGCTCCTGCCTTTGCACTGCTATTCCACGCTGCGTGGCTGTTCCACAGCACGTTCTCCGCCAGATGGCTGGCAGATGGCCAGCTCCACAGCAGCCGTCACATCGCAACCGTCTCGGCCACTCGGCCTGACACCACGGCCGCCAGGCAGGGGTCAATGAGTTTGCCTGGTTTCGGCTGCTGACAGAGAAAGACAGGGCCGGAGCAGCCTCGTCTGCACTGGTGTGCAAATGTGCATCTCCCCGTTAGCCCGGGGGGGGGGGGGCGTGGGCGTGTACCTGGAGGGGACAAGGGGCTGACTACAGCCTGCAGAAGCCGAAGTGCCCCAGAGCCTCTGGAATTCCCAGGCCTCTGACATGTTTCATTGTGGATTTTCTTCCTTTTGTAGGGGGAAGGGAGATGAAAGGAGGGATTCCCTGCAGGGGAGCAGCCAGTTCCTGTGGAAGCAGCTCCTGCGATGTGCTCTGTCCCTATAGCACAAGGGGCTTTACAACCTCTGTGCATGCTGCCCCACTGACATGCTGCCGCCTGTGGGGTGGGCCTTAATTCACGGCACAGCCGGAGTGAGGGGGACGGTTTGGATAAGAGCACGCCCCTGCTTCCAAAGAATCTGCCCTGGGATATTTAGGGGGCAGACAGGGCCCTGGTTTTTAAGGTGGCAGCTGAGCGACCCATGCTGCATGAAGTGCACAGTGGGAGTATCTGCTCTAAAGGCAGAGCTCACCTGGCTGGGACCGGACCCTGGGCTGTCAGGGGCGGGGAGACCTGAGGAGAAAGAACAGAAGCAAGTTTGGCAAAAAAAAGATCCTAGCCAAGTTCCAGTAACTTTCCCACTCTGCAGACTCAGCCAGGTTGGGAGAGAGACTCGGACAGAATGGAGCCACGGTGCAGGACTGGGTTTTTGTCAGGCCCCCCTGGAGCTGTGGGCAGCATAGCTGTGGCCTGGCCACTCCCCAGAAGGTGATGTATCAGCGTCTCCTGACCCTGCAGGTGCAGTTGCTGAAAGACCAGCTGACTGCCGAAACAGCCGCCCGCATCGAGGCTCAGGCCCGGGTACGCCAGCTGCTGCTGACCAACCGTGACCTGCTGCAGCACGTCTCCCTGCTGGTAAAGCAGCTGAAGGAGCTGGAGATCAAGGTGAAGCACAGGCAGTCAGGTGAGGAGGGCGTGGGGGACCTGGGGCTTATAGAGCCGCCCCACAGGGGTAGTGCCGAGAGGCCAGGACCTCTCTCCAGCCCCCAGCCAGGGGGAGCTGCTGAGAACAACCCAACTCGACTCCTACAGGCAGCTGCTAAGAGCGAAGGAGAGGACAGTGCTCTTGTTGGGGGCACCAGCCATAGAGCCCTCCCCAGCCCACATGCTCATCCAGTCCAGAGCCCCAGCGTTCCCCTGAGTCAGCCCGGGAAGCGCACGCTGCTGGGACTGAGCTGGCTCCAGCCAAGCATTGCTCTAATCCAGCACCCTCCCTGCCCTGCTGGCTCTGCCCTTCCCCAGCACGGCTGCAGCGCGGCATAGCACGAATCAGGGAAGGGGGCTCCCTGCCAGGGCCCAGGAGCCTGAGCAGCAACGGCGCTGGTGCCGCTTTGGCCTGGATGAGTATTTCCTGCTTGTCGGTGGGGAAACATCTGCTCCCATTTCCAGCCCCTGCGATGGGACTGCAGCTCTCGGGGGGGGGACTGGATGGTGCTGCAGGCAGCCTTTGGTAACCTCCTTCCTTCCCTACCTGTGCCTGGTTTATGGAATACACCTGTCCCAGGCAGTGTGGCAGCCTGCTATGGAGAATCCCCACCTCCACCCCCCGTGAGGTGCTGAGCAAGGCAGGGAGGCCGCTCCGAGCTCCAGCCAGCCTTTGTGCTCTCAGCTGGGGCACAGGCAGGGGAGTGTTAATACAGGAGATGAAAGGTGCTCCCCTGCACTGCAATATGGGTACGCTGATCCCCAAGAAGCCCGCTGGAGCGGGGAAGATCTGACCTCGTTTCGTAGATGGGGAACGGAGGGAGTCAGGTCAGACCTCAGGATGGGAACCAAACGCGAGACCTCAGCCTTACCGTCCTGGGCCTAGCCCCATGGTCGTTCCAAGGCCCATTCCACTGCTTCACGCAGCAGCTCCTGAGGCCTGATACAACCATGGGCCTTGTGAGCGGCACTGGGCTGGCAGTTCTGGAGATTGCTGGCCTCTGTCCACAGAGCAGAGTGAGCTCTCCTGTCTGCCCTGCCCGCACACCCCATCCCAACCCCAAGGGCAGGGCAGGGCAGCCTGCACGTCCTCCAGCCAGGGGCCATGCAGCCCCCGTGGCCAGTAGCTGATGGTGGGTTTGTTTTTTATGCTGCAGACAGATGGCTGCTGCAAACTGAGACCCAACACAACTCAGCTCATAGAACCTCTGACCGGCCCCAGAGGAGCTAATGGCAGAGAGCGTGAGGGGGACATGCAAAGCCAACTCTGGGCTCAGGCGGCCATCCTTTTCCTCCCTCTCCCCACGCAGGAGGAAGAGAGTGGGCCTGGCTAGCTGAGGCTGGAGCCTGGGTTGGCTTTGGCCCATCGCTGCCCTCATCACCCTGCTGCAGCTCACGCTGGTTCTAGCCACTGTCTCTGCTGTGCCAGCAGATGTCCAGGCCCCCAAGTCCCCCTCTCCCTGCCCTGCCTTTGCTGGGCCTGCTCTAGACATCGCAGGGTCCTGACCAGGCTCTGAGGGGTGCACCTGGGACTGGGGAAAGTGCTGCGGCTGAGGGCCAGTAGCACTTCACTCAGGCTGCTTCTCTTTGCCTTGGCAGTTGACAGATCCTTGCAGAACCTGTCCCTGGCTCAGTCCCTGTCTCTGAACTTGAAGAACCATTACAGCCTGGAAATCAACCTGCCCTCCACCTCCACCCCAGCCAGTGTCCTGGGCAGCCCGCTGGCCCCTGGCTCGCTGGCTCTGCTGGGCACCAGCGCCTCCTACCTCGACCTCCTGAGCCTGGAGAAAGGCAGCAGGGGCCCAATGGCCACGGACGGGGACGAGCGCCTGGTGGTGCTGGAGGGGCAGGATGGTCTGTACCGGCGGGTGGAGGGCTCCGAGGTCAGCGACCAGGCTCTGCTCAACGGTGGCAGCAGGCAGAAGGCAGGCGACCCGAGCAGCAGAGCAGAGGACGAGAGGTAGGTCGGTCTCCCTGTCCCCCCACTGCTGGTTAACAGCCACCGGCACTTAGTCTGAGGCAGCAGAAGGAGCAGGGACCCTCCCCTACTTGCTGGCTGGTCTGTTCAGCACGGAGGCTGGGCCAGTGGCCTCGGCAGGCCCGGGGGGTGCACGCAGCCGCTGGGCCAGGCCACGCTCCCCAGTAGCCTGCAGCCCACAGTGGAGAAAGGCAGGCGAGTCTTGCCCCTGGGCCAGGCAGCTGTGGCCACCCCCGAGCGCTGCGGCCTGCAGAACACAAACCAAAAAGGAACAGTAAGAGGACAGGGCGAGCACATTCCTGGCTCCTTCACACCGGGCCCTGTGGGCGCAGCTGGAGCTTCCCTGTCTCTGCCCAAAGCTGGGGACAGCAGGGGTGTCACACTGTCCCCAAGGGCCCAGGAACAACCAGGGGGCTGGACGGGAGGTGCTGCAGGTCCCCCTCACTCTCCCCACGTAGCTGCCGCAGGGTTGCGAGAAGGCAGCTGGTCTCTGAGATCTCTCAGAGCTGAGCCCAGAGCCTCAGCAGAGACTTGCTTAGACACGGACGTCTCTTTGCTCTGTGCTCTCAAGGTCTCAGCAGCCCATCCCCAAACTCAACCCCCCACCGCCCATCCTGCGGAAGAGGTCGAGCAAGACGTCCCCGAGCCTGGAGGTGGAATCCAAGCCTGAGAGTGCTGCTCCCACAACGCTGCCCAGCCCCAACGCGTCCAGTCTCACCAGCGTCACCACCTGCTCGCTCGCCAGCTCGGAGTTTGAGTCGGACGCCAGGACTCCTGCCCCTGGCACGGAGCCCGTCCCCAACCAGGGGGCCCGGCCGACATGGGGCAAGGACAGGACTGGCGAGAACGGCCATGCGTCCCCCATGTCTGGCACCTCCCGTCCTTTGGAAGGGGCTCCTGCCCCTGGAGAGATAGCTAGCAAGAACCCAGCGAGAGACGCAGCAGGCACGGCGTGCACCATGGACAGCACCTTGCCATTCTCCTCTGCGGGCACCGAAACCTGCTTGCACATCAGCTTCTCGGAGGATGAGCTGCTGGAGAACGAGGTGGATGAGGCCAGGGGGCTCAGCAGGGTCCCTGCTTAGCCCCCAGTTAACTGGAAAGCTGTGCAGGTGCCATCATTACCCAATGTTAGAATTTAGGTTGGCACAGATCTTGGGGTAACTAGAGTTCTTAGTACTTAGCCAAGGAAGCAGGTTGCCTCCCCTGGCTTCTCTGCAACACGTAGCAGCCAGGCTGGTTTTGTAACGCCCTCCCCAACGGGCTGCTGGGGCTTACAGGACGAGGCCAGGTTAGTCCGAGCCCCCCAGGTGGTCACAGGCTGTGGGCTGCAGACCCCACTGTGCAGCAGCCATTGGCTTGGAGAGCAAATGGTAGAGTGCTGCTACAACCGTCCTCCAAACCCCCAGGTGGCTGAGGGCCTCTCCTTGTCCCGCCGTCCTGCTCCGTGCACAGTCCAGTGCCGCACACGCAGCAGGATGCCTCTCTGAAACGCTGCTCTGGGAAGGTGGTGCTCATTCACTGCCATGATTCTCACTGCCCCAGTCATGGTCGGCTGCTGTGTCTGCCAGACAGCGCCATCTTCCCCCACGCCCCAACCTGCCATCTCCATTGCTCTCCGGCCAGGCTGCCGCGCCGCTGAACATGCCTGAACGGCTGTGGTGCCAGTGCAGGTGTTGCTTGTTTACGCCGGCCAGAGGAGGCAAGTCTGTTCCAGTCCGTGTTTGCTCCTTTGCTGCTCAGCCCAGCTGGGGCCCAGGTCTAGGCTCCCCCCCTTCGCCAGCACTGGTGTCTGACTTGTGACAAGTGTCCCCCGTTGCTGTGCAATACAAGTCTCTTGGCTGGGGGGATTAGATCCTGCCTAGCGAGCCCCAAACAACAGGCACAAGTGCAAATCCTCAGATGCGCCACTCCTGACCACTTGGGAATGGAACCAGTTTATCAGCTTCTTGAACAGGAAACTGCATCGGTAGGGCGGGGCGCAGGCAGAGCGGGAGCGGGGTGCTGGCAGGCTCTTTGAAATGCCCCCTCCAGCTGCTAAGCTGGAGAATACCATGGGAAGCTGTCCGGGCAGGGGTAGGCAGAGCACAATGACCCTGATTAACAATCCAAGTCCCCCAGTCTCCCCACTCCGCAAAGCACTCTGCATCTGATGGGAACAGACGGGGCCAGGATGCAGACCTGTTACGCTGGCTCATGGGTCTGTTCCCTTCTCACACTGATGCCCCTTGGCTAATGGGACAGGAAGAACAGCTACTGTGTGGTAGGGGGAAAGCTAGCTGGGTACAGACTACTTCAGCCACCATTACCAAGGCTTGAGAGTTCACTGTATCCCCCCAGCAGGGACTGGGACCATCCCTCCTGGAGGTCACTGCACTGGCTTCAGGCCCTAAACCATCTGAGGGTTTGATTGGGAGTGTTGCTGATGCTAAAAATCCATTGTTAGCCCCTGGGCCCTTCCCCCACCCCCGGGCCCTCCTGGTAATGGAGGGGCAGGAGGCACCTGGCTTCATTTGTAGTATGGCCACCAGTCCCAGCCCAGCTTGTATGCATGTGACGGGGGCTCTGGCTCCTACTGGGGACAGGAGAGAGGCTTCTTCCTGCACTGGGGGAGTCTGCTCCGAGCACCTCGCCATGCAGCCTTGGCTTCCAGCTTCCCCGGCCCACACTCATGGAGCTTGGCCGTGTTCCCACTGGTTGCTACATGGGAGGAACTCAGTGTGGTGTGACGCTGCTCTCTCGAAGTGCCCAGGCCGGGCTAGCTCGGAAGTAGGGGGGCGCTCACCCAGGAAGATCAGTGGTGGCTTGTTACTTTCCCCAGACGCGTGTAGGAGATCACCACAGCAGCTGGGTAGTCTTAGCTTTCCCTACCCCGCCCGCTCCTCTTCTGCCGAAGCTGTGCTCTTACGTGCAGGCAGCTGCTTCGTTGCACGTTCTGACTGGGGGGCGGGGGAGGGATTGGTCCAAGGTTTGGGTGATTTACTAGGTTATGGATCAGTTTTTAGGCATAATGAAATGTGGGGGCGGGGGTTGGGGGCTGCCCGTAATGTTAATGCTGCAAATGGGTAACCTAGGCCCAGCGTCGTTTAGACGAGGTGGGGTTAAGCAGATGTAACCCTGCCCCCGAATGAGTGGTGAAAGCTTCTGCAGGTTGGGGTAATGGAAATGAGCAGGCTGGTGTGTTGCAACTGGATGGGCCGTGCACCGTGGGGCAAAATGCAGCCCTGGGCAGAGGAGTCAGAGCAAGGCTTAGCTACCACTTCATGCTCCCAAGGGCTAGGCACCACAGGGGCCCTCCTTTAGGCTGGCGGGAGCCTTGTGCGGCCTGTGCCCTGGCTGACTGTGTGCAGGTGCTGCAGGTTTGGCGGGTGCGGGGGGGTGAGCAGCAGAGGGGAGGACTAAGCCTGGCAGCTGTTAGATCCAGGGGATGGGTCGGCCCGCACAGCTCTGGTGATGCGTGGACCCTGCTGCCTGTCACTGAGGACCAGACCAGCTACAGCTGGGATGTACTTCACTGTTAGGAAACACCCTGACCTTGTGCTGAGAAAACAGAAGTGTAGGTACAGTTTGTTACTGGACTTTGAAGGAAAGAAAGGAGAGCAGGACACAGCCAGGCACTGTGGGATTTCCATGCAGTGCCCTGCTGCCGGGGCTGTAATTACAATTTGTTTTCCACTGGTGCGTGTGCCTGGTGTGTGTTTATTTCAAATACCACGGCCCTGAAAGCCCCCTCGTTCCACACTAGGGGCTCTGCACTGGGGATGGGATCTGCCTGCTGGGACTCTGGCCGCTAGAAGCAATGACAGAGCCTGCATCCCCATGTAAACCTGCAGCATCACTGAGGCCGTGTCCACATGAGGAGGCTGCCCCAGCAGAGCTGCACTTTATACCAGCGTACTAATCCCTTCCCCCTGGTGACACCCGCCAGCCTGGTACAAACTCAGCTGTGTCTGCGTGTGGGGGCGACAGCAGGGAAGCAGCCAGCACAGCCATGGGGTAAGGTCACCTTTCTCTCCCTCACCCAGCAGAGCGGTGGTAGCGTAAACCTGGCCTTGAATTGCTTAGGCCTGAGTCCCCCTTGGGCCATGCCTAGTGTAGAAGCTGTGGAGAGCATGGTCCATCCCCTCGAGCGAGTTACAGCCGCGGGGAGGGGGCTGTGCATGCGAAGGGCAGTCCTGGCGTGTCACCTCGTGGTGACAATTGGTATTACACACAGCAAAGACCCTGGGCCCTCCCCTGCTCAGGGGGGATGGAGATTGGCCCTCAGAGCATGGCTCAGCAGGGTGGGGTAGCTTAGACAGGGCTGGTGGCAGCAGGCAGTGGGCTGAAGAGCAGCAGCTGCTCTCCCTGACACCAAGGGACCCACAAAGCCCTGGGGGTGAACGTGGATGATTTTGGAACCAAATCCTGCAGGTTAAAGCCAGCCCATTCCCCACCCTGTCAGTCTCTGCCGACTCCACGCTGGTTCCTGCTCCTGGCGTGAGTGTGCCAGAAAGCTGCTGCTCTGGGCTAGGTCCATGCAGGCTCTCGCCAATGATGCTGCTGCATTTTTGTTATTGTTACCTTGGCGACCTGCCTTGGGGGAGTGCTGCAGAGACGGCTGGGTAGCCTGAGCTTGGCACATAGTCCATGGCGCAAGCAAAGAGGTCAGTACAGGGCAGGATGTGCAGCGAGGTGACCTGCCTCTGCCTAGGGAGGTGCACGGCCAGAAACGAAGAGCCAGCCGGGTTCACAACCGTCCCCCCTCTGCACTACACCTTTGCTCTCCGCACAGCAGAGAGGGGTCTAGGGCAGCCTGCCAGTCCCTCCGAGTGAGCCCAGCTCCGTCCTGCAGCATGGCCTGAGCCCAAGCAATTCCCAGGCCAGCAGGAGCTGGCGTGAAATACCCACTCTGCTTCAGCAGGCTCCACCTTGGCTCTGAATTCATCTGCAGTCCATGCAATGGGCCACACCTGGAGAGCTGCTATGGCCCATTGTTAGTCCCAGGTCAGGGAATCACAGGCCCAGGTGCAGGCCTCATTTTGACACGTCAGTAGTCTGTGGTGAGCCAGGGTAGGAGGTTCAGACGTCCTAAGGGGCATAAGTGCACCGAACTCTCACATGCTGTTGGCAACCTGCCTCCCGCCCTCCCCCGGCTCCAACCCTTCCAAGAGCTGGTTTTGGTTTTTTGGCAATAAAAATGAAGTGGAACTTTGTCAGATTCACTTTGGCTCCTGTCTCAGCCACGTTTGTTGACAAATGTTTCCACAGCTGGCAGAGCCGGCACCGGTTCTCCAAGGCTGCCTGTTGATCTGCTCCCAAACACGGAACAACCCGTGAGCTCTGGGCCCAAAAAGCTCGTCACCCTGGTACGTTCCCTCCTGGGCAACAGGTCTCTGTTCTCCTTAGCCATGGCGCACAGCCAGGGCCTGTTCCCGGGCTCCCTTGCTGGGGTATTTCCTCCTGCGATTAGCCTCAAGGGGGAGGGACGTTATGTCCCCTTCCAAACACCAGCGTGATTCAAAGCGGGTCCCTGCAGCAGAGAGGGGCAGTTTGGACACAGCGCGGCCGCAGTCCCACCCGGGCAGTCGGAGAGGAGTGGGTTTTCTCACACAGCACCACTAGGGGTCAGCCAAACTTCATTTTCCTCCACTCCCTCTGCCCAGAGCTGCGGGCAGGCTCTGTCTGGCCAAGGTTCGGCCTCGCACCGGCCGTGTCCCCAGCCTGGGCTGGGCATGAGCCAGCTCCCTGTGCAGACGTGCTGCATGGCCCCACTGGCCGCCTCCCCAGAGCTAAGCCACCAGCCTGGCAATCAACAGCAGGTGCCACCAACCAACACAGGGCAGAGCAGGCCTAGGAACGAATGTTCGGCGGCTCTTCCTGCCCCACCACCCCAACCCCGCGAGGGCTGCTGCTTTAGGGAGCCCTAGAGGTTACTGCTCTCTAGGCTGCTGCAGTACGGAGTCCTCCCCGTGCCACAAGCTGGTTCCCCAGAACGTCTCCCTGTTGGGGATGCTGCCCGCAAGGCCTGGGCCCTGGAGCATGAGCCTGGCCGGGGAACAGAGTCGGGCTGCACACAGCACATGGAGGCCTGCTGGAGCCCATGGCCTGCTCAGTGAAGGGACGAGGCCAAGCACCCCACGGCGGTGCATGGGGGGAGCTGACTGTGCTGGGCCTGCGCTCCTGAAGGCGCTGCCCTGGGCGAGCAAGGGGGGCAGGCTGGAGAACAGAGAATAGCAATGACCATGGGTTAAGCAAATGGCGTTCTCATACTGCACCCAGCGCGGGGCTCCCCCAGGACAGACTCACCACCTCACCCCTCCTTGACTATGGCTACCTGGCAGGGCTGCCCCTCAGCACACTGCCTGCTGCTCAGAGGGGATAGGGCAGGAGCAACAGGTGGGTTGGGAGTTTGCTCAGCCTGAATAGCAGCAGTCACTGTCCCAGCTGGACCGCGAGTTCTGCAGGGCGGGGCCTTGCCTTGTGGGGTTGGCAAGTGCTGGCCGCCTCCTAGATCTTCACACTGTGCCCATCACTGGGCTCTGGGTGCCTCAATCTCTCCTGCCCCAGCTGGTGCTTCCAAGGGAGTCAAATGCCCCACAGCCCCATCCTAGGCTAGAAAGCAGCCACGAAGATGACAGGTTATGGGGGCAACAGAACCAGCAGCAGGGACGGCCATTGCCCCCTGGGCCTGGGGGGCAGCTGAGGAAGCCAGGGAGACAGCTGGAGGCCACCTTGCCAGCAGCACAGCAAAGAAGCCTCCAGCCTCCCGCTGCTGCCCATAGCGGCCACGCTCGGCAGGACGCTCGAGGGAGCCGGCGGGGGGCTGGGTGCACACAGCTCAACTGCTTTCCAGCGTGTTGCACTAGCTAAGCGATGGATTGTTGCCAAGAGTTTCCTTAACCACACATGGTCCTTACAAGCCCTGCACCTCCATGGCCAACCCTGGCCACTCAGCGCAGGGTGTGGGGGGGTGCCCTTTGTTTGATGGGTGTCTGGACAGCATCTCTGTCCCCGCCATCTCTCCCAGCTGCTGCGCTAGTCCCAGATTGCAGGCATTCAACACGCCCCTAATCGCACACTGGCCTGGGGTCCGACGGGTCCAGACAATGCCAGAACCTCAAGGCATCTCTGCCACCACCTGTCACCCCCCACAGGCCACTGGTACAGTTACAGCTCTTGGGACCAGCCTGTCAGTTTTAGGTAGCAGCTTCGCTCCCAGGTGCTCACTCATTCAAATTGCAGCTGGGAAAATTTGGCCTGCTCTGGCTCATGAGATCCTTGGCAGAATGGGGGGAGATGCAGGTTAGGGGCCGGAGTGCTGAGGAGCCGGGGGTGGGGCAGAGTTAGCCCACAGCTGGCACCACATCAGACAAGCTTACCCGGACCCATGGGCCCAGAAATGAAAATGGTGCCTTTGGGAGTGGGGGTTTGCTCATCCAGGCTGGCACAGCAGTATCAGAAGGGCCACCGTGGAGTGGGATGGGATGCAAAATGATAGCAAACCCCGGTGTCAGACAAGAGGAGGGGGCGGGGTGAAGGGAGTGGGATTGTTATGAGGGAACAGCCACCACAGGTTAAAAAAAATCCCGAGTGATTTCAGTAGAGAAACTGCAACTAGGGAAGTTTTATCCTAACTAATGGCATGTCAGACCTCCAGCTCTGTCCCACAAGGCAGCAGCAGACAGGTCCCCTCCCTCGCTATTCAATTCTACAGCTTTTTCCAGCACCTAGCCTGTTTCATCCCCTATTCAGTTCTACAGGGTGCTGCACTGGCATTAGGGAAACTTGGTGATCTTTTCGGGTCTTCCTAGCCCAGCAAGGTCGGTCGGTGACACTCAGGAGAGAAGCAGTCAGAGGGAACAAGTGGCTCCATGGGCAGGTGAGGAGTGGGGTTTTTATTTTTTAACTTCCTGTTCAGTACATAGGGCCTGACCCAAAGCTCAGGGGAGTCAGAGGGCGTCTTTCCATTAACTTCAATGGGCTTTGGATCAAGCCCCTAAAGCAGCGTTTCTCAAATGGGGGTCAACGAGAGTATTCCAGGGGATCCATGGGCCATGCCAAATAACTCCTCCTCCTCCTTCCCAGCACCTCCTGCACGCCGGGGAACAGCTGTTCAGCTCTGTGCAGGAGGTGCTGGGAGGGAGGGGAAAAGGGGGGGGATAGGGTGCTCAGGGGAGGGGGCAGAAAGAGGTGGGGAAGAGAAGGGGTGGGGTGGAGCAGGGGCAGAAAGAGGTGGAGTGGGGGCAGAGTTTGGGGGTGAGCAGGGTGCTTGCGGTCCACATATTATTTTTAATCAAAATGGGGGTCCTCGGTTTGCTAAAGTTTGAGAATCGCTGCCCTAAAGCATAAAACATGCAATCGCTCTGTCTTTAAATCGGTCACCCCTGCTTTCCCAGGTACAACACCGGACTAGGTTAGGCATTAGTTAAAGCACTTTGCATCTTTCGGCTGCTCAGTGGCTAATGGGAAATGGTCCCTGTCTAGTTCATAAGAACAGCCATAGGATCAGACCAATGGTCCATCTCACCAAATATCCTGTCTCGAACAGTGGCCAGTGCCAGATGCTTCGGATGGTATGAACAGAACAGGGCAATTTCAAGTGATCCATCCCTGTCATCCACTCCTAGATTCTGGCAGTTGGAGGTTTAAAGACCTTTGAAGCATGGGGTTGCATCTCTGACCATCTTGGCTAATAGCCATTGATGGACCTTTCCTCCAGGAATTTACCTAGTTCTCTTTTGAACCCTGTTATACGTTTGGCCTTCACAACAATCCCTGGCAATGAGTTCCACAGGTGGCCTGTGTTGTGGGAAGTACTGCCTTTTGTTTGTTTTAAACCTGCTGCCTGTTCATTTCACTGAATAATTTAGTATAATCTGCAAATTTTGTCACCTTGCTGTTCACCTTTTTCCAGATTATTTACGAGTATGTTGAACAACATCGGTTCCAGTACAGACCCCTGGGAGACCCGCACTACTTATCTTTCCCCACAGTGAAAACTGACCATTTATTCCTACCCTTTGTTTCCTGTCTTAACCAGTTACTGATCCATGAGAGGACCTTCCCTCTTATCCCACGACTGCTTACTTTGCTTAAGAGCCTTTGGTGCGGGACCTTGTCAAAGGCTTTCTGAAAGTCCAAGTACACTAAATCCATTGAATCACCCTTGTTCACAGGCTTGTGTTGACTTCCTCAAAGAATTCTAATAGATTTGTGAGGCATGATTTCCCTTTACAAAAGCAATGTTGACTCTTCCCCAACACATCATGTTTATTACCTATGTGTCTGATAATTTTGGCTGAAACTACAGTAAAGGACAATTTGCCTGGTACTGAAGTTAGGCTTATCATCCTATAATTGCCAGATCGCCTCTGGAGTCTTTTTTAAAAGTAGGCATTACAACAGCTATCTTCCAGTCATTTGGTACAGAGGCTGATGTAAACCATAGGTTACATTTACCACAGTTACTAGTTCTGCAGTTTCATATTTGAATTCCTTTACAACTCTTGGGGGAATACCATCTGGTCCTGCTGACTTATTACAGTTTAATTTATCAATTTGCCCCCAAAATCTCCTCGACTGGCACCTCAATCTGGGGCAGTTCCTCAGATGTGTCAGCTAAAAAGAATGGCTCAGGTATGGGGATCTCCCACACATCCTCCGCAGTGAAGACTGATGCAAAGAATTAATTTAGCTTCTCTGCAACAACTTTGTCATTCTTGAGTGCTCCTTTAGCACTTCGATCATCCAGTGGCCCCACTGACTCTTTCTGATGGACTTAAACAGCCAATAAATAAATTAAATTAAATTGAATTTAACATTAAATTACGTGTCTTTAGCTAGGTGCTCTTCAAATTTTTTCTTGGCCTAACTTATACTTTTACACTTGACATACCAGAGTTTATGCTCCTTTCTACTTTCCTCACTAGGATTTGACTTTCAATTTCTAAAGGATGCCTTTTCGCCTCTGTCTCTCTTATTCTGCTATGGTGGCATTTTGTTGGTTCTCTTACTGTTTGTTCTTTTATTTGGGGGGTTACATTTAGTATGAGCCTCCATTATGGTGTTTTTAAATAAATATTCTCCATGCAATTTGCAGGCATTTCAACTCTGTGGCTGTTCCTTTTCATTTCTATTTTTGTGTAGTTCCCCTTGGTGTTTTTTCCACCTAAAAGGATATTAAATTTAATTACATTACGATTGCTATTACCAAGAAGTTCTGCTATATTTCAACTCTTGGACCAGATCCTGTGCACCACTTAGGATTAAATCAAGAATTGCTTCTCCCTATGTGGGTTCCAGGACAAGCTGCTCCAAGGAGCAGTCATTTATGGTGTCTAGAAATTCTCTCTGCATCACATCCTGAGGTGACATACACCCAACCAACATGAGGATAGCTGAAATCCCCCATTTTAATAGTGTTTTCTGCCTTTGCAGCCTCTCTACTCTTCCTGCACATTTCACAATCACCATCCTGGTCAGGTGGTCAGGAGTATATTCCTGCTGCTACACTCATTGTTCAAGCATAGAATTTCTCCCCAGAGAGACATTTCTATCTATCTAGGGGGCAGTTTAATTCATTTAAGATTTTACTGTATTTGACGTGATAGTTTCTTTCACATATAGTGCCACTCCCCCACCACCACGACCTACCCTGTCATTCCTATATATTTTGTACCCTGGTATTACTGTGTCCCATAGATTATCCTCATTTCACCAAGTTTCTGTGATATCTGTTCCTCTAATGCCAGGCACTCTAGTTCATCCATCTAGTATTTAGACTCCTGGCAGTCACATATAAGCACTTGCACATTTTGTCAGGTGTCCTCATCTCAACTAGCACTTATGGGCAATTTTGCTGGCAGTCTCAGGAGAGAGCTACCCAACGGCTACATGAGGCTGGGAACTGAACTCTTTCTGCTCTAGAGCTGAGCTGGGCATCCTGGCAGGGCAGTGTGTTGAAGCCACCCCTCCTACCACCTACACCCTATGCACAGACCCCAGGGCCCCAGACCCCTGGAATAGCAGGTCAGCTTTTCCCCCACCACACAGTCACAGAGAAACGTTTGCAAATGCTTTAAAAATCTATTCCGTGATCCATACTTTGTAGACTAAGCCATGCCAACATGACATCGTTCTCACACAGAGCCTTCCAGGGGGCCTTTTCAATGATTAACAACGTCCAGCTATTATTATAATTACAGCGCATCAGGATGGAAGCTCTCCGATGAGATGGACTATTTGTCTGATCCAACAGAGAGGCAGGCGAGACTGGACTAGATGGGCAGTTGGTCTAGTCTGGTCAACATCTCTCTCATTCATATTCTAGGAATACTTGAGTTATTCTTTAATCACATTGCACCTATAGGAAAATCCTATGGAATTTAATAGGGATTAAACTGACTAGGTTCTATGGAGGTCACGCTGAAAGTGTATTTACATTAATCGGTTATCTTGCTATCTGGTCACCCTCTATCAAGTGTGAAAAATTGGGACAGGGTGAGGGGTAATAGGTGCCTATATAAGACAAAGCCTTGAATATCGGGAGTATCCCTATAAAATCAGGACATCTGGTTACCCTATCTTGATACCTTTCAATAGGATTTCCATACCATGCTTTATAGCTCCATAGTAGGGACACGGTTCTCTATTATTCAAGCATCCTATGGAAAAAGTGCATTGTTTTCTATTGTCCTTATGTAGAATACCTATAGAATATAAGTTCTATACCTTCCAAAAGACACCTGGCTGTAGGGGACACATTGCGGAAATGAACTATTTGGGAGGGAGGAGGGGAGGAAGAGACACTATTACTATTTAACATTTTTATTATGCTTCCTTCATAGGAAGAAACTTTCCCCCTTCTTTGCTGTCTGGTAAGCTGCTAGCAATCATCAGGCAGACAGGTGGTAAAGATTCATACCCATCAAACAATGCCATTTAGTTTGTAACCTGTGACTAAATCTGGTGTTAGCTTTAATTTCAGTCTGCTTTAGGGCTCGCTTGTTAATCTCTATGCAAAGCAGATGAAATGAATATGCAGCATTTTGGATGTAATTGTACAGCTTCAATTCAGCACTATAATTTTCCAAACAGGATCTTGCAATCAAGCTTCTATTCATTAGTCTATAAACAATTTAGTTTCTCAGCTCTCCAGTATGCCAATCATTTCAGGGGAGTGAGCATCTCTGACAAAAAAGGAGGAAAGTTTCCTTTGTGTAACAGACAGAGGTAAAAGTTGCTGGGTAACTTTAGTCCACTTCACACAAGAGAGATTCTGGAGGCTTTTTTTGTTGTTTTCCTGTGCCTGGCAAACTGGTTCTGAAGGACTGAGTGGCATTTTCCCCCTAGGTGAGAGCCCCCCAAATCTGGCCAATAACAAACCCTTTCATGACCAGACACAACACCAAGGTCCTGACCACATGTGACCATTAAAGATCCTCTGACAGCTTTTGAAAATGGGGTCCTGAGCCCCAAGAACAATTTCCCCTTGGATCATGTCATCCTGCGGATCTTCCTTCCTCCTGGCATTTCGATCAGAGGATTTTCTCCTTCACTTCTTGTCCTAAATCATCACGTGGCATTGCTGCTCTTTATTAAAATAGCGGTCACCTTTCACCCCAGAGGTGGCTGCATGTCAGTGGTGGAAGCGATCCTTCTGTATAGGTGTAGAGTAGGTCTGGATTTCTGCTTGCTAAGCCTGCAGGCTCTCTCTGATGGGATTCCCATGCCAGTGTCAGATGGTGACCATAGTAGGACCACACTGAGTTTATCCTGGAAACTCCTGGGGCGCTCAGGATCTGGGTAGATCCTCCCTGCAGCGTGACGGTCACAGCATTTGGCCCCAATGCAGAGACAGAGCAATACAATGCAGAGCTGCCCAGACTAAGCATCCCTGTGAAGCCTTCATTCAGCAGACCCTCCCCCATCCATAGGAGCCCTCTCACTACCCACATGCACAGCACCTCCCTGGGACATTCAGGTCTGGAAGAGAAGATTCTTGTCCCCTCTGAGAGGGGCTCAAAATGCCCTCCCCGGCTCTGAGGCCAGAACTGTGTGTCTCCGCAGCCTGCTTTCTCGGTCACGGTTAATAGTAGCGCTCCCCCCTTCCATGTTCTCCTCCGGCTCCTGCAACTTCCCATTCCTGTCCTTTGCCCACTGCCCTCTCTACTTCCCTCCAACCTCACCTACTCGCCTGCCCACCCCCTTCCCCCACTCCACGCATGGGGCAAGCAACTTGGTGACGCATTTCTCTGCCCCCTTGGTCAGCAGGGCCATCTCCCAGGCTGCACTGCTTTGCTTCCCATCCTGGAGGGGCTCCGGGTGCCCAAAGGGAACTGGGCCAGCACCCTGGGCTGGAGGGTACTTTTAAATGTCACATCAGCGATGCCAGAGGTTTCCGCCCCTTTGCTTTGGGCTCCCCAGTAAGATAAAGCCTGAGTTCATGACGTTTTAGAAAGAGGAATCATTTAATTTAGGAAAGCATTAGCTTCTGGGCTGGATAGGCCTGGGCATTAGGTCCTTCATCTCTACGGCACCAATTCAGATCCAGCTCTGGGGCAGTGCTGGACAAACATCCTCCCAAGGCTGGTGCATGAACTGCCAGCTGGGGAAGGCTAGCCCTCAGCATGCCCCTTCTGCCTGAGGCCCCCCCCCCCAATGTGGGAGCCCAGAGCCCCCCACTGTGGCCGCCGGCGCCTGCTCCAGGTTAGTGCCCCCAGCCCTGGAGCTCTGGGAGGGCAAGTGACGGGGCCCCAGTCCAAGCTGGGGCCGTGGCACAAGGGGAGCTGCAGAGCAAGAGGGGGACTGGGGGTGGAGCATGAGCGGGGCCACGCCTGGCTGTTTGGGGAAGCCCAGCCTATGATACCTGCTGCCCATGCATCCTCCCCATGAGATGGCCGTTCGCTAGGCTATGCAAAGTGGGCTTGGGGGCGCTCAGGCAGCTCCTAGCAGACAGCTGCCAATAGCAGAAGCACAATCAGCAGCACAACACAGAGACTAAGGGTTGAACGGACTAGTGAGAAGGCAGGATGGCCCAGTGGTTATGGGCTTAACCCAGAAATCAGGAGACCTGGGTTTGATTCCTTACAATACCACTGACTTCCTGTGTGAGCATGGGCAAGTCACTCAGCATCTCTGTGTCTCAGTTCCCCTCTGCCAATGGGGATAACAGCCCTGCCTCGCGGGGCTATTGGGACGATAAATACACCGAATATGGTGACGTACTCAGATTCTATGGCAATGGGGCCATATAACTGATAGAACGAACGACTAGCTAGATCCCCAGGCCAGGCTGGAACACACTGAAGGGTGTAGCCTAGACAAGTCCTGCACTCCAGGCCCCTGTTCTGGAGGTAAAACATTTCCAGCTCCAGAGCTCTTAATCCACCCAGCTAGGTGGTGAATGTTTTGTTTAAATGTTGCCGGGCTCTGTGGGCATTTTATCTACTTCAATCCACCCGCCAAGCATGCACGGCTATCGACCGCATGGGAAACAGACAAATCCCACGCAAGCGAGGCCAAACCTCGCCATCAGCTGGACGGATAAATACGAACTCCTGGCAACACACCGTGATGCTCCCCATTCAAGCTCTGCAGTGACATGACCGACACTGAAGCCTCCTCTTCACTTACAGCAAGCTAGGGCTCGCGTGGCCCAAGCATTGCTGAGAACAGCCACAAAAGGCAGCGCCGGCAGTGGACACGCTTAGCATCGTCTCCATTTCCAAGTGAATATCGACAGGTCTAATTACAGACTATCACGCAGACAGCTTGTTCGCTTGTCACACAAAAACCGCTACTGAACCCTAAGCCACAGTATTCACAGAACACAGCAAGACACTGCTGAGACCGCACAGGGAACTAGGCAGGCAAACCACCTCCAGCAAAACTAATTACTTCCTGATTGTCTCAGGCCACCCACTGGGTATAATAGTATAGACTAAATTCAGCATATACATAACTAAGTACTTGGCACCAATTTGGAATACAACAATCATCCTCTGCATTGCATAATTAAAATCTGATCACTCGGAAGAATTATTTCCTATTCTAAGGATTGGGTAAGGATTGCATAATGCGGTGTAAGAGAAGGCGGCAATCTAGCAGTGACACGCTCCAGTACTAATGGTATTCAACCACACACTGGCTTTCCAAAAAGGCAGGTTTAAAACTTGGTGCAGTGTGAAATGATGGGGGACAGGGAGGGTTGTTTGCAGTCAGAAGGGTTTATGAGCCTAGTTTTAGCAACCGGTCTGATGTCATCTCAGGTTTCAGCAGAGATGCTGCAATGCCCAACCAGCAACATTTGATGCGGTACAAGGGACCTGCAGCAACCTTAACTCTGCCTTTTTCTGTGTATGCAGCACAACAGGCTCGGCCCTTCTACACATTGGCAGCTTCTCACACTGGCCACCGACAGGCCAGGAAAAGGGCCAAGCAGAGAGCAGTGTGCAAGCCAGCGCATTCCCCAATCTCCCGGGAGAGCAGAGAAGAAAAGCCGTTACTGATCAACCCATTTTGGCTTCTTTTGTAACAACACAGCAGAACCACATCACTCGTTTATGGAGGTCATTGGAAACCAGGCTGCTTTCACTCCAAGCCATGTCTGAGTTACCAGAGCATGAGAAGGGCAACAGAGGAGAGGTCAAAGGATTTAAAAAAAAAAACAAAACCCTCCGAGAATGCAAAATTGGAGAGGATTCCTTAGCGTGCTGGGCTGTTGCAAGATCCAGTGGGGAAGTGATTAGAAGCCACTGGAAATAAAGGTTTAGAACTGGCTCCAGGAAAGCACTGGGGAAAAATAACTACCCGAGAGTGTTTCACAAATGTTGGTTCCCATTTATAAGTGAATTCACTTTGGCCATGTTTTCTTGCATTTCTTTTTCATGCACACATCGCCCTTGCTAGCTTTCCGTGCAAGCATCAGTGCTAACAGTAAGCTCACTCGCTCATGTACCCCCCACCCTGAGCCTTGCAGTAGATGCTCCCTTAGCATCACAGGGGAGCTTTGGGGCCTAATCCTGCTCTGTCACACTGGTGTAAATCTGGAGTAATACCACTGAAGGCAGTGGGGTTACTGAAGCAGCAAAGAGAGATTTTTTTCCGTTCACTTCATCCCACTGGTTTGCAGCTGGATCATACACTGGCCATGCAAGCAGGGGTGGGGCTGCTCGGCTGCTCCCAAAGCATGAGCACATTCCTTTGCATTGACCCTTTGCAAGCAGAGAGTTGACCTCTATACCTGCAAAGCAATGAGGCTTCACGGTCAGGTCTATTGTGATTGTGCGTCTGCTAAAGGCGTTTGGAAGGACACAGTAATAAGAAATAAAATAAAACAGAACGTGTGTGTCTGATCCATTGGCTTCCCTTTGAGGCCCCCTGGAGACTCAGCAAGAATGAGAAAGAATACGTGGATATTGCAGGAGCCCTGGCATTTGACAGCAGGCCAGCCCTTCGGTTGGCTGCTGCCATGGCTTGCACTGTCCAAGCTCATAAATCACCCAAAGTGACATCCTTTTCACAAGTCGATTCCCAGCCAGGATATTCCTATTCCTGCTGATTACACATCAGTGCGCTCGGGGGAAGTTGTATCTCCCATTTCCAGGAAGGGAGGCACCGCAAGGAAAACGCATTGATAAAAAGGAGAATGAAATCAGCTTTGTTCATGCTGCGAATCCTCTATTGTTCCTGCTGAAATCGTCAGCCATCACTGGAGAAAGTATTTCCTAAGCGATAAATCTCCTGGGCTCCTCTGCAGCCTTTGCCTTGGCACAAGCTCCTTCTTGGGTTGTTTTGAAAGAAAAGCGGCCTTCGCCGCAAGGCTGTCTTTGCGAGATACAGACTTTATTTGATTAACACTTTCACCTTCCACCCCTGATCCTTTGCTGGGGCTACACCTCTGCAGGACGGATGCCAAGCACTTTTGAGAGCTCTTGGGACGGGGTGCTTAGGTCTTCGGGGCCGGACTTGCGTTGGCCTGTAGCTATGCCACATTGCGTCCATCAGAACTCACAAGGCAAGTGGGGCCAGGCCAAAGACCTCAAAGGGGCACCTAGAATAGCAGGAGGTGGAGTTGGCAATTGCGCGGGTCAGCTCCTTAACCAGCGCCTCACTGTGATGCTAGGAGCCACCACGCTGCTGGAGCTGGGTCCTGCACAACAGCAAAAAGCAGAGCATGTAGATGTTGGGCCTAGAGGGGATCATTATTACCACCTAGTCTGAGCCCCCGAGTAGCACAGGCCAGAGAACTACACCCAGGGATTCCTGCATCGAGCTCATAACTTCTAGATGAGAGCAGTTCGAAGGAGACATCCGATTTTGGGGTCACTGAGATCACATGGCACTTTTTGCAAGATCAGAGCTGCTGACCATGCTGTTCTGCTTTCTTAACTTCACCAGGCAAATCCAATTAGCGACAGCATTCTTCATGTCTCAGCCTAGACCACAGCGTTGTGCTGCTGCGCACAGACGGAACAGCTACTGTGTTTCAACCCACAGGAGGCTGACTCAGTAGTGGGGGACGTAACAGCCGTATGCAGGAGGGTGGCAGCATGATTCAAGTGCAGTGTCATCAAGTGTTCTGGGTTCTGTCCCAGGCTGTGCCACAGACTCGTTGTATTTGATGGACAAGTTGCTTTGTCTCAGTTTCCTCCCATTTGTAAAATGGGGATTAATAATACTTACCTGCTTTCATGAACTGATGTTTGTAAGTGCTTTGGGATCCTTGTTAGCTCTATGCTACTGAGCTGGTTTTCCAAAATTTCAGAGTTAAGTTAAAGTAGTTTCTCACTGACATTATAAAGCCACCCATAAAACACATCTATCCTCTTAGCTGCTTGTAAAGCCTGTTCTTTAGGTCTCTTCGGGTTGGCTGTGTCCCTTGAACAAAACGTCCCTTCTTGGCCAGTGCCCAGAGCTAATGCGATCCTGGGGTGCATGAAGCGGGAATCTCGAGAAGGAACAGAGAGGTTATTTTAGCTCTGTATCTGGCACTGGTGCAACCGCTGCTGGAATGCTGTGCCCAGGTGTGGTGGCCATGATCCAAGAAGGATGTTGATAAATTAGAGAGGGTTCCGAAAAGAAGCACAAAAATTATAAGAAAACCGGCCTTATAGTGATAGACTGAACTCTTTGAGCCTAGTCTATTTAGCTTAAAGTTAAGGGGTGACTTGATGATCATCTAGAAGTACCGATGTGGGGAAAAAATATTTGAGTGGACTCTTCAGTCTAGCAAAGAAAGGACTGACACAATCCAATGGCTGGAAGTTGAAACTAGACAAATTCCCAAGGAAAATAAGGCCTGAATTTGTACCACAGGGTAATTACCCACTGGAACATTTCACCATGGGTGCTGTGAATTCTCTATCACTGACAATGTTTAAATCAACAATGGCTGTTTTTCTAGAAGATCTTCCCTGGGAACTATCAGGGGAGGCTCTCTGGCCTGTGTTCTACAGCTCAGTCTGGATGATCAGAATGGTCCCGTCTGGCCTCTGATGAAAGCCTTGAGCTTGGCAATTCCATTAACCTGGTGTCATATTTATAAAGCTCCAGGGCAAGGCTTGCTAAACCACCCAAGTGACTTAGACGGGCACGTGTCAATCAATAGGATGCTGGAGCCGAAGCATCTTAGGGTCTTAAGAAAACTATCCCTGGCCTGTTTTCTTCATGTGGACACAGAGTTTCCAAAGAGCCCAACACCCAGAATGATCACTTATTTGGGGGCCTAAAAGGGAGCTGAGGTCTCTACAATCTGGCCCATGTGGGTGGAACTTTGAAAATTCTGGCCACTGAGCTGCTCTGCATCATCAGGGCTGAAAGGAACATGGTCCAGTGGGTTCAAAAGCAGGAGCCTGCAGCTCAGTACCGACGTAGCTGGCTAAATACAGGTGTTAGGTGACCTCCTGCGAGGCCACGGAGAGCATCTCTCAATGCAGCAGGCTCCCCCTTACTGGAGGGTGGCAGTGGTGGAGGAAATAATCACTTAATTTGACAGCTGATATTTTGGTAATTGAGATGATCATCTCTGAGACCAAAGCAATCAGACCAGAACCGTTCCGCATTCCCTGGGGAGAGAAGCAGTGTGAAATTCACATTGTAAGAATTCAGACACTGAACCTTTCCAACAATCAGGAATTAGGAGCCTATTATCCAGGCATGCACAGGAAATGCTCTATTAGGCCCCAACTTTGCAGCCTCTCCGTGGTCCAATCTCCTTTCAATTCCTATGGTGTTCCACAGGCAGAGTGGGTACAGAACTGAGCCTTTGGTATGCTAGAATGGACCAAATTATTCAATATCCCAGTTTTTCTGCAATTCTTCTTGTTAAATCCTTATTCCTGGCACGCGACACATTACAGGAGAACATCTGCCTGGCTTAGCCTAGGGGATATTCTAATGTTACAATGCAGGTCTTACAGTAAACTAGCAGTCTAATACTGGGATTGCATCAGAGGCTCATTGGGAGCGGTCGACACTGGGAAGCCCTCGTACAAAGAAACTGTTCTGACATGAACCCAAATATGCAGCCCTGTGCCCTTTGGAATTAAACTAGGCTTATAATACAAAGAACTGCATTTAACCTAGATTCTTCACATTATCTGATTACAGGTAAGGATCAGTCATCACCAGAGATAAGCAAACCAGAACCATCACCCACTGAATCCAAAGAAGAGACCATGCAAATCCATCTTTTCTGGTACTCTCAGAGCTGATAGAGACATAGTTTGCTGTGGCCAAGTATTTAAAATGCAGGAGTCAGGCTGATAGTTGTACAAGAAAAATAGATCAAGTTTTAAAATAAATACAGGCAAAATGATCTGATTTTCATCAGCATCATCAGCTGCCTTTCAGGAAGCCCCAGTCATCCCCCTGTTCTTCATTTCTGGTTTACAAACGACTTCATTCCTTGTTGCTTTGGAAACCATCACAAAGACCCTCTGCATCACCCAAAATAACTAGCAACAGATGCTGCTTTGACCTTAGCAACTTCCTGGAAACATACATTTGTCAAAATGAAAATAAAAAGATTAATGTGAAGGAGGCGCTTGAAGTTACAAGGAAATAGCAACACACAAGCCCAGCCATAGGAGCCTGCCATTTGTAATGGCAATGCAGCGCTTGGCCAAGCAAAGGACAAACAGGCTACAGACTCCAGCTGACTGATGTTGGGTCATTCCCATCTCCACATGGCACGTTCTGGGCAGCTCGCCCACATTGGTGAGGTGACCATACAAAGCTTCTCAGATTTTTAGGCCTAATCCTAGGAGATGCTGAGCACCGGCTGGAAGGTGATGAATGCTCTCAATGTCATGATACAGGGAATCATGGACTCTCCAGATATGGTTATGCTAGAAATGCTGCAGTGCTGTGGTATAGAACATAAGGGGTACTTCCTTCACTGCAGTAAATCCACCTCTCCGAGAGGGGTGGGTAGACTGACAGAAGAATTCTCCTGGCAATCTAGTCGTGTCTACACTGGAGCTTACATTGGCTTAGTTATAGGGCTTAGTTTTCATAGCTCTGAGTGATGTAATTGAGCCGCCCTAACTTTGTACTGTGGACCTGCCCCTCAGCCCCTATTAACCAGGAGGCACCTATTATACAAAGCTATGCACCACACAAACAGGCTTCTACACACAGTACCACCTGGATCTGCCTTTGTTTACCAGAACCACACCCGTCTGAATCACCAACAGCACACAGTGACATCTAGTGGCTGTATGATGTTACTATAAGAAAACATGACATTACGCTTACTGGATTCAACGGGAGTTGAGGGTGCTCAGCCGCACCTCCTGCAAGCAAGACCCACTTCAGGAGTACAGGCCATTTTCTGAATATTCATGCCCAGCCCAGGAAGGAGTGATGGCTCAGACTCCAGCGTTATGAATCTCGCATTTTCCATGGGCTCTCACCTCACTTGAGGAGAGAGACACCAGCCACCTGTTTGAGTTTCATATTTACCATCTTTTTCCAACATGGCACAGGAAACAGAGTAGGAAATGGCCATCTAGTCTAGCTCCACAGCAATGCAGGAGAGCTCCCGGGGGGACATTTACTGGTGCTTTGTGCAGCCTGGTTTTACATGTCCCAGGTAATGGAGCTTCCAACAGTTTCTTTAGAAAATTATTTCACAGTTTCATACATGTCGCACTCAAGATTTTGTTATCACTTAGTGTCCCAAATCATCATGCTGCGTTACTGGGCAACTGTTCAAGAGCTGCTACATTCCACCTCAGAGGTAGCTGCATTTTAGGGGTGGGTCAATCATATCCTTGCTCTAGCTTTATATACATTTACAAGATGCATTGAAAATAAGTGTTAAGAATAGAATGAAAAGTTCTTTAGCAATATGTTTATCAACAGCATTTAATAGAAAGACTATTTCAGGCTTATTCTTTGCTGAATACTGTAAAAAAAATTATGAGACAAGGTGGATGAAGCAATATCTTTCATCATCTCTTTCACCAACAGAAGTCTGGCCAAGGAAAGATAGTACCTCACCTACCTTCTCTCTCTCCAATATCCTGGGACCAACAAGGCTACAACACCACTACAATCAATCAAAAAAAAAATCAATAATAATTGCATTTAGCCTGGGTTCTCATTCTAAATGCCCTGTGATATTTGTAGGTTTATTTATGAATATCTTCCTTTGCATTGCTTCAGAACTGCATTGTGTAGATAATATTGAGACTGAAGCAGCATCGTTATGTATAAATCGTGATTTTTTTTTTCAGGATGCTTACAAAAATACGGTGTTAGCTTAGAGAATTTTTTTTTAACCTGTCTATAGTGCAACAGCCTGTTTCAATTGCTCTGCAGTTGTCATTGCCTCGCTTTTTGGTTGCTCTCTTGCCTTTTATTTCCTACAATATGCAGAAGTCTCCATTTTGGGAGGAGGAAGAAGCGGTGCTGCTAACCATGGTTTCTGTGTTACCAACACCACACACTAGCTAAGTGTTCTACACCCACAGAGGATAAGAGCTTACTACTGATACCAACTAACAGAGTTACTCCTGTATCTCAGGTGCTTGGAGGCCCAGGCTTTTAGTGTTGAAGGCTGTAGGGTCAATCCCCCTTAATAACTTTTTAAGAGGTGGGGGGCTTTGTTAATGAACAAATTGAAGTGTTATTTATGAAGCCCTTGCACTCCACTAGAGTGCTCAGGATTGGGCACATCATAATCACATGACTGAAGCTAGAACTAGTCCAGAAGTAAACACGCACTGAGACTCTGGAGCCAGATCAGAACTTCCTGGCTCAGGCCCATCTTCAAATACAATCAAAGTTTAATAAAAACCCACCCTCTTAATATTCAGAGCAGTGAAGGCAAGCCAGCAGGCTCAATACAGAGAGAAATGCACATGGGGGAGGTAATAAATATAGAGGCAACAGTGGGCATTCTCCATGACAGTAACAGCCTTGGACTGAAGAGCCTGGAGGGATTTTCAGAAGCAGGGAAGGATGAGTTGAGAGTGAAGTGTGGGACAGCAAGTGTCACATCCCTGGGGCCCTCTCCGCAAGGGCACAATTGCCTGCCAACCTGAGATAGGCTCCCAAAAACCCAAACACAGCTAAGAGAAGCCATTTAGTTCAAGGAGGAGGAGGGGCACTCAGATGTAGCATGCACCTTTGCAGTTAAGATCTTAAAAAACAATCCCTCTGATCATTCTCTGTGAATTATAAAGCTCACGCAAAGGCCCATCCCCCAGCAACAAACTATCCACAATACAAGCCAAAAGCACTCACCAACTAGAAGGGAAGGAGACACAGTCTGCTGCAGCCAGATAACAACTTTGAGCATCCACCTTCCAAGTAGAAGACCTTGTCTCTCCCTGAGTTACAGGGGCAGCTAGCAGATGAGCATGCTGGGAAAGGCTCCTTCTAAAAGAGGCTGGGCCCAGAGTGAAGTGAGAACTGGACTGTTGCTGAGAAACATTCCCAGGGTAAGGGTGGAATTAAAGGCATGGGGAGAGGAAAAGTTTCAGGGCTGGAGATAGTTCTGGCCTTTAATTTCCCTTGGATAGCATGTTTCCATACTGCAGCACCAGGCTGTGATCTGCTTACTCATAGACTCATAGACTCATAGGTCAGAAGGGACCAATCTGATCATCTAGTCTGACCTCCTGCACAAGGCAGGCCACAGAACCCCACCCATCCAATTTTGTACAACCCCTATCCCAGGACCGAGTTATTGAAATCCTCAAAAATGGTTTGAAGACCTCAAGCTGCAGAGACACCACCAGCAAGCGACCCGTGCCCCACGCTGCAGGGGAAGGCGAAAAACCTCCAGGGCACCTGCCAATCCGCCCTGGAGGAAAATTCCTTCCCGACCCCAAATATGGCGATCAGCTAAACCCTGAGCATGTGGGCAAGAGTCACCAGCCAGCACCCAAGAAGGAGTTCTCCGCAGCAACTCAGTACCCATCGCATGCAACATCACCCCGCAGACCATTGAGCAGACCTGTCTGGTGGTAATTCAAGATCAATTGCCCAAATTAACGATCCTATCATAACATCCCCTCCATATACTTATCAAGCTTTGTCTTAAAGCCAGGAAAGTCTTTTGCCCCTACTACTTCCCTCGGAAGGCTATTCCAGAACTTCACTCCCCTAATGGTCAGAAACCTTCGTCTAATTTCAAGTCTAAACTTCCTAATATCCAGTTTATACCCATTCGTCCTCGTGGCTACATTAGTACTAAACTTAAATAATTCCTCTCCCTCCCTAACGTTAACCCCCTTGATATATTTATATAGGGCGAGCATATCCCCCCTCAGCCTTCTTTTGGCCAGGCTAAACAAGCCAAGCTCTTTGAGTCTCCTTTCATAAGGCAGTTTTTCCATTCCTCGGATCATCCTCGTAGCACGTCTCTGAACCTGTTCCAGTTTGAATTCATCCTTCTTGAACATGGGACACCAGAACTGCACACAGTATTCCAGATGGGGTCTCACCAACGCCGTATACAACGGTACTAACACCTCCTTATCCTTGCAGGAAATACCCCGCCTGATGCATCCCAAAATCGCATTTGCTTTTTTAACAGCCGTATCACATTGGCGACTCATAGTCATCCTGCTATCAACCAGTACCCCAAGGTCCTTCTCTTCCTCCGTCGCTTCCAACTGATGCGCCCCCAACGTATATCCAAAATTCTTATTATTAATTCCTAAATGCATGACCTTGCACTTTTCACTATTGTATTTCATCCTATTTCTATTACTCCAGTTTACAAGGTGGTTCAGATCTTCTTGAATAGTATCCCTGTCCTTCTCCGTGTTAGCAATACCCCCCAGCTTCGTGTCATCCGCGAACTTTATTAGCACATTCCCGCTCTTTGTGCCAAGGTCAGTAATAAAAAGGTTAAATAAGATCGGTCCCAAAACCGATCCTTGAGGGACTCCACTGGTGACCTCCTTCCAGTCCGACAGTTCACCTTTCAATACGACCCTCTGGAGTCTCCCCTTTAACCAGTTCCTTATCCACCTTACAACTTTCATATTCACTCCCAGCTTTTCCAATTTAACTAACAGCTCCCCGTGCGGAACCGTGTCGAACGCCTTACTGAAATCTAGGTAAATTATATCTACCGCATTTCCTTTATCTAAGTAATCCGTCACCTTCTCAAAGAAGGAGATCAGATTGGTTTGACACGATCTACCTTTAGTAAATCCGTGTTGCAATTCGTCACAATTACCATTGACCTCTATGTCCTTAACTACTTTCTCCCTTAAAATTTTTTCCAAGACCTTACATACTACAGACGTCAAGCTAACAGGCCTATAATTACCCGGATCACTCTTTTTCCCTTTCTTAAAAATAGGAACTACATTAGCAATCCTCCAGTCATACGGCACAACACCCGAGATTATCGATTGCTTAAAAATTCTCGCTAACGGGCTCGCAATTTCACGCGCCAGTTCCTTTAATATCCTCGGGTGGAGATTGTCTGGGCCCTCCGACTTCGACCCATCGAGCTGTTCAAGTACGGCCTCTACCTCAGTTGCAGTAATATCCACTTCCATATCCACATTCCCGTTTATCATCCCTCCATCATCGCAAGGTTCCTCACTAGTCTTATTAAAAACCGAGGCAAAGTACTTGTTTAGATGTTGGGCCATGCCTAGGTTATCCTTAACCTCCATTCCATCCTCCATTCCAGCTTCTTGGCTGGAAAGGCCTCACCACTGCATCACAAGGACTAGTATTTCCTTTTGTATTTAAAGAGAAAATGCATGAAGGAAGAGGTGTGTTCTTGCCCCTTTGGGGGCTTCTGTATGGCATATCTAGAATACCAGGAAGGGATTCTCTTTACAAAGAAGATGGATAAGGATTTTTTCCTGCCTATTTTTCACCTTTCAAAGATCAGTTGTGTCAAGTGCGTGCTCCTCCTCCTGGAGCCGTTAGAAGCAAGGCAGCCATCTCTTGTGATTAGTAGTGTTTTTCTTAAAGCCTCAACTCCTGGAGTCATGTGATATGTGAGAATCTGTTTTCATTTTTTCAAAAATTTAGGTTTCCAGCACTGATGGAGAAAATCTTGATAATGTGACCTTGAAAGGCTCAAAAGGCAAATAACATCCACGCCCCCCCCCAACCCCTTATTGTTTTTAAAAGCTCTTGATTTAGGGCCTGACTCAGGATTTTTTACCACTTGGCAATACTGCAAATAGGTGAACTGGGAGCTTTCACAGCCGTTCGTGGAAGAAGTGGGCTGGGCATTTTCACTGGGAGGAAACAGCTTTTCTCCTCTGTATGAGAGTTAAATAAGTGTTAACAAAAATAACTGAGCAACCAAGCATGCAAATCAGTCTGAATACTAATCCCTCTCCTCCTGGGGGTCAACCCTATCTGCAGGGGTGCTGAACAATTTGTATAGTGGGGGTGCTGAAAGCCATTGAACCAAACTGCAAATCCTGTATATAATGGAAACCACTTGAAGGCGGGGGGGAGGGGGCTGCAGCCCCCCCTGCACCCCTAGTTCCAGCACCTATGCCTGTTCATTCTCTGGTTGTCTACTGGGGCATGCAGGGCAGGCAAGAGCTGGAATTCAAGCTTTTATAAAAGAATCCAGAAAGGGACACAGACCCATTTGTTTTGCCCTCTGCAGGACACTGTTAAACCATGTCATTGGTCTCTGCCCTGGTGGGCGGACAGATTTCTACCCACTCTACTCTGTCAAAGCTGACACTCATTCCACAGCTGTAGCTATGTAAGGAGCCTGCTGATCCACAGCCCAGACTCACACGGTCCCTCTGTCTACACGGTGCCAACAAGCTGGCTGGCTTTAGAACTGTTGCGGGTAAGTCAGTCAGAGCCAGAATGTAGACCCAGACAAAGGCAGCCAGACCCAGTCAGACAAATGGATCACGTGCCTTAAGCCCTCTAAAAACTGGGTCTTTGCCATGACTAGAACCAATCTGAAAAGTGGTTACACAATGCCTCAAGCCCACAGTCAGAACCCAGCCACCCCTAGCCCTGTCTCTGGGTTTTCTTATTTGAGGGTGTTAGAAGCTGCTTGTTGGGTTTGAACGTCTCCTCCTTTGGTAGGTCGAACGGTTGGGTCATTAACGCTCTACCAATAACTCTCTCTAGGGCACATTATTTGTTTGGTTCAGTGGTGGAGACACTGACTAGATAGTGTTGATGAGCCAGATCTGTTACTCAGAGCACATTACTCAGGGGCTGTTCTCCAGGCACCCCAGGAACTAATGAATATTGAACGCCAGCAGCTCCTGCCAATAGCTCCGCAGTCATTCTGCAAACTCCCATCGGCAGCAGCTAGCGCAAGCCCTCAATTCACTTGGCTTTGCTAGCGAGTTCGACGTCGCTGTTTATTCATGGCTGTTTATTCTGCTCTGATCCTTGCCAGAGCTTGGCCTGCAGGCCCCCAGGTCTCACACTGACTTCATCCCACCAGAATGCGTTTCAAAATAACGTCCAGTCAAAGTGTTTGATTGTTCTCAGGGCCTGTTGGGAAGGTTCCAGAGCATCGCAGTCTGAACAAGAGCGCTGCTGAGAATGACGTTTGTTCCGTTACACCGAGGCCTTCGCTGCTGATTGATCGACGCTAATCCCTCCTCTCTCCAGGACACGAACCCTTCCTGTATTGCAGAAACTGTATCCTGCGCTGGCAGGGAGACAGACTTATGATCTTAGTGGGGCTTGTCCATCTCCACAGCTCCAGCCAAGGAATTCACCCCCTTCAGCTACAGCTCCTGCCTCATCGGCTCTGACTCAGACCCTTCCTAGCAGTACTAATGGCTGCATTGTGGCTGTTGTCTTAGCCCTGCAAACACTTCCACGTGCGCTTAGCTTTAAGCATGCAAGTCGTCTCCTTGACTTCAGTGGAGTTCAGATGGTGTGTAAGCGTTCGCAGAAGTGAGGCTGGGGGTGGGATGAAGGGGGTGTTCAAACAGATGCAGATGACAGGAACACTCGCATTTTCAGAGTTCAAGGAACACTGTTCCCCTTAAGGGACGTGTAGTTTTTAACCTCAGGGAAGCTAAGATGAGCCCTATGCCCCCCACCAGGGATTGACCTCAACTAGCTACAATGAGGTAAAGGCTACAGTGCCTTGTCTCCACTAAGATTTTACAGTGTGATGTAAAGGCACCGCTTTGTGCAGGGAAGACAGAGCCTCAGCTCACTTGTCCCAGGAGCAGAACGTGCTCTTGTAGCAAGCCAGGATTTCTGGGTCCTGAGCCCAGTTCTGCCCCTTGTTCCCTCTGTGACTTTGGACGAGTAACATTCCCACTTTGTGCCTTGGTACTGCTGAGTACAAGGGTTAATGCTTTTATGCTGGGAACTGTTGTTCTGACAGCTTGGCATGACACTGACCTATTCGAATGCTCTTCCCTGACACATCAGCCATAAGGAGCTGTCTAGTGCAAGGTCTTATGTGTTGTTATTCTGTGTCACCCTGTGCCGCTACTGGGCCTAGTGACCCTTCATTAATCTGACAATAAAGATTAGTGCTGTCAGCTCATAGGTGCGTCAGATGAATGAAGGTGTGTGTGTGTGTGGGGGGGGGTCTCCCTGCTACAAAGTCCTAGGGACGTGATTGCAAAATTGGGGACATCAAAGACAGAGCTGCTGTCTCCAGTTTCATGTAAGCAGTTTAGTGGCACTTGACCAAAAAAAAAAAGGGGGAGGAGGGTTCTGTGATTACTGATTGTAACTCTGCCTGGCAGCTTAGCAATTGTCACAAATGCAAATCCTGACCCTGCTGGAATTTTTTGCCTTTTCCAATATGCTGGAACACTAGCTGTAATCCAGGAAGTAACTGTGACAACTGACATATACATTTACATATTCTTCCAGTTAATCACAGGGACATCCAAGGCAACTATCTTTCCTGGGGGGCAGGGGGGGTTAAACATAATTTATTGTTTTCATTTTGCTAAACAAGCACCATAATCCAGGACCCTTCCCAGTTACATTATCTACAGGTTACTCATCTAGAGTCACTCACAAGCTTAAATCAAATTCTTCTCTATCAAAATACCTTAGAGTCATCTCTAACCAAGGGAGCCATGTAAGGAGCCTAACATGGGCAAAACTTTCCAGGCCCCACCCCCGAAGCTAAGCCTGCAGACTGATCAGTATTGTATCAGACACACATGCTGATTGTCAGAGCTATGGGCACACAGGACCCCATTAACGAGCGAGTGCTGAGAGAATGCGGAATCGCTCAGCACTACGTTCAGCTGATGTGGCAACTCAGGTTGTCTAGGGACATTTACATAGAACACATCACTGGACATAGGCAATAGCCGGTGGGATGAGCTGGAGTGCCAAGAGAAGTGCAGTGGGGAAAGTAACCGAAATACTTTCCTCATGGACTGTATATTCCAAATGGACAACCTACTCTAAATTCTCAATTAGTGAGGGACAATCTTCACTTGTTGCTATATTTGCTTTCCACAACCAACTCTCTGTATAACTTTTCATGAGTGATGTACCTGAATACTTGCATGCTAATATCTAAACTGAAGTCTTAAATTTATTCCCCTAAATTTGAGTTATTGTTGGTAAAGCCATAAGATACATATAGTTCATAAAAAACAAATTTTATATTCCTGGATAATCTAAGCACTATACCCAGATGTACAGACACTCTTTTCTTAACCTGCGTATTATATAATTTTTTAATATTAGCTGTAATTAATTTTTTACATCCACCTCATGCAGGGCTGTATGCGTGCAGCAGAAGCGCACTGATCTAATAGGGCTTTGCCATCTTTTCAGCTAGATTTTGGCACTTCAGGCTGAAACACTGGGACGGCACATGTACCTCTCTATAGGAGCCGTCAGGTGCTTACACTGACAAAGAAGCAATAGACATGAAAGCTATTGTACAGTTGGAAGTTTACAACAGTCAGTGGCATAGCCAGCATTAGAACCCAGGAGTCCTGACCGCTAGTCCCCTGATCTAGCTATTAAACCACAGTCTTTTCCAGAGCTGGGAGGAGACTCGGGAGTCCTGATTGCCAGCCTCCCCTGCTCTAATCACGAGGTTACCCATTCCCCTCTCCTTGGGGAGGTGTGCAGGACTTGGATAACAAAACCAGGTGGCAAAAAACCTGGTTCTGGTTTTTGTTATAAAATCTTGACTTGGGCCAGGTTTCTTGATCTGGGGTTCCTGGAGAACCTGGGAACATGTATGTGTGAGGCTGGAGGCTCATTTATAGTCTGGGTGGATATTATGTATCACTCACTCTCTCTCTAGGTACTTAAGTGCCCCCCCCCCATCAGTCTTGTGCCTGAGTGCCTAAAAGCTGGTGGTTTTAAACGAGTTTTACTTAGTGCTTGTGCTTCATTCGAACCTGAAACTCCTAGTGAAACTTGGGGCAGGAGAGTACAAACCCCAGATGAACTGAAGCAAAGCAAAGGGCTCCCCAGAGACGGTCGCAAGTGAAAATGCTGAGTTTCCCAAAGCTCTGCTGACCATGCAGGTTTCCAGTTCCCAGCCTGGAAGGAGCAAGAGTTGTATGCTGTGATGTGTGTGAAATGATTCTGGGGTGACACTGTTCCAACTGCTTTGCTTTAAAAAATAACCTGGGGAAAGCAATTAAAAACTGATGAGATCCAGAGTTTACAAAAATTTTGCTGCAGCCCAATGGGCTGGGAGCTACCCTCTCCTCTCCAGCCTTGTTTTTTAACCTGTCAGGGAAGAGTGGGGGCTGGGTGGGCATGTGGGTGGTTTGCTTTTTCATGTTCCTGCGTTGTTTTTTTTAATGAAATGAAATGATCAATTGTATTGTTGTTTATTGCAGTGCCATCATTGCTCACGGATGGCAGAGACAAAGGACACTTAGACAAAAGCCCCACAGGGCTCAGAAAGGATCATAAGCAGCACTATCCCACTTTAAGCAGAGCCATGCTAGGGGAGTGTTAGGAGGCACACTGCCCATCCAGGGTGCCAAATCAACATGTGACTTGCCTGGATTTCTACTGCAGGCCAATGCTCAATTCTCCAGTGTACCATAGATCAAATCCTGGTTACCAGATGTGCATTGGCTCTCACCAAATATCTCTGCATAATCAAGGAGTATGCAAAGCATGGGTTTTCCACCCAAATTTCAGCACATTCTGTAGGCTCCCCATGATGGGAGGTGAAGTGGGGTGGGAGTCTAGGCATCGTAAGGCATGTATTTGTATGTGCACCCTAATTACTGTTAACCCCACAGCTTGTCTGTGCTCCAGCAGGTATAGTGTGCAGGGAGAGGAGGACTGTACACAGGGCTGCTGTTAGCCAGAATAGCGCTGCATGTTAATCCCACCTTTGCAGTGCAGCCTATACCTATATTCAGGCATTAAACACAGGAATGGAATTTGGCCCCATCGCTGAAAATCTGTGCTAGGTGATTAGGCAGCAGGCCAGTTGGGGAAGTAAGCAGGCACAGGGTCCTTTCCCGGGCACAGGAGGGTGGTGAGCCTGAGGTTTCTCTGAGCACTTTCTGCACAAAATCTGCAAACAGGCTTTAAGCAACCACCCAACTCCTGCTGCTCCCCCCGCCTTAAAGATTTAAGATCCACCACCTTCCTCTGCCCTCTCCACTGAACCAAGCATCAGAAAGTTTTATAAACTCAAGGAAACACGGGTCAACGCAAACGGAGCCCAAAGCTGAGCCAAATTGTGACCTCAGCAACCTCTTCTCTTTGTCTCGGCTGGGACTTCATTATTATCTGTCATCATTTGCTGAGGCTCCTCCTTCAGGAGAGACAGCCAGGCCCTTCCTGGGGAGCAGGGCCTTGCCGCAGCTTGAAGCTGATTTAATGAATGTGTTATCTCTGTCATTTCCATCTCTACTTCCCTTCGGCCAGCAGGGTTAGTGCCCTATTGTAACCTGCAATCTCAAGGGGAGCTGAGACCCCAGCCCACTCCTACCTCAGAACCCACTTCACAGAATGGATTCCTGCTATTGACTTCATTGGCCTTTGGCTCAGGCCCTGACTGCTGGGCCCTGGTGGCTGGTTGTGGCTTTCCCGGAACGGAATGGTGTAAAGAGAAGGGGGTGGGGTTTTACAAAGAGCTTACAAGCCAAGCCTAAGGCAAGGGCATCAGATGGGTACAGCCAGGCAGGGGCACGTACTGATAAGTACGACAGGCAGAGGTCACAGCACATCCGCTAACCATGGACGGGTGTTGTGGTGGCATCATAGCCGAGGAGAGGTTTGAGAAGGGATCTGAAGGACAATGAGATGCTTTATTGAGGTTTACGGGGAGCTTGCCCCATGCAGCAGTCGTGGTGGGAGGAAACACCAAGGGGCTTGTAGGGAAATTTAACGAAGGATTGACAAGGGCTGGCATCATGGGCTGATGAGAGGCTTCTGCACTCACTCCTCGTTCTGCCATTGGCCAAGAACAGGGCCTGCATCTGTTTGCAACCCCATAAACATGGGCTGTGAGGGTCTAATCCTGCCCTGGTGTAATGCCCTCGGTGCTGCCCCTGCGTGACTGTGTGGCAAGGCTGTCGATTCTGTTATTCCTTCCCCAGTCGCCTACAGGCTTCTGCCCCCTTTCCTGAGCAGGGCAGAACACTGCTTGTCACTGTGCAGGGCACTTCCCAGAATCCCTCCAGCCAGCGCTGTTACAGATTGCTGAGTCCCACCCACCCAAAGGTGCAGCCTCGTGAATGGCCGTTGAGAGGGAACCCCCCCTGCCTCATCTCTCACACACTGAATGCCAGGCTTGGAATGAAGGAGACACGTGATGGGGAAACGAGCAGAGCGAAGGGCTTGTTTGCTTAGATAATTTTTAGTTTGAATTAATTTTTGGCAGCTCTGCAACCAGTTGAGTCCCAGAGATTAAACGGGTTGAGCTAGAATTTTACCCCAGCAAACCCAGCCATGTGAACATAACTACCACTACCCAGTTAGCTAATCTCCTGGAGACCTTCTCTTTGGGCCAACTCCTCTAGTTCTTACTCAGGCCAAACTGCCACTGACTTCAAACACAGGATCAGGCCCTTTGTAGGTAGCAGAAGAGTAGCAACAAAGGTAGTTTAGGCAGTATCCTCTACCAATGTCCTTATACAGTGTCCTACGTCAAGCCCTCTCTGCTGCTTACCGATTCAGAGTCAAAACGCCACAGTCTCCCTGCTGTCTTGGGAAACAGAAGGTGCTAAACTGTGGAGCCAGTCACCACAGTGGCACCCTGAGAGGCAGGGGGACAGTTTGTAGGGACATGTGCCCCTGTAAAGATAAATCAGAGGAATGGCTGGAGCTTTGTGACACTGGGTCCAGAGCCACAATTACCCACAGATCCTGCCTCTCCATTCCTGATGGCTGAGAAGGGAGCTAATCCTAAAGGAGGAAGAGAGCATCATGTACAAAAGAGGCTAAAGAAAGGCAGAGCAATCAACAACTTGCCCCCGCAAGCACAAGCAGCTTTGTGACAGGCAGGGAGTGTCTGGTACAAAAGGAAGGAAATGGAAGAATTACACCCACAGAACTTCCCAGCCTTTGTTCCCCCTCTTGCCCCTTCTCTGGTCTTCAGTTTTTTGCTCTCCTTCTTGGATGGATATGGCTTGATACTACCCAAGCAGGCTGAAAATGGGGTATATCAGCTGAAAGCAATTTACTTTGAAATCCAGCTGCCAGATTTTCCTTCATTCGTTTACTTTTAAATGCTTTTTTAAAAGCCAAAATATACAAGGCAGACAAATTGCTGACATGTGTGCTGGGCCAGTACCCCAGCAAACGCTGCATTCTTTCATGTCCTCCTGGACTCAAATCCACTCTTGTTTATTTAAAATACATAGAACACTTCAGCACTATTAAGGAACACGTTTTATAGTAAATGGAAAAAGGTTTCCTTGCAGGCGAAGTGAGGGGGGGGGAGGAGAATCACTTTGATTCATTTTTGTTCCTAGAATAGTTTGCCTGCCACATAATGACTCAGCCACACACATCTCCCTCCATCAAAGTCTACTTGCAAATGGGGTGAGCCCAAAAAGCCCATTAGCCAGTAGTTCACCAGGGCTTCACCAGCACACAAGGGGTCTTGGTATTTCCTTTCCACGTATCCTGGTGGAAAGCTACCCTGCCAGGGCTGGGTGATGCTCCAAGGCTGAGCTCTGGAGCAGACAGCACGCTGCTGCTTCTGACTCTCATGAGAGAGAGACTCAGAGCCTTCATTAGCTTGCCAGCTTGTTTGAAATGTGGCTCCCAATCCTCTTTTCTTCCTTTCCTATGCCTATTAATTTCCCTCTCCACCTCTTACAGTCTCATACATTATATATAACTGACCGTATTTGACACTTCTGTAACAACAACACTTGGCACTTTTATAGTACGTGACCCAATGCACATTGACTCCAGGAGCACTGAATAGATCCACAAAGCCTTCTACCCAAGGAAATCAATGTGCTTTGGAAACAAATCATTTAACCTCATTGCACCCCTTGGCATCATCATCCCCATTTTACAGATTAAGAAATTGAGGCCTGGAGAGAGTAAGGGGCTGATTTTGAGACGCAGTCTCCATTTCGGTAGGTACAATTTTGAACCTGCAAATTGTGGATTCCAAAGCTACCAAGCAGATAGTAAATTACCTGACTGCACCTGCACACAGGGATTTAATTTTACTGTAGATGCAAAATTGCACTCTCTAAAATGGAGAGTGCTTGAAGTAAGTCAGGCATGTCCTAAGTGACCCACTCAAAGTCAGACAATGACTGTAGATAGCTCCAGGTCTCCTGGCTCCCACTCACCGTAATCTCACAACCACTCGCCCAGTCCTGCAACTACAGTATCAGTTCAGTACAGCATTAGTGATTACCTTGCATGAGAAAGGATATGTGCACTCGTTCTGTTGTTGGTCATTTTACAACTTTTGCAAATCAATCTGAGGAACTGAGCTAACAACAGAGTGAGGGATAGGTAGCCAGGTACACACTGACATGGTAGGCATGGATACAGACACTGAGTGAGCAAATATGGATTCATTGTTCCATGCAACATCAATCTTTCAACAAACAAATAAACCAATAATACCACCACCAATAAAAGTAGAAAATATTAAAAGAATGCTAAAGTGGGCAGCAAATAAAGCCATGACACAAATAAAGCAAACAGTAGGTAAAGAGGCAGCAACGAAGTTTAGACTCAAATGCAGTATTTGTAGAAATAGTGTCCACAAAATCACTTCCATGATTTTTTTATACTTAAATTATCCTTCGGCAACAGGTGCAACCCAAACATTACAGCATTGTGCTAAATAACACCTGCACCACTAAGTGAAATTGACTATAAACAAAAGTGAAATTCTACTTTTATTGCCCAAGCTATCAGAAGTGCATAAAAGTAACCATGCAGCATAAAAGATTAAAAGGGAGTATTTTTAAAATCCTGTCATTTTAACTGTTTAATGTATTAACAACACCGGGAGGAATAACTGTTTTGTTAAAAATATTATTTTTAAACTGCCAGTATCCCTTTACCAAACCCTCTTCCTAAATGAAAACTACTGGCTTTGCTAGAATTGGTCTGGTTTCTTTCATAGCAGAAAGTATGTGGGAATCATCAGTCTCCACTTAATAACTATTAATCATGTAGACTGTATCACCATCTCATCATTTTATTTAGATTAATTAGCTGGAGTATTAAATCTTCCAAAGCTTCTCAGATGGAATTTAGAAGCCAACGCTGCCTTGTTCCAAACTCAGATTATGTCATAGATTGATCACAAAAATCCCACAACTGGTTTCACTCATTCCTAGCAGCACCAAAGACTCCGTCCAAGTGATAATAGGAGAGCAGAGCAGTTTGCAAGCCAAGCACTTCGCACGGGCTGTACATTGGCCTTTGGGGACTGTCACTTCTGTTAACTGACTCCATAGCCCTTTGGTGCTCTGCACCTCATACTAAACAGTGTCTCCAGCATGAGCTGAGACTCATCGAGCAGCTCCAAAAGCAGGATTTTGTCTTTGCTGGCTAGACACAGACAGCAGTGATTTTAGGTTTATGGCTTCAGTGTAGCACTCTCTAGAGACCCAAACCACACCACCTCCTGGCCAGAGCACCATCCTCTATTCCCATGCGCATACTCACTTCCTGGCCAGAGCACCATCCTCTATTCCCATGAGCATACTCTCAGACATTAAGGTCTCTAGCTGCCTTCCTTTCTGGGCTCTCTGTCAGCCTGGGGCTCGCCAGAGCTGTGTGGAGGCACCTGGGAAATTTGCTCAAGGAGTGCCCATGGCTGGAGGGACCCTGTCATAGATGGAGGGGATCATCATGTGTCATTTCTCATTGGCCCGCTCTACTCACACCGTCTCTGGACACAGCTCCTACCATTCAGGGTGGCAGGGCATGGAGAACAAGAATCGCTTCTGCTTGGGACAGGTTAGGCTGAAACTGTTTTAGGATTGTGGGTAAGTGCATGGCCAGGACTCAGGCTTCGACCCCTCCAGGGTGCAGTTGTTTCTAAGATCAAAACAGATAAACATTACAAAGGCTCACCTCTGTCTGTAATAGGATTCTGGGAGGGCTGTATGGGGTGGGGGATGTAGCACTGACAATATTTAACAAGGGGGAAACTGAGGCACAGAAGGGCAATGACTTTCCCAGTGCCACAAAGCAAGTCACTGGCAGAGGCTGGAAAGGGAAGTCAGGTCTCTTAACTCTATCCATTGAGCTACACTGCCCCTGCTCGTCTCTGTTTGCTGCTCTGCAACATGCTGAGCTGAAGATAGAAAGCAAACCCAGGGATGCCTGAGACAATGAATAACCCAGAAAACGATCATATCGGCTCCTTGGCTGTCAGGAGCCAAGTACTACTTAGAGAGACCTGGATCGGAGCTGAGCCTCCCTCCCTGCTTGCATTGTATTCCTTTCCTTCGCCAAAATGTGCTTCCTGAGACTTGGGCAGAGCTCACCGCCGCTGACCCTCACCTTCCTCTGTTTAGCCTGGAGCGCAGGCTTGCCACGAGCCCTGAGATTGCACCTTGGGGCAGACACCGTCCCCTGCTGCGTGCACATTGCCAGGGTCAGGCCTGCCTGTCAGTGGCTTCCTGAAAACAAAAGCCAAGTAGGGCCACACCTGGCTGTGTCCCCCAGGAGCTCTGGCGGGAGTGCTCGCACTTTAGGAGGCTAAAGCGTGTGTGTTTAGAACTGATTTGATACCAACGTAGGGCTCTATTCAATCCTCAAACACGCAAAACCTGGGCTAAACCCTGCTGTCCCCTGCACAGCCATAAATCTGAAGTTACTGACAGCAGGACAGAGGTCAGATAGAGCTCTGTCTGAGTGAGTAAGGAGCACTCAACGAGGCCGTTAAATGGTGGCTCCTGTTTGCACGGAGGAAAAAAAGCTACACTACTGATAAATAGATGAATCAGCCTCATGGTCATCAGAGTAGCCATAAATTCTGCTTTCAAAAATTAAGGGTGGCAATGCTTTAAAATCCCTGATTGTTTCTGAGATTTTGCTCCAGTGTGGACCAATGAGAGTTGGAGCCTTAGCTCTTTCATAAATCTCCCTTTCTCCTGTATTGTCATTCACAGTGCAAGAAATGGGCCCCAAATGGTCTTAGCAGAGCACCAGGCAAGACCTTACTGCTCACTGTACTCATTTCCCGCCTCTCAAGGTGTCTGTGGAGGCAACTAACTTGAGCCCCGCAGCAGCGAGTGGCAGTTGAAGATTGCTGCGGCTGGATGAATGAAAAATTAACTTCAATCATTTAAGTTGGCCAACCGAGGCAAGAGCACACAAACATGCAGCTTTGGAATCCCTTCACTGGGGGATGTTCCGCAGACAACTACAGATGTGAAAGGCTCTTTCAGACGTAGGGCTCCAAGCAAAACTTAGGAGATACTTAGGGGAGTGGAAAAGGAGAAGGGACAGAGGCTCTTGCTCACTTTTATTTCATTAAATGCTCTCTGGTTTCCTCTTAGGGCCAGACCCTCCACTGGGTTCAGCTGGGTGCATCTCCCTGATTCTCTGCTCCAGCCCTAATGCAGGCCAGAGCAGCCATAAACCATGTGGGGAGAGCTCAAGGGCACTATCTACACTCCAGTTGGCCTAGTTTGAGAAAGCCGCCCACTGGAGCCAAATTCACTCATGTGTGGGACTGACTTCTAGGGAAAACAGCCTATGGTTCTTTGCACTGCACTAAGCTGGTCTATGAATTCTTTCCCAGGGAACTGGGAGAACTTGTCTGCATTTTCTCAGCAAACAGGGGTAGTGTGGAAAGGCATGGAGGGGCACCGCCCTGTGTCCACACTGCAGAGTAGTCATGTAAGCAGCCACCAAACTGTGCTAACTCAAGCTCTAGCCTACATCCCTGACAAGCTAATCAACTTGAGATGAAAGGGTTCTTGTGTGTGGACAGGAGTCAAGGTAGGGGCAACACCTGAGTTATAATTGTCATGAAGACAAGTGCTGAGTCTGATTTCCCTTTACCAGTAACATTGTTTAGCTTTGGGATTGCCACCCTGGAAAAACTTCACTCAGGTGTCCTAGCGGTGCTTAAAGCAGCCACAAGAGGGAGTCTTCATCTGCTACTGCATTCTGATTTCCAAAACCTTAACAGCTTCTAGACTGTAGGAGCTTACAGTGTTTTAAAAAGGATAAAAAAAAGCTGTGACTAACTATTTTGGATTCCCAATTCCCTCTGTGGCCTTGTGCAAATCAGTTACCTCCTGTGCTGTGCTTCCTTTCCCCTTTCCCCCGCCTCCCAGGGGTGCTGGGAGGATGTAGTTAATGTTGCACAAGAACTCTGAAGGTTAAAAGCTCTGCAAATGCTGATAATTATTAAATATTCCTTTAAACCAAGATGCAGAGCCAGTGCCTTTCACCTGTAGACAATAGTAAAAATGCACCTCACCTTAATCTGCCAGCTCCTATAGAACGTATTATAATGGGGGTGAGGTGGGGGAGGAGGGGAGTGGTAACAGCAACCACCACAATAAGTAACTTATATTCCACTCATGGAGATGGGGCAATAGTAATATTGTGATTCAGGTTAGGGCACAGTTGCTCTCTCGTACCAACGCCCCTGCAGCTCAACCAGTGCCCATGTCTCAATCCACACTGCAGTTGGCTGAAGAGGAAGATGTATGAAAGGAGATGGTCTTGACAAATCATAGTTTTCCAAAATTTCAGACTTGCTCTACCTATCCCCCTTATCTCCCTCTCTCTCATTGGAGAATGAATTTCTTCCCACTCCAGATAATTCCTGCCTTGGCTAACGACATCGACACAGCTAAGGGAGACTATGTTATTTCCAGCACTTGCTCAGACAGGCAGCGTGCCTCCTTCCTAACCATGGCCTTTATAAGTGGAATGAATGATGTCCAGATGCTCACCCTCTTGGTCTGTAATGAACGCCTTCTAGCCCCTTTCCCAGTGTCTCAGGAGACATATTAACAGTATTGCTTCAGACTGATGAAAATCAAGTTGCAGACATTTTGAAGGTATAAAAGCAGAAGGCCTGGAGGAGGATACTATTTCTAACTGCTGTGCTCTTCTCCTAGAAATTGTCCTACAATTTTACTTCTCCTATGCCAAGGTCTGAAAGAGTGCAGCAGCTTCTGCTTAATCCAGCATCTTGTGTGGCAAGCAACCATGACACTGGCTTGCAATTTTCTGACACTAATTGTTAATTTCATGCACGTGATGATGATCCCTGGCAAAGCTTACAGCCCACATTATATAACAAATAAGGCTTCTCACATTGTCAGCAGCAGAACTCTGCTGAATCTGCACAAGTCTGCTATCTGCCAAAGAAATGTCAGGATACGTCCCTGGAAGATGGTTTTATGGTCTTAACTCAATCTTGTTATTCACCTGTTCTACATTTTCCAAAAAAACATTACAGCTACAAGATGGTCCTGTGCTTGACTAGAGCAATGCAATTATTGACCAGATACTGCTACAAACAGAACATTAATCCTGCAAGGTGGTGGAAGGGGGCAGGGGGTTCCAAGGAAAAGAAACAGAGCCTTTCATTTCTAGCTCCTGCTGCACATCCAGCCTGTGTGCATAGTGACCAAAGGTAGCTACCACTCGTCAACTTATCTGAAATGGGTAAATGGTCTCAGTCCAGCTCCTTGTGTCAAGGAATCCACATTGTGCATCTCCACAACAATTAACATCCCTCTTTGCACAAGCAATCTGGAAGCTCAGGATTAAATCGGCATAGAGACTACACTACTCTCTCACGCCCAGAGTGGAACTCTCAAAGGTCAGGCACAACTACCTCAGCTAATTCCAAACAGAATGATAAAACAAGCTGGGTTTCAAAAGACCCAGTGTCCTAATTACAGGAAACAAATTGTGCTCATCTGCAATTCTGAGTTTTATTGAGGGAATACTATTAGGAAAGGCTGCCTTACTAAAATCCCCCCTCAGATTCTGCAGACTCCCACAAATTGGCAGTGAAGTACGGTCATGCGGTACTTGGTGGCTTATCAAACTACATCATACACAGGTGTCTCCCTTTATTGAGCCTTGCCTTTTAAGGTAGAGAGCAAGCTGCATACCAGTGCCAACCAAAAAAAATTATGGGATAAGAATTTATGAAGATACTTGAAGAACAGAAAGAAAATGAAGCATCTTAAATATTCTATTGGAGGTAAGTCACTCTTCTATCCCAAGATAATGTGTAAATTAAGAATTTTCAGTGAATCTGAATACATTTTAAACATTCAAAAGTTATTCAAATCAAATGTAGCAGAAGTTATGCTGTAGTTCCAGCTCATAATACCAAATCAACTTCCATTTATTATATTTTTCCTTTCAGCTCAAAACTTTTGCACCATAAAAGAGCTGAATTCATTAAGCAAGCCACACAAAAATGGCATGCACGGATCATTTGCACTAAACTATTAAATTGAAAAGGAACACATCTTGTAATTATATTTCCTTTGACTATACCCTAACCTGACCTCATCCTTTTTAACCAGAACAATTCTTACACAACAGTTTCTGAATACCAACAGTACTGGAGGATGGAGATGGACAAGTTTTAGTCTTTTCATTTAAGAGATGAACCACGGACCTGAAGTTGATCGAACTCGCTAACTGCCGGATTTAAAATAGGGCCATCTTGAAATTCAGCTCCAAACTGGCCAACAATATAGTTGGCCAAAAGATGATGCTCAAATTTTGCCCTAATACTTTTTCTACCACATTTTCAAAGCAGAATAGTTAAGGAGGCACTGCTCACGCCCCACGGTATACGAAGGCTGGCAAGCCTAGACACTCCTCTGTCCTCATGGCAGGCCAGGAAAGCTCTGCTGAATTCCTGTTGATTTAGTCACTTCATTTCCCTTCTTCTTCCCTTGGATCTTCTAAAAAGGAAGATTGCAGAGATGTTATGGAGGTCACCACAGCTCAGTAACACATCCAATGGGCTTCAAAAATAGGGTGACGTGTATAATAGGATGAAAACATGTATGGCCTGTTTCCCCTTGGTACCAGTCAACCTACTCTGGTTCATAGGCTGTACTGTACATAAACGGTTTACAGGCAAAGATCTATAAAAAGTTCCCATAGCTCCATAGATTGTCCTGGTATGAGTCCTCCCTCAAATCACCCAGAGTTCTCACATGTATTGGGATAAGAACACAAGCCTTTAACAGGACTTTGAAGCAAACTTATTTTTAAACTTGATGGGTCCCACCTAGCTTTTTGCATTTACCAAGTGCAACTTCATCCAGCTAGACCATTCAGAAACTCTGTCCTCTGCATCATGGTCCTCTTGAACTGGCTCCTATTGAGGTATCCAAGCATATTACAGAAATAGTATGCCAAGTTCTCCTCTCAGAGTGGGAACAGAAGGCCTAATTCCGTCCTCAAGCACATCATTGTAAATATGGACTAAACCCATTAAGTGACTGGAGTTATTCCAGGTTTACATAGGTAGAACTGTAATCAGTCACTAAAGATAGGACCAGATTCTGAAGGATGCACTCAAAGAATATATATCTCATTGAGGAGAATTAAGGTATTACATACACTAAGCAGCAGAGGAAATCTAGGTTTTTGTTTAGCAGAGGAAGGCTAGTAGTATTAGTCCAGAGCTTCATAAAAAAAATTTGAAAAAAATCTTTATCCAATTATTCAAGACCTACATTATAAAAATGTAGCCAAAAGTGGCAGTGTCTATTCACATCTGTAGAATGTGCTATTTCCCCCCCTGCAAACAGAAGATAAAGAAAGCACAAAGGAATCCAATTTGTAAAAGCTATAATCAGTTTGACTTTCCAATACAACATTGATACAAAAATTGGCAGATTCTGAGGCTTGGAAAGAATCCTTACATAAATGAATAAACCCATGCTTTACCCACGCTCTCAATGAATAAGGGCAAGATCATAGCCTATCCTGCACAAGGAAGCAGGGGGATGCAAGGTACCTCTTACTCCCTTGCACTGGAGTTCTGTACCATTGCTTTCTGTGGGCCTGGGAAAGCAGGCAATACATTCCTCCCCCCACAGGCAGATAGGCAGAAAGGGCAGGAGCGGCCAGTCTTGATTTCACCTCACCAACTTATCAGAGCAGCAAGGAGCATGTGCAGCACCTGTATAGACTCACTGCAGCTTAATCCCTCTACAGAGGAGACTGTCACTTCAATTCACAGTTCCCCAATGTCCCTCCCAATCTGCTCCAGCACCATACCACCCAAGCCTTTCTATGGGCTAGATTGCAAAACGACAATCTAGCCCTAAATACACAATATGGCCTGAACTGTAGTTCTCTGGCTTTGGTACAGAAGTTACTTTGATTTTCCTGACCCTTGTGTTGTCACAGTTACCATGTCTCTTGTCCCTTGGATGCTGCAAGAGGGAGCAATTAATGATTTTATTATCAGAGTTGGCTAGTGAAAGGAAATGGAGAGCTTCAGGTGCTGTCACAGTGAGGCTACAGGTAAGTCCTTGAAGTCAGGATCTCTACATAAAAAGGACTGTTTTGCTACGACACTTTGCACTGGGACGTCTTACATGAGTAGCCACAGGGACAAAAATGCACATCAGAAAATAATTTTTGAAGGTCCAGCTGTATAGCATAGAATTCTCGTGTAACAAATACGCTCTCCCTAGTGAAAAAGAGCTGATGAAGGATGGAAACAGATAAAAATAACACACATGAAACATGACCAGTCACTTGTGAATTTAAGTACACACATCTTGACATCTCAAGTAACATTGCATTTCGAGCCAGCAATCTTGGAAACATGGACTAACTACTTAAAAAAAAATTCATGTATCAAATCCTAAATTTGAGGTTGAGTCACCAGTTTTTACCTCTACAGATTAGTCACCTTCACAAGAGGTTTGTCGGAACCACGACACAGACACACGCAGACATCATCAGTAGCCTTGGGAATCTAAATTGGTGACCTGTTTGGCTCCTATCTGGCTTGTTTGAACTAGAACCTCATAAGAAAGGACGTTTGTTGGAAAGAAGATGGATACTTGGAGGCACAAGTATATAAGCCACCAATGCAAATTCTGGAAATCTGAACAGTGAAGAACTGGTTCAATTCATTTTGCATTCTCCCATTTTTTAATATTTAGTAAGAATGTAACAAAAGAACTGGACCATACTTACATACACTGTTTGGCAAATCTTGGCATAAATCTTATATTCTCGTTGCTGAATGACGGACTTTAGAGACAGAACTGACTGTGTTAAGTGGCTAAAAGGACATTATCTTTTAAGGCCATAAGATTCTAAAATGCTTTTTAAAAGGAAAAACACAATAGTATAGGGGACACCGTTCCTAAGCTCCTGTGATGTATATAGAAAAATCTACCAAGCCAGGTGAATTATGGGTTTTTTAATCATTAAGGATTGCATCCAATACACATTGGACAAGATAATTTACATTCGCAAAGAACAGAGCTTACTACAGAGTTGTCGGTCCCATTTTACCAGTTCCAGAAAAAAAGCCTGCTGCCATATTTAGCAGGCTTCAAATCTCCTTCAATGGGTGGATTTGGCTCTGGTCTTGGTCTGGAATGATAGACATTCTCAGGGATAGGTCGGTCTGTCTGCACTTTTGTGACCTAGAAGGAAAAGTAGTACACTGGAATTTTTCTTGTAGTATTTAATAGACAAAACTACATTAAGCCAACGGCTCAGAGGAGAAACAATAAAAGTGGCTTTAATGAGTCATGCAGCAGAAAAAGAAACCATCCATTAGTAGAATTAATCAAATGCTTACTAATTCAACACATATTGCTTGAAGACTCTGCAAGTATTTAGTAGAGCACCTTACCGTTTAGTGGGCCAAATGATCATAGTGATAGACTGCCACAGATACATAGGGCACATTAAGGAAAAGACTCAGTCACATTTCTACGATCTAGATTAGGATAAGAAAAGCAGGAAGCAGTGACATCACAGAGTGGTCAGGGAAGAGTAAGATGAAGCAAAAACAGTACAATAATATGGTTACTTAGGAGAACAATGCATGTGTCAAAGGTTACATTATTATTATTATTTTTTTAAACTCAATAGCTTAAGCACTTCCTTGAAGGTAAGCTTCTAATTTAAAGTCTAGCTCCCATTTACGCCCAATACAACCCCCCTGACTTAAGTGGAGCTACATGCATGCGACATAAGAATTTTGTCTTGTCAACAGTGGGCGAAAACCTCAGCACCTTTGAAAGCTGCTACTTTGCAAATAAAGTAAAAGTATACACAAGTATGCAAAAGTATGCACAAAAAGTTCCTGTTTTAGCTGTTTGAGGTTAAGCACCTGAACTGGCTCAAAAAATAAGTATAGAAAAAACTAGCAAATGCTGTGTTGCCTAAACTTGTATTTTTGAAGGCAATTCTTAAGGATTATCCACACAACAAATTAATATCAAATGTTTAGTAGAAGTGTCCATTTCAAACCCAGCATATCCTTTCCTCCGGTCCAAGGTCAAACATACAAAAGAACCAGCACAAGCAAATCAATGGAACAGTAGTGTGTACACTTCAGAGAACCATCCCTGGCCAAACATTTTTCCTGCAGCTATGGTAGCAGGAATTTATTTTGTGTCATTCTGTTTTTTTTAACTGATTAAAAATTTAATTAATTGAAAATTTACTTAGTTCTGCTGTAAGCATTTTCGTTTTTAAAGCTTACAAGCACTCAAGTATTGTTAGTAACAGATCAAGAACAGAACCTCTCACCAAAGCAAGCACACACTGTAGGAAAGAGAGTTCATAATCAAAGATTCTCCATCCCAGAGTGTGCTTAAAGGGCCTCTACAGTTCTGCCACAGGCTTCAACAGAAGGTTGAGAGCTCATGAATAACTTGCCACTTCCATTGCAGTAGAAGTGGTAATTTGAGATGTAGCATACGAGGGGAACGTTAATAAAACGGACTGCAGAATCTGGCCATCCAGCTAAGGAAGAGTTGAAAGAGTGTCATGCAGTACACTGGAACATTTTTTCCAATACACTGAACTGACAAATGGAACACTGGTACATGAGAAAGGAAAGCCGAATTCAAGACAATATGAAAGCCACATAGGGACCCAGAAGCAGAAGTGGCCTCCTGGGTTGCCCAGTCAAGTTTCTTGCTACACCTATTAAACCAGAAATAAATCCACTGTTATAGTGGAGAAGTTATGAACCCTGAGCTGTATTTATTGCAACATAACATTCACACAGAGTATCCTAAAATGTTTTACGGAACTAAACATAACAGCTAGTTAAAAAGAGTAGATAGAAAGAGATGAGGCATATGCAACAGAAAGATACATTTCAGACTAGATTTGAAATGAGATGAAGAAATACGGGGGGTTATTCCAGGTGACAAGAGGTGCAGAGAAAGTTCTTGTACCAAAAGTGCTGAGACTGTGTTAAAGCAGCACACATCATCACTTGGAAATCTAGTCTGTTTAAAAACAGTTAAAAGTAGTTTCAGCTATTATGCGTGAAGAGTGACAAGACGTGAGGCAAACTGGAACAAGTACACAGAATGCTTTCAAAACCTGACAGCACAATTCTGAACTAGTTTCTCAGATAAAGGAGAAGCAGTAAATGCAATTCAAGACTACAACAAAGGAGACCATATAGGACCTGGTTGGATAAGGTGATGAACCTGTGTCTCTGAACATCAGAAAGCCAGCAGCAGCAGCACGCTGCACATACTGGGGAACAGGGACTTTGAGGTCAGAGAGAAGGGAGCTGAAATAACCAGTGAGAAAGGTGATGAAGAAATGGGGCAAGATTTCCTAATTACCTTAGACAGCTCTCCCAGATCAGGTCTCACCCAGCCCAAGTTCTCCAGCACACAATTATCAAATGCCAGCTGCTGTTTTCGGCAACGACGAAGCTCTTGAAGGTTGGTATAATCAATACAAGTCCAGTATTCAGTAAAAGGTTCTGCACAGTGTGCCTTAATCTTCCTATAAACAAAGGATTTTAACTGTGTTATTTTGGAAAAGACAAGGTAGCTTATAAGAGCTACATTAGCAAAGTTGGCACTCTCCCATTCACTCCAACCCAAAACACATGAACCAATTTCCAAATGGTTGCCATTCAGTAGTTATTTACAAAGTTTATCTTCCAGATGGTATTCATAAAATTGTTAAAGTCTGGTAATTTTGAAAGTAATAGATAAAAGAAAGATTAGTAATAAATAAAAAAATTACGACACATACGCCTGGCATTTCACAGAACACTACTCCTCCCTGTCAAGAAGATCTTACAGTCTAAGCATATGAATTTATAAATCCACATTGATCTCAAGAGAGGTCTGTATTACCCTTTAAATAACTACAGTACAATTATTAATATGATTGTTAAGCTCAGTCAGCTTTCAGACACCATTCTTACATCTCACTTGGTGCATGCTTATTTTAATAATATAATGTGAATGCTCTTTTCATGATATTTAACTACTTCCAACTTTTGATTTTAGATTCTGTGACCTCCGTGACTTTTGCAATGGCTGGTGCCTGAGCTGGGGAGTCCCATTGCCATCAGCAGCAGTTTGGGTGTGTGGGAGGGGGCTAGGGGCAGAGGGTTGGGGAATGCGGCAGGGCGCTTACCTAGGGATGGGAAGCTCCCCAGGTGGTTCCCACTGGCATGGCCCCCCCCACAGCTCATAGGCAGCCGTGGGGCGGGGCGGGGCGGGGCGGGGGGGGGGGTCTGCGTTGCACACTGCCCACACTCGTGGTTTGAGCATTGGCCTGGTAAACCCAGGGTTGTGAGTTCAATCCTTAAGGGGGCCACTTAGGGATCTGGGGCAAAATCAGTAGTTGGTCCTGCTAGTGAAGGCAGGGGGCTGGACTCGACGACCTTTCAGGGTCCCTTCCAGTTCTAAGAGATAGATATAGATACATATAATATGGAGATATACCTATATGAAAGCAGGCCCCATCCCTGCAGCTCCCATTGGCTGCAGTTCCCGGCCAATGTGGCAGCCAGCGCTTGTGGCGGGAGCAGCAGAGCCCCTGCCATCTAGGAGCTGCAGGGACACAGCCGTGTAGGAAGCCCCTGCCAGCCCGTCTCCCCCAGTGCCAGCTGGGGTCACGAGCCACATCACAGAATTTAAGGTCAGAAGGAACCATTATGATCATCTAGTCTGACCTCCTGCACGATGCAGGCCACAGAATCTCACCCACCCACTCCTGTATCAAACCTGTGTCTAAGCCATTGAAGTCCTCAAATCATGGTTTAAAGACTTCACCCCCAGCACCAGTGGACAGCCCACTCCCACAATTTTAGTCAGGGTGGGTATTTTTAGTAAAGGTCACGGACAGGTCACAGGCCTGTGAATTTTTTTTAATTATTTATTTATTTTTTACGACCTGTGACCTATTCATCGTTTTTACTAAAAACACCCATGACTAAAACATAGCCTTATCTATTATTAATATTTATAGTGTAATAGCACCCAGAGGCCTCAATCAGGATCGGCCTCACCTTGCTGGGTGCTATACAAACACATACAAAGAGGTGTTTTGCCTCTAAGACTATGATCCTCCAAATATTTCTATGCACATGATTTCAGTCATGTGAGGGAAGTTCTGTACTTATTTAAATGTTTGCATCATTGTCCCCCAAGCTGACAAAGGATGGGGAAAGCAACTCACATAACAAGTCTGACGTTTTTTAAAGTATGGTCCCAAGTTACTGAAGCCCAGATACTCAAGATCATCATCTTCAGACTTTCAAACAAAGCCAACTTGCCTTGTGGCTGAGCCCAAACAAGAGAAGTCAATAGAACAGAAAGAGCGTGGGTCACAGTTTTCTGAACAACTGAAAGCTATTGAATACTTTGCCTTCCAACCAGCAGAAAGTGTACACTGACACTCTCCATTGAGGAAGCACTGCCTCCAACCCTCAGGAGTTCAAGTCTAGGGAACAGCAACAGTACCTCAACAAAAAGTTTAAAAATAGCATGATCATCTCAGCTATAACTAAAGAAAGTTGTTATTGTAATGCTTGTGTAAATGGTACCACACAGGCAGAAGCTATGCCGGCTGACATTTCAGGACAGATTACCTCCTCCTATGTAAATACCTTAAGCAGACACGTAGCAACATACAGCACATGCTCACTTCATGACCATACTCTTTTGGAGCACTAATTAAAAATGAAGTGTGTACTGTGTCAAAGTGCTGAAGCATGAAATATATATATGATTTTAATACTTTAATCTTGGTTTTGATACGGACCACGTATGTTACAGGCTACTTCAATGTGAGTTTTGCCTAAGTAATATCTGCAGGATCCAGCCCTAAAACTGGATTTGAAAAGCCACCTGAGATTCTTACCTGAAAAACTCTAGTGCACATTGATTGACTTGCTTCCCTTCCTTTAAGCATTTCCGGGGGTCCTTCTCCTCCCAGCGGCACAGCATGAACTCCTTGTTGGGCTTGTCACACTGCGAGCCATAGTGATGGGCTGCAGCTTTCAGCACCGAGGTGCTGACGCTCACCTGAGGAGTTGGGGGAGGAAGTGTTAGCATCAGCGTCAGTGCACAGCCCCAGGGCAGGGCCCACCACTAAGCACCTGGAAGGTGGGACTCGGGCACAGGGTTTCTGGCCCCCCTCTGTGTTCGGGGTCTGCTCTCTTGCACCCCGCTCGCACCACTCTAGGGCACGTGACCCCACCATGAACAACCACAGCCTGAGATGGGGGGGAGGGAGGGCAGAGGGCCCTGACCCATGCCCGAGCCGGGGGAAGGGTGGGGGATGCAGGAGGCCTAGAGCCCAGAGGGGGATGCAGGGGCCCCAGGGGGGCGGAGGCAGGGGCCCCGGAGTCCGGAGGGTGCGGGGGGGGCAGGGGGCCCGGGGGGTGCGGGGGGAGGCAGGGGGACTGGGGGTGGAGAGGCAGGAGGCCCGGGGCCCGAGCCGGGGGAAGGGCGGGGGATGCAGGGGGCCCACGGGGTCGGAGGCAGAGGCCCCGGAGTCGGGAGGCTGCGGGCGGAGGCCGGGGGCCCGAGCCCCGGGGGGGGGGGCGGGCGGGCGGAGGCCGGGGGCCCGAGCCCCGGGGGGGGAAGGGGGGCGGAGGCCGGGGGCCCGAGCCCCGGGGGGGCGGAAGAGGCAGGGGCCCGGAGGCCGGGGGGGCGGGCGGAGGCCGGGGGCCCGGAGTCCGGGGGGGCGGGCGGAGGCCGGGGGCCCGAGCCCCGGGGGGGGGCGGAGGAGGCAGGGGCCCGGAGTCCGGGGGGGGGCCCGGGTCGGGGGCCGCCACCAGCCAAGGGGTCCCCGGAGCGGAGGGGGAGCTCTCACCTCCTGCACATCGAGCTCCTCCAGCGAGGGCACCTGCAGCGAGCCCGGCATGGCGCTAGCCCGCGTCCCCGTCTCCTTGAACTCCCCTTCGGCGCGCGCCCGCCGGCCCGGCACACAGGCAGGCCCCGCGCCACTGCGCATGCGCCACCAGGTCTCACGGAACTAGTGCGCATGCGCCACCTCGGAGCCGGCGAGAAGCGGGTCGGCAGCGGGTGCTCTACATGGGGGCGGAGCTTGTTCTGTCCCCGCCTGCTCCTCCTCCTCAGGCCCCGCCCTCCGGCTTGTTACCGTGGTGACAGTTTGCTGCCCAGCTGAGGCCAGGCCCGGGCGCGTCCCGGGCGGGCACCATGGAGGTCACGGGCAGCACCTACTTCGGGGACTATGTGCATGGCAGGTGGGGGCTGGGCCCGTACACTGTGCAGTGCGGGGTCTGACAGCCCCCGGCCTGAGCTGCCAGGCAGGGCGACTCCTGGGTGGGAAAGGGCTGGAGGCTCTGTCCTTGCGCGCCCGCTCGCTTGTGCCCGCAGAATTGCAGGAGTGGAAGTACCAGCCCGGGTTGGCACCTCTTTGGCAATTGGGACCCTTTGATGCCAGAGCGGCAGAGCCCAGGATGGGGAGTGCGGCGTAGCTGAGGTCTAATCCTGCTCCTGAAACAGCTTCCAGTGGCCCTGGGAAAGTCACTTAGGGCCAGATTTCTAAAGGTGTTTGGCACCTAGAGATGCACATAGGTGCCTAGTGGGATCTTCAAAAGTGTCTCATCAGCTGTCTCCCAGCTCCCATTGAAATCAATGGTACTTAGGTGTCTAGGTGCTTTTGAAGATCCCACTGGGCACCTGTCTGCATCTTTGGGAGCCGACCTATCTTTGCAAATCTGGGTCTTAACTTCTCTGCATCACTATCTGTAAAATGGGGCTAAAGTTACCATGCTGGGGGATGTGAGGATAAACCGACTTCATGTTATCTATCACTCAACCACACTGCCTTGTTGGAGACACTGGAGAGTGATAGAAAGATCTAGGATATGGCCTATTAATAATTGTAAATAGTGTACAAATGCTGCAGGAAAGGATATTGGTGATTCAGGAAGTTACATGCTTCCTTCCAATGCCATAGCCTGCTGATAAAGGGTGCTTTGCTGCTGTTGTCATTGTCACATTTTGGATGAGATGTAATCCCGACATCTTATGGTTATTGAAGATTCCATGGCAGGTGTTTTTTGTTTTTTTTTTCAAACCTAGGAGTGTTTGTCCTATTGTCCTGGCCAAATTCTTAAAGGCTGATTCAGTTTTGTCTCCCTAGCATTCCACTTGTAGTTCCTGTTGCAAAAGGTGGTTTCACATCCTGTCCTAAACTTTTGGGTGATGTTGCTGGGACTGTTAAACCCTAGAAATGGCTGTGGTTAAATGGTGGGTACATTGATCCCTGTTTGTAAATCCAGTTTGAAATGCATTTAGTGAGGGTTGTTGGATGAAAGCTGCCTTGTAAATAACAGCTATTATTATTCACCCTTTCTCAGGGTGCTTAAAAATGGTCATCAGTTTTCTACTGTTCATAGCTTCTGATTTATATTTACTATCAACCTCCCCCTTCTTCCATTTGTACATTTTTAAAATTATTTTTATAGGTGCATCCCCTCTAAACCAGGTTAATTTTTTAACCAGTAAGGCCTTCTTTGTCAGTTGTGGGGTTTTGCCTTTTTGGACATCTAGCCAAGTGTTCTTAAACAATTCCTGATTATAATTCACAGGATTGAAGGGAAAGGCCGCTATACTCTCCCAACTGAAACCAAATATAATGGCACAATGAAAGATGGAATGTTTCATGGCAAAGGAACCTTGTATTTTCCTAATAGAAGCAAATATGTAGGAATCTGGGACTGCGGAATATCAAAAGAGGTATTATATCACTAGTCCTTTTGATGTGATGCTGAAGACTTAGAAACATAGCAATAGAACATGAGGAGGTTGGAAGTTCACCTATGCCAATCCCCTGCTGCAGTCATAGGAATCTGATTGGGTGGGGGTATGCCCATCTTATCTAAAAGCTGATCTCTGCTCTGTACTCAAAAGAACGTTAAAACCCCTTTGTTCCCAAAGGTTACTGCCAATATGCTTTAGGGGAAATTCTCCCTGGTTCAAAGACTGTACATTCAGAAATGTTTGTATCATGAAATAAGTGAAAAAGAGTTCCGTGGCACCTTATAGACTAACAAACATATTGGAGCTTGAGCTTTCATGGGTGAATACCCACTTCGACGATGCTTTTACAGATCCAGACTAACACGGCTACCCCTCTGATACATGAAATAAGTGGAAGCTTTCAAATCACCACCTTTCCCATTGGTGGCTTTTTGACTCTCAATGTTGGCTTCCCCTATTGCATGGACAATAGCTATTTCCTACTGAACAGGGAAATGATTTGGTTATGGAATGTGGTTCTTATGGATCTGCAGGCATTATTTCCACCTGCACTTAAATATATTATTTAGTCTCAGATAACGTGCATCCTTGGTAATGGATATAAAAAATTGTTATTCTTCACTCCATTCATCACACTTATTAGTTCGGTACTTGAATTTGTTTTGCAGGGGAAATACACCTTTGCAGATGGTCTTGAATTCAAAGATCAAAAATGGCATTACTGTGATGGCTATGACAGAAGATTTTATACAGAAATCTGTTCTGGCCTAAAACCAGCAGGTACTGTGTTGCATTTGTGTCTGGAAGGATTTAAACCAACAACTGTGTTTATTAAGAGAGATTAATTCACCTACATGAGTAACTTGGAGTAGGAATATTCTGGTTTATTTCAGAACTCCATCCACATGACACTAACAAATGTAGTGAATTGTCTCTTCTTGAGTGATCATGTCATGAGGGCAGGACATTTGTTACCTTGCAATTTCTGACATCTGATTAAACTTTCTAAGGGTTTCACATTCACTGCATTCTAGACATATTTATATTACAGAGAACTGGGACATAAAACAAAAAAAATATATTACCTTGCACTCATAATTTTTCATAATGTTCTAAAGTACCTGAAAGAGTAACAGAAATCCACAAACAGCATGGTACATGTAATGTGTGGCTCGAAAATGACAAATTTTGAGTGGATACAAAAATATATACTTACTTTATGTCCAGCCTATAAAATTTGTCTGTTAGACACATTTACTTGTTCATCTATGACTAAAAGGTGAAAAAATTATGTGATAATCACTGAATAATATATTGACATAGTGAACTGCAGTCTTACTATACAACATTTGAACAATGACATGTCTCTTTAAGCCATGGCTAGACTTTCTTGGCCTTACTTTGGAGTGTTTGCTGCATGTTCATAGTATTAGTCTTATGGGCTAAATCACAGGACTGTGAGTAAGGGTAACCAAGATCTCTTCCTTTCTATGCTAAACATTTTCTGAGTGGGCTGCTCTGTGCTTCAGTTTCTCCATCTGCAAAATGGTCATAATAATTACCTACCATAGGAGTGATGGAAATCCTAGTTTAGTAAAGTTTATAAAATGCTTTGAGATCTTGTGATGGAAAGTGCTATAGAGATATAAAATAATATATATTTATTATCATAATTTATTTTGATAAAAGAGTACAGCTGTAAAAAAAATGGGATTTTTTGTTTTTGTAATAAATTACACTGTGTCTTTTCAGGTATCTCTCAGCTTACAGATTTAGATCCTCCCAGAACGATTCCACAAGGCTGTTATGACTGTGGTGATGGATTCTATAATACTATTACCAGAGTTGTCACTGATTACAAACTCAGGTTTTTGAGGAATGCAGGTATGTGTTTTATTCATCTTGAAGTACAGTGTAAGTTGACTTTCTTTCACATACATTCTATCATGCATGATTATAGCTGAAATTTAAAAATCTGTGTTCAAGTTCCAGATCGTTTGTATCAATTAGTTAATTCTAAGGAAAGTTGTATAAACCATCCTGCACATTATTTACAAAATTAGAAGTGATGTTTTCACAGGCACATATGAATAAATGCATTTGATTCGTGTTTAATAGCTTTTAAACCCAGGAAGACTCATTCTCCATTGTGATGCCCAGCAAGACAGTGTTTTCAAGATAGATATCTATCTTTTCAATGGGCTCAGTCCCGCAAGGTGTCAAGCTCTCTGCCCTGGTCAGTTAAGTATGTGCTTAACTTTAAGCACGGGAATAGTCCCTTTGATTGCAATGAGACTGCTCACTTGCTTCAAATTAGGGACATATTGAAGTGCCTTGCTGGATTGTGTCAGTGCTAACACTTGCAGGATCATGTCCTGAGTGCATTTACAAATCTGGATCTTGTGTTGTGGGAGGAGAAGAGAAAAGAGGGGAGACTAAATGAACTGGAGGTATCATCTGCTACAAAATATACCCTATAGTACTTAGCCTGTTTCATAAACTCTCAATAAATACTGATTTAGATTATTACAAATGGCACTGATCCAAAATACTAGAGTGGGCCTACTGATGAGTAAGATAAGTAAAATGCTTTCCAAAAACACAGGAACCTGCACAGATTAGTACAGGCAGGAACGCCTAGGAATTCAATTTATTGTTTTTTAAATGTATGCTTTGAACTCATTGTTCTTAGCTACATTTATTTCTATAGCCTACAGATTGTATCAATCGATATTCACTAACATCACTTCATAGAATGCAGTCTAACAAGATAATTAAAAGTAGAATATGCAGTAGATTATTCTGATCTCTTTTCTGGTAACATTCCTTTGAGAATCCAATACTAGCGTAAAGTTAAATTTGTCAATATGGGTGTGAAGGAGGAATGTATCATGTAGCCATACCCTTCCTCTAAGCACACGAACACAATTGAAAGATCCAGCACTTGTTCGACATCAGAGGAATGTTGACTTCCCCAAGAGAAATAATTCAGGGCACAAGGCCACTGCAGTTAAAAAAAAAAAACAGCTGTAGGCAGAAGAAACTGAGGAAAGAGGTTGGAAAGACAGGGAACAGATCCAGAACTATTCCTTTATAGGTTGGTCAGGAAAAAGCAGAAAAACCTCCAGGCTTCAGTCCAAGTCTTGAAAGCATCAAAAGCAGATGGTAGGAAACATTCAGGAAGCTCTTACAACAGCTTGACAGGTTTAGCCAAATGACACCATCTTCCTCAGGTCTGGGAGTGGGATTTGAGGATACTCCAGCCCCAGCCTTTCACCCTTGTTTGTTGCGAAGCTGCTTGCTTCATTGCTGATTGAGCTAGCAGGGAAAGGAGGCACTCTGCCTTTAGCACTGATACTCCTGCCAAACAATCAATGAATCAAAACATCTTTCTAGCAAGGAAAAGAGAAGGCTCTGTTTGAATTTGTTGCAGTTTGCTTTTCTTTAATGCAATGTGTGTACACAGATTATCATAGAGATTCCTGCCTCAGTTAGCAGGACTTCAGCTTCGCAAATATCAAAGGCCTGAGGCTCATTTACGTTAAGGCCCCTCACTGCCAAGTGGTGCAATGGGGTCCTAGTGTAATTGAGACCAGGTCCAGGGTGCATAATGAAAACAATAGTTTCATTTCTCCTAGTGTTACTAGTCAAGGATTTCATTTTTAAAAAAAAATTTTGCAATTATTTCTCAGTTTATAAACCATTTCTTCCTTGGGGATATATGGAAAATTCTGTAATCTGTTCGTGTGCTTTTTGGATCTTTTCTTTTTTTCCCCAATATCATCTAATACACAACATTGCAGACATAAAGAGAACATGCTGAAATACCTATTTGTGAGAAGAAATCCTGCTCACGTTTTTCAATCGGTCATTTTGGAGTTAGACGCCGCTGCTGCCACTAAAGGAGTACAGCCTTTGAGAACTCATACCTCTGACTCCATTTTTATTGAGCGACCAGTACAAAGACCTGAAGATGAATATCCAGAGTTTTGCATCTTTAAATTAAAAGCATAAAATATGAGATTTTAGATTTGCTGTCAAATGGAGAGCAAATTCCAGGGTTAAAGGAGAGCTATGGCATTCTGGGAGTGTAGACACTAGACCCTGTAGTTTTCAAAGATAAATTAGTTAGAAGGAGACATCATTCTCTGCTGAGGAGGTGGCGTGAAAGGGGATAACTGAGTGTGACTAGCCGCTCTGCCCCACTGATAACAAAACAAAGAGGTTTTTGGTGTAATATGCTTTCCTTCTGCTTCCGTCCTCCTGATGCTAACTTACCTGGTGCAACCCCTGCTCCTGCTTCTCCTAGTCTGAGAATGATTCTTCTTTGCTACCTGTTCTTCATGCTCCTCCTCTAGGACTTGAATGGTGCATAGGCCTTGGGGTTGGCCCTCTGCATGTGGAATTGCACCTGATGTACCTTTGTCTCTTTATAGAACATTAGAGAGGAGGGGAGAGAGGAGACAGAGACAACTCCTTCTCTCATTTACACCAGTGTAAATCCAGAGTAGGTTAATTGAAATCAGTATGTTAACTATGGATTCACACATGTGTAACTAAGAGCACAATTTGGCCAAGAGACTCAAGACAGGCTATTATTTATTGAAAGGAAAGGTTTTTTTAATGCTGGAGTCACAAAGCTGCCAATGATCAAGTTATGATTTCGACAAGCCTAGAATCTTGTGACTTAAAGGAAAAGTCCCAGAGTGCTCAAGTGTAGAGTTTCTGAGTAAATTGTTACAACCAGCAGAGGTTACAAGTCAGGAGTATTATTCTGTAGTTTAAACAGCTGTATATTTAGAACATCAAGAGTTTAATTATGTCACTAATATGACTCTATAAGGTTGAGATGGCACTTTAATTCTAAGCCTCAATAATCACATGCTTGCAGCTTCCTCCTAACATTACCCTTGGGACTGAAACTTCTCATGCTTGGTCTGAATGAACCTGGAAATGAATCATCTTGGAATATTTGAAGAAATTCCATTTATCCCTTCTGGATCATCCAAGGACAAAATCCATTCAATTATTGTGTAGAAGTGTGTGGCTATCCCTCCCTGTCAGTATCTGAGGGAAGCCACGCCCCCTGACAGTTGGGCTGCTCTTCAGGCAAGGGTTACTGGGGAATTAGCAATCTCTGAGGCGCTAGCCCTCTCAGCAGGGCCAGACAGCAAGCCATCTGGGGCTCAGGCTCAACAGGACCACAAACAATCTTGGGGCTCAGGCCCTCAGACAGGGAGGAGCACCAAATGGTCTTGGGGCTCAGGCCCTTGGGCGAGGGAGCACCAAACAGCCTGACATCCTAGCTTTGGCAGATAGCAGACAAATGCAGGCCTCTTGGCCTAAGGTAGGGAGGCTGTCATCCCAGAGGTGGGGTTGGCAGCAGGAGGTAGGGGGACCCGGGCCCACCCTACTCCATTGGGTGCCAGCCTAGGGCCCTAACAGTGACAGATGGTTCCATCACTGAGTCAGCGGGGATCCAGCCAAAACACGCTGACCTGGATTCAGGCAACAACACAACTGGACTAAAGTCTGGTGTCCCTGGGCTATTTCCTACACTCCCATCATTGTGTACCTGTTGCTCAGGGTTGTCCTCCATCTCCCTGGGGTATACAGTCCCAAACAGCTCCTTGGCGTCCCTAACAGCTCCTTGGCGTCCCTGTCAGCAGGTGGCTCTGGGAGCACCTCTGGGTCCTTGGTGCAGAGTAGGTCTCCGTCGGGCTCATGCCCCAGCAACGGACGGGAGACATCTGTCTCCTGTGGTGGCTCTCACCCAACTGAGCTACCTTTTATACTTCCTGTCCTGCCCCTCTGCTTCGGGCAGGTCAGGCATGGGTGTCATGGCTCCGCCCACCCAGGGGTAGGCGTGGGTTCCTCCCCATCAGTCTCTGAGGAACGCTGTGCACCCTTCTTGCCTTCAGGGGTTTTGTCTTACAACTTAGATGTGGTGTGTACAGAGTACTCGGTGAGGAATGTGGGCTTTGCTTTGTCTGAAGAAATGTAGTTGAGAAATAAAGCCATAATTATCTGAAAATCATGTGTTACTCATGCACGGTGTATTACTTTCCATACCGCTCTTAGCAAGTACCAAATGTGAGCAGATGTTTATGTGCTCATTCTCTCAGCCACCAGTGACTCTAGCTGACATCAGAATTGGTAGAGGGGCGAGGACTTGGCAATCTTGCAGACCTATGGATCTTTCTAGATATGAGGCAGCAAGTTAAACTTAAAAAAATGTTCTACTGCAGGAGAAGAAGTACTGTACTTTCTGAACATCATTCTCCTCTGATGTTGCCCATTCTATTGATGTAGGTAGTGGGTGAATGCTCTGATTCCAGACTTGCCCCTAAATTTGCCTAAAGAATGTGCAGATTCTTTTGGCAGATGCTCTTTGCACAGGTACTGGAAAAGGAAAGCCCTTCACCACAAAAAAGAGAATAATAGTTTCATTCTTTGACTGAATGTAGGTTCCTAGTGATTTGAATGTCTACTTATAAGACTAGATTATTTAGTAATTTATATATTTGTTTCTTTTTTATTAGATTTAAGATTCTGAATGTAGATGAGCTCTAGCTCCAGTATGTTGAAACTCTTAAAAGCTCTTTGAATAATTGTTCTATGGATACTTGTTAAGCTAAAGAAATCAATTTTGATCGACAATAAAAGTTCATGCTATTTCAAGTGCAATGCTACAGCTATTTGCTGTTGTATATTTAATCATTTTGAATTATATGTCATGTAAAAGATTTTAGCTCTGGGGCATTTGCCAGATGGCTGATTCTGCATTTCACACAACAAAAGAAATAATGTTTTTGTAAAGCTCTGAAAAATTGTTGGTAATCAGTATATTCTTCAAGGAATGGGATCCAGACCTGTTTAGAAAAAAATAAGCTTTTGCAGAAATTAATTTGACGTGCTTAGGCTTTACCTCTGGACTCTGAACAAAACAAATTGTGTCTATTGTTTGTGGATTTTTTTTTATCAGTTTGACAAATCCAGTGAATTTTAAATTTTACATGTTTTTGTGACAAGTGCAGTTTGTTTGCAATTCACTGATCTCCCTTCTTGGGGCTGGCAAACTTACTTCTCCTGAAAAACAAGCAAAGACAGGTGAAGAAAAAGTTGTGCTCAGGTCTGTACATAGATATAGGTACAAGCCTATAACCCTTGCTCACACAAGTAGTCCTTGTGAACCTGAGTAGCCTATTGCTTTTTTCCCTCAACAGCTAAAACAGTTGTCCTTGTCATCTCCTGCCTTGGCTGCTGCTCACTCCTCTTTCTGAACGATCTAATATTCCCATCATTCCAGTCTAATCCCACCAAAATGCCATAGCAAAGCATTTTACTTGTCGGCCATCTGACCAAGTTGCTCCCCTTGCTTCCCTTGACCTCAAGTCTTGCTTAGTTTTACTCCAAACTGTGTCTTGTCTCCTATTATGTTCCCTGATGTCTCCTTTCCCCGCCCTTCTTTTATTCCCACCATTTATCTTCTTCTGTGCTGCCCCATATTCATGCTAATCCTCAATGTCCCACTCCCCCACCTTCCAAAGCCCCCACTTCTGTGAAGGCCCCAGACAGAAAATATTGGATGAACAAGAGGGACAGAATATTTGTTATTATAAACCCCTTCCTCTGGGTCTCCTAGTTCATCTCATCTTTCTGTGAATATCTTCTAAACTGTAAGCTTTTGGGGGCAGGGCTTGTCTTAAAGTCTGTCTTGTGCCTACCTGACAGACAGCATTTAACAAATAATGGATATCAACTGACTTTCAGTGGGATTTCGTACAGGGGTAAGGGTTGAGGAAATACCACAATCACGTCTTCTGCAATACAGGTCTGTCGCATCTTAACGCACATTTAACATGCGCAATTTCAGCTTTACGTGGTCGGCAAAAAAAAAAAAAGAGAGAGAAAAATAACAATGTTAATACTATACCTGTAGCGAGGGTGATTCCCCCTGCCATTACACTCAGTGTAATTTTGACTATATGCGATTTTCGCTTTACGCGCTGACTGCGGAATGTAACCCCAGCGTAAGATGCGACAGACTTGTACTAACAAGAAACTTACCAAATAACATGTTTATTTAACTCACTTATTTACCTTAGGAACAAACTGCTCATTTGGGTGGTGAGAAGGAACCCAGACATAGGAGAGCGGGGAGAAGATTGCTGGGATTGATACTGGGGACTGCTGTGGGGCCAAGTCAAGGGAGCTGAATGGGAAGACGGGGGGGTGGGGAGGAATTCAGTGTGTTTAACTGAAAGAGAAAACACCCTAATCTCATATAATGAAGTAGCTGTGTGCCTGTCATCACCCTGATCTCTTTGGTTGTATCCCTTCCCCCATCCTTCATCGGCATTGTCTTTTGAGATTATGTGCCCTGTAGTATAGGGACTGTGTCTTCCCTGTGAAAGCATCTAGCCCATATTGGACATGACTGCAAAATACATACTGATGTCTTCCTCGCAGCAAAGGGCTGTGCAAGCTACAGCTATAATTGAGAGCTCTATGCTATATAACCTAGAGAGCATGTTTAAAATTGAATCTGGCGTCTAAGTTTTACCAGTCAATTTACCCCATTCAATAAAGCATTTTATTAACCAGTATGAGTGGCCCTCTCTACTGTAGCTAGCATGGCTAACATGGTGTTAATATTAATACATGCATCACCTAACTAAATTACTGCAATCATTTAAACAACTGTAGCCTGTGCTGATATATTGTTCATTGTGGTTTCCTGAGCCTAATATAATTGTCGCTTTGAAACTTGTGAAGGTTTAAATTCCAAATAGCAGCATGCCAAGAACAACAACTTTGTTTGTGTGTTAGCCATCCCACTGTGAATCCACTTAGAAAGTTTTGACCCAAACAGTATAGGAGCTTGTGTTCAGCTATACAGTACGTGTGAAAACAAATTTTGTAGGAGATGGAAAGTTCATTTTGAGGCCATTTTGGATTTACGCAATTAAATGGAAATGGAAGGGTGAGAGTTTGTGTGTGGAAGTAAAGGTTAATTAGATACATATTTTCCATTTTCTTGCCAACATTGATGTTGTTGAGGTTAGGTGTGGCAAGGAAGGGGGTGCTGGAGATTTTGGGGGAGGGGCAGTAGAGGTGATGGCTGTGATGCTATCACAAATGGCTATAATTGTGGAATGGAAGAACATGATAAATTGCACCATGGGTGATGGGAGGAGTCAGGTATGTGAGACAATGAACAGCTGTTGTTATTTACGGAGCACTGAGAATATACTTGGCACTAACTTAGATTAGAAGACGACATAGTTTCTGTTCCAAGGAGCAGACAATGCGAAGGCCCTCTTTTGCAATCTTTGCTCAAGGCAAGTAGCTCTTACTTATGCTAGTAGTCACATTAGCTTCAGCAAGACAGCTCTTGGGGTTAAGAATTGCAAGATCAGGCCCTAACACAGATGCAGACAATCAAGTTCTAACATATAGGATGTATAAGGGAACAGTGCATGGCTTTCTCCTTGTAAGAGTCACCGAGTATTAATGCCTTGGGAGATTATAGAAAGATCCAAACAGGGTTAGCAGAGTGGTGGAGGCCTGTTGTTGGCTTGTAGCAGACTGGAAGGTAGAGTATTGCAGTTTGGATGGAAACGTAAAAAGGCACAGATATCATTTAAAAGAATCAAATGATATATTCCAGTGGCTCATCTAGCAAGACCTCAGTTTGCCTCAAGACTTCAACTGTATCTCATGCAAATTATTAGATTTCACAACTTTAGAATAACATAACGTTTATTAAGCAAACTTGGCCTCCTTGGATTTTATCAATGTTTTCATACAAAGCAATTTCCTTTATTTTCAAAATTTGAACATGAAAGTAGCCCGTTTTAGCAGAATATATTTCATGAATGTATATTCTACTGAGGCCGCTGAGGAAAATGGAGAAAGAATAAACTTTTAAAGATAAATGAGCTGAAATAAAATTCAACACACAATGTGAAGAACCACATACTGCCCAATTGTGCCTAGGATGATAATTTACAGTTGATTAAAGAGTTTGTGTTTAAAAAAAAAAACTTAAGGAAAATTACTTCTGAAGGTGAAGATGTGCTTAGACAATCATATTAACATATTCAAACAATCGCAGTTTGTAAAATAGTAATTACAACAAGCTATCTGGTAGCATTAATCAAACGTCAAGGTTTAAGTCCATTTTCAATATTGATGAAATGTGATTCTCCAGTCTAACCCTGGTGTTGCGGGGTTATGGAAGCCGCCAGCGACAGAAAAAGAGGAACGTGTAGTTAACAAGCAGCTGCCACAAAGAAGGATCGGCATCTGTGATTTAAATTGTTAGCTGCACAGTCAGGTAGAGTGTAAAAAGGGTAGTCAAGAGGCTGTTAAGTCCATTGCTGCCAATTATTAACAATCAGGGAGGAGCTTTAAGACTTGTTCAGTACAATAAACCCAGTTTGTCTTGTTTCAGGGGTTACTACTGAAGAGGTTGCAGCTGCACTGATTCGAATAGCCCTAAAACTACAGTAATTATCAACCAGTCTTCTTTAGTGTGGCAAAAGTATGTTTAACCACAGCTTAACTCTTTCCGTTCTAGTATTTCTCTGCCTCCTTACACATAGCTAATCCCTGGAGCCATTCTGATCTATATTTTTGTGGTTCCTCTAGCTATCCTGAATAGGATCCTTCATTTTCCCTTACCTCAGTCTAAGGAATATTTGTGTGGTGCCCACCGGTTGGATAATAGTCCTAGAGGTTCCAGATATTTTGCTCAAGGTCCTTCATTGTGGATATGGAGTCCCTGTTTCTTTTTGTGGCTCCCAGTGCATTTTACCCACCTTCCAGGGCTGCAGCCCCATCTAAGACAATGATTAGAAATCAGTGGGACAGTAAGCATGAGTGGAAGTACGCAGACAGCACGCTGCCAGCTCATTTCCACTTTCTTTTCCACTTGAGTTAGTTCTCACCTCCGTATGCAGTTTTCAGCAAGTTTTTCTCTTTTTAATGCAGCTCAGCTGTGAATAAAGCATTAGGAGGCATAAGAAAATAATACTGAAAATATGCCAGCCTCTGGTAACATTTTCTTCTGGGTGAGACTGTAAGTTCTGATCACCCAATCTCAAAAAAGAAAGAGGTGTCATCTGTGGATGAGTGATGAATATGATTAGAAATATAGAAAGGTTACAGTGGTTTTGTTTGGAGAAGAGACAAATAAGAGAGGACATGACAGAGGCATACAAATAATGAGGTATAGGTAAAGTAGATCAGTTGCTCCTATATGTCCTTTTCCCATAATGCAAAGCATGGAGACATGCAATGAAACTGAAAGGCCACCAACTTAAAATATCCAAAGAAATGCTTTTCTGCACCATGCCTAGTTAACTGGGTGAACTCATTGCCACACGATGTTATTGCAGCCAAAAAGCGTAGGCGGATGCTAGGCATAAGTCAATCGCTAAATGAGAGTGGGTAGGAAGACGCTTTCCCTATATACAGATTATTGCATAATTCTTCACTATGAGGTTTCTTGTGTCTGCCACAGTCAGAGACTAAAACCTGGATTTGTAAGCTCTTTGGGACCAGCTTTTTGTTCTGTGTTTGTACAGCACCTTGCACAATGGGGTCCTGGGCCATGACTTGGGATCCTAGACACCACAGTAATACAGATAATAATAGATGGCTCACAGGTCAGCTCCAGTGAGGTAATTGCTATATTCCTCTGAATGAAGCAGGGGGTGCCCTGAGGTAGGGCAATGTGCTGTAGTCCCTTCACCAGACAGGCTCTTCTTTCTATTCAAAGTGTGAATTGGTAATAACTGACTCCATTGGGACATCTCCTTACAATACAGCCTCTGTGAAAACTGTATGTAGTCTTTCTCAATGCTTATTTGCTGATACTTACTGTGCATAGAATCAGATCACTGCATGAGCTGAGCTATGGTGGTGTTGGGCCTGGGTGGGAGACTAAAATCCTTAGAAGAAAAGGCTTAGGTGCATGTCATTTACTGAAAAATGTTTCCTTCTGCATCAAGCTGGATGGACCAGGATCCTGTTGAAAACTCATGAACTGAAGTCAAAAACATCTTGTGCCTTTCATATTGGTCAGCTGAGCACCAGAATTATATGACCAATGCAGATTCAGTATGAGGAAGGCAGTTTGCTCACTTCATGGAACTCACCTGAGCAATACGATCTTTATCAAAGGAAGCAATGGATACAGGTGGTGTTTAGCAGGTGGAGTTTTTGATTGATTACCTCATTTTGACAGAATCAGACAATTTAATTTTCTTGCAATTATTACAAGTCCGGAGTAACAACTGTTACATCGAGGAGGTACATAATCACATAGACACTAACAATCTGGACACTACCTAGCTCATCTAGATACTTCATGGCCTCATCTTGTTAATATCGGAGCATCTGGAGTGCAGAAATAGAACTTGACATGCAAAATAATCACAGCTTGCACATGATTTATTGATACTCCCTATCCTGGGCTCTGGGACCCTCCCCTCTTGCAGGGTCTCACAGCTTCGACTCCAGCATGAGCCGAAACATCTGCACTGCAGTTTTATAGGCCTACAGTCCGAGCCCTGCAAACCCGAGTCAGCTGACCTGGGCCAGCCATAGGTGTTTTATTGCAGTGTAGACATACCACAGGGGCCAACTTTGCAGTCCTATTACAGCTTTCAGTGGGATGTGTCCACCTAAGGACTTCAGTGTCAGACCTTAAACAAATTCAGTGTTTTTTCTCTTCTTTTTAGTCATATTTTTTAAAAAGTTATTCCGGTGGTGCTTATTTTCTCCTGGCTTATTTCCTTTGAGACAGAAAAAAAGAACATTGTAATTGTGGGTTTTATTAATGTCGCATTCGTGCCAAGGAATAGAGCAAAAGCTGTATCCTAACCTGCTGAGGTGGACAGAGAAAGAAATGTATCCACTTGAGTATTTTATCAAAATGTCACCGTATCATGCGTTAACAGCAGTTAAAGCACAGCTACAGGCTAAACTAATAAAAGTCTTTTCCACAGCCCTGCTCATAGCAGTAAGCTTTAACAAAACATCATACCTGCGTGTGGAATTGTGAGAGAGGTGACAAGCACAAATAACTGCTGTGGGTATAATTAGTAACTGTGTGCAGAAGAGTAACACACAGTAGTGTGCTCTTGGGGAAAACCTCCTTCGATGCACAAGCATCTCTGACTGCTGTTTGTAAAGGGTGTTGTGACAAGTGCCACCATTTAGACTTGGGACAGAAGCCTGGGCACATGCTTTGGTTAAGTCTGTAGCAGGGCTCAGCATGAGAAGCATCTGACAGGCCGTTTCACTTGACCATGAATGAAAAAAGATGCTAAGATGGCAGGGAAAAAAAGAAAGGGAAACAGAAAAAGGAAAAGACAAGAGCAGATAAGGTTTGATCCAAAGCCCACTGAAGTCAATGGGACTTAAGAACAAACCTAAGATTTTAGTGAAGGGCACTTCTTTGCCATACACCCTTTATATGCTTCTCTCCTTCTTAGACCAGCACAGCTGCATTTATATGACTTTTTAAACTTAAATGTTGCTATAGAAACATAATAAAGGCTAACTCATAAGCAGACGTCTCCCTTCAGAAGCTGATTCCTCACTACCAACATTTTTTTTTTTAATCTATAATTGACAAGGTCAGTATGTTCTCTTTCAGGTAAGCATTGCTACAAAATCCTTGACATTTGGAACTAGGTTCATTAGAAGCACAAATTGCAAACATTGATCAGAGTTTGTAAAGATGACAGTAAACAGAAGTAGCTCTGCTACAGTATGTGTCATTTGAATAAGAAAAGAGATACTGGTACTGTTTAAAGCAATATAATTAATATTTTTATCTGATCTACTACACAGATTTTTTCAATCACCAACACAAGTAAAAGCCTATCAAACAGGTTTTACAGACAGGCTGCTTTAGTCTCTTCAACTACTACTGTTTATCAAGTTATAATTTTCTGTAATTATTCAAAATATTTCTATTCCCACGTTGCTGGATAGGTGCTTTCTCCAAATTGCCTTTTTGGTTTCCACCTTTCACATGGTTTCTGTGCCCTGACAGATAACATGACAGACATTGAATAATTGTGAGAGATACAGAAGATTGTCTAAAGTACTTCCATCAGCTGGTACATCAGCTTGTTGTTATCTGTTATAAGGTGGCATTTTTGTATAATTACGTTGGAAGAAGAGCTGTAAAAAAAAAATCCAAATGAACTGGGGCTTTGACTCTGGACTTTTCACCAATTGCAATTTTCATAAACTGACACCAACATCAGTAAAGTTTTATGTCCTCATTACTGGTACTGGTATCCACTGTAAATGACCATGAGGCCAGAAATTATACTATATACAAGGAAGTGTTACAATTTTTTGCACGAGTTCCCAACAGTTAATGTGACGAGATGGCCTAATGATCAGATCTATTACCATAAACTCTGTCACGTCCTTCTGTTATATATGTTTGAATCTTGGCAAATGCCAACAAAACTGTACACAGGATCTGTTGGCTAAGCAAGAAGTATTTTAAAAATGCATTTATTCCTCAAAGAAAATACTCTCTCTGATCTGGACTCCTCTATGCAAAAGGCAGATCTGAATCTGTAACATTTGACAATTTCTTTTTCTCTCCTTCAGATGATGATGAACATGAATGGATCATTCGCACCTGTCGGAAAGGCTGGGATGAAATAACTGGATTTAAACCTAAACAGCTTTAGCTTCTACCCTGATTTTGGAAAACAACATCTGATTCATCCTTAAGTCTGAATGTCTTTGTGGATTTAGATCAGTCCATACCATTATGTGATTGTAGTTTTATAGCCTTTGTTAGCATAATAAAACTGGAACCATCCTTTAATCAACTATGTTCACGTGAAGCCATGGAAATAAGCTTACTATACTTATCCTAATATTCCTGAGAGGTGTGCAGTGTAGTAGAATCAATATATACACATTATTAAGCCTTAACATACAAACAATTTACTAAAGAGACTGCCTCAAATTCAGTGCTGAAGGCATTCAGCTCCATCTTAGCATTTTTCCCCAGTTATCTGTCCGGGTGTATTTCTTTACCCTCCTTTTGCTCAGTACTTTGATATGGATTGACCATTGTAATAACATACACCAGTTATTCTTTAATGACTGGCTTGCTAACTAGGAAATTATACCCATTTACCGGGAACATTTGTTGAACTCGCCTTTAACAAAATAATAAAAGAAAAACTGGGTGGGTTGCTGTTTGATTAGTAAGCCAGAAAATATTTTAAAATCAAATAAAGTGGAATTACATCATTTTCTTGATGTAAGTGCCAGCACTTCTACTTCCATGAACTTTATTTATTACACAAATCAGACATTTACAAAGCACAACATTAAAAGTATGTAACAAAACAGACATTGGTTTTACAAAAAAGTGCTTACAATTTAGTTTTTGTTTTTTCAATAAATACTAGTCTCAACTGTCCACTCATTCAAAAGGATTTTTTAACCATTGTAGCCAAGACGTGTAATTGCAACATGCTACAACAAAATGATCTGCTTTTGAAATAAAATTCTGAGAAGTGTTTATAGTTGGCCTCGTATTACAAGGTCTGAATATATCAGTGACAGCAGTAGTGCAGGATTTAGCCCCCACCCCAAGCATTACGTTGTGTAAGCATCATTAGCTAGGGCTTTGGGGTTAACCACCATGAGCCAAAAATCAACAAAATGTTTTGGGAATAAAATTTTAAACCACTCCATTTTCAGTCCCTCCCCACATCACATTTATTTATCGTATTAAATTCTAGTGGAAAGTTCATCTTTCACTGGCTAACCGCACTGGGTTTAGTGTATAACATTTTCTGTAAATAGCCACTGGAATACTGTAATATACAGAGTCTGCACTACTGCACCATAACCCATTTGGCAATTACTGAATAACCTAAGTAAATGAGAAGGACTAAAAAAAAAAAAAAAAAATCTACAGAGAGGAGATGACTGCGAATGACCTGAGATAAGGTTTTGTTCAATGGCAACAGTCAACGTGCAATGCATTGTGAAACAAAGTATCGAATAAATTAGAGGATTTCTTACATTCTTGGTACAGTTGAGTATTTTCCATACACAATATTTAGCTCTAAAACTGCACAAGCTGAATTGCTTCCAGTTCTTCCAAACAATTTGGGCTTAATACATCAGAGTCTGATTTCTGCAAAGCTGCTGTGGCTACTTACTGAAGAGTTCTTCCTTGAGCATAAGTTGTACAGTGCAATACTCTCTACACGGCTAGTGGTGACTCCACTTACACTATATATATTTCGTCAGAAATGTCTACACATTAGCCCTGTGCTTTGCATTCTGATCCTGTCAGTGGTAACAGTTAAAATAATTTTGATGTACAGTACATATCACAAGTCAAATTTGATCAGTAACTAAGTAGTTGTTTAGCAGACATATTCTGCAGTCTCCCGCTCATAATGCACCGAGACAGAAGAAAAATACATCAAATCTTTGTCTCCCGCAATAAAACCGGGTTGTGGAAATCTCAGTTACCATGATGTGTGGGGTCAAGTTACAGTCTGGAGTCTCATCCTCACAGTCTTAAACTGAACATCTACCCATTACTGTATTACACTAGTTCCACAACAAAACAGTCATTAGAATGAGCAAGCAGAGATGGAGGAGAAAGTGGCCCTTCCAAGCAGCATGTCACCATCAATGCCATTTCATGTGGACACAGACCAATACACTACAACCTCCTTATAACACATACCAACAATCCAAATGCTCAGCTACAGGAAACAAAAGGCTGTTGTCATTCTCTCGCTCATTGTTACATACAAAAAGAAAAAAAATCTGGCTTATAATTGACTGAAAACTGATGCAAATTTCTACCAGTCACCTCCTCAAAGGGGCGATAATACTAAGTTCTGGAACAACATTAACCAATCAGACCACAGATGCAGATGGGTAGACACCAGTCTCATGATGATTGAATTCAAATGGAAACTATTCTTAATCTTTCAGGAGGTGAATAATAGTATTTTATGGACTTCTAACTTCATCTGCCCTTTCAAATGTTAATTTAAAGTGTGGATAAAACTTTTAGCTGTTGGGTACAGTTGGCCTAGCTGAATTATCATAACAATGAATATATGCAACGAGACATATTGACTTGTTATTTCAGCAAATCTCAAGATGTGTTTTTGCTCTCCTACTTCTCTGGTCAATATATTTTGATGTTCACTGCAACAGAAGTCCAGAGCTGCTCATTATGCAATTTACTTTGCGAAGTTACTTGGGTGAACACCTCCTCGCCGTGCGCTAGACCCACATGCCCAGAAAGCTTTGTTATCATGAGATAATGGGGTACAACTAGGGAAAGTGCTGCAGTGCTGGAAATACTCACTGCCTAATGGTAGTGTGATGGCTGCCATCTTGACTGAAACTGGAGATTGGACCAGGGACCTCCAGAGCTAAAAGCAGGAGTCGCTGCAGCTTGAGCTATAAAGCCAGGTTGTCTAGCTGGTGGACTCAGCCTCTGCGGATCAGGCACAGAGAGGCACAGGTCTCACAAACTGATTGGGTCACATTAGGACCTCACATTCTTGGAAAAGCTGCCTTCAAATCTCACCAGCAAGGTTGGCTGGAGCACTCACAGGAGAGAGATTTTGTTAGGGACCAACTACTAATTTCAAATATTGTTTACCTTTTATTACTACTATCTAGGAAAGATCTTTGCAGTGTTTCTTTCCTGGCTTGGGACAGAGTTGTTGAGCCCTTACTCAGTGATTGCAATGAGGCTGCTCGTGAGAGTAAGCACTCATCAGAACAGGGTGAGCGCTCCACTGCCCGGCCTTTTCTGAGCTGTCATTTTGAATTGTGGCTTAGTCAGAGCATTGTGCTCCCACCTCAGTGAGCATTAGCCAGGAGTAGCTGGGAAACCCCGGAAATGAGGTGCAACATAAAGACCGAGATAATCATAAAAAAGAAGCTGCCAGATTTATTAGCATCGCCTTTATCACATGCTGTCCTTGCCTGCTGCATGAACTCAGCCGTTGCTTGTTCCTCCTGGCCCCATGTGTGCAGGTTAAACTAGTAATTTCACTCTAACTATATTGAAAATGTAAAGCAAAAGATGTAAAGTGATCTCTTAGAAGTTACAGGCTTGATTCATGCACTACTGGGGCAGGGGAGCAGGAACTGAACCCCTGAGGCCAGCAGAGGCTGATGAGCGCTGGGGGCTGATTCACAGGAATCCCTCCATCAGGAATTCCACCAAGCAGGGACAGCTTTGACTAGCTGCTAGGCTACCAGAGGAGTCCAGCTAGTGGAGGCTGCATAAGGGATATGCTGAGTCCTACCCATTCTCCTGTTGGAGAGTGCCCATTTTTGTATGGATGCAGACTAGCTACACCACCAGTGGAGCACTGGTGTACAGAGACCTTTGACCCTTCTCACTGGCTAAACTTTTGCGACTAGGATTCTTCTGCTGGGGTCTGTGCCAGAGTGAATCAAGCCCAATGTACTTAAGACACATCTTTCATTTGGAATTTTAGTAGCAAAATGTATTGTTTCCCAACCCCAGTGGGTGCAGTGACCAGCAGTCTGGTGCAGATACACTCCTGGGATCACTCATTCAGGAGTGAGAAATGACTCCAAGCAAAAGGCTGCCAGGAAACAAAGATGTGGCTGATGGTCCTTGGGATGGAGGTGTGTCCAGCACGCTGAGGGCAGGAATAACAGTCAGGAACCTCTGAGCACTAAGCATGGCTGTGACACCCACTCCCTTTGTGAGCTTGGGCAAGTCATAAGCCTCTGTCTCAGTTTTCCCACCTGTAAATTGGGGAGAAGGAGATTTACTTACCTACCTCATGGGGGGAGTTAATGGATTAGTGGTTCTAAATCTCTTTAAAGATGAAGGGCCATATTTCAGGCTAGCATAACTATTAACTTCAGTAGAGTTACAACCAGCAGTCAGTTTGGCTCAACGAGTGCTAAGTGGCTGAGCTAACGGGCCTGATCCAGATCTCATTTACACTAACGTACATCAGGCGTAATCTAATGGAATCAACAGTGTTACACTGGGGCGAGTCAGAATCAGGCCCAAGTACTTTGCTCCCTCCTCTCTTTGTATTGTTAGGTAATAATCAACACCACCTCTGGCTCAGCATGTAATGGTCTTTTCCTGTTCCATGATGCTGGAAGCAACGGTGAAAGTGCAGTAGGATCACTAATTTGGGCTGTGCATGGCAGTGCCTTAGGGACTCATTGTCATTGTGCAGGTCCACAAGAAACAAGCAAAAACCATGACTGTTGGCAGTGCTGCTGGGAGGCAAGAACATTGGCTATCAGATGCTGTCGGTGCGAATAACAATGCTGAACTGAGTTTCTCCTGCGTGACCATCAGAGTTGCCTTCGATTTAACACCGTGTTTCAGTGACTGAGGGGCAGCGGTGGTGGGAACGCTATGGACAGATGAGGAAGAGTTCGCGCCATCAATATTGAAATAGGATGACCTAGCGGGAAAAAGGTTAATGGAGAGTTAGCTACTTACAAAGAAAAGCCAACGCCTCAAGAGAAACATGTTTTCAGGGAGCCCTGGCAGTCGTGTTTCCCAGCTGGAAACCAGAGGCTTGCTCAATCAAGGATTTTCCCCATCAACCAACTTTTTAAAAAAAATAAAAAACATGGTTTGAACTTAAGCTTTAGTGACCCTTTCTACAGAACAAAGCCACTTCTTGAAAGAAGAGTTGTCTTGTGTAGATCAGGAGTCAGGAACAGGAGACGATGGGACTATGTGAATAGCAGCCTTCATTTAAATGAGCTTTACCCCAAGGGCAGATCTTTAGCTTTTCAATCATAGTACATCTTATGCGAACTTTATGTCAGTGGTTATTTTGTCTGCACCATAGAAGCCTCCCGTACAGCCAGTCACTGAGGTGTTTTGGTTTTGAAGAATAAGATCAGGACTGTAACCAACTTCTTTTAGTCTATCTACTCAAAACAACAGAGCAGCCTGGACTAACAGTACAATCTGAGTATGTGCACACATGCTCCTCTTCATTGCAAATGGAACCAGGGCCCTAGGTTTATTTGGGTAGGGTCCTCCATCATTTTTTATTGTCAGTTGAATCCTATTACAAACCACATATTTGGAAAAAGAAATCACTTTAAAGTGACACGGTGGTGAAGGCAATATATTTTATTGGACCAACTAAAAAAAGATATTACCTCACTGACTTGGTCTTTCTAATATCCTGGGACCAACAGGGCTACATCACTTCAGAGTGACTGTTTTAAAAAGGTAAGTAACATTTGGGACAGCCCTGTACCCTCAGCATCTGAGCCTGAGACATTTCTTAAGCAAAAAGCAAGAGAGTCCTGTGGCACCTTATAGACTAACAGACGTTTTGGAGCATGAGCTTTTGTGGGTGAATACCCACTTCATCAGATGCATGCAAGTAAGTTTAAGTGACAAGTAGTTTAATTGAAACCAGTTGCACTACTGGTATGAGTAGAGTTTGCGTGTGTAGGGGCATCAGAACTGTTTATCAAAGAGTTTGATAATCCAGGGTTGCCAAACAAAACACTGAACACTTAGAAAGGACAGAGCTCAATGTCTTCAGAAATGGGTGCTGAAAGCTGAAACCAACGGGAGCTGAACGCCCCAGGCTTTTGAAAATCAACCCACCGCTGAATTGCCTAAATAAAGCTTAGGAGCCTAACTTTAGACACGCATTTTAGAAAGTCTTGGCAGGAGGTAAAATGTTTATTTGAACAGTAAGCCACACACCGGACATAGTGTTCAGCTGAACCATACTGGTTCATATCCAGTAGTTTTCTGTTACTGTTTTGAGACCCAGTAGCCTAGTATTTAGGGTTGGAGTTTTGGGTTTTGTTTTTTTTTTTTTTTAGTGATGCCAGAGTCTCCAGGAGAGTTTCTCTTTCATGTTAACTCATGGAAAACTGAAAGATCAGTGGATGGCAAAGGCCCTCTCTACGCAGAGTTACTGTGAATGCCCCTTTACCACAAACCACATGGAAAGCTGGGTAATGAAGCATGAGAAAATGCTCATTACTACATGGAAAAGGGAGAGACCAAACGAATGGGTGACGGTGGATCAGGCAGGATGAATCAAAAGACTTCAATAACTCTAAGTGCAACAGCCCAACACATCACGAGAACACCAGGTGCTGAAAGGCGTACAGATGACAGATATTTTGTCAGGGGTTGGTGAGTAAATCCAGGGTCACCAGCCATGGGGACAGTAGGGATGAGCTGGTAGCAGCTGGGGAGATATTCGGATGAAGCAGGAATGTTTGGTGGCATCAGGGAACAGCTTTCATCTGACAACAGGCAGCACAAGGCTGTGGCAATGATATTATACAAACTTTACTACAATTCATGCTTGGACTCCAGGCCTGGAACAGGGACTACATTTACCTTCTCACCCCTATTAGATAGTGGTCCTTCCATGTCTGCTTTGAGGTGCACTGGTGGAGCAGTGTAGGGAAGTCTACAGTGCACTTGCCCACACTGTACCTGACCTGTGAATGAGAAGAGGGCTTCAGCCTCTGTGACCTTCAATCAATTATTCTTTGTGCCAGAACTCAATTAGCTGCCATTACGCTATAAATAACACCCTCCCTCTAGGCTAGGCAGCCAGGATACTGAGCAAGAAATTGGTCAGGACTGAGCAGTAGGAGGAAGGTAAAGGAAGAGTAACTTGTACATCCTTGCTTTGTTTCCATCATGCTGATGCTTAAAAATTAGCTTCTACCAAGATGCATATGGATCAAGAGAGGGGGAACCTTCTGATTTTTTAAAAGCAAAATAATCCAGTGTAATCAATGTACCCACCTTAGCAGCCCATTAATGAAGTGGGTGTTCTGGGACCCACCATTCACAAATGATTAATCAGCACTTAGAATGATAGGAAGACAACTGCTGATCCCAGTCATGGGAACAAGACCACTCAATCTCCAAATAAAGTAATAACTACATGGTGATTAGCCATCATCCCCGATTTACAAGGAAAATGGAAGGAGGAATAATGACCAACAACGTAAAGCCAATACGATGACCTCAGCTGAGGATGAGGGATTCTGTTGAAAGAGACCATAACTATGACTTCTCCTTTATCCATTCCCTTCTCCACCTCTCTGATTCTCTCCACCACAGCTGGCATTAAGCTCTTTGATCTGCTCGGCTGAATAGATTCTTCAGAAAGCCCCAAAGGCCAGAGTTTTTCCAGGGTCCTGTTCTCTATAGGGAATCAGGGCCTCCTCGACCATGGTCCACAATTAATAAGACGTCAGACCCTGCAGAGAAGAGTATCTGCACCATTTGTGCACTGTACATTCACAAGGAAGTTCTTGATAGCGGGTATCTATGCCACGGCACCATTAACCTCTTTGAAGAGAGCTTCTCTTGCTACAAAGCCCTTACTTTCCCCAGCGGTTGGGTTGCCAACTTTCTATACACTCTTGCCCCGCCCCTGCCCCACCCCTTCTCTGAGGCCCCACCCCCACTCACTCCATCCCCCTCTCTGTTGCTCACTCTCCCCACTCTCACTCACTCATTTTCACTGTGCTGGCTCAGGGGGTTGGGGTGAGGGCTCTAACTAGAGGTGTGGGCTCCAGGGTGGGGCCAGAAATGAGGAGTTCAGGGTGAAAGAGGGGGCTCTAGGCTGAGATGGGGAGTTGGGATGCAAGACAGGGTGAGAGCTCTGTCTGTGGGGCCAGGCATGAGTGGTTTGGCGTGCAGGAGGGGGTCTGGGCTGGGACAGGGGGTTGGGGTGTGTGGGGAGTGAGGGCTCCAGCTGGGGTGCAGGCTCTGTGGTGGGGCCAGGGATGAGAGGTTTGGGGTCCAGGAGGGGGCTCCAGATTTGAGGGAGGGGCTGAGGGTTGGGGCACAGGGTTACCTTGGGTGGCATCCGGTCAGCAGTGCAGCAGGACTAAGGTAGGCTCCTTGCCTGTCCTGTCTCCCCCCAGAAGCGACCAGCAACAAGTCTGGATCCTAGGTGTGGGGGGGCAGGGTAATGAGTCTCCACGTGCTGCTGTCACCTGCAGGCACTGCCCCCAGCTCCCACTGGCCACGGTTCCTGGCCAATGGGAGCGCGGAGCCGGTGCTCGGGGCAGAGGCAGCACATGGAGCCCTGTGGACCCCACCCTCCACCTAGGAGCAGGACCTGCTGGCCACTTCCAGGGTGCAGCATGGTGCCAGGACAGTTAGGGACTAGCCTGTCTTAGATCCTCAGCACTGCCAATCGGACTTGAAACAGCCTGGTTAACTGTGCTAACCAGCGCCACCAGGATCCCTTTTCAACTGGGCGTTCTGGTCAAAAACTGGACACCTGGCAACCCTACCCAGCAGGCTCAGCTCCTTTTCTGCCCATCATGTACATTACACCATGTGGTGTGGTTGACACTTACTTTCTATGTATCCGTGCAGAGTTACCATCCTGGCCCTCTCAGGGCTGCTAAAGGGAGAATAGTGGATGTCATCAGAGAGCGACGAAGGGATCCGGGACTGGGGGGCTCCAGAAGGCGGCACCGTGTGCTGAGGCGTGTGCTTTTTATGGCGTGCTCTGCAGTTTTGAAACCAAACCTGCAACGCCAACAGAAACCAAACCATTTGGGTCAAGCAAAATCTGAACTGAGATTTGACCGATCACAGAGACCTCAACAGAGTTGGAACTTCCTTAGATTCCTTTGCACTGGGAAATCTTCCTACCACCACAATGTGTGGGCCTCGATGGCTTTATTTTTATATGTTAGAGCAGAAGTTTCACCTCCATGAAGCATGAACACCAGGGCTCTTTGGCTGCATGGTTACTATTAATTTGACTTGGCTAATAAAATGACACAATCCAGCTTTAATGCAATGATGAACCCGTTGGGCTTGATGCAGGAATCGGTGGGGGAAATTCCATAGCCTGTGTCATACAGGAGGTCAGACGATCATAAAAGGTCTCCTCTGGCCTTAAAATCTATTAGTTTTTAATGGAATGCTACCAGCTGTTATCTTGGTCTTTCAGTGCTCAGAACCAAGCTCGGTGGAAGCACTTAGTAGCCTTATTGTAACATCTTGGGAAGTTCCCCTATTATGTTCCTGACCAGGACTTTGGACCAATCAAATATAAAGATGTTCCCCTTTGCCAAGGGTCCATCCCAGGTTTCACACCAGTGCAGGCTGAGACGGGACGTTGGATGTGTCTTCACTACAGAGTGAACGTGGGTGACTGGCACAAAATCTGAGCCCCCAGGATAGACTAGCCCTGCCTGAGTTTAGTGTCCTCAGTGATGCTGCATTCACCTGTGTGTGTCACTAGAACTTCTGGGGACATATCCCAGGGTCCTTTGTGCTGCAGCAAGCTGAGATGCTCTATGAATCCTCCTCAGTGAGTCCGGGAAAAACCTGTCGTCTTGTCTTTCTAGGCACACGGGGAGAATTGTGGGAAGGCTTTGGACGACTATCAATACTTGAGTGCTCCACTGCAAAGCAAGTGGGTTACCATTGTGACTCAGGCTCTAGGTGTGTGTGTGTGTGTGTGTGTGTGTGTGTGTGTGTGTGTGTGTGTGTGTGTGTGTGTGTCATTGCTTGGATTAAAGGAACATCCAGTAACTTATGGCGGTAGTTAGGATGCGGAATCCTGCTTTTTCTGCTAGAGTAAGATACACATGAATGGCCATTTTAAAAAAAAAGTGCTAAAGTATGAATTTTATTTCTCGCTTTTACATTTTTTTTAGAGGTAGATCAGAGTACAAATGTTCCATGACTCTGAGAAACCCTCTCTCTTTGGTGGAGAACATGGATACTAGACCTCAGAGAAGGAAACACAGGATTATTCCTGACAAATTGTTTCCTGATGAAAGGTCCTTTTTTAGAAAAAAAAAAATCTGCACATGGAATCACCCAATGTATACTCCACTTGGTCTTGGGCTTATTAAAGAGCCTTGTAACTGAGGTCTGAGCTGGATTTTGTTCTACTAGACATTTAAATTTGCCTTTGGCCGAGCAAACATTCATGAAAGTTGCAGGTTTGTTTTAGACTTTCAGGTTTCTCTTACTTGCAAAAATATGTCAGTGCAACATTAAATCTGAGAATATAAATGCACCAGGGGGACAGGAGGTTCAAGATGAGAGTCCTACAGGAACTGTACTTACTGCTTGCAAAAGTAATACTACTTAGATGTTATACACAGCTTTCCATCTGTAGATCTCAAAGTGTTTTAGAAAGGATGTCAAGGCACATATCCCCAATTTACATATGGGGAAACTGAGTCAGAGAGAGGAAGTGACTTGCTCAAGGTCACCCATCAGGCCAGTAGCACAGCCAGGAACAGACTCAAGCTCCTGTGTCCTATGCACTGGGCAGCATTTCTATCCTACTCTCTATCGGTATTACCTTCATTGCCTCGTTGCACAATATACACAACGCACCCTCACTGCGATGGCTTCTGCAATTTCCTTAGGTATTTTCGTCATGGCTGTTGAAGTCCCTCATGTGTTTAAAAACCTCACTCGTAATGTTTTCCAATGTTTCACTTGGGCTGCTCCTTGCTATCATTCTAGTGAACGAAATTCATCGAACAGCTAAAGTTTCTTTGTATTGAGGAGTGTTTGTTCTTGGAGAAGGGTGCTCGGTTGTCTGGACTGATTTTCAGTGACAAGGTAAAGTGGATGGTGACAATATTAAAAGCAGTTTCCCCGCCCCCCTCCCCCCGCCTTTAATGTATTTGCATTGGCTTGGAGCTAGATTTCTTTGATGACACAAATTTGAAAAGAAGAAAGAAAAGAAGGAAGGGGTGGGGGGAGAAAGAGTGGGAAATGGAAAAAAACCAGAATCAGTGCTGGTATAATTAATGGACTCTTCAATCAAACACATGCACCTGCGAGTGGGCACCTGCTAGATCCAGCTAATCCAGCATGGCAGTTCCCAGCAGTGACTCGGTGATGGTCACTCCTACCAGTCATAAGAGTGTGGTGATTTAGACTAGTGATTCCAATGAATCTCAGTGTGGAAAAATCCCCAGCACAGGTACAGCATGGCAGTAAGTGACACTGCAAAGCATCAGAATAGCAGAGCTTCTCCCCTGACTCTTACCTGAATGACTCTCCTACTAAGTCCGGTCATATCTGCCAGTTTCTGAAGGGTCTGTGCATCTGGGTTGTTATCCTGAGCAAACTGTGCCTGCATGACCTAGGGCAGATGGACACAGGGAGAACAATCACCTTGACTCTTGTCCAGCAATGTAACCCCCCTCCAGGCAGAACTCCATGGCCAGGCCACTTTACCTGCAGCTGCTCCGCGGTGAAGGATGTCCGTGCTCTCTTTGCTGGCTTGGGTTGGCTGTCCTGCTCAGACGGGACCGCTCCTTCTAGCGTGATCCCATTGCCTACAGGGAGAGGGAACAGTTCTGAGCACACATCACTATGGTTTGAGGCTCATCTTTGTTTGCACATGTGGTTCCTGTATACGGTGGAATGCCAATTACAGCCCACTCACGGGAACCCAGAACCAGTCATCTAAGCGAAGGAGATTTTCTCATACAGCCAGAGCAGAAGTAAACCCTTCCCCATAGGACTGTCTGGGGAGGTCACTGAAAACAGGAGCTTGCTCATAAGGGAGAGTTCTGTGTTGATGGGATTTGGGCTACTAGTTATTTTAGGTTTTGCAAAGTGACTCAACCCCCCGGGACCTGACCCGGTGCCCCATTATTCAAGCCAGCTCCCATTGCAGAGAATAGGAGTTTGGCCTGGCTGCAGGATCAGGCCCGGACCTCAATGCACAGCCCAAGCTGGAAAATTCAGGAGGAGGAGGGTGGGAAAGAGAAAGCATCAGCATTGGAGCAGTCACTTTGCCTCTAGATCTGCCCCAAGCAACACAGACCCTGCAGCCCAGCTTTGTGCCAGAAGCCCCCGAGAGCTGGGTTCCCTGGCATACCAGGGACATGCACTTCCTGCCCGCTCCCACGTCCCGCACCTGGAGTGTGGCTCCCCTGCAAGGCCTCACAAGGGGACAGGATTCCCCCCGGGGGCGTTAAAAAGTGCAGAAGTCACGTGCATCAGGGCCGGCTCCAGGGTTTTTGCTGCCCCAAACAGCAAAAAAAGCCACCATCACGATCAGCTCTACCGCTGACGCTCCAGTCTTCGGCGGCAAGTCGGCTGCTGGTCTTTGCTCCGAGAGGGAGTGAGGGACCTACTGCCTAATTGCCACCAAAGAGCCCGACGTGCCGTCCCTTCCTGTTGGCCGCCCCAAGCACCTGCTTGCTGGGCTGGTGCCTGGAGCCAGCCCTGACGTGCATGCAAAGCTGAGTTGTGCGTTAGCGACTGATCCTGACTGGCAATTAGCACAAGCACCAGCTGCAATCTATAGCCAGGGGGAGACATTTCCCTTCCAGCAGCTGCAGACAGAATTCCTCAAAAGGAAACAAAGTTCTGTGGTTCAAACAGGTCTCAAAGCAGCATCCTGCCCAGGGGAGTTAGCAACGCACGTCCTCTCCTCACATAGGAGTGAAGAATTGTTGTCCAACATCTCTCAGAAACGTGGCCCCTATTTAGGGTGACCAGACAGCAAGTGTGAAAAACTGGAATGGGGGTGGGGGGTAATAGGCACCTATATCAGACAAAGCCCCCAAAAATCAGGACATCTGGTCACCCTCCTCCTATTGCCAAGCACCTGACAGGATTTATCCTCCCGACAACCTGCCAGGGCCATTATCCCCAGCATACAGACAGGGATGGAAGGCACAAAGCCACGAAGGTACTTGCCCAAGGTCACACCCACTCTGTGGAGGAGCAGGGAACTGAACCTCAGTCCCCTAAGAACATAAGGTCCAACCCAGAACGGTCGCTCAATGGTCCATCCAGCCCAGGATCCTGTCTTCTGACAGTGGCCAATGCCAGATGCCCCAGAGGGAATGAACAGAACAGGGAAATATTCCCCTGTTGTCCAGTCCCAGCATCTGACAGTCAGAGGCTTAAGGACACCCCGAGCATGGGGTTGTGTCGCTGACCATCTCGGCTAACAGCCATTGATAGATCTATCCTCCATGAACTTATCCAGTTCCTTTTTGAACCCTGTTATACTTTTGGCCTTCATAACAGCCCCTGGCAATGAGTTCCACAGGTTGTGTAAAGAAATACTTCCTTATGTTTGTTTTAAACCTGCTGTCTATTACTTTTATCGGGTGACTCCTTGGTTCTTGTGTTATATGCAGGGGTAAATAACGCTTCCTGATTCACTTTCTCCACACTGTCCATGATTTTATAGACCTCTGTCGTATCCCGTCGCATAGTCAGCCAACAACATTAACATTGGCGCTAAATAGTTTGAATAACTCCCGCACCAGCTTTGTATGGGCTGGCAAGTTCCTAACAGAGCAACACCACTTAGCATTGACAATCTCAGCTTGGCACGGAGCAGGTGTCATTGCACCGTCTCCCCTTGCCCCAGGTACATGTATGATTTACACAACACTGGTGCCTAGGAACCCCAGTCCGGATCTGTTGTGCTAGGTGTTGTATAAACGCAATGTAAAAGGCAGTCCCTGCCCTAAAGAGACCCCAGTCTGATTAAGACACAGCACAAGTAGGTGTATCAGGTAACTGGAAGAAAGGCGGAAATGCAGGACAAGGGACAAGCATTTAGACACCATACCAGCCAGTATCGGTAGGCACAGCAGAAGTAGGTCTCTCCCTTCTGAAACTCTTGACTCTGAGCACTGAATCCAGGCCCCACTGAAGTTGTTCAGGGATTAACCTGGGCTGGCCCTGGACGTTTTGCTTCCTTGCATTACCTATAGCTACTGTGCCAGCCTGGCCCAGGTGGTGGCACTTTTACCTCTGGGATAAACTATGGCGGGGGGGGGGAGTTCAAATGCAGAACCAAGCCTCAAATGCATGCTCAGTGGTGACCCTGCAGTGCCATACTCGAGACGTGCTGCCTGGCTACACCTGCTGTCCTTCAGATGAGACACTCCAGCGAGGGCCATTCTGCTCCTCCCTCTGACTGTCCAGCTGGATGATAAAGGTCTCATGGCACTTTCTGAAAGAGGATAAACCCCACATCCTGGGCAACATTCCCTCCATCAGTGAGCAGGTTCTAGCACTCCTGGCTTTTGCTTAAGGTATAATTGTTTCCCCACTGCAGTTATATCCACTGTCAGTATCTGCTGTCACTTTTGAGTTTGCAAGGTCCTTTGGAATCACTTTGCTTTAGAAAACCTAGTTCTGCTCTATTGATTAAGGTGGGACCCACTGCAACAAGGCAGCTCAGTGGGATCAGAAAAGCCCTCTTTGTTAGCTCTCCTGGAAACCTGAACATTGTTAACGAGTTAAGCGAGTGCCAAGACACACTTGGGGCGCGTCTCATGAAGGAGATGTGGCTTTACTGGCAGGTAGCCAAGTCCCCAGCTACACCGCAGAGGAGTCCCTGTTTGGGGTCTCTCAGGGTGAAATTCCCAGGCATAAAGCTTAGACACCACTCAAGTTCCACTGAAGCATAATGGGGGTGGGGGTTGAGGAAGTTCATCCTGCCAGCATGCAGGAATCACACCTTCCATTACCCCTGCCCTGCACTCTGTCTCTGGTTAAAACTAGTCATTTCTATGGCCTTATATCTGCCATGTAAGTAGCTTGCAGGGGGTCTTTCCAGCTTCTTCTGCCCCCCAAATCCGCCTCCCACCTGAGGAACATAAACCCCTCAATCCTGGAGCCTGGATCTAGGACTCCTACAAATGGGCAGTGAATAAGACCTGTGGTGTAGGCCATCTGTGTTCCCTGTCCTTCCCGGCCATTGCAGGGTGCTTCCTTGTGGTGTATTTCCCAGGACATATGCAGCTAAACCACAGCAATGGGGAAAACAGGAGAGGAAAAGGATATTGTGCATTTGATTCATGCACGTTCAGCCCGAATCAGTTTGCATCTGAAATGCAGAACCAGGCTGTGCCTTGCCAGCACCCACCTAGACGCCCTAAAGAGCTCTGGGGAGTGGGGCTGGGGCGCGAGGTCAGGTCAGGCCTCTTGGGAATATTAAAACCTTCAACCTCCACAAAGTCATGGAAATGGCACCACTATAAGACCTGCTTCCACCGAGTGATTCCTGAGCGCAGGGCTCTCTCCAGGGTCCTCGGGCACGCTAGGGCTGGCCATGCTTGGACTGGCTGGTGAAATGCTGGCGAGTACCCACTAAGGGTGGGTGCCTGAAGCAGGCTCAGCAGCTCCCGCTTCCCTGCGCCAGGAGCTGTTTGTTTTGTAGGCTGCACCGAGCTCCGATTGTCTTGGCCCACACTGAAGGGCTTTCTCAGCCAGTTTGACTTGTTCCTGTAGGATGATGAATGGGATTCAGGCTTCAGCTACATCTGTTTATTTTTCTTATATATAAAACCTCATGTGCAGAAGAACTTGCTTTGTAATTACCGGGGGGGGGGGGGAGAGGGGAAATGTGTGGCCCTCTGCAATTCTCCAGACATTGCTCCTCTCCAGACCCTTCCCATCCTCTCTCAGAGCAGCCAGCGCTCGGGAGGTGAGCTTTCAGATGCAAGGTTTCCTTGTTTGCTTCTACTGCAGGAAATGCTGGCCTTAAGCTGTAGAATCATGTGGCACAACCGCTCCACCCAGCTGCCACTAGGCTTCCTCCTGCTGCTTGCCCCACACGGCTGTTGTGATCTCCATTTGGAACGATCACCCTGTGCCTAAGCAGCAGGAGAGACACAGCATCTCAGCTGGTGTAAACTGGGGAAGCTCCAACCACTCCAAGAGAGCAATGCCCATTTACGCTAGCCAGAGAGCCGACCCATTCCCACCAGCTGGGGATCCGGCTCTCAACGTTCAATATCCGCACATCAGCACAAGTGACATCTTCCCCCTTTAGTCATCTTCCCACCAAGGGCTCGTCCAAGCAGCAATACACCCGCATTGTTACAAGTATCACTCTACCCCAGGCATCAGTCTGCCATATGGACTGACGTCCAGCAAACAAGCATCCCAGAGTCAGGACCCTCCCAGGATGATTTGACATTTTGTTTTCATCTCGTTGCTTAAACCTTGTAAACACACATTGATTATTTGCATGTCGTTTTGGATAATCGTTTCCACATGCAGTCGAGGATGGTGCATCACATTCATATCCCTCAACAGCACATCCGCCCGAGTTCAACACACACTGGCCTCCCCAGCAAACAGAAATAGAAACAATATTTAGCACTTCGGCGCCGCTTTCATCTGCAGAGAGCTCGGATGTTAATTAGAGGGTAATAAATGGCAGTGGAAGGGACTGGGGACAAGACTAGCCCCCCCCATGTGAAACTCTCTTATTTAACTTCTCTTTCCCCCATCCCTTCCTCCTCAGCCTCGTCTGTGCTCCAAGAGTTTGGTGGAAAGATATGAGAGACCATGATCGAGGCAAGAAACAAACAGCCTGTGATCTCTCCTGATCACTCCTATTCCAGTCTCATAACGATCCTTGCGCTCAGCTCTTCCACACACATGGTCTCTGTTAGCATTAGCCCTTTGGCCTCCTGCACAGAATAGCTGTAGCTTCTGCAGCACTGGGGAGGTCCCAAGGTTCTGCCCATGCCAGGAGAAACCCTCACCCTAGGAGAAAGTTGCGCTTCATTCAAAACCACTGTAGCACAATGCAGTCTGGACTGAGCTAAATGAATCGGCTTGATAAGCCAGCAAGAACTCCAACACCATCCCTCAGAAAAACAGGCCAGCTGCATGAGGGGACGTGTGGAAATGGGGACACGGTTAGGCCGTGATTCCTGACTCACCCACCTGCACTGTACTGTGGGAAGGGTTCCTCTCAAAAGGGTCTATTAAATGTTTACTTATGCAGACAGACCCAAGTGCGTCTCTCCATCTCAGCACAGAGAGAGCAGCCAGGGCTGGAGGAGACCTACCAAACTGAGTAGATACAACACCCGGGCCAGATCCTCTACTAGAGTCAGTCTCCACTGAAGTGGTGGGCCTGCTGCTGTGCCCTGTGAGACTGACCAACTTGCTTTCACAGCCAGCTTCGATCACAACCAGTGTGTCCAGGGGCACTTGACACCCTGGAAGGGCTCAAACAGGGTTTTGAAAGCCTTCACATGCCTTCTTGCACCCGACAGCACCTCCTCTGGGCCATTCGTATGGAAATAACGGTCTGTCAGCCTCACGGCAGGGGTTTAGCTTCAAACGAGCATTTAGACCACAAAGCAATTCCTGCACCCTGCTGATTCCTGGGACCATTCCTTCTCCCCTTTCAGAAGGCCATCTTTATGGGTGTAGGTCTTTTCCAGTGATAATTTCGTTGGCAGCACAATGACTCTGCAGGTGTCTGCACCTCACTCCATACGAACAGTCAAATAACAAAAGCAAACAACCAGCATGCACCAGGCCCCGTCTCAGTTTGCAGGGACAGACACTCCGCTCTCATGCTGGGGCAAGAGGAGACAGCAGTCCTAGATTCAGCGTCAGGGGAGGCAGTTGATGGGACTGGCCATGGGTCCCTGGAGGCAGTAGGCCTGGTAGAGGAGATGCCACTGCTGCTGCTGACTCCTGCTGTTTGTCTTGACTAAAGATAAATCCCTTGTAATCATGAGCACTCGTTCATCTTCACCCATTCTACTGGCCAGGGACACCGTGAGGCTCACGTTATGGGCCTCACATCTAGCAAGCTTTCTCAGGGCATTTCCACCTGCCTTTCTGCATCCGGGCGATTGCGTTACACCTGGCTTCTGCCTGACCTTGGGTGTGAGAAAACTCCTGGCTTATTTGTGATAACCGCAATGTGCAGCACCACCTGCAGACAATGCTGTGGGCAATTCTCCCAGGCCATCTGAGCAAGACGGTGTTCTTTGTCTCACTGTATAAGCGCTCATTATTATATGCCTGTATTTTCTCCCATAGCTGCATTATCGCCTAACCCTTGATGTCCCGCATAGGTCCAGAATGTCTGAGACTGGGGTTTTCGCACACATAATGTGCATATCTGTCAGCAAAGCACAGCTCAGCCTCTTCCACTCTGAAATGCCCAGCCATGGAACAGTGCATCAGCTCTTATTGAGCTGGGAAGCTGAAGAAAAAAGCAGGACAGTGCGAGGATCTCTCTGGCGTTGTGAGCTCACGTCCTTGCCAAAGCATTCTAGAGCCGTCACCAAAAACGTCAGCGTGAAAGCAACTTCAATGATTTAATCGGCACTAGGTTTAATGGCAGTAACCTGTAAAATTGCTACAGGTTCAGGGACACAGACAGCGTCCCTGCACCTGACACTCAGCCAGCGTCAGAAACAAAGCTCGCACCCATGGCACAGTCACAATGCAGCGTCTCACAAGACTTGCTGACATCAAGGTGAACTCACCAGGGACCCAAATCCTAAAGCTGAACTTCGTCAGATTCCGAACATGCCAAGTCACCCACTGACCAGCTGTGTGTAATGCACGAGAGCAAGGGACGGTGCTCAGACAATCCAACATTTCAATCCTTGGGCCTCCCCACCTGGCCAGCTACTCCACATCTTTCAGGCCTAATTTCGCCATTCCCATGAGATCCTCTTCCACCCCAGCCCAGCTGCCTTGTTCATTTCCAGCAGCGAGTTCTTATTGTATTTTATTGGTGTATAAAATACAAACGCCAGCACTCTCCACCCTGAGAGCAGTTCAGCCCCCCACTGCCCTGTCTGCGATTAGCTCGGCCATTCGGGTTCTCTCTGTGGCATTTGAATGTTGCCACTCAGGAAGAGGGAGCTGGAATTAGTTCAAGGGGAAGGGAGCTGCTCCGTTTTGCATTCGACCTCTGCTGCTCCCTGAGAGGTGTGGGACTTGATTGAGAAACCAGATCCTTGCTGTCTCACTCTCGAGTTGTGCTTACAGTAAGGGGAAGGCCAGTGCACAGCCCAGCACAACTGGGAAGTGGCGGGATCCGTGGGAGGGCAGGGCCAGTGGAAAATGAGGGGAATGTTTGGTCTGACTGCCAGGTTTCCCACCTTCTAGATTTATGATTCACGGACTCAAAATCCCTACTGTTTCCTGCCCCGCATGCTACAACGGGAGACCAGCAAACCAAGCAACAACTCATCCAATCAAAGCTGAGACTGGGGCCTCCATTTCCTTGAGAGAGAACTAGCGGTGCCCAGGCCCTCCCACGTGTTTAGGGGCAGCTGTGAAAGAGAATGACAGCACCACCCCCTCCCCACTGCCTAGCGCTACCGCGAGCTCTTTGCCAAATTAGGCCCCTCGAGGCCACCACTTTGGATCCTGCAGGGATCCTGGTGGCCCAGCAAGTCTGGGGAAATGTCTGCCTCAGCTCTTCTGTAGGAAGGCCAGGGAGGAGGAGGAGAAAAGGCTTATTTTGCTCCCAGGAGGCATCTAAACATGCCACCTACAGAGGTAGAGCCACAGGACAGCTGGGAAAAGCAGCACCAGCGGGAGGCTCCGAGGCAGGAGAAGAGGCAGCAGACAGCATGGGATGGCTGTTAGCAAGGGGAGGGCCATTTCTCACCAGGGGCAGCAGCAGCATGGAGCTCAGCGCTGCCGGCGGTACAGAGACTAGCAAGGTTAGTGGAAAACAAATAGGTTAAATTGGCCACACCACCCCAGTGGGAGGTTTAACCCTTTGGAGACTGTGGGCACATCCCTGCAGTATCTGGAAAACATCAGGGCTCTAAATCAAAGGCTCAAACTCTGTCTTGGGGCATGCACAGACTCCTGTCCACTCTGGACACATTTGAGGGTAGAAATTTGCCCACAAAGAACATGCCCACCAGGGATGATGAGGTTGGTGTTTGCTGCCATCTAGACTGCCCAGCCTTCCAGGTAAGCATCGTCCAGTTGGGACGGTGGAACAGTGGGGGAGTTGAGAGCCATTGAACCAAACTGCAAACCCTGTATATGATGGAAACCACGTCAAGCTAGGGGGTCCAGCAGCACCCCCAGCTCCCAGGGGGAGGGGGATTCCAGCAGCACCCCCAGCTCCCAGGGGGAGGGGGGTTCCAGCAGCACCCCCAGCTCCCAGGGGGAGGGGGGTTCCAGCAGCAGGCTGTTTGAACTGGTCCTAGCACCAACGCACACAGAGACGGGCTAGCACTATGGCTTAGTTACCTAGTAAAGGAACAGGAGGGGAAGGTGGGGAAAATCCGCTTATTCGGCCATTCTACTAACATGGAGGGTGACATTCTCAGGAGAGCGCGGTGCCAGCGAGTATCCCGGAGGGTCTGCATACCATTTTCAGCTGCTCGCTTGAGGTTCTCTATCATTGTGTCATAGTGAATCCGGCACAGCACTTTCTCTTCCACCAGGCCAAACTCCTCGCCAGTAGACAGCTGCCTTTTACAGGAGAAGCAGGCAAAGCAGGCAAGATGGTAGGCATTGCCGCGGGCTCTCCTTACCCAGTCGCTGGCATAGATCTGCCTGCCGCAGCGGGCACACTTTGTACCAAATCGACTGGAAAAAAACAAAAAAGACACAGAGAGAAAAGGTGAGAACTAAGACAGGCTGCCGCACCATGATTGTCATTCAGCTTTATCAGTGCTACATGCCGCAGACACAGCGACAGAGACAGCACTTCCCTCAGACAGCTCCCATTCTAACCAAACCAGACAAAGGGTGGGAGGAGAAAGTGCTGCCCAGCGAGGTCGGCGGACTTGCACACAGGAGCTTAGTGACATGGCTCTTGACTCCTGGTCAGTGTCTTACCGCCTCCCATAGTTCTTGTGAAGGGACAGCTCTAAATACAGGCCAGCCTCACCCGGACTGGAGTGAGCACCACTTCCCTAAGCTGTATTCAGTGTTATTGTCACCGCGACAGTCCCAGGATATTAGAGACACAATGTGGGGGAGGGAATATCTGTTACTGGACCAACTTCTGTGGGGGAAGAGACCAGCCTTCGAGCTTACCCGGGGCAGAAGAAGAGCCTTATCGCCTGCGCAGCATGGTGCCACTGGAGTGCCCAGATGTCACGGGCAATGCACGAAGAGAACCTTGAGCTAAGAACAGTTCATGCTGCATTAAGCCAACCAACCAAAGCAGAGGTCCAGGAGTTAGATTTGTTTTGGGGTCCCACACCCATTAGTAGAGATGAGAGAACCCCACCTGTATTAATCTGTCAAGAATTCATGAGAAATCTCAGCCGTCTCCCCAGGAGACAGGGTCCAGGCCAAAAATCCACCATGGACACTGGCTATCTCAGCTGAGGGGCCAGGGATGGGCCATGGAGACTCAATTCTCCCCTCTTCCCCACCCCCATCAGAGTTTAGGTGCACTGCCAGAGAGGGGCAGCATTTATGGTACTACCTGGGCCACCCCTGTTCTGGGGACTGGGTCCTTTGTTCCCCCAGGCTCCCAAGCCAGAACCTTTCACCATATTCACTGCAAAGAACCCAAGAAGCACATCAGAAGCTAGAGAAGGTGGAATGTTAGAGGCACTGAGAGCCCTGTCTCAGGGGATTGAGTAGGACAAGTGCATTTGGCATTCAGAATAGACTGTGCCACCAGCTGGGGGCAGGCGATTCCCAAAGCACTTGGTGTTGGCCTGACTCGACTCTCATTGAAATCAATGGGAGTGAAGTGGAGAGTTTTGGAAAACACCTTCCCCCCACGGTGAAATGCTGACCCCATGGAAGTCAGGGGGGTTGCCCATGGCTCCAGTAGCTGTCACCCGTCCTGCACACTGACTCTCGCCAGAGCCCTGTGTTATAGTCTCAGGAGACACTTAGAATTATTAGATCCAAACAGTTTAGTGAGACTTAGAAAGTTCCAGCCCCATGAAAGCCAAGCAAAAGGGCCAGGCATGGTAGTGACCTCAGTAGGTTTCTGGGGGTCAGAGACTCAGAGGCACAATCATAGGACTGGAAGAGACCTCGAGAGGTTAGTCCGGTCCCCTGCACTCATGGCAGAACTAAGTATTATCTAGACCATCCCATTTGTCTAACCTGCTCTTTAAAATCTCCAATGATAGAGATTCCACAACCTCCCTGGGCAATTTATTCTAGTGCTTAATCACCCTGACAGAAAGTTTTTCCTAATGTCCAACCTAAATCTCCCTTGCTGCAATTTAAGCCCATTGCTTCTTGTCCTATCCTCAGACGTTAAGAAGAACAATTTTTCTCAGAAGGAGAAATAGAATTAAAGGTCTGATCCAAAGCCCACTGAAATCAACTGAAAGATCCACTCCTGGTTTTGGATCAAGCGTTCGGATAAGAGCTGTAACGTTTGCCTGTGGCAATGGCCTAATGGATGATAAATTCATAAACAAGCGGTTGAGATAATGTGGTTAAATGAATCATCTTTCAAGTCTGTGGGCTTTTTATTTTGGTCTTTGTCAATGTAACATTAGGGTGGGAAATGTGTAAAGCTGGTCAAAAAATAGTTGACAAAACTTTTTTCCTTCGAAATAAGCCAGTTTTATTGAAACTGAAATGTTTCAAAAAATGTATCAGTTTTGGTGAAAATTTCCTTGGGAAGGTTTCCCAGGTCCAAGATGGAATTCCTGTGGAGGGGAGAGGGGAGAAATAGAGCCCAGAATAGTTATATTGCCTAGCGGTCATGACACTCATCTGGGGCACGGGAGACTTAAACCTGGGTCACCCACATCCTGGTTGAGTGCCCCAATTACCGGCTGTTCTGGAGTCTGTCTCTCTTGAAAAACTTCAGAAGGGCTGCACTGAAACAACAACATTTTGAAATCTCAAAAATTGTAGCTCCATGGAATTATTGTTTTCCAGCCAGCCCTAGAAATTTGTTAGAGCCGTTTTCCCCGTTCCAGTGAACTGGACCATGTTATTTTCAAATACTATACACATCATCATTTGCTTTTTTTAAAAATATATAAATAAAAGTCTTTTCACTGATAGAGGAAGAAAGTCAGTTGATTAATTTATGTCAAAAATATCATTTCATGTTATGTCCTTGAAAAAGCAACAAAAGTTCCCAAAGCGCCTTGTGTTCTGTGCTGTACGTCTAGGACTATTCTTAGGTTTATGCAGAACCCAGAATGTCCACTGATGTCCATAATGCCTGATTCTTGCAAGTCTCTGTTGCTTGTAAAGGGCTCTATATTTTACAAGAGAGAATCAATGTGAAATCCTTAATATACAGATGTCCCAGTCACCTCCCCAGAGAACGGGAGCCTTTTTGGGGACTATTACATCCAGCTCAGTGAAATCTAGTTTGCATTTTCCTTCTGATTTTTTTCTTTTAAATGTATATTTATTGTTCTTTAACAAGTAAAAAAACCCCAAAAACAAAACAAAAAAACCCAGCAGCAATGAAGCAATGGAACAGACCATTTTCTTTTCTTTGTGACAACAGCGTTAATGTCAGTCCTGAAATTATTCTAGTATCAGATAACGTTTCCTTCACATACAGTCTAGCGATATTATTGGGGTGAAATTTGTTGCCTTTGTCTAAAACATCAGCAGGAGACAAAGGATACAAGATGGATGGGCCATCTAAATCCCTGTGTTATAATGTCAGTGGAGACCTGGGATCAGACAAACTGCTTGTGTGTTCTGGTTTTGCTGCTCCCATTTTTCAATACTTGAATGTGGCAGGCTGGCCATGCCCGAGCCCAGACAATCTCTTTTGCCACTGGTCTACCAGCTAGGAAGGGCCAAGAAGGTGCAGAATACGGTGCTTCGTGTGTATGTCAATTCAGTCTCTTACGTCTGCACAGCGCAAACTTCCTTTCAGTTTTGTTCAACACTCTGAAAGCATCGGCTCAGCGTGCAGCGGCCGTCAGAAAGCAAACAATGTCAGGAATGATTAGATAATAAATGAGAAAATATCATGCCACTGTGCAAATCCATGGTACGTCCACACCTTGAAAACTGTGTGCAGGTCTGGCCACCCCATCTCAAAAGAGATATTATTAGAATTGGAAAAAGTTCAGAGAAGGGCAACAAAAAATGATTGGGGGTATGGAACAGCTTCCACATGAGGAGAGATTAAAGAGACTGGGACTATTCAGCTGAGAAAAGAGATGGCTAGGTGGGATATGACAGGAGTCCCTAAAATCATGACTGTTGTGGCACAAGTAAATAGGGAAGTGTTGTTTACCCATTCAAATAACAAAAGAACCATGGGTCACCCGATGAAATTAATAGGCAGCAGGTTTCAAACAAACATAAGGAAGTATTTTTTCACACAACACACAACCTGTGAAACTTGTTGCTAGTGGCTGTTGTGAAGGCCAAAAGTATAATGGATTCAAAAACAAATTAGATACATTTGTGGAGGGTAGGTCCATCAATGGTTATTAGCAAGATGGTCAGAGATCCAACCTCATGTTCTGCGTGTCCCTAAACCTGACTGCCAGAGGCTGGGTCTGGACAACAGGGGATCGACCACTTGAAATTGCCCTGTTCTGTTCGTTCTCTCTGAAGCACCTGGCACTGCCCAAAGTTGGAAGACAGAATACTGGTCTAGATGGACCATTGGTCTGAACCAGTATGCCACTCTTATGTTCTTAGTCTGGGATGTTTTATTATTACTGGATCCATTTTTATTCCCAAAGATTTTTGAAAAACAAAAACCATAAGACACTTGCAAATCCTTCATGTTTCCAGACTCATCTTATGGCTCAAAGCAATTTCAACCATTTCAGCCATACAATATAAACCAACTGTTAATTAAACTACAAACCCCACAGAGCTACCCCAGACTCACCACCCCTCACCTGAGCATTGCAAAACTAAGCAACTTTCCATACTCTGTGCCACCAAGTGCATTGTTTCCAAGAATTCTAATGGCCCACAATGGCCCACATGCTCATCTCACTCCCTGGACCGACTCCACTCACTTCAACAGAGTTTGTTCCAATTTACACCAGCATTAGTAAAAGGAGATATAGGCTCTCAGTGTATGAATCCCCACAGAGCTAGTGTTGAGACAGTGGTACAGTTAGATGGGGCAAGACTGGAATCTGTTCAGATTACTAATTACAAAACTATATGAGAGGAATAAAAATGTCTGAATTTCTGAGTCTGACCATAGCTGACCAGGAAAAAAAAAAAAGAAAAAAAGCAAAGAGAGGACATTTTTGCACTGAAGTTATACAGAGATCTGACTAATGTACTTCAGATGGGAACATTGTAAACTGACTTCTTGCCAGTCAGTTTATATAAAAGCACAAACAAAAGAACTGTATTAATTTTTTTTATTATTATTTAGAACTAAACATCTTTCTTGCAACTTGGAACAACGTGCTATGTAAACAAGCTTACACACTGAACTATAGAGACATAAGGGGAAGGGTCAAGCTTAAGCCAATTAATAACACCCTGTAATGCCACAAGTCTTAGCACGTCTCACCACATTTCTCCTCCAGAGCACTCGAAGCGCTTCCTAAAGCCAGGAGACTTTCATTATCCCATTTTACACATGGGAAACTGAGACAAGGGGTGTGCCAGGGACAGAGTCTGAATTCCCAATGCATTGGAAGGCTCTGCCATTTGAAATTCAGGGAACTATCCAATCAGTTACCTCCCCTGCTCTGCTCAGCTGCTAAGCTTAAAGACCACCTAGTGTAATGGTGCAATCTGGGAAGCTGCAGCGGAGAGAAGAAAACCTAAGGCTCAACCATGCTCCCACTAACTCAAGGGGAGTTTGCCACTGATTTCAGTAGCAACAAGATTGGGCCCCTTAGGCTTTTCCATGGATCTGCTGACTTTTTCTGACCCCCTCGCTGCAACGTAGGAGAGGTTTGATTGTGACATTCCTTTTTCACCACACCCCTGCTTCTCCCCATCCCACCTTAATACAAACTGGACAAAAGCAAACTTGATACTGGGTACAAATGTGCGGGGACAGACATGCCCAGTTGTTATTTACCCACCAGGCGCATGCAATCGTTCGGTGATTTAATGCACTCTGCAGGCCCCATCCTGTTCCCACCAGGACTGATGGGGCCGCCAATAGGAAGAGGGTGGTGTCCCTTTGTATAGTTTGTGAGCCCTCAGTGGTGCTCACTGGGTTCTGTGTTTGTTTAGAAGCTGCCCGAGTTGCAGTGTGTAGTCGCACGTTGTGCACAGCTAGCGCCATGATTAGTTGAAGCCTACGCATTCCCTCATGTTACGTTTGTCATGTAAAGTGACAACTGATAGCAACACTCCCAGGCACTTCAATGGTGAGGGCACAGGGGCTAGAAATTAACTGAATTTTCCATACTGTACTCCAGCGCTCTGCCAGGCACTCAGCTATTGGGGTGTGATGAGGTCTGCTCAACAGATGGCCAGACCCTCACGCCTTCAAAGGGCTGGCTTCTTACAGGCCGTTCTGCCCATGCACTTATGTCAAGGAGTGTCAAATCCATAAACCAGCATAGCCCTCTGCAAAGGCCATGATGCTGGTATATTTCTAAACCAAATCAATCAGAGCCTCTTAAAAAACAAACAAACAAACAAACAAAAAAACACAGCTTCCCCCCCAAAATACTGAGAGAAGGATGTTTACATTGTGCACCACAGCCCCTGTAAAAATCCCTAACCTTGGGGAAGCTGCATTCCCGGAACATTCATGGGAAAAACTGTTTGGGTTCCTTTTGTCTGCGATTAGAAATCCAACACCCTTGGGAACTGAATGGCTCCGGAAATTAGTAATGGGATAGGAAGCCTTTCACCTCTAAGTCACCAGTCCTGGCTGTGGTCAGCAGTAACTAGAAATGACTGGCATTCAGTTGCCTACATGGAATGAGTTAGCAGTTTCAGTCTAGCTCCCAACAACGGGCCCACACCACTCAGCACGTCCCCGCAGGGCAGCCTCAACAGGAAGGGGCAGAATGGAGTGGGCTGTGGAGGCTGCATTCCCCTCCTCCACCTTGAGCTGGGTGGCCTGAGAACAAGGCTGTCGCATGACGCAGGAGGAGGGAGAGGAACCTTGCACTGTCACTCTCTGTGCTGTGCCTGGTCTGTGGATACCCAGCTGTGAGTCCGACACCAGCACTAAGGGTGGGGGGTGGAGGGGTGAGAGAGAGAGAAAATAACCCCTTGCTGGGGCTGAGGCCAAATCACCAGCTCTCACTCAGAGTGGATTTTAACAGCCAGCCCAACGGGCTGCTCCGGGAAATGCCAGCAGGCCTGTACCTCTGGTGCTGCGGCAGCCCCAGGGACAAGGTCCTTTCTGATCTTCTCTACCAGATCCTTGCTGTAAACAGTGGAATAAAATAAAATGGAAAAAAATCCTCTGGGCGTTGTCCTGTTACCGCCTGGGCTCCAGGAGAGCCAGAAAAGAGGACTTGGCTGTAATCTCTGCTCCAGGGACGTCCCGTCCAGCATGTACCGTAAGGTGGAGAATGCCAAGCATTATATAACTGCTGCTGCATGGGATTCGAGCCAGCCGCTCGGAGAGGAGATGGGCAGCCATGGACATGCTATAAGAGGAGATAAAAGATACAACGCTGGAGGCTTTCCCAGACAAAATTTCATATTCTCCTGATTACAGGCTCAGTCCTGCATCTCCTCACCCCACACCATGTAGCAGCACTGGCTTTGATGGTCTCTTACTGCGCGCAAGAGCTGCCGGATTGGGTCCAGCAGCGCGTGGTTTGTGACTGGCTGACCAACAGCTGCATGCACTCCATCACAGCTAACAGGAGATGGACAGCGGTGGTGACATTTCCAAATCTCATCTTGGGCTTTGCAGAGGTGGATGTAACATCTGGCAATGGAAAAGTGCAAACTCCACTAAGAACCTCCTTTTATCAGCAGGCTCTCTGCACTCTGTTACACAACCCTGCCATGCTTTAAGATGCTGGCTGTCACGTGGCACCGTGCTCCTTGGGAAGGCAGGCTGGCAGCTGCAGCAGGGATGATCCAGCATCACTGAGTATGTATAAAATCCTGGCCAATGGACTCAGGCCCATGCCTTCATAGAACAGAACATGCCATGTATCCGACGAAGTGGGTATTCACCCACGAAAGCTCATGCTCCAATACGTCTGTTAGTCTATAAGGTGCCACAGGACTCTTTGTTGCTTCTCACAGAACAGAACATTCTGCTCAATGCTGTCAGCATCCAGTTCTGCTCCTGAAGAATTAGCCCCCAGGTCACTAAATGCAATTAATTGACAAGACACGGGAAGAAGCAACAATTTTGCAGTGAAATGCGCGCGAGGCAGCATGTGCATTGCTCACAGCAAGGAAATCAGCCGTCTTGCCGCATGTGTGCTCCCCTAAGTGAGGAAAGGGGAGGCTGGGGGGTGACCAGAACACGTCATCTTAACGTGATCACTCCTTACTGTAACAGGGATGGCCCAGGAAGAAGAGAAGCTCTGGTCCCCTCTCTCGCTAGGGATTTACAGGCCACACTCAAAGTAGCAGCACTCTCCCCAAATGTTTACACTGCACCTATCACTGTTAGCCGAGGGCCTGCTTAGCTCTCTGCCTTTGGGCTAAAGGATGCATTTCTCTGCAGGGGTGGGAATGATCCGCTGGCATTTCTGCAGGTGCCTGTTTACCATTATTCCAACGGCTGGGCTGGCCACACAAAGGGCAGGCCAGGTTCAGATCAACGTGTACAGTTGAAATGATACATTAGGCCTGTGGAAAACTGGGGGGGGGGGGGCACGGGCACATCCTCCCACTCTAACAAAAGAGACCTGCATCCAGCTCAGAGCCAGAGACTGAGTGTGGCTAAACAACAAACAAAGCTGGTTTCTGTCTCCCTCTGCTTTGCTCCTATGGGAATTGCTTCTAGTTTGGTAGAGGCAAACCTGTGCTGCATTCAGAAACGCATTCCCCAGCCCCTTGCTCATCTGCCTTGGCTTCAAAATAAATGCTTCACCTGGAGCAAATGAGGAAAATACTAAATGCAAAGACCTGTGTTTAAAGGAGACAGCTCTAGCTACAGCAACATGCAATGTGGAGATCCTGCTGTCCTGAGCTCAAACGCCCCGTGCAGAGGGGGCTGCAGACCAAGGTGCAATCTGACATGTCATGTCCGCAGGGAGCCTCCCCAGGGCAGGGCTGCCCACAGCCAGCTAAGACATTTAAAAGGGTGGCAAACACTGGGGTGCAAAATGGGGTTTAAACATGGGGTTTAAAATGTGCCAGCTGAGAGGTTTTAACACCGCCACATATTCTCCTAGTCTAGAAAAACCCAGACTAAATCACTAGCCCTCATTAGCGTGGTAAAATAAGTTCAGGAAACATTAAAAATATTGAAATGAAATTTTGAAAGAAGCTAATAATACAGTTATTTTGCTAAGTGAAAGAACATAGGAGGGGGTCAGATGCCCCAAACTTCAAACTCCCCAGAATTACTGGTAAAACTGTAACAAAGAGATTTGTCTGTTAATGAGACCTGCGGCTGCTACTTTTCCAGCAAGTCACCCAAAACCTGGCTCTTGGCTTGGTAACGTTAACCTAAACCAAAACTAAATGATAAAACAGCAACATTTTATTAATTATAATGTATTCAATTAATTCTAGTATACTGTAGATTTGTTGATGTTTCAGCTTTGGGGGACACTAGTGCTCTTTAATTTGAAGAAGTGACTGCCGGTGGACGGACGGACGGACACACACACACACACACACACACACACACACACACAGTGCCTATACACACAAATAGTCAAGAAATACAGTCTTAAAATACTAACCCCCTGGGAATCATTATTTGTGTGTTAAACCCGCCTCATCAACAGAAAACTCCTGTTTAATACGGTAATTCTCGCCTCTGGTAAAAGACCGTAGATTACTGTTTATCTGGCTGTTTAAAATAACCGCGGAGCTGCCTATCCAAAGCTCTAGGCAACCTCACACGCTCTCACAATACAATTGACATCTCAGCGGCGTTAAAACGATTAATTCAGCAGGTGCTCAGCCTCCTACCGAAACCCTTGTCCGCCCCTTCCCGGCGTACGAAGCCCGCCCCAGCCCTTGCCAACGCCCTGACAAACCGACCGGGAGAACCGCACAAGCGGCTCCTTCCCTTTTCTTTGCACTGGGGTTCCGCGCGGCGCACTCCGCGTGTGCAAAACCGGAGTGGGTTTGAGCACTTTCACTTCGGCTTTTCAGCGTCTGGTTCTCGAGCCTGTGGCTGGTTGGGATCAGAACGGTCCCGGGCGCTGGCTGCAGAAATAGACGAGAACTTCGCCTTCCTTCAAAACCCAAACCAACCCCAACCCCAACCCCAGCCCCACGCTAAAACCTCTCTGAATATTGCATCGTGTAAAGCCAGCAACCCCTGTCGCTAGAGCTCGTGGAAATCGTTTGCCTAAAAATTCGCAGTGTTTTCAATCGAAAACAATTGTATCGTGAACAAAATATTTTCTACCACATAGTCTGGTTCTTGTAAAAAAAACTGGTTTTTGTTTTGTTTTTGTTTTGTTTGTTTTGGGGGGGGGGTTCAGCAACCGGAAACCAAACTTGTTAATTAAAAAATTTAAAAACTTTTGGTTTTAAAAATTAAAAAAGTTTCTGTTTTTGGTCGCCAATAAACAGATGTTTTTAGTTTTCAAAAAAATCCAACATTTGTCAAAGCTTTTTTTTTTTAATGAAACTGACACTTTTACATCAAAAAATTACATTCGAAAAGCCCCAGCCAGCTCCCTCCTCCCGCTGTATTTATTGATTGTTAACAAGAAAACGGTCTATGTGCTTGGCCTGACTCGGGGTCCTGTTGATTGTTTTCTTAACAAAGGGAAAGGAGTTGGGAGTGTAAGGAACCCTAATGACTTGAAGTGATGCCTGCTCCTCTGCTGGGCACCTGCTTGTGAACAACCGTGTGATCACCAAAGTGCATCAGCTGGCACGCCCGAGCCAAACCCCCGCTGAATGCGCCGCACGGACACTGCGGAGGCCTCCAGAAACTGGGAGCCACCTTCTAGCACATCAAACAAGCGGCGGGTTTTCCAGCCCTGGGAGGCCAGGAATTGGATCTGCACCACTGCCCATTTCCTCCTCGCTGCACTGTCACGTTAACTCCGCAAAGCCCGTAACTCAGCTCGCACCAGTATTGCCACTGACTTCCCCCTGGCCTGAGGCGCTGCTGAGAGAAACCGAGTTAACCAGGCGGCTTTCAGCGCCGTGTGAACGGGCGCGGGAATCTGGCTCTGTAACTAGGATGCTGCTGCCCTTGCGCCTCCCCCGCGGGGCTGCTCGGAGTGTAAACTCCTCATTCCCCTGGGCGCGGGCAGGGGTGACACACCCGGTGCAGCTGCTCTTGCACGAGGCACGTCCGTCCGACCAGGGGCGAAAGAAAAACGCGTCTCTTGTAAAGTCAGTGGCGCTGGGCTTTGCACAGTGGAAGTCCCGGTGCGCGGCTGGCCAGACGCGCTCTGTGGCTCCCGGGAGGGGCCGGGAAATGGGCTGTGTGCGGAAGGGGTTTCCCCACCCCCGGTTAGACCCTGGCGAGGGGCGCTGCCCGCGCTCGGAGTGTGTCTAGCCCAGGCTACTGGGGAGCGACCCGAGACCAGCCCCCCGGCGGGACCCGCTTCTCCCCGAGGGGCCCGCTCGGCTCGGCTCGGCCCGGCCCTGGCACGACCCCACCCAGCGGGAGTTCTGCCCGTCAGTGGAGCCAAGACTTCCCGGTTTGCTGGGCCACACCGGCCCAGGGGCTAACGGGCGCGCTGTGAAGGGCAGATCCCGGCGGCAAGGCTGGGCCGTGTCCGGGGCGCTGTTCGTGGAGCTCAGGTGCTTTGGGACCGACGCTGCGCCCGGCGCTGCAGGGCCCGAGCTGGGTGCGGAGCGGCCGGGAGAGATGCGCAGCTTGATGGCCTGGGGGGGGGTTGCTTTGTTGGGGTCACTCGACCTGGCTCTGATTGCTGATGTGCGGGGAGCAGCCGGGAAGCCCAGGCATCTGCTGAGCGGGATTTTAAACCGCCGTGACTGCGCGAAACCCCAGCCCGACCGGCTCCGCTCCCTGTCTACACGCCAAAGAATCCGGCGCAGCCGCAGCGAACCCAGCGCGGAGCAGCGGCCCTACACCTGGTCTGGGCGTAGCCCCGCTGGGGACTCCCAGCGACCGCTCGCTGAAGGGCTTCGAACGGGCAGTCTATCGCCAGCGTCGGTCTGCAGCCACCCCCGGTTGTGTGCACACCGCCCTTCCCCTCTCTGTGTCTGGACACACACGGGCAGAAGGGGTTCGGAGCCCTGCCCCCCCCAAACCCCGGCAATGGCACAACACGCGGCTGTGTGGTGTATGTGGGTCACTCGTACAAACATACACAGCACGTGTGCAGAACAATTGGGGGTGAGAAACACCCCCCCCCGGCCTGAAATACAAACGTGTGAGGAGATCTGTGGGGAATCACCCGCCCCCAATTTATATGTAATTTGAATTCTACAATTAATGTCGATGTAGAGCGGTTGGGTGTGCGAAATAATATACGCACGTTCACATTCAATCCAGGTAAATGGCACACACCACAGGCACAGCTGAAACACGTTACACACACGTGCTACATTCCTACCGACAGGAATATTGATTCTCTCAATCGCGCGAGGTTCCCCCCGCCCCGCAGACACACAGACAGACCGACACACACATACCCAGGCAACCCGCGCCACGAAGCTCCCTGGGCCCGGGGCTGGGCTGGCATCAACCCGCTCCCCAGCTCGCCCGGGTTTTCCTTCTGCCCAGCGAGCCCCCAGGGCCCCTCTGAAAGCGCCTTGGCCGGAGCCAAGAGCCGGCCCCACACGCCATAGCCCCTCTCCCATGGCGCGGCGGCCGCGCAGTTTGCACAAAACCCAGCGCTCCTCTCCCAGAGCCTTAGTGCCCCAGCATCCCGCCCCCCACCCCCCCACAGCGAGCCCCAGGCCAGGAAGTACATTGTCCCCCGGCTGGCGAACCAGCGCAAAGGAGCTGGGCGCGCCGAGCTCTGCCTGGCCGCGGAGCTGGGCCTCGGAGCGGATCGCCGCTACCCTGCGGAGCTGCTAGACAGCGGGTTTGCGCGTGTTATTCAAAGCCCTGAGAACAGTGAGTGGGGCTCCGCTGTTCGCAGGTGACTGTGCAAACGGCCCCGTGACTCACTCCCCAGGCCACAAAAAGAGCCCAGATTTCGCAGGCCGGCAGGCAGAAAAACCAACCGCGCCCCATCATTGATATGAGAACGTGAGCGAAGAATTCACACGGCACAGTGACCTGGGCAGGCGGAATGGGAGTGACTTCGGCGTCACCTGAGAAGTGGCTTGTTTAGTCACCCCCTTTTCACCGTGACACCCAAACAATCACACAGCAAAATCCTGGCACCAGCATGAGGTTTGCCCGCAATTTTCACTGTTCCTCCTGCTTTCTTGTTACTTCCTCACCCCTGTGTCTGTCTGGTCGAGTCACACTGGAAACTCTTCAGGACAGATTAGATCTCTGCAAAAGGAATGTGTCCGTACAGCGCCTGGCACTCGGGGGCCCTGATCTGGGTGGGGGTCGCTGGGCTGCACTGACACCCACACACTGACACACACACACTCTCTCTCTCTCTCTCTCTGCAAGACGCGTCGATACAAATCCCGACCCGTCGAAGCAGCAGAGCGAGAGCCCACCTGGAATTCTCGGGTGCCTCCAACAGCTCCGGCCAAGGGCCCTGGTTGCGGACTAGAACTGCCTCTGAATGCCCAGTACTCGTCCCCCGTCCTGGCACCACAAGTTTGTAGCACATCCTCGGAGGAACCAAGAATCCTTGACAGCAAGAATCAGCGGATCTCCTGGAATTAGGATCTTCCTCCCCATCCGCTCGCCCCCACCCCCACCCCAGCTTGGGCGCCCAGTCTAGTTTGGATAGCAAGTTCTGGTTAACTAATTGGCCTGCGCAGCGCCGTGCACACGACTCGTGCCCCGCTCCGGCTCCTGCACAGTCCGGCCAACCCCCTTCTGCTCTCAGCCCCTCGCAGGAAGGAACAGAACCAAAGGACACGTCAATAAGCCAGGCAGCCCAAGTGTCAGCAAACCGTGCCACCTGCTGCGGTCCAGCCCCTGGGCTGGTTACCTGAGCCGTCCTCCCCTGGGGCAGCCCAGTTTCAAAGAGCTGCTCCCGCTGCTGTCTGCCCCATACCGAACTGGGCAAACCAGCCAATGTCCCTTGAAATCTGGCCCTGCCCATGCGCTAGAAGCTACATCCAGTGCGCGGTCCCCTGTGCCGCTCCTGCCATCCGGATCAAGGGACCTTCCCCTCCTCAGACAGTCTCCCCGCAGCGGGATACCTGAGCTCGCTCGGTACATTCCGCCTGGAGGACGGATAATAGCCGGTAATTCTCTAGCACCCATCCCCTGCCAGCCAAGGATCCCGAAGCGCTGCCACGCCCAGGGCAGGCTCGGGCGTTTGACAGCACCTAGCTACACGCCCTGGCCGCCGGGGCGGAGCGCCGCACGCAGCATCCCGCGGCTGGGGAATCGAGGCACAGGGGCTGCAGTTATGCGAGCCTTGTGGCCAGGACGCGGCAGGCAGAATTCCTGTCCCGGGCTGACTGCGAGGCCAAGGCCTGGGCTTTGCGGCTCCCCTGGCAGATGTCACACGCTCGCCGCTGGCTTGGGCAGGGACCCTCTGCTGAGGTGGGGGCAGAAGCCCGCCCGGAACGGGACCACTCAGCATCTCCCGCACCCCCCAGCGCGGACCTGGTCTGCACCCAGCGCGGGCCAAGGGGCGGACAGGCGCGGGAGAGGGGCTGTTTTGAAAGCAGGTGCCGATTGCTTTGTATGGCCTCGGAACCGGCTTCAAACCCGGCGAGGGTCCGAGCAGCTGCTCCGCAAAGGCGGGGAACAGAGTCACGCTCCAGCGAGTGGGGCAGACTCTGAAAACGGGGGCGGGGGGCAGGCTGAGAGCCCTGCAATGACTCTCTGGTTTGGGGGGAGCCGGTGCGAAACAGCCTGTGGCCGACCTCCCCCTGGGGCGCAGCTCGGTCCTGACTCCGATCCAGAGGGTCCCCGCAACACTTTACAGTCTCGAGTGGATATACATGAACCCTGGGCAGGAGTCACTTTCTTCCCGGCTGGACCGCAGCTACCTCGGAGGAGGGCGCAGCAGCAGCTTCCCAGCTGCACGGAATGACACCCCGCTCCCCGCCAGGAAAGGGAGAGGACGCCCTAGCCCCGTGACACGGGGGGAATTTGGATAGGTGAAATGTGAGTCTCAGAGCTCGGGCGTGGCCGGGACGCCACGGTTCATGCTCCCTGTTACCCAGCTACTCCCGGAGAGAGCGCGCAGCTGGGATGCAGCCATGAGCGGCGTTATAACAGATTTCAGGGCACAGCACGATAAACTCCTCCCAGACAGGTAACCGCCAGAGATTCGCCTCTGAGGAGACAGGAGCCGGCTAGGCTCTGCAGTTTGATTGCACCGTCAGGGTGGGATTTCCCCACGTGCTCGCTGGTGACCCAATACTGAAGCCCAGGGACGCTTTGCCAGTGCCTGTCATGGGAGCGGAGTCAGCTTCGACAATCCCTCTCGCCCTCCAAATGCTCCGGCAGGCGCGGCCCAGAGCACCCTGGCGCTGGAACGATGTTTAAAGTGGGGGTGAGAGCCATTGAACCAAACTGCATACAGGGTTTACAAGGGAAACCGCTTCCAGCCAGGGAGCTCCAATGCAGAGCACCGGGGCCTTTGCCCCCCCACCCCCTGTACAAGTTCAGAGTAAAGTTACTACTGTTAAATGCCTTTAGTTTTCAGCACATCTCTGCTTCAGCAGAGCTGCGCGCACACACACCTCGGAACAGAGACCCAGCGAGGGGTTTTTACCATGAACTCTCTGGAACGGTCTGTGTTAAACAAAGCGCATCTGAACATTAGTTCTTCAGAAACAGCTGAGCGGACCTTCCTCACCCTGCCCGGAACCATTCACTTGGGGCTGGGAGGAATTTCAGCCCAATCCCCGAATGGCAGCAGCGTCCTGACTAGAAAGGGCTGGGAGGGAAGGGGCCCTCAGGATCAGCCCAGGGTAAAGCCACAAACACGTGATGCCGGGCACACGTTTACGAAGTGTCCAGACCAGCCTGTACAAACGTGCTAGCGTCTTCCACTGAACTGTCAAACCAAGGAGCTGCAGAGGAAAAACACTCTAGCTGCAGTCAAGCCCTGAGCCACAACTATCGCTGCAGCAGCGCTAGGAGGCCGAATGAAACAAGACTCACCACAGACATGCACAAAATTAAAGTTTTGAAGATTCATGGTTAAAGCTCTCGCACAGCCCTGGAGCCCCCTGAGAGGGTCCCACTCCTGCAGCTCCGACTCCCACGAGTCATGCCGTCCCGAGAAAGGGGTTCCGGATCAGAGCCAATATTCCCAAGGGGCATAAAAACCACAGCCTGCTGTGCCAGGCACTGCCGCTGCTCTCTGTCACGTGTGAGTCACACAAAGGGAGCATGCGGCTAGACCTGCCCAGCCAGCAGCGCTACCAGAATCCGAGAAACAATTCGCTACAGGTGACTCCAGACATGCGGAGGTGCCAACACTCCTCTATGGGCCACACAATCACGGGAGAACAGGAAATGAAAAACACAATTGCCAAAATATCTTGTTTTCTACACACCATCTCCCCCCAGCCACCTTTCAGAGGAGACCTGACAAACTGTGGGGCGGGGGGGCGGCACTTGATTTGGACATTAAATAGCCCAGGCGGGCACTCAGCGTAAGAGAACGGGGGTGGCTGCGTTTGAGAGGCGCTGCGCGCATGTAGGTCCGTGATCCCACTGATTTCAAAGGAACGACTCACGCGAGTAAAGTTCCTTTGCGGGATCGGGGCCACAGTTTAGGACATTCGTTGAGATCGTTGGAATAAAAGGCACCGTAGGCATGTAAACTATCACCACGTTTCATGGTTTCCCCAGAGCCAGCCCTGTTACAAGGCCCTGGCCGCCAGCTGCGTCCCAGCCCAGCCCCTAGCTGCCAGCCCCTCTCCCAACACGCGAGGAAGCGGGACTATTTTGCGTGCGACTCTTGCACACGGTCATTCCCATTTCCTGCCTTGGGTTTCCCCGTCCTCCTGGGGGCAGACAGCAGTGGGCCGACCAAGCTGAGCAGGGGGGGATGCAGAGCGAGGTGCTTGCACCAAACCTCCAAACCCAGCTGTGGTTCTGGACATGCTCATTGATGGAGGCCCCCTGTCCCCACTCCTTGGGTGCTTCAATCGCTGGGGCACTTCGATTCAATTCTAGTGTAAAAATCCCTCTCTCGCTGCCCGGGGTCTCACGCCTTGTAAGCCGAGGCTAGAGTGTTTTCCTGAAACAAGTCGGGCTTGAAGCCCAGCTCCGCCGGCTGTGGGCTTGGGTTGGGGGGTTTTAACGTACCATCGAAGATGTTGCAGGATGATCTGAGGGCTGGAACACAGACCTTAGGGATGCCTTAAAAACGGAGTCTGCTTAGCTATGGCAATTACTAAACTCTGCAATTGACCTTCTTTGGCAAAAGCAGGGATAGTAAATCCGGTCCTGTCACATTTCACACCCCAAAGGAGAAACGAGGCGGCACTAATCGAGCGAATTCCTTTAAGGATTTTTTTTAAATCTCGCCCTTTGCAACTCCTGGTTCATACAACGAAAGAAACAGAAGCCGGGGGAAATCAGCCTGCGCAAATATCTGGGGCTGGGGGTGGGTCTCTCTCTAGCTGCTTGCGACGGGTACAGCTGAGGAACGAGGCCAGCTGGCCTCTGGGGCCAGGATTATGCGCGAGAATTTCTTCCTAATTTAGCAGTTTCTGGTGATTTGCTGCTAGCAGGGCCCTGGACGCTAAACAAGTAGGAGGGAGAGGGAGAAAGAGAGACAGACCTCCGCGTGTCCCCCGGGGTGGGGAAGCCCCTTCCAGGGCGCCAGAAAAGGCTACAAAGACCCCCCAACCCCCGGCCGAGGAATTGGGATGGAGTGAGCGCGGCGCGCAGGTTACCAGGGGAGGGAGGCCCAGAGACGGGGACAGGTCTAGCAGGGACCCGCGATCCATGAGCCCCACCCGTCCCCACCACCAGTCAGTTTTAGGTTCAGGATCACAGCCCCCGCCCTCCCCAGGAGCGCAGCGCAGCGCGCTTCCACGCCGGCTCTCCCCCTGGGAGCATGTCCTGCTCCGCGCCAGAGGCTAAGGGCGGCTTGAATTTACCCCTTGTCTGCCCTGCAGCTGGGGTCACAGGCGGGTTAGTGCCGGTGCGGTTCCTCGCCACGTTACTGCGATCTCTAGGTCTGCCGGGGAGAGGCGGCTGCATGAACCCGCAGCTACACCCAGCCCGCAGGGGACGATCCCGGGGCAAGTCACAGGAATGACCAGTCTGGAGCCTCCGGCATGACAGGGTCTGCCCCTACCTGGCCCCTGGTCCGGCCTGGCCCTGCTCTTACATCGACAGGAAGCGGCGGATTCGTTTAAGCAACGTCGGAGGCGCCCGAAAAACGGGTTTTGCAGGATTTCCCCGTTTGCACTGGAGTGGAAATGGGAGGCTATTTCCAGCGGCCGGGGCCAGGGCTTACGGCTGGGGAAGGGGGCGGCTTCTTCCCCCGTGATCCTTAAGGAATAAACCGCCCCTGGGCCTCCCTCCCCAGCCTAGGAGCACTGCCCAGGGTCACCGGGGCCTCGGTCCCGTCCATGTTCAGCTACCCGGCAGAGTCCCGCGGCTGCGTCAGGGGCCAGCGCCCGATTCCCTAGGCTCAGGCTGCAGGCTCCCGCTTTGGGGAAACCCTGCCTAGCCCCAGCCCTGCCTCCTCCTCCCCCAACCCCCTGCGCAGGGCCAGGCTGAGCGTGCGGGCTTTGGGCAGCTGTCTGCGCTCCGCGGACCCGCCGCTGGCAGTGCCCGAAGCCGGGCTAGGTCCCTGCTGCCCAGGCAAGCCCAGGGACTCTCCCGCTAGCTGCCGGGCGCGGGGCGACGTCCCCCAGACGCAGGAAGGCACCAGGCTCTGGAGAGGCTGGTTCTAACCCAGGGACGGTGCTTCCCCCCCAGCGGAGAGGGGTTCCCTGCAGGGGGCAGATCCCGGCTACCTGCTGTGGCTAAGCTGCCCGCCCCCGTTCTGTGGGGGAGTCACCTCCCCGGGACACCCTGGGGCGGCTGGTGGGTAACGCGCCTGACCTCCAGCTGCTGCACCGCACAGCGAGGCAGCGTTTACACAGGTCGACTGGTGGTGGTGGACGCCCTGTCTGTACACCCGCCTCATCCATCCATTCCTGTGACACTCGGGAACAAGCCCCTGCCAGGCGGCTGGGCGCTTCGCCCTGCTTAACCCGCCGAGCCGCCCCGCGGGGACTTCAGGGGCCAGCCTGGGTGTAATGAACCCCCCACGCCCGCCAGCCATTAGCTAAAGGGAGCCGATGCCCTGGTCTCTTCCTTACAGGACACTTGTGCAGCTACCTGGGGGTTTTACGGTAATTAGCTCAGGCCCCTCCTTGCTCCAGGAGAAAAATCCCCTTCAGGCCAAGGTCCGGAGGCTGACGGGGCCACGGGGACACTCACCACCCACCGACTGCTCCTGCAGTTACAGGTGAACATGTCCCAGCAACACGCGCCTGGGGCCGGTCTGCAGCTGAAGCATTGAGCAGAGCAGCACTCCGGGCTCGTTCATACCAGGGGGAATTCGGAGTCACTGGAGCGACTTTAGCAGAGTCACTCCGGATTTACTCCGGAGGCACTGAGACCAGAATCTGCCGCTCCTCCCTCTGAAAACGAACGGTCCTGCGCTAGTGACAGTGGGGCCAGAACCCTACAACTCCGGACTGAAGTGCGGCTTGTCCCAAGCAAGTCTCATAGACTCATAGACTCTTAGGACTGGAAGGGACCTCGAGAGGTCATCGAGTCCAGTCCCCTGCCCTCATGGCAGGACCAAATACTGTCTAGACCATCCCTGATAGACATTTATCTAACCTACTCTTAAATATCTCCAAGGATGGAGATTCCACAACCTCCCTAGGCAATCTATTCCAGTGTTAAGTCTTCAACTCTCCTTCCCCCCAGGCTGGTCCCAAGAGCCTCGCCCAGCGGGTGGCAGCGCCCGAGCTGCAGCTCCCTTTAAAACGTGCAGCGATGGCAGATCAGGAAAAGGCACCTTTTAACCTAGCGTACCCGGGGAGTGCGCCCAGCGGGGACCAGCCCTGCGCCCGAGGGAGGGAGCCGAGCGCTGACCAGCCCGCCTTCCAGGAAACACACACACACATCCTGGACCGGGCCCTTTGCTACTCCGGAGAAGGACGAACCGGCCCTACGCACCAGGCCCCGTTTACACAGCGAGTCTGCAAACCGAATCTGCCCTGTAACGGCACAAATTGCCGAAGGGAGCCAAATCCCTGGATTCAGAGCTGGACTCGGCCTGCCGCACCCGAGATCCCCGGCCAGCCGGGCTCGGCGGCAGAGCAGGTCTCCTACCTGAAATAATCCATTTTACAGAAGATCTCCTTGTTCTTGATGTAGCAGCTGTTCTGCTGGCGCAGGGAGGTCCGGCACACCGAGCACTCCAGGCAGCGCACGTGCCAGATCAGGTTGTTCACCTGGGACAGAGAAGGGCCCTCTGTGAGCTGGGCTTGGGGCCAGGCATGGGCCCCCCTGGTCCTCCCCAGCAAGTCCCCTCGGCCACCCACCGAACTGGTCCCCGCTCCCCAAGGCGGGGCCCCATTCCGCCCTGCCCGGTGCTCACCTTGAGGAGGTACCTGTCCAGGATCTCCAGGCCGCAGCTGGAGCAGACGTTCTTGCCGGCTGAGGGGATGGAGGACGAGGAGGAGGAGGAGGAGGAGGAAGGGGGGGAGCAGACGGACGGGGTGGACGGGGTGCTGGGAGCCGAGCGGACATCTTCCTTATCCAGGGTGCTGGGCAGCGTCTCTCCGTCCGACTGGGACTGCGGAGAAAGCACCCCGAAGCGGTCAGCCAGGGAGTCCCCAGCGCCCCTTCGGGGTCCCATTCATCCCCCCCCCCGTGGGGCTCCTGCCGGGATCAAGCAGGACCGAGTAGCAGCACCCCAGAGCCACCCCCTGCCCTGTGATTCATTCCCCCACAACCCAGCTCTGGAAGAGGGAGCCGCCCCATCTCCCTGCAGGGCCAGTCCCATGGGGCCCGGGCCAAAGGAGTCGGAACAGCGCGCACCAGAGCCCGCTCCTCTGGAAGTCAGCGGCAAAGCTTCCGCGGGAGCCGGATGAAGCCCTACGCGCCACCGGGGAGCTGGGGCAGCGCGGTGGCCGGTGCGTCCTGGCTGGCCGCTGCGCTCAGCCCTTGGCCAGGTCCGGGGCGCACAGGCGGTTTGCGGAGCCCGGCGCAGACAGCTCGCTTTTCTTTGGAGAGTTGCCGTCTGGTGTCCATGAAGCCCCATCGTCCTAGGGACAAACTCCCCAGCTGCCCCATGACAGGGGTGGGTGCCTGCGCGCCCCAGCTATCCTGGCTCCCAGGAGCTCGCTACCTCCCACCCAGCGGCCCTGCAGCCTTACCATGATCTGGGGGTGCTTGCTGTCCAGGCTGCGGGAGCTTCCCTTGGAGAGGGGGCCGTCCTGGGCCATCACCTTGAAGGAGAGAGCGGGAGAGATTGGCTGGGGCTCTACCCGCCTGGGCTCTACCGCCTGGGCTTCATGGCACCCTATATAAACCAGCTCAAAACAATAAATAAGAACTTTCTAGTGGCCATTTAAATCCTTTGCAACAAAAGCTGCGTCTCTTTAATGAAGCAATTTGAATGTGGATTGAATTCTCTCCCTGCCTGCACTTAACCCGGGCCTCTTGAAGTAATCGCTCGGTTCCCATGCGAGCCAAGGCGCTGAAAAAACACAAACTACCTGCAATTAGAAATTGCCGTAAATGCCCAAGATAAGAGGTATCCAGAGTGTCAATTCCAGCTGTCAATCAGGGAATCCATCAGGCCACCCAAAGAATTGCAAATTTGATTTTTTTAATGGTAGTAATTAAAAATCGAAATTCTTCCCCCCGCGCTCTGAAACACAGAATGCAGCAGAAAGCGCCTGGATTGAAAATCCTCCCCATTCAAGTGCGGGGGGAAAAACAAACCCACTTTCTGCTTCCAGGTCTGGGCTTCAAAAACCAGCCCGGCTGCAGCTGATATTTAAAGCGCACAGAGGGCAGCAATTTTTGGATTCCTCGCCTCTCGTCTCCCCCCCAAGCCCGGCCCATTTGCGGTTATTAAGCCCCTATTCAGGCAGACAATGCCCAGCGCTTCCTCCTGATTTGCCTCTGTCTTTGCTAAATCACTTTTTTCGAAATTCCTGAGCCATTTGCATAAACGTGCGGGCTCCGCGGGTCGGTGCGGGCTCCGTCTCCTCGCCCGGCGCTCACCTTCCAGCCCCCGGGCACGGAGCCGTTCGCAGCTCCTCCGAAGCAAACGAATGGAAGCCAGGCTCCGCACCCCGGACCCCCTGCCCCGCTCCTCGCTCACCTTCCCCGCTGGGGCGCCGGCGGCCAGGGGCTGGCTGCCCTGGCGGAGCGGGACCACCGGCTCATTCTTCCAGTACATGAAGAGGGCGGCGCGGGCGGAGAGACGCGTCCCGCTCGGAGCAGGGGCTCGGCGGGTCCAGCACTCGGCTCTTCCTCCTCCCGCGGCGCCCGCCCCGGGAGCTCAGGGGGCCCGGGGCCCCGCCCCGCCGGGGAAGGCCGGAGGCGGCGGCGCTGGAGCTGCCGGGAGAAGTTTCTCCAAATTCTTCCTTCCACTGTCCCCGGCGGGCAGGACGCGCGGCCGGGCAGGGGCAGGGGCAGGGTCCGGGTCCGGGTCCGCCCCGCGCCTCCTCCAGGGCAGCCCGGCGGGTGGGGAGCAGGAGGCCGCGGGCAGCGCTAGGCAGCCGGGGAGCCTTGCCCCCCAGGGCCCGTTAGGTTCCCGCGGGCAGGCAGCGCTGCGAGCGGCTGGAGCTCCCGGCGGTCCGAGCCGGGCACTAGCCCCACCTCTGCGCCCTGGGCGGGGCAGCCACCTGCAGGGGCAGCGGGCCGGGCACAGACACGTGGCGCCGGCTCAGGCGCGGGGATTGGCCCTGGCGGGGGCAGGGGGCTCCTCGCTGAGCCCTGGTCCCATAGGAGCTGCCGGGCTCCGGCCCGGGGCCCGCTCGCCAGCAGCCAGCCGGCGGGCACCGCCGCCCCTGGGAGACCGGAGAGGACTGCGCGCTCCCGCGCGTCTCCCCAGCATTATAGGAGGCGAGGGCTGGAGGTGACGGGGAGGGGCCCGGAGGCTTCTGCTCCTCTCTCCTCCTAGCTCGTCGGGAGCCAGCGCAGAGGCGGGGCAGTGACCTTACCTCTGTTCCCAGGGCCTGGGGTCTGCCGCCGCCGCCGCCCCCTCCTGGGGCCTTGCGCAAGGCCCTGCGCTCCGCGCAGCCAGCCCGGCCCCGTGGGGAGCCGGTTCATTTCCAGGGAGCTGCACCAGAGCGGAGCTTGGCTCGCAGGCCTGACCCCCCTGAAACGCGGCCAGAGGCCCGCTAAGGAGAGAGGTGCCGTGTGGATACCTCGCCCAGAGGGGAACAGCCCTGCAGGGAGTTGGACAAAGAGAAATTAACCCCCGCCCCGTAAGCGGTTCTATTTCAATAGGTTCCCAAACTGCTCCTGGGCGCGGGCTTTGAAAAGGCTCCCTAAGGAGACAGTGCGATGGCTGGTCCCGTAGGGGAGACAATGTCCTGTGCAGCCAGCCTGCAGCCGGGGTCCCGTTTAAAGAGGGCTCTTGAACATCAACGGGCTCTATCAGGATTAATGCTACTGCGGAAGCAGTTAGTCTGTTCATTGCATGATGCTAAATAAGCGAGCAACAGCCTCTCACACTCCTAATTAGATTGTGGTGTTAATTTACTGAAGCAACCGTAGCCTTTTCTGTACACAAACATTGCACCAGTCTAACTACAACATTGGTCTGTCGTTTGATTCAGTTTAACCAGTGCACATCCTCAGTGTGAACGCGCCTAAATCCATTTACCAGATGCAACTAAACTAGTTTGCGGCACCTTCCGACGGAAGGAAAAGCATCTAGGGGAGGTGGCTGCATCAATGTAAGGATGAATCCCCACGCGCTTCTCATGACATTGGTAGAATTCTCCTGTGTAGACAAGGCCCCGCGAGTTACTCATTTAACCCAACCTTGGGGGCTGGAGGGCTACGGTCAGACACCTGCAGCTTGGTTAGAGCCTGAGCTCCATACCAGTGAACTGAAATGGGTTTGAAACCAATTTGGTTAAACGGGTGCTAGTCCCGTGCACACACTCATTTGGGGTTAAGTGGTTTACTGCAGCTTCATTTAAAGCAATTCCCTTACACAGTGACGTGAAACTGCAGCAAGTTTGAGTTCAATCACAAGAAGCTCGGGCAGGCAGGGGCTTGCAGCAGTGTAATGACATCGGTCTAAAATCACACCTTTAGTTAACCTCCTGCAACTTTCTTGTGTAGACAATGCCTACAGGTCCCAGATAAGGGGCCTGCTCTTCAAAGGCACTGGAGTTTTCACTGAACTTTAAGAGACTTTTCTAATAATAGGCTAATAGCATCATGTCTCCATATCTGTTTCAATGGCAGCTCCCCCCCCCAAACACATATGGGGGCATAGGCCTCACTCCTTCAAAACACATACTCCCATATCTATAACATTCAGCATTAAAGCAGCACCATTGACCCACCTTACCGCTTCCTGGAGAGGGTTTATTTTGTTACTTTACTATCTGCTTAGTCACCTAACTTCAGGCACCTCCGTTTGAAGATTCTGGATTTTGTTGATTTCTGCTAGGAGAACGTTCAGGTTGGAAAGGAGACAGCCCCAGCCTGGCAGCACACCAGTTAGCTTTTCCATTGCAGTTGTAGCTAGCAATCTTGGTTTTAAAGGATTTCATTAGTAACCTGATAATTCTAAAGCAGAGAACCAGCAGCAGTTCCACCATGAAGTAATTCTAGGAAAGTAACATGAGATGATGAAAGCTAGAGATGGATACTCCTGGTTATTAATTTTGACAGCTAAATTGGTAAGCAAAGGGGAAATCAGATGAAAGTCATTTTAGAGTAAATACAAGACATTACATTTAAACATTTGGGTTGTGACAAAAAATGAGGGGAACCAAGAAAATTCAAATGTAAGATTAATAGTCCACCCTTCCCTCATCCCTTTGGGCCTCTCCACAATGACCTGCCAGAAGGATAAAGTGACAACAGGAGCTGAGACAAGTGCAAAGGAACCAACCCTGGAAAGAACAACGTAGGCCACTTCTTCATACTTACGGGTTCTGAATTAGCTGGGAATTCTTCAGAAAAGGAATAAGAAAATGTGGGGAAAATAAAGAAACTGCTCAGGACACAGCAATGAGACTTTGGGTTGTATTAAAGAGATAAAGAATAATGCAGTATTAGAATGGCCATAGCATAAAAACAATGGCTAATTGGAGTTTTTCTGTATTCGCTGTTGCTATCTATGGAAATCAGGAGCGGATTCAGTGCAGAGATTGGAGCTCTCCAATTTAAGCCTGGTTCATACTACACAGTCGGGTCGATGTAAATCACCATGCATCAACCTAATTATGCAGGTGTCTACACTCAACTATGCCTCCCATTGTTGTAAGTGTCCCATTACGGCAACACAGTAACACTACCTCCTGGAACAGTGTTGAATCTAGTTAATGTGCTGTGGTCAATACAGTGCAAGTGCAGATACTGCATGACCTATGTCAACCCCAACAGTCCTCCTGCAGCTGTCTCACAATGCCTGACAGCGGCTGCTCTGTGACAGTGACAATTGTGAACTCCACTGCCCAGGGGTCATGGAAACCAGGCGCCACTCTCCTTCCCTGTGTATTTTTGGGATGCCTTTTCCTGATCGTTCACCTTGGTGAGCACACCTAACAGCTCTCCCGAACAGCGGGCTGGTGCCTGGAGTGGACATGAGATATTGGATCTCCTGGACCTGCTGAAAGAAGAGGCTGTGCAAGCCCAGCTACAGACCAGCTGTAGAAACGTGGACATCTCTGAGCAGATTGCACAGGGCATGCAGGAGAAGGGGTATCACAGGGATCAGCAGTAGGGCTGCAGGAAAGCAAAGGAACTGAGGCAGGCATACCATGAGGCCAGGGAGATCAACAGTGAGCTGGTGCTGAGCTGCAGACCTACCGCTTTCACAATGAGCTGCATGCTATGCTTGGTGGAGACCCCACCAGTACCTTGCAGACCACCATGGATACCTCTGAGGTGCCTGAGAGACAGACCCTGCCCTGAGCAGTGAGAAGCAGAGGAGGATGAGGGACCTGTGGCAGGAGGCTCCAGCTATGCAGTGAGCCAGGGTCTTCTGGAGATTCCACCACAAACTAGCCAATCCCACCAGCCAAGCCTGGATGAAGAGGAAAGAATCTTGGGTAAGTGTGTGCGTGCAAGCTCTCTCAGTGTTTAAATGGGACGATGACGCCTGGCTCTTCCCCAAGTTAGCAGGACACAGGTATCTGCTTGTCATTGCTTTACTTGTAGGAGAAGAGGTGGAGGTAGAACAAAAGGTAGTTACCTGCTTTTCATTTCCCTGTAGGGTTAGGCAGGGCATGTGAAGCAGAGTGTTTACATACATAGGGATGTCCCTTGTATCCTCCTGAGAGGTCTTGATGAAACTTTGCTAGAGATACTCTGCAGTCCTCTCCCAAATATTTCTAGGGATGGCTGCCGTATTTCTTCTTCCACAGTAAGACGCTTTCCCATGCCACTCTGTGATTACTTTAGCAGGCACCACTGCAGGAAACAGTCTAGTGGAAAAAGGTTAGAGGCTGCTTTGGGGCACCAGCACAGTTCTTTGTGCCTCTGCAGTGAGGTAGTAGCTAAAATCACCACTGTTACGAATCCACTGGATTAGTGTTATGGAACAGTCTCTCGGAGGAACACATTCAGTGTGCCAGCCCCATTAGGGGTCTCACTCTTCCTCCAGGATGAGCCACTGGACCTTTGGCCCTTCAGCAGCCCAGCTTCACACCATGAGATCCATTCAGCACATCCAATTGAAACAGACCCCTGAGGGAGACTTGTACAATTGAAGTGAGCAATGCACCTCCTCTGTCACCTCTGCAGTGATGCCCAGCCAGAGTGGTCAAATAGAAGAGTTTATTAGTCCACTGGAACACAGCACAGGAAGTCCTTGGTTAGCACAGAGTAAAGAAAGTTACAGCATAGTCCATCCTGGTTGGCACAGAGCCCAAAGCCCTGTCCCTCTGATCTCTCTTTTCCCAATACAGGCATACCCCCAGAAGCCCTCAGCAGCCAACCCTTACTCACCACCTCCTCAGGCCTTTGTTCCCCAGCTGGACAAACACTGCTGGGCTTCCTGCTTAGAGGTGGGCCATCCATGGTCAGTGGTAGCTAAGTATCAGAGTCATGGTGATCGGATTTGTCATGGTCTTCTCAGATGCTCCATTGATATGGGATCTAAGTTCCAGACAGCTAGGAGCCGTTCACCTGTATCTCTGAGCCTCTGCACAGGGCAGATGAACCTTTCTAGCCCTTAGCTAACCCTAGAACACATAGGGAAAATTGAGGCACAATGGATTCATTAAAAAAAATTACAGAAAATCCCACTTCATCACAAACACTCCCTGTGGCAAATAGTGACAGTGCTCAGAACCATTGCCCTGTTCTTGGACCCATGGAAATAGGGACTGGATTTTATTGTTTTATGCAATCAAACAATTATGGCCTGATTTCCCTGCTCCTTGCCCTCTTGGCAGGCCATACTGACCACAGCAGTGGCAGTAAAGTGGTGTTGTGCAGAGGTGGTTCAAAGTTGAAATGGCAATAAGCATGTCTTATTTAAAACTCTAATGAGCCTTAGGGAGTTCTGAAAATTATCTTTTGCCTTCCATTATGACTCTAAATCTAATGATAAATCTGTGTTATCCATAGGTGTTGCCATTGCAACCTTGCGGGGTGACCCCTCTACACCGATGGAATGCCTGACCCTGACGTGGAGGAGAAAGCAGCAGACTAGGGAGGACATGCTCTTAGAGACCCTGCAAGCCAGTGCTGCATCAGCCCAGAGGGTGTGGAAAGTAGATGTACCAGACAGCCTGGAGAGGGGGAGAAGTGGACAGGAGAAAGGCCCAGGTTCTCAGCAGAAAAAGAACAGGGAGATGCACCAGGAGAAAAAGGAGCTTCTCAGGAGCAAACGCAGAAGCTGCAGACTCTTGCTGACCTACAGGTCCAACAGTCACGGACTGGCCTCTCTTTGCAGTCAATGGAGAACTCCACGTCAGCACCTGCCTATACCACCCCCACATATCTCACAGACAACGCGCTCCACCATCTGTGCCAACCACCACCTTGAATTTTTTTTCACTATGTCCCTTAGCAATCTATCTTCAAAGAAATCATATCTCCCAGGTTTGTGGTACTTCCTGCGGCTCTGCAGACACCAGAGGGTCATTTGGTCTGTGTTTTTAATATTCATGACAACAGTGCAGAGCTGCACAGGATCCCTGCTTCTGTCAGAGATGGCAGACAGTGACAAGTGCTGCACATATTTGAGAGATTTTTAAAAACATGAAAGTTATAGGATAGGGGAAAATGGCACAATGGGAACTTAACCCTTTGGTCCCAGCCCCCTCTGTGCAACTTGGGCATGCCCCAAAACATTGTGAAAATTCCCCAAAGGTATCATGCCAGAGGGTAGCATGTTGCAGTGGAATACCTACCCATGATGAGCCACACTTTGTGTCGATAAAAGCACTCCTGGTGAGTACACAAAGACCGACACAAGCAACCAAACATGTATGTACACAAGCAATATACCAACCCTAGTGGCTTTACACTGGCTAACTTGCATCGACCAACATTTGTAGCATAGACATGGCCCGAATCTCTGTCACGACCTTAATCTGTGGCCTTAGGACCAAACCTTCATTCCTTGGACACTCAAACTCCTGCTGTTGCTTAATCAAATTCAGCCCAGGATCAGGGGGTGGATCTCCTCTGAAGTTTGAGGTACACACATATACCAAAAAGTGGCACTATTTACCTATGGCTGGTGAGGAATAATAAATATCTGCCCAGTGCTTTAGGAACGCAAAACAATAATTGTCAAATATTAGTAACTTTACTTCCTTTCTTCTGTCCTCAAGAAAATCGAAGTTGGATCAGCTGTGATGGTGGTAAGAGCTGATTGTGTCACTCAGCATAGAAGCTAATATTGTGTGAGATTTCTAGAGTAACAAGTAGGTGAGATAATATCCTTTACTGGACCAACACCTGTTGGTGAGACAAGCTTTTGAGCCACACAGAGCTCTTCTTCAGGTCTGGGAAAGGAACTCCCAGCACCACAGCAAAATGCAAGGTGAAGCAGATTGTTTAACTGAAGTAAGGTGTCTTGTGCAGTCTCGTGGATTCTCTTCCACAAAAGGATAGTGGCTCATGAGTGTTATATATGTAACTAACCTTTCACACAAGTATGCAGAGTCATGGGTAGGTACTTTTATTTGGAAATATACCAACAAATACAAATTCTGAAAGTTGAAAGACAACAAAAGTTAAATCCCAGCCCCTTTGCATATGGCATTCATTCTTGGTCACCCCATCTCTCAAAGGGCAACCCAGACGCAGTACATTGATGCAAGATGAGATCCCTGAAGAGGCAAGATTACAGAGCTCTAGAAATGAAAAGAAAAAAAAAAAGGACACTAGCTTCACTGATTTCAGAACAAAGTGCAAAAGCCAGACCTTTTCTTCACAATACCACCAGTGCCATGGACTCAGCCCTCCAAGCCTCTAAGGTTATGTCTGCCGTGTACAAAATGGTTTTTTGTTTGTTTGTTTGTTTTTACATCCAATAGCTAACATAAAATCTTAGTGGAGACAACAGGTTGATCTCAACACCAAAAGAGATTATCTTCAGTATAAAGTGTGCTTATGACACTATATGATCCATAAAGTTCTCTACTGCTCACTTCTATAGAGAAGATTTACCTGACATTTGCTATCGCCCTACCATCCAATGCCACTAGGATATTAGCAATCCCTTCTCTGAAAAAAACCCAAAATATTAATTTGAAATAGTTTAAGTCTGAGGTACAGAAACTCAAACTTACATTATTTTTGCTTTTGTAGAGTTTATAAACTCCTTGATTCTATTCCAAACGGCAGGCGAGGGCCAGCACCTCAGAATTAGAAATCCACTAAAATAATTGTAATGGAAGCACACAGACACTCTTACCAGTATATTCTTCTATCAGCTTTGAATTGTGGCAGAGAACAAAAATATCCACAGGCACTGTGAAAGGTGTCATGTTTATCATTTAAAAATAAACATTAGCTGGAGATTTGTTAGTCTGAAAGCAACTATATTCATTTGATTAACTGTTGAATCGTAAATCTATAAATGCTGAGAGCCAACTTCCCTTCAGCTTGTAGGGGAAGGGATTTGCTGCAAACAAAGCACTCAAGCCTGTCACTACCAGGAGTCCTACTGAAGTCTATTGAGGCCACTCCTGGTAGTCAGCCCTATTCCAAGTATGTGTTTGCAGGACTGTTCCTTAAAAAGCTAGTTAGAAATAACAAGAATGAGACACACAAGGTAATTTCTCCCCCTTATCCCATCATCTGGAGTTGGGTCGTCATATTAGCATCCACCATCTTCATCTGTGGAGCAAAACTAAGGTCCCCCTGCTTACCAAGGGTACAGTAAGGTAAGAGCTCTGGCATACTGATGGGTGTCAATCGATAACTGAGTTATCGTACAAAGCTTTTTTCTACCAACAGTGCAAACAGTTCCATTTACAACATCAGCACAGCCCACCAACTGAAAGGTCCATTTACTCCAGTCATTCACCATCCTACGTTACTGGTTCTAGTAAAGAACAAATACAGAATTTAGACATCTATTTATTCACAAAGAGCTGCAAGAGCCTCAGCAAATGATCGTATTTTAAATACAAATAAATATCACAGTAGCTTTCGAAAGGGAACACAACCGCATGCCTGATTCAAATGTAGCTATTTCTAAATTCATATTAAAAAGAGAATTGACCAGCTTGTTTTAAATAATGAGTCTAAATCCTCTGAGGACTGCAAATGTGAGACCATATCACATAAGTGCAAAAACCTAAAACAAAGACCTAGTTGGCAAAAATTTTTAGCAGACAGCATTGTCATTCATAGGGGGTGTGACACCTAGAAGGAGGCTCACTTTGTTCAGGTACCTGGGTAACAAGTTAGAAATCAAACAATCGCTAAAGACCTACTTCTACACAATGATCCATTTCACGCTTTGAAAACAGTGCATCTCTCATACAAGTGAGAAACTATGGTCTAGATAGATAGTTTAGAGGCTTTAAGGACATTTTATGCAGAACTGTAATTATAAACTGCATTGTAAAATAGGTGAAGTTTTAAGCATACAAACCTTAGTTTGCCATAAAAATGAGAAACATTTGGTCTAGAAACCCAGGCAGTTTAGAGATAATTATCTCTTGTTTGGAAATGTACTGGTTATCAGTCTGAGTAAACCATTCAGGCCTGACTGGCAAGGCAGAAAACTATATTACGGTTATAAGAACTTGCAGGGAGAGATTGGACACCGTGGCAAAATAGAAGTACATCTACCGTACCAGTGCATGAAGCTGTCTCCATCACAACTCCCACTTGTCACGCATATCCAACACTATATTGTGCACATAAAGGAATTAAATGTTTGCAGTTTTATGGATCTTTTCTCAGATCTTTCGGCGTTGCAGAGAATGTTTAGGGAACAGGATGCGCCGTGTGCTGTTTTAAGTGAAATGCCAGTTCAGATAAATTAAATCCTTTCTAAAGCAAAGATAATCCCTACAATACAGTAGCACCACTATGCCACAGATCCCTGTCACTCACATTTTCCTAACAGTCAGAACCAAGCGTCTTTGCTAACCAATCAAAAAAGGAATTAGCCTAGTTTGGGTGGATTTCTGAGGTAGTGTTTCTGACAGATCTCTGGGGCAGCAACATTACAGTGTCACACTGTCACATCTGGTTTATGGAGAATAACTTCTTAGGGGGATTACATTTATGCATGCTAGATATGCGACTGTAAAAACTTTAAACAGCATTTTCACATCATAAAATTTACTGTTTTGCACATGAGATTTCCAGATACATATTTTAAGTGTTGCTATTTTAGAAGCACGGAGTAAAATTCAATTATGTATAATAAATTAATAATTCCAATGCACTGAGACACATACTTGGATTTCTACAACTGTTCTGAAATATTAACATTTAAAATCCTTTTGCTGTCCCATGGTTAGATCTGGCTTTAATTTAACAAATTGAGGTGCAAAACAGATTTGCTGCCTTGTGTAAAAATATTGCATGTATATTTGCTAAAAACACTGAAAAACCCATTTAAAGTTAATTGTATGGAAGATGAAAAGGACTTTTTACGGTAACTAGTGAATGTTTATCAAAACTCAGTGTTTTCCCTCTGCTTAAAAAATATTTAAACCAAGCGGAACACTTTCTATGTTTGAAGGGAAAAAAAAAAGGTACTTTCTTAAATTTAACACTCAGAATTAAAATGGAACATTCCTTTGTTTTGCTTTTCTTTCTGCCAACTGGCTAATGTTTCTGGTCTTACTAATGAAACCAGACTAGCAACATGGATTGTCTAAATGTTAGTCACAAGTTTTGGATGGAACCTTATTTTTTCTGGACAGCATTCAATTCTGTGCATACACTGAGTTATCAGAAAATTTAAAATGTTATAAAACATTGTAGCATATACAGTGAGACTGGGAAGGACAGTGCCAGCTGAGCACAATCTACAAAGTACAAAAGCACTGGAGGATTTCAGAGGTGTATAAAACAGTCTTTCTTGCTACCATTATCCATTCATAATCATCATCTTCTAAATTTCCAGGCAGTTCTGGAGTAAGGAGTAGTCCTTTTTTTATCAGGTGGTTTGAAGTAGGAATGAGCTGGTGGTGCTGGATATTCCGCATCTGGATTCTCTGCCATCATTTTCAGCTTGGCTTCAATGGCTTTTATTTTTGCACTGACACTAGAAAGGAGAAAATAAAGTGGAACAGATAAAGTCTAGTTTGTCTTTTACCAAAGACTGAACAATGTTCTCAAATAATTCAGTATCTCTTGCATTAGAATATTCAGATGTGTCAGGAGTAATTAGAAGGTAGCTAACGTTACCTTCAGAAAGGGGTTAAAAGTGGTAACCAAGAATCTACCAACATAAGGACTGATGTACAATTGCATTTTGAATGCTTTGCATGTTTTTGCTGGTGGGAGATCTAACCTGCACTAGTGCAAACAAAATAAGGATCATCCCCCCCCAGCAAAGAGAAGTTCTCATTTGCTTTGAACCAGGAAAGCATGCCTAAAGTCTTCTCACTACACGCAAGTAATGCTACTTTACAACTGGTCTGAGCACGTTGTGATACCACCCTGGAATCAGCCTCATATAAAGCCACTGGAAGCTGCAGGGAAAAATGCAAGCCAGGCACTTCCTTCAACCTCAGAGTCAATGGAATTTTCCAGTCCCGGGTTCCAGCACAACTGTGCTGCCATTAATATGGAGAGACTGTTTTTCCAGCTTTGTCAGAGCTCCTTGCAAAGGAAGAAACAACTCTTCTGCCCCATCCCAAATTCCCAGAGCCCTCTGTCACCAGCACCCTCCTCGTAGGTAGGGCGAGGACAGCACCCCCTTCTTCAGCTCACATCAATGCAGCTCCTCAATCAGAACACTGGGTGTTTACTACAACTCCTACGTTCAGCCAGTGAAAACAGTCCCAAGCGACGGTGACCACCAGAAAATGGCTAGTACTAGTGCTAATTTCTATAAGGTGCAAATTTTGATAAAGTTCAGCCTAGTTTTCTTTACTTACTGGCAATTCAGTTATACCCAGTCCTAATCCCCATATAATGCTTCATTTATAGAGTGCAGAATAATTATACACATTTATATAAAATATTTAATTCAAGGGTCACAAAGTGCTTTAAAAATTCTAAACCTCACAGCTTCCCTGTGTAATAGGTAAACAGTAGTTTCAATTATATGGTTTCTCTTAGTGGACTATAGAGTGACCTCTTTTCTCACTTCTTTATATGGAGTCTTTCCTCTTGAATCTGCTCTTTTAGATCCAATCTTTTGCAACCATGATTCAGAACTGTTATCTGATGAACAGAGCATAAAGTTATTTGCTAGTTTATTCCTTTGGAGATGTTTAACTTGTAAATCACCAAGGAAACATCTTAAGAGATCAGGCTAAATCAAAATTAAGTAAGGTAGCATCTAGGCGTATAGTTTTCCCATTGGTGTAACAAAGGGAAGTTCAATGGGATTGTCTCTCTTTCCTGACTCTCATCACAAAAAACATGCACAAGTCTAAAAGGACAAGCTCTATACTGAGAAAGAAAGAGAGAGAGGTGGGGAGTTCAAAGATCCATAACAGCCCCTCCCAATACTTTCTGGCACTGAATGTGATGTGCAGTCCTCTACTCCTGCAGGTCTCTCTCACTGCATTTCTCCAAGACCAGGGCTCTATCATAACGAGAAGTGTTCAGTATTTTTCTAATCCACAATTTTTACTTTCATTTTGGAGATGACAGGGAAACTAGAACATGTTTTTCTCATCTAGAATGTTCTTCTAGAGCCATAAGTTAGAGAGGTTGGAACAGTTTCTAGGGCAGCTGAAATTGCAGTATTCAGAATATTGCATGGTGCACACTCTAATCAAACAGTGTTCCTACTGTGGCTACCAGGAACTGATAGAGACAAACAGCTATTACTGAAATACATCTGAAAAATGTGGGCATTGTTAGTCAAGTGCGGTCATGTGACTATGATGCATTACTTTTTTTTAAGTGCACCAGGGGTTTCATGCATCAATAGAGAGAAAAGTTAAGTGTCAAAATTGCTCTGCATCAGATCAGTTATTTTGCAGCCTGACCCACATTCAATAAGATACAGTAGTTATAGTAACTGTTTTAGTTAGGATCCAGAAAACAAAAACAGAAAAACAAAAAACCCCAATTATGGGCCCATTTCTGGGAGTTTTGCCCCTGGTTGACTGATTTGGCCATATTTTAATTATGGAGGTTCCTACCTTAGGTTAGACTGGGTTGGCTCAGTGCTGGAAGACGGTTCAAGACTGATTGGAAGAATTTTTTCATTTTTATTATGATCATATCTCTGCGGGTGAGAAAAGAGACTTTTAGTAATGATATTACTAAGTGAACTTGAATTGAAGACAAAGGCTCAGAAACACCAGGTTTGCCAATGGACACACCTCCAGTCTGGATTAATCTCATTTTATATTCTGCTGGCAAGAGTCTGTACAATTTTTACGAAAAAGCCTTTAGGTTAAGCCACACAGTAAAATGTAATGGTCCTAATGAATGTATTTGTTTTATTTGAAAATGCTTCTGTTTGGTGTTCACATATAGCTAGGATGCTGTATGATTACCATGGGCACTTGATTTTGGATCATTAAGGCTTATCCTACCACCATTTAACATGCTTAGAGTTGCTTCTTATGAGCACGGTGTGTGATGGTGGGGAAATATTCGAAGTGTGGCACATAACAAATAGAACCATTGGCCCAAGGCAGGGGGTCCCAAACTTGGTTTGTGACTTGTTCAGGGTAAGCCCCTGCCAGGCTGCGAGACGCTTCGTTTACCTGAGCGTCTGCAGGTACGGCTGCTCGCAGCTCCCAGTGGCCATGGCTCACTGTTCCCGGCCAATGGGAGCTGTGGGAAGTGGCGTGGACCAGGCCACCACTTCCTGGTGCTCCCATTGGCTGAGAACGGTGAACCGCAGCCCCTGGGAGCTGCGAGCGGCCGTACCTGCGGACACTCAGGTAAACGAAGCGTCTTGCAGCCTGCCAGGGGCTTAGCCTGAACCAATTTTGGGAAGCCCTGGTCCAAGGTAAGCCTACCATAGAGTACTAATAGATATGACCTTTGTAGAAGCACAGCGTAGAACCAGAAGGGAACAGAGAGCACTTGTTTCCTGTACAAATGCAGTCATATGGAATTCCGCTGTGGAAAGGTAATGCATTCAACAACAGTTCAGAACCAGCCCCCTTCAGCAAGAAGGCAATTTGTGAGCCTCTCTTTTCTGACAGCAATGGACCTCCTGAAATATTTTCAGTGTGTTCTGCTTCCGTGTTTCGCTTGGCACAAATTCAGGTTTGTTTTTCTGTAGAACTGCTCAAAACAACAGCATCTAGTAAGGTTTTTTTCTTTTTAAAGCCTTGGCTGTTCATCTTAAAACTATGTAGCATGGTGCTGGTATTGCCTAAAATAAACACTTGTCACAATAGGCAAAAGCCTCCTGCAGTTAAATCTTTCCATTCAGAGAATTGCAAAAGCTGTTGCAAACTGAACTAAGGTATTTTGCACATTATTTGTGATACTCCCACACTGTTTGTGCATTAGGTTTTTCTGCAGAATTCCTCTCCAAGCAAATATTTGCTGTACTGACAAATTCCATTTATGGTCTGACCATTTTTCATATCTTCTGATAGTGGCCAATCCCAGGTGCTTCAGAGGGAATGAACAGAACATGGCAATTATTGAGATCCACCCCTTGTCATCCACTCCCAGCTTCTGGCAGTCAGAGGCTAGGCCATGGTTCTCATCCTGCAGGCCATTGCGGCCCAGTCAGTTCAGAGCCGCGGCCCATGTGACATCCTCAGGACCATAAAGGTAGTATTGGATGTGGTAAATAGGTTGAGAACTACTGGGCTAGAGACACCCAAAGCATGGGGTTACATCCCTGGCCATCTTGGCTAATAACCATTGACGGACCTATCCTTCATGAACTTATCTAATTCATTTTTGAACTCAGTTATACTTTTGGCCTTCACGACATCCCCTAACAAAGAGTTCCACAGGTTGGTTGCGCATTATGTGAAGTACTTCCTTCGGTTTGTTTTAACCAGTATTAATTTAATTGAGTAACCCTTGGTTCTGGTGTTATGTGAAGGGGTAAATAACACTTCTTGATTCACTTTCCCCAGACCACTCATGATTTTAATAGACATCTATCATCCCCCCTTAGTCATCTCTTTTCCAAGCTGAAAAGTCCCAGTCTTTTTAATCTCTCCTCATACCCTTCATCATTTTTGTTGTCCTTTTCTGTACCCTTTCCAATTCTAATACATCTTTTTTTTTGAGACGGAGCAACCAGAACTGCATCCAGTATTCAAGGTGTGGGCGTACCATGGATTTATATAGTGGCATTTACCATCTTCTTGTACAGAGGCGCTGACTTCCCCAATTCCTGGGGGATGCTTGACCTCCATTCTGCCCCAGGCCCTCCCCCAAATTCCCACTTGCTCTCTGCCCTGTTCTACCCTTCCTCCCACCTCTTTCTGCCACTCCTCCCCCTCTACCCAGTGCTTCCTGAATGCTGCTGAACAGCTGATCAGTGGCAGGCAGGAGGTGCTGGGAGCGAGAAGAGCTGATCAGCGGGGCCGCCAGCAGAAGGGCTGGTGGGGGAAGGAGTTGATCCGCAGGGTGGTTGGTGGGTGCTGAGCACCCACTATTTTTTTTCCAGGGGTGCTCCAGCCCTGGAGCATCCACAGAATGGTTCCTAACACGGTTAGCTTATTTGACTGCTGCTGCACATTGAGCAGATGTTTTTAGAGATCAACTATGACTCCAAGATCTCTTTATTGAGTGATCTCGTTCAAGATCGCTTGCTAATTTAGATCCCATCATTCTGTATATATAGTAGGGATTATATTTTCCAATGTGCATTACTTTGCATTTATCAGCACAGATCGATCAAACTTTGCTGCAAAACCAACATGTGTCAAAATGAAAGGTAGAGCTGATTTGTTTTTTTTAATAAGAAATGTGTCGCTTTATAAATCAGAAGTAAAAGAATCTACCACCTGCAGTGCTTTAGGAAGCAGAACAGAAAAACTAGGAAATGCAGAATCAGTAACATGCCCTGTACAAAAAACAGTACTGGGGGAAGAAGTGATCTATATTCTCAGCTTCAGGACATACCACCACCACTAGCTGATCTCTTGAGGGTAAGTTATTACGGAGATTCTAAAACCTTCTTCTGAAGTATCTGGTCAGAACTGTAGGCAGGACGCTGGCTTTGATGGATCACTGGTGTATTCCTGAGTGCCAGTTCCCATGTTCCTAAATTTGACTGGAATTATATCAATATAATTGCTAAAAATCTGATCCTTAATATTTAGCATGTACAACTGATTATGACAAAAGACAAGTAGTCTGCAGAGAACATTCAGTACACAATTTCTAAAGGGTCAAAATATTTAAGGAATAAGATGGGCAGCAACATTTGTATAGCAGGTTATGAACAAAGTAAAAGCTGAAAATCAGATCACACAAGAAGCTTACACAAGTTCTGAATGCTGAAGTGAAACGTTAGAGTACAGAGAAGGACAATTATGCAACTCTCCCTGTTTTTGATCTAGCACAGAGAGAAGATTTTTGTTTCAAATTATGCATCCTCATAAGACTGTTGAGGTCTGCAGTCAAAAGCTTACCTTTACTTGTGCATGTGCCCATCGCACCACCAGCTTCTTGGAGAGGGCCAGCTTACCATTGAGACACTGGATTGCTTGTTCTGCTTCCTGCACCGGAAGACAGTTCAGAAAAGTAAGTTGGTTTGTTTATTATCAAAATCTGTCCAAGGACTCTTTCTTCCATGTACAAGACTGATTTACAGAGATGGCTGACTAACACCATAAAAACAATCTATGCTACTGTTCAGTTAGTGTTTCTGGGAATCCCAAACACTCATGCAAGCTATAATGCCCTCATAAACCATTTCAGAGATTACTCACAAAGAAAATTTCTTTATTCAAATCAAAATAAAAGCATCACAGAAACGTCCAATGAACCAGATGTAAGGAACATTGGAACAGTGTTTCAAGGAGGTTTAAAATTGCTCTGTTTCCTATGGGAAACACCTGCAATTCACTATTTGTATTTCTCTCAGTATTGCTCGCCTAAACTATTGACTTTACACCTGGACTCTGTTCAATAACCAGTATTAGAAAGATCTGAGAATGAGACAAAGAGATAGAATATGAAGGTCAGCCACAGACCACACAATACAATCACAGATTTCCTGAATCCTTAATATTAACTGGCTGATCCAGACCAGGCCCTACTGGATCCTGCTATTTCTTCCTATTCAGCTTATTTGTCTGTAGCTGCCTCTGAAAAATGAGCTTCAAAAGGTTCAATTAAAGTAGGGGGGAAGACGATAGTCACTAGTATGTTGTTTACTTTAACTTTGAGTTAATTTCTTGCTCATTACTTTAAAAAGCATGAAAGTTAGAATTACAACAGCATCTTTCACTCATTCTGCTTCCCCAAAGTGCTTCTATGCAGTGATCCCGCTACTGTTAGCAACCTTCATTGCAGCATTATTTTCCTCAGTTCCTCCCTTGCATGCATCAGTGCTCCAATGTCACTTCCTGAGCCACAAGGGAGTGATATTGAGCTGTATGTTGTGGCTTTACCCCACCTCCTTATTGGCGATACAGCAACAAAGGAAGAAGGTTGCACCAACAAACACACTTTACTTGTGCACCTCCTCACAGCTACACCCAACGTTTGTGACTATGATACTACAGGTAACCCAAATTTCAACCCATGCTTTATAATGTAAGATAAACAGCACAGGGATCAGAAGGGAGTATTTCTTCCCCCACTCCCAACAGATGCACAGCATTACACAGGTGGAGAATTGTACGAGGGCAGGGTTTGGGTCTTCCTGAAGCATCAGGGGCTGGAAGAGTAAAATATAGGGAGGAAACAGCAGCAGTAGTCCTAGGTTTAGTATGCTACACAATCTGAAACTAAGAATTTATATGGGTTCTCAACAAGCGCCTTAGTATCCTATTAGACGGCCATCCAGTAAATCTAATGGCTTGCCCCCCATTAGTGTCAGTGTCAAAAATCTTTAACAAAACTGCCCCAGGGAGGCGGTGGGGGAATCATCACTGTTACTTCTAGGGACTGCACCATATGGGTGGGGTGGGTATGCAGAGGAGTTTATGTATCGCAAGGCACTTGGGCACCTCCTTTTTCCCTTCATTATTGTCTTCCATCTCATCTTTCAGTCGATGTAGTTAATTTAGGCAGTAAAGGTAATCAGCCAGTCACAAGGATCAAATGTTAAGAGAAAAAAGGCCACATACCTGCTTGGTTTCAAAATTCACAAAACAGTATCCTCTGGGCTGCCCCTCCAATGCACCTGACTTATGGAACAGAAAGTCAAATTGCTTTACTTTGCCAAATTTCTGAAGGAGTTTGAGGAGATGGTATCTGAAAAGAACACACACAACACAGACATTTATAGGCAACCTTGCACAGGAGGTTACAACAAGGAAATTTAAAAAGCGTGAAGAAGTCACCACATATAATTCAGTGATTTAAATCCTGTCTCGTGTGTTCTCTTAAGAGTATGCACCCATTCCATATATTTGCCAACCAGTCCAGTATACAACATCCCTCTGATATTCACATCTCAGAAGCACCCAATGTCATTGGTGGCTGTTTTGTCAACTCACGGCACAAAAGCCTTAGAACTTAATCCACCCACAGGAGTGCCATCTGAAGGATTTGCAACCTGGACTAAGATGTGAGTCAGTCACATTTGCATGACACTAAAATGAGAGAATCAGCAACATACTGGAGGACAAAACTCCATAAAGTGACTGAGAAGTGACAGAAGACCAGATAGAAGGTGGTCAAATTTCGCTTTTATGTCAGCCCAGTGAGACCTAGTGATATGTTTCTGGTTGAGGCATATAATCATTGACATGCGCTAAGCGTTTAATTTCAGCTATGGACATGAAGGTTACAGGCACGTTGAATTAACATTATCTTGTACTATTGTGTGTTTTGTTAGGCAAAGTATAAAAACCAGCCACACAACTGCACATACAGCTAAGATTTTGCACTTGATTTGTCTGCTTTGCAGGCTAGTGCACTAGACACAAAATAAGGACTAATATTGTTGGTTGAGTTAAAGCTGTTTCTACAAGTTCTCTGAACTTATGTTGTTTCCTTCCACCACAGTCTCTGGATGATGGCAGCTGATTTGAGAAGAAAATAACTGGACCACACTTCACCTGGCTAGACTTCTTCCTCCATAATAGGAAATATTACCTAAGAGTTATAGCAGGGAACTGAATCAGGTCTCTTGGGAGCCAATGACAGGTCTAACAGTGACTTGCTGTACAGGATTAACAAGTCACCTGACCTCTCTGTGCCTATTTCCCACTATGTTAAATGAGAAGATTAGTTGTCTCTCTACCTCACACTTAATGTTTGCAAAACACTTTGAGATTCTTGAATGTAAGTAAAAAAAATAAAATAAAAACCAGCATATGCACAAACTCAAATTCAGTGGTTGACCCATAACTGCCAGTGTGTCAAGGACCTTCAGCAAGACACATGAATCTCAAGAGCACACAGACATTTCCCCTAACTATAGTCCATTTCAAACATCTTTTCAGACTACAGGTAAGAAAGTTCCAGGAATTTGAGTAAGCTTCCAGGACTGGCCAAAGTGGACATGCAGGATGTGTGGTGTTAGAGCAGGGGTTCTCAAACTGAGGTTGTGACCCCCTGGGGGTCACAAAGTTATTACCTGGGGGGTTGCAAGCGGTCAGCCTCCACCCCCAAGCCCCACTTTGCCTCCAGCATTTATAATAGTGTTAAATACAAAAAAAATGTGTTTTTAATTTATAAGGGGGTGTCGCACTTCTAGGTATGCTGTGTGAAAGGGGTCACCAGTACAAAAGTTTGACAAACACTGTTAGAGGCTGAAGGTGCAGCAAATCTTCAGGCCAGTGGTGGATGTGGAAGTTGTTTCAGACTGGATTAAGCAGATTTTAATTGATTGCACAGATGAAATACTGATGTGGTATTTCCTACACTATGTTCTTCCAAAAGACCTGTACACATTCAATCACTGCTTAGGGGAATATGAACAAAGTAGACATCAGAAAATATACTGAAAATGTCTAAGCAAAATTGGAGGAATTAACAAGATGCTGGCAAACCTCACCACTCCCTCCCTTCCTGTTGCATCCAAGGCTATCCAACCAACAAATCCAGACACATTTTAACATCTATTTCTAGGATGTGGACTCCTGAAGTGCTAAATTCCTCAAGATATGGAGACCATTCCTTGTTGAGTCCTCCAGACCCAGGAAACATTTTGAAATTCCAGGGCCTTTTGAAAGCCATTTTCAGGTAATTAAGTAATGTTTTATTAGCTATTTTTAGGAGTATGAAAATAGAGCCCTGACCAAACTGTTCTTTCCCCAAATATTGTTTCAAAGTAGAAGGAAACAATGTTTCTGAGCATATTTTGTTCAGAAACAAAAACACCCCTAACTTATATAGTTACCTTGCCAAAGGGAACAGAGTTTGTTTTTCTTGTGAGAATCCACACATCCAAATAGTGACTATTTATTTTTACTTTCTTGGCAGCAGAATGGTAGTTTGTAACTGTCCTAAAAATACAATAATCTGGAAGATATCTCCAGCAGATTATATTTAGGTCACATTTGACACAAACACCCTTTATCATCAAGCCACAATTAGCCAAATTTCTACAAATGCTGGCTAAATCTATTCTGGATGAACTAACCAGAATTGCAGTCTTGTATGAGTAAAAAATGGCAGGCTCTGTAGATGCCTCTTAGCTATTGATACTTCTAGATAATTAATAATAATCAAAAGCTTAACCAATGGGGTTTACAAGTAAAATGAAATTTAGAAGTGAAGGAAGACCTGCCAAGGAAGTATGGAGTCTGAAAAAAAAGTGCTCTGTTGTACAAACTCTATGCCTGAAAACTTTCTTAGACCAACCACTTGGGCTACAAGGAGCTTTGAGCTAGTCACACAGATGTGGCCCCTCAGATTGCTCCAGCCAACCTCAATTTCCACTTCCTGTCATCTGATGTAAATGTGAGACAAACCAGCAGCTCTCCCATTTCCTTTTCCTTTGGCCTTCCTCCTGGCACCCTGAGCGCTATTCAAACACACTCAAGGCTTCCTCTGAACAATGCTATCCCAAGGATACTGAAAAGGTACCGGGCCACATGCTAAATCTATTATTACTGGGAATTTTCCCCCATAGGGAGCCAGTAAATGTCTGTAACAACAACTTATGTACACATTGTTTTCTAGGTAAAACTCATCAGGTTGGAATCTTAGACAAGTAGCTGCACAGTGGAGGAAGGAGAAAAACATACTCTAGAAGCTTACAAATAGAGCCATTTGATGGCCACTGAGAAAATGGAAGTCATACATGTGTAAGTGTGTAACAAAGAGTAACACTGTAAATACAGTATTTTCCTTTCCAAAATATTCTTCAAGTAATAACCTCAGAATGCTTTGCAGACAATAAGCCTCAACTGCTGTGAGGAAGGCAACTGTTACACCCATTTTACAGATGAGTAAACTAAAGCACAGCAAGGTTAAGTATCACATCACAGCAGGTTAGTGGTAGAGAGCAGAATCCAGATGTCTGAACACCCAGGACTTCACTCTAACTCCTAGAATAAAAGTTCCCAAACTGTGGTCTGTTAACAATGGGTGGTCTCCAGAGGACTTGCTGATAGTCACAGACAGATGTCTGGTCACGTGACACGGTGGAGAGGAAAAAAAAAAGGATTTTTTAAAAAAATAAGGTTTGTTTTAAATTAAATACATTTTTCTTTTAAAAATAAACTAATTTAACATTAATGTTGAAGTTATGACAGGCTGTATTAAAGGCCTACATTTACTATAATCAATTAAAATCATTTAAAAAAAATAATGTTCCAGCAGTACATTTGTTGCCAAAGTTTAAAGAACGTCAAATCACTGAACTGCTGGAAGTCACTGGCTAAGCACCTACAACCAGAGTTTGTTGAAGTGCTAAACTTGCTTTTGACAGCAGTATACTCTTCTGCAGGTGCAGAATATTTGTTTAATTTCAGTTTATTTTACTAGTTCACTTCAGTGACTAGGCCATTTAAAAGTTGAGAAACTGATCGTGAGCTGAAAAAGCAGGAAAGCTGGTTTTCGTCTTCCATTCTATGAACAAAAATGAGGTGAGAGGATGAGAGCTACTAGTTCTAACATCTAGACTTGGTGACTAGAAACAATCAGTTCAGTTCATTAATTACAGATACTTCCTTTGCTTAATAAATCCGTGAGTTTTTAAAACAAAACATGTCTTGATGAATTTTTTCTTATGTATGCATCAAAACTGAGATAGTTTTAACTAAAAAATATTTTAAAATGCTCTTTTTGTTCATTTGAACTGAATTCCAATTTTCGTCCAAATATAGCTTGATACAAATTATAAGTAAACAAATCATACTCTAGTAAATAAAAAATATGTCATTCTCCATTTTTTAACAAAAGTTGTGGAGAATTCAGAATCTGAATAAATGCATGTGAAAATATATAATTGCTTAAATAAATGAGGATAGTTATAGTGTATCCTCCTGGTTAGCAAACAGAATAATCAAATTTGGCATAAAGACTACATTTAACTGCAAGTCAACATGATTTAATGGTTACCAACCAGTGAGAATCAACCTCTCTTTAGGAACACTCAACCCACTCTACCACATGATGCAGGTTTACCCTCTTTCCAGCTGCTACGCTGCATTGGACACTTTCCTAATACTATTTTTCCATGTAAACAATTACTGTAGTTGCCACTGAGATATTATGAAGGAGAGGAGGAGAGGTTGTGCAAGCATGACTGGGAGAGGATATGTCCATGGGAATCTCACAATTAAGATGCAGTACAGACTATGAAAAAAAGAGAAATTCTGTGTGAGTCTCCCGATAGAATTATGGCCATGGTATCTGCCATGCAATTCATTTTTGCATGGGTAATAGTCTCCTGATCACCACATACTGGTGATTAGTAATCTGTGGGAAGCAACACTCCCTATGCTTAATTTACAACTTTTTAATATTCATAATTCTACTGAGATTTGTGCTCAAACGTGCACATTTTCTACTGTCTTTACAGCACCCAATTTGTGGCTATGGGTTGCTCTTTAAAGGGCTTCATGACTGTACGAACTCAGTGTTGGGACCTCCATTTAAATAAATAAATTTAAACCCAGTTCTTGAAGGAATAACACCAGCTATTGGCATCAAGATGGTTTTACTCAATTATAAAAAGATGCAACATACAAATTCCAGTGGGCAATTCCAAGAAAAAATAGGGATCGGCTGCAAACAAGGACTGACATTTAGTTTTGACATGTACTTGTCCTCCTGACTGGTAAGCACAACTAGAATCCTATGAAGGGCAAGTAAAAGCACAAGTCAGACTCTGAAGTGATCAAGAAAAGGCAGGAGACAAGAGATCTTTTCTTATATTTAAAATTTTACAGAAGTAACTTGAAAGATTCAGCTTCTTTACTCAGCACTGATAGTTCAAAGTGAAAAGGGTGCTGCAGAGAAGTAAACACAGTTTGTTTAAGCCCTGTAACTGTAAATGACTTTGTCTTCTGCTGAAATGATTTTTAACTGTACAGTATTACTCAGCAAAAGACTAGCAATCCCTGTGTTTCCTACTGCAACAGTACCCTGGGTTACAGGAGGAACTACAGTACTTTTCTTCTTTCACCGTTAGTAAAAATAGAATACTCCCACAAAACTGTGACTCAGACCTTTGTTATGCTAACACTAGAATATCCATAGGTCTTAAACCAGAATTACAAAAAACTTTAAAAAAATACAATTCATTTAAAAACAGATACTGCCAATAATGTGCAATTTTTTTTAGTGACTATTTTAGTGCTGAGAAAAAAACCCTCAGCACAGGTACAGAAAGAGAAGCAGCTGTGCAAGAATCACCCACAACTACTCACCAATATGTTTCAATTCTGTTACAGGAGGACTGCCTCCGAGGGTGAAAGTGGAATTCAGCCCTCTGCCTCAGCTGAGACTACCAACAAGTGGACCAATTAATGCAAAAGTAACAGTGCTTTTTTTTTTTTAAATGAACATCTGATCACCAGAAGGAAGTGGTCTGAGACACACCAAACTAATTTCACACAGGTCACCTAAGAGCTGCCAGATGTAACAATGTTCAGCCATTATTGATCTGGGCTGGATCTGAAGCGATGATCTACAGTAAGAGGCTCTAACAAAAGGTCTTAAAACAAGATGTAAGAACATCGCAGGAAGGGATGCCAGAGGAAGTTATACAGCCAATCTATTTAACAAGCATATTATACTCCTTCCCTCACACTGACCCTGCATCCTGAATCCCCAAGGACTTCACAAGCAAATATTTCCAAGGGGCCGCATATCTAATCATGTCATCTTGTGCAATTATTGAATGCAGACAAACCAAAGACATACAAATGTGGGGCAAAAAATGGTAAATAATGCAAAAGAGGTGGCAGTAGCCCAGAGCTGAACTACTGAAGAGGACATTACATTAATGATGGACTCCACTTAGAGACAAGATTAGAACACTGCTCCCTTAAAAGGAACTGCACTTAGAACAAAAACGTAGCACTTGCAAAAACATAAGGAGCAGAACAAAAATTGGTTCCATGACTGAGACACACAAAATAGTCTAGGGAAAAAAACCCTATTTTCCTGAAGTGTGTAAACCCTTGATTGTTCTATAAAAACTCCTAAGATGTTTAGTGTACCAGGCAACTAGCATCTAATATTTTTACAGCAATCCACCTACCTCCCTGAGATTTTAACTGTACACTTCAAATGCTCAAATTTGTTACCACAACATTTAATTTGCATTTAATCATTCCAAGGCCAGAGAAATGTGATGCTTACACATTTATTATAGACAGAAAATCTTAAGAGATTAGCGTCATGTTATATTCTGTATAGCAGCTGTTCAGTTACTACGTTAGTTAATTCCCTGTTCAGTCCACATCTAACTGCTGACAAGGACAAGAGAGCAAAATAACCACATGGATCTTCCTGCAAAGTGTCCCAACAAGCCTAAAGTTCCTGAACACATTTTTAGAAAAATAAAAGGATTCTTTTCATCTCCAGATTTCCCGTCTTGAAGTGGCTCTGGGAAACTTCACATCAAATGCACTAGCAGTGTAGCTACATGAACTCTCTCACAGCACAACTGGGCAGCAGGAGCTGTACTCTATATCTGCTGTCAATCTCTGGAGTCCTTTCTTACTATTTCACACCTCTCTCTAGGAGGTACTGAATCATGGTGGTACCCAAGTACTATCCTGGCACCCAGTGTGACCCAAATGAAAACAAGTCAGCAATTCAGGCTAAGCACATTGTTGCTCTAACTAAATGGTTTTCAATCTGGGGTCTGCAGACCATGACTATGATTTCCAAAGGGGGGACACATCTTCACTTGAAACTTTTTAGGGGTCCGCAAATAAAAAAGGTTGAAAACCATTGCTTTAACTCATTAATATTATCTTCTAGATCACTTATGTTATCAAATCATAAAACAGAGAAGGGGGCTATTACACTATTTAAGATACCATCTTGATGGGATGTCAAATGTCAACTCTTTAGCATCCTCCTCTCTCATAAAAGGGCCAGGATGACTCATCCACTGTACATTTGTAAATCTTCAATGTTGTTTTCAGACATCACAGTTACTTATTTCAATGTCACTTGGGACTAATTTTAACACTTCAGTATACAGTGGACAGTGCTGGGTAAAAACAATTGGGAGTCAGATCGATACCCGGCAGCCCTTTCACTGGATGGTCTGTCTCTGATTTGCATTAGTCACTAGATACTACCCAGCACTCTTGGTTTACCGCATCCCAAGGGAAGCAAAATGAGCACTTGTTTGGAGGCAATTAAATTAGGACTGGGCAAAGCATAAAAAACTGCCAAACTCTGATGGCAAGAAAAGTCTGACTTCATACGTTAGGTGCTTTAGAGCTGTTTTTTAAAGTATCCTTAAGCAGGTCTGCAGCAGCTGGAAACTTCTAATCTAACTTTTACCAGTATGGTGGGAATAGAGGAAAGAATCAAGAGTCAGGAACCAGGCAATGTTTTAAGCACAGTATATTAACCTCTTTATCCCCAAACTCTTTGCCAAGGTACCACACAAGGCTCTTAAGGATTAACAGCTCCTAACTATTCCAGATATCTCCAGAAATCATTAATCTGCCATACATTATTGAATGGTGCTGATTTTAATGGATAGCAGAGGCACAGGTGCTGTGGAGGAGCAGCAGTCAGGGCCGAGAACTCCAAAAGTCAACACATAAAGACTTGAAATGCCCCCAGCATCAGTTATCAGCGCTGTGATTTGTGGAAGTTAAAGCAGCTCAGACTTACTCCGTTATCTTCGGATCCAAGTTCCCAATCCACAGCCGATGGCCCTCCTGCAGAGAGCCCTCGGAGAGGATGGACGCATTCTCCAAAGGCAGGGTTTTGATTTCCGCCGCCATCAATCTCTGCACATGAGAAATGAGATACTGAGAGACAGCGGGGGGGGGGGGGCAGAGCCGCCGCTTCCCTCCCACCTCCCCCTGGGCCAGGGGAGGGGTGTCAGTGACACAGGACACGTGGCGGGGCTGTTTATTGAAGGGGTGGTGCAGAAACCGGGGGGGCCCTGGGCAGGGGACAGTGACAACCCCAGGACCAGAGACAGACCCGGACTCGTACAGGGACGCGGGGGGAGGGCACAGAGGGTCCGGAGGCCGGGGGGGGGGCAGGCGGGACGAGGCCGGGGGCCGTTGCCATGGCCAGGCCGGGGGTGACACGGGCAGGAGTGGGCCGGGCTGGGGTCACAGGGAGGGGCGGGGCTGAGGAGAGGCCGGGCCGGGGTCACAGGGGAGGGGCTGAGAGGCGGGGCCGGGCCGGGCCGCACCGCACTCACCATGGGTCCGGCACTCCGGACCGGCGCAGCCAGTGGCGGCGGCCTCCACCCCCCTAGGCCCCGCCCCCTCCCCTACTGTGGTGACACGCCACGCAAACGTCTGACGCAAGGACGTGTCGCAGGTGGGTGACGTTGACGCAGCGTGCGGGGCGCCCCTTCGCGGGCTGAGCGGCGAGTGGGAGCGCGGGGCCCAACTACGGGAACCGGGAGACCGAGCGACGGCAACCAGAGCAGGGGGCGGGGCTTAAGGTCCGGGGCGGGGCTGAGCGAGCTTGGGGGCGGGACTGTGTTGGCAGCTTGAGAGCAGGGCACCTGGGGGCGGGGCTCGGGAGCGGTGGGTGGAGCTCTGGGACAGAGCTCCGGAGTAGGGGGCGGGGCTTGCATCACGGGGCAGAGCTCCGGTAGGAGGGGGCGGGGCTTGGGGGCAGGGGAGGAGCTCCTGAGGCCAGGTGCCCTCTTGGTCTGTTTCTGACGTAGGGCTTCACAAGGGGTGTGTAAGGGCCATGGAGGGGGGGAGTCTGTTGTGCTTGAGGTGCCTAGGGTGATGGCTGTAAAACCCAGCCCCTGGCAGCCTGGGGCTGGTAACGATCCCATGGCATCGATATCACTGTGAACTCCTCCCCAGAGCCCAAAGCAGGACACTATCTTCTGCCTCCCTAATTTCCTACGGCTGTTTTTACCTGGGTGTGGTATTCCTCACTTCCTGTCCCAAACTGCAGGGCAGCACTGCTGTGTGGTTACTAACCTGCCACCACATCCTACGCTGTCTTTCCGTCTTCAGTGTTGCCAGTTCTCACAATTGTTCGGTCTTGCAATAGGTGTTATTTTTACATAAGTCTCAGCTGCTGGATTCATGTGAATACAGGAGAATCCCAGCTGTCACTTAATTTTTTGTAAAATGTTTGTGGCCCTCCTGGTTGCAGACAAATGCTTGAAAATGTGTCCTGTCTGTACCCTAGAGGTTCAAAAGCAAGGCAGCAAATAAGAACCCCCCCACATTTATTATTTATTAAAAAAAATTAAGTTAATCTCATAATATTCAAATGCATGGAGTTGGCAGTAGTGTATTATTATTCACTTGTTTTGTGGCAGCATTTCGGAAGCTCAGACAAACGATCCCTGTTGTATTGTGTGCTCTAAAGACAAGACAATAAGTAACAGAGAAAACAGTCCCACTCCCAGAATACTTAGAATCCAAATGTCACAAAGGATGCAGAAGTTGGACAAAACAAAAGAAACATAAAAACAGCCATAGTGGGTCAGACCAATGGTCCAGGTAGCCCAGTAGCCTGCCTCTGACAGTGGCCAATGCCAGAGCTTCAGGGAGAGTATAGAGAACAGGGCAATTATAGAGTGATCCACTCTGTTTCCAGCAGTCAGAGGTTTAGTGTTGCCCTGAGCATGGCTTTGCATCACTGACCAGCGTGGGTAATAGCCATTGATGGACCTACCCTCCATGCATCTGACGAAGTGGGTATTCACCCACGAAAGCTCATGCTCCAAAACGTCTGTTAGTCTATAAGGTGCCACAGGATTCTTTGCTGCTTTTACAGATCCAGACTAACACGGCTACCCCTCTGATACTTGACACTACCCTCCATGATTTATCTAATTGTTTTTTAACCCCAGTTATACATTTGGCTTTCACAACATCCCCTGGCAATGAGTTCCACAAGTTGGCTGTGTGTTATGTGAAGTAGTACTTCCTTTTGTTTGTTTTAAACCTGCCTAATATAAGGGGTGTGGGTGAGTGGGAGGATGAGGTATCAAAAGCAGTTTAATGCTTGCCATTTGTCTTAAGCAGTGCCAGATGGTCATGATTTGTACACTTTACAGCAGAGGTAAGGTTTAATTAAGGATTTTTAACAGGCTAAGGAGGCAGCTTATAAGGCCTACATTACCTGAGTATCTGAGCATCTCAGAGATGGCTGCATTTCAGTGGTGGGTGAAATGATTCCTGTGTGTAGCAATAGGGGTGAATAAGATACCACTGACTGTCATGTTGAACAATACTGTTTCTTTGCTCCACCATCTGTCTACATCCACCTGTTGTCTGGTCTTATATTTAGATAGTAAACTCTTCGGGGCAGGGTCTTGTTCTGTTTAGATAGTGCCTAGCACAATAGGGTCCTGGCCTAAGTGCTACTGCCATACAAATAATAAATAGTCATTATTTTAAAAACAGGAAGGAGACTGAGGGATTCTAGTCTCAAATTTTGTGCCCCTGAATTTTGTGTTTAAATCTGTATTCAACTGACATATAAATAGAGCATCTTGTCAAAAATGTGATTTCATACATGTGTTTAGTGTTTCCTTCTTAACGCAGCCTCCACACCTCCTTGGCAGATGTCAATATTAATGCTATCCGAGTATATTGGATCCAGTCATCCTGCCATTGAAATCAGCAGCAAAACCGACTTGATTTATTAGGACCAGAAGCAGGCCTGTTGTCCTCTGATCTTTATTGTGGACTGACAGTTTGATACTAAACTTGAAACCATTTTTACATGATGATGATTGTAGAAGATTGTTCTTGTGTCACCTATTTTTCCCTTTGCCAGGTGAATGAAAGAGTAGTTGTATGCCATGGCCATGGCATTAAGGTGTCTCCGTCAGCTACCTCCCCTGCTTCATAATTCTTCCTCAGGACTAGTAAGGCCACCCCTACAAGTACCTTTGAGGCATACAGGCTTGATGCTGAATGGCTGCAGGCAGTGTGTGGTCCACCAGACAATGCTGACCAGACATCTAGCTACCAAGAAAGCCAAAGGTAAGAAAGAAGCCTCTTTACTAGAATTTGCAACTTCTAATTATGTATCCTCTTCCACCTCTTTTTCTCTGGGAAGTACCTTTATTTTGGTGACCAGAACATTTTATTTTCTTCAAAACTCTCTAATCTTTTAGCCCTTGCGCAGCTGAAATTTAATTTTAAAATGGTCACTTAGCACTCTTGTTGCTGGCAAGGGGACTATTGCATGAGTAAGGCCATTAATCCCTGATCCTCACAGGAATCCCGCAAGAGTTCACACCTGTAGAGATCTTTGCAGGATCAGGTCGTTAATTAGCAATCTTCATGTTCCACATTGGAATTAGTGTTAGAAAACACACGGAGCATGATGTGCAAATACATTTTGGATCACAAGCTCATCATTTACCATCTTAAAAATATATTTCAATTTATGCTAAACTCCAGTTACTAATCTGAAAGTAGTTGCAATGGCACCTTTTTCTTTTCTAATGTGAAAGCAGCAAGGAGTCCTGTGGCACCTTATAGACCAACAGACGTATTGGAACATGAGCTTCTGTGGGTGAATACCCACTTCGTCAGATGCATGTAGTGGAAATCAATTATATGCATCCCACAAAGTGAGTATTCACCCACGAAAGCTCATGCTGCAGTACATCTGTTAGTCTATAAGGTGCCACAGGATTCTTTGCTGCTCTTACAGATCCAGACTAACACGGCTACCCCTCTGATAGTTTTCTAATGTGATTACTCAGTAAAAGACCATGGTATTGTCAGTGGTACAGAAATTAATTGTGTGTTCAATTTTCAGCTAAGGGGAAAGGGCAGCCCCAGGCCAGAGTGAATATCAATGCTGCCTTAGTTGAAGATATTATCAGTCTAGGGGAGGTAAATGGTGAAATGCAGGCAGTGGTGGAAGCCCTTAAGGAAGAATTTGGGAAAAATCTCACTATAAGGACCTCACCAGGTCAGTAACTTGCTTGTATAATTCTTTACTGTCTATAAATAAATCCACTGAGCCTTTCCAGCCCAGACCTGTGTCTTTCATTTTCTGCAAATTGATTTTCTTTTTATTGAGTTACTCACTGGGCACCCAATTACTGCAACCTTGAGATCCCCAACTAAAGACTTTCTTCACCCTGAGCTTGACCAGGAAGAATCCATTTTTGTTAATAACTTCCTGAAAATGGCTTTTGTAAGTGGGCGATGTCAAAAATGTCTAACTGAACTGTTTGCAGATGTGATGAAGAAGCAAGTTGTCAGCTAATGGTGCAGTAGGGCAGGAAAAATCCAATTGCCATTAAATTAGCCTTTTGGAAATTGCCATCAGGCTGGTGTCTGGCATATACAGACTTCTGCAATGCATATTTGTGGTTAGTGACCTTTACAAACCCTATTCACTTAGTGAATTTTGTGTTCGTAAAGAAACGTGAATATATTTGACCAAGCTACAGTTACTCTAGCACACTGAATACACACATTTGTAACATGTATCCAGTTTCAGGGAGAAAACTTAACATTAAACAATGGCCAAATACGGATCCTTCACCACCCCTAACTCAGTCTCTAATGGAGTTAGAATGTGCAGCTCAATTGCTTAACTATTTATTTTAACCTCAGGTTTGTTTTTGTTTTTTTTTAAATCATACTGATAAAGTGCCCTGTCTCCCTTGTGCTTTCTGGCCTGTTAACATTTTGCAGCAGAAACTACAAAGCAGATTAAGGGGATCTTAGAGTGAAATAAAATACTTTAAATTAAATACTCCTGCACTTAGTAAAGAATCTGGGGGCATAGAGGAACACCGCCAGCTTAAAAATCATATAAATCTCCTTTACTTGTGTAATAAGAGCTTAGATCATTTATATTGCAAGAATTTTAAATACATAATTTCCACTTTACTATTTATGTTCGTTGTTTACCTTTTTCATTCTGGCAATGAAAATGAACTAGTGAGTTTCACTTTCTGGTTTTCATGCATTAGCATAATCCAATGAAGTTTGGATTGCAAGGATGTATAAATACAAATAGGACTGCTTGTTCTGCAAGGGAAGAACAGACCTATTTTAAAAAATATATTGTCTTTTCTTCTAATGTCTGTATGCATGATATGAAGAAGTAGGAGTATGAATGCATATTGTAATTGCAGTGCTGTTTAGTTTTTTTTTTAACATAAAAGTGCTGTGTAATATTGACATGCTATTGTTATTTTGGTTTATTTTAAGGCGCTCTTGATCATATAACTGTGACAACAAAAGATGGAAAGTTTCCATTAAACCAGCTTGGACAAATCTCACTGAAATCTCCTCAGCTCATTATAGTAAATATGGCTAGTTTTCCAGAGGTACGTGGACATGATTGAAGGGATATGAAGATCCAAATGGAAGGAAAAGGGGACTGAGCAGCTCAGAGGCATAAGCTTTTTATCTCCTTTCAAAACCAAAAGGAGTATAATTACTGTAGGAATAATAGGATGAAACTGAGCAAAGGAAAATTTCGACTGAATGGGGCAAATTCCACTCCAGTAGAATTAGCATAATTCTTATTGACTTCATTCTGCATCAACGTCACTTCCTTATCTGACAGTAACAGAACTAAATGTTTCACTACTGAATGTATGTGTTGACTTTCCTGTGCTGTCCTGTGTTTAGAGTACCTCACCTTTGAAGCAGCAATGGAATGTTGTCATTGCTACATGATGCTTAGATTGAATTTGGCACAGTATCAGGGGAAAAATTCCTGAGAGAGCTCTTTTAGCCTTATGGAATAGTCTCCTATCACTTGAGTCATTTAAAACTGGCCTGAATAAAGCTAGAGATAATATAATATAGAGGAAAATTCTGCTTTGCCATGGCCTAAAAGGTCTTTCCCTTTCCAGTATCTGTGTCACATACAGCACTCTTTGCACACATACAAACCTCCCATTGACTCAGGAATTATGCATACAGTAAGAATACTAGATCTGTTCTGCTATTTATGCCAGCCCAGCTCCTGATGAAGACAAGTCTATATCATGAAACCATTACATGATGGTAGAGGACTGAAACACCCATGAAAGTTATTTGTCTTTCACTTGTGTCGATGGCAGCCTCTGAAAGTCTGTGGCAAAAGTAGCATATCCACTTCTGAATAGATTGTGCCACTCCCGTAGTGGAGTAAAGTTGGGCATTTAATTTCCACCATTATCAGTCCCAAAGAGAGGGCTTTTGCTCAGAATAGTGACTGTAAAGTGTCTCATTGGGCTCTGTAGATCCTAGTTAGTATGAGCAGGCACAGGTCAGCCATTGCCCCAGCTTTAGAACTGGATGTTTGCCAACATTTATCCATCTTTATTTTTCAAAGGTTTCTCCCAGTTAATTAAGCCAGCAAAGTCTCCAAGGAGGTCATTACAGGACACTTGATGCCACAGGGCTTCTTAAAACATATCCAATGCATGATCATTTTCAAGAACTATGGGTCCAATCCTGTGAACTGTTCAGATCTAGGTCCCAACTAGAGCTGAACCCCTAAAGTTTACAGGTGAGAAGGTTTAAATAAGTCATTGTGGGACTCAGCCCTTCTGCAGTGAGGAAGTGAGAATGGCTTTGAACCAAATGCCTAGAAATGGAATATTGTTCTCTGTATTATCGCCCCAAATCTAGTTATTCCCCAAACCAGGTACCACTTAACTCTTGAATGCCAGCTATACACTTCTCTAGCTGAGGTTGTTATGTTATCTGTTTGATGGAAATAACCTGGAGCTACTGCTTGGATGTAGGAGGATGGGGTAATGCCTAGATAACTTCATGCACTATTGACCTGGATGTGTTGTTTACAGCATCTGTCTGGTGCTTGCATTGTATCAAACAAAGAATAAACATTATGTCAAAAGAGCATGTGAGAGAAAAGCACAGTGGAAATGGACCTCCTGGGCCAAACCCTGTTTGCCTTAGTCATGTGCAAGGTTTAGAAAAAACAGATGTTTTGTGAGGTTTTTTTTGTTTTTCTAACAGGAATAGTTCATTTGCTGGAACGGAGTGGGGGTAATGTTGTATTTTTCCCTTTCCTTTGTCTCAGCCAATGTATATGTTAAACCATATTGCTTTAACTGAGCATTTCCTTCCCATAACCCAGACACTGGTTTATAACATCACATGTTTATGGCTTTAAAATGCTGAGCTAATCTACTAGAGGTTTTCTCTGTTCTCAACGTCTTTAGCATTTCTTAACTTTTAAATCCACTTAAATACTAGCAGTTGTGTTTGACACCAAGTTGACATGATGCTCGTTTGCCTGCAAATGCAGCACAGTTTCAAAGAGCGCCTTGATTGATAAATGGTGCATACTGTAACTACAATCTAGTAGTGTAGCCTGCAGCTAAAGTTAACGATAGGAAAAGAGGAACAGAAACAGCAGCACTATTTTAAGAAAATTTAATACTGTTAGAAAAAAAATCAAGGCTTCTGTTATTGCCCATGTTAAAGAATGAAATAAATTGACAGGGCATGATGGAAGTTTGCTATCAATGTGTCTGATAAAATGACATTTTAGCTATAACATGACCATACTGTTTGACTACATGATCAGAAATCGCTGAACAATGGAACCCAACAAAAGTCCAGTTTGGGATTGATTGGGTTGCTTTCAAATGGGACAGTTAATGCTTGCTGTTTCTGAATATGATCCACACTCTTTGCTGCCTTTCTCGATAACATCAGATCTCCAAATGCTATACTAAAAAAGAACTGATTATGTGCTTTCCAAAACACCACTCCACATCTCATGGGATAGAGAGGATTGTAACCAAGCCTTGCATTTGAAGGGGATATTTTTGTTAAAGAGGCAGTTTGTCTTTCATAGATCATATAGAGAGAAAATGAAGCAAAAGATGTGTGCATTTGAGAATAACTTGTGTAGACCGGGATCTGTGCTCTGATGAGGCCAGGCAACTCCCTTTAACGTTCTAGTGGGTCTGTCAGGAAGTTCTCTTGCAGGTGAATTTTAACGTGGGAGATGGCTATTACGTATAGTGTCTAAAGCCCTGATGCAGCAGAGGATTTAAGCACATGCTTAGCTTCAAGCACCTGAGTGTTTGGGTCCATTCTCAGTGTTTTTCTCTCGTGTTCTTTTGGCTTGACTTTATTTTGCATTTGAGACAATACAAGTACCAAACAGATGCTGTAAAACACCACAAACAGGTCAGTGAGTCCATATCACTTAAATGCTGAAGTACTCTGCTGAATCAGGGTCTAAATGGATGGTTAAGCCCTGTGTGCCAAATTCAGCTCTGGTGTTGAACCGTTGAAGACAACTGGATTCATCCCCATCAGCCCCAGTTTCTTTAGGTAACATATTAACCCTATTTGTCTTTACTCCAATTATATGTGACGTGGAAGCTGTTGGGTAAGTTTGGATCACTTTGCTGTTTACCAAGCGTACCTGTTGTATTGGGCCAAGCGACCTTCCAGCGCTGTCCTGTGTACAGGTACCTTGCTGTCAGAGCAGTGCTGGAATGTTGGCATTGCCACATGATGCTGGCACACAGCAGCTACCAGGGAAAGAGTTATAATAAGTAAATAATAAATTATGAGACACTTAAATAAAGACAACTGAGCCTGGTTGTAAAAGCACTGGTTGCATTCCTCAGCCACAAACTAATGTCTGGATTTAACCCAACTTGATTGTAGTGCCGCATGAGTTAAATTAGTAACTTTTCTAAATTGGCACTATGCAATTTCTAGTGTAAAACATTCAACTGGAATTTTTAAAGTCAGAGAATCTTTCATCTCTCTTTTCCCCAGTCCAGGCTGTCCTATGGGGATTTATTGTGGTTTTGATCTGCATTGCCTCAAACCATTCAAATAGTTTCAAAGAAGCAAAACTGTTTTCTTTTGTTGTTGCTTTCTCCCCCTCCCCGCCCCCTAATACCCTGGTACCAAGAATGGGCGTAGTTTGCAATTCCATTTGATCAAAGCACTCTGCACCAATGTAACTTCCTGATCGGCCTGGTAACAGAACTAAATGTTTCCATGTTCTGGTGAGATGGATTGCCAGCTATCGACAGAGTTCTGGCATCTGGTAATAATTATTTACTAATTCCTTTTACCTTTTGATCTGGTTTACAGAATACAGCTGCAGCTATCAAGGCTATAAGAGAGAGTGGAATGAACCTGAACCCGGAAGTAGATGGGATAATAATTCGGGTGCCAGTTCCTAAGTAAGTAATTATAATGACTGTCTGTCTAAATTCATGGTTATGTGAGATGATGTAATGGGCTGCAGTGGATTTCATTTGTGATCCTGGTGCATATACTCCGGAGGATACGAATGCATGGTTACTGTAAGGTCTTGACACAGTCGCTTTCCATATTGCTACATCTGGGGTTTTAAAAAACCCAAACCTTTAAGAAATATCTGATGGAACCTCTTCCAAGTGTCAAGCCAGAGGTTTCTGCGAATTCTCCAGCATTCCAGTATCCATTCTTTTGATACATGGGGCTCCGCCTTGCTGTTTTCCAGTTCCCCCTATGCAGAACGGAGCTAGGCAGTGGGTGGCCGCTGCATTTAGGAAGGCATCAGCGGCAGTGGCCAGGCACCTTAAAGTCTAACTTTCTTAAGAGAGCTGAATTGAGTACCCAGGTCATGGCCTGATTCACCACTGCCTTACTGTAAATAACTGGAGTTACGCCAGCATATAACCACATTGATGCAGTGATGAATCAGTAACATGGAGATGAACCATCATCTAGCTGCTGAAGGAGTGGCAGGAGGGAGTGACGGCCAAGAAGGCGGGAGGGAACTTGTAATTGTCTGCTTCTTTCACTATTTCCATTAAATTGCTATGCAGTATTGCTGTGCAGCTGTTATACAGCCGTCAGGTTCTACCCCAGAGGCAGCTGCATTACAGTGGTGGCTGAAACAGTTCCTGTATTTATAGCAGTACGAGTCCAGAGTAAGTCCATTAACTTCTGGATACAAACCAATGTACTGGAGTGTGAACATAAGAACGGCCGTACTGGGTCAGATCAAAGATCCATCTAGCCCAGTATCCTGTCTGCCAAGAGTGACCAATGCCAGGTGACCCAGAGGGAATGAACAGAACAGGTAATCATCAAGTGATCCATCCCTGTCGCCCATTCCCAGCTTCTGACAAAACATCTGTCATTGTTATGGGCACATATCCATGGTGTACCTGAGATGAATTAGGGTCTGATCCATCTCCCATTGAATTCCAGTCATAGAGAGCTGATGCTTGGAGGGGCGGACATCAGTGTATGTTACAGCCTCAGCCCGTCAGGCTGCTCTGAAGATTAGTGATGTATCTTCATTTTATTGGGGATTTAATTATGCAAATTACATGACAAAAACCCCAACAGGCCAATCAGAGCATGGCTTTATTTTTATTCATTCTGACTTCCATAAAATGCTTCTCCACAGATCTAGAGACATGATTAGGTCACTAATCTAATACTTGGGAGACCTGGGTTCAGATTTCTGCTCCACCACAAACTTCGCGGGACCTTGGGCAAGTCCCTTAGCCTCTTTGTGACCTCGTCTGTACAATGGGGATAACAGCCCTGCCTTACAAGAGTGCAGTCAGGATTATAAATTAGAGATTGTAAGGCGCCACTGTCCTATGGAATGGGGGCCAGATAGGTACGTAAGATAGATCTAAATGTTGCAAAAATACAGACAATTGGTGTTCCAAGCCCCATGAATTAGGGCCCACATCTCGGAGAATGGTCTGGAACAACTTGCATAAGAGCCCCTGATGGAATCCTACTGTATATTATGTGTATTTCCAAGTAGGTGACTTTGGATAAGAATAGACAAACTAAAGTTTGCTCGTGTTACAGATCTGCTTAAAGAATTTACACTGCGTTTCAAGTATTTCAATCAGAGAAGTCTCTAATTGCTGCTGTCCGTTGCTTTGAGGGAAGCCAAGTGGAATTTTCATTCCATTTGCTGGTTCTTTTTTTTTCATATGCTCTCTCCCCTTCACCCTTTCCTAAGGAGTGGCAGGATGGAATAGGAGGGCACTATTATCTTCATAATTGCCTAGGATCTTGGGTTGCCACACAGTAATTTGATTTTTAATGGGCACTCAGGTCACCCCTGAATATGAATTACAGGGGAGGAGAAATCCAGAAATCAGTAAATACTTTTTTTTTTTTTTTTTAAAGGGTTGTCAAACAAGTGTGTATGTTCTCTCATTTTCTTTTGTGGTGCTGCAGATGAGGACTGCAGTCGTGCTGCCTGCCTACCCACCCATACGGTCAGCACTAGGAAATGCGTCCTGCTTATTTCATCGTCCCCTCTGGGGTATCACTGCTGTCATTCTTAGTTTCATTTTTCCTGGGTATTTGGCAGGTCAGGGAGTCCCAACTTAACAGAACACAGTCTCTCTCTCTCTTTCTCTCTCAGTCCTAACTGAGGACAAATGACCAGCAGGTCACTACGTTATTTCAGATTCAGCGCCGTTTCCCACCTGTTCTCTTGTGACAAGACTAAATATTAGCAGGTTCAACTAGCCTTTAAAAAGGGACAGCATTAACTTGATTAGTTTCAAAACACTTACTTTTTTAAAAAATCCAGTTTTTGATGAAGGTATCTTTTTTTAAAATAGATTTTTGGATTTTTTTTAAATTCTTTAAGTTTTTGTAATTTTTTTTCTGCTTGATATTTACAAAGGAAAAACTCACTGACTAGTCTAGAGAAACAGCAGCAAAATTGACTTTGCAAAAGTGATGTCAAATGTGCATAGTAAAAAACCCGAGATATTTTCCTTTTATCTTTCTTTAGAAAGAGCAATTTTAGGTGGTGTTTGTACCTATAGTAAATACACCACTTTCCACACGGAAATGTGATTGATCATGTTTGACAGTGTCCCTTTAAAGTGATGTTATTGGGCTATGAATCATTTTTAATAAAAATCCAACTACTCTGCAATGTCAGGTGGTGTTGATAACACACCACGGTAATTTCAGTCCTGATCCAGCAACCAGATACATGTGGGTCAAACTTTGCATCCACATCGATCCAGTTGCAAGATCACAGCCTGCAATTATTATAACAGAGAAAAGTAAATTAGATTGCAAAACTGTTCCATGTATTCTATTTGTTTTGTTTTTGTATTTCTCTCAGCTTAGACAATAAATAGAGACTGGTCAGCTTTATTTTTGTCTACTTTCACTTTCATGTCAATTTCCCTTTAGGGCCTCTGGCACAAACCGGCTTCAGTGTTTGTGTTGCAAACTCTGCATGCGCAATGTTTATTTGTATTAAAAAAAGTTTCTGTTCAAGTTTAAAAAAAAAAAACATGAGAAAATTTCTATCAGTTTGATTTCTCAGCCAGATCCGACCTGACATTGTGCCCTTTGTGGTATTGCCTCATGGCTAGGGCCATCTCTTTTTAGATCTATTGTGAGAGACTGGATGTTGTTTACAAATGAGTAATATTTTTACACACACTTGACTGAAAGTCCAGTGAGTCATTTGAAAGTTCAGTTACTCTGCTTTAATTCTTTTCTTTAAGAAGTAGCCACAGTCCCCAGTATGGGGCAAACGGGCTCATGAAATGTCATTTAAAAAAACTAAGTGTTTTGGAACCTTGTACTCCAATTCTTTCATCATAACAAGAGTTTGTCATTCTCACCTAGTCCTGGGTAATTCATCTTGCACGTAAACTTTCAGCATGTATCTCAAATCATACAAGCAGAGTATCCACTTGCGCCTATGTACCTCTGTCTGATCCCTCTCACTCACAGGAAATTCCTAGCATTTATGATACAAAACCATTCTTACCAATGTAAATGTCTTTCAGTGGAGATCAGAAGTGGCCTGCATTGTTTTCCCTCTGTGTTTGTGCATGTGCCTCATGCTCATAAGAGAGCATTGAAATGCGGCCACGTTTGGATCACTGGCTGCTGACGGAAAGAGACACAAGGAGACATCACTAGCAATCTGAGCCCTGTGCACTTGAAAAAATATTAGGTTTAAATAGCCAGGATTCGGTCCTGGTTATCTGCTCGCAGCTCCATGTTAGTGGTGATATGAAGTGGCACCACCCCAGCAGGAGCCTCCTGGAATTCTAAGGGTGGGGAGTGTCCACACCCCAGCACAGAGCTGGTTCTGTGGGCTGGTGTGAAAGGGAAATGGAGAAGGCACAGGACCTTGACCCTTTTCCCCACTTCTGATTAGATACCTCAGGCTTCCCCTGCACCACTTTGCTTTAAAGAGGAGACAGGGACAACAGTTCCTACATCCAACACGAAGTGTGCCCAGATCAGCTGTGAGGTTAGCAGAGCTGGTGCCAGAATTGCCATGTTCAGGGGGATGGATGGCCTTTAAAACCAGCAGCCTCACATAGATGGATTCCTTAGCAGGAGCAGTGGCTGCCTGAAAGAAATAGACTTTTTGTAGCATTATTGGTGGTAGGAGCTCAGAATCTACATATAATCTCAGTGGAATGTAAAACCCACAAAGAAAACCCTATGTCACTACGGATTGATAAACAGAAATGGGCATTAATAAAGACAGATAAGGAGGTATGTGACCTTGTGCCAAGAAGCATAGGAAATCTGGCAGCACTGCGTAAACAAACATTTCCTTAAAGGTTCAGCAGCACTAAGCAGCCGAGCGATACCCTCAGCACGATCCACAAAACATTCACACATGTGAGGAGATGAGCAGCAAATAGCAAACTGGATCTACCACACGTGGGGAGCTCTAGCCACAGACCAACACACCCTCTGCCTAGCAGGGAAGTAAGTGAAAAGAGTCATGTAGAGATTCCAATGCCCAGAGATGCTCCCCTAAAAATGCTGTCTGGGAACCTGACCTCATTTACCCCTATTTCTGAACAGTATCACTAGATAAATTCATGGAGGAGAGCTCCATCAAAGGCTATTAGCCAAGATGGTCAGGGATGCAACCCCAGACTCTGGGTGTCCCTAAACCTCCAACAGTAAGAAGCTGGGACTGGACAACAGAGGATGGATCACTTGTCTGAAGCAGCTGGCATTGGCCACTGTTGGAAGGCACAATCCTGGCTAGATGGACCACTGATCAGACCCGTATGGCCGTTCTTATGAACAGACTGTGCTGTTTTGGTATGTGGCTGTTTTCACAGGCCACAAGACTTCTGGTTCATAATTTTCAGAAGAGAAGCCCTGAAAGGATTGGTGTTCTGATTCATAGTTTCTCACTCCTAGGTCAATGTCTCAAATGCAGGCTCAGGTCTAAGATGACAGATGTTTGCCTGTGTGAAATAAACTGGGTCACCATCCAGGCATCTCCATCACCCTTCCCATGGACACAGCTCAGCAGAGGAGACAAAGGGCTATGGAGACAAAACGCCTGCCTCCAGACTGCAGCTGCAGCACATTAACAGAGCAGTGTGGTCATGATGCTAGCACTGCCACTGTCTGCACTGGATCTGTCCTGGACTTATGGTCTCTGGGTCTGTCAAATCTTGCACGTTTTACAGACACTAAATTCATTCCTAATAATAATTTAATAATCAGCTCTGGAAAGTCCTTATTCCCTCTTGCCAACCTGGGGTAGAAATAAATGAATGAGCCTGTGATTGGTCAGGGCCTCTGCAAACATCTGCCTTGAGCAACTCAGCTGCTGAGCGAAGAAATCAAAGGGAATGTGACTTATCGGACTGGAAGCAAGCTAGGAAAGGGTTCAGAAACTGCCAGGTAATGAAAGACTCTTTGTAATTAATACCCGCAAAGAGGCAGAGCTAACATTGCTGTGGGAACCCTAACTCCCCATTTCCTGATTTCTGTGCAGGAAGAGCCTTGTCTTTAATGTTGCAGTGACCTAGCCTGTTGCAGTCAATTTCTAAATACTCCTGTGAAATGTTTATTCTGCAATATCTCCCCCTAGCAGACAGGCATTCTCTTGCTAATGATATGTAGCGCTTGCAACAGGCTTTTAATCTTCAAGGTACTTGGAAAACATTAGCTAAATAATCCTCACAATAGGTGCTGTCAGAGCCCCGTTTTCCACACCGGGAGAGTGAGGCATCGAGAGATTAAATGACTTGACCAGGGTCTCTGAGGGTGGCAGTGTCTTTGCAGCTCCAATGCCCTATTCTTATGCTCAGGAACCTAGATGCCTCTCCTTTCTGATCTAGAAAGTGAAGCTACCGGGGAATCATGGGAGTTTTCCCTGTGTTTGACTGCAGCACCTGACCCACTCTGAGGAGCTGTGTCTGAATTACAAGCCTGGTTTGAAATCTCAGTCTGCTAGAGTTGGATACAAATAAATTGAAATCATTATTTTAGAAAATTTTGCAGTATTGGTCTCTTCTCAAACAGCATGTTAAATACAGTGGAAATACCAGTCTAGTTCCCGCATGCTAGTGATGACTGGAAAATGAGAGAATAAAGAGATTCACCCTGTAAGCTGTATAGCTCCCAGATCTGTTTTTCAGACTCTTGCAGTTGCAAGGAGAGGAGAAGGGGTTTCCTCCTGCCCCTTCACAGCTTTACAGCAGGATTACACTTTTCAGCTCAGTGTCTCAAGTTTTGATATTCCCTCTTCACTCTTGCAGATGCCTTGGCAGCACAAAAAAGAAAAGCCTAAACATTTCAGCATGGCTTTCAGGCACTGCACAGAAAACCATAAACGTAATAAGATCTGATCCAAATCCCTAAGCTACTGCCATGCTTGTTGCCTTCCACTCCAGCCCTGAGACTTACATGACTTACTTTGAAAGGTGGTGGTCCCAGACCCAGGAGGAACTGTTTGAAAGAGGCCAGCGTGGACAGGATCAGTGGATTGTACTTCCTCAGCCTGCCGGTTTATCCTGCACACACACAACATCACAATGAACAGATCAGGTCCATGCTACCCCTAACGCCCTTTACTTCTCCCTGATTAGGGTAACAAGGGAACACCGTGAAAGCCTGGCCAAACTTGCCAGACAGCTTACGAACAAGGCTAAGGACTCCTTGCGAAAGGTTCGGAGTAATGCCATGAACCAAGTGAAGAAGGCCAAGAGCACAGTGTCTGAAGACACCATTAAGCTGGTAGAAAAGCAGGTATTTTCTCTCCCCAGGAGTGCGTTGGGTGTGTTTCCTGACCTCCCAGATGGCCCTGTCCCATGGGAAAGATCCAGCTGTGCCAGGCTTTGGTAACAAAAACACAGATTTCAGGAAACCCTTGTTAGGAGCTGGGTTTGAGGGGAGCCTGAGGATGGGGTGGGCATGGCCCTATTTTTATGTTCGTTTTTTAACAAGTCATAACTGCTGCTCCCTCTGCCTTCCATGGAGTGATTTTGGATTTGTTCAGACCTGAAACTCAGAGTCAACTTTGGGGCATGAACCCATGCAAATTGAAGGGGTCCGGGGAGGGAGGTAGTAAAGGTTCCCACAAACTTTCAGTAGCCTGACAAGCCTATTGCAGCAGCATGTGCCAAATACCCCACCCAGCAAGATGGCCAGAGTCCCACCCTGCTGCTTGAATCTTCAGGGGCAGTTTTATCATTGTCATTTATGCAATGCCGGAAGTGCACATGGACTTTGCAAAGCACATAGGGCCAGATCCTCAGCTGGTGGGAGTCAACATTGCTCCATTGACTACAATGAAATGACACTAATCAAACGTTTGTAACCTTGAACTCTGCTATGGCTTTCTGGCTAGATTCACCAAGATACTACAGCACATGCCTAACTTCAAGCATATGGGCAGTCTCACTGAAGTCAGTTACTCATGCTTAAGATTAGGCACATGCCTGAGTACCCTGCTGAATTAAGGCCTTGTTTGTTAGCAGTAAGCTCTAGGAATACAGCAGAGAGCGCGACTTTGCTTGCTTGCTGCTGGTAGACGTTAACTTTAGCTATGTCTACACTCTGAGCGAGGGGTGTGATTTCCCTGCTTGGGCTAGCGTGAGACCAAACAGCAGTGCCGTCGTGGGAACACGGGCCGTGGTGCTGGAAGCACGACTAAGCCATGGGGAATTGTACTTGACAGGGCTCCGCTGTGCTACTGCATTTACTCTGCTATCTCTACTCACACGGTTCCATGAGAGCTAGTGAGAGCACGTGCACAAGAGCAGGGAAATCCCATCCCTAGCTCCTGGGGTAGACAAAGCCATAGTAGCATTAGCTCTCGCGGTGGCGGGGATGCTTTGGTGTTAAACAGGAATTATCTTTTGAATGTGTCCATGTGCCCAAAGGCTGGTGCTGTGGGCACCTTTGATAAACACTTCCTGGCATAAAAGTTTGTGCAATCAAAAAGAGGCGGCATGTTATAAACAAACCCCAGTTCTTCCAGAGCAGTCAGGTGGCTTCTTGGATTTGTGAGGTTAGTATCTCAGCTCAGATTTTGCTTGTGCCAGGGATTTTCAACATAAGGCAAGTTCACCTCCCATGTACCTGGGATCCTAAAAAACTGTGGACCAAATTGATACTGGACCCTTCTAAATAGGCCCTGTAAGACTGGAGTGTGCAGACCCTAAATCTGCACACAAATAGCGATGGTATGTGCCCAACAATCACCTCTACCTGTATTGCACATGCAGATTCCCATCGAACTCTGATACATGGCTGTTGCACCAAATAGGTGCATGCACAACTCTGGCCAGCACAATTTAGGAGGTTCTTTTGAAATTTTGGCCTGTCTCCGGCCTTAATACCATGATCCTGGAGCACCAGGCTGGGCTTTTGGAATAGTGCTGCATTCTCCATGGCAGAGGGGAGTAAATCTGTCTGGTACTTGATCTGCAAATAAAAGCAAAAGCTTCCACTAGCAGACTGCCCAATTCATTACAACAGCAGGAAGGCTACGGCAAGTAAGGAGACGAGTCCTTTACATTCTGGCTCTGACATCAGGTGTCCTCCAGTTTCACCGGCAGTCTATCCCACATTAGGTCAATTAAATAGACTTGGCAGAGCAACTGGTCAGTCTCAGCCAAGAGCTTTTCACCAGGAGCCTTTCAGAGACCGGAATGAATTGTACGGAGAGTAGGTTAAATGCTGCGTGTGTGGGAGTGTGGGAGATGCAACCACTGGCGGGATCTGGCTAAGGGAGAACTGGATGCTGATGGAGGAGTCACACAGGTCACTGGACGTACTGTGTGGTAATGTTCAAACCCGTATCAGCAACACTGGGCACTCCTGTGGTGAGTTCCATTTCAGTGCCCTTTACCAAACATTCATCACAACGCACCTGTGCTTGAATAGGTGCTATCATTTTACAGCTGGGGAAATGGAGGCACAGAGAAGTGACTTGCCCAAGGCTGCAGCAGGAAACAGTGACAGAGCTAGGATTCGAAATCAGGAGATCCTGTTTCTGAGACATGCATGCTCAGACCATTCCTCATGTACCTCTTACTGTGTTGGTGGGAACATGCATCTGTCAGGGGTTTTGACAGCTTGTGAAATGTATTTCTGATCTTCCACACAGTCAGTTGGCTTCCCGTCTCAGTTACTCCAAGAACAAGAACATTCCACTGACTTCAGAGGAGTGACTAGATTTACACTGGGAACAGAATTTTGCCTGCGGGGTTGCTTTGGAGCTGGGACTTTGCGTTAGGAATTGCCTGTGTCCCATCTTTACAAGGATCTAACTCAAGGCCATGTTATGTTGCTACAGATCCAGCAAATGGCAGACGACACTGCAGCAGAGATGGACAAGCTCCTGGCAGGGAAGACCAAGGAGCTCCTTGGCTGAGTGCAGCTTGGACAGACACACAGTCAGCAGTGACTATGGACTGCAGAGAACCGTGGACCAAATGTTCCATGCTTGGTCATAGCAGCTTAGTGTGACTGTCAGGGCAGACTGGGTCACACCTCGTGAGTAGAGTTATGCTGTGATTACTCAGGGGATTGGCCCATGATCATTGCTGGGAATGGGGGAATCTAGTCTGTATTTCATTGATTCAAGCAATGACAACTGAATTTGGATAAAATAAGGTTAAGAGGAACTGAGGAATGGCTCTTAGTTGTCAACCTTCCCCATGGCAGCAGCCTCTCTCTGCCATTGGCATTAAAGCACTGAGTGGTGGGGTGCTCAGATTAGAGAATGTTTGTCCCCTTTGCAGATCTCTTTCTTACACTTCCTGCCATGACATTCCCACTTAGGGCCTGTCTACACTAGCTAGGGTCAGTTTCTCTGGTGTAACTATATCAGTGTTGCTAACCAGGTATAGACAGGGCCTTAAAGTCAATAGCAGCAAGCAGGGCCACCCGGCCATAAAGCCTGCCCTTCTGCAGGTGTCTCCCCCAGGCGGCTTGGCTGAAACTCATGCATTGGACAAAGGCACTGCATAGATTTGTCCCAATGGAACAAGAGTGCTCAAAAAACAGGGCTTTCACTAGCTAGAGTCCAGCCACACTGAGCAGAAGGTTGGTCTCGCAGGATCTGCCTTTCAGAGAAGGCCCGTGTACCTCTCAATTCTGAAGTCTCTGCCTAGAGTTTTTGGGTTCCAGCTATCCCTAACCATAATACTAGGGGAAGAAAAGGAAGCGACCAAGGGTAACTCACATGTTCATTGCCCTGCTATGAACCAGGTCATTTGTTTCCAGCTAAAATAAAATCAAACGGAGATATTAAAAAAGAGACCAGGCAGTTCCCTGTTACTCCATCCCCTTACCTTTGCAGGAGAGTTTACGTACCGCTCGTCTGCAGCCTGGCCCCTGTTCACACAAAGGCTCCCAGCACGGTATGTCGGGCGGGTTGCAGCACACCTGGCAGAGCAGCCCAAATCTCCTAGTGGCTGAATGAGGCTGCAGTTACATCTAGCAAAACCACAAAGCTCAATCGCTTGCATGACACACGTTGATGGGCTCAGGCCAATCCGCAGTGGACCAGTGTGCACGTAAGGTGCAGGTTGTGGTGAGCCTCGTGCTTGTTGGCACCCTTAGCAGAGAGGCCAAGGAGACTGGATGACCCTCTACCCGTTCAGGCATAGAGAGAGGCATGCTGGGAGGGGTGGGGCAGGGAGGATGGTATTTCTGTTGCCCAGGCTGGAGCAGTTTCATGGATACAGAGAAGATTTGAAACTCCCGAGCTGTCAATCCAGCAGCTTTGGCCAGCACTAAACTCACCTATCGAGAACTCAAAAGCACAGCGCTAGACGCCTCCTGAAAGCTACATTCTGGTCCCCACCCTGACTGCAGGGTCTCAGTTTCCAATGGGAATCATGTGCATGGTTTAGGGCACCAGGGGAACAGAACTTGCTCTAAGCGCTGGATGCTTTGTAGCAGTTTCCTGCCCCTCAGTATCGGCAGGTACATCCCAAGAACACAGTTTATCTTCATAAACAGAGGAAATGATGAACTGGGGAGTAACTCTGCTCCAAAGGCTGTTTGGTTCTGAGCAGCGCGGAGTTCTCTGTAGTCTTTAAATAAACAACCAAAAAAAAAAAAAAAGAAAGTTATTTTGTGCACAGACCAGGGGGCGGGGGCGGGAATGAAAGATTTTTTATACTTGGGCCCCACATGTCAACAATTTCTCTGCTTTGTGTATTTTGGCCGAAAGCGTCTATCATGATAAATGAATAAAGGAAAATGGTAAGCCCAAGGCGGTTACACAGCTCAGCAAATTGCTTTCAGCTGATTACTTTATTTCTTTTGACATTTATCAAATAGTTTTTTGGTTTGTTTTTTTTTGCCCGTTGTCAAGACTGCTGGGCTGCACCAAGAGAAGAGCTCCTCTCGTACCTGCATAGAGGTGACTGTGGGGAACCATGCCCACGCTCTTAGACCCATCTGTATGTGGAGCAGGCATGAGAGTTCAGAAGCTCTTGCACTAATTGCAGCACGATCGAACCCAGCCTGACATTCGAACGACTCTCACCTACTCCAGGACTGGCTGTGCATACCTCATCTACTGTCATGCTTAGAGGAAAACTGTGGGGAGAGAAAGGCATTGTGGGGTCGGTCACAGGCTCCTGAGGCTGCCACCACATACCTCCTAAGGCCGTTGATGGAGCTCCAGACACTACCTGTTGTGTCTGAGAGCCATTAGGTGGAGAAATACCCTGGAACACATACAGCTGTACCAGCCCCATTACCATAGCACTAGCTCCATCTCATTAACTAAACTCATGACACCAAACACTACCAGACAGGCTGGGCATGGTTCGTGCAATGGCCAGTGCATCTTGAGCCACACGTGTGAATCCCTGAGCCTGTGCACCTTACGGTGGGTCCTGAAGGCTGCCGGCCTCTGGCCAAGAATAGAGGAAATTGGTTCCATTAGCAAGGACACAGACATGCCGCTGGATGGATTCTCTTCCATCAAACCAGACATTTAGGGAGTCAGTCAGCTAATGAATTTACTAAGCCACAGGCAGTTATTTTCAGATCATGGCAAAGCAGGGTGGTGCCAGAGATTGGGGAGGGGGTGCGAAGGGAGGGGAAAGCAGACTTGGAGGCCGATCTTTAACAACAGGAAAAAAAGAGCAATGGCTTTGCAAGTTAGGGTAACCAGCCCTTCGTAAAACAATGGCACCAGTAGTAAGAAGAAATAGATACGTCTGAGAACTAAAATCTGCTTGAATTCTCCCCATGTAACTCCCTTGTGGTCATTGCAATTAGTGCCCAGCAGAATGGTAACAGCAAGACAAGTGTAAACAACATGCACCTATAAGGAACACATCATGCCATGCAATGTGGATCACCCTTCCGTTCACACAGTTAGCCAACGAGGAACACCAATTGGTGTTACCCCTTTGGACTGCAGGAAAGCCTCTCACGCAGCACTTTGCAAGCAGCCCTGGAAACCTGGATTCGCACAGGCACTTGTGTGGAGAACTGGCTGAAGGGGTAAACGAGTGGAAATGATCAGAGGTCGACTTGTGAAGAGAAGGCCTTGGAGGTGCAACAGAAATCACTGTTCTGGCTGGTTTTCAGAACTATATTAATCACGTGGCAGAGGCAATATAGAGCAAGTTAATTACACACGCTGCAATACGGAATTTGGGCAACATTGTAAGGGCTCAGTTGGGCTGAATCTGCTTTCCCCTTTCCTGGGTGTAAATCTGGAGTAACTCCAGGGGAGAATGGAGAGTACAGTCAGATCCTCCATGGTCCTGCAGGTTACATGGTTATTTGCATTAGTGCAAAGTGAACATGAGACGCTACCCTTGTGGTATGGCAGCATTTTGTGCCCATTTCTATGGGAATGATGGCACAGGGCAATACCAAGTTTGGTGCCCAGCTTTTAATTTAGTTCCTCCTCAGGATTAGGCCCTTAGTGAGGTCTTGCAAGTAGCAGCAAAGACAGAAATAACAGAGGGTGTTGGAAAGACAGGGGGGAATCCTGGCCCCATTACCGTTAATGGGAAATCTCCCATTGACTTCCCTGGAGCCAAGATTTCGCCCTCAGTCAGGCAATAACAAAAGGCAACTGAGCACATGCAAATACCAGCAGATAAACGTTGGGAAAAGATCATCCCAGCCACGCTAGGAGTACTGGGAAATCAGCAGTGGCATGAGAGTCATAGGGCCAAACAGACTGAGTGTAAGAGAACGACGCCGTTGACTGCACTGGGCTGCCGCAGCTGTCCCCAGGGTCTGATTTGTCATTTAGTCGCAAATGACAGTGGGCAGCCAGCTAGCTACGAGATCGCAGTAGAAAATAGCATGTAAAAGAGGAAAGGAGCGGCCTCTTTATCTTAGCAAACCCAACAGCCCAAGATTGCACTATTCAAACCCTATTGTGTGGTGTTCCCGTCCTGGCAACATATGTGTCTGATCCCTTTCCCTTACCTGCCTGTCTGACGTTTAGGGTGTAAATTCGGAGGCAAGATCTGTGCCTTCCTTTCTGCTTGGAAAGCACCCATATTGGGCTCCACCAGAAACAGCTCCGAGATCACTTGAATGCCATTGTGCAGAGGCTGCTGCGTGTCCTCCACAGCACTGTGAGATGGTACTTGCTCCGGTTTTGCTTGGCTGTGGAAAGAAAAGCCGGGGCATTGATTTTAAATAACCTGGGAGAGACCTTTCCCATTCGAGTTAATAAAAAAAAAGACAAGGTAAAATTCACCCCTCCGCAGAGGGCCAGCATGAGGCCTGGGGGCTCGCGTAGCTCAGCGATGGGTGCAATACAAGGCCCTCACTAGACCAAGACAGAAATGCCACCAGAACCTCAGAAGAGATCGAGGACTGAGATGGGACAGACGAGTGATGCAGAGGCCTCATGTTGTGTCCATGCATGAGGGGTTTTCACCCCACTGCAGACATCTGCGGTCTTGCTTACTGAGAATCCCTTGGTTAGGTCTGTGCTATTGAATTCGTAATTGTGGCAGGGTAGCGGCCATGGGTTTTGGAGCGAGGACCAGGGGAAATTCCAATCCCCTTTGAAAAGAAAAACCCACTGTGGAGACAAAATGCAAACTGGAAACAAAACGAAGGAAAAACTCTGAGGAATCTGCAAGCTCTCAACATAGTTAAAAACCAACACTGCTCTTCAAAATAGATGTGATTGCGCTCCTTATGAGTCATCGAGCAGAGCCACCAAGATTGCTTTGCACAGAGGACGAGCCTGGGCTCTGATTGTGTGCTTCCTGGATTTGTATAAAACAGAACATGGATGGCATGTCAGAGTTTACAACTTGCATACATTTTCGACAGTGAGCTTTGCAAAATGTATCAGTGTAATCTCTGCCACCTATATTCAGTGTTGATTAGACACGATTTCTAGCTGGATTTTCAGAAAGCTCAAGTGCTTTTTTAATCACTACAGAAGCTCATTACTGCTTTCCAGTGACTCTTATGTCCTTCAGTTCTCCTTTCCGATTAGAGTCTATAGTCAGATGAATATTGGATGATTTCATTACATACAAATGCAATCAACAGTTTTGCATAAATTTCTCCTCTTTTCTTGAGTTTCAATTGACCTCAGCACCCGTGGAGGCCGGTGCAATACACATGTAAATGAGCTGGAGTTGCTGCAAAGCCCGAGATGCAGAGAAACAAAATCAACTGTGGGATCATATTTGAGCTTTTAAGAAAGACCAGAATACTTCCTACTTGTCTAGCCCAGCAAAATGGTACCTTTAGCTGACTGGGAGTTAGGGTCTGCTGGGTTTGGTTTCTGGCTATGGACGAAGGTCCAGGAGAGGGAAATACCCAGCTCCTGGTGCTAAAGGCTTAAGTAGGAAGAGTGCAACTAAAAGACAGTTTGGGTTAATAGGTGTAACATGGGTGGGAGGTTAGTTTAATACGAAAACCATATTTCATAACTACAATGGCGTGTAAGTAGGGGGTCAGCAGACATGGAGCTGAGCAATGGAAGCAAAATAATGTCAGAGTTTTTCTAGGGAGCAGGCTGATGCCTGGTTGCTTTATGGAATTCCTACCGAACGCTAGGTTAGGTTCTTACACTTCTGGAAGGTGAGTCAGTCCTGCTACCTGTCTAGTGTGCTGCAGGCATGGTGCTCTTGGAAATGCCCATTTCACCAGGCCTTGGGGCCAAGAAAGGGAAGGAATGTCTAAAACCTGGACTCTTATAAAGAGAGGGAGCAATAAAAATGCAGGTGCATGAACTAGCAACATGCTCTCGTTCCCGTCACCCCTCCCGGGACTCACAGCTGCGCTGGGCGTGTGGCTGAGCACACTGATCTCTGCTGGAGAGAACGAGGCCGGCTCTAGGGCTGGCATGGATCTGTCGCAATATCACCCCTTTAACGGCTGAGGCCTTGAAAGGAAATGTCACCCCTTTTCCTCCTGACCACTCCAGCACCGCAGCCCCCTGGGCAGGAGGCCGGTGTTTGGAGCAATGTTTCTCACATTGCAGGTACACCAGGTGGGCTGCTGACACTACTGCAGGGGTGGATTGTAAGCAGGGACTGTCTTTTTGTTACAAGCATGTGCAGTGCCTAGCACAGTGAGGCTGGCTGGGGCCTCTACATGCTACTATGACACAAGTCATCAATAAGCCTAATGTGTGCACAGTGGGGTTACCACCCGGCTGGTATTTGACTGGCCTGGCCTGTTTTTTTATGGATTTTCCACTTGCTGGAAAAATAATGTAACCTGCAGGGTTTTTTTAACCTAGGTCTAAAGATTTGCATTATTCTCACACTACACTGGGATGTTAAAAGTTTCTGTGCTCAGCTAAAGATGCTGCAGCATTCCCACTTCTGCAGTTTAAGCAGCAACAGATCAAAACCGTTGAAAATACATCAGCTGTCCACCCACCAACACACAAGCGCACCGTGCGGGTGTGAAAAAGGCCTTGAGTCATGCGAGAGGGAGGAGACACATGAGATCAGGGCGACAGTGCCAGTGATCCTACTACACCTCCAGGAAAAAAATCTTGCATCAGAAACTTCACATTCAAGGATAACTGGCAAAAGGAAACAAACTACAAAGACTGGCTGGCAAAATGTGCTGATAAAACAAACACCAGTTCGTTATCAATCTTATCTAGAAATGTTCTTTCTCTAGATACTAGAAGTGGCTGATGGGGGGGAGATCGGGGTTGTGGCCAACTTGCCTTGTCGGGTGGGTGGGTTTTTTGCATTTCAAAGGTGGTAACCTAGTGCACAGATGCTTACAGAATCCTCCATGCCAGGGAAGGCAGGCTCTCAGCTCCCTTAAAGCCACAACTGGTGCCTAGAGAAAACATGGCTTCCCTTTGGATAGCATCGTTCATTCTTCCACCTCAGCAGTGTCCCAAAACACTCCATGGAGCACAAATCACAGAGATTAGTAGTGAGAGAGAGAGAGAGGCCCGTGACACTGGGAAAACAGTGAAGGATGGCGCAGTCTGGAGAGAGACGCGAAGGAAATTATCACTTGTAATTTAGGAGGCAGGAACAGAATGTGGGGGGCAGGGGATTGAAACATGAAGCCCTGGCAGGTTCGACAGTGGGGCTGGCTAGGGTAGGGGAATGGGCAGGAAATATTTGCAGTTCTTGCTCCTCTAGTGTTTTTTTTAATGCAGTTCCCAGTGCATGCGCAGCCAGCAGGATCCAGCTACGTTCATGGTCAAACTCAGATGCTGGTTCCATGGTTCAAAGAGATATATTCCTCCTGGAGAAGAAAACTGTCAACATTGCACTTCTGTAAGCTTGTGACTTTGCACTGGGGAGAGAGGCTGGATTGCTTGGGAAGTGTCACTCTTCGGGGGCGGGTGGCTGATTTCAAGCAGAACTCTTGGGCTGTCTCCAGACATCAGTGATGTCAGTTCCATTTGGGAAGAGCCCCCCGGCCATACTATTCCCAGAAATGCAAGTCTGTTATTCGCACAGGTCAACAGAAGGATCAGATTCACACAAACCATCACTCTTCTTTGGCACAGATCCTCATTATTGCTTGGGACAACGGGCCTACAATAAATCTGAGCCACCAGGGGAAAGTGAAAACACCTCTTCCAGGGAGAACCACAAATGAACTTCCTCCACTGGAGCATCCTAGAGCCCTGTAGAGGTTGGTCTGGCTGCCCTGCTCTGACTGGCGACCCCAGTTAATTTCCCAGAAGCCCTCACTTCCTCCTGGACAGCAAAGCAGTTTTGAAGGGCTGAGTTCTTCACTGATGTGGATTACATAACCCAAGACAACCCTTCTATTGTATTACACAACTCAGATCCCTTTGACCCTGCTCAAATTCAGGATAAAAATCCTTCCCCGTGCGTTGAGTCCTTACCCAACTTCGGAAAGTGAGCTGTTTGCAGAAGATCAGGGTGAAAAATTCCTCTGCTAACCTGAACTTCCCATGGGAACTTTACCCTTGGGCTCAGCTGAGCCGTTCTGCAGTTGGCCCTGATGGAGTTCATGTCTGTTGGTTGTGGTGGCGATCAGAGTGGGCAGAAAAAGTCAATTATTTTTTCTGGGAAATTTTGAAAACTTTACCTCCCTCCCCTTCCCCCTTTTTATCAAAATCGCCTGCCAATTTTTTTAAAAATTAAAAACTTATTTTTCCATTTTTTAAAAAAAGAACAGAAACTGACTTGATGAAAACATTTCCTCCAGCTCCGCTAGCTCCACCCTTGAAATCCAGCTCTGAAATGAACAGTCAGCCAATAAGCCCTGGAGCAAAGTAACAAACACATTGTTGACCTTTGAGGGGGTCAACAAGCATGTGGACCAAGGGGAATCCAGTGGATATAGTGTACTTAGATTTTCAGAAAGCCTTTGACAAGGTCCCTCACCAAAGGCTCTTACGCAAAGTAAGCTGGCACAGGATAAGAGGGAAGATGCTCTCATGGATTGGTAACCGGGGTTAAAAGATAGGAAACAAGGGTAGGTATAAATGGTCAGGTTTCAGAATGGAGAGAGGTAAATAGTGGTGTCCCCAGGGGTCTGTACCGGGACCAGTCCTATTCAACATAGTCATAAATGATCTGGAAAAGGGGGTAAACAGTGAGGCGGCAAAATTTGCAGATGATACAAAATTACTAAAGATAGTTAAGACCCAGGCAGACTGCGAAGAGTTACAAAAGGCTCTCTCAAAACTGGGTGACTGGGCAACAAGATGAAATTTAATGTTGATAAATGCAAAGTAATGCACATTGGAAAACGTAATCCCAACTATACATATAAAATGATGGGGTCCAAATTAGCTTTTACCACTCAAGAAAGAGATATTGGAGTCACTGTGGATAGTTCTCTGAAAACAGCCACTCAATGTGCAGCGGCAGTAAAAAAAGCAAACAGAATGCTGGGAATAACTAAGAAAGGGATAGATAATAGAACAGAAAATATTATATTGCCTATCTATAAATCCATGGTGCATCCCACATCTTGAATACTGGGTGCAGATGTGGTCGCCCCATCTCAAAAAAGATATATTGGGCTTGGAAAAGGTTCAGAAAAGGGCAACAAAAGTGATTAGGGGTATGGAACGGATTCCATATGAGGAGAGATTAATAAGACTGGGACTTTTCATCTTGGAAAAGATATGACTAAGGGGAGATATGATTGAGGTCCATAAAATCATGACCGGTGGAGAGAAAGTAGGTAAGGATGTGTTTACTACTCATAACACAAGAACTAGGGGTCACCAAATGAAATTAATAGGCAGCAGGCTTAAAACAAATAAAAGGAAGTATTCACACAATGCACAGTCAACCTGTGGAACTCCTTGCCAGAGGATGTTGTGAAGGTCAAGACTATAACAAGGTTCCAAAAAGAACTAGATAAGTTCATGGAGGATTGGTCCATCAATGGCTATTAGCTGGGATGGTGTCCCTAGCCTCTGTTTGCCAGAAGCTGAGAATGAGCGACAGGGAATGGATCACTTGATGATCAACTGTTCTGTTCATTCTCTCTGGGGCACCTGGCACTGGCCACTGTCGGAAGACAGGATACTGGGCTAGATGGACATTTGATCTGACCCAGTAAGGCCGTTCTAAATGTTCTTATGTAGTTATAGTGCACTAAAGGAGCGTGTGCCATATGTCCCCACCAACACAGGATATCAGGTTGGTACAGCCATAGCTACGCAGCCTGGCTCTTTAGCTCACGCTGTAGAAGCTCACATTTTTAGATCTGGAGGGCCCTGGTTCCATCCCCAATGTGTCAGCCATCATGCAGTGATCTGCGACATGAAAGACGTCTGCCAGAACGTCAGAGTAACCATTGCTTTGTCCTGGGAGGGAATCGCTGAGGGGCTGCAGCCAATTCACAATCACTATTGCACAGAATTAGTGCTGAGAGAAAGGCACCGGAGCAGCAGGCTCGTCTTGGCCTCCCCACAGGGGTACAGCACTGGCTTTCCCCACACTGCCCTGCCTCTGCCAGGGCTCAGAGAATAGTTCAGGCTCTGGCCCATTCATGCCTCTGCCGTTACTCCCAGCTGTGGTGGGTTTTCAGCCAGACTGAAGCCACCCAGCGTTCACTACACAGGCCCCAGGTATTGTGTGCATTACCATAGGGCCCAGGAGCTGCAATCTAGGTACAAGGCAAGGGAATCCAAGCAAACAACAAGTATGGCAGATAGCGGGCTTAGCCCACTGGCATCCTGCCTGACTATTGTCAAGTAGGCCTCACGGCATAGGTGGCAGTAACGACTTTTGGGTGCTCCTCACGGCAGCTGGTTCTGAACCGGCGACTAAGTGGGGAAAGGCCCCACGTGGCCCACCAAGCCTCTCAAACCATCCAGCCCCAAACACAGAATGAATCAACCACAGGAGGAAGCACCTTTACGAAGGCCACAGAGCCTGTTTGGGATGGTAACATTCCTCCCCTTCAGCTCAGGGGAGGCACATGGGAACAAGACAGCTAAAATTTATTTTAAGCTGACACTCCACAGTAACAATTAGGGCTAATTTAAACAAACTATAATTAAACTCAAAGGACCTATTTGTAGGGGCGTGGGGGACTTGTCAGCATGTTCACAGTGGGTAGTTACTTTGGCTATAAAGCCCTTACCTTTAGTGGAATAATCTCAGTAATAATGCATGTGAGCTGGCATGACTATGCTCATGCTTGGGGGTGGGGGCAGGAGGGGAAAGAAATTCTTGGGTTTCTTTTGATGCCTTTACACGCTAATCGTCTTAACAGATTTTTAATTAATGGGAATGGAGCACTTTGCCTCGATGAACTATATTGGTATAATTGACTGGTGGATTAGTTCCATTATACACACAAATCACTTGTCTCCAGGCTGCCTGGCCCTCCCCCCGGGAGCTCCCCTCACTGGACATGCCAAGCAGCCCCATTCTGAAGCAATTTTTATAAAATAAACTCTCTAATCAGGTAAATAATTCCATAAGGTAAATTGCTCCCTTCCCGCAGCTCCCCTACCCCGCCGAGAACCTGTCTAGTTTCAGGGGAATGAAACGTGCCTCCAATTACAGGCAAATCTCAGACTTGAAAACGAGTTTTGGAGAAGCCTGCAGCACAGAGGACCCCTTGAAACGCAGCATCGCAAGAATTAAAGCATTTAAGCTGTCAGTCGGAATATGGAAGAACCCCTGATTACCTGGGGTGGAAATACAGTGTATTTAGGTTTGTGTCTGTTGCAATTTCCTGGCCCCCAGCATTGATCCTGAATGACTTGTGCTTATGTCAGGTTTCTGCACAGGGTCCCTCAGACACGTGGGCTGTGGTCTCATGGATACTGACCTTTGGGCCATTAAGGATGTCCAGAATGTAATGAACCTGAAGAAGTGGAAATGTGCAGTTGCCTGGAGTAGGTGACTCTCAACTGCTAAGCATGTATGTTCTGGTCCAGCACAGCATTCACTGATGTTTTAAGAAGAGGGGATCATTGTCTTGTGGTTAAAGCAGAGGGCTGTGCGCCAGGACTCCTGGGTTCCATTCCTGACTCTGTCACTGACTCACTCTGGGAACCTGAGTGCGTCACATGTTAAGAGGCTCTGCTGGGCCTCAGGTTTCCCATTTATGGACCCTTATTCAGGTATGGCCTTCTGACTCTGGCCCATGTCCTGCGACTGGGGCAACAAGGTCTCTTACCAGCGCTCCTGTGCGTTATGCTTGTTATAGACTCCCTCACGGGGCCCAGGATACTGCCTGCAGTGACAGAAGGCCCCTCAGAGCCAGGGGCATGCATCAGGTCAGTGCAGGCTACCTGCAAGCCTTGCTCTGCCAGACAGTGCATGGGGCTGATCCCTCTGGAGCACCAGAGAACCCCCAACGGCAGGAATTACTTAAATTAGGGGGGAGGGGGTGAATGCCATCTCCAGTGCAGGTGCCCCCATGGGTGCATGGTAGTCCTCCTGTTTTTCCTCCCATGCTCACAGGATGGCTCGAGCCCAGAACACGCACAGCTGGGAGAAATCTCACTGGTTTTGCTTGCAGTAGGTATAGAGATAGTCCAGGGGTAGGCAACCTATGGCATGTGTGCCGAAGGTGGCACTTGAGCTGATTTTCAGTGGCACTCACACTGCCCGGGTCCTGGCCACCAATCCAGGGGGCTCTGCATTTTAATTTAATTGTAAATGAAGCTTCTTAAATATTTAAAAAACCTTATTTACTTTACATACAACAATAGTTTAGTTATATATTATAGACTTATAGAAAGAGACCTTCTAAAAAGTTAACATTTATTAGTGGCACGCAAAACTTTAAATCAGAGTGAATAAATGAAGACTCAGCATAGCACTTCTGAAAGGTTGCCGACCCCTGAGATAGTCCATGCATGGACTGCAGATCTCCAGGGACTGGACTAGGCCCTACCTTTACACAGGCCTTGCATGGCACACACGAGAGCCAACCACAATTGCAGCCCTGGTGCCTGTTGGGAGCACTGGGGATGCATCCAAGGGGCTTTTCCTTGGGCCAACTGCACAGATGGGGCAGGGTGGGGGGCAAAGGGCAGGGAAAGCCCTGGCTTTACTGTCCTCACCTGCTGCCCACCAGAGTTGGTCATGCCGGGGGCGGGAGGGGAGGATACACTGCACCCTTAGGAGCAGCACAGTTAATTATTCCAGGGGCCACAGCTCTCTCGGCGCTCCATGTTCAAAGCATGATCTAGCCAAGCCGTGTTTAAGTTTCAGTGCATCAGCATCCATAACAGAGCAGCAATCTGCTATCTCAACAAAGTCTGCTCTGCCATTGTGCATGCTGCCAAACTGCTCACAGCCAGGAAAAACAGCAAGGAGATGAACCACATATTGCCCATGGGAGCCAGCTACTCAAACACAAATCACACTGCCACTAGGGGTAGAATAATTCCTAATGGGCTGTCCTGGGAGTATGAGGATCACAGAAAGGTTTACAGACAGCCTCCCACACGCCCCACTGGATTATAAATGGCTCAGCATTCATCACTGCAAGAGGTTCCAGATCTGCTCAAACAGGCCGAGTTAAGTTTGTCACATACAAGAAGCCTGCTCATACTTTCTAATCATCTTCTCGAACAAACCCCACTCTGTATATTGGAGTCATTCATAATGCTCCTGCTCAGAGAGATTGTAGGAGCAGAGCCAGAGCTGTTATTAGCCTCATGGGCCACTCTTATCTAGAAGACAAGATTTCCCATCACTGTGCCTCAAACCCACCCCCAGGGGTCAGTGCAGCCTGTTCCACTCTCCTGCCCTCTTCTCCGTCCCCTGCAAATGGAGGTTGGACACTCCATGTAGCAACAAGTGTCCCAAAGACCTCCAGAAGAGTGCACACTGGGAATTCACCCAGCTGCAGCCGCAAATGGACACGCCATTGCAATTGGGCCACATGCACAGCTGGGTGCATTACATATATCGCAAAGACGTTTTCTGAGGCCCTTTAACAATGTGACGTGGATATGGAATGGTGCTTGCCAATGCTTACGTCAATTAATACCATCCCAAAGGTGAGTGGGGAGTAGTGAGAACAACTTATATTTCTATTGCACGTACTCCCAGGGGTGAGGAAGTACATGCTTCATCCACGGACAACTAAATATAAACACCGATCTGACCCTGCAGGCAATTCCTCCTGCTCTCGCTGAACGTCAGTGTGCACAGGATAAAAACCCATGTGGCAGGGAGCCTTCATCAGTTCAGGCCCTACAACAATTAGAAACATGCTCACTCAGAGCAATTCCTATGGCTGAAAGCCCAGCACATGTAACACGATGCCACTTTTTGCCTGGTTATTATAAAAATTGAACAGAAATGTTTTTTTAGAAAGGCAGGAGAGCTGAAATTACTGTAAGGTGGGTGCACAACTGATTGAAATACAGTACGCAAGGAGTAATTCTCAGTAGTTCACTGTCAAACTGGGGGGACATAGCTAGTGGGGGTCTCACGGGTCAGTCCTGGGTCCGATACTATTCCATGTTTTTGCTGATGACTTGACTAACGGAGTGGAGAGTATGCTTACAAAATATGCAGATGACACCAAGCTGGGAGGGGTTGCAGGCACTCTGGAGGACAGGATTAGAATGGAAAACGACCTTGACAAATTGGAGAATTGGTCTGAGATCAACAAGATGAAATTCAATAAAGACAAGTGCAAAGTACTTCACTTAGGAAAGAAAATTCAAATGCACAGTTACAAAATGGGGAATAACTGGTTAGGTGGTCGTACTGCTGAAAAGAATCTGGAGTTATAGTGGGTCACAGACTCAATATGGTCAATAATCTGATGCAGCTGCAAAAAAGGCTGATATTCTAGGGTGTATTAACAAGTGTCATGTAAGACATGGGAGGTAACTGTCCTCTTTTACTCAACACTGGTGAGGCCTCAGCTGAAGGGCTGTGTCCAATTCTTGCACCACACACACTATAGGGAAGATGTGGACAAATTGGAGAGAGTCTACAGGAGAGCAACACAAATTATCAAAGGTTTAGAAACCTGACCTATGAGGAAAGAGTAAAAAAATTGGGCATGTTTAGCCTTGAACAAAGAAGAGCGAGGGGGGACCTGATAAGTCTTCAGATATGTTGAGGGCTGTTACAGCGAGGAGTTCTCCATGTCCACTGAGGGTAGGACAAGAAGCAGTGGGTTTAATCCGCAGCAAGAGAGATTAAGTTCGATATTAGAAAGCTTTTCCTAACTCTAAGGCTAGTTAAGCTGTGGAACAGGCTTCCAGGTGAAGCTGTGGAATCCCCATCGCCGGAGGTTTTTAAGACCAGGCTGGATAAACACCTGTCAGAGGTGAGCTAGGTTTACTTGCTCCTGCCTCAGCACAGGGGGCTGGACTAGCTGACTTCCTGAGGTTCCCATCCAGTCCCACAGTTCTAGGAGTCTGTGCTGTTCCCTAGGGGACAGGGCTGCACTTCGCTGATTTCACCTGGGACACACACGGACACCAAGAACCACCCAGAGATCAGAGATGGACCCACAGGAACAGACTGCAAAGGGCCAGCCCCTCAGTGGTGCTCATTGGGATTGACTTCAGTGGCAGGGCCAGCTCCGGGCACCAGCAAAGGAAGCAGGTGCTTGGGGCGGCCAATGGAAAGGGATGGCAATTTGGCGGCAGGTCCCTCACTCCCTGATGGAGGGAAGGACCTGCCGCCGAATTTCCACCAAAGAACGAAGCGGCACGGTAGAGCTGCCGCCGAAGTACCGCCAATGGCGGCTTTATCTTTTGGTTTTTTGGCTCTGCCGCTTGGGGCAGCAAAAAAGCTGGAGCCGGCCCTGTTCAGTGGAGCTGTGGGGATTGACACTGAAGTGCAGTTTTTATTTTCATCCAGCACAATTAGCAATAACCCCTATCCTGGATTTAACAAAAACCCTGTTCTACAACGCTCCCATGTCCCTGTGCACAGTGCAAGCACAGGAAGGAAGCAGCCCTGCCTCTTCCATGCAGCAACAACTCACCCACCTAGGCCAGTATTAGCGCGGGGATTGACCACCCTGCCACACTGTGGTTCTAGCCCTCAGGCTTTAGACGCAAAGGCCCAGATCCCCTGTAGTTATTGATCCGAGAGGGGCTGGACAGCACATCGGACGCTAACACGTGCCAGGGTGCACATTGTACATGTTCGAGTGTTACAATGGCAATGGGCATCATGAGAACTATGTCCTTGGGTAAGGTGCTGTGCACCCTGCTCTGCCATTGACTTCAGTGGGAATTCAGGGCACTCAGTGCCAGGGAGAATCAGACCAGGATGGAGGCGCTCACTCTCTCTCTCTCCCCCACCCCTGCAGTGCCATAACTTCCTCCAAAAATAAACAGTCACCCTCTCCTTCAAGCTCAGCCCGTCAGGGTATTTGTACAGGTGGAGACGTGCAAGGAACCCCCTCCTCCCCTTGGGCTTGGACTGAGCATGGAAAGTTTTTACCAAGGTTTGAGAGGTCCAGAGAACTCTGGAACACGAGAATCTGGGTTCCCGAATCCCAGCTTCCTGGCACTGGTGGGTTCACTAACTGGGCAAACGACACTGCTAACACTTCCAGCTAATAGCACCATTCCCCTCCCTGATCTCTCTCTCCACCCCATCTGCTCTCCCTCTCCAGCAGACAGGGAAAGGAGCCCAAGCGTTGGTTAGGACCATGGGGTGTTTGTAGGTAGCCACACAGAAAAAACCAGCCATGGTGGTGGAGGTCAGGTTCAGTTCAGATAAGCACCCAGAACTTCAGTGGATTCTCCAGAGCGTATCTGAATCTCTTGGGCTGCTGCTCTACCCTGGCAGGATGTTTTCTGGGAGATTCCCAGGGCTCGCTTCCCGGCTTGCAGGAGTTCAAGGTGGAAGAGATCCGGTAGGTCTGCCATGGTGTAACGGATCTCACCAGCAGCAGGACAGTCACCTCAAAACGTTCCTCTTTCTTACTTTCACCGCATGAGTCTGTATGGTGCTCCTGGCACTGACTCTTCCCACCCCAGCCAGAAACCCCAGGAGAACCACCTCTCCAGGTGTGCAGTGCTATTTCCAAAGAGGACTAGAGAATAAATATGGAGGCCAGGTCAGATCAGCTGTGCCAGGGCAGCTGCAACAAAGACCAGTGTGGAGCGAGGCGGTTGAGCAATGGCCCCTGAGCTCTGCCATGGCAGAGACCTAGCCATATCCTGTTTGTTACCGCGCTGTCCTTGGCAACAACAAGCCGGGGGAATCCTACACCACGGGAGTAATTGACATCAGATGCTTCTTTGACCTACAATATCTACCAGAGAACCTGGAAGCATTTATTTGTCTGCAAATATAAATATATCTCCCTCTGTAGGAAGCTTGGAGCTGGGCTCCGTGAGGCTAATGAGTCTGAGCTGCAAGCCCGTGATGGATATGATTGCTGAAAGCATTTTCCTGAGTTCTTCTTTCCTGGGTATCGAGTTACAAGTTACCAGACTTCCTGTCCAGCCCATGCTTTTCATTTCTTATTTGTAGCCTTCTAAACACTGTCTGTCAACTCCCAGCGTCGGCGGAAACGGCTCCATCCCTTCCCTACCCACCACAATAGGAGAGCCCGAGAACCTCAGCCCAGCAGCTGTTACCAGCTCCGGGCTGGGGTGGGGTTGGAGATTATAACTCGGCCACCTACCAAGGCTACAGACTGAAACTGGGCCAAGAAGCCCCAGAGGTATTTGGTTTTATCTTTAGCACATTTCAGTCATTTCCACCATGTAGGAGTTGGGCAAGTTCTGCTTTACTGGTGCTTCCAGACTGGCACGTTGCTTTCCCAGCAAGTGCAAAAGTATTTAAATACAGAGCCACCAAGTAACCTGCAGGTTCTAGTGGAAGGGCAGTGGGCCAGTGACACAGGAGACCTGGTGTCTGCTCCTGCTCCTGCCGGATAACTTTGGGCCAGTCATTTCCCCTCCCTGCAGCTCTGTCTTCCCCATCTGTAAATGAGCCACTTTGTGAAGTGCTTTTGAGATCCATGGATGAAAAGCGCCCACAGTATGAGAGCAAGGGATTAACGTCCCAAACGCCAGCTGAGCCCAACCAGGGTCTTGTTTCAAGCCGCCTTGCCTAGGGTACTTGCTCCTACAATCCACAGGTTTGCCAGCGGTCAGCATAAAGTGTTTCTAGTATGGTCCGGCCGGGGCCGCCTATTGGGGCCTCCCTCCTTTACCTGCTCTTCCCATACCGACTCTTTTCTTTGGTCTGATTCTCCTCCTCGGTGGCTTTATCCACCCCTACTCACTGAGGCATCTAGCAGAGCATTCCCCTTCGTGGCTCTGGGGTCACACCTTCCCCCAGACAGACACTGACTCAGCAGAAGTCAGTCCCCATACCCACAGCTCCTCCAAATGGATCCTGCAGCAGGTAACCACCGTCCGAGTCAGAGATGTTACACCCTTCGATGAGGCGTCTAAAGCATCGTGCAAAGGCAGATGCACCAAACGGACTAAGGGGACCCAAGGAGAATTAAGCCCCCCCGAGAGCTGTCCACCCCAGACAAGCACTAAGGCTTGTGAATGCTGCACAGGGGGAGCAGGGAAGGAGGTTGGATGTTATCCTCCCTCATCCATTTCCAACAGGGAATCTGAGCCGCAGTGTGGGTAAGTGACTCAACAGTGGAGCTGGGAATACTCCAGCTCCCTGATGCCCAGTACTGGGTGTTAACCATCTGGGGATGGTTGCTGCTTCCCCAGCTCACGCCAGGGCCTGTGTGTGTCCATTGCTATGGGGATCATCCCAATCTGCAGGAGGGCCAGGTGGAGTTAATGCAGCACAAACTTCAGGCCAGTCTCTCCTTACACACAGATAGGAAGCTGGGGTGTCCGTTTTCTGTCAATGCCAGTGAACCTCACAGCAGCCACTGAGGCGGGGGGCCCCATTTCCCCCCCAAAATCTGAGGCGGACCTACTCAGCTGTCTTTAATGCTCAAGGATTCAGATGCACACAGGGCTGCGTGAGATTCAATAACCCCCAAAATACATCCTCTGGGCCAGATCCCACCAGCCTCCACCCACCACTGCGGCCTCCAGGGGTGATTCCCACTGCAGACAAGAGGGCTGCAGGACTAGCTGCTGCATTAGCACAGGGGTGGAGCAAAGTCAGCCCTGGCACAAGCCACCAGCTGCTGGCATCTGGCCCACAGAGCTGAGTTCCAGGCCGCAGCAAGTTGCCTTGGGGTCAGGTCCACCTCTGGTTACTAGATAACCATGTAGGAAAAACAGCCCCTCGTAGTGAGCACCTATCCGGCATCTGGAGCTGTGCGCACACACGTGGGAAGGGCTGCCAGGGGAGCCCACCACTGCCCAGCCAGCTTTCCCGCAGGTTGAATCCGAGTGGGGAAGTCACTGGGAGGCAGTTTGGTGCTGTCAACAGAGGGATGCTCGAGGGGATTTCAGCCTCTGCCTCCCTCAGCCGGGACTCATCTGCCCCAGGGTTCTGAGGCCTGGGATCCAGCCCCAGACCTATGGCCAGGCAGGGCTCACGCAGGTTCACCCTGCAGGAATCCCCCGGTTTGTCCTGGGTTTGAGGGAATCCCACGCCAGAGCCTCATCCTGCCTGAAACACCGTCCAGAAACTCCTGCTGTGTGTGTTCCTTGGGGCTGGGTGCCCTAGACTGCCAGGTGCTGGGGCAGGGAACCACATCTGCAGGGCAGGAAGTGAGAGCTGCTCCCTGGGCCAGGACCCAGGGCATCAGCAGGTGGCTGCTGTCAGAGTTGAACTGGGTCAGAGAGAGGGAGGAGGAGCGCAGAGTGGAGCAGGGAGATGTAGCACAGGAAGGTGAGAGCCTGGTAGGAGAGGAGGAGGCAGAATGGAGGGAAGGATGAGGGCAGTGCAGGGGTGCAGAGGGCGAAAGCCCAGGAGGGTGGGGTTTGAACAGCACATCTGAAAGCTGTTCCAGACACAGCGCGGTGGGGAGGCGGAAGAGGAGGGACTACGGGACAAGGGGGAGCAGAGGATTATTCGGCCAGAAAGGGCCCCCGCAAATCATCCTGCCTACGGACTTCCAGACACGGTGAGCGAGAGACCCCCTCTCTGGCCACAGGCAGCCACTGGACTGAACCGGCCCAGCTGCTAGTGCCACCCAGCTAAGGGCTTTGCTAAAGCCAATGGGAGATTTGCCCCAGTATGGACCAGCAAGAAAAGGCCATGACCAGGTCAAGGCAACAGGTAGAGCCCAGAAAGCAAATCCCCTTCCTCCTCCCCTGCCCTCCGTCAGGAAGGCGTGACTCTGGCAGCTGCTTGCCCCAGCTCGGAGCACTGGGAGGGCCAAAGATAATGGCTGGGTTGAGCTCGTGTCTGGAGAGGATTTCCAGGGAGAAGGCTTCTGTGTAGCTGGAAGAAGGGGCTTGAATGGCCCCAATGACCAGCCACCAGGGCCCATGGCTGTCACTGCCAGGAATCCCCCCTGCCCTTTGGCTTTGAATCCCCAAGTTCAGCGCAACCAGTGATGAGGTCTGGGATCCAACAACATCTTGTGTGATGAGACCCCAGAGAGGAAGACAAGTATCAGAGTTTCTCACACACACACACACACCCCAGGGAGCTGCAGCAGAGACTGAAGCCAATGACAGTAATACTGAGCACTTTACAAATAATCTCATCATAGCCCTTGAAGATGCAAGTAAATTTCAGCCCCGTTTACTCAGAGAGGTAAAGTGACTTGGCCAAGGCCACAGAGGGAGTCAGTGTCGAAGCCAAGCTTAGACCCTACAACTTCCTGGCTCTCAGTCCTGTGCTCAGGTCCTTCCTGGCACTAGAGTTTACATGACCAATCAGGTCTTCTCCATCTCTGATTCCTGGGAAAAATTCCTAATGAACATCATTTATTTTTCTAAGCTTGCCCATTTGCTGAGCCGATCAATTCAGTCTCAGGCTCCCTCAGTGATTCAACTTCCCTTGGCCCCATCAGAGCCTCAGGTCTAAACCCTTCCCAGGATCAGTCGGGTTGGGTTGCTGTGAATGCCCATTCCAAACACCAGGCATAATCACCTGCTTCCTCCACCTCCACGCTCCGAGGCAACTGACGCCTTATGCACACTAAGCCAATGCAACGGCTCTGACCTCCAGCACCATTCACTCCATCCCCGCCACCACGCACGGCTCTGCAGAACGGCACAGGAGCCCCATGCCGGGGTCCCACTGTGAGTAAGCAGAGCTCTCGAGGTGGGCAGCAAGCACAGGATTCTCCTCCGTGACGTGTGAAACACAGCAGAGGGGATGGAACTGTGTTCGTTTAGTTACAATCCAGGGAGTAAGCAGCTGGCCTCACATCATAGCATCCCCTCTCTGGGCACAGAGGCTGTTCCCAGGCTCCGACTGGCCAGATGGCCATAGGGGGTTGGAAGTGCCATCACGGCTAATCGAGATGGGCATGAACCAAACTTTGAGGAAGTTTGGTAGCAGGGCTGGATCCAAACCCTGGCTCTGAGGAGCTGAACCGACCCATGTGTGGTCAGGAGAAAGAGACGCACCTTCTCAGGACTCACATGAGCACACCTTCCGCCAGTAAAACGCCTAGCAGGGACGCACACAGCACAGGCACGCTGGAAAGCTTGAGCAGAAGCTGAACCATGCAGCCTGAGGGGTTTCAGATGCTGGGACTGGTGAACTTGTTTGCGTGTGTATGTGCAAGAGACACAGCAGAGGGCAAAGACACACGGTGATACAGGGACAGAAGCTTGGTGTGGCCCTGAGAGAAGCCTAGAGAAAGGCTTGGGTTAGGGGTGCTGGCTGATAGAGGCTTGGCCCTGCAAGTGAGGATACTGTCTCCTGTTGTTTGGTTCCTCCTGTGTCCAAGGAAAAAGGACCTTGCACATTCTTTGGAAATAAAAACACTGCCCCAAAGAAGTACCTGCCTGTCTCCAGTTTCTCCTCTGAACTGGAACAATGACTCTGCGTTTTTGGCTAGGTGTCTGGATCAAAAGAGGAAACTGGACAACACCTCCAAAAACACCAGGGAGAGAGAAACTCATTTGAAAACACACAGCGGGACTCTTCCCATGGGGCAGAGAGCCTTCTCTGCAGCCCCACCCAGGGAACAGTTTCCCGGAACTCTGCCTCGGGGACTTTTTCTCTCTGCAGCCTCCACGGGCGCAGGCTGCCCATCACACAAGAGCATCTGGGGCAAATCACTCCATTAGCACATTTCACGCAGGGGAGCACAGCTACGAAAGGGGCCACTGACCTGTCCCGAAGCCAGCAGCTTCCCATCCTGGTGACATCAGAGGGAAGGTTAATAGGACTCTGGCCTCGGCAGAGAGCGAAGGTTCTGGACAGCAGCTCCATCAGCCAATATTCTGACGAATTAACATCTGAAAAGAGCAAAGAGGAAAAACATAAGTCATCTGTCGAGCCTGAAAACAGCTGGAGGAGCCTCCAGACTGGAGCTGGCTGGCTTGCCCCCCCCACCCCCCCGGCCCTTCTTCTTTTAAGGCTTGCTTTACAGAAAGGTGGTGCTTTGCTGCCACCCCGTGGGAGATGTGGATTAGCAGGATTTTCGCGTGTGCTTCATTTCCCACCAATTCCTTCTCCCTGCTAGTGGATTTTCCACCCAGAGTTTATTTCCTTTATTTAAAGAAATGCATGTGTGGAAGCCCCCTGGAAAAGGTCCCTTTCAGTTTTACAATGGGGTTACTACCCTGATTTAAATGGAGTTACTCCTGATTTACTGTGGTGTAAATGGGATCAGAAGCCAGACACAAAATGTTCACTCCAGCTAGGTAGAAATTTATTCAGAGGGCAAGTTTGGGAAATGCCAGCATCTGGGGAGATCTGAAATATGGCCCTAGAAGAAAGACTGACCATTTACTGTAGGAACACTAACATATAACACATAAATAATGAGGAGTCCTTGTGGCACCCTAGAGACTAACACATTTGTTTGGGCATAAGCTTTCATGGGCTAACATGAATGGTTAGTCTCTAAGGTGCCACAAGGACTCCTCATTGTTTTTGCTGATACAGACTAACACGGCTACCGCTCTGAAACATATAATGCAGGGGTCAGCAACCTTTCAGAAGCGGTGTGCCGAGTCTTCATTTATTCACTCTAATTTAAGGTTTTGTTTGCCAGTCATACATTTTAATGTTTTTAGAAGGTCTCTTTCTATAAGTCTATAATATATAATTAAACTCTTGTTGTATGTGAAGTAAATAAGGTTTTTAAAATGTTTAAGAAACTTCACTTTAAATTAAATTAAAATGCAGAGCCGCCTGGACCGGTGGCCAGGACCCGGGCAGTGGGAGTGCCACTGAAAATCAGCTTGTGTGCTGCCTTCGGCATGTGTGTCATAGGTTGCCTACCCCTGACATAATGCATAGCCACCACAGGTGGCCTCACTAGTGCACCTTTGCTAGCTGTATCTACGGGTTGGTAGGATAGATTGGGGAAGGGGAAGGGGAAATGTAGAGAAAAGAAACTCTCACTGGAGAGGCAGCAAAGCCCACTCCTGCTGATGCCTCCCCTCCCCCAAGTGCTCACGTGCACTCTGCAAAGATCTGAGAGAAAGAGAACCAGGCCCAAGTGTTAACTCACTCACTCTGTGCAAAGGGGGAACAAAAAGGAAGTGAAAACCAGGAGATTGTGTGTGAAAAATCCAGGTGAAATGAGGAAAAGGTGCCAACTCAACCCCCTCTCCTCTCCTGCAAAGCCTGCAGGCCACTGACAGATTAAAGGAGGAACAGGGAGAGTCCAGATACAAGGTGACCGGGGGAAGCTCAGGAGACATGCACGGAGAGGGCTGTGAGATTCTATCTGCCTGCTGGAAACCAGCTTCCTGCAGAATAGCTCCCAGTGATGCAAGGTGCAGACCAGGGGATGGGTCTGTGATCCCACAGACAAGGATCACAGTCAGGATGGGACCTTGAATACGCAGAGACCTAACGAGGTGCAAAGTTGCACCATGAACTGCTTGTGAATCGGGGTGTGGAACAGTGTGGTGCCAGGTGCCAACATCCCAAGTATGTGCGGCTAATAACAGGACTGTCCACACTAGTGTGTCTATAAATGATGCTGCTAACATACATCCTCCCATCCCGGCATCTACAGCAAACGTGCGGCTCTCCTTGGACCAGCCACATAGTAACAAGGCTGTCCCCGTGTCCCATCAGCCCAGCATGCTGCTATCTACTCACGCCTGTGTTGGACGGATGTCTATATGGGCTGACTTGTCAGGGTCATGTTTTTAGAAGAATAAGTAACTGGCAAAACAGTTGCTGCTTTTCAAGAATTATGTGATTTTCAAGTAGAAGAGCAGCCATCTGAATGATGTTCGTAGCTCCGTAGAGTTTAAAGGCAGATGGGACCATTAGATCATCTAATCTGACCTCCTGCATATCACAGCCCCTTAAATTTCACCCCACTACCATGTTGAACTCAATAGCATTTGACTAAAGCATATTTTCCAGAAAGACTGAAGACCCCAAGAGACACCAAATCCACCACTGCCCTTGAGAGTTTGTTCCAGTCGTTAATCTCTATCACGGTTGAAACATTCAGCGTAGAAACTAGGCACAATTTCAGCTTTCAGCCATTGGTTCTTGTTCTGCCTTTGTCCACTGGACTAAAAAGCCCATTAGTACCCTGCATTTCCTCCCCAGGACGGTTCAGATGCACTGTACTCAGGTCACCTCTCGATCTTTTTCATAAACTAAACAGATTGAGCTCTTTAAGTCTCTCCCTGGGAGGCATTTTTCTCCCATCTTCAAATCATTTTTGTGGGTCTTTTCTGAACCTTCTCCAATTTGCTGACATGCCTTTTAAAACGTGGACACCAGGGCCAGATGCAGTATTCCAGTGTCAGCCTCACCAATGCCATGGACAGCCGATAAGTCACCTCCCTTGTCCCCCATTCCTACATCCAAGGATTGCATTAGCCCTTTTTGCTCCAGTAATGCACTGGGAACACATGTTGAGATGCTTGCCCACAGTGACTCCTAAATCCTTTTCAGAGTCACTGGTTCCATTCTGTAAGTGTGGCCTACACACCTTGTTCCCAGAGGTAGAATTTGGTATTTGGCTATATTAAGACATTGTGTTTGAATGGGCCCAGATTACCAAGTGCTCCAGACTGCTCTATATGACTGCCCAGTCCTGTCCTCATAATTCTTTACCATTCTGCATCACCCACAAATCAGATCAGCAGTGGGTTTATATTTACTTTCAGATCATGGATGAAAAGGATGCATAGCTCAGGCTTATTAGGATCCCTGCACAACCACACAAAACCCATTTGCTGATGATTCCCCGTTGACAACTACTTTCTGAGATCTCTCGGTTAGCCAGTTCTTAAACCATTTAACGTGCTCTATTTATAGTTTCTATTGCTAACTTTGTAATCAGCATGTCACGTGGTACTAAGGACGTGTCTATATGGAGAATTAGTGAGTGCAGGCTGGGGTATAAATCTACCGTGCTCGAGCATGTAACATGCTAACTCACCCATGGACCCTGCTTCTGCCTGTTTAGGTCAAAGCACACTACGGAGCTTTAAGTGCGTGGTAGCAGGACCCACATGGCCAGTTAGCGTGTAACACACTAGAGAGCTGCAGATTTAGCGCCTGACAAGCTGGGATGTAAATCTCCATGTGGACAAACCCTAAGTCGAATGCCTTACACAACTCTAAGTACATTACATCTACTCAGCTACCTTTATCAACCAAATGTATCATCTCAAAAAATGAAATCAGGTCTGGTTGACAAGGTGTAATTTTCCATAAAACCCATGTTGAGTGGCATTTATTATATGCCTATCTTTTCATTCTTTATCAATTGAATCTCATATCAGTTTTCCATTATTTTGCCTGGGATGAATGTCAGACTATCATCCCACGTGCCCTTTTTGAAGAATGGCACAATATTGGCACAATATTAGCACTCTTCCAGTCCTCTGCAATTTTGTTAATATTCTGAGACTTAGTCAAAATTATCAGCAGGCCAGAGATCTCCTCAGCTAACTCTTTTAGGACTCTTGGGTGCAAGTTATCCAGGCCTTGCTGGATGAAATGCTTTTATCCCTAGCAGCTTTACTAATGGACTGGGAAGTAGTTAATCACCCTCATGTGATAGGAGTGATTTCATGGCATGAATTAAGGCAGCAGCTGTACCTGTCTCCTAGGGATTCTCTAGTCAATATTCCTAAAGCATTTTATAAGTATGATGCATTTCTCTCTTTGGCTTTCCTAGTCAAGACATCCATTCCTCATCCTTGCACAGCCTCCAATCCCCAACGTGAGCATATCCCTGCATTGATGCTTCTGCTATAGCTAAACTGCATGAATTGGTGGTTGAATAATCTACTCGTGTGACACTCCATATCTCAGGGGAACACCCTGCACCCCCATGTTCATCCTTATAACACAATTGTGTGTATCCAATGCAAAGTTTGTCATGTGGGGTGTCTTCGGAAGGCTCATGATGCACTGAACATTGTTGTTATAGTAATGTCATAGGTTGTAATTTAATGTATGTAGTTATGAGGCTGAAAATGTGTTCTCATGGCTTAAAACAAGCCCAGGCAAAACTCTCCAGGAGCACAGGGGCAGTTCACACCTCATGAGGGCATCTATGGGACGAACCCAGCCCAGCCTCATAGGAACAAAGGACACTGGCCTCAGCAGCAGCAAAAGGATCTGCTGGACTCTCAAGTGAGTCACTGAGTCACCCCCACACACACTTCCCTTGGTTGGTTTGGGACTACGATGGAGTAATGCTCACCTGACTGAAGGGAGGGGGGCAAAGCCAAAAGGGCAGAAAGGACATGATAAAAGGGAGCGAGGTTTGCCATTCTCTCTCTCTCTCGTCCATCTCCATCTACAGACACCACCACCAAGCAACTAAAGCGCTGATCAAAGGGGAGAGCCTGGCTGAAGGGCAACCAACCAGCCTGTGGTGAGAAGCATCTAAGTTTGTAAGGGCACCGAAAGTGTTAAGAGCAGCTTAGAATGCATTTTGCTTTTATTTCAATTGACCAAATCTGACTTGTTGTGCTTTGACTTATTATCACTTAAAATCTTGAACAAATTTATTAACTACAAAAGATAGTTTATTCTACCTGAAACAATGCGTTTGGTTTGAAGGGTGTCCGAGACTCCCCTTGGGATAACAAGCTCAGTACGTATCAATTTCTTTGTTAAATTGACAAACTTATATAAGCTTGCAGCATCCAGCAGGAATAACTGGACACTGCAAGACTGAGGTTCCTAGGGTTGGGTCTGGGACTGGAGATATTAGCTAGTGTCATTCAGTTGTACAATCCAAGCAGTATCTGGCCAAAAGTGCTCACTCACGTAGCTGAGAGCAGCTCGCATGCTAGAGCTGTGTGTGAACAGCCCAGGAGTGGGGGTTCGCACAGCAGAGCACGGGAAGGCTGGTTCCCAGAGTCGAGGACTGGAGTGACCTAGCAGATCACCAGTCCGGATAACACCAGGAGAACGTCACAACTAGCCTTGGCTCAAACTCTACCTTCACTTTCATCCGTGCAGCCTTCATCAAGTGTAATAGAGGGAACAGACACAGGCATAACTGAGTGGGGAGCCTGGCCTCTGTTTTACTTTAATAATCAACTGCCCAGCTTAATGATGCGAGTGTCTTTCCTGTGCTGTGTGCGCAGTCCTGGACAACCTGTGCTTGCAGCCAGCAGCTTGACTCAGTGGAAGCAACAACTTCACCACTTAGAACAAAATGGGGGGGGGTATTGCCCATAATTCTCTGGCCCCCCCCGAGTTAAGGCCCTAGACTCCAAACCTCAGCACCACTAGAATCCCCATCAGCTTGTACAGTTCATGGAAGTGTGTACACAAGTCAATCTGTCAGCTGGCACCACTGGGCCAGGAGTGAGTGGATCAGCAGCTCATCTAGTGTCTGGGGATAGAACATAAGCAATACAGGCAGTGCGGCAGCATGCATCTCTGGGGGAAAGTCAGGAGCTGGAATCTGCAGCAAGAACTGCCCTGAAGGAGACAGCTTACCATCCTATGCCATCCAGCCCAGGAGCCTTGTGCTTTGCAGCTCCATACCATGGGACCTGGCTAACCCCTACTCCGGTTTGCAACATAGTGCAGGGTTTGAAGTGTGCTCCAGCCCTGCAAACATGGCTAAATATGCCACTCAGTCCCAGCTGCTCGTCAAAACCAGACAGTGCAGTGTGGAACAACTGGGTCCCACCTTAGCAGCTTCTCACAGAGAAGCTGGGACTGTAGGTGTGTTTGCCAGCAACATCTCATCCGCTTACACTCAAACACCCCATCTGTACAGCTGGGACAGCAACAGGGAGTCCTCCACACTAACCCCACCCCCCCACACACATACAGCGCTGCAAAGTGTGGGTGGGCTTGGCCTATGGGAGGCTCTGTTAACCCACTGTTCCCTTTGCTCTCCCTTCATCCTAGGGCATGAGACAGCCAGCATCAGTTACTCACATGCAGTGCCCAGTGCCACTTGAAGAGGTGAGAACTCGAGCAGTACAGCGCACAGGACCGGAGAGGAACCAGGGAATTAATGTTGCTTAACAACTTCCCCACCATTGTGCTCCATGGCTCCTTTCAGCCCTCATCAGCATCACTGCCTGCCCCCATCTGATTGCTGGCTCCCCTGCCCTGCCCGTGCGATGCTTCCAGAGAGAGGGGTGCATGTTTTTTCCAGTGTAAACCAGGAGCCTCTCGAAGTGTTTATACATTCTGGAGCCTGTACATTGCAGGCTGCTGAGTTAGCGACAGACAAATAACCAGGACCGTTAAGAAACATGTGCTCTTTTGTTGACACATTTAGAGATTGGCATTGGTGGGCCTTTCACCTCTCACACCCCCACATCCTCAAATGCACCCCACACAGTCCCCATTGCTCCCGCACCAAGTCCCGCTGGCTCCCCCAGCCTCGCAGGGAGAGAGTCCTGTTTCTCCTCCTTGTAGAGAGGAATCAGACAGAGAAGCCTCTGATGGACCACCCAGCTGGAGCAGGAGCTCAGCTTGTTGATACAATTAGTCTCTTAGTGCCTAAAAACTGGCTTCTCCCTTGCTATCAGCTGGAATGTGCCCTCTCCTGACGCAGGCAGTGCTGGCCCATTAGTCAGCCTTGTGTCAGCACAAGTCTTGCAACTCCAATTTTTCTCTTCTTCCAGCTTCTTTTTAGGCAGGTGCAGCTGTGCTGCCTCAGTTTCCCCTCCAACTGGTTGGATAGTGAAGTTGTCCAGCCAAATTGAGAACTCCACCTCCCTGGAGTGACCCAAGTTCTGAGCAAGACAAAAAGCAGCCCATTCCACTCCCCCAGGTCTGCATGACGCCCTCCCCTCTTGCTGTATGGGGTATAACACCACCACCTCGAGCTGACTCCTCTGAGACACAGGGGAATTAATTCCCACCTTCTATCAGGGGCTGCACTCGGAAGCCTAGACATCTGCCCCAGCCTCACAGACTTTCCCCAGAGCTACCTTCTTCATCTCCCTCCACAGGAACTGTCAAGGAAAAGCCCCTCTATGATCAGCCTCTAGCTCTATCCGCAGCAGTGCTCTGTACCAGCATCATCCCAGGAATCCTTACCCTTCCTCTTCAGCCTCTGCTGAACCACATGCACCCTCAGACCTGGGTGCCCTAGCTCTGTTTGGCCATACCCACCTCCTGCAGCTGCCATCCCTGAAAGCCCAAACACTAATTTCTCTCAAGGAGGAGAGCCCGGAAGCTTATTTATAGTCCTGCCCTCTTTCCCAGCATTCCTTACTGGCGTAGGCCTCTCTAAGAACTACAATCCCCAGAATGCCTTGCAGTTTGAACAGGGTTGTACCAAGCCTTATGCCTGCCTTAAAGGGCCAGAATGCTGGTTTCCAAACAATTTCCTCATTTAAAAAAACATATCATGGCAGAAGAGTTCGAGTTGACACAGTGTCACTCAAAGTCCCACCTCCCAGAAGAACTGGGCCTTGAGGCTGCTGGAAGAACAGGGCTGGGAACCTGGGCTCTGACTTACATGCACACACATCCCATTCCTGAGGGCATAAAACCTGATAGTGTGTTTCCTTCACCTCCGCATCAGGGTGGGGTTTGGGACACTCAGGCCTGGCGAGCCTATGCAGGACCAAGGAGGGACCTGTACTCTCTGACTGACCAGCCAACTCAAGTGAAAAGCACCAGCATGCTCCAGTAAAGGGATTTGTTTGTGTGGACAGGACTCAAGATAGAGGCAACATTCAGATTATAACTCAGGTTAACATGGCCGTGGACACAAGTCTCTATGTTTGTGCAGCTCCTAGTACAACAGGCCCCTGATCTCATTGGCCTCAGGCACGACCCTCCTACCAATCATTTCCCAGCGTGTACAGCAGGAATAGGAGCCGGCCCCTCTGGCTGCCTCTTACCACTCAGGCCTGGTCTACACTAAAAATTACGTCAACCCAGCTACATCGCTCAGGGGCTGAAAAATCCACCGAACCTCTGGTGCAGACAGCATAAGTCAATGGAAGAATTCTTCTGTTGACCTAGCTACCGCCTCTCGAGGAGGTGGATTATCTGGGCTGAGGCGGACAAGAGAGCCCCTCCCATCGGGGTAGAAGCACTGCAGGTGTGCTGCTGTAGTGTTTCACATGCAGACAAGCCCTCAGAGAGGGTGGCAAGACTTTGCTAAGCACTGTTGCTCAGGGGTGACAGTGTCCAGGCAGCTGCAATGCCAGCGGCCTGAGCCTTGCTGCAGCCTGGCTACCATCACACAGAGCCCCAGCAGCTGTGGGGAGGGCGCTCAGGAGAAATACATCAGCTGGTGCACAGCAGGGCTGGCTCCTTGACTGGTGACCCTTAATAAAAGACCTGGCAGCAAGCCTTGGCTACAGAGCCACCGCTAGTGCTCGGCAGCCTTGCAACTGTCCCCTTGTTATGCAAGAAGGAATTGAACAATGACCCTTCCTTCTGGCATAACAGCACTGTTGAGGCCTCAGCTGGAGAATTGTGTCCAGTTCTGGGCACTGCACTCCAGGAAAGATGTGGATTAATTGAAGAAAGTCCAGAGGACAGCCACAGAAATGATTAAGAGTATGTCTACACAGCAAAGAAAAACCCACAGCTGGCCCGTGTCAGCCAGCTCAGGCTCACAGGGCTCGGGGTGAAGGGCTGTTTCATTGCTCTGTAGACTTCCCGGCTCGGATGGGAGCCCGGGCTCTAGGCCCCTGCAGGGTGGGAGGGTCCTGGAGCCCGGGCTCCAGCCTGAGCCCAGAAGTCCACACAGCCTGAGCCCCACGTGCCTGAGTCAGCTGTCACAGGCCAGCTGTGGGTTTTTTCTTTGCTATGTAGACAGACCCTAAATGTCTAGGAAATATGACCTACAAGGGAAGATTGAAAAAAATGAGTTTATTTAGTCTGGAGAAGAGAAGACTGCGGGGGGACATAGCTGTCTTCAAGTACATAAAAGGTGGTTATAAAAAGAAGGGTGATAAATGTTCTTCTTATCCACTGAGGACTGGACAAGAAGCAATGGGCTTAAATTGCAGCAAGAGAGGTTGAGGTTGGACATTAGGAAAAAATTCCTAACTGTCAGGTGGTTATGCACTGGACTAAATTACCTAGGGAGGTTGTGGAATCTTTATCATTAGAGATTTTTAAGAACAGGTTGGACAAACACCCGTTTACGGGAAGCGGCGCAGGCCAAGGGATGTGCTGGTCACTGCTTCTCGCAGCCCCCATTGGCCTGGAGCGGCGAACCGCAGCCAGTGGGAGCCACGATCAGCTGAACCTGCGGACACGGCAGGTAAACAAACTGGCCCAGCCTGCCAGGGTGCTTACCCTGGCGGGACACGTGTCAAAGGTTGCCAATCCCTGATCTAGATAATAATTAGTCCTGCCTCAGTTCAGGGGACTTGACAAGATGACGTCTCAAGGTCCCTTCCAGTCCTACATTTCTATGATTCTATGAAACCAAAAGAAAGGCAGACACAGTAAAACCAAGAGAATAAAACTGAAAGCCCTGACGCAGCAATCCACCAACCACAAAAATTCAATCCTAATTTTTCCTAGAAAGAATGAAACTGCAGCCTGAAAATAGGAACAACCATGTTTTATTTCATTAGACAACACAATCATGGCTGCCCATGGACAAGTGAACAGATTTATCTTCCCCTGCTCTCGTGGAATAAGATGCTAAGTAAACCCACTGTTGTAGCTTTGGCTCTGCTTGTCCATTACACCCCTGATCCTGCAATTGGATCAGTGCAGGCACAATGATCTAATTGGAGGATCAGGACCTAAATTTATGCACATCTTAATATCAGCAATGGTTTCCCAGCCCTAATTGCAAAGGAAGGCTCCTAATAGAGTTGAGGTGAAGTCCTGGCCCATTCACTTCCCATTGACTTCGATAGACCAGGATTTCATCCCTAGTTGGAAAATGAAGAGACATTTTTTGCACAAACGTGTTTCTGTTTTACAACAACATTTTGTTTTGATAAAACTCCCTTGTTAGCGCTAGGAGCTGAGAAACCTGTAGGTTTCTGATGAAGCTGAGGTCTCGCCCACTGCTGCAGGATCTGAACTTGCTGCAAGGAGCTGTCTACTGCTCCGTAGAGCCCTACACATCTAAGGAGCATTGGAGCAGTTCCAAAAGTGTCCCTCCAGTTCCAACAAAACAATAAGTCCCAGTGCCTCTAGCGCTATGTTAATACAAATACAAATGTTAATAACAATAGAAGAGTGGGTTGAAGCGGTGTAACCCTTTTGAATATGCACACTATATATATACTGGTATAGGGGCTGATTAATTCAGAGGAAATTCAGGAGTTAATTCAGAGGAAAATCCACTACCCTTAAGGGCGAAACCAAGGTGTTTCCCAGACAAACCCTCCAGGCTAAGAATACTGGATCTGGCTGCAAACCACGGAAGGCGGAAATGCAGTGAGATTCCAGTACTGCTCTGGAAAGGAAGGCTGTAAAAATAGCATTGTGGAGTCCTAGGGGCTATCAGAATAGGACCCGCAAACTTGCCTGAACTGTGAGCTCAACTGTGAAAAGTGAGTGAAAGTTTGTAAAATTTCATACACCAGCCTGTGTTAATGGGGCAATGTGCACAAGGAGACAAACAGACTACACTGGTGGGGAAAAAAAGCCTCCCTGATACAGCTCAAGGACTATGTTACACTCATGCCTTGTAAACAAGAAAAGTCTGGAACTGGAAATTAATGAACCAACATTGGTGTGTTGGAAATTAGGCCTAACTGGTAACCAGTAACAAGGGGCTGGGCTATTCCACTCGTCCCTCCCTTCGGGGTCTGAAATAAAAAGACTTGGAGGGAAAAATCAAGCAAAAGAAGCAGCAAACAAAATTGCTGTCTGGGGGATGGATGGACCAGAAAGAGCAAACTTCCCCATCCTGCCTGCCACCCCCAGGATCTACCAACCCCCTGAGCAGACTGGGCCAGAGACGGGCCCAGATGACATCACCAGCTCCACTGGCCTTGGCTAAATCCTGACCACCACCTGGGATGTGAACCTTTGTTCCCACTCCCATGTGTCTTTTTTCCTTCCTCATCTTATTTCTTCTCTTTCTGGCCCCCTCCTTTTTCCTCCTGTCAAATGTGAGCCTGGTGTAGCCGGCCAAGTCTGCACCTTTTGCAACACTGCTGTCAGCCTGTGACCAAAAGGGCAGCGAAAGCAATGCCCTAAACAGCCCAACGCTGGTACAAGTTTGCCAGGTCTTGGAGTAGCTGATAAGACCGTGTGTCCTTCCTGAAGGCCCCCAGCTGGATTGCAGTTAATTCTGATGTACTAGCTACACTGAGCCCAGCTCCCTCTTCTAGGCTCTGCAGTTACACTGGAGGGAAAAGTGCAAAGACTCTTGTCCCTAAATCAGGTGCTCTGATGATCCCAGCCAGGGAGCAGGTCTGTTGACTTAGATTTGATGAGAACCACCCACTCAGCTTGGTGCACACACTCTTCTTCCTAGACGTGAACGGCCACTCTTCCTTGCACCCTTTGCCCACCATCTCCCTGCAACGTGGCAGAGTGTTGCTAAGGTACCTTCCTGGGTTTTGCTCTAGTCCCAGCGCCTGTCATCCTCATTGTCCATCCGCTGCCATCACCCTCCCTCCCAGTTGCCCCTCATTGATTTAGGTTAGGGCTGGAAAGTTGAGACCGTGCGTCTGTCCATGTTTGGGTGTCCATGGGCCACAGCCATTCTTCACTTGAGCAGAACACACATGGCATCCCTGCCCATGGCCACTAGGCTAAGCCTGGTTCTGGGCTCATTCCAAGACACATCCTTGCACAAACATACGACACAAACCCTCTCACCTAGCCAAGCTCTCTCGCCTGCAGCCTAGCAAGGGAGGCAGAGGCGCAAGACGGGTCTTGCAATGCAAATGGTGATCAGAAAACAAACCAAGATTGTCGTTTGATAGGGATACATATAAAGTTAATAACAGCAAACAGAATTCATAAGTCATACGTAGACCAATTCCCCACACTACCCCAGGACCCATGGCATAGCTGCCTAGAGTCCCTGTGATGGGGAACCCAAATGAACAGCCTATCCCACCACGTATGAATGGGGGTCTTTCACATCTCGGTTGGAAATCCACCAGGTAGGAGAGACTGAAAGTCATTACCAGCTTTAGGCTGCTAGGTGGCCCTTGTGAGATGAGCTTGGTGGGTCTCAGTCCAGCTCCTAGTCCCCCCATCACACTGCTCCCCACTGCAACTAGCATGAATCACCAGCCCTGCTGGGAGTCCCAGCAGAGAGGACAAGGACAGAATAGACCCCAGCGTCAGGCTTCAGTGAGGGACTTTCCAGTCAGGTTCACAGCATGTGGGCAGAAGCTTGTCCTGTGCCCGTGCTACCAATCCAGTGCTATGCTCCCATTAGTTTTTATTTTCTATCCAGTATCTTCCCTTCCTGATCCAGCCTCCAAACACATCGCTTTGCCTTTTCTAATCAGCTACAATGCTTTGTTTTCTGTGGTTTTGCTGGAACATTTGGGGTGTCTCTGAAGGAAGTTGCAGACTCGAAAAGTAATTTTCCTTTGTATAAATTCCCCGGAGAATATGTGGAAATGCGAAGCAGCTGTGGAGCTAGTAGCCACAGAGTTTAATAAAAACCCGTCTTGAGGGGAAAGCTGAGAGGTCTGAATGTCTGAAGAATCTGGCAAATGTCCCTCTGGTTCTGATCCAGTAGGTTTCTACCGGAGAAGTGGGATCGTTAGGGCTTTCTACAGCAAAGCCTTTATTGTTATGGAATGTGTTGCCTGATTTTAAGGGAATAGGATCATGGGCGGCACATTGCATAGGCTAGGGAAGGCTGGGCCTCCCCAAACAGCACAGCCTGGCCCCACCCATGGTCCACCCCGAAGCCCCCTCCTGTTTGCCCTTCCTCTCAGCCCAGACAAACTGCTCCTCTTCAGGGAAGTGGGATGGGGACACTGGGGATGGGGGGGGGCCGTGCGCCTCCTGCCAGCCCTGTGCTCATGGGTCTGGGGTGGGCCTGCATGCTGCCCTGCCCCTGGGGGCTGGGGGAGCACGCACCGCCCGCCTGCCTGCCCTGTGCTTGGGGGTTGGGGAGGGGCTGTGCGCCACCTGCCATGCATTGCCTATCTGCCTGGCGCTCCGGATCTGGGACACGGGGCAGGGACTGGTGGCTGCAGGGGGCCTCTGGCAGGGGAAAGGGTGTGGGTCCTCGGGTGGAGGACAGCCTCCCCAGCTGGCAGTTTACCCACCACCCATGAATAAGATTATTGTTTATATAATATGGGTTATAGGCTCGCCAGTTAATCTGATCAGAAGGTAATAAGGTTCTTGTCCCAGGATCAGGCTACACAGAGTTCTGCAAGGACCCTCAGGGTGTATGACAAGGACACTCACACTGAGAACAAAATACAGCCGTAAAGACTTTTACTGAGCTAAATGGAATAGCCAGTGGAAAAGTGATCAATCAGAATGACAAAGGACGTAATATTGTTCTAGCAGCACTTGTGATGTTATTTACTATACAATTTCACCGATGAACACGCTCACACCCTTCCTTGGTAACCTGGTGGTGCGAGACAGAGGACCAGCTTTGTCTCTGGCACGCCAAGAGTCCGATGGTCCAGGTTCCTCAGTTCTCGAGTGGGAGGTGAAGAACTTAGGAGACGCTAGGGAGCTAGAAAGCTATCGAGGGACCCAAGAGAAACTAACTTAAATCCTGACTAAAAGCTAAGTAACCCACCATGGTGGGAGCCTGAATACCATGTGCCCACCTTCCATGTCCAAACTCACCTTCCTCCCCCACATACTATCAGGATGCCCTTCCTCTCTAGGCTGGCATGTTCCTATGTACTCATGACAATTAGCTCGTTCTCACCGTGTTATTTCTGGAATCCAATTATTATTTATTATTTCTGCCAATACACTGCTATGCTCCCATGCATTTTTATTTTTTACCCCCTCTTCCCTTCCTGGTCCAGCCTCCAAGCACATCGCTTTGCCTTTCCTAATCACCTGCAATGCTTTGTTTTCCGTAGTGTAGCTGGAACACGTGGGGTGTCTCTGAAGGAAGGCCGGTTATTTCCATGTTCTTTGTGGTGTACCTGTTAAGTTTATAGAGGCATTAACTTAGACAGGCCATCTATCAATGCCAAAGGTCTGACTTGCTTTAACTTGTAAGTGAGATAACTCACTTATCTACGTTAAAGGTCACTTGCTTTAGCTCATCATGCAGATGATACTGTAGATTTCTTGCATTACTGCCAAAAATACTCTAGTACAAATCTACAAATCTATAATAATAAAACAAATAATCAAACCCATAAGAGAGGATACAAGCAAGGAAGCAGGGCAGCCCTATGGGATACAAATTCCTTATATGGTAAAGGGAGTCCCCGTAAAGTGCCCTGCACAACTGTGGCAGCACATTCAAACTCATTCTAACGAACGATGGGCCTGGGAGAAACTTCTGAGTGGAGCTCTCCCGTCCCCACAACCCCTGACCCACTTACAATATTGCTAACCTCAAGCTTCTCAAATTCATGAGTCAGCCTCCAAAACGCATGAGGTTGGCTATCAAATCATGCAATTTAAAAAAAAAAATAGATTGTTTCCATGTCATAATAGATTTCACTTCCCTTCTAGCTTTTGCACCCTTGAGGTGCACTCAAGTCACGTTTTTGAGTTTTCCTCTGCAATCATGAAGGCTAGAAGCTAACTGATCTTTTAAACAAAAGCTGAGATTCTCATGAAATCACCTAACTCCAGGAGCTGGAGCTTGAAGAAAATCACCAATTATCACAAGACTCATAAACTCATGAGAGCTGGCAGCTCTATGGTGGGCCCATGCTGGAACACAATGTCTGCAATATCCCCAGTCCCATGCATTTCAAGTCTGTGAGCCCCCAAAGCCCATAATTAAATAATAACGTTGGGGTTCTGCTGGGGCCGTCTCCTCTTGGAGTCCTTAGGGCCACAGTCACTGCCCCTTTTCAAGCTTTACCCTGCAACCCAGAGGGATAGAAATGGACTTTTTTTTTTTAAATTAAAGTTGAGATTCTCCCACAATCTCTTGATGCCAGAACCAGGGGCTTTAAATGAAAGGCTTTAAATCACAACAGTTGGCAACACTGGGCCAGTGAGTGACCCCAGAGGAACTGCTGCCACCCCTTTGCCAACAAAGCAGAGACAGGTGACTTCTTGGCCGCCAACCCCAGGAGGAATAAGCACTTGAGAGGCTCCTGTTATATAAAGGAAAGGAAATTCTCTGCATGGATCCAGCCCTGGCCAGAGCTTCCTGCCAGAGTGAGAAGAATAGGCAAAGGCTTGATAAAGCCCAGCAGAGGGAGGGTGCAGCACAAGATAGTCTTAACAGTGCACTTCTGCGGAGACCCAACAGGAACCATCTGGGGAAAGCACACAGCAAAATGCAAACAGCAACTCAAAGGTCAGGCTCCAGCCAAGCCTATGGTGGGCCACTCTCACCATAGGCCAGCCCTGCCTATAGCTTGCAAGGCCCATCTTGCCTGTTATAAAGTCCTGGCTTCACAACAGAGCAATGAGCAGGTCTGGTGTATGCCACCAGCCACTGAGACATCCCCAGGGGGTCTGCTCCTCTCAGAGCCCAGCCTGGAGGCATCAGGAGCCAGCAGGCCACAGCTTACAACCTACTTAGGTAACGACATGACGCCCATCAATGGAGTAGCTGAGCGCCTCGCAGTCTTTCTAGTCACAACACCCTTGTGAGGCAGGGCAGGGCTACTATCCATTTGTACAGAGAAGGAGTTGACACACACAGAGGCTAAGTGACTTACCCAAGGGCACACGGGAAGCCTGTGGCAGAGCAGGGAATTAAACCCAGCTCTCTTAAGTCTCAGGCTAGCACCCTAACCACAGCACCATCCTTCCTCTCAACACCCTGGCCTCCTACTGCTTTGGCTGGGCTGAGAGGCCGAGGAGTATAGTGCAGGGACACCTGCATGTGGAGAGGAAAGTCAAGATGGTCTGTGTCCAGTGAGAAGCCCCAGGCCCAACATTTTATGGTTTTACTGCTAAACGCATCTCCCTTCTGGAGCCTTCAAGTGACTCAAGATGCCCCCGTCCCTCACCTCAAGAGTCCCTTCCTCATGAGTCAGTCCCAGGTGACCGGGCAGGTTTAGCAAAGAGCCACCAGACCATGACTACAGTTCAAAGGAAGGCATGTTGGGACCAAGGCCTCCTTGGCTGAGGCCCAGGATTTCAGGCCTGACCTTCACCACTTATTACCAGAGCTGTTAGTGCATCATTTCCTGGCTCCTCCAGGTCTTGCATGGACTAAACCATCACCACAGGACTTCACACTGATGAGCACCAGTGACTGCACTGATCAGTGCTGCTCTGCAAAGACCCCTCGAAATCCAAGGTGTAGCGCTGTAAGTAAAGCATGTGTGTGTGAGAGAAAAGAGAGACTGCTCTCTACTGGGTGGAATCAGAACGGCCTAATTATGTGTCATGGGCCCTATACAGCTAATGAACAGTCCTGGGGAGCAGGAGTATCTACGTTCTAGGCCTGCCATCGCTAAGAAGTTCTGCACAGCCACAACACGCAGCATAGTGACAACAGTGACGTCCCCAAGGTGGCTGCAGATGTACTGCAATATTTTATTCCTGTTTGTGTAACTTACAAGGCGGCCTGAAAGATTTCCCTCAACCATAGGCCTGAGATTCACGATGTGGGAAATTTCAGTCCAGAGAGAATGCTGTGAAGAAGGTTATAAGCATCCAAGAAACAAGGCCTTCGAAGGGAATGCCACCCTGGCCCACTGATGCTATGGCAAGAGAGCAGTGTGGGAATGAGTGCACCTTATGCTCAGTAGCAGTATAACAGTTTAGCCACTGATCAGCCTACACCGCTCACCAGCTGCAATGAGCAATGGACTTCCCCCAGATCACAGCACCGTTCAGTACACTGCAGAGCAGCTGATGCCCTCTTAAAGCATATGGCATTGCCTGCGGTTGAAGACAGGGGGCCAGAACAGAGGAGGGGATTGGGCTTTTTCTTTGCGCTAATAAAGCAATGTCCTCTGTTCCCTATAAAATCCCCTGGCAGCTGATGAGTCCCAGCCTGGTTCAATTTAAACCTCCTGTAAAATTATAGAAATTTCAGCTCATGGAGGAAACTCTGACAAAGCCCGTAACATGGGCTGACCCGCAGGCATCTCTTGCTAGGAGATGCTCTGTGTCTGTGGAAAATACAGGGAATCTGGGACTTGCATGCCAAGTCTTGGAAGAGTTTTAGGAGAGCGATAGAGACCCGTTCTGCACAGCACAAGAGCACTCTTGACCCTGAGCTTCTTACAAACAAGTGGAGGCAGCCAGGCTCCTAGGTTTGAAACATATCATGGGCTTGGAGCTGGAGGAAACACATACACACAGCAGTGTTGTAAGGGCCACAGTGAGTGGGCTGGGGAGGGGTGGGTTAAACCCGAGTGGGGCAGGCTGGAAAGGTCTCTAATGGACAGGACGCCTTAGGAAAGCAGGCAAGGAGGGAGTGGGAGGGAAGGAAAGGGGGATGGCGGAGCTGGAGAGAGAGGACAGAAGAAGCCTAGTTTGCACTAGAAAGCATTTGCTGGTGTAGCCAGCCTGGCAAACCCCTCTGTGTAGCTGATGACTTTTGCTAATATCACTTATACTGGTTCCCTCACTGCTGCAGCCAAAGCTGGTGTCACTGCGTCTACACTAGGACTGTTGCTGGCGTAGTGATAGCCCCAACCATGCCAGCCCCAAGCCATGAAGGGTCCAGCAGGCACCTGGCCCCAGCTGTGAAGGAAACTCTCCAAGCAGTGAGCTGGGGCTGGGGGAGGAGCATGAGGGGAAGAAGAAGTGGGAGTGGGCAGAGGAGGCTGCAGAGCACTGCTGCTGAGCAAGGAGAGACGCCAGAGGCAGCCGGGGAAGGGCTGCTGGAACTTGCCAGGAGTGACTCTCTCACCATGACCCGTAAGTAGTGGGCGCTCTGGCGTGGATCCCCCACCCCTGTCTCTTCCAGGCATCCCCTGCCCAGGCTTTTCCTCTCTGCATTTCAGGGCGGTGTCTCTCCTTCGCACTGGTGATACTGCTGAGTGTGTGCACCAGCCGGGCAAGCGCCAGCACAGGTACTGTACCCTGCATAGCACAGGAATCCAGCTCTGGCTGCGCTGGGACCAGATCGTCCCTCCCTGCCCCGGGGACACCCCAGCGCCTCGCGGCTCCCCAGGCACGAGGAAAGGATGCTCACTTTGCAGGTGTCAGTGTGTTCTGAGGCGCCTCTGGCAGCGCAAAGGGCTGCACTTGGAGGGGCTCCTGCCTCTGTTGCTGGGGAGGGGATTAGGGTGAAGTGAGGCCCTAATAAACAGCACTGCAGTATTGTACCGTCATGTCCCCAGACCTGGTGTGAGCCCTACTGCAAGCTGCAGAGGGCGCCAGACCCCGGAGGGGCAGGAAGGACACAGGTGTGGGGTATGGGCCCTGGAGGGGCAGGAAGGACACGGGTGTGGGGCACGGACCCCAGAGGGGCAGGAAGGACACATGTGTGGGGCACGGACCCCGGAGGAGCAGGAAGGACACAGGCATGGGGTGCGGATCCCGGAGGGACAGGAAGGACACGGGCATGGATCCCAGAGGGGCAGGAAGGACACGGGCGTGGGCGCGGATCCCGGAGGGGCAGGAAGGACACGGGCATGGGGCGCGGACCCCAAAGGGACTGGGGGGGGAGGGTAGCAGAAGCAGAACATCACTCCAGGTTTGTCTGTGTTTCTTCTTGTCAGTTTTGGCAGCATTTTTCTGTTAATCCACCCGTGCACGTGGGTTTCGTGGCCTCATTGGTCAGCCATGGCCCTGGGGGAAATCTCTCCTTTGCTCTAAGTAAAGGGAGCCAGAAGAAATAGCTCCTTGGGGGCTTATCCTGTAAGCAACTGTCCACGCCGGGGAGGATCAGGGCTGCAAACAGAGCCCAGGTACTAGAATCACGGAGGGAAGAGGTGGCAGCAGCCACGTCCATCCTGCATTCCCTTTGCCTCGGCCTGACCCAGTGTTGATGTTTTCCCTTCAGTGTGCTCCTGCGTGCTTTGTCCCGGCTGCTTTGCAATCCCTCCAGCACCGGGCTCCCTCTGCTCCAGGACAGATGTGTCCAGGGGAGAGTGTCGCCCCCATGTTTCACTCAAAAGTGGCACAGCTGTGCTCCTTGTCACGAGGCGAGAGTTATGTCTCCAGCCCAGTCTCACATTCCCTCTGAACTCCCCTTGGAGCCTGCGCAGCTCTAGCTGGATTAGGGCTTCCTTCGCGGCAGCTCCTGGCAGTGTTTCCCACCAGGTCCTGGAATCAGCAAGGCAAATTCAATAGGAAAAATAACTAAGAGAAGGCAGGGCCATCCCGAGGAGAGGGAGGGAAAGCAGGCAAAGCAGGGATGTGTATCTGCCAAGCAGGCTCCGTGGGGCTGTCAGGGCAGCAGCGTCTGTATGCAGGGCCGGTTTTAGGAGGTGCGGGGCCCAATTCGAACAGTTTCAATGGGGCCCCAGCAGGGATGACTAAAAAAAAAAAAAAACACGTAAAAAAACACGTGAGGCTTGTACTCACCGGGCCCTGCTCCAAGTCTTTGGCGGCACTTGGGCGGCGGGTCCTTCACTCACTCCAGGTCTTCAGCGGCACTGAAGGACCCACCGCCGAAGACCCAGAGCAAGTGAAGGACCCACCACCAAACTGCCACTGAAGACCCGGAGCGCCGCCAGGTGAGTAAAGATTAAAAAGGCACCTCTAGCCAAGGGAGGGATTCTCACTGGGAGCGGGGCCCTCTTAGGCACGGGGCCCTATTCGGGGGAATTGGTGGAATAGACCTAAAGCTGGCCCTGTCTGTATGTACAGTAGCTACTCAGAGGCTGCATCTAATGGGCATAAACTAAACCAAATTGTAGCCTGTGCCATCCTCAGCCTGCAGAACCTATGTAACGAAGCGTGCCATGCTCCAGTCAGGGACGGGGAAGCATCGCCTTATTAAAACTGGGGGTGATCAGGGGCCCCATTACAGAACTTGCTGGACCACCTATGGCCAGGCCTTCCCCAGGGACCACCCCGGGAGTGATACAGCCTCATGCGATGGAGTGCCATGCTGGGGGGCACAAGGTGCACCTCGTTCTGAGCAGCCTCCCCATGCCTGATGGGGAAGGGGCTCAGCCAGTTAAGGGGACTCCAGGACTCTCCCATCACTCACTCCCGGGTGCTGGGGCTGGCTCAGATGAGTTATGGAAAAGGGCATCCTGAATGTGGCTCACACGCTGCCCACTGCATTCATCTTGCTGGGTACCATTGCCAGTGAGGTTCCTGAGCATGGGCAGCGTGGCGTGCAAGAACGGCATGAGCTGGTCCTTCCTGATAGGTCCGTAAGAGCTTGTCTGTGCCAACGGTTCGTAACCCTACCTCACACTAGTCTGCCACACACCCACTGTCCTTGTGGTCCCTGCTGCCACGCACCTCACGTCCGCAGCACGTTTTCATCTCCTCTTCTTTCAGAGCAGGGGAGAGCCAAGCTCACTTTGGACCTTTCAGTGCTCGGCAGCAGGGTCTGCCTGGACCCTTAGCAGGCGGCAGGCTGGGGTGGAGGAGACGGACACCCCAGCTTGCTGTGCACCAACTGTTCATATAGACAACCCCTCAGAGTAAAATGCCATCCATAGCTTTACCCACTTGTGATGCCAAGCAGCTAGATTTATCTGGCCACAGGAGCCACCATCACCACTGTAAAAGCTGGGCCAGTGGCTTTCTGCCCACATAGCCCATTGGCAGATGGAAATACAATAAAGGAGAGAGCGTTCAGGTGCCAGCATATGGCATCAAGCTGGAGACACTGGGCAAAATCCTGGTCCCACTGCAGTCAGTGGTAAAACACCCATTGGCTTCAGCGGCACCAGGATATGGCCCAGGGCCCTAGATTAAAACAGCTTAATCGAACAAATTTTCCCCTATGAAAATTCTTCCTGGCCCCTGGCGTGCTGAGTCTGGAAGATGAGGGAGGCTTGTGTGGGGACCTACTGCCAGAAGGGGCTTTCACTGGACAGCAACATGTCCTAGCTCCCTCTCCGCAGGCTTTTCTCACAGTCTGCTCCTCCCAGACCTGGCCACTGTGCACTGTGCGCCAAGGCTGCCTTACAGCCCTCTGGCAAATATCGAGGGCTCACCTTGCGGCTTTCCCAGCCACATGCGAATATGGCTGTCCAGCCATCCTTCCACACCAGGCGGGCAATATTCAGCCTTCACCCCAGCTGAGAGGCTGAGCTGTAACATCCCAAAGGGGACAGGAGCAGGGGCATCAGGCAGCTAAGTTCAGAGGGAAATGAGGGTAAGGGACCAAAATACACAAAAGAAAAATAACCCGACGGGCCACAGGCCAAGGTTCTCACTGAGCTTTGACGTGGTTTTCATTCAGGCCAAGCTGCCATTGAAATGAAGAGAGTCCTGGCCTCAGCCCTGTGTGACTGAGGTCAGAGCTGTCAGTCTAGTGCTGACACCAGCGCAGACTGACTGCGTCTTTAGAGCGAAGTGCTAGTCCTGCTGGCGAGGAAGCCAGCTTGTAACATGGGCTGCTGCCTGCTTCCGGCTCCAGATAACAGCAGCTGTGCTGCCTCAGGCTCTTTCCTTGCTAAAGTCTCTGGGCTGTTCTGCTTTGTAACTGCCCATCTCAGACAAAGGCAGCTACTTCCCACTGTGGCGGCACCAGCTCCACCCCCCCAGAGCCATGGCCTGACCCTTCTGAAAGGCCAGAGGTGGCATGGGCAGCAGCACGCGCTGGTCGAACTGTTTCAGAATGGACCGGGGAGCCCCGCTTTAACCAGCTGCATGGGCCTGGAGCGAATCTCAGAATGGAATTTCCTCTGGGTCCTCAGTGGGAACAATCAATTCAAGCACGTCTTTAAGGGGGTAATTTTTCATCCTTCTTCAAACAAAACCACCCTTCCAGAACGCTTAGGCCCTGGAATGTTTCAGAACTGTACTGATTTTCTGCTGGAAAACAATGGCGTTTATCAAACCCAGGGGCTTAAATTTAAAAAGGTACGAGGGAAAAAACCCTCAGAGAACCCAAGTTCTTTAGATTATTTTCCTCTCCTACAATAACCTTATGGGTTCAGATGTGTTTCATACAAACAAACTCTGTTCTATTCTCCAGCCGGGGCCCTAACCTGACCTGCCAGACCTATCCGACCTTCTGCTATGCAGGAGTTCAGTCCCCAGTTAGCCAAGTGCCTCCAAGGTGAAATAGTTTGGCAATAGCCAGGCCCCAGGGGGAGTACAGGGAGGCCCTGCTGCTTCTCCCTTCTTCCATCTAGTGTGGTTATAGGCAGGGATAGCCACAGCTCCAGAGAGGGGGTGGTCTGGGAAGTCCTGCCCATCTACCATCACCCTATAGGGGGAGAGAGAGAGATCGATCGATCGATCCATGGCTGCCACAAGAAGTCCCTAGTGCTGACACAGTTACACCGGTAAAGCTACGCTCTTACAGAGAGCATGTTTCACATGCAAGGGGTGGTTTTACTATAGCGGAACAGAGCACCGCTTTGCTGGTATAGTTGTGTCCACATTAAGTGTGCTTTGCCGGTATGGTATCCCGGGACACCAGTGCCAGCAAAGCATTCCTAATATAGCTATGACCCAGACACCTGTCCGAAACCAGCAAACCTCCTGTGTCGGGGCTCTCCCTGTCCCCAGGACAGGCACTCTCACTCGCTCACTCTTATAGTATTTCAATATTGCTGCCTTCTGTCCCAGCCAGAGAAAGAAAGTGCTAGTGTGGCAGGGGTGGGGGAGACAAAGAGTGAAGTAAGCTGGCCAGAGCCTGCTGCACCAGGGGATTCACTTGAAGAGAAGGTTTGGGGTGGGAGCATGTTGTAGCAAACTGGGTTTGCCCAAAGCCAAAGAAGAATTTGCTTCCTGAGCCCCATTGCAGGGCTGATTTCCTTTCCAGTCATCACTGAGCACTTCCCTGAGCTCTTAGCTTAGGGCAACAGTCTGGTTCTGTCTGCGTGTGCTGGAGTGGGGGAGGGGGACCATGAGGCCCATGGTCATGCAGTGACTGTTTGCCCATGTGGAATTTGCTGGGGGCTTTGCTGGAGAAGCCAGGGAGTGCAAGGGCCATGGAGATGGCACTTCCCTCGAGGTGCTCCCTGCCAGGCAGGAGTGTGACGTGCATCAGGGACGAAAGCTTATGTTGCTGCTGCCCTGCTGTGACTGCTCAGGAATGGGCAAACTGTGACAGTGTCTGTCTGTGATGGGATCCCTGAGGTGCAGCCTGGAACTGTGGGACTGCTGTGTCCCCCTGAACTCTCTCTAGCCCTGGCTGTCTTTCTCAATGCCTTGCAAGTGACCAGCAGCAAACCCCTCCAGGTGCTGCGATCACTCAGAACAAGAGCATGTGGAGCCCCACGCCCAGCTAAATTGCATGAATGCTCCCAGAGCCACTCCTGAATCACACAGAGAAATGCACCAGAGCCAAATCCCCCCAGCTCCCAGCACCGCATCTCAGGAATATACAGTCTTGCACTGCTCAAGATGGGCTGTGCAGATTTATTAATTGGTTCACCACTTCATCTATACACAGCCTTTGCAAAACCTGAGCAGATTTGCCCCATACTTCGTATAAACTCACTGGTAAAGATAAATAGTAAAACAAATTTATTGAGTACAAAAATAGATTTTAAATCATATTAAATGATTGGCAAAAAGTCAGAGTTGGTTACCAAAAGAAATAAAATCTAAGCACACGGTCTAAATGCTCAACTCGGTTAGACTGGGCAACAACTAGACTAAGCAGATTTTCTCACCCCACTGGATATTGCAGTCCTTAATATACAGATTTCACCCTTGAAATCTGGGTCAGTCCCCTCAGTTGGAGTCTTCAGAGTGTCCTTGTTCCTTGCAGCGTAGGTGGGTGAAGGAGAAAAGGCCACGCACATGGCCACTATGTATGTTTTATACCCTCCTCCCTGTGCTTGGAAAACACCAGTGCAGGCATGTCTGGGGGCATTGCTGAGTCTCCAGGCAAGGTTGAGCAATTCCCCTGGTAGGGCCTCATGCAGGCGAATCATTGCATCATAGCTCCCTTGCTGGAGAATGGTTGTTGATGGGTTGATTGATACCATGCTGGGTGTTGGCTACTTTCCTTGCTGTTGCCTCTGGGGAGCTAATATCTGGCTGATTCCCCAATTTACAGCATGTTTTAGTGATCACCATACAACACAATTCTCATAACATCATATGCATTAATGATACACGTATCTGGACAGAGAAATAACGTTCAGCAGATTGTAATCTTTCCCCTGAGACCTTACAAGGCCAGCTTTATATGTAAGATCACAATCATATAGAAACGAGGGGGCAGCAAAGTGGGCAATGGAGGGAAGGGGCCGATTTTGTCTTTGTGCTGCTCTCATGCAGTACGTGAGGTTGAAAATGGGCCCAGTTCCCAAGCTCTGAGATGGGTGAGGGGTGACCTTTACCATCCACACAAGAGCAGAGCAAAGAGCCATGCAGCAGCTTCCCGTGATGCAGGCCCAAAGGCTGGACTGGAGAAATCCAACAGGAGTTAGTCCAGGCTACATCCAGCTGCTATGAACCCACTCTTGTGGAGAGGTGGGATGGCTTCTGCAGGAGGGCAGGGCACAGACAATGGGCAAGAGCTATAGGTTTCTCCTCCAGAGACCAGTTCAAATCTGGGGTACATCACAAGGGACATGATGAATCTGGTGGTGACCATCTCAGTCGTGTAGCTGGTACGAGACTAGCACCATCTGACTGGCACATTCTGCTCAACGGAGCCCAAGAGCCAAATTCACAGCAGGTGGAAGTGAGAATCCTTGCATTGGCATCAGTGGCATTGAACCTCATGCTGGGGTACACTCAGCCACTGACTAGAGATGCATTGGTAGAGCTGTATGAGATGCTCTTGGACAGGACTGGGGTGTGTTAATAATGCTCTAAGGGGGTGCTACAGGAGCTGTGTATTGCCCCAGGGTTTGGTATAACCAGGGCACGGCAGATCAGACATTAGCATTGTGGACGTGGGGCTGGAGGGGGGAATAATGGGTGGAAAAGCCACTCTGCCCATTTCTGTGGAGTTACAGCAGGGGATACAGTGTATTTAGATTTTCAGAAAACCTTTGACAAGGTCCCTCGCCAAAGGCTCTTAAGCAGTCGTGGGATAAGAGGGAAGGTGCTCTCATGGATTGGTAACTGGGGTTAAAAGATAGGAAACAAGGGTAGGTATAAATGGTCAGTTTTCAGAATGGAGAGAGGTAAATAGTGGTGTCCCCCAGGGTTTGTTTGGGGACCAGTCCTATTCAACATAGTCATAAATCAGGGCACGCAGCTTACCCTGGCAGGCTGGGCCGGGCTGGTTTGTTTACCTGCTGCATCCACAGGTTGGGCAGATTGTGGCTCTCACTGGCCATGGTTCACCGCTCCTGACCAATGTGGGCCGTGGGAAGCTGCGCCCAGCACATCCCTCGGCCTGGGCCACTTCCCGCAGCCCCCATTAGCCAGGAGCGGCGAACCGCAGCCAGTGGGAGCCGCGATCAGCCAAACCTGCAGTGTTTCTTCACACAACGCACAGTTAACCTGTGGAACTCCTTGCCAGAGGATGTTGTGAAGGCCAAGACTATAACATGGTTTAAAAAAATAACTAGATCAGTTCATGGAGGATAGGTCCATCAATGGCTATTAGCTAGGATGAGCAGGGATGGCGTCCTTAGCTTCTGTTTGCCAGAAGCTGAGAATGGGCAATGGGGGATGGATCACTTGATGATTCCCTGTTCTGTTTACTCTCTCTGGGGCACCTAGCACTGGCCACTGTCGGAAGACAGGATACTGGGCTAGATGGATCTTTGGTCTGGTCCAGTAGGGCCATTCTTATGTTCTAATCCCTCTCCAGGAGAGCCCACGCTGGGCTGGGTAGTGCCATAACCTGTCACATTTCTGTCCTCCCTGGGAGCAGCTCAGTGCAACTTCTGCAAACCTGCAAGGAAGGAAGACAACGGGGTCCCAGCCTTACACCCAGTCCCCTAGAGAGACTTCCTCAAAGCCCACGGGAAAGTGCAGTGCAGCGAGTGCAGGCCGCTTGGCCAGGGCTTTTTACTTCCTAAAAGTTGGTAGAAGAAAGTTTTAAAATAGTTGAGATGCATTTGAGTAATTTCTTCTTCCTGCCTCACTGCCCCTGTCTGCAGCCAGGGAGCTGGCAGAGGGACTCGTGCTGTGAGACTGCAGAGGAAGGAGGAGGACAGGACTAGTGGCACACTGAGCAGCTTTCCACCCCCGGGCCACTGCACCAACCCACCCCCCTATTGTTTGGTGGCCTCTGTGGATTAGGGGTGGGGTAACTTGGGGGCAGGGGAAGAGTCTCTTCATTTTCCCTCCGGACAGTCAGTCACCCACACCCATGTCACAAACCACCAACTGACCATCTCAGCAGACAGGCCAGGGGCTGAAAGGGGCCTCCTGCAGGGGCTCCCTCCATTCAGAGGATGAGGCACACCGAGGGGAACATGCCCCGCCACTGCCCAAGTGACCCTGCCCCGTGAACTCAGGCCAGCCAGCTGCGGCGCTGCCCGCCAGCATCTCTCACAAGCACTAGCAAGGTCTGAGGAGGGGCCGGGAGGAGGGGAGTGGGCTAGGGTCTGAATCTGCAGTGGCAGCAGCAGGGTGTGCAGTGCTGGGCAAATGGGGCGTGGGCTGGATGTGCTGGGAGGCAGGAACCTCCTGCCTCTAGTTTCCTGACAACCCCTTGCTGGGACTAAGCACTAGTGGGTCTGTTAAAACGTACAGCAGGCAGGCGGGAGCTTCGCGGGATGGCTGGGTGTGTCACTCCGCCAGGAAGAGAGCACCCAGGAGCACATCTTGGGCAGGAGGGGGCTGCAGTGCGGACATTCAGGGAGGCAACAAGTGCACTCAGAGGTGGTGAGTGGAGCCGACCAGGCAGGAAGTATTGGGGCTCGGAAGACAGGGTCTATGAGGGAGTGCGCTGGCTTCGACTGTAGCAGGGTATCTGAGGATCTGCGTGTCTCTGCCCTCAGCTTCAGCTGGAAAACTCCCTCAGTGCTGGCCCCAGTGCAAGCGCCAGTGTAGGGGTGGCCTAGAAGCCTGGAGGGTAAGATGTGCGTGGTGAACGCGGACTAGGAGACATGCAGGGTGATGGCCTGGGGGAGAAGCTACCAAGGAACGAGACAAACCGCAGGGAGAGAGGAGAAGCGGGAGCTGAGCCCAGGGAGCTGGGTAGATGAGTGAAGGCGGAGATGAGGGGTGCTGGGAGGTGAGATACTGAAAAAGGACTTTGGCTCGTCTCTGAAGTGTGAAACTGAGCAGAAAAGGTGGGAAATTTCCCATCTCTGCCACTCCAGGGAAAAGCCAAACTCTCCTCTCAGAGACAGCGCAAGGAATAGCAAGAGCTGATCTGCAGCGTGTTTGACACGGAGGGAAGCATTTGCCCAGTAAAGCCGAGGGATTGTTTATTCGTCTGTAAACAATATTCAATAGTCCTGGCACCGCGCGGCTGGTATGTGGGGAATGGCAGGTTCATCAGCGTCAGGGGGGTGCATCGGGGCAGCTCAGCAGGCAGGATCTGCTCCCTATGGATCAGTGGGATTTGTTCGTTTGTGCTGCATGGGAACAATGAGCCAGAAACTGCAGCTGGTCTACAGAGGAGGAGAAAGGGAGTCATTGGCCAGATAAGCAGCCAACGCTTCCAAAACATGGAAACCTGCATGCACCCAAAATGCACATCATGCCCTCTGCTGACCTGTATTTACTCTGTCCCATTGTTTCATGGGGGGAGGGGTGTGTGTGTGTCTTCCTACTGTATTTTCCACTGCATGCATCCGATGAAGTGGGCTGTAGCCCACGAAAGCTTGTGCTCAAATAAATTTGTTAGTCTCTAAGGTGCCACAAGGATTCCTGTTCTGTCCCAACAGTTTATTCAGATGCCTCGAGATTAAAGGAGGGGGATCATTCAGTGAGAGTGATGTGTCTGAACCACTTTCTTGCCAAGAATTTCATTCCTGTTCAATTTCCTCACCTTCCTCTGCAATGCTCAGGGGCTCTGAAGTCCAGAGCTACAAGTCGGTCCCAGCTCCATTGTTCAGGCCTGCAGCTCTCACCTAGGCAACTGGGTATAGGAGGATCTTGTTACAGCTTTGCTGAGATCGGAACGATGATATGTGCATGTTTCTGGGCATTACTCATCATTGTTTCCACTTCTTCACGGTTAAATAATTCGTCCCTCCTGCTTATTGTGCTGTCTGGCTGCCCCCTTCAAGGGGTCTTTGAAGGAAGGCAACGTGCAGGCCAGGGAGCGGCATCATGTCATGTCTGCTCTGTGGGAGGTAGGCAGGCACAGCAAATCAAATTCTTCCTCGGGGCCACATCTGAAGGGCTACCGGGTAGCACCTCCAACAGTGCAACACAACCTAACCCTATACCCCGGTATTGTCAAGCACAGGGCACCAGGCCCAGCATTGGTGTGGGATGGACACTCAGGCCCTTTGGCAAAGAGGTGAGAGTGCTACCAGCCCAGACCGACCCAGCGCGAGCTCTACCCAGCAGAATAATGGTTAAGGCAACATATGAGTAACTGTGGCATTTGCTGCTGCCGGATATTATTGAAGCAAATACCTTCCCTGGGGTACACAAAACAGTCTGATAAATAACAGCAACTGCCGTTCCATGAGTTTGGGATTTCAATTTTCATCCTCTAGGTGATGAAAGGTGATCACTAAACGGGGTCAGGAAGAACGCTGCCTGCTGTTACAGTACTGCTGGAAAACACGCATTGTCTGAGCTCATGGTCCTGCCCACCTGTCAGCAGCTCACAGAGTTCTCGTACTTGGCTCCTTTACTTCATTGCCCTGGGCGGCAACTGCTGTGTGATGTGCTTAGTGCCTGTGGGGAGGGGTTGCCCTTTGGGCCTCTGCCTCGCCACAGACTGGTCCTCTGGCTGTGAACAGCTGCTGCTTCAGTTAGGAGCTGACAAGCTGGACAGTCCCAGGCCTGCCTGCCTTTTTGTGTCCTGGTCTTCATGGCCATGGCCATGGTGGGCTCCTGGGCTGGCTATTTTTACAGCGACCGTAAGCGATCCTGAGAAGAGGCTGCACGTTCCTCCGTCATGTATGGTTTCTGCAGGACCTGCCTGTAAGGCTAATATTTATGAAGGCTTCCCTCACGGAGTGCAGCCCGCCAGAACAGGCAGTGCTGCTCTCTGCTCTTAGGTGCGTGACTGCCCTGCCATCCAGGCACAGAACTTGCTGCTGGCCGGAAACCATTTGTCCAGAGTTATCTTCATGCTGGCTAGATGTGACACTGGAGCGCAGGGGGCGGTAGTGGTGCTGTCCCGTCGCATTCCTCCTAGTGTCTGTCGGTCTGGAGAGAGGAGGGCAGGAGAGCTCAGAGCATGCGTCTTCACTGCAATTCACTTGGGCAGTCGGCTGTGGGGTCTGAACATGGGTGTTAGTCTAGCGTGGGTGTGAACTGCGACACTGCAAAGTTCTCCCCGAGTTACTGCATCCTCACTGCTGCTGCCACACTCAGGTGTGTCACTAGGACTTGTGAGGGCATATCCCATGGTCCTTTGGGCTGCAGTGAGCTGAGCCACTCTCCATGGTCCTTTTCCAGGGAACCGGGGGAGAACCCATCGGTCCTGGGCACGTGCAGGGATTGAATCGTGGGAGGGTGTGGAAGTCGACCAGCACTTCAGTGGCTTAGCCTGCATCATCAGTGAAAAGTGGCTGGTTGTCAGCCCAAGTGGAAGCAGCGTGCAGGCTCCAACCCCCCAGCCAGGTCTGAAAGCACTAATAAACTTGAGTGAGATGCTTGTGTGTGTGGCGGGGAGGCGGCTGGGGCAACAGACAGCTGAGAATCTGCGGTACCTGCTGGGAAGACAGACCCTGAGAGAGCAGGGGGGAGCAATAAGAGTCGGGTCCAACACTCATTGAAGTCACTGGACAGAAAGCGATTGACTCCACTGATCTTCAGATCAGGCCCTGGGGGTGTCAGCTTTGTGCTGCGGGAGGGAGACAAGCCCCAGCTGTTCTGTGCTCTGGATCGGCGATTTGGGGATAATTCAGCCAGTCCTCAAGGAGACACATTTTGGGCTCTGCTCCTGCACCCATCCCCACAGGCCCTGCGGGCTGGCCTGTTCGGCTGGTGTTCAGCTGAGTGGCAAGCTGTCCTAGCGAGCGGCATGTGGGTATGTGGGTCCTGAGCCCATTCGCGCCAGCCAACACTCATCCCAGCAGGACCGTGGCTGGCCAGGTACTGACTGACACTCTGGCTCCTGAGCACTTGCAAAGCCTCCATGGCTCCTTTCTCTCCACTCTCAAGGATAGCTCAGTGGTTTGAGCATTGGCCTGCTAAACCCAGGGTTGTGAGTTCAATCCTTGAGGGGGCCACTTAGGGATCTGGGGCAAAAAGTCTGTCTGGGTATTGGTCCTGCTTTGAGCAGGAGGTTGGACCAGATGACCTCCTGAGGTCCCTTCTAACCCTGAGATTCTATGATACTCTCACTCCTGTCTTGCTGGAATGACAGTAAAGGGCTCAATCTCTGGCAACAGAAGGAGAAGAATCCCCCCTTCAGGGTCTTTCTGTCCTCACCAAATTTGGTGCTCAATGAAGTTTCTCTGGGACCATGCCAGTCCCTCACTGGAGTGTTGGCGGACATCATCACGCAGCTGGGGCAGGCTGGTTTCAGTTACTGCAGCACCTTACGTTCAAAGAGCCCTTTGGCTGAGCCACTGCCTGTTTCTGTTGTTTCTCTGTGAGTTCGGATGTCACACGCTGGTTCCCATTAATTCAAACCTTTCATCCTTATTTTTAAAAACATATAAATTGCAGCCTCAAGCCCCAAACCCGCCAAGTGTCCCTAGTTTCACAACATCGAAGAAACACAATACTCAACATCTGTCGAACAGTTGGGAGACCTGGAATCTCATTGAGTTTAGCAGCTATGAGACCAAAGGCTCTCTATGCACTGGAACGTGTGTACAACAAAAGGGCATTGCATCACACCAGCTGCCTTTAACATGCGTCCAAGGAAGTCCCTGAACCATGCTAATTATAACTATCTCCGGCTTGCGTCTCTATCTTCCATCAAAGCATTGTACAAACCAGGAATGTTCCACTGAGCAACCTCCGGGCCCTACATGCTGCGCTCCCTGACTCACTCTCATGTTGGGTTGGCCATGGCTTTCAGGGAGGATATTGTCCCCTGATGAAATTTTGAATGGTGACCACTGTGTGTCCACCCAGCTATCCTCTCACCGAAGAGCTGATGCAGCTCAGGAATGCAGTTTGGAAGAGGCCATCGCGGGGTGGAGAGGAGGAAGTTCTAAACACAGGCTTACAGACAGGGAATGACTTGGGGCGTAAGTGAGAGCATGACCCCAGTTATGGAGAATCTCAGGAATAGGACAGAGGCAGCAGCAACGGAATTCCTGCAACAGATCCTCTCTGCTTGCTGGAAACAGTCTGTATGCGTGAGACTCTCCCCCAACCTCCCCGTCCACTAGCATGCGCTGCTCTCTCTGCCTCCTCATGAATTCAGCCCATCTGTGAGAATTCCCAGCCCAGGCAACTCAACAAGCCACCCATGGACATAAGCCCAAGCCAGCACCTGGTACCATTCAGAGCATGCTGCAGAACCCACCTGTTTGACCTGGTTTGGAAGCCTGCTTGCATCAAAATCCCACAGCTACGCAGCTCACTGACGTGCTCTCCTTGCTGGCCGGCTGAATTGGGAGTGGCCCATGCCCAGACTCTGTTCTTGTGTAACTTCAAAGGACTCCAGATTTACACTCGAGAGCAGAATGAGAGCAGAACATGGCCTGAAATGCTTTACCCATCACATACTGGGTCAGACTTTGCAAAACAGTGAACTGTGCACTGAACCTGCCCCTGGCGAAGATGTGGGAAGTTTTCTCTCTGTATTCCTGTGCCCTTTGTGGCACTCATGAGCGAACAGGTTGTCGTTTCCCCAGACTCTTCTGTTCTCCTGGTTACTTGTGAAAGATGTTTCTTTTCCTTCAATGGCTGTTCTTCCAGGCAGACCTAGCGGCTCAGCAGGGGAGCTTCATTCCCAAGCTGGCTCTATGTTGCTGACAGAAATAGGTCGCTCCTGTCTGTGTGGTTTGGGGTTTTGTAAGTGCACTGACAGATACACTTCTAGAGTGCAAAAATACAGATCTAGGAGCATCCCAAAGGGTGTTGGAACAGACATAGACCTAAATCAGGTTTTCAGAAGTTGCCACATTGCAGACGAAGCAGCTCATGATCTGGCTGGGATTTATCCTATAGATTGGAATAAGACACCAAAGACACTGCTTCCTCTCCCAGTGCTTGTAGGAAGGTGTGACACCCACTCTTCCCAGTCCCACTCTTACCTGGTCCTGGTCACATGACCTGGGTCAGGGTTACAAAGGTTATACCACAGCCACATGGCAAGAGTCATCGAATCATAGAACCATAGGGCTGGAAGGGAGCTTGGGAAATCATCAAGTGCAGCCCCCTGCACTGACGCAAGACCAAGGAACCCCAGATCCTCCTTAACAGGTTTGTCCAACCTGTTCTTCGAAACCTCCAGTGATGTGGATTCCTCAACCTCCCCTGGAAGCTTGGGCCAGAGCTTAACTAGCCTTAGAGTTAGCAAGTTTTTCCTAATATTGAACCTAAACTGCCATTGCTGCAGATTAAGCCCATTACTTTTTGTCCTACCTTCAGTGGACGTGGAGAACAATTGATCACAACACTAACAGCTCTTAACATATTTAAAGACTTATCAGGTCCCCCTCACCCCAGTCTTCTTTGCTCAAGACTAAACATGTCCAGTTTTTCAGCCTCCCCCCACAGGGCAGGTTTTCTTAACCTTTTATAATTTTTGTTGCTCTCTAAACTCTCTCCTATTTGGCCACATCTTTCCTAAAATGTGGCACCCAGAATTGGACACAGTGCTCCAGCTGAGCCCTCACCAGTGCTGAGTAGAGCAGGACAGTTACCTCCCAAGTCTTACATACATTTTTCTTAATACACCCCAGAATATTAGCTATTTTTCAATGGCATCACATCGTTGACTCATATTCAGTTTGGGATCCGCTCTAACTCCCAGATCCTTCTCATCAGTACTGCCGCCTAGCCAGTTATTCCCCATCTTGCCATCATGCCCTGGATTTTTCCTTCCTATATGAAGTACTTAGCATTTATCTTTACTGTCACAGTATCTCCAGCCCCTGAGGTTCAAAAATCACAAGACAGCCCCTCCCCCCCCAAATCATATACTGGCTTAAAACTTCCAAGATTTTTTAAATTATTCTTTTATTTACCTTTTGTCGGTTTTGAGCCTTGCAGGCAGGGCAGGGAGGGGTGTCACTTTTTCAAGATTTTCTCCACAACCATCAGGGCTAGAAACTTTGCATTTTTGTAAATGGAAGCGGAGATTCTCTCATAGTCACAAGACTCCAAGAGCTGGGTTTTTATTTGTTTGTTTGTTTGTTTTTTTAGTAAAACACAAAACACTGCAAGAGTTGGCAACATTGGCATCAGGATCCACTGACAGCAGTGGGTACCGTTCAACCGCCAACATTTGTGCAGTTTGCCTTTCCGTAATTCCAGGCAGCTGGGAGCCAGTAAAGACAAAATGGATGAAAGCTAGAGCTGGAAAAAGATCATCGGGCAGCAAGGGATGGAAATTATGTGTGTCTATAGATGGAATATGAAGCATAGTGTCTAATGCTCAGCATGAGGACTCAGGATGCGGGCTCGGCTCTGAGCTCTGTCCCTATGTGACTGTGCACAAGTCACTGCACCTTCCTGTGCCAATCTCCCCATATACAAACGTGAGTAATGCCCCGACACTGGGACATCATGAGGACTAAGCAGCATTTGTTGACGGCTTTGAGAGCCTTGGACAAGTGTCATGATAGACGGCAACGGACCATCATTGTCCTACAGGAGAACGGAATGTCACAGGCTGTTCGTTCATCTTGTGCCAGGGGATGAGCGTAGCAGACCATTTTCCAGGGGGAGAGCTCAGCTTGCCTGTACTCGTCTTCCTCCTGACATGCCTGGTGAATGGATCGTGGTGAACAATCTGTCAGAGCCCTTTGAGTTTGCCTTGCGGATCGTTGACACGTCCCCACGGCTGATTTCAGAGACCACAGGCTCTCTGGCCCCAGCTCTCAGTTCCGGACCTGTGTTCTTGGAGCAGCCAGGGATTGGGTGGGAAAGTCCTGCCTCAGGCCTGCTCCAAGTGACACTTGAACTGCCTGTGGCTCTGCACCAGAACCAAAGGAGACGTGTGGAAAAGCATGGTGCTTTAGCTACTCCCTCTTCCTCTGTCCCCATCCCAGACCCGTCTCCTACGCCAGGGCTGGGAGTGGAGTGGGTACAGAGCTGTCCCAGCAGCTCTCTGCTGGCCAGGAACCTGCTGAAAGGGCAGGTATTCACCAGGGGCTGTTGCCACACAGTTTAAAGCTTCCTTATGGGACTGAAGCAGCAGAAAGGGGCCTCAGAGCAAACGTGAATCAGGCCCTCTTTGTCTGTAGTAATTTGACCCAGTCACATGTCGCTGGTGCTGGCTAAACTAATTTTCATAGAGAAACAGATGGTGAACATCACAAAAAGGTGACTGGCTTACAGCATGTCTATATTTCCCAATACTAGGATGCCTCACGGGCCCTCCAGTCCAATTGTACGATCACACAGCTTTATGACGTGTTTAAGCTGCGAAAACAGACAACATAAAACCAGCTGCTACTGCACAGACATAACATGTTAGGCTGGGTGGAACAGCAATAAAACAGGAAAAGACAGATGAACAGGGAAAGAGGATTGGAGGAGAAAGAAAAAGAGGAGTGTTGGGTGGAACGGAGATCTGGCATTCTTTGAACCAACTCAACATTTTTGATCCAAACGTGTCTAGAAACAGGGTCCAAATTTCTTCAGATATTGTTCTCCATGGCCACAATAAGTTATTCTTTCTTTGGCTGCCAACTCCGACAGGTCTGAAGCCGAGGTGACTCAGTGAACGAGACACTGCTGTGATCATGCCGGGTGGAAAGGGGAGATTTGGCAAACCCCAGTGGCTAAGGACAGTGCCATCCTGGGTTTTTTCGCTGCTCTGCCTTAGGACGTGCTCTCTACACAAGCTGCTGCAGGACTGTGCAAAGGCCCCTCAGTGACATCACTGTTTGGTTGCGGGGTTAGTGTTTAAACAGGGGTCACATTTGTTTCCAGTTCATTGTCTACCACCAGATGTGGAGTAATCCGGAGCAATCCAAAGAGTAGCAGAAATATTCAGCCTTTGCCTTGGAGAGCCCCTTTAAGACGTCCACTGTTTATGAACAAAGACTGTTTACATAGGCTTGGAGTCACTCCACCATGCCTGCAGTTAAAACATCCTCCCAGACATGGGAAAGTTGGAACAGCTCTTCTTTCTGGCTGTTTTTATTCTGATCCAACCACTACACTTCCTGGCCCTTGGGAGTTTACTATACCCCAACTTTATCGCTTCTCAGGAACTTTGCTTGGGATGAGGTAGAAGCCCAGGATAAAGGTGACCGTTCTGGGCTTGGGGGTGCTCAGTCAGAGGGGAGAACTATAGTGCAGTGTGATAACCGCTGTTCACAGGAAACATGTGATGAACCACTGTCATCCAGGTGGCAGCTGCCAGGCTTCAGGGGTCATTTCCAAGGAGGGTTGGGCTCCCAGCTCCCATTGACTTTCAGTAGGGGACAGGCGCCTACCTGCCCCCTGCACCTTTGGAGATCTCGCTCTCGGCAAGAGGGATGGAAGGAGAAGCAGATGCTTTTGTTGTGGACATTCACAGCCCTGATCTTTCCAGGCCAGTTGCTCAGTGGGTACAGACTGGCAGAATTCTGTTAGCTTCAGTGGACCCCCAGGGAGGTACAGCAGCTGAGAGACAATGATCCCTAACAAGCACTCCAGGGGCTGAGGGTCTCACATCTCTGTTCCCCAAATGGGTTTCTCATTGAATCTGACAATCAAGAACTGTCGCGTTACCACTGAGTGCGGGAATGAGATGAACTTCTGCTAAGGGACAGCTGAGATTTGGATTGGTTTCTCTTTGGGGCTTCAGATAATTCTAACACTTGACCCAGTGTTACTGGGGAAAGGGAAAAACGGATCTGTGCTTGCAACCAAGGAGAGACCTAGCAATTGTTAACACAGCACCCTTCACCAGTATCACCCCAATCATGGCCTGTCCTTGAGGAAAGGGATGATCACAAGAGGTCTGTGATTCCAAAGGCTGTTTGTATCATGTCTCAACTGTCTGTCTGGAGATCTTAACTGAAGCAGGTTTGTCTAGAGCTGAACTACTCAAAAAAAGGGAAACCTTCCAGTAACACCCATTGTTCCATGTTCTCTGTGTATATATTGTGACAGACCCAAACCAGTGGGGTACAGGAGTCTGGTAGAGGACAAATATACTGGTCACTGGCTGAGTAGTTTTCTGTTCCCTGAGTGACCAGAGCAGGGGCTGCACTGAAGTAATCAAGAACCTGCTAGAACCAATTAAGGCAAACAGGCTGATTAGAACACCTGCAGCCAATCAAGGCAGGCTAATCAGGGCACCTGGGTTTAAAAAGGAGCTCACTCCAGTCAGGCAAGGGGGAGCCAGTGGAGAGGAAGTGCGTGTGAGGAGCTGGGAGCAAGAGGTGCAAGGCACTGAGAGGGAGAGGCTGTGCTGCTGGAGGACTAAGGAGTACAAGCGTTATCAGACACCAGGAGGAAGGTCCTGTGGTGAGGATAAAAGGTGTTTGGAGGAGGCCATGGGGAAGTAGCCCAGGGAGGTGTAGCTGTCATGCAGCTGTTACAGGAGGCACTATAGACAGCTGCAATCCACAGGGTCCTGGTCTGGAACCTGGAGCAGAGGGTGGGCCCGGGTTCCCCCCAAACCTCCCAACTCCTGATCAGACACAGAAGTTGACCCAGACTGTGGGGAAGATCACTGAGGTGAGCAAATCTGCTGATAAGCGCAGGACCCACCAAGGTAGAGTAGGAACTTTGTCACAATATATATCTTCCTATTGTATTTTCCACTGCATGCATCCGATGAAGTGGGCTGTAGCCCATGAAAGCTTATGCTCAAATAAATTTGTTAGTCTCTAAGGTACCACAAGAACTCCTGTTTTCTTCCAGAAATTGCTTCCTCTCCAGTCTCCACTACTGTCTCCTGGAAAAAAAAAAAAATCAGCATTTAACCTTTCCTCACTGGGACAAGGAGCTCACAGAGCTAATTTGCATTGAAAATCCTTAACCAAATTTCCATGTGCTGTTCTCACCTCTCTCCATTATTATTGTCTAAGCAACCGCCACCTACCAAAGTGTCTCCAGGAAACAGACAACTGATATAGCCTCTCAAACGCCCCTTTGACAACAGTACCCCTGTTCTTCAAGTCATTCTGATTTGTTTAAGGTCTCCAGTGGCTCAGGACTCGTTAGTAATTCCACCCACGCATTGACACATTCAGGAGGAGGCTGTGGTGGAGCACACTTGCACGCAACAGAGCTGACTGGATTGAGCAATTAACCCTTCCAACTCCCCTCTTCCCTCCCCCCATCACCCATCCACACTCTGGCTACTTCCTCTCAAATCTTTATCCTTTGCTGTGTCCTTGTTTGTCTAGTGTAGATTGCAGAGAATGTGGCCTGTCTATGTTTGCAAATTTATGGCGCTATAAAAGCAATTGATCAAGAAGCTTGCAGCTGTCTTTGTCCTGCATGGGCAGATGAACAGGGATTTACCAACTTCTTCCACCGAGGTCCCCCAACAGACATCAGACAGGCTGGCTTCACACCTAGGACGCGAGGTGCCCTAGCAGCGTAAGGGTACTGCCCCCACAGCCAGGCAGCCCCCTGCCCGGTTTATGCTGCTGAAGACAAGGCTGTGCAAAGCAGGGTCCTGTGGTTGCAAAACGTGGCGCATTGTCTTAAAGAGGGTTTCTGCCTCCAGGGAGGAAGCTTTTCATTTATGCAACAATTCTATCCCTAGGGGAGTCTCTCTCTAGCTGGAACCAGCTCCTGCTTGTAGCTTCCCAGGCACCTTTGCACCCATCCCAGCTCAGAAGCTGGCCACGCCACTGGCTGAGGGTGACAAGCAGGCTGGCTCCAGGCACCAGCTAAAGAAGCAGGTGATTGGGGTGGCCAATACCAAGGGGCGGCCCTCTGGCTGCTACTGAGGCGGCACGTCAGCGGCAGGTCCCTCGGTCCCTCTCAGAGCGAAGGACCTGCTGCCGAATTGCCGCCGAAGAGTGTAGCGGTGCAATCATGGCTTTTTTCTTTTTGGCCGCTTGAGATGGCAGAAAACCTGGAGCCAGCCCTGGACACAAGGAGGATGGACTGCTGCACCCTTGGGCAGAGTGCAGCTTTGACATGACGATCCTGAGACATGCTGAGCAAGTCCAGATCTTCCTGGCACTAATCCCAGTTCAGGCCCCGACTCCCTGTGCAGCCCTAGACAAGTCACCTCCCAGCTCTTTGCCTCAGTTTCTCCCATGAAGTGAGATAATGCCAGAAGGATCCATTAGTCAAAATGGGAGGACGCCAATCACTACTACGGGTTTAATAGCCCCTGAGGAAGTGCACTAGCCCCTTAATAGCCTCCAGCGCTGGGCATGTGCTCAGTATCAATGTCAGAATTGATACAAAACCTCCCCAGGGAAGCAATGAGTGGGGGGATGCAAGATGCCTTGAAAGCAAAGCCCCTTGAAGTCCTTGGGTGTGTCTGGCCCCACAGGGGGATGGTGACAGTGTCCGCAGTTCAGCAGGTCTCAGACTGCATTTCACATTCTTTTCCAGTGCTTTGATTTTACAGGGCAGTGAGGATATTACTTCAGCCCAGGGCAGATTTGGTTAATAACCCAGAGCTCCAAGTCCTGACCGTGCCCGAGTCTGTGCACGCACAGCAAACCCCATTGCAGTTCCTGTGGCCCAGTCCCTGCTTCTCTGCCACTCGCCAGCTTTACACAGAGGATACTGCAGTGCCCAAAAAGCCTCCTATGCACCAGCTGGGAGCTGCAGAAGTTCTTATGATTGGGAGCAGAGCATAAGCCCTGTATTGTGTGTCTCATTCCCTTTAGCCTGGTTTCCTGGGAGCTCATTAGCACATGGGCAGATTAAGTCAAAACTCTTTGCATAGAGCATTCATGTGGGGAGGGATAACTCTGCGGTTTGAGCATTGGCCTGCTAAACTCAGGGTTGTGAGTTCAATCCTTGAGGGGGCCATTTAGAGAACTGGGGTAAAAAATCTGTCTGGGGATTGGCCATGCTGTGAGCAGGGGGTTGGATTAGATGACCTCCTGAGGTCCCTTCCAACTCAGAGATTCTATGAAGACACAGGAAACTATCATGCCTTCTTCCCAGCTCTGAGCTATGCTCTCAGGCAGAAACCTGAGAGTCCATTGATGCACAACATTGGCTCTAGCCATGATGCAGAATGTTGGTTCTAGCCATTGATCTTCCCCTCACAACGCTGCAGCATCCTGCTGCCTACTTGGGGCAGGACAAATTTCTGTGAAGAATGAAAAAGAAAATGTAAAAATGGCCCCTGGGCTGACATGAGGCCATCTGCCAGACCACAGGAGGTTGCAGCAGGGTATGGGTCTCCTCTGACCTCATTCCCTGCTGTCACATCACCCCTGGAGTGACTTGCTGTGGGTAAATTTTCAATGAACATCCTTTAGCCGTTGTGATTCTGTGTGGGATGCAGGATATTCTGGGGAGTGCTGGCTCACTTATCTCCAGCCTCCAGACATCATAGCATGTGACTAAGCCTCCTGTTTCAAAGGAAATTACCCTGCCCAGGGGATGGAGATTGGAGAAACAACCCAACAAGTAGCCACTTCCATCCATTCATAATAAGGAAGGGGTGCTGGAGAGCTGCAGCTTCTGGTGTTTCTGCTAACAAGATATTTTAGGCTAATTAATTCCCTTGGCATGATAACCTAGAGGGCTGGCCTGATCACACAGCGGACCAGACACTGGGAGCATAATATGTGACCTTACAGTTAGATCACTCAACCACTAGAGATCACGGTGTGCTAGATAGAGCTTTAGACAGGGTGTGGCCGCTGGTAAACAAAGGGGGCCAGGCTGGACTCAAGCTGTGTGGAAGCTTGTTTGTAGCTGTAACCATTTCCTTTAATAAATGCCTCCTATTTTAACTGGACAGTGATTCCACATAGCATGGCAAACAGCAAAGGAGAGGTGGAACCATTGCACCCAGACTGCCCCTTTCAGGCAGGCGGAAGGAATCTGGGCACACATACTTAGCATGCCTCTGTAAGGACGTGGTGCTGATATCAGCTAGTTCAGGACTTTGCTCCTCCCTGTACATATTTCTGCCACGCCAGTACAGTGAATCATATAAAATCTGCTTTACAGGCACAAAACCTGAAAACCTCCAGGGGGCTTAAGAGAAACAGCTGAAAGCAAAGTACTGGGCATTGCCTTGCTTGACCCATCAAGTAACTCTCCAACTCCAGCCAACGTACATTTCTCTTCCTCCGCCCAGGAATGCATGATCATGCACTGACTATTGTAGGGCAAATGCTGCTTACCTCACTCTGCAGCCTGGTGGCCTTTAATTGGATTCCTCACGCCACCTGTGCTTTCCAGGAATGTCCTGGTTGGGATCTCTGCAGTGAATGATATTCGCAGCTAAGCACCTGGGTCAAGGTGCCACTGGACTGAAGCGGGACTTCAGTGGTACCTCAAGCTGGTTCTCTGCTCGCGGGCAAATGTCACTCCATGGTGACCGAGGAGCTGACAAATCAAGTGATGTCCATGGGTTAACAATGAAACTCTCTCTCTTCCCCTAGTGAATCCATGCTGCTATTACCCATGTCAGAACAAAGGGGTGTGCATGAGGGTCGGCAGGGAAAGCTACAAATGCGACTGCACCCGGACCGGTTACTTTGGCATTAACTGCACTTTGCGTAAGTTCACCCTCCCTCTCTGCCTTTAGGGTGAAAGTCTGGGGGCAAGCTAGAAAAACAACAGGCTTCTGCAAGAGGCTTAATTCAACTACACACTGTCATGGTACAAACCCCCACTCTGAACCTTAGCGTCCAAAAGATGGGGTACCAGCATGAATTCCTCTAAGCTCAATTACCAGCTTAGTACTTGTAGCGCTGCCACCAACCAGGAATTCCAGTGCCTGGTACACTCTGGTCCCCCCAAGACCTTGCCCGGGGACCCCCAAGACCCAGACCCTCTGGATCTTAACACAAGGGAAGTAAACCCTTTCCCTCACTGTTGCCTTTCCCAGGCTTCCCCTCCCTGGGTTACCCTGGTAGATCACTGTGATTCAAACTCCTTGAATCTTAAAACAGAGAGGAAAATTCACCTTCCCCCCTCCTTCTCTCTCCCCCTCCCAGACTCTCCCTGAGAGAGAAAGTAATCCTAACACAGAGAGAAAATAACCTCTCTCTCTCCCTTCCCTCCTTTCTCCCCACCAATTCCCTGGTGGATCCAGACCCAGTCCCCTGGGGTCTCACCAGAATAAAAAAAACAAACAAACAATCAGGTTCTTAAACAAGAAAAGCTTTTAATTAAAGAAAGGAAAAAACAGTAAAAATTATCTTTGTAAATTTAAGATGGAATATGTTACAGAGTCTTTCAGCTATACACACTGGGAATACCCTCCCAACCTAAGTACACAAGTACAAATTAAAATCCTTCCAGCCAAATACACATTTGAACTCCTCCCAGCCAAATACACATTTGCAAATAAAGAAAACAAACATAAGCCTAACTCGCTTTATCTACCTAGTACTCACTATTCTGGACATATAAAGAGACTGTATCACAGAGATTGGAGAGAAACCTAGTTGCACGTCTGGTCACTCTCAGAACCCAGAGAGAACAATAACCAAAAACTAACAGCACACACAAAGCCTTCCCTCCCTCAAGATTTGAAAGTATCCTGTCCCCTGATTGGTCCTCTGCTCAGGTGACAGCCAGGCTCACTGATCTTGTTAACCCTTTACAGTCAAAAGAGACATGAAGTACTTCTGTTCTATTAACTCTTACTTATCTGTTTATGACACACACATAGGGGGCTGGAGCTAATCTCAGCTCAAAACGCTGCCCATAGGGCTCTTCCAGAGCCACACTGAGTGGCAAGGCACTCAGACACTGGAACACAAGTTCAGAGCATTGTTCCATAAGCATATGCTCTTACTGGCTGACCGCGTGCTGGTGCCAGCAGGACTTGGTTATCCAACAGCAACTGAGAGCTGATTGGCCATTTAGCAGCTGTCACTAGAAAGGAAAGTGTTAATGTAAAGCAATTTGCTGTTTCCTCCCAGCTGAGTTTTGGACACGACTCCACGTTATGATAAAGCCAAGCCCGGCCTTCTATCACTTCATCCTGACTCACTTCAAGTGGCTTTGGAACATCATCAATAACACCTTCGTTAGGGACACGCTGATGAGACTGGTGCTAACAGGTAAGGCTAGGCTCTTTGGTGGGAATGTTTAATTTAAAGTCCACCCTTGGCTTTGGCCACTGGGGTTCAAAGTGTGTCTTCACTCTCAGGGCACTGCTGAGATCTCTGTGCACCTGCTGCTCCAGTCAGGCTATTTTTCTTGTTCTCGTGTTTTCGTAAAGCAGACATAATCCATTTGCCCTTGCAGAATGAGGCAGTGTGTCCAGTGGGTGGAGTAGCAGAAACTGAGGTAGAACTCCCGAGGGAGGAGGAGTGAGGTCTAGGGGCTGGAGAGGGGACTGGGACTCAGGACTCGTCGATTCTGTTCCCTGGTCTGCCAGTGACTCGCTGTGACATCAGCAGAGCCGTGTGGGGAGAACCCAAGCCTGGCTTAACAGGGGGGCCAGGTTTGAGCTTCACAATCAAATTAATTGTCAGACGAATATCGGCACTGTGATTCAGCGGGTGCTGATTTACCCCATATGCTCTGAAAAGGCCCCTACTGACATGTTTTGGTCAGAATTGAATTGTAGAGTGAATTTTTTTCCTATCAAATGAAATTGTGTTACAAGCTAAACATGTTATTTTAAACCTAACTGATATTAATTGGAAGCTGAATAAATCTGAAAAAGTTGGTTCAGCAGAGCACAAATAATTGCCATTTTTGCAGTACTAGTCTTTTAATAATCTAAAAATCGACCAGCAATTGACTGCAGCATGGACACTGTCTGCTTGGCCAGCATGGAAAGCCTTATATAACACAACAGAAAGACCCCAGGAAACTTCTCAGTGCTATGGGATGCTTTCTTGAAAGTATGTGAATAATTCTATTAAATCCATGGCCCTTTCTCTCTTCTCATTTCCCCATCCCCCCCATTTCTATCCCCCCTCCTCTGAACCTGGTTTCTGCTCTTTATCTTAGTAATTTTACTTTAGTTGGATTTTTATAAACAAGTTTATAAAAAAGTGTGGTAATCTACATAATACAAATAATTTATTTAAATTTTAAGTTCTGATAGAAGTTTCGTATAGTATGTTTGTTGTTTCTGTAAATGCACTTTAAAAAGTTAATAGAAAAAAACCCAACAACATTAAAAGGTTTACAATGTGCAGCTCTCCCTGTTCAGAAAGGCACGTAATCAGCATGGCCAACTGCCTGTGGTGTTCTGGCAGCAGGGACAGCTAGCACCAGGAGAATTGTCCCAGCCAACCATAAACCCTCTACTCGCTCATGCCGCAAAGTTTATCATCTTGCATAAATATTTGGGTTCAGCTCCTTGGAGCTATGCAGCAGGACAGGTCTCTGGCTCTGTTGCCATCTCTAATGGGATATTTTTCTCAAACGCAGTGTGATTCATCAAGGAATCCACTTAGAACAAGAAGCAGAGAGAATAATATAACTTCTCACTTTGCATCCCTGAGGGGGAATCAAGGCATTTTAAACGCTAAGTGTAAAAGATCAGGGAAGAGAGACAAACTCCCAATAGCAGAACACAACCCACCCAAAGCAGAGCAAGGCTCAGCACAGAACCTTTTTCTTTTCTTCCTTTTGTTAATGATTCAGTTGAGGGTCCCTGAGAAGGAAGTGAGAGTACTGACTTGAGACAGGTGTAGCACAAACAGGTGCTGTGCCTCATCCCGTACACAGAGCTCTGCTGATACCCCTTGATCCCAACCCACCACCTCCCTGCTATCCTAGCCCTGGGCTCCCCACACACAGGCTGCTCTGCTGATGCACGTCACCAGCAGTAAATATTAAATCAATGGTTCACTAGCCACAATGAACCTCTGCAATTGTGTGTTCATTTGAAACAAATAGTTGAGTTGCTAGTTGAAGGAGAACAGCAAAACTTTTGTGAAGGTTGCTCGACTCCAGATCAGGGACAGAAACGATATTTACATTTTCAAAGGAAGATGCTCACAGATCAGTTCCTCTTTTACCTACCTGCTTGTATCCGAGTTCAGGAACCTGCATTCCCTCTGCAAAGGCTTCACAAGAAAACAAACCCATGCATATCCTTGCAGTGTCTCCCCCTCCTGCCTGTGTCCCACTATTTCCCACCGCTCCACCCTGTTCTGTGTGTATGGAGTGCCACCGCTAGCCAGGCCCTGTCGTCCTGGTGCTGCTCCAGGGACAGGTACACATGGGAACCGCCCAGAGCAGAATGAACACATCTGTGTTAGGATTGCCCGGCTGCAGGTGACTTTCTTCCCTCTCCTTTCAGTCCGGGCCAATCTGATCCCAAGCCCCCCCACGTATAACTCAGCATATGGCTATATCAGCTGGGAAGCCTATTCCAACGTAAGCTATTTCACCCGGATCCTTCCGCCTGTACCTGATGACTGTCCGACTCCTATGGGAACCAGCGGTAAGTGCCTGTCTCAGCAAAGACCATGCTCAGGATGTCTGCAAACCTGGGTGCTGGAGTCTCCTTGCACTTTGTTTTGCGGTGATGCCCGTGTGATGCCTTCTCAATCCCAGTCCCGTCACCCCTGCCAGCTGCTCTGGCTGTTCCTATTGCTCAGGCTGCTGGCCCTTGAGGGACCCTTAGCTCCCTCTCCTTCCTGGAGTTTCACTGTAATGGAAGAACAGCTACTAAAAATCACAGCCAGTCCTGGGACCCATCTGAGGGAAGTGCTGTCCCCACAAGCCAGTCCAGCACACCAAGCATCCCTGCCCCCTGCAGCCCCTTGGAGCGTAGGCTCACACTGCACGCCCAGGGGAGTTAACTAGTGTGACTCCTGCAGTCTGGAGCCTGGCACCGAACCCCTACTCCCAGCCCCAGAGGGCAAGAGGGGCCGAGGGTCAATGATCCCCTAATGACGAGGAGAGTGACTGGAATTCCGCCCCCTCCCCCAAGGGCCTGAGAGCGCCCACCCTAGGAAGGGGGCTGCAGAGTCCTTCAACCCTGGTTCAAATCCAGGCAGTCTGATACTCACTAAAACAGACTCCTCTCAGGGAGAGGTTCTGAGGCAATGAGCGCGAAGGCTCCATTCCCATCAGCCATTACCGAGGGTGCGGATGACCCATCCTCTGAGAGTTCAGCAACAGGCTCTGGGGGACGAACACCCTCCTCAAACGGCACCAGGCTGAGGTACTGTGGGGTCCGCCCTGTCTTGTCACTGCTTGTGCTGTGCCTGCGCTGTGGATTCCCAGCGGCCCTCAAGTCTCCAGCACTGTCGGTGGGCATCTTTAGGAGAGCAGAGCCTGGGAGATTGTCCTCTGTGTGGGACCCATGGCAGGAGCGCTAGGTAACACCAGCCACTCTGGGGGTTTAAACTGGCGCCTGCCACGTCTGGAATGCAGCCCCTTAGGGTAGAGCAGTCCTTATTCATGGTCAGCTAACTTGGCAGCAAGCTGCTAATAGCCGCATTCCTCCCTCCCCTGTTAACCTCATCCTCTCCAAGGACCCCAGACAGGGTTGAAACCCTCAGAGGAAAGCAAAGGCCCTACTCCAGCCTTTGAAACACCTGGAGCTCAATCAGAGCGTTTACTTTGCTAATGGACTAGCAGGCCCAGCGAGTTCCGCACAGCCAGCGGGATGAGCGAACATGCCAGGCTGCGGTCAGAGTGAACGCCTGGGTAGGTTACGTCTTTGGGTCTCCACTGGGAGCGGGCTGCTTGCTGCTGATAATTCCTGTCCAGATATCCAAGGGACACGTGAAAACCTCTGAGCTGAATAACCCCTGTGCAGAGAACTAGTGCTTTGACAATTGTGCTCTGGAGATGCTGAGATAGATCATTATTTAGACAAGTGTCTCCCACTGACTTTAATGGGTGACAGTTGAAGCAATCCCCATCTGACACCCTGATAGTTGCTCCTGACAGGCACTGACTTCTGCAAATAAGTGACGGGATGGCAGAGCTGCTGTGGCTTCCTGGCCCTCTGAGCCAAGGGCAGAGACACCCCTCTTCTCCCTGAGACTCCTCCCCAGCGCCAGGGGTTACAGCTGAGTTGCTCTGAGTTGTAAGGCATCTGGAGACCCCACTGGCTGGACACACTGACAGCTCCCAACTTGGGTTTGTTTCCTTCCTTTGCAGGGAAAAAGCAGCTCCCTGACCCTCAGCTCTTTGCAGAGAGGTTTCTGCGCCGGCAGCAGTTCCTAGGGGACCCCCGTGGGACCAACCTGATGTTTGCCTTCTTCGCACAGCACTTCACTCACCAGTTCTTCAAGACATCCGGGAAGATGGGGCATGGCTTCACCAAGGCCCTGGGCCATGGGGTAAGGAGAAGAGCCTCCCATGGAGCTGGCCCATGCCTCACCGGGGGCTCACCGTGGAGCTGGCTGCTCCAGCAGCCTGAACAGAAGAGACACTTGCAGCTGTGTGATGTCACCGCCAGTGCTACCCACAATCCAGCTCCTGCATCTGAGGCTCAGAGCAGCTGGGGTTCATGTCCTGGGAAGGGGGGAGTGCAGGAGCACATTCAGACAGAGAGGGGGAAGAGCGGGAGAGGGGACTGGAGGCAGAGGTGCCTTCCAGGACAGAGCCATGTAGGGAAGCCCGTCCTGGAAGAAGCAGAGACCTCCAGGATGCAGGGCTCTCACCCTCCCCAACCCATCCAATAGCCCCCAGCCCCTAAGGCTGCTTGGAATATCGGACTGCCGTGGGCAGGGATTGCTGGTGCTTGTGGCATGGCTGTACCACAGATACAGAGTGAATCGCTTGCCCTCTCAGCCAGGCCTCCCAGCTGCCTGGATCCCTGCCAAAGGCTGGGGCCTGCTCTCTAGCCCTGCTGTTGGGGGGGGCACAGGGTCAGCTGACTGGCCAGCTTGTCTGCACAAGCTGTGTGCACAGCAGGTAATGCTGGCCTCTCTCTGCAGGTGGATCTCGGGCACCTGTATGGGGACAATCTGGAACGTCAGCACCAGCTGCGGAACTTCACAGACGGGAAGCTCAAATACCAGGTATTGTAGCTCTCAGCCCAGGGCCCCCCAACCACCCATGTTGTGTTCTCAGTCAGCACCTCTCTCCACACCTGACCATGTCACTGCCCACATCTGGCTCCCTCCCAAGGCCATTGCAGGGGAAATCTGCTACCACGTTTGAGTGACTGAGGAGCCTCGGTCCCTTCCTCAATAGGAATGCAGGCACATCAAGACCACGGCTCATTAGAAACCAAAGAGTTGAAGGCTCCTCAGTCACACAGGAGCTTTTGGAAACATTCCCCATCCACAGTCACTTGCAGAGCAATGTCTGAGAAGCCCTATCAGCCTGATACAGCAGTGTGCCCTGCAGAGCCCTCCGCGGCAAGGTCAATGGGAGACACTCTCCTAGCAGCATTCACTGAGCTGTAGGCTGCCTGCGCCTTCTCTGAGCCAGCAGGGACAGCACATCTGGGAGCTTCCTCCTGCTCATCTCCAAAGCACAGCTAAGCCTTAGACACCACCTTCAGCCCCTTTTCAGCTCTGAACAGGGAAGAAAGACTCCAGGGTTTTGGCAGCGGCTGCCCCTGCTGCAAAGCGAGTCTCTTTTAGACCAGAGCCCAGGCCCAGGCGCCCACATAAGGAGGTGGCGTTAACACTGATCAGAAACCAGCTGAGGCTGGCAGTGCTGGAGCACGGGGATCTACTGGCTACCCAGTGGCTGGCCAGGGCAATTGTCTCCATTCCTTTTCTTGATGCCAGCCTGCTCTTGTCTCCCCAAGGTAGTGGATGGAGAGGTGTATCCACCCACGGTCCTCGATGCTCCCATTCACATGATCTACCCTCCCGGCACCCCCAAGGAGAAGCAGCTGGCTGTGGGCCAGGAGATGTTTGGCCTGCTGCCGGGGCTCATGATGTATGCGACTATCTGGCTTCGCGAGCACAACCGAGTCTGCGACGTGCTGAAGCAGGACCATCCAACGTGGAGTGATGAGCAGCTCTTCCAGACAGCCCGCCTCATCCTCATCGGTGAGAGCAGGGGGAAGATGTGGGCCCTGGAGAGAGCAGGGCATTGGGGGGCTGGGGGATGTCACTGGGTATGATTTAACACAACATGTATTCAGTGCCATCCAGTCCTTTCTCCAATGCAGGATAATTCCCTGTGCCCCAGTGTGATGAACTGGGAATGTTCTTAATGTTTTCTCTGAATACTGTGTTGGTGCCTCAGTGTCCCTTATGCAGTTCTTAATATCTAGGTGGTGGAATAAGAGTGTGTGATTGCTGCAGAGGAAGGGGCCAGTGCACCTAAATGCCTGGCACTCTGTCTCCTAGCAACTGATGGCCTGGGCCCCTCCTCTGCAAAGGTGCCAGCTGAAGGTGTTGGAGACAAACAGGTCAGGTGACCTCCTGGCCCAGGAAAGGAACTGAGCAGAGAGGACGGGCTGGGAGGGGTTGAGAGTCAGGAGCTGGCTGGGGACGAGGAGTGAAGTGCAGATGTGAGGGGTCTGGCTCACTGCCCCCCAGAATGGACCCGGCCAAGGGGTCCGGTTCGCTGTATCTACAAGCTTTGTTTTAGACCCTGTTCCTGTCATCGAATAAACCTCTGTTTTACTGGCTGGCTGAGAGTCACGTCTGACTGCAAAGTGGGGGTGCAGGACCCGGTGGCTTCCCCAGGACCCCGCTGGGGCGGGCTCGCTGTGGGAAGTGCACAGAGGGGCAGAGGATGCTGAATGCTCCAAGGAGAGACCCAGGAGGTGAAGACGTGTGAGCTTCTTGCCCTGAACAAGTCTGCTCCAAGGGAGAGGAGGCTCCCCAAAGTCCTGACTGGCTTGGTGGGGAGCAGTTCCAGAGCATCGCCCAGGGACTCTGTGACACCCAGGGCTTTGTCCTGTCCAATTTTAACTGCCCTATGAGTTTCTCTGACCCCCGAGACCATTCCACATCCCCATAGATCTCACTATTGGGGCACTGCCTTGTTTTTCAGCCTATGTTTTCCTTTAGTTAACTTCTACTCATTATCCAGATTATACCCCTGCGGCACCTTAACCAGCACCCTTTGGCTATCTTCCTGTCCCACTCACCTTGGTGATCATTCACCCCAGCTGTTCAGCATGAGGCTAATTACTGGGCCTCATAACACAGCAGCAGTGTTGGGCAGAGGCTGGCCTGGTAGACGAATTGATCTAAAGGGGGAGCACTTGGCGTGTGAGCACCAAGACACCATCCTAGGTCCATAGTTACCCACAGAAAGGCTCATGTATTCCAGGTGTACACCGCTGCCCCTCGACTGCAGTGACACTCCTGGCTTATACCTGCCTTCCTAGGAGGCGAATAAAAGTCAGACAAGCCAAGAGGTCACACGTGATCGAGGAACCTCCTGGGGATTATTTTATGGGACATATGAAGGCAGATCCAGTACAAACACACTGGATGTTTAATCCTATCACACCCCTTTCCATGCCTATCACCAGAGCACCCATGGTGATGTTCTCTCCAGAGATGGTGCTAGCCCACTGGGGGCCCTAAGCAGGAATATTTGCCCCCCCTGCCGCATACATGATTATAAGCAAATAGGGGGACCCCTTGAGCTGCTCGGGGCCCTAAGCAATTGTTTCGTCTGCTTATGCTGAGCGCCGGCTCTGTGATCTCTGTTAAACCATCTGAGCTCCAGTTGTTAGAATACTGGCTCATTTACAGCCAGGAGCTGTTGCTGTTGCCCAGTAACTAACTGGCCTGCAGCCGCTTCGCTCTGCTGCTGCTTCACATCCAGCTTCCCTCTCCTCCTAGGAGAGACCATCAAGATAGTCATTGAGGACTACGTGCAGCATCTCAGCGGGTACTTCCTGCACCTGAAGTTTGACCCGGAGCTGCTGTTCGGCATGCAGTTCCAATACAGGAACCGGATTGCCGTGGAGTTCAACCAACTCTACCACTGGCACGCACTGATGCCGGACTCGTTCATCATCCAGGAGAATGAATACAGCTACGAGCAGTTTATTTACAACACCTCCATGCTTCTGGACTATGGGGTGGAGGCCTTGGTGGAGTCGTTCTCCAAGCAAATAGCAGGACAGGTATGGCACCAGACACGGGTGCTTATCGGCCAAAGGCAGGGAACCGCTGGGGGAGGGAGGGAGGGAGCGCTGCTTACACAACCCCAGGGGTCTGCAGTGCGATGGTGCCAGCAGGCTGCATGACTTGCAAGGGGCATGGGAAGAGGCTCGGGCAAGGGCCACGTCTCTTGGTGGGGTCCGATTCTGATATAGGGAGGACGTAAGGGTCAGGGTAACTCCTAGTGCTCCCCAACCATCCCCGAGGCAATGCCGCTCCCACCAGGGTGTGCCGCATTGGCACAATCCACTCCAGAGGTGCGGGCAGCCCCTGGCACATCATGGGGGCTGCTATAACACAGGCAATAATCAACGTCTCTGCAGCACGTTCAGCCCATTCTCCTTGCCCCAAATCCTCTCTAAAGGCCAGTGGCTGTGAGTCAAACAGCTCTCCCAGGCGCTCATGGTAAAGGACAACAGTCTGGCCTCATCCTTTGTTCTCTGCTGCCATTGGGTGGCTGTTTTCTTTCATTAATTCACATTTACAGTGTTTGAGGCTTCTCTTTCTCTCCTCTCTTCTTGGGAAACTTTAACACGGGGAGTCAGATAGTCCTGTTTGCTGCTGTCCAAATACCCAGCTTGCTTCCTTAATGGAAAGAAATAATTGCCCCCTTCCACTGACAGGTTACTGCATAATTGTTCAGCACAGGGTTCTCTGTAGGCTTGGAAAGATCAGGTTTTTGTTGGTAAACTGTTGATTTCACTGTATACAAAGCAGTGAAAAAATATTTCCATCAGAATTTACAGATGGGCAAAGAAACAAAAATGCAACTTGAGAACTTCTGAGATTGGTTTAAGGAGATTTCCTTGGTTTGTTTTGACGTGATGTTGACAATTTCTGTTTTAACAGTTTTAAAACTTTTGAATCTCAGTGTCTCCTGTCATTAAATCATTATTGCCTGATGTGTTCCCTCCATTGTCTGATCACCCACTTATTCCCTGCTGCGGTGAAAATTTAAATAGATAGAAATAATGTTGTTTATTTAAGTATTTGTTTATCTATCAAAATTATAAAAACTAAAAATGGAATTTTGCCAAGCCTAGTTTTCTAGCATTTCCCACTGTTGGGGATTGGGTACCACACCAGATGGGGCATTCGTTTGATCTGGCAGCTTTGACACAGCTCTGGTCGTTGGCATTTCTGGTGGTTCTCTCTGCTGCTGTGACCTGTGATTTTGACTGTCTTGAGTCACGTGGCGCCTGTGTGATGGATGCCTTAGAAACACCTTACGAGACGTGTAATCTGCCATATTTGTCAGAGCTTTCTGCAGTTCCGAGTGGAATGACAGTGCTTGACTGTAACAGCAGTTTGCTCTTCTTTTACTCTTCCTGTGTTTCAGATAGGTGGGGGACAAACCATCAATTCCAACCTCTTGAAAGTGGCTGTTGGAGTTATTAAGGAATCACGGCTGCTGCGGCTGCAGCCCTTTAACGAGTACCGGAAGAGGTTTTCCATGAAGCCCTATAAATCCTTCCAGGAGTTAACAGGTCAGATTTCATAGTTCATGTGCTGCTGCTGGCAATGTGTGTCCAGTAAGGGGCTAGCACTGCCCTCGGGGTTCCCTCGGCCCAAGGCAGCCACCTCATGTACGAAAACAACAAGAAGTCCGGTGGCACCTTAAACACTAACAGATAATAAATAATAATAATAATAATAGGAGATATACCAATCTCCTAGAACTGGAAGGGACCTTGAAAGGTCATTGAGTCCATCCCCCTGCCTTCACTAGCAGGACCAAGTACTGATTTTTGCCCCAGATCCCTAACTGTCCCCCTTGAGGATTGAACTCACAACCCTGGGTTTAGCAGGCCAATGCTCAAACCACTGAGCTATCCCTCCCCCCCCCCAATTTATTTGGGCATAAGCTTTTGTGGGTAAAACCCCCACTTCTTCAGATGCATGGAGTGAAAGTTACAGATGCAGGCATTATATAATGACACATGAAGAGAAGGGAGTTACCTCACAAGTGGAGAACCAGTGTTGACAGGGCCAATTCAATCAGGGTGGATGTAGTCCACTCCCAATAATAGATGAGGAGGTGTCAATTCCAGGAGAGGCAAAGCTGCTTCTGTAATGAGCCAGCCACTCCCAGCCCCTATTCAAGCCCAAATTAATGGTGTTAAATTTGCAAATGAATTTCAGTTCTGCTGTTTCTCACATACAGTGTGAGATCATGGAGCTCAGACACACAGCTCATCCAATCAGTGGCCCCACTGTAGGCTTTCAAACTGATTGATGTATAAACATCCCGCCACAGCTTACTACTACTCACCCCACTCTGAAAACTGCCAGGTACTGCCTACTTGAAAGGGTTGTTACCTGCTGCAGGGCAGGTGAGTGGGTGGGGCATGGTCTCGAGGGTCAGTCAGACCATTCAGCTGGTGCTCTGGGTTACAGACAGAGAGCAGCTGAAAAGTCCTGTGTCTTGTATGGACTTGGAACCTCCCTTCTCTGTTGATGCAGGAGAAGAGGAGAAAGCAGCGGAGCTGGAAGAGCTATATGGAGACATTAATGCCTTGGAGTTTTATCCTGGTTTGCTGCTTGAGAAATGCCAGCCAAACTCTATTTTTGGGGAGAGCATGGTGGAGATTGGAGCCCCGTTTTCCCTGAAAGGGCTTTTTGGCAATCCCATCTGCTCCCCAGAATACTGGAAGCCCAGCACTTTTGGTGGTTCAAATGGCTTTGAGATTGTGAAGACAGCTTCACTCCAGAAGCTCGTGTGTCTCAACGTCAAGCGGTGTCCGTATGTGGCATTCCACGTGCCAGATCCTAGCACAGAAACAGGAGCAACTGACCATCAAGACAGCAAAACATCCGGCGAGCTATAGTGTCACTGTAGCTCCACTGAGGCTGGGCCAATGAGTTTCCTCCTTCATTATTGTCCTAACGATTCCTGTTGTACCACCCGGCCTTGGGTACAAAGCCCTCCCTTGCAGAGAGAGACAGGCACAAAGAAGGATGACAATATGCTCCTTGCACCATGTATCAATAGAATAGGAGGCCCCTCTGGTTCTGGGCATTATCCACACCCGAGGCTGGGAGAGGGGAAAGGAGAGAGAGGCTGGCGGTAGATTAGGGAGAGCCTGAGTCATCTAAATGCTACAGACATCATAATGGTCTCTCTCTACTCAAGCTGCCTCTTTTGCTAGCAAATTCCCTGCTCTAAGCCAGCTCTCTGTTCTCCAGGGGACTCTCTGCCTCTCTGCTACCAGAGCCTGTGCTCTCAGTACCTCCCCCACACCCTTGACTGCCCAAGGCAGCTATCGTGCTACTTTTCCTGCACTGGGACTGCAAGGCAACCTATGCCCACCAGCTGGGCAGGGGCAGAGCAGTACACAGCTCCCCACTCTTCTGCCCCAGCTGGCCAGCACACTTGCTTTTATTTTCCTGCTGTGACCAAATGGCTTGTGTGTTTATACTGTGGAATGACCACCCCAGAGACCATCCTTAGGAACCACAAGAATGAGGATTTTCTAAGAGGGTCTCTGGTTTGGACAGAGAGGGAAAGAAAATCATCCATAGCCCACTCAATGCCTCAGGGCTTTTCCCCTCTCCCCCTCCCCCCCCACATGCATGCAAGGTCAGTAATCCTTCCCCGGCTTTAAGAATGTCTGGGAGGGGGTGGGGGGTGAGAGCAGACCCCAGGGTTTTTCTGCAGAATATGGCTGGAGCACACATGTACTGTATAGGTCAGAGCCTGTCCTAGGTTATTCCTTATACAAACCAATCAGAGCTCATTCAATTCTCACATGTCCAGCTCAGCCAGTTTGCAAGCACTCTGGGCAAGCTAGCAAAAGTGACCACCTGAACTGCAGGTACAATTCAGCACCAGCGGATAACTGTGCCTGGAAGAGCCCACTGTCCGGCTTCAGGAACTGGGTCTTGTTAACGTGCTGAGTGGGCTCTGGCAATAAATAGAGAGCTCGACCTGATTCAGTCTTTGTCAACGCAAGGTGGAAAGCTAAGTGCTTCTGAGAGAGCAGGAAAGCTGTTGAGTTTCATGCTTCTTTGGAGACATGTGAGCTCCATTCTGCAGCATCATGTGGAGTTTAAAATACAGCTGGGATGTAGATATTGCTGAAGAGTGAAGGGCTGGGGTAAAATCTGTCAGAGCTGATGGAAACCCCACTGAATGGACAATTGAAACCTAGACTAGCCAAAGAGCCACACCAATGGACCACAGGAGGAATGCTTAGGTGTCAACTGGGCAATCGCCAAATAGGCCTTTTCTGACTCTAATTGGATTGAGTCTGGATTCTGTCACCCTGACGCACTCTGAGAAGTACCTCACTCCACAAGCGGTTCCACTGGTCCCATAGAGGAAAGTACTATTCAGTGCAAGCAAGGATGTCAAAATCTGGCCCTTTGAGTCTATGAGTCCTAAACTTCCCTGGTGTAAATAGCTCAGAAAATTCTGTTCCGAGAGTACATAGGCCCTGCTTCAGGCCTCGTGAGGTTCCACGGTCCAAAGCTCAATACGGACCTAGGAGCATTGTTTTCCTGCCCTATATTCCCCCTTCCAACAGCCACTGGTCCCTGCCTCAGTAAATACCATGAACAGAGGAGTTCTAATCCCCAGGTTAGCATTGCAGACACACAGCTATTGGAGTGATACGTTTGTTTGGAGGGTCTGAACGCTCCCGTGTTGGCTTGTGATCTCAATAAAAGAGAAAGTGATTTCACCTCCAGGCAGATAGAGAATAATGGCCTGCTGAGTTCTTCCAGAAGAGTTTCAGGCATCCGCTCACCAGACTCAAGTGCTAAAAAGAACATGATGTGTGCAGAGGAGCTGGCAAATCACTGACGTTCGGGTGAAGGGTCCCATTCCCAGAGATGCTCTGGCCAGGATACAGCATGTAGCAGTGTGGGAGTGGGTACTGGTGATGCTCTAACATTCTGAACAGCTCAGAAGCTATACATGCAAATATCCTTTGCTTTAAGAGAAGCCCTGGGGTGTGTGTACAGGGAGCCTGTTCCCACTCTCTCTTCCCATCTGCCATATCTTAGCACTCTTTATTCCCTGGCACCACCTTCCAGCTCTGCTCCAGCCACCCAGCCCTTCTCGTGTTGTGTGGTCAATAGACCCCCCCCCCCACCTGCTGCAGGGACACCCTCCCCTCAGATAAAGCACTGATCTCCCTGCTGCGTACAGCCCCCTCTCTCCTGTGCAGCCTGCCCACACCACAGCTGCTGCTGTGTTCATTGCTGATGAAGAACTTACCATTTGCCGACATTTCATCCATGTTACCATAGGTTTATTTTAAAGCTCCAGATGCTGACAACACAGCACTTACATTCTCACACTGCGTCCCCCTAGCATAACATCTATCCCTATGTTAATCTCCCTCAGCAGGGTTCTGTGTCCACATCACAGAACGAGATAGCCAATCAGTCACAATTTCACACATCTCCATGCCAGACACACGGAATGCTTCCTGTAGGGTTCAGTGCACTTCTCCCGTTCCATCATAACAGCCCTTGTTCTGCTTCAGTCACATGGCGCTGCAGTGTTTGCCTACGATCTCGCTGTGTCCTTCCCTGGATGCTCCCAGGACACAGGGCTTTGCAATCTGCACAGTAAAACAATGGTCTTGTAACTGTCCTCAATTCATTCTCCAAGCCAAGAATGTCCCAAGCCCTAATTGTGACTCTACCGGCACACAGTGCCAAGGGATTCGATGGCTTGGAGCGACTTCTTGCTATTTCTGGCTCAACATTCTGCAGCTGGGGGTTTTGTGACTGATGTAGCACAGAGGACAGTGACTCAAAAAGCTAGAGACAGGAGCAGAGGAGGATCAAAGAAACAGAAGCCATGATAAGAACAAACATCCATATACATAGTAGAATATTCTGACCCACGTCAGAGCACCCGTCATCAGGGCACGTGTCTGCTCCTGGCCTCCCTCTGCCAGAGAAGAGTTATTTTGTCCTTTTCAAGACTTCACGGGTCAGTTTTAATCCAGTCACAAAAAACTCCTGGGCCCTGTGAAAGTCAGAAGAGTGTATGAGCAGGACCCTCTGTGCATGAGAATTCACAAGCAACGCAAGAAATGGAATTCTCCATAAAACAGCAGCAGGCTTAGAAGATGTGCCTAGAAGAGCACAATTGCAGAGCTTTTACCCAGGAGGATCCCCAAACCCTATTAACTACCTATACGGACTGTACAGGGATTGCTTCTGTCCCCCACTGAAATGCAGCCACCTCTGAGATGGAACACAGCAACAGCTTAACAATGCACAGCAACCCTATGCCACAGTTTGGAATAGGAAGTGAAGCATTACCTGAAGTGGGAAATTAGGAGTGCTGAAAATTACTCAAGATGGAATTTGGCCAGGACAACCCTGGCTTTGCTCTTTATCTTTAATGACTAATCATACCCACACAGTAAGGCTCAAATGCCCTCTTTGGCCTGACAGCCAATATGGGCCCAGTGCTCATGAGACAGGCTCGACCCACCCGGTCTGGCCCGATGTACTGGTACATACCAAGCCAGCACCTAACTTCAGAGGGGAAAGTAATTTGTCCACCTAATGATCCACTTCAGGCAGAGACCTGATACTCTGCTGCACTTCCCAGTCAGGGTTTCCAGAGCAGAAAGGCTGACCCAGCCAGTCCCCTGCCCTCTGCCCAGCACCCTGCAATCAGAAATACAGCCACAGCAGCAGGAGCAATGACGCTCACATACCAGGGCCGACCAGCGAAGCTGGCTGCTGGGATGCTGCCCCGGCTGCCTTTGGATGAGATGAATCGGACACATTCTGCGTGGCTGCTGAGGGTGAGGACATCTCTGCGTTGCAAGGATACAGGTGTATTTCCACAGTAACAGACATCATGGCTATTTCAGCACTGGACTGATCTCCGGGAGGGGAATGCTCCATCATCCCCACCACAGGGGCTGCAGGAACTTGGCCATGATTCCCACTGGTGTTCCTCCTGAGCGGTACGATGCTCTGGAGCAGCGGCTCAGGCCCGTGGAAATACAGCGTGGTGCCAATGTGCTGGAGAGCCAGAGAGGTTGCAGAGCAGATGCCAGGAGCCCTGGCAGCAGGCTCCTTGGGCCCAGCACTCTTCAACTGCGTGGGCACAGGGCTTGGGTGTTTCTCCTGATGAGCAGACTCACGCTGCAGGGACACTGGGGAGTCCTGGTACGAAGCAACATACACGTCACAAGGAGCAGAGAACACAACTGGAGCCGGGCTCCCACCCAGCAATTCCTAAGCAATGCGAGAACAGCTCTGTGAGTGACACGGGATGCAGCCCCCAGCCCAGACAGCACAGTGAGGAGCAGGAGACATTAGACAGCTTGCAATACAGATGGGAGAGATGGGATGGGATCAGAACAATCCAATCAGTAAATACGGCAGATTAAAGATACTGCACCAGACCCTCACTGCTGCTTCGCTGACGTCAAAGGAACTAGACTGACCTACCCCTGCTGAGGGGCTGACCCACCGATTAGCTACACGGATTTAATACAGCATCACCTGACTGGCCAACAGGCAGGACTAGACTGGAACTGGAGTCACTGACAGGAACGGGAAGCACTATTGTGAGGAGGCTAGTTCACAGGGACACATGACGCTGGCAGGTGGTGCTGTGAGACACAGGGTGGGAGACAGAGGCAGGGATTGCGGTGCAGTGCTGCAGGGCGGGGGTTCGGAGAGCTTTAATCAGTGGGGAACAGCTACTGGGACAGTACCAGGTGCATCTTACCACTGCCCTGGCCTGTGCTGTCTGCAGAGCCTCGCCAGCAGCAACACCCAGGGGTTCCTCTCGATGCCCAGCCGCCTCTGCAGGGAGCGTGGGGTCAGAGTGCAGCAGGCTGGGGGAAATGCTGGTGTCGTATGGATTCCGCTCAACAGCATCGACAGTGCATTCAACTTCGAAAGCCCTGTGGATCGGAGAGGTGTCAGGGATGGGGACAGCAGGCTGGTGAAAGCCACCATCTTGGTCATTCCATCAGCGACTCACCATGTTCACAGCCTTTCTATCCAGGTAGCAGAGCTCCTCTGCCTGCCAGTCAAAACCTATCTCCCCCTGCTCCCACTGAAAAACATTGCCTGAAGGGCATCAGAGGGGTCTGATTCGATTGCAGGGTAAAACTAAAGTGGGAAAGTCTCTTGTACACATTCCTGAGTGAGCCCATCCCCATCCCCGTCCCCGCAGCCTGTCCCTAGGTGAGCCCTGAAGTGGCTGGTACAGAGTTTTTCTTAGTGCCTGAGTACGTCTGAGCTCCAGAGTTTTGCTGCTGGGACACAGGATTTGAAACCACAACCGGCCTCACCACTTCACAATCCCATTGTGTATACAGTGGGACAAACTCACCTGTTCTCATAAGCCTCGTCTGCTTCCAAGTAATTTCTCCTCCTAGAGTTAGAGGATTTTTGAGATGCTGCAGGAAAAAGCAGATGTGTTTATTCAGCCACATGGCAAAGTGCCCAGGCAGAGCCAGCTATGAGGCAGGGCAGGCATGCCAGAGCAGCTGGCCATCTGGTAGGGGCAGCGCATCAGTTCTTGCAGGCCAGTGACTACACACTCCTAGGGCAATCTCCAGAGACTTCAACGAACACACCAAACACCCATGCAGCGGCATGTCTGAGCGCTAGTGAGATGCGGTATCTGAATGGCAGACATTGGCATAGTTCATCTCATCAACGGGACGGTCCCTCATGAGACCCAGACTCTCCACTTCCTGCCCGTGTCTGCTGTAAATCATAAACACAGGAAACGCTGAATTGGCGGCCTGGCCTCAGGGAGGGTGTGAGTGGTTTTAAAGTCACTCTCCGCATGGCTTTAAGTCTTCCCTCCCTGCTCCTGGGGCTTTGCCCCCTTGGTAGACAGAGCGCAGAGCAGGCTGCATATTGGCTGTGCACACACACATCTTTCATCAACATTCATGTTCGGGTTTGGAGCAGGGATGGGCCTGAAATCTGGATCCAAACATACTCAAGGATCAGGGTTTGGTCCTGGCCCATTGAAGAGATGAGCCAGCTAGGATGTACAGATCCAGATCTGAACCTCCACAGCGGCTGGGGCTGCTCAGATTTGGGCCCATCTCTAATTTAGATAAATCCAGGGACCAGCAACCCTTCTCTACCACAAAGCCTAAACCTTCACCTCTGTCTAACCCCAAACCCACACACAACCTGGAGTGAAGTGCAGAGAAATGGAGTGAGCGTTCACCTCTGCTGTTTCCAGGTGGCCAAGGAAACAAATGCCAGAGTGTCATCCCAAAGTCTGGTCCCCCATATTGCCAGCCTCAATGAGAGTGGGACAGCACAGATACCTGCCAAATACACACCCAGAGCTTTCAACACTGCTCCAAACTCCTCCTGTCTGAGGTGTGCACGGGGTTGTTATGCCCCTAGAAAACATGGTGCCTTTCGGAAGCCAGGGCTGAAATACTCACAGATACTATTGCCTTTGGCGTGCTCTACTTTCTGGCGGAACGAATACACCCCCATGGAAATGAATATCAAAGCCAGAGACACGGAGACTCCCACAACCACCGGGATGTCATGTTTCTCCAGGACAGGGAGCCAGTTGGAAGCAGGTGGAGATTTCTGCCTGCAAAGGTACAGCAGTCAGGTCCAGATCCACAAAGGTACTTGGGAGTCTAACTTGCATTGTGGGTCTGGGCCTCAGATCAGAACAATGACATGCACCAGCAGGCTAATGTAATGAACGGAAGCAGCTGGCCTCTGTGCGTTACCTTGCTGTCGTGACTGGAGGCCGGGTGGCACTGTCCTGTTTCCTTCGGGTGGACAATCGGACCATCCCTGTAGTGTTCCCAGCAGGCAGAGAATATGCTTTGCTCCTGTTGCGAGCGGGGATTTCCTTGCTCCAGATCCCTGAGGGATGCTCGATAACTCCAGGATAACTCCCTTCTGGGGCTGCAGTGCCACTTCCTTCACCTTCCTGTTCCAAGGGCAACGCCAGGGCAGAAATTTCTCCTGCAGGCATGGCCCTCCCCGTGGCGGAGGAACTAAAGGCTGGAGACAAAGAGAGAAGCACTGGCCTGACGCTAGGGGCCCTGCAGGATGGTCAGGGAAATGCCAGCCAGAAACCTTTACTCATGGGGAGAGCGGTGCGGAGACTGAGGCAACAGGTGGGGCTTGTTCTGGAGCAGCCCCTGGGGGGAGAAGTCTCCAGTCAGGTGGATGATGGCCAGCGAGCCATCAGGGGTTATGAATCCCCCATGTCAGTGTGTCCGGGTGGTAACACACACAGAGGAATGAGATCGCTGAGCCATCCAGGGCTGAGGGAGCCCCTGGGAAGTAACAGAGGCACCGGAAAAGCACGATGTTCCTGACAGAGTGTTCGCGTGGGTGAGAGGTGAGTGAGGCCCAGCCACGCTCAGGCCAGTGCCAGCAGGAGGCTCACATGCCATGAAGCCCTGGAGGAAGCCAAGGGATGGTGCCTGCAGCAGTGCCAGTGGGAGTCTGGCTCGGGTTGAGGTGAACAACACATGTGGCCTGGAGGGCGTCATGCAGGAGAACGCCTGTGGCACCCCCCTTGACACACAAATCACCTGACACTTACAGGCTCCTGAATCTGGGCTGGGGCCAGGATGTGGTGAGGAGCTGGTTCCCCTCGTGTGAGCTGCCTCACTTGCTTTTACCAGAGGGACCTTAGCAGAGAGCCCCTCTCCTCTGGCATCGGCCCGTCTGAGCTGCAAAACACAAAGTGCATTGGATACGCTGTCAGCCTGGCTGAGGGGCAGGCCCAGGATGATTTAGTTGGGGACTGGTCCTGCTTTGAGCAGGGGGTGGGACTAGATGACCTCCCGAGGTCCCTTCCAACCCTGATATTCTATGATTCTGGTCCTGTGGCTGGGGGTGCGGCCTGGGGCTCTGCACCTGGAGCAGGCCCTGTGTTAGCCTCATGGCCCCATCTCCTCGCGTGGGGCCCTACCAATCACCATGCTTCAGTCTCTGGGGCAGAGGGTGACCTGGTATAATGCAAGCGGGAGCCGAGCACCGCTTCCTCCTGCTGCCAGGTGGCCTCCCACAGGGCAAGACTCTGCAATTCCCTGGCCATGGGCAGCCAGCTGAGGAAATGGTTGGCGGTTGTCAGTCGCTGATCCCATCTTGATACTGAGAGCAAAACATCCCAACTTGACACCTCCTGGGAGGTTCAGCTTTACCCCACAAAGGGGAATTGGACACAGGAGTGAAATCCTGACCCCACTGAAGCCAGTGGCCAAATTCCCACCGAGGTCAGGATCTCAATCACAAAGTTTACATGCCAGATTTACCTGCAGGAGGCTGGTGACAGAGGCTGGGGTATTTCGGACTCCCTCATCCCAGGTGTTCACTTCTCCATCTATAAAAGATCAGGTATGTGTCACTGCTGTAGCCCCCATCACCTCCTGATTTCCTGTGTACATCTAAACCCTTTGCATCCTTCACAGGGAGCATCCAGGAACTTCCTGGTGTCTCCATCCTCTCAAGCAAAAGGAAGCACAAGAAAGAGTGAGGATGCCCTTGAACACATTAGCCAGAAAACCAGGCTGTCTCCTTCAGGAAAGCGGGGGCCCCATACAGACAGGCCTGGTTAGCAATGGCTGTTAGCAGACTCATATGTTCCCCCAGCAGACCATGGGAAGCAGGGCCGGCTTTAGGCCGATTCGCCCGATTCCCAGGAATCGGGCCCCGCGTCTTAGACACTTTTTTTTTTTTTTTTTAAACTTACCCCGGGTCCTTGGCTACGATCTGCTCAGGGGTCTTCCATGGTCCCGCTCCCTTGAGCGAAGTGCAAGCGGGAGCGCGGCAAGTCCCGCGGCCCCGGCCGGAGCTCTGGCCGGAGCGCGGCCCCGGCTGGAGCTCTGGCCGGAGCGCGGCAAGCCCCACTCTCCCGGCTGGAGCTCTGGCCGGAGCGCGGCAAGCCCCGAGGCCCCGCTCTCCTGGCTGGAGCTCTGGCTGGAGCGCAGCAAGCCCCGAGGCCCCGCTCTCCTGGCTGGAGCTCTGGCTGGAGCGCAGCAAGCCCCGAGGCCCCGCTCTCCTGGCTGAAGCCCCACTCTCCTGGCTGGAGCTCCAGACAGAGCGCGGCAAGCCCTGTGGCCCTGCTCTCCCAGCTGGAGCTCCAGGCCTTTAAATAGCCTCCAGAGCCCTGGGGTAGTGAGGGGCTCCAGGGGCTATTTAAAGGGTCAGGGCTCCAGCTGCCTGCCTCTGCCACCCCGGTCCTTTAAATAGCCGCCAGAGCCCCGCCACCCCCATGCATTCCTCAGGGCTTCCGCAGCTATTTAAAAGGTCCAGGGTTGGGTAGAAGCTGGGGAGCCCCAGGCCCTTTAAATAGCCCCCAAAGCCCTGGGATAGCAGGGAGCTTGGGGGCTATTTAAAGGGCTGGGGCTCCAGCTGCCTCTGCTGCACCCGCTGCCCTGCCCACACCAGCCACGCTCCCCCTGCCTGTAGCCAGCTCTGCACCTCGTGCCCACAACCAGTCCCTGTCAAACCCCCTGCTGTGTCTCCAGTCAACCCCTGCCACACACCTGTGGCCCTGCCCAAAGCCAGCCAGCCCCACACACACTGCTGCCTGCACACCCTGCCCTGTCTCCAGCCAACCCCTGCTGCACTCCCCTGCCTGAAGCCAGCCAGTCTCACACTCCTCTGTCTCCAGCCCTGACAACCCCTGCTGCATCCTCCCGCGGCCCTGCCTGAAGCCAGCCCACCCCACACACCCCCTATCTCCAACCAGCCCCGCACCCCTTGCCTCCAGCCAGCCCCATGTCCACTTGGCAGGGCAGTAACCCTGCACACCTGCTTCAACGAGGGGGGCAGGGAGCAGCTGGGACCCACACATGTGAAACAGCAGTCATTAATAACCAATCCACAGCATATATGATGCAATGTACATAATATATAATGTTATTATTTATATAGTTATGGAAAGTAAATAATACATGAAAGAAATGAAAGGCTGGACCCATCAGAACAACTCCAGGGACTTTATGGCTGTGGCACTGCCAAAGGCTGCAGCACGGCTGAGTGACTGAGATGACCAGCATTGCGAGGGCCGAAGCCTGTTCCACAGCACACTTACCCAGTTCTGCACTGCACTGGCTGCTCCTCAAGCAGCAGTTCTGTATCACACTAGAAACAAGCACACAGAGTGCCACAGTCCCCATGGCTCCAGCTCGGTGCTCACTGCTGAAGGCTCTGACGAGTGCCTAAGAAACATGGAAATACTGGATGTGAGCACAGCAGCACGACAAGCTCCCACCCCAATCCTCCTCTCTAACACCTAATTCCAGCCTTAACCCACTTGCCCTTAGCAGAATCTGATGTCCTGCGGTGAGCCCAGATACCACGCTGATGGGCACCCTTCCAGTGCTTGTCATAGGTCAACAATAGTTCTTAGTCAAATAAGCACATTACAGATACTTGCCCAGATTCACTCTTTGTCCCTGCCAGAAAACACTTCTCATTCATGGGGACAGCACAGTATAATGACCTGCTCCAAAATCTAGGTCCCCAAGATCTAGTCCCAACTGTGCCCCTGACTCACTGTGTGGCCTTGGGCAGGTAACAACCTCGCTCCCTCTGTCCAGCTGCATGAGAGGGGTAGTATTTACTGTAATGCCTAACAAAAAGATGGCCCTGCCACAATGATCTTACAACCTAAGTAAAGACCAGAGTCCTCACACCTCACAGGGGCTGTGCAGATTCATTAGTGGCGTCCGTAGAGTCCTTGGAACAGCTGACGGGCCAAGCGCTCTTAGCTGCAGGCCACGACTTCTCGTTTTCCTCGTGGGTTGGCCTTTCCCTCGGCTCGGCACTAGATGGCGCCTGTACCCCACGAGCTGGGGACCGGGAACGATTGTCACTTCCATCAGGAATCCACCTTCATTTATTAACATGGGCTGTGACAAAATGGCCGATGTTGGTATAGCAGGGCCCCCACTTTTCTTGGCGGAGGGCTAGGACGCCACCCCTGGCCCCTGCTCTTGGGGTGCCAAGAGCCCCGCTAGTGGACTGGGAAGGTGGTAGAGGAGGGAAGTGGGGGAGGAGTTTGCTCCTCACTCTGAGCCCCAGCCCCTCTCAACCCCTGCGGGTTTCTCACGCTCTGGGGTAGGATTACCCTCGGTCCTTGACGCTGGGGGACAAAGTCTCCCTTCCCCGTTCTCTGGTCTTTCAGTTCTCAGCAACACACCTCCAAACTCCAGTCCTCTCTCCACCCTGTCTGCCTGTAGCAGGGGGGTTTATTAGGTTCCCAACAGGGCCTCAGTTGGCTACAGGTGCTTCAATTAACCTGTAGTAACCTTCCCTAGTCTACAAGGAACCATGCCTTAATTAGCCTAGGACTTATATCTCCCCTCTACCCTATCTGTGGCCCCACAAAGCCATGGGACCTCCTATCAACCTCCTCCTGGCCATGACCAAGGTGGCCATTCGTAACACCAGGCAGAGGAGGTTGGCTGAGGGGGCTCTTTGCGACTGTGAGGCCTCGTTCCGGTACTCCCTCCATTCACGTATCCGGGTGGCATCCGCTGGCTCCCTTGATACCTTCACGGAACAGTGGGTGCTGTCCAGGGTTCTCTGCTCAGTGTCCCCTTTAGGTTCTTTTTGATCCTTTGACCTTCACACCCACCCTTGTTGTCCCCTGTAATCAGTAGAGTTTCCGGGCTCAGTGGATCCTCCCTAAAGGCTGGGGGAGGGTCCTTTAACTGTGGGCAAGCTTACGCCTGCCCACTTCCCCTTGAATTTTCAACAGGACCACTCTCCCACTGCTCCCTGCCCCTGCTGTATCACAGGCTTTACAAAGGGAGTTGTCTACAGAGCCACAGAAACCCTCCCATGGATACACAGCTCCACAGGCACAGCCCTTGCTGCGCAGGAGGTGGGAGCTAGCACCTTTGCAAAAGGCTGAAGTTTGCCATTTATTCCCAGGTGGAAGCTGCAAATGTTTAGCTACAATTTGGCATGACAAAGTGTTCCGTGTGTGTGAGACCCCATAACGGTCCCTTCCAGCTACCCCCAGAACCTCCCTCCAGAGCCTTGAGCCAGTAACTGAGACAAGAAGGCACAAGTCTCACAACGCACGCAGTGCCGCACGCCCCAGATGGCTACATCACACTCCACCCCTGAGCTAGCCTTTCAGTCCATGCCAAACGTGATTCATGGAACACGCTGACCCCAGCACCAGCCTGGGTGGATTCAGTTCCCCCTGCTTCAACCCAGTGCACTTGGGATCTAGGTGGGTGAGGTGCAGAGAGGCTGGGCCAACCAAGGGCCACCTCCCAGCCCAGGGTGAGGCTAGAATAGCTGTCACAGACACGCCATGCTGCTTGCACAAGGCACGAGTCCCCACAGAGTCATGGTCCTTCGTCTGGACAGCCCCCAAAACTGACCTTCCACAGAGGCCAGCACAGAGACATCTGCTCAGTGCACAGGCACGCAGCCCCTCTGCTCAGCTGTCTGACCCTGTCTCGTCTCCAGCAATGGTGGGGAGGGCCCGACAACGGCCCTCTGTGCTACAGGTGAAACTGGAAATAACTACCCAGCTTTAGCTTTGAGAGCATCTCCCATGAGCCTTCCTCACCGTGGTATCTGAGCGCCTCCCACAACCAGGCCCTTTCACCCAGATGGATCTAATGTTGCCAACTCTTTGCACAGACTATTTAAATTGGACTCAATTTACCCATCACAATAATGCAGCCACCTCTGGGGTAGAATATGGCAGCAGTAGTGACACTGCATACCAGGATAGATATTACCTCCACAAAAGTGCGCACTGACACATCACCCAGGCACGCAGAGCCTCTGGTACTAGGGATACCTGCTTTACATGACTGCGGCGCTTTGGAGATTACCCCTATCAAACGTCCCCTCTCCCCCGTCACTGAACTCCTGGTTCATGAAACAGCCATTTACAGCAAGGCTGGGTGCTGCACTCACACACCCATCTACTGTGGCAGAATGGTCTTTAAAGAAGATAAATACACAAGAGTACAAAGAGGCAGCATTAGCTTATTGCTGAATAACCTTCTGAGTGATGACTCACCCACCGCACACGAGGCTAATGGAGGAGGATTATTTAGTGGATGATCAATTATTCCCCAAGGACAAGGACAAGATCAGTTGACTGAGGCTTATTGCCATGCAAATGACCATCAGGTTAAACTGAAGGGGCATTCACCTGCTAATAAAGTTGGACTTCACCTATTTCTAACATCTGTTCTCATGGGACAAACTGCAGAAAATCCCTGCTTTGCAGTTCTCTTTCGTCAACCACAGGAGCACCAAGACTTTGTCCTACCAATGGCCATGCCCATAATGGTGACTTATGAATTCAGGGCCTGCACTTGGGCTGCTTTTTATGCTCAGTCTCTAATCTGGAAGTGCAGCCCACAAGAGCAGAAGCAGACCACGTCCCATCACATGCAGGGGGCAGTAAGGTCATTCCTGTGTTATTGACAACACATGATTGAAGATCAGTAAAACAAAATGGGTTTTGCAAATCTAATTTTCTTTTTGCCTTTTGTGAAGTTTAAGTCTTGCATTTCAGTCAGTTTAGGGCAGTGAAACTAATCTGGGGAGTTTGATTCTAGTTCTAGGGAATTTCGTGTGCCCGTTCCCAGGCTCCAGCTCAAGGCCTTTTGTTTGGATTCAGTGTTTTAAAAAGAAAAGCCAAACCAATAAAAAACAACCCATTTTTATCCATATTAGGTTTTTATAAACACTTCTCCCGGTTTTCACCTCCTCCCCCAGCAAAACTTACATGGAGGGCCTAACAATACTTTAACCCTTTTTTTTTTTTTCAGTCTTGTGCCCGGAGCAGGTCTTAGTGACACAGATGTCTGAATTAGACCCTCTTAGGATCATTCAGTGATCTCACAGCCTTCCTTTCACTGAGCAGCTATTTTGGGTTTTCTTGTGTGTTTGGATTTTATAGGCCACTCTGCACGACTACAGTAAACCCAGAGTACAGTAACTCCACTATCATCAAGCAAGTTATTCAAGATTTACCCTGGTGTAACAGTAGAGAACGAGGCCTTCAGAAAAGGTTATACATTCTGGCTGGTCTCACCTGGTTTATTTTGCTTTCTCAAAGAAAGCGTTTACAATGGGTAAACCTGCCGATTGTGTCTCTCAAAGTCCCGTTAATTTCCTTTTTCCGAAGATAAAGATCAGGTGCACAGTAGAGGGCTTGGGTTTAATGCTTGCATCTTTGTGAGCTGAAATATGCATGAAGCAAAACAGACATAGCTGGGGCCAACACAAGCCACAAACCAGAAAGAGTGGGTAGCTTTGTCACCTGGAAGAAAGGAGAGACAGCTGACCATTCAGAATGGCATAAGGATTTCCTAATGGTACACAGTGCTGGGGAAGGGGCCATCCTGTTACTCCTCTGAATGCCCCTTTCAAATTAAACATCAGATGAAATCGGCCCTCTAAGACCATTCATTTGTTTGGTGTCACTTTGACAAAGAAAAGCTAACATTCTAAAAGGGAAGTGAAACTGGAAGAGGGAGATAGACAGACAACACATGTACCGAGATGAGTGCGAGATGAACACGCAACAGATGAATGAGGTGAAAAATATTTTATATTTTTAAAAGATTAAAGCAATGGCAATGTGAAACAAGCCAGACTGCTCCACAGGAACCACCTAGTGGCAGATTGCCCACACAAACCATTCTGGACTCTCTGTCCCTTAACTAACCTTTTCTTCAGCACAACTAAGGGATTTGCCATCAATTCTTCTCCGTAACTGGCCAAGATTGGGTTCAGTATATGACACTTCTTATCAACTGGCTCCAATTACTGAGGTGAGCTCAATAATCTAAAAGATGTTTTTCACCACACCTGGCCACCTGCTGTCTGAAAATTCTCATCTCCAGCAACATGACAAAAACTGCAGAATTCAAAAACACAACATACGTCTGCATAAAATACATTGAAATTGGAACCTCCCCTGGCTTTTCTCACAAATCCACAGGTAGATACCGGCCTCACCTGAGCAGAGGTCTTCCTGTACTACATGGACCTAGAGAAGCCAGATACATACTGTCTGTAGCTGAACGTTTATTCTGCCATTTGGTTCTGGGACAGAACAGCAGCACGCACAACACAGGAAAAGGGAGCAGCAGGCTGTGACCACAGGGACACAGAGAAGCAATGAAGTTCTTAATATTTTCACATTCCTACAGCTGTTTCCTATCATTAGCTAGCATCTCTTGTGGAAGAAGCACAAACCACATACACCATGCCTCATGCAGGGTGACCAGACAGCAAGTGTAAAAAATCAGGACCGGGGCAGGGGGGCTATAAGTGCCTATATCAGAAAAAGCCCCCAAAGCAGGACTGTCCCTATAAAATTGGGACATGACCACACACTCGTCTGCATCTCCTTACTCCTGCATTTCAGATAAACAAAGCAGCATAGAAACTTCAAAACATTTAAAGCCATTACACACCAACTGCCATCAGCTCTAATTTGCAAGGACAGTCCCCACCTTTTCCAGCTCTCCATTGCAAAAGATCTTCCACTCGCATTGTCTCTCAGTGGGGTTAAAGTCTGTCCTTGTTTGGAGTTTCAGATGCTCGCAAGTTTGCAGAGGTGAAAAATTCTGTACACATTCAAAATAACTATCAAGTAGAGTACCTTAATTGCTTTGCAAAAGATTGGTCTAAGAGTCTAATCCTTTTCTTAGAATGATCAAACCTCCCCCAAATCATAATACTACATACACTTACACCACACTTTACAGACCTGAACTATACCACTGACTTTCCACAAGGAGTAAAGAGATAAACTTTGGTTGGATCCCTTTTGAGAAACAACAGAATCTCTGGTCCTTCTGCTGCCTGGGTGGGGAAGCAAAGGCAGTTGTGGAAGGCTCAGGGATGCAAAGGTGTGGCTGATACCTGTCCCATTTCACAGCCTGTGCTGCCTGTGCGTGCTCCCTCTTGCTGTTCGTGGTCTGGGATCCATGTTGGTGAGCTGCTGGATTGATCTGCAGGAGGAAGATGGGTGGGCTATGGGCTGCTGGATAGTTGCATCATCACCCTGAGTCTACACTGCTTACCAAGCAAACAGAAAACCTTCCAGGAGATGCACAAGTGAGCTGTTGCTTAACTACCAGGGAGATTGGGCTGGAAGATTAACTCTTTCCTCACTCCAGTGGATGTACACTTTCAGAGGCATAAAGTCCTGGTGCTAGGGACAAGGTGCATGTGGGAAACCCATCTGCATTTAACAATTGCAACTATTAATTTGCACCTCTTTCGCATCTCTCTCAGAGCCCTTTGCAAACACAATCTCACAATGAGGTTTCTCTGAAAAAGCATTAGTACGTGCAAGGCCGGTAATTGTGCACATAAGTGCAGCTGGTCAGAACATTTTCAACAAAAGTTTAAAAAAAATGCTGTTTTGTCAAAACCAAACATTTTGCAGAAATGCGCCAATTTCAGCTGAATGTAAAGTTACTGAGTGCGGGGGTGAACTCTCTGGAGAGAAAGACCCAAATTGAAAACCTGATGGTTTAGATCTGAAAACAGACACTTCATCACAATTCCATTTTCATTCCAGTGTGGAATGAAAAACTCTGAAACCTGAAGAGTTGTGAAATGGAATGGTCATTTGCTAGCCAGCTTTATGCATGAGTGCTCTTTTGCACGTGCAATGCAGATTTTGTTCTTGTGTGTGCATACAACAATTTTGCATCTGCAGTTTCTGGCCATGTCTACCTAGGAAAGAGATGCGCTGTAATAGGTTCGCTAACACATTAACACAGGGTAAAATATTCACGTAGACAAAGCAAGGTTTGTTTCTGACATGTGTTAGCTGGTTGAGGTAACCCCTCCTCCTAACACGTTAAAACACAAATTGCCCAAACACTAATATTTTAACAAGTTAGTTAACACGTTCATTTGCTAGGTGGCCAATTTGAAAAATCCAGCTCAATACAGCACAAAGCAGAACTGCTACTACAGAATCTCTCTTAAAGCTTCTGTAACGGTGTCAGCAGTAGGCCAGACCCTTCAGCTCCTTCATTCCTCTGTTTGCATTGGGCTGGCTTTCAGAGAGCAGACACACTGTGGCGTAACATTCAGCTTCTCTCACCCCATCTCCAACCTATGTATTACCTTCTTCATATTATGATACATTGGACCGTAAGCTCTTCAAGGCTGGGACCTTGTCTTGCTACTGGCACCATAAAGCATCTAGCACACACTTGAGGACTGTACATTAATAACTGAGAGGTCATCACTCTGCAGGCCTCCATCATCTGGGGCAGCAGGAGATTGTTTTGATCCTTTTACAATTTCACTGCAATAGGGAAAAGAGCACTTTTCTGAATGTACAAAATTTCAAAGATATTCAAATTGTGGCAATTCCCTCTCCGAAGCTAGGTTTTATTATGATGCTAATGTGCATGCTGTCTGCATTGCAAACTTCATAGTATATCAGCCTGAATATAAATTACAGTCACTTTGATTTTTGTTCTTAAAAATGCTGATACTAATGCTCAGTAGTTTCATGTCACATAACGTTCATGTTCTCTGCTTGCATTTCTGAGATAGAGAAAATCTCAGCTTGGAGCTCCTAAATGTCTCTTTTGTGCTTATTAATTTTCTTTAAATTAGCAGCAATTCAAGCAAGTTAATATTTTAATTGCATTTCTTTTTCTGTTTATAACTCTCTCTTTTAAACATAACTCAATTAGAAATATTAAATCCTCTTACATCCACAAGCATATTACTACTATAACAGTAATATATAAAGGCACTGGTGATGGGTGAGTGTCGCTGTATAGACACATGGTACAAATCAAGCCACCTTGAGACACTGGTACTATTCTTTGTATCCCTACACTAGTCAAGCCAGGCTGCTTTACTACCATGAATCCAGCCACAAAGGCCTTAGGGGCGAAAGAGAGAGGGGGAATAGCTTTCTGTAAATCATAATGCTGCAATCTAATTCATAAAGCACGCACAGCACAGCACAGACAAAACACAAAAAAATCAGCAGCAAAATTTAAACCATCATAACGCACTTTAAAAGAAACCCAAGAGCCAAAAGCTGCTGCCAGAGGAAACCAGTTCCCATAACATAAAGCAGCAGCATTCAGTAACAATAACGAGGTTTCTCCTCCGCAGCATGAAGTGGGACCTGATCTGCAGCTTTTAGGGTTGATGGGAATGTTCAGGGCCACGTTGCTGGGCAACTGAGGCAGCTGCAGGGACTTTTTTAAGGGGCTTTTGTCATTTTTAACAAAGATGGAAAAATGATTGTGAAGCCTGCATGGAGGGCTTTTTGTCATCCCCATATATATTTTTTTTCTGCTTTATTGCATTCTAATGATGCTGAATACGAAGATAGACTCCCAACAGCTGCTACAAGAGTAAAAATGAAATGACTGACATAAGCAGGCTGCTTTTGTTTTCCCTGAACTTTCAGTGCAGAAACTAGGCAATACATTTCAAATTGGTGGGAAGGTGCCCACATTAATATTTGTATGAAGTGAATCGGCTTAGTTTATTTATTGGCTTAAAGATGATTTTCCACAACGTAGCTGTTCAGTCATGTGTAGGGCCAAATTCAGCCCTAACTTCTGCCACGTGTGGCCCCTGCACCTTTAGGTTATATGGTATCAAAATGGGTGTAAATGCAGCACAGAATGTGGTTGTTTGTGAAGTTCTATTGCAAGTTTTGTGGGCAGAGACTGAATCTCCCTTTCATACATTGTGCTCAATAAATAATGCACATCAAAGGTTCCTCATTTCCTGCAGTCTCCTTGTACAGTCAAGCTGCTGTGGTCTCTATATCCTAAGCGCTTGTAACAGAATGTTCTGACATAGCCATTACGTGACTTCTATTGAGAAGAAATAGTAGATCAGTTCTGGCTGCTCACTAAGAACTAAGGTCACAAAAGCTCATGCTCCAAAACGTCTGTTAGTCTATACGGTGCCACAGGACTCTTTGCTGCAAAGACAACTGAGTTCAGCTGAGTCCAAGTGTTAAAGCCAACAGGGGATGGTGTGAAATTTTAGCCCAGGCCTCACTAGCCCCCACATGGGCAGCATGAATCAGGGCTTTGCAGAAAGTTGGGAAGCCACAGAAATTGCTTCTCTATTTCTCTCAAGTCTGAAACATCATCTACTGGGACACTGAGATCCAGATGCAGAAGATTCCTTTCCAATCTCTTTGTATATGTTTGCAGCCTTGTTGTAGCCATGTCGGTCCCAGGATATTAGAGACACATGGTGCAGGAGGTATCTTTTGTTAGACCAGCTTCTGTTGGTAAAAGAGACAAGCTTTGCAGCTTACACAGAGCTCTTCCTCAGGTCTGGGAAAGGTACTGAGAGCTCTGTCTCTTTCACCAACAGAAGTTGGTTCAATAAAAGATATTACCTCCAGCATTTTGTCTCTCTATGTGTATGTCCTTTAAATTCAGGGATAGTTCTCAACCATAATATTCCAACGCACCTTGCACCCCTTAGCTGAAAGGTGTAATATGAACCAACTGGGAAGGGAACAGAATTTAGTACTGATTTAACATAAATTTCTGAGGGAATTTTACAGATGGTGAGTGAAATCCTGGCTTCATCAAAGTTAATGGCAAAACTCTCTTCAACCTGTATTTTGTCAGCTATAGTCACTGGGATGTCATACAACACCCCCTCTTTTAGCTGTATGTGATGGATTGCTTTTAACGCTGGCTTCCCTCTGCTCAAGGAACCATTAGCAAACTCATGGATCACTATTTTAAAAGGCTATAGGGAGAATCATTTAGAGAGTAAAGAATGAAGAACGAGTCTCACATTTAGATCCAATATAGGGTTAAATAATGAAGACCCTTGTTCTATTAAAGAATAACTTTTAGGGTGGAGTGGTGAATTGTGCTAGTTAGCAAGTGAGGGGGGGAAATACTCTACATTGTCAAAACTACAAGATTTTTGAAGAGTGGAACATGTAAGAGACAGGGAATGGATATGGGTCTTTTCACTTTTGATTCACTGGTGTGAATCCAGCTTCAGGTTAGCAAAGATTAAAGCTGTTCTTGTAAGGGACTGTCTTAGAAGCTCATGAGCGCTCATGGTCTCAATCCTATTCCTTTGGCGTAAGTGTCCACTTAAAAACAAAACAACCAACCCACCTTCTCCACTGGTAGCCCTGCCGACTCTCTAAGCAAACAAGCAAAAGCCTGATTGAATGAACAAAGGAGGATTAGATTCCCCCATGTCAGGGTTCAGATGATGCTTCCTGTGACATCTCTTCCCTGAACAGAAGACTTCAGTTCCTAGGCCACCAAGCCAGGGCTTTCTACCAGCACCAATTAACCATCTATAGAATTCAAAGGATGAGGTGTCTCAGTCCCAGTGATATGCAGAACAGGACTGACTATGTAACAGGAGCTGCTGAATAACCACTGGCAATCAATTTAAGATTTGCTTCACATTTAAATACTTCAAAAACACATTACTAAGTGCAAGACAGTTTTAGTTTACATTTTATTGAAGTAATTTAACAAAATGTTAAGAATTCTTTACATTACATATAATAAAGACTCTTAAAAGTACTAATGGGCTAAAAGCCAAAGTGCATGGGAGGGAGGGGAAAAATATACAAAAAAAATACAGAAAAGAACAAATGAATGATCTACAGCAACAAAGGACCCCACGGGGCAACCCCAGCTTACTGAACCCTTCATTCACTTTTTCAGTCTATCTCCAAATCACTGTCTTCACTATAACATGCAGATGGGTTACATATGGAAGTCATCATCAGCAGATCCTTCTCTGGGAGCAGACCACACTCCTGTAAAAAAGCCTCCAGGTCCACGGCAAAAAAATCTTCTCCAAGCTGGTCGGTGATTCGGACAAAGTTGCCAATTAACTCTCCTCCCTTGTAGATGAGCAAAGCAGGTAGAGCATTATTAGTAAAGCGAGTGCTGGCACCAATCAGGGAACTCTTAACTCGACAAAATTTGACTGTTGGGTACTCAGCAGCAAGACAGATCATGCAGCCATTCACAGATTCAGCGCCAGGGATGTCATCTTCATAGATGTGGATCATGATCAACGTGTTCTTGTGTTCTTTATCAACTGTGTCCAAAAACCCTTCCCCACTGATGATCTCAAAAACCTGCTTAAACTGCTGCCCACTATGCAGCTGCTGCCTCATCTCCTCCATTCGCTGCTTCCTGTATTGCTGTAAAAACTCTTCATCATCTTCGCCATCATGAATCATGTTATATTCTTGTAAAGTCATCTATAACATGCGCAAAGAAATATTATAAATACACCACACAGAGAGAAATCAAGAACTCCATACATGTTACATGCATTTAGTATTTAAATCAAGGATGGACAGAGTTTAACCTGCATCATTCCCCATCTTTAATACCCAGGTACAGATCATGGAGGCTAGAGTTCCCAACATAAGATGCTCCATTTTGATCCATCCGGAAAGCACATCTGATAAAGATGGAGCTTCCTACATTAGGACTTCTAGCCTTCACAGGCTAGATTAAAAGTGAGTGACTATAATGTGCTCCTATTTTATTCAAATCAGCTATGGCCACATGCTCCAAGTAAGATGCCAATACTGCTCTTAGATGGGCAGCTCGGACATTGTTTCTAATTTGAGTGGATACTGTCAGATTCCTAGTTGGTTTTTTCATCTTTTTTTCCTAAGTAAATAGAGTAAATCTCTATTAGAAACATTTATTTCCATACCAGATTTATTTCTTTGGCAAAAATAAATGTGCCCATGTTTTCTCTGGAATTGGAATTAATTTGGGTTTTATGACTATCGTCTTTCAACATCTTGCTTCATTAACCATGTTAGCCATCATGCTCGAGGTGTAGGATCTGTTAGTTTACTGCTGCAGTCAGCAGGGGAGCACAGAAAAAAATCAGCGAAAACCAGTGATTATTTCAGGCAGAGAGAGAATCTCTTAGCAAATGTAAAGTTCATGTAAATTAAAAAACAGATACCTAAAATTCAAGCAATTTCCCCCCATTATCACTTTATGATCCTAAACTGTTGGGCACGAGTGACCAAATATAACCACCAACTCGTGAACATAATACTGGTTTATTGTCAATATCAGCATGTATCAACTTCAGCAACCTGTTCAATTAGATTCACAGAAACTGGTAATGCAAGTCAATTGACCAAAACATCCCACTTAGTTTTTAAATAATTTACCACCTCTGACATTTTCTATCTTTGATGTCTAATGCTTTCCTATCAGTTTGAAGACTAGCTGATCTCTTAACATTAATTTACCATACATGATAATCAATTAGGCCTCCTGGAAAGGAGACGTCTTACACAACACTCATTAACTTACAAGATGAAGTTATTTTTCAGGCAGAGTTGCTGCCCTGCCTTTTCTTTTTTTTTTTTATAAACTGTTTCATAAACTTGGAAATAAATTTGATAAATGCATATAAGGAAAATACACAGTGTCTGATACAGACTCCGTCAGAGGTGTTGGGCCAGTCACTTAACACTTAAGTGTATAACATCTTCAAAGCACTGCACCAACATTAAATCATCTTGACACTACTTCTGTGAGGTAGGTAATCACTGCACCTGTTAAAAGCAATAATAAATAACTACCATGCAAGGATTCATGATTTTTTGAAAAGCAGCTGAAAAATGGAAACTGCTAAAATTTCTTAGCACAGAAGTCTCTCACGGTGCTCCCAGGTTACCTTTCCACTGATTTTTTCCTGAAGTTCTTTCTGCTTCTGTTTATCCTCCTCTTCATCCAAGTGAGCTCTGCAGGTCATGGATAACTTTTTTATAAGTCGTTCCATCTCTCTACACTGCTCCTCTCGCTGCTCCGTCTCCAGTTGTTTGAATCTTCGCCAATCATTTATGACACCCTTTGGACCTGAAGGTAAAACATGCAGGCATTTTGCTTAGATAGAAACAATCTCTGTCTATTGCACTTTCCATTCAGGATCTCCGAGTCCTTTACAAATAGCAGTTAAAGGATGGACCATGTTTTAGGCTTATTGTATATTGCTCAATATGCTATAATCAAGCATAGGAATGGTAGCAAGTAACTCCCCATTTCTGCAGTTGACTCCTATGTCCTTGAACAAGTCACTCAACCTCTCTGTGTCTGTTTTCTTATCTGTATAAACAGGAATAAAGCTTACCTACCTACATTACTTTCCTATTAACCTCAAAAGGATGTTGTGAAAATTAATATCTGTATAGAGTTTTGACACATTACCACTATCCAGGTTTAGAGGTATCCTCCAGCAGTTAGTATGGAAATGTTTCCTTTTCATAGCGATAGACGTGACCGGGGGGAGGAGGGGGGAAGAGAGGGAAGAGGAGAAATCACTTGATGGTGAAATAAATTTGCAAAAGCCCCAGCACAAAAGTTGTGTTCCATGATGTGCAGACAGCTCATCAATTTCACCTTACTAGTATCCTGTTGCTGGGGCCTAACGAAAAGTGCTACTATTGAATGTCCTATTTAGGTATGTCCCAGTTGGGTGAGTACTGATTCCTCTCCCCCAATACTGGACAGGCATGCAGGAGGAGGATAAAATATTTGATGTCACAGTACCTGTGTTAACTGCAGTGCCATCGCTGCTCAGCTCCACCTCCCCATCAACCACCTCAGGAATGGTGCTCTCTCCAACTTTATCTTCTTTCTCACTGTCTTCATCATCACTGCTGCTGTAGTAGTACTGGAGCTTCTCACCAAGCAGTTTATCATCTAAAGTAGTCATTGTATTCTAAAAAGAGATGGGTAGGTCAACATCAATGCATCTCTCTCTCCTTTATACAGCCACACACACAGTATCAAGTATCACCTCAAATGTATAGTATTAGCCCTCTACTCCTCCAAAGAAAAATATGAAGGCTGTCTATTCAAATGAGAACAGTTCATAGACCATCACCAACAAGACTAAGCTACAACTGGCCAACCTCTTCGTGAATGAATTGAGAATCATTTCTGAAGCGTTTATTAAGTCAAAAAACAAACAACAAAAACCTCTTTATTACAAAGTTTATTCTTCAACAGATAAATTATGAGGCATTCAAAATATTTATTCACTGAGGATAGATCTGTTGATTAACAATGGTTCAAGATTGCTACGTACCCACCCTTAAAACCTGAGCCAATTACATTTCCTTCTGGATATTTTACATTTATTAAGTTTGAACTTTAGTATTTTATGTGCGCAATTACTAGTCTTTTAGCAATGGCGAATGACGATTGGAGCATGATCAATGAGATTAATAGTTGTATGCACTTTTGATAAGATATCAAAGCTGCTTATGCAATTAAAAGCTTGCAGTGAAAATTCAGGAAAAAAACAGGAATGTTACAATACAGTTAAAAGTTAAATTCTAACCCTTATTCCTTACCCCCACCCTCCCTTACAAAGAAAAGGAGACAGTGCGCAGTATCCAGCTGTATCTCAAGAAATATCTTTCAGGGTTTCTTTTAGAAGCTCATCTCTCGGAGATGATTACTAAACATGAAAAATTCCATGTAGGCTTAAAGTTGGCACCTGGTCTCTTTCCAGAATCAAACAGAACCTCAGCAAACCTCCTGCAAATCTCTTTTCTCAAATGTATGTACTGCAAGTGTGGAAAAAGAAAGATATATATTTGAACCAATGGTGTTTTATGTACTATTAACTGTCAGTTTCACAGGTCATTTCACAACAAGGATGAGCTCTGTAGCAAGAGGGGAACTCTGCTTTTGGCATTAGTCAGTGAAGTTGCAAGTCTGCAATTTTTACAAAATATAATTATATTTGTAATTTATATAGTACTAGTGTTCAATTATATTTGGCAAATAAGTTGTTTCTGCAAATCTGCCTACGCAGGACTCGCAAGCAATTAACATTTCACAAAGCTCATTTTCACTTTAATAAAACTCAATTGTAGCATATTATGCAAATTGATAATGCTGGCAACTCAGTTACTAACAGAAGTGATACAACAAGGCTTGGAAGAATTAGATTTTTACTGGTAAATATTGATTTCGCTACACAGACACTAACCAGCAAAATATATTTCCATTGATAATAATCAAAACATACAGATAGGCAAAATAAGAAAAATGCTGCTTGAGAACTTATTAGTTTGATTTAAAGGTATTTATTTTGTACATGAGGTTGATAATTTGTGGTTTTAATGGTTATAAAGCAGGGGTTCTCAGACTTTTGTACTGGTGACCCCTTTCATATACTAAGTCTCTAAGGGCGATCCCCCCTTCCACATTAAAAACACTTTTGCATATATTTAACACCATTATAAATGCTGGAAGCAAAGCGGGGTTTGTGGTGAAGGCTGACAGCTCATGACCCCCCATGTAATAATCTCATGACCCTCGAGGGGTCCCTACCCCCAGTTTGAGAACCCGTTATAAAGCTTTAACGTCTATCATTAAACTGTTATTGTCTGATCCTCTGGCAGTTTCCCACAACTGTGAAAATTTAAACAGATAAATATATAAAAAATGCTTTAAAATATCATCATCATCAAAATTTAAAAAGTTAAAAATGGAATTTGCCAAGCCAATATGTACTAATCACAATTGCCCTTAAATCCATCAATTGACCTGAGTTATACCATTTCTCCATCTAAATACTTTTCTGCTGGCTAGATATTAGCCAATGATAGCAGTAGGATGATATTCCCTGAAAAAGCTATCTGGGGTATTAGTAATTTACATACAGCCTCTCATACCAAATGGGTGTAAGAACAGACAGTGTCAAACACAAGAGACCACAAGCTGAATTACTGCCTGAGGCCGTAAAGAGTCCAGAGCCCTGCTAACAGCTTCCACAATTCTCCAGAGCTGATGGAATAAAAGCAAACCCTTCATTGGTGTGAACTGCGATCCTGAACAGCTTGTTATAAAACTGAGAAACCTATTTCCAATTTTTTTTGGGGGTAGGGGGAGAGAAGGGGTGTATGAGTGTGTGAGATTGAATTGATTTCGTATGTTGATGAGGTGGACCTAAGAGTCTGTATTTCTATGACAAGGGCACAATCTATATTGTAGGGAGAAAGTAGTGTTTTTAGGTTTTCTATCAACCACTAGCACTATCTGCAAACTGTTGAAAGTAGGATTATGCAGATTAATGAATAGATAGCCAGATGGTTCCTGCTAAAAGGTGATGAAACAGGATTACTAAGATTATTTCTCAGAGTAGAGAAAAATTTCACAGAAGATATGGCCTGTATCTACCCTAGAGAAACAGAGGTAACCAGCTAGCATTTGGGGTAAGGTATATTGTCGTATTTGACTAATAGTACAACGCATCACACTGTCAAAAGACAGCTATATTTTTTCTAAGTGTTCATCCATATATGAAACAGGGCCCATGGAAAATGGAAATCAAGGAATTAAAGAAGTTCATACCCTTAAAACCCCGCCAACTTTAAATTGAGCCAGAGAGATGCTCTGTCATGCTGAATTTAGGTATTCTATTTTATTTCCATGTATATCGCTATCTGGATATAACGCGACCTAATATAAGACAAATTCAGATATAATGTGGTAAAGCAGTGCTCTGGGGGGCGGGGCTTCACACTTCGGTGGATCAAAGCAAGTTCAATATAACGCTGTAAGATTTTTTGGCTCCCGAGGACAGCATTATATTGAGGTAGAGGTGTACTACTGTAATGTGTTTAGAGATCCTTAGCATTATGTCTGCTTAAGAAATTCAAGTGTTCGATTACATTCAGGAGATCTGGGATTGGAGGCGATTCCCTGTGCTGCAAGAGATAATTAGTTTTGCTTAAGGGCTTGGTTGTGGGAGAATTCTGATTTCTTTTTGCCTTCTCTTCTGCACGCACACCAAGCAAACTATTTTCCAATACAGAGAAAAAGTAGAGCAAAAGAAACGAGAAAAAAAAAAGTGGGTACTATGTATGCCTGAGGCCTGTACCTGACACAGAATTCCAATTCCTTCCAGTGTATCAAACGGAACTCAAATTAACATAATTAATTTACAGCTATTTCCTAGTTATAGTGCACCACCTAACAGGCTGATTTATGTACAAAAAAGAGAGATTCTGCTCATTTCAAATTAACTCAGAGGCAGTTGCACACATGATAAAGCAAGACTGCAACTACATGTCTTTAAACTGATCACCTCAGTTCTTGCAAGTCAAACAGGGTTGGATTGGGTCAGTTCTCAGTTGCAAGACCACCACGGTACAACCCTAGTTCTGCAAGAAGTCATTTTGGTGATTCCGTAGGTGGTTCATTTATCTTTGGTTGAAAACTAAAAGCACAAAAGCATCTCAAGTCCCTCTCTAGTATGGTGCTTTTGTTGTGTACATAGGGGAAAGCTTTAGAAGATCACTCCAGGGCTACTGTAAGACATTTAATAGTTAACTTAGCATTTGACTTTAAATATTGGAGATGATTTGCATCGTTCTATTTTTGACAAGATTCATTAAAACTAATTAGCTATAATTAGTCGAGGAAGGATTACATTTTTACCAATAAATGCTGGCAAGTGTTGATTTCATTGTACAAACACAAATTGAAAAATATATTCCCATCAATAATAAAAATGTACAGATAGGCAAAGCAAGAAAAATACTGCTTGAAAACTTAGAAAATGATATTTACTTGGCATATTTTGACAATTTGTGTTTTAATGGTTATAACGTTTAACTTTTTGTATCCGTTTAATATTAAACAATTACTGTCTGACCCTCCCCACAACTTCCTGCAACTCTGAAAATTGAAAGAAAAAAAAGATTAACACCCATAACTTTCCACAACAGTGAAAATTTAAACTTATTAAAAAAATGCTTAAAAATAAATATTGACATCATCTAGCAAAACGATTAAAAAAATTCTGCCAAACTTACCTATAATGTTTCACAGGGATCTAATTTGAGCTCAACTTCTATATTTGGTATCTCTACCCCAAACTGGCCTGTTGTTCTTACTATTTTTGTTTAAAAATTAATTTCAAGCCAGAATATTTTAGCACACCTAAAGTTTTTGCCATGAGCAGGAAACCATACAATGGTTTTGACACTTTGCAGATATGAATGTAGATGAAGCAAGAGTCTCCTGGTCTGTGTTGTTGAAATGCAATGGATTCATTGTGAATTATTCAAGTGGGGAATGCAGAATTCCTAAACTCAGATTAATGTTATTAAAAATGAATCTCTAATCAAACCAAGCTTCTGCCTGCACTATTTGTCTCTGCTTCTGGCTGTTAGCCCCACATATGGCCTACATCTGGGCCTTAGAATGAGGGTAGTCATGTGTACAACGGAAGAACAAAGGTGGCTCTCAAGACAGACACGGAAAGGAAAGAATGTCCTACATTACTGGATTTATTAATATTACCTGAGCAAAAGGTACAGGAAACCAGTATACACAGCCTGTATCTACAAGAAAACCTGAATGGAACAAATGCACATGTAGCTGGTTACAGTAGTAGTGATGGGGAAAGTATTTTTCCCTTCTTGTTTTGTACAAACATTTTTTAAAACAAAACAAAAAGCAAACCAAAAACAAAAAAACAAACAAACCGGCTGGGCCCATAAACCAGAAACAAATCCGGAGACTCACGGTTCCTGGCTTGTTTGCAGTGCTGACCTCTGGGCCACCTCTGGGCCAATGCTGGTCTCTCTCACTATAAATGCAGATGTACAAACACAAATGTCACAAAGGGACCAAGAAGAGCTCTCCGAGTAACAGGTATTTCTCACCATGTTTTACCTTCACTCTCCAACTCCACCAGCTCTGGAAAGTGTCAGATGCGGCTATGGAGCTGTAGGCACAGCAGCTCCAGAAAGGAACCTGGCCCCCTGAGCCCACCCCCACCAGCTATCCAGAGTCCTCCCGCTCATCCACCAAGCAGATCCCCTGCCCTCTTGTGCAGCCCAGAACACCAACCCGCGCCCCAGCTATTCAGAGCCCAGAGCCCCCCCTCCATGCAGAGCCCCTGCCCGCCTGTGCTCCCCCCAGGCTCCCGCCCCAGCCATCCAGAACCCAGAGCCCCTGCCCTCCTGTGCACCCCCCCGGCTCCCGCCCCAGCCATCCAGAACCCAGAGCCCCTGCCCTCCTGTGCCCACCCCCCCGGCTCCCGCCCCAGCCATCCAGAACCCAGAGCCCCTGCCCTCCTGTGCCCACCCCCCCGGCTCCCGCCCCAGCCATCCAGAACCCAGAGCTCCTACCCTCCTGTGCCCCAACCAGGCTCCCGCCCCAGCCATCCAGAACCCCCCCGTGCAGAGCCCCTGCCCTCCTGTGCCCCCCCAGCCATCCAGACCCCCCCTTCTGTGCGCCCCCCAGGTCCCTGCGTCCCTCACGCCCCCCGCCCCGCCCCCGATCCTGTCACCTCCCGGCCGCCCCCCGCCTCGGGCCCCCCGCGCCCACCCACCGTTCCGGCGCTTCCCTGTTCCCGAGGACGAGCGCGAGCAGCGCAAAGGAGGCCGGGAAAGCAGGGCGGCTCCATTCAGCGAACGCGGGGGGGAACGTCCCTTACTGGCAATGGTATATTCCCGGCGCCAATGCCCCTTGAGCGGACGGGAGCGCAACCTCCTCCCAAGGGGGGAGGGGTGTTCTCCCCGCTCTGACCCACTGCCCCCTTCAGCCGGGAATAGAACCCAGGCGGCCTGACCCCGCCCCCCGCCACCAGCGCGAGTTCGGAGCCGCCGGGGGGTGGGATGGTCTCACACGTGACAAACACACACGGAAGGTGGACAATCATTTTATTTTGTGCATGCAAATACATGTCAAGTACTGCAAACTGTTTCCATCAATTTTCTCTCAAAACACTGAAAACCATGATGCTCTATTCTGTGACCAGCCAAAGCTAATATCTCTTTACTTCAGTGCTACAGCAAAAAACACACAGAATTCACTCTGCTAGTCAGTATTATCACAAAGCCCACCCCACCCCAAATACAGACCATATGGTCCAGCTTTCCCATTTTATCCTATTCCTAGAACACAAAGGGAAACATTACAATTTGGAAATTCAAAATTGAAATAAATGGAATAGAATTTATTCCCCTATATATCCCCATTTCATTTTACAGATTTTAAATTATAGTTTTAAATAGAAGCTGAGAATGCACCATAAAAATGAGCATTAAATCCATCGTAGCGATGGTGCCTGCTTTATACATGATGGGTGTACACCATCTTTTATTTCATTTACATTTCAATCGAACAATAGATTTGCAAAGAAAATGTCTAATACAGACGTAAAAATATGCACACTAGAGCTTCACAATCGGTTGTACAATTGACAAACAGGCCTCTTTTCCCAACTTTCCAGCTAAGCAATTTTATAAAATGTAATCAATGCAACAAGAAACAAAATTCTTTAACTTCCAGGGAAAAGAATATGCACTAAACGGTATAATGCAGACAGCAGATGCTGCAAGCTAACCACAATACTCTTGAGTGGCTGTACAGTGGGTATGTGCAGTACAAATAAAAGCCACATGTGTTGTATCACAACTACAGTATAATGTACTTGTTTGCCCAGCGAAGAAAATGCATGCATTTTCATGCCTTGGACTAACTGAGGCCTACACTGGATAAAACTGATGGGATATGTGCAAATGATGTTGAATTTTGACAGTTATAAATGCAGCCAGGCTCTGTTTTATTTCAGACTTTGTTAAACATGAAATGCCAAGCACGAGCTTCGGCGACAGTCTTCCTTGAATAAAAGGTTTTTGCTCAAGTGTGGGGAATTTTGATAATTTTGCTGTCTTTATTTTACCCTTGACACTTAGGGTTAAGTTGTCAGAGCACTCCCTTGCCAGCAAAGAGGTGCATTGTGACCACTAGTACCAAGGAGTTAGCTGTGCATTTGTACGGAAAGAACTGGTCATTTAAAGAGCACATTTACTGTTTTCTGCTTGCAGGAGAGGCCCTTGCATTAGAGGGATTTCCTAACAGAAAAGGATTAAAACTATAACAAGTAATGCGCTCCAAGTACTATGGATGATTCATTAACTTCTCATTTGATTAAGGTCTAAAATTTCACATTTTCCTTCAGACACAGGTTAGTAATGGTGAAAAAGAAACCTTGACAAATATGATATAGGAGCTGCTAGCGGATACCTCTCAAATAGAGTTTATGTACAACAGCAGATACTTGACAAATTGTGCTTTAACAAAAAATAAAATAAAAAATAAATAAATAAAACCACACACTATCAAATTGTTTTGGGTTTTGACAAAAGATTTTTTAAAAACATTCTTTCCCCAGGCCTTTCTTTGTGTATGAGTTTGTACCTCACTCAGCCTGGAGCACTAACACACAAGAACAGCATTCAGCTCATCAGCATGAACTTAAACTAAAATTTCAAGTGTGTTATTAAAGCAGTAAACGTTTCAAATTATATGTTTACAACTGGTGTCCTTATGTATCACACTTTAGTATCACTCTGTACTAGTCTATCAAGAACCAATGCCAATTTGCTTGGCAAAATGAGTCTAACCTATTCTTTGAAAGGTCTAGTATACATTCTACATTGCGCAATCTGTATGAACACTAACTCATTTATTTCTTGTTACAGGAACAAAATATCAGTAGCAGGGCAGTCACTACTATAATTTATATCTTAAGAATGTCATATTACTACTTTGTCATAAAAAAGTAGACAGGATGACACATCAAATTAGAGATTAATGCTAGTCCTAAAACCCAGCTAGGAAATGAGACAGAACGAGGAATTAATCCAGGTTGTGAGGCAACACATTTTAATTCAGATATTGATACTTCTGTATCCCTGACATGTGAAATCCCTGCTGTACCTCTCCTGAAAAAAAAAAAAAAATGCTCATCTGCACAAAGGAAAGGAACCACACACTTCTCCTTAAACTGCTACTGGCCTTTTTCTGACAGCGTAATATATTGGGCCAAAAACCTAAATGGGATTCTATACTACTACTACTACTACTACACATAAAGATAGTCACAAAACTTTTAATGTCAGAAAGTTAGCCCTTCCATTGCCCAAAAAGGCACCTGATTTGCAACTAGATACACAAACACGTATTGGTTTGTATCAGGTCAAGTAATTAAACTTTGCCAAAAATGAACCAGAACTAGAGTTCCATCTGTAGCTTCCTCTTATTAGGGCACCCAGAGGGCATAGTTTCATGGCAAGATAATAATCAGTGTTAAAAACTGTAAGACAATGTTGGCACACTACTAAAAACCCCTCAATTCTTGTGTCTGTCATTCTAGATATTAAAGGTTCAACACAAATTAGCTTCAACCCAGAACTGACTCCTTTTCAGAGGAAGCGTGTGGTCTTTCTAGAAAGCTATTGTATCATGGGATCTTCTGCTGCAGACAAGCATATATAAATACGTTTGTTCTTAGACATGCCAGTAAAGTTGGCAGGAATATGTTAGGCTGATGTATTTTCACTGGACAAAACAGACGAACTTGTGTAAGCAGCTTATCCCAATCCCCCTCCAGCAGAGCACAACCAAGTTTTAAAATTGCAATTTTAAAATTAAAAAGTTAAGGTAAATACACAAGATCAATTTATGTAGTATATATTCACCCTCAGATCATGCTGAAGATGTTCTGTGGAGTTCTGGAGCACAGAGGGCTCTTTCCCTGAGGGCGAATAAGGACTTCTCAAACCTTTATATTTTCTCTATTTTTGTAACAAAATAGCAATTTAAAATTTAAAAATCTTTTTAAAAAAATTACATTACCTTCAACGTGGAAGATCTCACTGTTTAAATATCCATGAAATAGACATACTGGTTTGCATATCCTTTTGGAATTACATACAGCAAATAAAAGTACTTCGGAAGCATTTCAAAAGTAATATAAATTCATATTTACAGAATGGTCTTGATATAAAATATACAACAATCATATTCACGTCTAGCATTCTATGTTAATTTGTAACATCAACAGGAAATGAGTTAAGGTGACAAGGTGGTCTAATTCTTGATCCTAATCATTTCAGGCCGCAAAGTGAAACAAAATACCAGTCTTATTCCAGAGATGAGGTGGCACTGCCTATCAGGGAAGGTACAGTAAATAGCCAAAGAAACCAAGAAAAGGCTACTTTACTGTTACTCTACAAATATTTCTTTAAATTTTAGTATTAAATAAGTAAGATCTTCCATACTGACACCAGAATAGCAAAACTAACCCTTGGATTTTCAGATATATTTACAACATAATTATTTCATGGACATGTTCATTAAGAGATATCAAATACCAATATTTTCTCAGTCTAATCAGTAACCCTCAGGGAAATACCAACCCTCACCCCTCAGAAACGTGCACAAAACAGTTATCAAAATCTTATCTGACACATAACTGTGATTTTGTAAAATAACTCAGACGACCAGTAACATGATCCTTTTAAAACATTTTGCTAGCAGGAAAAGCCCTTACATACAGTACACCTGGTGAAAGATTAGCTTGGCTTAAAATATTCCAGTACAATTTTCAGAGTAAACAACTTCATAGAAGTTAATAAAAACATTAAAAAAGTAAAACATGTACCAAAGAAACTGAAAAGGACAAACAATAAGACAGTAATCACCAGGAGGGAAAGTCTTGCTTTCTTTTCCAAAATGGTGACTGAATTTTTAAACTTTAAAGAAAACTATGCCTAGAGTGCTTGTGTGTGTATACTCTATCTTCAGTTGACATGTCTAATACGACTTTTCAGTCACATCTTAGCAGGGCACATATTCATACAATTTTCAGCACAATTCTAAAGGTCTGATAATGCTACATTACTGTAGGTTCAGTCAATAGATAATGAACAAGCAAAATTAAACCTGAATAAAAAGTTATGATTAACAATATTTAACCAAGACAATGTAATGAGTGTCAAAAACCCCACTAATTAGTTTAAATTAAAAAACAATCACCAATACCATATTGTTAGTCAGTGCAAACACTACATACAGGGTTTTCAAGGGAAAGCCAAGAGCACCTGATTCTTTTGCCAAGTCATCTGGATTCTATAAATGCAGGTGGAGGACTGCATTAAAAAAACCCAAAAAAACAAAAACCAAAAAAATCCCAAAACATCCCCCACTGTTACATTAGTGCATAATTTATCAAAATGGTTAAAAATTGGATGTGCATATAACTTGGGGAAATCAATACCAAGAACATTAGCTGAAGGATTTAGGCACTTGGGTTACTTTTTGTAACTTTACTTGGACAAGTAGCCTGTATATAACTATCAACAGTACTAAAGCAGAAATGAGAAAAAAAAGAAGAAATAAAAAGCTACAGCAAAGCACTGCACCACAGTCCTGCATATAATGCAGTAGTACAAAGCTAAAGTGTATTAACCCCGTAATAAAGTCTAAAGTACAAATCCCTACCTCTCACTCTTCAAACAGGAAACAATATTCCATGCAAAGTTCCACAACTAAAGAAAAGGCAGCTGCAACAAGATGCAAGTTCCCTTCTCATGAAACAAAATAGAGACAAATAAATTAGTTTTACTTTCACTAGATGTATCGTTGTAGGATCCTGCTAGTTTAAATAACTGAGTTGTTAATCTTCTACAGAAGCCATTTTAAATAAGAACGGCTCAGTTACTGCACCGGATTGCTACAAACTCATAAAAAGCTGCTTTAAGCTTAAGTAAAAGAATGTCCAAATTCCATTAATTTGTGGAAAGTGAACGCCTTACCCTAGTAAATGTATCTTTTCAGAATGCTAATGCAAGAGGGGCTTGAAGTATCAAAGAGTCCACAGGAAATGGATGACCCCAATATTTTTTTTTTAAAAAAAATATACATTATATAATATATATTATATATATAAAAAGCTAGTGTAAATGCTTTCACGGCGTGGTCATAAGCTGGAAAGATGAATGCCTTTCAGCTGTTAACCATTTTGCCATTCGCAATGGGCTTTAAAAAGTTGTTTTTATCCTCAGACATACTGTGAGCTCTTTTCAAAATGAGGCTGCCAACAGTGACTGATGTGCTGATGGGCGGGCAGCTTGCATTGCTAAAGGATCCTGTGATAGACTGGCTGAAGCAAGAAGTTACGGGCAGGACTGCTTTCTGCTCCTCCCTGAGGGGAAAAATAAATCATACAAATATTAAACTTCAGCTTAATGCAACATATCAAGAAATAAACTGTGCATTAAACGATGCAAATATTGCAATTACATGGTAGTTGGTGGAAAGGCAGAATATTTTACTGTAGAAGGGTATGCTCACAGAGTAAATGCAGATTGCCTCATTTTCAAAGGGATCATTAAATGGTTAAAATACAGTAGCATGGGTGATTCCAGCACAAAGTATTTTGCACTTTTTTGGCATAGAAGTAGTTAGTGGAAATTAAGTTTAATGCCAACCTTGCTGAGATTATTTTCCCTGAATTCTAGTAATTATAAAAATACTTTTGTATTTGCTGTGCAGTGTGGGAATATATAAAACATAGGTTTATATCAATTGTTACTTAATATATACTGAAAAATAGGTAATTCAGATGCATAAAAACTGGTGCACCAATGGTACATGTGGTGGGTTTTATAATCACAAGCGAATCCATCCTAGTTCTCAACAGTCTCTTCCCACTTCACCATGCATACACAGTGCATATGTCTCATCCAAGTGTGAGAAGCTAAGCAGTTCCTCTTTAAATAGTCATGTTTTAACCACTCTGATTCTGCTGTTTTGTCTAACACTCACAGAATCACAAGGTCTTCACCTAAACTTTGTCTCTTCTGCTCCAAAGGTTCCTTGTGGTGTTTCTTGAGTGAATGTCCATTCTCTATAGTTGTTCCATTGAGCAGCTGATCATCCCGAGAACTGATACCTAGCTGTATGTCCAGTATCTCCTACAGGAAGAAGATAGAATTGTCCATCAATATTGTGGCTACTTGTTTTGGTAAGCCTTCCAATTTCTATTTATTTTATGTAATGATTCTGGAGGTCAAAGGCTACTCCTAGAATCTCTTCTCTTTTTGGAAGGTTCTCCACTCCCTTATCCAAATCATTAATTGGAATACTGACTAGTAGGAGACCCAGGATGGACTCTGCAGAACTGTATTAGATACATCCACCTCCAGTTTGACAGCAAGCCATTGATAACTACTCTTTGAATACAGTCTTTCAACCAGTTTTTAACCCACTTTATATTTAACAAGTGGAGCAACAAAAGAGGTATGGAAACCAGGAGAACCAGTATGCATTATGCAAAGCCTTAATGACAGATATCTATTTTTTGAATGCATGACTGCTTTTGAGAAGGGCTGTGATGATCCCTTTTGTGTGGTATGAAACAAGATCAGAACATTTTATGACTGCACAATGAAGGTGAAAGAAATAATATTTAAGAAACTGAATGCAGTCTATTAATAGAAGCAAAATATAAAAGACGGAGGCACTGGCAACGATAGGAATATAAAGAGCAAGGACAATTTTGTAATGAATTTAATATTACAAATGAGGTGATGTAAAAGTTTTGTTTAAGTTACTATATTGTAATAGACTTTACATGCATTAAAATACTTTTGGTTTCCATTTTGTATACTGGGAAAAATTACTAATGCTATCTTGTATTTAACAAAAAGTTAAAAACTTTTGCAATTAGAGCAACGTTGACAACCTCAGATGACTGAGACTAGCACAAAAGCAGCCCAAATTCTATACTAAAATGGTGCCAAAGAAAATTCGAGATCAATATAAAACCTACCTTTTTATTTTAAAAAGGTTTTCTTCTATAAACATGAATAATTATTGATTTTACAGGAAAGTTTCTAGAAACAGCTGAACAACTAGTCAAAGAATTCCATGACCTCTTCAAACATGCAGTTCTTATACATACCTCTATTTGTTCACCTTGCCTATCAGGTTCATCAGTATCAAGGGCGGAAAGCTCTAATTCAATGTCCCGATCTGGCTTTGTGTCTGCACAGTCTTCAATATAGTCAGTCTGCAAATACAAGAGACTTTTCACTTTCTGTATACAATCTTCAAGGATTCAAGTTAAAATGGAAAATAATATCATAATCCACATTCCTGAGCTCAGAGGGGCTAGAGGAGGGAGTAAGATAGAGGGAGGAGTAAGAAATGGACAGCTACTTGGATACCAATGGTGTCTTTGGGTACAGAAAAGATTACACTACTCTGCAAGTAAGAAAGAAGTATCTAAAGTATGTGGGTGTTGGAAAGGAATGTTTTTTTCAGAGCACAATAGCAAATGTTTATCTTTATATCACCTACAACTGGAGCAGAGTACAGAGATCACTTTCTTGACATAATGTAAATAGCTGGTGGGAGAACTGATGGATGTGGACTCTTTCCATCTTCCACATTTAAGTATACTTCCAGTTAATTATATAATGTCTATCTTCCCCTGCCCAGCAATCCACAAGGGTGTAATAAAACAGAACTTATTTATGTGGAGTCCCTCCATGATCAAGCCACCTCCTGACTGAGAAGCAATACAACAAATGCATCTTCTCACTCTCAGACACTGAACCACGTGCAGCATCAGTAACTAATCCAAAAGAGCAGGTTATAAGTATTTTAAAATGTCATACTTCCAAATATATACCCAAAACCCTCAGTGATCTGATACATCCCAAATCATCTTTTTCTTTACCTCACCATTCCTCAAATCAATTTCCTTGCTTAAAAGATTTAAGGTAAGGCGACTGCCTTCATCTAGGGAATTCCACTTCTGTTGCATGGCTAATGCATTAGCCTCTCTCTGAAGTAACAATGAATTACTTTTGGCCTGTGGGGAGGAGGGAAAAAACATGAGTTACTCAACTACATTTAAACTTTGTATTGTTAAACTGCAGAACAAACCTCCCTACACAAAGAACAGCTCTCTCTAAACAGGCAATTATGTATTCTCAAAATACACTGCATACAAATATACATCAAGGAAAAAATTTCTTCCCCGATCCCAGGGCTGGATCCTGCAAATACCAATACTTAATAGACATGGTAATTTCTGCCATGAGCAACCCTATTACAGACGCTCCCCAGGTTGCGCAAACCCAATTTATGGAAATCCAGGCTTATGGAAAAAGTTCCATAAACGCTTTTTTTTTGGCACGTAATTGTCAGAGATACGTTCTCGACTTACGCAAAACTCAACTTACACAAGGCATTCTGGAACAGAATGCCTGAGTAAGTCGGGGAGCTTCTGTAAAATAAATGGAACTGCTCAGGTTAATAAGCACCATGCCTGGTATTAAGTGTTAATAGGACTAGGTTCTAGCTTTCTCATTCCTATCAGTCACTTTGGTAATTGTATAATTAAATTTTGCAAAGCATTTTGAGATAGTTTATATGAAAAACACTATATTATATAAAGCTGTAATCATGGTACATCATCTTACTTGTTGTAGTTCAATGCTCAGTAGATCTCCAGTACTAGAATGCTTTCTGTGAGCAGATAAATCAGTAACTATGAATCTTTCCCTTTAAAGAGAAAAAGCAGCTGTTATTGTCATACACGGTGATAAAAGAATGAATTGTTTTCTCAGTGACCCCCCAAGCTTTGCAATTTAGCTCTAAACAACTTAGGCATCTGGATAAAAGTTGTGTGCATGAAATAATACTTAGCACTTTACAAACATTACCTAGTCAGTCCTCACAACACCCCTGTGAGGTAGGCAAGTACCTTCATTTTACATACAGGGAAACCAGAGTGGATAAAAATAAATGATTTAAAAAAAATAAAAATTAAAAAAAAAATCAGTTTTTATTTAAATTGGATTTTTTTGATAAAATGCTTTTGGAGGAAAAGATAGTTTTAATTAAGATACATTATAGCTCAAAGATATCTCATCATGGAATAGGATTACAAATTGTAATTCTATAGTATGAGACAATATATTCATGTAACGTTTAAGAAAAGGTTTTGTAAATGAGTTTCAATAGTTAGACATAAGGGGGGGATAGCTCAGTGGTTTAAGCATTGGCCTGCTAATCCCAGGGTTAGACTCAATGACCTTTCAAGGTTGCTTCCAGTTCTATGAGAGGGTATATCTCAATATATTATTATTATGGATTAGGGACCCAATCTTATGGGGTTCCAGGGACTTCTGTATAGATTATTTAGGTTAATCTTTCTATGTAAGCAATGGCACTCAGTGCTCAGTCTAGAAGATACCATCAGAGATGCTTAGTTTTGCAGTTCTCAAATTATGGATTTGTCTCTCCAGAGATAAACATTTTTGCTGTTAAACATGGTAAATAAATAAATAAATAAATAAATAGAGGTGAGAAATAAGACCTCAAACCTATTGTCCCTCTGCAAATTTGTGTACACAGAGTCAATCCCTTACCTCTCTCTACAAGTGCAAAGTTTCAAAAAGTTCAATGAATAGAAGATTGCTGGGGGCGGAATAGATCTGGACAAGGAGAAGAAGTCTCGAGATAAATGTGAGAAGGGAGGGACAGGCAGTAGAAACAAAAGTGAAACTGTTTGAGCAGCATATTCCAGAAGTCTTGAGGTCTCTCTCAGTGTAGCCTTCATTGATTTGAGATCTACCATTCCATTCTCTCACTAGAAGGGAAAACCTATAATGACAGCAGGCCACAAGAGAGACCCAGTTTGGGAATATTTTAATGAAGTTCCTCTACCTGTGGGTAACAGGCATGAGTGCAAAATACAAACAGTGCAACAAAGAAATGCAAGCCCTGGTTGCCCGAAAGAAACAACATCATGAAAAGTCTTCCTTCTCAGGAGGAAGCTGTGTTGATGATGATGAAAGAAACATGCCTGAACATGCAGGATTTTCAGGTTGGGAAATTTTTATTTCAAGTATCAGAGGAGTAGCCATGTTTGTCTGGATCTGTAAAAAGCAAGAGTCCTGTGGTACCTTATAGACTAACAGATGTATCGGAGAATAAGCTTTCGTGGGTGAATACCCACTTCGTCAGATGCATGTAATGGAAATTTCCAGATGCAGGTATAAATATGCAGGCCAGAATTAGTCTGGAGATAACAAGGTTACCTCACATTACTAACTTCGTTATCTCCAGACTGATTCTGGCCTGCATATGTATACCTGCCTCTGGAAATTTCCATTACATGCATCTGACGAAGTGGGTATTCACTCACGAAAGCTCATGCTCCAATACATCTGTTAGTCTATAAGGTGCCACAGGACTCTCTGTTGCTTTTTATTTCATACTTCTTTCTTAAGGACTGCCTGTCTTCTTTCTGGACTATTCTTGAATACTCACGTTTGAGCAAAAAATATAGTTGTTACTCTCATTTTAGATGTAGTTGTGATAAAAAATAAACAGCCGAAATAGATCTTTTTTATAATTTCACCATTAAAGAAGTACTGAGTGTCAGTGAATGCAATGAGTAATACTAAATGATAAATATGGTAATAATAATGAAATAACTGCATTGACTTATTAGGATTCTGAAGACTATCCACCTTCAAGATCACCATTTTCTATAGTTTCAGAGTTATCTGCCAATGATAGTGTTTCAGTCACATCATGTATGTCACATAGCCACAGTATATCACCTGTAGCAAAAAGAAAAAAAAAAAAATCTCCATCATCCTGAAACAATCATAGATAAGTTTGTGGTAAGAACTAGCAGATTACAAAAAGAGGTAACTGATTAAAAAATTGCCTGGTTTGTTTATGCAACAAACTCTCCTTTCCGTATGATTGAGAACCCTCACTTCATTAACACGGTTCAGTCATTAAGACCAGGATACGGTCCACCCAACAGAGGGCTAGTCTACACTGCGGGGGTAATCAATCTAAGATATGCAACTTCAGCTATGTGAATATTATAGCTGAAGTAGAAGTATCTTAGATCGAGTTACCTACTGTCCTCACGGCGCAGGATTGACGTCCACAGCTCCCCGTCGACTCTGCTACCGCCATTCACGTTGGTAGAGTTCTGGAGTCGACAGGAGCTTGTTTGGGGATCGATATATCACGTCTAGATGAGACATGATATATCGATCCCTGAGAAATCAATTGCTACCCGCCGATACGGCCGGTAGTGAAGACGTAGCCAGAGATGTCACAGGCAAATTGCTGGATAAAGTGTATAAAAGAGAAATTGAGCAGTGTGCAAGAGATCTTGCGGGTGAAATTGTTAACCCAAGTCTTGATGGGTGGAGCAATGACCACAAAGATCCTGTTGTATGTACTTGTGTGACAACAGAAGAAGGGACTGTCTTCCTTACAGAAATGATACATCAGGAAATGCACACACAGCAGAATACTTACAAGTAGCAGCAGTAAAAGCTATAACAAATTGTAGAAAAAAGATTCAAATGTCTAGTACGCAGCTTGGTCACAGACAATGCTGCAAATGTATCCAAGATGAGAAGAAATTATTTAGAAGAGAGTCCCAAGCTAACATATGGTTGCAATGCTCATTTGATGACCCTCCAAGCCAAAAAAATCAGTGTTCCAGAAATAAAGGCTATGTTGTTGAAATTGCAAAATACTTCTGTAACAACCACTTTGCAGCAGCTGCTCTGAAAAAAGTGGGAGGAACCAAGCTAACTCTCCCACAAGACATGCGATGGAACTCAGTAGTAAACTGTTTTGAGCACTATATCAAGAACTGGCCTAATCTGATGACAGCTTGTGAACAAAATCATGAAAAAAATAGATGGCACTGTCACAGCCAAAGTTCTCAATATTGGGCTTAAGAGAAATATTCAACACATGCTGAGTACTCTGAAGCCTATTTCTGTAGCCTTGAACAAAATGCAGGGAAACAGCTGTTTTATTGCTGATGCTGTTGAAATTTGGAAGGAACTGAGTGAGAGCTTAGAGAAATACGCAATGACAGAGTTAAATTACAAGCATTAAAAAAATGAATGGGACAAGCAGTATCTAAAGCTCATTTTCTTGCAAAAATTCTCAATACTCGGTACCAGGGTCAAACCTTAATTGCTCAAGAAGAGGAGCTGGCTATGACATGAACATCCAGCAATCAGCCCCTCCATAGTGCCAACTATAATAAACTTCAGAGCTAAGGGTGAACTATTCAAGAAATACATGTTTGCTGATGATGTTTTAAAGAAAAGTCACACCAGTGAACTGGTGGAAGTCACTTAAGCACTTGGATTTAGAGACTGTTGAAGTGATAATCTCACTTTTAACAGCAGTAGCTTCTTCTGCCGGTGTAGAAAAAATATTTTCTTCCTTTGGACTAATTCATCCAAATTGAGAAATTGTTTGAGACCTGAAAAAGCAGGAAAGCTTGTTTTTCTTTTCCAGATTAGGAAAAAACAGGAAAGTGAAGGTGAAGACAACTGAGTTAGCTGCAGAACCCAATATTTTAAGTTTCTCATGTTGACCTGGCTGACATAGTTTATTTAATTTTTGTGTTTTTTTGTTTTTTAAAAGTATTTCATTTAACTATTTTAATTAAAAACAATTTTAACAAAAACAAACGTGATTTTAAAAAACTTGAATGTTTAACTAAATTCAAAAATTCATATACTTGTTCTATTAAAATATTATGTTTGCCATTGAAGAAAAAATCTAGAACACATAACGTTGTTGTTTCAGTTAAGAAAGACAATTTAAATGTTTGTCTGGTGATCTCCTCCTCTTAACACAGCATGGCAAGAAAATCCTCCAAATATTAATGATTAACCTGTTGAATTGGAGATAGTCACCTCCCAATGACTTCATAAATATCTGCTTCAACTACCTTTGGTAAATAAAATAACCAAACAATTATTCATTTTCTGATATAACTGTAAAACTAATCTGAAAAGTTTTCAAAATAAATCACCTTCTAAAAATGAAACCTACATCTATCTCTGAGTTGTGAAGGATATGTATTAAGGTTATAACAACCAACAAGAATGCACTTTTATGTAGAAATCCATGATTAAATCGAGTCTTCCTGACTAGTGATTTAAATCAAATCCACCCTGAGGGAAACTGAGGCAGAGAAGTGAAGTGACTTGCTGAAGGCTGCACATGGCAATCAATATCTGGGTTGGGATTACAGCTCAACAATTGCTGGTTCCCAGTTCTGTGACCAGTCCGCTTCAGCACACTGATGCTAACTATAGCTAGATCAGATTTATCCTCGTTTAATTATTGGAATTCGTAATTCCAATGCTTGATATGGCTTAAAGCCAAAGCACTTGCCACGTTTAAAATTACTAGGTAATTCATATTTAGATATTTTTTCCTTCTGCCTTGGATTTTTAGAATAGCTGTAAATTATAGAACAACAGTTTGAACAAAAGCCACTAGGGAAAGTTCATACCGTTCTATATAGCGTCCTGATGAAGTAGAATCTGAGCCACAGGAACTCCATCTTGAATCAACAGCATTGACGTAAGGGACATAATCTATAACAAATTAAGGTACAATTCAATGACTTCCCAGTTTCAATAAGAGAATATGCATATACACAGAGTTATTAATTGTCCACAGCAGTGATCTAAACGCCTGTGTGGCATATGCGGTGCTGGCAATAGGAAGCATTTTCTGTACCTGATACACTGATGGGCTTAGTAGTACTTCCTTGGGAAGCAGTGGCCTGAATAGGATCTGTTGTGTGATAACCTGTGCGGGATGATCTGGAGATTGCACCCCACTTGGAGATGATTGGTCCATCACTAAAAGGAATTATAGGATCTTCTTCCTTTGCCCTTCTTTGAGTTTCAAATAGATGAACTCTCCTCTTAACATCTCCACTGTCCAAATCCTATACATTTAGGAGAGACAAGAAGATACAAGAGGCTGGTTTGCAGTTCAACACATTTGGTTGGGTCATTCAAAAGGCCAAGGGGTCATTCAATAACCACTATTACACAAGGTGATTCGCTCCAACCTGACCAGCCTGGAAGGGGACATAATGACTCTTAACTATAGGGAGTTAGTGGCCAGCTGGCACCAGACAGTGATTAACAGTGGAACAGGACACACTTCTGTTTTTTTAAAGCTTTACTGTTTCCTCTCAGAAAAAAAAGCCCAGCTGCTGTAAAACACCATTTCCACAGTATGACCCGCAACATCCTTGCTAATACTGGAGAAGGTGGGGTAGAGCTAGCAGAGATTTGATACATGATTGCCCTTATGGTGCAGGATGCATGAGCGGCAGCTGCTTGATCATACCAGAGTAGGACAGAAATCCCCAACATGCATACGAGACCTTACTTATCCAAAATGAGGTCATCTCCCTGGATGTTTATTAAATAGGTTTTATTCTCCAGTTTATTCAAACCTCAATTCATTTTGTGTACCCAATTTCAATCCAATAAAAACAAGGTTATGCTGTATTTTCATTCAATTATAATTTCCATATATTTCAAGGTTTGTTTTTTTTTTTTAACTGTAGGAGGATACGTCCAATCCAAAGCCTTTTAGCAGAGTGAGATCTCTGTTTAAGGGAAATTACAAGAATGAAATGACATTTTAATTTTATATAAATGCTCTGTGCGTATACTGCAGCCATGATTAAAGTTCATGCAGAATACTCTGGTCTATGGTGTGCAGTGCAAGTTTTAGCTTTTTCATGTCTTCTCTGTAGAGCTAACATTGACGAAGGTTAGGGTGACCAGACAGCAAGTGTGAAAAATCGGGACCGGAGGTGGGGGTAATAGGAACCTATATGAAAAAGCTCCAAATGTCATGATTTTATAGGGACAATCCCGATATCTGGTCACCCTACTGAAGGCACTCCCTTCAAAATAAAGGTTATCTGAAACAGTGACAAAGATGGAACAGAAAATCTGGTCAGATACCCACAGGGGAAAAAAAATAATTTGCTCATCAAGGTCCAGTAGTTCTGAGTATCTCACTTAAAACTAGCTGGAACCCTATTAATCCAATGGAGACATCTGCCTAACACTGACACCTTGGCCCATGCTAGTCTGTCAAATCCACCACACAGGATTGTCCTGACACAATTATACTATTGTGGACATCTCTTAAATGGGAAGTGCTATCCACTAGAGGAGGAAGAAACAGCTGAAGGTGCACAGTTTTGCAAACAACCTGACCAGAAGTGGAAATCCTTATTATACAGCCTCAGTTGTCCATTCACTCATCCCTTTAGTGCAACAAAAAAGTCTGAGGAATAGGAGTCCTGAATTATAAATTATTTACTGAAGATGTTATGGCCAACAGAAAATTTTATTTACACTAATTTGGTATTAAAGTAGTTGGTCTTAAGTCTAAGAATGTTATAAACACCATTTCCCCCCCATTGATAAGAGGGTAGTTTGTTTACATGGCTGGGCAAAAGTTTGTTCCAAACAGTTTAAAAATGAGTTGAACCAGTTTAACCTCAAGACTTAGTATTTTAGTTTATTATAATCAATAGAAGTTTATTTACAAAAGGCCTGGCAATCAAATTAAGTTTGGCAATCAAATGGAAACACTTGCAACACTTTCCACCCCATGAGTGAACAGGCAGAGCACAGAACAGCCATACCATTAACACAGCGTTTGAATTGGCAATTACATCCTTGGGCTCTGAGTCGATGGCATTTATGCAGGAACCAATAGTGCCACAGGACCAGGGTGAGTAGTGTGAAAGATGGTCTTCCTCAAATTTAGTACCACTCAAGTCACTAACACTCTCCGAGAACTATCGAAAAGGAAGGGGAAAAAAAAGATACAAAAACAAAAGGAATTTAGTATTAAGGTGTTTATACTGAAAAGCTGCTTACTGTGAACTTCAAGACTTGAAGCAGATAGTCTAAGCCGGTGTCCATGCTGGGGATTTGCCTCAGTTTCAGCCATCAGTGGCCAACCACTGGTAAATCTGCACCCACCCTTAGCACAAACCACTCTAAGCCACATTTTGCACCTGTGAAGCTTACTGCTTCCAAGCAGGAGTAAGCTTCGCCTGTACAAATAGTTGCTTTGCCTGCTGACACTTTGGGTTGGCACCAGTGCACTTTAATGGCTGTATTTGGGGCATATCACTAGGGCAGTGAAAACTTAAGAGAAAGCGAAGCATTTTTCCTTTCCTAAAGTTATATCAAGTAAACCTTGGTAGAACAAAACTCAGAAATCCCCAGTCTGGGTAAGGCTTTAACCAGGACTTGATGGGAGATCTGTGACCATACGTAACCCTTAAAATAACTATTTGCGATAACTTAGAATAAACATCAACTAAGGAGCTTTTTAGACAAGATCTATTTTGAATATTTTCATTCTTAGGTGTATAGAGAGAGAATGCAAGATTGGTTTCTCCTCCAAGACACACTGCCAGTTCTTATGCCTTGCCTCCTACATCTCACTTCCATTTTGCTACTGTCATACCACACAGCTAAATGTTTTACAAGGGCCTTGTCACTTTTCATTTCAATTTATGCATTCTTTGGGACTACAGGCACATATGTACATGATCATCATGTGATAGCGCCATTAAGAACAAGAAAATAAAATGGAGAGTTCTTCCTAATGGAAAAATATATCCACTATGCTTTACAAAGAAATCTGAAGGTTCATAACAGGCTCTAATCACAGTTAATTACAATTGATATTCGTGATATGCTGTTGATATGATGTACTACTCTTACTGCACAGGAGATCTGTATGAAACTCTATACTAGTTTCCCATACTATGGTATAAGAGTCTTAACAATAAACGAACACTGCTATAAAGTTAAGCTGCCTTTAAGTTAAGCCAATTCTTCACTTAATTTTGGCCTTTTGTCAGTGATCAAGTGTAACATCATCTTAATATCCAATATCTTTATTAGGGAGATTCTCCCCTTATTTGCGGGGGGATGAACTTGATCTAACAGAATCACAGAAGAGTGAGACAGAAAAGCTCTCTTGGTAAGTGCAGAAAAAGGAAGCAAAAAGTACCATGAAATTCTTTGGTTTCTCACCTCTGTACTGAAGTCAACACTGAAGAGAGGAGAAGGTGGTGTTGGAGACTGTGTTGCCATAGGAAGGGTTGAGGACACAAGCGGTGTTTTTTGAGAGTGGTATTGTGCCCATTGCTCTGGCTTCCGTCTTAACTGATCATCATAACTGGTCTTCAAGTGACCACAAGGCTCCTAGAGTAAACAATGGGAGGAGAGCATCAATGTCTGAATACTCACAGCAGAACCATGCAGATAATTTATAGGTTTCTCATAGCTGCCAACACATGGAAGAATAAGCAAGGAACGGTCACAGCTACCTTACCAAAGACCAGTCGCAAGGCATATATTTGTATGCAGGAGAGAAAACAATGAAGACAAGATAAGGAATGTGTACAGCACGGTGTCAAATTCATTCCATGTTTAAATTATTGTTCGTAGGCCATGGTATAAATTTAGGAGCCATACGTCCCCGCCCCCCACAACCCCAGTGATCTGCCACTGATGTCACTGGGAGATTCAGAGTGCGATCCGGGGGACAATCTGGCCATTACACAGTAACTCAACTTTTAAATATTTTTATTCAGTGCATTATCGTCACATTCAGCATCACTCAGTGTGAAAATCTGCTCCCCTGTATCGTCAACACTAATTCTCCCCTTTGTTTTTATTCCTTTTCCATCCTCCTTTCTCTGCATCTCCTTTGTTCTTTCCTCTCAATTTCCTTCTCTACAGCAACTCCTAATTCCCACCTCCCCTTGGGCTTAACTCCCTGTTATTTCCCAGTCCATATGCTAAAATGCTCTGCAATGAAACAGTTAAGGTTGCAACTGAAGTGTCATCACTGGAGCTGACATTCCAATGAGATTAACAGGGGCAGGAGAGTTCACCCCCCAAGTTATTGTCAGCAGCCATCTGCACATGTAAGCAAATGTTACTGTATTGATTACATTCAGTTTACATTTGAAAGGTTTTCTCTGTGACCAGGAGAGCTAGAAATGTACTTAAAAAAAAAAAAAAAAAAAAAAAAGAGGAGATTCTGAACAACCTGACTATATCCTCTGGGCTATATAAATACATTTAGCAGCCTGGATCTGGCCCCCAGGCCATGCATTTGACAACCCTGGGTCAGGATGCCTTGGACTGGAGTCCCATTTTTAGCTGTCAATATAGGATCTAGGCAGAGGGAGATGCATCTTGGATCCAAAAGCGCCTTCCTCAATGCACAGAATCATATCATAATGTGAATCAAGGAAATAGGAGTAGGCAACATCCAGAGTGTGTGTAATTAATTTAGCTGATGTGTGTTTGTAAGCAGAGGAGCAAAGGGGTCTAAGATAGCCCTACCCAAAAGGACAAAGATCTGCCTATTATAGTTTAAACGACAACTTGTTTTGGGGTTGCTGCTTGACAAGTGTAAATGCAAGGCAAGAAAAGAGCTCTGGGCTAATTAGGTAGTATGATTTCTGGCATGACTTTTGAAGTAAATCTTATCTTTTCTTTTCCATTCTCACCTACCCTTGGTAAAGGCACAGTCCTCTGCTCATTTGGAGGTTGGCAAGCCATGGAGTAATACCCATCCAGTGAATTATATCTTTCACGTAATGATGTCTGATAGACAGATGAGTGCATCACATCCATTGGAGGTAAAGAATTGCTCCTAATAATGTCATCTCTTGGGTAGATCTGTGGACGCCAGATGCGCCTGCTGTCATACACTGGAGCATACATTCCAGAAGGGACGGGAGGAACTGGTCCATACGGCTGCGGAGGAGGAGGCTGGTAGGGAGAATTCAGTCGATCTCGAGGGGGAAATGTACTGTAATGATCAGCATATGGCACGGAAGCAGGTGGGAGGGAGGATTCTGGAACATTACTGGACCTCACAAAGCGAGGAACACAGGGAGCCACGCCAGCTGGTACTGTTGGAGGTGGTGGGTAGTATCCTTGAAAATTGGAAAAAAGTATGTTTAATTTGGTCTCAATATAATCCAGAATTTTAAAATGGTTCTAAAATTTTAAGTAGCACTTGATACTGACTTCAGAGTAAAGTGTCTTGTTTCTACAGGTCCCCTATTAATTCCATCACTTCTCTGTGGATGTACACTGCATGTTTGAGAACACGGTCTGCAGGGACAGTACCAACAATGTACAGTGTGTTCACAGGACCTGACATGGTTGGGAGGGGTAGCAGAGGAGTGGTTTATTCCACAATTTGGTAGCACTTTTAAAATTTATTTTACAAGAACAGGTGGCAATTTAGCGCTTCCTCTCCATACCTAGAGAGACAGAGAGAGAGAGACAGAGAGTGCGTGTGTGTGTGTGTGTATGTATATTTTATATGGTTAGATAATAGATACTTTTAGAGAAAGAGGTCTGTCATCTTTGTTTATGTATCAACATTTTGGGTCTAAGGAATTCTGAGGGTCTTTAAGCCATCAGTTGGCATGTGGTTTATTTTTTACATTGCAGAATAGATTATTTTCCCCTCCTACACCCTACCCTGTCAGCTGGGACCTGCCTGAAATTAGAACAAATGATACAGCAGTTTCCTTGGCTGTACTTAATAGAAACCTCTTTCTTCTACCTAATATGGTGCTTGTTAGCTTACCAAAATACCAAGCACAGTATGCAGAGGTACTTGGTACGTAGAGTGTCTCCCTCCCAGGTCTCTGCCTAGATAAATACTCAGACAAACCATTCCTCTAGGGCATAAGAACATTTGTGCAGTCTATGAGACACACACACTGGGACTGTGTGTACACAGATGGCTAGAAAAGATTTGGAAAAAAGCCTGAGTTATTCAGGTCTGTAAATGCTACTGGGAAATGCATAACCTGGACTAAATTCCGCTCATGGATGCGCACAGACTGAAGTCAGACCCATACATACTGGAGTGCAGAGACTGGCCCTCATTGTGGGCGGACAGTAAATAACTGGCCACATAGAGGGGTGAAGAAGAGTGGTGTTTCCAGGAAGATACTATAAAAGGAGACTGCTAAGCCAGCTCCATGAAGGATGCAAGCAAGATGGAGTCTCACATGTTTCACACAAAGAAAGCAAACAGAACTTTTCTCCACAACACAAATCTTCAACACATCTGTCCCCTCTCCAATAAGCAGGCATGGTTTAAATGTTGCTAAATTTCCTTTAAAGAATTTTGGAGACCTCTAGTTATATATGGAAATAATGCAGAGTGTAGCAAAGCTCCTGCATTCTGCATCCCTCTCTTTACTCAATCATACTATTCAGAGATTAAAAGCTTGTGTATTAGGCTCTGCTGAAACTAGGAGACCCAGCAAATAAGCCCCACATGACTTGGTGCCATTGGGATTTGAAGCAATTTAGAAAGCACAAACACTGAAACACATTCAAGTTTATATAGGCAGAAGAGAAGCATTGCCTGTGTATCAGCAACCATGTCACGCACCTGTCTGTGGGTACTGTGGAACTTCACAGGATAACTGTGTCCTGGGATCTTGAAAATACTGAACATTATCAGAATGTGAAGGGTAGACAGGTACTCTGGTTACAAATGGGCTGGATTTTGGAGTCAGAGAATTCATCTCCGTTCCAATATTAGGACCACCAGCTGAGGTAGCTGCTGCCTGGCTTACAGGAGTCTTGGGTGGAGAACAAATTTTACTGAAAAGAATTGCAAAGAAATCAAATGTATTTTCATTCATCTTTAGTAATTTCTAACTCAAACACAAAACACTCCAGTATGACACAGCCCAAATTCCTCATTATCTTCACTGGAATTTCTGAAGACTTCAATTATATTTTTAAATCCAACACTGATGCCATTATTAAAAAGCAGACTCTCTTCAAGAGACCATCATGATCTAAACCTTTTAGTTTGTACCTAGAGCTCAAATATCAGTACTGAAAGCATGTTCTGGAAACAACAGATAGGCATTGAAAAGCTGGTCTGAGGTCCAGTGCTGTTTGGACAATGCCAAACAATTTTAAAAAGGGTGATATTTGGAAAACCTCCGGGAGTACAAAGGAGTATTTTTGATAACTGGAAATGCAATGACTATTCTGCACAACTCGACTATAAAGAAATAAATTATGGATGCAAATTGGGGTTATTCAATTTAAAAACAATGACAGATTAGATACAGTGCAGGAAACGGGAAGAGAAGGGATGTGGAGAGCTGTACTAATTTAGCCATTCTCTATGAGATTATTTAAAAACAAAAAGCACTGACATAACTCAGGTGGACCGTCTGAGTAACAAACTTACATCTCCACTGCTAAATCAGACCTTGCATAGCTACACAACCAAGCAGCATCTCCCCCTTTCCCTCTACCTGATACATTACTTGGATATATCATCTCCTAACACCTCACTCAGAAGAGGCCATTCCCTCTTCAAGCTCAACTCTGGCCTTCAGTAGGTAGAATGCATGTTGTGCCCTTTGGAAAGTCTTCTATTAGGCTTGTACATGAGCCACAGCAGATTTTCTGAAATGCATGGCTTATATATTACCCTTTAAAGGGCAACTGGCTACATCAGTCATGAGGAAAAGAAAAACATATGCCCTTCAACTTGTGAAGCGCATAAAACAGAACCAGAGTTAGTTACTAACTCACTTAGTAGCAAAGACTAAAACAGAAACTACTCGTGAACGTAATTCAGACCTTTATCACCTCTCTTCTGCTTGCAAGGATATGAAAAATGCAAAGTGTGGACATTAGAATATCTGATCCCAATTCTTTTAGCCCACAGCAATACATACTTTTCAGACAGCGATTCTGTAGGAGACCCAGAGGCATTTTGACCACTGGCTCCAGACTTTCCCCCCTTCTTGACATTCTCCAGAACTCTTAAGGAGGTTTCAGCGCAGCGAGGAATCAATTGGGGAACACCACTTTCCAGATTTGCAATCCCATTGGAACTCGGCGCCATCTTTCCTGTTGTTTCAGTGCTTCCTATGACAGAGATTACATTTCCTGCTGTGGTTGAGACAGTGCTGTTGACACCAACTTTATTTAGGAGAGGGAATGTTCTCACAGTTGCGCTGATCTTTTTGTTCCTCAAACGATACCTATATTTACAAAGAAAGCTGATAAAGGAGTTTACATTGTGCAGTCTAATGCATTTGTAAAACTGACATGACAGAAGGGATGAGAGGGATATCATTAACAGCACTTCACAATTTAACTTAAACCATGAGCACTCGTTTGGAGAAAGAAGTAGAACAGCAGACATTTCACACTACAGCGAAAGACCAACTCATCCTCTGAGAGGCATCAGAGTTGTTAATTTGGAGATGAGTCTGGGTGGAAATAGCTTTATGAAGTTATACATGAGATATTTGATAAATTGAGTTAGGAATAAAGAACTGCTGATTAAGGCCTAATGGGTACTATTCCTCAGTTTGTGCCATTGCAGACCTCTTAAGGTGCCAGGCCCAGAGTCAATAATTTTGTGCAAGAAAACTTTGCTTTGGCTATATTCTGAGAGTAAGTAAAGGGCAATTTTGGCAATGTATTTATAGATGTTATTTTTAAGAGGTCTAACTTGCACAAACAGCTCTCTTGCAATTCAAGGACCCCTAGATATGAATTCACACACAAAGGAAGCTACTTTCAGGATTTCATGAAAGCTGCTTTGATTTGATGGAAAGAATGACATCATCCCCAGACTTACTTTTCAAGCTCTTCCTGAGAGTGAGCAAATGTACAGTTAGTTCCTCGTGGACACCCCCCTTGCTGTCGCAGATCTCGGCACATACTCGTTTTATATTTGCTATTTGGTTGCGGCTTAAAAATAGAAAAAAATCCGACTTAAAATCCAATACAGGTTTAAATACAAGTAGTATATATATATATATAAATACAGCCATGCTAATTTTGACAATTTTCATTCTCAAATCACCTCTTTAGAGAAGGAAGTTGTTCACTGACATTACGAATACCCTTTTGTCACACTGAGCTCATCGTGGCTAGCTCTGCTGCGTACAGCATTCAGAAAGTTTTGCTGACAATCATGAATTTGTCAGGTACTAATTACAAGATGCCATGTCTTTCAGGATCATTATGCCCTTATAATCCTGACTAACACCTCAGCCACAACCTCCTAAGAATCACACATCCGAATTTGGAGTGCGCGTGCTTTTTTTCTCTTTCTGTGAAAGTTACTCTTCTAGAAAATATCCCTTCTTATTTTAGGGCTCATAATCAACCGGAATATAGCAGCGGCTCTCAAACTTTTTGTATTGGCAACCTCTTTCACACAGCAAGACTGAGTGTAACCCTCCCCCTTATAAATAAAAAATGTTAATTTTTAAATTTAATTTTAATATAAGTAAGGCTTTCACAACAACACCTCTGCTCTCCCCTCCCCCACGGGTTGCAACCCCCAGTTTGGGAACTACCAGAACAGAGGAAAGCTCTAAAGGAACATATTTGCGTTCAGTTGTTTTAAAGCAAAACTATGACAGACTTGTATTGTACCCTTAATACGAGGGTAAAATTCCTGCAGCCTGATCACATAGTGGGTTTCTGTTACTCTCCAATCCAGAGGGCAGCAAGAGAACTACTCCATTAACATCCTTACAAACAATTCTCAGATGAAAAGGAATGCCTCCCATGAGTTAAGAATTGCCTCTATCACCCCAGAACTGAAAGAGATAGGGATAAGAACTAAATCTTATCCCTTATATACATATTTTAGGTGGAGATTTTGGAATCCAAATCCCCTAGCTGGCTTTGAAAATCCTATCTTTACATCATATATAATGCACATATCAACACTTAATACCAGGGATAAAACAAATCTATTCCTGATATTCTGCTTAGTTGTACTGAGTGTGTGTCCAACACCTATTTGCCCAGTGTGACAGATAGACATCTGTGTATAAAGGAGAAGAGTCTGCAAAATCAATCAATCAATCAGAGATGGTTTCTGAATGGATGTGCCAGGGGTCATGCAACAGGAAAGATTTGGGGATTTAATTTATTTTTACACCTTCCTTTACTGTATTGATTTTTTAGTTGTAGCTGTTCACAGAATGGCCCTGGAAGGACCGACCATACAAGTTGGGCTTTTATTCCGTTCTATATTGCCTTGCAGATGGAAGCGTTTCCTTTTGTTCCCCACCCTCGGTCTCAGACACTACCTCTGTCCATCAGCTCTCCGTAAGTTTTTCTCTAGCATATAGTAATGTTGATAGGATTTTCTTTGCTTGGGTGTCTGCTTTCCAAGAACATGCCTGTGTTGCTGACCCTACCTGAGAAATGAAAACCACGGAAAGAGGCATCCAAGATAAACAATGAAGCAGGGATGTCTTCTGAAAGTTCACTGGTAGGGCCAGGGGCTTTTTGACTTTCCCCGAAAGGAAGCTGGACATGAGTAATCCTACCATGGATAGTCAACTGGAGGGGATGGATACTGTAGAGGCCCATAGTGTTGCTGAAGCTGGTTTGTAATGTCCTTCTTAGATAGGAATCCACTTACCTGTCTGTTGGTACTTAGCTGGATACAAACCCACAACACTTATAATAAGTCCACAGCACTACTGTTTTGGGCCCTCTCATTCTTTTCATTTTGTTGCCTATGTCTTTTTTCCACTTCTTTTTAAATAGAAGGCTCATCTGTAGGAAGGTCCCAGGCAGCAGTTATTCTCCTTAGCTTGGTCTTCAAGTATTCCAAAAGAAGAATCTTTCCTGTATTTCCCTATTTGTCTCATTAGTTCTGACCTGGAGAGCTGAACTGACTCAGCCCTCTTCATAATAGCTTTTCTTTGCCATTTTCTTTCTAGAAGAGTGCTTTGGACAGGGAGCCTGAAGCCTACAGAAACTTTAACTAGAGTCTAAAAGACACTGAAAGATTCTGACTCTGAACTTAAAAATAACAGGGTTCATTCTGTGTGTGCAGTCTCTTGGGGAGACAGTGAAGATCACATCCCTCTTTGGTTTCAGTTTTACAGTTTTTGTCCATATGAGATAAGGATATCTGAGGCAGGGCTAAGTAATGTCCTGGGGAGCCAGAGGTGTCGGTTTCTTTGAAGGATTTTCTGTTTGGTTTGTTCCTTTGATCCCCCTGTCAGTGCAGTTAGAAACAAGTCTTGGAGGACAGGATGTGCATACCAGCCAGCCATATGGTTGCCAGTGGGGAATCCCAGTTTCTACCTCTGTATACTCTGAATGCCAGGAACTTCTTGGATGAGGGAAGCCCAGCTGAGAGGTCCCCATAGAAAAAGGGGGCTGGCTAATGCCTGTAAGTAAGGCATAAAAAGTTAAGTGCTCAATGTAATCTTGTCAACTAGATTTTTTTGTTTGCTTTCTGTGGACTCCCACTAGCCACTGAAATGGAGGGCACCCACTGTTGGAACCATTGTCACCAGCACTGGATCCCAAGGCAGGCTCAGATGCAGAAACCTCTTCCCGCTGTGCCATTTGTCTCAGTCCTCCTGCCCCATCTTTGCAGTGGGAGAGAGAGAGAAGATGGAGCAGTAGTTTACAAGGCATCTCAAGAAGTTTGGCAGTAGTGATTTTTGGCTCAGAGACACCACCCTGCTTCTCTTATTTCCTGCTTTGTGCGAAGGAGTGCATTACTTGCCACCTCCTCGATTCTGCAGCCCTGGTTCTCTCCTCGTCCAGAGGAGGAAGACCTAGGAGCTCCAGGTAACCCCCCTGTTGGGGGGTTACCTGGGCCACAAAGCTAGCAGAGTTCACTATCTATACACTCTGATTGGGGAGAGATGCAGGAGAAGAATTTTGCATTTGGCTTCCCTGCATGTATGTCTGTTATGCTGGGATCAAAGAAAAGCTGCAAAATATATGCCAGGAAGTGTGCTGCTCAGAGTTTCAAGAATGAAGGCAAGCAAATAATCAAGTGACCAGTTCTAAAAGCCAACCCAGAAGTTTGACAGACCAGCCAAATTTAAGCCCAATTGCAACAGATAATATTAGTTTTGTTTTAGTTTTAGATCCAACAATCCTTAAACTCAACAGCAGTGAGGTCAATCTTTCCGTCCAACAAACTGGCCAGCTCTTCATCAGGAGGGGCATATCCCTGAACCAGCAATTCACAGCTCTGAGGTCTAGCCTGAAAGCATGCAACAGACCCATGGTCAGATCTAATAATAAAAATAATAATAATAATAGGAGACATACTAATCTCCTAGAACTGGAAGGAACCTTGAAAGATCATTGAGTCCAGCCCCCTGCCTTCACTTGCAGGACCAATTTTTGCCCTAGATCTTTAAGTGCCCCCCTCAAGGATTGAACTCACAACCCTGGGTTTAGCAGGCCAATGCTCAAACCACTGAGCTATCCCTCCCCCCTCTGCAGATCTTAATATACTAAAGAACACATTGGTGGATCAGTACATTTTTCCAGCATTGATTGCGAACCAGTGATTAGGAAGAAGGAAAGAAAAGACCCTTAATGTCAGCTTTCTCACAGGTTACACTGAGACAGCCCCCCGAGAAAGAAGCAGCTAGCACAATGCCCATAGCGAGTCCCAACCAAACCTGCTAGAAGCGTCACTACAAAGGAAATTGATGGATACGTTTATCTTAGTGTCAGAAAGCAAAATGTTCTGAGAAAAGTTTCTTGTGCTCGTTAGTCAAATGAGCTACACTATTTTCCCTTTTTTTTCGATCTGTCCAGGGATTCTGGCATTAAGTGAGGTTGAGAAACAATCAATTCACATTTTTGACGTAGCAGAACAACTGCCAGATGTCAGGGTGGGAAAGACAATGTAAATCTGGAAGAATGGCAAAGTTTAAGTTAGAAAATGATGAAATGCAAAAAGGCCGTGATCAGCACTTATGGTCTACTTTGTTAAGATTTGGCAGCTATCCGTGTTACTTATATACAAAGGTCCTTTGTGTGATTTACCTGAAATAGGTTCTTATGATTGGGCTATACAGAAATCCTTGGTCGTGGCTCACAGTATAGTTTTATATGGAGGGGAGAGTTTTGAATAGATGGCGATTACTTAAGATACTACGTGCTTAGTTTGGGTGGTTGTAGAAGATCACAGAAGGGATAGAGGGAGACTTGCATGCCGATGGTCCTATGTGCTGACGGTCTAGGATTCTTTTGTAACATATTATCCCTTAAACTAACATTTTAAAAATTATTCTTGCTTTTCTCTGTTGTTTAAACAATTAATGTTAACGTTTTGGTATTTTATATCTATCTATCTCTATCTAGCTATATAAAAAATGGATCAAACACAACCAATTGGGCTAAAAAGATGTATTTATATAAAGATTGCATAATAAGCCCATTACAAGTAAATTATATCACCTATGTATGGTGGACACACCTTGACTATCGAGTTCTTATAATTTTAATATTTCTTGTATGTTTTTTCTTCATTTGTTTAAAAAGATACCAGAAGAACAATTGTCTTGATTAAGCAAGACAAGAAACCTTAGTGAGCAAGTATTGAGCTAACTAAATGTGGCACCACTGGTGTCTGAAAGGTTAAAATACTCCCAATATAGCTTTATATTACACATAACAGATAAGATTCACTGAAGAGATTTAAATCAAGGGTTCCTTGTGAGTATACTTTACTGACTACAGATATTGTGTGCAGGAAGTCTACTCTAAGCTAACATCACATAAGTTTGGCTTGTTTTAATATGCTAGTCAGTCAGTCAGAAGAGGTCTTTTTAGAACCCTAAGGGTTCTACCCGTCTATCCTTAAAGAAGCGTATTAATAAATAGATACAATTTTTCCCTACAAAAAGAAGATTGATTAATACCATAGAGAATCCAATCCAATGTCTATTTTTAATTGGCTAGAAGGGATCTTGGTGAATGATATTAGATGTTCCCTGAGCAGGGAACATGGGCCTGGGATATTAATCTTACTTTATTTCATGGCAATGGAAAGCCTGACTAGGCTACAATTGTTTTAAATCAACATTAATTTTGTAAAATAAGTTAAGAACTTTTGTTAAAGCATCACAGAACACTCATAAATATAGGTGGTAATTAAATATAGTCACCTGTGGTGTTTCATGACCTTTTCTACTATAATTCTGAATAAAGTCCACTAGCCCATGTACCACAGTCTTCACCGCCACCATTGCATTTTCCAGCTGCTCCCATGTTGGAGAAGTTGCATCTACAATTGATGAATTTAAAGCACATTTTAACAATAATTCCAATATCATTGTCTTAAATGAGACAACTTTTATTACACTAGAAACACCAAATACAAGGATTAAGAGGAAACAAATCTTGAACAGCAGCTTAAAAATATCAACTGATGGGAACTGTTTAGAGCAGAAACAGAATTTATTGCCAGTATAGTTATATTTTTCATAAAAAGGAAAGGGAAAAAAAGTTTTGTTTTGTTTTTTAGAACATTTACTAGCACCATTCATATACCTGGATTAGGATCTATGTTTGCCAGAAGCTCCAAATGAGGCCTAAGTCTGTTTAAGTTTGCGGGATCACCTGTACGTTGCAAGACAATTGTCAACTCCTGCACACTTTTTGCAAATGATTCTGGAGACTGGAGCTGAAAATAAAAGTGACATTAATGCTCTTCATTCTACAAACTGGACATTTTAACAGAAAAGTATTCTCATTTTCTTTCATGAGAGATGGGCTCCAAAATGAGATAGGTAGTGTCTTCAGATTGCATATAGTAATTATCAGTGGTGAGAAATTACAATTCTCAGCTCAGAATCTGCCCTATGAAACTTCATCATACGACACAAAACTAGAATAAGTGATTTTTTTTGCACAGCTTCTCTGTGACCTTTGTAAGCACTAAACATTCTGAAAGGGCTTTGTACATAAAGATTACGTAAGAAAAAACAGCTCTCTTAGTCTCTAGTCATGTTAAAACTTAATTAAAATTAGAGGTTATAACAGCTTAAAAACTGTTTCAGCATTACACCCTTTAACTGTTAAGTCTAACAAGAAAAGGACACTAAATCTGTCCCATTGACAAACCTTGTCAATAATGGATTGCATGTGTGACTTATGTGCCAGGTCACCATAAAGGAGGGAAGACCATTGTTCTGGTGATATTCGAAGTCCTGCTTCCATGGCAATGTGGACAATTTGGGCATCATGTTCCCTCCGCAAAGCCTCATAACTCCGAAATTCCTCTTTAAGCTGCATCAGAGAAGAATCTTCATCCCTTTTCGTGACCTAAAAACAAGAATTCAACAATGCTTAAACACTTCATATTTCTTTAATTACAGCAGAGTCAATCAGAGTCCAGCTGACGTATAAACAAGTGTGCCATGGTATATAGCAGTGGTTCTCAACCAGGGGTCCGGGGCCCCCTAGGGGGCCATGAGCAGTTTCAGGAGGTCCTCCAAGCACAGTCAGCGTTAGACTCACTGTGGCCCAGGGCAGAAAGCCAAAGCCTCACCGCAGTTACTGTGGCCCAGGTGGGCCATGGAGATTTTATAGCATGTTGGGGGGGGGCCTCAAAGAGAAAAAGGTTGAGAACCCCCCCTTTGTATAGAGAATCAACATTTAGTTCTTTCAAATATTCACCCCCCTGCAGGGTACTAGAATTACTGCAGGCTAGCCAGATAATCCAGTGTTGTATAGATAGTCAGTATGAGGACATGACATCGAGTCCAATCTCTTCAACTAAGGCAGAAATTGGATTTGCTTAAGTCTTTGAAGATATGATGTGGTTTGCAGGATATACAGCTATAGGATTAGACCTTCGGTTCCACTATCATTTCAATATACCCAATGTTAAAAGACAACTCAAAGTGAGACAGGAAAAGTTCAGAATTTAATTGGTAAATGGGGCGGGGGGGGAAGGATGATTAAAAAGTTGCAGTGCACTCTACAATTTAGAGGAGGGGTCGGCAACCTTTCAGAAGTGATGTGCCGAGCCTTCGTTTATTCACTCTGATTTAAGGTTTTGAGTGCCAGTAATACATTTTAACGCTTTTAGAAGGTCTCTTTCTATAAGACTATAATATATAACTAAACTATTGTTGTATATAAAGTAAATAAGGTTTTCAAAATGTTTAAGAAGCTTCATTTAAAATTAAACTAAAATGCAGAGCCTGCCAGATTGGTGGCCAGGACACGGGCAGTGTGAGTGCCACTGAAAATCAGCTTGCGTGCCGCCTTCGGCACACGTGCCATAGGTTGCCTACCCCTGATTTAGAGTATACTTTACAGAAAGACAATTAGTACCAGTACAATATTAACAAAAATACCTGGTTCTTACATACACTTTTCATCTGAGGATCACAGTTAACTTTATATACATATTAAACCTCATAAATACACTTTTGGCATAGTTAGTATTATTCCATTTTATTGATGGGTAAACAGACACAGTAAAGGAAAATATCTTGGCTAAAGGTCATTCATTGCATCAGTGACACAGGCAAGGAGAGAATCCACAAGTTCTGGCTCCTAGTCCTTTAACTCTTGTGCAACGCTGCATCTTCATAAAAAGAAAAGTAAAGATGTGATACACATTTTATTATGATTGTCCATAAAAACATCCCACAAATCTTATTTTGAGGGAAAAGGTGTTGTTGCTAATGGGTCACAAATCCAATTACTGCTTACATTATGTAAATATTAAGTATACTCTAGGTCTTCTAGCAGAATATGTTGAAAACAAAAATTTAACCATCTTCCCATGTCATCGAACATAAGAGCTTTTGTATCAAATATTGATATTCTATCAAACATGTCCAGAACAAACTACTGTCTTTGTCAATTGACATTTTATTGCCTTTCTGGGCCAATTAATTTCTTAATGATCGTGCTCTACATTACCATACAGGAAGGCAGAGTTCACTTCCTACTCCTGCTCTCTTTCTCTTCAGAGACGAAGAGCTGGGAGCATTCAGTGGAAAAGAGGCATGGTATAATAAATGAGAGACTTAAACATTTCATGTTCATTTTATAATGGATGCATCAGTACTGAATGCATTAGGACTCACTCTCCATATATTTCAATCTCACCATCTCTGCGTATGCAGAGGCTACAGTTAGTGGGATTAGATGATTAATTGGTTTTAGATCAGTTCTTGATGCTTCATTGTATCTTTAGAATGGGTAAGATCTGAATTTGAGTAGCATGTTGCAGGTGAAATATACTCATGCCATATTGTTCCTCAGAACCTGCTAAACATTGCCGATGTATCAAAAAGTTAAAAAAAATAAAACTGGTATTAAGTTGCAAAAAATAAAAAGCAAGTTTTCATTTTAAATTATCCAGTCTTTTACCTTAAAGCATGATGCGCGATACAGTAGTTGCACAACATGACCAATGCTTGTTTTTGATGCCTGAGGAAATCTTGGTTCTAGTCTTTGCACAACAAAGAGTACCAAAACTTTTCTTGAGAGCGCAGAGCCATCTTCAAGTGCTAGTAACACAAGTTTCAAAGCTTCTTCTTGCATAGCTTTAAACAGATGTAAAAAAAAGAAAAAAAAGAAATTGTCATTAGAAAAGTAAGACTACCACATATTAACAGTGTACACAGGAATATTTGGTTTGAGAATTCTCGTCCACAATATATCTTAACTATTTTTAGTCCAACAAAATAACTATAGCAAAACACAGTCAGTGAAAACTTGCCCCATTTTAAGAAATTGGCTAGTCCAGATATAAAGCAGTATGCAGAAATGCTTGAAATGCAGTAAGTGGTTCCAGGTAAAAGGAGACAGAATGATTCAAGGCTCCCTGTTTTCAATAATAATGGTGCTTTTTAACTTTTGGTTTTACATTGCAGTCTCAACATTCAGCCTTTGCCATTTCATATAGCTTGCCAATTTTATACTAGGAAGCTGCATGAAATCTAGCAGTAGGAATGGCACAGGAATATTAGAACTACCCATCAGAATTACAAGTTCATTGCATTGCCAACTTAAACAGAATCTTCTGATGAACCCTGCACTCAATTTGGCATCAATTTACTGGTAACAGCTGCTTTATATCAAAGAGTCCAAACCCATAAATTATAACTTAACTGCTTGTAGCACAGTATTACCATGCAACCTGGGTTGGTGGTTTTGGACTCTATGGCTTAAGATATAGGCACAAACATATCCGAATGAGAAACCTTGTGCCTATGTGCTAATCATAGTTCTCAGTACTACAGACAATAAGGAAAATACATCTATTTATAGGGGTGAGATCTGTGGAACATTTCCCTGTGGTATGTAGGGATAGACCATAATAAAACCAAGAGTTATACTGGTTAGAATACCCAACCTTCGCCCCCCTCCCTTAGCTCTTTCCCATAAACCTGGAAAACAAGAGCACATCTACCTCCAAACTGCAATGACAAGACTCCCAAGAAATGTTCTTCCCAGTAAGAAATGAAACAGCCAGATCCCTTCTGCAAGAGTCCTACCTGGCCCTAGAAACTGGCATCCTCGTGCCCTGACAGCAGCCCAGAGATTGGCAGACAGTTGCTGAGGGTTCTGGTGCTGCAAAATCAGTTCTGTTACAGTTCTTTCACCAAGTGAGCGTGCTGCTCGCAGGGCTCTAACACGACCCTCCTCCTCCACCAGCTGACAATTCACCAGGGTCACCAGTTTCCTTTGCATTGGACGGCTCAGGGCACTCTGATTCAAACTAGCAACTCCTTTAAAGAAAGAGGTAAATGGTCAACTAAGTCTCAATAAGAAGACAGATTGATCAACTAAGTGAAAGGCAAATCACCATTTCTAGTATAGGCTTAAGTCACAGAACAATGCCATATCCCACCATGAACACTTTTAACCCAAGAGGCCCCCCACCATCACAACATTGATCCAACAGTACTGATCCTTGCTGTTGAAGTATCTCCCACTCAGCCCCACATTGCTTATCAAGATCTGTACTAAACTGGTCTATTTTTGCTCTATGCCCCTTTTCTGTGCCATGTTTGTTTGATACCACCATGCCATTTTTAGGTTTTATCTAAGATCCCCTCCTCACTTCTGGAGCATATGACACTTCAGGCAGCTTTCAACATGGACTACAGAACACTCCTCAGTTCCCTTCAGATCACCATAAAGGCTTTCTGGCACTTCTCTGTTTCAGTCCATCCCTTGTCACTACAATCATACAAGGATATCTGACTAATAAAGGAATTTAAATTAAAATCTTACATCTAACTATGTCAAATCAAACCACCCTGTCTAGCTTATAGGAAAGGAACCCAAACTCTTTGCTTAGGTGGGAACATTAAATGAAAAGCAATATTCGTTACCCTCAAAAGCAAAAACAATATAGCTGCTAGAACAGGGGTCGTCCACCTTTCAGAAGTGGTGTGCTGAGTCTTCATTTATTCACTCTAATTTAAGGTTTCGTTTGCCAGTAATACATTTTAACATTTTTAGAAGGGATCTTTCTGTAAGTCTATAATATATAACTAAACTATTGTTGTATGTAAAGTAAACAAGGTTTTTAAAATGTTTAAGAAGCTTCATTTAAAATTAAATTAAAATGCAGAGCCCCCCAGACCAGTGGCCAGTACCTGGGCAGTGTCAGCGACACTGAAAATCAGCTTGCATGCAGCCTTCAGCACGCGTACCATAGGTTGGCTACCCCTGTACTAGACTGTTATTTACCAAGCACCATAGATGTACAGTAACCAGTAAAGACATAAAGGAAAAGTTACCAGAAAGATAGTTGTTCTATCACTTCACAGCCTGCACCTAGTTAGCACTGAGAACATACTTCTGTTAAGAGTAAGCTTGTCTGATATACCAAGAATTGCAGAGTTTTAAGACAACTTACCCTTTCCTCCACTTAGTGGCTTTAAGTAGAGTGCCAAATCCTCAACACATTTCTTTGCTACCTCATAATGTTTGTTCTCTCCTAGGTTACTTAACTTTATTGTCTGATGATCTGGTACCTACAAAAATTGCAAAGGAAAGAAAAGGGAGTTGTAGCCAGTGTACATAATCTTTCACAGGACCTGCCTTACTCACCTTATCACGGTATGAGCACCGTTATTGCTAATTATATAACACCATAGATCTACACTGCTCTTCACAAAGAAATGAAAGACAGGTTCAACCCCAAGGTATTTGGAATGTATTAATCATAATACAGAAAGATTATAGAGGATGATGGATATGGTGATGAAAAATTATGATATTGTTACAGCACATTTCCTGTGGTGTTTTTGGGTTGACATTAAAATTTGGAGATTAAGGAGGAAAACAGGGCACGAAGGTGGGACTGTGATGGAAGACCAGCTGAAAGAACTAACCTCTGAAGGCTTATTTGAAAGGTAAGGTGCATGTACACAGGGCATGGGAGGATGATCAATGCATAGAGGCAACATGAGAAGAAGTGCGGAGTTGCTTGTAGGAGACCAAGGAAGTGACCAGATGCAATTAACTGGCCAAGAGCAGAACACAAAAAGCTGAGCAAGGAGAAATTAGAGATAGAAATGCAGCCAAGCACAGCATGCTCTGCAGTCCTTGAAGGGAAGAATGGTGAGTCTCAACTTGGTGCATGAGTCACCGTGAGCATGATCTGGTCAGAGTGACAGAAAACAAAGGGGATTTTAGTTATAATGTACTGAACAAGCTAAGATGTACTGTGAGAAGTGGAGCAGTCAGAGGAAGTGAAGATTGCAATAGGCAGACACAATGACTATTACAAACACTATATTAGCAATATAGAATGAAAGAAATATATGAAGTTGAGAAAGGAAAACATACTAGTGTATGACACTATGTTCCATAACAAACAATGATTTTTTTTAATATACATATTGTTGTCACATCTGTCTGGATGACAAATTAAAATAAGCAACACACTAAGCAGTTCACAGTAAAATGCATCCTCTGCAAGTAGCACCCCAATTCTTTTAAAGAATTATTAACTTGAAAAAGATAAAACTCTTTGAAAACACATGCAAAATGGTACAAGAGAGACAGATTATTTACGTACAAGTGTCCTTGAGTGGGATGCTGACTTTATCTACATGCCTGTGCCACCACTAAGAGGCACGGGAGGGAAAAATGTCTAATTCAATTAGTTGATGAGACACTCAAGTGCAACCTAAACACCCTCATCACAGGTGTTTCAAAAGAATGGATGTTTGAACCTGGGTTCAGAGGTCAGATTCTTTTCAATGTAAGAAGTAATATGAGGTTTTGACTCAACTAGCTCCCAATGAGAAGGATGAATGAGTGTAGTCTGCAGATTAATTTTTCTAATGACACTTCTGATGGTACTCTAGGTCCAGGAGGCATTTATCTACACACTCACACAGCTGTACACCCAACCATATTGGAAGACGCTCTTAAAATCATTTTACAGACATATTCTGTCGAAAACTGTGGCACATTACAGGATCACTGTTATAACAGAGTCTGGTCTACACAAGACGATAAAATATTGTTTTAGTTGTGACAAGGGTCAGCTGTCTGGTAACCTGGTCCCTTTTTGTGATTGTCTTTGCAGCGTACACAGGCCTTCAGATGCTATAAAGATCAGACCTTTATTTTCCTAGATTGGAACAGTGAGGATGTATTCCTGCTGCAAGGGTAAAATATAAATGGTAATGTTGAGAAAAAGTCAATTGCTCCTTAAGTCATACCTGGGCTCCAACTAACTGGAGAAGTGCAAAGTTTACTGGAAGCACATCGATGTCTGTGTTGATGGCAGTCTGGTCGAAAGGACATGCTTTGCGATGAAGCTTGTTCAGGCAGGTCTTACAGACAGTGTGTGAGCAACCTAAGCTGATGGGCTTGTGGACATTCTCATCAAACTCATTGTAGCAGATTGGACAGGACAGAAACTCCGTCCACTGAGCTGCCTGCACAGGCATTGTGGAAGCTGGACACTTGTTTAGCAGACTAGAAGACCATTATTTCACTGTCCCATATTTTGGCAGCTGTAAAGTGAATGAACAGAGGATGTACAGTAGTTTCTACACAACATTTTACAGTCATTTACAATTCCTTTTTAAATTAAAAATTAAGATTTTAACATTTTATGAAATAAAACCAAAAAACTTATGTTGAAATCCCCATATAATGAATCCAACCTCCATCCTCCGCCTCGTCATCTCAATCTATAGTAACAGTTCAATAATCCCATCACATTCTGCTAGCTAGTGCACACTAATCCAGGTTGTGAGCTTATCTTCAGTAAATGTCATCAATGTTTCTTGTATACTCATGGAATTAAAACATTTTAAAGAAAAACACTGGGTGGCACATGAAAGGTTAAAGGCAAAACATCAGATATAAATCAAGTTCACAATTTTCAAAAACTACCACCACTCCCTAATAATGGAAGGGCAGTGGGAAGTCAAAAGAATTATTATATTTGTTTTACTATCATATAAAGTGGAGTGCAACATGATCACAGATGTTTCATCCTACTGATCTTGTTCAAATTTAAACAGGTATCAGGATAAGCATTGCTTTACAGAAATACAATCCATTATGCCCTTAAATTTTTCGTTTTTAAAAGTAGTAAAAAATATTTATTGCTGGAATGGGAGAGTAATTCTGTGCTCATATCACCTCCCTTACAACAGTCCATCTGATGACTGCTCCCGGGGACATACATTTCTCTGTTTGCATTTTACACATTCGCTATATCATATTCATAACAGTGAAACTCCACGTATGTAAGTCTGTGGCAGAAAGATCTCTGCTGTACTGGAAATCCAGGAATTTGGGGGTAATGACACAGCTGATACTTTGTCACACAATTGTTTGCAGAGCATAGCACTGTAGCGGGTTCCACAACAAGGAAAAAGGTACAAATATGGAGAACAAATTACAATATAGAAAAGGTCACCAAAAATTGCCATATAGATCCAACAAGCAACGTCAGTTTATTATAAGCAGGTCTTTCCTTTGAAATATTTCACTTTGTGCAGAGGTCCCATGTAAATCCTATGTAGAAATACGTTTTAAGGGAAAAGGGAAAATTTACTCATATTCTGAAAGACACATCCCATCTGACAATCTAAAATTAATAAAAATAAGCCTAAACATTTAAAGACTACTCCAGCTAAGAACTTCAGCTAAACTATTTAAATTCAAGCCTTCAAAACTGACAACATGAAACTGGTAGGTGCTTGTAAAGGTTTAAACTAAACAGCCACACCCATAACTACTATGCAATAATTTACCTGGTGGCTTTGATGTTACCAAAAGCCTAGAAACGAGATGGTTTGTGTAAGTGCTATTAATTAACCTGTCCAATTAGCACTTTTCCTTTTAAAAATACAGATGAACTCACATTACTCCCTACACTGCTATATCTATAAAGCGTTAACGGCTCAATACTACATTTTCTTTTCCAAAAATGAAAATAAGGTAATGTTATTGTTTTGAGGAAGCCAACAGTTCCTCCATCCCATCTGAATTGAACAACTTTTCATTTTGAATCAGTTATTAGCTGTTCTACAGTTCAGTTAGTGATGTTAGTATATGTTGGACCACTAAAATACTTATTAGAACACTGCATAAGACTTGAAAAGTAGATTTTAATTATGACCATCTGTTTAGAAATTCTATTTAGCACGGAGCATCTAATGCTCTTTAAGCAACAGGATACTTGTACAAGATGCTCTTATTTCAATGAGATTTTCATCATCATTTGGGAATTACTTTCTTCTAATTTTTGTATAACATGTAAAACAATGTAGAAATTAAACTTTGAACTTATCCCACTGACACTAAATGTGGATCCAATATCTTCAATATTAAGTGAGCATAGTCACGCAGTGAAGTATGTTTTTAACGCTACTATAAAGCGCACACTTTACTAGGGAGGGACACAGAACTTTTTTAGGCAAAACACTGCATACTTGTAAGGGTTATTATTGTTACATCTTCAGACATGGATGTTCAAAAGTACAATAAGCAAGAGTGAACAAAATTCTAAAAGCATCCTGATTTCTCTATGAATTTAAACGTATAATGCCATTTAGTCCCCCTCAACCCTTGGGTATCCAATGGTGGCAAACAAAAATGCAAATGTAGAGAAAGGATCTATCATCTATCTAGGAGACTTTAGTTAGATGTTTTCCTTAAGAGTTCCCACCCTTGCTACCAAAGTTTCTGCTATACTACTGCTAATACCAGAGAAGACTCGTTGCTGGTGACCAATAGCATTTTCATCTCTGTCAGGTTAGATAACACAGGTCACATATGACAGCAGTGGTGGAGATTTAGAATGACTAGCAAGTGGGAAAATTTTAAGAAGTCTAGTACACATACAACGTAGGTATTAGCATGACACGAGTCTCCATTCCCATGTCCCTCATTAACAGATTCAAAGGGAAGTAATCTTTATTCAGAGAGCATATAGATGCTTAGCTTCCACAATTAGTTCAGAAACTTGCAGGTAACAGTAGCAGCTCATTTTCAGGCTTTTAAATAAGGGCTAGTCACACTAGAATCACTACAGCTGCACTGCTGTAGCGCTGCTGGTGCAGACTCTCTACACAAATGGGAGAGAGCTTTCCTGTTGGCATAATTACTCTATCTCCTCAAGCTCTCCTGCCAACATAGCGCTGTCCACATTGGCACTTAGGTCGGTGTAACTTACATTGCTCAGGGAGTGGCTTTGCCACACTCCTGAGGGATTTAAGTTATACTTAAGTAAATGATAGTGTGTACAAGCTAAGAATCATTTTCCTGATCTGTGCTGGAACATAATGTAAACAAAACATTAATTCCTCAGAGAGTATGCCAGCAGCTTTTAAGACCTTATTTTGAATATATAATTATAAAAAATGATGAGGATCCTATTGAGTGTGCTGACCTTCAGATTTCTTGTCAGGGAAGAATCTAATTAAATCAGCAAGAGCTGGGGAAAGTTCTCAACTCCTAAAACTTCAAGCAGCCATATTCAGAGGAGGCCTTCAGTACTCTGTTTCACGGATGCCAACGATTCTGATATTTTTGCTCTCCAGTATCTTCAAAAAGGATTCTAACTAAAGTCTCCTAATTATCAAGTCAGTTTCTTAAAAAAAAGTATAAAGACATTTTTGTACAGACCCCTGTTTTTTCTGCCAAGGAACGTATTTAGGGATGCCCTGTTGAAAAACAAATTGATCTATTAATCTAAAAATTGAACATAAAAAAAAGTGCCCTACCAAAAATCTTTCTGACACGAACTGTCAATTTAAAAATCTAGTCTTTTTTAAAGAGATGAACTTAAAGTATTTTCAGGTGCTACTGTTACCCTGGAGTTGTCCTGATCTTTCTGTGTGAAAGACCCACAAACACGATATAGAAAATGACTAAGCACAAAGTGCTGTCAAATATAGAAAGTAAACAAATGAGCACTTTATTTTTAACAACAGTAGGTAAAAATATTCAGAAAAATGATTTTTCAGCTGTTATCTTATTAAGAGCAGCATCTTAGATAACTAAACCTGAAGATTTTAGAAGTCTAAATATACTGTTTGCTATTTATTATGTAACTATTGCATTTAGGACAGACTAGTTCAGATAATCAAGTTTCACTTTCTGCTTCTGCTGCAGGAGCAAAATGCTGTTGAGTTTGAGTTCACAACCCTGCAAGGGAATGTTTAAATTTTCCTATCAGCCACAATGAGTGAACTTGACTTTCCTTCAAATATTAGGTTTTTTTAAGCTTTATAATCTGTGAAGCGGATTCACAATGGAACGAGATGGTATATGGGGCTCATATTTTCAACCAGTTCTGGTATGCTTACTGGATCCTGTAACCTTCCTTATGGGCTTGATTCAAAACCCACTGAAGTCAATTAACTTCAATGAATTTTCTATCCAGCCCAATTTTTAATTCTACTATTAAGCACTTTGAACTATTAAGGATTGGGTGCATTAGGCATTACAAATTACAACAAGGATTTAGTTATAATATTAAGCAATCTTATAATTTTAACCATGCTACTGAGACTGAGGTGTTCTTTACATAGCAGCTAGTTGCAGACAACATGGGATTTTAAAATAGGCCAATTTCAAGGTATCCATTGCAATTTTCCATTTGTGCAAGCAGATTAATCACTTATTTGGACTATAATGAGTAGGTTCATCAAGCCTTCCTTTTGAAGTTACTTAAAACTGAAAGCATCTCATCTAGTTCAGTAATTTATTGTCCATGTTATCAAATGATGTAGTATTATATTACTTCCTAAAAGGACCTTAGTCTTCCATTTATTATTCTAACAATCATCACGTGCAGATCTAAGAAATTGAGTTCATATTTAAGGCCCAGGAAGTGGAAGTGGGCAGTCCCAATAATAGCCTCGCATCTTTTAGCTCTGGTGACTCGAAGTGAAAATAAGTTCTCTTTAGATAGAACAGATTGTTTATTTCTGCATATCGCATAACGTCCATCACATTTAAATCTTCTGAGAAACAGCCTAAATGTAAAGGGAGTTGTTCAACGACCACTACAGGACAATATTCCAAAATACTGGTCTGATCTGACTTTTGATTGGAAACCCGCATTTATCTCTGGGGAAAGTAGAAGAATCATACTGTAGGAACGAACGTTTGTTTTATTTAAGAAACATCACATCAACCTACTGCAACTTGAAACAGACCAAAACAAGAAGCTACTTTTTTCATGGCTTCTCATATTTTGGACTTGAGCTAATAATTTTCAAAAACCTGGCTTAGTCTTCTATTCCGCTCTAACACTTTTCCTAGATTAATTTATGCATGTTTCTACGGTGATCATCACTATCAAAATTTATTATAAAATTGTCTACTTAGACTTTAGCCTTTGCCAAGCACCCATTGGAAGATTTGGAAACTGCAACACTGTTACTATTTTCCCAGTACCTAAAAAGACTTTAAAAAACCACATTTTTTCTAAGACTATTTGTTGAAACACGGCTATACTATGTAATGCACTAGTATAATATAATAAAAAATGACTCTCTGATTTCTAGATAAACATTACTGTTCACATATACAAGTTTTTTTGGGGCAAACGCCAGAGCTCTAGCCACTCCAGGAGGTCAGTCAAGATGCTCTATTTCCTATTCAAGCATCACCATCAGTAACAAGGATTCTGCATGTTAGATGTTCCCTGAGTTATACATCTGTTTTCTGAAGGGTTTCAGGGGTGTAACTGAAAGGCGAACTTGGCCTTCCCACAAGCCTGATGAAAATCCATCTCCCATAGCTGTGTTTTCAGAACTAACAGGAGGTCAAGATGGCACAAATATTTGTCACTAAAATCAGTGAAGCTTACTTTGAATACCAAAAAAAAGTATGTTTGTTGATTACGAAGGTGTTATTTTTATAGTTACTTTCAGAGAAGATCTGCACTTAAAGGGTGCTATTTTTTTGTTATATACAAGGTTGAACAGAGAACCAAGGATCATGTGGGGCAATTCAGCCCACATACTAACACATTTCACAAACAACTTTTTGAGCAAGAATTAGTAATTCCCTAAAGACTGATTTTCATGAAAGCAGAGGGATTCTGGGAGTAGCATGAAGACACTTTTTAGAACAGTAAAACTTGTACATGGATTCATAGATTCTAGGACTAGAAGGGACCTTGGGAGGTCATCGAGTCCAGTTCTCTGCCCAATTTATTCCAGTGTTTAACCACCCTGACAGTTAGGAACTTTTTCCTAATGTCCAATCTAAACCTCCCTTGTACAAGGAGACAAGTTATGTTCAGTGGGATCCTACATCCAATAAGAAAAGCAAAGACGGAGGTACTATTCATGTTCAGGTCATTGATAATTATAAGATTCTATGCAGCAAGCTACATTTCATTTATATCTAAAAGCTGATTTTCCAGAAAGCACGTTAGATATAAATATATGCATCCTCTGCCATAAGTCAGCCAAGTCAGAAAAGATCAATACTCAAGACCAAACAGAATTACACTTTAAGCAATCTCTAGTACTGCCATTAAGTTGACAGAATTTTATTTTTTGTATAGAGCTATACTAATCTATACAAGATGGAAATGTTAATTACTACTACTACGTGTTGAAAAAGTTGTTAATATTGAAGAATATTGTTCACATTAGATAAGAAAGGCATATAGATCTAGGGAAAGCATAGTTAATTACTAAGGATAAGAATCTGATGTTTAATGGAACACTACAGCACGCCAGTAGTATATGTTTTAAAACTCTGAAATGTCCAGTGATGTCTTTTAAACAAAAAAAGACTGAGGGTCAAATAGAGATTTACAATTTCACTAGTATGTTCTTATTTAACATTCTATATCATCTGTTTTTCCTCTTAATGATAATTACAAGAATGTAGGTTTATTTTTCTAATCAATATGAAGAGGATAAATTGGGCTACAAAAATAACCAAATTATGGGGAGACCGAACTTCTTCATCTAAAGAACACATATGGCACAGAAAAGACATCTAGATCCTGCTACCAGAATCTTTCCTGATAGTGTGTGGACTTTGTCTTAATTTTAATTTATTTCTAGGCATAAGCATCTTCCCCTTTAACTCCTTTAATCTTTCCTACTAAATCAATACTCCTACCAACCAGTCATATTGCTGTTCTCTAAACTTCCTCCTGACTTTTGTACTTAAAAGTCTTCAGTTTTTCTACAGGAAGAGAAGAGGCAAGGTGAGTGTGCCTACTAAGCACCCTGCATCAAGCATGACCAGATGGAACCACCTCCAGGGCCTTGTCTACACTACTGGTTTTCTTCAAGTTTCCCCACAGGTGCAGCCCCACAAGAGGAAGTAAGAGTGGAACTGCTCATGCAGTCAGACCGACTCCCCTCCACACTGGAGCACATGATGTCCAGCCCTCCTAGAGCAGGGTTAGCTGGCAGCAGTCTGTATATGTCAGTGGTCCCACTGCTGGCGGTGCAGCAGCAGACAAGCAGAAGAGAATAATGCCAGTTTAGACACGGCCTCAGGTGGGAGCGTAGCCCCGTCCATGTCCCACTGGAACCCGTGGCCTCTGCGAGCAGCCCAGCAGCGACAGTCGTGGCGGTGGCTTTGCAGTGCAGACCCCCGGCCCTCAGGAACGGTCTCCAAGCTCCCCGCACAGGAGCCACCAAACGGCAGCTAGGACGCTCCAGCAGCCCGGCCAGGAGCGGAGCCAGACCCAGAGCCGCTGAAAGCCCCCCGGCCGCACCGCACACGGATCAACCCCCACCCGGCAAAGGGGCTGCCGAGCGCTCCCGCCGCTGGGGCCTGGGCCGGGGTCTGAGCGCGCCCCTGCCAGCGAGGGGGCGGGGAAGGAGCCGACGGGCCCGGCCTGGGAGACCCGCTGCCGCAGGGCACCCGGGCGAAGGGCGGGGTGGGGCTGCTGCAGGAGCGCCCTGGCTCCCTCCCCGAGGGAGCGTCTCCTCCGGGCCAAGCACGGCCCCTTCCCTCCCTCCGAGCCAGGCCCGGCCCCCGGCTCTCCCTGGCCAGGCGCCGCCCGCCGAGCGGCCCTACCTGCGAGGCGAGGCGCGGCCGGGCCGGGAGCAGGAGGCGACACCGGCCTCTCACACTCCATGGGGCGGGCAGCCCGGAGCGGCCCGGCGGTGGCAGCAGCGGGGGCCTCGGCGGCGCCTCCTCATCGCGGTGACAGACGGGAGCCCAGCCCCTCGCCCCGCTACTATCGCGAGAGCTGCCAGGATCACGTGAGAGGGGAGCCTCGGCTGGCACCGCCCCTCAGGCGCACCACATGACAGCGAGTCTCACTCCAGTTGGGTGAGCGGCAGCCCTAGTGCCCTGTGGGAGGCGAGCTGGAGGGCGGAACCATAGACATGACCGATGGAGCAGACCAGCCTCAGCTGGCCCCTGCAGGCTGGAGGCTAAATGGGAAAGGTTTCCTTTCCCCCGCCCCCGGGAGGGCAGCCAGGCGCACGCCTGCAGCAGGCTAGTGTCCCTTAGCACTGACAGCCCGGCACTCCCCGGGCAGGGAACAAGCCGGCCCAGGAGAAAGAATCTAGTTCATCCCATTCCTTGGCCTTCAGAGAAGGACCATAGTCCTTGCACCAGGCTGTAGCGCATCTGCTTAAAGCCTTTCTTGTATTAATACAGCTCAGGAGCAAACCGAAGGCTGCAGCTAGAGGCATCACGAAGACTTTTGGTACAGATACTGCAAGTTGACCATGTTTGTTTACTGAGCTAGGGCCGCCTTTTCCTCCTCAGGAACAACCTGATACAGAAACCAAAAGCAGTGTTACTGGAAATAAAGATGCCAGGCTTACTTTCCTCTCTCTCTACAAAAAAAGGCAGCAGGCCTTTTGCACTGTATAACAATGAAGAGCTTTAAGGGGCAGTTACTCTAGAAGTTGAAACTTAAAACAAGGACAGCTCAGAAAAGATCTGCAACAACCTCAGTTTTTTGCTACATTCTTGCATTTCTGTTTCTGGAGGCCCATGATAATGAAGTAGGCCATTTCCAGCTTTAAAGAGAGAGAATAAAGGTTGAGGCAGTATAAATTCTGCATCCTTTGCTCAGATAAATCATTTATCTTACAGACTACCACAAAAAGGTGATTTTATATATATGTAAATGTACTGCACTTCCCAACATGACTAGCACTTGAGAGTGTGGTTAGAATATTGAGTCAAATAATTTCTGAAATAAATGGACAGTTCAACATAATATTCAATACATTAAGGCAGTTTCAGAATCATGACTTTCCTCAAACTTGTGTATATATACAAAGAATGCCTCTTATTTCCATTCCATTTTATTTATGTTATAAATAGAACAAAGGGTTACATTTTAAAAAAATGGTACAAGGGGAGTTGTATGCACACATATGCCTGAGTCCAGTTCTCTTTAACAAAATTCATTAAGTAAGAAATTCTAGCCATTGAAGAGGTACACACAGCTTCCTCTCAGATGTACCTGCACTACAACAGCTAAACAAAAGTTACCAATCCTCACACAGAAGGTGCATATCAAGATTGTAGCCTCTATTTCCCCTTTATCAGGGAAACATCATGAGAAATACACACCTAGGTCAGGCAATCATTGTTTGAATTCATATTGTTGAGACTCATGCACTTGCCAGAAAGGCATTTTAGTTGAACAAACCCCAAGATAGCCAAACTAAGGCTTTATCTGCCCCAAAACAGCACAATACATTTAACTTCTATTCTACAATATTATAAAGGGTCCAATTTAAAAAGAGCATCAAGTTTTCCTTAATTGGTTAGTTTGATACAGTTTTCCAATGTTTTCTGACATCTCCTAACATGTAAGGAACTGATTTTTTAAAAAAGTGAAAATCTGCAGGCACAAATGAACAGTTAGATATAAACCTGTACATACACCCACGTTAACATTTGTTAATACAGTAACCAAGAATATAGAGTAAGTGTATGGTTTTGGAAGTCAGGTGAGCTGTTAATGTTACCATTAACAAAATAAGACATTTACAAAACCCAAAATGAAACATTTGCATTTGTTACTATGGGAGGGACCCGCACACCCATCACTAAACGCAAGGTCAACAAGACTGCAAACACAGATTAGTCAACGAATACAAACCAAAACTAAAAAAATGCCATAAAAAGCAATTAATCACAATTGTAAAACAGCCATGTTTGAAACTTAAAACTCGCAAAATTCATTATGCATCAGTGTTCAGCAAATAAGGAACAAAACCCAAACCCTGAGTTTGGCAAATATAATTGTTATAGTTAAGAATGCCAGAACAATGTTGTCCAAATTATGTATATTGGATAAGAGCTGAGAGATGTATTATGCTTAAAGCACTAGACTGGGACTCAGGATATTGTTTCAGTTGGCCAGTTATGCCTTCCTTGGGCATATCATTTGGGCCCCATTCCTACAGAGACTTATATACATGCTTAACTTTACACACTGACTAGTCCGCCAATTCACTTCAGTAGGACTACTTCACATTAGGTAAAATGAACTGAAGCATGTTCTTCATTAGTCTCTCTGTGCCTCAGTACCCTTGAGGGTACTGTAAAAATCTGTAAAATAGAGATAGCAGTACTTCCTATCACCCTCTAGCTTATCTATTTAGATGGCAAACCCTTTGAGGTAGGAATTATCTCTGATGTTCATGAGCAATGCCTAGCATAATGGGATCCTGAACTCAACTGAGACCTCTAGGCATTGTAATAAGTGACTGGTAAATCAGTTATTCAAAACGTGATTCTAACTATCAAGTGAAGAATTTATTACAAATTCATCCTGAAACAAAGGTAAAATGACTAAAGCATTAAGCCTGCCAAATCTGGGTTTCCAGTAGAGAGCAGTCATCATATCAGTACAGTTGAACATTGCTTATAGATGAATAATAAGTTACACAGTATATATTGTGCACACAAACACCACCTAACTGGCTGGTGAGTGAAACCCCCCAAAAAAAGAGTGGCTTTTGTATTACAATATATACAGGAGGTTAACTAAAGATATCCCTTTGCAATTGACATAAGATCAATGTGGAAATATAGCCTTACATGGTATAAATACACAAGAAAAAGCACTGCTGTTTTTTCCAATTCAAGAGGATCTAGAATAAATGGCATTATTCCACTTCAATAACTATATATAGTCTTTATTTATACCAAATTAAATGGAAGAAACATATATGCCACTCAAGGACAGGCACAAGATAAAGAGTTTGAGTTATAGGGCAGTTTGATGCCTGCAGGTAAAACCATGAAGTGTAACACATCTACCCAGACACATACAATAGTGTTTTACAATATCATACAATTAGAGATTGAAAAGTCTTCAGTGTCCAAACTGCTCCTTATACAGAAAGAATGTCTTTCAAATAGATATAGATTCCTAATATGTGACAACTTGTAGCTCATATTTTCACAGCGGCAGTACACATCAGATTTACAAAACTAAGACAAACATAAAATACAATCAGAAGACAAAGAATTAATTTAGGGTTTGATTACTAAAAGAAGCGTACAACCAAACAATTTGTATCAGTGAGAACAAAGCTGTCAAACAGGTTATTAGAAAACTTCAGAACATGAATAAAAAGTGAACTGAATAGTGTGTGTGTGTGTCTTTTACTGCTCCTCTTATTTATAAAGACAATTTTAAAGCTTCATTAAAGAGTTTTCCTGTTTTTATTTTTTAAAACTACACACTTGAGAATCAGATATGAGTGTGGTAGAAAAATCTATATAGAATAGAATAGCCCCTGACTTCTTTCTACTAAAAGAGCCAACAATTTGTTGAACCGGGAAGGTGATCTCACCATAGACTGAAACAGAATTTAGAATGCTCAATTGAGTGGGAATGATTGACTCTCTAATAGGTACTGACATCTCTTTCCCCACTCTATTAAAGGTTGGGAAAGAAACAGTTCAGGTTTCAGCTCGTTGAGATATGAAGGGTCCATCAAATATTAGTATTGTCCTCTAATGGGAGGAGGAAGTGTGAAAGACAAGCACAAAGACTTCTCTTTTAGAAGAAAAAGTTTTGCGGAGCGATCTTTTATCCGTACCATGAGTACTTGTAAAGGAGCACAAATTTTGTTCTGATATTTTGCCATTTATCTTCAAAGTAGCAAACATTATCCAAACAATTGCACCCATACTAGGTTTCAACACAGTAAGCAAAATTAGATATTTATTTGCACTTGTCTCCATTACATAAAGATTTGGTGAACACCTGGCATTTCACTACAACGGGGTTTTAAATAGAGCATATCTTTACATCTATCCAGAGATCCACTAATCATAGTCTATTTTGATCTGTGTAATTGCGTCAAGGTTTGGCTTGTCACCACCATTCCTTCCGTGAACTGAAGTCAAGTGCTTTTTTAGGGCAGATTTGTGTTTAAAGTCCATGTCACAACAATGGCACTTGTAAGGTCTGTCCCCACTGTGAATATTCAAGTGGTCCTGAAGCGTGCTTTTAGCAGTAAACGTCTTCAGACAAACCATGCATTGGAATGGGCGGATGCCCATGTGCCCTCGGATATGCCTATTGAGATTCTTCTTTTGTGTAAATGTTTTCCCACACTGTAAGCATAAGAAGAGCTTGTGCATTTTTAAGTGTCTCAGATAGTTTTCAAGGTGGACAAATCCTCGGGGACATTTAGGACATTGGTGCCGCCATGAATAACCAGAATCCTCCAGACTCTGAAACCCACCCGAGGTTCCTTCTGTATTGTCACTGACAAAGCCCTGAAAATGACTCCCGGGCACTTCTGTAATTCTACTCTCAACAGTAGAATTTATCAGTGAATGTTGTGTTTCTGGAAAATATAAACTTGTTTTAGAAGAAGTGCAAGGCTGTGGAAAATGATCATTTTCCACATTGGCCGTGTTCATAGAATCCATTCTGAAGATACAAATTTCATCATCTTTATATCCTATTTCAACTGTGGAAATCTCTGGAGTCTTCATGTCCTTTCTTTCCGATATTAAGCTTTGCATTGCAGGTTGTAAGACATCCCCTTTCTCCCGTTTTACATTATATTCTACATTAACAGGGCTATCTTCAGAAATTTCAATTATTTCACAGTCTTTATCCAAACTGTCATCTTTATTTCTCAGCTCAGTGTCTGAGGAATGACATTTCTCTGTGTTCTGATTACTGTTCTCCATAGAAGCATCAATTTCCAGATATTTAGACAATGCTTCGGTACATTTCTCTACAATGTGGACCATCTGAAGATAACTTGCAGCAATGAGATATTTCAAAAGCTCCTTCTTTTTAACTTCGAGAGCACCAGTATAACAAGACAATAGTAACTTTCTGCCAACCTCAGCACTCTGCAATATGGTGATTCGCATTTGTTTTGACTGATTGAGCAAAAACTGATCCCTCATAAATGTAGAGCAGGCAGCAAAAATCACCTTGTGTCCATGAAACTCAGTGTCATTGATATATATTGATACATCGCAAAATAAATTCTGCTGTCTCAAGAGGTTCATCTTTTGCAACACAGCATCCCCTTGCTGTTCAAATTGGAAATACAGCACATCTGAGTCAGTAGCCATGTTAACAACCTATTGAAAATCACAACAGAAACATTACAATTCAAGTATATCATTCTGATGCAGCTTTCGCTGTCTCAAGCTTCCCATCTGATATTTACTGAACACAATTTCATCAGCAGTTTAAAGCTACCCACCGAGCCACTACATATACCAGCAGTGAATAGTGTTTATGCAAAGCATGGCTCGAAAGCTGACTTAGGTCCTTGCAACTAGCCTGGTTCTGTGTCCCTCTCTAGCCTAGCCAGGCCAGGCTCCCCTAAAACACTGTCAGCAGGAGCCACCCCTCATATCGAATCACCCTTACTCTCAGCACGGTGCCTACAAGAGCCCGTGGACACAAGTAGCATTAGCCAGGCTTGGCCACAGCTAGCTCTGAACACTATTTAAAACGGCTATGCGCCCTGCATCGCAGTGCCACCCTCCCAGGTGCACGACGCCCCCCAACCCGCCAGACCTTGCTGAGCTTCCTCTCTGCCCCAACCCGCAGGAGCCCCCGCCCTCCCGAGCTCCTCCGGCTCTAGGCCCAAGTGAAGACGGCTGGAGACCCTGACACCGGAACCGGAACCGGAACCTCCCCCCTTCCGAGATTACCACCTTCTCCTCCCACGTTTCTCTGCCCGAACCGGCTCCGGCAGCCCTGAGAGCAAGCGCCAGACACACAACAGATGAGCCGGAAGCACTTTCCCAAGTCCCGCCCCCTCCCCCGGAAGAGACCTTTGTGGAGCGCTCTGTCCCTCCCCTGACCCCAGCTCCTGGCCTCCCCTGCCCAATAGGACGAGGCAGCAGCTGAGCGGCGGCTACCGGGAGCCCGGAAGTGGTTCGCGCTGGAGGCGGATGTGTTTCCTTTCGGACTCAGCCGTCCCTGCCCCCTTCCTGGACGCACAGACTGATTTGGAGAGACAAGCCCCGGGGCGGAGTCATCGGGCCCCATTACCCCCATGACGGCGCCGGGTGGGGGGCAGGGGACGAACCCGCCCCCCACAGCGGGAGAAGTGTGTGTAGGGGGTGGGGGTGAGTCCCGCTCCCTTGCCAGGGACTAGCGTAGCTGGAGGGTTTACGAACCGGCCGGGATCCTCGCACATACCACAACCCCATCACTTGCCCAGCTCAGGTGCGGTGGCTCCACCAGGCAAAGTCCAAGCATCACAGCTGGTCGTGAAAACATCTGGGGGCACCCACATCTTGAGGGTGACGGCTGCGTCTCCAGGAATGGCAGCATTGCCCCCGGTGGGCCTGCGGGCTACGGTGGTATATTACATTCCTGCAGCCAGCCGAGCTTCAGGCCCATTCAGATGAAATTTGTGTATAAATGAGCCATTTTCTTTATGGCTGAAAAACACATAAAGGCAAGGGGTTTAGAATAAGTATTGGCATTGCTACAGTGCCTCCCAGCTAAGGCTCTCACCGCATTGTACTAACAGATTTAGTCTCACAAAAGTGGAATACAGGCTCCAGGGAGCAAGGCACCACATGAAAATGATGCAGAAAGACGGTCAATTAATTAGCCAAAGCCACAGAGCATGCCAGATCCAGAAGATCAGCTTAAGAAAGTCAAAGTCTTTTATCCTTTAACCACAAAACTAGCCATTTAGATTCCTTTAGGACACTCAGTTGTGCTAATAAAGAGTAACTCATGTTGGATACGGTACGCTCTTAGTGACATTTACTTAAGTCCCTCAGAGATATCTTCCAAGATTGTCCATCAGTAAGGAATTCCAGATTTAGAAACAATTAAGGGTCTGCTCATAATTCAGGCATTCTAGTAGAAGGCAGAATTAGGCTCAGTAGTTGTAGGGGGGAAAAACAGTTACTTCTCATCACCCATACTACCACTCACAGAATCATTGCTGTTGGGGCAAAAAATGCAGAAAATCTGCACCCTAAACTGGATATTTAAGATGACTTTGGTTTTCCTTTTACATCACAGTGAGTAATAGTCATCATAAATCCTTGTGATCTGCACAGAACATACCATAAAAAAAAGCTAGCAGTAGTGATAAAAAGTTGGCTTATCCCTTAAACAGTACTCAAATCTCAGAGAAAGAGTAGGCAGAAAGGTGCCTAAAAAGAGTTTAAAAAGCCATGGGGGTACCAGCTTTGGTAATAAACATTTTTATTCAACTTCCTCCTAGTCATTGAAGAGGTACTTAATTATTCTGTGGAGCATAAACTAGGATAAAGGAAATATATGTTCAGTATATCCCTTCTCCATGGAGAATCTGTCTCTCTGGTATCAGGTCACTATAGTGAACCACAGTTCTGTACATTTGCTCATTTCATCTGCACTATTATTGTTTTTATAATTAAAAACAAAAAGGAAAGAAAAACATAGGACTGCAGGGTACCAGTAATATTTTTAATGCAGTTTTGCTTTGTATCACATTTGTAATTAAACTCTCTCTCTTACTGCTCTCCATCCCTTCTCAAAATGACTGCAGTATTCACCACCAGCCCTCTCATGTTCTGTACTTTTGCATTCAATGTGCTCTATGTTCAGGTCAAATAAGACTACTGGTGTGACAGAGGGTATAGGTTTATAAGTTCTGCCACAGAGGAGGAGGGGAAGAACCCACAAAAGCCCTGATACTTCAGGTATGTCAGAGTCACTAACTTGTAAAATTATTCTATAAAAAGGTAAGACAAACCTACAGTAGTTCTCTTACCCATATGCCCATCAAGTAAATAGATTCTAAAAGCAAAAATAAGCCTTACAAATGTGGCCAAAGTGTCTTTCAAATATTTTAGTAATGGTAGACAGATTATGACAATTGCCATAGAATTTATCAACTTCAAATGGATCTAAGCCAGTTAGAACTTTGCAATAAAAAGTGATTTAGAATAAAAAATTATACATACATGATTGACTACATATTAAGTTTATTTTATTCTTAAAGTTGCCTTTGGATAGTCTCTATAAATAGATTTTATAACAATAGTGCCAGGCTCCATTTTAATTCTTAATTCAGGGAAAAAAGCATTGACAAGATTTTCTTTGTCTCTAGTCCACATTAGATCTACGATAACCCATTTTTCATAAAATGAATATTATAGTATCAAAATGTTTGAACAATATAGAAGTTTCTGCCTGACATCAGATCCACATGCAATATTTCAAACATAATAATCATGGAGTAACAGCTCAAGATGATTCTGGTAGCAGGTTTTTTCTTTTAAACAATTAATTTATTTCTCCATGCAAGGTGTCACTGAACCAAGATTCTGAAAGAAATCTTTCCTAAAATAGTTACATTTCAGAACTAAATTAATCTATGATATTTGTTTCCCCATCCCCACTGCCCATTACTTATTCCAAAACTGTACACAAAACAGGCAAATATAGCCATTTAAAATGTTTTACCTGAAAAGGTGACTGTGTCCTTTCATAACATTTTGCAACATTAGCACTTCATTCACTGTAAAGCTTGTTTTGGGAACTTCTGACTTTTGTATGCCCCTTTTCTCAAGGCCAAGGCTGTCTTTTGATATAATGAAATATACATTATTTTCTGCAATAAAATGCTTTGGTCATGTTTTAGTTTAGCATTGTTACAGTACTAGACTTAAACAGCTGCATTAGAAGTAATACTTGATCCAAATGTGAAAAGCGGTTCTTTACCAAGGGTCAAGCAGTAGATTATTAGATCACACTGCATTTCAGTTCAGTAAGAGTGCTGCTCTTCTGTAAATGGTATTCTTCAGATGAGATATTATAGCATGGTCCTTTCACTCCAACTACGATGGCAGCCATCTAGATTAAAACTTCCATGACACTTTTCAAAACAAGTACAGCATAATCTCAACCCCCAGTTAATATTCCATTCCCTTTAGGTCTGAGGTTCAAAGATGTGTAAAAGAGCTATTGCTGAGCACGATCAATAACTGATGGATTAATCTTCAGCCAATGACACCTGTCTCTTACTCTAAACTCTTACCTTGTAAAGCTCTAGGATTCATGAACTATGTAGGGTGGTAACTAAATTCTAGTCTACTTTTCAAGATGAAGGATTACTTTTAGGATCCAACAAAGACTATGATCTAACTTTATATAGAGTCTACATCAGTATGGTAGTTTTTTCCCCCCAGTTAACTGATATACATGGCTCCTAGTAGAGCTCTAGGAAGAGTTAAAAAAAAACAAAAAACATGGAATTACACATTTCAGCTGCTGAAAGAGATTCTTTTCACAATGTCATAAATAAAGCAATATTCCCCACTCCAGCTGTACTTTAAAACCAAATATGAAGGTCACAATTGCTGTGGTATATGTGAAGCAATATTTACAGGAGATAGAACAATAGTTTTATTTTGAAGTCTTTACTATGTCTTAGTACATACAGTGGTAGGTGATCCTTTAATGCTTGTCTTTACTACAAGTTAGCATGCTTTAGTTACCGCATTCAAGCTAGCCTAGCTTGAGTGAGAGCAACCACACTTCAAAGCAATACTGGAGTTTCACAGCCTGATTTGATTAGTTGCTGCTGAGTTAGAATAATAGAACTGTAGGGCAGAAAGGATCCTCAAAAGATCATTTAGTCCAGCCCTCTGTGCTGAGACAGGACCAAGTAAACCCCCTAGAACATTTGTGACAGATGTTTGTCTAACCTGTTCTTAAAACTTCCAATGATGGGAATTCCACAAACTTCTTTGGAAGCCTGTTTCATTACAGCTTATATTTAGAAAATTTCCCTAATATCTAGCCTAGATCTCCCTTGCTGCAGATTAAGCTGATTAATTTTTGTTCTACCTTCAAGTGGACATTGTTCTCCATAACATCTCTCAACACATTTAAAAACTATGATCACCTCCCTCCCCCATCAGTCTTCTTTTCTAAAGACTAAACATGCCCTTTTTAGGTCAGGGTTTCTAAACCTTCTATAATTGTGTTGCTCTCCCGTTCTCCTCATCTTTCCTAAAGTGAGATGCTCAGAACTGGACATAGTACTCCAACAGAGGCCTCACCACTGCTGAGTAAAGTGGGACAATTACCTCCTGTGTGTTACATATGGGACTCCTGTTAATACACCCCAGAAGGATATTTACCTTTTTTGTAACTGCATCACATTGTTGATTCATTACATTTGTGATCCACTACAACTACTGGATCATTTTCAACAGTATAAACTCACAGCCAGTTATTCCCAGTTTTATATTTGTACTTTTGATTTTTTTGTTCCTAAGTTTACACTTGACTTTACTCGATTTCATCTTGTTGATTTCAGACCAATTCGGCAAGATCATTTTGAATTCTGATCTGATCCTCCAAAGTGCTAACAATCCCTGCCAGTCTGGTGATAATCCTCACATTTAAAAAGCACATTCTACACGATATTATCCAAGTCATTAATGAAAATATTGAGTAGTATTGGACGCAAGACAGACTCCTGCAGGACCCCAATAGATACTGCCTCCCAGTTAACAGCTACTATTGATAACTATTCTTTGAACACCAGTTATGCACCCACCTTACAGTAACTTCATCTAGACCACATTTCCTTAGTTTTCTTATGAAAAAATCATGAGAGTCTAAGCCAAAAGCCTTACTGAAAATCAAGATGCTAGGGGCGGGGAATACATCTACTGCTTTCCCTCTACCCTCTAGGATAGTAACCCTGTCATTGAAGGAAATTAGTTTGGTTTGGCATGGATTTTTGAGAAGTCTTCATTGGGTAGTATTTATTCTCTTACTGTCCTCTACATGCTTGTTGTAACTCAAGTTGTTGCATCCCCAGAGAGTTACTAGCTTTAGCATCAACATCACTTAAGTTTCAAACTCCCTCCCTCCCAACTAGCTAGCTAGAATTTAAAGCACCACTCAACTTGAGCTAGAGAATTGTGTGTGGATGGGAGCTGAGCTAGGGGTAGCATTACAGTTATTACCTGAGCTAATTATGCTGTGAAAGCACACCCTCAGTAGTCCTACATCAACAAATAAGTCGTACCCTGACCCTAGGAAATCAGCCTCAGATTCTAAAAATTTATTTTCTTTACAAACAGTACCATGTAATCTACCTGAGCCACCTAGATCATTCAGGGCTTTAGCTCTTTATAAACATACATCCATGTTAATAATCTTGAAAGTTGCTATTGGTTGGGGTAGGGCTGATTAGCAGAGAAAATTCAATTACATAGTTTAAAAGGGACAAAAAAGTGACACATGGAAAAAAAGTATTTAATTTTAACTTTAGGGATTTGGGTAAGATTGGAAGGCAAATAAGTGATGTTTTAACAGATAAATTAGCAGTTTAACTACATAACTCTCAGTCATCCAGTGCTTTTTGAAAAAGTCAGGTTTTATCTCATAGACTCATCTTCTCTGTTGTTTCTTCTATCTGCCCAGACATACACAGGCCCTTAAATGTACAGCACATAGTTTAATTGATGACTGCCCACAGCAAGAGTTCTTCAAAAGGTGACAGTCCCATGTCTCCAAATCAGATTAAATGAACCGAAATGTAATAAATCCAAAATTTAACCCCATGCTCACCAGTAGGGACACAGACAGAAACCCTGTATGAGGATTATTAGTCACAGAAAATGACAAGACTAGAATGAAGGCTGACAACTTGCTAGGTTTTGTAATTCAATCTATACACAACCTTTCAGGGCATACCATCTGCTTTGGTGAAGGCCCAAATCCAATCTTTTGTTCCTTTCTTCACAATGCCTACAAAGGGCTGCTTGGAATGCTTAACTGACACAGGTGCTATCACTCCTTAAATTAAGCACAGCCTGAGCCAATTTCCCTGCATCCAGTATCTGGCTTGCATCAGCTTGCTGACAGACCTTACTGTCTGTAGCAGTGCTACAGCTGAAAGAATCAAAGTCCACTGTTATATCTTGAACATTTCTTTCATTGGCATTGTCAAAACTATTTTTTCCATGTAACTGTTTAAGGTGTTTCCTCAGAACAGGTTTATGTGCAAAGACCATGTCACAATAGTTACATTTATGAGGCTTGTCTCCACTGTGCAGATTGAGATGGTCCTGTAAAGAACATTTCTGAGAGAAAGTTTTCCCACAGATCTTACACTGAAAAGGTTTGATTCCTGCATGCACTCTCATGTGTCGGTGGAGATTCCCTTTCTGAGTGAACGTCTTACCACACAGCAGACACATGAACAGTTTATGCATTTTTAAATGATTAGCATAGTTTTCCAGGTGCCGGAATACTCTGGTACACTTGGGACACTGGTGGTGCCATTGGAGACCTTTGTCTATACCTCTGTTGTTAGGACCAAACATGTCTTTAGAGGCCATGATGAAATTGTCACTGCCAGCATAAGAAAGAGCATAGTTGTGGAGATGATTTTGTTCTATTTCACTCGTTCTGTTTTCTACAGTGGAATTGATTAAAAAGTGCTGAGGCTCTGATGAATGTAAAGCAGTTTGCTCAGAAGAAATAAACTGGGTTTGATCTTTTTTATTTCTAATCTCAGATACCTCCCCAATAGACTCCACCTTGACAATCTGAATGTCACTATCTTCCATGTCCATACTGTCTTCTGAGGTTTGAATACATAGCGAATCCTGTTGCAGAGTATCCTCATCTCCTTGGTGTTCTTTCAACTCAGAAGAATCGCTTTGCTGCTCACAATCCTCCTTGCTCTCCAATGGCTTCTTAGGTTTTATAAACTTCCAGAGAGCCTGTGTACATCGTTCCACAATGTGGCTCATCTGAAGAAAGCTTGCAGCAGTCAAGTAATTTACCAGCTCCATCTCAGGAAACTCCAGAATGCCACTGTAGCAGGACAAAAGCAACTGCCTCCCCACTTCTGAACTCTGCAGAATGGAGATTTTAACCTCTTTGGAGTCATTCAACAAAAACTGATCTCTTAAAAAGGGGGAGCCTGCAGCAAACACAATTTTATGCCCATGAACCTCAACATTGTCTATGTGAACTATGACATCACAAAACTTATTTTCTTCCCTCAGTTTGTTCATTTTTTGTAACATTGAATCTCCATAATTGTCAAACTTGAAGTGAAGGATATCTGATCTTTCGGACATTTTGGAAAATCTAAACAACAAAAGCAAACAAAAATTAAAGAAACAGTATATGAGGAAACTAATGGATGTATCACGCAAATTAAAAAGGGGCCAATGTGCAGGTTAAACATACATATTTTACAAAATATTTTCTTATGTTAATAAAAACACCCAAGACTATTAAAAATGAAAGAATTTTAAACGTTAAGTTTACTTTGAATATCTTAATGATGTTTACTTTTTCACATTTCACACAACTTGGACAGTGAAAGCAACCTAATCAATTTCTAGTCTATTTCATATTCTAATCCACATGCAGTAGTATAATGTTGCAATGTCCCCAACACTACAGAAGAACGTTTATTTAAAATATTATAGTTATATAGGTATTCTATTTCTTTGGAATTTAAAATAAAACCATATAAATATTTCTACTGGTTTAAACTTTTGTAAAAGCTTGCTTTCGTATGAACAAAAACTGAAGGGTCAAATTGAGCCAAAAACTTAATGTCCCTTTAGTTTTTAGCAATTGTTTTGCTTTAAAGCATGAAAAACTTCCATAGGTAATTGTTCTCTCAATGTTACACTGAAGCACCTGTCAGAGAGGACAGTGTAATATTAAACCAAGCTTCTTAACATTCATGTACTTAATAGGAGAAATATGGTCTATGAATCCAACTAAGAAAAATATTTAAAATTCTTCCACCCTCAACACCTCCTGCTCGCCTGGTGGTATTTCTAAATAAAATACAGCCTGTTACACATCTAAAATGCGCAGAATTCTAGTAGTGAACTTCATTTTTTAGACCAGATATAGTCACAATGGAAGTGATTGGGATCTCATTCATCTTTATGCATTTGTCCAATGTCCATTATCGAGCATTTGAAGCAAGTATTTTTATATTGAGGGTTTTTAAGGGTGAGAAATAAAGTCAAACTGATAGATAGCCCTGTTCTCTCCCATTCACCACCTAATAAGCAGTCGCATCAGAGAACACTTTGTCACAGGAAACACACTGCTTCTTAAACTGTAATTACTTTCAGGTGGCTATTAATGCTTGAGGGGAAAATTCCTCATTGTTAGAAAAATTATATTCCAGAAACAATACCCCACAAAAGGTGCGTGAAGATTTCCATCATACCCTTCAAGTAATTTGACCTACATAAGTAGAAGATCATACTGTAAATGTAAATTCCAGATCTGGGTATCCTCCAGTTTTGTATTCTTGGCTAGCCTGAGAAGGGAGGGAGAAAGCTCTCTGCATCTTTCTGAGTTTTACATGTTGTTTCCACTCAATATCATGCATCACAGCCATCATCCTTCCAGTCGACAGGCAGACTGACTCCTATTCAAAACAGGTTAGGTTTAACAGAGAAGTCGTACTTCTCCAGTTTAGTTCAACAGAGACATTTCAAAATTAACTACATATGGTACCTTAGTTTTCTTGTTCAAGCATCACAGAGAATGTTTCTGCAAATTGCTTAATGTGTTACCAGTTTAAAAGATTCTGGATGAATTACCTAAGGAAAGAGAAAAAAAGCTATAGTTAGCCAAAGGCTTATTTGCCTTATAACTTTAAAATGTCTTTAAAGAAATATGAATGATTTGAAAGTAATTAACTGTTTACATGTCCACACTACTATATGTGTGTTTTTAAAAACATTTTTCCAATACTGAGGAAGAACAGTATTGGAAGACTACCAGGGGTTAGTCAGAATTCCTCTCCAATTTATAAAATACTAGGCCTGCAAAGGGCCAAAAGCACCTGCCTACCTGCGTTTGGCTTTGTGGCTTTGCAACCAGTAACAAGGGTAACATCATTTTATTCCCCTTCTCATCCTCTCTTGGGTGGCTGCACCTTGCTCTTACAAGTAATCTCAGCTGATGAGCTATTAGAGCTTTCCTAGTTTTTACTTTATATAATTCCACAACATGAAAGGAAGGAGCCTGTCCAGCCCAGTGGCCATCTAGACCAGTACCCTGAGTCTGACACTCACACCATCCTTCTAGAGGGAAAAGCGAAAAGCCCCAGAGATGTCAGTTATCGGATTATTCGCTCAATAGAAAGTCACTTCCTCAACCCCCTTGGCTTAGGGATTGGTCCATGCACCCTTAACAAGAGGGGTGAAGAGCTACACCCCCCCCGGCTCCTCCTCTCCACTCACCTCCTTACTCCTCACGCTACCCCCGCCTCCTTCTCTCCCTAGCCGCCCCCACGGTGTCCCCTCCCCGCAAGGTTGGGAAGGGACCGCTCTCCGGATCCGGCCCCGGGCGGAGGCGTTGGCCGGAGGACACCGGAACCGGAAGTACCCCTCCAGAAATCTTCTTCCGGGGCTCCTGCCCTTGCCCGGTTCCTTCACGAACCCACCGCGAGCCGCCCCGGCCGCTGCCGGAGCAGCCGCCGCCGCCGCCGCCGCCGGGGCCCCGGAAGTGCATCTTCCTCTGACCCGGAAGACTCTCCCTGTCCCGCCCCCTCCCCTCCGGCCTGGGTCACGTGGTGGGGGCGGCGGCGGCCGAGGCCCGGCCGGAGGAGGCAGCGGCGGTGGTTCCGGTAGGTCCGGTTCGTGTCGCCCCCGGGGTTGTGTGGTGGGAGGGGCCAGGTCAGACCCGCGCGTTTCTTCCGCATCTGGGGGTCTCCGGTCCCCGAGGCGCCCCGAGCCGTCCAGAGCCAGCGGCCGCCCCCCCGCCCCCGGGCCTCAGCCTCGTTTTGCGGGCAGCCGCTGCCCACGCCTGGTTCTGCCGGGGGTGGGCCCAGGCCGCGTAGCCCCGGTACACGGGTCCCCTCACCTGCACGGTGCCCGAGGGCCGAGCCCCCGCCGTGATCCGCGGAACGTGCGACCAGCGCATCGAGGGTGGTTTTGTTGTTGGGAGTTTCTAAAGGGGGAGGGAGGAAACTCCAGAGCCTGGAAGTGTTGGACTGGGCAGCCCGGCACATGCCATCCCGCGCAAGGTGCTGCCCTGTGAAGCCCCTTAATGAGGGTCCCCTGTGCATTCTGCAGCATCCCCCCTCTAGCTCCCGCTCCCCCTCCCCCCCGCAGAGTTCCGCTTTATGCTGCTCTCCTGCACAGTTTTTTAGCACCTGAGTTCTCTGAGCACCTTTCTGTGTTGTGCATGAGACTAGATTTCTGTGGAGCCCTGTCTTGATCTCTGCACCCCTAACTCATCACGGGGCACGTGCACAATATTGGTAATAGTGCCTTACCATCATGCTGAGTGTACTGCATGTGTAGAAAGTGTGTTATTCAGTCTCTAATCACGTGGCTAAATGCCAGACGGTTTTCACTGGAATGTGTGCATACAGTTCTCAGTCACATCTATTTTCTGGCCAGATGTCCTCTTCCTGGCTACCCCTGGCTGTTTTCGTGCTGGATCTGTTTTGTTCTTAGTCACAGGATTGGTTTGATTGATAGGACATTGTATTTTTCTCACTGTTTGTCACACTCAAGCCTCTGGACCACTTTTGCTTGAACTTTACAAAAACTCTTGGGTGGATATACAGCCTGCAAAATCTGGAAGGGCTGAAAGTTGGTGTTTGTAATAGAAACACATGTGCAATGTTCATTATAGCTGTCACTAGCTTTCAAGGTATTGATACCCTGATTACATGTTCTGCATAGGGACAGGGGTGCATGCAAAGGGGTGGAAGAAGAGCAGTGGGGCAATATGATCTAGAAGTGGGTAGAGACCCACCTGTCCCTTCAGATATAAGGTGGCTGCACCTGAGATGCTTCACACATGGCTTGTGTGCTGAATGTTGTGATGGGTGACATGGACATATGAATAGATACTGTCACTATATGCCGAGGAATCCAGCATGCATGGGACAATTGTTGCCCATACATGTTAACTGGTGTGGGGATTGGAGGCATAAGATGGCACTTGCTAAAAAATGTAGTTTCTCATAATAGTATTCTGTCCTCCTCTGCATATTTCAGGCAGCATTTTCAAAGTTTCTGATAGTAACTAGTTGAGCCTAGTTAGCTACTGAGATAATAGTGCTTAGAAACCAAAGTGATAGTCTTTCACTCTTTCCCATTTAGTTGGTTATACTTCAACTGTCCAAACAGGTATGCATGTAACTTTTTGCACATGAATAATACTATTGCGTTCAGTGGCACTACTCACATGAGTAAAGTTACTCACTCACATTTTAGGGACTTCTGTTAATTTCCCCTTGTGTAATAGAGTCACCCAAACAACAAGAGAAGGAAATATATTTTTAAAGAGAATGCATTTGTAAAATTACAAAAATTGCCAGGAGACTCAGATGCAGTTGAAGTTCAGTTGAAAGTGACTTGATTTCAAATTGATATTGTTCCCTTAACCATAAGTCCATTCTTTCTAAATCTCTGTTGCCAGACAGTGCTGAGCTTATTCTCATGAGTACTATCAACAAAATAACCAAATTCCATTTTCAAATCTTCATGCTCTGGGACTGTATTGGTCATTGCTTGTCCGATATCACATTGATGCTAGAATCTGGCACTTTATTACTTCCCCTTCATTTGATTTACATTCCAGTCTCAATCTTCCTGCTTTCTTTATCCCATTTGTTACCCTGTTTGTAAGTGCACATACTGTTTTAGACTTTTATGGTTTGGAATAGGTAGGTTCCAAGCACTGGTGATCCTAGTGTAAAGATTGAAAACAAGTATCAATAAACAAGCACTATACTACCTCATATGTTTGAAAAATCTAGTAAAGTTTCAAATGAAATTGGACTTTGGTAGCTGTAGATTTTACAGTATTCACATTTGCAGTTTTGCATGTTGTAAATTAAGGTAGCATTAAAAGGTGAAAAATTAAAATGCAGGTGGTGCGAGGGGCAACAACTATGACTTTCTCATAGACTTTAAGGCCAGAAAGACCCATCATGATCATCTAGTCTGAGCTCCTGCACATTGCAGGCCACAAACCTCACCCACAGATTCCTGTAATATGCCAGTAGCCACCGACTGAGTTACTTGAAGTCCTCAAATCATGATTTAAAGACTTCAAGTTACAGAGAATACATCATTTACACTAGTTTAAGCCAGCAAGTGACCTTGGCTCGTGGTGCAGAAATACAAAGCTGGAGATCACATTCTGTCTAGGTATCTTGCTGCAAAAATACATAGGGTGATCTGTATTCCCAAATTTGTTTCATCTGTAGGGATTTTATAGACAAAATAATACAATTGTTTGGATTCAGGAATTCTGTAAGACTTCTGGGCTACACTGTTGCAGAATGCCTCATTTCATGGAATTCTGTGGTACTGTTTAAATTTTGTGGATGTTACCATGTTTTCCATAGTGATCCTTATGTTCCTGCTTAACATTAGAAGGTCAAGGCCCTGACCAGACTTGGTTATAGATATACAGTGAACAGATTAACTGACAGTTAGGCATGAGAATTTCCTTCTGCTTTCCAAGTCCAGCTGCAGACAGTTTTTAGTAGCATATATCATATGAAACCGTTAAGGTCATTGCTGCTGCTTGAAGGTTTCAGATCATATTTTCAAAGAGCCATGCTGGACCAATAAATGTAACTATACATTTCTGTTTGAATCCCCAGTGAATGATGTAAGCTGTATAAATACACACTGCACCCTTATAAGGGTCACTCTAACCTCTGGCTGGAGTACCTTATCTTCCATGCTAACTGCTTCTCTGTATTTACGGATCTATGTCCTATGTCTGCCTGTAAAGGGAGACCTGTAGATGTGCACAATGCTATTGGAATGTCATTCAGTTTCGTGAGACTAGACTCTTTGCAGTGAACTCATTTCAGTGACGTTCTTTTGCTGCTCTGGCTAAGGCAGCGTCAGCGTTTCTTTTATAAACCACTGTTTCCCTGGGCCTACAGTCTGTCTCCGTGGTTGGAGCAATTACTTTGTGCTAGAGTCTGACATAAGCATTTTGTCCCGAGCACAGTTTCTAGACTAAAAATAAAATCCCTATGGGATCAGCTATATTGATAATCCTTAACAGGTTTAAGGTTGTGTTAGCTTGAACTCTTTTATGTTTTTTCTGATACCTGGCTTTGTGTGTTATTCAACCACCTTCCTGAGATCTCTGCTTGTCATACTGCTCTCTTTCATGAGAATCACAGGGGTTGGGGAATTTGAAGAAACTTAATCTTAAAATGAATATCCTGTTTTCATTTGGCCCTTGAAGTCAGATTGACCTAGAAGAGGGGCCCAATGGGAAAACTACACCATTTTATGGCCATGATACTCCTTTGAGAACAATCCTTTACAAGGAGCTAAAAAATAAGGAGTACAATTATTCTTTGTTCCCTTGAAGCAAGAGGGATGCTTCATTTCCATATAGAATCATAGGACTGGAAGGGACCTTGAGAGATCTAGTCCAGTTCCCTGCACTCATGGCAAGACTAAGTATTGTCTAGACCAGGGTCCCCAACACGGTGCCCATGAGTGCCATGGCACCCGTCGGGGCATCTCAATGCACCCGTGTCCTGGCCAGCGGTTGAGCATCCGCCAAAATGCCGCTGAATTTTGGCGGATGCTCGACCGCTGCCACGGTCCAAAGGTTGGGGACCACTGATCTAGACCATTCTTGACAGGTGTTTGTCTAACCTGCTCTTAAAAATCTCCAATGATGGAGATTCCACAACTTCCCTAGGCAATTTATTCCAGTGGTTAACCACCCTGACAATTAGGAAGATTTTCGTAATGTCCAACCGAAACCTCCCTTGCTGCAATTTAATCCCATTGCTACTTGTCCTATCTTCAGAGGTTAAGAAGAACAATTCTTCTCCCTCCTCCTTGTAACGACCTTTTATGTACTTGGAAACGGTTATCATCTCACTTCTCAGTCTTCTCTTTTCCAGACTAAACAAACCCAATTTTTTGAATCTTCCCTCACGATGGTCATGTTTTCTAGACCTTTAATCATTTTTGTTGCTCTTCTCTGGACTTTCTCCGATTTGTCCACATCTTTCCTGAAATGTGGCACCCAGAACTGGACACAATACTCCATCTGAGGCCTAACCAGCAGAGTGGAGCAGAATGAAAAGCAAAAATCAAAAGCACACAAAAAAGGACCCATCAATTATAAAGGAGCCTTGTGGGATGTGATTCTCCTAGACATTCTCCCTCCTTTACTGGAGAACCTGTGACCTGAAGATCCAGATTCTGTGAGGCAATTTCTGGTGTCTTAGGAGTTACCCATTCTGTTTTTGAAAATTTACTTTTTATTGGTGTTGAAATTAACCCCATAATAACAAGCTTAGGGACACTGTCGGTATTCAGAGTTGTCACAGGGAGGGTTCTGAGCTGTGATGTGGCACATAATCTGAGATTTGTGCTAGGTGGGGACCTTCTCTCCTAAACTTCTCAACAGTGAGACTGGAAACCATAATGGCTACACTGCATCTGAGAGTGAGCCTCCAGCCTGGATCTTCAGACTCAGGCTAGCAGGTCTTGCGCTAGTGTTCCAAAAATAGATGCGTAGGTGTTGCGGCTTGGGCTCTGAAGCCAGATGTGTGATATGGGTTTGAGAGCTTGAGCTCCAGCCCAAGCCATGACATGTCCACATAGCTACTTTTAGAGCATTAGTGCGAGCTCTGCTACCACCAGTCTGGGGACCTGGGCTTGAGAGGCTCACTCCCAGATATGGAGTATACACGTCCTGAGTTTCTTAGACAAGCTGCAAGCATCATAGCTAGAGTGTTCTCCCTACTCCTGTGTTTTCTTGCTCGGATTCTGTGAGATTCATGGTGCTGCCAGACATCTCTAATTGTATTGCAAATTTTTGACGTGAGTTCTTTTAGACTGGCTCCTATTTTAGTGAGCTCATAGACTTCCTATTCCGCAGCCATCCCGAGTCCTCTGGTTCAGGTAAAGTGTCCAGTGGGTGCTCTGCAGGGAGCCTTCTGATCTAAAGTAACTCTTGATCTTGATCATTATTGCTCTTTCTCATTCAATTATGGCAGCTACACTTCTTTCTTTTCTCAGCATCGATGGTCAGATAAAAATTCTAACACTTTTTAACAATTGATAAAATTCCTTCAAGGAATTTCTCTGAATTGAAAATCTGATATTTTCTATAGGCGGAACACAGATTTTTGCTCGTCAAGTTATTTGTGAGAGGCCAATAATTTACATTAATATTGCACATTAAAGCCTCTTGCTTTGGGCCAGATCCTGCTACCCTTTCTTTTGCAGGGTAGTAACTTTCTCATACTCGGTCCCATTGATTTCAGAGAGACTGCTTGCAGAGCAAGGTATCACTCAGTGTATGGGTGGGAAAATCAGACTCATTTGGGTCTCTTATTGTTGCACTGTAAGTGTGGTATTGAGACATTCCTGTAGTGGATAAATTTAGCCAATCACACACATTCCCTGATTATTGTGTATGATGCCTGTTTGAAGAGTAGAAAGCATGTGAAATCACAGCATACTTTCTTTTTTTAAAGTGAATTTAGTGCTCATGAAAGGTGCTGGATTGTCAGACTTTGAAAATAAATTAAATTTAGCACTTCAAGCTAGACACACTGTACCAAAATAAATTGCTAAACTGCTCTTTACCTTATCTTAATAACTGCTAATGATCAAAGCCAGCTCTTCTACTCCTGTTGTCTTTCAGGAGAGTAGATATTCATTCACACTTCATTTGCAAAGTTTTGGCAAAAATATTTTAAAAGAAGGTTTTGGGAGCTTATTTTTATTTTGCATTTTGTTAATAATTTAGTTATTTTCAGATGAGCTGCCAATTTTGTAGGTAGTGTAGAAGTGTACTTGGAATTCAGAAATGATTACTAATAACCATTTACGATTTATTGCTGGTTTCATATCCAGTATTCCTTGTGGAGTATAAAATGAAAGAATGTTGGACTTTCAACTTTTTAAACTGATAGACTCAGCTTGAAGCTGACCCTGGAATTTTGATGTCAGAAACAAAAAGCAAAGACAGGCTTTTTAACCTTGTGGCCAGTGATACAAACACAGCAGAGGAAACTCAGAAATAAGGCAAAATGTATTGCTCAGATAGAGGCGGAAAGGCTTTAAAGGTATTAAAGGAATCTTTTCATCAGGTGATGCTAAATTTGATGTCATCCTTCCTGGGCATAGGTGAGAATAGTATTGAGATGGTTTATCAGAAAGCCTGTGGCAGTAATCCTTTGGTATTTGCTGGTAAGCATCCTTAGATAATACAGCTGAAATGAGACTTTTACTCCATTCATTGCTTCTCTCTGTTTGCTTGTCACTCATAAAGCTCCTTCCTCAGATCTGCATCTCTGTGCTGCTCAGCTCTCCCTGCTATATCTACTGCTGTTAGAGCATGGTCATCTGCACTGCCCTCAGCTTCATTATTAGGATGTTGTTGCAAAGTCTGCGAGTCTCAGTCTGGAGCGAGACTGCTTAGATCAAGGTGGAAGATTGTAAACTGGGACCGATTATCTCTGTGGGCCACAGCCTGTCTTAAAGACAAGTGGCTCCTGTCCACTTTATGTAAATAAAGCACATTCCTTGGGCCCCTGACGGGATCAGTGGAGCCCCTTAGTTGGGCAAATTTTGGAGATCGTCTGGGCTTGAGACTATTTTCAAGTACTTTCTCCAAACCTACTATTGTGTAGAGCAGCAGGAAAACATTGCACATGAGCAGATAAAATTAGGGGGGATAGTAGGGCCAATGTGGGCCAGAAGAGAGGAATAAACTTCTATGTTTTTGTCCAGAAGTAGTGTACTTTGTGTACTTCGTGTAAAGTGTGGCTTCTAAGAACAAGAGTCACTCTGATATACTACATTGTCAAGCCTTCCTAGACATGATGATGGATGTGATATTACAATTGACCTTTCATGTCTTGCTGTTACAATCTTCCTTAAATTTACACTGTACCCTCAGTTCAGTGACAAGGCAGAGTCATGAGTGGCAGTTTTATTAATTACTTGGCAGCAGTAGGTTGGGTAGAGTTCATTAAATTCTAACTTAGTTTAAGAAAAATCAAACCCAGAAGCCTTTGTGGGAAAACGCAAGGCCTTTGCCATGTACTGAAAAAACAGCAACTGTCTTCTAGGCTGCTATATGCAGCCTTTTTATACGTTAGTGTGAAATTGTCTGAATATGACAAGTGTAGGATGTTGCATTTTTAAAGAATTTCTTGCTTCTCAAAGGAAAATCACACAATGCTCCTTCCTTCAGTGACTTTCACGACTCAGTTTCTGTCTGCATGTCTGCTTTGCACTCAGAGAGAAGGTTTCATAAGAGGTTAAGAGCAATTGTATAGTCCATTGGTGAAAAAATAGAAGGCAATATATTTGCACGAGTTGGGGCAGTAAAAGTTTATGGTGAAGTTATATTACTCTAATCTCAGATGTTCCTTGCACTGGAGGAGAAATTCAGTCTCAGAGTAAGGAGTAGTCATCTGGCTGTATTGAGTCTTAGTGTGCAGCCAGCCCATTGGTGGATTGGGCTAGGACAGTTACCTGCAATACAATTCACATTCATCAGGCAGGATAATTCATAGATTCCAAGGCCAGAAGGAATCATTTTAATCATTTAGTGTGACCTTCTCTATAAGACAGACTATAGAACTTGCCCAAAATAATTCCTTTTGAACTCACACACTTTTTAAATCCAATCTTGATTTAAAATTGCCTTTGATGGAGAATCCACCATGACCCTTGGTAAATTGTTCCAATGGTTAATTACCCTCACTGTTAAAAATTCATGCCTAAAATGATGCTGAAAATCCATCCAACATTAATTCCAAAGTACCTCCTGTGCATGGCTTATGGACTTTGTAGGGCACCAAGTCAAAAACCAATCCTCTCAGGTGGTTGTATATCCTTTGTGTACCCACTATGTGCACTTCGAAAAACGTGTCTGGGCCAAACTGTCTCATTGTCTGGCTGCTATTTTGGCAGCCAAGTGAGGTCAGTTACCTATAGGACAAAGGGCACAATTCAAATGGAAAAAAAATTCAGGTTTGGTCATCCTTTGGAGTCAGTAAAGACCAGGACTCTTGTGATGAGCATGTAATTGGGACTTACTAAGGAATTTAGCGCTTTGTACCATGGCATTCTATTTTTAGCCAGGGGTTCTAAGAGCCTTTGATGTTGGAGATGTGTAGTTGAACTCCACCTTATGTTCCCTTTATCTAATATCTTGTGACTTTTTTTAACCTATCTGTTGGCTCTGACTTGCAGCACTGAACCAACCTATGCTGCTGTTCCTGTTTCTTGGTAGGGTGTCCAGAGCTAATTCTTATAATACAAAAATGTCAGTAAAGATGCATAAAATATTGCTGAGCTCAGGGGTCCATTGCGTCTCAAGTACAGCATATCGAGTTAAATCATATAATGTTGAGATGATTTGTGAGTTGAATTTCATGAGTGGCATGTCCTGATATTTACAAAACCCTAGCGTGATATTTGCATGAACATAGGTGAAGGGAAGGCCAGGTTATCTATGACTAGGTTTATAGTTGGAAGTATGCTGGCCCTAAAATAATGTCTTTCATCGCCAGGCATAGCACATACTCCATGAGCCTGTTTTACACTACAGACAGTACTGTGTCGGGGATTTAGTTACAACTCTCATTTGGCAGTGTAGACAAGATCTTAACCATGTTCCTTAAAAAGATGAACTTAAGCACTGCTTGGGAGTATGATTTTAGGCCTCATCTACACTGCACAATGGAAGTGTTATTTCCAGGTTCTCAGATGTGAATCTGTTTGTAATGTAGATGGGCCTTCACTGGGAAAGGTGTTTGTGAAACACTTCAAAATATAACTGTTTTATGATCTATAGAAACCAGTGCAGCACTTTCAGAGTAAAGAGTTTCACAGCAAATTGAAAAGCCAGGACCATGAGTGCACATTGATGTACTGAGATCTATTACTTAGCTATGCAGTCAGATGTGTTGATCTTTAATAGTCATCGAGTTTCCGAAAAGAAACATTTGAGCTTCAAGCACAAACTTCTATATAAGTATTTTTATGATTTTTGTTTTTCAGGAGTATATAAAATTTAATCTCATTCATGAGTCGAACTTCCTTTTTAAGTCATGGATGACAAGGTCTCTGTTGGAAAAATCAGTGTGTCTTCAGACTCAGTATCCACTCTTAACAGTGAAGATTTTGTCTTGGTTTCCAGGCAAGGGGATGAAACGCCATCTACAAATAATGGTAGTGATGATGAGAAAACAGGACTGAAGGTAAGAATCCATAACCCGAGTTCATTCTTTCTTCTAACCCAAATTAACCATAAAAGAGCTTAAAGAGAGACTTGTGTTATTGAAAACTTGAAAGAAGAGAGAACTTATTCAAGAATCAATGTCCTTTGCTGATATTTTTTGAATTACTTCTGCTGTTATTGTAGATGATATTTATGTTTTGAATAAGTGCTGTCACCATCACTACTTGGTTTTTCATTTTGCCGAATCCTTCACTGGAGTTGTCACCCAGTGTTTGGGATGAAACAATCATAAATTATGATTTTAAGACAGTTAAAATTACAACTTTACTGCAGCTTTCAGGGGAGAAAGCCCTTGTTAATGCACATATGTCATCAGTTTGCCTATTGGTTCTACTATGTACTAAAGTTTCTCAATGTGAAACGTTCTCTTTAAGAAATTTGGAAGTAGTCTAAAACCTAACACCCATAACATGTAACATGGACCTCAGAACACAGGCCCAGGAGCAAGTTATGTGAACTCTGTGGGCATTGACTTCATTGTTTCACTTCTGGGATTGCTATCCTGGAAAAAGACCCTCAGGGATTTTTGGAGGTTGTTTCCCTGTGTTATGCACTTAGGTTTCCTTTATGCTTGACAGCCTTTCACTGGCCTTAAAACGTGGTGATAGAAATATGATGGGAACTCTAAACTCTTGCACCTGTAGCTGTATTTTCATATACACCTCTACCCTGATATAACACAACCCGATATAACATGTATTCGGATAGAACACAGTAAAGCAGCGCTCCGGGATGGGGCAGGGCTGCTCACTCTGGTGAATCAAAGCAATTTCGATATAACGTGGTTTCACCTATAACGCGGTGAAGATTTTTTGACTCCCAAGGACAGCGTTATATTGGGGTAGAGATGTATTATAATATAAAGTGGATCTTTTCCAGGGCTGATCTAAGTTAGAATGTTCTGTATGGAAGTTGAAGGAAAAATTATCTTGCGTATGTAAGAGACATTGAGATCTCAGGTCAGTTAGATCTGTCATGCAACGAATGTCCAATCCAAATTTCAAATGGGGAGAGAAATCTTATATTCCCTCTGTGGGACTGTTTTCTTCTTTGCTGCTAGGAGCTGGGAAGCTGAACAAAGACTTCACTGCAGATTTCCTGATGCTTTTCCACAGCTTTCTACTTGGCTTTCTTGAATTCCTTTCTGATCTCTATGTACTAGTCATTTAATGGATGCATGATTATAGATGACACAACAGACAGCCTTCAGTGGAAGAACAGTTCTTTTTCCTTGAGAACTTTTTCATCTGGTGAAAAATTTGATTTATGTAATTGTCACTGAATCTTCTGCAGTTGCAATACAATTCCCCTTGCAAAGCAATAGTCTGCAAAATAATATCAACAAGTGAGACTTCCTTGAATGATCCACAAGGTTCTGTTCAGAAATTTAACTCCAGAAGAGGAATAGTAGCCTCACTTGTCTGAGTCACTACTGAGTCTTAGAATTTCAGCACACCGCGCAGAAGATGTCCTTGTTTTAAGAACAGTAATGTGAGAGGCAACTGATCAGTTTCTTAAACTATTGAGCGTTATCTGAGTCTACAGAAGAGGGAAGACTATGAGAGTTAATTCCACTCTGTTAGTACCAAATAACATTTGGAGATATGAAATGGCTCATTCTGAAGCAAGTGTCACTTCAAGGTTGAGATGGTTGGATTCCTAATGAAGTTGTAATGATTACCCAGCTATGGGTGTTAAATGCTTTTGGATTTTCAGGATGCACATGTATCTTTAGTTTAGTAACATTTGGGCTTGTATTATCAAACAAAATTATGCTGTTTCCTGATCTGGAATTAAACATTACAATAGTTTTCTTGGATTTCATGAGCAAACTTCAGCATGAATTCCCAGGTGAAGGCTGGGTACAGTTGTTGAACAAAATGAATCACCTTGAACCTTTCCTTTTGTATTCTGTCTTTTGAGATAGCATGCTGTTTCTTTATAACTGCAATCTGAATGATTAATGGAAACATTATACCTTAGTTAATGCAAGTAGATGCCCAGTTCAAAGTCATTCCTGCAGGAATTTCTATAGTTAACCCCCTCCTTTCTGCATAAGGAGACGACAAACTGTCACTGGAAATGGAGGGTATTGTAGCTGGCTTTATGAATGAAAATCAATTGCTTGTTGTCAGTGGATTAAAGAGAAACGAAGATTAGAAGGATAACTCCAGTGTCTTGGTGGGGAACAGTCCTGTCCACTGCCTCCATAAAATGGACTGTGCTTTCCAGAAGTCAATTCCACTGTGTTAGTTGGCTGTTTATCTGTGGAACTTGAAAGCTAGGTTCAGGAGGAGGCAGTTACCACTGTGTTGGGCACTTTATGTATATCTTATCTAGATGCATGGCAGCAGCACATGGAAATTGACTTTAAAAAAAAAATAATAAAGATCCCAAGTAGGGATTGCCCAGATTGTATGTGTCAGAGGCAGAAATGGGGAGAAGACTTTTCTCAGGGATAAAGAACTGTTTCAGGATGTATGACTAATCTAATTTGTTTGTATCTGCTCTAAGTTCAGCTGCCATCATGTTGCCACCAAAGGAGGCAAAAACTTGAACTGATCAAAAAAAATCTGAATGGCATTAATTTTGAGATTGTTGTTCTAGCTCTGTAATTCTAGAACTGCAGTTCGTGGATCTTATTTCCCTTGCTTCCTCACACGCATCCTACTGAATTTTAAGCTTGTTTGCGTGCTCTGTTTGGTGAACTGCATAAGATACATCCTGAACCTGAGGTGCTCTTCATCTTGTGTTCCTTTGATATAGACTTCTGTCTGAGCTAATAGCCATTTTTGTTTCTTTGTGAAAATTTGTATAAAATCCAGCAAGATACGTTTGCTCCTGAAAATGTTCTCATTTTCTGTAGCAGTTCATAACTATTAACTTTTTTTGCTTTTTATATGTGCTGACGTACATGGGTCACACAATTTAAAGGGGTGCTTTCATTGAGTATATGCCAAAAATGCCACCCAACAGCTGTTTCTGCTGTCAACACTTTCCCCCTTGTCACTTTGCTTGTGAGAGCTGGCAGTTGGCAGGAATTGAATTTACAAAAATCCCATTCCTGGTACACTCTGTAGAATGGGTATCTTGTAATAGCACAGTATAGCTGGTGAGGTGTGTGCATGTGCACACACCCTGAGCGTAGCAGGGGGTAGAAAAATATAAAAATTACTCTTGGATTGTTATGTGGGCTACCAATACTTATAACCAAAAATCGATTTTGTGGTGCTGCAACATCTTATAGTTGACGATTTTGGGATCATGCTGGGCTCCAGTTTTTGTTAAAATGAGAGAAAGCATCTGTCCTGAACAGACACAGACATTTACCAGATCATTAATCTCTTTACCCTTCCCTTCTGCACCCCTACTTCTGTCAGGGTTCAGAGGTTGCCTCTTACTGATCATTTGTGTGTTCCCAGCAAACTTACAGAACTGTGACATCTTAAATGACCCCCACTGTTTCTAGAAAATGGCTCACTAGTAGCATCATTGAATGACTGTCTTCTTGTCCTTGGCTTCCATTTGCCTCTAAGGCAGTGTTGTTGTTTTTTCTCTTGGCCTTTGGACAGCGTGCTTGTTGTATTTACCACATAGGGGCTTTTGAATGTAGCTGTAAGAGTCCCGCCCTGTGTCCAGGTTTCAAGTGTATTGATGTTTCTTGTTCCATTTTTTAAATCATAGTCTGGAATGAGGAGCACAAGTATCTCCTTGCCTTTTGTTTGCTTTACCTTCTATGACCGTTCATAGCCAGCCACAGATTACTGAGGTTTCTAAGGCCATACGTCTTTGTGAGGTGGTTTCATTCCTTTGCTGCAGGAAAATGATCAGGATAAAATGCAAGAAACCTTGAAACCGTACTGAGAATCTCCTCCTCTCTGTGCGTGATTCCACAGCATCGGCAGCCTGTCTGTGGGCATGCCTGGGGGGTTTTCTCCTGGCCTGGACTCTACAATAACACTCATTAGATTCTTCCTGCTTTCAGTTTCATGTGCTCTGTGTTGCTTTTATTGCTGATTTGTTTCACTCCTCGTGTACCGTCTGCTAGGGCAGTGGTTTTCAGCCTGTGGTCCAGGTACCCCTGGGGTTCCACAGACTATGTCTAAGGCAGTGGTTCCAGGCCACTTGCGGCCCAATCAGCACACAGCTTCGGCCCATGTGATATTCTCTGGACCATACAGGTAATATATATATTGTGTTATGGGCCAACTCCACACATAGAGAGCTGCATATACCACCCACAGTGGTAAATAAGTTGACCTCTGGTCAAAGGAGTCTGCGAAAGGTGACTATGAAAATAAAGTTTCAGATTCCAGAAAAGGAGGTCCGCAGACCACAGCTTGAATTTCCAAAGAGGTCTGCACCTCCATATGAAATATTAGGGGTCTGCACATGAGAAAAGGATAAAAACCACTGTGCTATGGAAAGTTGGAGCTTTCACCCTCTTAGATCACTGATTTGGCTGTGGCCCAGGTCACTAACAATTGAAATTTATCATTGGAAGGATATTCAGTGGCATATGTAAAATGCTGTGTACGTCTCGGGTCAGTGACTAGTGAACAGGTAGTCAGGTCACAAACGAGGCCACCACCACCACAGCTGGCACTCGTTATACTCCTTTGGCAGGCTTAGCATTGAGATCAAGGATGAACGAGCCGTTCAGGCATAAGGCACAGTATGTGGAAAGTTAACCTGCCACTGCATGTGCTTCACCTGCGCTGTAGATAGAGAACTTCAGTACAGCGTTGTCAAAGTGATGCCTTTGATCAGAACCAAATTCACTTTAAATAATGTAGAGGGAGAAAAGCAGTTGATTTTCATTTTTGTTTTCCATGTGTGACAAATGGCTAAGAAATCAAGAAACTGTTTAAACCCTAAGCATCCAGTCACTATACAAGTTGAGGTTTTCAGACATAGATGTAATATTTATTTTTGTGTTTTGTGGGGATCATAGGGTGAAGGTGTGGAAAGTCTGGGGAAGGTATTAGACATGGCTGAGATTTTTCCACTTTTCCCCGTTGAATTTAAGTGTTTGAAATTTGGAGATGGGTTGGGGGTGAGAATTGATCCTTGAAAGCCTGCAGCTGCTGTATCAGAATTAGGGCTCAATGGGGAATAACTTGGAGTGATATGAGAGAGCCAGTAACAAGGTGAATATCTCCTGCTGGGAATTTTATAGTAATTTTCTTTAGAGGGCATGTACCATGTAGACTCATATGAACATCCATGTAACAAGGTATTATCAGTTCATATTTTTTCTTGCTCTCACAGTAGATTTAATTTCAAGGCTCTAATTGTAATATGTGAAGCTCTCCTGGTAACTGATTCAGTGTATTATTTTAACAGTCTTACTTGGACTGTAGGTTGACTTACTTACTGTTTGAATCTGAGGACCTGGGCCATTGCTTCAGAAATTTTCAGCATAAGTTGATATTCCACTAAGATACATTGGTTATGGTGCAGATAGAATTATATACTTCCTTATGTAAGTGTGTGTGCATTGAGTCTTTCTCCATGCTTTACTGTCTCGTGTCCAAGCAAAAAGGAGAGGAGGAGAACAGGAACTAATTCCAGATTCTTTTTTCTGGATAAGATTTTTTTAAAGATTCTAACAAGAAAGGTCTATTAAAAGGTGCTAGGGATCTGATATAACTGAACTAGCCAGGACACTCAGTATCTTAAAGATGGATGTGATATAGAAATGGGGTACAGCGCCAGCAGGATAAGGATGGCTACCAACAAATTAAGTGATAGAACATTAGTAAATTTTGTTGGCTTCCACTTGGAAAAATGCTTTCAAGATGCTTTCTGCATCTCCTTTGTCTGTTCTATGGTATTTGTGATACACTTACCACTTCAATATCTAAATACCATTGTGACAGGTAGAGGTACTGATTGGTAAATAACGTAATAAGTTCCTGAAGTGTGAAGTTTTAGACATTTTGGAAGCACAGCTGTATAGGACACCAACACTTACACCTTGTGCCTCATAATGTGCTTCTGTTCTATTCCCTCATTCCATAGAGCTCCTCTGTATCCCTATAGACATCAGAGCCAGCAGTGTTCCTCTTCCTTGGCTAGATTTTCAGTCTGTTTTAGCCACTGCAGAGTACTTAATGCTGGCTCCATCCTCTTACCGCCTAAGGCTCTGATGTTGCACCATTTAAGTTGATGGAAGCTTTGCCATTGGCCTCAGTGGGGGCAATGTCAGCAAGCAACACAACTATGTGCATTTAATACTTTGCCTAAAGGGCTTCTGTTTCTGATGCCGAAGTATAAATCTATTTCTGACTCCCCTCTCCTGAGCCCTCTTCCTATGTAATCTCATTATTTTATCAGTAGACAGAGGTCTTTTCCTCCTTATGAACAGCATAGTGTATTTATCGAATATTAGGCACTTGCTGTTGCCCCTGAAGGCCTCCATAGAAGCCATAATAATACTAACTTCTGTTAATACTTTCATTTGCATATACTTTATATGCTGTCTGACTAGTTTTGGAGGACAATCCTCTCATTCTATTTTCCCATGTCCAAGTAATTCCTGCTCTCAGATCTCTTTTTAAGATATACTGAAGTATTAAACAAGGGCAGCTTTGTTTCTGAAGAAGAGCACTTCTATACTAAATCTAGGGAATCAGTTGCTGCATGTCTGGCTTTCGTTTAAGTTGTGTGTGTTTAGATTGTGCAGTTGTGGCTGGTGGCAAGTCTGAATTTATGCTAGTTATTTTTTAATTCTTTGTATGTGAGTTTTTCTTCAACTGAACAATCCTTTTTCCTTCCTGATTGTGTTTGACTCTTAGATTGTAGGGAATGGGAGTGAGCAGCAGTTGCAGAAGGAACTTGAAGATATACTGATGGATCCACCCGTGGAAGACCTGTCCAGTGACCGAGAACATGGAGAAGAAAGCAGGACTGATGGAGAAGGGGAAGATCCCATCCTTCTTGAGGCTTCAGCATCCTCTACCATTAACCCGGTGTCGATGACAGGACTCCAGAAACCTGAGATGAGCCTGCCAGTGAAACCGACACAGGGAGGTTAGAAAATCTGGGGAGTACCTACTAGCGACCATCAGAAGTTCTGGGTTTCTCTGTGTATGATGCACAATGTATGAAGCACTTGTCATGTCATCTGCCCATATAGTAGGATGGTATCAATAGTATAGTCAAATTTACTACTTCAGAAGTAAGTTAACTACTCAAAACAATGTGCTGTAATGCAGACGAACAGGGTGAAAGTACTGCATTGTTCTGGCTGCTTTCACCCAGAGGGATCCCAAAGTACTTCACCATCATGTGTATGTTACCACTGAAATGCAGCTGCTTCTGGGGTGGAGGGCAAGAGACAGATGGGGCACAGTGAGAGGAAAGGAAACTTTGTCTAAAGATACTTGATTAAAGCCCCTGTTCTTACAAAATTGGCATGGGGTCTTAAAAGGTATGGCAGAGCAGATGAGGTGAATTTTTCAAAAATGCTTAGGTGATTTGGGTGCTTTTAAAATTTTTTAGTCAGGATCTTGTTTTTGTGGTTTTTCCTGAAAAACTTACATGCATGTTGAAAAGTGTCTGATGCTCAACTTATTTGTCTACAGAGAATAAAGAGTGAAGATGCTCCATCTCGTGGGCATTCATTCATAAGGTTTAGGCTTATAAAATGTGTTTCCACAAAATTTGTGAATTCAGTAAATAGTTCTAAGAGCTAGCATGCTCTCACTCTCTCTCTTGTTTCTCTTTTAAATGATCAATAATAAATAAAATAAAGCTTCCTTATTCTTATTTTTAGCTGCTAAATAGCATTAAAAGAATTTAAAAGTACACTTCTGACATCACTTTTCTGTCTGAGCAATGTTGTAGTTGCCAGAGGGATGCCATACGATTCCCATTAGGAGGAGAGGTGGCCCATGAGATTATTTAAGATATGGTTCAAACTATGGATAAAGTTTGGAAACCCCTGTCCTGAAGGAAAATGGTGGTTAGTTCACAGTGTGTCCACGATGAGTGCTTTAAACACATGCTGTCTTTTAAATTGGTCCAGTTAGAATGCCTGTGACTTTTACTACCCTGGTGAAAATTAATGCATTCGGACAGTATGCTAGAGGGTACCCCCATGGAGAGAGCCAGTCATAAGAGCTTGGATAGCCCAGTGGCTCTTTCCATTTCTAATCACGGGCTTTCCATATCCCTTTTAGTCTGTCCTGGGTTTTTGTAATGTCTAGATGAAATTACTATAAGGCAGTGCACAACTGGTTGAAAGACCATACTCAAAAAATAGTTATCGATGGTTTGCTGTCAGACTGGGAGGGCTTATCTAGTGGAGTCCCACAAGTGTCAGTCCTGGGTCTGGTACTATTAATATTTTCATTAATATCTTGGATAGTGAAGTGGAGACTATGCTTATAAAATTTACAAGTGAGACCAACCTGGGAAGAGTTGCAAGCACTTTGGAGAACAGGATTAGAATTTGAAAGGACCATGACAAATAAAAAAATTGGTCTGAATTCAACAAGATGAAATTCAGTAAAGAGAAGTATAAAGTACTTAGAAAGGAAAAATCAAATGCACAACTACAAAATGAAGGATAATAGCTAGGCAGTGGTACTGCTAAAAAGAGTCAGGGGGGTTCTAATGGATCTCACACTGAATGTAAATCAGCAATGTGATGCAGCTGCAAAAAGGCTAATATCACGCTAGAGTGTATTAACAAGAGTGTCCTATATAAGACACAGGAGGTAATTGTCCCGCTCTACTCAGCACTCGTGAGGCCTCAGCTGAAGGGCTGTGTCCGATTCTGAGTACCACACTATAGGGAGGATGTGGACAAATTGGGAAGAGTCCAGAGGACAGCAACAAACATGATAAAAGGTTTAGACAGCCTGACCTATGAGGAAAGATTAAAAAAAAAATGGACACGTTTAGTCTTGAGAAAAGAAGAGGAGGCAGCGATAACAGTAGTCAAATACGTTAAGGGCTGTTATAAAAAGGATGGTGATCACTTGTTCTCCATGACTGCTGAAGGTAAGATAAGAAGTAATGGAATTAATCTGAACCAAGGGAGATTTAGTTTAGGTATTAGGAAAAATTTGCTAATTATTAGGGTAGTTAAGCTCTGGAATAGGCTCCCAAGGAAGGTTGTAGAATCCCCATCATTGGAAGTTTTAAAAACAGCCTGGACAAACACCTGTCCGGCATTGTCTAGGTTTACTTGGCCCTGCCATAGCACAGGGGGCTGCACTTGATTACTTCTCAAAGCCCCTTCCTTCCCTATGTTTCTACGATTCTATGAATGTTGTTGCATAGTTTCAGACCCCTGGTTATTGGGAGGCCTGTCTTGAAGCTTACTAACATATACCAGCTGGCCTGCCTCTTCATTTGTCACTTTGTGCCTTATTGCAGATTGTGAGGAGTCGAGCCCTTTTACACCAGTGGCTGATGAGGAGAGTGTGGTGTTCAGCAAGCTTACCTACCTGGGCTGTGCCTCAGTGAATGCCCCCAGGAGCGAAGTGGAAGCCCTGAGAATGATGTCTATCTTACGAAGCCAGTGCCAGATTTCTTTAGATGTGACCCTGTCAGTGCCTAATGTGTCTGAAGGAACCGTGAGGTATGAAGCTATTCAAGGACACTCTGGAGTCTGTTGCAGTCAGTCTGATCAGTTCCATCTGTCAAAGGAGGGCGAGCTACTAATCACAATTAGGAGGAGATATGAACAATCTGGGATTTCTTTTAAATGTGGCAGAAGTGGGTCTTGAGGGATTTTAAAGAAGAGAAGGTCAAGTGGCCTTACAGATCAGTTTGCAAAGAACTTCTCATGTACAAGGGGCAGCAGAGAATCTTCTTTAATATCTGAATTGTCTTGGAAATCGTAACTGGGGCAGTTACTTGCTGGTGCCTTACAAATAGAGAGTAAATTCTAATCCCAGGGGAGGCAGAGCCAGGACGATAAGACTGTTCATGTGCAGAGTCTCAGGCAGGGAGCAGGCTGTAGTCATCCTCCCCAGAGAATGCCACAGAAGGGCAGGCAAGGGCTATTGTGAGAATGGGAGAATTGTGTGACCTGAAATATGTGTGAACTGCTGTGGGTTAGGTCAGCTTTCTGAATGGGAACATCTGAGCTTTATATGGAAATTATAGACATAAGTGTCTTGCATTTCAGGCACCTACACTTTTTTCCTTAGGCATAAGGGGGGGAAAAAAGTCAAACAAATAACTTACATGCAAATCAAGCACTGCTTTTCTTCCCTGTCCTGTCACCTCAGAGTAAAGTGGTTCAGGCAAGATGGAAATACCTGGCCTATTTAATAGGATTCCATTTTAATGTTGACTGATTGCACTCTGTTGGGGAAAAGGGCATTCACACAGGGGTTGGGCATGGATCAGTGTTTCACATCTAATTAGTGCCTTGAGATAAATGAAAATTGGGAGTAGGGTCTATGTATCGTGCTTTCTCGAAATATAAGTGGACTCCTTCAATCTCACAAATAAATGGTTGGCCAAAGTAATCCTTGTAAAGCCCCAAATTTTACTTTACTTTTTTTTTTTTTAAAACAGGCTCTTAGATCCTCAAACACACACAGAAATAGCAAATTATCCAATCTATAAAATTCTCTTCTGTGTGCGAGGGCATGATGGGACCCCCGAGAGTGACTGCTTTGCTTTCACTGAAAGCCACTACAATGCAGAACTGTTCAGGATTCATGTCTTCCGATGTGAAATCCAAGAAGCTGTAAGTTGAATTCTTTCTTGACCTTACTGGTGTTAAGAGCATATCCCAGCAACACTTCGTAAATCTCTTTTGGACCAACTACTTTCCCAGAACTCATAACTCTTGCTAACCTCAGTGAGATTGAATATCTGATTTAAGAATTTGGTCCTAACAGCAACAAATGAAACTTATTCTTCAATTTAATTTGTTTATGTTGCTTTTAAGTCTTATTAAAGTGTCTCATGTACTCAAAGTCTCATTTATAGGGATCATATAGGGGTTATAGTGGATCACAAACTGAATGAGTCAATAGTGTGATGGAGTTGCAAAAAAGGTTAATGTCATTATGGAATGTGTTCAGGGCCGGTGCAACCATTTAGGCAAACGAGACGGCCGCCTAGGGCGCCTAATGGTTGGGGACGCCTAAAAGTCCCCTCAGGCGAGGAGGTGGAGTGGAGGTGAGCTGGGTGGGGGGGCGCGCTGGGAGGGCTGCCCACAGTAACGGGGGAGGGGGCGCACAGGGGAACAGCTCCTACCCCAACTTACCTCCACTCTGCCTCCTCTGCTGAACACACAGCCCAGCTCTAAGTCTCCTCCAATCAGTGCCGCAAGCCTGAGCGGGCAGGAGAATTAGAGCAGCGCCGGCGTGCTCAGTGGAGGAGGTGGAGCCGAGGTGAGCTGGGGCGGGCTACCCAGGCCGGGTTAGCTTCTGCGGGAGGAGGTCTCCCCAGGCAGGGTTAGCTGCGGGGCAGGGGTGGGGAGGGGAGGTCTCCCCAGGCAGGGTTAGCTGCCATGGCAGGGGGGAGAAGGGGAAGGCTCCCCAGGTAGGGTTAGCTGCCATGAGGGGACGGGTGAGAGGGGTTAGCTGTCATGGTGGTGGGGTAGCTGCTGCGGGGGGGCTTCCTGGGTGGGGGGCTGAGTTAGCTGCCGTGGGGGGCGGGGGCGGGGTTAGCTGGATGGGGGGTGCAAGGTGGAAGTTTCGCCTAAGGCGTGAAACTTCCTTGCACCGGCCCTGAGTGTGTTAACGTAAGTGTTGTATGTAAGATACAGAAGGTAATTGTCCTGCTCTAGCCAGCACTAGTGAGGCTTCAGCTGGAATACAGAGTGCAGTTCTGGGCACCACACTTCAGAAAAGATGCGAATAAATTGGAGAGTCCAGAGGAGAACAACAAAGGTGATTGAAAGTTTAGAAATCTTGACCTGTGAGGAAAAAATTAAAAAAACCTGGTCATATTTAGTCTTGAGAAAGAAGACTGAGGGGGCACCTGATAAGTCTTGAAATATGAAGAAAACGGTGATTATTTGTTCTCCATGTCCACTGAAAGTAGGACAAGAAGTAGTGGGCTTAATCTGCAGCAAGGGAGTGCCTTAATCTGCGGGTTTCCCAAAACTCTAAGTCACTCTTACCCCTCTCAGTCTCAAGTGAGGGCTGCTGCTAAGCTGTGAGACAGCTCACTGACACATCAGCTTGTTCGCCTTATAAGCAAACTTCAGGGCTCTGCCAGCCCAAATCTTGCCTAGCAGGTAACAGTCCGTGAACTCCAACTCCCAAATCTATCTGCTGTGCACAGCCCTGTCACTGAATGTTAAGAGTTTGCTTGTGCCTCCCTTAAAGAGACAGTACCCAGCAGCTTGTTACCTCAGTTGGGGTTAACAAACACTCTATTTTAATCAAAGCACTGAATTGGTTTATAGTAAAACAAGTTGATTAAACAAAAATACATACGTTTAAGTGGTACCACGTATAAGGAATAAAGATAGAAAAGGTTATGAGCAAACAAAAGTGAAAATATGCTTCTAAGATTAAAACCTGATTTAAAAAACGAGTGTCTCTTTTTGAGGAAGTGTTTCTTACCAAGTGTGTTTTCCAGCACAGCTGACCAGACTCTCTGGCAGGACGCTTCACAGAGCTCAGAGTGCTGGGTATCTTTGTTTTATCAGATGAAGGATAACTTAAGGAATCTCTCCCCACTCCTTATGGTCCAGTAAACCTTTGAAAGGCATTCTTCTGAGTGAAGAGTATCCCCTGATGAAGTTAGTTTTTCCCTGCAAGGTATAGATGCCATGCTGTCTGGTGTAGACTCTGTCTTCCTGCTGGTTCCTCCCCTGCTTTTTACAATGCAAATGTTCTCTTCCTGCAACCTCTGATACCTGTACAAAATAATAACCTATTGAATTTGGCCACACCTGCTTTGAGGTATTAGCCTCTTTCCTTTGTCCGGAGCAACCTTGTTTATCAACTTCCCCCGATATGCCTGGTTTAAACACATTTTAGTCACATATTTCCAGCACATCTATGAAGTCCTTTGTGGGTTTACTGTACATACATCACACCAGAATATTAATGATCAGTGAATTATTAGTATTCCAATGATATATTTATATGCCATCTTTTATGTAAATATTGTGACAAATGTATACCAACTGGCATTGGTGTGCTGTTCGTGTCATGGAGAATTAGGTTAGATATTAGGAAAGCTTTCTAACGATAAGGGTAGATAAGCTCTGGAACAGGCTTCTAAAAGGGGAATCCCAGTCACTGGACATTTTTAAAAACCGGTTCGACAAACATCCGTCAGAGGTCATCTAGGTTTACGTGGTCCTGCCTCAGGGCACAGGACTGGACTTGATGACTTCTCAAGGTCCCTTCCAAGGACTTACATTTCTATGATTCCATGTTTTCTGTAATTCTACAGCTGTGTAATTCACCCTTGGCTGAATAATTGTGCTCCAAAATCTAAACTGTAATTTAAATTTTTTTCAGCATTTATGATTACAAAGAAAACTCAATCTGAATGAATTTCAGTCTGAGGCAGTGACATCTGCCTGAGTTTGCAGAGAGTCTGAAACAATATCTCTAAAGAGTGTGAATTATCCAGTAGGGTGAAAGCAAAAGAGAATAGTTTCAATGTCAGCATTAACTGCTTCACCGCTGATCATTTTAGCGGAAATATCTTATGTGTATATTCCACAAACCCACATGTGTGTCTCACTTTCCCAGCTGCTAACCTTTACCTGCCCCTTGACAGCTGCTAGGCTGTAGATATTCACTATCATTATAAAAATTTACACCATATAAAAAACTCATTTACACCATATAAAAAACTGAAAATGTGGAGATAATGCAAAACAATCTCCATTTAATATAAAAAAATAGCAAAGGCTAATGCATAGGTTTCATTGAATTAAAAGTAAAATGTAATAATATTAAAATTAATACTGTATCTGAAGCTACCCTAGAGTTTCCACCAGGGAGATACAGACTTTAGGTGAAGCTTGCTGCAGCGTGCAGGGTACTGTCGTTATAGTTGAAAAAGGAACCTCATAAATATGGTCTTGCAGATTTGTCGAGGATCTTCTGAAACCTGCTTTTTCCTTTTAACCCTGCAGAGACAACACAGCTCTGGGAGAGTGAGACAGTCTACTCTGGGCTTGAACAGTAGCAAACACAATAATCAAATTTCAGTTGCAGAATCTATGTTGTTGAAGTGCAGGCCAGAAAGAACACAGAGAATTTGTGGAGCTGGCAGTTACACCTTGTTTACATACCCAGTTGCATCAGTTTGACTAAAGGTGTGACATTGCACTTTCTTAGTTAAACTGGTGCTACATTGTGTGTGTATTTTTGCATCTGTTTGAACCTGGCTTACATCAGGGTAGCTTGCCCTAACGGTTTGCATAACAGGAGCAGGCTAAATTGATATAAACCAGGTTTAAACCGGTGCAAGAAGATGCAATATCACACCTTTTGTTAAACTGATGCAAGAGTATATGCTTAAAAAGTACTACCAGTTTGACTAAATCAGTGCACACCTTTAGTTAAATCTGTGCAACTTCTTTATGGAGGTAGATCTTTAGGAAAAAATAATCTTGCCATAAAAAATGAGCATATTTGGTACAGAATCTTTGAGATGATTAACATCTAGCTAGCCCCACAATGCTATTTTTAGAAACCTTTCAGAGCCTTTAAATAGATAAATTACTACATATGCACTAGAGAATCAGAGTATGATTATTTCCACAACTTGTGAAATAATCACTCAAGGCACTGAAATGTTATGAAGAAATGGTCTCTTCATAACTCAGACTTTGGTAAATGCATAGAAATTGCAACCATGAGGTGACAGCGTGCACATTTACTATTTTATCTTAGTATCTTAAGTAGAACCAGAATATATCTGCATAGTCTTGCACAATATTTTTTCATCCCACTGGTTAATGAAAACACAGGTAGCAATCCTACTTGAACCTTTCCTAATCTCTCTGGTTCTGTATGAATGCAGGTGAGTCGAATACTGTACAGTTTTGCCACTGCCTTCCGCCGTTCTGCCAAACAACCTCTGCTCTCAGCCACTGAAACACCACAGACTCCAGACAGCGATATTTTCACGTTCTCTGTATCCCTGGAAATCAAGGAAGATGATGGGAAAGGTTATTTCAGGTATTGCTTCCTGATTTCTACTTATCCATCAGCTGGGTCTAGTGTTGGAGGGTGGCTGGAGGGGAAAAACGTGATGAAGGCCTATCCCTAAATTCTCCTTTTGAAGAGTTTATACTGTAGAGTAAACCAGTCCTGGGTGTAGGCATTTTTGCTAAATAAAGCAATGATTTATTTCTGGATTTTCTTACTTTGCTCAGGACCCTCCTGTTGGACTCTTCTTTTTATTATTGTTATAGTTTGCATTGCGTTGAGTCTGAGGCCATCTGCCAGGTGTTTTCTGTATTTGTATATACCTCTTTTGTCTTTAAAATGCTGTGTGCAAAATAGCTAATTGCATTCAGCAATGTTATCACTGAAACTAAACACGTAACACTTAAATTCTAGTATCAAATATTACTGGTCAGATTTTCATAGGTGCTAAGCACCATGGATCCTGCTAGAGTCAGTGGGAGCAGCAGATACTAAACACCTTTTGAAAATCCGGCGATACACTTCGCATAAAGCTCCCCTCAGAAAAGATGGAGAGGACATGACACATCAACTGCCATCAGTGTGCTTTTCTGAAGTTTTAAACCCACTCTGGTCACTTGACATGAAACCTTGGGTCTGGCTAAATCAGAAAAGTAGCTGGACTTAAAACTTTGCAAGATACATCAGAGAGTGCTTGGCAAACAAGGGCTTTCATGCTCAAAATTCATCAGAGACCAGAGGTGAAGATGGCAGTATTTAGAAGACATATTCTCTGATACTCGGGTATCCCGTCTGCTTGGTTGCAGGTTTTCAGTATTTTTATTAGTGCACCAGCACATTTATCTGCTAACCCAGAAAACAGAACAGAATTTTCAAAAGGATGCAACTAAACTGAAAAGATGGAAATTACTCTCCATGTGATGTCAGGATAATCTCAGCAAAGTTTCCTGTCACAAAGATATTGTACTATGTGGGGAATAGTTAGGGTGTTATTACAGCTTCAGCAGCCTGATGACCAAGACCACAAGCCCCTGCCCAAACTACTATATCAACATGGCACAAAAATATGTTCCTTGCCCCCATTCCCATCTGGTAATGTATGCCCCATTCACTGCTTCATCTCTGAAGAGCTAGCACTGCAGCACCACCTGGTGTCAAAAATCAACCACCCAACAGTGAATATATTTCTATACAGATTCTTATTCAATAGGACTTTAGATTTTAATGTGAAAATACTTTAAAATTGAGTAACTTTTCAAAAGCCAGGGATGATTTTGCATGTTAAATAGAGTTAGTATGTTGCTGTAGAATTGAACCTTTGGCCTGTCTAGAAGTGTATTTGGAAGCTTGTTTCCTGCTTCTAACTTGTCATTAATTTTACTCTTGCTCTTTGAACATGGTAAATGAAATTAGACTGTGCTTAAACACGTCAGAATCTTTCCAGCAAAAATCTCTCTCCTGGGCAGCATTGTGCCAAGTACAATGTGAGAGATACTTTCGCTGCAAGATTGGAGCTTTTTGATAAAGATTCAGTGACTACAAAGTTGTGTAGTCTGAGCAGGAATCTCAAGATCGTGCTCCATCCCTCCCCATGCCTTGCATACCAATAGCTGTAATTGCTGCCTTCATCTTGCATCTAAGGGTACACCTACACTGAACAAAAGATCTGTGTCACTGCCACAGTTGGCCCAGGTCAGCTGACTTGGGCTTGTGGGGCTAGGGCTGTGAGGCTAAAAATTGGTGTGTAGATACTGGGCTGGAGCCCGGGCTCTGGAACCCTTCCTGCTTGCGTGGTCTCAAAGCTTGGGCTCCAGCCTGAGCCCAAAAGTTTACACAAGAGATGGGTAGAGTTCCTATGCTCTTGTTGGCTTCTCAGGGACTTCCTCAGGATTGGTCCCAGCATTTTTTATGGGGGATCAGGAGGGAAGGAGGCTGGATTCACATTCATTGTCAGAGGGCTCAAGTGTTAACAACTCATCCCTGTCATGTGATGCATTTAATTGAAATTCAAATCTCTGCTTTTGATTTACGCAGCTAAATTTCTCTACCAGCTGCAAATATTTAATTATAACCTTGTAAATGGAGCTTGCATCTGTTCCTAAATGCTTGTCCTCTGTGTTCTGGTTCTCAAAGACAGCTAATTTGTTCTGTCTTCTAATCCAAGTGCTACTCGATTTTGTGTGTGTTCCTATATCCACAGACAATGTAGCAGTTCTAAAGAGTGCCACTGTGTATGACACAGGATAATCTTCATTCCTCAAAGGCCTTTTTCAGTTTCTGGTTAGTCCATACACAGTGTCCTCAAATGTTTTATGTAGCCATGTATAGTATTTTATAATTGTTGAGTTACCTTTATCTCAGTAGCATGACTGCCATATGCTCTTGGAGTTGTAGAGCAGTTTGGCTGCTGGCCATAGGCATAGAGATGTTTCTCTTGGATTTATGGCCAATGGAAGTGTTATTTAAAAACAAATTCCCTTTCCTCTTCTTTTAAGTACGGCATCTTCCCTCCGGGAACTTCCAAAGTACTGCTCAAATGTAACAAACTGATATACAAATTCAGGGCCTGAACCGCTCTCAGGGTCGGGCCCAATGCAAAGATCTTTTCAGCTACAGAAATGCAGCTTCCCCTGGGGTGGAATACAGCAGCTATTTTAATACAGCATAGCAACCTTATTTTAGGAAAAGGAAGTGAAAGAGGAAATATTACCCAACTCAGATGTTTGGGAGTGTTCTGGAGGGAGCAGACTGTAATTAGCCCAGTCTGGGCACTTGGATTAATAATACTAGTCTTTTGCTTAAAGAGAGTCAGTGAGATCTGAAATGACCATGTATGATCAGAATGTCAGTTTTAAGTCTCAAGTGAAAGAGAGCATCACCAGAATGATCATGCCAGAGCAGTTGGGCTCAGAGGGTCGTGTCTCTTGTTTAATCGCCACCTAATGGGTATTTCTTGGTGGTCTCTCACTCAGACATTGTCCAACCTCAACCTTATTTAGCTTGCAAGATCTGAAAGCTTCAAAGCACAGGGCGATTTGACTCTTTTATATGTTATGTGCATGCACACGTGGCTGTGCAAGTCACTGTTAAGTTTTAAGTACTTGGCGTTAGCCGCTCCACGCTGTTCCTTATAAGACCGCTCAGATAAATGCTGAGCTGTACTTGTTTTGTGTTTACATAGCCTGTCTCTCTTCTCGGTCTTTAATCTAAAGACTTAAATAAAATAAAAGGAGGCAAGGGATTAATGCTGCTCTCAAAGGAACATGGACTTGTGTATGGTGGAAACCAACCATTCATCAGTTCCCTCCAACAACTGTTGCAGCTGCACTTCACTATTGAACAAGCAGCCCCAGTAATATCACTTCGATATCCAGGTTGGTCATTTAGCGCAGTGCTGTCTGCACCTACATGAGCAGGCTGGCCAGTGCTCTGGTAAGCATTTAGGAGAAGAAGCCCTTCTCAGTATCTAGCTGAAATAAAACTGGCTAGAAAAATACAAATCTAAGCTACACTGCTGAGGTCTTTAAGTGTGCATTTTCTTTGCTCAGGTGCTTATTACATGCTTCCAAAGGCCCTACTGCCACATTGTCCACATGGGCGAATCAAAACCAGTTTCTAATATATAATGAAATTGCTTTAAACCTCAGTATTTTAAAATCTCTTGTCTAAATGCTGCTGAAAGTGTCCAAGAACAAGCTGTATAATACAAAGAGTTATGTTAGTTAATTTCAAAGCCCAAGAGAGTACTGTCTCCTGATTATATTGCCATCTCTGTTCTGTTACTGACTAGTGGGCAAGGAAGAAAGGTCTATAGGGGGAAAGGAAGAAAGCTTGTATACGAAGCTGACTTCACCAAATGTCTGATGCTGTTTTGATTTATTGAAAGGAGGAATACAGATAAATAACTATCTGAGTTTTCCCCTCTTCTTGGTAAATAACAGTGCAGTTCCCAAAGACAAGGACAGACAATGCTTTAAGCTCCGCCAAGGAATTGATAAGAAGATTGTGATTTATGTCCAACAGACAACTAATAAAGAACTTGCCATTGAGAGGTAACCCTATGTTTTTAATTCTTTAACCATGTCCTATTACACTGTTCCTAGTTCCAAGGCAACAGATGAGTAATCTCTCTATCAACACATGTTTTTATGGGCTTGTAATTTGAGTATGCAAACATCTTCTGGGCTGCATCTCACCAAGGCCCCGATCCTGCAATTGGATCTATGTGGGTGGACACAGTCTCAGTGATCCTCCCACACAATCCAGTTGTAAGACGGGGGCCCACATCTCTGGTGAACACCCTTTGGATATGAGTTATTTTAAAAAATTTTGCATGTAAAGTATTTCTCCTATTTTATGTTGCCTGATTCTGTGTTTAAATATTATTTTTTGCGTGTGGGGAATGTTAAATGCTACTTGAATTTCAAGGGAACCAGAAAAAAATTGTTTTGAAAAAACATAATTTTGGAGCCTGTTATCTGTTATGTAGACCATTCTGTAGTCTCTGTTATCATCCTTCATAAATAACGAGCCTGTTCAGGTAATGGATGGAAAGATCCTGGACTCTGAGTGTGCATGGTGGTCCATTTTAGAGTTATTTAAAAATATGTAAATCTGGATTTATACTTACATCAGTGGTTGCATAACTTCAGTATTTACCCATCCCTGTAGTGTCTGAGAACCTTATATAGTGCACTACATATATTCTGAATCTGCCAGAACAGAGGTGGGCAAACTATGGCCTGAGGGCCCTCCTGCCTGGCCCCTGATCTCCTGGCCCAGGAGGCTAGCCCCTGGCCCCTCCCCTACTGTTCCCCCTCCTCCGCAGCCTCAGCTCCCTGCACCGCCGGTGGCCCTGCATAGCTGGCTCCAGCTGGGCAGCAGGGGTGCCTGTCCTGGTGCTCTGGGCGGCGCGGCTGTGGTGCCACCAGTGCTCCAGGCAGTGTGGTAAGGGGGCAGGGAGCGCGGGGGTTGGATAGAGGGCAGGGGAGTTCAGGGTGGTGGGCAGGGGTGTGGATAGGGGTTGGGGTGGTCAGAGGACAGGGAACAGGAGGGTTGAATGGGGCCAGGGGTCCCTGGGGGCCAGTCAGGAAGGAGGGTGCGTTGCAGAGGGCAGTCGGGGGCAGGGGTTCCAAGGGCAGTCAGGGGACAGGGAGGGATGGATGGGGCTGTCAGGGAACGGGGGAGTTAGATGGGGCAGAAGTCTCGGGGGGGCTGTCAGGGTGAGAAGCGGTTGGGTCGGATAGGGGGCAGGGGCCGGGCACAGCCTCCCCTAACCGGCCATCCATACAATTTCAGAAACCCGATGTGGCCCTCAGACCAAAACATTTGCCTGCCCTGGCCTAGAATATAAAGTGGAGGAGGGGCGGGGGAGGAAATCTTACACCTTCCGTTGACCAGAAGGAGATCTATTCTTGATCTAAGCACTGGCAGTCTACTCAGCACTGTTCATACTAAGGAGTAGGGCAGGGTTTCTGCCCCATGGAATTTGCAATCTGAAATGAAATGCAACAAATTGAGGTTGTGATGCAAACAGAAAGAAGTTAAAGCCGAGTCTGGTACTCCAGCCCTAAATATCGTTCCTGTAAAATAAAGGCATAAAATATACTTGAACTTAATTTTGGATTTTGTGGTCGTTGTCTCTCATGGAAGGATATAGAAAGTTCCTTATGCAAATATCCCTAGTAATAGAAAATGAGATAGAGGAAGCCACTCAACAAGGCCTTGGTCAATCAGCTAATCTTGTTAGTCACAGCTTCGTTTGTGCTGTTCCTTCAGGGAAGATTCTTAAATAACTTCCTGGGCCACTGTAAATAGAAGAGAACCATGTTTTTAAACCAGTTCACAAAACTGTGCTCTACAAGCTCTGTGTTGGTATCCAATCAGGCTCTGTTGTAGTGTCCAAAGGCCCAGTGTGATACACAGGCAGAGAGGTACATAAATGGGGTGTTTTGCAGGAAGTGTTGTTAGCAGTTTGTCCCTGAAATGTAATACTAATTTTTTATGGATTAATTATTTGTGTGTTTGCAGATGTTTTGGCCTCCTCCTGAGCCCTGGGAAGGATGTTCGGAGCGGTGACATGCACCTTTTAGATTTGGTAAAATAGATTTTTATTAATAAATAAAGAACAAGAGTATTTCTTAGCAGCACTGGTGTTTGATCTTGGGGAACAGGCTGGAAAGGTCTGGCTGTGTCGTCACCCATATCCAGTTCTTCAGAATGTGCTCTGCACACCAGAATAGACCACAGTTCCTCTCACCTGTCTGGCACCAGGTTTTAAGATGGATTCAGCTGGAGTGTAATGTGGTATTAATCTGAAAGATGGAGTTTTACCACAAAAGTTTTACCACAAAAGTTTTATGACTCAGATTTTTCAAGTGTTTAATCCACGTTGGTGTTTCAGATGAGCAGCCCAATTTGCCTTAAATGTTTCATTATCCTCTACAGCCAGAACATAGTGGGAAGTTTTATAGGGAACCTGGATAATCATTTCAGCACAAAGACAAAGTTTCAGTATTAAGTGGCATATTGGTGTTTCATAGGTGGCTTGTTGCATTTTTGATCTGATATCTGAAAAGTAATGATGTAGTAATTGCTAAGGTGGTAGGTATCACAGACATAGTTTGTGTTGTGGTTTTTTTTTACCTGAACCATGTTTTATTAATATTCTGTGAACATTTGTATAAGAGTAACTTCTCTATTTTAATTCATATTGAAAGGGTAGCATAAAGTAACTGGACTCTAAAGTACACATTAAATTTTAAAATAGAATAAGGATTTGGAACAGAGTATTTCTAAACCTCTCTCTTGCCAATGTGCTTTATGCACATGTAAATCAGTTCCTGAATTGCTTCAGAATGTAGTCATACACCCTCTTAAAAGTACACTGCTGTTACTCAAATTTGAACAAATTTGACACGTTCATTAGCTATCTCCTGTGTATCCATTCGCAGACATGCTCGTGTCTTCTTAGCAGAGAATTTTTTTTGCTTCTTCTGTGCTCTGCTAAGGCCTATCATTACATTTTGCCATGCATCTGAAATGTCTTGGATTGTGGTTAATGTTCTCTCTGAGAGAGTCCCAATTAGAGACCGCAGAGAGAACTTGGACTTTGCTTCCCTTTAAAAAGTCACCCTGAATGAAAGTTCCACAGTGTGTTGCATTGCACTGCACTGTACAAATAGCATTTCCATTTATAGTCAATTATTTAAAGTGATGTCATTCTTTCTTTATTATAATGGAGCTGGTAGTGCCACGTAAGAGTTAAAGTTGGCTGACATTTCCCATGAAAAGACCCTAATTTCAGTTGCTTATATCTTTGCCAAACTTTAACATTCAGGCTGAAATTTTCTGTGTTTGGTGTCTTCCTAAATCTGAAGTCTTTTGGAAAACTTTGACAAAAATAGTTCAGCTGTTTCCAAAAATAGAGTGGGGAAAATATTTCCTGTTCATATCAAAAAAATGTACAGATGTTTTCTTGAGAAGCTATAGCACATGCAAGATTTGGAGCAGAGTCTTGGAACTGGGTGGAGTGGGAAGGTTGCCTTTGTGTCAGCAATTTGCCTTTTGCTGTTTCTGAATTTGGCCAAGTTATAGGCCTCTGAAAAAGCCCAGTGTGCATATACTCAGCGGAGATGTGGCAATTTAGCAGCAAGATTGTAGCAAATATTGTCTGTATTGGGCAGGTTTCAGTCCAGGGCCATAAGGGCTGAGCAGGACTTTCCCTTCAGTTGTTGCTCCCAGCTGCTTTGGACTACTTTGGTACTGGGTACAGGAACTGAGAGAGGAGACTCTCTCTTGTACACTCATTGCTCTGTCTGCCTGCCCCCAAGCAAGGGGAAGGAAGAACAGCTTGCTTCAAATACAGAGGGGACAAGAGCTAGACCTGGAGGCTTTCTGTCAGACCCTTGCCTCATTTGTTGCAGAAGCTGTAAGAACATAAGAACGGCCATAATGGGTCAGACCAGTGGTCCATCTAGCCCAGTATCCTGTCTTCCGACAGGGGCCAATGCCAGATGCTTCAGGGAGTGAACAGATCAAGGCGGTCATTAAGTGATTCATCCTCTGTTTTCCATTCCCAGCATCTGGCATTCAGAGACTTTTGGATATGCAGAGCATAGAGTTGCTGCCCATCTTGGCTAATAGCTATGGCTACATTTTAGTCACAGTTAGTTATTTTTAGGAAAAGTCATGGACAGATTATGGGCAGTAAACAAAAATTAATGGCCTGTGACTTGTCCATGACTTGTACTATATACCCCTGGCTAAATCATATGGAGCAGGAGGTGGCTTGGAGGGTGCTATGGGGGCTCTGGGGCAGGGGGTTGCGGCTGAGGGGGACCGCCCACAAGGGCTCTGGGGCAGGGTGCAGCGACTGCGGGCAGGCCCAGGACCCCCCACTGTTGCTGGAGGGGGGGAGAAGGCGGGGGAAGGGACTGCTGCGGCCTGAGACTGCCCCAGCAACACCTGGTGCGGCTGGCCCAGGGGCTACCCAAGCTGCTTGGACAACCTCTGGGCCAGCCGCACTTGCTGCTGGAGAAGTCACCGAGGTCCCATAAAATCACAGAATCTGTGATCTCTGTGATAGACTCGCAACCTTACTAATAGCCGCTGATGGACCTATGCTCCATAAACTTACCTAATTATTTTTTTGAAATCCGTTATAGTTTTGGCCTTCACAGCATTCTCTGGCAGTGAGTTCCACAGTTTGACTGTGCGTTGTTTAAAACAAAAGAAAGAACTTCTTCACACATGTCCTGCTCTGTCAGCTCCCTTACTCTTCACATTTTTTATATTATCTTTCCATGAAATATGTAGTATCTTCCTCAATCATCTGTAATGTACAGCTGCCAATCTTTTTGCTAGCCTTATACAGCTGGCCAGTAGTAGTGTTCTCATTTCTGGGTGCCTAACATGAGACGTGGGGTCTGATATACACAAGTCAAAGGGGAGCTGTCCTTTGAACATATAAAGGGCTATAAAATGCACTTGAGGACTGAGGTGCCTCAAATTGGGCAGCAAAACTAGTGAAGACTTCTGACCTTCATCTCTGCCTTAGTTCCCTATCCGTGAATGGGGATACCACCGCCGCCTGACCTCAGGAAAGGTGTTTTGAAGATACATTTGTTAAGGTTTGTGGAGCACCCAGATTCTGTCCTGGTAAGCACCATAGGGAAATCCCATTAGTAAATGGATAACTTTGGTTTCAGAGTAGAGGCCATGCGCTGAACAATGAGGATAAAACAAAATATTTGAGTTAACTGGTTGTTACGTGGGTACTGTCCATTCTGTGCACTGAATGGGGCAAGGGTCCTGTGGAAAGAATAGTATGGGATCATGTATGTAAAGATTGTATTATCAAGCATACTGACAAGGGGGATTAATTAAGGTTACCTGTGAAATCTTAAACTTCTGGCATTTCCTAACTTTTAATGTTGTATTTTGTGAGTACTATGTATATATTTTAGAAAAAGACCAGCAAAAAAAAAGTCTGCACTCTAATGTCCTTTAGATATCAAGGACATTTAGGATAGTACAATCTCACAATGTCAGATGTTGTTTATTACAATGCTGCAGTGTATCAAGATACATTAATGTGAAACAGCTGGAAAGCTTTTTAGTATTAGCAGTTTGTAAGTATTCTGATTTAATTTGTTTCAATATAGTAGAGACAAAGAAATGCATCCCTAAAGCAAACAATTTAGGAGCTTATATAGTCACATACTTGAATGGAGTGAATGTACCATTCAAGCAGCTGTCATTTAGAGACTGCATAGTATGAAATGAGGCCAGAATAACTGAATTGCCTTGAATCTTCTAGCACCGTGTTAAAGAAGAAATCTGAGGGGAGCTTATATAGTTTTGCAATATGGAGCCTTTCCCCTGTAGACAGTGGGTTTCAATCTGACCCAGATTAGTAGTGGCCTGAAAGTCACCAGAGTGCAGTTGGCTCTTTGGCCTCTCTGAAATGAACTATAGTTCTTTCCAAGATTCCTATTGGATAGTGTTAACTTCATAAAAAAATCATTGCAGTTAGTAGTGACTGGCCTTTTCATGGCAGATTCAGCTGGGAGGTCAAAGGTCTCATGGGCCATCGGAATTGAGCTCTCCTCTCATCCCCAGAGACTCTTTCCAGGTTAGAGCTGAGTAACGTGGACTTGGGGAAGTTGGCAGTACTGATGCCCATGCAGTAGTTGTTTTGTGGATAAACATCAGGTGTCTCTCTAGGGCTGGGACTCCTAACACCTTTCACGAGCACACAGTTCACTTTAATTTTTTTTTCATTATTTTAATGTTGATAGTAATGTTTGGTCTTCCATTTGTTTCTAGGAGTCCATGGGCAAAAGCTCTGATGGGAAATCGTATGTCATCACTGGGAGTTGGAATCCAAAATCTCCACATTTCCAGATTGTAAATGAAGAAACTCCTAAAGGTACCAACTTTACCAAACGTAACTTTATTATCAGCAGGAATGTGTGACTGACTTGACAGGCATTGGATTTCTTTTTATTAATTTAAAAGGGCTCTTGCTGAGAGAAATCAGAGTGGAATCCTTTACTTTTTTCTTTTAGTAACATAATATAGTAAAACTAGTATTGTCTCTGAATTTGGTTCACATGGGATGTGTAAATCTAAATAGAACAGAAGACTAGTCCATTCCCTAGTATTAGCATACCATAAGGGTACTCAGACATCCTAATAGGGAAAGGAATGATGGTACAAGATGTAGGAGATGTTGAGGAGGTCTAGTACTTCATTCCTTTAGCTTCTGCAGACTCTCATTATGAATTTCACCAGATCACTTACTATATGATTTCCCTTTTGTATGTGCTTAATTCCTACTATAAATCCAACAAGTGTTGCACAAAGATTATTGGGGGAAAGCCACTCTAAGAAAACTTTACATGTGACAGAGAAAAATCCACTAAACTGGCAGATTTGTGGGGCTCCGCTTCAGTTTTGGGGGATGACTCTTGATTCTTAAGCCTAACAGTGAAACTTGAAGGATAAAATTTCCAAATATTGTAGGTGATTTTCACAATTATAGTTGAGTGCGCAAATTGTGGAATTGAATGTGAATTGCCTGAAGGTCAGAAATGTTAGTGGTCCTAAAATTGTGTGGCCTAGTCTCTTTCCCATTTTGTGAAGAGTCCTGCTGCTATCGGTGGCTCTACTCTGTCAAGGAGAGAATTTCTCACAGCTTGGTGGTCTTGAAAACATGTTACAGAATCTCTTTAACGTGGTAGGATTTATCCATCATCCAAATCACCCATTTAAAAAAAAAAACTGGTGCGAGTATACTGTACTTGTGAAGCAGAGGTCACCGTGCAAAGCAAACACTTAATTAAATATTTGTAATTGTTTTAAGGAACATATTTGATAGTTTTCAATAGGGATTCAAAAAATCTGACAAAGGATTTTTATCCTCTGTAATGGGGCATCCTTTGCTAAAAGAAGATTCTGATAGGGCATCTTCTCTCTCTAGCAAATAGCTCATCTTATTGTCCTGTGCCAGTCACTGAAACCTTTGCTCTGGTAGCCTCTGACTTGGGATGTTAGGTTAACTAAAAGCAGCAAAGAGTCCTGTGGCACCTTATAGACTAAGAGACATTTTGGAGCATGAGCTTTCGTGGGTGAATACCCGCTTCGGCAGATGCATGTAGTGGAAATTTCCGGGGGCAGGTATATATATGCAGGCAAGCTAGAGATAATGAGGTAGTTCAATCAGGGAGGATGAGGCCCTGTTCTAGCAGTTGAGGTGTGAAACCCACGAAAGCTCATGCTCCAAAACGTCTGTTAGTCTATAAGGTGCCACAGGACTCTTTGCTGCTTTTACAGATCCAGACTAACACGGCTACCCCTCTGATACTAGGTTAACTAAGACTTTTCTGCAGAATTAGCTTTTATAGTAACATTACTACAAGGTAAACAGTTTAGAGAGCATTTCCACTGAGATTTGTCAGCAGGTGATTGTACTACTGATTTGATTTTTTTTCTCTGTAGATAGAGTGCTGTTCATGACTACAGCTGTTGATTTGGTGATAACTGAGGTTCAGGAACCTGTCCGATTCCTTCTGGAGACCAAAGTCCGAGTTTGCTCACCTAATGAGAGATTGTTCTGGCCCTTTAGCAAACGTAGCTCCACCGAAAACTTTTTCCTGAAACTAAAACAGGTAACACTGTCTTTTTAGCTACAGTTACATTTGGGGCTTGGCAGGCTTAACTGACTATAACCACCCTATAATTAAATTCTTTTGAGACTTCAGAGGTAGATTTAGGATGCATTACAGGTTAAATGTCAACATATTACGGACAAGGATAAACTCAGTGCAGTTTAAATGCCCAGTCCTGAAGCCCTGATATATGTGTTGTCCTACTGAAGCCAGTGGAATGAATCGTGTATAAGGGCTGCAGGATCAGGCTGCAGGTTGTCGTGTGTAATTAACTTCTGTACTTTCAAGCCTGGTATTTGGGATGTTACAAAATTTCCTTAATGTACAAGTCCTGCTTTTCTTTTACTTGACATGCCATAGTATAAACATAGAAAAGGTAGGTTAGTTTTTGCAAAGATAAACAGAACTTAAAACAGGATTTAAATGTGAAGGTCCCAGAAAAATTTGGCAGTTGACCTAGAAAGGCTGTTTTTCTTCAATTATGCTGTTAACGTCTAAGAATTGGAGAAGTGTCACTGCACTGCTCCCTTTCCCCCTATGTTACATGATTAGAGCAGAGGTTTCAACAAACCAAGTATGCCAGCTTTTCCTGTTGAAAAATGGAACTGGGAAGCAGTGTCAAACATCTTAGCTTTTTGAGTCCACCTGCTGGAAAGAGAAGGGTAAAGTCATCTAAGACATACACTTGAATAATATATGGCAATACTTCATGCCAGAAACAATCAAAGGCTTGAAAGGATGATGAAAACCACCCAAGAGTTAATATGTGGTGGTGGTGGGGGAGCTATTCCCTAACTTGCTTATGAAACAGTCACCCTGAAACAAAACCACTCTTGAGAAGAAATGGAGAGCGTATGAAAACAAACCATCCTGTTGATGGATTCACACAGTTCAAAAGTACTGAGTGGAGTCAGGAATAGTGAGGGAAGGGACTCGCTGATCTCATATTGTTCATGATTTACATTGAGTCACTTCTTTAAGAGGCTCAATTGAAACGAGCAGCTTTCTCCCTCGTGTTCTCTTTTGTACTTGTTGGTTTTGGGGTGGTGGTGGTTGTTGTTGTTTAAGTAATAGCAAATAGAGGCATGGTTTCTCTGAGGCTTCTTTGCTGCATTTATCTTTTTTATTTAAAGTTAATTCCATGTGTAACGTGTTACGTTGCTGAACAGCTCATTCCAGAAGCACCTGTTATGAAGAGATGTTATGGAAACCTTCCTTCAAAATACAGGCTGGAAAAACCCCCTCCATGTAGGAGATTAGTCTTATCCTCTCCCTATTTGGATTGATCTTTTTGAGGTGGATTGTGGAGATGTTGAACAATTAATGCAGTTAGCTGTAAATATTTCACTAATCTTAGAATACAGGCTGCTTTTCTGCCTGGTAATGTAAGGAAGCTTATCTTACTTAGCTAATTTTGTATCTTTTGTCTTACCAAACTCTGCATGCATTGTGACCTTTATCTCACGTAATTCTGCCTTGTTCACAAGCACTGACAGGTTATCCAACTTCCAGTGTTTACTAATGGAGGAGTTAGCACAATTCATAGTTGAAGTGACCGATATAGTCATGCCTGATAAGCATGGAAGGGAAACTTGTTTCTACAGAGAGGTGATTAGTCTTTAAAAGATACAACTATGTAGAATTAGCTTATCTTAGTTTGCCAATGTTTCTTGTTTCGGAAATGGTGGAAGCAGAGGGATTTTATTTTCCCAGATAACATTCATTGACTTAGTGATCTTTAGTCTGGAAGAATTTCCATAAATTTAAAATACTAAAATGATGAAATTGAACTTTGGGAATTTTTTACAGTGGAATTCTGTAAAAGTAGCTATTTCTTTCTTTCCATATCTTTGATTTTGACTGGGTGGAAGTAAAGCTTCTTCAGTAGTCTTGAATTAAGTTAGAATTTTGTGAAGTGTTTACCTAGAAAGTCTTTGCTTTAACTTCCTTGTAACAGAACAGAAGCATTGAAAATTAATAGAGGAAATAAGGCCACACAATGGACCTTGGAGCCCATAAAGTTGGCTACCTGCGTTCTCAGCAAGAATACATGTACATCTTACTTTTGAAGCCACAAATAGACAATTGGTAGCCATGCTGGGACACTAAACAAGAACAAGCAATCTTATCACTAAAAGATTACAGAAAAAATTGTCGTACACTGCACTATTAGTCGGTAAGAAGTTAGCTATAGTTCTAGGTTTTTGTCATTCATAGTATTTTCCCCCTTAATGAAAAGTTGTCCGGTAGTCAAGAATTCACCGAACTTCCTCTCCTAGAACTTCTCCAGAGCAAACCTATCATATACTGTTGAAATACATGCTACCTGTGTCTCCAGTCCACTCCTGTGGAAAAAGATGAGCCTGCTTATGAGTCCTGGACCTGAAATATACTCATTTGCCCCAAGGTGGGGAGTACCTCTTACTTGTAGGAGCTGTATAACTCTGAGTGATGCCTTTTGGATTATGTTTGCTATGCATTCCCATGAAATAGGGGCAGACACCAAACACCACAAGCCTTCACTGCCCTGGAAGTTGCATTGGGGCACTGAAAGGACTGTAATAAAAATTTCAGTTCTTCACTTTTTCCTATGTGGATGGTGGTGAAAATAGTTCCTCTTCTCTATCTCCCCTACCCCAAGGAGAGGATGTAGAAAAAACTTAGTAAAGCACATATTCCTACGTAACGCCTGATTCACAAGTACGTTTTCTAATCCAGATAAAACAAAAGGACAGGAAGAACAACGCAGACGTGTTATATGAAGTTGTGTGTCTAGAAAGTGAATCAGAAAGGGAGAGAAGAAAAACGACAGCGAGCCCCTCTATTCGATTGCCACAGTCTGGGTCCCAGGGCTCAATGATTCCTTCCCCTCCAGAGGATGACGAAGAGGAAGGTAAGAAGTGGGTCCTGTAACCTTTGTTTTATTTGCATGTTTTGAAGGAAATGGAAGCCAGCCTAGGTAACTAACAAAACTGTTTAGAACAGGTTAGCTTTTGAATGGGACCTGGTTTCACACTTTAAAGCTATGAGTGTCTGATAACTAACATTCAAACAGTTCCTGCAGCTGCCACTCCATTTCTTGGGCACTTCTATGAACCAACTAAATGCTTTTCCTTGGTTCATTTGAATTTGCATGGAGACACACTGTGGAGAGTTTGAAACACTGTGACAAAGTTAAAAATGCTGATAGGCCGCTTAGAAGCATCTGACCTGAAGTAGCACTTGAGATGGAGCGTCTCTCCTTTAAACAAATGTAAACAGCTGCAGCAGTGAGAAATGTGGAGTTGGCTTTAGTTTGAGTTTTCTATATGTGGCATGTTTCAGAGTAGCAGCCATGTTAGTCTGTGTCCGCAAAAAGAACAGGATAAGTTTGTTAGTCTCTAAGGTGCCACAAGTACTCCTATTCTTTTTATAAGTGGCATGTTTGCAATGAAAAGTGAGCATAGGCTTCTGTAGTGCATAATGTCACGCCAGGAGCTATTTCACTGTTCGTTCTGAGACCTGGTGTGTTTTCAGCCAGCTGTGTTGCCATTTCATTTTTTGAGTAGACTTTTGAACTGTTTCTGAGTAACTGTTAGAAAAGTAATCAATATGCTTGAATTATAGTATCTACCACTTCAGATATCTGCGTGTGCTGTTCTAGATTTTTCACACATGAACCAAAATAAGTGAGATCCATTCAAAAGGAATGGATTTTTGTATAAATAATTTCATGGAACAACACTGTCAGAGAAATACTGTATGGCAGCAGAGCTTTTATCTACATTACTTGTAATGCGCATTTGAATATATCAGCTATGAGATTGGTTTTAACCAAGGGCTGCTTATTGTGCTTGTGCTTATCTACTCTTTCATTTTAGTGATGGAATGTGCAGCATTCTAGAAGCTACATAATTCAAGCTTTGGGGGCTATCAAAAAAGTAACAGCATTCAAAGGAAAAGTGCAAAGCAGTTCAGGTTGCAATGAATGCAATGACATTATAATGGCCTCATTATATTTCATAAAGGAAACAAGATCCCTTAATCTTTCATTTAAAAGATCAAGAGTTGAGGATGTTACATTATCTATCACTGGCAGTATTTCAGTTGTTTGTCAGGTACTTGCTGCTTTAAAATACTTGTTTTAGCAGTGCTAGAGGTGCAGTGTTTCACTGATAGCAATGCCATACATTTCTTCCAAGATAACATCTGAAATATTATTGCATTGGTAGCAATTAGGTTAACGCCTGTTTTGCATTTTGACTTGTTCTGGACTGAATTGTGAGGTGCCTGGTAATGATTATATAAAGATTGAGTCTACAAATACTGTATTCCTCCCTGTTAAATTTTGCACAGATACACCAAGAACTGATTCAAATTGTAGAGAGTTGAATGCTAATCTCCTGGTAGGATAGTTCCCCCTGTTCTTACATTTTCTCCTCTCTTCTCATTCATTATAGATAATGATGAACCTCTCTTGAGTGGTTCTGGAGATGTTTCCAAAGAGTGTGCTGAAAAAATTCTTGAAACATGGGGAGATCTTCTGTCCAAATGGTAAGAAGCAAGAATATGCATTCTGAAAATGGTACTTCTGAGTCTTCTCAGACATGATAGGTTTCCAGCTAAGTGTGTTCTTTCTTTGCAGAGTGGCCATTGTTTCTCAAAATTAGGGTGAATTAAATCCTCTGTTATTAAGAATGCCCCTTATTTTCTAACCTGATTTCAGGTTTTGTCTGATATCTTCTGTACTTCTACTTTTTTATATGTCTGAGTGTTCTTTAAAATCATTGAGTCAACATGTTAGTTTCTTGGGGTTACTGCAGCCACAGGTGTTCTGGAAAGCCTTGTATTACTTTGCTCTATATTTGCTAATAAAAAAAATCTAACTATCAAAAGAAGAAGAAGAAAGCTGCAGCTTTCCCTCCACTTTGGCTCCCCAGAGATCATTTCCCAGGTAGGTTCCCTCCTTCCAGGTCCAAGGTCAATTAGAGCTGAGCCCCTTACCCCCTCTGAGTATTCTTAGCCTTTGACTCTTAAAAATGCAGCAGGATCTACATTGGATTATGAGGATGTGTCTACCTCATTAAAGGAAGACAGGCTCTGGGTCCATCAGGGGAGTGTATGAGTCATTCTGCTTTTCTAGGAAGTGCTGATTTATCTAGCACAGAATTTCTAAATAGTAGAGATTCTGGTGCAACCCATACTCTCCCTTTCTGGGCGAACAACTAGCCAGCTTTGCATACTAAGATGAGCCTCCCTCAAAGAGGTTGGTACTGGGATCTTTGCAAAACTCTGCCAGCATTGCACAAAGAGATCACACAAACAAAATACCAGGTGAATCATTTCAAACTTGCCCTTGGTCTCTGTCTAGTATTGGTTCTCTGCCTGTACTTCCTAACACCATTGAAAAGCAGAGCAAAAAACATCCAGAAAGCTGAGGAGAAATGAAATACTACATCCAAGAAGGAGAAAAGCAAAGCTACACTATAGTAGAGATCAGATTAAATCCACATTTAAGTGGAAGGAAATTTACTAATATAATGAATTTTAGCAAAGATTTTCTTGATATCAAGCTACTCATAGCCTAGTAAGAGGAGTGATTCTCTATTGATCTTTAATGCCATCATTTCAAATTTGATAGGGTTTTTATTTCCAATTTTTTAATACAAATACATTATGCTAATTTGATAGGAGTGCTGGCATGAAATTGTCACTTTAATATAACAAAAGAGTGGAAAGACTGCAACAAAATGATGTCCTCTCTTCCCCCACCCCCTTACAAGCAGTTTGATCAGATGAGCTCTACAAATCCTCTCTCAGCAAGAATGTTTCTTATATACTTCAGTTCTGTAGCTCTTCCAATGCTGAAAGGTTATTAAGCCACCTGACACTCTCACTGAAAATGTTTTGGCAGCTCTAAGGATGTGGAGTGCTTCTGTGCTAATGCTGGCAGTAACAACTTTTAGTGTGGTGTTAAAGTTTCCCTCTTAACTTAAAAAAAATATTACAGGTAATGATCCTTGAGCTTTTAGCATAATAGAGGATTGAAAATCCTAAAATAGAGAGTTCAGGTGCTTAGATGCCATGGTTTTATGATCTCCTGTTCAGTTTTTTTAATTGCAATTAGCGATGTGTTGGTGTTCTTTTAACTTTTTTTTTAACATGTTTGGTTTGTATTTTATTACAAATGAGTCACATGCTTTTCCCACTCCAAAATCCAGTAGTTGGGAATATCTGGTAGCCTGTTACCCATCAAGTACACAGGTTATATTGTGTGACACTGTTTTAGTAAACCTACTATATATACTAATTCTGGTCATAAATTAAGGTAAGGCATTTCATAGTCTCTTCAGAGGATTTGTATTTGTTGTAAATGTTCTAACTCTCTCAAGCTTGTTTCTGAGAACAGATTTTATTTCTTTTATAGATTATAATTGATTGGTGCTCCCTGTTATCAAGCTCTGTTGTATTTCTGGTGTAATGGGGGAAATCCTGGTATTTAAAAAGCTTTCTAGCAAGATGATAAATTCAGGAGAACTGAATTTATGTAGAGGGTGAAAGAACAGATTATAGTACAAGGGTCCTGTGGAATAATTGCTGTTTTAAATGTCTGACACGCTAACTTTTTGCGGCCAGATAATTGTAATGGAATCATCCTACTGTAGATTGGAGAGGAACAGGAAAGCAAGCCAGCATATATGCATATTCTAGAGATCATACAGAATGTGGTGTATTTCTGTACTTGTGTTTAAGGCTTTTCTGCTTTGGAATATTGTGCTGTTGAGTCTCTTACAGCAGGTCCAGGACATGTTTGTCTTCAAACTAGATTTAATAGGGTTTATGGAAGTAGATTGGAAATGTGTCCCATTAAATTTGTTTCTTTCATGGCTCCTCAATGTTCCCACACTGTCATTTATATTACAGCCTCTTATGTACTAGAAAGATACTCCAGCAACACACAGACTGTCTGAAAGTTTTCTCCTTTGCATCTCACATTCCGCATTGCATTTTGATTGTTACCCACGTGTTTTCATACATTTGTACTTGGGCCACAGTGATGGAGCATAACTTCCCTCTTGCCCTCCCTTCACCCAGGCATCTCAATTTGAGTGTGAGGCCAAAGCCTTTGTCAGCGTTGGTGAGAAGTGGTGTTCCCGAGGCACTGAGAGGAGAGGTGTGGCAGCTGCTAGCAGGATGTCATAACAATGACCACCTAGTGGAAAAGTACCGAATTCTCATCACAAAGGTAAAGTGATGCATTTTATTTTTTTAATGTCTTATTAGTAGAAAGGTGGATAGTTACAAGAACTCTGTATTGCTTAAAGGTTATTGGGTATAACTGAATACAGAAGCCAAAAAAATCAATATAATGGAAGAAAAACATAACAAAACACCCTAAGATCTGGAGTATTTATTGTGGCGTTACCTCCAAATAGAGCATATCTCTCTTTTAATAGTTCCACTAATATTTTATAAAGCTGTGACCTGTTTTAGTTTGCCTCTTAGGAATATTCAGCTATTTGCTTTTTATGTCATTGTTAGAGATTTATTTGGTTAAATTCTTTGGCTTGCTCAGATTTCCTGTTGGAAAGATAATGTCTGTTACATTGCCCCTAAAATCTGTCTGCAGCTAAAATGAGAATCCAGACCTAAATGTTGAAATTTAACTTGGTTACGCTACTAAGAAACAAGTCAATGTGATCTGTTAACATTTGTTTGGTTTTTTTAAAGGGCATATTTGGGGTTTTTTTGGTCCAGCTGTTTAATTTTGCAGATCTTGGTTCTTAAGAACAACAGTAGCGTGTGGAAGTTTCTGACATTAATGTTGACAACAATAATAAAGAAAAAGAAAAGACTTTATATGCTCAAACATCATGCAACCATGCTTCTCAAAATTCAAAATATAACAGTTGTTCAAGAAATAAGAATGAAATGTCTTTTCTCCACAATCAGTATTGTGAGTTTGGATATGATCGTTTTATGCACAAACAATCCTATTTTACTGTGTTCATCAAATGATGAAGTACTTAAGGACTGTGTAAGAAATGACTGGTGGTGAGAGTTCATTACAAAAGTCATCTGAGTGTAAATTCATTGTCCAAAAGATAATTAGCAAAATTAGTCTGAGTCAGCCTTTGGATATCCATTATCTGATTACACATAACCTGACTCTGATTTGCCAGAAATAATTACGAACATTATTCTGAGGGGAGAAGGGCATCTGAAATAAGACCCAGTGGGAAATAAAGCTTTGATTTATGTTGCATAATCACACAAGTTAAGAAGAAGGTAGTAGTATCTGTCAAGCAAAATCTCCTGGGTGCTTCTGTTGTATTGTTTCAACTGCTAGGTGAGGAGCTCACCATGTCGCTTGTGTCCCCATTCCAATATTTGGGTACTAGAATGAAGGAATGAGCTGTGTGTAGTATAGTATAGTGCATGACGCACACTCGTTCTGTCTGTGAGTGAGTAAATGCACTAAGGGTTTTCATTTTCCTTCTTAAATCTGTGAAATCGTTCCACTCTTTCACCTCTTGGTGGAAGCAGAGGAAATAACCTGGCTGTGATGCATTGAAAGTTTTCCTGGAGTCCCAGGCAGGGAGAGTTGGCGGATTCAGCATTGTGATATAGGCACTGGCCATTCAGACAATACTGCAAAATTAGCCTCTTGAAGAAAATTAGCATTGAATGAGCCTCTTTGGCATATGATCTCATAGAGTAATTGGCTTAGGCAAATGAAAGTGAAGTCTACTTTCTAATATAAATGCTATATTTGAGAATTGCTGTGGTGCTGGTTGTAGTGACCAAAAATCAGTTAAATGAAAATGAAACAGGAGTGTTTTTATAGTATTAGTAGAAAAAGGATGATGGTCTGGAGGGAAAAAAAATCTATTCAACTTGTATACTGAATTTTCTATAGTCTGCAGAGAGTGAGGAATGGTGGAAGACCTAGAAAAAGGGATAAGGAGCTGCATAGGCAGAGGTCCAGAGATGAGATCAATTCAAGGGTCCTTTAGGAGGAGGAGATGAGAGAAAAGATGTCAGCAGGGGCAGAATTGTGTGCAGCTGTAAAGAAGGACAAGGACCTTGAAGTGGAAGGGAAGAGGATTAAAAGAGGGAAGTGACCTGGTCAGCGAAGGAGAGAAGTATGGGTTTTGTTTGTGTTTTTGTGGTTTTTGGTAGAAATTTGGATGGATTTAAAGGGAGTGAGGTGAGGAACAAAGGACACTTATTGAAGAGAGGGTTGTGACCTAAACTCCTGCAGTGAGCCTGGGATCCTGTGGGACCTGAAGGATCCTCTGCCATAATAGTGGGTAAAATGTATTTTGTTGCAGGGGCAGGATTGGGTGGGCAAAACCCAGACTGTGGTAATTTGTGGGAAAACACTAAATTGCTTTACATTGCTGAAATTCTGTTAATGACAGACTGATGAGCAAGTTTTTCTTTTAAAAAAAATAATAAAATAAAATAAAGGTTTTAATACCCCATTGCCCCGATATAACGCGACCCGATATAACATGAATTCGGATATAACGCGGTAAAGCAGTGTTCCCTGAAGGCAGGGCTGTGCCTTCTGGCGGATCAAAGCAAGTTCGATATAATGCGGTTTCACCTATAATGTGGTAAGATTTTTTGGCTCCCGAGGACCGTGTTATATCGGGGTAGAGGTGTACTTAAATTTAAATGAGGGATGGAAAAAAATTTGATGTCTATTATAACAGAAGTTAAAGTATTTTTTACATGGTTTAAATAGGATTTGTTGTTGTCTTTTAGTGGTAAAAATTGTCTGAATTCCGTTTTTATACATATATATAAAAAGTGTTAACCGATTGAGTGTTTTATATATAAAAGTAGCACGGGGGAGTCTTGCAGTCTTGTGGGTGGGAGTGGGATAAAAATGCAAGAAACAGTGCTGGAACTGGTGAGAATGGGAGCGGGTTTTGCGGGACGGGAGCAGGGCTCTGCTGTGACCATCCTTTCAGATAGCCAAAGCTGGCAGAATCTTTTAAGCATCTCTAACCAAGTGTGTTGGCTCGTTCTGGTAGAGTGCAGACACAGCATTGTTGTTCTTCTGTGGTTGGGAAGGGCTGCTCTGAAGGGTGATTCTGTGGACACTTGTAGTAACTTGCTTAATCTTTCAGGCACAGTCCACCCTACAGGGAACTCAGCTGGCTGCTGGCATATAATCATCAGACTTGTTTTGCAAAAGGAAAAAATGGTAACAGGTTAAGGAAGTGTCTCAGGTTTACATGCAGTTTGCTTTAATCAGCAGGCTTCTTATTTGAGAACTTCATCACCCTAAGGTAGCAAGTTCACCACTTTGGCCTTTGCAGCAGTTACCAATATCTTTGAAAATGGTGCAGTGTTGCTGCTCAAATCAACTCATAGTACTGATGTACCTGCTTCCTGACAGAGCAGTATAGAAAACCAAGTGCTGTGCTGGCTGGCATCAAGCCCTGCCTTCTCTGCAAAGCAGCATGTGATACTTCAGATAACTTTATCTCATGTGGTGGATGTGCATCTGCAGATATGTCAGTTCTGCCTAGTGTAAGCAAAAAAATGAAAAACAGAGATGATGTGCTAGTGACTGGCGTTCAGCCTTCTACCAAAAATTATTTAGGACCCAAGAATGACTTACATGCTTTCCTCGTGATCAAAAATACTGCAGCCTTTCAGGTGTGCTCCTCTCTGCCAGAGAGCTGTGAGCAATGAACTATCATTTCTAGTCACTACATCATACTGCATTGCACACTGTAGTCTTTTGGCCTTGTCGTTTGCTTCAGGGCAGTGAAAAAAGGTAGGTATCTCACTGAGATTTCAATCAGCTGCTTTGGTTAAGTGACTGGATCAACTTCTTTCATGCTGACACCTTTAAAAAATAACATTTGGAGAGTGTTCAGTGCAGCACACACAAATAGCAGCTGGCACTTCTGCTTCTCCTTCCACATGAATAATTGCTCCACTGACCCAGCAAGATATCTGCAATTCCATCATATGCTTGCTAAGTGGAAAGGCATGAGTGAATAGATTTATAATAGTTGTGGACTGTGTTTTGGTCTCAGTGTTTGGTTTTCATTATTCCTGATTAACTTAGACAACTACACATGGAGTTCTGACATGAGCTGTTTTAACTGTTCTGAGGAGAACCAGTCAGTTGTCTTAGCCAAAATACTGTAGTGTGACAGAAGGAATTCAGATCTCCACAAACTTAGTTGAGCTCCACCTCCTTAGTGCTCACAAGACTGCTGTGGTCCCATGTGTGTTAAGCCTCCAGAGGCTGAAAAGAGGCCAGACACTGCCCCAAACTGGGGGTGTCTAGGTACATTGTTAGGGTGCAGATCCTTTGTCTAACAACCCATCTGGAGAGCATAGATCTCACAGTCCAACTGCCCAGATCCTGGGATGAGTACGAGTCCCTCCCCTGTTACTTAAACAACATATCTTCTCCCGCAACTCTAGCTGTCTGGGTCTTTCTCAGCTTTACTCTTCAAGGCAACTTGATAGGCCTAACACGTAACAGTCTCACTTTGCACAGGATTCTAAAACATCAGCTGCTCTTCATTTGATAGCATGCGAGAAGACAGATAATCTAGAGAATAAGAAACATTTTGCATGCAGTGCCCCTCCCTCTCACTCATTCTTCCCTGAAGTCCCTGGGGGGCTCTCTCTGTTCAGGTAAGCAGAGTTCCCTTGGCCTCTTCAGACTCCTGTGTCAGCTCCCCTGTGCTCGAGCTGGTGAAAAAGGCCAAAGACCCCAAATAGGTCAACTTCTGCCCTTTTATAACCTTCCAGTTCCTCTAAGGTGACTTCAGGATCTGGCCCCTCAGCTGATCACAGACCTCTACCAGGTTCTATTACTTTGTCCTCTGACAGACCAGTTCGTGCCTAAAATTTCTGTGTTTTAATAGATGATCATCCCGATATAACTTTCTATTGGCAGCCCTGCATCTTACCCTTTGGCATTTCTGTCCAACTTGGAGGTAAAGAGGACAACTGTGCAGCCCTGTGCTTTCTCTTTCAAAATAGAGTTTTCAGCTTGGTAAAGATACATAGAGCGAGTTCATAATCTCTCAGAGAATTCATAAATTGCACAGCTAGATTCCCCAAGTAGTCATACTTCCCAATACAGAAGTGTCTGCTAATCATCTGCGAGGCCTTGCACTCTGACTGCCATGGTTTTACCTTCCTGATAATGCTGTGCCATATTTTACAAGCCATTCCTAGAAGTACTGCTTTTGCAAGACTATTGCTAGGAGTGCTGTTAATGGAAATGCCAAATCAGCGGCACTGCAGTTTTCTAAAGGTGATGTCTCCAGGAGTGAGAAATCTCATTGTAGTAGAACTGCAAAAGGAGTTAATGCAATCCCCCAGCTCTCCAGTGCAAAGCTGGTAATGCGATAGGCCTGTTTAAGTATTCATAGTAAGTCTGTCCCCCCCCTTCTGTCTTGATGTTGACCTCTTTGTTTCAGTAGCAGCATTTGATTTCCGTCAGTCTTTTCGTGACCCCAAATGGCAGCGAGACACTTAGTTAATATGTATCTGTGTTGACAGCTGCGTTGGAAGTCTCTGGCCTCTTTCAGTGGATTGTTTCTTGTGAGCAGAGTTGTGGACATGGGCTGCATCAATAGTCTTTGATATTCCAGTTTACTTCCCGATGGGCTTCAGACTCTTGATGGTTTCAGAAGCTGTGTTTTGCTTTCTTCTGCTTGTTAACAGTCTCTGTAAGAGCAGCCCCTGGCTTGTTGTGGCTACATGCCTGATTCCATGTGGCGGCTGAACAGTGAAATAAAAATGTCCTCCACTGTTTTCTAAATGGAGACCTTTTTTTTTTCTTTTTTTTTTCTTTGAATCTGTGTTGTGACATAGGGGATACTTGAAAACCATGCCCTGAGATGTACACCCTTGGGTTTATTGCCGTTGGTAAATATTGGCCAGCATTGTATACCCTGTTTTCATTATGAGAGTAATATCTAGATTTTACCCACTTCTCCAAATTACTTTTGACTGGGAATTTGTGCACCATCTGCATGAATCTCCAAAGCTATTAGCAATCCCAGATTGTTACACTCATGGGGGTATATGGAAGACAGCCAGCCAGAAGAATTAAGGTCGTGTCACTGTTGGGGACAGAAATGGAACTACAGATCAAAAGATCCAGACACTCCCTATGAGAAGCATCTGTTTATCCTGGAACTTCAAAAGAGGGACTCCTTGCTTCAAATGTGATAGTCTTGGTCTTTGGGATAAAGAGAAATCTCTGTCACTTTGACAGTGGTAGCAGTGGCTGATACCCTCCAGGGGCTGGAGCCCTGTAGAGAAGTTAAGACAGATGCACCCACATGAAATTAGTCTGCTCTCAGCAGCATTCTGAAATCTAAGGGAGAAGACACTATTGGGTACCTGAAGAAACAATACTCAACACTTTTGGGAGTCACCTTTGGACAGAGAAATACTGTGGTATGGAAGCGTTGGTGAATAGAATATTGGCAGCCGCAAAGGTTTAAAAAATCATGAGTCGCTTACTAAAAAAACACGAGATTGGCTTAAAAATCAGGAAATTAAAAAAAATCAGGAGTTTCTTTTTATTCTTGTTTTCAACCTTTAGGGTACAAGCTTTTCCGTGTAGTGATTAGAGATAGAAGTTTTTTTTAATGAATACTTCGATTTTCAGGTATTCCCACAATTTCAGCAATTGGGCCTTTAAGAAAACTACTGTTCATGCAAGATTACAGATAAAATTGCTGGAGTTGACAACACAGTAAATTATTCTTTAATGGTGATTTATTGTAGTTAACATTTTTTGTGCATGATCCAACGCCCATGGATATAACCAGTAAGACTCCTATTGACTTCAGTGAACTTTTGTTTGCAAATGCAGCCTTATCACTGCCTGCTGAACTGTTAGAGAAAGAAGTCTAGGACTTGGTTGTACTGTGTCTCCCGCTCTGAGGCTTTGTCTACACTACAAATGCTTTGCCGGTATAACTATCCCAGCAAAGCCCACAGTGTAGACTTGGTTTATGACAACAGAAGTTTTTCTGTCGGCATAGTAACACCACTGCCTCAAATGACATTAGCTACGCCATCAGAAGCACTCTTCTGTCAGCATAGCTGCATCTATGCTGGGGTTTTTGTTGGCATACCTCTGGGTAGTGGCTGTGGAGTTTTTACACCCCTAACTGATATTGTTGTGCCAACAAAACTTTGTCTATCATACTGGACTTAAAACAATCAAAGAGAATGTTCCATTAGCCCAGGTTCCTGTGATAAATTATTTCATAAGTTCAATTAGGGGAAGAAGCTGGCTATGACCTCTTTGGGTGCTAAACAGTCAAAACTGGAAAGTTTGTGTTCTTCCTGGGATTTGTGGATAGATTACAAATAGTAATTTGCAAAATATAGTGGCTAACTGAAACTATTGGTACATTACATTTGTAGTGTCCTAGATAGCATTGATTTCACATCAAGCATTCCATAAGTTATTTTAATAACTGTGAAATGCCTTCAGCAATAAAGTTAGATTCTGATGAGTTGAATGGAAAAAAGCAATAGTTTCTATAGCAACCGGTGGTGAGTGGCAGGGAGCAAGTATTCTTTCAGTTATTGCTAAGCAATGGATGAGCAGATACAAAATGTTTGCCTTTGTTTAGAAGCTATCTGCATTGGTCCCAATATAACAAGTGCTCAGTGCATAGGAAATTAACGGCTGTCCATTCTATTTTATAATGTCTGGATATCTTTTGTGGCTGTATAGTCCAGTTTACAAGGAGCAAGGTCATAATCAGATATCACATAGGAAACTAGCAAGTAGAAAATTGCCTATTTTGTACTACCTCGCTTTTAGAATTGTTCCTTTATTTTTATACTCTGCTGTGAACACTGATTCTACTCAATAAATAATGAACAGTTGGAAAACAATTAATCCTGACTTTAGGATCTACTTAAATCAAGACATTGATTTGTTTTAAGATAATATAAGGGTATGTCTACACTACGGGATTATTCCGATTTTACATAAACTGGTTTTGTAAAACAGATTATATAAAGTTGAGTGCACGTGGCCACACTAAGCACATTAATTCGGCAGTGTGCGTCCATGTACCGAGGCTAGCGTCAATTTCTAGAGCGTTGCACTGTGGGTAGCTATCCCATAGTTCCCGCAGTTTCCACTGCCCCTTGGAATTCTGGGTTGAGATCCCAGTGCCTGATGGGGCTGAAAACATTGTCTAGGGTGGTTCTGGGTACAGCCTCACCAATCCCTCCGTGAAAGCAGCAGACAACCGTTTCGCGCCTTTTTTCCTGGGTGAACTGTGCAAATGCCATAGCACAGCAAGCATGGACCCTGCTCAGATCAGGACCGCAATAGTGGACGTTGTAAACACCTCACGCATTCTTGTGCAGTCTATGCTGAACCAGGTCCTGCAAAGCCAGGCGAGGAGGAGGCGGCTACGGCAGAGCGGCAACAAGAGTGATGAGGACATGGAAACAGAATTTTCTCAAACCGCGGGCCTCTGCGCTTTGGAGATCCTGCTGGTAATAGGGCAGCTTCTAGCCATTGAACGCTGATTTTGGGCCCGGGAAACAAGCACAGACTGGTGGGACCGCATAGTTTTGCAGGTTTGGGATGATTCGCAGTGGCTGCGAAACTTTCACATGCGTAAGGGCACTTTCATGGAACTTTGTGACTTGCCTTCCCCTGCCCTGAAACGCCATAATATCAAGATGAGAGCAGCCCTCACAGTTGAGAAGCGAGTGGCAATAGCCCTCTGGAAACTTGCAATGCCAGACAGCTACCGGTCAGTCGGGAATCAATTTGGAGTGGGAAAATCTACTGTGGGGGCTGCTGTGATGCAAGTAGCCAAAGCAATCATTAAGCTGCTGCTACGAAAGGTTGTGACTCTGGGAAACATGCAGGTCATAGTGGATGGCTTTGCTGCAATGAGATTCCCTAACTGTGGGAGGGGCGATAGATGGAACCCATATCCCTGTCTTGGCACTGGAGCACCAGGGCACCCAGTACGTAAACCGTAAGGGGTACTTTTCGGTGGTGCTGCAAGCACTGGTGGATCACGAGGGACATTTCACCAACATCCACGTGGGATGGCCAGGAAGGGTTCATGACGCTCGCGTCTTCAGGAGCACTACTCTGTTTAAACGGCTGCAGCAAGGGAATTACTTCCCAGACCAGAAAATAACAGTTGGGGATGTTGAAATGGCTGTAGTTATACTGGGGGACCCAGCCTACCCCTTGATGCCATGGCTCATGAAGCCATACACAGGCAGCCTGGACAGTAGTCAGGAGCTGTTCAACTACAGGCTAAGCAAGTGCAGAATGGTGGTAGAATATGCATTTGGCCGTTTAAAGGCGCACTGGCGCACATTACTGACTCGCTCAGACCTCAGCCAAACCAATGTCCCCATTGTTATTGCTGCTTGCTGTGTGCTCCACAATCTCTGTGAGAGTAAGGAGCACGGCAGGGTGGGAGGCTGGGTGGGAGGCTGAGGCAAATCACCTGGCCGCTGATTACGTGCAACCAGACACCAGGGCGATTAGAAGAGCACACCATAAAGTGTTGCGCATCAGAGAAGCTTTGAAAATGAGTTTCATCACGGGCCAAGGTGTGGTGTGACTGTTTTGTGTTTGTTTCCCCTTGATGACCCCCCCCCCTTGATTGACTCATTCCCTGTAAGCAACCCACCCTCCCCGTTCGATTACAGCTTGCTTAAGGAAATAAAGTCACTGTAGTTTAGAAATCATATATTCTTTATTAAAAAGTCATTATAAAAAGAGGGAGAGAACTGACAGGGTATCCTGGGTGTAGTTCGGAAGGAGGATAGGAGGGAAGGAAAAGGCCACTAAAAATATTTCAAAGTAATGACAGACTTTTGGTTGGGCTGTCTATGGGGGTGGAGTGGGCAGGTGCACGAAGCCTTCCCCCACGCTTTCTTACACGTCTGGGTGAGGAAGATATGGAATGTGGTGAGGGTGATTACACAGGGCTGCAGCGGCACTCTGACCCTGCGGCTGTTCCTGAAGCTCCACCAGATGTCGGAGGATGTCAGTTTGATCACGCAGCAGCCCCAGCGTTGCATCCCATCACCGCATATCTTCCTGCCTACACCTCTGATCTTCCTGGCACCACCTCTCATCTCAAGCGTTCCTCCTGTCCTCACGTTCACTGGCATCTTTCCTGTAATTTGATACCCTGCCCTTCCACTCATTCAGATGAGCTCTTTCATTGTGGGTTACTTCCATGATTTCCGATAACATTTCATCTCGCGTCTTTTTTTTTCCTCTGCCTTATCTGAGATAGCCTTCGGGATGGAGTAGGGAGGCTTGAAAAATTTGCAGCTGCATGAGGGAGGTAAAAAAGGGAAAAAAGTATTTAAAAAGATAAATTTTACAGAACAATGGTTATACTCTTTCACAGTGAACAACACTATTCACCTTACGTAGCACGTGTGATTTCACTACAAGGTCGCATTTTGCATCTTAATATTGAGTGCCTGCGGCTCTGGTGTTAGAGATCTCACAGACGCAGGTCCGGGCAGCAGAATTCAGCTTGCATGCATCCATGGTAAGCCATTGTCTTTCGGCTTCTGCAGCCTTCATATACACAGTGCCCTCCTTTCCCAAATACCAAGCAAATCCCGTTCAGTGCTGCTTCTTTCCTGTTAACATGCAGCAGTAGAAACCACCCCCCCATCTCTGGGATGATCGCTTTACCCTTCCCCCCACCAAGTGGCTGGTATCATGGAAGATCACTGCTAATCACCCCCCTTGCCCCCCCCCCCCCCCACCGCGTGGCTGGTAGCAGGGAAGATCCCTGCTAGCCAAATGCGAAAAAGCTCAGCACCATTCCCCCCCATCCTCTCCCCCCTCTTGCCTACCTGCAAGGAAGGATTTCTTTTAAGCAACAGGCAAACAGCCCAGTAGGAATGGCCATCTCTGTCCCCTTAATTAAATTCCCGAATTTCAACCAGGTTACCATGAACGATATCACTCTCCTGAGGATAACACAGCGAGATAAAGAACGGATGTTGCTTGAATGCCAGCAATCACCGGGACCGTACGCAGCTAGGCTTTGTCATGCAATGATACCAGATTACTTGCTACATGCATGGCGTTGTCAAGTGTCCTACCATGGTGGACGGAATAAGGCTGCCTTGCCCAGAAATCTTCTGCAAAGGCTTTTGGAGTACCTCCAGGAGAGCTTCATGGAGATGTCCCTGGAGAATTTCCGCTCCATCCCTAGACATGTTAACAAACTTTTCCAATAACTGTACTGGCCGTGAATGCATCCCAAGTCCTCAGGGCAAATCAATCATTAAAAAATGCTTGCTTTTAAACCATGTTTTATATTTACAAAAGGTACACTCACCAGAGGTCCCTTCCATGGCTTCGTTGTCTGGGCTAGTGGCTTGGGAGGGTAATTCCGTCTGGGTGAGAAAAAGCTCCTGGCTGTTGGGGAGAACGGAGTGCTGTGTGCTCTCTGCAAGCTCGTTGTCCTCTTCCTCCTCCTCATCTTCCCCGTCCGCAGAATCCTCAGGCATGGCTGAGATTACCACCCCCACCTTGGAATCCACGGACAGGGGTGGGGTAGTGGTGGTGGACCCCCCTAGAATTGCATGCAGCTCAGCGTAGAAGCGGCATGTTTTCGGCCCTGCCCCGGACCTTCCGTTTGCTTCTTTGGTTTTCTGGTAGGCTTGTCTGAGCTCCTTAACTTTCACTCTACACTGCACTGAGTCCCTGTGTGGCCTTTCTCCATCATAGCCTTGGAAATTTTTTCAAATGTTTTTTCATTTCGTCTTTTGGAATGGAGTTCTGTTAGCACAGAATCCTCTCCCCATATAGCAATCAGATCCAGTACCTCCCATGCAGTCCATGCTGGAGCTCTTTTTCGATTCTCAGGAGACTGCATTGTTACCTGTTACCTGATGAGCTCTGCGTGGTCACCTGTGCTGGTGAGCTCTCCACGCTGGCCAAACAGGAAATGAAAATCAAAAGTTCGTGGTGCTTTTTCTGTCTACCTGGCCAGTGCATCCGAGTTCAGATTGCTTTCCAGAGCTGTCACAGTGGTGCACTGTGAGATACTGCCCGGAGGCCAATACCGTCGATTTGCGGCCACACTAACCCTAATCCGATATGGTAATACCGATTTCAGCGCTACTCCTCTCGTCGGGGAGGAGTACAGAAACCGGTTTAAAGAGCCCTTTATATTGATATAAAGGGCCTCATTGTGTGGACAGGTGCAGCGTTACATCGGTTTAACTCTGCTAAAATTGGTATAAATGCGTAGTGTAGACCAGGCCTAAAAGATTAGCTTTTTCTCCTGGGGTAAAAATGATTCATGCTTTCCGTGGACAGGTGAAAACACTTTTCAAAGAAGCCTTTTTTTTTAGACTTCCTAGAAGTGCCCCTCGAACAGAGCTGTGAATTTCAGAGGTGCTGAGTACCCAGAATTCCAATTGAACTCAGTGAGAGCTGCACTACCTTACAGGTAAAGTGCTTCTGTTTTTAGATTAATGAAGCAATAATGGGAGTTGTACGTTTCTTGTTGAACCTCCATGAGGGTGCATTTTGCATGATCATAGGTTCTCAGATATTCCTGAACACTGGTGTTGTGGAATGGGAATAGCTCTGATCAATGCAGCTTTTGTGTTGCAGAACTATGCAGTATGGGACCCTCCCTCATTTCCCATTCAGCAAGCAGAGAGATGATTTTGCATTGTTTTAGTGGCTGAGAATTGCCTAATGCAGACCCCCACCTTTTTGAAGCCTTCTGAGGTCACAGCTAACCTTAATATCAGGCTGTGGAACAATTTTGTATTTATGTACATTTATTTCTATTTCTGTAGCACTCTCTTAGCTGAGATGCTTCTAAAAAGTAACATACAAACATCTTTGCCGGTGAAGGAAAAGAACTGTTTTTAATATAACTTCTTGAAAACACACAATTGGCACTTCCCAATTAAGCTTTTCTAAAGGACTGTAACAGTTAGCAGCGACCCCCGAACAGCTAGTAGCCTTATAATAGATTCATAGACTCTAGGACTGGAAGGACCTCGAGAGGTCATCGAGTCCAGTCCCCTACCCTTATGGGGCTGGCAACCATTAAAAAAAATTAAACACCTCACGGACAGAGTAGCCTGAACTTTTAAACTGTCTTCCCTTATCGGTCTTAAAGCAGTTAAAGCTGGTCCTAAGCTGGTTTTTGCTAAACAAATTGCAGAAGTGCAGCGTTTGCTAAGCACCAATCAAATGCTAACACAACCGAAGCCTGTGTGTGAGTGTGTATAAAAAATTCTTGGTCTTTGTATAAAGTAGAGTCTTTGTACCAAAATACAAAACTCTCCTTTCTTCTGCAAAATAAAGCAACCTTTCCTTATCCCTGTCTGGCTGTCATTAGCTCTCAGCTAGGTGGACCCAACATTTCGGTAACAGGACTAATATATAACACCAGTCAGTAGGTCTCAGGCTGTGGCTTGTGTTTTAGTGGTTCATAAAACAGAAGATTAAGAATCAAGAATTTATAATGTTGAAGGGAAAGTAGAGGATTAGGAAGGGGAGAAGTTGGTTTATGCAGGACTATGTGTGGGAGGTGGCTTGTAGCATTAGTGTGTACCAGATAATTGCATTATCAGAAAAATATATTTGGCACAACAGGGATATATTTTGGGGGCACATCAGAAAAATCCAGTAGCTGCACAGGTGCCCCTTGTATGTTCTACCAGAATAATCCTACGTTCATTATTCCTTAAGGCAACTGCCAATTTAACCAAATATATCAGTATCAACTATTTCTAGAAATCTTTAAATGCAGGCTTCTCTCTAGTTACTTTCTCTTTTCCCTGTAAAGCAGTGGTGGACTCCTTGGGCTACATGTGGCTTGTCAGGGTAACCCACTGGCGGGCCGCAAGGCAATTTGTTTACATCGACTGTCTGCAGGCACAGCCGCCTGCAGCTCCCAGTGGCCACAGTTCGCTGTTCCCCGCCAGTGGGAGCTGCGGATGGCCATGCCTGTGGACAGTCGATGTAAACAAATTGTCTTGCGGCCCGCCAGTGGATTACCCTGATGGGCTGCAGGTTGCCCACCACTGCTGTAAAGCTTGCGTTTCTCCCCATGAGAGCAATAACTTTGTCAATAAAGGGCTTTGTCGAATGTAGAACTTAATATTGTGTGCACATTCCCTGAGCACTACACCTTGACATGGTGAGAAGGCTTGTGTGTTCCAATGATCTTGGGAGTTAGGCTGGTGGAAGCTTTAATTCCTGGTAAGGCCACCCAAGCTGAACAGGTCAGAGGGTAGGAACCACATGAAAAGGAGTCCACCCCTTCAGGGTGGTGGTTGAGTGATAGGCCAACAACCTCTCATCAGAAGACAGGGATAGTGGAGGTTTTTTTTGTGCCTGAGTGGCATCTGACAGTGCAGGAAGGATTCCATTTCAGAATAGCATGTGCAAATGTTATAATAATTTCACTAAAAAGCTAGATGAAGACGTTTTCATTAAGATTATTTGACTGAATAAATATGTTTGTCTCATAAATATAACAGTACTTCTGAGGCAGGAAGACTGACTCATACAGTAGTAAAACCTGGTATGGGCCTCATTTGTTTTCCCTCTCTATATACATGACAATTAGATTTGCATACGCGCATCTACACTAGGTGTACGTGTCTAATTTTCAAGAGTGCTGAACACTACAACTCAATGACTTCATCTGGAATTGTGGGATTTTCGACTGATGGCCACCATATGTATTCCAGTGGTGGGAGTGCGCATACGTGCCATGTGTTGGATCCAGAAGATTTTTGTAGCCATGTCCATTGATTCAGAAATGCAGCATGTGTCTCTTCATGCTCCCAGATGAGATTATAATAGCCTGGGTGGCTTGATGCTCCTCCAGTTCACTCTTACTGCTGCCTAGCTGGAGCTGGAACCCCTGTTCCTCTGCATTCTGGGTGTTTCCCTGTCCTCCATCTGGATATATGTCTTCATTCTGGTTTTTCATATAGTTAGTTATGAATTGTGGATTCTCAGCATTCCTGAAAATTAGGCATGTAAATCTTAATTTAGATATGCATATGCAAATCTGATTGTAATAAGTCTGGCAGTGGTATTGAGGCCTGTGAGGCTGTGATCTTCATACTTGTGTCTATGTGCTCAGATTTTCTGTTTTTGTGTTATATAGTTTCACTGTGGTTGTAGTGGGCAATAAGCTTTAAGGACAATACTACTCCTAATAGATATGCCTTAGCTATAGGGATAGCTTCTTAAAAACCCTTCCAAGCAGCATGAGATAGGCACTTGCAATTATACTAGTGTATACATTTATACAATACTGTATATAAAATTCAAAAAATTAGCAAATGAATCATTTATTGGTACTGTCTACTGAAATATACTACTCTTATTGGATGGACAGAAATTTAGAATTTTTTTATTAATCATTTCTTGTAACAATTGATACCCTAGATCTGAAAAAGAAAACCAACATTTTAAAATAGAAGTTTACATTTCAGGGTATTTCATTTAAGTCAACCGTTTGAGAACAGGTGTAATTCAGTATATGGTTTTAATTAAAGTTTTTATGGTTCTGATTCTTGATGGGATCTTGGTGCATAGTGGATTAGTTCACTGGCCTTTCACCTGTGGGAAAACTAGTTTAAATCCTGTTGGAATATCAGTTTGATCCCAGTTTGTGCACATCACAGAACCGTTCTGGAGGTTGGCATAATTGATGGTTTCTGGTGAAAAGGAGCTTAGAACACTGGTACCATGGGTTGCTGCTGTTTTGGACTAGGATGCATTGGGAGAGCTGGGGAAGTGGAGGATGCTGAAGAATGGGACTGAAGTGCATTGACAGAGATTGTGTAATCTCAAATCCATAAGCAGTAATTCTGTTCACAATTCATTAACTCTGAAAAAAATAGAATAGAAATTAGAAAATTAAGGGGGATAGAATTGGCTTCTCTTCCGTTATTATAGTGGAATCTCTCTGTCGATGCTGTAGTTCAGTTTTTTGTATTTCTATTAAAAATCTGTATGTTCTGAGGTTTCTGATTTTCGCTGTAGTTATTTGCTCTGTCCTGACATTTTATTAACCAGTTGTTATTGAGGCCTAGTATTAGAAATCCTGAGAGAACCCACCTTGTTTTTAAATATCTGAAATATTAAAAGTTTGATGCATGCTGTTTCTCTTAGGACTGAATAGGCACAGTAGTAAATATTCCCTTGGGATCTACAAACACCACCTGACTCTTGGTAACTGAATTCTGCTCTGCCGCAGAAAAAGAAGTAAATTTATACCAAAAATACTGTTTCAGAGTTGTTTTCCTAAATATTCTCATCTCTGCACTTCATGTCTGGGTATTTATCCGAAGGTAGAATTACAGATCCAAATGTCTAGACAAAAGGTGGCCACTTGCGTACATAGCACTGTGCATCTAGGATGATCCATGGCATTTTGCAAACTGATTTACAAAGTGAGTGGGGATTTTTCCCCTTTCTATGAAATGCATTTTATTCAACACTCAAAAATTCTAGCTCACTTTTTGGAAGCAAGGTTCCTGAGTGATAAGAAACGGTTGATTTTAGTGTGATGAAAACATCAAATCTGCTAAGTGACAGTCTGCTAAAATCCTGTCAAGTTCTTTGAGTGTCATTGCCACAGGCCTTTTTTTCAGCTGGGTGGTTTGACTGTGCAATAAACCCCAGCTCAAACTTTTTTGAAGAGAGTTGAAAACCTTTATGATTTCAGGCTGGGTTTTTTAACTGAAACTGACTTAGTAAGAGCATTGGTATTTGATGGTAAATTAAAATGCATGTTAATGAAAAGCATTATACATTTTTTTTTTAAGGAAAATATTTTTATGATTGTACCTTTCTCAGTCAAGGTTAACACTGGCATACAAGAGTGAACCACACAGGTGTGTTCTCTGATCATTGTGTAGCAATGTTTCTGAAAGTTGGGTCTTAGGAAGTATATACATCAATTATGCATAAGCAGTGAGGGAAGGAGAGTTGAACTGAGCTGAAAATATCCTTGAAAGCTTTTGTATTTATTTTATTGGCTTTATTTTTGAAATTTGTTAATATTGTCAATTGTCAGGCATCATGAATTTTATTAATTGGGTGCTAGTGTTTTCCCTTAGCAATCAAAAGAATGTAACAGTTTGCTGGGATCAGTTCCCTATTATAATTTGACGTTAGCCTATTTTCTGTGTAACTTGCGATACATTTGTGTGAGTGCCTAACTTTAATGTGAAGGTTTATAACGTTTCTTAGCTACAGTTTTGGTATTCTTCTCTACTCAAGTAGAAATTCCATCAGTTATTGTACAAACCAATAATAACATTAAATCAATCTTCCTAGAAGAAAGTAGAAAAAAAATCAAGTTTGTGTTTTTCAGGATTATAGGTCAGCATGAGCCAGAAGGTTTTAAATTATAGCAAACATTCATCTTGGAATTTTAACCAAATTCAACCCATATAAATGTAATAAGTTACACAGCTTTTTTTCAAGGTCAGTATACATTGTAATCATTTCACTATGACTGCTTTGGGCTGTATGCTTTCCAGCTGTGATTCACGTTTCATTAAATACACCTGAGTTTGGCATAATATTTTAGTTTCTGTTGTTTAAGGACTTGTCTGTCCAAGAAAGCTGCATTGATTTAACTTAAGGGTGAATTTAAATCCATACAGTTAAACCAGTTCAAACGATTGTTTGCATACTCTTATATTGGTAAAGAATACCTTCTTCTGGGTTAGCTTAAGTCAGTTAAGAGCAGATATAAATAAATTGAAATAAGCCATTCTTATATCAAATAAAAATAGCCAAAAAGCCTTTTACATTGGCTTAACTATATCAATTTAAAGACTGTTCTTTGGTAGCTGGCAAATCTCATGTCAAGTTGTTGTTTTGGAACAGGAGCCTGCTACCTCGAGTTATGAAATGGGCTGTTGGATTTCAAATGTGTAGGTATTCAGTGTGGCTCAGTGAGGAAAGAGGGGAAAAGCACTTTGTTTTCATTCCTCGATCCCATACCCAGAGGTGTGCTGGAGTTCTGGTATGACGTTTTAGGGCTTGTCTACATGGGAGATATTTCCGGCTGTCCCAGTTTAATTAAACCACTCTAGTTATACTGGTATAACTCTCCCATGTGGACACTCTCATTCACAGATAAGAATGTTTTTGTTTTTCTTCAGTTCAGCTTAAACCACTTCCAAAGGGACATAAACTAAACTGGAAAAAGGCTCTCTCTTGTACCAGAATATGGGCAGTTATACTAGTATAACTGTGGTGCTTTAAATTCGCACCCTGATTTATACTACTGTAACTTCCCCATGTAGTCAAGCCTTTAACGTGCGAAAGTGTGTGTATTTCTGCTTGCTGAGTGAGATCACATACTGGATATGGACAGAAAGCTTTGTGTAACAGTCTGAGGGAGCCAGTCTGTTTTACAAGGTGTTCAGGAAGTTCATATGAGGAGAAGCACTTCTTGTCATGTGCAAACGGTGAAATATGTTTGAAATCAATGTTTTTAATACAGATCTACATTTCTGAGGCTACCAGGGGTAGGGTTGCTAAAAAGCAGTGTTTATCGCACTAAATACATAGAGAACTAATTCATAATAAGCCACTCTTATTCCAGTGTAAGAGCATCAATACTGGGAGTTAATCAGGAATAGTTAATCTGTTTTAAATATGCACCTACATTATTCCAGATTAAGTTTCATGTGCAAGCAAACTGTAATAGTATAGGGGGGAGTCTAGTGTTTTCAGATCCTGATTTGCTTTCCATCTGACTTTAATATCAGTTGAGTTGTCAGAAGGGCCTTGTGCTGGAATCTCTCTAACTAAGTGTTTTGTACTGTATCTTTAAACTAAACTGATATAAGTACACACCAGCATTCAGCTGTAGGGAAGCCTCTTACATTTCTCGTTTCTGTACTGATCGTCTAACCCTTTGGAGGAGGAGGACCCTGCTTTGAGCAGGTTTGTGTGTGGTAATGTGGAGTCATGATGCTTGTGTTAGAACAGGGCTCCCAGGGGGAGGAAGTGAGACACCTGGCACAGCAGCACGCTGAACAGCCACCAACTTCCAGCATCCTCCCCAGAACCTGTTGTACGGCTGCCCTTCACATTCCTGTCCTTCGGGGGCTCGGTTACTGGTTGGTGGGAGCTGCCTGTTGCATTTTGCCCCAGGGAAGGCGGCTGGGATGCTGGGGGGCGCTCAGAGCTGTTCATCACACAGCCAGACCGCTGGCCACGTGTTTCCCTGCAGCTCCAGCTAGTGCTGTCTGACCCGGGGGCTCCTCCCCCAGAATAATGTGCTGCTGCTACTGAACATCTGGAGAGAGCAGGTCCCCGGGCGGCTGCTGGAATTGGAGCAGGCTAGCAGGGAGGGGGCGCGCCCCCATTGCAGGCTCGGAGCTGGGTCCACCTAGTCCCCGGAGCCCCGGCTGTGGTGCTGCAGCTGCCCCTGCGCTGCCTTGGCTTCTCCGCCCCCCTTCCCCCTCTCCCCCTCCCCCTCGCAGTTCTGCAGCAGTCGGGGCTGAGGCACACGCCGGCTTTGCAGGCTCTCGGGGCTGAGGATGCGCTCGGGCTTTTGTTCCTATTGCGCCAGGCACAGGGGCAGGTGAGTGGGGGTGGGCCGGTGGGGCGTTAGCCGGGCTGGGTCATCGCTCCCCTCTTGTGTAAGGGGAGCTGGGGGTGGGCCAAGCACCCGGACCGCTGGATCAGTGCATTTAAAGTGAAATAATGAACAAAGCATCCTGCAAAATGGAGCCAGGGGAAGGGCTGGAAACACCCCCTTTCCCCCCGATATCCCCTGCCCCCAGGGACCTGCAGGCAGGATTGCTTGGGAAGCCCATGAAATGCATCTAAATTTCCTCTCCTGCTGCTGAGAGCCCAGCTCTTCCAGAAGAGATGTGCAGAGACCCCAGATGATGGGGTGTGGAAGGGGGAATAAGGTATTGGGGGAGGCGGGGGCTGTGCTGTGAGAGAGGCAGGCTGCGCTCAGGGGTGGGGAATGAAGGAGTGATGGAGTTGGTGGCATGGGGTGCCTGGCAGGGAGCACAGTGGCCGGAGAGATGCTGCAAAACACTTTCCCCTTTTCTTCTGTCAGCTCGAGTTGAGACTCCTGCCGAAGCTTCTCCCTGTTCCCCTGTGCCGCATCCTCTGCCCAGATGTTCAGCCAGCCAGGGTGTTAGTGTCAGCCGTCTCTGGTGCCTCTGTGTGAACTTGTTGGCAGGGCTGCTGCTGGGACCCAGGGCAGCAGCAGCAGGGAGGAGGCTGTTGATTGAGCCGGATTTAAAGGGGAATTGTGCTGCAAACAATGCTCAGCAGCAGCATCTGGAGCAGCCCTGGGGACCCAGCTACACATTGCTACACACACAGCCAGGCAGAATGACAGCAGCTGCCTGGAGTGGCTGCAGGCAGCAGGCAGGAGCATGAAATGAACGGATCACTGCAGTGCTCAAGATGAACTCCACCTTGGTTGGTAACCAGAGTGGGCGGCCATTCTGCCTCCTGGCCATTAGCTACTTGGAGACCATCAATTTTTGCCTCCTGGAGGTGATTATAATAGTGTTTCTCACCGTGCTGATCATTTCAGGCAATATTATAGTGATATTTGTCTTTCACTGTGCACCTTTACTGAACCACCACACCACCAGCTACTTCATCCAGACGATGGCATATGCTGACCTCCTGGTGGGTGTGAGCTGTCTGGTGCCTTCTTTGTCCTTACTCCACTATCCCATTGTTTTGAGAGAGTCCTTGGTCTGCCAGGTCTTTGGTTATGTGGTATCTGTGCTCAAAAGTGTCTCCATGGCCTCTCTGGCTTGCATTAGCATTGATAGATACATTGCCATCACCAAACCACTGACCTACAATAGTCTGGTCACCCCGTGGAGACTTCGCGTCTGCATCCTGATCATTTGGTTGTACTCCTGTGTAGTCTTCTTACCTGCCTTCTTTCACTGGGGAAAGCCTGGATATCATGGGGATGTGTTTCAGTGGTGTGCCGACTCCTGGTACACTGATCGCTATTTCACTCTCTTCATTGTGATGATGCTCTATGCCCCTGCTGCTTTCATCGTCTGCTTCACATACTTCAATATCTTCCGCATCTGCCAGCAGCACACCAAGGAAATCAACGAAAGGCGAGTGCGCTTCAGCTCCCAGGATGGGGAGGCTGGGGAGGCACAGCACTGCCCCGACAAGCGCTATGCCATGGTTCTCTTCCGCATCACCAGTGTCTTCTACATCCTCTGGTTGCCCTACATCATCTATTTTTTGCTGGAGAGCTCTGCTGTCTATAGAAACCATACTGCATCCTTTTTGACCACTTGGCTTGCCATTAGCAACAGTTTCTGCAACTGTGTCATTTACAGTCTCTCCAACAGTGTGTTTCAGAAGGGGCTTAAGCGCCTCTCGGGAGTTGTTTGCACCTCTTGCGCAAGACAGAGGGTAGTTAAGGACTCCTCAACTTCTAGGAGCAAAAGACCTTCCAATGGATGCCATGTCTAAGGAGCAGATTGCTGTGACTGGGAAATGCAGGCAGTCATGTAAATTGCAAAATAAGTTAGAAACAGTTTTAAGATGTCCAGGTTAGCAAAAAGGTTCCTGAGAAATGCTGCTGACACAAAAATCAGGAGCGTATATTATTGTTTTCACTTTAAAATTTCATTGTTGTGTTAGGGTATGTGGTGTGTGACGTCCATATTCATTTTAAGAATAAAGCTGTATCCTGACATTTTTTCTGGCATAACTGAATGTAGTGGGTGTGTGTGAGCTTCAGCAACTTTTTTTTTTTTACAGCTTTACGAGGCTGTTTCAAGATTTATGCGTCACATAGAAATTATTTCTCTCAAGTGGAAGTGTTATAGTGTAGGGATTTTTTTGTGTGTATACCAAAGCATATTGACTCTGTGTGTTCTTACACCGAAATCTGGGGGGCCAAATGGTTTGTCTTTCAGCTCTGTCTAGACAGAGCTCTAGAATATAGTGAATAATGTGAACACTTCAACATTAACTTAAACTTGTAATGAGCCATGAATGCAGCAATGTGATCAAAACAGTGAGACACTTTTGAAAACTGATCTGGTCTCTGTGCCCCATTTTACTAGTAGAATACTTGTATGTGATTGGAGTACAGTATTTGCATTTTTCTTTTTGAGCAGCTTGGATCAGACCAAAGTTAGCATTTTAATAAAACATCTTTTATAAGCTAAGAAAAAATAGTTGCTGTTTTATGACATCAGAATTGTGGCAGTGATTTGAGGATGATGCCTAGTTGTGAAAATTATTCTCAAAACACTGGAGAAAAGCTACTTCTGTTTCGAAATTACTCAAGAACAACTAAAAAAAAATCTGACCTGTTTTTTTATCTAAATTCTTCTGATATTTTACATACTGGAACTTAAGGGGAAAAGGAAAGAAAATTGTAGTTTAACCAGCCAAGGGAGCTATGTTATAAATTTAACTACAGCATTTGAGTTATGGATAACTGAACACACAGCTAAATCAGGCATTTATCTTTAATCCCAGGAAGCCTAAAGAAGGTTCGAATATAGCAGGAGCTAATTCCTTTTGGCAAGCATCTGTCATAAACTGGTCAAACAAAGTACACTATCTGAGAAACCAAGTTTTCGGTGATTACAACTTTTTAGGGCTGGTTTAGAATGGAGGCTTTTTGTGTGCTGTAATGTCATCAGGAATGCACTGTGGCCCTCAACTAAATTCATTCTCTTTAAAAATGCCATTAACTCTTTATTGATTCATGGAGTACTATTTTAGTAGCTAAAGTGTCTGCAAAATATAAATTCTTAACAGTAATGGATTATATTTTTCTATCTCAGTGTCCTCAGTACAGGGATGTGTATTTTGTTCACATAATACATACCACAACCGATCTACAGCTCACTTTTTTCAATGTGCATCCAATCTCTGTGTGCAATAGGAGTGGGTTCTGGGGAATTCTTTGAGCTCTCCACGTGTGTAGGAGTTGCAGTCACTGTGTGCTCTCAGTGCACAGAGGGACTGAAGAAAACATATGAGAAATGGGATACAAGACTTCTAAGACCTGGAGAAGTCTCTCTAGCTCAAGGGAAAAATCACAATTTGTGTTATAAAATATATTTAACTCAGATCTTGGTTTTCTACCATAGTACGTCATCCATGATGAAAGCTTACAAATAACTTCCTCCTATAGATCCCCCAAAATGTAAGAACAAAGGCTGTTGTAATCCTGATGCTTTTGTGGCCACTTTATTAATCATTATTTATATTGTGGCGCACCTAGAAAGCAGGGTCCCTTTTTCTTGGCACTGTGCAAATATAAAACAAAGAGACTGTTCCTATCTCTAAAGAGCATGCTATCTAAATTTAAGGCTAAAGACAACAGGTGGATATGACTGACAGCAGTGAGGAGCTGAGGGTAACAGTGAGACAGTTAGGAAAGATGGAGTAAGCAAGGGTTGCACCAGCTGGCTAATCATTCTCAAGTGTTTTGTAAGCATTATAGCATAGATGGTTTTTAAGGAGAGATTTAAAGCTTTAAGTCACTAATATTTAGCATTTATGTTCAGTATTATTGAAATACCCCTCATGCAAAACACCACTGCTTTTCCATGGTTCTGAGCTGTACTTAAAGTTTCAGGTGTTTGCGCAGATATAATTTAAGCATTAAAACAGCATTTAACATCAAGATGTTTTATGTCAGATTTATCCACTGGGTTCTAAAATCCATCACAGTAGGGTTTTAGGCGTAAGTGGAGGTCTGAAGGCAAATATTGCTGCATCTTTCAGTTTGTGCACCAGGAAGGAGCAGTTGAATGTTAGTGTACAGTATATTTGGGAATAAGTGAATTTAGCAAAAATGAGGAGACTAAATCCTGACATTAGTATTTAGCTTGTGCTGGAGCAGATGCCAGCTTTACCCTACTGGCCCAGAGCTCTATTCAAAATACAACAGTTTACAGCTGCAGATATTTTTAAAACTTAACTTGGGAACAGCTGAACAAGTCAGCATTACTCTGATGGCTAGAAGAAAGGTAGTGCAGCTGTGACTTACAGCTGTGAGATTCACTTACAAAGTGTTTATTAAAAACTAGGCTTTTGCTCTCTCTCAATTGCCATATTCAAATTAGCTGTCAGTTTCATTTTATCTCAAAATCTTCATCAGTTAAGTTGCTTTTCATGAGACACAGGAAGCAAAACCTGGGCTTCTAGGGAATTAAAAATCAGAACAAATAGTAGATGCATCCTACTTTCCTATGCAACATCTTTCACAGATGCTTCTGAAAGGTGAAACCGTCTCTGACTGTACGGTTAGCTTTAAGCCAGACTTGTCTCAATTACATCTAGTATTTAAATTTTTTGTTTTTAAATATCTTTCATATACTCCTTTCATTTGACACAATGGGAGATTTGTATGTAGTTTAAAAGCTGCTGCACCAAATTCATATCACACATAACTATTAACTTCAGCTAAGTTACATCAGGACTGAATCTGTCCCAGTGTGCTTGGGACCAAGTGAGAGAGAGATAATTTTACACTCTATTACCTTGTTTTGTCAGGAGTTCACTTAACTTTGTTTGGTATGTAGTTGACATGAAGCCCAGTGCTTGTTTTGGAAATGTTGTGATGAAGGGAGCATAGATGTAAAAATTATTTGTATTTTTATGAAAATACTAAGTCTGCTATGAAACTTCCATGAGCTTAAGTGGTTAAATGAATTGACTTTAATTTCAAATTTGTATCCGGGACTATAAATTCTATCTTTTATTAAGTTAGCCAACTCGTTTTCAGATCCAGCTGGGTGAGGGTTTATAACTTGTTTAATTACTGAATGGAACTCACTTGGCATTTTTGAGTCCCAGGGGGAAGGATTTTCACATACATAGCTTTTCAGAAAGTGACATAATTTATGTAACTCATCCAATATTCTCATACAGAAAAAGAAAAGACTTAAAAATGATTGGCGGTTGAGGTTATGGTGTATTGCTATTTTAAAATAGTTTCAAAGGGAGAAAATGTGCAAATTGTTAATTTTCTAATTCAAATCCAGTTACAATTTTGTTAACATGGAGTTCCTTTCCAGGTGAGGTAAAAAGAGGATGATAGCTTTGTGCTATCGAATTCTGCATTTACATATTGGTATTTCTTCACGCCCCATTTTATAGTCTTAATTTATTAATGCATTTTTGTACTTTAGGGTCCTAATTGTTAGTAGAATTTCAGACTTATACCTTCCTTGGGTACTTGGTTTCCGTTACTGTAGTATCTGAGTACCTCACAATCTTTAATATCCTCACACCACCTTTGTGAGATAGGGAAATTTATCCATTTTACAGATGGAGAATTGAGACCTAGAGAAAATAAATGACCCACCTAATGTCAAACTGGAGGAGCAAAGAATTGAATCTGGGTCTCCCAACTCCCAGATCCTAACCATGGTGGTAGTGTTTTTTTTTTCTTCTCTCCCTCCTGCCACCCCCCCTTTTTTTTTTTAATAGTAAAGAGTTTCACAGGTAAGATGCTCATGTACTCAGAAAATGACAAATACAGGGCCCGACTAACATCCTTCCTGTGAGAATACCACCAACTCAGTACCCAACATTGATAAGCAAATATCCCTTGCTGTATTTGGAGACAGCCACACTATCCGATACATTGAACTTCCACAAGTCAAGAAAAGCTGAAGTGCTTCAACCACGCAGTACTCCACCATCAGAGTTTGCAGTTTGAAGTCAGTGGGACTGGTGCTCCGAAGTTCCTAAAGTGCTTTTGAGAATCCAGTCCTCAGGAAACTGTTTGGGTTTGAGATAAGCTTTAAGCTTTCATTTTTGAAAAATTTGGCTGATGTCTCTAAAAGTTAATAGTTTTGTTTAATGTATTGAAAGTCTGAATTAATTATTGTTAACCTCAAAGCCATTTTGTCTTGGAATTACAAAGACTTTGTCACCAAGAAATTTTTATTAAACTTTTAGACCCTGATGCTGAAAGCATGTATGCATGTGCATAGATTGCATTGAAATCCATGGGGCTGTTTATGTGAGTAAAGTTACGTACCAGGTTAGGTGTTTGCAGGTTCAGGGCTTAATTTTCAATATTTTGTTTTTCACACTAAACAGTTTTGCAAAATTCAGTAAACTACACTACAGTAGTGGTCTTTAAAATAAAAAACAGCACTTATAATTTAGTTAAATATAAATTTTGATCTAAAATGGCAATAACACATTTTCAAATTAGTTTTACAAAACCTCAACCTGATTTTAAATACAAAAAAATCAGACTGGCTTGATTTAAATAGCTAAAACCTGTGCCATGTGAAAAATTGACCCCCACTTCTGCTGAAGTACAAGAGATTCTAAAGGCCATCACTGTTTGTAATATTAGAAACCAGGAGATGAGTAGGAATCTTCCCTTCTTAGGCAACTTTAAGATCTTCTGCAAACCCTTTCCCCAGTAAACTGCAGTTTAGAGGCAGAGCAATGTGCATACTGGAGAAGAGCAGAAACTCTACCTTTCTGTTTTCAGTATAGAATTAATGCCTGCTCCCATTCACTCGGTATGTCTATGGCTCCCAACCTGTACACTGCACTACTTTTCCATACACATCAATGAACAGTGTGTCTCCAGAAATCCAGCAGGTCTCTAGGGAACAGTCTTCACATGGTTGGATATAGGTTCCAGGCTCTACTGTTTCTCATAAATGACTGCAAACAAGCCAATCATGTGTGCTGTGGTCTGGTATTCACTTCAGAGATTCTCAAGTTCTTTGTATCAATGTTAGGTGATTTAAATGTAGGTTTGACTGAGCACAGGTTATAGCTCCTCAGCCTTAGTTATAGCTGATCAGATCGCTATATCATCAAGTTTCATAGGCTGCCTCCAATAAGAACAATACTTCGTCCTTTAGAGGAAAGTGAAAATCCCCCATAGTGTGCCTAACCAGTTGTGCAGTGCTGTACATAGAATCACACGACTGGAAGGGATTTTGAGAGGTCACCTATTCCAGTTCCCTGCACTCATGGCAGGACTAAGTATAATCTAGACCATCCCTGACAGGTTTTTGTCTAACCTGCTCTTAAAAATCTCTGTTGATGAAGATTTCGCAACCTCCCCAGGCAATTTATTCCAGTGCATAACCATCCTGATAATTAGGAAGTTTTTCCTAATGTCCAACCTAAACTGCTGTTGCTGCAATTTAAGACCATTGCTTCTTGTCCTATCCTCAGAGGTTAAGGAGAATAACTTTTTTCCCTCCTAATTGCAACAACTTTTTATGTACTTGAAAACTGTTACCATGTCCCCTCTGCCGTGTCTTCTCCAGACTTAACAAACCCAATTTTTTTCAATCTTCCCTCATGTTTTTCTAGACCTTTAATCATTTTTGTTGCTCTTCTCTGGACTTTATCCAGGTTGTCCACATCTTTCCTGAAATGTGGCACCCAGAACTGGACACACTACTGCAGTTGAGGCCTAAGCAGCGTGGAGTAGAGCGGAAGAATTCTTGTGTCCTGCTTACAACACTCCTGCTAATACATCCCAGAATGATGTTAGCTTTTTTTGTAACAGCGTTACACTGTTGACTTACATTTAGCTTGTGATCCATTATGACCCCAGATCCCTTTCCACAGTACTCCTTCCTAGGCAGTCATTTCCTATTTTGTATGTGTGTAACTGATTGTCCCTTCCTAAGTGGAGTACTTTGCATTTGCCCTTATTGAATTTTCATCCTATTATCTTGTGACCATTTCTCCAGTTTACCCAGATCATTTTGAATTTTAATCGTATCCTCCAAAACACTTGCAACTCCTCCACAAACTTTAAGTGTAGAGAGGGAGTGTTTCCTGACTCTTATGTACTATCCTCCTATTGCATGAGATCCAGTTTCCCTTAGCTTAGCCTTCATAGGTACAAATATTAATGCTCACATAATCTGCTTTTTAAGCATGAGCTTCAGTAACACCACAGATGCATAAATTATGGTGCCCCCGTGTTTGTGCTCTGTGTACCTGGTCTGTGCTAGCACTTCACGGTGACCATTTTGGAGAGACCTCCGTGTCAGCAGGTGGGCAAATGAAGGATGGTGCTGAAATTATGTCTGCATGATTTTTTTGTGGGTTGAAAGCTGTCTGAATTTAAAACCTATTGTCTTACACATGTATGCAGAAAGATTTAAAGAAACTAAAAGACATGACCAGCTAGCAAAATAAAATATGTTACAATTAAGTAATTACTGGAAAGATATATTGTGCTAGAATGGATATAAAATACGCAGTTACATCAGTGCCACGAAATAGTTCGTATGGAGTGAGGAGAATAACAGGAAAGTTCTTTCTGCTGTAGAATTTGTCTTGTATACCATACAGTTATTCTTGTAAGCTTGGATCTACCCTTTTCATTTTGGATTTATGACATAACAAAGATGCCCATCCAGAAGCTGTGGGTGTCCTGCACATATGCAGTTTGCAGACCCCAGTCAGTTCACTTCTGAACAAAATCTAGCACAGTCAAATCCTAAATAGCAAGCCAGTTTCCTATTCCACCCCTCTGTACTCCACTCCGTAAATGCCATCCCTTCCCATGCAGTTTTGAACATCCTTCTCTGTTAGTTTGCGCTTCGCTTATATGTGTGTATTAGTGTCTAAACGCTTCCTATGTAAAATTCTGAACTGTGAAACCCCTCTGGCAGCTTTTGTGTGACTTGGAAAGATGGACTTGTAGTTAAGACACTGGAAAGGAGATCTGTGTTAATTTCCTGGTACTGTGTGACCTGTCTGTGCCCCCAATAAAAGGGGGGGAATTAATTAATGATTTTGAAGTGTTCAGTTACTATGCTCATTGGGGCAAAGGGGGAGTTATATAAGACCCTAGATAGATTTAGCACTTCTGTTCTCAGCTAATCTGTTAAGTTTTCTGTGATGAGCAAACCTTTGTCAGCTAACTGCATGGGAGGTAGCTTATACCAGGACTTGGCTCAGGTTGGTGATTTTTTTTCACTTCTTCTCTTACTTCTTCATCTATATGATTTGAGGCCATCTCTCTTATAGAACGTAGCTTGTTCCTTTTGACTTGACAAATTCCCAGTTCAGTTTTGAATTCTTTTAATATAAGGAAATACATGCTTTCCCCTCCTTTCTCCCCCTGCCCCCCCTCCCCAGGGGACTTAGAGTCTGTATTGGTTGAGGGTGAAGTGTTACTCAAATGTAAATTAAGTTGTGGCCCACATCTGCATTATTGTTTGTTCAATGATAGTGGCCAATAGTAACATTTCTGCAGATACATATTCAAGGTATCTGTTAATTTGGCCATATAATCAATATTTAATCAAATATTAAACCTCTTGAGCTTTAGAATTGAATGAAAACATTAAAATTATAATCAGTTGTGTACTTGCAACCAGATCTAACTTGGTGCCTCAGGCTGGGGTACTTTTATTAATCTATTTGCTAATTTAAGTGACTAAATATCTAGAGAATCAATTTAGACCAGACGCTTTGTTAGAGTTTCACTGTCTTGGTTTGAGAATTTGAGGAGCAATGTCAGGAATACTAAACAGATGACAAACTCTGAGCAGGTCTAGGAAGCTGCAACAGGGATCTGTGACTTGCAAAGGGACATTGATAGGAAACTGTCTTGCACTGATCTGACCTATTAGCTTTATTCAATTTTCAATTTCTAGTATTCATGCTGGTCAACACTTTTTAAAAAAAGTTTGATAGTTTTTGCTCTTTTAAATAACTTTTTGGAATTCCAAAGAGATGCATCTAGTTGTCATATTAAACTTAAAATCTTAGATTTTGATTCAACAAAATACTTGAATATACTGATCATTAACTGTGTTATATTGCATCTCATTCTTTCATTTTTATTAAGGTGCCTATTTGGTATGATGTGGCAGTGTGGTTCAGTGGTTAAAGTTGGGGAAGGGAATCTGAACTCCTGGGTTTTTTCACTTCTGGGGTTTGTTTGTTTTTTCCCATTTGTGAGATGAAGATAATAGTTCCAATTCAAAAGGAAATGGAGGCAATTCAATGAATATTTGATATACTTAGATGGAATGGGCTAGAGAAGTGCATATAATGTAAAGCCCATGTAAAGATCAGATGAATATGTACAGATATATCAATACACATACTAGTTGTTCTTAAATATTGCAAGTTTCACATGATACAAAAAGAAAACATATGCTTAATCAAAATAAATCACTACTTTTACCAGGACGGAAAACAAAAGTTTTCTTTGGGGTTTTCAGCTTTTTAATGGATCCATGAAAATAAGTAATTAGATTAATGGAAGACCAAATCTTTAAAATGTTGGCAAGAATATAGAGAGACTCGTCAGGGGAAGTATAGATAAACATTCTGCTAGAGTGGCTTTAGTATATAGTGCTCGTGATTTTTCTTTGTGAAATCTTTTGTTTGAATATAATGGAAGTCTTTGATCTTTAGCTGACTTTAAAATTGCTAATTTCATAAGGTTGTGAAAGTACTACAATGTAAAAAATTAATAGATATTTTCATTGCACACTATTAAAAGTATTTTGTTAAAACACACGTTACAATGTTTTCCATAGCAATTGTCAAGAAAAAAATTGTCTAATGCACAGGGAAAGAAAAAATACATACATTCATATTCTGAGCAAGCTAGGCATCTAAGAAACATTTATTTTCCTGATCTTGCCCATTTGCTGGGATATTGTATTCCTTGAAGATAAAATGCTGCACCACTTAAGAATTTTAGGTGGGCTCACTGAAGGTAATGGCACAGTTAGTCCTTTCAAATAACAGGAAGCAGCGTTGTCTTCAGCCTCAATTTTGGTCTGCCTGGAAAGATTTGCAACATATATGTATATTGGAATACAGGAATGACATATTGAAAAGGAATGCTGTACAACACAGCATGCAAGTTGCTGGGCTGATAAGTTGCTCTTCATGTATTACCTTTGAAATTCAGCTTCCTTCTTAACTCTATAGGTGAACATCAAGTATTCATCCTTCTTATTCTCGGTGAATGCAGCAAGATGGAAAACAGTTTGTAGTTTCTGATCTTGCGCTTCCCTCCAGGTCTTAATATCAGTGATGTTTTCTTGCTGCATGGGTTCAGAAATTTTAAAAGTAACTTAAAAATGGATTTTTCATATACTGTTAAACCACAAGAATGAATGACTTCTCATGTATGTCCATTCAGGTTGCTTTGCTGAGCAAAATACAGTAGATAAAGCATTATTTTAAAGGCCTCTTGGTTTACCTATCTCCTTCCTTCAGGATAGTAGTGGGCAAGGCAAACTTTCATATATTCTGTGGAGGATTGCCATCTGATATCTGCTTAGTGGCTTTGTGTGGAATTTCCTTTGGGTCCGAATCCGGTTCTCTGTGAACGGGTGTTCACCTCACAAAAGCTGTCACAATTGGTACTCTTTTTTTGAAGTGTCAAGAGCGAGGCCAAGAATAGATTAAATGTGTTTGTAAAGCATTTTGCATACTTTTTTAGGTGCTGGAAAATATTTAACATACAAGGGAGGGGGGAAAAAGAGAGCCCTGATGTGAGAAAAACCAGAACCCAATGCAGTTTAGACATTGAGGGGGAAAACACAAAGGTGGATTTTGAAATCAGTCCAATCCCTGTGTTTGAGACTTTTCTAAGGTGCCGTGTTTTGATTGTAATGCAGTGTAAAGGTATTAGGCCATGTCTACACTACCACTTAATGCTGGTAAAACTTATTCCACTGAGAGGTGTGAAAAAAACACCATCCTGAGCAACATACGTTTTGCCAGCATAAGTGGTGGTGTGCACAGCACTATGTCAGTGGGAGAGCTACCACTGCTCATTGAGGTGGTTTTATAATGTCGATGGGAGAGCCGTCTCCCATCGGCATAGAATGCCTACATGAGCGAACTTACAGTGGCACAGCTGCAAGCTCGTTAGTATAGACATAGCCTTAGTTTCAACCCTGGCTCTTTCATTCTTAATCTGTCCCTGATTTGTCCCATTTTGTGTGCCGAAACGGTATTTAAGGAGACAGCTGAAGATCTGTTGTTGTGATTCTAAAAATATAGATATAGATTATATAGATATGCATTAACAGGTGTGTTGTAAACAAGACACGAGAAGTCATTCTTCCGCTTTACTCTGCGCTGGTTAGGCCTCAACTGGAGTATTGTGTCCAGTTCTGGGCACCACGTTTCAAGAAAGATGTGGAGAAATTGGAGAGGGTCCAGAGAAGAGCAACAAGAATGATTCAGGGTCTTGAGAACATGACTATGAAGGAAGGCTGAAACAATTGGGTTTGTTTAGTTTGGAAAAGAGAAGACTGAGAGGAGGGGACATGATAGCAGTTTTCAGGTATCTAAAAGGGTGTCATCAGGAGGAGGGAGAAAACTTGTTCATCTTAGCCTCCAATGATAGAACAAGAAGCAATGGGCTTAAACTGCAGCAAGGGAGATTTAGGTTGGATATTAGGAAACAGTTCCTAACTGTCAGGGTAGTTAAACACTGGAATAGATTGCCTAGGGAAGTTGTGGAATCTCCATCTCTGAAGATATTTAAGAGTAGGTTAGATAAATGTCTATTAGGGATGGTCTAGACAGTATTTGGTCCTGCCATGAGGGCAGAGGACTGGACTCAATGACCTCTCGAGGTCCCTTCCAATCCTAGAATCTATGAGTCTATGAGATTTTTGTGCCAAGTTGAAACTACTTAAAAAAAAATACTAAGAGTACTTTAACCTATTATTTCAGTCAGGATTTCTGTAGCTGACTTTTCAACTAAGGCTAATAATTGGAAATCTTAAGATTTTAGGCAGAGCTACAAATATTACTGATTTTAAAATAGTACAAATATTTTCAAATGTTAAATGGGAATAGAATAAACTGAAGCATGTAAAATTATTGCTCCTAATTCCTTATTTATTTCCAAAAGTGAATTTTGTTATCTGCTACTGAGAGAACTCAGAAACAAATGTATCTTTCACTTTGAGATGTTCTGTGCAGCAGTATTGTAAAGCATCTCTAAGCCTGTTAACTTTTTTTATCAGTGCATGTATGCTGTGGGTTTGTTTTTTAAAGAAAGAAACATAACACAAAAGGAAACCAAAGCACTAATATAAAGTGTGGAGCTGTAGTAGGACATATAATTTTAAGTATGTTAATATTGTTTTTAGAGAATTCTCAGAACACTTGGAGAATCCATTACCAACATTTTCCTTCCTAAGAAAACTGCAGACATTTCAATCATTGTTCCACTGGATTACGTTTTTGTTTGCTGTTCATTTTGGATTAATGTAATCTTGACGCATATTACAATTTAAAGGGCTATTGAAGCATTTCAAACTACTGACATGGCAGCCTAGGATTGTCCTCTAAATATACAGATCATGTATTAACAACAAGAAATAACCGTACTGTTTACCTGAAATCTAACTTGTATAATACTGTTCTTTGAAGAGATCCTAGGTTTGGTGCAAAATATAATCACATGTACAAGGTGGTTTTAAAGGAGGTATTGTGACAAGGTATTCCTTCTCTTCCAAAAGGACATTCAGAACTCAATAGCCTGTTTGTCAATCAGATGTTTTAGCCAGAAGTTGTATGTATGGTTTTATAGGAAGGTTTTTTGCTTCAGAATTTCTTGATCTCTTTAACAGAACCTTGTTAAGAGTGTAGTTTTTATTCTTAAATGCACTTGCACACTTTATTTCAATGATCTGAATAGCTCATAAAATAAATTTAAAAAATAAATTACACTTCACATGGTTTCACTTTTGTCTCGGGGGACTTTGTATGTGACTCTGTGCTGGTATGTGTGTTTCTCTTCTCTTGCCTGGTGGATGTTTTTCCTCCTGTCTTTAATGCCTTACAGAGAGACTAGTTTGTGTGTACTTGACCAAGGCAAGAAAACCTTGACCAAGCAATTTGTGTTTATACTTTATCCACTCATGATGTATGACATTTTTGCCAAACTCCTCTTTATAATTTTCCTGTGGGAAACTTGAGCCCTAAAAGGAAATGAACACTGCAAAAGGGCTGGCTACCACAAGGGATTCACTTTTATTTTTAGAATTGTACTACTATATTGCCATATTTGGGTGGAAAATATGCAATATCACTGAATTATTGTATCAAATTGCAGCTGGCCACCCATTCTTAATTAGTCTCAATCAACTTACAGTAAGTAGTCAGTGAAATGTGTGAAAAAGAATATTTGTTCTGCAAATGTGTTTAGCAAATGCTAGTACCAAATAACCCTCGTATGCTGTGTCTGAACATAATATTTCTCATTAGCAAATATTAGCTGTGAAAGCTGAGATTTATACTAGTCACTAAGATATAAGCAACAGGGGTAATTTTTCTTACTAAAAATGTAGGGTTTAGTCCAATACAAATCTAGGAAATATGCTTACCATCAAAGACAGTGAAAAGTTAGAATTTAATGTATAGAAAAGAATTCTGGGAGTGTCACTGAATTTGGACACTACAGGATAAATCTGGCAGTAGTTTAACAGGGCATGCTGCTAACAATGAATAACTATTTTATATTAACACAGAAATTATTAGTATGCTGGCATGTGTTTAAAATGTGTAGGTCTGTCCAAAATAACTTACCTTATCAGTGGTACATAATAGTATTGAAGTCACTAGTCTACCAGTGTTTCTGCTAGTAACTCTTTCACTCATTTTAAAAGGCTGAAACTTACTATGAAAGTGATTTTTCTTACATGTTGCATGTGCATTCCAACTACATGCCATATGTTCAGTGCAGAGTCTGAATAGCATATTAAAATCTCATTGATTGCTTTGGATCTTTGCTTTACTTACACCCTCATATTTCCATAATTATCTTTTTCATGAATTGTGTTACAAAATCTTTGTAAAAGCAGTTGCACCTCTGTGGGAAGTAATAGTGTACGGTCTGGCTTTTTTATGATGGCAATGAGAACCAAGGGAATCCATATATATGATCATATAGAATTCTTGTTTAAGAAAAATAACTTCTTGTAATTTGTAGCAACTGGTAAGTAGCCAGAAGTTCTTAGCCTGACTTTGGACAGTCACTTCCAGAGGTAAACTCAGGCTCTGATGGACTTGATAGTTTTGACACAGAAATAAAAAGGAATTTCTAATGTAAATAGCACCTAACTTTTTTTTCGTATGCAAATATGAATGGAACTGAAGAGAATGAATGAAAAACAAGATAACCTATCACGAACATTAGGTTTCCACAAAGTTCTGTGATGTTTTTGCACTTGCCCGCTGCATTTAAATTATATCTGAGGCTAATATTGTAGAACACCTTTTTCTATTAAAGATGTTTTGATAAACTGTTTGCACAATATAAAAATGTAATTTTAAAATATTCTCAATATTCTCTCCTTCCCCAACACTTTTCTGGGACAAATCCCATGATATGTGAAATGACACTATTTCTCATGCTGCATTCTTTTCCACTGAGCGATTGTGTTTGTTTAAATGTAAATACAAACAAGGTGAACAGAAGATGGGATACCCAGAATGTGCAACATACAAAATATTCAACAATATACTTCAATTATCTTTTTAATATTCACTCTAAGTTTAAGTAAATTATTTTGGATATGTGCTACATATTGAATTGTTACACTTATTGCTTTGAAACAAATTTTATTTTTCCTTTAGTTTAAATGTTTTTCTCAAGAAAAACGGGCTATGAAAACTCTCCATGCGGTGCAAAGTTGTATATCTGGAGATCTATATTAGCAGAAAATTCCAGATTTTATAAAACCAGAAAGTTGTCTGAGCTTTATTATATTGAAAATCATTTGAGGTCCTTCCCTTTATAACTTTATAAATTAAACCTGAAGTATTCCAAGACATCATGAAATAAATGATGGGACAGCTATTGTTCACAATTTTTGGACCAAAGCATTACAAATTTGAGAGAGAACAGGTGCTTGTTGGTCCTTAAGGTACATGAAGTTCTCACAGAGCTGATGGAGGAATCTCTTGGTAGGAATAAGTGTACTGTTCTGCCAGGCATATAAGAACTTCATGTTTTGCCTGATTTTAACAAAAATATCCAACCTTTGCAAATAGTTACAATATGATGGGCGCTTCCTCCTGACACGCCAGTTTATCCCATGCGTTCACTCTGCTCATCATACCTTTCTGGGGGTAGTATTGTAGATCGTGGGAGTATTCAGTATATGTGTTGCCATATTTATTTGAGCAGGGATCTATGTGCTGTCAAGTTGCTCAGTTGCTGACATCTCTGATACTTCTGTGCTAATAAAACAGTTGTGTGTGCTGCTGACACCTCTTGCACCCTTTTACCTAAGCTCTGACCACCTGCACTGTCTGTGTGCTAACTGTTTGTACTACCTCCTTGACTGTCTTGCCCAGTCATAAGTGACGCTCTCAGGATCAGACCTTTTCCAAAAAGCAGTTCCCAGGACAAAAATAATTTAAATAAACATTTTCACCAAGTAGCAGAAAGAGCAGCCAATGATGTGCAAGTAGGCTGCAGACTCCTCTAGCGCTTTAATACTAGCTATAGAGACAGCTTTTTATTAAACTCTTAAGAAAAATAATCTTAAACATAGTATCTGGAATTACAGATATAAAAAGAACATTTTTAAATGTGCAAAAATGAATGTAGATTAGTCTCCACCCTATGCTTACCTTGTTAGGCATTTATGAGCTTTTTGTACTTTAGCCTCTGAAGTGTTTTGCTTTGGTAAAGCTTTCAGATTATTTTGCAAGTTGAATCCCTGGTGTAATGAGTATGTAAGATAATTTACAAGTGAATGAGCTTTCAGGATCTGAAATAAAAGCCAAAAAAAAAAAAAGAGGTTCTGTAGTTTGCATTCTTGTATTCTGAAAACTATCATATATATGTTTCTTTACTATCAAATGAAAAATGTTTGCATTGTTTGGGTTTCACCAGTCTGTTTAAAAGGAATGCATTGTCACCTTTGAAGCCCGTGTGCTTCTGGATGCTGTTGTTTATTTTGTACCTACCTTTGTTTCTCCTTCAACCTTCTTGTGATGTCAAAAGTTGTCCATCCCCGTCTCTTCCCTCCCCTCCCCCATCTGCCTCAGAAAGTTCTCCAGGGATGGATATTTTTCCAAATAAGTTGGAGGCGTAGGGGGCCACCAGAGGGCTTTGTGCAATTCTGATGAAGTTTATTTTTAATGTGACTCTTAATGACTGCCCTGCCTCAAAAAACAAACATAAAATTTGTCATGTCTTTCAAATGCCTTTGAAGCAGTCCTGAGAGAACCTCAAAATGTTTAGAGTTCAGAGAAGCCTCCAGAATTCTGGTGCTGGACATAGCGCTTCCATGACACACAAAGATCCCGTTTTCCCTTAAAAGGCCTTTTCCAGCTTTCCCTCCCACCTTTGTACCTGTAATTACCTTCTTGGAGTAGCAGGCAGTGGCTCCCTGGGTTCAGGGTTTGGCCACAGGCTTGTTTCATGTCCTACTGGCAACCTTCTCCCTGACTTTCTCTACCCTTGTGAGGGGTGCCCATTTCATCCCTTGGCATCACCCTCCTTCTTCTTGCATTAATTCTCTTCCTCTCTCCTTTTATGTTCCTTAAGTCCTCTGTCAAGGTTGGGAGGGATACATTGAGCCTACTGAGCTATGCAAGATCAGCAACATGAGGAGAGAGACAACTTATCAGTGTCCTGCGTTCTCTGCATGGCAGCCTGAAGTCCCTGCACTGTAGCAAAAATGTTTCAGGTTGCACCTGCCTCAATCTCTGGAACACTGGTCAGGACTGTAACTGCACAAAGATGGCTCTGCAAATGCAGGACATGCCCAGCCCGATAAACATTTTTGGCAGATATGTTACACTTGGGGGAAAATGTCGCACAAGGGTGTAAGACATTATGTACAGTCCAGTTAATGCTGTAGCCAGCATGTTATATTTATCTGCAATAGATAATTTTGTATTTACTAGCTTGAAAACTGGTTTTCATTGTTTATTATTTTGCTTTTTTAAAAAAACTGACAAATCATCCATACTGGTGGTATTTCACTATCCATTCAGGGGGAAAAAATTCTAAAAAACTGTTTAAAAAAGAGACTGATTTGTTCCAGCTTCCAAACTTTCCTCCTTGTTGGTCAGTGCAATGAGCTGGTATGGGAATTCTAATCTTTACAATACTTGCTCCAGTTCTCATGGCAGTTTTCCACTCTATTACTTTCTTTTTCTTCCTGTCATTCTTAGCTTTCTATTTTTTCAATCCCGGTTTGTGAAGGGTGTGTACTCAGAAGGGCTTCCTTCAGTTTCCAGTCCTCTGAAAGCATGAGAAATTGCCCAGTGAGCCAATTCTCACAGCAAGGTATAAAAATAGTAGTAAAGGAAAGGTTACACAATGCTCGAGTTGCAACAGTTTGTACTAAGGGTTAGTTTTCAAAGCTGTGTTTTGAAAACCATTTTTAAAGCTTTATCACTTCCGTATATTTTTCTCTCCCCAATCTGTTCTAGCAGCAGGAATCAGCTTTAGTGATACTTGAAGAGTTGCACCAAAACATAAGGAGCTGAGGGATGAAGAGTCATACAAAGCCAGGGAGAGACCTACTCAATGTCCAATCCCACGTTTTTGACAGGGGTGGAAATGATTGCCTGAAGGATGTATTTATGATTTCTAAATAGATGCCTTTGCAATTACTATTAAATGTGTGGCTAAAATGGGAGATTTGTTCCTTTTGAATTTAGCCTTCCTTTCACTACCTCACTGCTCTGTCTCTGCAACAGGACAAGGTACTTAATACTTAGGACCTCTGTGACCTCTTTGATACCAGAATAGATAATTTTTTAAAATGTAATTTGCTTTTTTTTCCCCTTAAAAAGCAGGCTACTCTATTATATCTCATTGATGCAAACAGGTAAGCACATGAGTCAAGTCAATGGGATTACTTGCATGAATAAAGTTATTCATGTGCTTAAATGTAAGCAATACATTTCTCTGATTACCTCATCTACTAATTAAAGGCAATAAATACCCTCAGTTGCCTTCATTAACTTAAAAGGCTTGTTCGTATGCTAAAATTCTTTAGTGTTGCATTATGATTGCTTCTGTTTTCCTAATGATGTGATAGATTCTTTAGACACATTAAATTGTTACAGAATTGCAGCGATGTATGGTACACAGATCATTTGCAAGACAATCCAATAACTTGATACTAATAATAGTTTAATTGCCTTTATAATGAAATGGTTGTGACAAACCACAGAGAAGAGTGTTAAACTTTGGGTTAAAATCACAAGCGAGAATTAAATATGGAATGAGAATTTTTGTCCCCATTTGTTATCAAGGGGATTTTCCAGAGCAAAAGATCAAGTGAAAGTATACATTAATGTATTCTAGGCAGGGCTGGCAGCATGGCCTAATGTATAAGTGTTGTCACTTTTGTAGAGCACTTGAGGTTTCACGTGTTTAGAAGAGCCTCCTGTTGTTGGGTTTTCTGTTTGTTTTTTGTGTCTAGCAAAAAAGGTGATTTATTTTAAAAATATCCTGTTTGGAAACAAGCTCTCATCCCTTGTGGTTCCACACTATATCTTGCCCTCATGCTGCAGCCTTGATGTGGAGCAAACATCCATAACTTGGATGTAAAGGGGACATAACCTTTTAATTGCACCTCCGTCATTGACACAGTAGCATGTGATGCTTTCAGTAGCACAAGCTGCCTAATGATCATCTGAAAAGAGGCCTTTGAATTTATCTACCGATGAGGAAATCTGATCTCATTAGCCGCCTAGAAAGGCCCTTGTTCCATTACTGAAATGAAACAATTTATATAGTCAAATGGAAATCAACCAAGAATAAGAATATGTTTATTCTCATGCATTTTGGTGATGATACTAATCATGGTATTCAGCTAAATAAATGCTAGGACATGACTGTCTCCAACAGGTGCTAAGATACCATGTGATGAGGGCCCATATGAAAACCTGGAAATGGAGAATGTGCTCTCCTCTGGAGGAGACTTACATATGGCACCATTAGCCTAGCCCCTTTGCCTCTGATTGCAATTCAGACTCTTACTGTGACATTTTTAGCACACTTATTTCTATTTTGGAGAGGGTGTCTACAGGCTTATGACATGCTAGTTATTATGTGAAATTGAATGAACCTGTTGGTCCTTTTGTCTATATCAGGGGTTCTCAAACGGGGAGTCATGAGGTTATTACATGGGGGGTTGCGAGCTGTCAGCCTCTACCCTAAACCCTGCTTAGCCTCCAGCATTTATAATGAGGTTAAATATATTTTAAGAGTGTTTAATTGGTAAGTGAGGTGGCACTCAGAGGCTTGCTGTGTGAAAGGGGTCACCAGTATAAAAATCTGAGAACCACTGGTCTATGTCTAACTTCCTTTAACAATTGCACTGCTGATCTTTACTGTTGTGTGCTGCACTGAGCTCAATGGACTTCATGGCATCCTTCTTGTTTCTTGAAGGTGAACAAATGTGACTCCTGATGTAAGCTGTTATATTTCTAAAAGCTGATACATATTTAAAAGATTTTGATCCTTTATCTGATTGAACTAATAATATCAGTAAGAGAAACTCACAAAATATAGCATATCTACTGAGAAAGAGAGAAACTGGGCAGAATTAGCAACCTTCCTACATTTAAACCAAAGTTCAGATCAAACAAAGGTTTTGGAATTCCCTTTAGGAAACATCACAAATAAGAGAGAGTCACAAGTACAGATTCAAAAGAGGGAATAAAACTGCTGTTAGCTATTATGCAATGTAAAGCATTTTGAAGCGAGCTCAAGTGAGAGTCTCATTGTCTAATAGCGGTGTAGGTTCACATGGTTCTGCTGAGAGAATGCATTTAGCTTCTGGGTAGTGCTACTGTTTATAGGTTTCAGAGCGGTAGCCGTGTTAGTCTGTATCAGTAAAAACAATGAGTCATCCTTGTGGCATGTTCAAGACTAACAAATTTATTTGGGCATAAGCTTTCATGGGATATAACCCACTTCACATCGTAAGCTTTCGTGGGATATAACTCACTTCACATCTGATGAAGTGGGTTATATCCCATGAAAGCTTATGCCCAAATAAATTGTTAGTCTCTACAGTGCCACAAGGACTCCTCATTGGTTTTACTGTTTAGTCCATCCACAAAGCACTAGCTAATTGGCCTTTATAAGTCATTGGTGTCTATTGCAAGAAAAGCTTCCCATTTTTCTGATCTGAGGGAGCCAGGAATTATCTTCAACCCACTGTGCTTCCAACCTCATTCTCCACCTGCCCTCATTCTTATCTTCCATGCATGTTTCTTTTAAAAAAAAAATGTTTTACTGCCACTTTCTGTACAAAGCAAGGCATATGTAAGTTGAGCCATTTCTAATGACTCCTTCAATAAAGTACCCTATTTACCAATCCATAAAAACCAAGGTATATTTTTGTATGGCTTCCCTGTTTGCCAGACATATTCAGCTTTCTTTTCAGTGCTCTTTGCTCTGTATTGAGCTTTTACTGTAGGAATGGTTTGCAGAATGAGGTGGCAGAGAAAGCGAGCAAAACAGCTCAAGAAGTTCAGCTCTCTGCCCTTGGGAACACTGACATCTATAGTTAGGGAGTATGTGCAGGTGCCACTCCCAATCTGTTCTATAAGGAATGCTGAACCAGTATGTAGAATACAAAGTCACCCCTTTCTGGTGCTAGGCTTTATTAATAAATAATACATTTACACACGTCAGATCACACCTTCTCCCAGGCTTGGCTGCTCCTATGATTCCTCCCTCAGGCCTGTTCAGTGTACATCCTAGATCCTCTCTCCTCAGACGTCCCCTCCACCTCCCTTAAACTGAGCTGAGGTAACAAGTCACCAGCCTCTGGGGGTGAGCAAAATCCTCCTAACCCTTTTCCAGCAAGATCAACACTTGGTAACAGAGTGGGGTGTTTCAGGCAGTCACTGCCAGTCTTTTACAGGGATAGTTACAGTTTAATGGATTGCATTACTAGGAAAAAACTTCCTGATGTTCATCAAGTTTTCCCTTTAGTTTTAGCCCATTATTCCTAGTCTTACACTTTGTCAAATTCCTTTTCTTTCTAGCTGGTGACACTCTTCAAATACTGATTCCGTGTACCGCCAGTGGTCACATGCTTGCTTGACGTTTAGGCAGGCTATACATATTCCCTGTGTACTTCCTCATATCAATTCGGAGAGTGCTTTTATCATGTTTGTTGCTCTTCCTTAATTCCATCCAAGTTGTTGATATTTTTCTGGTATTGAAATGCCCACAGTTGTTGTTGTTTGTATTTCTGTAGGGCCTAGGAACCCTAGTCACGGACCAGGACCCCATTGTGCAAGGCACTGTGCAAACACAGAACAAAGAGATGGCCCTTGCTCCCAAAGTGCATATTATTAAGTGTAAAACGAGACAGAAGGTGGATACAGGCTGACAGACAGGAGAAGAACAAGGAAATAATAAGACAATAGTGTCAATATGAGAGGCAGCAGAATGCAGGAATCCTGCCTTCTGCCCTGGTGCTTTAATTGCTGGACAAAAGGTACAGCATCTGCTGCCTGATTTGCTGGCGCACCATCAGTTTCTCTTAGGCAGATTTTTTTTTTTTTTGGTCCAAACTTAAAACAGCTCCTCAGCTCACCCTTTACATTTTAGGCTCTGACTGCTTCCTGCAGCTTCCAACCTCTGATTCACTGGGCCTCCTGCTTCCCATCCCCTCATGTGCCCTCTTTTGAAGCCTAATCTGGGTTAGTCGATGGGATGCAGGTGCACTGGCCCCGGTTCCTCTTACAAGGCAAGTGTCACCCTGTGTCATACTGATATCAGCAAGTTCAATAGCCCTTCCTGACCCCATTGTACTATCTGGCCCTTCTTTCCCTACCCCAAGAGCCTTTAATGCTGTTCTTGGTGCAAACACAGATCTTGGAAAGAGCCTCTGCCACCTCCACCTTCTCAATCTCAGACACCTCCTTTTCCAGGGTGGTTTTGTTCAGGGCCGTCTCAAGTAGGATCAGTTCCTTTCTCAGACTGGATTTCTTCACTTCCACTTACTCCTGCTGTTTGTAGCCTCGCTCTATCTCCTGCACACAGTGTTATAAAGGTGGTTGCACCAGAGCCATATGCACACAGCACTGCCACCTCCCTGAGCCATGATGTGATGCCTCTTGTATGCAGCCAGTTTTCTTTTTTGTGAAGTCATGTCCTGTTCAGGCTTGGGTCCCGTTTCCTGTCTATTTTCACCCTTATTGTGTCTTGGCATTTGGGGGGGAAGTGAAAAATGACTTCTCCAGTCTAAACTGGGGGTGAATTTTAGCATGCCAGACTACAATGACCAAAGATTGTTTGACTGGCACCCTCAGTTTACCTTAGAGGAAGTAGAATTTGTGTAGTGGCAGTTGGGTTCCATACAGACTGAAAGGGTAGTTTTTTTTTTTTTTTTGGTCTATTGACTCACCACCACATCCTGTAGCACTTCATTGTATTTTCCTTGGCAGTCTCCTAGCTAAGTGCTGACCATGCCCAGACCTGCTTAGGTTACCAGATTGTGACCTGAGGTGGTTGGGCTGCAGGCTGTCTACTCCAGTCTGTATTGAGTGACATGCACAGCATACACTGATAGTCTATCAGCCATTCATTCCAGCACATTGTAATTTATGCTGATTTTTAAACGACATCCCTTTTAACATACAGATTTTTCTCTCATGTTCTTGTTTTAACAGGAGTCTCCCCAGGATAGCGCAATCACTCGGGACATCAATCGCACGTTCCCAGCTCATGATTACTTTAAGGATACCGGGGGAGATGGACAGGACTCCTTGTACAAAATATGCAAGGTATTTTATAACCTCGTGTGTGGTGTTCTTGGTCAACATACAGTTTTTATGTTTACAACAGTCATGTTGGAGTTAAATTGGTCATGTTTCCCCTTTGCTTATTTTTTCTGTAAGCTCAGTTGAATTGAAAAGTTGCCAGAGTGCAAAGGTTGTTTTGGCTCGTACAAAATAACTTCAGTTTAATCCAGTTCCTAGTGGACTGGGATCCACAACGCTACAACCACCCTCATATGCTACAGGTATGAGCATCCTTGATGGCCATCTCGGCAGTGAGGCCAGGCCAGGACTGAATGGAGATAGAAACTTAAAACCCAGGGCATGTTGGATGGGTCATGTGGGAAGCATATGTCACACACACATAGATTGACTCTCTCTCATACACACACAAAGGAAATCAAATTATGCAGGAGTGAACCTAGTGCAGATCTTGTTGTAGTGTCCTCTTCGAAGGAGAGGTCTCCATGTCTGATTTAGATCTGCCCCGTAAATCATGTTGTCATTGTAAACTGTGAAAACTGAATGTTTATAGGGAATTATGCAAACAGAAATAAATGGCAATTTCTTCATTGGTTCAACTTTTCTACACATTTTTCATGGCTAGTTTTGAAACTGAAGTGGAGGCAGCACAACATGAGCAAACTAAGCCGAGAGATCGATTGTCCCTTTATTTCTGTGTAGTGTCTCGCTCTGCTCGTGCTGAGAGACATGATGCTTTATGTGGCCAGGTGCCCACACTTCAGAGAGAAACAATGACCAAGAATCTCATAAATGAGCTCACTGGGTTGGAACCTTTTTCATCTTGTCTGTCTGTTCTGTGCTAAAATGTTTGGAGCTTTAGTTTCGATGGGATACAAAAAGCCTAAACCAAAGTGCAATTGAGTTGTTAGAACTTGTAGTCTCTGCTGAAGAAAGGAATAAAAAGGAAGGGGTTGGAGCTGCAGGTGAAGGTTAAAGTGCATCAGCCGAATAGTCTAGCGGGGCCTAGCTCTGGAATAGCAGGGAGGCTGCTGATCGGGGGTATTGTGTGGGGATAGAGCTGCTTGGTGGGAAGCTTGACCTGCATGTGCCTGTCTGTGGCCAGTGCTATTAGACACTAGGTTTCTATAGGATCACTGGGCAACACACTAAACAGAGGGAGGTGCAGCAAAGTGTGGAGAATAAAGAGCTCATGGTTTTTAGAGGGACATCTAGTTTTTATTCCTCACAAAACCTTTAGAAATCCTTGATCTGTGAAATTATGCAAATATTTCTGCATAGTTTTGATGTTTTATTTCTATTGATATCAGAACACTGTGCAAATGGGGATGGCCTCATTTCTGTCCGTCACATCTACAGATTGAGATACAACCCTAAACAATGCTACATTGAAGTGTTTCTTTAAAATATGTCCTCAGAATACAAGCAATGATCTTGTGGAACTTTCGTAAGAGCTACATGAGTCTAATAGAGAGAAAAGATCTTGCAGAAGATCTAGGTATCTGTAAAGCTGAAAATAATTATGCCTCTCTCATTAGCATTATAAACCAGCAGGCACACATTTGAGTGCTCATTAAAATGCAGAAGATAATTATCAGGTAAAAATGACTGTTTTCTGTTTGATCCAATTACCTTGTTTGACCAGAGTATCTTAAGCTTTCAGCACTCTGATTCTGCATTTAGAAATTCTTCATGTGTTCTATCCCTCAGGAGACATTTCTGCATTTTGAAGCTTAAATTCCTGGCACATAGTTTTTCATTTAGGATATAATTTAAAGATGATGAGCTTTGCGCAGGGGACTGTCCAGGGCAGAAGGAAATGCTTGTGCATTTCTTGCGTATAATTCAGTAATACTAAAATCAAACACTTGGTAACCAGTTAAAAGATTTTTCTGTACCACGATACCCTGCATAAACCCAGTAGTTTGAAATAACACCCCAAAATCTCAAATTTTGCTGTAACAGATGCTTTGGAAACATAATTCTTTGGTTACATCTGTTTGATCTTGATGGTTTATCCAGTATATTTTGCAACAGTAACATACTGGTGAGATCGCTCTTAGGCTAGCATAGGAACTGGATGACACCCATTGCACCCTCTCCATGACTTCAGAGTCATTGTGAAATTGTTCTCCTGTTCCTTGGTGGTGATACTTTTCCATGTGATCTTTATTTTGGAAGCAGACTAAGGTGCTCAGAATGATCCTCACCCAAAAACTCTCTTTAGTCTTGTACCTTTCAGTATCCATCTTTTCAGCAGCAAGTCTGTTTTATGACATTAATTGTATCCACGTTAGGTCCAGCTGGATTGTGTACAGAATATTGGCAGCTGTTTCAGCAGCTCTCCTTTTTCAGTTGGGGTTTCAGATGTGCCCTTGTCCATTGGCAACTCGTTTGTATATGTGACTGCTGAGGATGTTGACCTGGTATCATGTGCAAGAGGAGTTCCTGCCACTGTAATGCTGTCATTTTAGGACTTAAGCATCTTATGCTGCAACAAAGGCAAAACAGGATTGTAATGCATTTCATTGTAAAAGGACCTGTGGCAGTTTCAGAATAATTTAAAGAAGAGAATCCCGAAACAGGGATTTTGTCCATAAAAGCCACTACTTCACACATCCCCATGTGAGGTGACCATTTTACTGGATCCAAAGGTGGGATGGCACTACGTACTGTGTTGATCTAAAATATTTTAGAATTGCTATCTGCTGATGAGTTTGCATTGTCTCCAGCACACTAATGGTAGAGGGAATTCCACACATTTAAGATTTGTTACAGACTAAAATGTTTCCATTTTAAAATGACTTGAAGATGAGCTGTGTGTGGCTCGAAAGCTTGTCTCGCCAACAGAAGTTGGTCCAATAAAAGATATTACGTCACCTATCATGTCTCTAATATCCTGGGACTGATATGGCTACAACTGCACTGCATACAGAATGTTTCCATGGCATTCCTGTACAATATTAAATCCCATTTGCTTGCTCGCCATTTTTTCTTGCATAGGGCCCATAATGAAAATTAATAGATCATTTTTTGTGTGTACTCTGTGAGGCTACTGAAGAAATTTTAGGCTAATCCAAAGGTTTTCAAACTTTTTCATAGTACAGGCTGCCTTTTAATAGAGAGGTAGTCTTACTCCTTCCTCATTTGTGTTCATGTGATTCATAATCTCCTGACATCCTGATTGCAACTACAGCAATTGTTGCTCTGTAAAAGTAATCTTAGGAAAGTGATTTCATGTGCTTTAAGCAGTCTTCAGTGTGAGTTAGCAGCTGAAAATGGTCCCGCTCCATGCGACCAACTAGGTCGCTGCTGGCCATCAACAGTTGCTCTGCAGACAACAGTTTTTTTCTTTGGGTTAATCATTGTGCAGTAACACAGCAGCTAAACCATATCCTGGAATCACAGTCCAGTCATGGCTGAAGGTGTGTACTTCCGTACTTAACTTTTTCCTCGTGCAGTTCTGCTCTAGGGAGAGTGTACATCTTAAAATATTGATTCTCTTTTCAGGCCTATTCCGTCTATGATGAAGAGATTGGCTATTGCCAAGGCCAGTCATTTCTTGCTGCTGTGCTGCTTCTGCATGTAAGTCCCCCCTCTCCCCACACTCCCATTTATTGTGAGCCTCAGACCAAACAATGCTCAAGTTTATCCAGAAGAACTCATTTCAAATCCACTCTTCTTAGTGCCGTAGCAAGTCCCCTGCTTATTTACTCAAATCCTTGTTTGTCCATAATTATGACTTTAGGGGAAAGAGGAGCATGTTCCATTTTAAGTTCACTGCAGCATCGATAATGAGTTTATGGTCAGTGTTCACTTCATTTTGCTTCTGGTTCTAGCTATCTTTCCACTCCAAGCTATCTTAGGGTCAGATCAGACTCTCTTGCTTTGTTTATGCAAAGTAAGCTGTCTAGATAGAAATGACTTTGGGGTTTAGGCCACCTATGAACTCTTTGTAAAGGTACCCATGGGTGGCGGGGGAGGAGGGCATCTCTGATTCGGTGTAAGCTTATAGAAGAGCTTTTATTGGTATTGATCATAAGGACAAACTAGGGTTGCCATGGCTTTTGGATTAAACAGGAACATACTCTGCAGCATGTTAGTAGTGTGTGAGTTTATTAACTCTTAGTGGTTTGAACATTGCTATGTGTTTATTCTGGGGCCTTGTTTTTTGTGGTTTAGATGTTAGTCAGTGACCCAAGATGAAAACAGATTGAGTCTCAAATGTATTATTTTTCAATTATTAGCACTGGGTAAATTTGTGCTTAGTATAGTGATCCCTTATCTGTCTAGGCATTGAGTGGTCTGAACTTACAGAGGCTCTTCCTATCTGTTTTATACTTAACGTACATCTGAGTAGAAAGTTTTGAGACTTATTCATGTTTGTGTGAAATATCTTATCTTACGTGAAAAAATCTAAAAATAGCATGTAGCTGCAGAAATTTTACATCAGTATTTTTGAGGAATGTCTGCTTTTTGTCATAAGTCCATATTGGAAACTGTAGTTCCTAAGCCCCATAAGATTTTGCGATATTCTCCCTCTGCCCTCCACAGTCAATTCTGAGTGATTGCTGCTACCATGCAGAACTAAATAAAGATTTTTGTGTCTCTCTCTCCAACTGACAGGATGTGTGGTTTTTAGAGTAATATTTTTCCATCATTCTATGAAGTTTAGGATGATACAGAAATATATTATAAACTACATTCTTTATAAACAGAAGTCAGATGAACTGATAGTATCTAAGTGTAATGCTTTGATTCTCTGTAATCTGTATAATAACTGATAACTCTTAACTGATGGAGAAATTAATTCTTCAGCACTGTTCTGAACCCAACCAGCAATAAAGGTTTATTCTTGCTGCTAGTAAGGGGACCGAACTCTGCTCACCAATAGATATGCTTTCTTTAGCTGCCAAAATGCTATCTGCCTACCTTTTTGGCACCCATTGGATTAAGGAGACGCAGAGACAAGAACAGACTATTCATACATTTTCTTAGAGCTCATTCTTTAATGTTAGTTGTTGCTTCTTAGAATGAGCTCTGGTAAACTGAAGGCTACAACTTAAAAATCCCTCTGTTTTCGTTTCTCTCTCACTTTTTGAGCCTCCTGAAAGTTTGTCTTGGGAGTGTGATTATTAGGGGCTGTGATGGAATTCATGTTACCTTGTCTTATTGGAGAAGGAACTGCTGCGTACACCCTGCAGTCCCGGAGCAATAAAGGGAAATGTAGTTTCTGCAAGTCCCTCACTGCCAGTATGGAAACATCTCTGAAAAGTTTTCAGAGTTCACTGACTGCATCTGTGGATGAATAATAAGCACTTGAGTTAGATATTTTGACCTTTACAGGAACAAGTAATTGACCTGAAGAGTCAGTCTTTACTGCTGTGGAAAGAACAGAACTGCTTTATGATGCCAAGGAAGGATGTATAAATACTGACAAGTAATGATGTTTCTGTCTCCAATTGCTGGCAGAAGGGGGAGAGCCAAGTGTCCCAAAACAGTGTAGAGAGCTGCCAAATCTGAACTTTAGGTAGTAATAACCGACTCTCTCCTCTTTTAATCAGTTTGAATAAAAGATCATCAAATGAAGTAACAGCGTTTTTAAAAAGTAGAAATAAAAAATGCTACTCTGTGTTTAGCAGCTTGTAGTAATACTGTGACAGTACTGGTTATATCTTGACTGTGTTAGCTGACTACACTGAGGAACTGGATGGGTTGGGCTCTCAATCTGTAGGAGTATAATTTGATTCTGAAGTCATTGACCAGATTTGGGACAGCTACTGCATGAAATAGACCCCTTGGGGATCTTTAAGGTTGACTGGTGTGTTTCTAAATTGGGGAACTAAGAGGGAATTTGGCATACCTAGCAAGTGTAAAATACCGTTTCTAAATCTAGTTGTTATGATGTGTGCAATTATCCTTATCTGTTATGAAAAACGGTTGGTATCTTGCTGGTAAGAGCAAGATGAAGGAAGGAAATAGAATAATATAAAAATGTCAGCAAGGTTTGTTCTCTTTGACAGATGCCTGAAGAGCAGGCGTTCAGTGTTCTGGTCAAAATCATGTTTGACTATGGACTCAGGGAACTTTTCAAACAAAACTTTGAAGATTTGCACTGCAAGTTTTATCAGTTGGAGCGCCTCATGCAGGTAAGCGTCCAGATTGCTTTGAAGTGAACAGGTCAGGGCTTGCAAGACCCAAGATTTAGTTGCTTGAGAGCAGCATTTTATCACAAGTGAATAGTTTTTGCACATTCTTATTATACCCTTGATTGAGATAGAGGACAACTGTGCCCCAACATAGTTCCAGAGAACTTCCTTTAGCATAATTATTCCAGTTGATACTTATAAAATGCCTTAGGACAGCATTAAATATTTCTTCTACTGTACCATTCTCTTGTAGATTTGAGAATTATAAGCGTGATATAAACAGCTGCTTTTAAGCCAGAACTAATGAGCGTGCTTTTATTTTATTTATTTATTTAGGAGTGCATTCCTGACCTCTACAACCACTTTCTGGACATCAGCCTTGAAGCCCACATGTATGCCTCCCAGTGGTTTCTAACCCTGTTCACTGCAAAATTCCCCCTCTACATGGTCTTCCATATTATTGACTTGCTATTATGTGAGGTATGTATTACACGTACAATTATACAACTTTGTATCTGCAGCAACTCCTGATGGACTCTTCCTATAAAGTCTAGCTTGATTGCATTCTTTGTTCATGTCTGTTTTTTGAGTGCTGAACAACTGAGGCTTGAAGTACAGTTTCCCATATAAAAATTTTAACTGTTACATAAAAACTGTTATGCAGCGATGGATGTGTTTTTTCAGCATTTTTTGGATATTATATCATAGAATTAAAGTTGATGGCATTTTTTAGTTTTAGATTGAAGTCTCCTATTTCTTAGAGAATCATTTTGTCTTTTGTCACTCTATATATTAGTTACAGGCTAAAGAGGTTAATTTTGTGCATGTAATCTCTTAACAGTGTAAACCCTATATAAAAAGAACACAGCATTATAGAGGAATAATTTTTTGTTTCTAAGTTTTTAGATCTAACAAGTAACTTTTTGTTTGTTTTTTGTTGCTACTTTTATGTGTAAATACCATGTAATGATAGACAATATTAGGGCATCTCTAGAGTACTGAAGTGCTCTGCATTTACAGCCTGACTATGCTAATTATCACTTTGGAATCTCATAGGCCTGATAACTCTCCCTCCAAAGAAACTGAGGTCTCATTCAATTTCTCAGCATATATTTAATAGCAAAATTCTTCGTAGTGAAATCATGTATTGAGAAGACATAGTTGTTTTTTATAACAGTATACTTAGCAGTATGTTAGGAAGTAATTTAAATTAAATCTAAACTACCCTTGTAAACATGAATAAATACAGCACATTTTGCAATGCAGTGCCATTGGGGTTTTTTAATCATTTGTTTGCTTACTTGCTAATTACTAAAATGCATGATTTCTCAGTGGATCTCCTAGTAAAGTTCTGCTCTGTTTCTTTCGTTTAAAGATTGCTGCATTCATAAATCTCCTGGTCAGTGTTTTGCGCCCTATGTAGCTATGTTTTTCTGGAACGTGCTGGTTCCTTTGCCAAGATGCTAGTACAATAAAAAGCAACAGATGGCAGAAAAGTGGTCTCCGCATGTGGAGCTAAGATATCCTGTAAAGCGGAAGTAGATTCTACTACTGAATATAAGGGGCACTTAAATAATTAATCAGTTATTTTAATAAACCTGTTTCAGTTCAGTTAATGAGTAGCCGAATAATTAGCATAGGGCTGCCTTCAAGAGCTAGTCATTTTTTCTCCATAGCAAGAATTTCCCAGACTTTTGAAAGTGAGCGAGTTAATCAGATGTTAAATCCAGAGCACCACTGTAACACAGTGCTAGCTCTACTGCTAATAGAAGTGATAGAAGCAAGTTTAGTCTTAATTTGTTGCTATTAAAGTCAAAACTCAAAAGACATAAAGGATGGAGAGAAAACCAAGCCTTTAACCAGTAATGTCAATAAAAGTCTAGAATATGGGAGGTGGAGCTGCCAGATCCTCTAGTATTGAGCTGTGAGTAAATTCCCCCTTTTATATAATCTGGAATAAGAGGATCCATAAAAGATGTGGGATTGAATAATAAGGTGGGAAGGACAAATTGAAATCATGCACACATGCTTAAACTGTTGGCCAGAATATTGCATGCCCTTGTGCATAACTGATATTTTCATTTTCCAGTCTTCAGTATCTGTAATCTTTTTTATGCTGTAGCTATTTTTGCAGGGGTGGAAGAGAAGTGTATGGGGAGTGACTTTCTCAGTCATCACATCTTTACCTTCCTGTCCCACCTGAGTAATTATAAAATTTTTCCAATATCAGAAAATGGTCTAAGAAAAAAAGTCCCTTGCCCCTTAGGATAAAGTAGCTAAATGAGTTGTGTAAACAAAAGGGAAAGGATTCAACTTTATATTTCTTTGTATACTATTCATTATGGCAAAGGGAGTATTGACACAGAGGAAGTATTAACTATCCAGAATGCCACCTCATGTGTAGTACCTGACCTTCAAAGTTCATTGATTTTTTTGGGAGGGGAGAGAGGCAGCTTGCCTTTAGGGTTTATTAAAGGATGTTAGCAGGGTTGTTTTCTACACATATAAATAAGATGTTTTACAAACAGATCAGTAGAGTGGGTAATTCCTGTTTAGGTAGAAAACAAGCATATTACATTGGCCAAAGGAACTATTAGGTTGCTGTATTTGAATCTGATGCTTTTGGGAGGTTACTATATTGAGATGTTAAACAGCCTTGAATTGACCAGGTAGGAAATAAAAATTAAAATGCATCAGGATAATGCTGAGTTTTGCCATTCTGAAATTTCTAGTATAGAGATATGTGTCAAGGTTTTTTTTTCTTTGAACAATAAGGGCAAGGCCCAGCTAGTATAGGAACCCTCCTAGAACACCTCCCATTGAAGACAAAAACTGTGCATCTTCCAACCTGAGCGTCTCTCCTGGAGCTAAAAAGCACTTTGGTGTATTGCTGTGTGTACTGCATAGAGTAATTATAGATTTCTGTTCGAGAGCGGGCACAAGAAGGGAAAGCATCCAATCAACCAACTATAATAAAATCTGGTGCGACTGATAGCAGATAAGAAGAGCTGATGATACATACTGAACACTTCTTTTATCTTGATCATTTGATACTTGGGTTGTAGCAGACTATAAAATTTGCTACAGTATCTAGTACTGATTGGAGAGCACCTTTTTGTGGCAGATAGCCAAATACATTCTTAAAAATAAAATAAAATAAAATACAGTCCTATATTCAAGGCAGGGTTTTTGAGCTTGAATTTCACTGCAAGGTCTCCTGGTTTCTTGGGCACTCTGGTGTCACACCACCAGCCTTATCTAAATGAAAAAAAAAACAAACCAACTATTTAATTCAATACATTATCCTCACATTCTAATTTTCCTGGAGGCTGCAGATTTTTGTGCTGACTGTGGGCCTTCTAGAAATTGCCTGGGGAAAGTTGGAATTTTTGGCACCTGAGTAGAGAGCAGTTATGGCTTTTGGCACCCAAGGAGGGCTGAGGAGGTGGCTTAGGGTTGTGGGATATAAGCACTCTAGTTGGCTGTTTCTGCTAAAATTATCACCAGTGAACTGCTTGACTATGTTGCTATTTAAGCTGTCATCTTTATATATTGGAGTTAGCCTCAAACAATAGCCTTGGAGTGTTATCTGCAGACTCAGGAAAGCAACATCACATCAACTTACATTTGGTTTTTCAAAGTTTGAAGATTGTCTTTGCCATTGTACGAGCTAGAGATTTAATTCTTATGTCCAAGCTTAGAGTCTAGAGCACAGTTCTTTGGTTAGAAGTGGATTCCACAGCTTCTGAAACAACTAGGCCCTGACCGTAAACGATTGCCATCTGTATGTCCAGTATCAAGTGTGTCGGAGATCTCACGACAACAGGTGGCACCAATTGACCCCCCGATGGTACTGTCACCTGAGAGGCCAGAGATTGGGTAGCCATAGAGGTGATCCCTCCAAATGAGGCTAGAGAGTCATGTTGCCTGGGTGGTGTGTTGGGAAAGCTCGCTGGGACTATCAATATAGCAACTCTCATTAGCACAAAATTACTGTAAAATGTTGGATGTTTCTGTCTAAACTAACTCCCCTTCAGAGACTTTAGAGCAGAGCTGACAACAAGAGAAGAGCCGCTGCAGTGTGCGCGTGCTGGAACAGGGGTGGTGTGTTGGGACACTGTACAATCAGATACAACAGAACAAGTATTTTGCTAGGGGAAGCTGTACAGCAGAAAAATTACTTTTCCAAAACACAGGCAAATAGGAGAATATAAATGTGTACCAGGTCGGGGTGGAGAGATGCTTTCTTTTTAAAGAGAATTGGCTCCCAAACCCACCTGATGGAAAGAAACTGTATTACAGATATGTCCATACACTGACGATATTACAAAATACATAGGGGGGAGTCTTATGCTTCCCAGTGGTACCAGGGGTTGTGAGGCACCTCCCTATCACCTGCCCTTGTGAGGAAGCCTTGTCTGTGCCTGCTGGGGGTCAGCTCCTTGACTCCACTGGCCACAGATAACACAAGCACCCCTTGCCCGCCATAGTCTACGCAGGCTCCACTGTCCCTGTGCAAGTTAGGAATAGGTGCACTCCAACCCGAGTCCTCCGAGCGACTCCCTGGAATGTCTAGCCTCTGCCCCACTGGATACATAGCATCACAGATTCGCTGTTTCCAAAGAAGCAGTGGGCTCCAGTTTACCAGGTTCATGTCAGATCACTGCTCAGTTTAACACACGGCACTTAGATATGTTCATAATGAAAACAAGCAAGAGTTTATTTAACAAAGTAAAACGTAATCCCAACTATACCTGCAAAGTGATGGGGTCTGAATTAGCTGTTACCACTCAAGAAGGAGATCTTGGAGTCGTTGTGGATAGTTCTCTGAAAAGATCCTCTCAATGTAAAGTAGCAGTCAAAAAAGCTAACAGTTTTAGGAACCATTAAGAAAGAGATAAGACAGAAAATATCATATTGCCACACTATAAATCCATGGTACACCCACTCTTGAATACTGCTTGCAGTTCTGGTCAACCAATCTCAAAAACAGATATATTAGAATTGGAAAAGGTACAGAGAAGGGCAACAAAAATACTTAAGGGTATGGAACAGCATCCACATACTGAGAGATTAAAAAGACTGGGACTTTTCAGTTCGAAAAGATGTCTAATGGGGATATGATAGAGGACTATAAAAACCAGGGGTGAGTTAATGAAATGAATAGCAGCAGATTTAAAACAAACAAAAGGGAGTACTTTTTTACACAACACACAGTCAACCTACAGAACTTGTTGCCAGGGGATGTTGAGAAGGGCAAAACTATAATGGGGTTCAAAAAAGAATTAGATACATTCATGAAGGATAGGTCCATCAATGGCTATTAGCCAAGATCGTCAGGGATGCAGCTCCATGCTCTGGATCTCCCTAGCTGCCAGAAGCTGGGCGTGGGTGATGGGGGATGGATCACTTGATGATTGCCCTGTTCTGTCCATTCCCTCTGGGGCACCTGGCATTGGTGACTGTCAGAAGACAGGATACTGGGCTAGATGGACCATAAGTCCGACCCAGTACAGCCGTTCTTGTGTACTTACATTTTGCTGTGCTCAGGCTGACCAGTGGGCTACTGGCTCTTGATAGAGACCTTACATGCCACCCTTTGGTGAACTTGTGCATATACTTGACTCAAGGGATCCCTGGAAAACTCTATGCCCTCTGCCAGTTGTCACAAAGAAGTTCCTGGGTCATAGGGAGTCCTTCCATCCCTCAGAGATTGCAGAACTCCAAGCTATACCCCAGTTACCACAGAATAATGTCTGCGCGTCCTCCCCTCTCCCTATATCCTTTGAGGTGAAAGGGAATGTGTAACAGGAGGAATGTTTTCCCGGCTGAGTTTTAGACAAGTGAAAGACATTGTGTTTCTTGTGTGGTTTAGGGCCCCTTTAGCCGGTGGCTCTGCCACCTGCAGAACTGAACGTACTAAGAGGCACAACTCCACATTATATGAAGATAGTCAGCTTCTTACTGGCTATTAATTTACAGCTGCTTTTTGTGGGACCTGTAGCTTTGTTGTTGGTTACTATTTTATGTTGCTGAATGCATGAATTGTGTTTGGAGCACTGCTCTGAGCTCCCCACAATCCACTGGACTATGTAGTTCTCCTGAAAAGATCTTTTATTATGAGACTGGACATAAAGACAAAGGAAGTTGGGAAGAATTCTTTTCTCCATCAGGCAAACGGAAGCTTAGTGAGGAGAGGCTGGAGTGTGTGTTTGAGGCAGTTCCTTTTGCTATCTGCAAAGTGCCATGCACAGGGGATTTTGGCCTTATTGCTTGTGAGTTTACTCTCTGGGGCTTTGATCTGGTGAAGCTACTGCTTATATTTTTATGCTACATTCCCATTTTCATAGGAACAAGTAAAAATATGTAACTTTAAGGTGTGGGAACAAAGTAATAGCCAGGCTTGTAAATATTGAAAACATTGACTTATTCCTATTTTTCTTTCCTTTCTCTCTTTAGGGAATAAGTGTTATTTTTAATGTTGCATTGGGATTATTAAAAGTGAGTATCCAACTTTAACATTGTTTCATTTAATACATCACTATGTACTGGCTATGTTACAAAAATACTATAATCAAAAATCTTCCTGTATTGTTCTTGTTGCTGTCTGGCATGCGCTGCCTCTGCGTCTGTGCCATGTGTGGAAAATGTCCTATTGTGCAAGTGGAAACACATGTTGCTATTTTAAGAAGGTTAAAAGATACTTTCTTGTAAGCTGAACAAAATATATGTTTCATTTTATTAGCATCTGTTATTGAAGCTGTTATTCAAAATCCGCTTTGCAAATATTGTTTCCTTTCTGTATGTTTCTAGACTACCAAGGATGACCTGTTATTGACAGACTTTGAAGGGGCTTTAAAGTTCTTCCGTGTACAACTGCCCAAGAGATATCGGTCAGAGGAAAATGCAAAAAAGCTGATGGAGTTAGCCTGCAATATGAAGGTAAATGTATGAGGCCAGCAAGTTGTTCTCAGCATTTGTCTATCCCGTATATATTGGCAGAGGGGTTCACATAACTTTGTGATTTTATCTATCCCTAGATGCAAATATCCTAGATGCTTTGCAATGAAACAAATAGAGCTTAAGTGGCTAAAAACACTCCAACAAAATTTAAAATCTGCATAAAACTACACATATTGCATATGCAGAAAAGCATTTATTTGCTCAAGTCTTTCTCCAGTGATTTCTGCTAAATGGCCAACAGCATCTCTCCTAGAGACAACTGAGAATAACACACTTGAAACAAAGTAAACAGTGCAGAGGCAGAAAATATGGTCCTTTTGAACAGAACAGAGCTGTATTTAATTGTATACTACAGCAAGAAGCTCATTAAAAATGCATTGATAGGTATTACAAATTTGTCTGTATATCTACTTGGGAGGCAAATGGAAGATGACCTTGCCTTTAAAATTTCCCAAATTAATCAAGGCTGGCAATTGATCCTGAAGCTTATATGTTCCTAATGTTAATTTTTTTTAGCTTCTGTTAAAAATCCTCCGGACGTTGAGTACTTGAGACTATTTTAAACCTGAGACTCTACAGTGGGCTGTGGCAGGTTAATGGGAGGGCAGTTTTATGCTCTAAGCACTGAGTTATGCTCTTGTACTCTGAAGAAGGTCTCGTCTGTAGTGAAATTAAGCTAAGCAGAACTGTGTGTGGAGCTGTCTGCAGAAACTGCTGCACCTGCATTGCAGCTAGTTTGAAACTCTTCAATAATGTAGAAAGCTTTGTTTTTCCATGAGCAGCCCAAGTGGGAGGTTCACAGTATCACTCTTCCTTTTGGCTCTTCATTTGGGGACTGTTAACTGAATGTGTAAGACATGCTGTTTGAAATGAGCGCTCTGGCAGGTACCGCACATGTTTTGTGTGCGGATATTTCTGATTCTTTCAAAAGTGCTATATAGTTTAAAAAGAGTGCTGTTCTCCATGGAGTAACCATCTACCCTGAGGTTTCTCTTACCACGAGGGTAGTTGTTGTTTGTCTTCTCCCCAGAGTTGCTGCTTAAGCCAATAAGATTACACTTGTCGTACAGTCAGTGTTCTCAAAAGTTTGGGAAATACTGAGGGTGGCCAGACTTGATACTTGCACTTATGATTAGTTGTGAAAGCACTAATGAGAAATCATTTAACGTGAAGTAGGCTGAGCTGAACTATGCAAAGGGTTGTAGAGGTTACAATAACATGAGGATGGAACGCAGTTGAAGCCATGTTGGTCCCAGGATATTAGAGAAACAAGGTGGGTGAGTAATAATCTTTTATTGGACCAACTTCTGTTGGTGAGAGACACAAGCTACCTCTCTCGAAAGCTTTTGTCTCTCACCAACAGAAGTTGATCCAATAAAAGATATTCCCTCACCCACCTTGTCTCATTAAGATGGAACACCCAAATACTGTATCAAACACAACCAAGGAGGTTCTGTGCAACACAATTCTAGCCACATAGACCTAGACTCGAAGCTTGAATGGTATGTAATAGGCACCTAATATTGAGCTCCCTGATAGAAGATTATGGAGCCCAAGTGAAAGGTTTTGTGTGTTTAAGAGCCAGGAGGATTAACGTAGACACTATTTTACAGCTTTTTTAAAACTGCTGGCTTACATTGACAGAGAACTGAAACCCGGCTTTCACTTCCAGTAACAAGGAGCTTGCATCATTATTAAAAACACACAATGCCGACCTAGACGTGCACTTTCTGAATATACTGGAGACTAACTCCTCATAAAAATTTTGCATTTGAAATAATTTAACATTGCTAAGTTTCAGCTAAGTGGCACAATTTAATAATAATACCTTTTTTTTGGTAACTCCGTAATTTAAGACAAAGCCAGTTTAACTTAGTGTAAAAGGCGCAGCTAAAACCTTGAAAATTTTGCCTTTGCTTTTAAATTCCAGAAAAGAGTTGGAAGGAAATTAGTTTTAAAAAGCATTCAGCCAAAATTTGATTCAAACCTAGGTAGACACCAGTTATCAGGGATGATTTGTGAGTAATGAAATTTGTACTGCTACAAAGCAAAAAGGGAACTGTGATTCATTAGAGAAGGTCCTTCCAATCAAAACAACTGTCTGGTTAAAAATAGCAAAGATACTAAACTCTGAAACCCAGAACTTTAGAATTGGTCTCTGCCACAGAACCAAGCTGAGGTCCATTACGTGCCCATTTAGTTAACCATAGCATCACCAGGGTTTGCCGGGGATCAAATATTGTGCTGCAAATTGCTTCCAACTCTGTCATTACAAAGGAGGCTCTGTTCTACAAATGTAATTGCCTTGCTATTAATGTATCCTTTGTATTAATTAATAATTCCTATTTAATAATAGTTGTATGACAAAGTGCTTCTCTAGGAGATATTTCATCCAGTTCTATCGCTTGAGGTGCACAAAAATTTCTCAGATAGAGATTGTCCACCAGACCCTATTACTTAAATGCAATTATGTAAAATAGATGTAGCCTTTGACATTGAGAATAAGGATATCCTGGCAGTTACTGGTAATGAACATGGCATTAATTCACAGTGAAAGTCAACAGCTTCTCTTTAATCAAATCAGACTGTGAATATTGTAACTAAACCTTTAACCACCACTTTAAAAGACACCTTTAAACTAGATTCCCAAAAACCCCTTCTGTCGTGTCTCCTTTATAGCTGTGATCATTCAATTTTGAAATAGAGCTATCTTATGTTTTTAAAGGAAACTTTCTAACTTCTTATGACAGTTTTAGATATATATTCTATATTTATAATTTAACTGTGTATGCCAAGTTCTTCGGCAAAACCACTGGTGTTGGCACAAAACTTCTTTATACTTACAGCATAGCTAAAGGAGCTCGGTATGCAGGTAGAGTCTAAGCATAGCTTTAATAGTATGTAAGCATTCCTGGGTATTTGGGTTTTCCAGAGCTCTTCGCTCCGCATTTGCCCACTCCAGTGCAGAGTCTCTACATAGATCTCAAAATGGCAGTTAACGGGTTTGTACTCAGTTTTGATGCAAAACCTGTGTAAGAAAAGGGAAATAAGCAGGATGAAGATGACCCAGTCTTGGCTGATTACAGACAGCATTGACATTAAATACGCATCTAATATCGTGTGCAACACTTGCATTGCCAAGAGTGCATTCACACATTTTACCTTTCACTTTTCACAGCAGGAACTTCGTTCTTTTTTCCCTTCCCACCACTGCCCACGCTCCCTTTGCTTCAAGTGCACCATGAACTATTGGTACAGCATATATAATGTACTATATAGGGAAGCCAGATGTAATTTGCATTGAAAGGGTTAACAGAATTTGGAAGGCTGCTGGAGAGAATGCAGGTTGCAACGCTGGGCTCTGAGCAAAAGCCCAATGCTTGCAGCTCTCACCCCCACACACACTTTAAAAAAAAAAAATGCTGCATGTAATTGGTTCGACTTAAAATACAAGCCCGTTGCTGTCAAAAAAAAAAAACTCTTGCTTTTTACTGAAAATGCCTTTGAACAGAAAAGGCCCTGATGTCAAGCTGAATCATTTATGGGAAGGGAAAAGTAGCCTGGCTGAGGCATTGTGATTACAACAGCATTCTGCTGAAAAAGGAGGTCGGCAAATGATGAGCGTGAAGTAATGCTCGATTCTTAAGGTCACACTTCATTGTTACAGTTAAATGTAAAAAGAGCCACTGCTACCTTCCTTGCCCCAGAAAAACTAGAATTTGGGATTCCTGCCTCTTCTGTGTCTTACAATGCAAATTCCAAGATTTCTGCTGCCGTTCCACTCACGCCGTTCCCACTGGGGCTGTTATGAAATATATTGACCATCACAAAAAGATCTTTGTGATCACTCTGTAACTCATATCTAGAGCTAAGATTGGTTCTGATACACTCAGAAGTGTGCTGAGTTGAATATTTTGGAGTGTGCTTATTTCCTTCCTTCTCAATGTTCAACATCCTCACTAATGTGAGATTCAGTGTGTAAAAGCCAGGACATGTTTCAGTAAGTCCTTATGTAGTGAAACAAACTACTTATTAAGATTTTAACCCTTTCCTGAGAATTAAGCTAGTTCCTAAAGATCCCTTGTGAGTGTTTATTAAGTGTTTACTCTGTATTTTTCCTGATTAACTCTTACAACGGTAATTGTACTGCACAGAGACTCCAGCTAAGGAGATTGAAATATTTCAGTCGAAATCTGGTTAAAACATTTCTGTATGAATCTCACTAGAGGGAGCCTAGCTCTCAGTTTTCTGCAGTTTGTTCATCTTGGGCAAGACTGTCAATGATAAAGTAGGAAATAACCATAAACTGATTTTCATACGTCTGTCTTATTCTTTTGCAAAATATTTGTTTATTAAACATTAAAATCTTGTCAAACAAGTACTTGAAAAAAATTAGCCATCCTCGTTTATCATGTAGCTCGCTTGCTGAGCTAATAGTAAGGCCTAGCAGCCTTTAATCATTGGAGACCTAGTGTAAATCAGTGCTAGTCCACAAGTGAAGTGAGCCTGGTGGTCTCAGCATAGGCTGTACTGCTAAGCCTCTGCAGCACTTGGCATGTGTAGATCAGTTCACGTAACAAGTTATCCCTCAGCTGATTTAGCATAAAAGTGCTTTCCCATGTGTGGTTTTGAACAGACTAAAATAAATACGAACATGGTTATTTTTGAAGTACAGAAGCCCTTAAAATCTCTAAGCTAACCTTGTGCACTAGCTTTAAAACTGCTCCATTTTTTTTTTTTTTACAACAACATTTTGTAAGGTGTTACTGAAAAGACTTGGTCAACTTTTTAGGCTAGTTTCAAAAATACAATATTGGCTGAAATATGGGCTTTAAAAACTTTTGCTGTGTGTGTGCAGTAATGTCTGAAGAATGTTTACTAGACTTTTGATATTTGGAATGTACAAATGTATATAAGGTCAGATCCAAAATGCACTGAAGTCAACTGAAAGACCCTTTAGCTTCTGTAGATTTTGGATCAGTCCCATATAGATGTAATATTTTGACATGTATTGATATCATATACTGTTGAGTTGTATGGTCTAAGACACACAATTTGGGCATTTGAAGAGCTAGCCATTGTGGATGTGAAACTAAAAAATAATGAGTTGAATGAATCATTGGCACATCTCTTCTCATTTCTGCGTTTTGTCTTTTTTTAAACTGCCATAAACAATGATGTCAATAAATCACATAGATCTGTGTCAAAGGGACTGAGTTGAATCACTGAGAGAAATTCAGGCTTATTATACCTAAAGCATTCCACATTGTTTTTCTTAGGTATTGCAGCACAGAAGGGCTAAATTCTGCCCACCTGTCTTACATGAGCAGTCCCCTTGACTTCTGAAACCCATTCAATACCTACGCTCAACATGGTGGATTAGGAATGGATTTTAAGCCTACCTTCTGAATTTTCTTGCTGATATGGATTTAATTCAAATCCTTTGACTTGGTCATCACTAAAAAGTTAGGTGGACCCAGCTGTCACTCAGGGGTGTGAAAAATCAACACCCTTGAATGGTGTAATTAAGCCAAAGTAACCCCTGGTGTAGACAGGGCTGGAGGAATGGAAGGATGGAAGAATTCATCCATTAACCTAGCTACCACCTCTCCGAGAGGTGGATTACTTATGTCAATGGAAAAACCTCTCCTGGTGGCATAGTAGTGTCTATACTGAAGCACTACCACTGTGCTGCTGTAGCGTTTCCAGTATAGACAAACCCTTAATGCTGTTTAATCATAGCTTTCTTGTAGTTTAAAGATAGTGAACTGTAGTCTGTCCTGATATAGTCCCTGTGAGATACATAAAGTGTAAATTAGCATCAAGTTTGGTCCAGTGTCTCTAATTAAAATTTGTATACTGGTCCTTAAAATGATATAATTTAAGATGTTGTAGATCACAAGTTCATAGACCAGACTGATTATGTAACTTGTTATATCCCATTTACTATGTACTATTTTCTAGTACAATATACGTGTGCTATGTGCCATCTCATATGACTAACCTGTCAATAGACCACTAATCTGCCAGTCTGCTTTGATGCATTAAGATGTGCAAAGCTCCCAAGCTGATAAGGAATTTTTAGTTTTTTCTGTTGAAAAATTACTTAAGCTCAGAGGGCATCCTTTCCCGCAGGCAGGAAGGAAGGATGTTGGGAGAAATTTGTGCTATGATCCCCAAATGGAGTGACATCCCCCACCCCACACATACATATCCTGTTGATGGGTGGACTTTGCCTCTCCAGCGGGAACTGCCCCAAACTTTCAGGTTGAGCCATGGTGGAGGCCCTGTGCCCCCACACCAGCTTTGAATATTGTGCTCAATATAGTATGTTACTGTATGAGTGGATATGTATTTTTATGAATATGTATGTACATACATCTCTGCATGGTTTTCTGTGTTTTAGTAAGTATATTTGTAACTGCCATTTTAAAAATATTTCTGCAAATTGAACTTTAATATGCTAGTAGAAAAGTCAATGGATGTTATTTTGTAATTCTGCAATTTTTTTGAGAACAAAAACATGTTTTTTTAATAAACTAATTTGTACATTGTTTTTCACTGAGGGTAAAACTTTTTAGGAAAAATCAGTCCTCCTGGACATGTTTTCCTCAAAGAAATCAATACCTTTAGAAATAGCATATCATTTTATAGGGAAGGGTTTTTTTTTGTATTACTGCAGTTTAATTGTTAGTGGCAAATTTTAAAAAAGTATGTATAAAGTTTTTAAATATTACTGTTTATTTTTAAAGAAAACGGGACATATCATTCCATGTTTGTCATGCCTGTGTCTACTGGCTTAATCTTGCAGACTTGGTTGTGGGGGAGGGATTGCTCAGTGGTTTGAGCATTGGCCTGCTAAACCCAGGGTTTTGAGTTCAATCCTTGAGGGGGCCATTTAGGGATCTGGAGCAAGAATCTGTCTGGGAATTGGTCCTGCTTTGAGCAAAGGATTGGACTAGATGACCACCTGAAGTCCCTTTCAACCCTGATACTCTATGATTCTATGTCTTGGGGCCTCAACAGAAGGAGAGGCTCTGCTGGGGTGGGTTTTGTTTAAAGATTTTTCTGTGTCTTCTGTAATGGTAGTGTCTGAGCACCATGTATGTACTAATTAATTAATCAATCAACACCTCTGTGAGGAAGAGGAGGATTCTTATCTCCATTTTACAGATGGGAACACTAGGGCAGTGAGACTCATTTGCTCAAGGTCACAAAGGGAGGGAATCTCTGACAGAGCTGGGAGGAGAATTCAGATCTCCTGAGTTCCAGAATGGTACCTTACCTACTTGTTACCAAACCATCATTTTTTCTATCCTTCTCTCCCTTTGGTGCTGATGTAGTCTGTTGTGGCTTGACTGAGATGCACAGGCAGCCCTGGGATTGGAGATTTTTTAAGTCAGGTATGAGCTAGCAGAGCTGTGTGATGAACCTTGCTCAGGCCCTTCCTGTTTTAGTAGTTTCATAAAAAGCAAAGAACACGTGTACGCATGGCGTTAAAAATTAAAGCTGAAGAGGCAGCCTTAAAACCTCAACCTCATCAAATAAACACCTGTGCTCCAAAGAAGGCAGGAAGAGAGAGAATATTTATTTGATTACATTGAATAGTCAAAATTCTTTGGCCAGTTCTAATTACTTCACTCTTAGAATAGATGGGAAACATTTTAATCATATTTTGTAGCAGGCAGGTGTTGCCTGAGGTTTGCACCACTGACACTTTGTAAAATATGTGGTGTTCTCCACGAGAGACAAATGGAGCTGGCCAGGAACTAATATGTTGTGTTTCATTTAGATTGGTCAGAAGAAGTTGAAGAAATATGAAAAGGAATACCATACCATGAGAGAGCAACAGGCACAACAGGAGGATCCTATAGAAAGATTTGAGGTAACACACTGCACATCTAGGTCAGTTTGAGGCCTCTCAGGAAAGTCCTGCTCCAAATTCTGTTTCTTTCAGTTGTTCCTCTTTATTTGCCAGCATGCAGAGATTTTGATAGGACAGGTTAATTCTGCCAAATGACAATTAAAGAACTCCTATTTGTGGTGATCAGCAGGGACGTTCCAGGGCAAGCTCTTTCGTAAAATGTTTCCATTAAATTGAAGGGCGGGATAGTGCAGTTTTATATTTTTGCACTTGGGTTCATAAAACTGCCTCAGAAGAGTCCATTTGTGTAATGTGCCGATTGCACCAAGTGCCAGATATTTAAACAAACAAAACAAAACAAAAAATTCTGGTGGGTATAAGCCGGCTCACCGCCATAAAGTCTTCACTCTCCACCCCCATTCCCCCCTGCCCCCCAGTGATACGTGTTGTATGCTGTGAAATACTGAGTTTGTTTTTCAGGGTATAAACATTCAAGTGAAATGCACTTCTATCCATGTGTTTGCCAGGAGTTGGAGCCTCCCTCCTCGATTATAGTTGTGGCAGAGCAGTTTTTTTAAGCGAGAAAACAGCTGAGCAGTATCCACATACTCCCCCCACCCTATTCTTTGCCCTCCCCCACTATACCCCCACACCCCTCCTTTCACAGCACACAAAATATATCACAAGCCTCGGAGGGAAACGTTTGTGGGAACATTGGCAGTGGACTCTCACCCCCACCTCTCCACTGCCCAAAGCTTTGCTATGGCCCAGTGAACTTCCCAGTAATGGCTAAGCAAAGTTACTAATAAATAGCTGCTTCTCAAAGGTCATTTTTTGCTTAGCTAACCATATTATGAATTATTTGTTGTCACTAAAATACTTGCAGCCAGAATTGGGTTTCCAGGCTGGTGTTATAGGGTGAATGTGTGAGCTGAGAGGTACTCAGAACGGTTTCTGGTAAACAAACTCCTTGAGAGCTTTTTTTTAAACTCAGGCTTTTTGTTTCCAATAGCGAGAGAACCGGCGACTGCAAGAAGCAAATATGAGGCTTGAACAAGAAAATGATGATCTTGCACATGAACTGGTCACCAGCAAGATTGCACTGCGAAAGGATTTAGATAATGTAAGGCAAAACATTTCCCTGGGCTCTTGGGTGCAGATAATGCAAAACTTCATTTCTATTTACTCCTCTCATTGCGGGTGTCCATAGATGGATCATGCTCTTACAATTACTTTGTAAACCTGCATTTTTCACTAATGAGACTGATGAATCTCACATTATTTCTTCACCTTGGGATGTTTTTCCCTTTATCTTTTGCCTTCAGGCCTATGGATTGTGTGTATATTTATAATGGAAAGCCTACTACCATGGCCAGGATCCTCTCAGGTCTCGCGAGTTATGCAGGGGCAGGTTTGGCCATTTATTGAATTGACCTTTAAGGGACATTCAACAAGTGGTGGTGTTGCTTGGTGGAAGCATGACTCATCTAGTACTGACTTGGAAAGATTATCCTAGCATAGCACTAGGCGGCACTATGCTGCTGAAGGTCCCCTCTGAAGAATACCTAAAACTGAGGCTCTCACCCCCTGGTCATGAAAAGAGCCCAAGGTAATTTGAGGGAGAGAAGAGGTATTGACTCCTTCATGGAGCCAAATTCCTACTTGGAAAGTTGCATTCTGACCTCCCTGATATCCCCTAGAGTGTAAATCAGCAGTGTTGTTCTTCCTCTCATGTTGTGTAGTGCAATCGGTGCAAGATGGCTTCTGTGTTTGCCACAGAGGTGGCTGAGCAGTTGCTACATGTTTGGACTGTAAAACCCATCTTGGTCTCGCAGGATGCAGGTGCTTCTCGCTCTTGATTGTTTTTGCCACTATGTTGGCTAAGAGACAGTATGTAGCTGGAGTCTGGAAAGCCCAGTTTCTGACCCTTAGTGACATTATGGTGGCTTCTGTATTCTGACTTCCTGGCAGCTGTTTAGTCTGTGTATATCGTTTCAGTGTCAGCAAAGCACTTAAGAACCTCTAAGTCCCTTTGACTTTCAATGGGACTTCGACTCTTAAATCTCAGGTGCTTTTCAAAATTTCATCCTGTGTGTTTTGGCTTGCTGAAGTCTGCCAGTATGGATTGAAATTATTATGACTCTTTCCCCCCCTACACCCTCCAATGTATTTGCAGTCACATTGGTCATGTGCCATATCAATAGTTTTCTAAAGGCAAATGCATTGGAGGATACATTCTTGTACTGATCAAGATTTACAGGTGTGTTAAAATGAGAGAATATCCTTGATGCTAAAAATGAACATCTTCAAAGATTCTTGTAAAACTCAGTCGTCTTCTTGTTCCATGTTCATTTTGCACTGGTGCTTGGATTCCAGTTGTGTTACTTGGATTTTTCTTTGCTGTCTCTTCCCTTCATGTCATATTTAGATAATCACATTGGGGATGTTTTGCCAGGATATATTTTTGCAGAGACACAGAAGGACTGAAACACTACCTTAGACAGCACACCTGGTAGGGCAAAATAAACTGGCATTTCTGCTGCTGCCTGTGAACTGATATAGATATTACCAATCCGTCTGGAAATACATGGGAAAGAAAGAAAGTGCTTGTGTCATACCATTCTCCTTCTGTATGAAGATACATGCATTTGTGAAATCCCAGCGGAAGCTGGCTTTTAGAAATCGTATAAGCCAGGATTTGACAGACTTTAATGTGTTTCAGACCACCAACCTAAGTGAAGGAGGGATTCCCACTCTACTGGGAAAGTTTCTTCAGGAAAAATATTGGAAGTTCTTACTGTTTCAGAGTGAGAATGGATACCAGTGGATGAATGCTGTGTAGTGTTATGAAAACCTGCTATAAATATGAGTAATAAATTCCATTATCCTTTTGTTCTGGGTAGGGACATGTCAAAATACCAGCATGTTCACCTTGTTACACCTCCTTTTCCATTTCAGCAAAGACACAATAGAGGAATATGAGGACAGCTGAGCAGTTGTGCTCAAAGGATGGGCCCGACATAAAACGCACTGAAGGGATCATCTTTTGTTGCATTTGATATTCACAAGTAACTCAGTTGTGACCACTTGAACCCATATGAGACTTAGCTGTGCTCTAATGTTGACTTGCTTATACAAAGTAGAATTAAGCCAAACCTCTGAGGTAGCCTATTGAATTTGGTTATAATCTGTCCATCCTCCAAAGATGGCTAAATGAAGTTGAAGAATTGCCCTTGAGAGGATTTACATGATTTGATCCTAAACTCTAGGACCCTGGATTAATTCTTCTAACTGGGTCCTGAGATCATGTTCCATTTCAATTAGTCAGCTGTCCTGGAAGAAAAGTACTAAAAGACATTGTGTGATACACACTTTTGATACCTTAAAGGCATATTTGCAATCTCATAGCCTAGATAGATCAAAGCAAAGAATGGAAATTAAGCAGCTTCCTTCATTTTCCTGCATACTAGCCCAGAAATTAAGCTTCAGTCATCGTCTTTTGTTGGAGTCAGGTGTCCAGCTTTCTTCAACTTCAGGACAATTTGGAGCCAATGGATATTGACAAGTCAGCCCCTTAGGATTGTGCCCCTGTTTTTAAGGATCATCAGAACTTCAGTGGATTAAAGTTCATTCTGATTTTCTTCCTTTGAAAGGGATTGAGACAGTTGCTTTCTGAAGTCTTTAAACCTTTTGAATTATTGATCATATCTATATCTATAATCAATACATCTATCTGTGAGGCCTGAGTTATTGTATTTAAACAGTAATGCTGGAAGAGACGCATACTTTGCAGTAATGGTTTTGAGTGGTTTATCTTATGTGATTTTTTTTTTCCCCTCAGTCAACCTAATGAGCTTTTCAAGGTTGTTGTCAGTTCTGGTCTTTTCCAGTTTAATTTATCCTTTGTATTTTTACATCCCCAAAGGGTATTTATCAAGGTCAGACTCATCATCCTAGTAGATCTCAGAAGGAAAGTGAAGAAATGTGTTTTGTCTTACCTGATCAGAAAGATGAGTTAATATACAGCTGTGGTGAAGTGGTTTGGCATAGTACTGCACTGGTCCCTTGTGCTCAGATAGAAGGGAACTCAGTACCTTCTTCATGGGAGGAAGGAGTACTGTACTCCAAGATCATTTCAATTTTCTGTTCAATGCACACATTTTCTGCCTGGGTATTGAGTACTTAAGGGAGCAGATTGTCATTGGACTGTTCTCATTTGCTTTTGTTAGATGCTGTTTTTAATGCAAACTCTTCTGGATGGCTTAAGAAACAAGGGGAGTAACTGCCTTCATGGGCAGGTGTCATGTCTGTTTTGATTTGGTGAAGCTCTCCTGGGGCTTTCTCAATGAATGTATTCTCACCACAACTTGGACATTTGCGAAGTGAACACGAGATTTGGATTGTTAAAGAGTTTTATTATAGATCATCTTTCAAATAGTTATCTGTTCTCTGTTTTCCATTGTCCTTTAGTTTACTATTCTGGTCCCAGGCCCAAGTGAAAAGGGAGTAATTATTTCTCTAATTAGATTTCTTCCTAGGAGCAATCATTCAGATGCTGACTTTGCTGAGGCCAGTCACTGAAATTAAAGAAGAGCTTTTGGAGGGAGGGTTAGCTAAGCAGAACAGAGATGCCACACTGACTGCCAGTCTTCTAGGCTAACCACTATTAGCTATTTGTGAAGCATGTACAGCGTGCCTGGCAGTACATAGGACATGAAAGAAGACATGTTATGTGGCCCAGAAAGCTAAATCGTTAAGGACTTTCTCCTTCTCACTCTCCCACCCCCCAGAAATGATTAATTTGTGTCTTTATATTGATGTGATTAAGCATCTGTCAGGTGCTATTTCCACCTTCATAAGAATAAGACTACAGGACTTGGCCATTTACTCACATTAGGAGACCAGTTGTGGTTTACTGACTTTTTTGTTGGTTACCAAGTGAATGGATGCAAATGAAAAGATGTCTCCTGATGTATTTTGCTCATGTATTTTAGCAAAGGTAGTCTTGTTTTAATTTTCACCTGCATAGTTTACATGGAGTCTCAGAATATACTAGGAACAGCCACAGAGTCTTTATAATAAGGTTTTGTGGTGTTTCTTCTGTTAAATGATGGTTGAGAAGTGGGGAGCAGGGTCTCCTGTGAGATTGGGCAGGGTGAGGAGTGCTACTAAGGTCTGCCAGATGGGAATAAGGATAATTGTGCAGCAGGAATGCAGTCTCCAGGGGAACTATTTTCATATTGAAGCTATAGGAAGCACCAAAAATGACAGATAATAAGTTTGTTCTTGTGATGATCTGATATCAGAAATGGTCCCTTTATCTCCTTGGATGGTACTTGTAATGAAAACAAAGAGTGTAGAATGAGGCTGTTGCCTTGGCAGAGTCCCCTGGGCCTGGTGTGCCGTTGGATGCCAAGAGGCATAGGCACAGGCACAATGGCGCATACAATTCTTTAGTGATGGGAAATCCCATGCTTGATGATCTGCTCTGTGGTGTGTGTTTCAGGCAGAGGAAAAGGCAGATGCGCTGAATAAGGAATTGCTAATGACCAAACAGAAGTTAATTGATGCAGAAGAAGAAAAAAGGCGACTAGAAGAGGAGTCTGCTCAGGTTATGGGTGTTTCTGTTGCTTTCAAGTTTCTGTACAGCAGGGAAATTAAAAAAACAAGACCTGCATGGGAAGGGCTTATTGTTCCAAGTTATCCTCCTGCCTCTCGTTCATTGTAGAGCATAGAGAAACAGAGTTCCGGGTCCCTTTGAAAGCTGCTGCTTACTGTAATTGAATATTTAACTAACTTGGAAGCGTGGATGCACGCAGACAGTGTTACTACAGATGGAAGCAACATAGGATTCAAACTGTCACCATTTACCCCAGTGAATTCCTCGTACATATCCTACCACAAACCATCCCAATTTTCCTCATATGCCTGCCCATCAGTGTCTCAAACTGGCTTCATAGCTGTACCCTAGATTGCAGTGGGGCTGGACTAGCCCATTGCTTCTCAGAGGTAGAAGGGCTTGTCATCTCTGAAGGGTTACGAGTTAGAGGAGTGAAGGTGGGTTGTCTTCTGCAGACACTGTCAGATTATTTTGTAAGGTATTGTAAATGTCATCTTTCTCTTTATTTTACTGCAGCTGAAGGAAATGTGTCGTAGGGAACTAGACAAGACAGAATCGGAGATTAAAAAGAACAGCTCTATTATTGGTGACTATAAGCAGGTAAGTGCAGCTTGGATAGGGATGGAGCGTACTGCTCTCACATGCCAGGGAATTCTCTGGTATTTAGGATTTATTTTCCAGACATCCCCATATAAAGTACAATATTTGCCATGCATTTGCTGGGATTTCTGAGATATTTAAGTGGAGCAGTTGTGGTGGTTTTTATGCTGCTTTTGGCTGAGATCACGATGTTCTATTTATCTCTGACTTAAATCTTTATAGGGTGCCACATGCCAATTACCCACCGTATCCATTATGAGGAGCATAAAGTTATTTGAACAGGCTGTGGTCTTGCAATCTGAAGGCTTTGCTGCTCACTTCAAAATTTTTCTCCCCCATAGTCCCTTCTCCCACCAGAGGGTGATGATAAAGAAGCCCTTCAGCTTGATTCAGCCCTGTGATACTGTTTCAGAATGTTAGGTTTGGATTCACACTCCTGCAGTGCATGGTGTCCCATCCATAGCTCCGTTTACTAGGTATTTAGCCTCAAGATATCTTTAGGCTGCATCAGACAAACCTCAACGGGTAGGTGTGGTTAGCCACACCCACTGTCATGGTTGTTTACTTGATTCCCAAGGCAATGGAAGGAACTATGCTTCCTCTCAATTTGTCTCGACTCCCCCGGAGAGGCTGAACTATAAACTTATTTGCTTAAATTGCACCTTTGGCTACAGCCTTAGAGGTACATATGTAACTCCATGCATTACTGCATGTATGTTGTGTGACTCCAGTGAAATACCCTGCTGCAATCCCTGTGTGCCTGCAGCAGGATCCAGGTTGTTTTAGAAACCTTGACTCTGAATTTCCTGACTCTTCTGGGGCTCTTAAAATCTCCACTTTACTGCTGCTGTAGCACAGGAGTTTGATTTTAATATTTATTGAGGAACTGCTGTGTGGTAACAGAATTTTGCTTTGTTAGATCTGCTCCCAGCTGAGCGAGCGACTGGAGAAGCAACAAACAGCAAATAAAGCTGAAATTGAGAAAATACGGGTAAGGGGATGCATGTTACCAGGATCTTCACTGCTTAAACCTTATCGGCCTAATGAATCAGTGCATTTACGATCTTTTAAAAAATTCTTTAAAGAACTAGCTAGAATGATGTGTTGCACCCGGCATCTTCCATGTTTCGCTGTTGGCACAAGTACAGATGAAATAAATGGCATCTACAGCATTCTTTGGTTCCCATATGGTTTCGGGAAGGGGCAGTTAGTTTCCCGCTCCCACTACCATACCATTCTGTAACATGCTGTTAGTGTTCAATAACTGATATTAGCTGTCAGGAGGGATTTCTTGCTGTAGCAGGAGAAGGCACCACCAGCCTGCTTTGACCATAATGTAACGCTGAAGGAATGCAGAAATAATTATCCCAGTAAGAGAGTTTTACCAACAACAAACTGTCCCTGGACTCTGTGCTTAGTACAATCACCCTTTGCAGCCAATGGACTTGTGGTCCTGTGGTCATCAGACTATTCAGTGCATGTTTGGTCTGCCTTGCCAGTTAGTTTTAGTGTTGTTTGCCTCGTGTCTGTCAAATCTGATCCATACGGAGTTTCCACAGAAAATTTTCCCCCTTGATAAAGCTGATTGTATTTCAGCACAGATCAGAAGGTGCAATAATTTCTCTTCCAGATTCATGACTCTTTGTGAAATCTCTTGAAATATCTGTTTAGCCCTGGACACTGCATATTACCTGCTACTGCAAGGTGAATGATAATTTGGACTTCCATAATGCTGTCACCTGAGGATCTCAAAGCACTTTGGACATTTTAAGCTTCATAACATTCCTGTTATGTAGATAATACTACTGGGGGGATTCTGTGCCACTGCACAGGCACAGAATTCATGTTTCCTGCAGATTTCTTTGCGTCCCTGCAGAAAAATGATTTTTTGACAGCGAAGCAAAGGGAAGCTGCGAGAGCAGTCACGTGCCTCTCCCCAGCAGCCCAAGCACATCGTTTCAGGTGTCTGGAGCAGCCGGCAGAGAAGTAAATCACTGTGGGAGGGGGTGGTGCTAGGGATGCCCCAGCTGGGGCCCAGTCAAACCCACCCCCCATGCATCTGGACCCCCACTGAGCCTCACCCCTTTGCACCCAGGAACCCCCCCCCCCCCCCACTGAGCCTGGACCATGCTGAGCCCCCGCACCAGGGCTGGGGATGCCCTGGCTGGTGGATCCTACCCTGGGCTGGGCTCAGCTGCTAGTCCCAGCTGGGCTGGGGGTGGGGGAGGAGTGCTCTTCCCCTGCATGGAGTAGCCAGGGCCAGACCTACCCCCAGAAACCTCCTCTAGCTGCAGGAAGCCCTGCCCCGACCCCCTCCACTTCCTGTCCCCATCACTCCTCAACCATGGGGAAAGGGGTCACTGTACAAGGAACTGCTCAGCCATCTGCCGAACCCGTATGCATCCAGACTCTCCTGCCAAGCCTCACCACCCCACACCCAGAACTACCCACCAACCCCCTACACCCAAACACCCTCCCTGATGAGTCCCCTGCATCCAATGCCCTCCAACCCCCTGTCAAGCCCCACTCCTCCTACCTCCAAACCCCTCACCCCTGCACCCAGACCACAGCTGATGAACCCCCACCCGATAAGCCCCACCCCCTATGCATCTGGACCACCATAACAAGCCCCCACACCTGGACCCCCACCCCACTGAGCTTCAAGCAGCTGCACCTGGACCCCCACCCCACTGAGCCCCACTGCCCCAGCACCTAGATCCCCTGCTGAGCCCCCAGCACCTGGACACCTTGGTGAATCCCCCACACCGAGACCTCCCTGCCGAACTCCAACCAACTTCACCTGGACCCCCTGCAGAGTCCCTTTGCCCCTGTGTCCAGAAACTCTCCAAGGAGCCCCTGTGCATCCAGATCATACCTGGACCTGCCACTGAGCTGCCCCACACAGAACCCTTTCACCCCACTCCTGGATCCCCCAACATTAAGCCTCTCCACACTGGATCCTGCCCATACCTGGTGTGCCTAGCACAGAGTGGCAGGGACCTGGGCTGTTTCTGGGGTAGCGTCAGACTCCGCTGAGTTTGTGGCCCCGGGTGAGGGTGTGGGGGGCTGAAGGGTGATCTCCCATCTCCGTGCAGCCAGTGGCCTGTGCACCCCACTGCCATGTTGGAGCTTTTCACATTTATTTATTGACAAAATTTGCAGAATTTTAAAATATTGTACACAGAATTTTTTAAAATTTGGTGCAGAATTCCCTCGGGTAAGAAAAGTATCAATCCCCCATTTGTAGAATGGGCCTCTGAAGTTGAGGCATAGACCGGCTATGTGATTTGTTCAGGATCACACAGTACGTCAGTGGCAGAGCTGGGAGTAGATCTGGTTCCTAATGCTTGCTCAAACCATTGCATCTTGCTTCTTATCCTGAATGTGACAGTTACGTTGGTGGGAGGGGTCATACCACAGAGGCCTTTGCAGTGTGGTTGGATGTTGAGTGTAGAGTGTGCCACCTGCTTGCTCTCTCCCATTACTGCTGCTTTAAAAGTGATGTGTGTGTTACAAAACACTTCATAGAAAATTCCACAAACCACAGCAGGAATGGGGATGAACGGGTGACCCAAGCTCTTATCTGAGTGCTTTGCCTGTGCTATTTTGTCTACCCACACAGGTGAATAAAGGGAGTTGCCTAAATGTGTGTGGGGTCATTGACTCTCCACCTACCCCCTCACACTGCTCCAGTGCAGGGGCAGGAAATGTCTCTGGTAAGTTTACCAGCGTCCTTAACAGACATGCGTCAGATGTTTTTGATTTTAGCAAAAGGTGGATGACTGTGAACAGTGCCGAGAGTTCTTCAATAAAGAAGGACGCGTGAAGGTCGCCAGCTCTGCCAAGGAGGCTTCTGATGAGGACACAGATGAGGAAAAGGAGAGTCTGAAAAACCAGCTGAGGGAAATGGAGCTTGAGCTGGCCCAAACCAAACTGCAGTTAGTCGAAGCAGAGTGTAAAATACAGGTAATGCTTGGGGATTATTTCTTACTCAGCAGAGCTGCTGAATATTTGTAGAAAAATGTATTTTGAATGGGGTGACTAGAGCAGATACTGTTGGCTGAAACTGTAACCTGCTATTTCTTGTATGGGAGATCTAACCAAACATTTAGTTTGGAAAACTCAGCTGATGCAGATAAAATAATTAAAATCATATGAGCCCCTTTTTACCTGCTGTCACAAAATCCAGACATCTGCTCAGTTGCTTCTTAGTACTTTCAGGCTGATCTGATGTGACTGCCTGGATGGGAAAAGTAAACCACATGCTTCCCATTTTAACTCTGATGAAGAATATATGATTCATCACTTTCTTTCTTGTACAATACCGTAGCTGCTGATAGAACAGATACCATATGACAGATGGTGGTCACATTGTTTAACACACTACTGGAAGGCTTTCAGATACTATCGCGATGAATGCTTTAGTTGCCAGAGGGATGATGTTCAATGGCCATTTGATTTAAATCTGAAGGGATCAAAATGAAACTACGTAGGAAAAAATTAATACCCCATTAATATAACCGTAAATAGAAGTCCTTTTATAGAAGCTGCGATTACCAAAGAATGTGGCTTAGACTTTTAGCTACCTTGCTCTTCATTCTTGATTATCATGGATTTTTAGCCATTAGAAAGACAAGATTCCTGTAGACCCTGCACTGGCTCAGTGGGGATGATTGTTTCCCTCCATGTATTCTTCAGTTCTTTGTGCAGTCTGTTTTCAAATGTTCCAAGCAAGAAGGCTTCCACTGCTTCCCTTGAGAATCTGTTCCATGGTTTAACGGTGAGGAAAGTCTTCCAGATGTTTAGCCTAAATTTTATTTTGCTCATTTTTCTGCCCATGAACCAACCAAAATTCCTTTCCCTCCTTTGCATTTATGTATTTCCAATACATAGGGCCCTACCATATTCACGGTCCATTTTGGTCAATGTCATGGTCGTAGGATTTTTAAAATGTAAATTTCACAATTTCAGCTGTTTAAATCTGAAATTTCACAATGTTGTAATTGTAGGGGTCCTGACCAGAAAAGGGGGTGGGAGTCGCAAGGTTATTCTGTGTGGTGCAGGGGTTGCAGTATTGCTACCCTTACTCTGTGCTGCTGCTGGCGGGGCGCTGCCCTCAAGCTGGGCACCAGGCCAACGGTCACTCTCTCCAGCCACCCAGCTCTGAATTCAGTGCAAAAGTGAGGATGGCAATACTGTGCCTCTCCCCCCCCTCCCCAATTAACTTGGTGACTCCCCTGCCAACTCCTGTTTGGGTCAGGACCCCTAATTTGAGAAATGCTGGTTTGCCCCATGAAATCTGCATAGGATAGGGTAAAAGCACACACAAGACCAGATTTCACAGGGGGAGACTAGATTTCACAATCCGTGACGCATTTTTCATGACTATGAGTTTGGTAGGGCCCTACCAGTATGTGTAATCTCTTCCAATACATGTCCCTCATTCTTAGCTCAGCAAATCTAGGCATATGAGTTTATACTAACTTTTCTTTTGCAGAGTGCACATAGAATTGATCAAAACTAGAGGCTAGGGGTATGTTTGGGGCAATTATTGGATTTTAGGTTACTTTTAATCTAGTGATTTCAGAGCACTTTTTGCCAAAAGTTAGTAAGGAAAAATCCAGTTCCTAGAGGGAGAATTCCTTGCTCATTCATTGTCTGCGCTGAATTAGAGCATGTGAATGCATTAATAAGAATTCTGGAGGAGTCTGCATGGCAATGACACAAGAATCACTATGCTCTCTAAAAAGTGCATTCAGATAGGAAATCTGCATGCTGTACTGACGGTTTTATACCTAGAAAAGCTCTTCAGAAGCAAAAGTGGCCAACAGACTAGAGAATTCCTGGTTCCCCTGAGCCTTATAGAAACTATTTTGAGCTAGACAGCAGATCACAGGTGTTGATGCTTCTCTTTGCAGGATCTGGAGCACCATTTGGGCCTGGCGCTGAATGAGGTACAAGCAGCAAAGAAGACTTGGTTCAACAGAACAATAAGTTCTATAAAAACAGTGACTGGTGTCCAAGGGAAAGAGACTTGTTGAAAAGCAAAACTCCGTCAAACACAGTTTTCTTAAACACAATACCTTTTGTTGCCTTCCGTGGCCAGATGTTTAAATCTGTGACATGTGAGAGGACCAGAATGTACATAAAATAGAAACACAGCATGTCAGGATTTCAATAGGTCAGTGATAAAGTGGATGGAAACACAAAAAGAGGCTTTATTGCTAGACATGGGATCTTCATACTACTGATATTTAACAGGTGATATAGCTACATTGACGCTCTTCAGAGAAACACTCCATTCTGCGGTCTGCTGGAGGCTTTTCACAGACTAGGTACGAGAACTTACCAAATCCTAATTGTTAAGTTTACATACGATAGATTTTTTTACAGTTAGAATATTTTTTAATATTTTATTTGAAAAGAAAGTGTCACTAACAAAGAAGAAAATGACTCTTAGCAAAACTACATCAGTGCCAGAAAGCAGTCCCCAAAGGTAGGATTTGGAGAGAAGGAGGCGGCAGGCTTTGCTTTGTGAAGGGGGATGGTTTCAGAGTTCTGGTTGGAGCAACCCCATTTTGTTTTAATACATACCCTGTCCATCTCTCTGTGTTCAGCATTTCTTTCCGTGTTACTAATCAATTCTATGCAACTCTGGGATTTTTAGCATGGGCTGCCAAATGAATTCACAACCTGAGGTTGGGAGGCTTGTTGGAGAGCTGGATAAGAATAATCAGAATTCTTGGCAAATTCTGTTTTACTTCTGTGTCATATTTTTTGAGCCCCACACATCAACAGCGTTTCAATCCCCACACCAGGACTGCTAACGTGTACTAATTATGTGAATGTTTGACATTTAATTAAGTCTTTGTTTGTGTTTTACCCGGCTGTAGTCTTCTGTGAAGTTCTGTGAGAGCTTCCAGGATTTAGTTTTGCACATAGGTATGAATGAGACAAAGAAACAATAAACTGAGATATTTAAGAGGCAAAAATCACTGCACGAGTGTAGCAGCGAGCATCTATTGCTGTGTGTCCTATCTGTGTTTCCTGGTAACACATTCAGAGGTTCTGTAGGTCACTTTTCCACGCTCAGTGCAGTTGCACTAATAGGTGCTAAACGTGCTTGCATTTCTCCTCTGAATTGTCCTGAAGTTCTCACCAGAAAGCTGTAGAATGGAGGTTTAGCACCTTGTAATTTTTTTAATTTATAATGGTTTGTGTTATGCTGAAGTATCTATTGCATCAGTGGATAAATTTTGTGTGCAGTGTGAGTATAAGCTGGTTACAATAAGAGGCACTGGTTTGTATATAAAGATATTTGGTTTATTTTGTATTTCTACCTTCCTGTTTACTGTACTAATGGTAGCTGATGTAATCTGCGACTATGGGGTATAACATACTATGCTTAAGCCTTTTTTGTTAACTGCAAACATTATCTTTATTGTTTAATACCAAAAAATGCTGTAACATCCATGAATATTAGATGTGTGGACATGGTGGTAGGATAGTTGCTAGTGTGTATACTTCATGAATTGAAATATAACTTAGTAAAATTGTATTACTATTTTGTTGTTTCATTTCATTTTAACAGTGAATTAAATATTTTGCAATACAAAACCAGTTCTCTTCTTAAAACACAGTTTTAGCATCTGCAAACTCCCCAAGGTCAAAATCATTAATACACAAAGGACATGTAAAAGAAGCTGGATCTTCCTGGTATGGCAGATGGCCCATCAATATTGTAAAGGTATGGCTCTGCTCTGAAAAGTGACTATCAAAATGGTTTCCTGGGGCTCTATGCTTGGGACTGAATATTTTTCATATCAAATATGCTCAGTTTACAAGTAAAAATTTTTTTCTGTCACCCCTTCAAATTCCACTTGTATCTGAGAAACAGATTTCTCTGGTTTGTGCATCGTCACCAATAACAAGAATTCTTGGGAAAATGCTACTCATGCTATTTTCACTAGGGGAAGCCTACTCATAACTCAAGACAAAATTTAACTGTGCAACTGGATGACTGTATGAACTAGATCACAGTACATCTCAGGCTCCCACAGCTGTTAGTTCTGTGGAAATAGCAGAAGTAAACCTATTTTTGTCACTGAGGTGAGTAAAGGCAAATTCTGAATGCACACCTACTCTAGAAAGATATTACATAGCAATTTTTCTGACAGTGAGGGTCTTAAATATGTGCAGACTTTGCTGCTTTCTGCTTCAGAGAGATGCCTTCTTGAATGAATTCAGATCTGCAATTTATCAATAATTCTCAGTGTAATTTGGATAAGGTTTGAAGGTAACCAGTAAACATTTCCTCTCTTACACCCACCTTCCCAAAGTGAGAGGAAAATAATGCAACTTTTCCCATCCCTTCAATAAAAGGTTAAAAAATAAACTGACTATTCAGGAAAAAAACTTTGCTTTATTGCTCCAGGTAATTATTGCATCAGGGATTGCATGAAACAGATACCACTTGTTTTGGTATGGACACAGGAAAACCTGCACAATGGGTACACTAAGCTCCTCACACATTTCCCACGCCACGTTTTGTGGGAAATGCACATTTTCCAATCACACTATAATCTTTTAAAATTTAACGTGGGAGTGGAATATTACCCAATTCCCAGGCCAGTCCTGAATCCACTCTCATACCAAATATCCACAGCCTTTCAAAAACTTGGGTCCTATGCTGAGATCCAAATTTTCTGGGGCTAGGTTAAATATAAAATATGACAAGAAAGCAGATTGTTTTTAGGACTTAGGGAAGCTGGATACACATGCCTACAGGGTGATGGGAACAAGTGAACCAAAGAAGAAACACTTTAATCTTCATTCGCCGGAGCTTCTGCAATGAAAAGAACTTTACAGACCTGCAGTAGCAAAAGCAATGAACACAGTAATTTTTGTGGTTTTAATGAGCTGTTAATTACCAGCTGAGTGGGGAATCCCCTCTCCCTCAGTCTCTCAGCTAGTTTTGTGCATTAAATGCAAAATAAGTTCAACTCTTCTGCTTCTTATGTAAGAATTTCATGTGCTCCATATATGAGCCTCTTAGTGCTTGCCACTGTCTATATGATGGACAGGTTCCATGGCCTGCAATTTTACATTTCTGTTCTTTGCAGCATGATAACTCCAAATCATATGACTTTGACTTTAACTGCTTAGCTATTCAGTGTCTTCAGATGCCTTAATCTTAAATGAACATTCCAGAGGTTCACCAATAAGTTGCCCATCTCTTCAAGTATATCTTCCAGGCCTGCTTCTGAAAAACACTGATTTTTTTTTTTTTTTTAAATCCGTGTCTCACAAAGATTTTTGACCGCTCTCCCATCTGGTTTGCTGATGTAAAGTTCTTATTTGGAGGAAGATTTCACTCCATCTGTTCAGCTTGTCTTCTCAAAAATATATAAAAACTCGTTCAAAATTTGACCCACCCTCACTCTTGCTTTTCATTCTAAATTGTACCGTGTGTCACTTGGTGCTGAGTGCCTTCCTTTCTCCAGTGCCCTGAGAAATCTGGGATTTTACAGACATACAGAATTTGTAACAGATTTGTGCTGAGTACATGGAGTGAGGATTCACTCCTGCCTGAGCTGGTGGTTTTTTGACATTAGTCAAATCTGAAATAATTCAATCTTTTCTAGTGATAGGGTCATACTCCTGTTGAAAGCATTATCCTAGATTAGTAGGGGGAATACACTGATGCTATTGTGATCAGTGCTGTATAAGCGCCTGGCTTGTTAAGAATTATCTGATTTTTTTTTCCCCTTTGAAAAATTAATAGATGGAATTTAGAACATAACTCTAGGAAGAAAGGAGGAGAGATCAGGGGGAAAAAACCCAAACAGTTCTGCAACCTCTCCTATGGGTTTTCCCCCTACATCTTGCATCTCCTTCATCCTGGCAGAAAACCAGAGGAAGTGCGGTCTAGTAGCTAGGGTCAGAACACGTGGATTCTGAAATGTGTCCTTAGGGAAGTAACAATTCCATTGGCTCAGTTTTTGTCTGTAAAAAGGCAATAAAATTCACATGTGCATCAAGGCCTATTGTTTGTGAAGGACTTTGGTCCTCTCAGTGAAGGTGCAAAGTCTCAATGATCTCATAATAAAATTATAATCCTAGTAAAAGTTTCAATTTGCATTAAGGTGGCTTCACTCCCTTAACTGCAAGTTCCTATTTTGCTCCAGCGTCTAGGGGCTGGCAGGTACCTGTCACAATGAGGAAAGAAGTTGGAATACAATTGCAGTTTCCATGACACCATCACATCAGCTTTTGAAGGACATTAGTGGAGGTGGATTTCACAGCTAACCTGTTCTTAATCTTCTACAAAATCAAACTTAAGACTGTGGTGTTGAGGTGATTCAGTGGTTGCTGCTTTTATTCTGCGGGCAATGTAAATTGCCTTCATTGCTTATATTCTTAAATTAGATTCACACTTGCTATCAGAAAACATTGTAGGTGCAGTAAAACTGTGCAGACTGTAAAGCTCCAGCTCCAGCTGTACTTAGATGTTAGTAAATTTTTAAACAATATTGATCAGCTGTGCTCACTTTACACCTGAGAGCAGTGTCATCTCCATGGCTTGAGAGAGAATCTCGTGCTGTCTCCCCTCTTGGCAATCGCATGACATCCCTGTGACAACTACAGCTATTGCTTACATGGAAAACTAACTTTACAAACTTTAATTTAGTGTCCATGTGACCAGCCACCTCTCTGCAAACCCGCCAGCAAGTCTTTGGAGCATCATTTTGGACCAGTTTGGAACTAGAGCCTTGGATGCCAGTGACTGAGATCTTTGACTACAAGAATTGAGTTAATTATTAGATTGACTATTTTTGGTTCTGTCATCAGTGTTAAAGTCCAGCTTGAAGCCCTAAATCATTGTACCCTATATTCCATGCCCACTGTAGAGGTTTTCATATCTTTGGCCTGTGAAACGCCAGGGCTCAATTTCCTGTACCCTTTGAAGAGAGTGGTGTGGCTAGGTCAATGGTGAGGAAGTATGCACTGTTTGTGCACAACTGTATTGTGGGCTAGAGAGGGTGAGTTTGAATCTCCATTGGTTGCCCAGTGCTGACTTTGACAGTCACAGGTATTCTAAAGCAACACCACACACTCTTGTATACAAAACACTTCTTTTTTCCTAGTGTAAGTGAACTTCAGACTTTGCAATTCCAGACACCAGCAAGTTCATCTGGCCAACTGGCTGCAAGGAGAACAGAGCCACCAAATAAACCTGCAAGTGTACACTGTATTTTTAGCTCATTTTTTCTCTGCTACTGTGATTTGGATAGCAAGACACATGAGTAGTGTATGAGAAACCTCTAAATCCAGCTCATTCATTTTTTTAATCTCTTGTATAATTAGTGTGTGTATCCTAAACTGGTTCAGCCTGATTTCCAAATTGAACTGGCTCTGGACATGGTTCTGAATGACGCAAATCCTGGTTCCATTTTAGTCCACTGGACCCACCGAATGCTACCCACCAGAGATGTTTGTGTGAGCACCTCCATAAAAGAAAGTTCTACATCTACACCTAGCGCGACAGCGCTGGGGGGTAACTCGACTGAGTCACTGTGCACAAGTCGTCTATCGGTGTATGGCCATGGGCTGTGTGAACCCCAGTTCCGGGCACAGCTTGAAGACTCAGTGAACAGGACCAGAGTCATTCTAAGGTTCAAGCCAAAGAAACCACTTTTGGGGCACTGGGCTGAGATCTGGTTTCAGTTCGGCCTGGTAACAGGCAGCTAGTTGGGCTGCTCCCCGAGGTGCCTGATCCCTGCCGGGAACCTGGTGGCTGCTCCTGCTGACGCCCAGAAGTAGTGGGGCTTGGCTCGGGGGCCATAGCCCTCAGGTCTGACAGGGCCCTGCCGTTTGTCTCCTCAGAAGCTGAGCTCTCGGGAGCCCAGGCCCTGCGCTCTGTGCTGGAGAGCCCAGGGCAGCAGCACTGGGGTGGCTGGGCTGGAGTTGGGAGATGGGCCTGGGCCATGCACATACAGGGGTGAGCTAGGCGCTGCTCCGTCCCCCCGCCAGTGCTGGCGGGCAGCTCTGCTCAGCTTGCTGGGGCCTGGCTGAGGGAGGCAGGGCCACAGCAACTGCTCCCCGCGCCCAGGTGAGGGGGGATACCTTGGGGGGCTGGGACACCGGGGGGAGAGGCCAGGGGCACCTGGAGGTGAAGTGAGGGTGGGGACAGAGGGGGGCCATCTGAGGGGGATGGGAGCAGGGGCAGGAGGATGTGTCAGGTGCACAGAGGGGGACGGGACTGAGGGGGGTGGGAGGATGGGCTGGGGGGGTTGAGGAATGAGGATGTGAACCTTTGGGGGGGCTAGGGACAGCAGGGTGGAAAGACTGGGATGGGGCTCCTTGGGGGGGCTGGAGTGGAAACAGAAATGGGAGGGCAGTGGGGATGGGTCTGGGGGACCTTGGAGATAGTTTCTTTGCTGGGTGTCCTTGGGGCAAGCCAAGGTAGCATCAGCATTAGGGTCTGTTCACCAGCCCTGCTCAGCATCCGAGCGGCATGTGTTAAAGAGAACGGGTTTGGCTGGGTTCATGCTTGTCCCCTGGTGAGATCCGTGTGACCTAACGTTCTTGTTCTTGTCCTACAGAGCCACCCGGGGACCCAGACTGGTGAACTGCTCTGCTCTCAATCTCCAAGGTGAGCAAAAGCGCTCGGACAGGGCCAACAGGGAAAAGGAAATTCTGGGATTTAAAACAAAAATGGTTTGTGTTAATAATGTCTGGTGGGTGTTGTTAATGGAGGAGGAATTGTGCTTTTCAATAGCTGGCACCTGGCAGTGCTTTACTTTGGCAGGGGATAAGGCAAAATTCACCCCTGAGATCACTGGGGCTCAAATCATGCCTTGGCCTCAAGCAGCCCCTCTGCATGGGGTGAATTTTGCCCTGAAAGACAACGAAGTTTCTAGAGTATTTCTGCTTAATGCCCCCACCATTCCTTCTGAGGGGCCCAGCTTGTACCATCTTCCAGTCTTGTCACAGGACTGGCTTGTTACTCTGCTGCTCCTCTGTTGAGGGGCAGCGAGGCCTCCTGAAGTTAAAAGCTGTAATAGGAAAATAGAAAAGTAATAACGCACAAGTCATTTGACCTTTTTGATATTCTGTAATCTGATGAGTGGCTGCCTGGTCCCATTGTCCCTGTCAGAGGCCCAGTGCAACAAGAAACCAAACTGCTTAAAAGGTTAAGGCAGTCGCTGGCTTTCTTCTGCCTCTCACAGGCTTTGCTGAACATTGCCAGTGCCCTGATGCTAAGGGTGAATAGGGCTTGGAACAAGAGAAAACTTCCACTCTTGTCAGAGTGGTGGCAAAGAGACTCATTTGTATAGCACTCACATATATGTGCAGGAGAATTCCACTTCTGGGCTCAAACCCGTGTACGTACGTGTACATTATAACTAATCACACACACGCGCATATTGTATATTTCATCTTGTGGCCTGAAAGCTTTGTTGATTTCCATTCCCAGTATCTGAAAGAGAATGTGATTGATGGTCCCTGCGTCTGAAGACTGCAGAAGGTTCAGCTGAACACATAAGCATCGAGGCTCTCCTGCAGTTCCTAATTCTGTGGGGTTTCCTCTTTGCTTGCCTGCTAGCATCAATGGGGGACAAGTAGAGTCAGATTTTGAGGAGCTCGTCACTCACAAGCTGAACCAGATTTTCAGCTCCTGCTTAGGCACATAAATAAGGGCCAGATTTTCAAACTGTATCCAGCAGCTCCCATGGTGACATTGTGGGCAGATTTTCAAAACAGCTCAGCCCTCACCGTGCTGAAATCTTTTGAAAATATGACTTATGTAGAAGCTGAGATCTCATGAAAATCTGTCCCTTTATGCTGCACTTTCACCTACTAAAATAGTGGCTAGAAGAGGCAAAGGAGACCCATGAGCTAGTCAGAGCCAGCCCTAAGCTGTGCTGAGTATGAGCCAGCTGCATGGGTTTGTTTGTTTTTGTTTTGTTTTGAAGTTGGGTTACCTGAAACTGCTTTGGTTTAAACATGGTTTCCTAAACAGTGTTGCTGGGGGCATTTTTTAAACACATAGTTTGGACCCATCTATGGTGGCCCACTAGACTGCACGAAAGGCTTGTGTTTACTGCAAAGTGAACTCAGCTGTGCCCCCGATTAGTGTCCTGTCCACACAAGCACTGGGGGAAAGATGTTGCTTTTTTTGATCAGCTCTAGTGGCCTGAGCTACAACTTAGGGCTCCTGGTCCAGTACTTAGGCCACTTCACAATACTGCCTCTCTCTAGTCACACTACCTGGCTGTGCTTAATTGTACCCACCTGCAAAGTGATTGCTATGACATATGCCTGTTTCACAAGGGGGGAGGAGGGTGGCCAGGCTTCACTGAATGTTGGGAAAGTGTTTTATGAGAAGGGGGTAGAAATTGCTGTGGCAAGGAAAATATTATAAATACCCATGTTTCTAAACCCAAATGGTAGGGGGGAGTGTTGTCTAGTGGATAGAGCAAAAATTAGAAGATGGAAGAGCCCTTACAACAGACTCCGTACATGGCCTTGGGCAAATAACTTAAATTTGTGCCTCACTCTCCCTCTCCTCCACCCCCAGTCTGCAAAATGAGGGTGAAAATACCATCTCCCAAGCTTCAGCTGCTGGGAGCAGAGGGAGGTTTTCCGGGTGAGGCGAAGGCTTTGTAGGCAGTTGCCAATGTATTCACTCTGCATGAAAATCAGTTAAGGAGAGACCGTTAAAGAAGATGACAGTCCACGCAGTCAGCTTTAAAAAGCTGCTGGAGAGGGATTGGCAGAGTCATACAATGTCATATCTAGAGAGAACCAAACTTATACAGCTATCGGGAGTGAGGGATGCTGTCAGCTGCCCCTTCAGAATTCAGTGATACCCCGAAGAGAGGAGGGATCCAGCCTGCAGTCTGAATGCCAGGCTTCCCAGTATGTTAATCCAAAAGAGGCAAGGGCCATTGTTTGCGTGTGCAAAACTTTTCCAGCAATAGGCACCATGATGTGTCCTGAGCAGGGGCTGTACTTTGCCCTACACACTGGCGGGTGCACCTCACTCCTGACCATGAGCAGCTCCTGTTATCCCAGTCCTGAGCCTCTGTCCCAGCTCTTGCAATGCGTCTCAGTCCTGACCTGCTATATCCACTGCAGTTCCAGTGCCCTGCACACAGTCTGCCAATGTACCGCCATTCTGACCTGCAGCGTCCCCCACTCTCCTGTACCATACAGTCTCCGCTGTTCCAGGGAGAGGCTGTAACTTTTAAGGGCAAGAGTGTGGGTCTGACGGTTTCTCCTGTGCCCTGGCGCTTGATTGTGACCAGATGCTGTGGGTTATAAAAGATCTTAGATCTCCAGTGCTGGGCCTGTGGTGCTCTTCTATACCTGTGCTGTGGTCCAGGCTTCCTTTGGAGGTTATTACTATGTTGTGGTGTGTGTGGCTGGAGTGTGATCTTCAGGCAGAATACTTACCTCCCAACCTATGTCTACACTAGAATTTTTCCCCACCGTTCCTGCCAGAGGTGGAGCTGCATTGGTGGCAGAAACAGTAGGAACCTTGACAAAATAACCAGTGTGATCACAGCCCCATTAAACTATCTGCTTGAGGTATCAGAGGGTAGCCGTGTTAGTCTGGATCTGTAAAAGCAGCGAAGAATCCTGTGGCACCTTATAGACTAACAGACGTTTTGGAGCATGAGCTTTCGTGGGTGAATACCCACTTCCTCAGATGCATGTAATGGAAATATCCTGGGCAGGTATATGTATGTGTGCTAGCAAGCAAGCTAGAGATAACGAGGTCAGTTCAATCAGGGAGGATGAGGCCCTCTTCTAGCAGTTGAGGTGTGAAAACCAAGAGAGGAGAAACTGGTTCTGTAATTGGCAAGCCATTCACAGTCTTTGTTCAATCCTGAGCTGATGGTGTCAAATCTGCTTGAGGTATTTATAGAGCACTCTGTGACGAGAGGATCTGGAGCAATGCTGGCATGAAAGGGCCTGTGCTGAGCTTGCCCAGGGACAGAGAACCTCTGAGTCCCAGTAAAGATAAGAAATGGCAGCATAGTAACAAGTGGAAAGCTGGTGAGAATTGCAGCCTGCTCCTTACGAAGCAGAAGCTCTTGCTGTGCAAGGTTTGCAATGAGCACGGGGCATGAGTGTTAAATCTCCTACTGCTGATGGGAGGGGCCTCTGTGTGTGTGATCCAAGGCGAAGGATAAGCTACAAGTCTCTTGCACAGGTGACTTCAGAAGGTGAAACTAGAGTATCTGTTCTTATCAGTTTAATATCTGATACGTCCTTTATCTGAGGACTATAAATCAGAACAACTTGTGACCTTCAGGTGTAGCTGGAAAGGGTGTGTCAGAGCGAAGAGACAAATCTACTCTCTGGCAAGTGTGAGACAGAGCAAGGAAGGCAGCAGTGCAGATTCCTCCCAACTTGTGTCCATAAGAGGGAGGGAGAGAGGTACCCTGGAGTGAGGTGGGGACAGAGAGCACTGTGCCTGTGGCAGCATTCAGGACTTGAGGAAAGGGTCCTCTGCAAGCCTTTCTGTCAGGAATACTGCTGGTGCAGGCCTCGGAACCTAGACTGCAGGTGTGGAAACAGGGTGAGGTGTGCTTCTGCACTTCGGAGCCCAATAACCTTTAAAGGAGGAAGTGGAAATATTGGTATTTAATAACTCTCCTCTCCTGTCCAAAGGGAGGAAGATGAAGGGTGGCTTCTTATAAAATACTGTTCTTTTGAGCTTTAAAAGGCAAATCGTGGGGTGATCAAGAGCCACCCATAATTCTGCCCCCCCCGAGAGTCCTGTTGGGAGCACAGCATGCCCAGCGGAAAGGACTCTGACTGGATGCTTTCGATGGTGTTTGAAAGGGATGGTGTCAGTGCACATCCGGGCATCCTGGAGGCACTGCGTGATGTGCTGAAAGCCCTGGTGTGTGTGTGTGTGAGGGGCACAGAGGAAGCCTGTGCTGAGCTCCTCTGAATTATGGATGAGCCTTCTGCTTCCAGCACAGACATGTACAGCACAAACTGTGCTGCTCCTAGGCACCTTTGATGGTTGTGATACTAAAATGTTTCTTTGAGAAACCACTGGCTGCTCTGTAACCTGGCCTCATGTTCCTAATGTGTCTGAAGACTGCAGATGTTGCTCATATTGGTGATTAGACAGCATGGAAAGAGGGGCCAGTAATAACTGTTTCAGCTGTAAAGTGCTAAGTCTGCAAAAGCTTCCAACCATTATCACTTCCAGTATGAGCCTCCCTCCCTTCTCCCCCACCTGAACTGGGGTATTTCTCACTGGGCTCCTTTCCTTCTGAACGAGCTTCTGGACTTTCCTACCTGGGTGAGCAGATTTCTAGCCTAGTTTGTGATTTAAATGTGGTGTGGCTTTTTTTTCTCTTTGTTCAGGTTAATAAAGCAGCCAGTCCATTGTCCTCATCACCCCCATGTAATATACTAAGAGAGAACCAATTCTAGCCCCTTGTTAATTGCAGGCAAGGTGAGAGATTAAATAATGTGTATAAATACCTAGAGGTAGCTGCTTTGACATGGGGTCCTGGATTAATTCTGCTGTGTTTCCTTTGCAAGACAGATGCCTGTGAATTGCTTTGGGTTTTTTTTTGCTGTGTAGCTCTGTTTTTTTCACTTGCATATAGAACAAGTGTTTCTGAGCAAGTGATGGTATAATACCAAAGGAGCTGTGACCTGCCCTCCTCCCTGCAGGTCAGCTAGAGAGAGCTGCAAGGTACAGATCCAATTTTAATCATGGGCAGCAGGGAAGGGCTGAGTGATCTGTGTGCTTTCCATCTCCAAACTCTGTGATCTGTAGGAACAATCTCTCTCTTTTAACAGGGGTGCAGTGCATCCCTCTGAATTCAGAAGCCAAGGCTTTTGTCAAGTTGAAATGAAATGCTCTTGAATAAGATCAGGCATTGTAGCTGGGGCTGGCAGGCTGAGCTCCTGGGGGTCTCTGCAGAAGCAGCTTTCTGCTGAGACACTGTCTGGAAATAGAATCCTCAAAGCACAGCTGGGATCAGAGCTCCCTGCAGCTGGCTTTATTTTCTGGGTTTTGAGGCCTTTCGTCTAAGCCAGGCAGGAGGATTTTGGAGCAGTTATATCTATAAAGGCTGTAGGAGAAAGAACCCTCTCACACCACCCCCAGTCACAGGGATCTGGTTTCTCTCCTCACCTGGTAAGTTTATAATTATTCATGGCCCACCCTGAGCCCCATCTTGGTGAGCAGGATCCCGTCACAGCCCTTGGTTTAGACAGATGCAGGAACTTGTGCATCTTTCTCCATGATGTGGACCAGACTCTTCACACCAACATAACTGATCTGGGGTAATCCTACCCTTGTGGCTCCAGGTCCCCCCTGATGTGCTCCTTTTACACCCTCTATGAAAATTCAATAATTGCCCCCAGCCGGCAGTGTCACTGCTGTAGGAGTATGTATTGGATCAGCGTTCCAGTTCAGTTCAGGATTGCCCCTCTACTCACCCCATATCTGCCCTCCTTCTGCAACATCTACCCTCCTCTCCAAGCAAAGGTCTGTCTAATTAATTAAACGTAAACATAGATGGATTCTTCCCTTTCTCTGAGTGGGTAACCGCTCCCCCCTGTATGCACACAGGGAGCTGAGCAAGCAGCACTGGCTCTGGGTTAGGAAGGAGGCAGGTGTCCTTTTCCCAAGATCTCTAATGGGAATCCCCTCTAACCTTGCAAAGCTTCCTGTTCTCTGCCCTGTCCACCTGCTTCCTCTTTTCTCTGCCTGATGTGGAGGAGCCTTCAAAGGGAAACAGAGGCTGCCTTTAAACAGTGTTATAAATAAACAGAGGTGTCAGGTGGAGTGAAAGCTCATCCAATGCCCTGAAGGTGGCAGGAGCTTGAATTTCTTGCTGTTGCACACAGGGAGGATCTTGGTGACAAAGAGAACGGGATGATTTACAGCTCAGGGGATGAACTTGCTCTCTCTCTAGCTGACTTGCTCACACTCAGGCCTGCAGCGAAGGACTAAAGTCAGCATTTCATACCGAGCAACTGACTGAGGGGTGAAGTGCTGCCTGTAGGGATCTCTGCTAACCCTCTCACAGCATGGGGAAACTCCCTCTTGGCGTTGCCTTCAGTGGTGAGCATAGGCAGTGCCTGCATGAACAGAAGTCTCCAGGAAAGGCAGTGCTTGCTGTAATGCTGAAAAGCTTCCTTCAGCCTGTTGGCTACTTAAGTGGATTACACCTGACACAAGAGTTTGCTCTAAGGTGCGACAATTACAAAGAAAATAGCTGTACAGGTCCCTGTGCATTTATTGCGCCTCTTTGTGCTGCTTATCTTTCCTCTTTGTGCTTCCTTGTCAATAATGAGCTGGAGGATGGTGTGGGCTGCACCCTCAGCAAGTTGCAGATGACACTAAACTGGGAGGAGTAGTAGATATGCTGGAGGGTAGGGATAGGATACAGAGGATTGGGCCAAAAGAAAGCTGATGAGGTTCAACAAGGACAAGTGCAGAGTCCTGCACTTAAGACGGAAGAATCCCATTCACTGTTACAGACTAGGGCCTGAGTGGCTGGGCAGCAGTTCTGCAGAAAAGGACCTAGGGGTTACAGTGAATGAGAAGCTGGATATGAGTCGAAGGTGCCCTTGTTGCCAAGAAGACCAATCACATTTTGGGCTGTATAAGTTGGGGCATTGCCAGCAGATTGAGGGATGTCATCGTTCCCCTCTATTCGACATTGGTGAGGCGTCATCTGGAGTACTGTGTCCAGTTTTGGGCCCCACACTACAAGAAAGATGTGGAAAAATTGGAAAGAGTCCAGCGGAGGGCAACAAAAATGATTAGGAGGCTGGAGCACATGACTTATGAGGAGAGGCTGAGGGAACTGGGATTGTTTAGTCTGCAGAAGAGTGAGGGAGGATTTGATAGCTGCTTTCAACAACCTGAAAGGGGGTTCCAAAGAGGATGGATCTAGACTGTTCGCAGTGGTGGCAGATGACAGAACAAGGAGTAATGGTCTCAAGTTGCAGTGGGGAAAGTCTAGGTTGGATATTAGGAAACACTTTTTCACTAGGAGGGTGGGGAAGCACTGGAATGGGTTACCTAGGGAGGTGGTGGAATCTCCTTCCTTAGAGGTTTTTAAGGTCAGGCTTGACAAAGCCCTGGCTGGGATGATTTAGTTGGGAATTGGTCCTGCTTTGAGCAGGGGTTGGACTAGCTGGCCTCCTGAAGTCCCTTCCAACCCCAATATTGATTCCTGGGGGTTATCCTCAGCCCTGATTTCCCCTTTGACTTAGCAAATCTCTTAAACTAGACCAGAGGAAGGAATGGGCTGGTGTGTGCTGTACGGATGAGTGAACAGAGGCCTGTGTCTGTGGGGACAGTAAGCCCCCCACTGGCTCATTTGATGTGCTGTATATGGGTGAGAGAGGGAAGCCCAATCCTTGGTGAATCGGGCTGCAAAGCTTTAGGGAAGGTAGGGAGCAGAAGTCACCTTATTTGGTGTTGTACAGATCCCTCATTAATAAAGCACGAGGAGGTGCAGGTCAGCTCTCTCTCGAGTCTCAGCCTGACTTGTAGGTGCGTTGCTCCCTTGTAGAAATGAAGGGGGGGTTTATTGACTGAGGTGCACACAGCTAACACATTGATTTCTCTGTAATCAAGTGCACACTTCTCAAGATGTTGGCACTTGTAATGGGAGAAAGCTTGGCTCCCTGCTTTCCAGAGCAGACAGCATGCAGACCTGATGCATCAGCCTGAATCTTTTGGTTGTTTTAATAGCAGCTTCAGTAAGTGATGTGGCCATAACAGTCACATGTCCAATTGGGGCAGGGGAGGGTGAATGATAGGAGTGTCAGTTCTTTGTACAGCTCCTCACACATCTTTTGATTTCAAGGTTTGACCAGGCATAGAAGTGTGGTCAGGGCACTTGGGTACTGCAGGGAGAGGCAATGCAAGTGCCTGGAGGAGGAGAGAACAGGAGCCAGAGAAGGGACTAAGGGAGAACATATTAATTTCTTTTCTATGGTGTCTTATGTTGCAAAGGGTCTATAAACGGCTGCTTCCCATGCTCTAAGCCAGTGTTTCTCAACCTGTTTGTGCTTGTGACATCTCCCTCCCATATGAGACTTGAAAAGGTAGGGGGCTGAAGCTGCCCAGGGTTGACAGCCTGATTGGCTTTGATCACTCAAAAATAAATTAGCTCATCAATAAGAAAAGAGCAATAGCTGGACAGAACTATATGTAAGTTTAAGTTTTATCAGTGTAAATGTACAGCAGGAGCACGTCTCACATTTATCGCTGTCCCTCACAAGGGCTTGGTGAGAAGGACTGTGTCCCTTTAGAAATAAGACTGCAGGGAAAGTTCCAGATTAAATATTAGGAAAGCCTGTATAACTAATACCTGCCTGGGAAGGGATAGAATTCCCCTCTCATAGGAATGCCGTAGGGGAAATAAATCTATGCCAGAGCAAGGGGTGTGCACATTTTCACCAACATACTTGCCCTACAATCTAACCAAGTGAGCAACCATTCCCCAAGGTGTAGGCTGTGCCTTCTTGGGGCAATGATCCTACCATTCCAACTGCTGTTCCTCATGGAGTGCGAGAAGCAGCAGCTGCCTTAATATAAGAGCAGGCTTCCAGTAACCAAGCTCTCTGTTCACCCAGTTTCAGCTGGGAGCCAGTTAGGGAACTGCAGTTGTAAGATCCAAGAGTTCTCAAGGCGTCACAGCAGCCTGCCTGCATTTCACCTGACCACTTCACGGAAATAAGTTTTATTCTCAAACATTGCAGCACTGGAATTCACAGGAGCAAGGGCGTGAAGATGCTATACATGGTCCGTGGTGGCTGAACTGAAGCCTTCTGAAAGGATTATTCACCTTGATGCTGTCATCTTCAGCAGGAGCATTAGCTAAGGGCCCTGTTTTAACAGTCCTTTGTGTATCAGCATTGATAGCAGCTGGGGATCAATGCAGTTATTCATTCACAGGGAAGCCAATAGTGATGCAGAGCGAGTATCTCATATGGTGGAAGTGAAGAAAGAACCGCAGGATGTGGGAGAGGTAGCAGCACTGATAGAGGCAGAGGAAAGCTCTCCTACTTCAAAGGAGGTGTTTGTACATTGATTTAATACAAAGATCACAGCCAGACAACTGGGTGAGCACCAGTGTGTAAAAGAAGCTGGGCTCACTGCAGATCCTAGTGAACATCACGTATCCCCTATTTGCTCCTACTCAGGCCCAGCTGACAATCATTCATCCATGTTTATTCCCCTATTTTAAAAGGAGCTTTACAGGGTTCAGAAGGGTTAATAAAATAGAACACAAGGGCAGAAAGGGAAGGTGGGGTGGGGAGAATTTTCAGGCTTCATTTTTAAAGTGTTGCTGAGTTAGAATAAGTTACCATGGATGTTTTATCAGCCACAGGGAAAGCTGTTTGTCAGAGCCTGCTCTGTCATCCTACCTGGTCAGTCACATGGCACCTGACTGCCTGTACCCCCGTTTGCTTAGAGCAGGGTTTCTCAACCTGGGGTCCTGTGACCCCTCTGAGGATTAAGACCAAGTTTAGGGAGGTCATAGTTCTTCATTAGTCTTATTTGCTCTGCCTTTTTCTCTAAAGCTGCTCTGTGCTTTTTAAACTAGAAGTGTGGCATTGGAACCTGACCAAACGGCCCCCCTCTTTCTGGTTAATTCACCCCAGTATAGCATACGTGGCTTTTTATTTTTGGCAACAGTGTCACATGGAGTCTGTCAGTTTGTCTCACATGCTGAGCCCTGGGTCCCTGTGGTACTGTTATTAGGGAGGTAATTTTATTTAACTCAAATGCAGTCAGCTTATGCTGCATTTTAATCCTCTTTCAGGTTGGTAGCCTCCGAATTTGGTAGGCAAGCTCACCACTCAAACCTCCTGAAATGAAATGGCTGAACAGCAGGATCAGAAAAGCACTTCAAAGAAAAGGTAAGGTTTTTCCTGTTAACTTAGCAGGGGGGCATGGAGGGCAGCAACTTTCCAGCATAGTCACCTAGCACAGGAATCTCTCTAGCAGAACTAGAGACAGTTCCTTTCAGGGGCTCTGATTTTCTTGGGGATTATGCTATTAATATATTGCACTAGCATAAGTTTTAAAGTTGCAACCTTAAACACATGAAAAAATACAAAGGTTCTCAGAGCAACCATAATCACAAGGCATAGTTTTGTCTTGGATTTCTCTGGACCCTGCGGTCAGCTACATGGGCCAATACTTGTCCTCTGAGACCATGTAGTGACTAGGAATTCACAAGGCTCTGTAAAATGGAGGGGAATTACTGTGAGAAACAACTTCAGTACATACCTATTTGAACATTCAACCTGTAGCATTTGTGTTATTACCCTCACATCTAAAAATAGAAAGATTCCATTCTGTCCTCTCCTCCTTGCACACACTGAAATGTTCAAGGTGATCAATACTGTTCACCTGTTGGAGTACATGTGCAGCTACACCCTCAATTCAAAACAGAGCAGCAATTTTGGCGTAACCTTTCAAATAAAACCCATTTATCTCTGGTCTGATATTAAACAGAAAAAAAAATCTGTTAAATGCCCAACCTCCTCCTCCTCCTCTTTCTTTTAATATGAAACTAACTACAGTTAGTGCTGCCACCCACAGGAACTGGAGGGGCTTGCTCCTCTTCTACTGAGGAATGTGATGTTGAACAGAGCACCTCACCTTAGACCTTCAAATAATAATAAAAAAATCTAAATATGCAACAGTGTAGCAGGAAATTCCAGCTTGGGGTTTAGGATCCCATCACAGCTACAAACAGCCCCCTCTGCGTTTGGCTTTACTGAGGCCTGGTCTACACTGGAGGCCTTAGAATAATCTAAGATACGCAACTTCAGCCACAAGAATAGTGTAGCTGAAGTTGACATATCTTAGACAGACTTACTTCCTGTCCTTACAGCATGGGATGGATGGCTGCCACTCCACTTCTGCCTCTCACCCTGGTGGAGTTCCGGAGTTGACGGGAGCGTGTCCAGGGATTGATTTATCATGTCTAGATGAGACACGACAGATCGATGGCTACCTGCCAATCTGGCGGGTAGTGTGGATGTACTCTATGCTTACTGTGGCCATCCCTAATTCATAGGCCATAAAAGGTGCCCACTTCCCTGCCAGGAGCAGGGTTTTTTATACATAATTTGTGATAATCTTCAGAGAGACCCTGTGGCTAGTTTTTGGATTCAGTCACATGCACACAGTGTGTTTCCTGTGCAAAGGCATTACAATCCACAGTCATTCTGTATCATGCATGTGCTCCCAGCCCCAAGGCAAGGAGGCTGCCAGCATCCTCTGAAAAGCTGTGTCCCACCTGTCTGCCCAGACAATAGCCTCGCTATTCAAAGGAGACTGTTCTCTTCCTTGGTTTAGGCTCCCACAGTTCATGCTCTAAAAAGCAAAAATAGTTTCCCATTTGAAATTAGAGCTATCCTGCAGTTCAGCAAGGTTTACTAACAGAGTTGGACACACCAATCAGTCACAGCAACACAGATCCTGTTTGCAGAGAGAAGCTTTTTATTGTACTTTGTTGGGAGCAAATGAAACATGTGAGGGCTTTACATACCAAGAATGAAGCAGTGCCAGGTTACATTCAGTGGCAGGTGAACCAAGGTTACAGTGCAAATATCACTGCTCTCTGCAGTTAACAGCAGCGGGCATACAAACCACAACACAGAGAAGCCAGCTGAAATCAAGTATTGTAGATACAGCATCACAGGTAATGAGGCAACTTAACATACAAACAGCATTCTATTTACTTTGCCTTTGCAGGTTGCTTTATAGATGCTGCCAGTAAGCAGACCCCACTTTTAAATTCAGTGTGCAGTTACTCTGCCCCCAAATGAAAACACCATTTGGAGTATTCACATTACACTTTTTACAATATACACAACTAAGGTTATTGCCAAGTTACTTCCTACTTCAAATTACACTATTTACAATGTAATATTCAGGAAAAGTTTCAACATCAGAGTGTTCTTTACATAAACTAGGAGAAATCTTTTATTCTGTAATGCATTCTGTAGTTAAGCCACGGGGATCTCATGTACTTTATTCAGAAGTTTCTCTCTCAGCAATTTTTTAATAGAGCAAGTTACTGAAAAACAGATGGATTTGTCCAGTGTTACCTATCGTGCAAGTTACTGGATGTGTTCAGGGACTGAATAGCAAGTTTAGATCTTTATAATCAATGTTAGATACAATCTTAGTGTAAAAATAAATGCTCTAGCCTCAGTGCATGAATAAGTGCATCTGTCAGCCAAAGGTCAGCTCTCTGTGGCTGAAAAGGAGAGTTAGAGAATAGATCTTTTGTTTACTATCCTGATCCGCAAAGAAAAACAAAGTCATTGAAGTCTAGAAAGAAAAGTACACAACAAGTGATTTATAGGGTTACATTCTCGCTCTCCAGTATGTGTGCAGATTGTTTACACGATGGCTAAAGGGAGAGAACTGGAACCTCCCTATAAGCACTAGAGACTAGCTCCTACCTCGAGGCAAAATAATCCTGTACAAACCCCCATTTACTGGAGACTGCCAGAGTAGGGTGGGGTCATAGTGGCACCACCTCCAGACAGCTGCTCTCCTCCCCCCACAAAGCACATTTTCATTTAGTTCAGTTCTGAACATGAGCATGACCAAACTGAGTGAGTGACTTAGGTTCTGTTATTCTGAACTGGCTTCTGTGCCTCTCTAAGCCATGGATTCTCTAGTGCAACTCACTCCTTAGGAAACAGGAGCAGTGAGTTTAGCAAATGAATTTAAAGGAAAAAGCAATCAATACAGAGTTGTCAGATTCCTCTGACATGCAGCTAAATCAAAGGTTTCCAAACCATAAAATGGAGAGAAAGTGGGGCCTGCCTAAGCATGAAATGCTGGTTTAAAGCTCTCTCTCTTACATCCTGTAAATGGAGTCATCATGTTTGACTAAAATCACAACTGCACTTTCAGAATTTTTCTGACTTACAAATCCTGAATTTGCTCAGTGTAACAACTCCAGCTGGGTTTCTGCCTCCTAAATCTTCACCAGTCAAAGATCCTGCAGCTAGAATTGTAGCTGACAGTTCATGCCATGCTTTGGACAGTGCAGCCAAGACTGCTGAAAGGTACTAGCGATTTTGATTGCTCACCTTGAGAGCTGCTCTCCAAGCTGTCTCAAGTTGGGCACCTGAAACATTGGCCACTTTTGAAAAACTTGGTCTCCTTCTTCTAGAACTAGTCTACTAAGTTAAAAGGCTATGGTACACCCATAGCTGTCAGTTACTTGGTGCTTTTGAAAATTCAACCCACTGCCAGGATCAGAATTCCTGTTTAGAATGTGAATGTTCCTGGGCATCCTAAAAATTCTGTTCTAGGTGGAAATCAGATCTTTCTCTCTCTTGCTAAAGGGTCAAGGGACCAGAGTTTGGTCTCTGCCTAGGTTTGCTGGAATCCATCATCTTCATGCAGTAGGAGAATTTGTTTGGTCAAATATTGATTCGGCAGAGGATCACAAATCTGACACTGTACTTTTGGAAGCAGATAACACTGAGTTAGCGTCGCCTTTCCTTTTCAGCAGGGCAATAGTTTAAACTATTTGTCCTTAAGGACTTTCATGTTTTCCACTATTTAGTTTTCTAACCAGGTGTTTAAGGATATCTCTGTCCCCACCAGGGCAGATAACTGGACAAAACATCAATTTTTTCTGCAGCTGTTCTGAATTGCTTTGAGGGCAAATTTACCACCTTAAACATGCATTGCCCAGAGTGTGCTCTGTATGTGCTATATCTCCTGCCTTTAAATTGGTAAGTATTTTCCTAGACAATAGATGTCAGAAATCTACACCAACCTTTATCATGGTGCTCAGATGCACAGAAATAATCACTAGAAAGAGTTGTAACAGTGTTCACACTCACTGTGAACTCCCACTTTTTAAAAGCAGCACAGCTCTGAATACCCCCTGCATTATTTTGCTTTGTGTCACATGCAAGAAATGTTGAATAAGCAACATATGTTGGTTAAATTCTACTTTTGAGGTCAGTTTATAGAATACCTTATCAAGATGCAAGATTAATGTAGGTTTTTCCAAGATGAAATTTTGCACATGCAAACAGCATTAGATTAAAAGTGCTAGGCTGGCTACCTCTGTCCACTCTGTAGCCCTTCATTCAGTAATACAGTGTTGCAGGTTTAATCAGTGCTCTGTTCTTCCTAATTGTGCCTATTATCTAAGATGCAGTTGTTGTCCACTGCAAAGCTGACACTGTGTGGCCCTGAGTAATTCTATATTGCTTATGCTTACACAAGCTTGTGCTTTTGAGAACAGAAAAGTCAGCACTAACCGGGCACAGTGCTCATATGAAATTTCCCTGCATTGTTTAACCCACTAATTCATGGCGATTCTGAGGAGTGAAGCTGAAAATCAGCTTGTCCTTTACTCTGTTCATTATGGTATTGGTTTATCTCTAACTTCCTTGTTGTTTTAGAGAATTAGCCAGGAATATTTTGACATTCCATTCAGTACTGATCAGATGAAGCTACTGTGGTTTTGTCACTATTTGTTAGTGTGCCTCACACCAGGCAATTGTAGTTTGTTACAACAGTAGCCCCCCTGCTTTACAGGCAGGTTCTAAGGCAAGAGTTCAGAGTATCAGCACAGTGCCCACGCCTGAGCACTATCTAGACTAACAGAGTTCTACTGTACTTACCCTGAAGCTGAACTGTGATATGGAAACAGTGCATAGAACAGTGGGGAATTTCATCTTCTCATTGGATCTCACACCCTGACTTCTGAAATCTTTCCATTCTGGCCCTGTGTGCTCCACCGTAAAGCATGCTTCCAGCTCTGTAATCTAATCTGCTGCAATGATGTACCCAGAAGTCTTTGGCCTCACTACCCTGGCTACTTTTAAGTCTTGAGTTGAGGCGCTGACAAATACTGACACATTATACGGGTGGGTGGTGTAGAAATAGTTCTGGTGAAAGATACCAGATTTGCAGCCATGGAGGCGGAATCCCTGTTTTTACAACATTTATAGCAGAGGCAGTGCAGGCCTCCCTCCAACTTCCTGCTAATATGCCTCACCCCTCAAGGGTGGAGAAGGGAGGCTCAGTGTCCATTTCTGCACCTGGCCTCTTCCTGTCCTCAGTTCATTCTAATGCTGAAAGGGAACCTGGTGCTTTCTGTAAGTGGCTGAATGTGCAGCTAGAAGCTGCATCCATCAGAAATGCTAAGAACTCAAAAGTAACAGAACCATGCTAGAGGGGGCAGGAACTGGGGCCCTTTTCTCCCATGTCCACACAGTATTTTAAAAAAGGTGACTTATTTCAGCTAGTTTGCAGCTGCTGGGTTTGCATCTTCCTGCAGAGACATCAGCCCAGCTGTTTTCACCACCTCACCCCCACTTCTAGCCACAAGCACCAACTTCCCTTGGCACCAGTGGGTGCTTATGCTGCCTCCTCCCCCCTGCCTCACTCCCATAGCTGTTTCACAGTGCACATGCTGGGAGGGAGGGGGGAGAAGCAGGACTCAGCAGAGGTGAGCTGGGGGGAGGGGCTGTGAATGGATGCAGAGCACCCAGCAATTTTTCCCCTTGGGTGCTCCAGCCCCAGAGCACCCATAGATTTGGTGCCTATGCTTCTAGCCCAATCATGAAACACCTGAATGTTCTTAACCTTCATCACAACAGACAGAGGATTGCACCTATAACAGTCAAATTGCCACAGGCATTTAGGTTGGGTATTAGATAATGTGATTGATACGTGGCTCTGCAGTTACATATTTCAGATGCTTTGTTTCTGACAAATCTCCTTGATAGTTGGGCCATTCATAATAAGGTGGCTCAGAATTCCATGGCTGAGAAAAGGCCTTCAGACTTTGCCAGTTTTTCTGCAGACTCCTTTTGGACTGTTCATTTTTTTTTAAATATACTTAACCATTAAATTACCCTCCCTATGCCTCACAATATATGGTACTAAAATGTAAAGAGCAGGACACTAAATTCAACAGGATAAAACAATCCAAAATAGATTTTGGCCATGGAGATTCCTATTCTAGTCAGACTCCCAAGATAAAGATTTTATCTGACTAGATCATGCAGTCACTAAATTTAAACATCTGCTGAGATGAGCTGGCCTCTTAGAGCTGATGCAGCTACATTTTTGCAAAACACTGCACAGTGTCACATAGTAACAGACAGCACCCACTCTTAGCAAAAAAAACCCAGATCATAAGGATGGACATTCTCAACCTTCACACCTGCTTTTGCTTTCCACTAAGAATCAGTTACAAAGAGAACCACTTACCTGTATGCTGAAGTGCTCCTGTTCCACTGCTTGGGGGGGAGGAGAGAGAAGGAGGGTTTTCATGGTCATTAATCAAACTGTGCACTGAGCTGAGATATACCAAGCTATGAAGCATTAACAGGTGTGCATAAGTAACAGAACAATGGCAGAGAACATTCCTGATCAGATTTCTGTCATATGCCAACACAGTGTCAATTAACTTACCAGACTTGATGGTTACCCTCCAAAATGTGATCTGTCAAGAAACTAAGGATGAAAACAGATGCCACAATCTTTGGGCATGGACATCCGTGTGGCAGACAGCAAGAGTTTCTCCTGAGAATTGGTCTGAAATGGCTATAATAAAATTTCCACTTTATTACAGAGATCAGTTTCACAACAAACTAGATTTGCTAAAAGAGTAGAAAAATGAAATCACTGGGCAGTTAACAGACAAACCGTCTGCACCCATTAGAGATGGTAAACATGTTTTTCCAAGAGATTTATTCAATGATGAAATTAAAGAAGAATAGGTACCCTCTGAATACTAATGCTGCAGCTACTGGATGTTTAAGGCAAAAGGACTGCACATATCAACAGTCTTCATTTGAGTCCTGAAGGTGGGTAGTTTTCAATCTCCTGATGTCAGACACAGGTCCTCTCCTGCCTGGAAACACCAACATTTACCTTGTGTTTGCACATCATCACGTATCCAAGAAAGTCAATGTTCTTTGCCCTTGAGCTGTTCAGCTCAGCCACACATATTGGATTTCTCTGCATGAGCTGCCTCTGAGACCTCACTGGAACCAGTCTGAAATTTTAGGGTTTCTTTCCTCAACAGAAGAAGCCTGATTAATCTGCATTTAGTGCAGGCTGCTGTCTAGCAGAATTCCAAGTAGTATACAAGGCAGGAGCTGCCACAGAAACAATCCCACCCTTCCGTTATGTATGGGTACATGGAGGCAAAGCCAGTTCCCCAGAGGGAAGATCACTTTTGCTAGAGTGGTCACCAAGGACTCCAGATACCACTTGAGGACTAAGTTTGAATCCTGCGACATATTCCATCAGTGTCTGAAGTTAAAGAGACAAAGTGGGTGAAGTAATATCTTTTATTTGACCAATTTCTGTTAGTGAAAGAGACAAGCTTTCGAGCTTACACATACCTCTTCTTCAGGTCTGGGAAACTAATTCCAAGTGTCACTGCCTGAAGTGAAGTAACAGACATTCTGGAGAAGTTCCTCCAGACTTCAGCGCTCCATGAAAGATACAAGTAGGTGAGGGGAGCATATGCTCACCCTCCCTCCACATCAGGAGACTTGTGGATGACAAGGTACAATGACGGCTGCAGGACTTGGTCCCATATGTGGTTCTCCTTGTCCACAGGAATTGCGAGACTGCACCAGATCAATACTCCATCTAGTCTCAGGCAGTGGCTAGTGCCACATACTTCAGAACGCATAAGAAATGAATGCACCATTACAGAACAGCCAGCCCATAGGGAAAGGTTTCTTCCTAGCCATTTGGAAATCTTTGTGCTGGTGCCCCGTTCTTCTGTCCTGCCCAAGAGGGGAATTGTGGTCAAGGAATTTTTCACTCCGTGGTTGCTGGGAAAACCGCAGACTCAGAGTGGTTTTTCGTGTGTTATAGGCATTTACCTAATTCAGATCCTCCTGTGGTTAGAGACTATAACCTTTTTATGAGTAAGACACTTTACAGATCACCCTTCTGCTAGAAGGCAAGTGCCGCAAGAGAAAGGATCCCTTTCTTCTCCACAGCGTGCAGACAGCCAGCAACGGGAGCAATAATCCCTGCCGCCTGAATGATAAAGTTCGCCATCAAAATTCACCATTTTCTTAAAGCTTTTTAAAAGGTTAATTCAAGGCCATTAGAATGTGGTGCCAGAAAGTGCCTGCAAACCTCCTGCTGTAAAGATTCCATAGCTTTAAAAAACCCATTCAGTTATGTACTGGGATGCGGAAATAGCTTGTGCCCCCTAAGCTCCTTGACAGAGAATCTCAAAAGCAAAAGGTATTTAACTCCAGTGCAACTCTTGGCAGCAGGACTGACAGAACATTAAATGAGAGCCATGATGATTGCTGGAATCATGTAATTAACTCCTGCTGGCTGCATGACAGCAAATTAGAAACCACCTACACAGGCACTAAATTGCCTTTTTTGGTGCAGGCTGGATTGTGTACTCATCTGACAGGAATCACTTGGGCAACATGCTACACGTACACAGGAGACACTCTCTGTCTGAACGGCACAATGCCCAGGAATAAGGTTGCCCTGTTCCAACTACTGAATGCATGTTAAAAGAAGAACACACAGAGCTAGAACTGGCACAGAGATAATGTAATGGCAGGATGCACAACTTTTCTGTTAGCTAAGAGAATGGCCCTTTACAACTATTTATACTGCTACTGGATACAAGCAGTTTAGCATAGTGATGGGGTGGGACCTACATCTGACAAGGCACAGGCAGCTTTTAAAAAAAATTATATACCCCCAGCACATACAATAGCATTAATATAAGATGACTGACAGACAATAACTGCCATTCAAACTAATGGGCCAGTCAATTATCTGGGAGATTTGGTATTTGAACCTCTTGGTGCTAGGAGTAATTTCTAAAGCACACATTAGAATCAAATCAACTAGCTCCAAGGATTACTGCAGGAAGGGAACACACCAGACTGTGCTTCTTTTGTCTGTCGCTAATGGGAAGAGACTTCCTCAGAACTCTGAGCCAGAAGTCCAAGCTACAAAACAACACTTTCTCCCTTGTTCTTAAAGATACAACAGAATAGACATAGCAGCTACACAGTAAAGCTTATGGGGTCAGCTTTGCATAGAGGCCTGTTAAATTGTATTCCAAACTATGAAACTCGGCAACATTAGAATCACAGGCTACAGGAAAAAGGCAATGTATACCCCTCTCCTCTGCTGACTTACCTGTGATTTAAACACTGTGCAGATACTGATGTAGAAGAGAGCACTTTCTACTTTCCCTTGCAGACTACTGCCTGTCGCAACTGCATGTAAGGTAGATGCAACCCACGCTAGTGGTCGAGAGTGACCTAACATTCCAACCAGTTTAAGAACTGTGAATGAGACAGTCCTAAAAGAAAATTTTCAGAAGTGCCTACGTGAATTTGGCTCCTAAGTACCATTTTCAAAAGTACTATAGGAGCCTACATCTCACTGAAAATGAGTGGGATTCAGGGCCCTTGGTGACTTAGGCACTTTTGAAAGTTTACTTTAAGTTCCGCTGACTTTCAGTGAGAAGTAGGCTCTTAAGTGGTGAACATTCCAGAAGGGCATCAGTGGAACAGAATACGGGACTGGAGCAATTAACTGGGGTAACCATGGACAAATAAGGAAATTCAGGCTTAACTCTTTTGTTGACTGCTCTTCAGCAAATGGAATGAAGTGCCAAATGAAGGACATTTAAAAATGAGTGAGAAGCAGCCAGGCATTTTATTAAATAGTGCCTGACCTGGACAGTGCTTATCATCAGACTGTCATCACCTGAGTTATTAAGAGGAAACCTGAATAGCAGTTAATTATAATCACTGATAGGAAATGTATAAAACATTCCTCCTCCAAAGCCAAACGGAGCAGCCTGCTGTTGCTGCCCATTCTCAATACAAGACTCAGCAATCCTCTGCTAGTGAAAGATTCAGACCTTGGTTTTAAAAGGGCCTTAGGGGCAGAGTCCCAGATTTGTGCCTGAAGGTGACTGTAGATCCAATCTGCACCATGTAATAACTGTGTGTCACAGCATTTCACAGCTCACTGATTGCACCCACAGTGTAGCTGGATGTTCAAATGCTATAATGTACAACTGTGTGGCAAAATTGAGTCTGAAGTTTTTTCCAGGTGCAAAATTAGATGCCACTTGTCAAATCAGGCTCTCCCATTGACAGTGGTGGAGTTTATAGTTAGGAACTTGTCCTGTAAAAGACTATTAATTCTATCCAGATCTTTGCTGGACTGAGTTACTAAAGGTAATCTATACCTAAGATTACATTTTCTGAAATTATGATTTTTTCAGTTGTTACATCAAATGCATTTAACTTACATAGTGTGGTGACTTACCTGCTTACTACAAAAAAAAATAGTATACTCCAAGCCTGGTTTACCACACCATTATTCAATGTGCTTACCCAGCAGAAGCACCTTGGGGAATCAGGTCTGTTGTACCTTTCACATCTGCGTATTAGGAGCGACTACAGAGCTAATATTATGCTGCATTTAAAAGCCACATTCTAAGTACAATTTTTATATGAAGCGAGTTCTCAGCAACTTTATATTACAATGACAGTACATTGCTAGAATATGCAATAGTATGTAAAACAAATTTTAAAATGACTTTTAAAAAAGATTATACATATCACATACACTTAGGCATCAATCCAGAATCATTTTAATCCAAGGAAATTTGTGTAAGGTAAACTTAAAATACAGAATTACTTATTAATGATTCTATTTTAATTCCCAGTTTTACAAAACCATGACCAAGCAATGTATTCATGCTGAGTTAATCACCAGTCTCCCCCCACACACCCTCCCTTCCTTATGAATTAGTTTGGCCTAATATTATTTGATCTCTGTAGATTATTACCAAAGCTTTTCCTCCTTCCTTTGGAGATTAGTGTTAATAGTTTTGGGAACAGATTACTTTCTTATTAATTACATAATATCATGTAGTCAACAGTACATTTCTATTTTGTACACCTATAGTAAGCCATGTTATGGCTTTCCATACAAACCATGCTGGTTAGCACACATTGTGGCTTTGGACACAGCTGAGTTTTTCCACTAGAAAGGAAGGAATGCAGTACTTGATACTCAAGAGTATCAATATTATTAACTTTTCAGACTACACAAGAAGAGATGTTTGGAGCAGAATGATTTACTGATAAGACTAATGGATTCCTTTTTTCTTATAAACTAATCTTTTAACATCAACAGTTTATCTTAAACTAAAATAATTTCAGTGGCCTTTAAAAAACACAAAATTGGAAATTAGACCAGTTGATTTTTGTCCTTAAACAGTTAGATTTTGAAATTAAATAAAGGCATAACAAAAGCTCATGCCATATATATGATTCATCATGTCTATGGGAGTTGAAAAACAGTAATTAACATTCTTCAAGCTAAGAATAAAAATTCTTACCTTTTTATACCATGATCTCCGCTTACAGTCATTACATTTCAGCCTATTTTATAAAGTGTATATGGCTACGAAGGTCCGGAGAGAATGAGAATAAAATATTAACCTGCTGAAAACTGCTTAAAAGTCTTATCCTGCAATATATAGCGGTTCCAACACTATTTAAATGAAGACTTTCATACAGAGGAATCTCTGACTTCAGTTAATAATCTTGATAATTGATTCAACACCCCAAACAGTTTAACAAAAAACAAAACAAAAAAATTAACGTAGAACACCGAATTTTTTCTGAAAATTGCCAAATTCTAGAATGTTGGTTATTTTATGAAGATTTTTTTTGGGGGGGAATCCATTTCAGAAGTGAAGTGACCTAATCCTTCCACCATTTCACCATATTATTGTGAGGCATGGTTGAGACACATTCGTTCAGTTATACTTGGGAGAAAAGGTGGAATGTTTGCTGCCTTTCATGTAGCAGCTCTGGATTCAAGAATAGCCACTGTAAGCCTTGGTGACAGTTTCTAGTTGAACTTGGATACTAAAAACTTGAGCACAATTGTTCAGTTAAAATTCTGATTTAAGTGGTGAAAGCTAAATGGAGTTAACTGATTAAATTGGGAGCCCCACCAATTTTTAATTAAGTCCAAGTTTTATACCATTGGTCTCTTCTTTCTGCGTGAAGAAATAACCAAGAGACATGTATGCACATCTATTGCTACGCATCCCAAGGAAGGACTGTGGCTTGGAATAGTACTGCTTTTATTAAAAAGGATCTGAGTTCAGGGAAAAAATCTTTTAAAAAAGGAAAAGCTCAGAGTCCATATTTGAAGCTGAGACCCCCTCAAAACGAGTCACGTTTGTTCTTTTTAAGACATCTATAAATAGACATTTCGAGCCACACAACCTGATGGTTCTAGAAGTCAGAGAAGAAATCTTGAGGGCCCAAGTGAACAATAAGAGGTGCGATGCTGAGAGGCTGGCAATAGGGACTGTCAATGAAAAAACCACCTACAGTGGAGAAAAGAGCAGAGAAGCAAAAACTTCATGTTAATTTCAAAGGACTGGCTGAAGCTAAAGCTCCATTTAAATTTCTCTGCTCCTTCAGCTGTAAGTGGAATTTTCATTGTAAAAGGGACACAAATGGGCTCTTTTAAAACTATCAAAACATCTATACTTCCAAGGTTGTCACTTTTTAAACAAAGAACTGACAGCTCATTCAGATTTTCAGTAAAGCAGAGAAATGTAAAATATGCAGCAACGGGGCAAGTTTACAATGTGGTTAGTAACTCCCAACAAATGACAAAAAATGAAAAAATGACTTAATAAAAATCATCTGAAATGACGGCCATCATGTTGGAAAAGAGCATAGCTCCCTCTTTTTAATGAGCTGGGGAGGAGTAAGCTATTGGGCAAGTAAATTTTCAATACGTAAATATTTTCAGAACAAATTGTAGTTTAAAATTTAAAGTCTCAGAAATTCATAGATTTAAAACAAACAAAACAAAAAAACACTTATCAGCAGTTGCCAATCAAGAGAACTCCAAAAGAGGCAGGGATCTTTTAATGAATATTGTATTACCCCAAAATGGGCTCTCATCAGCCATGCTTTTTCTGCTCCGTGATGGCTCCCTTTCATCCATAGGCCAGCAAAACAGGTCAATGATTTATCAACACTTCGCAATTTGAAGGCACCCCCAACCCTGCCATTTCTCTCTCAGTGCTAATTCAAGGGATGATAATGTCAGACTCACTGCTACTGTCAATAAAGGCTACATACTTTATTAAAGTACCACCACCACCAAATGAAAGCAAGAGCTACAGCAGGAAGAGAAACGTTTATGAAAGATTTAAGCACATTCCTAAGCACAAATGCTTGATTTCAGAACAGCTGCTGTAGTTAATTCCAAGGAAAGCAGCTTGTTATACACTTCACCCCTTTATCATGCTGTTCTAAGATTACTCTCCCTGCTATGAGAAACATACATTGAGGTAAGCCCCATTCTTACCACATCGTTTAACGAAACAAGACACCCTTCCCCAAGAACAGAGTCTGAAGGAGAGCAGAGTGTATAAAGGCATCTTCAGGACAGCACAAAATATAACAAACCTACTGAAAAGGAACTGGTGAGCTCTGAATGGGGAAGTGCAACCAACAGTGCTGCTTATTTTGTGGGGGTGATACCTTAATAAAAAGTACTTTATTCCTTCATATTAGAGTCCAAAGCACAAGAGCTTTATGCACAAGCCTGGAAATATTCTGGCAACAGTACAGAGCATATCCTCTGCTCTATACTTCCAGAGGGGTACATGCACTCCTTATATTATAGATGTTGCCTTACTTTGGGCACCAACTCGTATCAAAAAATGAATACTGGCCTATGGCTGAAATGTGTCACTTTTCACAGCAGCACTCAACAAGAACTGGGACCATTAAATAGCAAGTTTTCATGGGGACCTTGTTGCTGCTTTAGATTCTTAGAATTGCAAGGGGAAAAGGAGAACCCTTTTTTTAATTGGAGACTGACAACTAAAATAACTAAAAATGCTCCATGGAAAATCAAGGGTGGACAGACAATCGTACAGAGTGAAGAAGGCCACAAGAACAAGTGCAATTTATTCTTTTTGGGGGTAAGTGAGGGGCATTGTAAAAATATCTTTGGAACACTAAAAAACATAATCATAATGTTATGACTGTCCTTTCTCTGGGCAATACCGACTTAACTATGTATTCCTCCAATTACGTAACAAAAGTCTTTGCATGGAAATTTCCCTTGTTTAGCACAGGTTTCACAAAATATAACTGAATACAAAGACCAGCTAGTGTTAATAATGCCCTTCGTTTTCTTTCAGCATTTTGCATACAAATAAAGAGGCTTCTGGGAAAACGAAGACAGGGTCTACATTACTGAGCCTTACGATATGCTAATTTCCTTGGTTTTAAAGATGCTAAGGGAATCCTTTCAAGGTACTGATGCTTAGATATATCAAAAATAATAAGCTAAGACAATATTTAAACCCATATTTTACTAACTTTGTTCACCTTAATATTTTCAAAGTTAAATTTTAACTGAAAAGTTTCTATTGTATTACTGGTTTGTTTTTTTTTAATAACTACTCTCTGAATTAAGTAGCCCTACAACACATACAGGCCATTAACTGAGATTCTGTGTGACTGCATTAGGAAACAGGCAGTACTCTGTGTTACGACAAAACCGTTTATTTGTGATCAGTGTTTTATATTCTATACATCCTTCACAAATTTAATTTTACATAATCGGATACTTCATTTAAAACGTAAGGTTTAAGCTTCTAGTTCTTCCCTATAACAGAAGGCTGGTATAAGTTATTGAAAATGAGGTAACATTTCACAGAACATTTTTTTTTCTTCAAGTTTTAGAGAACTAAATTTGCATTTTGTTAAAATCAAAAAGTAGGAAAAGATGTTTCTTTACAAATGACTTTGCTCAAGTATGTGTTCAAAGAAAACAGGATAAAAAGGCTTTTTTCTCTTCTAACATTCTGTACTGTGGTGTTCAACCAATAGGAATTAGCTTCTGCCATTTGCTAAAAGAATGAGTAGTGGGGAACAGGATATGTTGGGAATTTCATAACTGGTAACAGAACCATTCTCTTGGGTATACCTACAGAGAGAAGAAACGGAGAGGACTCCAAATAAGTTCAATGATCCAGTAAAGTCAAGTAAAAGCTTACAGCAGTGTTCTCATTAACCCTTTCCAGATGAGTCAGTCAATGAGCTTTGAGGGCACTGAATCCCGTAAGCAAAGCAGAACATGTTGTAATACTTTAAACAGGAGTTTTAATATAACATATTAGATTTTATTATTCTGATGTTTATTAATTTAGCATTAGCAATATGTTCCAGAAGTAGTCAGTACCATTTTACACTGAACCAGACTGGATTTGGAAAGTTAAATTATGGTCTTATGAAGATAGTGGGGATAATTTATCTTGTTCAGTGTCCTGAAGTAATTTAACAGGCCAACTACAACTGCAAAGATTTTAGACAGGAAATGCTGCTGTGCATACACAAGTCCTTAAAAAAAGGGAACAGCACAGTTTTGACAAACCTCCCTTTGGATCTGTCAAAACTAGGCACTGATAACTCAGTCAAGTTCTATATCCATTTAGACTTTTTGCATTTTTTCATATTGTACTGAAGTGGCAAATCTGGAAAGATTAATATCTGCCTAATCTCAGGATTATTATAGCGTTCTTGTGGCCTCACAAACTTCTGCATACTTAAATACTTTTTTTAAATGGTTCCTATTTAAATTCTAATATTTAACCTACGTATCCATTTAGAAATCACAAAGCAGCAACAGCAGGTATTCCAGAGCACCAGATGATCAAAGTGAAACTTCCCAACATGCAACAGCTTACAAAGGCAAGGAGACATATTTACCTTACAGCCAGAAAAGCATTATTTCAGTACTTTGCATCACAAGAAGACATTAAAACAGAAAAACTCTTTATGCGAAAAATGGGGGCAGCAGATTTCACAAGACTTTGAAGTCAGCGATATGCCACACGTAAATATCTAAGCAATTACAATTCAGGCTCCAACACAGATGTCATGAGAAGATGGAGGGGAAGGAAAAAACAAACCAAGAGAAAGAAGGATTGTAGGTAAAACTCCCAGCCCCACTGAAGTCAATGAGAGTTTTACCACTTACTTCACTGGGGCCAGGACTTCACCCCATATTCTTATATATAACCTGTCTGCCAATAAGAGATACGGATAGTCAAGTACTAGCCATTAGACCATCTCAGGGTCATATTCAATACCCACTTCTTAATGTTTCACACAAGGATGAAGGGTACAAAAGGGATTGTTTAAAATAAGCCACGAATGAAACAGGTCCCAAACTAATTATGTGATTTCCTGCTGGGTGAGTGGGTAAAGGTTCCCTTTGTTATCAGTAATAGTGCATGAAAGATAATCAAGAATAGAGCATATGCTTTATGGGAAATGCCAGTTTCACCTGCTGCAATGTGAAAACAGATGGCCAATTCACATCTGTCTACTAAGATAAGAAAAGCTGCTTTAAATCAGAGGAAATTCCTTATCCGAGTAAAGGAACCTCATTGGCCAACTCCCTTGCCCTGCTCCACAGAAGAAAGCATAGAATGGTAGCAGCTAGTCCTGCACGGCAGGTGCTCCTGGCCACCACCAATACTAGAGCCACAGCATTTTCATTATCAGGGTACAGCACAAGAGGCTATAGCTGTAGTTATAGTGTGCATCATTTAGAATGGAAAAGGTTCTTTCGCAAGGTGTAGAAATCAAGTGACCCAGTTCCGTAATATTTCCCTGGTCAGAGAAGGTTTCTACACTTATAGCGTTATCAGGTGGAGTTACTGTTAGCCACCAATTTTATTCAGATTTGATCCGGAAGCAAGCATTAGGAAAATAACCTGGCACAGGAATGGCTGGTATAGTGAGGATTAGGTTTCCCCTTTGAAAAATTAAAAAAAGGCTGCTGGAGCTTACTCATGTGGTTTTGCCATTTGAGAGCTACAGAATCTTACCCAGTTATAGAAGACAGGTTCTGTACACACAGAAGATCAGAACTGGTTCTGAGAGACAGCGCCTTGTTTTACTCTGGTGTGTCGGAACATATCACTGACTCCAAACTGTTTTGCCCCCATTGCCACATAAACCTCATTCAAAGTAACCAAAAGGCCAGTTAGAGATCAACAGGCTTTATTAGTCTAGTATTTAAAAAAGCAGATGGGGCGGGGGGGAGGGGGAAGCAGGAGAAAGTACTCTAGAGCTATGAGAGAGGCCCTAAGTTTATTTTAGTCCATATGAAATATATTGCACTGCCGTCCTAGATTTCACTGGGCTTCTTAGCAGGAAGAGGCAGTGGCAAGTTATGGTGCCTTAGCAGCCTGATCTCTCAGTAACCTACAAAAAACTCAGTTAGCTTGACCCAAACAGCAGTATTTATCCTGCAACTGCATCAAATGTGTCTGGAGTGGTTATGAGATGTTGGTGGCAGTGGGCATTTCAAACAGCTGACTGCAGTAAAAGGAAATGCCCACAAGTCTAACTTACGGACCATCATTTTACCAATGTTTAGCCAAGGGGCATTAGAGTAATATTCAAGGACGTTAGATTTGGCCCTTAGGTATTCTTTGAATGGAGCACAACGCTGGCTGTAAAAAGTAAGAGAACTACTTAAAAATATTCAATTTCACTATGAAAGGGAACAGGCAGTTAGAACAGGCAGTCCTTCCACAGTCAGGCAAAGCACAGGCAAAAAGCTACTCCAACCAAAACAAGAACCACAAGGTTATGGCATCAATTTAAATGTCCTCGTCATATTTAAAGTGAGCTCTTATTTTTTTGGATCACTTGCAAACTCTAGGGCAATCTCTGTTTTTGGACTGCCATGATAGTTTCAATACCATTTCTAGTTCAGTTAATTAATAGCTCATACATACCGTAGGCTGGCGCAGCTGGGCTGTACCCATAAGGTGGCCCATAGCCTACAATACAAACAGAACAAGCAATTGGCTTTATTCCCCCTAGCATATGAAGAATCATATCAAAGGTCACAAATTTACTAACAGGGGCCACACACAAAACAGAAAATCCACTCCCATTTAAGTTAAAATACTTAAGCAGCATTTGGCTGTAATCGTTCCAGATTCTGGCTGCACAAATAAACAAGCCATCTTACGCCTTTTTTGGAAGCTTCAGCACAGAAGAGTGAAGCTCCACCTTTCTTTCTATTTTCCTTAATATTCTCTCTTGGTTGAAACTTTCCAGCCAATACTGTCACCCTGCAAGAGTTGGCAAGGCCCAGTTTACGGACTCTCTTCATAAAATACAGATAGGACTTAATGCACAAAATAGTCATTATCCTCAATCTCTCACTTAGGAAAAGGGAGACCTGGAGGCCTGTGGTAAAGGTCCAAATCAGCAGCAGATATTTTTGGTGATTAAGAACACTGCTGTTTGGTTTCCGCAGAGTCCAGACATATTCCACAGAGGGCATCTGAATGGCGGGATAGTAAGTAGGCACTGATGGCAGCCTAAAAAAAGTAAACCAAAGCATCATGGGGATAGGAGGCATGCAAACTTAGAGGACACATTCAGTTGCTGAATAAAACGGAATGGTGACAGCATTGTCCTTGGTTATTCCTGCTTGCTGTTTCATGAAGACTTAGTACCATTCATGCCTGGGAAAGCTTTTTTTGAGGGGGGTTAGGTTGGGGTGTGGGAGGCTGAAGAGGAAAAAGGTACATAGGCCAAGAGAAATAAATGCTTAACAAGTGTGATGGCTGGGAAATGAAACCTATTTCTGGAAGAATTCCATGCTGGCAAGGACTGTGCCTCTATCAGGTTACAATGTCTAAGAAATGACTCCTCAGGCAGAAAAGCAGTTTCAGAAACAATGTTCAAGTCTATTAAAAATGAATTACTGGTTTTTAATATTTATGATTACATCAATATACAGAAACAATGAGGGTACCACATTGCTGACTGCTCCAGGAGGTAAATATATCCAACTACAGGGCTGTGCTATTAACATTTGGGAACTGATGAAGGGTGTCATTAGAGTTTATGCTATATCCTAAAAAACCTTGAGCACTAATGATCAGGGTTTTACTCTTTGGAAGCTAAGTGTGCGTTGGCCATGGAACTTTGGAGACAGAGAGACCAAAGAATAAAATAAAATATACAGAGATTCTCCTCCCACCTCCAACTCCTTCACATGATCTTCTACACCAGTGTGGTTCAACATCTTCAGATTGAAAACCCCTTATTCAAACTCACATTTTCCTGATTCCACACCATATAAAATGAATAGACAATAATGATAAGCCTATGTAATTTGTTTGTGTAGCTGGAGTTCACAGAGAATACCTGACCTTGAAGGATAATAGTATGCAGGGAATGGAGGAGCAAGATTTTATTTGCTTTAGATAGTACAATTTTCAACCCCTCACAACCACCCACTCCCCAGGTGTTGTGACCCACCAGGTGAGATACACTATTTTAGATGAAGCAAAATATAGAGGAAACCCAGAAGATGCTATGCACTTCACTATCTCCGTAGCTATAGTTTTGTTTATTGTGGCTGCTAACCTGCCAATGGGAAGCAACACTAAAATAGCCTGACAGGAATGTGAATTCTGCATGAAGGGGCCCCAAGTATAAATGGGAACTAAAAAGCCTTTTAATTTGGACTTGCAGTTTTGCTGCTCAAAGCAACGTGACCAACATTACAGAGCAACGTCAGCCAGAATATGAATGTGAATTTCTTTCCTTCATTTCTCCCAACATGACAGCTGTTAATAGGCACCTCTGCTCAGAGCCCCAGACTGTGTGGGGTGCTCCCGAGAGCACAGTGACTTCCAAATCTGCCAGCATAATCCCCACAGTTCACTACTCTGGAACGCAATCTAGCACAGCAGCAAGTTCCATCCCAACAGCCTGTCCTCAAGAGGACTGCAGAAGGGTCTCTCTTACTGTGAATCACACTGCTCCTAGAGGAGACTCATTAGGTGGCAAAGCGCTTCTCGCAGGAAGCAACGCGCACAGGATAGTATTTTAATTTTGCATGCACAAACAATACCCTTCCGCCCTTATTAAGGATAATCCTTATCTAGGATGAGAAACTCTTGGTAAAGCCAAGCATAATACTAACGGGCATCTTCCAGGAGACTTCACAACTGGGCACAGAGTTGTGGGAATCATGCCATGGTGAGAGAGTTATAAGAAAGGCAGATACCAGAATTACAAAGCCCCAGGGAAAGAGCAGGAGCTGGACAGCTATTTGTTCATCTTCCATGCACAATAAACCACAAGCAAGATATGTTTTCAGCTCTACAGAGTCCCTCACTTTTCCCTTTATTTAAACCCTCATGCATTTTCCCCATGGCTCTTCTCAAATGCTATAAAACTAAACAGGTCACCAGCATGGATTAGTCTGACCCATAGAAAGGTGAACGTCAGCAGCCATAGTTCATCCATGGACAGCTGGGATGGACAGACCCTTAGCTATTAGCTCCATGACATACCTGGTGCTATGTATCCGGTAGCAGCAGCTGCCCCAACAAATGCCCCTCGTGCTAAAGCGCCTCGTCCTCTGCCTCGAGCAGCCTGGACTGCTGCAGACACAGCTGTATTTACAACTCCTTTAGTCTGTGCAGAATAAAAAAAATGGCACGATTCAGAACATGATACACGACGCAATCCATGTTAAACCAGCTTAATGATCTATGAATTCCATCTAATGCTATATTCAACCCGCTAGGCTTGTTAAAGGCAATACACACTCACTCATTCCATTCTGAAACATAGCTGTGCAGACTTGGGGACTGTGGCACAGACCTATATGTGAGCTCACAAGTTCTCAATTTATAGAATCCCCTTCCCTGGACAGAACGAATGGAGCATTGGCAGCTGTGCCAACGGGCATCTTTGTTTCATTCAAACACCACAGTGAGCTATGAGCTATCTTTCTGTCACGTGTGCAATGTGACTCTGATCACTTATAGGGCACCAATGTGCTACTACACTCTGCTACTGATCTGCATCTTGCTTGCCTGTGGGGAGCTGCAGGGATGTGGAGTCACTGCTGCAAAGATGGATTTGTTACATCATCAGAAATCCTTGACACTTTTTGAGAGAGTGAAGTGCCCGGGCGAGAGGAAGAGGATACTGACCCTATTTCTCCCCACCTCGGCTTGCTGGCTGTGCAGCCCAGCTTTGCCCTGCCCCATGAAGTCCTGAGCTAAGAGCTGGGGCAGGGAACAAAAGCACTGGCATTTTTATTGTAATATTTCCCTGTAACATATCAAGGGTGAAATCCCAGACTTGAAGACCAGGATTCTACCCCAAATGAAGCAAAAAAGCCTGAACAGGAATTTTCAAAAATACAAACCTATCTTTATGCTCCTAAAGTCACACTTAGGGCTTGTCTACACCATGTTTAATTCACGGCAAGCTGGGCTGTGAATCTACCCCATGCCAGCTTGCCATGCACTAAGTGTCTGCGTGGACCCTGCTGACGCACATTGAACAGCTAATACAGGCTGGTCTGGTCCCATTTCAACAAGGACTAGGCTAACAATGTGAGAGAGTTAGTCTGTGGCCAGGGCAGATTCCCACCTCAGCTTGCCATTAACAGCGTGTAGACGAGCCCTTAGGCATCATTAAACTGGGTTGCCAGATTTTCAGACGTACTGGCCACTCAGCTCCCGTAGGTTGTGTTGGCAGCTGTCAGATGACTGGCACATTTCAAAGTTTGGCCACTGCTTTTGACTCCTACTTTTTAGGAATCTTGGCTGCTTGTTAGGCAGGAATTAAACCCGAAACACATTTACCCTTCCTTTGGGCTAGTATGTGCTGTATCCATTCCATCTGATAGATCTTTTCCTATGTCCTCACATGGAGACAGATTTCCATAAAATCACAGGACCTGGAAGTGACCTTGAGAGGTCATCTGCTCCTGTACCCTGCCCTCATCCCTGCAAGGTGTCTGTCTAACCTGCTCTCACACATCTCCAGTGATGGAGATTCCACAACCTCCCTAAACACTGGAACTAAGTGCGTTACTACCCTGACAGAACATTTTTCCTAACGTCCAACCTAAACTGCCCTTGCTGCAATTGAAGCCCAGTGCTTCTTGTCATATCCTCACAGGTTAAGGAGAATAATTTTTCTCCATCCACCTTGTAACAACCTTTTACGTACTTGAAGTAATGGGCCATTTTCATGCCTGGCTATTAGGATCCTATCCGTTTTAAATGCTGAGTGTCTCCAGATTTAAGAATAAATCCTTTCTAGTTCATTTTTATTTTCTGGCCCACCGTAAGATCTATTTCCCTCTTACATGTCTGAATAAATCCCTCGCCTTCTCTCTTTTCATTTTGTTATAATCTTAGTCCTTAATTACCTTCTGGCTCCGTCTGCTTATCCTACTCAGTAAATGCCATTTCTTAATTTTTTCTTCTCAAAGCGCACAATAGCTACTGTTGTGTAGACAGCTCTGTTGGTCTAACCATAGACTGCACTGGCCAAACTTCCTTTAGAAACTCTGATTTTTCCTTCTTTTTAAATAAAGGGAGAGGTCTGCATGTGTGCATCAAACCACATCGTTTCCCAAGCATAGTCAGCAGCTGCTAAGCTAACTGGCAACCTCATACAGCAGCTCAGAGAGCTTTAGAAGAGTACTATTGACATAGCTTATTGCAAAGAAATGAGAGCAGAATATGACTAAAAATCAGAGTGCCTGAATCTCAGATCATTCTCGGATCTTAACTGCCATCTTTGTGTGGAACAACATTCTTCAGGAATTGGATTTTAAAATAATAATGGAAGCTGAAGAACTTCCATGATGCAGGAACTGGAGGTCTCAGGGCGCTGGGGAGAATTGCTATAAACATAAGTGTTAGGTACAGAACGTAACAAATACAACTGGCTTGTAATTTCTCTGAATATATTTTATGCTGTAGCAAGATGGAAAAAAATTCATTTTTGCAAAGACTGGAAAAGAAATCCTAATTCTTGTTCATCTGCACAACGCAAATCAAAGCTGTAACTGTCAGGACTTTTTCTGCATGTGGCTTTCTGGAAGAACTACACAGATAATCAGCTTCAGTTGTGTTCAATGTTAATTGCATAGAATGGAGAGATCAGTGTGGCTCTCAGGAACCATTTTAATGATTTGGATTATTAGAATCTAATTTAAAAAAGTCTGAAGTGACGTTTTTAATTAAACAAATCCTCCTCATCCAATGAAAAGTTGCATTTGAAAAGTTTAAGCTCAAAATTCAACTTTGTCTCAAAGCTTGATGTTGTGTCTATCACCAGACTATAAACAAGATACTCTTTAAGTCTACCTCTGTTACTATCAGAGAGGCAGTGCAGTCTAGTGGGTATTGCACTGGAGTTGAACTCAGGAGACCTGGGTTCTATAACTGACTCCGGCACTGACCGGCTGTGTGATCTTGGGCAAACTCACTTCCCCTCTCTCTGTAAGACAGTAAGCACTTTGGGGCATAGACTGTTCTGTGTCTTTGTACAGCCCTAACACACTGAGGCCTTCACATCAGCTCAGGCCTCTCGGTGCAATTAACAAATTACTAACAACAACAGAGTAATAAAAACAAAGGACAGACCTGCTGAAAAACAGACTGAAGTCATGTGGTCCCTCTGCAGCCGCCATCATCCAATGCTACCCCAGGGCAGTGCTGACAGAGAATGGCGCTTACTACAAAAGGCAACTGGGGATTCTTACCTGAGGGAGAATCTTTTTTTTCTTATTGTTGGTTGCATTAGGCCCAGAAAACAGTTTCTCAAGTGCTGCTAAAGCAGCGCTCGCTTTTGCCACCTTCTTATTTGGACCTGCGCCTCTGAACTTCTGCCCATCTACTTCTACCTGAAGCCAAGAGGTTAATTTAGAGCCAGTACTTTTCCTGGTGGGAACGACAACTCATATTTACAAACAGATCTCAGCTGGAATTATGAGCCATTTATAAAAAACTTCAACAACTAAGTCCAGTTATGGGTGAAACTAACTTGTATTTCCTCCAGTGAGTTCAAAGCACTCCACAATCAAGAAGTAATTAAACCCAGTAGCTCCATGTGATAGGTAGTGATCAATTGAACCCTACAAAAATGGTGGGGAGGGATAGCTCAGTGGTTTGAGCATTGGCCTGCTAAACCCAGGGTTGAGAGTTCAATCCTTGGGGGGGCCATCTAGGGTCTGGGGCCAAAAATCTGTCTGGGGATTGGTCCTGCTTTGAGCAGTGGGTGGGACTAGATGACCTCCAGAAATCCCTTCCAACCCTGATATTCCATGATTCTTAAGTTGATTAACAGGACAGAAGTTAGGAATCCCATATCAACTTGAAACTGAAGGGGGAATTTATAGAGGTCAAATACATATACTTGGGATGCAATTTGGCAGGAATTAACTGGGAAGATTGCCATGAAGTCTTTGGTAGGCAGGACCTTAGCTTTATATCTCACCCAAAACTATACTTTTAAATGATCCCCAAACCCCACAACATTTTAGGGGCACCTACATCCCTAATCAATCAGCTTTGCATCCCCATCATCTTCAAGAACCTGCATTATGGCTGCCCTCTGGCTAAAGAAAGCTGCCTTCTACTCTTTTTAGAGCCCATCAATGCTGATTCTGTGTCAGCCCAAGAACCTGCTGCTGCAGAGTAAAATGAGCCAGAGACTGAATCGGCTCCCTCTGCTGCATCATTCCTAACTCCTGCTAGACGGGCAGCAAGAGGATCAAATCAGGGCACTCATACAGGGTTGCCAGGACCTCTCCACGACACACATTGGATAGTGGTTTTGGTTACTCAGCTGCCCTCTCCCTACGTCATGTCAGGGATGTGATGTGTATAGGGACTTCCATAACCAAATCTTCCTCCTTGCTGAATTATCCAGGGCAAGGAGGACATTCCCCTGCCATCCCCACAATCTCCTTGGCACTGAGAGATACAGGAACCTGAAAAGGTTACTGTCTCTCTTGTGGAAGAGAATGAATGGTAAGGCTCTGGAATAACATTAAATGGCAACAGAAAGCTACCAAGAAGACTGAAGCATTGTTAGCAAAACCACCTGCAGATTTCCGAGCACTGCTGCACTCACCTCCATTACAAAGCGCTTATCATGGCTCCCACCTGTCTCAGAGATGAGCTCATACTTAAGACCTCTTCTTTTTTCATTTAGCTCCATCACTGGGTTTTTGCCACTTGCTGTGAGGATAGGGCCCTGAGTTCTCACCTACAGAGACAAGATACATTATAATCGCAACAGCTCTGAATGGCAGACACACATCTACAGCATGTCTGCCTATAACAGCTGCCCAACCTGGACAGTCTGGCTGCCCACCTGGAAAACGCCAGTATTAATCATCTTCCTTGTGTGTTTCTGCAGCAGCCAGTTCTTCCTGATACATCCGCCTTAGCAGGCTCTCTAGGGACGGACTGGCAACAGAGACACAGCATTGTCAAAGCTTCAGTACAACCTGCTGCACCAGAACAGCAGATAGGAAGCCCCTGCCCCCAAGGAAAGCTGAGGGATGAACCATTTAAAAAAAATATATATTGCCACCCGCTCATTTCCGGCACAGGAGGCAGCTAGCCAGGCAGTCAGTGTCTCCATGACGAGTGGTGATCACCTTCACAGCACAGCATGGAGCATCATGCAGCTGGCTGAAGGACAGACCGTCAAGTTTCTTGAAAGCAGCTTTCTGCTACTAAACAGAAGGAGATTGGCTTTCCCAGCCCTGCACATCTCTATTGCCTCATCTAACCATCCCCATGGCACTCCAGTCTCTGAGTGGGGAAGCCACAGAGTGTAGGTCAGACATCACAGTAGATATAGCTGTTCTCCTGGGTTAGAAATGCAGAGCCAAAGAGCCAGTACACCAGTATAGCAAGGCTTCATTATAGTCTGCTGTGCTGGAGGCACCAAAGAAGAACACAGAAAATTAGGAAAGCTAGGCCAAGATTTTCAAAAGTGTCAGGTACCCAACTCGAGGGCACCTGCTCTCTGAAAATAAGGTCCCTTTAAGGCATCTCAGTTTAGGCACCCAAAATCCTGAGTCACTTCTGAAAACCTTGGCCCTTGTAAACATTTCTAACTGTTTACATGAAAAACAGTTACGATTTGCCTTTAGTTAAAAATGATCTAAATAATTCTAGTTCTTTTAAAACTGGGATTAAAAGGCTAATATGATTGTGATGCTGTATGGAATATGGGAGCTACTTTATAATATTGTTGATACCAATATTATAAAAGTGCAATGAATCTTACCAGGTATACCACGTAAGGTATCACTGGAAAAGTTATAATTCACTAGATACGGTAATCTTGTTTATATGTTTTGTATTGTAAGTTATAGATATGCAGGGTATATCTGTATTTCCAAACTTGTGCTGTGCATCTGGGTGACACCCCTAGACAGATTGGCATCAGCACTGCCCAGCATGCTTGATGGCTCATCCAGGGGCATCAGCTGTACACTGAACTCATTGAAAGGGTCAGGGGCTACATCTTATGGTCAGCGAGGCATGCCTATAGACAGAACCCTAAGGAACTCCAGGCCATGTGCTAGGCGGCTTGTGTTTGAAACAAAAGAAATACAGGCTGCACGGCAAAAGACTATAGAAGGCAGCTGCATCTTCTCCATTTTGTCTTCATTCCTGCTTCTTACATCTGGTATAACTTTTCTACAAACTGAAGCTCTGAACAAAAGACCGAATGACCCATCTAAGCTGTGGATGTGTTCCAGAGGCACTTTCAAGCCAGCAAACTCACCAACACTCCTAAGAAGCTGATATATGGACTCTGAAGTCTTTGTATTTATGTAATTGCTTTACCATTTAACAACTCTTCTTGTCCTTTCTTATTTCTTTATAATAAACCTTTAGTTTTAGATGCTAAAGGATTGGCTGGCAGCATGGGATTCTGGGTAAGATCTAACCTAATACTGACCTGGCAATGTGGCTGGCCCCTTGGGGTTAGGAGAATATTTTGTAGAGTGAGCAGAATTTTTAAAATAACTTTTCACCTTACTGCACCTAGGTGCCGATTGGGAGTCTGAAACTGGAATGAAATGTAATAAGAGGGTTGCGCGCCTTTTTTTTTTTTTTTTTTTGGGGGGGGGGGGGCCTTCTTGGTAACCAGGGTGGGGATCAGAAGCACAGTTTGTGACTGGTTGGAGAGTATAACTTCAGTGTTACCCAACAGATTTGGGAGTATCCGCTCTCCTTTTCAGAAACTGCCCTGACCTTGGCATTTCCAGTGAGGGCTACACTAGACACCTCAGGTCACAATGATTATTAAGGTTATAAAAGTTGGTCACAGAAGTCTGGGATTCTGTGATTTTATGTGTCCTCCATGACTGCAGCACCGGCAGGAGGGTGGGGCCTCCCAATAGGAGCCCCGGCTGGGAGATCTGGCTCCAGCCCCACACCACAGGGCTCGGGCTTTTGCGATTTATTGTTTATTACACACATCGGGTCTGACACCAAAATCTCAGCCTTAGTGATTATACATTGTCTGGCTCTAAGTTTGAAGTCACATTATCTAAATGGGTTAAGTTACGAAGAAATCCACATTTCAATGTACTGAAAAGTATCTATAGAGAAGGCAGATTACTTAAATTTATATTTTTAACAAAAAAGCACTTACATCTGAAAGGAGCATTATATCTAAAAATAAGGCAAGAATCTAGATCTATTTATCTGCACAGTCTCCTGAGTGCATCACAAAGATATCAGCCACAGCAATGAAAATTCAAATTAAAGCTCTCGCTCCATGCTTAACACAAACACTTGTCTAGAATTCCTGGGGATGATGAAGAAGAATGGTGGTACAAATGGAGATGGGAGGGTGAAGAGGATAGAGACTATGTCTAGATCCGTCGCATGGCTGCGGCTGGCCAGTGACAGTGGTCTCAGTTTGTGGGACTATAAAATTGCAGTGTAGACACTTGGGCCTAGGCTCATCGGGTCTCAGTGCCTGGGCTCCAGCCTGAGCCCAAATATCTATGCTCATCTGACCCCGGACTCAGAGACTCCACGCCCGCGGATGTTTAATTGCAGTACAGACACACCCTCAGAGAGAACTCCGAATTGCTTGGTTTGTTAGCTCATAACAACTATGTAAATATTGGAAATAGTTTAAGAAAATATTTAAATTAACAACATACTGCAGACCCCTTGCAACTGGACTCCTGGAAACATTCAGCATAGACTGGTCAAGTTAAGGCATTTGGTCCTTCACAGAATACTACACTTCCCACAAATTCAGTGGGAAAACAGAAGCAGAATTGGCTCTTTAGAGTTCCTTAATTAAGCTCCAATTCCCAAAATTAAGCTAGCGTAGCTTTAGACTGTAGCATTTTTTTAGTCCATTCATAAATACACATTTAAAGGCATGATAATGCCTTTCACATTATTTAAATACATCCCTATTCACTGTGCTACTTTTCTGTACTTCTATCAATCAATAGGTACTTTTAATATAAAGACAGCTCTAAACAATGATTTATGTTCTAAAATAGAAAAACATTACACTTGTTACTTATTTGTCTTACAAGTGTGCCAAGATTGAGGTCTCAGCATGCTAGGTGCACAGGAAGACTGTCTTACCCTGAAGAGCTTACAGTCTAAATATGATGAGAGAGAGAGAGAGAAAGAATGATCCTCACTTTACAGCTCAGGAACAGAGGCACAGAGAGATGGAAGGGATTTGCCCAGGGTCTCACTGGCAGTCTGTGGCAGAGATGGGAACTGAAACCAGATCTCTTGATTCCCAATCCAGTAACTTAACTACACAAGGCCATTGTTCTCATGGAAATCTCTTTCTCTGTGCGTTTTCCAGTGAATACCCACCTCTACGGTAGAGGAGGTGTCAATTGTAGAATTTCCAGTATTATTGCTTGAGTTTGAAGAGACAGTCTCGTTTTTGCCTTCGGTATCTGATTTTTCATCAGAGCTCATGCACTCAATGTCTGCATCAAAGCCAGTTGGGTAGCCCATTGCTTGTAATACCTACACCAAACAACATTAAATGAGATGTAAAACCAGTTTGGGGTTTGGAAGCGAATGCAAGGCTGATCATACAGCAGTAAAAAGGCCACACACACTTCAGGAGGTAACTCACTTTGAAGTTCATTTTTCGCCAAGTTAAATACAGTGAAAAATCAAGTACTAATGGGAAAAAGGGCCCTAGCCTTCCTAAGCTGCAAAATATAATTGAGAGTTTCCAGTGTCAAATGCACCAGCAGTTCATAATTACCATTTTCCAAACTGAGGCTCCCATGTATAATATGGGATTAAAATCCAACCTATAAAATACACAATTTATATGCAAAGTAGCCAACGATTCACAATTCGGGTCAGACCACACCCACAATGTAACACTACCTGACAGTGTGACCAAGACATTCTGTTTTGCATCTTAAGTTCCTTTGAGCTCAGCATATACAAGTCTGCAGAGAAAGGACAAGGCATCTCCAGGTGCCTTGGGGGTTCCTATGTCATCTGCAATGTGGGATGCTACACATGTAGCATCAAGCCCAGATGTCAACAGTTCAGGTTCCCAGGTGGCAACAAATGCAGGGGTTACCGTATGATTGGGTTTTCCCAGACAGGACGTCTTTTTTGAGCCTCTTCCTTCTCTGTTCGGGGGGGAGGGGGGGGGTTCAAACAGGCAATGTCCTGGGTTTCTGCAGAGCAGACAAGCTGCAGCTCAGAAAGACTCCTGACTGATCCATTTCCCTGCAAGTCACAGCTGCTGGATCCCACCCACCCAAGCCCCGCTCTCGGCCTTGGGGAAGGGATCCTGCAGGAAGGTGCTGAGAGATAACTGTCGCTGCATCTTGGGCTTGTGCCCTAGGCGCTGACTGATGGCTGCGCCCTGCTACTGTGACAGGGAACGACACTGCCCTCCACCTCCAGTGAGTACCCCCCACCCAGGTACGCCCTTCAGCACCCCCAACTGTACTTCTCTCCACTTTTAGGGAACCTGAAATATGGTAACCCTAAGCAAATGGTAACATGCAGCTTAAAGATAAAAAACTTGGCTAGAACCCAGCACTGCTGGAATCTAGGACTGAGAAGATCTCCCATCTGCAGCTGCTCCAAGAACATCAGCTGATAAACATAACCAAAGACGCACGTCCCTCTCAGTGCTGTAGGGGAGCCTGATCTGAGGTGTGCATGGCAGTGAAGCAGTAAAGGAGATGGAGATGTAAGGGAATAATTGGCTATTTCATCTAGACATGAATGTGAAGTATTTCAAACCTCCTGGGCTGTCACCATGCTGCTCACCACCAGCCACTTTGTAGGAGAGATGCGCAGAACCTGATTTTGTCACTGCCAAACACTTTCCCCACGGGGTCTCCAGAAGAGATGAGGCACTCTCCCCCCCAATGCACAATGATGTGGCAGGTCAGGCAGTTCTGTGACTGACTCCCTGATCTGCCTATGCAGATGTGTTCAGTGGGCACAAAATGTAGGTGTGAACTGACTCAGAGGCTAACCTGAGGCCCGCCCTGAAAGTTCAGTCTCAAAAGCAAAGCTTGCAGACATGCCGCCCACAGGTACCAAAGAGTGAACATAGAAGTGGGAACAGCATAAGCATTCTCCTCCAATCAAGGGGCACACAGCTCCAGCCCCCTTTTCCCCGCCCCGAAGGCTGGTAGGGGGCAGGTACCGCAGTCACGGACAACTCTATTCCTTTCCCCCAGTTTGGGAGTGCACTTGCCAGTCAAATGCAGCTGCAGATTTAGAGCTTTAAGTATCTAAACAGTGAACAGTGTACCCTAAAAATGGAAACATCTCAATTTAACCCTACAATCTCTTGGTGTGTGAGCAAGCAGCGCGTGGGCTGCCAGGGAGCAGCAGTGCTGGGCTCTGCAGGGCCAGCCTGCCAGCTGGTCCTCAGCTGGAAAGAGGGTGGTTCCAAAGCATAGCCAAGAGGGAGGATGGGTGGGTAAATTTGGGGAAAATGGGGCTGTGCGAAGCTCTGGCCAGGAACTAGGAGCCACAGAGGAGCCCTGCAGGAGGACGGCAGAAATAAGATCCTGCTTTTCAAGGCAGAATTCTTAATGGTATCAAAAAAAGACAATTATTGGGGCAAAATGTAGGTGTGAGTAGGACAGGATGGGAGGACACACACAAAGCCACATCTACAGAATGATACATTCTACAAATACTTTTGGGCGCTTTGAGCGTGAAAGCAAAAGGGACAATGGGACTTTCAAACTCCTAAATCAAAGGAAAATGGAAAGTTGCCAGATGAATCTTCTGAAAAGGAAGTTCACTCAAAGCACATGAAAGGAAGCACAGATAATGACAGATGGGTTTGCTCTTGCAATTGCAGCTCTGCGCACTTCGCAGACAACTTTCTCTCCCTTCTCAGCAATGCACACAGGAAAGGTCTGGTACAGCAGCGCCTGATCTAGCTATGAATTTACATGGGGATGACTGTGGTGCCCATTTTTATTTATGAGACACCAACTCAAGTCTCACTGTTTTACCAACTCCATCTTTCTCCCACAGAGTCTCTGGAAAGGGGAGCAATGGGGTATGGCTCAGGCTGGCTCATACTGATGGACCATTTGGTAACAAGTTGTGATTCACCATCCTCTATTTACTGTAGCACCCGTGATGTGCTAGGTGATTTCCAAACGCTCAAGATGGGATGGTTCCCTGCTCCAAGGAGCTCACAATCCAAGGAGAGTGACAGATAGGCAGAGTGAGAGGAATGGGAACAACAGAAGGATGAGCCATCGCACTAGTAACTAGCAAGGGGAACCAAAAATCAAAACACGGAACCCACCCACACTCACTCATCGACCTCTGGTGGCTTGCACACCTCAGTTCACTTTTCCCCTCCTACCTGTTCACCATGCGACCTGGAAGGGCCAGACACTTTGAAAAGGGGCCAGGATAGCAGGTTTGATCCACAATGCCTCTCTTTAGACGGTTTTCCCATTGATAGTTCTGATCATATCTGTTCTGGGTTTTCCAGGGTCCGGGGCTGGAATTATCAACTTAATTCATATTCACGTCTCCGCCTCAGCCTTACCTTCACAGCCACATGGAGCTTGGCCGTTTTCTTAGAAGGTCCTGATGCTTCATAGGTCGTACCATCAACATCTACAGACATTGTGAAGACTGGGGCATGGACTGGACCCGACTGTGAAAGAAGCTTATACTGAAGCCCTGGCCTGATTTGGTTCAGTCTCATCAGAGCATTCATGAGATCGATCGCTTTACTGTCTAGGACTATTATGGGAGAGGGTGGGAAGGGAAAAAAAGATTAACAAAAGAAATGGAGAAGTGAAACATTTTGCATTTCTAAAGCACCATCCATCTGCGCACTTAAGTGCACTACATAAACATGAATGAGTGCCAGCCATCCACTCCCCCAGTGGTTCATGACCATTACTCAATCCCTTTAGATCTCAGAGCTCTGTACCAATCAGTCAGGTTCTTCCTGGCTGCTACAACTTGATATGAAATCTCATAGGTCATATAGTACTGCGAGTGCTACCTGCAGCTGGATCCCATATGAAACTAGGCACCAGGAGCTACTTGTTCACAATAATCCAGAAAAAACTCCTGGTTTGCATATACAATACAGATGATCTGTCAATGGAATCAGCACCTATCTCCTGTCCCAAATGTGGGATCTGAACAATCAGTTCTACATATTGTGAGGTCTTGGTCTGAGGCTGTTTGAGAGACCACTGCCAGACATTACAAATAAAATACCTGAACTCTTTGGACAACCTAATTTTAATATCACCTGCTGGAGTAACATGATCAGTGACGGGAGTCAGTCAGCCAGTCAAATATGTGCAAAGAAACTGAAACCCACCTTTAAGCAGAGGAGTTTGAAGTTCCGAGCTCACGGGATTGAGAACACACACACACACACCCACCCACCAAGAAGTTTTTCTGTCAGCTCCTACTATAACCGACAGTGGCTCCTTGAAGCCAGAACAAATAAAAGCTGCACTTACTTTTCCTCAAGTTGCGCTTCATTTTTTTATTTGGATCTTTATCATCCCCTAATCCATCCTCAAATGGCCGTTTCAGAGCAGAGGAGCCTGCACCTAAAAGATAGTTCTCCTTGTAATACGGATTTAAATAGTCGAAAATAAGGCAACAATCCCATAGCACCTGTCTGATTAGTCCCATTACTTTCTGCTTTGATGTTAACCTTATAATTAACAATCACCTGTATAGGTTTGTATTTAAGAATTTATATTGCTACATAGAAGAAAGTGTTAGCTTGTAACTGGGGAGTCCTTAAGTTTCCACTATTGCCTGCAGAGGTCCACAGTATTGAACTTGGCAACATTAGCGAATCAGATCACATAGTCAAACCTCCACTTCCTTACCAGCTCAAATACCAATAGTAAGGCCTACAGATGTTGTTACATGCATTCTAATCATCATCATAAATATCTGGAAATCTCTGCAAGAGATTTCTTAAGTCCAACAGTTGAAGTTTTATTTTAAAAGCTAACATTCTATAGAGGAGCTGAAATCAGAGATCCACGAAAAACAAAACACGGACTTTGTATTTCAGCAAACTTCAAGGTTTTCTGTAAATGGAGGCAGCTTTGGTTCTTCACACTCAGCGCCACAGAAGTGACTGTCTCTTTAGTACTGTATTTAATTTACATTATTTTATATCTCATGTGTGCCAGCCCACCAGGCTGCAGGGCTGCTAACACTTTAGACATAAACAGTAGCATGACCAAAACAAACCTGTCTTCCTCATTCAATCTCATTGTTTTTATTGATAAGCTAACTCCAGCTGAAATACACAACAGGTCTATCAGAATACAGTAGGTCAATAATTCTCCTGAGCTCAGCATCCATCAGATGGGGAAAAAAGTATCTCTACATCCATCATTTGCCATAATAGAAATAAAGTCCCTGTAATAGGCAGTGCCACCAGATCAATGTTCTCACTTTAAAAATAAATGGCTAGGACTGGCCTCACCATTATCAAGTGACAAGAAACTATTATTTCTGTGACAGTGCTCCAACTCCAAAGACATGATCTCTTAATTATAAAATGGCCTGGATTGAGCAAATGGGCTACAAGGATGCATTAATCAGATCCGACTAAAGGAACTATGCTCACATAACCAGTGAAAGGGAAATGCCAAAGAGGGTGGAAAAGGGAAAATTTTAAAAAATGCTTTCGAATTAATCTTTAATGTGGACTTTAGCAGCTTTATGACTGGGAGCAAGTCCTTTGGCTTGTTCCACTCACCGTGATCTGAACTGCCTGTTCTAAAATCTCTGTTCTCTAAACCTCCACAGCACTGTTCTTCAGTTAGCTGCGTGTGGGCCTTACCTGGCCCACAAGGTCTTTCTGGTTAGCCTGCTGGGCATCAGCTGCTCCGCCCTGCTCCTGCTAGGGGCTCCACTGTAAGGGCAGTCCCGCTACCTGGTTCCTGGGCTCCCCTGCCAGGAGGTTCCTTTCCCTCTCGAGCTGCACAGCGTCCTCCACATCAGCAGGTGCCAGCCCAGGGGAGAGGCGGTTCAGCATGGGACCAGGTAGGGAGCACAGGAGCCAGAGCAGAGTATCAGGGCCATCCTTGGTCAGAGTTGGAGCCAGGTAGTAGGGTCATCCCTGCAGCAGGGTCCCCAGCTGGAAGCAAGAGGCAGGGATGGGACAGGCTAGGGGGTGGGGTCACCCCCTGCTCCCAGGGTTTCTCCCAGCTCCCCCACTGCCCCCCTTTTTCCCAGCTCCTTGCACTCAAACAGTATTAAGGAGGCTCCTGTCTTCAGCAGCTATTCCCCTCTCCCACCCTTGGGGAAACACTACTCATTCAGAGACTCAGGATTTTTGGTGAACTGAAATTTGGATGAACAGACTTTACCTGTACATGGCATGATTGTAAAGAGAGGAAAAATAAACCGCCGCTAATTAGACTAGCCACTCTGTGCCTCATTCAAAAAAATCAGCTAACGTGCCACCTTCGGCACATGTGCCACAGGCTGCTAATCCCTGCCAGCCAGGCAGGGCACTGACATGCTTTCACTAGAGAGCAAACACTGAAAGAGGCCTCTGGCCCGCCAAGGCTTGGGCAATGCCTTATTTGGCCTCCCAGAAAACATAATTGAATATCACTGCACTAAGGACCTGTCCCATTTTAATTATGGTTAGAAAATATACTTCACATTCATTTCAGGGTCTAAGAGTGGGTGAGACAGATGGAGCTAGGACGAAAAACAGGACTGCCTGATGTATTGTTTGGATATTTGGAATACCACTGGAAATCTACTTCTTTTTTTTTTTTTTTTTTTTAATATATAGTCCAAGGTAAAAACTGTAACAATACTGTGCTTAGAGAGAGTTTTTTAGGACAATTTTATTTTACTTTACCACCTTCTCTAAGGGATTCTTTGCAGTGAATCTGAGCAGGGACACTGACCTAATATTGCTCATTTGGCTTGTCTAAAGGCTCTTGCTCCCCTAGCATAAGAGACATGTATTACTTTACTCCCCATGCCCCAAGGAGGACATACATCAGAAGAAAACCACATGCTACACTGCACCGTTTATATTTTCCACATTCTTTTGTATGTTCTATTATTTAGCGACTAGAGACCGCTCATCGATTTTCCTCTCATGGTATAATCATTTTTTCAAAAAGAAACGTTCTTCTGACACACACAGCACATAACCCAGAATTTCACCACGCTACATTCCAAAGAACCAGTGTAGCACCCAGGTTACATCCTGTTTATGTTTTTAATGAAGTTTCCCCAAGAGACTGTCTGCACTCACCTTCTTTGTCAGTAACTGACCAGGAATATTTTTGAAAGGATTTATTTGATGGGAGAGGATCCATTTCAAGCACCTTATAGATCTGACCAAAGGCTGATAGCCTGAGCGCGTGCTAGGGAAGAACAGAAATGACACACATCACTGCAATGCTCTGCCCAGGTGTCTGAACTTCTGATTAAAACTCTAGACAGGATCAACATCTCTCCTATGAGGAAGGACTCAAATCTATATGGAAAGGGTTAATTAGAGAGAGAGAGAGAGAATGAACAGAAACAAACAGCCATTTCTGAGATACATTGTGTGAAATTCACCCCTGTTCAGAGCACCAGCACTGGACCTATGCGCCACAGGTGCTTAAAGCGAGACCTACATGAAGCACAGGCTTTGGGCTGGCACTCCGAAGGAGAAAATTTCATTTATAATTGAACTCCTATATTCTCAAAACTTTTATTTAATCCTTCCAGTGCAGGGCATGAGAAGAGCTGCCATGAGTCTACTGTAAGAACGAAGCCACCTTGAGCAAAGGGGTAAACTGAATGCAGTGAATCGGATGTTCTTCAGCAGAAATGACACTTAGGTTCCTGGAAGCAGAGGTTTTCTACCTGAGCACTGTGTGTAATGGCTTCTTTTTGCTGCACTGTCATATAGGACAAAGCGTCTGTTGGCTCCCGCTCACAGGGATCATGCAGGCCAGGGCCCCCTACAAAGGGAGAAAATAGACAGTTCAGAACATGTCAGAAACACCAACCAAAAGACTGTGGGAGTCAAGTGGAAGTCACAAGAGCTAAATTCTACTCTCCAATGAGTGCAGAGCCCCCATCTATTTCAGTGGGGACTGAAACAGCCTTAGGAACAAGCTAACCCTAAGGTTTTACTCCCTAAACGAGCAGGGCCATTTAAATTGTTGTTGTCAACACTTTACACATAAGACAGCAGGCACTGTAACACCATTAGCACCACAACATAGGGACATTACAACTATTAATAGGGACAATATCTTTTTATGTTAACCCTGGAGCTTCTCAATGTCTTGCTAACAATCCACATGCTAAGCCTCCTGAGAACAGGCATTTTAAAACATGCAGGAATGGAAAACATGAACATTTCAAAACAGAAGAAAGATCAATCTTTGGTGTGTCTGAATTTATTCTAGGCCCTTACCAGGAAGCAGAATTCCAGATGCCAAACACTCCATCACTCGTCTTAAGGCCTCCCCAGCGCCCAAAGGTCTATTACAAGTACCTATGGATTTTTCACATATAAGCTCTAGTGGCTAAAAGACATTAAATTAGAATTAGTACATGTGCCAGAGCGGGGCTGCAGTTAAACACAAGAAGTCATTTCAAACGGGGATGAGGCACTGCTCCTAGTGTCCCTGGGGTGTTTGTTAACCCGTGGATTTCTACAGTGCGCAGCTTTTCCGAGCAGAAGGGTACCACCAACTCCACTGCGTCGGCTTACGCTGAGCTCACATTTCCCAGGTTACACCTGCACCAGCCATGGCAGTGAGGCGCTTTTAAAAGTGTCAAACCTCTATGGCAAGGGGTGGATTCCGCAGAACACACGAGGCCCTGCCGACACTGTGCCCATCGCCATGGCTTCCAGGCACCATACAGAGTTACTGAAATGGACACAAGCTGCCCCTCTCCCTCCTCAGCTCCCCAGGCATTTTTTTAAACAAAAGATTGTTTTAAAGGGTGTGACGAGGGAAAGAGAAGCAGGGAGCTGAGTTTCACATGCCCATTCTACAGCCCTCACAAGACACCGTGACCATTCACTGAAGGTCTGACTTTTCAAACCTAGTTGCCATCTGACTGCTGTTCCACACTTACCCATCCTTTTAGCGGTGCCCATGTGGGGACTCTGTTGCACAAATCACGCAGAATACGTAGAACAATTACACATGATTTTAGTCCATTTGCCCTGGCCTAAAACAAACAAAATGGTTCCAATACACCTGCTGAAATCCAGCCTTCAATTTTGCTTTTTAAAATGTACAGAGTCCTGGAATAGGTTCTTTAATATGATTACTAATTAGCACTTAAACTGTTTCATGCAAAACAAAGAAAGTTACATAAAAGCAAAATACTGCATTTTATAGAAAGGCAGGCTTAACAGTAAAAAGAAGCATAATGTTAAAATTGCTTTTGTAGCCTCATGACAACTATAGACCAGTTAGCTAGCTACCTAGCGTCCTCGCTTTTACAGAACAGCACTCGGAATTCGAAATTCTAGACTTGCACTCTAGAGGGGCTAGACAGAAATAAAAGAGGCATTACAATTAAAAGTGTCTCAAATTAAACCTCATAAGGCTACAATAACAATAAGATAAGAACAAATAGCCAACCTGAAACCATTTGGCGTGCCGCAGAGAGGCCAAGGCCTCCAGGCATTTCTGCCTGTCCAATAAGTCCGGAGGATCTTTCATCGCAACATTATCTACTGGTAAAATGGGATAAAAAGAGACAGATACAATTTGACCAAGGGGTTTCTGTCACAGTACATAAAGAGTGGCAGCATCTCAATGAGCTAATAAGACTCCCAGAAAAAAAATTAATTTTTTTAAGTGCACTGTGTTATTTAATTCAAACAAGCCATTAAAAAGGTAGTAAATGTGCACATGTGCAACAGAAGCAAAAGGCATTCACCCCTTATACAAAATCGATGGCCACTGCTACAGACAATCTGGGATCTTATTAAAAATGTAGAACACATTTCAGGGCAGAAAATAGCTATGTAGCACTTCTCCTTCTTTCCTTCCTCCCTCCTGTTTGTGGTTTTATCCAGGTGCATAAAATCAGCACAGAATTATTAATTGACAGCAACCTTCTCAACAAGGGGAAGATTTTCTTGAAGGAGAAAGTTTGCCTCAGAGGCAGGAAGCATTGAAGAATGATTTAGAGGTGCCTTTTGGAAATTTGAAGATGCTTCCAGTTTATCTTATCAAAGCCACAGCAATTAACAGTGGAGATGTGTATTTCTCTTCAATATTAACCCAATATAAACAAAAAAACAGAACTTGTGTCAATGTGCACTTTATATTTTGAAACACAGGTTCTTTCACTCTGATTGTAGTATTGTGTGTAACCAGGTAACAAATGAAAGCAGCAAAGAAGTTTTAAGACTTCTAGATCCTGTTAACAATTTCAAGATTTTTTTTTCCTTTCATAAAAATCTTCTCTTCCCAACAGCAATAGAAGTTGTCTAAACAAACTTAAAGTTGGAGTTGAAATGCAGGAGACTGAAATCTTCTGTTAAGTTTTACATTCCCACTCCCCTTTTTTAATCCAGCATGTTACCAAGTGCTTCTAGCAATCACATCTCGTTCCATACAAAATTCTCTCTCTTTTTTTAAAGGAACAAAGTATTAAAACCCTGATTCCGTAAACCCACAAAGCCCATGCCTAACTTCATTCATGTGATTATACTACCTCATGAGTAGAATTACACATGTCTAAGTATCTCTGCAGGATTACGGGCTAACTTTCTTAGTCAATAGCATTTAACTGACATAAGAGCACATACTGGGAACTAAACCAACCCATAGCTCAAAATAACCCTTGGAATAAATACACTGACTGTTCTTAGGAATCTATTCTATTGCTCCTCTTGAAATTGGCAATAATGTAGAAAAATACTGTTTTTCATCATTCATAACAGCTAATTCATATGAGTTTGTACAGAGATAGCCATGTGGGGCTGACTGAAATGCAGAACCCAAACCAGCTTGTAGATGCCTGCCAGGTAAAGCAATATTCAGTAACAAGCAAAACATTTAATTTTACTTAGGAGAAGCAGGAGAAAAATTTATACCACTGTATACAGGGCATGCGCACACCCACCCACACCCTTCCAGTTAATGTCCCAGCTGCCATTTGTTTTCACAGGTTACGCTGCATGGTATTGCTATTTTAATATTAAAACAGCCTCACTTCCCATGCTGTTGGAAAGGGAGACAGAAAGCTGTAGCCATTACATCATGATGGATAAAAGGTAATGAAAAACCAGAGTGTAAAGCTCAACAGAAACAGAGACATTTTGTCTGATAGCTTGCGGGTTTAGTTTTCATCTGTTGGCTCTGCTTCCAGCGAAGGACTGAAGTGCTATATGCTTATTTTCTGACCCTGATGAACTTCGCAGCAGATATTTGCATTGTTTCTTGTTACCCTCATCAACATAATCACATTGCTAAAATTCACCTCCACTCTTGTCCTCCCAATCAGAGCTGCAAAGTCTTATATGGGATTAGCAGGTATTTGTTTACAAGCACAAAAGGTCACTTTGCATCACATCACTTTGGAATTTAAGACTTTTACTTTCAAATTTCCTCTCCATTTACAAGAAGAAAATTGTGTTTTATGGTTACGAAAGTGCAACATTTGTTACAAATCTTTAAATGTTTCTGTAACAAAACCCTTTACTGGGGACAATATAAACATCTGCTTAAAGCTTAAAACAGCTGTCAATGAGTGATTAGAATCTTCTTTAAAAGTTAGAAATGGTAAAGGTTGACTGACTGCAAAATTGTTCAATTTTAGCAATTAAGATGAATTTGGAAGTCTATTAAGTCCTATTTCTAACTGAGATTGTACAACATTTTGCTAGAATATGTTAACTGTTGATGAAGCAAACTTAATTTTACCACTAACTTCTAAATCAGAACCTGGTGTGTCTTGTCTGTGACTGTACAGGTGACTAAACAGGCTTCACTGTAACTCAGCATGAATACAACAGCCTCCTTTTGCAGCGGCATGTTGATGCTCATTAGAGGTTAAAGAGGCCAGAGTCACTGACGCCTTTGAAAATAGTGCATTCATTACATTAACACTTGAGTTTCCAGGGCAGCTTTAGCAGATCTTGCAGGCAGTCAACATTTGGGTGCAAGATTCTGTTAAACAGAAAGATGGAAAGAACAGGCAGTGAAGAGGGGTAAGCGACTTGCAGCAGACTCCCTTTGGACATCCTCATTAGAATGACATGTTTCTTCATGCTCTGCTAGTCAGGGAAGTGAGACTCAATCAAAAAATTTTCAAACACATATGAGGAGTTTTCTTCTTTTCCTTTTTTAGTTCTAAAAAGGACACTCAGCAATGATGAGTTTGTTAAAAAAAATAAAAACCAGCCATTAATTCAGAGCCCGCAACACATACAGAATGAGTCCTTCAATAATCTCCCCTGCCAACATCGTTAGTTTAGAGCTACCAGGGCTACTTTCTGGAGAGGAGGCAAATCTGTGGCTTGCTCTGCAGGTCCTTCAAGGGCACTTGTGGACACCAAGAACATCAATGATTCTCTCTGCCCACTGAGGTCCTGGGTGTCAGACTGATTACGAAGCAGGTGCTCAGTTACTGAACTCGGCTGTTTTCAGCACCATCTTATTTGGGTGGACAATGTTACTTCTTATTTTGAATGTACATGTTCAGTAACTACAGCGATTTGCAGAGTGGCACTGAGAAAGCCTAGTTCACAAAGATCCTGTTCTTTGGTGGACACGAGTGATATTAAACTTGATGAGGACAAATTTCACTCTGACGCAAAATGTACCAGATTCAAATATTTGACCTCTCCATTTAACAAGGAGAAAACAGAACTGGTGCAATGGCTCCAAGGGGATCGCTTGGAAGGAATACGGAAACGCACACACACTGGTCTGGTATTTGTTTTTACTACCAAACAGCAAAAACAAATAGAACAAACACCACATTTTAAGCATTAACACTTCTCCAAAAAAAAAAAAAAAAAGGGGGGGCGGGGGGAGACTAAAGAGAAACCCAGGAATGTTTGTTCTCTGCATTCTGACATCAGGGCATGAAGGTACACGCGACATTCCTACTGAACAAATGGAAGCACTGAAAGAATTCCATTGCACCTAACCTTGCTTATTTGGTTAGAAGATAGATTAGTGACTGTAATCAAACCATACCGCTGGAAATCTTGGTCAGTTTCACCCAGCCTTTCCCCCAGCCTCTTAGCATACTATTAGTCAGCTGCCAACTAAGGAACAGAGAAAAGCAGCAGCCAGAATAGAATGGCTCATCTTACTAGCAAGATGAAAAGCAAATTATGAAGAACTTAAAAAGCTTTTCTATCAGAAAAAAGTAAATAAGAAAAGCGAGGAATAGTTTTTAAAATGACATATGAAATACACCAGTATTTGGCTGGCATTGTCCAGGAGCATCAAAAGAAGGGTTGCAATATTTTCCCTTTATATTAAATTATTTTTCCTGAATCTTTTTTCTACATATTTCCCCTTGATATTAGATTTGAAACTTTATTCTATTAGTAAATCTAAAATGGCTCAAAGTGACTAGAGGTGGTTGTAGACAGTTGAAAAATTCTCTCTCTTTCTCCCATCTAGCTGGTTACTTAATACAGTAAGAAAAAAATGTTTGATTAACTTATGAAGGGGAATATTACAAGTTTTCTGTGTTCAGATAAACTAGGGAGTGAACGTCACAGAAACTGAAGCCAACTACAAAAGAATCTGGACTTCACAACAAGGTGTGTTAACCAGTTTACAATCATCAGTTTTATGGTGGGGTGGATCTAACAACAGCTCTTATTACTAGCACTATCACAAATTTGCAGATTTGATCTTTATAATTAAGAGGTGAACTGCAAGGTTTTGGAACAAAGTTTGGAAAAATATTTTAATATCCTAAATGAGTAACAAAAAACAAATATAGTAAAACAAGAAAGCATGAAAATGAATGTCCTCATTCAGCTTAGCAGACGAGTCCCAAATTAATGAAGTCAAGTTTCTATTCCAGCAGATGAAAGCACTATCCCCTCCTGAAAGGGATCACACAGGAAGAAGCATTTGTGCAAAACTGCATGCACATCGTGATGTTAAAAATACCTTCCTATACATTTTTGTGCTCAGTCTCATGAGTGTGTATCTGTTGCAGTGGAAACAAACCTCAACTCAGTACTTGCCAAGAAGTTGAAGAAAATGTGCAGTAGTCTGCAAATATCTAGCTTTTGTCTTAAAGAAAAACAACTGTGTTTTTGCACAAGAGCCCCATTAGTGATTTGGGAATTCTGGGATATTTTTATTAATGAATCTTTGCTATTCATCTCTACTGCAAGATTCTTGCACTTCTAACTGCTGCCTAAGTGCTGTAATTCACTTGAAAATCAATCCTTCCTGCCCGCTCCCCACAAAATGAAGAGAAACTGACCAACATTTCTCAGTGTATTGGTATTTCACGTGGGAAGGGGGAATAAGCAAAGGGACTTGTGGCAAGTCTAGAAATGGGAGAAGAGCAACAGGGAGTTCCCTAGCCCACGTGGGCCCAGCTGCCTCAGTTGTCATGACAGAGAGTGGCCAGTTGGTCAAAGGTCTGACATCATCCAGTGGAAAGTTTCTAAGCATAGGTTTGGGAAGCGGAAGCAGAAATTATTGACAAGAAGATTACAATAAAATAAAACACGGCTGCATTCGCTCAGTGTGTTACACTTGGTTTCTTTCCAATCTCACAGACGTTAAGAGTCAGTGCTTCTTAAGAGTTTCTTGTGGCTAAGTTGCAAGTCCCCAGTAGAGAGGGAAGAATGGATGGGGAGGAATTAGGCTGCATAATTTTCCAAATATATTTTTACATTCAGGACAGTAGGCACAACATTAACTTCAGAAGTGCAGTGCAGTATTTTAGCTTTAACTTCAACTGTATCCTAGGTAGGAAGTTCTTACCTTAAAGATAGAAACACACATACACATCAATAATGAGCAAAATCTGTATGCCAGGAAGAGACACAGCTTTGTAGGAACTGCATTTTAAGAGAGCAGTTTCATACAATAGGAATAATTTTATGAACCAGTCCAATTTGACTGATTTAATTTAAAAACACAACTGTGCAGGCACTGCTTAACTATTAACTAATAACTAGTTCTGCTTTCTTTCAGACAAGATCTAATTAACTGGTGTCTGATTCAAGGCTATAATAATGCTGTCTCTACACGGCAATTGGAATTTTACACATATTTACGTGAAAATTAAATGGTTGCTGACTGTTTAAAGAACAATCATTGTAACCTATCGAGGTGAGCCAAGATAGTAATGACACACAGTATACAATAAAAATGAGACCTCACTCCCTAACTAACCCTGTGCTACAGAAAGCCTTTCGGAGAAAATTCTGAGGGAAGCAGAAAAACGACTCTCTCTATATACCTCCATCCTTCTCCGTTTCCTCACGAATGAGAGGAGATGTAAGTATCACCTTCAGTGTTAGGGTGGGCTCCTTTGTGTTATGAATAATAATAGCTGCCTCATTCACACATTGCTCCACGTGGTACTTCTCTTCTGTAAGTTTCTGAAAGGCATCAAAAACATTTTCAAAAATCCCCAATCAACCATGGTAAAGGCAGCGTCTCCTAAAGAAACATTTGCCCCTTGCAGATAACCCCTGAACTTGCAATGCTATAATAATACACAGGTTCTGCCAGGCTGCCCCCTCCACCCACAGCTAAGAGTTGATAAGTTGTAAATAATTTTTAACAACGTAAACAGCTGTTCACCAGAAAAATGCTAAATGGTGGCAGCATAAATGCACTACAATGTCCAACTCACTGTGCAGACAGTGATCAGTCATCTTTTAAAGCCGCCCATGGGTGAATTACTTGCCAGCAATTGTAGCTCTCACAGGATCTAACTCTCGGCAATGCTGCCTCTCAATGCAAAACCCCTGGCAGTCTACTACCATCTTGACAATTAGCAGCAGATGCAAGCAAATAAATGGCTCCAGTCCTACCAGCTCGGATAAGACCTTGGCACCTGCATGGTGCCCAATGGGACTCTGTAGGAGATGGGGTCCATCCACATGAGTTCAATGGGACTCTGTAGGAGATGGGGTCCATCCACATGGACCAGCATAGAGAACTGTAACCACAGAGCGCACGTAAGAGTTACCCTTTCTAATCACCACGTCTTTACAAATAGGGGGATAAATCTAGGGCACTTATTTCCTCCAGAAAACCCTGTTACAGGCAAGCAACATACCCTCTCCATTACCCTACATGGCCCCACCAGCCCCAGCTATGGAGATGGCTGTGTATGCAGAGTAGGACTTGGCCTCCATATAACCTGAACACTTGTGTGCAAACAAATGAACAATGGAAGTATAGCTCCAAGAATGGTCAAAATGTATACGCTGTACGTGGAAATAAACATGAGACAAGAAGGCAAACCAGGAAGGAGGGAGAATGAGTTTCATCACCTAGTTTAGAAAGAGCTACTTGCAAGGGGTATTTGTTGAGGCACAGTCTCTAGGCAATAGCGCATGTCATGAGCTTCAGGCTGGATTAATTATTCAGGACCAGGGGTGTGTCAAAGGAAGCTATAAACCTGGGCACCCTTAATAAGAGGTGGTACTGGCTGCATCTGTTCACAGGATGCTTTTTTACACACGAAAACAAAAAGGTACAAATTAAAACCAAGTACATATCAAGGGTTCATCGTGACCCAGAACCACTGACCGCTCAGAATGGTCTCTTGTTAAGGGTATGATTTAGGATTCCATCACTTTACCAGACCTCCGTGACTTCTTCGGTTTCAGCTGTCAGCAGCTGAAGCTGGGGCTGGAGCCAGAGCTGTGCATCTCTTCCTCGCAGCTGGAACCAAAGCTGGGGCTGCATGCTGCCCACTCCCATGACTGTGGCTGGGGCAACGAGTTCCTCGTGCATCCCCCGTGCTCCCCAATCGCCCCTGTAGCTGCAGCTGGGGTCAGAGTCAGGACTGTATGCCCTCCCCCTGTGGTGGTTGTGGAGGGGGGGCTCCAGCTGTCATTCCTTCCCCATCAGCCCTGCCCCACAAGTTATTTTTAGTCTAGTCACAGACAGGTTATAGGCTCCTGTGAATTTTTGTTTATTGCCCACAACCCATTGGTGACTTTTTACTAAAAATAACCACGGCAAACTCTTAACCTTACCTATTGTCACTTCAGAATCACCAGGGAGTTTAGACTGAACACAGAGCTGAGGGACAAAGCTTCTGTAATGGGGAAGTTCACCACACTGAAAACACACTGGGCAGAGTGAGCCACGTTGACACCCTCAGGAGAAGGAAGATCTAAGACCCCACTTAGTTTCCGTGTTAGGAGCAGGGAGCAGTCCAGATGGGTAAATTCTCCAATAGGAAGGTTAGCTGGAGGGCATAGCAGGACTGATGTCAGGAACAAAGACGAGGGAAGGCTTTGAGGATAGCCATTCTACCCATCAGGTTAAGGTCTCACAATCTCTAGCCGCTGTCCTAGATTCTAAGTGCGGTCTTTGTGCTCTCTGTACCTTGACCAGTCGTATTTTTCTTGGTATCAAATTAGTTTCAGCTTTTACCCAGTGCAGCTTTTAGCTGACTATGTCTTGCAGTGCTATCAATCAGAGCTGGAGGACTACCTGAATTAACTTACCTGAATGTGGATTGGGAGATTGTCTTTGACTGTATATAACAAGGCCTTTGTGGGTTTTTCTTTGCACATGAGAACCAGCTCCAAATCCATGTCATCCTTTATCAGCAAGCCCTTTGCAACCAAACCAATTCTCATCACACCACATAAGGTCCGACCACCTTGATCCCTGGAAATGAAACATGTCTGAATAATTACAGTGATATTTTCACACTTAACCCACTGCCACCACCACCCCCCTATTGTAGCAAGGGAACAGAGACAGATGGAAACAATTCCAGCATTTCTGCCACGCATCAGTGACAGGCTCGTGAAAAGCACTGACTGCTTTTCTGCAAGCAGCCAATAGGAAAATGATGGAAACGAATGTGAATATGCAAGGAACGCTTCTGTAGTCGCAGAGTTGTGAATCAAAGCTTTGGATTAAGTTATGAAGCTCCAAGCAGTTCACTGCTTAACTGCAGGAGAAGGAGAGCGCACACGAGCCTGGAGTCAAGTTTTCAGAACAGCTTTTAGAAGCCTAAGACCCATTTTCAAAAGTGACTTGGACACTTATGAGCCTAAATCCCATTGTCTTTCAACAAGACTTATGCTCCTAAGGGCCCCAGCACGCCCGACAGTGGGGGCCTACACATTCTTTTATATGTATTTTTTGAAGCTTGTAACTTCAAAATATTGTGCAAACCATTTCTGTAGCTTTGTGAATACTGCAAACGCTAGATACTTCAGGAAGGCTCCTCATTTCAAACAATCTGCCCTGTAGGAGCCCTTCAAAAATTCTCACCACTGAAAGCCAGAAGAATCAGAGGCTGGGGAATCAGACGTAAATGTTCTCCTGGTTTTCTCAAGAGACTCAAGGGCCACAGTAAATGTCATAGGTTTCAAAGCAAGATAAACGACACTTCAGCTTTGAGTGCTGACAACAGGCAATTGAGCAGCCCAAGAGTGCACAAACCATCAGGAATCCACGGGAAACAGAAGAGCAGCACTCACACCTACTGCCATTCACACACAGGCACTCCTGAGAGATGCCTCTTGGACGCTGCAGCACTAGCTAGTGGCAGATCACTGTGCTCCACACCCCCTGGGAAGGGCTGTAAGCACTGGAGTGGTGAAAACAGCCTCAGCTATAGAGGCAGCTGTGCAGCTAGTGGCACTTGAACATCACACACTGGGATAGGATCTGATCAGACACGCTCTGAGATCCATGATCATACAGTGCACCCTGAGCCCCTCTCATACGTCCACCTTCACCTACACGGGCACAACTGGGTATACTTGAAAGGGATGGACACGCACGGTCTCCTATTACCTAAGCAGCAGAGACACAGAGTGGGAAGGAAGGAGGCAGAGAAAGGAAAGTGACACTCTCAAGGTCACACCAGGTGGTCAGTGGCAGAGCTGGGGATAAAGCTCAGGTCTCCTGACTCCCACTGCAGGGCCCCAGTCATTAGACGATGCCACTCATGTTGTAAATCCCTTTCACTTGCTGGTTCTAGGAAATTAATCATATGCTGCAACATTTGGCTGCTAATCTGGCAGGGAAGCATAATTTTTTTTAAAATGGGTTTGTGAGTGACCAACTTACTATTTTGCAGGGTGTGGTGGGTTTAGCTTGAATTGTTTCTTTTATCCTTGTCAACCTGCGTGGGAATTTCTAAAATAATCCTCCACATACTAAAAAAAGAAGTATGTCCACTGATGAGTTTCAAAGTTCACAGAAACATTTTTAATGCTGCTAGGCTGTTTGTTTTCACAAAGCCTAAGCTGCCGGGACAGCACTCGTTTAATACGAGATGACAGGGCAAACACCTGCCTTTCTCTCTGGAGCGAGAGGAACCGTTTGGTAATGTTTTGCACAGCATGCTGAAGATGCAAACTGCCCTGTAAATGTTTACAATGAATAATAATCAGGTTGCTTGTTTTAGTGTAAACTTCTCCCAGCTGCAATCTGCTAAATTTGGCCAAGAAGTCCCAGAGCCAGCATAAGTTATGTCAGTTTGTTAAACCCTGGCTAAAGGGTGGGTTTCAGAGCTACCCCTGGATTCTTGTGCCCAGACTGGTGGAAAGGAGACCTGCTGCAGCTGAGATTTCTTTACTGTAAAGGAAAGGCATTCAGGCAAGCCCAACTGTCCTGACATGCCCACATTTCCCCCACCCAGAGCTAGTGCTGGCAGCCGGCTAGTCACCATGCCAGTTGGCTGGAGGCAGGCGGCGTGAAGGAGAAATGGCACCAGTCACAGCTAGAAGGGGAGATTCACGCAGCTAGCAGCCTGGATTATTCTCTGCCCTAGTTTCCACCACAGTTTTGTCCTGCTTTGCTGCTTGTAAGAATTCTTCCAATCACCACATTCCCTCCTCTGCGGAGCAGGGATGGATGTAAATTCTCCATCCCTTTAAGGCCAGCAGGCAACACTTGTTGATCTGTCTAACAGGCTGGCTTTGATACAAAATTCTACAGAAAGTGCTCTCGACTTTTTGCTTTATAAAAACCAGCTGGAGAGAGGAGGAAGGAGGAGAAATAGCCCAAATCCCTCCACGTCTCTGCTTTGACACCTGACACCTGCTATTCTCCAGCCTCCTGACTTTTTGTCAGAGCATCTGTAGACAGGAGATTTATTAGAGAGGAGACCTGGGCACTTATAAAAATGCACTCTAAATTTAGAACTCAGCAAGAACATAAAACATCCTGCACATAAAAATCATGAAAGTAAAGTCAGGCTGTTTGATTATGCCAACAGCACTTAATACAAGCCAAGACTCTCACCAAATCCGTTAAAAAAAAAAAAAAAAAAAAAAAAAACATTCTGCACTTATTTTATCCATGACAGAAAGAAAAGTAAAATGCTGCCAACAACAACACTTGGAAATTACTGACACAACGTGCACTGCATCCCACCTAACGAGTCAGAGAAATCAAGGAAGTCCACCGCTCAGCAGAAAAGTGATGTTAATTATCTTCCACAGAAGATGACACAGCTTAACTGCCCATCTCCAGGGAAGTAGCCTGTCAATCTGCTGCTATTATTCCCTGGAGTCCACACAAACCCACTCCATTAAACCAATTTATCACTTAATTTGTGTAAAAGTCATGAAATTTACATATTTTGCTATTTCTATTCTCCACATACATTTCACACTAAAAAGCGACACCTTGCTGCTCAGGCTAAGCACAAGAATGTTGAGAAGATCAGAAATGGGATCTGAGAAATATTTGTTATTCAAAAGAGGTGCTCAGAAAACAGACAACTAAACTGCAGGCCCACTTGTAGGGCGTTTGCTTTGCCCAGAACATTATGTGCTAACCTGCCTACTGGGCAGTGCATCTCAGTTAGCTCACTGTAGTCTGTTTATATGGTGCCCATTAGCAGGGCTTCTCTCTGAAACTTCACTCTGAGTAAAAAGATTTCTTCCAGAGACCCCAGGCCCCTGAAATGTGCATAGGACAGAATCAAGCAAATCCAGACAAAGGAGAAACTTTTGACTAGCAATGTTGGTGCATGAGAGACTTTCTACCACTTCAACATATTTGTTGGGATTTTTAAGCAGATCGTGGGAGCTCTCACATACAGAGTTTTCCTCAACTAATATGGAACATTTCTTGTTTCTAAACTGGAGCATGTCCAGCTAGTAGGAAAAACAGAGTTTTGTTTCCCAGTTCCCTCACTCTTATACTGACACTTTAGTTGAGACCTGGAAATAACTAAAGACTATGTTACTGTTATCAGCACAATAGGGAATGGTCAGATTTAGGATTTGCCAATGCACATGAGGCAGGAGCACCACCAGCTTTTTTGGTGCCCTAGGTGGCAGAAGGTCCCGCCCCCACAATACCGACGACGACCAGGGCGGCCGAAGATCCGGCCACCGCGGTCACCGCTCCCCAAATGTTAGAGCCGTAAGTGACCGCCTAGGTCACCTAATGGGTTGCGCCGGCCCTGACATCAGGGTTCGTTATGGTAATTTTTATGACAGATTGGTAATCACTGCTTCCTTCACACTGAACCAGTAAATGAAATCTTCAGCCCAGATAGACAAATACAGCAGCACTTAAGGATATGGTCTTGCTGACTGAGAGCCGAATGTCTGCCACCTTCACCTCATACTGGGAAGTACCTTACTCCAGAATTAGTCCTCCAGGATTTCAATGAGATTACTGACAGAGTAAAGTGATATTCACCACAAGGGCAGGTAGCTGAATTTGGACATCAAAGTATATTATCTAGTGTTAAGTACTAGCACTTGACTCTGTGGGCACTACCCAATATATTTACCTGTGACTCCAAAAATCAGAAGAGACCTTCCATTACAATAAGAGATTTCAGATAATGTAGCAGATCAGCATGGATCAGAGAGACCTTTCCACACTAATCTTAAAACCAGATCGGAACTCGCTGTGCAAAACTCACCCAGCAGCAAGCCACATTAATAATCCACCACTTGTAGCAAGGAAAGTTAGAGGTAAAATCCAGGAGCCGGCTCTCAGACCATGTTATGTTAATGATCCAATCAGATTATGTCCCAAGAAGGTCATTATATTGGAGGAAGTATGGTCTGATGAGAGCACAGGACTGGAAGTCAGGTCCTCTGGGTCCTGCCACTGATTTGCTATGTGGCTCTGGATAAATCAGCCTCTCTGTGCCTCAGTTCCCTCATCTCTAAACTGGCCATAATACTAACCTGGCTCAGAGGGTGAAGCTAAGTTATCTGTACAGCACTAGAGAGCCAAGAATGTCTGAGTTAGAGAGCTTTTATCCATAAAAACCTGAAAAGGGGCCAGTTGTTCCAGCTGTTTCCTAAACTGTTGGAGTTAAACTAGAAGAGCAAAATTGGCACCATGTCAAGGAATAGAGAGAGATGTGCAGCGACAGATGTTTTATGCAGTACAGAATGACACGATGTACAGTAATGGCTCCTTTGGAGCAGTCAGCCTGTTGAATACACAATACACATTTATAAATCCATTTTTGCCCATTAAACTGAAACAGCTCTGACGCCACACATTTGAGGATTTAGATTTGAGAGTTATAGGGAGATGCGTTTGTTTCTTATATTTGTTAACTGCAAGTTAAAAACATTTCATCTTAAAAGTGATAACAGCTCCTGACCAGGTTCCTATTCATTACTCATTCCCTGCACTCACGCAATGTGCTCGCATCTCAGAAGGAGTCCAGACACATCTATTTCCTGCTATGAATATTCATAACCAGCAAAGCCAAAGAACACTGTGGCCCTTATTTAGCAGGAGAGAAATCCATTCAGAGTAGTACAGTAGCTCATTATGAGGCTTAACTAACTCACTTGGCATTACTTTCTGCAGCTTCCTCTTTTGCTTCCCCGTCTCCCTCGACTTTCACAGACTTGTTCATTTCATCCATCCAATCGGAGACATGTTTAAGGGCACATTCGACTGTTGACACCATGTTCTGGACAGCTTCAAGTTCCTCTGGAGATGGATAAATGGTTGAATGTTTCACCATAACATGGCGGTCATCATTAGCAAAAGATCGGATAGATCTCTGTTACAGAGGCAGGAAAGAATAGGGAAAAAGGAAGAGTTATTGTCTTATCAAGAGAAAGGCGTTATTTGCAAGGGAATCCTCCCCAGTATAGACGTGGGAGTATTTTAGGATAACAAAGGTCTAGAATCATGGCGGAACTTATCTCTCTTCTCTGCCTGAAGTAGAGAGACCAAGCCGATTAAATGTGAAGCGCTGAAAAAAAAAAAAACGGCATAAACTGGTAGCAAAGTGCAACAGCACGTTATGCCTGTGACTTGGCCATCATGAATGTAGGTTGTAATGTTCTCTGTACCAGCTCCCAAACTACAGGCAGAAAAACTCAGGTCCAGAGCTAGAAAAATGCAAGGAGGAGAATTTTTTCTTATCTCCTTTACTCTACAAATGATATCTCCATGACTAGCCTTTTCATTCTCTTCTGCTATTCCCCACATTGTTCATCAGCTTCACCCAATACCAACTGTAAGCTCCTGAGGACAGGGACTGTGCAGTCTCTTATCTGCATGAGAAGTGCCCATGCACAGCAAGTGCCCTAGCTAATCCAACCTGCAATGGTTAATAAAGGTATTTTTGGGTGCTTGCCTTGCATAACTTCACCAAGAAAGTTTCACTTTGGGGACAAAAAGCCATGGTTCTGATGAAGCATAAAAAGCCAGGGAGGTCTAGCAGGCAGGGGGATGAATGAAGGAGCAGGAAACCTAGGTTCTGTTCCTGGCTCTGCCACTGACCTGCTGTGTAACCTTGGAAAGTGACGTTCGCTCTATGCCTGGTTTCTCCTCCCGCTCTTTGTCTAAGTTTTTCTAGGCAAGGGCTGTGCCTAGGCCTGTGTCCACACAGCACCTAGCACAGACAGGCCCTAAGCTTGAATGGGGTCCCCCCTAGTCACCACTGAGATACAAACAGTAAATAGTAACTACGAAGGAAGGAAGTGCATTCTGGGGTACTCTGTCCCTTTGTTCAGACCCCCAGCCCCTGAGTGGCTCCCAGAGGTCAGCTGATCCGGTTCCAAAGAGGAAATTCGAGGGCTCCATGCACATCAAGGAAGTGCCAGGAAGTTGTCTTGTTCTGGGGCAGGTAATTTGGAAGAGAGGTGCCCTGGGGAGGAGGCAGAGAGAAGCTGCACTGTGTACAGGGCTTTGACAATCTGGGAGAACAACTCTGCCTGGCTAGACAAGCCTTCAAGACCAGCAGCTCTCCCCTCACACTGGGCTGGGTCCAGAGGCAGCCCATCATGGCATGGCTGCCCAGCAGCCTCTTGCTCTACGAGTTTGGTGCTGCCAAGCCTGGGATATTGGACCTGAGTCTGGAGCAACTACACATCAGTATGAAAATCCTGACAGACAGGAGGGAATTCAGCAAAGAGCATGAAAAACGGCTAGGAAGGAGGCCGAAAGGGAAGGGTTAGCTTGTGAGGAAAGATTAAAACAATCAAATAGAAAAAAACAAGAGATTAAAGGATCCCAAATGAAGAAGGGCTTGCAGGGAGGGTTCACGGACTTCCACAATCGGGTGAAGTGGCACAGAGACCTGTGACCTGATTGGAGACATCTAGTTGCCATGCCATCCAGGCGAGACATGTATGATCTGAAAAGTTAGTGAACTAGCATGGGCAGCCACTATCTACCAGGTGTTTCCCCTTCAGCCTCGTGCAACCCTGGTGCTCAGAGACCAATCTGATGCAGTGTCAGGCAACTTTTTACTCTGTTCCCTATGAACAGGAGAGAATCAAAAATATTCCCAGTACATGGATCACAGGGCCTTCCCCTTCCGCCCAGCTGACCGGTGCACTCTTTCTAATCATTTACTTCCATTAACTGCATTTATCCTGCAGTGAAGGGGAATTTCCCCCCCTACTTCACAGCTTGTAACCATGCCTGAGCTCAGAGACAGCAGGGCCTGTAATGGATCCAAGCAGTCTCATTACTGAATCTGCACCTAGTTCTCCTATCCCACAGGCAATGTACATGCTCAGGGAGAAGAGCATTGGTTCACAGGTAAGGAGTGCTCCCCCTACGCCCCTCCCAGGACTCTCATGCTAGAATTCCATTCCCGAAGGTCCCTGATGTTCATAGACTCAGACTCTAGGACTGGAAGGGACCTCAAGAGGTCATCGAGTCCAGTCCCCTGCCCTCATGGCAGGACCAAATACTGTCTAGACCATCCCTGATAGACATTTATCTAACCTACTCTTAAATATCTCCAGAGATGGAGATTCCACAACTTCCCTAGGCAATCTATTCCAGTGTTTAACTACCCTGACAGTTAGGAACTTTTTCCTAATGTCCAACCTAAATCTCCCTTGCTGCAGTTTAAGCCCATTGCTTCTTGTTCTATCATTGGAGGCTAAGGTGAACAAGTTTTCTCCCTCCTCCTGATGACACCCTTTTAGATACCTGAAAACTGCTATCATGTCCCCTCTCAGTCTTCTCTTTTCCAAACTAAACAAGCCCAATTCCTTCAGCCTTCCTTCATAGGTCATGTTCTCAAGACCTTTAATCATTCTTGTTGCTCTTCTCTGGACCCTCTCCAATTTCTCCACATCTTTCTTGAAATGCGGTGCCCAGAACTGGACACAATACTCCAGTTGAGGCCTAACCAGCGCAGAGTAAAGCGGAAGAATGACTTCTTGTGTCTTGTTTACAACACACCTGTTAATGCATCCCAGAATCATGTTTGCTTTTTTTGCAACAGTATCACACTGTTTAATCATATTAAGCTTGTGGTCCACTATGACCCCTAGATCTCTTTCTGCCATACTCCTTCCTAGACAGTCTCTTCCCATTCTGTATGTGTGAAACTGATTGTTCCTTCCTAAGTGGAGCACTTTGCATTTATCTTTATTGAACTTCATGTTGCTCACCTCCGTTACAAAACACGAAAAGACACAGGTAAAGGCTGCTGCAGCTTGGCAGTCAATCGGTGACATGGATTTGTTAATTCACCTCCACCCAAAATATGTCCACTCCTCCCCAAATCTCCCTGCTTGTAAATACGGATTATAGAAAATACTCCAGCAGCACTAAACTGATAAGCCTGTAACTTGTGTATTAGAAACACATGGTTACCTCACTAATGGGCAATGGCAAAATAAGTACTAAGCAAGAGAATCTGGGTCAAGAATTCATAGGATCCAGCAAGCTTTCCATTTAAAGTCCAATCTGTGCCCTGAGGTCCCTTTTTCCCCAGAGCATTCTTCTCATCACAGAGGGTAAAATCTTAATTTGTGTTTGGCTGGGTTATTGTTTAATGGATTTCATTAGCAATCATCTACTCAAATCTGAATACAGTACTTTATTGTAAATATTATGCTGCACCTATTCGCTCCTCCCTCTCTTGCAGCAACAACATTTATAGGGCTTAAAAAAATGAATAGGCTGAAATTACTCACAACAGCTGGCTCTCAGGAATTCGTTAATTGGTTGGGTTTTTCCCCCTTCCTTGAATGCATTTTAGAAAAACTAACCATTCCAAGCCCTTCACATTTGCACAGCTTTGCAAATTAAATGCATCTCTGACTCTTGCAATTTGTTACAGATACAAGCAGGCAGATTGGAAGTGACTCCTCACTTAGTCATCAAATATGCCCCAATGGGTACGGGTTACATATGTATCATATCTATGCTATTAATAGATGCGCACAGAGCTCGGGCTTTTAATTTTTAACACTAAAATATAGAGAGAGCCAACATCTGATCTTGTGGGGAAGGGGTGGGTGGGGAATGTCAGTTTGTTATGCAATCTACAGTTCAAGGTCACCCACACTCAGCAACAGCTTGCTAATGCCAGTTTTATTAGAAAAGGTTATTTATGAGCATCCCCTTCATTTGTGTTTAATAATTCATGTGCTGCAGGCTCACAAGGCTCCATTCTCCAGTTAGAAAAAGCCCCAGCAATAAATCAAAGCCCATTTGCTTTGCTTAAACCACGTAGAGATATCTTTAATGCAGCAGAGTCAGAAAATCCTTCCACTCTTGTTTTAACAGATTCCATAACGGGCTAGGTGTGGAGAATAATTTTAATGCAGCCATATTAATGAAGACAGTTACCTACCATGGTTTGCTAGAGTCTCAGCTCCGCTCCCCCTCCCCCTTCTCCTTTTCCCTCCTCCTCGGTATCTTTGCTAGGCACTGTTTTTGCCTGACAGAACCTCCTCATAAGCCTCTCAAATCCCTTGCCAGCTCAAGAGTTCATACAGGCGAGATGTTCCGGGAGTCGCTTTCTGCAATACAACACCTGCAAAGACAGAGAGAGAAACAACTTGAAGAGAGAAGAAACCACATGCTAATTTTGATTGCTTTTCAAAGCAGCACATTAAACCAAGCCACTGATTAAAGCAGCAGGCTTCAAAAGGAGCCGGGAGGAAATCATCAATGCAGAACAAAAAGCAGATGTCTCTATACAAAGTAACTTTTTTTTTTGTTAAACATGCCCACATACATGTTACTGTTTTCCCATGCCATCCTCATCTGGGTTCATCAGCCGAGAAGAAACTGGCATTCAAAAGCTCTGACACCAGGCAGTTCTGAATTCCAGGGTGTTTAGTACAGTTGATATGAAGTCAGCTACAAAATTGGTGTGCCACTTTTATCCATAAATCACATTTTTGGACACTGAATTACTTTTCATTTATTATTTGTACTTCATTAGTGCCCCAAGACCCCGATCAGCATGATGGCCCCAAGCGTGCCAGGTGCTGTACAAATATATAGTAAGAAAGACTCCTTGCCACAAATAACTACAGGTTGACGTTTTCAAAGCAGGGCAGGGGATTTAGTCCCAATGTAATGGAAATTCATGGGGGAACGCATGGCTAAATCACCTAGTGCCACTCTGATCTCTGAGCTCCCAGCTGACACTGTCCATCTCTGTGCTGCTTTCCACAGCACCTTAAAGGCAAGAGAGCCCATGTACAGCAAGCCTTGGCAAAACTGGGGAATACCAGGCATTTCTCTTCTGAGCCCTGTTACAACAGAACGGGTATCCCTCTCTGCACATGAGAAAAGCCTTCGCTCGTGTCTGATATTTGAAGTGGCACGTGGTATTTCATGTCAGGGAAGACCAAAAGCCCAGGGGAGTTTCTCTCTTTGGTGGGGGTAGAGGTGGGGGATTGTAAATGGAGAAATCAGTCTCCAAAAGCGCACTGTTCGGAGCTGACAGGAAACTGCAGCAGGCTCAGAGAAGGGAAACACACAACAATCCAAGCTGGGCTCTGTTCTAGGCCATTCACACTCTCACACACTTGAAAGCTAGGGCCTGTGCACCCTGGGTGCAGAGCACTATGCGGAACCTTCATCACTGACACCTGCAATCTGGCTCATTTTCTGTTCTAGGCATATTGACAAAGCTAAAAAGAAAAACATTGAAATAAGAGTGCAAAGCTCCTTCCCTTATCCTGGAGCAACAGGCACCATATTGGAGGGCCATCACGATGCAACTGCAAATAAATGCTCAGCGAGGAGGAGGAGGACACAGTGATGGAGTAAGTACCACGTGACAGAAAGGAGCGTGTCTGAGTTCAGGGCGCACTATGGAACCCCAGTCCTTGCAAAGAATTCCCTCTTCCCTCTCATTCCATATACCACCACAGGAACTTTTCAGAGACATTTGCAGTCGGTTGAAAGCCAGTTGGTAAAATCCTGCCACCTGACATGTGCTCTCCTTTCCGTGTGTCTTTCGATCCTGCACATCAAACAATCCTGACATTGTTAAAGGTTAAGCCTGCTTTTGCCAACAGCATAGGGACTGGAGAAGTGACTTGAAAGCATAGTTGGTGCTTAACTACAGAGGTGTGACAAAATTATTAAAATGTTGTGCCCCGTATAGATTTGAACACAGCTAGAGAGGGAGCAATACAGTCCACTTCCCTGTGCCCCTATTTAAGGGGTGAAGCAGATTTACAGGACTAATAGCTTTGGGAGCAATTTGTTGTCTATAAAGATGTCCCTCCGAACTCCAGACTATGCACCTGGGATACAGCACAGTGTAACAACCAACCAACCAGCCAGTGAAAGAGTCTGGTACAGCCCCCTCTACCTCTCTTCTGGTTGAATATGGGGATGGGTTGAAGGAACATATAAATAATGAAGGGGTCAGTTGTGGTTACAGTAAACCGGGTTTTTTGGGGGGTGGGGGGAGAGGTAGGGTGGGACAGGTTCATAGGGAGAGAGATGGATTGAGATGAACCTTGAGGGACCTAGTTCCTCAAGTCCCACCAGAAAGACTGCATTGGCTGCTACCCTAACATGTGACGATAGCTGCCCTAAACTACTAGTGCTGCCAAGTGCACAAATCCCCCTGGAGAGGCTCACAGAAGCCAGGGCCTCTGCCAACAAAGGGCCCTAAAAGCTCAAACAGGGACAGAGCTTGGACAATAAGCACAGGTATATTTGCCTTTAGAAACAAATTAGAGTGCCCTATTTCCATGGCGGGGACAACAGGGAGCACTGCACAACCAGGCTAAGACTCCCTCTCCACTGATGCAGCCCCCTCATAGCACACACCCACGACCTGCTGCGCTCTCCGGCCTCAGAAAGTTCCAGTCCTGCCCTCCCACTGCAGGCTGAGATGCCAAAGCTGCCATTAAAATTCCAGTGGGAACTGGGGTCCAGACCCTGGGGCAGCTTTTAAAGTCTCAGACTTACTTTGCACAGACCCAATCCTTGCAAACGCTCCTATACGCAGAGAACTACTCACTTGTGCAGCCAACTGATGTCAATGGTCACCTCGCGTGAGCAGAGTTACACACATTTAAGTGACTGCCGATTGGGGCCCAGGGCAACAAGCCTTGGACTTGGTCTTCCAGGCATTCGTGCACCTTCTCCCACCTGGAGAACAGTTACTGAGGCCCCAGGACAGTGTTCCGGGTGTGGAAACAGAGCCCATTGTAGCCAAACTGCAAAATCCAAATTATCCTTTAAAATAATCCCCATTTCTCCCCTTTCCACACCGCCTTGTTCAGCCCCCAAATACTGCTCCCTCGCCCTTGGGCTAACAGGAAACACGTAAGCGCCACACTCTCCACCCAACCCTGTCAGCCAGGGCCCAGTCCGCAGCCTTCTGCCACTGCTCAGCACAGCTACTGTGCGTCAAACATTCTTCACCAGAGCAGCCAGCTGGCTTAAAAACAGGACAGGGAGTCTGGACTCCTGGTTCTAGTCACAGCTCTGACACTGGTTTTCATTTGGTCAAGCCGGCTCTGTGCCCGAGTGCCCCCTATCTGCAAAGCAGGGGTAATATGTCCCTACTTTGCAGGAGTGCTGGGTGGTTTCCAACAGGTGTCTCAAGCTTTTCCTCTGCCTGTTATTCATGGTCCCAGCCCACCAATCCATCCAGGACAAGTTCTCCCTTCAAACCACGAACTGGTTTCATGCTACTTTTTATCCTCATTTCTGCCTTTTGTATTTTCCAGCCTTCCTTCCTCCTACAAGCACCAGGTGGAAATTCTCTCTCGGATCAAGAGCATGAGGTGGAAGGCCTCTATCTGGATTTAGCAAATGTGCCCATCACCACAGTCTTTAGACATCAAGCTATGCTCCATCCTGGACTCCTGTCCAGGACTGCTATAACGTGCAGTTTATAGGTGACAACACACTGAAAGCAGACGAATGGAAATGGCTGACTGAGCAAATACTGATGCTTCACTAAATTGCTGGGCGGACGGTCCGACTATCTAGAGGCCAAGCCTGCAATCCACCTCTTGAGCTCCAAGAACAAATGTACCTCAGGGTGCAATTCCGCAGGCACTGAGCTCTTTTCTGTATACTCTGAAAACCTGAAATAGCTTGAAAGCAAATGTTTACAGCTGTGACCAGGGCTAATTTCTCTCTGCTGCACAGTGGACGAGCTATGCAGCATCAACATCTTTCAATGCTATCCTTGAGAGGGGCAGAACAATGCAGCTTTTCAGAGAGGCTCCGGGTTTCATTAACAAGCAAAACAAGTCAGGCAAGAGTCATCATTAATCCCTGCCCTTTTCCCCAAAAGTGAGCAATTGAGGTCTGGGGACATGGCTGTACTGTGCTCCAATTAGGGAGGGCGTTACAGATGACAGCATCTTCATCAATATTATTCAGGAAGAAGAAGAAAAATCACCACACAATTCTAGCTGGAGCTGTTCTGCAGTGTTCTTTCAAATTATTAATTGCCCAACCATACTTCTCAGAAGTGTCAACACAAAAAAACAACACAACAACAACAAAAACCTGACCTTAATGCAGTTCAGACCCGGGAGAGAACGTTTAATAAAACCATTAAACAGAATGGAGCCTGCTTTCTAAAAACTCAGATGCTACTTTAAGAACAAGGCACAGAGTGGAAAATAAACAGAAGACAAACAGCCCCAGCCATCTGGATTGAGCGCTAAGGCCTCTGCTTATTACCAGGCCCATCAGAAGGGATTCAGAGAAACGGACTGCAATCTTTCTAATCCAGCAGCTTTGTTCTGCCACTAACTCACTACAGACCATCTATGCTAGGACCAGCCCCCAACTGAGACAGCTCCATCCATGGCTGCAGCACTAAGGGACAGAGGCTGCCCGTTGCAGCAGCACTAGCTGAGAGAGGACAGTTGGTGTTGCTAAGGGGTGGCCTAAAGGACATGATGGTAAAAGCCGCTTGTGCCTGGGCTACAACACAGCTAGCACCACCACAGCTTGCAATGAATTTTCCAGGAAAAGCCTCTACGATAAACAAAGCCATGAGTGACCTTGGGAAAGTCCCTTACCGTCTCTGTGCCTCACTCCCCACCTGTAAAATGGGCATACTACTACCTCACCTCACCAGGGCCAGGTGAGGAGGATTGATGTGATTTTTTTAATCCTCAGACAGCAGGCACTATAGCAATGTGAAGTGTTATTACACACCAGCACTAAACTGTCTCCACAGCAGGTCTGGGAATAACCAGAACTCCGATGTTTAAAAAAACACCGTCTCTCAACAGAAGAAAAACACATCAGGAAACGGGCTTCTGAGGCTCATCTTAATCGCAATGTAACCAATTTAGCAATGGCTGCAGCATGGCCACAGAGGGCCCAGAAATGTTTCCATTAAACACCCCATCTTTCACAAGGAACTTTTGGCATGGGCATGAGATGAGTGAAGGAAAGAGTTTGATATGTCGCCTTAATAATGGGGTTTATTCCTGCAGCTGTCAGTGGTGCTTCCTGGACTTAAAGATGCTCATTTAAATAGTTTTGGACATACCAACATGCAGCCCTTCAGCTGTCTTTAGATACTTCTGATTGGCAAGGTGGCAGACAGGAGCAACAGGTCTGCAAACTCCACATGGGCTGAAATTAACAAGGCAGCTGAGACTCCATTTCCCCCTTAGAAAAGGGAGCCTTGGATACCTGTTACCAACCCAGCAGCACAGAGCAGCGCCTTGCACAGAGAAATGCTGCTGGAATAACTGGGGAACGGAAACAGGATCACAGGACATTGAACTCTTTAGTCATCTAAATCCCCACTTCTCTGCTGCTCGGGCATCTGGCCAGGCTGTCGGAAGAGTCCAGGGTCCATGACAACTACTTCAATGCTACAGCAAGACTGAACAAGCCAGCAATGTTTTTCTGGGACACTAAAACACCCTCTGCCCTTCTAATCTTTCCTTCAGTCCAGCATCAGCACGTGAGGCACTGTAGCGTAAACAGCAGGTTGAAGGGCAACACAAATAATCCTGAGACATCTGAGTTCGCCTCAGAGTTGAGAGCACGGGTACTGGGGAGAGAACTAGTGCTGCGGAGAGTAGGAAGGAACGGTCCCAAAGTAGGATGGGATTTGCAGGGTAGGATCAGACCCAGCAGCAAAAAAATGCTGCAGTTTATTCAGCATACAAGAAAAAAAGTTATGTTCAGTGAAATTAAGGAGGATGGTTAATATCAAAATAAGAGTCCTGGAGCTTTAATTGCTAGTTAGTTTTAATTTCTGCTCTGCATGCAAAAGGCAGGTGATTTTTCATCATAACACACACAACGCTGCTTGGATCAGGAAAGAAGTATAATTCTGCAGTATAATTTTATTTCTGGCTTTCTGCCAAGAGTCTTTCTGGCAGCATCTACCACAGTGGGAAACTGTGTATCTGGGTCAGGAAAGACAAGTTGCTTTTCAGAACAGCTCAATACATTTGGCAGAATTGCTGATATTATAATTGAACTCTTTCAGCAACTCTTTTTATGATGCATCAAGACACCAATCAAAACAAGATCCGCAGCACTGATTAGTGTCAAAATAACTGACGGAGAAATAGCAAAATAGTTTTTCCTGGTTTTAAAAGCATCAACATGCTGAGAGGAATAACAACAATTCAGCAGGTTTCATTATGGGAAAATGTTCAGACTAGTTCTGACCCTTCTCTTCTGCGGATGTTTAAGTTTTTAAGTCCTAATTCCTAAAAGAATGGCACAGAAATTCTGGTTTCTCCCTTCTACAACAGCATGCAAAAGCAGAAATCCCTCCCACCCTGGGTATGTCTGCACTGCAATTAAAAACCTGTGGCTGGCCCATGCCAGCTGACTTGGGCTTGTGCTAAAGGGCTGTTTAATTGCAGTGTGGACATTTGGGCTTGGGCTGGAGTCTGGGTTCAAGGACCCTGCAAAGTGGGAGGGTCCCAGAGCTGGGAACGGGCAACAGGGGATGGATCACTTGATGATTACCTGCTCTGTTCATTCCCTCTGAAGCTCCTGGCATTGGCCACTGTCAGAAGACACGATACTGGGCTAGATTGACCTTTGGTCTGATCCAGTATGGCCATTATGTTCTTAGCTGCCCAAGCCCTATACACCACAGTTAAACAGCCCCTTAGCCAGACCTCTGCGATCCTGAATCAGCTGGCACAGGCCAGCTGTGGGTTTTTAATTACAATGTGGACACACCCTCTGACACATGAGCATTCTGAAAGGAAATGCAATTATAGCACAGGGATGCACCACTGACTGGTAAAATTCCTGCTGCTCCCAATAACATGCCGAGAGTCAACTAAGTTAGTAAAGTCATGCAAGTTTATTTTCCAAGGATGAAATTTCTCTTGCTTGCTTCCCACCCAAAGGAGATTTTGGGGGGGGCGGGGCGCGGTGGGGGGAGGGAGTGGTTAAATGCCATTTCTCTCTCTCCCAGCCCCCACCCCCATTTGTGTGAACAGACTGTGATAAAACAAAAAATTGTTTCTTTCTGACCTCCAAAGCCCCAGTGCAGACTATGCCTTGTATCTGCTTGAAGAAAATCTTAAGTTGGAGACTTCTGAAGCTTCACAGAACATGCTCAGCACACAAGTTCCAAATAACTTTTTAACATATGAAAGCACAGGTCATACACAGGGCCGGCGCTACCATTTAGGCAGCCTAGGCAATCGCCTAGGGCGCCAGAATAAATGGTGGGCGCCATTTTGCTGGAGGGGGCAGCAGGCGTCTCTGGTGGAGCTGCCGCAGTGGTGCCTGCGGAGGGTCTGGTGCTCTGCGGCTCCGGTGGAGCCGCCGCAGTCATGCCTGCGAACGGTCGGCTGCTCGCGTGGCTCCGGTGGACCTCCCGCAGGCACGACTGCAGGAGCTCCACCAGAGCCGCGGAGCACCGGACCCTCCGCAGGCACTCTCCGGCACCTCCACCGAAGCCGCGGGACCAGCGCGCGGGGCGGCGAAATTGCTGTCCGCCTAGAGCGCTCAAACCGCTAGCGCGGTCCTGGACATACACAGTACTTGGAACGATGCACAGTGCATCAGAGCATTTACACCAATGGTCATATTTTTAAACACAAAAGCAGTGCATTTAATTGACTCTCTGGATCTCACCTTTCCCTTCTGAAGACGAAGAACACTGCCTCAACGCTCACAAAATTTCATGTATCACTTTTTATTTTAAAACAATTTTACAGTTGAGATTTTAACGTAAGTGTGAGGAAATTCAAAGATAAGGTTTGCATATCATCCACAGGTTAGCTACTTTGCATCTATAACCCAACTCAGGGATGAGCTGGTCCCAATTTGACAATACAGGTTCTCTCAATAATCAGGAACATACAGATAAGCCAAATCCACCCTATGTGTAAGTGTATATTGCACCAATAGCAAAAGCATTATAGATTTTAATAGGGCTGAAATAAACAGATTTCTATAGAAATGTAATAGGATTTCTACAGAAATTACTCTAAAGTCCATCAGAATTTAACAAGGACAGTATTCTTTTTATAGGTTTCTAAGCATCCTAAAGAAATCTATGGAAGAAAATTGTCTATCAAATTCTATAGGAGACCTTTAAAAACAAATGTATGAGAAAGTAATCTTTCTACAGACTATGTTAGACACTTACCTGGCCCCTGTTACCACAGTATCCAAGTGCCTCAGTCTAATATATTTATCCTCAATAACACTGAAGTGAATTCGGGCAGTGCTATTATCCCCACTGTGCTGGTGGGAAACTGAGACAGAGAGACTAAGTGACTTTCCCAAGGTCATATAGAGAGGCTGTGGTAAACCAGGGAATAGAAAATTGAGTCCCAGGCTAACACTCAAAGCCACTGGACCACCCTTCCCCTATGGGACTTTCCCATAAAGGGAGAAGCAAGAGCTAAATCAGGTTAAGGTACCCAACCTCCAGGCAAGACCAACAGTTCCCCTATACATTCGCAAATAACGCTTTCCTCTTCCAAAGTTATAATTAAAAGAGGTGTACATTTGGCAGTGTACGCTGCAGTAAATACTCCTCACTATTATGTAAGGGACCAAGGGTTGGCTGTTACCAAGTCACCTAGGTGTTACAGCCAGCACAAAAGACTCCTAGAGAAGCAGCGAACACTGCCGAGGCAACGATTACATTCTCCCTCTACAGCCTGGACACTGGCGTCACTGCCTTTTATTGCCCATTCCCGATGCATAAAGTGGTTGAGGCTCATCGCCTCTCCTGCAGGGCAACAAAGCATAACAACGTTCTGATATGGAAGGGGCAGGAGGAAGCGAGATGAAAATGAAGACAATGTGGAAATACAGGAGCAGTCACTGCAGCTCTGGGGCAACAAGCAGAGCAACAATATACATACACACAAACATGTTTTCCGTTCATACTGCCCCTTCCAACAATGACAGACTGGCTATTTGCAGGCATAACCTGAATATCTAGAGTTATAATAGTAGATACTAAACTTTTTTTTTTTTTTGGAAGAGAGATATATTCTCCTGCTTTGGGATTTAACCAGATCTCTATTATGGCTTAGGAGATTTCCCAAAGGGTGGACTCTGCCCACTAAGGGGTGTTTCTTGCACTTTGTCTGAAGTACCTAGTCCTCGCCACTGTCAGACAGACTACTGGACTAGATGAACTATAGGTCTGATCCACTTTGCCAAGCCTATGTTCTTACTAAAGCTGGTTGAAAATCTGGAAAATGTTCAGGGCAGAGGTTTTAGTTGAAAATCTAATTATTTTTCACAGAAAACTCAAAATTCCGGAGTTTTCAGCCAGCTATAGTGCCTATGGATCTCAAAGCACTTTACTAATAACTATTTAGGCTTCCTTAACGCCTCCAGCACTAGGTTCCTTTAAGGAGATACTCAGACTCATTAGTCACCTTTTAAAATCATAACCATGATTTCTGTGCCTCATTTTGTAAACTGGAATATTTGAGGCACAGAAGTCATGGTCATGGTTTTCAAAAGTGACTAGTGAGTCTGGGTACCTCCAATTTTGGGCTCCCTCTTTGCGCATCTTTAAGGAGCCTGACTTTCAGTGGGTGGGAATTTAGCACTTTCTGAAAATCAGGGCTCTTTAGGGACACTCAATTTGGGCCCTGAAAAACTGAAACACACAAAAATCACTGGGTGGTTTAGAAAAATCTATGCCTATCTCAAAACACCAATGCTGTGTTTTGGCCACACAACCATCAACCCTTACAGCCTGGACTTCAACCAGATGCAATTTGCAACAGCTGAGAGATCAAATCCAAAGAAATGTAAGATTATTATAAATACTAGCAGAAATGTAATTACCATAGCACTGTGATGCTTGTTATGGCAAACCTTACACCTGCCACAAACACTGCAATTCAAGAGGACTCAGGACTAAGGTAACAATAAATTACTCCGAGTATGTGATTAATGAATGAAATTAACCAGTTTACATTACTAGCTTTATCAAAATCTTAGCTTCCTCCTGCCCCTGAAAACAGAAAGTTTAACTGACTACTGCCTCTGGTCTTCAGAACAAGAAATGGAATGGTCTCAGCTCAGTCTTAAAGGCATTCCAAATATCAGCCTTAGCTAGATTCTTAGACCCATCACCATGGTATCTCAGCACCCGCATTACATACAACCCTACACATCAGTGACAACTAACACTGAGACTCGCTGTCAAACCACCATGAAAGTCCATTCAGGTCTAAGGGAGGATGCCTAGGGCTGAGACTGAAGACAGACCAAGCAGGGTGAAGGAATTAAAAACTTGCTACTGACTCTTAAGTGACAAGTGGATAAATAAAAGGAGCTCAGTGTGCAAGGCTGCCTCCTTCAAGTCTTTACAGGCCCATGAAAGAGAACTCTCTATAGGGCTAACTAAACACAACAGAAAGCAGAACGTGTAAGTGACGTAAAACACTTTTGGGCAGGGGCTTGTCTTATTATGGTCTCTAACGCACACATTAGGCACTACATAAATAATTAGTAACAAAGGATATTGTTCACTTATGGTTTAAGTAGAAAACTCATTATCAAACTATGAATATATTCACCAATAATTTAAAAGCAACTTCTAGCTTCCAACATCCTAAAGTGTGAGTTCCTGCTTTTCTATACAACATGTACTAAGAAAACCTGGAGTAATTTCAGAACACACATCTGTCTGTGGCCTCAGGAAGTGAGGTATTAATTATGAAACCACTAACATCCAAAATGAACTGTTCTGAGATCCACAGGCTTGTTAGACATCATTTACTGCAGAAGATTATTCACTAGAAGCATTATATTATACCTAAATGGCTTTGGAAATAGAGCTGTAATAAATGTGATGATGCTACAGGAGCAAGACCTGCTTTTATTTATAGTTTTCACACTTATCAACCCATTGGGCAAAATTTTATAAGGCAGCAACATGAAAATATAGCAGAAAGATGTTGCCAAAAACCCCAATTTTTCAATTTAATTCCAAAATTCTTTTTGGATTACTAGGGATGTGGCTTTTTCAGTCACATGCAAAATTTCAAAGACAATTTTTCCTTTATTATTGTACATGAGGCATACAACTGTATTTGCAACTAAATCAAAAGGTACCAATATGCTCCAAGCTAAATCAGAATATGGGCATCTCTGACAGAATAAAACAAACTACATATAGCTTTTTGGTTTGCTCAACAATCAAAAACTGGTCAATGTCTAATGGGGGAGAGTATGTGTGTGTGAGAGAGAGATTAAACCCTTACAAAGGGGGGGCATGCCAGGTGCTTCTAACATCAAACACCATCCCCACCACCCCGAATGCCTAAAAAAAAATCTGCCCACAGATAAAGTGGTTATCAAAATTCAGCTCTTAGATTACAGGCTCCTCAGGTAACAATTAACATGTGGAACTCATTGTTACAAACAATCATTGAGGCCAAGTACTTAGTAGGACTACACTTTTCTATGGCTATTAAGACCATCCACACTTCCATTAGACAAGATTGATTGACTGATTTGTATAAGAGATACAATTCCTCAGGCTTTAGGGGCATAAGCCAACTTGTAACGGTCAGTGGTTGGAGGAAGTTCCCCAATGGTCAGGTTATTTCATGAAGATCCGCTGCAGGATTCTCTTGCCCCCTCCTCCAAAGCATCAAGTACTGACCCTGACAGAGACTAGAAAGACCAGTGGAGTGAGCTGGGTGTGGCAATTCCGATACAATAAAAACACAGCTGATCCAAATTATTTACAACTACAACTAGCCGTATATTTAGCACAGAATGGAATGCAACTGCCCCTTCATTAACAAGGCTGCAAAACTGCTGAACAGTTTCTGCACCAGCCTCACACCCGGACATAACACAGAAAGGTGGGCTGTACTCACTTGGATGCAGCAGCTCTAAGGATGGGTAGGTGTTAACCAAACTCAGGCCAAATCCTGAGAAGAGGGGTGAGGAGCGAGCAGGAAGTAGAAGAGAAAATGCCAAACAAATCAGAGGTGGTTTTCTTTATTTAAGAGATCAGGGCCTACTCCAAACGCCACTGAAGTCAATAGATTCCCACTAATTCCAATGGGCTTGGGATCAGGCCCCCTTTGTTTTGGGCACTCTGCTGAATTGTCTATTATGACCCTGAGGCATAATGCAGTTGTGTTTTATTCACCAAATTCCTGAAATGTATTTAGTTAAACATGCTATGCACGCTTCCTATTACATTAACCCCTAAAAGACACTCGTCAAGTTCTTCAGCATCAAAATAAAAGTGTTTAATTAACTTTACCAGTTGTCCCATGCTCTAGGTCTCACTTTAATCATTCCACCTGATCTACTGCATTTAAAATAAATGTAGATTAAATCTTTCAGGTGTAAACAAGACATAAAATTGCCCTAAAAGAAAAAACCCAATCCTTGAGAGGATGGGAAGGACTGGCCAACTGTACCATAAAAATAAACCAGGTCTGTACACAAAATCCAACAGCTTCAAGTTATGGCCCCTGAAAAGCAGAGGAAGGGAAGGATATTTAACTTAAGTGCTGCCTATGACCTGGCACCAACTGCTCCAGCCACTAATACTAAGGACACCAGAGGTCAATGAGGTGCAGCAGGAAAGCGGCAAACAGAACCCATGTGGCATATTGCAGTACTCTTTATGGCTCGTGCTAGCACACACTCTGCTATGAATAATAAAATGTAAATACTCTGATTCAGCCACAGATTTGGGATCTCAGTTCTTCTGTGTTGCTCCCAAATAAAGAAAAGTTAAACCTTGCTTTCAGTTACCAATGTATATTTGTATATGTGAAAAGTTTAAATTACAAAACCACAGTTTATTATTTTTTCAAGCCATCACTTAATCTTAGAAACAGAAATCTAAGCAGCTGTTTCCCCTCTAAATTACCTTCCTGCTGGCCCTGGAGACAATATTTGAAGTTGGCATTTTTAATATTGCAAATCCACACTGGTTACTTTGCACACCTTTGCCTTTCAGGCAGTTTAAACATTAATGAGCCTTCACTTACATGCATTTTCTAGCATGTCGGTCTCCCTGCCTCAGTGGTTTTGTGCATTTTTTTAAACAAAGGGATAAGATTAAAAGGGAAGCTAAGGCTCTGTGTCCATTTGTCAAAGAACCTAAAGCAGGCCACTAGATTCTGCAAAAACTGTATAGAGAGTCCTACTACATTCTTCATTCATAGTATACACCTGCCACTGGACCCATTTGTGTTCTGTTCCAATAGGGTTACTGAATGCAAGTAGGGGCAGCTGCTTCCCTCCTGTTTAAATAGTGATTTTAACAAAGAACATCTTGCTAAGAACACTAGGATATTAAAAGCTTGTTTAAGCCTTGTGAAGCCTTCTGGTTGGGAACATGGAACACAAACAATCTTGCAGATCCTCTTACTGTATGCCCTCAGTCCTGTAGCTATTGTTGGCTCTAAGACTGGCAAAAGTGAACATGTGTACCATAAATTCCTCATGTTTTTGGCTTTGGGCAAACAAGGCTTTATGCTTCAGTTAACAAAGGGGCCTGTTAAAATGTAGGGATGAATCATGAAACTATTCACACAACTGTTATCTGCGTGGCCCTGAAGGAGACCTGGGGTAGATTCTCTCAATCTTAACTAACGCATAGATACTGGAATTGAATGCAACTTAGAAAAGGCACAGAAGGGCTAAATGCAGACTCTATATACACCTCTACCCTGCTATAATGCCACTCGATATAACGCGGTAAAGCAGCACTCAGGGGGATGGGGAGGGTGTCTGCGCACTCTAGTGGAGCAAAGCAAGTTCAATGTAACGCGGTTTCACCTATAACGTGGTAAGATTTTTTGGCTCCCGAGGACAGCGTTATATCAAGGTAGAGGTGTACTAGGATAAAGATGTTTTACACACAAACGTATTCCCAATTTATTTTCACTGCTTTAGGTGATGGGGAAAAGAGTGTGGGGGATACCAAGAGCATTCATGACATTACTAAACTGAGAGATAACAACAAGGAGGGTAGGGTTGCCAGGTGTCTGGTTTTCAACCTCAAAGTCTGGTCAAAAAGGAGACCTGGAAGTGTCTAGTTACATGGGGGGAAGGGATAGCTCAGTGGTTTGAGCGTTGGCCTGCTAAACCCAGGGTTGTGAGTTCAATCCTTGAGGGGGCCACCTAGGGATCTGGGGCAAAATCAGTAGCTGGTTCTGCTAGTGAAGGCAGGGAGCTGGACTCAATGACCTCTTGGGGTCCCTTCCAGCTCTATGAGACAGGTTTCTCTCCATGTATGTACTGACTGGACACCAAAAGGCTGATTACCTCGGGGAAGGGGAGAACCTAGCCATGGAGTCCTACTGGGGGGAGAGGATCATGCAATGAGGAAAGGGAAGGGGAAGAACAACAGGGGGAATTTTCAGAAATTAGAAAGCTGCCAACTCCAGAGGAAAGAGAAATATAAAGGGAGTTCAGCGATATCAGAAATAAGAAAAAGTTTGTTCATCACAGGAAAATGCACTGATACATCCGGGGAAATAATCTGAGAAGGTACACAAATGAGGAAGAAACCCAGAAAGCAATAATGCCCAGAAAAGATCTCCGAGATGAGAGTGGACCAACTGGAGACAGCAGCTGCATGTGGCAGTTGCAGCAAAGGCCTGGGACTCAGAAGGACTAGATTCTATTTCCTGCTGTGTGTGTAATCTTGGACTAGTTAATCAATGTCTCCATTTCCCTATATGTAAAAGGGCAATAATATCTGCTCACCTGTATGTACATAGCTTCAAGATATTCAAATGAAAGTTGCTATGTGAGTGCAAAATATTGTGAGTTTGCAGTGAAACATGGTTAAATAAATAAATAAATAAAAAGCCACTTCCGTTTGTGAGTACAGCACAGTCCAAAACATCACATCACATAGCAAGGAGAGACTAGTGCCCTCCTAAGCACCATATATGAGTTAGGCATTGTTATTGTTGCAGAATTGTATGTCTGTGTCTGCCTAAATACCAGAAAAAGACCAACAAGCTGAAGGGAGTTCACTGAAGAAGAAAAACACCAATTTTCAAATGACCTGGATGGAGGCTTTGAGGGAAAATTTTAAACGCTCAGGGTAAGAGCTTGGTGATAATAGCTCAGGGGGTCGAAGGAACAGGATAACCACAGCCCAGGGACTGGAAGTGAAGATTAAAGAAGGAGAAGAATCAAGGGTGGCACAAAGAATTAAGGATACTAATTTTGTGGCACACCTCAGGGAGGACTTTGGCTGTGGAACAATGTTCAGAGACAGACGCCCCAACATCTGGGACATTTAAAATGAGACCAGACTCAATATGACAGAATGCACTGTTGGGCATGCTGCTGAACTGGCTTGGGGGGTGGGGTGGATTAGCTTAATTTGAGGAATAACAGGCATTAGGGATAGTAAAATTCAGGATGAGGACCTAGGGGGAGGGAGATTAAGTCATCTCCCCAGCCCCCCAAGATAAATTTATTCTGAAGTTGCTACTGCCTAAAGGCCTCTGAGCACACCTGTAACCAGGGCCGGCTTCAGGTTTTTGTCGCCCCAAGCGGTGGTGGTGGGGGGAAGCGATCATGATAGCTCCACAGCGCTTTCTTCTTCGGCAACGGGTCCCTAGATCCCTCTCGGAGGGAAGGACCTGCCACCGAATTGCCCGACGTGCCGCCCCTTCCCATTGGCCGCCCCAAGCACCTGCTTGCTGAGCTGGTGCCAGCCCTGCCTGTAACTCCTGTGTGTCTTGCAATCAAGCTAGGTGAGTAGCATGGTGAACTTCTCTAGTCTAGACAAAGCCTCTATGGCCGTTTCCCCATTTGGAAGAAAGAAACTATAATGCTAATGGGGGTCAGCTGAACGTGTGCAAAGTGCGTTCGAGGATGTAAAGTGCTACACGAACGTGATGTTATTTAGCCTGCTCTAGTTTACAACCAAGCAGTGCTATTAATCCCCTACATATTATTAATTCAGTTAAGCGAGAGAAAAACCTTTTGACTAAAATCTCATTTACAGCCTCGTCACAAGGGATTCCCCACAAAACACAGAGCGTGTTCTTAGCACAGACTGCAGTTCTTAACAATTGTTAGCATAGCTAGAGAAAACCTGGGATAGGTGCTTTTTAATATATTTAATTCTGATTTGTATAAATAAATGTGTTTAGCATCACAGCACGGACAAGAGCAGCAGAAGTAAACTATTACTGCCCTTCACCCCAGAGTTGCATTTCGTCAGGGGAAGAGGGACTGCCATCCTCACACTCCAGGCAGGCTGGGTCTATGCAGGAACAGGGAGGATTCTGTGAGGGGGTCTCCACCACCCTCAACAGAAGGTGAGCTATTCAATCTGGTGATGGGTTTGGGGTTCTCCCCAGCTCTAACAGCTGCTTCTTACTCTGCAGGAGGCTGCCTGCAGGGGCACAGCATTGGTTAGGCTCGCATCACACTTCTGCGTCCAAGAGGGAGAGAAATGCAGTATAATGATGAACGCTCAGGTGGAAATCACCCCATGACTCCAGGAGCTGGGCCCTTAGCAAGGACCTCTGCCTTGATTCAGCCCTGCGGCCACTGCAGTCATCGTGTTCAGCACCGGTCTCTCTGGCCTCTCTGATGAGGCTGCCACCACTGCAGTAAGCTGCTTAAAAATAAAGAACTCATGAGCAATGGCATAACCAGCCAGCAGGACTATAAGCAACCTGAGATCCCATGTGTGTGGGACACCACCAGCTCACCCTGCCTGTTGGCTGGGTCTCAGCAGAGCCTGGGTGAGCCCTTGGCTTTTTCCTCTCTGAAGTATTTCAGAGCTTTTCTAAACATTGAGAAAATTAGTAACTAAGGCTGTGATTTTCAAAGCTACTTAAGGAACCTAAATGCCCAGTTCCCATTTGTTTGTGCTCAAATTCCTAAAGCAGTTTGGGAAATCTCAGTCTAAACCCTTTGCTGTCACACTTCCATTAGCTGCAGCAGACAATCCAGGGAGAATTTTGGTTTTGCGGCTCATTGCACAACCCATCAAATACATCGTCATGCCGAAGGCAAGGAGGGGATTCTGAGCAAACGCCGTCCAGACTCAGACCCCACAGTGTAGGAATCTAGACAGAGATCTGATCAAATGGGAAAACTAGATAAACCACCTGCAATTTTAACCATTAAATACAATTCATTTTTGCTACCCTCTAACAGCTTCAAGATGTACTTTAACCTTTTCCTGCTTTGTAGATTAGTGGCTCTCAACCTTTCCAGATGACTGTACCCATTACAGGAGTTTGACTTGTCTTGCATACCCCAAGTTTCACTTCACTTAAAAACTACTTGCTTATAAAATCAGACAAAAATACAAAAGTCTCATAGCACACTATTACTGACAAATTGCTGACTCTCTCATTTTACCATATAATTATAAAATAAATCGATTAGAATATAAATATTTTACTTACATTTCAGTGTATAGTATATAGAGCAGTATAATCAAGTCACTGTTTGTATGAAATCTTAGTTTGTACTGACTTCACTAGTGTTTTTTACGAAGCCTATTGTAAACTAGGCAAAAATCTAGAAGAGCTGATGTACCCCCTGGAAGACCTTCGAGTACCTCCAGGGGTATACGTACCCCTGGTTGAGAACCACTATTGTAGAATATCTCTCGGATATTCTGCCAAGAACTTAAACTCCAGCTCAGCGGAAAAACTGAATCTTTGCATCAGCAGGTCCTGGAATCAATGCTACAGAGGCATGCGTCTCAGTCTCGAATTGGATAGTAAGGCACTCTGGATGGAGTTCTATCTAGTGTGTAATGGTTAGAGGAGCGTGTTGAAATTCCATTTGCTAGGATGAAATATATGCCAGACAGCTTGAATGCAAGTTGAAACATGCTGATTATGCATTAACTTTCAGAAAAGGACCCCTATTATTGCTTTTCCCTTCCTTCTGCTGCCTTGCTCAAGTTGTCTGGATGCATCTGTACAACTCTGTCATTTAGGAAGAGCCTGGAGTAATTCAGTGTCAAAGTCAGTCTCTCCCTACTGCACTGGAGCATAAAGATATTACCCCTCTGCGTGATTATTAAATTATTGCTAAAGACAAACAGCGTTGAATGGAATTTGCTTTGTGATCTTCACCTCTAAGCAGTGCCTTACATCAGACTCTGAAGAGCAGATTAACCAAGGCCATGCTATTCCAGAACTAGCTATACCAAGAATTGCTGCAAAAAGGCAGGCAGGATTTTCAGAAGAGACTAGCAATTTTGGGTGCCCAAGACCTCAAACAGGCGATTTTCAGCACTTCCTCAAAGTCAGAATCCCTTTTTAGGCACCCGAAATCATGATCACTTTTGAAAGTGTTCTTCCAAGAGACCCCTAAAAAAACAAACAAAAAAAAGAAGCAATGAAGCCATGCTTTCTGGACCCCTTTTTAAATCGTAAGGAGTACTGAGGGTCTCTTCCCACAAATACATCTATGATCGAGGACATGTGCCAATCCTGGAATCTGACAGGCTGCTGCTGTTTGAAATAACATCACTCACATCACTGTAACATTTCCAGAGAGAGCTCTTTATGGCCATCCAGCCGGGATAAGTCTGCTTCTAATATGTCTGAGATTGATATTCCACTGCAATTAGAACCATCCTCTAAAACCTAGGGAGAAAGCCACGCTGGCTAAAGCACCAGTCAATGAAGACATGCTGATAAGCCCAGTGCATTTCATTTGTCAAAACACTTCCCACAGGCGGCTGCCCAAGGAAGCAACATGCTAGGATCCTCTCAGCTGTAAACTATCCACTAGAAGGGTCAGTCAGCTAAATGACTGTAAATGCACAAACAACTGTAACCACGGAAGAGTGGGGCACTGCATTCTCCTCTTTCAAAATTATCTTCCATTCTTCTCCCATGTGTTACTGCATTCCCTAGCCTTTATTTTCCATCCCTTTCCCTCCCCCTCCCAGATCCAATCCTCTTCTTTACTTCATTTCTTGCCACTACCAATCTCCAGACTTGTCTTATTTTTTAGACTGTTTCCCAGCACATTTAGAGTTCAGCGCCTTGTCAGATAACACTATAGCTGAAGTATCTGAAACTGAACACTACACACTGTTTAAGCTACCATCTCAGGCCTGCGGCAGAAGAGGAAAACCTCCTGTATTTCCATAGTGCTGCAGCTGGTACTTGACGGTCTCATGAGAACGGAGGAGCAGAATGTTGCCTGTTGGCAAATGCATGTTGTTACCCAACATCATTGCTCTGATATCGACAGTAAACAGCAAGGCTGTCAATGAACTACCAGCAGCTTTGAGTGGTTCTAACTCACTACACTGCAGAGCACCTTCCCAACTTGCTGATGGCCCTCAAAAGACACAGCATTAAGTCACAGGGGAGAACAAATTTTCCAGTTAGAAGTACACCTGTAGTGTAATTAACACACCTCTTCTAACAGGCTGACACAAAGTTGGTTCTAATAAACCATTCCAGAAAAAAAGAAGAAAAAAGGGGTGTTAGTTAACATACCACTGTTTCTAAAAATACAGCATCTTCCAGTACCACAGGGCTCCTAGCCAGTTAGTCTGCAACAATAGCTGGGACATTAAGATTGTATTATAGGAACATCAGAATTCCGAGGCTGGGCCAGGCCAGGAGCCGATCTAGTTCAGCACAGCGTCTCTGCCCGGACGCTCCAGTGGAAGTGTCGTTCCCATCCCCCACGACCCCGATTAAGTTCTGTTCTCAGTGGACTATTGATCGTATTACATACACGTGAGCTAACCCAAGAAAAAGTTTTTGATTTAATTTACTTGCGTATTTTCATATGAAGTGCAGCCATGATGTCCTCTCTGAAAGTGAAAAGCTACAGCTGGCCAGCACTTCAGAACACAGCTGAAGAAAGTTCAGTCAAACTACATTAGCCACTAAACATTTGTCAGGGGTGTCTTCAGCACTTGTGATTAAGAAATCATGTTAAAATGTGGTTGCATGTTTACAAGCTCCAGTAAAAGAGGGCCTGCCCTCCCAGTTCTCTGAATACCCCTGACAATATTTTTAAAATATATTAAATTGATAAAGGAAGACCAACATCTTCTCGCCTCAACAGATCTAACCTGAGTGTGCTGACGCACACGTGCAGTGATCAAAACTGAGCCATTACCTCTCTACCCCATTTTCCCACAGCTCTGCTGGGCTAAGGAGCAAAACTGTTAACCAAGTTTCTTTTGCAGGATCTATTACTAATGGTGATTCTTCGCTTTTAGAACACAAGCTGAGGTTGCAAGGGAGAGAATGTTGTTATAGTTGGAAATTGAGCCAATTTTATAAGGAACTTCTTGGGAGAAAAGACAATGAACCCAAAAAAGCTATTTTTACAGAGTATAAAAGCAGCTGAGAAAAAAAAATCTTGCTATATACTTTTTATATTTTTAAAATACACAGACATCCATAGTTTGTATTACCAGTTCATTTTTGCTAATCACAGACTCCATATCTTCTTTGGCAGATCTTTCTATTGTTGAATTGGCCTTGCACTCAAGAAAAATTATGTCCAATCTAATTATTTTCCTCATGCATTTCTAATTATGCCCTCTTGTTTTTGGACTTTTCACCACTGTCAAACTGCTACTTAGCCTTTGTAATATCTCAAGTTGCTGGTGACAGCTCCTTCTCAGCTTTGACTCTCTCTAAATTGCACACACGTAGAGGAGCTCATCCCTATTGTGTCACTCTTGCCCATAGATGCAAAATAATTTTGCTTTTTTTCATTCATGCCTTTATGGACGTTATCAAGATTATGCCCAACTCTGGAAACACAGGTGTACACTAGCAAGCTGTTATACATTTCACCATATCAGAGGAACAGTGTGATATTACACATACGAAGTGCACTAACAGTATTATTAAAAAAATCTCAGCAACAAATTAAAAGGACACCATCAACTCACAAGGAAAATCGCAATTTTTTTTTTACCTACTATTGTTACACATACAATCTGAGATTATTATTAAAGATTGGATTAAAATCAATTAGTTTACTCTGGACACTTAACACCACTTAGTGTCTAATCGGTTGAACTGTTTGCCCTGGTAACACAGGGCTCACCTACTGCAACAGAGGACAGAGAACCCTTTTTAAAAAAAATAGGAAAATGTGATTGTAAAGCCACAAAACAGCAGCAGAATGACTCAGAGGACAGGTGCAACACCTGAAACCACTAACTTTTTTATTTTTTTTTTTAAATAAAAAGCTTTTTCTGTGGTTGAGGGCATGCTTTGTGCGTTAAGGATTGGCAACAGGATATGGAGCATTTTCCTCTCCGTTAGAAACTTTGGTCAACTTAAAATTAGTGCCATCTGTTCAGCAGCCTATATAAGCCAATGCCCATGTCACAAAACCATCCCCACAATTGGCAAGCTAATTACAGGGGGCAAAACTGAATGCGACATGGACATTGAACAACTCCCCAACCCCTAGAAGTGGTCTACCCAGGGTACACCTGCAGAGGGGACACGCATGCTTTACGGGCTAAGCTGTGCGTCATTGTGTGGTAAGATATCATTCACCAGTGCTGTCGGTATAGCCCCTTCCATCAATATTAAAATAAAAATAATTACTAAAATAGAAACTTGTGTGTTAGTGAGCAGCAATGCATTTGCCAAGATAAAGAAAACAAGAACACGCTTCAGGAACAACATTTGCTATTGTTTCTTGTCTCCCCCTGAGACAGACACTGCAGGTTGCCTTGAGCGCTGAAAGGATGCCAGCTGTCACTGTACTCTAGCTTTTCTAGAGACCTTCCTTCTCATCTGTACAGCACTATTGCAAGTAAGAATTCGGCCTTCCCATAATGGCATCTGTTAAGCCCTGCCCTTTAAACTGCATATCTAAAAATGGGCAGCAAGACGTTCAATACCTAACTGAACACTATTTTTCTTTAAAGTTATATCTCGGTGGATTTGCATTGAGAGAATACACTAAAGGAAATGAAAAAGCGATTGTAAACGTTTTACAGTTTTTTAATCATTTCCTTTAAAAAAAAGAATTCAATGAACAGGTTTTAGTTTGGAGCTTTTTCCCCTGAAGCATTTGCAACCCAAACAGGGCAGCACTGGCATTAGTGTATAAGAACCAGAAAGTGAAACTGACTAGTTTCACTTCACTGAGGAAAATGCAAAAAAGGAAAGGAACAGCATGAACGAGTAAGTGGATTTGATTTTTAATATGCTGTTCCATTGCTCCATGTTATTTCTTTTAACCGAGGTAAGGAATTAGGCTTTTTTTAAATCTGGCATTGCCCTTTTAAATAGCAAACAAAAATATTTAACATTTATCATCAGAGTATGATCTTGAATATGGGGCATTTTCTCAAAAGCAAAAAATATATATATATCTCCATCCATTTGGGATATACTAAGATACCTGGATCCAGACAGAGAAGTTCTCAGGTAAGTTATAGGCACTGAAAGCAGAAGATCTGCAAGATACCAGAGGCTTTCACATTCCCATACACCCAAGACTACCAGTGTTTTCGAAATAATGCTTTTTACAGGCACTCATATGTTACTGTTTTATGTTTTCTAAAAGCTGCAAATTAGGAGACGGAGGTTGTCTGCTGTAATTCTAGCCATATCATGTCCTATTAGCCTAAAAAACAACTAAGACCATGCCATTAACATATGGCTTAATGAAAATGCAACAAATTCCAGGTAGCTATGTGTTGAGAACTAAGTTTACACACTGGCTGGGTTTCCTCTTCTTGGAATCTCTCCATCAGAATCCTAGGCAAGTGGAGGAAATAGAAATCTGGGGAGCTTTATGGGGAGGGAAAAGGTGCATAATTTATTGTCTCCACAGAAAGAACTGCACAGCTCTCTTGCCAGCACTCACTCCACAGCTATATTAATCCACAAAGCCTGGTTAATTTCTGAGAGTAGTTGTGGGGAGTTTCTAACTCTAGGGAAGGAGACAAATGTAAAACCACAAGGATGGGGTCAGAGATTGAAGAAAATCTTGCCTAGCAGAGTAGGCAGGTGACACAAACAGTCCATCTGTGGAAGAAATTAGCATTCCTCCTAGCCTTCCCAGGGCTGTCTCTGTAGCCCAACAGTCTAGAGCAGAATAATATTTTTAACACTAATGAATAATAAATTGAATGAAACATCCCACAGAACAAAGGAGTTTACACACTGATGAGAGCAGCTAGGAAACTACTTCTCCATCTGCTGGTAAGGAGACAGACAGCATTACCCAGTGCTCTAACTGCCATACAGCAGGAGAATGTCTTTTCCAGGTTGAATGGTGCAGGGAGGGGCAGGAGGGACCCAACATCCACCACCTGTGAAATCACTTATATTTTGAGTGTAACTTGAAACATTAACTAGCCTTCACTCGAGGGCAAAAAATGTACAGCTCAGCTCTGATATTTTATTCCAAGCACACATGTGGTTGATTGAATGTTGCTTTATATATGTACAGGTTCTGCAGATTCTGCATAGTATCCAAAATAATGCATTTAACCATGCTGTCACAACACCACAAATACTCTCTTTTGTGGAGATGGTGCTGCTTCAGAATGAAATCTGTGGTATGCACAACAAAAGGTAGACCAAGAATTTTACTAAGAGGGGAGGCAACCCATTTTAGAGAGTCAGGTGAACTGGGAATGTCCCCGACTCTGATAATTCCTGTCAATATGCATCAGACAATCTCAGAGCACTTTACAAACATTAAGCCTCAACCCCCTGAGATAAGTGTAAATCTGCCTTTATATACAAGAAAAAAACATTGTTAAGTAACTTGCCCAAGGTTGCACTGTGAGTCAGAGGTAAAACTGGGGAAAAGCCAATTACTCCTTAGTGTTATCCCACACTCTAAACTCTGGAGCATGATCCCTCCCCAGTCCAACCTTTCAGTACATTAATTAGACTTTTCCAGTTCCGTTTGGAACAGACTCTACTTTAAAATAATAATATATTTTTTAAAAAGCAGCATATAAAAGTCAACTTTTTTTCACCCACTGACTCTCACTCTCGTAAAAGCACTAGCCACAAGGCTGACCCATCACCTCTAACATATAATCAAGACAGCCACACAAACTCTCATAATGAATCAATGCTCAGAGTTAGTTGCAGGCTTATGGGAGTCAAAGTAGCAGCCCAACAACTGCACTCCGTTTAGCTGAGTTCTGGTTGTGAATCCTATTTTCAGACCTCAAAGGGAATTGTCATGACAATTTTGAGTATCAGGTAGGTGTTGAAACATCCATTAAGCTCATGTGTTTGAAAGGCCTGTCCCAGGACACAACATACTACACACCTCACTGTTAGCAGGATGTACCATGCTCCAGATTTAATCTCAGGAAACATGGGACCCAGCACAGCTAGAATGCTGCAGAAAAACAGGGGAACCAAGCAACTTTGCAAAGCCAGGGGTAGAGAGAGCAGGATGATGCCATGTGATCTCCACTCTCCCTAGGGCAAATTACTTATGCACCTGTACTAGGCATCTCAGACAGGAGTCCAAGGTTTCATATGCTCTTCCTGTTTTGAGGAAATGCTTTTCAAGTAAAACAGTAAAATATCTTTGCGAGTCTATATCATTAACAAGCAACGTGGGAAACAAGCATCACAAACAGAATTCCTAATGATGTAAGTAAGGATCATGTCCTCTCTCACTCCCAGGATTTGGGCTCAAGATTCTGGGTTTCTCCTGCCATAGCTGCTGACTCTACAAATACCCAATGTAGGGGGAGGCATCTGGTCCCAATTCCAACATTTACAGTTCGTAACCTTTCAGGTTTTTTTTTTAAATAGGTCTCTGTGTAATTAAGGCCACATATTTAAAGCCTGACCCAGGAAACCCTTCTTATGACAGGTAGGGGATCATTGGTATCAGTAGTAAGCACTACAGCAGTACTCTCAGTTCACACAATCAGGTCCTTTAGCTGTGAGCAATTTAAGGTCTTTGGCAGTTCTGTATATTTTAGAAGCATTTCAGTTCACTTTTAATACATTGTCCCTTTGACCATCACCACTTGGAGCCCCTGGACTCCCTTTCCCAGGATGGTAGGGGAACAGCAATTATTGCTTCTACTGTAATTAGGGTGACCAGATGTTCCGATTTTATAGGGACAGTCCTGATTTTTTGGTCTCTCTCTTATATAGACTCCTATTACCCCACACCCTCGTTCCGATTTTTCACACTAGCTGTCTGGTCACCCTAACTGTAATTTGCCAGTTTTGTTTTGGCAAAGCGCACACAAAGTCAAGGCATCGTAAGGAGACTGCTTTTCAACAGATGGAAGTTTTCAACCATTGCATCTTTTTCCAGAACAGCTCAGCAAAGCAGTACTAGCTTTGTTTCTGAACAACACTCAGATGCCTAATCAGACAAGTAAGATCTTCGTTATGTGAAAAGCATCTAAAAGAAATAATGGTTTCAATCCTCATTTTTTCACATGTAAAACTTATTATAATACCTTTTCCATAAAGCTACAAAGACTTCCATCTAAAGCAAAGGCCAGTACAATGAGAGAGACACTAATATAGAAGTATAAACTCAAAACTTGTCCTATCTTAAAATTGCTGTTGTGAGGGATGGCACCCAGATTGTGTCTATTTTGTTTTAAATACATCATATTGCTCTAGATTCACACATTTTTAAGGGTTGAAGGAAAGTTATGACCATCTAGTCCAGGGAGAGGCAACCTATGGCACCTGTGAGATGATTTTTAGTGGCACTCACGCTGTCCAGGTCCTGCCCACCGGTACAGGGGGCTCTGCATTTTAATTTTAAATGAAGCTTCATAAACATTTTTAAAACCTTATTTACTTTACATACAACAATAGTTTAGTTATATATTATAGACTTATAAAAAGAGACCTTCTAAAAATGTTAAAATGTATTACTGGCACATGAAACCTTAAATTAGAGTGAATAAATGAAGACTTGGCACAGCACTTCTGAAGGGTTGCCGACCCTTGATCTAGTCTGACCTCCTGCATAAGACAGGCCATAAAATGTCACACAATAATGCCTGAACTCCCCTCAGCCACCTCAGAGAAACCAGTAATGACCATCTAAAGCAGGATCTACAGTGTTTTATCCTCTGCTATTGCAGACAGTGGATGCTCTTGGGATGTTCCAAATTACAAGCCTCAGAGAGAAGCATATAATCTGGCAGATAAACAAAAACCCTGATTATACAGCCTCTGCATACCAGGGTTTTCAGAGGCAGCCAACCCTGTCCGGGGAAAGGGAGCACCCTGGGTATCCAACAATCACTTACAGAAGAAAAGTAGCCATACTGACAGTTTGTAGGGTCGGAGGATGCTGCTGGCAATATAGAAGCCTTGAAAGTTACGGGGTGTGAAGTCACCAATAGCTGGAGAATCCTCAAGACTCAACCAAATGCCAACAGCCCTCTGTGGAACTAGATGCAGCAAAGCAAGCAGAATTCCCCTGGTAAAATTCTCTATATCTAGATGGAGTAAATACAATCATTAAACCTGCTAGCATTACAGGATGACAGACTCTGCCAAGGCCATTTGCAAGGACTCCTGGAAAGTTATGACTTCGCAGCACTGCAAGGACTATTATGGGTCCTGCATTTCCATGTACTCTTAGCAGCACAGAGCCAGAGTAGAAGCAGCTACAGCAAAAGTGCATTGAGTTCTAAACCGGGAGTTGAGAGAGAAAGGACCTACCGAAAGAATGCAATCAAATGTTTAGCTTAATCTCAGCCCATTAAAATCTGATTTGCAAAGATACATTTTCCAGACTACAACAGAGCCTCCGCAGTATCTGCAAAACTTTTTGAGAGGAAAACTGCTTAAAGCTGAAAGAGCAATTAAATGAGCTGCCCTTGTTAAACTGTCTAGGTTTTAGCAGGTTTAAATCTGACCAATTACAAATGAGAAAAGGAGGCGGCTCACACCCACACAAACACAGGTTTGATCAATGGGAGACCTGACCTTGCTGGTAAAACCTAAAGTGAGTTCATGCTACTAACAATGGGGATAAAATATCCCTTTGCCAAGTGCTTGCAAGGGAAAAAAAGGCTGAGGAGTCAGAAACTGTGTTTTCTATTCCATTCCAGCTTGTATTTAATGCCCACTACCATGGCATCCAAGTAGCTGTGTCCCTTTCTTCTGAGCCAGTTCAAAATTATGCATATGATAAAACAGCCATTTGAAAGTCACCCAAAGTAGGGAAGTTCCAGAAACAAGGATACTATTGTCATCTAAGAATCAATTCAAAGTGTAACCAAATGCTTTAGAGGAAAGATAGATGAAGTATTTCTCAAAGTGAGTTGTATACAGACATGATGAGCTGAATTAAAAGACAGCAGTGTTCACTCTGAAGTACCACGGAAGAACTGGTTGGATGCATTTAGACTCTTCCTACAGGAGACCCAACGGAGGTGAAATCCCAAGTGAATGGATTTGACTCTCAGGCCAGTCTCTAGTAGACATTTGTTCTTATCACAGAAATCACAGTTTGACAATTAATGAACATCTCTATGGCAGCCTCTGTTCAGGAATGAAATAGCAAGGATATTTGCTGTGGATCATACAGGGAGGCACTCATCATCTACCTTCAAATTATGCCAGGTTCTGTCTAATAAGGATTTATCCAATTGGTGATTATTTTTCTTAGACTGGCTCAACTTAAAGTACTGAAAATTCAGCATGTAAGATACACACCTAGAAGAGGAACAGGAGTTGGATAGCTGTTTGCCTCTAGAGCAGCAAAGCAATAAGGTTATTTTTAAATACATTTAGTTGTTTTTCAGACTCAGAAAACTGCAGTTACAGAGCTACAAAACCACCAACTAGTCCATGGAGAACTGTAGCTGACTGCCAGAAGAAATAACTATTTTTTTCCCAATCATATACTGCATACACCTCAATAGTGCAGGTAGGGAAGTGTACAGCCTGGAAACCCCCCAGTCAGAAGTGAGAGAGATGAGCGTCTCTACCTAAGCGAGGTGATGGCTGAGGAGCCAAAGGCAGGTGCCCTTGAGGGACCATGGAGGACTACAGGTGCAGCGGCCCATAATTGTGACACAGCCCTTTACAGAACAAGCACCATCACTGCGGTTAGGGCTAGGAGCTTGTCATGATAAATTATGAGTCCACAGTCTGATCCTAGAGACAAGACAATATTTACCAATTGATTGTACAAAACAAGATGCCAGAAGTCAGAGTGGACATTATTTTAATCAAACTAGCCTCTCTTTCTGCAATAAAATTGCTTATAGCCATTTAATATTTAATACCTTTAAGCCATTTAAAACCAATTTCCAATGTCTACTGGTCTGATCCTGCAGCACAACAGGAAGACGTGCAGGAAAGAGCCGTTGCTGCCTCCTCTTCAAATAGTGCAAACAGAGCAGTGCAGCACAGATGCCTGCTAAACCAGCTCGTCAGCTCGAGAACTCCACTCCCACCCCAAATGTCACAGTACCCACGAGCCTCATTCCCCGGTGAAAGCGTGAAATCACGAGCATTAACTTTATGAGCATCCCTCTGGAGGGTGTGACTTTTTCTGACAGCTCCCAATGTTCTCAGCAAAATTAGTTCAGCTGTTACCGTCACATGTACCTAGCAACACCCAAGAAGCCCAACGTCAGAACTCATGGAGCACAAAGACAAGTTAATCTCTGACTCCCATGACAAAAGTACAACCCTAGTCATAGAAGGGTTTACATTTGCTTACTGCTATTTCTAATGGGAAAGATGTTTTCCATTCAAACGCAGCCATTACCCAATAGCCACAGCTGTTCCACCACCACATTCCAGGTTCCTTCCATAAGACTTCATCACAACGTTCAGAAGGTGAGCCCAGGCTCAAAGCTTTAGATTAGCGATCCATGCACTGTAATTCAAGGGAAGTAAAGCAGAGACAGCACAGGTTCACATGCTGAGAGAGGCACAGTACACCGCTTTGGGGTTTGGTCCCATCAGTTTCATTTCTGTTCCTTATTTTAAGAAACCAAAATGAGCACAGGTGCATTCACAACAGTCAACTGCATGTGCACAAATAAAGCACTACATAACGGGACACCTCACTAGCTTCACCAGTTTATATCATGGGACTCAAACTAGCGCTAATGAGTTCTAGAACCCAGGCTCTCTGGCACAACCCAATGCAAACAGACAACCCTGGCAGCATCCCCAGATGGCCAGTAGGCTTGGGTTCCACTGTCCCAGTAAGAGAGGAGCTCATCATTGGGAACCTGTGACACCTGCCCCAATTCTGACTCTGAGACAAGACAAGGGGAGCATGGCTAGCTCTAAAGCAGGGTTTCTCAATCCATGGGTCAGGACCCAAAATTGAGTTGTCAGAGGGTTGCACAGCAGCTCCTGTCCCACAGGGCTGGCTGGGCTCACCTCCTTGCTCCCACGGGGCTGGATTCCCAGCATCACTCATGGTTAACCCAGCTGTCATTACGACGGGAGTCCAGATAGGCCAAATTTTGAGGGAGTGGCACTGTAACCCCATGAGCCAGGTCTACAGATGGTAGATGACCATCTAAAGGCAGATGGGGACCCCAATCTGCAACTTTTACTAAGGTGAGGTAAATCAACTATTTGCAGGGCAGCTATAAGTTCTGCCATCTCTTCCCATTGCCCCCCCTCAACCCCATCACCAACGAGCTGCCTTCACTACACTGGGTTTGGTCAATTTAATTCTGGGACTGTCAACATGGGAGCCAAGCAACGCCAGCAGCAGTGTCCGTAGTGGACATCTGTCTACCCCTCACTGGACTGTGACCCAACCAATTCAGACAGGCGGCTGCAAAGCCAACAGACGCCATAAATCCAAGCATCTTACAGCCTGTCTAGGATGGGCACAGAACTCCAGCTCCTTCATCAGTCTGGTTCAGAGAAGCCTCTGTGACCAGTTCCTTCATTTCTCTGTTTTTTAAAAGGAAGGAGGGGAAGGAGAGGAAGAGCGAGGCACACACACATTCAGGTGGTGAGGTAAATTCTTTAAGGAAGGTACTGTCCTTTTGTTCTGTTTTTGTACAGCACCTAGCACAATGGGGTTCTGGTTTATGACTGCGGCTTGGAGGCACTACTGCCACACACATAAGGTAAGATGATTTAAGGAACATCACACACACACACAAACTTGTTACCTCCCCCTGCTGCATACGGTCTTCATCATCACGCATATGTGCAATGACTGGCACAATGCAACTTTGTTCTAGTTGAGACCTACAGGAGCTACTGTAATATAAAGAGTGCCTAATTCCCTCCTGCCGTCCCAATAAGCCAAATTGCCTAGTTTTTCCAGGCTGCTCCCTATGCACAGAAAGCCCCCCTTACCCCAACTCGCTGAGCCAACACTCTCCCCTCCTGTGATGCCCACAAGAAGAGAAGACAGATAAATACATATTTAACACAATGTTATGCCATCCACTGGGCTTCCTAGCACATCCCTTCTTCTCCAGCCCTGGATCTTAGACTATGTGCTCTGGAAGGCAGGAACATCTTGTTTTGTCCCTTGTACAGAGCAAAGCACACACAGTCAGTGCTCAAAGAACCCATTAGCACTTTCCATCCCCCATTGCTACCCCTTTCTCCCTTGTGCCTGTGATCCTAGCTACCCCATCTTTCTGTCTTTGTGCTGGAGCAGGTACCTGCAAGCCGTGTTCCTGTGCTGCAGTGACACACTGACAAGGAAAATCCTTGACAGTTTCACGCTGCTGCAGATTCAAAGCAATGCAGTGCAGCCCAGAGAGCCAAACCACGAAGCCCGCAGGAGTTTTTCCTGCTCTATCTCCCATTCCCTATGCAGCAGTGAGGACAAGCAGGCTCCTACAATCCATGGTGAATTTAGAAAGGTCATTATTGTGGGAAAGAGACTGATCAAACTGACCTTAATTGCTCCTGCTATTCTCTTCTATGTAAACGTTTAAGTGAACTCAATAAAGGCCTTTTGTACCATAAAAGCCCGCAGATTTCTGATCTGTCTCGAGATTCAAAACTGAGAAGGAAACACAGGATTTTTATTTTTTTGGCATGTTCTCCAATTGCTATTCCAATCTCCTAACACAAAGGCTTCACTAGCACACAGAAAGTCATCTCTCCTTAACCCAGGAGTTATTCCAAACATTCTTAACACAAGAGCAAAATGAAAACAGAAAAGGAGAGAACACATCAAATCCCAGAGCTCCTATCCACTCAGCCTAAAATTCAATCAGCTACGTATGCTATGCACGATACTCGCTAATGTACTTCACAATAGATTATGTGTGGAGGGTGGGGGTGAAGATGAAAAACCCTTCGAGCTAAAGTGCACCTGCTAAGCTAGCAATAATGCTAACTACTGTATTGTAAATCATTGGTGTTCAATTCAGATACAGAGGAACTCGATCTTAGAGTCTGAGAATCATGCTCTAACGTGGGTGTAATATATTTAGGACCAACCATTATATTTAAAAATAGAAGTAAGGAGCTAGTTGATCTCTACCACCAAATGGACCAATGTTACCACAATGATTAGAACGACTGTTCTGTGAAAAGTGACCAATAACAGCACCATGGAGTTCCATGTCCATTTTTCACTTGGCAAAATACTGCCAGGAGAAACCAGCCAGAGACTCCAGCTGTCAGGAGCAGCAGCGCTCAAGACAGGGACCTCTGGTCATTCAGAGAACTTTCAGCAGTTTTGAGTGGACTCCCTCTGCCCTATTCTGATTGGCTGTTTGCTCCAACTCTCCCTTCCCTCCTCTCCCTTGGACTCACTCCCCACCTGTCTCGCTTGTCCCCTGCCCCATCAGCTCCTTAGTCGATCCCCCTTCCTAACTAACCCCACAAAAAGAGAGTGTCCTGGAACAAACCTGATGTTTTCTTCCATCACACTGTTCACACTACTCGTGTTATCCCCCTTCCCCAACCTGGTGTCTGTTTTGTCTCTTTAAATTGTAAACTCTTTGGGGCAGGGATTATCTGCTACTATGTTTGTGCAGTGCCTGTCACAACGGGGCTTCCCTTTCTTAGCTGGTCCTTAGGCACTACTGTAATAAACATGATGACTAATAACAATAATATGCAAGTTACAGCAAAAGTAGGTGACTTTCCAATCCATTCAGCAAAGCATCTGCAGTTGCCATTTCAAGGCAGACAGGACGGAGCAGTTCTGCTCCGAAAAAGGTGTCGTACAACTTGACTGCTCTGCAAGCAACATATAAATGAATAACTAACAACTCACTGGGAGTTGCCAGCTCTATTGTGTTGTTGCACAAAGACCTCACCATCTGTCCAAAGTCAGCCAGGTAGATGCTCCCGCAAACTACATGAGGTCTCATTGCCTGGGCTCTATGTGTTCTTCCCACAGGCACCTTCTCCGAACCACTGAAATACATGTCAAAGCCGCTGAAACCACTGAATAAACAAGCTTGAGGTCTCTTTCTAACTTTTATAGCAGAGGATACAAGACCACCATCTTTATGTTTTGCCTCCAGACTCATGCAAAGGTTCTATGGATGTTCACAGAGGACGACTGAGCTGAAGTATTGCTGAGGAGGGAGCAGCATTCTGGACTGTGCTATCATATAGCCCCACTGCAGCCTCTCACTGGAGGTGGAATGCTGTTACGACATTGCAGATGATGCTAGCGCCAGACTCCTAAAAAGCGGATTCTCTGAAGCATCTCAACGGGGACCGAGATGGAGGCACATTGCAGCACAACTGTACTGAAGCAGCAGATCAATTCATAATGTGGAGCCAATATAACATTTACACTGATTCCATATTAAGTATTCTAAATTACTGCACATGTACGTTTGAACCGGACAGTTGAAATTGCAGCATGGAGCATCTCCCCTTTTAGAAATCTACTCTAGTAGTGCACAGTAATAGTTATGGTCCCATCGGTGGTTTGTAATAAGCCTCATTTGTGAGAGGGTTTTGTTACTCTGCTGTCTTCATTTATTTCATGCTGAAACTTGGCATGAAGTACAGATTCCAGGCCTGCTGTAAAAAGTTAAATAAAATCAGTTTGCTTGTTTTTTGAGAGGGGCAAAAAGTGAAGTCCCAGTTTCAAGTTCTTCAATGTTCTTAAAGGAAAGAAATGTTAGCAAAATATACTCCCAGGGACAGTGACCTTTGGGAAAGTTCTAAACTGCAGAGAAATCCTAGAGTTCCAGTGGCATACTATCAAGCACATATAATCAACAATGTAAATCACAATCTGATACCAAAGCTATCAGAGATCAAGCAATCAGAGCTGCACTTTGTAAACTGTTTTGTTTAAAAGCAGATCTGTATTTTGTTTCCTTTTACTTGCTTGGTACTAAAGACCATATCCGTAAAGGCAGAGTTCGGTTAAGACTTCATTTGCTTGTGATACTTATTCCCCACCACACAGCCTAATCCTCTGGAATGTGGGGACTGGTTAATAGAGGGAAATGAATGAGCTCCCAAAGAGGTGAAGGAACAGGCTGCAGGAACCAAACCAACATAAAAAGTGACAATTCTATATCCATGCAGGTATGATTGATGATAAAGAACAATTGGGAAGGAGGGGGAGCCAAACAGCATATCACTTCATTTTTCTGGCTGTCATCATCAATTCATGATGTGCCTCAGCTGCCCATCTTAAAACAGATACAAGGATACTTGCTCTTTATAAATTGCTTTGAGATCTACAAATAGAAGTGCCAAGTACAATTATTATCGGTAATTTCAGATAAAATGGGTATGTAAGGAAAAGAGTGCTACAGAGAAACAATCACTGCAAGCAAAGTTATTCCTGTGCAGGAGTTTTTCAAAGTGTTCAGGGAGGTGACAACAGCTATAACAAGAATAAAGAGTCTAAAGCCACATTCAGATGTTGCAAAATATTTTGGCTGCTGCCAATATGGAGTGGTATCAAATGTATTCATGGAGCAACCAAGAGCAGCACCAAGCTTTTCCAGAATCCAATTTGATCTAAAAACTAAACTCAATTTAAAATATCCCAGCTACAGGAGGACTCTGACTTGCCTTCAGGGTGGGAGTCACGATTCTTTCTTGAATGCGGGGGGGGAGGAGGGATAACTCAGTGGTTTGAGCATTGGACTGCTAAACCCAAGGTTGTGAGTTCATTCCTTGAGGGGGCCACCTAGGGATCTGGGGCAAAAATCAGTACTTGGTCCTGCTAGTGGAGGCAGGGGGCTGGACACAATGACCTTTCAAGATATAATAGGTATATCTTCAAATATTATTATTATTATTTCTTTACGATGATTTAGACAACCATGTTTCCTCCTCAGCATCCCACCTATCTGCTGAAGATGAAGTGGTGCATGCAGATGTGGATTCAAAGCAAATCAAGCTACTCAATGAGGCCATGTTATTGGCAACAGCCAACATGATCCTGACCCCCAAAAGTACAGAAGCTAGCTGCTTTGCCCTTTTCTTGTATTTAGAGCAGTGGTTCTCAATCTGCGGCCCGCGGGTCACTTGTGGCCTAATCAGCACAGAGCTGCAGCCCATGTGACATCCTCAGGGCCACACAGGTAGTATTGGATGCAGCCCACAATGGGAAATAGGTTGAGAACCACTGATTTAGAGTTATACAGTTTGAGGCTAGAAGGGACCACCAGGTCATCCAGTCTGACCTGTACCACCGGCCATTAAATACCACCCAGCACCTGCACACCAAGCCTAACAGCCCGAATTAGACCAAGTATTAAACCCCTCAGGAGAATAAATCAGTCTATTTATTTGGTTTACTGTCCTTTCTAGGGTGCTCATCACCATACTCATCCAAGCACAATTAATGCTAATTTTAGCCTAATACCTGTGTGATGTAGGAAAATATTCCATCGCCTTTCATTCCAAAATGAAGCTTGGAGAAAAAGTCACATAGCAAGTCAGAGGAACAGCCTGGAACCCAGGTCTCCCCATCTGTCGCCCTATAGCTTAAACACAAGAGCATTCCCATAGGAGTAAGATGGCTGTTTAAGGCTTCTTTCCTTTTAAACCAGATCAGGGTCTCCCTTATCACCTTAACTGGGAGATGGAGGTCACCTATACAGTGTTTGTCTTTATTTCTGACTTTAAGATAAATGTATGACCTAGCTTGGATGTCACAAAGTACTGCTACCTAGACTAGTAAGTAATGATGACTGTCAAGTTGTACCACACCTATACACAGAGATACACCTGAGCCACTTTAAAGCCATTAGCTGAACCATTTGGCTAACTCTGAGAAACAAGCTAAGTCACTATCTGATCAGACACCTGGCCAGCCCAACTAAGAAGACAAAAAACTCCCACCCTATTTGTTAAGTTCAATTTTCTACACTTCCAGTCAGGAGCTCACATAAGAGCTGCTTATTCAGGTTCCTGTAGCTGCATCAAAAAGTACAAGCCAACTGAAAGATGCATGCTGCTGAAAAAAAGCATCCTGTATAAAAGTCAGGTGGATTGTTGGATTTTCATGTGTGTTGTTGCTTTTCATTGTGTTGATTAAGAACTGCTAGTAGGGAAAGGAAGAGGAAAGCAGATACAAAACTTAAACCCAGATTCATTAAATCTGTCTTTCCACAAAATGGCTTCAGCAGAATTCTAAGATTATGATGCCAAAATAGCCAGGGACCTACCTTCCTGTTTGAGATCCACTCTTTCGCTAGCCATCTTGCTGCATCTGCAAACCACAGAGGGATTTGAGCTGTAGCTTCAATTTAAGAAAGAGTTGCTGCTGGCGCAACTCACTTTATGATGGACCTGAACTCTGACGTTTAAAACCACCCCATGGTCCAATATTGACATTTGGGTCACAGTGCACCTAGTTTCTGGCAAAGTAAGGGTTAACTGACACTAGGATTTGTGGCTGTGGTGGTTTTTCCTCCTATATCTCCTAGTTTTGCGGAGGGGCAGCTACTATATCATTTGCATTCCTATAATTGTATTTCTAATTTACCGTAAAGGCACAAAACCCTGGATACAAAAATTTCTGATGCTTTTAACTATCATCTAAATACGTAAAAATCTATAGTTGCCACCTAGGCAGCTTCCTAGCGTCCACTTGTACAATCCAAAAAGCTGGGAATGCATTTATTGATGGTGTTCAAAAGCCAGCATGGCTCCAGGCTGCACAACCACCACAGAATTTACTACACAATTAGCTATGTTGCACAGCCAAAGGAAAAGCAAGATTACCCAACACAAAGGAAACATCAGTTCAGCAACAGGTGCAGGCGTCTGCAACTGGGAACAAGTAACGATATACATTCCTCTGGACAAATGGCCTTCCCACCCTCCTTTACACTCAGTAAATAAAGTAGGATGGCCATCTCCACACCAGATTCAGCATCAAGTAAACAACTACGAGAACATTATGTAGCTTCTTCACATCAGAACCAAAAAAACTAGTTGTGCAGGATGTCTTTCATAATTCTCTCCACTCCCCTTCACCAGCTTGCTGGAATGAAGTTGGAGAGGCACTACACTCCATTCCCCACCACTGCCAGTGCCACATTGAGGCCCAGGTAATTAGCTACCTGGTAATCAGTGTTATTTAAATTTGAGTCCAAGGATCAACTAAATGACAACATGGACTGTTCGGCACTTTGAGATCACCTGATGAAAAGTGCTATACAACAGCCAAGAAGTCTTATTAGTTTTTAAGTTGACACGAACATCCAAGGCCCAATTCTGCTCTGTGTTTGCATGAGTGAGGCTAACTTGGGTAAGAGTTACAGAGTTTGGCTCTATATTCTAGTTCCACATACTACAGTATAATAAAAATTAGGTTCACTCCTAATACAGGAAACTGCCAAAGAACAGGACTTTAAAGACTTCTACAGTTATATTTTCACATGCTTTTTTTTTTTTTAAGTAGAAACAAACATGCCCTTCCCTCTGCCCACCCATTCACGTTATCTTGGATACCCTTCTTCCATCTACCCAGACAGCACCCACTTGTCCAGGTGATACCGTTAGTTCATCTGTCCAGGTAAATGGACAATGAAAAGATAATTTGCATCAAGTTTAAATGCTGTTCCCTTTGTGTGCAAAGTCATCTGCAATGTTAGTGTATTCATGTATTTCAACAACGTGCAGGTGAATGCAACATGTTGGCCCACACCATCTTACTGGGTTGTGTACTCTTTGTGTCTTTCTACATAAGAAATAATGTAAGATCTTTTGCTTGGATGTTACATTTACTGGAAGGGTTAAATAAATTACACAGGCAGCAATGATTTGACTGCTTTAAAATTAAGAAAAACCATACCAGCAATAAAAATTCCGCAGGTGCAGAACTTTTACACCACCTTGTCGACCTTGAAACACCTGGGGATTTATTACAACCTTCTACAGAATTCTCTTACTTTTCAAGTGGAGATGGCCCATGAAGTGTCACAGAATTCTAGTGGCTCTGATTTTATTATTGGTGTAATCAACTGTACAGCTTGGAAATTAACTACAATAAGCAATGCCTCTGTATGTGATGCTCTATCTATGCCTCAGGGAAGGCTAAAGTCACAGCAAGGCTCAACAGTCAGATCACTGGTGGACAATTCAAGTTTACCAAATAAAGCAAGAAACTGAAATTGTTCCTAGTGAATGTCCTGGCTCTCCCCCCTCTGCCCCAGATATTGCAGGAATTAGAGAATTAAAGACCATCTCCGATCAACTGGTGCATCTCTCTTGCCATTGCAGTACATTGTCAGTTTCTCAGTATATGAGTTCACTTACTGTTATGTCAAATTAGGTTAACTTAAAATAATTATTTCACTCTTTTCAGTATTAACCACTTCAGGAAGTTTACCAATCTAAAGGCCAATTATTTTCCAAGATTTTTCAAACCCACTTAATATTTCAATAAAAAACTATTAAAAATGCAAAATAAAAACTTGCAACCACAATATTAAATTTACATTAATACCGAGGTATGCCCCAATTTTGTTCGATTTTTTTAAACATACAATTTAAAGTAGTTTTTCCCTCTATGTAGATGATGTATAAAGGAGAAAGTCACTGTAATAAAAGCTTGGTACTACTGGCATACAAACCTCAAGCCAGACAAATCAGAGTCTAGTAAAGCAGCGTATAATTTAAATTTTGTTATGTCAATCACAAGCAGCATCTTGAGGCTCTTTACGACTTGTACACCAAACCACAACATAAAAAATGTTTTAAATCATCCCCTACAGAGAGAATAGCTAACTGTCAACTATTCAAGGGATTTCCCTAAATGAACAAGCAACTAGATTCTTAGAATTAACCCTCTTCAATATCAGTATTTTGAACACACACTTACTGCCTATTTCCTCGATCAATTACAGAAACTGTACCATAAAAACTGACTTCGTGTAGCTACAAGAAGTTCAAACTGGAAGATTAACACACAGATTGTAATAATCCATGATCTTTATTACCTTGAGCAATCAATCAGCAGATGACCAAGTGGCCCAGTAGTCTAGCAGCCCAGCATAGTTATATATGGGCTCAGACTCAGAATTCCTGCTCTCTGGCTAGCAAAGCCAGGGGCTGAGAGAATCAGAGCAGAAGCTCATAAGGGACAAACAGAATAGCCTGTACCATGCACGTGCGCGCGCACACACTTTTCCTTAGATCTCGTAACTAAGTGCTAAGGCTGGTGGTAGCAGTGATGTTCTAGGCAGGGTAAAACAACAGCATTATACCTACATTTCCATTTCCACTCCCACTACTGCTGCCACTGATAGGAGATTAAAAGAAAACTCACCATAGATGCACTGCAAAGCAAGAAAGTAAACACAAGGCAGTAGAGTTGGATGGAACAGGGTCTAGACTTCTCTCAGCCCCCTTTTGTTCTAGGATGATTGGTAGAGCCCTGCAAATCTGCAGATATCTGCAAATATCCACTTCCGCGGTTGCCAATATCCATGGACCATTTTTGCAGATTGCAGATCAGACGTGGATACAAAATTTGCATGCAGGGGTCTAATGATTGGGAGCAGAGGACAAAGAATGCAACATTAAGATAGTTCAGCTACAAAATAAAGTCAGGAAATGCAAAGGTCAAAGAACATACAAGCTATGTTCATTTGACCAGGTTGCACGTATGTAGTAATTCCTGTGCCGGCTTTTGAGAATGGTAGTGATGGAAGACGGGTGTCTGCAGTGGATTTGTATTATTTTGGTTTAAGGGACTGTGGCGGTGCACCCATAAGGCTTCATGGAAATATACTTATGAACGTATGTATATGACATAATTGGAATTCGTTTTATGCTACATATGCCATGTAACATATCTCTGTAAAGGTTATGATCTACTGAATCTATTCATCCTATTTGTATGCGTCATTGCTGTATTTGAAGTTATGAATACTGGCTGTGTACTTGCTTGATTTTTAAATAGCCTTAGTAAAGCATTTGGTTAGCTTCTTGAGAAAGGAATGTGCAAATTAAGTGCCCAATCAAGAAACCCTTAAAGGACAATGAATCTTGGAAGCCTCTAATCACATAAGAAGTCTACCTGAGGACGTTCAGGGTAGCATATAAACAATGGCTGCTACCTGTAAAGAATCAGAGGGTAGCCGTGTTAGTCTGGATCTGTAAAAGCAGCAAAGAATCCTGTGGCACCTTATAGACTAACAGACGTTTTGGAGCATGAGCTTTCGTGGGTGAATACCCACTTCCTCAGATGCATGTAATGGAAATATCCAGGGGCAGGTATATATGTGTGTGCTAGCAAGCAAGCTAGAGATAACGAGGTCAGTTCAATCAGGGAGGATGAGGCCCTCTTCTAGCAGTTGAGGTGTGAAAACCAAGAGAGGAGAAACTGGTTCTGTAATTGGCAAGCCATTCACAGTCTTTGTTCAATCCTGAGCTGATGGTGTCAAATTTGCAGATGCAAATTCATCTGCAAATTTGACACCATCAGCTCAGGATTGAACAAAGACTGTGAATGGCTTGCCAATTACAGAACCAGTTTCTCCTCTCTTGGTTTTCACACCTCAACTGCTAGAAGAGGGCCTCATCCTCCCTGATTGAACTGACCTCGTTATCTCTAGCTTGCTTGCTAGCACACACATATATACCTGCCCCTGGATATTTCCATTACATGCATCTGAGGAAGTGGGTATTCACCCACGAAAGCTCATGCTCCAAAACGTCTGTTAGTCTATAAGGTGCCACAGGATTCTTTGCTGCTTTTACCTGTAAAGACTGAGTCATGCATGGACATGTGACTTGCCCGTGTGACTCCAAAACTCCATCTTGGAACTGGACTTTGCATAGGAGAGAGGAAGGGGTCTCCACCCACAAGAGAAAGTCTATTTAAACCCCTGGGAGACCCCTCCATTTTGCCTTCAGCTGACTCAAGAGATAGCCTCTCCATCCCCAAGGATACCTGAAAGAAACTGGAACAAAGGACAGGGAGTGAGAGTGATTGCTGGACCCAGACTAGAAGGAGACTAGTCTATAAAAGGAAGCTTACTGGAACACCATAGAGGGTGAGATTTTGTCTGTATTCAGTTTTCTTACTGTATTAGACTCAGACTTGCACGTTTTATTTTATTTTACTTAGTAATTCACTTTGTTCTGTCTGTTACTACTTGGAACCACTTAAATCCTACTTTCTGTATTCAATAAAGTCACTTTTTATTTATTAATTAACCTAGAGTATGTATTAAAACCAGGGGCGGGGGGGGGGCAAAAAGCTGTGCATCTCTCTCTAATAGTGTTACAGAGGGTGAACAATTTATGCGTTTACCCTGTATAAGCTTTATACAGAGAGAAAAACGGATTTATTTGGGATTTGGACCCCATTGGGAGTTGTGCATCTGAGTGTTAAAGACAGGAACACTTCTTAACTTGCTTTCAGTTAAGTCTGCAGTTTTGGGGCACGTGGTTCAGACCTTGGGTCTGTGCTGGAGCAGACAGGCATGTCTGGCTCAACAAGACAGGGTGCTGGAGTCCCAAGCTGGCAGGGAAGCAGGGGCAGAAGTAGTCTTGGCACATGAGTTGACAGTTCCCAGGGGGGTTTCTGTGATCCAACCCATCACAGGGACATCAACTTGCCAGTTTAAAAAATGTTAAAAGTAGTTCCAGGTACTACACCTGCCCAAGTCTCTCTCCCCTTCCCCACACACCTTCTGTGGATTTATACCATATTTTCCTACTTTATCAGTGTTTTTCTGTCCCCAGTGCTCAATAAGAGACTCAAACAAGAGACATTGCCCATACAAAGTGCCTTCAAATGCACAGGTCAAACTGAAAGAATATTTCTCTCTAGTCTTCCAGTTAATATTAGGTGCTCTTTGTAAGAGAAGTAAAAATTTCAAGACAATGTGATTTAAGTTGATGGTGTCCCTCTAAACGTGCAGCGTTGTATTTCTATTTATGCTAAATGCATATCATAGACTAGTACACAGAATATGCAGAGACTAAGGGCACAAGCAGCAGTGGTTATGTTGGCGAGAGAAGTTTTGCTGCTGACACAGCAGCACTGTCCACGTGTGTTCATGGCGGTGTTACTTATGTTGCTTGGTGGGGGAGGGAGGGAGGGATTGTGTGATTTATTCACACCCTTGATCGACATAAATGATGCCGACATACGCTGTAATGTAGACACAGCCTAAGTAATGGTTCCTACAACATTTCTGATATTTGCATTTTTCCTGGTATTTTAAACTATAAGTGCAATTTTAATGTTGCATTAGAACTGTATTTTTGCCTCTAACTTCTTTCCTGCTGCATATGAAGCCTAAAATTGGCCTTTTTTGCTAACCTCCCTCAGCTTAAACCATGAGTTTGTAGTATTGTCTTCTATCACCTCTTGGTCTGTCAGCATTACCACTTTTCAAGGTATGTGCCACCTCTCATGTGTGTGTTCATTTCAGATTATTTTCCCCCAAACTGTTATTTGCTGCCAGTGTTTCTAACCTCCCTCAAATTCCTTTGTATTTATCCTCATTGGTGTTCAACTCCGCCCAGTTCAGCATCATTTGCAAACTTTATTAGCCCTGTCTACTTGCTCTTCTAGATAGTTAAAAAACATATTAAATACACCTCTACCTCAATATAACGCTGTCCTCGAGAGCCAAAAAAATCTTACAGCATTATAGGTGAAACCCATGTTATATCGAACTTGCTTTGATCCACTGGAGTGCGCAGCCCGCCCCTCAGAGCACTGCTTTACTGCGTTTTATCCGAATTTGTGTTATATCGGGGTAGAGGTGTAATACCAGAGATCACTGCAACACACTACTAAACATCTGCATTCAATCTGATATTGTACCTTGTGTTTAGGTACATTGGTCACTTTTCAATACATGAGATAGTGCTTATTCCAAGATGATTTGAACTAATTTTAGAGACAATTTTGAGAAACACTATCAGGGGCTTTTCTATAATCTACGTATTAAATCCCCCACTGCATCCACCAAATGCGTACAAATTCTTACTGAAACACCTCCAGTGCAGGCAGTGGGACTATTTGCACAAAGTTACACCTCTACGCTGATATAATACGACCCAATATAACACAAATTGGATATAACGCAATGCTCAGGGGAGGGGGCTGCACACTCCAGCGGATCAAAGCAAGTTCGATATAACGTGGTTTCAGCTATAACCCAGTAAGATTTTTTGGCTCCCGAGGACAACGTTATATCGGGGTACAGGTATTTAGCATGAGAAAGTTTTGCAGGACCGAGTCCTAATTCTGTAATTCTATCTAGAGCCAACAAGTTTATCTCCAGACATCTATTTATAAATCCGCTACAGCTAGTTGTTCATTTTCCCTCAGTATTTGCTCTGTTACTTTAAAGGTGAATAGGAGTTAACTATTCCCAGTAAAGGCTGGTAACTACAAGGATCTCTCGCTTTCCCTTTTTCAAAGATCAGTACTGCATTTGCTCTTCTCCAGTCTTTCTACATTTTTAGTAACATATCAGTGGTACAGTAAGTTTGCTAATTCCCTTAATAAGCTTCACTATACCTTACCCACAGCTTTTTTCATAAATCCCTCCTCACTGCCTAAGTTTTCCTTAGTTTTCTTGTTGAAGACAGATTTTAAACAGGGTACCACAGCCAGTTTTGAGCCATTCATTTAACCCCCTTCATTCATGAGTGACCCTACTTTCTCTACTTTTCATGTTAAGGCACTAGGTGGTTTGCTGATTTTGGGGGATAGGGCGGGGGGGGCGGGGAGAGAGCACGGATTGTGCTGCATGTACAATTTCCCCTACACAAACTGTCCCAGAAGCAGCATAAAGAAGAACACTACCCACCACCGCTTGCCCGAAGCTGGGCCCATGGTCAGAATACAACAGACAGGGAGAATATCCACCACAGTGAAGACATGGCTGTGCTAAAGATCTTAACAGATGCCTTGCTGAGCATGCTCACAAGTGACTTGTCACTTGCCTATAACTTGTTAACCAAACAGGGCATTGCCCCTCCTCCAGTCATGAACACGTTCTTCTAAGAGCTCCATTTACATGCCAAGTCTCAAAGTTCAGCTGCTACCAAAGCAACATGGAAAAAAGTGTGGCTTTTATTTTATTATTATTCTGCAATGAGGTTTTCAGACTTGCACAGCACAACATGGCTGAACAAGTTTCCTTCAAACTCCCCAAAAGGATTCCCTTTTCAGTCGAGAGCAAGCGTACAAAATCTGAGTGCTGCTGGAGACCTCTGCAGAATTTTAGGAATGAGGGGTTTTGAACCAAAACAGTTTAGCAGTCTTAACTGGCTCAAGGTTTGCTTTGCCTAGAATTTACTTTCAAACCCATGCGTAGAACCAGAACTTTCTCTTTCAAATGGGTCCTCAAAGCTCAACCTCTTCATTGAAGCTCAGACCCACTTCAGCCACACGAGTGAAACTGCTGTTCCCTGCCCTTTATTTAAAAATGGCATTCCAAGACAGAGCCTTCCATTAGGTCTCCCAGTAATTATGTATTGTGTATGTGCATTTAGAGAATATGCTCCCTGTGTTTTTCTTGTACAGTGACAATCACATTACCAGTATTTTAATAATAATGATCATTACAGTACCTCCAAGTAGGTGCATGTACAGTAGTATACAAAAAAAAAGGGAGGGTGGGGGGGTGAGAAAATTAGTAATGAAAACAAAAACAATTATACCAAGGATGCTAAGACAGCACCACACACTACACTAAGAGTGGCAAGATTGTTAGGAGCGGACAACTGAACGCACCAAAATCTTGCCAGTGCCAATCACAACCGGCACGATCTCTCCCCTACTCCTGCCACACCAGAATGGAGTAAAAGCAAGAGACTGGAAAGTTCCAGACAGAAATAGTGCTGACATTGCCTACAACTTTCAGAGGTGAGTCCAACTTCCTAAAAACCACCAAGAAGTCAGTGGAAGCTAGAAATGCCCAGACAGGCTGTCATGTATTTCCTATTTCTCCACACTGGCAACCAGCCACAAAGTCCCATCACTTACAGTCAGTCTTTAACTTCACACAAGGCCTGAAGCCTTTTCAATGCTTGCAAAGGCCCTTTGCTTTTCAGAGATTGGCTCGTGGCATCACCCACACAAGGTATTATTGTGATGTCCGGATAGAGATACTAATGCTTCCCCCTCCACTCCACAAAAAAGCAATTCCAAGTTTTTTAAGGTTCTTCTTCCCAAGACACACAACTAGCCAGCTTCTTCACACCCTTCTTCCACTCTCTTCTCAATAGATACTAGGCCTAATGCCTCCACCATCATTTCCTTTGGGTCCTTCTTAAAGTGTCACCACTATTAGCTTAAAAAAATCACTTCACTAACAATCATTTTTTTTACCAAAGTTACAAGGACCTTACATTATTCAGTACTTTTACAAATGCTATGTGGGTCAGTATTTGTGTTTTGCTTACTTTTTGCATTTTACTCAGTTTGGACAATGAATTAAAAAAAATCAATTAAATCAGTTTAATTTTCACTCTTTAATTGCGCAAGACTGGGGTTCCAGACACACATACATTCTAATCATTGCACGATCACAGCTGTTTTCATTGGAATTATTTTTTAATTGTATAAACATTTTTATTGGTTTGGGGACTTAAAATAGCTTGTTTTAACAAAATGTAAACAATGAGTCAAATTTAAGCTAACAGTGTTGCTTCAAATATATACTTCTTTCAAGAGACCAAGGAAACCTCCTGGTCTCTATCCCAGTACTAAGTTACAGACAATTTAAATACATATGGAACTAACCAGACATGCATGAAACTTCATGTAGATTTTTCTTACATGATATCCTGTAGCCTTACCTGGTCTATCTATATTGTAAGCTCTTTGGAGTAATACCATTTTTCTTAATGTCCATAGCGCACTTTCAATGCCACGTAAATAATCAGACATGCTAGTGGATAACGTAATTTCTGTTTTTATTGCAAATTCAAGTTTTGCTCTAGTCAGCATCCCTCTACTGATTCCCCAGCGATCTTTCACTGCAGTTCCCCACCTCCACTGAAATCAGTGGGTTAATGATTAATACCCAGTACAGACCAAATCCAGAAAGAAAAGAGATGCAAAACTGTCACAGGAATCAAAGACACCTAGCTACAGCACAGACCGTTCACAAGTCACAGAAAAGCATGAATATTACATTTTTTTTAAAATAAGGTAGGCTAGCAGACAATACAATGCACCACACCAACTAAGCAGTAGCAAAGTTCTGATCACAAGCCCTTAATTCTGTCAACCAAGAATATATGTAAGAATGGCCACACTAGGTCAGACCAAAGGTCCATCTAGCCCAGTATCCTGTCTTCTGACAGTAGCCAATGCCAGGTACCCCAGAGTGAATGAACAAAACAGGTAATTTTATGACAATTTATCCCTGTTTTAAAGCACCACACTTCCACATAAAAGAGCTCCCTTGTCTCTCTGGGCTGAAAGGTCCTTTTATTACTCTCTACAGAGGCAATATTGCAGCTAAACATATTCACCTCCATGCCCAACAGACCAACCCAACTGACACTAGGCACAAACTGAGAATGACACTTTCATAATGGCCTAACCACTAGCTAACATTCCTGCTCAGGCCAAGTGCACACCTGCTCCCTGCACAAAGCAGGGCAGGGAGATTTAGCACCAGGACAGCTTCCTGTGCCTAGACATCTGCACTAGGACCCTAAGGGAGAGCGTTCTCACAACCAGCCCTGCAAAGTCAGGTGCACAATGAACACCTCCTCCCCCGCAAAAAAATCCCAAATGACACCACACAAAAATGAAGAAACAGATTAGAAAAAATCACTTTGCCAATCATGTGCTGCCCCAGCAGTGCCAACCCCCCATTCGCTGTCTGCAGCGGCAGCCTCCCTAATGCCCCCAGTGGCTGTCCCCATGCAAGCATGTCCCCCTGTTCACAGTCCCAGAAAGGGCCTCTGTATGCATCCACCCTGTGCCTCAAAGAGTAGCCCCCCAACCCGTGCACCGCACCCCCCTGATTCGCACACTCCCAGCTCCCCAGCCTCCAGCCCTGTCTCCAGCTTCTCCACACCCCCTATACACAGCGCCCAGCAACCTTACGGCTGTCCATGAACCCAGCCCGCCTGCAGCCCTCAGGTTCTCACAGACCCATGCACCATGCCCCTATCTTCTCCACCCCCTTCCGCTGAGCCCCATCCCACCTACCGGCGCATCCTGCCGGTGTGTCCCCATATGCACCCCGCCCCACACGCACCTCCCTCCGCCCCCCGGGCACCCCGCCCCGCATTGCCCCACACGCACCTCCCCCCGCCCCACATTGCCCCACACGCACCTCCCCCGCCCCACATTGCCCCACACGCACCTCCCCCGCCCTACATTGCCCCACACGCACCTCCCCCGCCCCACATTGCCCCACACGCACCTCCCTCCGCCCCACAATGCCCCACACGCACCTCCCTCCGCCCCCCATGCCCCCCGCCCCACATGCACCGCCCCCCGTGCACCCCGCCCCCATTGCCCCACACGCACCTCCCTTCGCCGCCCGTGCCCCCCGCCCCCCACTGCCCCACACGCACCGCCTCCCGTGCACCCCGCCCCCCATTGCCCCACACGCACCGCCCCCCGCCCCACAATGCCCCACACGCACCGCCCCCCGTGCCCCCCGCCCCACATTGCCCCACACGCACCGCCCCCATTGCCCCACACGCACCTCCCCCCGCCCCACAATGCCCCACACGCACCGCCTCCCGTGCACCCCGCCCCAGCCCCCATCCGTGCACCTCCCCCCTCCCCCTACCGGTGCCATGTCCTGCCCTTGGCCGCTGCTCGTAGTGGGAGGGGCGGCGGCGGCCGGTCCCCGCCCCCGGGGGTGTCTCCGATGGAGGCCCCCGGCCCCGACGCCCCCTTACCCCACTCTCTGCCGCACCCAGTGCAGCCCCTGTCCCAGTCCCGGCTCCGTCCCCCACTCCAGCGCCTCCGGCTCCGCAGCAGCGAGCGGGGCTCCGGCACGTGACAACGCCCCGCGCCCCCATAGGCTGGAGCTGCCGGGCAACGCCAGCCCGCCCCCTCTCTGCACCTGAGAGAGCGCCTTACGCCAACCACGTAGGGATGCCAGCCCCACAACGCAAACTACTTAACAGCCGCCTCCTCGGCGGGCGAATGCCGCCTTGAAAAGTTGATGTAAAGTCCTCTAGCTCTGAGAAGCAGGTTCCTTACCTGAGACTATCGCTCCTTGCGTGAACGGCGTAACCTCGCCTGCCGCGTCCCTGAGGATTTACGGAGATTCCGTAATTCTGCCGGTTAGGGAAGGCCGAGGCTGCACCTGAGACTGTTCCTTACGTAAAATCCGTATCTCCTCAAAGAGGTCAGTGTCTCTTACGGACTTTCCGTAAGGCTCCCGGCACTGGTGCCGCACCTGAGGGTGCTTTTCTTATGCAAGCTCGCTAGCCGCCGCTAGCGTAGGTGATGCTCTGGTGCTTGCGCAACTTTCGTACCAGAGTTGGTGGAATCCCCTCTGCCCTTCCCTTGTGGGTGGGGAGGGAGTCGGGCTGGGGTGGGGGAAGCCAGGGGCGGCAGGTGGGGGTGGGGCTAGGGGACAGGTGTGGAGATAGGTGGGAGCAGGGGTTCTTCAGCCTCACCTCAGACCCAGGGAGCTGTTACCCCCCCCAGGAGGAGGCAGAGCAAGCCCCTTTCGCCTCCCCCCGAGGCATTATTGTCACCAAGTGAGCAAAAACCAGGAGCCTGGCTTTAAAAAAGTACAAAATTCAACAACAACGTTGGATTCTTCTCATTTGATTTCTGTTTCCTGAGCAGGTAAGGGGCATATTTTCCAGCTTTTTCTCACAAACACAAAGGTTAATTATCAGAGGGGTAGCCATGTTAGTCTGGATCTATAAAAGCAGCAAAGAGTCCTGTGGCACCTTATAGACTAACAGACATACTGGAGCAGGAGCTTTCATGGGTGAATACCCACTTCGTCAGATGCATCTGCATCTTGCATCTGACGAAGTGGGTATTCACCCACTAAAGCTCATTTCCAATACTTCTGTTAGTCTGTAAGGTGCCACAGGACTCTGCTGCTTTTACAAGGGTTAATGACCTTCTGTCTCCCTTCATTAAAGCTGAAATTCATCCATAATCACTTGACTGCTAGAGCTGCAACTTTAAGGAAAAAAAACAAAATCGCCAGACTCGTGGTAAACGCAGGAACCTAACCAATACAAAGTCATACTATTGTGCACCAGCCCCATCATGCAGTTTTCTGTGTACAGGCAATATTTTATAGACTGTTACATTTAAACATAGAGAGGTGAAGGGGCTTGTCCAAAGTCACACAGTCAGTCAGTGGCAGAGTGAAAAATAAAACTCCCATCCCTCTGTTCCAATAACATGCTGCCTTTCTATGATTTATACCCAATAGATAAATCAATATCAAGCAAGAAAAGTATGTAGATTCAGGAGAGAGGCTACATTTCCAGATAAATCCTTCAGCAATTACTCATACACAGATTTCTAGATCAGGTCATCTCTAGTCTGTATTCACCCTCATAAAGCTTTATAAAAGGTTAGCATTTATTGATCTCCAGTTCTTTCATTGGAATTCAAGACAAACCCCAGCATTCTCTTATTCAAGTCAACCTCTAGCTTTCCTGCAATAGTTCTTCCTAACCCAGGTCATCTGTCCATTCTAGAACTTCATGTACAGAATGAACACTTGGGAGTTACCATGATCGCTTCAGACGTAGAGCACCTCAATGAAATAACACTGATGTGTCCTTAAAACTCTGCAAAAACTGTAAGTGTGGGTTATTTTGGGTGCTTGTTTGATGGAAACCTTAGGTTTTTGCTTCAGTGGGATTACTATAGTTTTACCCCTAAAACATGAGGCAACCCTAGCCAATGTTTTCAAATGAATGCCTAAAGTTAAGTTCATAAACCTATAATTTGGTACCTAAGTAAGATTTTTCTGAAGATGTAGGAACATCAATAAGTGGAAATTGACAGCACCAATTTTCAGGTGCTTACGTGTCTACACACCCAATTTTCAAGATGTTAGCCCATGGTAATAAACTATACTTGGTAAAAATTAAAGGTGACCATTTCTGGGATGGAAGGCATGAATAGCCAATCTGCACAGCATACCACACCACATGGGATGAGGAGATATTTGACTGAGAAGGACAATGTTTTACAGTAGGTTTCTGGAGCCCTTGGGCCCTAATCCTGAAAATATTTACAGGTGTGCTTAATTTTATGCATTGTGAACAGTGGAAATAGTCACAGTGTGTAAAGTTAACCATGGGTGTAAGTCTTTGCAGAAGTGGGATCTAAGCCATCACCTGAGCTTTAAAGTTGGTTATACCTTTATAAGTCACCTCACGTTTCTGCCGTGCAAACTGGGGACAACATTAGAATATGTGTGGCTTAGAAGAAAAGTAATTACAAGAAATCTTTACCATTGCTTTAAAGTCTGGGGTGAAGATTTTCAAAGCAGTGAAAAATGTCTGGCTAAAGTCCTTGTATTGCTTTAAAAAATTCAGCCTCTGCCTTTTCTAATTCTGTTTTGAGAAGGGACAAGAAAATTGTTACTAGAAAATCAAGGACTGGTCCAAGGACTTGATGTGAAGAGATGGTATTGTATTTGAAACTGATGATTGCAGATGAAGACACAGTAGAAACTGAGACCAGGGAAAGGATATTGGAGGAGATAATGGAATGGAAGGGACAGCAAAAAGAGGGTGGAGTAATTGCACAGAGGAGCAAAAAAGTATAGCAAAGAAGGAAAAATCTGCAGGAGACCGTCAATGTGTTTTAGAAAGTGGAGCTTTCACAGAGGTCGGAAAGATGGTCTTTTCAGCTAGGGTCTGAATTATAAGTTTTTTAAATCTCACATTTTTCTATTGAGTTGCTCTCCCTTGGGCTAGTGCTTTGCCAAGGGCAAAAGCATTGAGGAGAGGGGATTGATGGATTATTTTAGAATACAGGGGATTGCAAGAGCTTTGATGCTGCAGTACAAGGTTATAAATGTAACAAGGGAAAGAACATCTGAGCTCTGAAAGAAGCCATTTAACATCTTTCTTTAGGGTTCTGTGGGAGAAAAGGAAGAGAGTTGCATTTACAGGTGTGAAGACATTCCAGTGGTGAGGATCTGAGTTACACTGCAAGGAGTATTGTCGTTAATGAGGGGTTATCATCTTGATACACGTTGAAAGATATAAACTTAACTATTTTATTGGGGTTGTGTAGTAGCATAATAGAGATTTTCTTGTATATGGGTGGCTATACTGGAAGCCATATGCATGCATCTCCGGGCAGAATTTATCCCCAAGGTATCTCATAGGTAGGGCCTGAACCTGATTTCCTTGTGCACTCAAAAATCAGGGATTTCAGTGGGAATTTTGGGTGCTCAATAATAATACTTCTATAATGCTTTCCATGTTCAAAGCACTGTACAGACAATTAATCCTCCCAACACACTGATGAGGTAAGTATTATTATTCCCATTGTACAGATGGTGAAACTGAGACACAAATGTGAAATGATTTGCCTAAGGCCATACCCAGAATAAGTAGCATAGCTAAGGATAGGCTTTCAACCCTGTGCTCATAACACCAGACCTCACTGTATACAAGGATGGGACATAGATAATATGGACAGAATAAGAACTGTGATGTCCTTGGAGTAACTGAAACATCACTAAATAAAGTCTGAAATGTACCTGTGGCACGGACACAACCAAATCTGAAGTGTAGGTATTACCTCTGAAGAAATAGAGTATAGGAATTTAGTTTTGAACTTGGATTTGAATTGAAAAGGATAATGGACTTCCAAAATAGATATGTTTGTGGAAACATAAACATTCTAAAGGAGGAGGGGGAAACCAATTAACTTTTGCTGAGTATGCTGTTGTGCCTTGTTCTGTCTGTTTCTATCTCTGGGATTGTCAGATCCTCAAGGAAGGGACTGTCTGATTTTTAAATTACTTAGGTTTTGTACTGCAACAAGTATGTAATTGGAATCTAACCAATTATAACTAAGAGTAACACACAAATCTGAGATGCTAATGCAGGGAGAGAGGATCAAAGAAATAGTCTCAGGAGATTTTGGATGCTTACACAGATGTATTCTGAACAAGTGTATGTGTCTGTCTGAAGTTACAGCAACACCAGGAAGATTTCACCACATGATTTTTAGGAGTAAGCAAGCGCAGAGAATATTTTAGAAATCCTAGGAAATGAGGCAGATATCGTAAACAAAAACAACATTAATGAACGCATCTAGTGACCATATCGGATCTGAAGTTATCCTTGGAACATGTTCAAAAGTAGTGGTTCAGAAGTGGTAATTAAACACACACACACACTCATTCACATAAAAGTTAACATTAAATGGAAATTTAAATAAGTTGATTGGAACCAACTGCTACCTGGGGTTTGTGCAGAGGGGAATACGAGAGACTTAATACCAAAAAGAAGAGTAAGAGTCAGAAGAGTTACAAGTGTAAATAAGTGTGATTTTTTTTTTTAATTTTAAAACTCAGAAATACAGGTGGATGTTTTATTAGGAAATGATCAAATAATAATAGTTCCTGTATAGTGCTATACAGAATCCAGCTGCTGTACAAACGTTAACTAATGCTTGTGGTACTCCTGTAAGGCAGATAAATATTATCCCCATTTTATAGTTGTAGAAATAGACACAAAGTGGGGTTCCAGAGTGAGTCTTGAGATTAGAACTCAGAAGTTCCTGGCTCCCAACTTTGTGCTCAGATAATGCTGCTTCAAATAGTAAAGGACTGATAAAAGTTTAACAAAATGCATATTAGTGCAAAAAACACAAAGCCTTAATAATACAAAAATCTGAACAACATTGTGTTTCTGTTCTTTATCACGTAAGAAAACAGAGAACTAGACATGATGTCTAGTAGACATTCTAATTTACTTGTAAGTCTGGAACTTTTATTTCCTAAGCTCACTAGCATAACAAAATGCATCAAAGTATGCCCAAATCTTACTCATGTGAGTAGTCCCATTGAAAGCAGTGGACCTGATTTTGAACTTGTTGAATTCACTGGGACTACTTGCATGAGTAAGGCAATCAGCAGAGTTCAGCCTTGTGGGTTGGTTTGATTAGCCTAATACAGAAGAAATTATTCCATACACTGTATATCTGATGCAGAAATTCAGCTACCAATAATAAGTAAGAGATAGAGACAAGGCAGCAGCTGGTGTATATGACCAATTTATTAAACCATTTTCATGAGAACCAGGAAATAACAAAAAGGCAGAGGATAGAAAAGGGGCTTTATAGTTGCTGCTTGTCACTGATTTTATGTTTGAAGGCAATGAACCAGACAGTGAAATTTGCAGCGAGGCAGCCCCAAGGGTCAGCGTACAATGTATGATATAACAACAGCTACAAATACTGTATGAAGACTAAATGGCTATTAGCTATAATAAAGGGGGTAAGGGAAACACTAAGTGAGCAAGTATAATATGTAATCCATCAAACTTTAAGGGCTTGTTGGTGTTTATCTACAATTAGAAGATTCAAACAGTTTAGGAGAAGAGGCATTTTTAATATATTCTTCTTTATAAAAAAAGGTAGCTCTGTTTATGAGACTGATCCGTTGTCCAGTGACCCAGTTCTTTACAGATTCTAAGTTCTGCCTTCAGACTCTTGTACACAATTCCCACTAAAGCTAATAGGATATGTATTGTATCTGAGGGCAGAGTTTGGTCCAGAGATTGAGTTAAAGTGCTGAAAGTACAATTTGAAATGGGGCTTTTTCAGGAAGATTATAAAGCCTGTGCCTAACTTTAAGCATGTGAGTAGTCCAGGAGACCTCACAAGGACCAGGAAATAACAGAAGGATAGAGGAGTGGAAAAAGGGCTTTGTTACATGCCATCTTGCTAAATTCACGCCCCCAATTTAGGAAAATACGTAAGCATCTGCCTAACTTTAATCATATGAATAGTCCCACTGACATTCCAAAAAATTAAATGGGACTGCTCATATGGTTAAAGTAAGGCATGTGCTTAAATACCTTCCTGAACTGGAACCTGGAATTAGAAGGATGGCAAGCCAAGTGCTCATATGCAAATACAAAGATCTTGGAAGAATATTTCAGTAAGGCATGACAAATCTACCTGTCTTTAATTACACAATCAACAAAAAGTTGATTGCAATAACAGCACACCAGAAAATAATTTCTGAGGCAACTTTTCTAACTTATTACTCTTTTAAGTTATAGAAAAGTAGAACAAGATAAGTTTGGAGAAAGAAGTCACTAAGAAACCAAAGAGGAGGAAGAAAGCAAATGGGGACAGAAAAAGAATGTAGAAAGTTCGTGAGTCAGATGTCGCCAGGCTTTATATAGAAAAGCCCCACAGAGAGCAGAAGGTGAAAATTCACTAACTACAAGATTTGAAATAAAGGATTACTATATAAGCAGTCACAGACAGCAGGAGAATAAGTGGAGGGTGGAGGAAAGCTGCATTCAGGAAGAGAGAATATTTAAAAAAAAAAATCAGATAGACGGTCACCCCACTGAGTAGTAGAAACCAAAGGGACTGAAAATACAATTGCAAAATTATACTTAAAAACAAAAAGGAAAAAGAAGTAAAGGTGGGGGGGGGAAGGAAAAATATAGAAGGAAACATTCTGTCATTGGGGTCATTGGGGAAGAGGAAGCAGTGAGGATTCAGCAAATAAAGTTGGATTGAACTTTCTCTTCATATCAGTAGCTGTGTTCTCTCTAGAGGGCACAGAAAGAGGAGTCACAAACCATAGAAAATGCAGAAGAGATGGATGAGTTTTGAAATATCCACTACTTATGTTTACAACATTGCCCCACTAGAGCACTGCTTGTGTATCATAGAAGTCACTGTACATAACTCCTTTTACAGTCATACTGTTTTGTTGGGGCACATTTTCAAGCAGTCGTTCCTGAGAAATGAGAGAACTTTCTATTAACAAATCTCAATTAGTCAGCAAACTCACAAGTGCCACTAACTGTGGGGAATCTATCCCCATCCACTTATATTTTCTACAAGGACTTGTCATGCTGGATGAAATGTCCTGTGAATGGATACTTCTCAAGAAGTCTAAAGTGCAATGCTTTTGACCATTTAGAATATTGCTTCTTATTATCACTTTTCTAAAGATGGACAAATGAAGGTCTACCCCTTAAATTTAGGTGGAGATAGTAAAAATTCACATTGGAGGTTAAGTTGGCATAGCTATGTTGCTAAAGAGTGTGGATTTTTCATACCCCTGAGAGACAACTCCATCAACCTAAATTTTTTTTCTGGCATGATGTGATCAGCTGAAGTGCTCTTGCACAAGTCCCTAGTTTTGAGGGTCTGAGTGCTCATGAAAGGGTGTTTTCAACACAGAGAAGCTGTAAATCTGGACTTCAGTTTCCCAGGTGCTTGACCAGTCTGAACTTCAGGGCTTGGTACTAAACACACCGGTTCACTCAGAATTTTTGCTGGAGTGGGTGATTGTCAGGTTAGTTTGTTCATAGTTTATTTATATAACACCAAAAAGTGTACAACCCTGGGTGCTCTACAGAATAAGTGCAAAGACAATATGTTGAAGTTAGAAGCCATTCTCCCTTCCATCTCAAAAAAGCAATCTGGATTTAGCATGGAAAGTCTAAGACACCCTAGCTACAGCTGTGCTGCCAGGCTTGTCTTTGTTATAACCTAGTTTCATCCCACTCTACCACCTGTTTGCCACTATCCAAAATAAATGTGGTGTGCTCAGCAAGTAGGGGAGAAATGTTGTGCTGAATATTTGCTTAATCAGATGCCTGATTTTTTCCCAGGCCTGTGTATCTTAAGGATTCTTCTTCTCCTCTTCTATTGTGGAACTAGATTTTTTAAAAAATATGGATATCCTATGGTGTGCCATGCTTGTTCATAGAAGAGCAGCATCATGACTTGGGGGTACATACACTGCTGTAAAAAATGATTGCAGAGGACTCTGTTAATGGAGATGCCGTGTATTATTAGCTGTCTTTCCCTCAAAGACTGATGATACTGATTCTTGTTAGTACTCTTCAGTCTCTCCTGGCTCAAGTCAACAGATATTATTAATGAAAAGCCCAGAGTTCACTCACAAGATATTAGCAAACATTACCCATGTCCTGTTGGTGAACATGCCAAGCCATCTCTCTGCATACCAGCTTTGTCAGTCCCCATTCACATCTGTCAAGGTTCTCTTACAAATCTACATAGTAACAGGAAACAAGGAAGGGTTTCCACAGCTGGAAGAGTTGAAAACTGAAGACACTATCAAACTATTGACCTTCAATGAGAATCTAATTGAAATTAATAGTAAGAACAGGATGCTGATGGGCCACCTGGCATTTCTAAATCCTTAACGTCCCTAAGTTTTAATTTGGATAAACAGAGCCCTGATGTACCAGCAGGCCTTTACTATTCCTCCCTTCTTGTTGAGGGAAGCTTCTAGAGGTTTCTCTTCACCTGTGGCACCCTAGCAGGACTTAGGACGTTAATATTAGGAGTTGTAGGGCGTCTGTACTACTCAGCCTGACTGTGCAGAGAAAAGCAATAGCAAGAAGTTTCTGCATTGGTGTATGGATCTGGTGAGCCTGTGGCTGCAGGTTCTTCCTCCACAGTGTTTTGTAGGCACTTGCTTTAGACAGTCAGGAGTCTTATAACTGAGTAATGGTATTAAGCTTCTCATGACCGACCCCTTGTCTACAACTCCCTTTTACCCATTTGAATACCTTTCTAGACAGGGCAGGGGAGAATAGTACTTTATTGCTCTACTGTAAATGTCCAGAAAAGGGCTGGACTGTATGGATAAGCATTTGGATTGTTTATGAGCACTGTCTTGAGCCTCTGTAAGTGTATTAAATTGTAATGCACAATTTTCAGTAAATGGTTTGATTGTTTTAATCATGGAAACCCTGAATAATTTACATCTGTGGTCAGCAGTCAACCACTTTATCTCGACAGTGGTGTAAATCAACATGGCCACTGTTTACTGAACTAACAAGAGAAGAGAGATAATGAATTAAACCGGAAACCTGGCCATCCTTTGTATCATGTGGACAGGACACAAGGTATGTAAATATGAGGAGGCTTGTGCATATGGCAAGTAGGCAAATACCTTTGGGAATATTTGTGTCCTTATTAAAGAACTGATTGTATAGTCAAGGGGCTATTTTTCTGAGGAGGGATGCAAGTAGGGCAGAGAAGGAAAGAGTGGAGAATTGGGGGCCGGGTGGGGGGTCATCAGGGTCCCACAGTGAGGTGGTCCACTAGCCTTTCTCCTCTGCTTTGAAGTTTAGGGTTGAAATGCTGTCATCATTCCAAAGGGAAAACAACTTGGGTGGTCTCTTTATTGCTAACTTATGGCATAACTTAACAGGACTGGGCCTCTTTTCAAAAGAGACCCTGGAATAAATAGAAGGGGTTTTCCAGGTCAAGGCTGAAAGCAAAATATCCCCCTATAACATGAGCCTCTGTACTGCACCCATATTTTTCTAAATTATTTGGCTCATCTTTAATGTTTATGCTGCTTTCTAAAATAAACCCAGCTTCCTTCCCTACGGGTGTTGAATTTAACATCAATAATTAGTGGGCTTTTTCATCTCTAAATGTTAATTTCTCTGTTTTCAATCTGTTTCTGGTATAAAAAGTTTTTTTATTTTCACTGATTTTTTTTCATTATTTTTTAAACCTCATGTCCCTTTCCTCCATCCCATGTACACTTCATTTTGTACAGGTTTGCTCCTTTTTTGATAGAAGCAACGGGTGTGTTAATCAGTGACCCCGAAACCTGGAATCCTAGCTAAGGGTTGAGTGGTGGTAGTTGGCATTATAGTCATACTAGAGAAGTCCTTTTGCCCAGATCTGTTTTCATCAGTGGGAAGTGGAGAGATGTCAGGTGACCCATTGAAAAACAAAAAGAACAAAAAAAAAAAAAAACCCACACCAAAAAAAACCCGTATACCTTCCAGGGTTAGCCCCTACATTTTTAACGTTTTTTTTATGGTCTATTCAGATTTTGAAGGCAAACATATATATTAAACCTCAGAGTTCTAACAGAAATAGAAATTCTTATGTAATTTTGCAATGTATGCATATTTTATGCCTATTTTGCCATGTGTATAATATAATGTGTGTGAACATAAAAATGCCTTTCTCTGATTGCTCTTTGCTATGTGCTTTTGAGGCTGCTAGAATCCCCTTTCCTCATTAGTTGTGCAGGAGGGTTTTTATTAACCAGTTGAATAATTCCTATTCAACTGCATTGTTATCCTCTCTTGCTTGTATGATTATCATAGCTGCCGCTCAGCAGTTCCACCTCCTGTGCCCTCTGGTATCTCCTGATGTGCAGCTTTAACTTAACAAATAAATGTAAAAAGCATATTAAATACGAACTATGAGAGAGGTATGATTTTTTATTTATCCTGCTTACTATTTGATGACCTAAATGTTTTCAGCTCCTCTAATTACTTATTTAAAACCTATTGATTTCTCAGGTTTCTGCTGGGAGGCCTTGCGGAATTCTCTGTCACGCAAATAGCATTATAGCTGCCTGCAAATTAAGGCAAGCAGACAGAATGCTCTAGCATTGCAATAACCAGGCAGAAGGCTTATTTTAACCCAAGTTCCATGTGAAATATTTATGTACTGATTTAAATACTAAAGAGCTGATATCCACACAGCAGTGAAAATAAAACTGTATCTCATCCAGCAGCTGCATCTTAGACCTGAAACTTCCCCAGCTAATCCTCCTGCCCTAAGATGTTCTTCAGACATTCATCTTGGTGGCCTAGAGGGTTAGTGTTCTGTGCAAAGGACAGAGGTTTGAGTCCTAGTGCCAGTCTCTTGCTGCCCAGATTTGAATGGTGATTACCTTGAACAGGATGGGTAGTTCTGTTGATGTCCATGGGATTATTCATGTGACTAAAGTTAAATATGTTCGTAAGTGTAGAATTTGAGGCTTAAGTAGTGAATGTCTTAGAAGTGGGGAAAAGGTGCTTCCCACTATTCCAGGATAACTGCACACATTGTGGCTATCAAGGTTTGATGGGAAAGTAAAAGTCATAATGTATGGTGCTGTTTTGCTGACCATTGAGCTGTATACTGGACAGAAGTGCTAATACAAATATGCATTATTATTTTTCTAGGGCTTCACTCAGCATCTATACGTACTGGTTTTCTAAGGGTACATCTACACAGCAGCTGGTTGTTCATCGGAGCTGAAAATTACACAAGATCACATCTTCTGAGGAAGTTTCAGGGAAGCCACATATTTGTATATGTGGTGACTGGAACAGGCAACTGGATGCCTAGATTACAGGATTCCAGTCTCAACTCTATTTATTTTTGGTGAGTGACCTTGGTTAAGTCACCTGACTCTTCTGTTTCTCAGTTCATCCTGTCTATAAAAGGGATAATAATTCCGATCTTACGGAGGGTTTGTGAGGGTTACTTAATTAACGTTTGTAAAACCTCTTTTGGCTAATGGATGCTAAAACGGTCCAGATTATCACTGGGAAGGAGCAATAGTCTATTTCTGTAGCTTCAAGATTTCCGTGCTGTTGGAGCAAACCATACTCCACATCAAACCTGTTTTTTGTTCGTGTGTGTGCGTGCGTGCGTGTGTGTGTGTGTTTAAGATCTGCCTTCCTTTTTAGTTAATTTTTCCTTTCAGGCAAGAATGCTTAAAGCATGTTGGAAATGCCTGCTGTTTTGATAGCACCCATTAAATGGTGAAGTGTTTCATCCTTTTTTTTCTAATAAAAATCCAGGAAATTTCTTCTAAGATTCTGCAGAGGTTCCTTTTCGTCTCTGATCAGAAACTCACATTTAACCTTAACTTGCATAATTTCCCCCCTCAGTATAATAAATAATGAAATGTGATTTGTATAGAGCAGGCAGTATTTTCAAAGGATAATTTCCTATTGAGAATTTTTCTTTGTGGGGAAAGCTGACTGGGGTGTCATAGTTGGTATGGCAGGGGTGTGTTCATAGCAAGAAATACTCATGTGGAATTGGGGTTTTATGTTGTGCAAAATGAAACGGTTTCTAAACAACTGTAAAATTTCAGTTGGGGAAGGGGGAAAGCAAAATATTTTTCTCTTGTTTTATTTCAACTCTGCTGCATTTTTGCATCTTGCAGTCAGTAGCCAACGTGCATATCAGCACTCTCACAGGATAACAATCTTCCAGGCTTATGTTGCTTGTACCCTGAAGCACAGCTTCTCTTCCCTTGGGACATGCAGAATGCAGTCAACACTACTCTATTCTGCAATCACTAATTGATGTGTGCCTTGGTAACTTCCAGCAAGGTCACAGAACTGGCAGCTCCAAAAGGAAAGTGTCCTACGGAAAATTTAAAGGGAAACAGCAGGGATATTTAAAATGGTGTCATGCTAATTTTCTCCTTTAGGAAAAAAAAATCAATCAGTGTGTTAACTGTAAGAGCTCATTTTTTACTGATGCAGTAATCCAAGATTTGGAAACAGTGCTGGTGTTAGTGAGAATGCAAAAGCTAGCTTGCTCATCTGTCAGTCTTCTCCTCTGGGTTTGTGTGTAATAACCTATTGTACAGAAATGCTGCATTTTCTCTCCATGTGATGCTGCTTCTCTCTTGTCTTCCATTCTAACAGAGCCTCAGCACTCTAATTATAGTTCAGATTTTTAAAGGTGAAAAGAGTTTTTTTTAAGCAAGTGTAATTTGACCTTTTCAGGATTTCTTTGTTTACAGATTACTTGTTCCCATGCTGGTGCTGAAAGGCACTCATGATGTTTCTTTGTAAGAGAGCTTCAAAACAGACATTCTGAATTCTGAGAGCTGACATTCTGATTAATCAGGCACTTGATTATCTGAAAGATGATGGAAATTCATAAAAACTAACCTGTCATTTGCCAAAAGCCACAATCTGTGTTACAAGAAATATTGTAAATATGTCACTAGTTAAACACTGCAAAAAGTGCTCACCGCCTTTGATATAATGGCTTCTGTTATAATAATGCTACCTTTTAACACTGAATGCTGGCAGCAGCACCCAGGGGGTATTATTACAATGAGAGTGTCCTGTCTTCCAGCTCCAGACCACGTTGTCCCAGTGTCAGAGTTCTGTAGTTGTAGTTTGAGCCATTTTAAGGATATTTACTGTTTAAAGAACACTGGATGCAAATTATTTCCAGCCTGGAAGAGGAAGGGATGGCTAAGCAGTCCTAACCTCCAGGTTTGAAATATGCTTGTAAGCCTAGGTTCAAATCACCTCATCCCTTCTGAGACAAGTTAAGTATCATGCCATTTAAGAAGAGATTTTCATAGGCACAAAGGGCAGTTAGGTGCCCAACTCCCTTTTGCGCCTTTGAAAATATCCCCTTTAATGTTTGGGGAGTTTTCAGCTGAAACCTTAAAAAAACAAGGTCTTCTCTGTTCTGCTGGGCTTTACAGATTCAGCTAGGACTCCCCCTGCCAGAAACAGAGGGTGGAACCTTCAAGGGATATGGAGGAGGGGCAACCTACAGCTGTATGGTTGGGAGGCAAAGGAGATCTGATCCTCAGGTGTTTAGTGGAAACTGTTCTTTCTAAGAATTTTCACGTGTGGAGGGCTGAATGCCTTTCTAAGGATTGTCTTCAGCATTGTTTTTTCAGGATAAGAGCAATGAGTTGGAGGATGTTGCTGTAGCTGCAAAACTATTGCACTGAATGCAAGAAAAACTAAAAGGTGCCTTCCCTCTAAAGTGGAGCGGAGCAGGATGCTGGCTTTAATTTTTTATTAAGAAGAAAAAGCTGTACCTTCAGATTTCATATGGGAGTTGCCTCCACTCTTTCCAGGGAGAGTGCATTGCATTTAACTCGTAGAGCCCTGAGATCTGGTGCATGCCTTCTTGGCACTGAGGCATAAATGAAATATATATACCGTGTGATGCAATCCCACCATAATGCCCAGTTTGACATCTTCTGCCTTTCCCCTCTGTTTAATCCTCCTGATATCCTCTCCATGTGTTCCCCCACATGCTTACAAATGTTAACTAACTGATGAATACCCCCCAATAAACCATGACAAGTGACCCACCCTGACTTTTGTCACAGATGCTGGCCCTTTACTGTGATGCTGATCCCTTTAGTAGCCCACCATCCTGATCCCTTTCAGAGCTGCCAAATCTTCACCTCCAAAGCACTGTGTTTTTCCCACACCAGTTAAGAAAGGCAAATCCTGTGGTTCTGTCCCACTTGATCGCCTGCTGTTGGTGCCTTCTGCTATTCTCTACCCGCTCACAGATACCCAGTCCTGAGCACACTCATTGTACAATCCATCACCTTCCCCGTTGCTCCAATTCCTGATTTTCCTAACACTGGAAATTCTAGGTGTCATTTTGAGGGTTAAAGAACTTGAATTCTTTCCAAAGGTCCAGAATTCAAGCCCTTTGCTTTTCAGGGAAGTCTCTTATCCTCAGCTCTTCAATAAAATTCAAGCTCCAAACTGAATCTGCTGTAGTGGAGGCTGCTAGTTTACTCTGTGATCTCTTGGTAAATGGTACAAACCCAGTATCAGTGAATATGGATTGCTATGGAGAACTGGACAGTGTCCAAGCAAAAAAAGACTTATCTTAGGAAGAGACTGAATTTTGGACATCATTTGTACTATGAAAGTCATAGCTAAGATTCAATGTGTGGCATTGATGACCTCCTTTATTGCTTCCTATGTGTGCTTGTCATGGTTATGGGAGGTGCTACACTTTTCACCTCTTTTAGTCTCTCTCAAGTGTGCCTCTCTAGTGACAGCAGCAGAGAATCCTGTGGCACCTTATAGACTAACAGACGTTTTGGAGCATGAGCTTTCGTGGGTGAATACCCACTTCGCCAGATGCATGTAGTGGAAATTTCCAGGGGCAGGTATATATATGCAAGCAAGCTAGAGATAATGAGATTAGTTCAATCAGGGAGAATGAGGCCCTGTTCTAGCAGTTGAGGTGTGAAAACCAAGGGAGGAGAAACTGGTTCTGTAGTTGGCAAGCCATTCACAGTCTTTGTTTAATCCTGAGCTGATGGTATCAAATTTGCAGATGAACTGAAGCTCAGCAGTTTCTTTTTGAAGACTGGTCCTGAAGTTTTTTTGCTGCAGGATGGCCACCTTAAGGTCTGCTATAGTGTGGCCAGGGAGGTTAAAGTGTTCTCCTACAAGTTTTTGTATATTGCCATTCCTAATATCTGATTTGTGTCCATTTATCCTTTTCCGTAGAGACTGTCCAGTTTGGCCGATGTACATAGCAGAGGGGCATTGCTGGCATATGATGGCGTATATTACATTGGTGGACGTGCAGGTGAATGAACCAGTGATAGTGTGGCTGATCTGGTTAGGTCCTGTGATGGTGTCGCTGGTGTAGATATGTAGGCAGAGTTGGCATGCTTTTACAGTTCCAGACTAACACGGCTACCCCTCTGATACTCTCTAGTGACAGGTTTTGCTACCTTCACCCCTGTCTGGGTTGAACCATATGATCCTAGACACCCTTCATGTTTACCACCCATGAAAAAATTACAGGCCCAACTGTATTCAGGACCTGCGAGACATTTCTCTCTGGCAGCCTACTATGAGCAACAACTGATTAAATATACTCAAAACACCTTCATCAAAACAAAGTATCATTTATTCATCTAAAGATACATAGTATTCAGAGGAGCAAATTAAAGCAACCAATGCCTTCATGCCCAGGTCCTACCTGAACTCCATCCTTTCTTTGCAAGTTTTGGTAAATTCCACTCAGCTCGGACTCTCTTCCAGAATTCTCTGCCTCTTTGTCTCTGCTGCAGCATCTTCCCTAAGGAGCTGCTGCCCATTTATCCCTCGGCCCACCTTACTCTTGAGGCAGGGGGTTTTTGAAAAGAGGGCCAGGAAAAACAAAGGAGATTTTATAGACAAAATGGCAACAGATGCACAGATCATCACAGAACAAAATGACATGAAGACCATGTAGAACATCATTAGATAGTTGTCAGGAAGAAGAACAAACAGAGCTGACCAGTCCAAGATAATGAAGGTAATTTAACATTGATGTCATCAGAGCAATGGAGTACTTTAGTCAACTACTGAATGGAAAGCCAGTGGCCAGACACACTGTACAGATACATTGTATCTGCCTGTGATACAGTGGACAGAACAGTCTTATCTAAGTTGATATGTCATTATGGAATCCCCTAGAAATTTGTGAATATTGTTTAGTGCTTCTGTGGAAATATGACATGCCACGCAACACATAATGGCAAACCAACTAAGTCATTTGAGGTATCTGCTGGTGTCCGACAAGGATGACTGGTATCACCCATGACCTTCCTACTGATAATGGATTGGGTAATGAGAGAGACCACAGAAGAACAAAGGAATATATAATGAACTCTTATGCAGAAGTTAGAAGACCTCGACTTTGCAGAACACATCAACCTGCTGTCCCATGCCCATAGAGATGTGAAAGCTAAAACAAGTGATCTCCAGATATCTGTACAATTAATAGGGCTGAGAATTAACATGGAGAAAACTAAAACCATGAAAATCCACACACAACCCAAAATCCCCATAACATTTTCTAGGATTGACACAGAAGAGGTCCACACTTCAAATATCTTAGCAACATCATAAGCAAAACAGGTGGAACAAACAAAGACATTAAGCCAGAATAGCAAAAGCCAGACATGCCTTTGCAATCCTTTAAGGCTGAAGATGTCAGGGAGATTCCCAAACCTGAGCCGTCCTTTGTAGGTGATAAATCTGAGGAATTGTCACAGATTGAAGTGTCATTATAGGAGGTTTTGGAATTAATTGATAAACTTAACAGTAACAAATCACCGGGACCAGATGGCATTCACCCAAGAGTTCTGAAAGATCTCAAATGTGAAATTGCAGAACATTAACTATGGTTTGTAAGCTGACCTTTAAATCAGCTTCTATACCCAATGACTGGAAGATAGCTAATGTAACACCAATATTTTAAAAGGACTGTAGAGGTGATCCCAGCAGTTACAGACTGGCAAGTCTGACATCAGTACCGGGCAAATTAGTTGAAACAATAGTAAAGAATGAAATTGTCAGACACATAGAAGAACACATAGAAGAACATAAATTGTTGGGCAAAAGTCAACATGGTTTCTGTAAAGGGAAATCATGTCTTACTAATCTATTAGAGCTCTTTGAAGAGGGTCAACAAACGTGGACAAGGGGGAATCCAGTGGATATAGTGTACTTAGATTTCCAGAAAGCCTTTGACTTGGTTTATCACCAAAGGCTCTTACGTAAATGAAGTTGTCATGGGATAAGAGGGAAGATCCTTTCATGGACTGAGAACTGGTTAAAAGACAGGGAACAAAAGGTAGGAATAAATGGTATATTTTCAGAATGGAGAGGGGTGTTCCCCAAGGGTCAGTCCTAGGACCATTCCTATTGACCTTATTCATAAATGATCTGGAGAAAGGGATAAACAGTGAGTTGGTAAAGTTTGCCGATGATACTAAACTGCTCAAGATAGTTAAGACCAAAGCAGACATGAAGAACTTCAAAAAGATCTCACAAAACTAAGTGATTGGGCAACAAAATGGCAAATGAAATTTAATGTGGATAAATGTAAAGTATTGCACATTGGAAAAAATAACCCCAACTATACATACAACATGATGGGGGCTAATTTAGCTACAACTAATCAGGAAAGAGAACTTGGAGTCATTGTGGATAGTTCTCTGAAGATGTCCACGCAGTCTGCAGTGACAGTCAAAAAAGCAAACAGGATGTTAGGAATAATTTAAAAAGGAATAGAGAATAAGATGGAGAATATCTTATTCCCTTTATATAAATCCATGGTACACCCACATCTTGAATACTGCGTACAGATGTGGTCTCCTCATCTCCAAAAAGACAAACTGGCATTAGAAAAGGTTCAGAGAAGGGCAACTAAAATGATCAGAGGTTTGGAACGGGTCCCATATGAGGACTCATAATGTAAGAATTGTTCCCATAATATAAGAACTAGGGATCACCAAATAAAATTAATGGGCAGCAGGTTTAAAACAAATAAAAGGAAGTTCTTCTTCACACAGCACACAGTCAGCCTGTGGAACTCTTTGCCTGAGGAGGTTGTGAAAGTTAGGACTATAACAGGGTTTAAAAAAGAACTAGATAAATTAATGGAAGTTAAGTCCACTAATGGCTATTAGCCAGGATGAGTAAGGAATGGTGCCCTTAGCCTCTGTTTGTCAGAAGGTGGAGAATGAATGGCAGGAGAGAGATCACTTGATCATTACCTGTTAGGTTCACTCCCTCTGGGGCACCTGGCATTGGCCACTGTTGGCAGACAGGATCCTGTGCTGGATGGACCTTTGATCTGACCCAGTATGTCCATTCTTATGTTCTTACGTTAAAGCCAGTCTGGAGAAACAGAAGCCTTGCCCTCAGAACTAAACTTTGAATATTTAACACCATTGTAAAGTCTGTCTTATTACATGGTCCTGAAACGTGGAGACTTGTCAAGATTGTACTATCTGAATGCCAAGTTTTTTGTAAATAGTTGCCATAGGCAAATCCTCAACATCAGATGGCCAGAAAAAAATCACAAATTAAGAGCTCTGGAGAAGGACAAAACAGAAACTGATAGGACAGAAAATTATGCAACAAAAATGGAGATGGCTAGGACACACATGGAATACAGAACCAAAGATCATAACAAGATAAGCATTGGACTGGAATCCCCAGAGCAAGAGACAATGGGGTAGACCAATGGTAATTTGGAAACACACAACAGAAACAGAACTGAGAGCTAAGATTGCAGCAAGAGACTGCCAAAAATGGAAGGCAGTGGTGAAAGGCTCTGTGTTCTGTATGAAATAAAGAAGCATAAATAAGTTAGTTAGTTCTTTTGGATTTGGGCTGCGGCCTGGAAAAAAGTAAATGTTTGGATGTAGCCAGATAAGTGGGCATCTCCCAAGTAATAGCTCCCCAGTTGTTCCCTTAAGGCCCCTTGATACTTTCCATGGAGATGTCCTATCTCTGCCAATGTTTAATTTCTTGATTTTTTTTTTTTCCTAACAGCCTCCTTTTATTTAACTCTGTGTAGTCAGACAGCTATCAGGCAGGTAAACCGAGGTACGTGCACGAAGAACAAATTAGCTAGAAAGGTTGTGAAATCTCTGACACTGGAGGTTTTTACGAACAGGTTAGACAAATAACTGTCAGGGATGGTATAGATAATACTTAATCCTGTCTCAGTGCAGGAGACTGGAGTAGATGGCCTATCAAGGTCCCTTCTACTACTACATATCTCTGATAATTCATACAAAATAATACAGATATCTCTCATTCTCCACAGTGGTATTTAGTATTAACGAAGAGTGAGATATCACAACAGTCCTCCAGCTCTTGCAGTTAGTTTAGGCATATAAACACTCAACTGCTCAGCATGAGTCTCAGGGCTGGTCTACACTATGGGGGAAAATCGATCTTAGATACGCAACTTCAGCTACGTGAATAACGTAGCTGAAGTTGAAGTATCTAAGATCGAATTACTCACTGTCCTCATGGCACGGGATTGATGTCCGCGGCTCCCCCTGTCGATTCCGCAACTCCGTTCGGGTTGATGGAGTTACGGAATCAATATAAGCGTATTCGGGGATCGATATATCGCGCCTAGATGAGACGTGATATATCGATCCCTGAGCAATCGATTGCTACCCACCGATACGGCGGGTAGTGAAGACTTACCCTCAGACAGTCAGAGCTAAATTCTCTACCTCATGAAAGTAGCTTGAATGCTAATGGCATTGCGGCACTTTATTGTCTGGAGAAGATTAACTTCTAAAATATTTTGTATTTCAGTAGGGGAATGTTTTGGTGGCACTTTAGAGAGATTAAATATTTCTGTGTGTGTATGTTAAACTACATGGTACTGGTAAAAGATGTTAATCAAGGAATGGAGAGAACAAGATAACACCAAAATGTTATGTTCATTAGGGAGACAAGGTGGGTGAGGTAATATATTTTATTGGACCAGCTTCTGTTGGTGAAAATAACAAGCTTTCAAGCTACACAGAGCTCGTCTTCGCGTCTGTTTTCATTAGTGTAATTTGAAGGTGCCTTCTGACTGACATGCTTTGAGATAGTTTTTGTCCTGTAAAGCTACTTTAATATATTTATCCTTGTGTTTCCAATCAAATTTTCGTCTGTAATTCTCATCTGGAGAAACTATGCCCATCATTAGCCCTGAAGTGATAACACTTTGAAGTATGTAATTGAATGGCTATGAGCCACCAATTTAATGCTGTTGTGAGAATGGCAAATGTGACTTTAGGATGCATCAGGCAGGGTATTTCCAGTATAGATAGGGAAGTATTAATGCCATTGTACAAGGCACTGGTAAGACCTCTTCTTGAATACAGTGTACAGTTCTGATCACGCATGTTCAAGATAGATGAATTAAAACTGGAACATGTTCAGAGAAGTGTTGTTAGAATGATCAGGGAAATGGAGAGCCTGTCTTATAAGAGGAGACTAAAAGGGCTTTGCTTGTTTAGCTTAACAAAATGAAGGCTGAAGGAGAATCTGCTCTCTATAAATACCTTGTGGAGGGAGCGTAAGCACCAGGGAGGGAGAAGAGCTATTTAAGCTAAAGGACAGTGTTGGCAGAAGAACAGGTGAGTATAAACTGATCATAAATAAATTTAGGCTGGAAATTAGAAGATTTCTAACCCTCAGAGGTCAGAGGAGTGAGGTTCTCAAACAGCCTTTCAATAGGGATAGTAGAGATAAGCAACATAACCATTTTCAGGATGGATTGATTTAAATCAGTGTGATTTTAAACCATGATTTAAACTGGCAAGCAGGAAAACTTGATTTTCACAATAAATTTAAAAGTTGTTTTGCATTAGTACTTTTTAGTTATTTTTCTAAAGAAAGTTTGGTTCTCATTGGTTGGTAACCATTAAAACATGATGATTTGCAACAAAATGTAGCCTGTGCACTAAATTTGGTGTTACTTTTTGCTAACCAGGAGCATATACTATATAAATAAATGTTTATTTAAGCTGTTTATAGCTTCTGCTGCTTCTAGCCTTGGTCTTGTCTGTATGGGGTTGGCTAAGGAATTTTAACATACATTACTTTTTATGTTAGAAAATGGTGAATAACGCATTGCTCATTTATTAAATGACTAATTTCTTACTCATGATTTGTGTCAAGCTGCATTTGGTTGGAAATAGGAATTAAGTTAAAAATGCATAAAACAGCATTAAATTTTTTTTTGTTAGTTAAATATAATTACCTTAAATGTGCTGGACAATAAAATTTAGCAAAATAGTTTTAAATATAAAAAGTAACTCAGCGGTTAAACAAAGGAAGTTTATCTGTACTTAATGAATTGAACTGATTGTTTCTGGTCATCATGTCCTTCAAGATTTTACAACTAGTAGATCTTATCCTCTATTAATTTGTATTAATTGATTAGAAAAGGAAAATAAGCTTTTCTGTGTTTTCACTCCCAGTTTTTCTCAACTTTGAATGAACCAGTCACTAAACTGAACTAGTTGAATGAACCAGATGAAGAAAATATTCTCTCTGCACCTGCAGAAGAGGCTAATGCTGACAAAAGCTAGTTTATCACTTCAACAAACTCTGTTCTAGGTGCTTAGCCAGTGACTTCCATTAGTTCCGTGGTGTGACTTTCTTTAAAACTTTGGCACCAAACCTATACTGCGTGAGTATTTTTTAAACTTAAGTGATCTTACTAGATTATAATAAATTTAGGTCTTATAGATTGTCATAATTTCAGGTGTAATTTTAAATACTTCTTTTTACAAATAAAAATTTATTTAAGTTTAAAAAATCTTCTGAATTTTAAAGAAAATCATCAACTTTATCCACCCTGACTAGTTTTAAGAAGGAGCTTGGTAAGTTTACAAATGGGATTAGTTGATAGTTGCCTGCAATAACAGGAGACTGGACTTGACCTAGGGGGATCCTTCCAGTCCTATGTTCCATATTGGAGGCTAACTCCTCTGCTGACCCATCCTGGTCTATTTGTCTGCACCCCTGTCAGATATAAGGCCTCTAGCCATTACCAGTCTCGGGATAATTCACATCTCAACCGTTTTTTCAGGCTGTCTGCAGACTCAGTGAGACACCACTGCATCAGTTTACAATCAGGTCACATTTGAAAAATTTATTTTTGAAACCATGAGGGATAACAAATTATTTATTTTTAAATGAAAGCTAGATTCTGCAGAATCTGAATATGGCATGGAGACCAAACAAATCTATCTAGTGGACCAAGGATTTGACAACACTTCTCAAAGAGATTTGTATTGATACAAGTAACTGGAAACTGGGGCCAAGTCTACATTATAAACTCTACATCTGAATAACTACATCACTCAGGGCTATGAAAAAATCCACAGCCCTGAATGATGCAGTTATACTGACCTAACTCCCGGTGTAGTCAGCAATATGTCAACGGAAGGGCTTCTCCTGTTGACATACCTACTGCCTCTTGTGGAGATGGTTTAACTATGCTAACAGGGGAGGTTCTCCTGTTGGCATAGTAGCGTCTTCACTGAAGTGCTACTGCATTTTAAGTGTAACTCTGCCCTGAGAAGCCAAAGATTACAATTAGACACTCGTGTTGGGGTATCAGAAGCCAAGTCTGTTCTGATCACTAATTCCATGCATGATACAAGGCTCAACTGAGACTCAGTGCAGCGGATTTCTGATCCAAGGAGGGCTGGAAGAGGCGATGCAATCCATACGTAGGCTGCTATTGAGACTTTTTTGATCATACGCTAATGGTGCCTCATTTTGGTGGGGTGGGTTTGTTGTTAGGAAAAGTTGCTCTTTAAACAAGTGCCCCCTATGTCTGAAAGGTTTTTACTAGGTAAATCTATTGTATTGACAGACTTCTTAAGAATAATGTAGACATTCCAATAAATGTGACTCTTTCACTAAAGCAATTTATAAAGGTTTACAAGGCTGTGGGGAGGCAAAAACGCTCTTGACTATAAATGCAGAGGCCTAGGGGATTTCAGGACCGTGTTAATAAAACCCTTGTTATCCCTTTGACCAGAAGAGATGGGGAGGTCTCCTTTGCAACGCCCTTTTTATTGGATAGGTTTAAGAGACTCAAAGGAAAAATCCAACAGCTCTGCTCTCTCACACTTGCTTTTGGTGTGGGTCAGTCATGGCGGGGGCCTAGTCTGCGGCCAAGGACATTTGCATATGCTGTGTTCTCTTTTGTTTTTGTAAGAGCAAAAGCAATGGCAAGATTTCCTGTGTTCATTTCTGAGCCAGCTTTCTGTTTCACATGTGTTCCCCTTTGCTGTGGATTTGGTGCAGGAACACATTGGAATTAGAAATTTTAAGTGTAAACACATGCATTTGTATTTGTACAAGTAAATAAATCATGCATTTCAATTTATCAGACAAATTTTGCTTCATCATTGACAAATGGTCTGGGAGCAGACCAGAGTGTGTGTGTTTGTTTTTGGATTTTTTAATTTTTTTCTGTTTTTGAAATTACTCACTCTGTAATTTCTGTGAATAATTCTTGGCCTTTAACTTCTTTGCAAGCAGTTCATTGTGAAATTTCAATATTAAAGATTTGAGCTGTTTTGAATTGACATATAATTCACTTGGTATGTTTTCATCTCCTGAGTGGATGAGCATAACTTTCAAAATCAAATTTCTGTTACAACTATTTGTGAATGTGAAATTTGCTTCATGTAAATATTTGCTTAAAATATACTGTTTCTGTGAACATACCTACCAGGAAACTTGATTATTAGAATATTTATGGAATATTACTACAGAGAAGGCATGAATACTGAGCAATTTGTTTAAGAATTAGGATGAATATTTGTGGGAACCTTTTTGCTATATTTGTCCAGCTCTACAAAGGAAGGAAGGTGTTCATATTAATTCTTCTAAGTGCCTTTCAGACAAGGAACTAACAGTACTTAATGTTAACTACTTTAATTTTACCAAGTCTACTGTGAGATAGTTGCTTTTACACTTTATAGATGCGTAAACTGTGACCCAAAATGGCACAGTGGCAGAGCTGGGGATGGATTCCAGTTTCCCTGACTTCCAGTGCTCTGTACTAGTCATTTAATTCAGTGCATCATCAATGCAAAGGGAGCCACTTTTAGACCAAGGCCCCTGAGGTTCTGTTAAAGTCAAATGTACCCCTTGTTATCTCTTGTCACCTGAAACATCAGTATACAGTTATAATTTTAGAAATAAGATCCAAATATACTCACTGTTTGGATGTATGGGCTTCATTTTTATTTAAGTTGCACTGTTTCGCTGCTCCCCTGAGGTTAATGGAGTGGCCTTAGCTGAGAACAACATTTGGACCTCTATGTTTAAATGACATATGAAAACACAACTGCTGAAGCATCTTCCTGGCAGCAACAATCCCAAGCCCTTTGTGACTTTACAAAAAGATTTTTGGATGGAGTCAGACAAGTATTTGGAGGGAACCAAAAGTTTAAGGGGTGGGGGCCTGAGCCAAGATGGGTCTCATGTTCATCTTCAGATGTTCTTAGGCTTCTGCCAGCATCTAACACTGAAACCATCACATATCCACTTGGTTGCTTAGCTGCTTGTTCTGACAATTTGAGAGGAAGAAAATTAATGGAGAAGTAATACCATAAGAGAATTTGTACTGGTAAGTAGTTGGGGGCAGAGGGGCGAGAAGAGGAAGGAGGGAAGGCAGAGTTCCATGATGAAAAGTAATCTGTTAACTTCTCTCACATTACCGCCTCTGCAGAGTGCTGATTCCAGTTTAATGCAACGTATATTAGACCGTAATTTAATCTCCATATAGACTAGTGGAATAGCCAAATGAAATCAAGTGGTCATTTGGACTCTAAGAGCTCATGGGCATCAAGATATAAAGCAGAAGGAATGTCTGTGAGTGAGATATTTGGGATCCTATATTGAACCTGTTTCTGTGTATCTTTACACTTACATAATACTCTTGAGGATCTTAAATATGTTCACAAATATTAATTAATCCTGACAATACCTCTGTGAGGGAGGTGCTGTCCCTATTTTACAGCTGAGTAAACTGAGGCAGAGGGAGGTTTATTCATTTATATAAGGTTGCTCAATGGGAGTTTGGCAGAGCTAGGAACAGAAGCCAGCAAAGCCAGCAGTCCTGATTCTGGTCAATTGGACTAGCCTATAGACAGCACTTGCTAAAACATTTAGAAGCCTCATAGTCCATTGAAGTCCATGAAAATTCAGTACATGGAAGGGCTTATCAGATAACATGCTGAATACTGAAGAATAAAATAATTAACTAAAACATATCAGAAAATGTAAATTGCACCATAATATTTATCATTCTTCAGAATGATAAAAAGTAATCTATTTAACATCACTTGTGAGAGTGTTTCATTGAGTGCCTTCTCCTTATGCACTTCTCCAGGAGTTTAGCTTGCATACAGAAAGCAGAGCACGGCCTGATGTTAATAATTTAACTGTGTGAAAGGTTTTTTGCACATGATATGTGATGATAAATGTCTGGTTTCAATCCGCTTACTGTCCGTTAGACTGGTGAAACCTCCCTCCACTCACTTGTGCTCAGGTCCTTCCCACTGGCATCATTACCTGATGGTACTGTCATGCTAAGTCTGCTCTTGCACTTCTGTTTTGTTCCTGTTATGTTTATAGAAAGTGTTTGCACTGTTTCAATCACCTCCTGTTCTCTATGCCTGGATGTTGTTTTAAATTTTTTTCCTCATTTGTGCTGTAGCTTTTACAACTTTTGAACAAAGTGGAGCTGCTATTCTTGCTGTTCTTACTGAAAATTGGTGGGATGAACCCTTTATGTTCAATATGCCTAAAAATGAGTTCACCAAGGAAAGAGAAGCAGTGCTCTGTTCTCAGGGCCCAGGACTCTGTTTGCATAAATAGAGCTTATTAAGGCTAGACATCTCAGCCTGCAGAGAACCTGAAGAGGTGGAAACTTTCAGCTCGCAACTATTTATTTATAGCTGTATTTTCTCACATGATTGTTGTTTTGTATAAATGTACACGGTACCCTGAGGGTTTCAGAAGTGACGGAACAGGAAGTCGCCAAGATCAGGGGTTGCAAGTCAGTGAAGAACAAAGCCACAGTAACCTAGAGGAAATAAACAAAGTAGAAACTGGTAAAAGTCTGGTCCCCACAGCTAGGTAGAGTTTGCAGTGTGTACCAGTGTGGAGGCATGGTCACTGATTGATTGATTGATTGCACTCCACACCTGGCTGAGCAAACAGGAAGGGGATTTTTAAAATTCCCGGGGCATTTAAAGGGCGGGTCACCTGAGCCCAGGGCAGTGGAGTGTGAAACGATGAGCAGAGTGGCTGAAAAGATATGCTGGGATACCTCCTAATACCCTGGAGGCCAATAAAAGCGCTTTTGGTGTCCACACTTGATGACCAGTGCTGCATCACCAGCACTGGAATTGCTACACCCCAGGCAGACCAGGTGTACAGCCAGCGCTGCAACTCCTGCCGTGCTTTGCAAGTGTGGACACAGAGTGAGTTGCAGCGCTGTAACCCCATCACCAGCGCTGCAACTCTCCAGTGTAGCCATGGCCCCGATCTACAGTTTTCTTCACCGATGCAGATTTAGCCAGCAGTTAAGCATGAGCTGGGTTCTGAGGGCTCCCTGGGGCTGCTTTACAAGTCATTACACACATTCTTTAGGTGTGACTTACAGCACATTGGGCTATTTTGGTAACATCTTTCCTCCTACAAATTCTAGAACATATTAAATTCCTGTGATGATGATGTTCGGATACAAAAAATGCCTGCAGTCACATGCCCACCTGTAGTACATAAATTCAGCCTCCAGGTGATTGATTTTTGTCCCCCTTCTCCTCCAAGTTCCCATGTCATGCATTCTGTGCTTTACTGGAGAGGAGAGATTAAAATAATGGATAAACATCACATCATGGGAATTCACCATGTTTGGCCAGTAATTAGCTCTTGGGAAATGAGTTACTGCTACTAATCACCTCTTTTATTTCTTGGCATTACAGCCTTGAAGCCTTAAACGAGATTTAATAAATGAAGTTAAACCACTGAAGCAACATGCCCTAATAAATGCTCAATCTGCAATTAAATTTTTAGGCAGCAAATTTGCTGGACTGTCTCCCAGCGTCATTACCCTTGAGAATCACATGAATTAATCCTGTCAGGCTCAGCAGAGGTACCAAGAGGAGAAAGTTAACTCACATTGCTGTGCTTCAGTTTCCCCTGATCAGAGATGTCACTGCTTGCTCCTTTACACCTGAGATATTGGAAGTTCAGTTGCACAGTCACAAAATTGCACTGGCTGGGTTTCCCACCATGGCCATCAGGGAGAGGATTTTAGTACATTCCTTGAGTTCTTGATTCCACAGACCCTTCAAATAGACACTTCAGAGGACTTTATATAGAGAGAGCCTATGGGCTTCTGGGAAAGGCAGTGTTAATGAAGAAAGGGCCAAAGAAGCTAAAAAAAATTTGTAAGAGTCTTTTTTCCCCCGTGAATGGCTGAGGATTCTAGGAGCAGCAGAATGTCACCAGCTATGGCTGATTCCTCTTCCATGAACTTCACCGATTCCACTTACCCTTTAGTGACACCATCTTCATTTCTGAGACTAAAGGTGATTGTGCCTTTGCTGGTACCATGGGCCCTAGAGCAGTGGTTCTCCACCTTTCCAGACTACAGTACCCCTTTTAGGAGTCTGATTTGTCTTCTGTACCCCAAGTTTCACCTCATTTAAAAACTATTTCTTATAAAATCAGACAAATACAAAAGTGTCACAGCATACTGTTAATGACAAATTGCTTACTGATTTTACCATATAGTTATAAAATAAATCATTGTACCTACATTTCAATATATAGTATATAGAGCAGTATAAACATGGCATTGTGTGAAATTTTAGTTTGTACTGACTTCACTAGTGCTTTTTATGTAGCCTGTTGTAAAACTGGGCAAATATCTAGATAAGTTGATGTACCCCCTGGAAGATATCTGAGTATCCCCGGGGTTCATATACCCCTGGTTGAGAACCATTGCCTAGAGTATGGATACCTGTCTTTCTCCATACCTATGTACTATCCTCCTCCCCTGAAAACTTTTTTTGGGGATAAGTATTTAGAATGGCCATTCTTGTCCCCATGTATCAAAGGTGCTTAAACACCACAGTGATAGGAGCCTTTGAAATATGTAATAGAACATTTCTTTCCTGCCAAATTCCCTCCTTGAATTTGTTCTTCTCGCCTAATACTGCTCCAAGGCAGGGATTTTAGATTGCATGTCAGAATAGTTGTACTGTTATCCTACATGTGTTTGCAGGAGCCTCTGTAAATATGAAGATTATGAATTAAAGATGTAGGATTTTTAAGAGTGAAACCACTTATTGACCAGACCTTAGGGCTACTAGCCAAGCAAAAAAGAAGGCCACAGTTTCTTCCCAACTTACAGGGTATTTCAGAACCAAAATTAACAAGATGCAATTCTAGACCCATTAAGGTTTCAGTAAAATACAGGAGCAAAAGTGCTCTCTTGCAATGTGGAAGGGGCTGGGTAAAGTGCAGGCAGACTTGCCATGGTATCTACATGCCTAGGTCATTTGCAGAAGTGAAGGGAGATTTCATCAAAGGCTATAAATACTCTTGCTCCATGGCAACTTTGCTTCTCCACTCTAACAGCTGTGACTTGAGCTTGGAAAATATTAACATGATGGCAGAAAAAGCAATGTTCTAGTGTCACAGTTGTAAATTAATGGAATTTTGGTAGGTGGTAATTTCAGTCTCTGGAATAATTACTATTGAGGATTTGTAAAGTTCCATAAAGTGTTCCGGAATTACTGTAAGTCTCAAGCACACATGTCTCCTCATTTATACATGTCTATCCCGGGGGATGGGGAGGGACGGGGAGGTGTGCGTAACTTCCACTAGCTCCAATTAATTTTATGCCTTTTATGGAACGTTACAGCTTCTCACTAGGAATAATGTTTATTCCATATACATACTCTCTTTCTCTCGATTTCTGGTTAACTGATTATGTTGGGAAGAGGCCCAAAATATTTTGATAAATGGGCTTCTGTAAAGAGAGTACTGTTGTGTGATAAAACAAAACTGGCATGCAGTGAGCCAACGTGGGTAACCTGGAAGATTGGATAGATGAAGTTCAGTTAATTGATGTTTATGGAACGGTCTGTGCTAAGATCTTTCCCTATGTTGGTTTTACTAGATTAAAATTTGTCTTGAATAAATAAAACATTAACCGTAATTGTTGAAAATTATCGTTATTCAGATGGTTAAAATGCTTGATTCTGAAGTTAGATACCTATTGTTTACGTACTCTGACCTGAATTTCAGCTTATGCAGCATGGCCAAAATTTCTTGTCTGAAGCTACAACTGAGGAAAGATGTCTGCACCGTAAATAGCCTTTCTCCAAATACTACTTCATTAATTTCTGACTAATCTGAAGCATTCTCTCCATCTGTGAGCAATGCAGCAGTGCTCTTCCCCAAGATCTTGTTGTAAATTGCTCAGATTGGCCTTATGGATTCAAAGAGCTTGATGGAGTGTACAGAAAGCTGCTATATCAACTCCTCAAGGGAACAGGAAAGGGATCCTGGTGCCTAGGATTTTGCATAAACTGAGCTTATTAAATTTAACCAGATCAGTTGGTAGAAATTCTGAAGATATGGAAATTTTTTCAGTTCCTGTACATTTATATATAGCTTCATTTTCTCTCAAGCAATTGCCTCTTTAGACTCTCCACCTCTCCTTTAAAGGTTTTTAAAAAGGATTGAAATAAGAAAAGGTGCTAAACTCACAGGAGATAGAGACAGAAGGGGACCAATTGTATCCTTGGGTATGTGTGAGTGGCTACCATTGAACTAAATAAGAAATCCTTGTTTGTATCCTGGGGAATGATTTTGTGATTAGGGACGTTTTACCCTTGGCCAGACCCTGCAGTCTTTGCTCACTCCTTTCTTGGGCAAAGGTATTTGAAGTTTGTGAGGATTCTATCTGCAACAAGACAGCAGGATTAGACTGTAGGAGTAGAGCTACTGCAGTACCTTTAAGGCAGAGGTTCAGAAGTAGTGTGCCGAGTCTTCATTTATTCATTCTAATGTAAGGTTTCGTGTAATACGTTTAATGTTTTTAGAAGGTCTTTTTCTATAAGTCTATAATATATAACTAAACTATTGTTCTATGTAAAGTAAATAAGGTTTTTAAAATGTTTAAGAAGTTTCATTTAAAATTAAGTTAAAATGCAGAGCCCCCCAGACCAGTGGCCAGGACCTGGGCAGTGTGAACGCCACTGAAAATCACCTTGCATGCCGACTTCGGCACGCATGCCATAGGTTGCCTACCCCTGCTCTAAGGAATACAATCTGATGCTTCTCAGGGAAGATTGGGATGATCTGAAATGCATTAGACTTTGGTGAAATAGACATGCCAGAGCTTCAGTGAGCAGAACATTGTTTATTTACATTCAGTGGGCCAAATACTATGATCCTTATTCTGTTTATACGTGCACACATTGAAGTGGATGGTAATTTGACTGACCCTGTAGAGATCTCATGATTTGGCCTGCTGTCTATAGACTGGGGTCCTAAAAATAATATGTAATCTGTGATTGCAGGGAGATTATTCCTCGTGGACTGTGAGCTGAAGCAATTTGTTTTTAGTAGTTCAAAGATTGTACTGTGCTGTTACCATTGAAAAGACACCCAGCAGTGTTTGATGATTTAACCTCTGTATGAGACAGCTTATTCCAGAGAAAAACCAAATGTGTTAAATTGTCATGCAGCTCAGAGATAATGAATTGATTTCATACTGTTTATTCTGCTAGATCTGAAGGTGAGTAATTGAATAAATGTTTAAGTTTGAATCTTTAATTTGACTATAAATATATATAGTAATTAACAAGGAGGAAGGAGATGTTCTTGAGAGTCACCTTGAGAAGAGAATAACCATGCAGGATGCATGCTTAGGAATCAGAGAAGTAATTATAATATCTAACCTCTGCCACCATGTGGCAGTTTGATATCATTGCCTATCAGCCTGAGGAAGTCTGGCAGCCAAGGCTCAGCATTAACCAGGAGACACACTGCCATGGTTTCAGGGAAACAAGATCACTTCTCCGAGGCAGGGACAAATGCAGCAGGGTGCTCTTTGGGAAGTGGGTTTTTGAAAGTTTCTCCAGCACAAAATAATTAGCCAAAGCAAGAGTCTCCACATACACAGTTTCAGGAGAAAATTTATGCTTCTAGCTTTGTTTTTAAAATCACTCTCCTAAAACTCTGCCTGATGAATGGATCTGGCAGTGTCCACCAGTAGGGGTGGGGGCAAAGGGGTCCTGATAATGTTTGAGTGCTCAGACACATGAGGGATTGGCCAAAGCAAAAGATCTATTCTAGGAAAATTAACCTCCCCTCTTCTGCCCAAAACTCTTGGGCAAACAAGCATAAGAAACTAGGAAGAGGAAGGGGTGAGGGAGGAAGATGGGCTGAGGTGAAGGAGATGGGAAAAAGGGAAAACCTCAAGTGCCTCTTCTACACTGCACTTGCCTATGGCTCTGCTATTGATAGGAAGAATGGAAGCTGGTATGTAGACCACTTGCAGGTATTTTTACTAGCATGTCTGTAATAAGGGTGTGATGCACAGGAATGCTGGTATTTATTCCCTTGTGGCAGACAGTCGGAGCAAGATTAGGTGACGTGGTGGTTTAAAAAAAACAACAACTTGTGCCTGCTCTAAATTTGCAGTCCCACCATTGGGGTAGAGAAATGTGAGAGGGAGGATTCTTTTTGATAAATAGGGATTATTTATTTCTGTTCTTCACAGAAGTGGTGGGGGTGTAAGTATTGAATTATAATTGCAAAAGTAATAACAAAAGTCCTATTTAGATGTAATGTAACTGAGCCAGTCCCTGGGGCTCACCATACGACACATTCTCATTGATGTAAATGGGTGTGACCTGCATCCTGTATTTAAGTGCCCAATATTGTTAGTTGCGAGACAGGCTGGTCCAGTGATTAGGGCCCCAGCTGGGGAAATACAGTTCAATTCCCAGCTCTGTGGCCTGGGGCTCAGCCAGCCCCACAGGGATGTTAGAATAAATATATTACAAGGATGAGAGCAAGAACCTATGCTCTGTCTAGGATTTTGGGAGGCAGCAGCTCTTCTGCTGAACTGGAATTAACTTGTTGTAGGATCACGTCCGTATCTTACACTGAGTCAAGAAACATTAGTGCACAGCACTCTTCCCTCCCTCCCTCCAAAGTTCCCATACACCCCGTGCCTCATGTATAATTCAGCAGCAATACATAATTAAGGACTATAAAGCCACACTTACTTTCATATATTTAAATTATTTGGCAGACAGGAGAGGAACGTTCCTCCTGGCCTAGGCCTTTGCATTTCCTACCATGTGTTAAAGAGGTGGAAACACCAGGTCTGATCTCTCAGGAGACAGCTGGGAACCAGAACTGAAATACAGATTGTTAATAATCAATGATCAGGATCGATTTTTACCAGAACAACATGCAACTGGTGACCATTGTGCATGACCAGGACACCAATAATGCTGTGTATGGTACAGAGCTGAGTGAAGAACATGCAACAAATCATCAGACCTATTGCGCGCGCACACACACACACACAGCACATTATTGGTGTTCTTGTCATGCACAATGGTCACCAGTTGCATGCTGTTCTAGTAAAAAAAAAAATATATACAATTTTATTGACTAGCGTGTGTCATGGACTGGGGTGTGGCTGGTCAGGCCTTGTGGTCAGAGCCAGGGGTCAGGAACCAGGAGTAAGAGCCTATGGTCAAAGCCATGATCAGGAACCAAGTAGGGCTGGAGCAGGGCAGGAACAGGTTTGGAACAAGGCAGGCACAGAAGTGATCACAGCTGCAGGCATAAGTGTTGAGCACCTAGTGACCTGCTGCTGGGCTTAACAGCACATCTGCTGGTTCTCCTCAGCCAATTAGATGGGTTGGCCTATCAGGCGGTTCTGATGTAGCTTACCTGTGTTCATTAGTTTTGTTCCTGACACCATGATATTCTCATGTTTTATGTAGCTTTTAACAATTCTTTTTGAATTTTGTTATTAAATGGTTCATGGTCTCTGGTCATCACGCAGGCAGCTTTCAGGGGGTGGACTGGTTACATACATGTGGTTATTGTTTTTGTTTTCCAATTGATTGCTGAACATGCATCATTCAACAGCCTTGTGATTATGATTTTTACAGTGAAATTTATACCTCAAAATCCACCTATCCAAGCATAAAACTGACTTTTTATGAGTTTGTGTCCTGATAAAGCCCAAAATGCTTGTGGAAAGTGAAGACTAAAAGGTGAATATGGTTAAGCTGAAATTGGCTTTTTAATTCAAATAAATAATCTTGGATCTTCTCCACTATTCATGCAGTTCTAATGCAGCACATTTAACACTTAAGTGGTAGCGGGAGATTAATTGTCTAATTTAAGATGCCATTACTTGGTATTGATCCAGTAAACACAAGTTATTACTAAGTAAATAAATAATCCTAGCTCTTTCACTGACTCCTTCTGTGGCCTTTGGCAGACCCTTGACCTTTGCCTCATTTCCCCTACTGGTGAAATAGGCATAACACTGACTTTGCTCCCTCCCACAGGGCCTGTGAGGATTTAAGACTGGAATCCAGGAAAGCATTGTCTGGTGTGAAGAGTCTTGTTCTTGAGGTGCTGAGTGTGCTTTACTTTCCAGAGATTTGATTCTAAATATTTTTATTATTGGGCTTGATCCTGAGAAGTATTGAGGGCCTGCATGTCCCACTGCACTCAATGGCAGATGTAAGTCCTGGGTTCAGAGAGATTGTTATTCAGGTTGCTTTCCAGTAGGTTATTGTTCGGCAACAATTTTTACATGCTCTGTTTAAACCAAAAAGCCAAGCCAGTCCAGCTTCTGTGTCGTGCGTGCCCACAGTGCCGGGCCACAGTGCCTTACTATCTGTATTAGTCTTGCTGTGTGATGCTGCGGAAACTGCACAGAAACATATGTTTTAAATTTTTCATTAGTCCTCGTCCTCACATCAGAGACTCGCTATGACCCGCCTAGCTCCAAAGAAGAAACAGAGCTGTAATGTTCCTCTTTGTTGTGGAAGTTCTACCAAATATGTTACTGTTCCTTTTTGGTCTGGACTTCAGTTATATCGAGGCTTATAGACTAGGGAGGATATTAGATGTGGTGTCTGCTAGAAAGATTTCACCATCCAGCTTTTTTGTTGTTGTAGTAATATGTCTGTAATACTATATAACATATATATACATATACACACACAAATATTATACATACATATATATACATATACTCACACAAATATTATACATACATACATATAACATATATATACTAACAATGTGTGTATATTAAATCAGTGCCTGTGGGGGTCCCGAATGAGAGCAGGACTCTGTTGCATTAGTGGTTTAACAAACCTAAAATAAGGGAAGGACCCTGCCGCAAAGAGCTTACAATCTAAATAGACCAAACAGACTAAGGGGTGGGGGGAAAGGATAGAACATAAGCAGCGAACAATATGAATGTTGGCAAGTATTGTGTTAATGCCATGGTTGTGGGGTTTTCCTGGGGAAGGAGAAGGGAGTTGTTGCAGGGAATTAGTAAAACAGAAAGAGAGAGAGGGACACTGAAGGTAAAGAGGTAAAGGGATAGAGGAGACGGGAGAAGAGGAAGGGAAAGGAAGGGGAATAGGGAGGGCAGATGGAGTGAGGCTGAGGTGAAGTGACTGTGAAATTGGGGTAGGAGGAGGCTGGAGCAAATAGCCAGTCAGCAGAGGGGAGAGACTATTGTGACACACTGTAATTCAAAACACTTATAATCACTTAAAATCTATCTTTCTGTAGTTAATAAGTGTATTTTAATGTTTCATCTTTATCAGTGAGCTTGCCTAAAGTGCTTGGGGCATCTGTTCAGATTACAAAGGTCACGGGCCATGAATCGTTGTTTACTGCCCTTGACCGATCCATGACTTTTACTAAAAATACCAGTGACTAAAACATAGCCTTAATGATGATCATTCGTTATTCTGTTTGATCTATGTGTAGTCTTTGACCAATATGAATGGTCTGTGGTCTCCACCCTCATGGGGGATGGAGCAGTTAGAACTGTCTGTATATTGTGGGGGGATATAGCTTTGCCCAGAAGGACGTGCAAGTTCTGTCCTGTGTTGCAGAAGTTTGAATTCCAAGTTCTTCTGGTTTCCTTTGGCCAGTTTTGCTTCTGCCTGGTATATATAAAATGTGCTTCTATTTATCCTAAATGGAAGGTAAATGCATGCACTGGACTCAGAAATATATTTATTCCATGTCTTTTTTTTTTTTTTTTTTTTGTATAAACAAACTTTCTCCTTGTTTAGAATCTGTACTCTGTCTGTTCCCAGCAAACTTCCTGTTTCATTTCAGCAGCAACCCAGATAACTCAGATTGGATTCTGGCTGGTTACCTTTCAGATTTACCTTTTAGCATAAAGCAATGCTAAGTCAAAGGACATTGTCAAAGCAATTTGCACTTTTCATTGTGAAATGTCAAAACACTCTGCAGCCAATTTCCCCTTTTATCTGTTTGCAATGTCCACAATATTTAAAAATGTGGCTGTTTTAAAGAAGAAAAAGCCTTAATGCATTTTTCTTAAAACATACCTATGTCCCAAAAATCACAAGCAATTGTACAGTAGCAAAGCAGCCAGATTTTCTCACTTCTCATGAACAACCCTTCAGTAACAAATGAGTGTACATAACACCAGTGTTCTGTACAACTCTGGAGAAAAAAATCTGCTTACACATAAGATAAAAATGGAAAATCTGTTAAGGAGACATTTCAGAGTCCAGCCTCTTGGCCTCCATTATTCATCTGCTCTGCTCCAGATTTTTAATAATGGGGCAGCTAATAGCAATATTTGACTACTTAACATTATATCCACTGCTTGAAGTGGTCTCTGTCAGAAGCACTTCTTTCAGAGAAGGCATCTCTCAAGTGTCCTAGGACTTCATGTTGTGAACACCAGAAGCCTTAAATTTTAGATCTTAAATTAGATCCAGGATAAAATTCCAGGAAAGATGCTTTTAGAAATTGAGAAATATTTAATATTTAACTGTCTGTGGATACAGAAGGGTTAGGAAACATTTACTGTAGAATTTAGAACAAAGATGAACAATGAGGGAGAAATGGGCAGCTGTCCCTTCATAAAGAGGACTGTTAAAGTGTCTCCCCCGCTGTACAAATATCCCCTTGATGAGGAAGAATTGCAAAATAGCTTAATCGGTTACAGTGCCAGGACAAAGGATAATAGACATTTCTCCTCTTTTGGCTTTGGTTAGACAGACATGGAAGTTTTAAACTTTTGTTTCCACTTTGGAGTTTGTTTTCTATAAGGCCACTTCTCCAGTTAGGATGTATGTCTAAAACTAAAATGAGGAAGTCCCTTTCTCACTTTTGTCAAATTTTCTTTTGCATCTAAAACAATTAATATAGGTGAGCTAATGGGAGAACAGGTGCCTCATTATAATGAGTTTTCCGTATGAATATTCCCAGGCATTTCTATGTAAGCTCCACTGTGGTGATTTCAGTCATCAAGGATTAATTTTGATAATGGATTTAGGTAACGATTCTAGCCAGTATTTCCAAAGTGCCACACTGGGAACTGCTGGGGAACAGAGTTCAAATGGAGGACAGATTAAGAGGAAAATAAGTTGTTTGATTTGAGGAGATACTGTTAAGAACATCAAAAAGCCCAAGTGATATTCTCTAGGGAAGCCATCTGAGTACTTGAGAATGTCTCTCTCTGTACTTAAATTTGAAATTGCCTCATGCATTTTTCTGTCTCTAACCCTTGCTATCTCTTCCTTGGTAAAGTATTTAATAGAATTAGGAGAAGACCAGAATAGAAATCGCTATCTGGACATGCTGACTGTGATCAATGGGTTATAAAATGTAGTGCAAGTTTATTAACCTTTGAAGGGTGAGATGAGATTCACTTCATAAAAGCTCTGGCAGTTTCCAACAGACATGCCATCCCTCCTTTTTTCCTTTCAGAAGCCCTTTGTATTTCTCCTGTTTCTTACCATGTTTATTAGGCTTCGGTTTCTTCCTGAGTACAGAATTTGCTTTCCAAACAGATCCTATGAATGAGGCAATATTGCAAAGTTAGCAGGAGAAGTGCTGAATATCCAAGGAAGAATAGAGCCCTGTTATTGCCTAATGAGGTGGTGGCTTTTGTGTCTTCTCTTCTGGGGTTCCCAAATCGTGGTATGTGAGCTTGATATTCCATCCATTCACTTCACAACAAATTTTTAAAAAAATTGGCATTTGAACCAGTGAAGTCTGGGAACTGTTGGATGGATCCCCTTCCTGATTCCCTTGAAACAGTGAGCAGCCAGCATATTGTGCAGGTGATTTAGCAGTGGCATGTGTGATTTTTGTAGCCATGGGACATTTTGGCATAATGGCTGAGAGATAAGAGCCTTTGGGTGGGATTTGCATGGGAAGAGGTTAGTGCACCGATGAAGCAGGAAGGGGAGGGCCTTTCATGCATAGAGGACAGATTGGAAAAAAGGCATATGGATGAGAGTGGCAAGTGACAATAAATGGGCCATCAAGGCCAGCATCACTCTTGGAGCAGAGGGGATACATGATAAATGCGAGATTAGAGATACAGACAGGAATGAAATTAGGTAGGATCTTAAAGGTGAGGGCAAAAACTTGTCATATCATTCAGAGATTATCTCCAGGACCCAGTCCTTTCATTTCTGTGGTGCAAAGTGATTGGATACAGATACAGTGAATGGAGAGGCTAAGGCTAGTGCTGGTGGAATGGTGGGAACCAGAAACTCTCCTAAATCAGGGTGCTGGGTGAAGAGACATTAGCAAAAGCCCAAAGGAGCCTGGGATTTCACAGATAGATAATCTGCCAGTAGTTTGGGATTCCCAAATCTTTTACTTTGTTTTGACTGGTGGGCTAAGGGAGTATAGGGTGTTGGGGAGGACTGTCTAGGGAGAAATTTGAAAAAGGGAGGGAAATGCTAAAAGAAATCTGTCTATCGAAACTTTAGCAAACAGTTAAACCTAGTGCTGGATGGTATGGAAAATGCTGATCTTCTCAGCTCTGAGTGTCTGCTGTTTAGTATCTGTGGAAAAAATGCAAATGATGGTGAGCATGGAATAAAATCAATATCTGAAATGCACATTAAAAATGGAATTGAAGATTTAAGGCCTCCCAGTAACACAACAGCTGGTTCAGATTGGCTGAGCTGCTGGGTACAGTATATCTAGCAAAGGACACCCTGGCACCCGGACTGGAATGCAGAGCACAGAGACACCCATTTATAAATAAGTAAGGTTGTCTGTGCAACACTAGTACAGCTGGAAGCTCTCTCATTCCCTCATCCAGCAATTCTTTTTTTCCCCCCTCAAAATCCACCTTCCCTAACATCCTGTCACAGCATTTCTGGCACTTTCAAGGTTGGGTTGCTCTGCTAAACACTGCAAGAGAATTTTGTGAGGGGAGTAAGTTTGCACCCTCTCTTTTATTGTACAGATGGTGATTACTAAGCTTCAGAAGCCTACTGTCTGGTGTGATGACAATACTTAATGCCTTCCCTTTATGGGATACCTTCTGTTTAAACCTCCTACCTTGGGAGGTGGGGGGAAAGGGAGTTTTTTCATTTTTTTTTTTAGCTTCTTTTAATATGATTTTTAGCGGCTGGAAACAAGAAGAGCCAGCACCATGTGACCAGTTAGCTCTTAAGTGCTCCACTAACCTCAGTTTGGAAACCATGTATCAGTAAAACATCATGTGTAGCTGTTTAAGCAGTACCATGCCATGCCCAAGTAGGACACTGGGTCATTTGGCCCAATATCCAGCATCCTGCTGAGCAGGATCAGATCAATGGCCCATCTAATTCAATATCCTGCCTTGTTGTGGATCATTTGTCCACCCAATGTGGGACCCTATACCTCACAATGCCAAGCAATCTACCTGTTCAGTGTCCCTCTCCTAGCGGCCAGCACTAGCTGAAATAATTCTTCTCCTGACAGATCATTACAGTAAACAATTTCACAGCATGAAGTTTGCCAGCAGTGGGACTGTCACTTTATTTTTTCTCCTTCACACTTTGCTTCTCACACCTCAGGCTCCCCACTGTACTGTGCTCTTGTCATTGCTGCAAGAAAATAAAATGAAACTGCATCTTTCCATCTACTGGTCAGAGAAGTGGTAAAAACAAAAAAAACTTGCATCATCCATTGTTTTTTACTGGACGGAAACTGGCTTATTAATAACCCCATACCCTTGGCTTGTAGCATGAATCCCCTAACTATGGCACGTGCTTCTCCATTTGCTGGAATGTGAAGGGATCAAATTCCTGAGCATTTCTTTACCTTCATTATGTTCCAAAGCCCCTGGTAGCCAATTTGGGAATCTTTCCATTCACTTCAGTGGGCTTTAGATGATGCCCTAAATGTTCTCCTGACTGCAGCATACTCTTACAAATTAGTGATCTCTGCTGCTTGCACAGTTGGCTGCTTCACAGAGGTGTAACAGTCTTGGCTTCCATCAGTATCCAGGGATATACCTCTTATTACTTTGATTCATCCTGCCCCCCTTTCCCTGGCCTTGTAATGCCTCCACCCTGGACCATTATATCTCCACCTGGCCAAGCTGCAGAATGCCCTCATGGATAGTTTCCCACATATTCCAACCACTCTTGTTAACTAAGATATGCAGCAACTCACTTCTCCACGCACGTTGGTCCCAGTTTGGATGTGAGCACTTGTGCACATCCCAGGACTGTACATGGGATGTAGCTGACCTTTAGGTGTTGAGCATACTAGTTATGTGAGCTGACACCCTGGCCTGGCCTCCTGGTGTGTGTATATAACTATACTCTGCGTTTCCTTGTTTAACTAGGAGGGGAAAATGCCATTTGTCACTGTTCTTTGCATGCAGCATTTTTCCTACATCTGCTTATTGCAAAGTAACCATTTATAATTTGCTGCCGAATCTTACAAGTTCCAGCTGTGGCTCTATTTCTCCTCACACTCTGTGGGCTTAGCAGCTGAGTTGGCCCTGAATTTGTTTTGCCATTTACAATTTTTTAGATAATAATTTTGATTTTAAATTTTTCATTTATTCTCAGCTTTCAAAATAAATGTTCACAAATTAATTGTTTTGGTCACCTTTAATGAGATCAGCTCTATGGAAATGGAGCTCATACTGTGTTCTGTTCCAAAATACTGACAGTTATTGGTGCTTGATCCCATGTTATATTAAGTCACAAACCTACTTTTGTTTGGTTAGCTCCTCCTCCATTTCCAACCCTATGTATTCTTTCTTCCCTTGTACCTATTTAGTGCTGGGTGACCAACAGGTGCTTCACCACTAAGACATAATTAAGCTCCGAAACCACCCAGGAATGCTGCATATGCTCCCTGTGTGCAGGACCCTGCAGGGACCTGCCCAGTCCGTAGTGTAAATTAGAGAGGACTTTTTACTGCTCTGCCTCATGCTCTGCTCCTCATGGTCTCCTAGGAGCCCTTGGAAGAACAGCTATATTGCAGTGTATTCCAGCCACGCCCCTTGTATTGGGGGCTGGCAGCAGGGCTGGTGCAGGTGGGGGATGGAGGAGGATTCAGGGTCCTGTGTAGAAGGGATTCTCAGAGAGCTATTTCTACCTACTTTAAAGCTTCTTTATGCTGCCAAAGTGGCAGAGAGGAGCCTGGCCATAACTGACTATGAGGACCTTAGTGTTCTGTAGACCACAGTTTGAGAGCCATTTGGGCAATCATTAGGAATTGAATAATAAATACAAAGCACAGTGGCTAGTTTTTCCCATTCTTTGAAGGTGCAGAACATGCTTGAATGCAAAATAGTATTTTGGATTTTATTACACTTTAAAAAAAAGAAAAAGAAAAGAAAAACGCCCATCCTAAAACTACAAAATACATCTGCACATGGTCCCTGTTGAAAGTGCAGCTGCATAATCTGTCATCATGGTTCTGATGACTGAAAGCTGCCAATACAGAGCCAGCTGACAGAGACAAAAGTCACTGAGAATTTCTGCTCCTCCCCTTCCTCCACAAGCAGCAATAGTGCGGTGGTGCTATTCAGGCACCAATGGAACCACTGCCTAATTCTCAGGTACCAGGATAAATTCATTGGCAGCTCTGGTTTGAATGAGTAAATGGATTTCTTCTCCGATATGCTGTGCAGTCTCATTTCTTCATGAATTGCTACTTTTGTTTATGGCATGACAAGATAGTGGATAACACAATAAAAGCCAGGAAGGAGGAAAACTTCCCATTATTCTGTCTGGGAAACAAAATGATAAAGATCTCTGTGATCTGGCAAGAAATGTCCAAACCACTCAATGCTTCCCCAGGCTTCAGGCCCTGGCACAATTAGGGGACAGCTGGGCTGTAAAAGAGCCTGCTGGGTAGTCTCATGCAAATATTGAGATTAAGAATCTTTCCCCTCCCCTCGCTCTTAAATGTTTATTTTTACTTGTTTTGTGCAGATTCCTTGTATGTGAAAAGTGCCAGATGCTGGAAATGGTGAGACTAAAGAGTCTGGAGGCAAAGTCCTCTTCTTATCCACAGATCTATGCTATCTTGCCCCTGGGTCTCAACTCTGAGGGAGGGACAGATCTGAGGGGTGAGTTTTGCCTGTGTATTAGCAGGGAAATGGTTAAGTGGGCCTAATGTTCTGTCTGTCCCAAGAGTGCCCAGTATTGTTAACACCGTGAGCTGGATTGTGGAACTCTACTTACACTAATGTGCAGTGGCTCCCATTTGATGCCAGTGAGGCTGCCCACACAAACGCTCACCAAGGTGGGCAAGTTCTCCATCATGCGACTACTGTAAGTTCTCTCCAGTGTAAAGAAAGGTTTCATAATGTGGTCCCATTTCTGTTGCCATCTATAGAGTGTGGTCTGAATCCCTACCTCCTCCTTCCTTTTCTGCACAGATGCCAGCAAAGGATCCGTGAGAATGCTCTGCCATGGTGTTCTTGATCCCTTAATCCCCTCCTACTCCTTTCACCTGGTTCTTCTCTGAACAAATTCTAAACCTTTTAATTTAATGCTGCTGCTTGTGGAGTTCCCAGCCGTGCTTTTTACCTGTTTGTTTATATTTTTACGCCCTTTGCTTTAGGAATGCTGTCTCTCTGCACTTCCACTGCAGCATGCCTCCCTGTTCTTAACTGATCTCTATCAGAATGTACATTAAATGCAGTCTTTGCAACTTTTCTGAACTTTTTCTGAAGATGTTTCTGCAGCCTATTCCGTCATCATGAATGGCTCCCAATTTCCTTCAGGTTCCCTACTGTCTCCAGTAGTCTTTCACAGAACCCATAGTCAGACATGTTGCTGTTTCTTCCTCTAATACAGCATTCCATTCTGTTCCCACCACTTTGACTGAAGTAGCCAGCTTATGGAATGACTCTATGACTGCCACGAGTGGATCTCGCTTTCCTTCTATGGTGTCATTTGAATGCAACTGGAGCTGACCATGCAAAATGTCAGTAAATGAAGCAAAATATTTCTGGGTTTCATTATGAGCCCCAAACCAGCTCCAGCTTTGCAAGACTGACAACAGGTTATAGATGAATTTGGAGCTGATTCATAGCATTAGATGAAAATCTTGAGAAACTTGGTGCTATTATTTGTGTTTTTGGACTTGTTTGAACTGGAAACTCAAAGGGCATGAAAGATTCTGACTTGAGATGCTGCTTCGAAAATCACCACAGCTGCCATTTTCTTTCCCTACAAGTAGTCCAAGTGCCAGATTCTCAGTGGGTGTAAACAAGCATAGCTCTATTGACTTCAGTGGAGATGTGCTGATTTATACCAGCTGAGGAGCTATCTCTTCGCTTTTAAAATCCCATTTATGTATATAGATTGATTTGTTTATATGGACAAAAGGGTCATTGTAACTTTCTTGAAGAAGTCTGTCAACCTCAGTGCAGAGAGCTCCATCCAAGATTCCTGTAAACGGCTATGTATGCTCTTATAAGCCTCAAAGAACAAAGCTATTGTTAGGAGGTTGCAATTTGGGGAAATAGCAAGGCTGCTGGGATAGCGAGAACCTGAGTGTGGTTCTACTATTGGCATGTTATCTGCAGAGCTGTCATGTTAGCAACTTCTTGTGTCTGACTCAAAGCAGATGCTAAGCATTTCCTTCTGTAGAAAGCAACAAGTGAAGACAGGCTATTTACAAGAGATGCTAGCATATCTGGGGCATGACAGCAAGTTGTGAAAGGAAAACAATTTAATATTTTCTACTGGTTTTATTTTTCTTTAGGTGGAGGGATATTTCTTGTTGATATCCTGAATACACTGCTCTACAGCCAAAATGCTTCTGAAATAAATGTAGTCCAACTTTACTAATTCTGGGTCACTGAGAACGAAAATGATGCTTAAAATTGTTGATTGGCTCTAGTTTTCAAGATATGCTATTGGGTCAGTATATACGACCCTTGACTTGGGAATGGCAGAGGATAAGTGAATTATAAAGAGAACGGATCTCAATTTAAACCAGAAATGACTAAAATACATCTTTGACTGGATCCATGAATAAATCTATGACTGGGTTTGGACAGTACTTGCTTTTGAGGCAAAACAATGAATGATGCAATCTGAAGCTGGTATTGCATCATACATGATATCAATTGCATCATGTTATTCCTAGAAGTCATGGATGATGCAATCATAACGTGGCTTACATCACTCTGCTGAACAAATTGCCCTATATCAGCTCTAGAAATCATACAGTGTTGTGCTCTCTTATTTGTCAGTGTTTGATTTTGCAAAGGGACACATTTCTGTTTAGCCAAAGTGAGCAGAGATGCCTCGTACTTGTGTGAACAGTGCAGATAACTTCTGCTATGTTTGTGGTGAAGTGACTTTTGCATCACAAAAGCGCAGTATAACCACTATGGTTAAGAAAGCTTATCACCTTTATTTTGGCTGCAGAATTGGAGATCAGGACAAGAGGTGGGCCCCACACATATGCTGCAACACTTGTGCAACAGATCTTCGCCAGTGGTTGAACAGGAAAAGGAAATCTATGCCTTTTGCAGTGCCAATGATTTGGAGAGAGCCAACAGATCATACCAGCAATTGTTACTTCTGCATGGTGCCTCCAGTTGTGAAAGGTGTGTCAAAGAAGAAAAAGTGGACTGTGCATTATCCAAACATTCCATCAGCTATACGCCCAGTACCCCACGGAGAAGGACTGCCGGTACCTGATGGACCAGAATCATTCTCACTTGAGTCAGACGAGGAAGAGGAAGAGGATGAAACTTCAGGTCCTGAACCATCAATGTCACAGGACCCACATTTTCTCCCATCCTCCTCCTCTGAACCACACCTTATAACACAAGGTGAACTGAATGACCTTGTCAGGGATTTGGAACTACCCAAGAGTAAGGCAGAGCTGTTGGGCTCCAGACTACAGCAGTGGAATCTCCTGGCAGCCCATCAATGCTTGCAGACTAAATGCTTTGTAAAACCATTCTCTCCACTGCCAAAGACTACAAGTTCAGCTATTGTACCTGAGAATGTCCCTTTAAAATAAAGGTGCGTTTATCTTTCCCGTGTTTCCTTTATTTTCTGGACTCCTGTTTCAGTGGTTTACAGCATTTTAGACATATATGAATTCCAGCAACTAGATATACTCTCGGTCAAACAGATTTTCTCTTTTCCAAGAGGGTTTCCCTGGTCTCTTTAGTGCGATCAGTTGTTCTCACTGTGCACTTCTTGGGGATCGATATGACTTCGATATTTGGTAGCATTAGCATTCTGTGGCTGTGCAAGTAGTGTGAGATCACTCTATTAACATCTGTTCAAAATTCCCAATATCCCGCCGCTATTAATACATAACTGTTTTGTCCTTGCTGGGTTCTATGGATCTCGCACCTGACACCTGGCTGACACTATGGATTCCACATCACTCTCGTTAGTTTGTACAATAACTTCTCTCCTTGAGCTGACAGTGTAATCACTGAACAGGACTAATGGCTCCCGGGAAACAACTCTTCCATGGTGTGCTGGCTCCAGCTTTCTCTCTCTCCGTGTGTCAGAGAGAGAGAGGTACAGGAGCTTTTATTGGCTCCTGAAGCTGCATTGTGGCTGAGCAAGGAAGAATGAATTGGACTGGGCAGCACTGTGTTTTGCTGCAGTGGCAGCTGTCTGCCATGCATTTATGTCCAAATATCCGTGTGCCTCAAAGAAAATTTTGTTTTGGACCCTTAATTGTTGGAACTCTGTTGCGGCCTAACACCGAGACTCCACAAGGGTGTGCTAATGACTGATGCACTCTTTGTATTGTAATGTTTTAGAGAGAGAGACCACTGCTTTGTTCTCTGCTAAATGGAATATCCGATGTTTGTGTCAGTGATGAATTGTCACACTCTGTTAGCTAGTTACATATAGGACAATGGGCTTTAATACTCCTTGGAGAGGATAGAACATCCTGGGGCTTCTATGCCTGGTGAGTTGCATTTTGGGAACTAGCCTGACTCTGCTAGTGGGGAGGAGAGAGTTGTCTGTTGATTCCTCATGTAGGACAGTGATACATTTCTTATTCCTCAGCCTTCCTTAGAGGCCCCATTAGTTCTATGTGATTTAGGCAGGTTCCCATTAATCCCTTGTGAGCAATTTACTAGGCTTGAGTAGAAAGGATGGGGAAAAGATTGTTCCATTCTGGCACAGGCCATAATAATAGGCATACAGAGGGAAGATATACATATGATTCACTATGAGATGTATGCAGAACTAGTGTATTTGTAATTAAAGTTAATTGCTTTCTTCAAATGAAGTTTTACTCCTGAGTAAACAAATCAATATCTATCTATAACTTTTAACTCCAGTGCCCGACAAATACTCAGCTTCTCATGCTGCCATATATACACCCATTTAACATTCAGACCACGCTAATCCCCCTGTCTTTTAAATCTGGTTTTGCAATTATTTTTACTAATTGATTTTAATTCCTTCTCTTCCTACTTGAACCCTAGAAGGAGATGAGACTCTGAGACCTAGAATTTTTCGTTTGGACATTTCTCTCTCCCCTCATCTTTGTAATGTTCTATGGCTGCATGAACCTGCAAATGTGCATCGGGAATAGAATTTACAGCATTTAGCAGTTCAGGAGGAGGCTTATGTTTTTTAATCCAAAATGCTAAATTAACCCCTGAACACTTGAAACAAATCTGATCTGGTCTACGTTTCCATTAGCAGACATTAGCACTGCACAGATGCATATGCATATGCACACACCCTTTCTGCATACCTCTGTCTCCTACAAAAAGTGCCCTTTACTGTGTATTCTGCATGTGACCATTTCTTACTGTTTTGCTGGAGTAGGGATTTGACTGAGACACTGTTTAAATGAGAATTATGGTAGGGCTTGTGTTCCCATGTGTTTCTAGTACTGATACCTCCATAACTAGGGATAATGCATTTTATAACACATCCATCTAATAAGAATCGTTCTCTGTCAAGTAAGAGCAAAAAGGGTTTGCAAGTGGCTACAGTTACAGTGATTAGGCATTGTAGGCATTGTATTGCCTAAACTCCTTATTCTGCCTGACAGATTGAAACAGACTGTGCTAAAATTAGAACAGTCAGGCTGGAGGGAGGTTACTAGCAGAGTTCCTCAAGGATCATTCTTGGGTCCAATCTTATTTAATTTTATTAATGGCCTTGGCACAAAAAATAGGGGTGTGCTAATGAAATTTGCTGATGTCACAAAGTTAGAGGCATCATTAATACAGAGGGGATCAGAATATTATACAGGAAGAACTGGATGACCTTGAGCACTGGAGCAGTGGATATTGGATGAATCATAGACTTTTAAGGTCAGAAAGGGACCATTATGATCATCTAGTCTGACCTCCTGCACAATTCAGGCCACAGAATCTCACCCACCCACTCCTGTATCAAATCTGTATCTGAGCCACTGAAGTCCTCAAATCATGGTTTAAAGATTTCAAGGTGCAGAGAACCTTCCAGCAAGTGACCCGTGCCCAAGGCTGCAGAGGAAGGTGACAAACCCCTAGGGTGTGTCAGGCCCAATGTTTTCAGTAGAGATAGGGAAGTATTCATGCCACTGTACAGGTGTCATAAACAGATAGTTAAGGGTTAATGTCTCTTCTACCTGTAAAGGGTTAAGAAGCTCAGTGAACCTGGCTGACACCTGACCAGAGGACCAATAGGGGGACAAGATACTTTCAAATCTTGGTGGAGGGAAGTCTTTGTTTGTGTTTTTTGTTTTGTTCGTTGTTCGCTCTGGGGACTGAGAGGGACAAGACATACACCCGGGCTTTCCCAATCTTTCTGAATCAGTCTTTCATGTTTCAAAATAGTAAGTAATAGCCAGGCAAGGCGGATTAGTCTTATGTTTGTTTTCTTAGCTTGTAAATGTGTCTTTTTGCTGGAAGGATTTTTGCCTCTGTTTGCTGTAGCTTTGAATCTCAGGCTAGGGTGGGGGGTCCCTCTAGTCTATATGAATCTGAGTACCCTGTAAAGCATTTTCCATCCTGATTTTACACAGATAATTTTTACCTTTTCTTTCTTTAATTAAAAGCTTTCTTTTTAAGAACCTGATTGATTTTTCCTTGTTTTAAAATCCAAGGAATTGAGTCTGAACTCACCAGGGATTGGTGGGGGAAAAGGAGGGGGATGGTTAATTCCTCTTTGTTTTAAGATCCAAGGAGTTTGGATCTGTGTAAGTCTCTCAAGGCAACCCAGGGAGGGGAGAGTCTGGGGGGAAAAGGAGGGGGATGGTTAATTTCTCCTTGTTCTAAGACCCAAGGGTTTTGGGTCTTGGGTTCCCCAGGGAAGGTTTTGGGGGAACAGAAAGTGTGCCAGATGCAGACTTCTGGCTGGTGGCAGCGTACCAGATCTAAGCTAGGAATTAAGCTTAGAAGGGTCCATGCAGGTCCCCCACATTTGTACTCTAAAGTTCAAAGTGGGGAAAAAACCTTGACAACAGGATACTGGTAAGATCTCATCTGGAATCCTGTGTACAGTTCTGGTCACCTATGTTCAAGAAAGATAAATTCAAATTGGAAAGGTGCAGAGAAGGGCTTCTAGAATGATCAAGGGAATGGAAAGCCTATTTTACCAGAGGAGACTTGTTTAGACCAAGCAAAACAGAGGCTGAGATGAGATGTGATTGCTCTCTATAAATATAGGGGGTGGAGGGGTAAACAGCAGGGAGAGAGAAGAGCTGTTGAAGCTAAAGGACAATATTGGCAAATGGGTACCGTGAATAAATTTAGGTTGGAAATGAGAAGGTTTCTAACCATCAGAGATGTGAGATTCTGGAACAGCTTCCTATTGGGAGTAGTGGGGGTAAGCAAGCTAATGAGTTTTTAAATGGAGCTTGATAAATGTAAGAATGGGATTATATGATGAGGTTGCCTATGATAACAGGCGATAGGACCCAATGAGCTGGGAGATCCCTTTTAGTCCTATGTCCCTATGAAACAAGACCCTGACCTAGCATCAACGTGGATGTAATAGCTGCATAGGGTGGAATACTTGCTGGGGTCTGTAACACAGTCAGTTACAGATAGATTGGGAGTCAGCAGAGATGGGTACTTCCCTGCTCTGCCACTGACTTGCTGTGCAACCTTGGGCAAGTCACATCAGCTCCCCGTGCCTCAATTTCTCCATCTGTCAAATGGGGATAATGTTACTTTCCCACTTTTACAAAGTTCTTGGAGATCTACAGACTGTGCAGTGGAAATGCAGAATGTCGTTACTGCATGACCCATTGCCAGTTACCAAAAGTTACAAATTAGTGAACAAGCAAACAAACATAATTTAAAAAAATTAACATACTGCTTCACAAAATGCATTTTGTTAACTTATTCTGATAAATGTAGTTTCAATGTTAACTATGATGATGCAGCACAATAGCCTGGTTAAATTATTGGTACAAGTACAGTAACTAAGTCTCAGTGATATTAGACTTCCCTATGTCACTCTATTCAATTGTTTATGATTATGAATTGTCTGGCACTAACAAGGCTAGGCTTTTTCCATTGGGAAAGAAGAAACAGCCCCTGCCCCCAGAGTGCTTACAATCTAAGGCCTTAGTCCTGCAGCTGGAATCCAGCAGACAGATCCTTGGGCGCACAAAGGTCAGCACAGAGGAATGGAACTGTTTGCGAGATTGAAGCCTAAAAGACATACAAGGTGTACAGCACAAGGTGGTAATTAGCCATGCTTATGATGCTTGGGTAACTAATGTGTGGCACTGGTGTTTTGAGAGCATTATTAAGTTTGTGTATTGTTAAAGGTTCTCCTATATTTGGATTTGTGTACTATGCAAATATATAGTAGTACAACAGGACTTTGTGTGTGTGTGTATATATATACCTTTAAGAAGCTGGCTCTTGCCTAAATGCTTAAGCGAGAGCCAGTTGGAGGCAGAGAGAGCCAGCAGATGAAAGCAAGCATAGCTGGAGTGTGAGAAAGTTTGTCAAGAGATAAACTACAGCTGCATGTGTATTGTAAGCAGAGTCTGTAGTGCTCACCACAAGGATCTAACTGGTGATATGCAAGCAACAAGACTGTGTATGGGAGAGGTCCTAAAAGGTACTATGCTAAAACAGGATCAGTTCTTAATGCTTGCAGGTCAGTGCTGGGTCTTGCAAAAGTTGTATTAATTTCTTTCTCTTGAATTGCATTACTGTTGTGATAGCTCAGTGGTTTGAGCATTGGCCTGCTAAACCCAGGGTTGTGAGTTCCATCCCTCTGAGGGGGCTATTTGGGGATTGGCCCTGCTTTGAGCAGGGGGTTGGACTAGATGAGCTCCTGAGGTCCCTTCCAACACTAATGATCTATGACTCAGAGAGGCTCTATCCAAACATCATTTCTGTACACAGCATCTGTGTTAGAAACACACCTGCTAATCCTTAAGATATGTTTTGTTTGTGTTTTTCTCTTTGGTGGCAGAATGCAAGGTGCCCACTTGATAGATTTTTATCAGAATTAGGCAGCAGGGGAAGTGGCTGGTGGGTCTAGAGAAGGAGATGTGAAGTGTGAAAACAGCCATATATCACTGAGCATTTGTAAATGCTTTAAACCTGTTTAAAATAGTGAGTCATCACCCAGCTATGTCTTGGGGAACCAAACTGTTACCCAGAGAGAGTTTTTACGGTCTGTGAAGAGTGACATTTTTATTTTTCCTTGCTTCCTCCAAATATTTGGGATTTTTTGTTTTCTTCAATTTCTCACTCAAATACTCACCTGCTCTCCAGAAAGCCTCTGCCCAGTGGGCAGTGTAGGGTCAATCATTCAGAGGCATGTTTCCTGGTAGGCTGCCTAATGTTAACTGCAGACACTCAAAGGGCTTGTCTACATCAGAAAGTTGCAGCGCTGGTGAGGGAGTTACAGCGCTGCAACTTAGGAGGTGTACACATCTGCAGGGCACCACCAGCGCTGCAACTCCCTGTTTGCAGCGCTGGCCGTACTCCCGTTTTGTCTCGGGTGTAGAGGATCCAGCGCTGGTGATCCAGCGCTGGTAATCAAGTATAGTCACTTACCAGCGCTTTTCTTGACCTCCGTGGAATAAGCAGGTATCCCAGCATACCTGAGGAAGCCTCTGGTAATCAAGCTGGTCTCCTTCCCCGGCTTGCTCTCGCGTTCCCCGAACCCCGAGCAAGCAGGTCTCCTTCCCTGAGGTTTGCTGGGTGGTTCCGGGAAGGCGAGAGCAAACCGGGGAAGGAGACCAGCTTCGCCGCGGTTTGCTCTCGCGTTCCGCGAACCACCCTGCAAACCGCAGGGAAGGAGACCTGCTTGTTCGGGGAACGCGAGAGCAAACCGCGGCGAAGCTGGTCTCCTTCCCCGGTTTGCTCTCGCGTTCGCCGAACCCCCGAGCAAGCAGGTCTCCTTCCCTGCGGTTTGCAGGGTGGTTCGCGGAACGCGAGAGCAAACCGCGGCGAAGCTGGTCTCCTTCCCCGGTTTGCTCGCGCGTTCGCCGAACCCCCGAGCAAGCAGGTCTCCTTCCCTGCGGTTTGCAGGGTGGTTCGCGGAACGCGAGAGCAAACCGCGGCGAAGCTGGTCTCCTTCCCCGGTTTGCTCTCGCCTTCCCCAAAACCCCTTGAAGCCGCCCAACAGCGCTGCAGTGTGGCCACATCTACCACCACTTGCAGCGCTGGTTGCTGTAAGTGTGGCCACTCTGCAGCGCTGGCCCTATACAGCTGTACTAATACAGCTGTAACAACCAGCGCTGCAAAATTTTAGATGTAGACATGGCCTTTAAAGAAGTGTCTCAAGTCATACACACCTTACATCTGTAATCAATTTAAGGAGCCGGGAATTCAAGGAGGTTTCTGCTTAATTCCCAGGCCATGGAAGAGAAGATGCTGGGAATATCCTTGTTGATTCTGCACTGATAGATGTAGACAGACCCATTTCCCCAGCTCACCCCGCAGTTAGCGTGATTTAAGGTATTTTGAGTGGAGCTGGCTGCTCTTTCTGCTGTTCGGTAGGACTTTGCTCTGAGTAAAGGTGTGAGAACAGCTGTTTTGTTAGGAATCAATCCATTTGGTGCAGGGCTTGACTTGTCATTGGCTTTTTGAACTAGTTGCCTTCTGTCCAGATAATAACTGACGTTTGGAAAGATAACATTATAATACCTTATTGGCATTTTACTTTCTGGTCCTATTAATGTCGCAAGAGGGAGCCACAAAGGCAACTCTGCCTTTCATATTGAATTCAGTTGACCAGCAGCACTGGGAATTGCTCCAGGTCTGTGATTTGTGGTGCTCATCGACAGAGCTACTGTACAGTGAAAACACTATCCCAGGAGCATGAATGGGCTGGATTTGGCATAGTTACCTTAGATGCTTCAGGTTTATTGGATTATTGTTTACATTGTCCCAAATTGCATAAAGTTTACAAAATCCTACAGGGCTATTTTGGCCTGATTTGACAGAGTTCCTAAAAGTGCATAGATTTGGGTAAAGTCATATGAAGGTACCAAGGCCATAAGGTTCGAAGTACTATAGGCTTTCATCAGACACCTGGGAGAAATGATGCTGTGGATGGAAAGACCTTGAGACCCAACAGCAGCTTCATTCTTGCCTTCAAAACATTCACTGTAAGAGAAGAAGGGGCTAGAGCTGCCTTTAGACCAGAGATAGACACTGCAGCCCCAAGGGGGTCTCAGTTTCCCTCTTCCCCACCCCAGTCACCATGATCCAGCTGATCAACTAGCACTAGGGAGCCAAAAACAGAATAAAGTAGGCAAAAAGTGTGACTGGTCATTTCATAGAGGTTCCTGCAGTGGCCATTCCTGGTTCTTTTCAGTGTGTAGTCAAATGCCATGGGATTCAGGGGATGATGCATTGGATAAGATTCTTGACAAACCTGCAAAATAAAGTCTAAGTAACTGGTAAGACTGTCATGGAGGTTTTTGAGGTCTCAAAAGCAGCAGCTAATCTCTGATCCATGTTCAGCTAGCATGGAGTTGGGAAATGCTCCCAAACATGGACTTCTGAATTGGTAACCTTGCTGTCACCACACAGTTTGTTATTGCAAGACAGTAGCTGAGCTGAGCCCTTTGCTTAATATTCAATTATGTGATTGCTTTCCTGCCACTACCTCCTGCTCTTATCTCCCTGGACCCTTGTTTGTTCCTACTATTGTCATAACCTAGACTGTGAGCTGTTTGGAGCAGGGCCTGTATAGCTGCATAGTGCCTGATAGAGCAGGGCCTGTTCCTTCATAAGAGCCTTGAGAGACCATTGCAATACAAATAATTAACTGAAAATGGAGAGCAAGCAAATGAAATTGAGTTGGTGCAGTGCCTATGAACCTAGAAATAATACTTGAACTTTCAGTCGATGCAAAAACTTTGATTTTTTTTTTTAACTAGTTTAACTGGTCTCTTCAGGAGTGATTTTTTCCAACAGACTCATTTTGATCAGCTAATACTTAGCGCTTTCATCATGTTCTGTGCTTTCATCATGCTCTTTATTCAAAGATGTCCAAGCATTAGGCAGTTACAATGAAAAACAGCTCCATGCTGAAAAGTCAGGGTATTACTACATCCAGTATGATATGCTCAGTGAGTGTAATTGGTCTCATTTGTTGACTTCAGTGACAAAAATACGTTCTTTCTAATTACTCCAATGAGCCCTGCAGAGCCAGAAAAGCTATGGGACAGGGAACTGGATTCCATTATGGTACCTGGATCACCAATGGATTTGTTAACTAAGTTCTAATTGAAGGTAAATTCTGAGGCATTTACATTTGTATGAAACTTTGTGTGAAGACCTCGGCAGCAGGCTTGAAATCTCTTGTGTCTGAGCAGGGCTGACCTTTGGATGTTTGCCTCCTCTTAGGTGTCCTATGTGATATGACAGATGGTATTCGGATGGAGTCCCCAGTGACAAACGTCACAATGACATTAAATGCCTCTGCCCATCTAGCAATCTATGCCGCAGTGACCTCTGCCAAGCTCCCAGCTTCTGTCACCCAAGTGAGGCTGGAGATAGCTACTCCTGCACATGTGAGCAAGGCAAGATCAGTACCTTATGGCATCTGGAGGAGAGATAGCAGTTGAATTGTAGATGAGAGTTGGGGCTGTGCGGAGCACAGTTAAATCTAATGCTATAGTCCCTGCTCCAATATAGCATTATTAAGAAATGTTTGCTTGCCTTTCCCACCATGGCTCCATCAGTGAGATTGCTAGCTTGGACATTTAGATGTAGATCTGAAATCTGTGACACATTTCGATGATCTATGATACAAGAGATACACGGGCAGCTTCTCCAGCTGGTGAATGAAGTCTTAGCACTGGAAGAAATTAGCTGGCAAGCCTGTGAAAATGAAATCTCAAGATGCATGTGTGTGAGGGGCCATTCATATGCCATTGTCCCTTCTCTGCATCATGATGGATAAACACATTTACGGAAATAGCTGGATGTCATTAGGCTTGGAGCCAGCAGCGTTTGATTCTGGAATGAAGCATTCAGTAATGTTTAAATTCATGCAAATGAGCCCCATTAAAATAGGGGAATATTTGTCATTGTGGGTAAAATCTCTCATTCCCCAGCCCTTGGCACTCCCATGACCTTTATTCATGCTGCCCACAGACGTACAGTGCATCATCTTGCAGGGTCATGCTGCCTGCAGACACATCCCCTGTCCTGGCTTTCCGGCTGTGTTCATCCTTCCTATTACCTGTCCGTGAATCTTAGGGCCGAGCTGGGGGAATCAGGCTAAGTGTGGGGTCTGTGGTGAGAGGCAAGCCTGGAGAGTCATCTAAGCAAGACCAAGTCAGTTTTGTGTTCCCCACTGCACCCCATACAGAAGGAATGCATGTGAAACTGCAACACCTTCTTTCTTTGTGCAGTTCCTTCCCTCCCCCTGATCAGAACAAGCAGCTCCCGCTGGGCCAGGAGGAAGAGCTCAAGGGCAAGAACAACTATTACTCTGGAGGACCTAGATGATGATGGCTCTCCCTAGGTACGTGAGTTGCAGCTATTAAAAGTTGGTGAGTGGCTGTAGTTATGAGAGAGGCATGTGCTTGCACTGGAGCAGCAGCCCCACTTCCCCCTCATCACAGATATCCTCGGGAGGTTTTGGGAGGAGTCCAGATGAGTATCTGATTTTAAATGGCTCCAGTAACCTCTGGGCCGAGAGAGATGAAGGGAAACGCCTTAAACTGTACAGGGAGTGGAATTGGCAATTGCAGAAAATTAACAAAAAGAGTGCCAGGGGCTGTTGAAGGGCTTGAGCTTGATTGCAGATTCCTGGTGCAATGCGAGAGATCATGTCGTGAACAGGCCAAGATGAAATGGGGAAACAAATATGCAAGGGAAGCAGCAAACGTTACAATACAGCACTGACGCTAGGGCTGATCCCAGTGCAGCATGAGATGCTATTTCATCAATAAGCAGATGGGAGAAAAGATGCTGTTTTATTATCACATTGCTTCCAGAGCAACTTGGAATCATCCTCGTTGGAGGAGTAAAGTTAGCTAATCATAGGGGAGCTGTACCACCCTCCTCCCAGGAGTGGGGAATGTAGGATATGAAATAAAAAGGCCAAACCCAAGTACAGAGTGTGATGAGATTGGGAGGGTATGAGGCTACAAATCCTAAACATTCAGCATTGGGCGTGGTATTGTTAGGGATGATCTCCCTGTGGACAAGTGCTATGCAAATATCCTCCAGTTTTTGTCATACAACTTCTGCCTCCCCTGATTCCATTCCTAACAGTTCTTGGGCACATCAGTCCTAGACTGCAAGGACTTGTATTAGTCCAGTCCTGTAGACTAGCTGTATAGTGCCTAGCGGCCTCTGAAAAGTCTTGATGGCCCTAAGTGTCTGATTTTTGAGGGGGCATCCAGGATTTAGTTACATGTATTACAACAGTGTCCAAAATTGTAGACCAAAATCTCTGAGACTTTCTGATAAGAAATTAGCTACATTAGAGCACCTACCAGTTCATTGCACATAGGGGCCATCAAATAGCCATCACATTATTAACTTCTGTCCACTACGAGCTTGGGCTGGATTCTCCTGTGTGAACTGGAGACAAAAAGGTCCCTTTCACAGCCCTGAGCTCTCCATCCTACCTCCTCTTGTAATGAAGCAGCATGTTTCAGCAGAGAAAAGTGAGTGCAGAATTTCTCTTCATTAGTTGCACCAGAGCAACTCTGAACTGCTGAGGACAGTGTGGTAACCAGTGTTGGGGTTAGTGGAGTCTGAAATTAGAAGCACTATCATATCATTTGAGTGTGGTTTGCTTGCCTTGCTTCTTGTGCTTTACTTGGGAGGAAGAGATCAGAGGAAGAATAAGTAGAGACGTGTGCGGATACAAAATGTGTATCCACATCCAATCCACGATCACCAAAAATGGACCGTGGATATCCGCATCTGTAGCCATGGATTTGCAGGGCTCTAGGAATAAGCAAATGAAGAGTATTGCCATTGAAGTGTTTTAAATTAAGCAGTATTGGGAGAGTTCTGGTCTGATCCTTACCCATCCAGTAGGCAGTGGGCTCTGTGCTCCTGGTCACTTCCCAGAGTTAATCTGCTGTTCAAGGTGTCATCTGGGCCAAAGGCTCCAGTTTTCATGAACACACGTGCTGGTGGTTTTTGTTGCAAGTTAATGAGTTAGCTGTGAGGGCTTAGGAGCTGCTCTCCATCTCAGCACTCATGATCATTCTTTGGAAGCAGGAGAAAAAAGATGGCTGCGGCTTCGCTAGATGTTGCTTGTGTTGGGAAGTTTGGGAAATTGGGAGATCTGGAACTGACTTTTCCAGACATGGCCTTGAAGGGTCCTTGAGATTGTCATTTACCCAAAGCAGTGGGGATGTGAAAAGTTCAGCTTGGAAAATGAGTTACCTCAAGTAATGATCTCCATCCGACATGCAGCTTAATGGCCTGCCTAGCCATGGAGAAGGGGTGTTCTGTGTGTACCTTGTTCTCAAACCATTGACTGCATCAGTGCATTTCTAACAGACTGGTCCCAATACACCATTTTCTATGCTGTGTCCTCATGTGCTCACTAGTGCGTCGCATGCTTTCCTCTCTTTCTAGAGGTGGGTGAGGTCTTGCTTATATTGACATGCCCTGCTGTCCTGGGAGACTCTCTGATTCATGTGAGCCAGCTGCATGAGCAATAGCTGACAGTGTCCTTGGGCACAGGAGGGATGGAACCCAGCTGGACGAAGTGACCCTCTGGATCCAGAGTACTGGAAATGTGTCCTGGAGCATTTAGAAATGAGAGACTCCAGAAACAGGAAAAGACCCCTGGTCCCTACATGCCTTTACTGTGACCCACCTTGTTGAACTTGCTTCCCTTCCTGCTGGGGGAAAATGCCCTAATTTGCTTAACGTCATCAATATGCTGTGAGCCAGTTGCCCCACTTACTGCAGACAGCAGCCCTTCCCCCTCACTTTTAGTACCAGAGCGGCCTGTGGAGACTCCAGAAGAAAATGGAGCAGTATATGCTGGGTCGTGTAGTCTCCATAAGCCTTATCTTTGTCGCAAAGGTGCAGACAGTGATGAGCCACATGTGGTAGAACTTTGTCTGCAGGACACGCTGTGATGGCTCTTGCTCACGGGCCCCAGTTCGATGCATTTGTTCTTCAGTTCTGGCTGGGTAGAACCCCCAGTTGCCCCCTGAGGGTTAAGCATATGCAGAGCATTACATTTGCAGGGCATTTGCCAGCCACAGTTCAGAGCACAGCACCTGTAATTCAGCTCTAACTGCAGGGCTCCTATTGGTCGTGGCTCAGTTTTTCCTCCATGCTGATTGTTTAGCTTCTCCCATGAAGTCTGCTGTGTGTACCAGGCACCTATGTGATTTAAGGGCTGTCTGCAATGCTGTGAATAGCATCAAACATGCCAGTTTAAAGAGCCACACTTCTTGGCTGGTGGATCAGAAAACTACCCAGCAGTGCCCTCTAGTGGCTCTGAGTGGCATCTTTTCAGTGATGATAGTCCCGTGGAAAAAGAAGGAAAATTATTTGGCAGGATTACTCTGAAATGCTCATAAACAGTCACACAAATTCCCATAATAAACCCAACTCCAAGATACTGCCTTAGACCAAGGCAACATGTCAGATGTCTCTTGCTTCCTGTTAACTCTTTATTGAGGAGACTCTCCTCCTCCCCACTCCTTGCTAGCTGCTCCCCATTAGCCAATCAACATCCACACTATCCTGTCTCCCCACAGGGGCCTCTTAGAAGGATTTGCCTCCGGTGAAGTGGCTGTAGGCACTGGAAACGGATCAGAGGGGTTTAGAGACCCCCTGGAGTACTTCAGTGGGGTTGCACATAGGCCAAGAGGCACCTGTGTAGTTAGGGGCTGGTTTCTATAACTCCCCTTAGGGATAACTCAGCAGGAGAGTGGCTCTATCTCCTCTGCGCTGTGCAGAGGTTGCAGGCTGCCCCACAGGATTGCAGCAGCATGTGCTCAGCTAGGGCAGGTGCTGTACATTCAAGAGAGTTAAAAATAGATGGATCCTTTGCTAAAGGTCATACACTTCCTGTTCTGAGTGAATGAAGTGTTTTATTGGGTTCTGCACATGGCACACATACTTAGTGGGGATCACTGGTGCCAGGAAGGCCAGGTTATCTCTAACTAGTGGGTAACTGTCTCTGGTTCATTTGTGTTCTCTCTAGTCCATCCCCCACAACTCCCTTGGGCCAGTGCAGGATTGTTCCCTGATTTTTCTGGTGCTGTTTGATCAGACGAAGCCCTCTGGGTTTGTTGCATTTACATCATGAGGATGAAGTGAAACACTGTTGCTGAGGAAGAACATGTGGGCTCAAAAAACTTGTGTGACATGATTGCTACTGATGGATATATACTGAATATACCATCAGACCACCTTAAGGATCTAGCCAGAGATCGATCTGGGTGATGCTCCATCTTCACGGAGGCCATGTCTCTCTGGGATTTTCCATGAGAAGGAGGATTTGATCAGAGGAAGTTTTGTTTTGAGGTCTGATTTCTTGGTGCTTGTGGTCTTACTGTCACAGCATCAGCAGTGTCCCCAGTGTCTCCGTTAATGCAGACTTTCACAGAAGCAGCCTACTGTATTAACCAAGACAAGAATAAACCATCCCTTGTGGTTATGCTCTCTTGAGTCCTGTAGCTGCTGCAATCCAAGACAACTATAGTCTCTCACCACAAGATGGCATCTGATAGCTGTCCTTTTCCCGGCGTTGGTGCAGCACTGTGGAGAGGTAGACTGCAAACCCACTGGCTATGTGTGCACCCTGTACATTGCATCAAGTTTTGACCTTCAGCCACAGATGTATTCCAGGCAACTCTTACCACCCAGACTAATGCTAAAAAAAGCACAATATGGAGCGGTCTTGTCCTGTATCCCTAAACGCTAGAGTCCTGTCTGAAATCAAACCCCTTCTGTGCTCTGGGAAAGTTGGATGTGGATCTGAGCTCTGCCTCTCCAGCCCATCTCTCCATGGGCTCGCTATGTTACGAGACTCCAATTTGCCTGCTCCCTCTGGCCCATTGATTCAGACCTCTGTGCCTTCATGTGGGAGTGACTGGTGTCACATACCAGGTGTTCTGCAATCACAGAACGTGTCAGGTCCAGGAAGGAGGCTGCATGGGTTTATACATGGATAGCACTAATCAGCAGTGATGGGAAATTAGAATGCCAAATATGCTTGGAGAGTGCACTGAGGCTTGGTCAGAGTGTCCAGAATCAGGGTTGGTATGGTTTGCCAGGTTTTAGCAGTTGCTCTGAGCCTTCAGTCCTCAAACAGGCAAAATTGTTGCTTGGCTTATGGAGAGTGAGGACTGCAGAAAGAGGGCCTTAGATAGTGCCTGGTGCTGGCTGGTTACAATGAACCGAGTCTGTTTCATAAGTTAAATCCAAGGATATTGCAAAAAAAAGCCTGACTTTCCTTGCAACTCTCTGTCAAAACTGTCTAGTTGGTTGGATTTGGGTAGTGCAAAGGGGACATCTGGTGGCCAGTTAGAAAAATGATGGTTCTGCATTCTTCAGGGATGTCCTGGGATATAATGCTTGTCCACTGTTCACTCTAGTGTGCAACTCTACTAAGATATGATCCTGGAAAGCCCCAAACTTTCCACATATCAAACCTTATTTGAGCATCTTCAGTTTGCAAAACTGACTTGGAGCTCTCTCCAGAAGGGACTTTCCAGTGAGATTTCTGGCGCTGCTGCTGCTGCTACTGGTCAGGCTGAAAACTCTAAAACTCCAACCGTCTTTGTAGTATTTTGGCATTTCCCTGCTGTGGTTGGAAGCAGAAGGGCCTAGGGAGTTAAATTCCTCATGCTGGCTTTGAGTGGTTCATTCTCTGTCAGAACTGGCTCATCTGCCCTAATTCCAAGTCCTTTTGCAACTGAGAGGATGTGGTGAATTTCCCTTGCTGGTGCCTGACAAATCCAGAGGGGGAAGGACCTGGGTGCTAGAAGAACTTGGGGTAATAGGGGTTTGAGATTCTCAGGGGGCATAAATCAGAAACAAATCAAAGTTGTCTCCAAGGTGACTGCTCTCTTGTGGCCGTATTGTTTATTTGGGGTGAATAGAATTTGTATTCAATCATGAGTCCTCCCTCGGGAGACTGAGGCTCTCTCCTTTAATGCAGGTGTGGCTAGGAACTCCAAAATTCTAATCACAGCTCTGAGACCATATCCTTCTGTGACATTAGGAGACTCACGGCATCGCTATGTGCCTCAGTTTCCCCATCTGTAATAGGGTAATGCCGCACTACCTGCCAGGAGGTTATGGGGTTCGGTGTAGACTTGTACTGCTCTTTGAATGGCAAGTGCTGAGTATTACGATGGTCTGGGGTTGAGAAGGTTTGGGTATTTGTTTGCTTGGTGAAGGTTTGGAAGTACAGCTCTGAGTTCTTTGAGGGAATGTGCTACGTGGAGAATGAAAACAGAAAGAGGATACTTAGTACTACAGCCACCCCTCCATTTAATCCAAACTGCCCATTTTCTTGGCCTGCATCTCTGGCTCTGGGAGTTTCCTGCCTGCTGGGAATAGAGGCTTTGCTGTTATACTGGGTTTAAGTCTCCCATAATTAGTGTTACACAGAGGAAAGCAGCTGTGTCCTTGGCTCTAATTTTAATACTATGGTAAAGAGCAGATTATGCTGGAGCTGAGCTGCAGCAGTAATGTGGAGGTGGCAGGAACCATGACCAGTTCAGGGAGGATTTTAGCAAGGATGACTAAGGACTTGGAGCTTACGCTTTAGATAACAGATCCTCCCAATTGTTTTCCTCCTATGGAAATGTAGGTGAGCCTAACAAATCAGTGCCTTAACTGACTTACATTAAGGTCCTTTAATTGGACTAAGCTGTTTAATTCCCCATCTGGGGTTTGTGTGCCCTGGGGACCCAGACAGAGATGGGCTGCTGTTTGTGCTGGCAAAGCCCAATACCATTTCTCTCCAGAATGCTGAAAAATTAACTTCAGATATCCTCAAAGGCAGGTGCTGGATTAAGGCTTTTTGATTATTATAATGAAGGAAGCAGATGGTCTGACCTGTGCAAGCTGTGACCCTAAACCCTAAACAAGCCCTCAGTCCCAGCAGGCCTATCGGATGCTGTGTTATCCTTTTCCCCAGTGGCCACTGATAGCAGGTTCACCTTCTGCAAGGCGTGTCAGTCCCCTCCTCCCTTGCTCTGTGTCTCAGAATAACAGTGCAGGCAGCGTGAAAGAAGAACAGGCACATGTGACTTGGCTCTATTTGCAGATGCTTTTGACTGGACTAGATACCTACTTCTCTTTCCCAGACAGTCCATTTACTGGTAGCTCATGGCTGGTGTCTGTCTGCACAAGGGCTACACCCATTTTGCATAAAATGGAGTGGATTGGAGCAGCCCTTGTGCTTATTTAAGGGGGAAGGTGCCCTGAGACTCAGGTCATACCCTGCTTGCACTGAGATTGTATATCGGAGCTGGGGTCTCTGTGGATGCACTTGCATATAAAAGATGAGTTCACCTTGTAGAACTGTAGCTCCACGTTAGCCCCTGTCTTGTATATTAACTGATACAATGTTAAACACTACAGGTAGATCAGGACTGTTGTGTTTTAAAACCAGTGCCCACTGGTCATGGTTTACACTCGGGTTAATGCTGACCGGATGGCATTCTTTCAAACATGAGAGTCCTTGACTACCATGAGAGCTGTCTCACATCTAACAGCATGGTGCACTATAATGATATAAGTACCCAGGGTAGACCAAGGTCTGGTTCTATTCAGCATGTCCAGAAATGGGTGCGCCTCTTTCAGTCCAACAGAAGAACTTTGTAGAAAAAGATGAGCAGAGAATTCCTCTCTGTAATGAACAGAAGTGAGCCCTTTCCCATTAATTCAACCTGGCCAGGGGATGGAGTGAGCACTAGGGAGAGCCTAAGGAATATGGAAGTCACTCAGCAAGTGGCTGTAGCTTAGAGGTGGGCAAACTATGGCCCTGGGCTGCATCCGGCCCATGAGTCGTTTTAAGCTGGCCCAAAAGCTCCCGCTGGGGAGCAGGGTCGGGGTGGCATCATGCAGCTCGGCTTCACTTCAGCCAGGGCACAGGGTCAGGCCGCACAATGTGCACTATACAGGAGTGGGTGGGTGAGATTCTGTGGCCTGTGCAGGAGGTCAGACTAGATGATCATAATGTCCCTTCTGACCTTAAAGTCTATGATTCCATGATTCACTCCAGCCGGGGCACAGAGTCAGGGCTGCACCATGTGGCTCCTGGAAGCCACGGCATGGCCCTGCTCTGGCTCCTACGAACTCCAATGGCCCCCTCCGGTGTTCCAATAGGAGCTGCAGGGGTGTGCCTGCAGATGGGGCAGCATGCAAAGCCATCTGGCCATGCCTCCATGTAGGAGCCGGAAAAGGGAAATGCCACTGTTTCCAGGAGCAGCTTGAGGTAAGCACTGCTCAGAGCCTGCACCCCTGAGTCTCTCCCCACACCCCAACCCCCCCCCAAGCCCTGATCCCCCTCCCGTTCACCAAACCCCTCGGTCTCAGCCCAGAGCACCCTGCTATACCCCAAACTCCTCATCCCCAGTCCCACCCCAAATCCTGCTCCCCCAACCAGAGCCCTCACCCACTCCCGCACCCCAACCCCACTTTTGTGAGCATTCATGGCCCCCGTACAATTTCTATTCCCCGATGTGGCCCTCGGGCCAGAAAGTTTGCCCACCCCTGCTATAGCTGAATGTTGAGTATCGATTAGAATAAAGCCCTCCCCTTTTGGCAGAAGTTCTAGTCCTAATTATGGAGTCTCTCATGATCCTACTCGGTCTGGAGAACTTCATATCTTGTACTATGAAGAGCCCTCCGTATAAAGGTCCCTATTATTTCCCTGCATGCTGATTTGGGCATTGCTGAGCTCAGATGCGGAACGGGCATGTTGGACTCAAATCACCTAGTTGCTGCCTGGAAATTGTCATTTTAATGTTGGAGGGTTGTTCTCTTCTCTTGCTTATCTTGCAGGTGATGAGCAGACTGTAATGAGAAGCAGCATGGTGTAGTGATCTGTGAACAGGACTGGATTCCAGGAATGTCATAGTTCTAGTCTGGGCTCTGCCACTGGCTTGTTATGTTGCCTTTAGCAAGACAGTGTCCTTTTCTGTAGCCATGCCCCCCACTGCCGCAGGGGAGCTCACTCATGCTCTAGTCAGACTCCAGAAGGAGGATCTAAACAGTTTAGTGACACTGGAAGTCTGAATAACCCCAAAGACTTTTGCTCTTTTGGTGACCTGAGCACCCAAGAGCAAGGCAGAGTGGAGTATGTCTCTCTTTAGATATCTTGAGAACTGAGTGACCCTAATTTCAAGAGGTCTGAGCAGTAATAGCTCCTGCTAATGATTGATTCTTTCTTTCCAGGCTTTCATGTCCCGCTATCAGTTTAACATTGACGATTGCCAGCCAGACCCCTGCCACAATGGCCAGTGTGTGGATAGAATTAATGAGGATGTGTAGCTGCTGAGCAGGTAGGAACCAGTCTCCGTGCAGTGCATGTCCCATAATCTGACCTTTCTTATCCTGCAACCCCAGGTGCAGAGAGAGCTTTGCTAGGTGGGTGGGCGCAGCTAGTTCGTAGCCCCTTTGTGCTATTGTCTTGCGCTGCATAGTACTGAGAGGTAGCTTGTTTGCTCCAGTTTAGGGCAGAGATGGTTGACTGGTCCGGGAGTTAGGAGACCTGGTTTTTAGTCCCAGCTTTGCTGCTGGTTTCTTGGACAAATCCTTGCCCCCTCTTTGTGCCTTGGTTTCCCTATCATTAAATGTGGGATAATGATACTGTCCCCTAGGCATAAAACATGCAGCATGAGAGCATAGCAGCAGCAGCAGCATTCTCTGTGTTTGCCGGGGGGTTTTGGGTCTCGGGGTGGGAGGAATAACCAACCCTCTGGCAGCAGCTGCTAGGAAACATTATTTCCCTGCTTAATGGAGCCTTCTCCAAGAAGGCTTCTGTTCTATTCTCTTCCTGGAATTATCAAACAGCCCAGAGGGCTGTGACTGGTCCATTTATTTTACTAAGCTCAAAGGGGATGTGGAGCAGCACTTTGCACCGTGTGCTCTTACAGTTAATGATAAGAATGGCTGCTTTAAAGCCTGGCCAATCTGCAATTCCCCCAGTGCCTGTCCTCAGATCTTTACCCAGTGCAGTTTGTGGCACAGTTCCATGTGTAGTGGTCTGGTTGGCAAATGCTCTCATTGCAATAAGATGTTGTGTGTCACAGCAGGGTCTGTCGTCTCCGCGCAGGTGGAACTCTCCGTGCCATATGCATGTTGTGTTAGTGAGACAGGCTGCATTCAGCCTGCTCCCTAATAGAGCTCCCTCTCACTCTGTTTGCAGGCTTTGAAGGATGACACTATGTACTGGACATTGATGAGTGTTTGCTCAGCCCCTGTGGAAATGGTGCCAGCTGCTGCAATGCATTTGGGGGCTTTATGTGTCTGTGCCCCTTTTGGCTGGGAAAGCTGGTTGTGTGATGTCTCCAAGAGCACCTGCCTATCTGAGCCTTGCAGGAATGGAAGCACCTGTTCATTCAGGTGCAGTTGCCACCAGGGATTCACAGGCACTGGCTGTGAGCAGCAGGTCAACAACAGTACCAGCGTCCCCAGCCACTCAGCTCAAGAAGTATGTGAGATGGCGCTGAAGTTATCATGGGTGAGTCCCTCTGTTGGTGTGTCTGGAAGATTTTTCTGTCACTTTCTGGGGCATTTAAATACTAGAATAGAACAACAGACTGCAGTGATACATGTGCATGTGTTGTGAGCATGTGTCGGTGTTCGAATGCACATGGATCTTGGACCCACTGCCCCAATTTGTGTGCATGAGGAAGCAGACTGGTGCCCCACACTCATCCAAGTTTTTTGATGTATATGAGCAAAGTTATTTCCCTGTGTCGAGAGTGACATACCCACAGACTGCACCGGACTGGCTGCTGTGTGTAGCATAAAGCCTGGCTGAGTGGGCAGTGGGAAAGCTGTGGCCTACTGAAATAAATTCTAGGGAGCAGGCACTGCATGGAGGAGTGGTGGTGGTGGTGATCATACATTTTCCCTGACGTTTTAGACAGTGATATTTTTGGCTTTCTTTACTAAGATATTGTGCAGTATTGCTGCGCTGTTTAAAAGCAGTCCCTTTCTATCCCAGAGGTGGCTGCATTTCTGTGATAAGTAGAAGTGATGGCTCCTTGCTGTATAAATGTAAAATGACAACATGTTAATTGTTTGCCTAGATTTTGGAGGGATAATTTATTATTGAAGAATAATCTACACAGACTAGGTTAAAAGCCCCTGAGCAAGGAGATTCTGTGATGCAGCACTTGGAGAAGTAACCTGACAGCAAAACAAGAGTCAAAAGGGAGTGAAATGAATTCCAGATGGTTATGGTAACTGGGAAGAAACTAATACTGAGGTCAAGCTTGAACAAACAGAGCCAGGACACCAGAGATGGAGCTGGGGGCAGGGTGGTCCAGATAAAGATGAAAACAGATGATACATCATTCTTGGAGCACCCCAGGCCCAGGCAGTGAGATGAACCATGTGTTCCTCAGGCTTGGTATTATGGTGGCTAAAGCATATTTCACTGTGGCTGTGTTCTTCTTTCTGATTTGCACTTCAGCTGTACACAGTGTAGTAATATCCCTTGTCTTACATGTGATCCCCTACCTCTCCCCAAGGATGAAGATTCTCAGTATTGTATTCATTGCAGGGTTGCTATTGTCTTGGTCAAATCCTCTTTTACTGTCCTGGCCTTTGTTCTCCTGCCATTAAAGATTTCACAGTTGGAACACACCGGTAATGACAAAGGCAATTCACAGGGCTGCTTGACATTACTCCCAGTCTCATCTGACTCCTCCACTCTTCACATGCCTCATTGTGTGCAGAACATGCTGTGTGGATCATAACATGCCTGCGTTGGCCTGACATACTAGGACTCCATGGATTCCAGAGCCTTGGTTTTAGCGGTGAAGTCCTGACATTCTCTTCTAGCTTTAGTGTTACTGATATAGGCTGGTTTGATTTGGTTGTGTGTGAACAGTATGATAGTATTCAAAAGCTGAAAGAAGAAACTAGTAGATTCCTGTCATATCAGAAATGGTCCCTTTTGCATGAGCCTTTGGAGCTCTTGGAGCAGGGAATATCAGCTAGCCAGAGCAACTGCTACTTGGGGCATGAGAGCCTCCAATGTGTGTTGGTTTGGTCTTCTCTGTAGTATGTGTCCCTTGCAGGCTGCCACATGCAGAATTGGGGTAGCAGTCTCTCCAGAAGAGAGGAAGGATGGCTAGTGGTTAGAGCACTAGCCTGGGACTTGGGTGACCCTGTTCTGCCCTAGACTCCTTGTGTGACTCTGGGCAAGTCACTCAGTCTCTCTATGCCTCAGTTCCTGATCTGTGAAATGGTAGGGGTGGAACTGTGAGAATAAATTTGCTACGTGATTACAAGATGCTCAGATACTATGGAATGGGGGCATATAAGTGCTTTAGCTAGACAGCATGGAATCTTCCAGCATCCCCTCCTGGGTGCCCTTTGATACTGGGACAAACTCTTGGCTGCATCATGTTTTTGGGAGACCCCAGAGGTTTTACAGCCCCACAACTGGCAGTCCCCTCAAACCTAGTCTCGTCTTTTGAATGAGACCTGACCAAGTTCCTGACTCCTTCAAATGCCCCTCATTAAAAGCATGGTTATTGGGTGGGGTTTTTTTAACTAGCTTCCCTGATTCTAGTGACTGCTTTCAAGACACACAGTATTAGTTTAATAGCTGGTATGTCTTCTATCTGGGATGAGGGGTTGTATCTTCTGCACTTGGAGAGGGATGGACTCTAGAATCTCTTCCATCTGAGACTTCTATGGTCCAGTAGTACTTCCAGCCACCTTCACGTGGACCACTGGGGTGTCCCCTGGAGATCATGGTAATCACTCTTTCTAAATGCTGCCTTGGGATCCTGGGTGCAATTGTAACTCCAACAGACCCCAGTCATCAGCAGGCAGGATCGAACCTGGGATCTCTGGTGCCAATGCATGAGCCTCTACTGCATGAGCTAAAAGTCACATGGCCTTTAGTAGATTCATTCATCTCTAAGTGGTCTCAGTGCCACTAGAGAGAACAGAACATCACACCCAGGAGGTGTGTGGGTTACATACTTCCCCTAGCTGAGGAAGCGCATCCTGAGCTTCAGAGACTTTGCTTCGCAGTTGAAATCCTGGACAAGCCCCTACTTGTAACACTGACAGAACCCGGTCGTCGGCAGGCAGGATTGAACCTGGGAACTCTGGAGCTAAATGCTCGAGCCTCTACTGCATGAGCTAAAAGTCACATGGCTTTTCATGCTATAGCAGACTCATTAATCTCTAAGTGGCTTTTTCTTCTCTCAGTTCTGTTTTGGTGTCCCATAGAGCCCTTTCCCACTCTAACAGCCTGCCTCCTCTCCATTCAGCACCTGAGGTGATGTGTGGGAAATGAGGGTGATGCAGCAGGGAACTGCTGTAATGGTACATTGATTAGATAAGCCAGGAGTAGGTTGTAGAGAGAACATATTAATGGCTTCTTAGATAAACATCAGTTTTTTTTAAATGTACTGAAATGTTAAACCCCATCTTGGGAGCCAGAGGCTTCCCCAACTTCTTTTGGGAAAACTCAGAGCATCCATCTAAATAGGAGGTTTCCACATACAGGCTTCCTCAGGGTTCGGGCTGGCCCGAGGTCCCCAGGTTCTCATGTGGATTTGGATGAGGTTATGTATGAAGGCTTGAGGTCAGACTTGAGTTGAGGTTTTTTAAATTCAATGGTGCATGAATCTCATGAGCAGTTCTTGTGAGATTTTGGACCAAAATGGAGAAAACTCTGTTGCCCTGATCAGTATGAAATCTCTCCTGCCAGTTGTCCTCTTACGGTCAGCTTTATATTAAGGCTCCATTTGTTAAGGTTCATAAATGATTAATAGATGTTATAAGCATGTTGGAGATTTGGAGTAATGTCTTACAGATGTGTATAAGGAATCCATTAGCTCGTTGGACTGTAACAATCGGCATACATTGATTAGCCATTTAGTAACTCTTGATAAATGGAACCTCAATACAACAATCTGTTGTACTGTTTTTTGTGTTTCCCTTCCTGTTCTCTTGCTCCTTCCTGGATCTCTCTTAGCATCTCTGCATTATCACAAAATGTTTCTTTTCTCTTGTTATCTTCCCCTTCTGGTTTAGTAGTGAATTCCCCAGCCTCTCCCCCAGTCTCCTCTCTGAGGCTTTTGGATCTAATCTGCCAGAGTGCCACTGAACACAGATAATGACTCTCCCTGGGATGGGAGATCTCTGTGCAGGCCCGAGAGGCCATCATATGTTTTCCAGAGTGAGGATTGTTCTGTTAGCAACTTTCGTGGCTGTTCTGTCTGAATTGTATTTTTATTTATATTAATTTCTCTGATTTGTGGTTTAGGATTTGATTTGAGAGAGAAGCATTGTGCATCTGCAGATTACTAGGCATGGGACAGAAAATTCCTCAGTGATATGTAGGCAGTTAAAATCCAACCCAGGTCAGGAGTGAATGAAAACTGTCCCTAACTAATGGATTTATCTTCTGCATGGTAACAATTTAAGTGATTGAGCTGACTTTTCATGAGTGTGGAGGGGTTGTGCAGGATTGTGGTGGTGACATGTTTTGTTATTGTTGGGCCAAGCCATGTACCTGCCCAGCACCCTGAGAGGGATATACAGATAATTTTTATAGTATCTCTTTTTATATTGCAAGAGGATTCTGTCTGTCACCTCTGTCCCTTCATACAGCCTCCATTCTGTTATGCCAGTCTTCTCTGTACCTTTCCCCCTGCTGTTTGGCTCACACCTCTGGGAAGTGTTATGACCATCAGTATGAAAGATATTATATAAAATACTTCTAATCAGGTGTTGATCTGAGCCCTCTTCCACCTCTCAGCTGACTACAGCATTCCCCTCAGGAATTTCTCCTTGGTCTGCCAGTGGTGGATTTCCATTCGGAAGAGGATTGTGTTGGGAGCACAATATTACTGCCATGATGGCCTTCTGGAAGAATCTGCTCTGCTCTCCCCTCTGGATTCAACTGCTCATAGACTTTAAGGCCAGACGAGACCATTGGGATCATCTAGTCTGACCTCCTGCACATTGCAAGCCAAAGAACCTCACCCACCCACTCCTGTAATAGACCCATAACCTCTTGCTGAGTTACTGAAGTCCTCAAATTATAATTTAAAGATTTAAAGTTACAGAGAATCTGCCATTTACTCTAGTGTAAACCAGCAAGTGACCCATACCCCATAATGCAGAGAAGGCGAGAAACCGCCAGGGTTTCTACCAATCTGACCTGAGAGAGAATTCCTTCCTGACCCCAAATATAGTGATCAGTTGGACCCTGAGAGTGTTAGCAAGACCCACCAGCCAGCCACCTGGGAAAGAATTCTCTGTAGTAACTGAGAGCTTTCCCCATCTAGTGTCCCATCACTGGCTGTTGGAGTTATTTGCTACTAGCAGTTGCAGATGGGCCACATGCCATTGTCGTCCATCCTATCATACCATCCCCTCCATAAACTTATTAAGCTCAGTCTTGAAGCCAGTTAGGTTTTTTCCCTTTAAACCAGTTCCTTGTCCACCTCTCAATTCTCCTATTAATCCCCATATTCTCTGGTTTAACTAATAGTTTCCCATGTGGAACTCCTTACTGAAATCCATAAAGCTGTTTGCATTTTACTTTCCTGAGCTGGCTTTGTAGGACTGCTTTCACATCCCTTAGCCTGGACAGAGGAAGCCGTGGTGCACATCCTTAGTTGACCGCTCCTGTGGTTAAAGCTTGAGACTGGTGGCAGATCCTTAGCGGATAAATTGACACTGCTCCATTGTCTTCAGTGGAGTGACACAGATTGACACCAGCTGAAGATCTGGGGCTGGCTGTCTCAAATCCTAGGCCCTGTTCCTGGCTTTGCCAGTTACTCACTATGCAGCCTTAGGCAGGTTGCTTAATCGCTCTGTGCCTCAACGTCATCTGTAAATTGGGGATGATAGTCGCTTGCCAACCAGAGAGTTGAGGCTAAACTTTTTGGGTAGGAAATGCTAGAGAAGGACACAGTATTTATTTTTACCTGATAATGCGATACCTATGGGTGTGTGTCTGCTTAGGCAGATCCCCAAGTGAGCAGCACAATGTTGAGGGCCTTGAGGAGTTGCCAGTCAGAGAAACTTGGTCCCAAGCCTAATTATGGAGGTTTGTTTCATCTGACAAGTGTGAGAGACCTGGGAGAATGGGCCCCTAAGGACTTTGGGAACTTGTTTATTGTTGGCCCACCTAAATCCAAGGACAATCGGATTGCTTAGACTGGGTGGGACTCTTGGTTCTTGTCCAGTTCTATTCACTCCCTCCATCATCCTTTCCACTCAGTCCCCTCCCCATATACACACTTCTTAATCTGCATCAGCCAAGCCCCAGGCGTCTGAAAATCTGAACTGGACTTCATTGTCTTGTGGCTTCTGGAATGACCTCTGTGGATACTCTCCCTCTGACACCGCATTTATCGTATTCAGCCAATTAGGCCATGCTGCTGCATTCTGGCAGAGAGAGAATTCCTCTGCTTACTGTGTAAGTATGTCCTGTTCCTTCTTTCCTGGGTGTTTCACATATCTCTGTGGTTTAACTGTCCCAGGGAGGAGCATGTGTATTTGTGCTCATGAAGGATTTTACATCTCTTTTCTTAAAAATGGCTAATGTGAATAGTCCTCTGCAGGAGGATGTCAATGAGCAGTGAATATAGGGGCAGCATGACTGCAAAAACCCTCACTGTACAGTCAAGACCATACACCTGAGATCAGGTGCTATAGGTGGATAAATTCTGCTGTTTACACCAGTGTACTTAGTTGAAGAGAGGACCTGGCCCAGGGTGTGTAAAAATAGGCCAGGGAATAGAAAGGACTAAAGAGAAGGATTCTACCTTGGAATGCCCTGTCTGAAGAAAGCACAGAGGAGAAGCTGAAAAAGGTTTGTGGCCTCATTTCTCAGAAGTTCTGAGCAGCCCCAGCACCAATGGAAGCCACTGAGATGCACGTGCTCAGGGCTGTTGAAAATCGGGCCAGCTATTTAAGTTTCGGTTTAAAGAAAAGGAAGTCAGTGCAGAATTTAGAGCTAACGCCCTGAGCATACCTGTGCTCGCCCCCTGCTTCCTGTCTGGGGCTAAGATACCAGTGCTCCTCATTAAAGCAGACAGTTATATGAAATCTCATCTGTCTGGTCTATTCAGTTCTTGGGAGGGTGGGGGGCTATCTACGTAACTCCCATTAGCATTAATTTAATCCAATTATGGTTTGGATTTGAAGATACTAAAAGGTCACAGGTAAGCACGATCTTTCTGACTGCTTCTAGTCTCCATCGTTAAGCATAGGACACAAGCAGATTTTCCCATCTCTGAAACACTGATAAACCTATAGCAGAAGCTATTGGAGTTGATTCTGTTCTTGGATTACATAGGTGCAACTCTCATTGACTTCAGTAAAAGTTGCCTGAGTGGCACTGAGAAGACAATTCAGTCTCTTGTAGATTTTCTTTAAGTAATTGGTTATTTTCTTTATCTGACCAAGCGCTAGAGAGAAGTGTCATTAACCTTCAACCAATGGATTGGTTTTTAACACACTGCAATATTTCCCACTTACTAAAGCTCATCAAATGGCATTTTTAAAGTCTTGCTGTTTCACACCAAGGGTGAACAGCTGGGGCCAAGTGAAACTAATGGGATAAGTACCCCCTAAAGATTAGAAGGGATAATTGCTCCAGCATGGGGATCACCTGTTGGAGAGGGACAGAAATATTATCATCTTAATGAATTGTCTTAAAACCCAAGTAGTCCATACCCCAGGTTCACTTCATCCACCACTGGAATGTAGCCACTTTGTGTTGCCTTTCTGTAGCATCTTTCATCGAGGGATCTTAGGTCACTTTATGGACATGCATTGATTAAATCTCCTAGCATCCCTATGCTAAGGAAGGTATCTAGGTACTTTTGTGAAATTGCTCTAATTCCAACACCCATTTAGTGGATAAAGGTTTACAACCAGAGGTTTCAGGACATCAACTTTCTCTACACCAGGACCCTTGCTAGGAATTTGGGATGCCACTGAAAACCAGAATGAGCCTAAATCTCTGTACTGTTGGAGCAACAGGATTGGTGGGGTTGTGCAAATACAAACTGCTTCCTTTCTTCACATGCTCAAATGGTGTAGTTAAAGGGAGGGGTTGAGAAGGCTGCTTCTGACTGGATTTTGCTGCACAATTATTCTGTTAGCACTCAGATACCAAAGTTAGCGGCTCTTTTTCCTTTCTTCCCCCAACTCCCACTGGCTTGACTGGGACCAGGATATCATCTCTGCAGGGTGTATTATGCTGGGTCAGCTGGAGCATTGGTTTGATGCAGCAACTCTGATGGGGAAAGACTTCAACTCCTCCCTTGTTTCTTCAGTCTGTTTATCTTGCATCACAGTTTATGCTGTTGCTGATTGTTGGGTTAGCAGCTCAGAGGCCCCATACAGGTAGCTGCCTTTCCTTTCACTAAGGAGATTGAATACAAATACCATCACTGTGGAATTGAAATGCTTTGTTAATTTCTGTGTTGTCCTGGGAAAGCATCGACTAGGATTTGGATTTTGCATCCCTAAATCTCTTTGAGTATGATGTGACTGTCTTTGGCCTGATCACTAATACATTCTTGCAGTGCCCATCTAGGGTAGGTAGGTAAATCATTGGTCTTACTTTACAGATGAGGAAACTAAGGTTCAGAGGTTAAGTGACTTGCCCAAGCCCACAGGAGAAGTTGGTTTTAAAGTTGGGAGAAGAGTTTGGGAGTGCCTGGCCTCCAGTCCCATTCTCACGCCACTACACCCACTGTGTGTGCCCCTCACCCCCACCCCCAATTTCCATTGAACCTTGCAAAGAAGACATAGTATCTGAGCAGTAGCAAGTATTGGTATAGAATTCTGCCTGCTGGGTTTAGTGTTAGATCCTTGTGCTAATCAAACTCTCCCACTGAACAAAGCAGCCAAAGTGTGATTCGTCCACATCTGGCCTTTGTTCACAGACCATAATTGATCAAAAAACTGATTTCCTATATTTGATTCCCAGCCTTGCTCCCCAGGCCAGTGAGTCTGGGAGTTCCATTCACTGCTATGCAGGAGACCTGGGGCTGACTTGCTTCCCAGGCAGACAGAAAACAGACAAGAAATACGTTCTTATGTTCTCTCTTGTTTGGGGCAGGGGAGGGATGAGGAGAAAGTTAATAAAACACCAGCCCTCACTCCCTTCTTTGTCCTTTGCTTCCGATCACATGCTTTTCCTCTTTTAACATTCACCTATTGCTTGCCCACCCTACTGCTCTGGGATTTTCCAGGTAATGCTGCAACTAAAGTCTTTAGTTGTCCACTCCGGTTCATGTGATCCAGGCAGTGTTTTCCTTTCACTCCAACAGCATGAGTAAAGCTTTTCAAAGTGGACAGCGACTCTGTCCACTGTGTTAGTGCTAGTCCCTAAATCAGCAAAGCATGGAGTGAGTGCCACTAATGGAAACAAAAATTCTGGGGTCTGGGATGTAGAGAGAACCTGTATTTACCAACTCCCAGCCACGGTTTCTCTCTTGAGGCTTTTAGGACCGTCACTCTTATGCTTGTCATGGAATTACAGCGAATTCTATCCAGTGCATACCATGCCGCTCTCCTGCTGCCACTCTCTCTTTTGCTTTGGGGTAAGTTTTCATTTTCTGTGTCTGGCTTTTACCCAGTTAATATGCACTAACTTTGGCTAGCAGCCTGAAATTACTTGTCCTTGTGTTAATTGTTATGACAGAAGTGTTGCTTCCACATTCAGTAGCTGTGGAGCTTGGAAACGTCTCATCTTGAAGACATAAAGGTGTTTCACAGCTTAGGAGTGTGTGTTGATACACAAGAAGGAGAGAGAGAGAGTGAGAGTGTGTGTGTGTGTGTGTGTGTGTGAGATTAAGTAATCCGCTATTGCAGTAACTGTTCTCCTTAACAGACAGTGAGCTGAAAACTTCAGTAGTAAAGTTCTCCTGAACTTCGTGTTTCTGCTCATGCAGAACAAATGCACAGGAAGAGCTTATACTGTCTATTTTAAGTCCATTTGGTGGTGGTGTGGGGCATCCCAGGAGATGAGTAATGTGTTTTTTGTTGGCAGATAGTTCTGGTACATAATGTAGGAGGCGAAAGGTTCTATTTTAGAAACCTTTAACAAATTTGATCCATTCTGTAAGATACAGAGAGTGACGAGATGCCCAAAGATTGTATCATATTGATGGGGCTTTTTGGACTTTCTTTCAGAGCTGTGGAATATACTTTTAGAGCTGGGGTGAGCCTCTACAGGTGCATAAGCAGCTTTGCTCCTGGGCTTAAAATACACTCACACCTGGGTCTAATTTCTTGCATGCTCTGGAAAATGGGCTTCCCTGTTTCTTGTGAAATGGGTGTCTGGGGATCTACTGGGCCTAGACATCAGGTTTAGTCATCTAGGGATTATAAAGTCATGTCATGTCAGGAACATGCCAAGCCTTTTACTGAGAAGGAAGATGGGGATTGAACTGCCCTCCCTACTCCTCCCCAATACTGCCAGGCCAATGCATGGATAAGGTCCTGTCTCCGTTTAGGCAGCAGCAGTCGCTGACAAGGATGCATAGAAGTGAGGGTAAAACATAGGGAACTAGGAAACACAAAGTTATTGATTCAATGTGCCATTTTCCTGCCATGCTCTATCTAGTTGAGCCTTCTGGTTTTATTCACAGCATTATGACCTATTTCAAGTTGTTGAAACCTCAGTACTTCTTTCCATGTCCCTAAAAGTTCCACCCCAGTAGCCTTCCTGCATTACCTTGGTCTGATACTGTTACACACCTTAACATTTGAGTTGAACTGTTTTTGTTTAGCTTTTCCCCCTGAATTTATTTTCTTCCGTACTAACTTCTTTGTCTGCGTTGGCTCCAAGTGCCTGGAATTCCTCTGGCCACAGGGAAGCAGGGGGGACTGTCTTTTGTGTCCAGTAACCATAGCTACTAGTTTAAAGTGTGAAGCAATTACGATGGCTTTGTGCTGTGCAGAAGGAAGGCCCATTGCATGTACAGAATTGCTCAGTACTGGCTGCATCAGGGATGGAATGCTCCTTGGGGAAATATGCTGTTTTGCCTTTGCATTGATATCCTCCCTCTCTTGGGCAAGGCCTTTTTTTGGAGCAGCAACCTACAGAAGACATCCCTCTCTCTTTTGTTAGGGTTGGAGTGGGTGCCCTATTTAGAAATCCACTTGTAAAGCACAGCACAAGCCAGAGTTTCCACAGACACCCAAACTGTTCCCATTTACAGAGGGAATTCTGCCAGAAGATTTAATAGTAAATGATTTGCGTTTCTGGAACACCTTTCACTTCAGGATTTCCAAGCACTTTATTTAAAAAGTCCCTCTTTGCCCTTGTGAGGCAGGTAATTATAATTATCCGCCTTTTACAGATATGGGAAACTGAGGCACAGAATGACTGGGTGACTTGCTCAAAGTCACAGAGTAAGAGTGGTTGAGACTAATCCTGGGGTCCAGACTTCCAGTTCCTAGTTGTAACCACTAGAGCAGACCATGCTGTGAAGCAATCAGACCCCATTAGCTCCAAGTTCTCATGTCTGGAATAAACTCTGAGGGTAATGATGCCGGCTGTCTACATGAGCCCAGTTCTGCTGCTTCCTGGAGTATGGGCAGAGACAGAGTAGCTCTCAGCTAATATTGGTGTAGTTCATTTGGTGTCTTGAAGAGTACATGCCGGGAAAGTGGATTTAAAACCCAACTTCCATGTCTTTCTGCCCCACGCAATTAAACAGGCACCTTACTTCACATACCTTTGGTCTGGCAAATGATTTGGAAACCTATTGTGGAAGGACATTTGCAGGCCAACCTCTCTTCTCCTGGTTTGTTATCTGCTCTAGGGTAGGCTCTTGAGATTAGCTTTGACATACACACAATTTACATCTTAAACACTGTTCAAAGCAATGCTCCCTTTTGAACAGTCTGTGTTGTCTGCCAATGTATTTAGATTGGAATTAGAAATTAAAGCTTGTGAGCCACTTTGGTGAACTGAATACACAGGAAAACCCCTATGTTTGATCTGTGGAAATGGCTGAGAGATCAGAGAATGTGTAAACCAGGAAGGTCAGCCCAGAGGTGTGTTTATTAAGGGGAAATACTGGGGTGAAATAGGAATTGAAAGATCAAAGAGTTACTGGTGCAATATATTCAAAACTACCATAAAACATGGATTTATAGCTCTTGCACCCTTCCACAAATCATGGAAACTTGATAATAGAAGTAGTTACATCTTCAGGTGCACATTAAACAATAGACAGATGACAGAGAGCTGGCTGACTATCTGTTTCTGTGTTTATAATGGATTTAATTTCCTGCAGTGCAGTAGCTCTGATTAACCCTATTAATATTTTGAGCCATAATTTTGGCAGTGGTCTGCCCTGTGGATTCTTGCCCAGTGCTTGGCACTTCTGTGCAGTGATTTGCTACAAGTCAGAAGGCAGAGAGCCAGGAACTATCACTCTTCTCCTTTGAAGTAGGTAAATATTATTCTCATTTTACAAGGGGAAACTGAGGCACAGACATTAAGTAACTCTGTGGATGAGCTGGCAATTCAGCCCAGGCTTCCCAGTGAAAAGTCCTGAGAATTTGGTCAAGCAGCACTCCATTCCGATCTCACTTGCAGAGATTTAGCTCTGTTGATTTCAGTGGAGTGAATCTTGATGTATAGGGATACTGAAGAGCAGAATCATGCCCATAGTATTTTAATTAGTACTCAAACTGGAATTTGGCTAATACACTGGGATTGCACCCCTGCTCTGCCAAAAAGCCATCGGCTCTTTGAAAGACCACACGTAGTCAGGCCCTTTGTTTAATGTCTCCTCTGAAAGTACCCAGTGAGGGCTCTCTAGCACTATCCTGGGCCATTGATGCAGTTCTGTCTCAGAAAAATTGCCTACTGAATTGCAGGCACTACTTTTGGATCACGCTGGGCTTCCTGTAGAGGTCTCTTGTCCTAGTACCATACCCAGCTTAGCAGAGTTTGTGAGATATGACAAGACCCTAGGCTGAGGTGGTATGACTGACACTTAGATTCAGCCAGTCGATGATATTTCAACCTGCGTGTTCCATCCATTTCACTGCAGATTCTCTCCTTTATGTTCTATTTGAACAACAGTACAAAAGCCTGAATAGTTGCTATGGGGAAAATGAGGAGGAAGAATTTTAACCAATCATCATAATCTTTGCAGATTCCCTTCAAATCTCTCTCCTGGGATCTGTCATGTGTCGCAAGTGCCCAGTAAGCCTCAGCTAAACAGGCTGTCCAGCTCCTGGGACACAGAGTGGGCAGTGATGCCATGAAAGCAGATGAATTCTCCAGTTTCTGGCAGTGGGATGACATTTGAATGGGACTAGCAAGGTCAAGCAAAAAGTTTATTTGTGGAAGGAGACATTAGTTCAGCAGCACCTCTCCTGGTCACTGGGGGAACCAATAAAAGACCTGATCACTCTGTTCTGTTCAAGCTGGCATGATCAAGCCCACCTTTTCCTTGTACAAGGCAGGCCCCTCCTCCCCCTTCAGCTCATATGCTGGTTGGTGGTTTTTAATCAAAGTACAGTTTTTTTTGGAAAGACTCCATGCCTGCATCCAGTTTGCACAAATTTGAACAGAAGTTACCTGTTGAAGTCCATGTGATGGGCTACCATAAGAAGAACACAGGATATGGAATCATTAAGGCCAAATCAGCAACAGTGCAAATTACACAACATGTCAACACTCAGAAAGAATTTCAAGGCCATGTTCTTTGGTACTTAACTGATTAACGGTAAGAGTTTTGCTTGATTTTTGTAAAGCCCACAGAATTTATAATAAAAATTAGAGGTGGCATAGGTTTGCTGAGTCACCTCCTCTGTGTCAAGAGTGCCAAGGGGCTTTGGAAGAGCCCAGAATGCACCTTGAAGGTATTCCCAAGGAGCTCTCATAACAGCCTAGAGTCCCACATGGTTCCTGAAGGAGGAACCTGATTTTGTTGTGCCCATTGCTGACTTGGTTGGTTGAAGGGAGATCTTCCGCTTTAAAACTCCTTGCAGGGCTGCCCTGCTTTCTTCCTAGTGAATGGATCCTGGGAACAGGCCAGAGAGTGTACCCTTCTGCTAATCCCTTGCACTGACCAGGATAGGGAAAGATCAGTGGAGGTCAGCAGGGATTTACTAGTATAAACACATGCCTTTCTGTTGCTATGGAAACATAACTCTTTCCATTCCTTTATTCATGGGTTCTGTCGCTGTTGTTTTTGCTCTAAGTGTGGCTCTGGTACCTGGGGAATTTCCCCTTTTACCTTCAGCCTGGGTGTCTTACTGTAGCAGAAAAAGCGTTGGGTTGATTAGTAGGCGCCCATCGTAACTGGTTGAAGCACTGAGTTAGGATTTTCATCATTCCCATCTGTCGCTTCCAGGTTTCATCTAGTTCATTTGCTGTCGCTTTGTCACTAGGAAGCCTGTTACTCTCGGCTCCTGGTTGCATCAGGACTTTTTGTCCAATTGCTGAGATTAACAGGGCAGGTGAAATACAATTGAAGGAATATAAAACTTTTGGGTCTGTAGCATCTGTCCTGAAAGATGGTGATGGTGGAAAGCAAAATTGAAATAATATTAAAGCTAGGGAAATCCACAGATATGATGGTGGCCATTCCATGCCCATAAGGTATTTATTCCACTAGTGTCCTACATCTTAAATAGTTTTTGTAACAAATAATAGACATTTTTAAGCATCTAGTAATCTCTTCCTAAAAAATCATATTAAAAAAATTGAGTGGAATATGGCTAAATCCCTCTTAGAGCTGTGCACTCAATGTAGCAAAGGTGTTGAAGCTGGGAGCTACAGCATATAAACTCCCTGTAAACTCCCAGGAACCCTTTGCAATTGGAGGGAGAGCATACATTCCATTACACAGCTCTCTTCAGACTCATGTCACATGGAGATGCTATCTGTCTTGTGTGCAGCCCTTGCCAGCAGTTAAAAGCTGCATTACAGCCTAGGAGTCTCTGAGCCTGGTGCATTATGTCTCCTCGTCCTTCTGACGGCCTCCCCCACCCCCTGGGTGGTGGGCATTGTGCTGTCTCAGTCGAGTGACTTTCTGTGAGGGAAAAGCGGAAAGAGAGGAAAATCAGACCAGTGCTGCTTAGACTCTGAATATCGCCATCCCTTGTGGCCCTTGTATCTCAGGAAGAGTTTGAGGTGACACTTCTGATGCCTAGGGGTAAGGAGGGAACCCCATTCCCATTGTCAGTACTAGTTCCTCAGTCACACCAGGCATAGTGTTTAGCCCTGTGTACCACAGGGACTCCTGTTCCGTCCTGTTATGTTTTCTCCTGCTCCCTGAGGCTCTTTGACGCAACAGATGCCACAACTGGAATGTGTTGAAATGGGTAACTTTCTTGAGCCTGGAGCTGCATGAAAGATTGTGCACTAATGCACCTGGCAGTTTGTCCTGGGGCATCACGTTGTAAAGTCTATAAATGCAAATCAGATATAAGCAGGGGAATGAAAGTTTGGATGCTTGAGAGAACTGAGTTTTGCTAGCTAGTTGTAACTCTTCTAGCACATAAGGAAGATTGTGCATCGTGTATGTGTATAAAATATCAAGCTCTCTACTTCTATAATACTTTTAATTTAAAGTACTCCCAAGTTCTTCACACAGGTTAATTAAACCTCTTGACACCCTTGTGAGGTACATAGTTGTTTTTTTCTATTTTGTAAATGGGTAAACTGATGCACAAAGGGATGATGCACAAATGGGTAAACTGATGCCCAAGGTGTCACAGTTATCTGTCAGGCCTGAGAATAGTCCCCAGGCATTCTGACTACCAGTCCCTTTCCTTATATATCTGTGATAATTTGTGTCTATTTGCTGGGAGATTCCACCGAACAAAGCATCAGGATAAAAATGATCCCACTAGTTACAGGGCACATGCACAAGCAGATGTTCAGAGATGGATAACTAGCTTAAAGCCCCACTCCATAAGTACCCTGACTCTGCTGTAACTTCCTGCTGTTTGTAGAGACTATTGTGTTCAATTGTAATGGAACATTAAACTCTCTAAAAGGCTCCCTTTTATCCTGTGTTGAAGGTATCCTCCAACATAAAGGAAACAAGGTGATGTCTGGGCTGATAACCCCAATGTCTGCTGATCCCCTGTTGGAATGTTAAATGAGTGTTTAAGACCAGGTTGGATGGTACTTATCAGTGGAGCTGTCTGGAGGAGTTTGAAGCTGCAGGTACCTTATGCATGGTTAATGTTAGGATGACATTTAAGGGGCCAAAGGCAGCAACAGTCTCAACTGCTAAAATTGGGAAGTGCCAAAGAAAGAGAGAGCTTTCCTGCATGTAGGTATGGTACTGAGCACCTCTGATGCACAGTGACTCCGAACTGAGGACATCCAACACTTTCCAGAGGTGCTTAGTACTTTACAAGTATCAGAGGGGTAGCCATGTTAGTCTGGATCTGTAAAAGCAGCAAAGAGTCCTGTGGCACCTTATAGACTAACAGATGTTTTGGAGCATGAGCTTTCGTGAGTGAATACCCATTTTGTTGGATGCATGTCATGTATCCGAAAAAGCGGGTATTCACCCACGAAAGCTCATGCTCCAAAACGTCTGTTAGTCTATAAGGTGCCACAGGACTTTTTGCTGCTAGTACTTTACAGGGTCAAACCCCATTATTGTAAAAAGCTGAAGAGCATTTAAAAAACTGTCAAGTATCAGAGGGGTAGCCGTGTTAGTCTGGATCTGTAAAAGCAGCAAAGAGTCCTGTGGCACTTTATAGACTAACAGACGTTTTGGAGCATGAGCTTTCGTGGGTGAATACCCACTTGGTCAGATGCATGTAGTGGAAATTTCCAGGGGCAGGTATATATATGCAGGCAAGCTAGAGATAATGAGGTAGTTCAATCAGGGAGGATGAGGCCCGTTTCACACCTCAACTGCTAGAACAGGGCCTCATCCTCCCTGATTGAACTACCTCATTATCTCTAGCTTGCCTGCATATATATACCTGCCCCTGGAAATTTCCACTACATGCATCTGACCAAGTGGGTATTCACCCACGAAAGCTCATGCTCCAAAACGTCTGTTAGTCTGTAAGGTGCCACAGGACTCTTTGCTGCTTTTACAGATCCAGACTAACACGGCTACCCCTCTGATACTTGACAAAGTGGGTATTCACCCACGAAAGCTCATGCTCCAAAACGTCTGTTAGTCTATAAGGTGCCACAGGACTCTTTGCTGCTTTTAAAAAACTGGGTGACTTAGAATCAACACTTAATGGGCACAATAGATTCCAGGCTGCATCTCAAGAACTGCTGAGCTAAAGCCCTAGTCAGAGCCATGCCTTCCCAGGGTGTGAGCTCTTTCAGAGGAGTCCAGAAGAGGGGGATACTTTCGTTTAGCATCACCTCTCAATTCCTAAAAGGAGACAGATGTTGCCCTTGCATCACTGTGTGTGACAAGAGCTGCGTGCAGTATGGCTGAAGGCAGAACTTGGCCCCAAGTTGGTAACTTGATTGTAAGCCTTGTTTGTTCTTTCCCCACTGTGGAGGGGCAGGGGGCTTTGTTCATTTATTTATGGATTTGTTACATGGCACATGCCATTGTGAAGGTGTGAAAATGGTACCTTCACAGACCTTTTGAGTTGGGTTAAGATCTTTGCCTTGGCTTTTGGGCAAGCCCCATGTGATCTTGGGAAGGTCAATCATTTTGGCACTCTCTGCCTTGGTTGCCCTATTTGTAAGATGTCATGGAGGGTTATTAATGGATGTCTAAAAAGTGCTTGGCATTCCTTGAATGTGTTTGGCTTGCAAAGAAAACTTAAATCCCCATGCAAAGTACCCACGGGTACAATCCCAGGCCTTAATTTCCTCTGTCCTCTGGGAACTGATCACTGGGGTGGTTGTTGTAGCTGGAGCCAGTGGACACTAACCTGGCCATGTGATGGAGGTCTGACTTTTTTGTAACCCTGTCCCATATTGGTGATGTGGTGAAGTTTCTTCCCAGCACCTCCTGTGAGTTACCCTCTTACTATGATTGCTTGTTGCAGGCGAGCTAAAGTGATTTGCTCCTCTCCGTACATCATCAAGAGGATAATTCTCTTATTTCCTGTTGTACATAAAATAAATTCTGGTGTTCTACAATGTTCAGTGGCCCCAGCCCACTGACTGGAGGACACATTAGGGTTGGTGGGGTCAGCCTTTGCTCTTCATCAGTTTGGTGACTTAGCAGCAAAGCATCATAGGAAACCCTCCCCCCCATTTCTATTTGATATTGTTTGTTCCTGGAAATACATTTTTGAAGCGCAATCCCTCCCTACCAGTCTGAGCTTCCCAGTGCTGGAATGGGCTGCCTTTGTTTTGACATAATGAGCAGAGGGTTATGAGCTTGAAAATTAACAGCTCCATTGTTTGTGAAAAGAAGGTCTTTTGACTCAAACTTGAGAATGGAGCATCCAGCCCTACCCCCAGCACATCACCTGCTTCCTCTCCTACACCACCACCTACACAAGGGGCCAGCTCAGAAAAGCTCCTGCCCACACAAGCATGATGCTCCCTATTCAGGAGCTCTGTTCCCAGGGAGACAAACTTGCTGTGGTCAGTGATTCATCCCTTCCATTTAGAACTTTGTAGGACTAGAAAATGTGGTTGTAATACTAAAAGGTGTGTATATGGCTCCATCACCATGGTATCAAAGTGCCTCATAATCTTTACTGTATTTATCCTGACAGCACCTCTGTCAGGCCTAGCAGTGATGCTATTTCATTGTACAGATAAAGTGTAGAGGCACAGAGAGGCTTAGTAACTTGCCCAAGGTTACAGAGGGAATCTGTGGTAGAGCGGGAAGTTGAACCCAGGTCTCCAAAGCCCTAAACTAGTGCCCTAAGCACTGGACTGTCCTTCATCTCTAACTGGAGAGAATGTTAGTTCAGTGATTAGAGTAGGAGACTGGGGATCAGAACAGAACTTCTTGTACTTTTCCTGGCTATGCTGTAAATTGCTCATGTGACCTTGGGCGAGTCACTTAATCTCTGTGTGCCCCACTGTACAGTAAGGATAATGCTTGCCTCCCAGGGGTGTTGTGAAGCTAGTTAATGTTTCTAGAGGGTATAGTATTGAAGGTATTAAATATGTAATAACTATGATAAGAAAGGTGTTGGTACACTCCTGTGGTGAGCTCTTCAGAAATGCCTGTATATACCAACTCTAAGCTGGTATGGTTCTAGGACTAGGGCATCTCCAGGATTACCTGGGAATGGAGGCTGCTTTAAGCACTGAGTATCATGGCCCTTGAAGCATGATTTATGAGTCCTGTAGCTAAGTCAGAAGGACACTTCAGAGCCGCTGAGGTGCTCTTGGGGGAGGAGCTATAACAAGTGGGGACTCTTTCTATTGGATAAGGAAAGTCTTATTTGTGTGCTTTAAATTGCTGTCCTTCTTGACCATGGCCCCTTCTTGGATAAAGTATCTATTCTAAAACAATCAATGTCCATTTGCTGGCATCTGGGTAACTGGCTGGGAACCTGAACATTTCATCAAGCTCCTTAGTCCTTACTGTGAATTGGAGCTGCTGGAAACTAAGCCTGAGTGGGTGAGTCTGTCTGAGCAACTTCAAATTTTTTGTAACTTATTTTAATGCAACGTGAAGAAGGAGGTGTCCTCCTGAGCCCGGAGAGGGAGCAGGGCTGTTTGATGTCCAGCCACTCAGCTCAGTGAGTGCTATAGAATGCTTCATGAACGAATACTGCGGAAAGAGACATCTCTGGAACAGGTAGTGAGGCTCTGTGAAGTGACCCCTTGCCTTCCAGTGTGCGTAAGCATTTGCTGGTGGCAGTTTCTAATAGAACACACTTCTCCAGGCTGTGCTAACAGGATACCAGAGCAGATCGAGAGCTCCGCACCAAAAGTTAAACTGTATTTATTTATTTCAGCTCTGCTCAAAATGGGCTGCTTGTGGGGGATGTTTGTTGAATAGAGAGAAACTTGCAGGGGACCAAGTTATTTTCAAACTGCTAATAGGGTTTTGCAAACAATGGAGAGGACAATAACATTTAATGCTATTTTAAAAAGGAGAGACTTCGCTGCATTCCTTTCTAGCGCTCCTTTGCCAGCCTTTCTCCAATTTCCTCAGATCCCCCTCATCTTGCTTTATCTGAACTACAGGTCCCACAACCCCTTCCTTCTGTAGAAAGAGAGTCAATGTGCAAACTCCTGTCAAGAACAAAGGGGTAACTTGGCATGTTCTCTGCTCCTAATAGTGACTTTCATGAGTGTGTGAGAATACTGGTGTCTTCCCTTTTTTCTTCTGTATGGTAGGTAGTGGTGGCCTGAAATGTCACTTCGTTCCTGGGTTTTGTTTTTTACATTGGAAATTCAGGCCTTGTCTAGCTTGGAAGACATTCCATAGGAATTGTTGAACTAGTGTAATCGTGACACTCCAAGAGACCAGGGACTGATACCTGAGAAATTGGGAGGGTAAGAGACTTTAGTCAGATTTTAAAATCTGGGTTTTATGGGGTGTGGGGGAATTGTTGTTTGTTTGGTGGGGAGAGATTTAATACCCATTTTATTCCAATGACAAAAGAACATTTTGGAGAAAGTAAAACATTTGTTAAATATTCTCTCATTTCTGCAATCCAGGCATGAAAGCTTACACCACACATCTCTGAGACCCCCAGGAAGTCATCCTGCGAACTCAGGGCTTGTCTACATCAGAAAGTTGCAGCGCTGGTGAGGGAGTTACAGCGCTGCAACTTAGGAGGTGTACACATCTGCAGGGCACCACCAGCGCTGCAACTCCCTGTTTGCAGCGCTGGCCGTACTCCCGTTTTGTCTCGGGTGTAGAGGATCCAGCGCTGGTGATCCAGCGCTGGTAATCAAATATAGACACTTACCAGCGCTTTTCTTGACCTCCGTGGAATAAGCAGGTATCCCAGCATACCTGAGGAAGCCTCTGGTAATCAAGCTGGTCTCCTTCCCCGGTTTGCTCTCGCGTTCCCCGAACCCCGAGCAAGCAGGTCTCCTTCCCTGAGGTTTGCTGGGTGGTTCCGGGAACGCGAGAGCAAACCGGGAAAGGAGACCAGCTTCGCCGCGGTTTGCTCTCGCGTTCCCCGAACCCCGAGCAAGCAGGTCTCCTTCCCTGAGGTTTGCTGGGTGGTTCCGGGAACGCGAGAGCAAACCGGGAAAGGAGACCAGCTTCGCCGCGGTTTGCTCTCGCGTTTCCCGGAACCACCCTGCAAACCGCAGGGAAGGAGACCTGCTTGTTCGGGGAACGCGAGAGCAAACCGCGGCGAAGCTGGTCTCCTTTCCCGGGTTTGCTCTCGCGTTCCCCGAACCACCCAGCAAACCGCAGGGAAGGAGACCTGCTTGTTCGGGGGTTCGGGGAACGAGAGAGCAAACCGGGAAAGGAGACCAGCTTCGCCGCGGTTTGCTCTCGCGTTCCCCGAACCTCCCTTGAAGCCGCCCAACAGCGCTGCAGTGTGGCCACATCTAACACCACTTGCAGCGCTGGTTGCTGTAAGTGTGGCCACTCTGCAGCGCTGGCCCTATACAGCTGTACTAATACAGCTGTAACAACCAGCGCTGCAAAATTTTAGATGTAGACATGGCCTCAGACTAGATATTCCTAATATTTCTCAAGTGAAAAAACAAACAGAACAGAAGAACAAAACCAAAATGCTCTATCAGCAGTCTTCTTGTCCCAAAGAAATATAAAAGATCACAAACCCCATCTTTAAAAAAAATGTTTTTGAAAGCTACACTTAAATGCAAAACCAGATCTATGACACTGGGACCCAATAGAGAAGGAGACAGACACAGACATAGCTGGCAGAAACATGGCTGGCTGCCTTTATTATTCAGGTTGCAAAACTGAAAGCAACATGGAGTGAGGCTTTGCACTGAGGAGGAAGGGGGCCGTGTTCAAACATTTAAAGGGGCAGAACATCACAAGATCTGCACTGAAGGAGTTCAACAAGTGTATTATATCTGACTCCTGCTCTGTTTTAGCCTTTGACATTCATCATAATCCACCCCTAAATGAGAGGAACCTATTTCTAAAGGGAAATGTAGCCCCCTCCAGTTTCACTTCAGAGTAGGGTGGCTGGCTGGTGGTGCTCTAGCAAGTTTTTTACAGCAGGTTTCACTTTCCTTTGATGTGTCACAGGAGGAACACTCTCTCTGATAATTAGAAAGTCCAAAACATCATTTTTAATCTAGCAACAGTGTCTTTCATAGAAAGTCATAAAACATCTATGGCTTGATGGCTTGTGTGTCTAGATCTTCCCAGTCTGTGAATCTGTGGAGCAGTTTGGTTTTGAGCATGTTTCAGTGGTTGTTGTATGATGCAGCAGAGAAGGCTAATTTATTCACTATGATAATTAACACCTCATGCATATTCATAATTGTTCATTAACAAAACAGAGAAGAAATAACTGTGTCTCCCTGGCAGCAATCAATGAAAAGACCAAAACCAGAGTTAAAAAGGAGCACATTCTTGAAGCGGATGCATGTGTGGATTATCTGACTGACTGAGAAGTGACCTTTCTCCAGGAGGCTAACTAGTATTCTGATTACTTGACACCAGCTCAGAGTATTGAAAATGCTGCAGGTCATCCGTCAGGTGATCTCAATTGAGTTAATAAAACTGCTGTGTTCAGTTGGTCACATGGTGCTGAAATTCCATCTTCTGAGCTGGCTCTTTTAATAATAATAAGTAATATAAAAATAATTAATATAAAATAATAATAGTGAAGTTTGTAGTCAAAAAGCCAGTATTGTCCTTGATCAGGTTGAAAGAGACAGCAGTGTTCGCATAAGAGGAAAATGTAGTTTTCATTGGAAATGTTAAAGTAGAGCTGTGGGCACTGTACTTTCAAGTCACTTAATCTCCAAGCCAGTGTGATTTGTGTGTGTTTAACCTTCAATGCATAAAACAAATGCACTAATAAAATTTTCAGCAGCAGTGATCTATAGAGTCCCATAGAGGACTGAGCTACTCCTGGGGCTCTAGTGGTTTGAGAGAGTTGGAATAGAAAATCCATTTCTCCTTGGTCTTGAGAATTCTCGCTCTGTTAATTTTCTCTACCAGTTAATTAGTTGTCTCCTTGACCAGCATCCTCGTGCTAATAGAGACAACCAACCCAGGTTTGCCTTTGATGTGGGAAATAACTGTTTCACACTCCCTAAATCCATTACTTCAGTATCATTCAGGGCAGCTGGTGATTAATTATATTTACTTATTGGTGGTGGTGTAGCACCTGGGGTCCAACTGTGGATCAGGGTCCCAGAGTTATTGTCCTTGTACAAACATAGCAAAAAGACCCTCTTCTAACGTGCTTCCAATCTAAGAATGAAATCCTGGCCTCATTAAAGTCAGTGATAAACTCCTGATGATTTCACCTCCTGTATCCATTGAGCCAAATTCTGCTCTGTTACACTGGTGCAAATCTGGAGTAACAATTAAAATCATTGGAGTTATTTCAGACTTGTAGCAGTGTAACCAAGAGCAAACTGTGGCTCATTGTATCTGTAAGATAAATCTGAACTGAATGAATGAATAAGGAGCTGTGTTTTGTGTCTTCATACGTTGTTTAGGCTTGAGCCTTGAATTATTCTTCACAGCTGGTTAGGACTCTTGAATATTTATTAATTTTGTAAGTGTGAAAACCCCATGCCTTGGACATTAGCCTCCTGAATGTGTATTTTCACCTTTCACTTATAATCTACCATGTGGAAATAATGGCTATTTCAGCAAGAAGAGCTGAATCTGCAAGTGTACTGGAGTCCAAAGGCTGCCCTTTCCAGGAGCAGGAATGTACTGAGATGTTTTCAGGATTCATTTGTTAGAAGGAGAGGTTGTACTTGAACCCTTTCTGCTGGGAGAGCTCTGGAAGCAGCTAGATATGGTAGTTCTGTGCTGCCAAACACACAGGTTGTAGTGCCGATGAACTGCCCGTGTCGTTGTGAGCTCTGCCAAAGGAGTACAAGCTCTTCTATACATTTATATTCTCAGTTGTAGATCTTATTGTGCACCAGGGACCCTGTAGTGATCTCTGCAACATTTGACCTAGCTGACACCAGTATCAGCTTTCGAGGTGGCCCGTTTTATCTACTGACTGGAACCATGAGTACTGTTACTTGCTCTGTTAGGAGATGAGAAATGTAAAGCAGGAATGGAGATTTGCTGTTAGTGGTATAGGGCCTATGACACACACTTGATCAGTTCTGATTCATCTGGCAGAGGTGACAAAATATAAAATTTATTTCTACATTAAATCTAAGGAATTGGAACAGTCTGCTGCTAAACTGACCCGCTCCCATCAAGGCAGTCTTAAGCTAGGTGGGGGCTGTCACTTTTAAGCATAGTTTAACTACTACATGGCCCATTGCTAGTTTATACTAGTAGAGGAACAACACTGGCTATCCACTCTACATTAGATAACTGGTTAAACAACCCAGCACAACAACTGGTGATGAGGGCCATCCATACAGCTGGGTCCTAGGCCATGACACTAACCAGCATGAGCTAGGAAGAGAATGTAACATGTTATGGCCTCTTAGAACCTTCCTGTCTTTTTGTGATGGGTCAGGAAGGCCTTTCAGCTGCTTAAGGAAGCTCCAAACTGTGTCCGTCTTTGCAAGTGTCTGCAGGTGACTTTCCTCCATGCTCACAGCTCTTGTGTGTAGCCGTGGGACCCTGTACTTGTCATCAAATCTTTTTTCTATGATCAAGTGAGTCTTCATGAGGCACACAAATTAATGAGCAGCATAGTCACATGGTGAACCAAAGCAGAGAGTCGGGGAAGGCTCTAGGAGATAGGACAGCCTTTTGTCTGTTGTGAAAAAGGTTTGGGAAAGAGAGGGCACGTTATCCTTGTCTCGGGCTCTACTGTGGGTAGTACTTGATCTGTCTATGTTCATGCAGGCAGAAAAGCGCACACACCTGGCTGGAGCTCGCAAAGACCCTTTGCTGCTGCCAGTCCTTGCTGGCTGTGTTGGAACGTGACCTGTCCCACGCTGTCCAGTGTGTGCATGCACTGCAGTCAGAGAGAGACCAATGGTGCTGTGTCAGTACTGGCTCTTGCATTGTTCGGTTCCGTCTATTCTGACACCCAGCTCTGCTCTTGAACATTCACTTCTGGAAGTAGCTTTTCTGCATGCCAATGGGACTCCTGCCTGGACCAGCATCAGGTTCTGTAGTCAGAGCAGCTAGTTTAACATGCAGTGGGCCTAATCCCTTCTCTAGCAGGGACTGTGCTCCCAGCCTCTGGAAGGTGCAGGTTGAGACTGGCTGCTCATTAGATGCACAAACAAAGGCTCATGTCTACCACCAAATGAATCCTTGCTGCAGAACAGCTTCCCTAGCTCCCTGCTCTAATTGCTGTAGCAGATTCCAGGCAGATTTCGTCATCTGTTTTCTGCCTGACTGGGAATCTGTAAATAAAAGGGCTGATGGTAGAATAATGGGAGTGCTGGACAGTGCAATGTGCAGCAGCACTTTCCAACATCACGAGAGAGGCAGGAGGGGAACAGGGGGTAGATGTTGCTGGAAAGAGAAAGAACCTTGTAAATTCCTGAGTACCCCCTGACACACACAGCTGCCCAAGGGAGACTTGGGACCATGGTAGTCTTTGAGAGGGAGGAATTAAAAGGAGGTCAGGGCTGAAGCAGGCTTTTGTAAATTGAAGTATGTGATAAATCGCTTTGGGGCACCTCTGCATACAAAGGGAGTGAGGAACTGATGGGGGTGGTGAATTGATAAAAAGCCACTAACACAAATAACTAGTGGGCATGTATAAAATGCATTGGAGCAAGGCAAACATGACCAAAAATGACCTAAGTTAATGAAAGCTTGAATGGGAGAATGTGTAAGGTCAGCAGGGAAGTGACACCATGGTGTTTGCGGCTGGCAGATTTTTAGCAAATTGCATGACGTGTTAAAATGAGTCATCTTGGGCTAGTGCTAGCATGGCTGAAGGACTGAGGATAGTGCGCTGAGCATTATCTCTGGGCTGTACAAATCTGCTGGGCATTTGAGTTCTGGCTCCTCTGCAGCTGCAGTTGCTGGAATTTCTTGGAGGTCTGTTCCTTTCAGTAGGTAGCCCAGGATAATATACAGTAAGAGAGTGGACTGGACAGAGCACCAGGCACTCACTGGCTTCTGAAAACAAGGTTAGCTCCAAATGCTAGTGATCACAGGACTTAAAATGCTAGATAAAGTTGGAACTGTCTCAACAGGAATGGTAATTATGTCTCAGATTTGGTTTACTGTTCCATGAGTTTTGAGTCTAACTCTGTGGCCACTTTTCACACAGAAGGTCATTTCCAACATATGCACTTTTCTATTGCAAAATAGTCTGCAAGTGCCACAAAATGATGCCACGTGTGTGAAACCCTCCTGCAGTGTCCTGGCTTTCCCAACCTCTCTGTTGTGGAGTCTCCTGCAAGCTGGGATCTGGAGCTGAATGAAGATCTGTTCATCAAAAAGCAGCACCAAGTGTGTGTGTATGCTGTCTTGTCCTTTTATTTTACATTGTGGATGGGGCTACTTTTGTCTGTGAATCCAGGATGTCCCTCCCAGCTTAATATGTTTGCTAAACTTCTGCAAGTAAATCCCAGTCTGAAGTTCACTGAACTGAAGCCTCTATTTTCTCTAAATAGAGGAGACTGGTTTATCTTACAGACAACTGCAAAATATCTGTAACTGGTCATGAAGCCCATTTGAATTGTACGGGACAGAGTATGGTGCTTCTGCTAGGACACAGGCCTATCTCCCCAGGTGAAAGTAACCCCTGAGCACTGAAGCAAAATCCCATCAGAATTGGCTGGTCCAAGATAATTCCCCTGCCAGTTCACCTGCTGCACCATTTATAACAGTTCTGATTGATTTGACTTGACATTTAAGACTCTTAGGCTTTACCCCTGCATGTAATTAAAGCAAGAAGACAGTGACTGACACTGTCTGAGCTTTGGCTGGCCTGGCAGGAAGGAGTATTGGAATTTCTTGGGAGTGAAATACTGTTGTACGTTTTTAAGCTGCTCTGTGTTATCAGAGCGCATCATGGATACAGGGATAGATCATTCCAGTCTGATAAAGGGGCCCTTATGGAAAATTCAGCTTAGGGTGTGACTGTCTCCTTTTCTCATAAAGCACTTAAATGGAAACCGTAATAAAATGGGGGTAGGTCTAATCCAGGGGGAACGGGATGTGTGTGACACCATCAGTTATCCTTAAGCCTACACAAGCATGTTAGACACTTTCAGTAAAGGTCTCTAGTGCATTTCCCTGCTCTGCCTATATGGGAAAATGCAGGAAGGAAAGGGCTGAGGGAGTATTAACAGCATTGCAAGCCTCTCTCATTACTAATACTCTACATTTACATAGCACTTTACAAGCATTAGCATCCCACCCCGGCAGCTGCATAAGTAACTAGTCTTCCCAATGACAGAGGGGTTCATGGAATCTGAGACAGAGAGGTGGTGCAATGGCCAGGAACAGCCACAGGTAGTCTCTGTCAGAGACATCATTACCATTTGAGAATTCCAGGCTGCCAGGCCTCTTTTCCGACCACTAGTTCTTGCTTTCAAATGATAATGCATCTGTCTGAGGTCTAGCTAGAGTGGCGCAGCCCTGTTACATCTCACCTGAGCCCTTGCTAATACGTTAAGGGCTTGGCTACACTGGAGAGTTGCAGCGCTGGTGGTGGGTTTGCAGCACTGCAACTTACCGTCCACACTTGCAAGGCACATACAGTGCTGCATCTTCCTGGCTGCAGCGCTGGCTGTACTCCTGCTCTGCCTGGGGTATAACAATTGCAGCGCTGGTGATGCAGCGCTGCTCTGCCAGTGTGGCCACCAAAAGCACTGTAATTGGCCTCCAGAGGTATTCAGAGGTATCCCAGAATGCCTGTTCAGCCACTCCCAACAGCGCTGCAAAGGCTGCAAATGTGGCCACACTGCAGTGCTGGTAGCTGTCAGCGTGGCCACACTGCAGCGCTTTCCCTACACAGCTGTACGAAGACAGCTGTAACTCCCAGTGCTGTACAGCTGCCAGTGTAGCCATACCCTACGGTGCTTACTTTAATGCAGAGAAACTTCCCACATCAGTGGCCTATTTTCCCCTCCTCCTTTCTGTATTTTTGTAGTGTCACTTGCCTGAATATGATATGCAGGCTTTCAGCTTTGAGGCCTAGGGGTAGGGGGGGTCACCCATAAATACAGCGATTCAGATCTGGGAAATTACTGTACATTCCCAGTCCTGAAGGGGCTCTGACTGCACTCTGTACGCTTCCCTTGACTTGGCAGCTGTGGGCTTTATGTGCAGTTCCCAGGGTGAAAAGTGAATTGCAGAAAGCTCTTGGAGTCCCCTTCCTACCTCAACGTCAAACAGCCTACCTTTCATAAGAATGGCCATACTGGGTCAGACCATGGGAGAATCTGGATTGAATATTTGGGAGCTGAACCCAAGATTTAATTCTGAGCATGCCCAGATTCTGGGAACCCCTGTCTGAAGCTGAGCTTCCATTTGGTCCCATAGTATCCCAAGCCCACTGTGTGTCTCCAGCATTATCTGCTCCTCCTCATGGCCTCCCCCATCACTGGCTTCACTGCAGCACGAAATCACTCCTTTCCCTTTGAGGCATAGTGTGTTTAGTCAGTGATTACTGGGTTGCTCTTCTTGTGGTCAAAGACTGTGTGTGAAATAGGCTAGTTTGGAACATTTATAGCCGCAGCTTCTGCTCACTGGGGTTCTGGCTAAGAAAAATACATTCCTTGGGAGTGTGGGATGGCTGGAATTGAGAGCAATGCTAACTCCTTGGCATTGAGCTGTAAATCAGTGCAGGCTTGATAAGGTCAGCTGGCCTGTGGTTCGTTAACTTGGTATGTAACTCACCTCTGCCACTTATTTTGGTCGTAGATTCCCTTCATATCAAGGGAAATTGCACCAAGTTTATCTATGGAAAGGGTAGGGAAAACATATGTAAAGGACGTAAACAAGTGTGAGCAGAGATCCATCAGGTTGGTTTAAGAGTGTGCATGTTAAATGGATGATTTAGCCAGATAACTAGAGGCAGAGGTGTAGGAGGGGTGGGGAATGCAAGAAGAGGAAAGATGGCAAGAGTAGGGAGAGAGAGAACACCCAGGGCGAGAGGCATCTTTCAGGTATGAAGGTCTCAGGCTCGTTTGGGCTTTAAAGCTCAAAACTAGCCCCCGAAACCACTCAGCAGAGAGTGCAGATCTTAGAGCACCAGTATCATGTGCTGCCAATAAAATACTAAGTGGACACTGCATCTGCACCAGCTTCATCCTGGGAATGGATTTAAATTGATCTTATTGCAATAGTCTCTAATCTCAAGGTGACGCAGGCATGGATAGCAGGAGCAAAGCCTGTGGCTGAGCAGAAAGGTTACAGCCTCCTGGCCAGGCACAGATGGGAGAAAAGCCAATTTGTTCGCTGATGTCGTATGATTGCCCCAAAACAACTGGCGATGTAACAGCGCCTCTCAGCTGTGAATGCAGATAAATGCCTTCCAAAGGGGAGTGTGTATTCTCTCCCCTGACTACAAATAATTAAACCAGTGCTCATGGGAGGAGGCTGGATATTTGTGAACAATGGCCAGTGCAGCCCTATTAATACTGAAATATCTACTGTGTACAGTGATTAAGGGAGGACCCCATTGGGTTCCTCCATGCTGCTAGCCCAGACTAACAGGAAGTCTCCTTTCTCAACAGGAACATCAGGCTCTGAAACTGCCAGCAGCTGCTCATCATTCCCTTGTGAGAACGGAGGAAGCTGTGAGGATTTGGAGGGGGGCTACAGGTGCCTCTGCCCCCAGCAACCAGTGGCATACATGGGCACAAACTGTGAATTCCTCTACTCTGTGTGTGAGGTGCACAAATGTCCCCCGAATTGGATATGCAGTGAAACTGCGAGACACCTGGATTATGAATGCATCTGTAGGCCTGGCTTCACAGGTACTGAGTGTAGTGCTAATATTAATGAGTGTGAGAGCGACCCTTGTAAAGGGCCTCATTTTGAATGTGTAGATAGTGCAAATGGATACATCTGCCAATGCCAAATGGGACCAAATGGAGAAGGCTGCCGCACTGAAATATCTGTGTGCTCTAGCCACCCCTGCCAAAATAATGGGACCTGCATCGAGGGTGCCGGGATATATACCTGCAGCTGCCAACCTGGTCTCAGCGGGGCCCACTGCGAAGATAACATCGACGAGTGTGCCTCCAGCCCATGTCAGAATGGAGCCATCTGCCTAGACAGGGTGAATGAGTATAACTGTTTCTGTGTGCCTGGGTTCCAAGGAAACCGCTGTGAAATAGACATCAACGAGTGTGCATCCCGGCCCTGTAAAAACAATGGCACCTGCCTGAATGAGATGGATCACTATTTGTGCAAGTGTGTCCCCGGCTATACAGGTACCTTTCATGCTCATGTATTAGTCTTTCAGTAGGGTTATTTATTGCTGTTTGTACAGCTCCATCAGTGCAACTGCTTGTGGCAAAACCAGCAAAAGACACAGTCCCTGCCCCCAAAAGCTTCTCATCTCTGCCTTTTTGTTACAGCTGTGAGGCTGAGCCTCTGTCTGATGTCCTGAGCTTCTGGTGTGTTTGGGAGCACGTGTGTACTAGCTTAGACCTGGCTGTCCTGAAAGAGAGGGCTTGAGTTCCTGGGGGGATGGTCGAGGCTTGGATTCACAGGGATGATGTGGATGTTGAATGGTTTGGATTCCGGGGTTATGGAATGGGGATGGGGTTGAGACTTGGATTCCCAGCAGTGATTTTGATGTGATTGGGTTTAGAGAAGGCATGGTTAAGGGGAAGCTCAGAGAGAGAGAGTCGTATTTGTCTTTAGGAAGAATAAACTTATTGGAGTTCAGGGATATAACTAGTCTCTATCAGACTGGCCCAGGACATTTTGTCCTGTTTTTCAGGCATTTTCCAGGGCAGGAGGCTCTGGGGTGGAGTAGCTATTAGTTGTGGATTTGTTTTTCCAGCTCTGTTAAACCCTGGGAGTATTTTTCATAAGACTCTGAGTATTTCTGAGGTTCAACTGTGCTGGTGATGACTCACTGTGTAATCTGCACCTGTGAGTTATCTGCAGAGGCAGTGGCACAGGGGTCTCCTCTCCCCCAGCCCAGCTATCAGAATGGAATGCAGTCTATGCTGCAACCACCTCCCCCTGGTACCAGCCGGCACATGACCTTTCCCAGCCTTACCCATTGTCACAGGCTACAGGCGTTTCAGGAGTTATGTTGCTGTAAAGGAATGTGGGGTCACTGGGCTACAGATTACAAATGGAGTGGGGAGTTGTTGCCTATCTAGCATCCAGTCACTAACTGAGTCACACTCTGGTGAAAGGCAGAGCTGGGGAAAAATACTCTGGAGCAGGCGCTGTTTAGGGCTTAAAATGACCCTTAGATTTAGAGTGTAAAACACAACTCAGTGTTTGCCCATCAGTTTCCCTTTGTCTTTCCTGCCAAGTCCCTAGTTCAGGACTGTGAGTTCCCGCAGAAGGAGCTGGTGTCAGTAAGGGGTAAAACAGCCTAGGGTGTTGCAGCAGCATGTGCTGTTCCAGGTGACTTTGAAGCTGGACATGAGGATTTGCATCACAGCCTCTTGGCCCTGGTCTTGCAGCCTCCTAGGGCCACTGGTCCTCACAGGCTGAGCATTTCCTGGCACTTGCCGCTGGAATCTGGGTGAGGGAAGTTTTGATGTGAGGATTGACAGGTTTTGATCTGGCAGATTATGGGGCCCACATTCTTTTAGGATTACGGTGGCCACGTCTGTGGCATAGTGAGCCTCTGTCAGAAAGGAGGATTAGATGGATTGGCAGGTGCCATTTTAGGGGCTTACTTTGAGGGGTGATGTCAGGCCACGGGCAGTTCATTGAGGTGGGAAAGTGGCAGGATGGTTGCTATGGGATCTCTCACAGATTTCCTTTGATGAAATGACATTAGACAAAGATAATGGATACGTTTCTACTGTGATTAGTGCTATTAATACTTAATGAATAAGACCATTATTATTGCTAGTACCACTATAACTAATACTTTGTACTTCTCCAGCACTTCCCTTCTGAGGACCTCAAAGCAAGTTACAAAGCTTATAATACTTTTGGGAGGAGGTTAAAGGATATACAGTGATCACTTCACCAACCACTGAAATGCAACCGCCTCTGTGGTAGAACACAGCAGCTATGCAGAAATGAAGAATATCACATGTAACCCAAACCAAGGGGAACACTGTGCTGCAGAATGTAAATATCAACGGTTGATCTTGGCCACAACACTGCAATTCACACCCTACCACTTCCCTCACCCCAAAATAAAGCAGTATGGGATTTTTGTAATGAATGTAAGGGAGCAGGACCTTGGTTTTATGTTTAATCCGCGAAGTGTAATTCATTTGCTAAATGCTGATGGAATTAACTAATTCAATGAAATCAAATACAAGTTTATGCTAGAGATTCACAACTGTTGCAAACTATTCTCAATTTTGTTGATTTAAAAGCAAAACCCATAAGTCTTTCCAAGATAGACTTGGCTGCAAATACTAATAAACTAAGCATTTCTTAGTATTTGCATGCTTGTCTGCTGTCCAGGAACTTATAAATTGTCATGTCTGTGTTCCAGCAGAGTGGGTTTGATATCATTGCTTTTGTGATCCCAGCTCAGAACTCCAGCCAAGTCCATAACATAGATGTTTCTCTCTTTTGTAACAAAGGTGTAAACTGTGATGCTGAAATAGATGAATGTGACTCAGGCCCTTGCCAGAATGGGGGCAAGTGCACTGACCACATTGGGTTCTACACCTGCACTTGTGCACCAGGTTATGAGGGAATCCAGTGTGAGGTGGACATCAATGAATGTGCAAGCCAACCATGTATCAACGGAGGGATATGTCATGACCTTGTTGACAGGTGAGGGATGCACGCTGCTGTGGCCATTTGCATTTCAGTGATTAGATATCGGACATGAGCCAATGAGACACCTGCCTGGTGTAAGTCCATTGACTTCAGAGCATGAAGGATGAATTGGACTCAGTGCTCTTTAAGCGTTTCCTCCCTCCTCCACTCCGCTTGCTGTTGTTCTTTTGTTAAACTGAAGTTATTCTAAGAGCCGTTCAGTGGGGGTGTTAATGCCAAAGGACTCCTTCCACTAGCAGAGTTCCCAGAGATGCTTGAAATTCCTGTTACTGTCTCTTACTGCTCCGCGATGAAAATTATTTGCAGTTTAAATGTACTATCACAAGTAGCAGAAGCAGCCACCCTCCTTGACTGACAGCATCCCTGTCTGTCTGATCCTTGCCTTTCATGTGGACTATGTAGGCTCAGAGGCTGACCTGCCTTGCCACTAATTTCTTGCAAGGATGCTCTGTTTATTGAGATGGGACTGTCTCTTCTCTCAGCCCATGGGTGAGGAATTCTGCAAGGTGGACATGAGGGCTAGCAAGTTAGCCCAGTAAGTTTGTTTGCTCTTACCTTCAGGGCTGCCCAGAGGATTCAGGGGGCCTGGGGCAAAGCAATTTCGGGGACCCCTTCCATAAAAAAAAGTTGCAATACTATAGAATACTATATTCTCGTGGGGGGCCCTGCAGGGCCTGGGGCCTATTGCCCCACTTCCTCCCCCCCCCCCCCGAGCAGCCCTGCTTACCTTGGAGGGGACCAGGCATTGGATTGAAGAGCTCTTGAGGTGTTCTGTTTTGTGTCCACCTAGCTACCAGTGTGATTGCAGTGAGACAGGCTTTGACGGGGAGCACTGCGAGTTGGATATCCTGGAGTGCGCCTCCCAGCCCTGTTTGAACAATGCTACCTGCCTGGAGGGTGTCAAGAATTACAGCTGTGTCTGCTGGCCAGGTGAGTAGGGAAACTGCTTCGTTCTCCTGCAGTCTGAGTATTCAGTGGCAGAGAGGATCTGCTAGGTTGCCCTGAGCAAAACTGACTCTATGAGTCTGGTTTTCCGTACCCCCAAGTGATGAGTCTCTCTCTGCTTCTCTCGGGAGAGTCTTCCACTGGCATGAAGGTCTCAAGCAGGGAAATGTGTTCTGCTGCATTGCCTGAAATTTCCCTTTTCCTAAGCCCAGGCCTTTTCTCTCCTGGGCGAGATGAATTGACTGGCTCTTGCCTCTGACACTGGTGCTGTATGCTAGGCCCTGCTGCTTTCTGCTAGATGAGTTGCAGTGTCTCAGGCTCACATAAACTTGCTCCCTTATTGGCAGCTGTAGTATCCTGGTGGATAGTTTTCTGTCTCCCTTCCAAGGAAGTCCTGTGTTGTGCTAGCTCTGGTGTTTGCCTGGCAGGTTACACAGGGCAGCACTGTGAGGAGGATGTGGACGAGTGTGCTATAGACCCTTGTCACAATGGAGGCGTGTGCTTTGAGCGATCCAACCAAACCTACTATGGGACAGGACACGACTTCCCCAGCGAGTTCAGCTATAGTCAAGCTGCAGGTTTTCTCTGCTGGTGCCAGCCAGGTTTTTCAGGTGAGCTACCCACTGGGCTGTGCCCTGTGCCCCCTAGTAGGAGCTGCACAGCTTGGGTCACAGGGAGTGAAGAGGAGCCATCTGTGCAGCAAGAGCCACCCACGTGGTGCAGAGCAAGATGGTTCTGGCTGCGCAGCTGCCTCGTAATGAGGAATGTGTGGCTCTCCTTTGCTGTATGTGCATATTGCAGATGGCAGTAGGAGTGTAACCAGTACCACACCCTCTACCTGGAAGGCCATATCCCTCAAGGCCCTGATTTCCTGGCTGGTGCAATAGCCCACCCCCTTCCCTAATGTTCTGTTCAGTACCCTGCAGCTGGGCAGATGGCAAAATAGCCCTGGTGGCCCCTCCCGTGGGCATAAAGCAAAATTTGTCCTTGCAATATGTTAGTGGGGCATTCCCCCTCTGGAGGAAGCTGTTAGTCCCCTGGAGTTCCAGGTAATGTTTTAAGCCTCCTCTTGTCGTGACTGCTCTTGTAGCAACCTTCCGTGTGGTTGGGATGGGCAGGCAATTCTCCCTGCGTGTGAAGGGCTCTAGGGGTGCTCAGCAGAGACTGCCTGTTGTGTTTTTAAAGAGCTTATAGGAGTGTGGGGTTGGGGGGTGTGGATGGGTTGGGGGGAAGAGGATGTGCCCTTTTGGGGGGAAAATTGGAAATACGGGAGGGAGTTTTCGCTAGTTATTAGAACAGGGATCTCAGAGTCAGGATTCCTGGGTTCTGATCTCACGTCTGCCACTGACTTTTGTGTTGTGGCCTGGGGTAAATCACTTAGCCTTTCGGCGCCTTAGTCTTCTACATTTCATAAATGGGGATTAATGATACCTACTTGCCAGGTGGGTACTGAGGGACAAGTAGCACTTTGCATCTTTGGATGAAAGCTGCTGAAGAAGAGCAAAGAATTGTGAAAGAAGGTGTTAAGATTCCTCCTGCAGGGAATGTGCGCACATCCACTGCTTGGACTTACTGAAATAATCATAACGGGATTGTGTTTTCACTTTCAAAGGGGAGAACTGTTCTGTTAACATTGATGAATGTGAGTCTCAGCCATGTCAGAACGGAGGGTGCTGCACGGATCTGGTTAACGGCTTCCTTTGCCATTGTCTACCAGGATACTCAGGTAATGTTGGTGATAGAGTGTGTGGAATCAGGTGATCCTGGTTAGTTGATACTTACTGAGTCACTGATTTGCCATATGGTTGCATAATTGAATCCTAGGACTGGCTAGAGAAGGCTGCTGAGTTGAGATGAATCTCACTCAGAAAGCTGTGGAGGCCCAAGACTGGTGTAGCTGTGGTTGTTTCCAGATCAGGACTGAAGTGCACTGGCAGACGTGTGAATGTACTGTACTCCTAGCAGTGGGGTACATTGGCAGTGCTGTGCATTGAGGATGTGAGCACATCAACGGAACTGTGTGAGGGAGTTGGGCACCAGAATCTGAGGATCCCTTAGGTGTTGGCAGAGGGATATTGTACATTGCCATAGGCACCCTCTTGACAAGTCTAGGGTGGGGCTGCTCTGTACAGGAACAGAAATAGTCTTTGGGATGAAGATGTGTGAAGCCACAGGGAGGAGGCATTTTGGGTGCTGTGGCCATAGTCTCTCAGGGAGGCTGGGGTTGGAATGGTCAACATTTCCTAAGGGCTGTAGCAGTTTGGGGCAGGGAATGAGGAGCCTGTCACCATAAAATGATGATGATATTTCTCCTTCTCCCCTCTGGATGATGAGCCAGGGATTTGGGGTTGGAGGCTATACTCTGTTATTTAGGGAGGTCAAAAGGTCTTGGTGTCATGAGCAAATGCACTGCAGCCCTTTCTGTTTGCTAGGGTGTAACGATGTGCTTGGGAGTGGTGGACTGGCTTCTGCTGGAGATGCCCTTGTTCTGAGCCTCAGTTTCCCCACCTGTGAAATAGTGAGACTAGCTTGCCAGGGGAATTGTGAGGCTAAGCACATTACTGTTTGTACCCTTTGGCTGGAGGGAGGAACAGTGGGGGTGGTGCCTCTAAACAGTGTGCAGTTTAAATGTAGCAGCATCTTTTAACATCTAAGCTTAAACACAGAGCTACATGCCATATAGCCCAGACACCACAGAAAAGGTGCAGAAAGGCTTGCTAGGCCCACATAGTCTGCTCCCAACTGACCATGAGAGCTAGTACTTTAGCCTTGTCTTCACTAGGAGAAAAGATGTCTTTTACCACATGCTTGCTAACGTAGTAAAATCATCATCTAAATGGGCCCTTTATTTTGATACAAACAGGATGGGGCAAAGGCAGGTTAGAGATGTCCTCCCTAAGTGATCAGTTTTGTGTGTCTCTTATCCAGCATGGAGTTTGTCTCCGTCCCCGCCCCCGCCACACAATCATTCTGCTATGATTGTGACAACCTTCTTTGCAGCCACAGCTGTTGGGTGGCATCCCTCTCTCTCCGTACCTTGTCGCCAATCCATCTCATCTCTAACCTCAGAGGAAAACCTCTTGTCTCCTTTCCCTATTTTCTTTAATCTCTCTGCTAACTAACAACCTGATACTGTTAAAGGGTATGGTTTATACTAAAGACATTCTCTTCTAACTGGCTTGCATTCTTCCAGCCCTCCAAGAGTAAAATGTATGCTGCCCGAAATACTGAAAGGCTGCCATCTTGTGGGAGAAAGGAAAATCTTGAAGATACAAGAGAGTTTTTAACTCTTCTCAGTAGGTGGTAGGTAGCAGTATTCCTGAGTCCGCACTGAGCCTTTTCTAGTCCCCATTATACCAGCATAGTTATACTAGTTTAGTTATATCAGTATAACCTGTGTGGACAATCTTATTCCAACATGTGTCTCTTCAGTTTAGCTTAAGCCCCTCTCAAGTGACATATGCTCCCCTACCAGAATAAGTGTGTCCACATGGGCTACACTGGTATAACTAGAGCAGTTTAAATTCGCACCTTAGGTTGTTCTGAAAGAAAAGTCCATGTAGACAAGGCTGCAGAAATAGGCTTTATTCCAATCTCTCAACTGCTGTGCAGGGCCAGTTCCTACAGTGCTGCACCTGCAGATGCAGACCTCTTCCCAATGGAATGTTGTATAGCTCACTAAATATCTGACCATTGTAAGTCATAATTCCTGTCTGCTTGGGCCTCCAGGGCCGTTTCCTTCCCTCAGTGGCCTGGCACCACTCTTGGGAGTCCAGGGAGCTCAGCATTTCACGTCACTTCCCCAAACTGTAGGTTTACCTAATCCTTCTGAGCCCCTGGGACTGCTCACGGAAAGAAAAGCTGACAGGCATAGGATGAGGAGAGACAGTGCTAGAGAGTTCATTCTGTTGCATCTGTTTGGGGTTCATTAGTACTCGAAGGAGATTAGAGGCAGGGTGCTGTGTTGTTAAATCACTATGTCTCCTTTGGGGTAGTTCCAAGACACAACAGTAAAAGGCTGGGAGCAGCAGGTGGGGAAGTCAAATTTTGCCTCTCTGTGAGCTCAGTGAGCTGAATGAGTGCATGTGGAGGAGTGAAGCTGACAGGGATATAGTAGCAATTAATCTCCCCTGCTTTGTCAATTAATCCCAGTATAGTCCTGCTGGGTAAACAGCTTATTACTTCATATTAGGATCACAGAGTAACTTCATGAAATTTCCAGTAATGTTTCTGTTCAAAACACATTTCTGTGGCATCTTAGATCTGCCATGAACTTGGGTTTAAGCTGCCTTCCATGATTAAAGTGAACGTGCTACTCTGATGTAGGCTGCTTTTTTCATTTTCTCTCCTGGAGCCCTTTCTTCAGTCTCAGGAATGTGGGGAGTGTTGTGGGATAACAGTGTGAATCAGCAGAAATCACCTTCCTACATGTGTTAACTGCCCAAGTGCTGTCTCAGGCTGGAGCACAGCACAGAGCTGGGATGGCTCTTGCCTAAAATGTAATTAGTGCCACAATAACAGACAGTAAATGGAAGCCAAGTGACCCAGTCGTGTCAGAACCACATGGCAAGACACTGAGAATAAAAGGTCTGGGAGAGTCTGTCTGTTCTATGAGCCTTAAAGAGTCCTGGGGCACTTTATAGACTAACAGACATACTGGAGCATAAGCTTTTGTGGGTGAATACCCACTTCGTCAGACTCATGCTCCAATACGTCTGTTAGCCTATAAGGTGCCACAGGACTCTTTGTTGCTTTTTACAGATCCAGATTAACACAGGTACCCCTCTGATATATGGGCCATGTGACCTCTGCAGTTTGTATGCCCTCAGGGGTAGCAGCTGTGTTTTTTCCTTTCCCATCGGATGGTGCTCAGAATTCCCTGCATGGGCTGAGGCCTTGGCTACACTGGCACTTTACAGCGCTGCAACTTTCGCGCTCAGGGGTGTGAACCCCCTCCCCCCCCCCCCCGAGCGCTGCAAGATACAGCGCTGTAAAACCTATGGGCTTGTCTACATCACAAAGTTGCAGCGCTGGTGAGGGGGTTACAGCGCTGCAACTTAGGAGGTGTACAAATCTGCAGGGCATCACCAGTGCTGCAACTCCCTGTTTGCAGCGCTGGCCGTACTCCCGTTTTGTCTCGGGTGTAGAGGATCCAGCGCTGGTGATCCAGCGCTGGTAATCAAGTGTAGACACTTACCAGCGCTTTTCTTGACCTCCGTGGAATAAGCAGGTATCCCAGCATACCTGAGGAAGCCTCTCCTTCAAGCAGGTCTCTTTGCCTGCGGTTTGCAGGGGGGTCCAGGGAACGCGAGAGCAAACCGCGGGGAAGCTGGTCTCCTTCCCCGGTTTGCTCTCGCGTTCCCCGAACCCCTGTGCAAGCAGGTCTCCTTCCCTGCGGTTTGCAGGGGGGTTCGGGGAACGCGTGAGCAAACCGCGGCGAAGCTGGTCTCCTTCCCGGTTTGCTCTCGCGTTCCCCGAACCCCCCTTGAAGCCGCCCAACAGCGCTGCAGTGTGGCCACATCTAACACCACTTGCAGCGCTGGTTGCTGTAAGTGTGGCCACTCTGCAGCGCTGGCCCTATACAGCTGTACTAATACAGCTGTAACAACCAGCGCTGCAAAATTGTAGATGTAGACATACCCTGAGTGTAATCAGTAGAGGATGTGGTTTACGTGCAGCGCTAGGAGAGCTCTCTCCCAGCGCTGGCACTCTGACCACACTCGCACTTCAAAGCGCTGCCGCTGCAGCGCTTCGAAATTTCAAGTGTAGCCATACCCTTAGTCAGAGGGATGTGCAGGAGCAAAATTAAACAAAGAAGGGGGTGGATGAGTCTTTGTTGGTCCCAGAAAAGATGGCAACTGTGATAAAAACTAAAGTCATGTTCTCACCAGAGGTACAGCCAGGCTCTGAGAGATGGCTGAACAGGAGCTGGATTCAGATGATTACTGTGTTCTCTGATGAGAACAAACCGAATTATCTATTAATCTGAATTGTCTTTTGGGTGAAATGTGGCGTGTGTTTAACTGGACAACAGTTTAGGACAGGAAGTGAGGAAGAATAGTGTATTCAGTTGAAATGGTAACTGGCATTTAGGTTGGCAGAATGTAATTGGTGAATTAGAATTTGGTCAGTTAACCCTGGAAAAAAATTATAGGAGCTATTTTAATGACTACGAGTGGCCTAACATACAGTTCCCATCTCCTCCTAAGAATGCTGTCCAGCAGCAGGTTACCCCCTAGCATCATGCTCTGGCATTCAGTCAGCCTGAGGGTATGTCTACATCTACAATTTTGCAGCGCTGGTTGTTACAGCTGTATTAGTACAGCTGTATAGGGCCAGCGCTGCAGAGTGGCCACACTTACAGCAACCAGCGCTGCAAGTGGTGTTAGATGTGGCCACACTGCAGCGCTGTTGGGCGGCTTCAAGGGGGGTTCGGGGAACGCGAGAGCAAACCGGGGAAGGAGACCAGCTTCCCCGCGGTTTGCTCTCGCGTTCCCCGAACCCCCCTGCAAACCGCAGGGAAGGAGACCTGCTTGCACGGGGGTTCGGGGAACGCGAGAGCAAACCGGGGAAGGAGACCAGCTTCCCCGCGGTTTGCTCTCGCGGTCCCCGAACCCCCCTGCAAACCGCCGGGAAGGAGACCTGCTTGCACGGGGGTTCGGGGAACGTGAGAGCAAACCGGGGAAGGAGACCAGCTTCCCCGCGGTTTGCTCTCGTGTTCCCCGAACCCCCCTGCAAACCGCAGGGAAGGAGACCTGCTTGCTCGGGGGTTCGGGGAACGCGAGAGCAAACCGGGGAAGGAGACCTGCTTGATTACCAGAGAGGCTTCCTCAGGTATGCTGGGATACCTGCTTATTCCACGGAGGTCAAGAAAAGCGCTGGTAAGTGTCTACACTTGATTACCAGTGCTGGATCACCAGCGCTGGATCCTCTACACCCGAGACAAAACGGGAGTACGGCCAGCGCTGCAAACAGGGAGTTGCAGCGCTGGTGATGCCCTGCAGATGTGTACACCTCCTAAGTTGCAGCGCTGTAACCCCCTCACCAGCGCTGCAACTTTGTGATGTAGACAAGCCCTGAGTGAGAGGTCAGCTTACTCTGTTCAGCCTTAGGGCATGTCTGTGCTGCAATCAGACACCCACAGAAGGCCCATACCAGCTGACTCAGGCTCATGGGGCTCAGGCTAATGGGTTGTTTAATTGTGATATAGATGTTCGGGCTTAGGCTGGAGCCCGAGCTCTAGGACTCTGTGAGGTGAGAGGGTCCTTGAGCCGAGGCTTCAGCCTGAGCCCCAATGTCTACACCCCAATTAAACATTAAACAGCATCTTAGCCCAAGCCCTGCGAGCTTGAGGTCAGCTGGCATGGGCCAGCTGCGAGTTTTTAATTGCAATGTCCTCTTCAGCCCTCTTGGAGAAAGCAGAAAACCCTTTTCTGTTGTATTAACAACCTTTGCTTCTCCCAATAGCTCTTTGTGCAAGAATGCAACCCAAGCACAGACACACTTGCGGTTTTGTGTTACTTGGTACACACACCACCCAGTGCAGTGAATTGAGGAAACAGGATTGGTGTTTTTTCCTGACTGGACAGATTAATTTATTCGTACAGATATTTTCCAAGTGTCTGTTCTGTTCCAGAAATGTGACCTCTACTGTTGTCAGGGAAGACAGCTAAAAGGTTAAGAGACTAAAGAGATTAGAAAGCCTTTAGCCCTTGGAAAGAAGCCCTTTAAGCAAATACAGCAGACTGGAGCTAGCAGATATTTCCTGGGGCTGCCTTCATTTTACCTGGAAGGTATATTACTTCTATGCACACACCGTGGCAGCAGCAAAGAGGCTGGGTGTAAAATGTTCAAACAGATGCTTAAACTGTTTTTCAGATTCATGCAGAGGGAGTATTAGTTGGTCCTGGATAAGGCTAGAGTGAGCTTTGTACTTTCATTTCACTCTGCGTCTCCCTACTGCATTATGGCTCCGTTAGTCTGACCTTCTAAACATGCTGTCAGCTGACCAGACACTGCAGGAATTTACTCCCCGCACTAGTGCCTGTGTGAGCCTTGGTGTCCGATGTGATTTAACTGCATACAGTGCCTGTGATCAAAAGCATCCACTGAGATTCTGATGCTGCACTAGGCCTGTTTGGACGTGCTTGTTATAGCAGATTGTCTGACCGGAGGGCAGCATGAGATATGCCAGTTACTTCCGGCTCACCCTGCTTACAGGGTTTAGAGGATTAGTAAAGGTGCAGCAACTGTGATGAATTAAATGAGGCTTCCCTGTTAATGAAAATGGGTGAAGCTTGGCTTAATGTCGCATCCAGAATAAGGCCAGGCAAAGAAGTAAGCAGAACAATTCAAAGGGACAGAAGAGGTCTGTGCACAGAAACTGCAAAGCTCCAACTGTTGCAGAGAGCTGTTGGCCCAGCTCTTGTTAGCCTCCAACAATATTTTACAAGGATAGGCTGCTGTCGGAGGACAGACTTCAGAATTCCTATGCAGAAGGCATGTTCTGTTACGTTCATCATCTTCATACGTAATCACAGTTTTGCTTGCCGGTTAACAGTGTAACCTGCCTGCATACTGCAAATGCAACAGAGCTCCTTCCTTCCCTGTGAGGAGTCTCTTGTAACAAGATTTATTCCAGAGACAAAGGTAGCGGGATTGCTGTCTGAGAGGTTTCTTCCCATCACCAGCGCTCTCAGGAAATGTCTCACTCATTCAGAGCCTTGATGGTAATTTCAGGGATTAATTCACAAACATGTCAAAGAAGTCACTAACTTCCATTCAAGAAGCAACATGTGGAATTTGGGCTGGTCCTCTTCCCAAAGCAAATACCAGTCTGTCGCACTAATCTGTAGCATGCTATTACATTAATCCTAGGAACTGAAGCAGTTACTGTTACTATTTAACAGTATTCCATGTAATGCATTTGGAGAGATGCAATGATAAATAGTGAGCCAACAGCTGAGCTGAGATGTTTGCTGCAGTCCCCCGAGGTCAAGACTTTGGTCCAGAACCTTTTTAGGTCTCTGATCCTGCAGTTCCTTGGAGCAAGACAGACCTCTATGCCTGTTTGCTGGTGTAAAAGTCTAACTGAAAGTTTCAAAGAAACTCCAGTTTTCACAGATACCCCCATTTAGTTGTATTGCAGAGGGGCATGGATCAGCGTTCAGTGGCCAAAATTTGGTGATAAATCCTGATCAGGTGCTACTGGAGGCATGTTGTGCATGCGCTCAGAAGAAGAGCGAGTGGAATGTTGCTTGCAGCCATTGCAAAAGTGACTCTGATTCTTGTCATCCACAACACACAATTAAAGTAGTAAAAACTCTTATTTTTGACATCATGTGAACAGTTGATATAAAGAGCTGTTCAATGCTATTTGCAGTACACAACAGCAAACTTCAATGATCCTGCAGAACCCGCAAACAATGCTACATATTCTTGTGTGCCATCCACTTGCATCTTTTCACTTAACTATTCACATATATACAGATATAGCACCCTCTGGTAACAACTACAGGATCAGGGCTTAATTTTGCTAGTTAACCATTCAAAATCTGTGCTTTTTAGGGGGGCTTGACATGCAAGCAACCCAGATACCTCCTGAGAATTTAAATTCATGCACGTATCTAATCCAAATGACTACTCCTCGCATGTCTCCCACATCCGATCAGTGTGAAACTGACTAGTCTGTTTGGATTGATTAGGTTGGGCAAAGTGCAGAAAATAAACCAGCAGTGTGCATGACTTGTTGGAATTCTGTTCTAATGTCTGAAGGTGGCATTGGTAACCGCAGGACGTAAGGGGAAGATTCAGATACTTCGGGAAAAGCTCCCCAGTTCTAAATAATCTTTCTCCGCAGAAATAAGAACTCTCCCTGCTGTAAAGCAGAAAGAAATAACTGCCATGGCCAAAACTTTTGGACCCTGCCAGATCCTGAGATAATGAGGAGATTCTGGCAGCTCAGTCTCTGCAGCTGTTTATGGGGAAAGACGGATGCTTGGCCCCCTGATCCCAATGCCTAAAGTCAGTATGGTCATTAGACTGCAGGACATGGCCTCCTCTGTGTCACTGGTGATCAGGAACATTTGTTGAGCGGGTTGGCTGGTAAGGAGATATTGGCGCAGAGGCATTGGTTGGGATGAGGACACTTGAAGTAAGTTGCGTGGTCAGGAGAGGTTGTGAGCGGTTGTTCCTTGGCATTCAGAAACTTCAGCATCTTCCTTCAGTTTTATCCACTTAATCAGTTTTATTCTATTGCTCTTTCTTGTCATTCTTTTTCCTTTCTCCCTCATTGGCTTCAATGAAATCACTCATGAGACTAAGGGCTGCAGTAGCTTTTGTTTGCAAATATTGCAGAATGAACACACGCAATGAGATAACAGGGTAAGTGGAGGAATGAAACTCTCTGGATGAAATCGTGGGCCCAGTGAAGTCAGTGGGAGTTTTGCAAAACTATCATTGATTTCAGTGTGGCCAGGATTTCACCCTCTGTGTCTGGGAAGTGCTCCATTTGTTGTTACCTGCAGTGGCTATTAGTCAGTGGTAGTTACACAGCTTTTCTTCGTAATCCAGAAATGGAAAAAATATTATTTGGGCCCTAATTGTGCCATCCCTGTGCAGGGAAATCAGTGGGACAGCACGGGGTGTGAGCGAGGGCAGGGGCTTGTCCCAGTCCTCCCACTGTCGGAGCTAATGCTGTGGATCCTGCGGGCATTACTGTAACGCACTGAGTAAGAATACACTGTAGACACATTCTTCTTGTCAGCACTGACAGAAGCCAGCTGGGGAGGTTTAGAGCAGGGCTGGATTAGATCTCACCACAGCGCAGGTCTCTTTATATTGGCTGGTTTAATTTCCAATCCCCTTTTGCCTGACCAGCTCTGGGAGAGAGCTCACACATACTGTGTCCTTCCAGTCCAGACTTTCATTCTCCCCTCCTCATCCCAGCTCTACCTTTCTTCCATCACTGTCACAAATGTCTGCAAGGAATCTGCCATGAAACCTGTGGTGGTTGGTGTGATCGTGGGTGGAATTTATCTTCTAGCAGGTAATGACAGATACTGCAGTCAGTGCAACTTGGGGTGGGTGGGTGAGTGTGTAAGGGGTTACAGCTCAGGTTGTGTCGTGATAGCTGGAGACTTGGGGCAAGAATTAACCAAAGAGGGAAAATCCTGTGTAAACAGGCACCTGATTTTATTTTGTAAGGACCCAAAATTTTGTTTAGGAAGCTTTATGGCCCAAGAGTTGTCGTGATGTTGGCAGCGACTGTGCTGAGCAATATGCTGGGAGCCCCATGCGTGTCTTTGCTGTAACCCTGATTCCTCCTCTTTACTGGGAGTGACTGAATTTGGGATGTTGTTGCAGAGTGTCAGCTCTCTCTTCACGCTTAGGTGCACTTTAGAATCACATGACGTCTTTCACACTTACTCTGTGAAATCTCTGCCTCTCTTCAACTGAATTTTTTAAGGTATTAAAATTTCTTTTACTGAAAACAGTGGGACTTTTCAAAATAAAAACGCTGAGCACTTCACTGCCCCCTGCACTATCCCCCATGCCCAGTCTCTCTATCTAGAAGTGCTGGGTGAGAGAGAGGTCCAAACAGTTTGTTGCTATGGAAATGGCAGTAATGATGCAAACATAATTGTCATTGCAGGGCCTGGCTGTTGCAGCTAAGTCTCTGTTTTTTGTTTGTTGGAATAATAGGAGCTTTAATTAGGATGCACTGGGGAATGGCTGCTAGGAATGCATCTGCCTGCTGGGGAGAGGGCAAGGCAGTGCTGGCTAGTAAAGATCACTGCACGGTACATGGTGCTTCCAGAATGGCTGGCAATACTCATATCCTTCATTAATAGAAAGGGCCAGTTAATTAGACCTCAGACTTCAGATATCTAGACATGTGATTTGCTAAATTTGAATCTCCTAGTGTGTGTGTGTGTCCATCTGTTTGTCTTGCATACATATGTATGACAGGTTTGATGTATGCAGTGTAGTTGTAGCCATGTCAGTCCCAGGATATTAGAGAAACAAGGTGGGCCAGTTTCTGTTGTGAGAGGGAGAAGATGATATTTCACCCACTTGCCTCTCTCTAGGTATGAGATGACATTTAACATGTATAATGCATTTTCAAAGCCATATTTAGAAATAGCTCTCTGTGAGTCAGTAGCTCTGTTCAGCTGTCCTGGTGGGCACTGCTGATTTAGTAACCCTGGCACCTGTCAGATAAAACCATTGATCAGATACCATGACAATGGTGCTAGAAATACCTAGGTGGCTCATGCATGGTAGGGCTTGAAAGACTCAGCTTTGCCATTTGAAAGCATTGGAAATTGGAGACTTTCAAAGTTGTAATAAGAGTATGCATGTGTGTTTTGTTTACAGTTTCTGGTTAATGTAGTCATTACCTTGAACACTCTTGAATTAACCAAAATATTTTAAAATAGTGGTCATTGTCCTGACAACAACTTTGAAAGTCTCTGATTTCTAAATGGCTGCTTCCTCTTATATTTGTTAGTTGGTCCTTAGTGATTTTCTTATCCAATTAAAGAGAGTTGCAAGATCAGAGTAGATTTTATAATATGCTGTCTTTTCCTTTATTATTTATGGATATTTCTGTGGGCCCTAGCATCAGGTGCTCAGAGGGAACACAGCAAAACCTGCAAGTGTAAAAAGTACCTCTTTTTGCAACAGAAGTGTCACATGGAATTAATTCTGTTCTCTGAACACCTGAAATGGAACATTTGTGCTCACAGGTTACTCTGTGCTCCTCCTTTAAGAATACAACTGAAAGTTTAAAACAGAATTTTAAAAAAGTCCTTTCCAGTATGATTGCAAAGACACACAACCATCCCCTCTGGAGAAATCTGGGATACCAGGTACAGTCCAGGAAATGGTCTGCATCTTTCTCTCTGCTGTAATGGCCCAAAGCAAAAATCTTGTTATTTCCGGAGTGGGGTGATTTCCTTCTGTTTGCTGTTTGCGTTCCTGGCTGCATTAACACTGAATCATGCACAGCCAAAACACAAAACTCAAACCCCTCCGGTGAGCTGCAGTTAGCATCTAGGAAGAAGACAGCAAGGGAATTCTTTCCCCTGCAGCTGACTTTGTTTTTTAAATCTAGGATCACCAGAGTCTGATAATCTGGAGGATGTTCAGGAAAGATGACAAATTTATCAGCAGACTAGAGAGGATGGCATAGCCAGACCCTCCTAAGTGACAATAGATGAGGAGAGGGCAGAGTAGCTATCTGTCTGAGGGTGTAAACACCAAGGAGGGAGAGGAGTTACTTAGAGTGTATGTGGAGGTACAGTAGGTGCAATGGGATGAACTGGTAAGTGAGGGGGTACATTGGTTTCCAGGAAATATTTGCTTCCATTGAGACGGAAGCTCTGGAACTGTCTCCTCTATCATATGGGATGTTTTAAAACTACACTGGCCAAAGCAGTAGCCATATGCTCCATTGGCCCCTAGGAGGAGGGGTATTATTAGACATTGTTTCATAGGCCTTTCCTCTCTCCTGCCTGTGGTTGTTTGCAAGCGGGGTGATAATGATGGTGATCTGTGTTTTGTTCCTCTGCTAAGAGCTGCCCCCTGACTCCACAGCCAGCACATCTCTCTTTGCACATATGCTGCTAGGTCTGCCAGGCACCAGCCACAGCCAGCCAAGATATATCAAAATCTGAAGTGGCAACTTCTTCTCCGTCACCCCCTCCAAACAAAACAGACCAGGAATCAAAACATGTGTCCTGGGGGAAGCGCTCAGCATTTAATTAGCCACAAACTTAGGGCTGCGCACTCACTGCGGGGATTAATTTGCCACCTGGTGTGGAAAGCGCACACCACAGGTGTCATCTAGGAGTCCAGCAAATAGCACAAACTAACTTTTCTGCTACTGTCTTAATGTGGAAGTGGTGGGGGCCTGAAGAGTCCCTTGTTCAGGGTTCCCAACTCTGAGACGAGAGAGCCAATTTGGGGGTGAGTTCTGCATGGGGAAATGGAGCTCTCTCCCACTCAAGAGAGATCCCAGCCAGCTTCTCCGCTCTCTGCTGCTCAGAGACCAGATCCCAATGTTTCTTTGTCTGCTACCTACAATGCTAGTCTCTGCTGACCACAGCCCTGGTAGCCACCATGCAGCCTCCCGCAAGCAGCCCTTGACTGGCTTGAGCACCCCTTGCACCCTGATATCCAGTCCTGGTGGGCAGCAGCCTGAACGCCGTGCTGAGCCTAATAATCATCTATGGGCCTTGATCAACACCCTCCCTCAAAGTAAGTCAAGCGGAGGAAGGGTGCTTACCTGTCTGTGTAGAAGTGTTTCTGACACCAGTGGCCATCTCAGAAGCAGTTCTGAATCTTCCCACTGAGTAAGTTTTTCTGCAGGGCAGAGGTCACTGTTAAAATGCAGTACTTGCCCACAGTTACAATGCAGAGCAGCTCCCCTATGAATTATCTCCGAGATCACTAGCTGGTAATGTGCTGGCTTGATGGTGACCACAGCACAGAACCAGTTTAGCTGAACAGAACCGAGCTTACCCAAGACTCCCATCCCTGCCATGCTACTTTCCAGTTCTGTAAGGTTTACGCCCTTGGACCTACACTGAAGTATAGTTTGGAACGACATGGGTGATGTTAAATCTGAAGTGTGACTGATAGATTGGCATCTCTTCAGCAACAGCTGAATGCTTGGTCTGAAGGGCCACAGGAGACCTATCCAGGGAGGGCCTGAAGGGAGTAAACTAACTTAGCTAGTTTGGGGGACACTAAATGTTTTGAGGTTTACTGCAAGACATTGCTGGGAACTATGTCACTGAATTGGCACAGGGATTCAAGAAACACCATTTCTTTGCTGAGATTTATATTACAGGTCATCAGCTCCTAATGCAGCACCTCCATCTCCCCTCAGCTCTCCCCTCAGGCTACTATTTACATCTCTTCATCATGTTCACCCTAGTGCTTTAATGGCTTTTCTTTTTAAATGTCATTTGTTTTCATTCATTTCCTTTGTGCTTGGATTCCTTCTTTTCTTTGTTCCCATCCTTGCTAGCTGGACTCTGTGTAATGCATTTAGATCTGGGTAATCCATACTGGGTTTATCCATGTGGCTGTCTCTGAAGATTAGTGGAAACGGATGTTATGGGCTCGATGAACGGTGGACTGACATCTAATCAGAGCGTGTTTTTTCTTCATCAGTCTGAAGCCACTTGCTGGCAGATCTGGTTGTAATATCTCCTAACCTTCCCACGTTCTACTGGTCTGTGGTTAGTGTCTGTAGGATAAAGTGCAATGGCTTTTTACCCTACTGACTTCAGTGAGACTGCACAATGTTGAATTTGGCCCCTATGTGTGCCTTTGGGGCATATATTTATTTTGCTTTGGTGGTGAATTGAATTTCATTAACGTTTATGACCATGGCTGCCAAGCATTGTTTTAGGAATTATTGGATTAACTCTTCCATTTTGTTTCCATTTACTTGCCTGAATAGTTGTGTATTGTGGTGCTCTGTGCACTAAGTGCGCCCCTCAGCAGTCTGGTTTAAATGCACTGAATTCTTGTTGTGATTAATCTTTTTATTAATTTTCATAAAGAGACAATGAAAAGTACAAAAAGGTAAATGACTTACAGCTTGTGTATGTGCCAAATACTGCATGTTTCATGGGGTCTCCAATAGAAAATTGCAGTTGTGCAATTTTACATCCCATCAAAGCTGAAAGACCAGACAGTATTTACATAGATATCACATGGGGTGAGGGTTACAGCAATAAAATAGCAGACGTGCATGAAGAGGGAGGGGTGGAAGGAGGGTCTAGGAGGAGGGATTAAGTGGAATAGAAATCTGGCAGTCATTGAGCAGTCTCTGTGGTTTTTATTCAAAATTTATTTAGAAATGGGATCCAAATACACCTCTACCTTGATATAACGCTGTCCTTGGGAGCCAAAAAATCTTACCGTGTTATAGGTGAAACCATGTTATACTGAACTTACTTTGATCCACCGGAGTGTGCAGCCTCGCCCCCCGGAGCACTGCTTCACTGCATTATATCCAAATTCGTGTTATATTGGGTGGCGTTTTATCGAGATAGCGGTGTACTTTGATTTCATTAACTGATCTCTATGGCAATAGGTTAGTCCAGTGGTCCCCAACCTTTTCGTCTGGCGGGTGCCAGACGAAGGACCGTGGTGGCGGTGAAGCATCCGCCGAAATGCTGCCAAATTTCTGTGGCGTTTCGGCGGCGATGCCTCTCAGTGACGTTGCTTGTCGGTGGCAAGTGGCGTCATCGAGAGGCCAAATTTCTGCAGCGTTTCAGCGGCGACGCCTCTCGATGACGCCACTTGCCGCCAACAAGTGACATCATCGAGAGGCGTTGCTGTCGAAACGCCGCTGAAAAATTTTGGCGGCTGCTCCACTGCCGGCCAGGACGCGGGCACATTTAGGTGCCATGGCGCCTGCGGGCACCGCGTTGGGGACCCCTGGGTTAGTCTATCTTTGGTTGCTAATTCAGATGGGTCCATATATCGCTGTCCTATTCTGTGCATAAACCTACTCTTCTATTTGTGAAAAATCTCCTACTTGGTGATCACCGTAATCCCAAAATCCAGCTGCTCCTTGGAGGCCTGAGAGTGGTTTCACTGTAGGGCAGTGAGCCAAGGTGCTGACTTCAGTGTGACCAATTTGCTGCTTTGGGAGAGGGAGCCCCAATCATATAAGAATGGCCATACTGGGTCAGACCAAAGGTCCATCTGTCTTCTGACAGTGGCCAGTACCAGGTGCTTCACAGGGAATTAACAGGTAATTGTCAAGTGATCCATCCCCTGTCACCCATTCCCAGCCTCTGGCAAACAGAGGCTAGGGACACCATCCCTGCCCATCCTGGCTAATAGCCATTGATGGACCTATCCTCCATGAACTTCTCTAGTTCTTTTTTCAGCCCTGTTATAGTTTTGGCCTTCACAACATCCTCTGGCAAAGAGTTCCACAGGTTGACTGTGCATTGTGTGAAGAAATATTTCTTTTTGTTTGTTCTAAACGTGCTGCCTGTTAATTTCATTTGGTGACCCCTAGTTCCTGTGTTAGGAGGACTAAATAACATTTCCTTATTTATTTTCTCCACACCAGTTATGATGTTATAGACTTCTATCATGTCCCCCACACATTAGTCATTTCTTTTCCAAGATAAAAAGTCCCAGTCTTCTTAATCTTATTAATCACCTACAATAAGATCCTGTTTCTTACTCTGTTTCCCAGGTGTGGAATGTGCTGTCAACATCGACGAATGCAAGACTGACCCCTGCGAGAATGGGGCTACCTGTAAGGATGCCATTGCTGACTACTTTTGCTACTGTGCCCCTAGTCAGGATGGCATCACATGGGGAGGAAAGAACTGCTCTGTTGAGCTTATTGGGTGCCAGATGCATGCTTGCCAGAACGAGGCCTTGTGCATCCCAACATACCAAGCTGAGACCCATGGACACCTTTGCCAGTGCCAGCCTGGTTTCTACGATGCCAAATGCTCAACGTCAACAACATTTTCCTTCAGTTCCCGAGGGTATATCTTTATTGACATGCCCATGAATAATAATCGGAGCACGAGGGATATGGCAGAGGACTACCTGGCCATGGTGTCTCTCCGGTTCCGAACCACCTTGCCTGATGCCATCCTCTTCTACCGAGGCAATGAAGCAGAATACCTGTTCCTGGAGCTCTTTGATGGCATGCTGCATTTGGGGCTAAGGAGAGACGATGCTGAATCCTCTTTGCTCTTGAAGGGGCTGAGGGTTGATGATGGCCAGTGGCACAAAGCTGAGGTTCTTCTGCAGGACTCTCTACAGTTAAAGCTCTGGCATAAAGCTTGCAACACAGGAGTCTGCCTGCAGGACTTCCCTGCCAGAGACGGTGTCGCTTCTCTCTCACCTGCCTTCCTAAAAACTTACATCGGGGGAGTTGATGGAGACTTGACAGCTAACAATACATGGAGCCGGGAGAGTTTCATTGGCTGCCTGGAGGACCTGGAGATTGATTATCAGGCTATTCTTCCCTTGGATATACCCCACCGCGAATCCTCTCCAGTGGAGCTGGGCTGCAACAGGACAGAATGGTGTCACTCCCAGCCCTGTTCTCAGAGAGGCCTGTGTGTGGACCTCTGGGCAACCTTTAGGTGTGACTGCACTAGGCCTTATGAAGGCCAGACTTGTTCACATGGTAAGGGCGAAATGATGGCATCTGCCTACTCCTCTGGTGATGAGCAGTCTAGAGATCTAAAGTGACACTGGCTTTGGAAGCAACAGCATTTTCTGTGTAACCAGGGTTGGAACTGAAATTGCACCCTCTGTAAATAGATTTTCAATCAAATCCTCTTTATGTTGTGACTAAACAGAGCTGGCCCCTGCTAGAATGATTGTCAGTTACATGGTGTAAATATTGCAACCAGAGCCAGATGCCCTGACCTCCTCTTTGCACCAGATCAAGCAATTACAGAAGGGCAGTGAAGCCATTTCACTAGGAAAACCTGTTACTTGCCCATTTCAAGCTCAGGGTGAAAAGGAACATGTTGTATTTGTAGATAAAATGCTCAATGCTAAAGGTAACTGTTTTATTGGAAATCTGAGCTGAGATTATTCCTGATGCATTTTCACAGTCCTGCAGGGCTTGTATTAACACTGTTGTCAGTTTCTGGTTTCGCTCCCATTCTCTAAACATAGCAAGTACAAAAGCTCCTGTGATGTTGTGGGGGCTGGGAATTTTAAAAGCAGCTTTGTAGCTTAAAATTTCCCAAATTAATGTGCCACGTGTCAAGGGCCATGATACATGAACTCTTCCTTAGTGTGCCATGTGTGTGAGTTACTGTCCTGAAGGAAGAGAGAGGCTCACCTGCTTTCTGTGAATAGTTCACACCATTAGTTTTTGGCACTTGCCTTGCCCAGAGTCTCTAGGAGCAGGGTCCAGTCCTGTGATACACAGCGGAAAGCAAGTTTGAAAGAGGAGAAGTCATGCAAGGGTTGGAGCTCAAAACATCCCCAGGCCACCTGCATTGCCCTGCCTTACAGAACTGATGTGTCTTTCCTTTCCCTTCCAGAGTACCCAGCAGGAACATTTGGCTTGGAAGATTCCTCCAGCTTTGCTTCCTTCACAATTGCTGATAATCCTGGTTCAAACTTCAACATCTCCTTTTTTATCCGTACTCTGAAGCTAAGTGGCCTAGTGCTGCAAATCAGCAATGGGACTGACCCCTGCCTCACTGTATATCTGAAGAGTGGCCAGCTCCAGATAGCAACATCATCTGCAAATGCTGTGACTTTCTCAGAAAACCTGGCTGATGGGAGGAGATATCTGGTAACTCTCACCTTCCAAGGAGGAAGAGTTCATGCCAGCCATTCAGACCGAGATGTGGAGGTAGGGCAGCTGGCAGTGCTGCCTCTTGTAGTTGGTTTTGAGGTATATGTTGGTGGACTTCCTCACCAAGACCATGTGAGCCCATGGGGAGGATATTTTAAAGGCTGTCTTCAAGATTTCCAGCTCAACAACCACCGAATGGAGTTCTTTCCTACTCAGGCTGAGAACTACAGTCTGCCACAAAAGGTGTACATGGGACAAACCACTAACCTCGCTCCGGGCTGCATCTCCGATGACACCTGCAAGGTAGAGACTCACTGCTCTCTGCACTGTGCATGGTTGTTTATTACAAGCAAGCCTCCGTGGCTGTACAGCAGTTTGGCTGTTTCACTGGTGTGATTTCAGGAAAAATGTGAGTGTTTAACTGTTGAAGGCAGGAGCAGTGCCAGGGTTTTTGGTGCCCTAGGCGCAAGGCCAGCTTGCTGGTCCTGCGGCTCCGGTGGACCTGCCGCAGGCGTGCCTGCGGATGCTCCCACCGGAGCCGCAGGACCAGCGGACCCTCCACAGGCACGCCTGTGGGAGGTCCACCAGAGCAGTCTGCCGCCCTCCCAAATCCTAGCACCCTAGGCGATCGTCTAGGTCGCCTGAATGGAAGTGCTGACCCTGGTTGAAGGAGAAAGCTGAAAGACCCCAAACGTTCCACATCTAATCCATCTCCTTCACATACTTCTACCGACCACTCCCTCTGGAGCTGAAATCCACACCCAATGCATGCAACATTTCCAAACCACCCCCATCCTGCAAACACACTGACCAGTCCACCTCTTCTTTATCCCCATGCTCTATCTATGCACCCCAAACAACACACTTCTACGAACATACACCCTATCCTTTAACTTTCTCAACTCCCACTCTCCAAATACACTCTCATCTCCTGCCCCTAGTGCTCCATCTCTTTAACAATAATTGAGTCTATCCGTACCATCAGGGGAGTCAGGATGTGTCTGGTGGGGGACTCTCTCTCTTTCCTGCTGTATGTGAAGGGTGCTAGGCTGTGCTCCCGCTGCTGCCTCTCCCAACTCTGCCTGAATTCATTGCACCTGTTGCAGGGAGCTATTGCCACCTCTTGCTGCTCTGCTTCTGCTGGTGGGAGTGTCACCCTGGAAACCACTGCTTGTGTTGTTTTCAGGGACTTTTGCAACTTGCCTCCTATGTTTCTCACACTTCCTTCTGTGCCTCACAGTTTTGTTTTCACCTGCACCTGTGAACTCCAGCGAAGTTATTTTAGTTGGTTATAATTAGCCACTCTTCGCACAGCACTTTGGAAAGGGAATGCGCTATATAAGTGCCAAGGGTTATTATTATGATGTGCTGTGTTCAGATGCCACTGAACATCAATGCTTCAATTAAAGGAGTTTTAATGGAACCTGCAGGGATTGGCACCTTCTCTATTTGTTTTAAATGACTTAGAATTGGCCTTTAGCTCATGATGACTATTCTCAACTGCATGTAATTAATCAATTACCTAGCACCATGAGGTTTCCTGATCCACCAATAGCCAATGTTTCCTTGCAATCTTCATGCTATCAAAGGACTGGGCAGCAAAGGAGAGGCTGTGTTGGAAGGGAAGGCCCTAATTTCCTATGAGAGGTGTAGTATGGAACATGTCTTGCCTCTGTTTGTGTGTGATCCATAACTTTGCGTTCATTCAGGTCCTACTCCATGACATTTTTCTCATCTCTGCACCTTAGTGCATTTATTTCACAGGGTGACTTTTTAAAACCAAGAAGTGTGAGTTTTTGTAGGAGTTAGGCTCTGGGAAGCTATACAGCCGTTTGCTTTGATTTGAACACACAAAGACCATATACAAAAAGATGTTGATCCAAACGTGGTAGGCCCTGGTAGGTAATCAACAGCATAGCCCATAACAAAACAAGAACAGCAGCTTAGAGCTGATTCTCCCCTGCCCCCAATAACTGACATAATCTCCTTGTGTCAGATCCCACAGAGACCCAATTTCCCCCCAAAGCACAATATACTTGTACCATCTCCAAACACCTGTTCAAGTAGATGAGATTTGCAGCATCACGTGAAGGTCAGCAAATACAGATTATTGTGCATCAAGGGAGAAAGTGAACTCTAAATTAGGAGGTTCCCACAGAGGCCAGCAGCTCTCTTAAAACTGAGGAAACTCATTTTTGAGTGATCACAGATGTAGCAGGACCTGGGGAGAGAGGAAAGATCCCAACGAGGTGTTGGTTTCAGAGGATATTTCTGTTGTCTCTAGCTCATTGTTCTTATCAGCATTACTGCAATATCTCCCCTCCCCAATTCAAACACCATTCATACAAGTGTTGAATGTCACATTTCCCTCCACCAAACTCCATTTCTTTTATCCAAAGATGAACCATGCTCCTCCTAAATATAAGCTCTCCTGTTTTTCAGTCTGGGCCATGTCACAATGGTGGCACATGCGCTATCACCTGGAATGACTTCAGTTGCAGTTGTCCAGCAAATTTCACTGGGAAAACCTGTGAGGAGAGAGTCTGGTGTGCCAGTGACCCGTGTCCCAAAGCCACTTCCTGCGTGGATGTTCCAGCAGGATACGTATGTAAGTGCTGCCCTCTTGACTATGTGCAGGAAAAGGTTTCATAGCTGGCGGTCTTTAATTAGTCAATATTTCCAGTTATCACTGTTGCAATAACTGCCAGAAGCACTTGGGAAACTAAAGAAATGCAGAGGGAGGAGCTCAGCTCAGCAAACTAAGAATGCCACATGCTGTGTGCTGTCTCAGGTCTGTGCTCCAGGCGGTTTTGCCACCTAGACTGTAATAGTGAAGAGAGAGTGCTTAAGCATTTTCTTTTTGCTACTTTCACCTTCTTAGGAAAGAGACAGTTGTCCATTTCTGGCACTGATTATAATGATGCTAAGGTGCAATCAGTGTAAGGATCAGCCCTTTTCATTTAATGTCCTGCCAATTCCAGAACCTCAGGTTATTTTGCAGAGCATTTACATTTGTGTATGACAGCAGATTCTGAGTCAGCTAGGAGATAACCACAGCAGCAAGATGGAGAAGGCCAGTTAGATCATCTTGGCCTCATGAGAGATTTGTTAGACAGGAAGCCAATCATAGCTAAGAGCTTTAATGTCACCAGCTGCTACGGCTTTAAAGTATAGGATGAGGTGCAAACCCCACCTCCCCACACAGCTTCCCAGGATACTAATGAGACAGAGTCTTCCAGGAGTTTGCCATGTGGCTCTTATCAAACGTGACACTTAACATCCCTCAAAGCCCTAATGCTCTCTCTCTTCTAATTTCAGGTCTGGCTAATGCTACATTTCATGGCAATGGTGCCATTGAGTTCACCACCAATGCTTCCGTCACCAGAGCTCTCAACAGCCTCCACCTAGAATTTAAAACCAGGGATGAAGACGCCATTTTGCTCTGGGCTACTGAAGAGGTGGACTCCCTCCAAATTGCTATTCAGAACTCCACTCTGCTTGTGGATATTAGAAGTGGGAACAGCATTGAAGGGGTCAGTTTCCTGAGTCAGACACCCATCGCGGATGGCTCCTGGCACAGAGTCTCTCTGTCTATGGAAGAGCCGTCTGTGCTGTCTTCAAGGTGGCTAGTTCATTTGGATGGTTCTGTGAACGTGACTCTCCAGGGGAATGCCGGGAACCTGGACTTCTTAAAGAACAATGTGCTGATTGTACTAGCTGAGAACTTCACAGGCTGCCTTGGACATGTGAACATAGGAGGAGTATATCTGCCGTTCACTGGCCAGCTCTCTTACCCTCAGCCAGAGCAGTTCCTGCAGTCTAGCAGGGGACACATCCAGCTGGGCTGCACTGGGGCTGATGTGTGTGCTTCGAGCCCTTGTCTCAATGCGGGCACTTGTGAGGACTTGTTTAACTCCTTCCGATGCGCCTGCAGTGTCGGATGGGAGGGGCCTCTGTGCGAGTCTAACGTAGATGACTGCAAGTCCAGCCCGTGTGTCCATGGGGACTGCATGGACTCAGTGGCAGATTTTCAGTGCGACTGTTTCCGGGGCTACATTGGGAAGAAATGTAACATCAATGTGGACGATTGCATGCGACACCAGTGCTTAAATGGAGGGACCTGTGTTGATGGGGTTTACAGCTACTCCTGCAAGTGCCCAGCTCAGTACTCAGGACCTCGCTGCGAGTAGGTACCCTTCTTGGTTTGCCAGTGATGCTGGGGATAAAGTAGCTTCCAGGTGTCTTGGATTTTACCTTACCAAGAGGTTTAAAAAATATTCTGGTGCTGAAAGGTCAATGATGAGTGAGATGTACTGTGAGTCTGTGACCGGCAGGTGTCTAGAAGACTTGGCATATTTTGCATGCTGTGGCCCTGATCCCATAAGGTGCTTATTGCCATTTGGAAGGTGGTGGGCAACCTCCAATCCTGTTGAAGGCTGCTCAGCACCTTGGAAGAAGGGCCATTCTTCAGTAGTGACAGCTACATGCTAAATTGCAGAACCATGTGGTAAAGTGCATTTATTGTGCATGTCTTGCCACCTGTCCTCCTCTACATTCTATCCACAAATTCATCTCCTGCAGGACCTCTTCTAACATTCCAAACCTCTGAACAGATTCAGACAGTTGCTTTTAGAGTAAACAAACAAGAACAGCCTGCTAGAGAGAGGTTTCCTTCCTTCCTCAAAAAATAAACTCACCTTCTCAGCCCTCCAGGTCTACAACTCCAAGTCTCAGGACAGGAAGTATTCAATTATGGACAGGAAGTATTCAATGATGGACAGGTTCTAGAATCATAGACATGTAGGAGTGGAATGGACCTTGAGAGGTCACCAAGTCCAGCCACCTCTGCGAGTCAGGACCAAGTAAATCTAGATGATCGCTGATGGGTGTTTGTTCAACCTGTTCTTAACCTCCAATGATGAGAATTCCACAACCACCCTTAGAGGCCTGTACCCTTATAGATAAAAAGTTTTTTTCCTCATATCTAACCTAAATCTCCCTTGCTGCAGATTAAGCCTATCATCACTCATGCTGCTTTCAGTGGTCATGGACAATGGTTGGTCACTGTCCTGGTTATAACAACTCATAACACATTTGATGACTGTTATTGGGTCCACCCTCAGTCTTCTTTTCTCAAGACTAAATGTGCTCAGTTTTTTTGAACCTTTCCTCTGGACTCTTCAATTTGTCTGCATTTTTCTTAAAGTGTGGCGCTCAGGATTGGATGCAGTACTCCAGATCTCACCATAGCCGAAGAGAGCAGGACAACTGTCTCCTCTTACAACATTCCTGTTAATACACCCTAAAGGATGTTAGCCTTTTCTGCAAGTGCCTGACACTGCTGACTCTTATTCAGTTTGTGACTCAATATAGCACCTAGGTTTTTTATATATATAAACAAGAACAGCAGGTTAGAGCTGATTCTCCCTTGCCCCCAATAACTAACATAATCTCTTTGTGTCAGATCCCACAGAGACCCAATTTCCCCCCAAGGCACAACATACTTGTACCATGTATATAAAAAAATGCGTGTGTGTTTATCCCCCTGTATTGAACAGGATCCCATTCCTTGAAACACCCATCAGCATCTATGACAATGAACTTCAGCTCAATCTGCTAGAAAGAGCACGGGACTTATTTATGCATGGCCTTTGGTGACTGTAATGGAATTGTCCCTGAGGAGAGTGTGGTGTAGCATTATTTTTCTGTATTTTGCTTTTTATTTGATGACTCAAGCATCCCAGGTATTTGAGGAACTCCAGGCACCTGAGAGGACACAGCATGAGTGGCAGCCTGGTTGAGAGCTGTACTTTTGGAGCAGATAGCAAATTTTGTTGTTAGTTTAGATAGACTTCAGCATTTTTTTTGGAAGTGAAAGAATGTTTCTAATGAATAAAAGAACTAGAAAACAATGTGTTATGTAGACAGGATACTAGAGCACTGAGACCTTGATAAACAAGTACACAATTGACCTTTATTGATCTCGTCTACACTAGGACTCCTAAAAATATCCATTACTATTGCAGCATTGCTGGGAGTAGTGACAGCGGGCATGCAAGTGAAGACAGTTTGCCAGCATTTTAACCACTCTGTCTTCTAGTCCATCTGGGAGGAGGAGGGGTTGGTCAATGTGGTAGTGGTGCCTGGTCTCCACTTGTGTGCCCAACATTGCCATGACCAGTAGAGCTGCATCAGTGTTAGCAAGATTGGGAAGTTTTAGGGGCAAAATCCTAATGTAGACATAGCCTAGGAGAATTGGATGGGCTCTCAAAGGTTTGTTGTATCTGTGGTTGTTCAAAACTGCTGGTCAGGAATATCTCTTGTCCACTATTCCAGGGTGCACTATTGCTCCTTTCCCTCAGTGATAGCTGGCATTCCTGCTCCTTTGAATAGGACTGCTTTAATGTGTGTGGTTGTGGTTTTGCCAGATGGCCGTTTCCACCTCAACAGTGCGGCAAAAACTTTACCTGTTTGAATGGAGGCAAATGTACCAGTGGGACATGGGGAGCCAACTGCACCTGCAAGCCAGGCTTCACCGGAAGGAAGTAAGACATGCCGTTCCCTGACGCTGCCTGTAACTGCAGATGATACTAATGCCCAAATATCAGATTTCCTACAGTGGAGACTGTTGGAGCAGGCTTGCAAATACTTTTCATCACAGTTATTTGTCCTCCCCGCCCCCTACAACTGAAATGATTACTCCTAAATTGTCACCCAGCCACGCTGTGGAAGAGGCAGTCCTGACGCATGGCAATGGTACTGCCCATCCTCCCAGAACGTGTGCCGTTCCTTCATTTTTGAAATATCTGTGTTTGGCGTGTTGTAGTTAGAGCCAGCATGTGTCATGATAACAAAGGTGATGTAAATTCGGGTGCACAGTGATACTGACTGCTGTGTTAGAGGCAGGGCCGCCAAGAGTGGGTTCGGACCCTGGTGAAAAAAATTTTAAGGTCCCCCCAGCAAGGGCGGACCAGCTAAACTGGGCTGGGGAAGCTAGGCCCCGGGTCCCCTTCTGGACTGCCGGGCCCCAGTAATTTGTACCAGCTTCCCCTCTCCAATCGTTGGCCCTGGTTAAAGGGGGAAACCCAGCATGGGCCACCCAACTACAGGGAATTGCCTCAAAACCAAAGATGACCATTTTGCAACAGAAACTGCAAACATTTGTTTATCCTCTGCTCTTTCAAACGCTGACCTCAGTGGCCACTTGCCTCACTAGAGTTCAGTGCCTACCCCAAGAGCTCCACTGGCTTTTTCTCAGTTGGAGATAGTGGAAGGAAATGTGTGTGAATGGGTGAATTTTTCAAACTATTGTGCCTTTTGGAAGTAATTCCTGCAAGGTCCTATAGACCAGTGATTCTCAACCAGGAGTATGTGTTTCCTATAACCTGGAAACTAAACATCTGGTTATAGGAGTAACCACATTAGCCTCCACCTTTCCCACTCCCAACACCCACCCCAGAGGGCTGGAATCTCTGCCCCACTGGGCTTCTATCCTCAGCCCCTTTTAAAATCATTCCCTAGGGGGGCCCACAAATATGTTTGGAGCCAGGCCCACAAAAGGTTAATTCAGCCATGGGTACCAGTAGTCTGGAAAGGTTGAGAACCACTGCAATAGAGGCTTTTGCACCAAAGGACAATTCTGTAGGATCAAAGTGTGTCCTCAAGCACATTATTTTAGTTAATTCTAATACCTTTTCTCCCTCCAGATGTCAAATTAACATCAATGAGTGTGAGCCAAACCCGTGCCAGAATGGAGGGACATGCCAGGACTCTGTGAACAAGTACCAGTGTGTATGCAGTGCCAGCTACACTGGAGAGCGCTGTGATGTTGATGTAAGCAGGTCCTTTCCCCCTCTTATTAGCATAAGGTCTGCTCTCTCCTATCCTAGCTGGTTAGGTTGTAAGGAGCGAGCAGGAGAGGCAGTTTGGTCAGTATGAGGCAGGCTGAGCCTGCTAATTCTAGGATATCAGTGGAATATCCTACGTTTCTTGACACATTTAGGATTCCTGCATGAAGCTGGCTAAGGGAAATTCAACCACCACACACAGAGCAGGCTGGAGAGTGAGGTGCACTGTTTGGCATCACTGTAGCATGAATATTACACTCAGGGGGTTCTAGTTTTCTAGCATTTTAAATAACTGTAGCAGATACTTTTCTGAGTCTGTAGTGGCTTATCTAGACACTGTGGCTGTTGGTTGTTAGCCTCTCCTCAGGTTGAACCAATCTCTGGGTGACAACCAAAAACACTGTAGTTGGGCCCAAAGAGGGGAGGGGTTGCATGTGTGCCTACTGATGCAGCTGCTTTCCCATAACTACTGCTGCAAATGGCAACCCAAAGCCTCAATTGCAGCCATTTCAAAAGGAAAACAAGGAAACCAAATTACATCTAAAGTAAATGGAGCTGCACAGTAGCCAGGCTGATGTGTATAAATCCCCAAGACTGTTGCCACTTTAACATATTGGATTCTTTGTCCATATTCTAAAATCTACTTCAGTTTGCTGCAGAGTAGGTGGTAAGTATAAAAAAACTTGAAATGGAAAATTACTGCCACCACCATTGAATCCAGACGTGTCTGATTAATAGAAACCAACTACATTCCAAGAAAGCCAAACATGTTGGATTCAAAGGAAGAATGAACTCTGTTCTTTGATCTGGTATATGCTAGCAGGACCCTAGCAATTGAAAAGGAATTTTAGCAAAGCCATTCAGTAGTAGCTGGCTTCTTATTGAAAAGTGATCCTTATTACACATGGGAAAAGCCTCTTAAACAGTTGGATTATAGGGTTTGACAGGTGCATCCAGTCCACAGGACAAGGCATCGTTATCAGCTGAATGTCTCTGGTACGATTATCAGTGGTGTAATGATTGACAATAATGAAATGTTACCCATTTCAGTAGGAAGTGTACTTAAATTGCCAAGCTGTTGGAAAGTTCTGTGATAAAGCAGAATACAGGGCAACTTCCTACATCGTATTCCCACCACCACCTCGTGCTCTCTCCCACTAACTGTTTTCTGGAGACTGGAATTTCAGCTGGCATGTTAACATATGTGAATGGGTTAAAAAGCAGCCACTTCCCCTCCTAAGCTCATTTGCTAGGTTGAGCTGTATGTGCCTGGAGTCTGGAGGAAGGAATTAGATAAAATCAAAGGTAAATGTGATTTAAAAAAAAACAAACAAAAAACATGCTATCTACCTACTGGAGCCAATCCTCTTCCTAAACCCTTAGAGGTAGTGTGATGGACAGTCTTCATTAAGCCTTGTTGTTTCTACCAAAGCAAGCAAGGGATGGGAGAGCAGGGTTAGAATCTTGCTTAAACAAGCTGCTAGTAAGGCAGACTCATGCTTTTTTGTGGTTCTGAAGCCATTTGCATGGGTAGGTAGTTTGTCTGGTAACTTGGGAATGTACTAACCCATGCATGGAAAGCTGTCTAGCTAATGCTGCATGTGTGCCAGGGCAGGGTTCACTGCTGTTGCTGTTTATTTAGAGAAAATCTAATGCATGTGCTATGATGAAGCCACCTTTACCTTTCCAGTTTGCATGCATAAACCCCCTTCAGCTATCCCAAGACTCGCTTCTGTCACAGGACACTTCTTTTGGATTTCCTGTATTACTTTTTGCTATCATTTCCGTATAATGCTCTTCCTCTTCTCCCCTGAGCTCAGTGCCTATGAACTCTTAGTATTTTTTTGGGGGTGGTAGTGGTGGGGCCTGGATAAGGGGGAGGAAGTTTGCTGTGCATTTCCTCCAACCAGTGAGCTCTGTTTTCCAGCTAAAGCAGTCAGTAACCTTAATACAGACTGGCAAGGAGACCTTTAAATGAGTAGGCTCCAGCAACAGGTCTGCATTCATGAGCTGGAGTCACATGTATGCAGTGCCAATATGTGACTAATCTGCGTGCTATACTAAGTTACACCTGACTCCTATCTCAGTGCTTAACTTCAGCTTACATAGGAGAATGCTGGAGGAAGTTGTTTGTTTAAAGGGAAAACATCAACTGGAAATGTATTCAATTAAAAATATATTCAAAAGTACATCCAGGTCCCACATGTGCCCCCAAATCCTCCTGCCTCGTGTTCTGGTTTTAAAATATTTCCCTATTTTAAAAAATGTTTTATTGTCCCATGTTGCTGCGTGACAGAGCAGCACAAACTGGTGAAACAGTGACACTGACTGTACACAAGTACTGCCAAATGTCTTTAAGGAATTATAGATGCTACTTGTAACAATTACTAGGTAACATCTTTGATTTTTTTAGGCTAATTGTCCCTTTAAATACAAACTTTCTTTAATAAGGCAACTTTCAAGATCCCACCATGTGTTTGCACATTAATCTCTCTCAGGACACCTCTAATCCTAAAGGAGCCAAAGGAGTGAACATATTAATGCATTAACTTCTTCCAGGAACCTCATCTTGCCTTTTAAATCTTTCAGCCACATACTGACCTAGCCCAACCCTGCTTAGCTTGTGAAAGCTGATGAGATCAGAGCACGAAGTGGGTGCTGCTTAATTCATACCTTTTGCTAGCCCCTCCCCCCCAAAGGAGGAGGGAGATGAATCCAGCTGTCCCACTTTTGAGCTGGTATTTTTTAAAGCTGGAGCCTGTACTGTTTTTAATAAATAAAATTCCTATGTAATTGGCTGGATGATTGCACATTAGTAACACAAGTGACAAGGTGTCCAGTTGTAGGGATTTAGAGCCCAGAACTCACTACTGAAATATTTTAAAATTTCTTGTTCCTTATAAGCCTCCTCTGGTCAGATAGATAGCTATGCTCTTGCTGTGCTGCTTGGGTCCCATACAGCCGTTCTTCTGGCTGTCAGATGTATTAACTGCTGAGCCTGCAAACATCTGTTTTTAGTAACGCTTATGTTAAACTAATGTCCCAAACACAGTTCTGCAAGTATGCTCTGTACATTTAATCTTGCTGCAGATGACAGTTTAATAGCCACATAATTTTTTCAGCCCACTAGCATAGACATCATTAAACAAACCATCCCTTTGCATCCCTTGCTTCAGTAGAGGGAGTTCTAGATTTACTGGGGATTACATTACCCTAGATATTCTTGTCAATTTTTGGTACCTTGCTAGTAAGGCCCACCAACTTGTTATATTTTAGTCTGACAAGTATGTTAATAAGTTTCCGTACAAGATTCCCAGCACAGGCTTTGATTGCTTAGGTATCTGCATCTCAATGGATGGGCCCATGTTAGTGAGGAATATAGTGCATGGGTCCTTATTTGGGCCATTCCACTTTTTCTAACACTGACTTCTGAAGGGCTGAGCAGACCACACCTGCTGTTTTTTTTTTTTTTACAGTTGGGTTGCTGGGCTATGATGCAGTTTAGCTTCCCAGCATTAATGAGTTCCTACTCTTCACTTCCTTGGGATAATTTTGTCCTTGTGACTATGTCTGAATTATCATAATACTGTTAACTATCCCACTGGTGGCTCATACTTGATAACATTCTCTATATGACACACATTAAGTGTCACCCTTCCTGAAGACTGGAAATGCAGCACTAAAGGTCTTTAATGCACATGGACTTTAGGCTTGACCCTAATGAGTGGTTAAGGTAAAAAATGCAGAGGTCACTGCTGGCTGTTTATTGTTTAGCCAAACATTAAGCTATGTGAATTTTTATTTCAATTTACATCGGGCTTGATGGAGAGATTTAAGCTTGAAGCTAGCCCAGACTTTTCTCTCTGCAGCTGCCCTCACAAGCTCTGTGTTTCTTACTTTCATTTGGGTTGCAGTTTTCTCCCCCTGCTCCTTTGGTTTTTTTTGTTCACTAGTCTCGGTTGAGGGCTCCCTGAGATCTCCCTTGACTCCTGGAGCACAAGTAAGCTACATGTGAGTCCTTGTAACTGCTGGGGTCTCATTGTTTCTCCATTAATTTCTTTTGCAGAAAGGGACTCCAGGTGCTTTCTTCCCATTCCCGTTAATTGAAGTAGCTGCCCCTGTAGCCTGTGGCTGTTTGCTGCTACTTATTATTGGTCTCATATTCATGATTCTCACTGCAAGGAAGAGGCGTCAATCGGAGGGAACCTACAGCCCAAGCCAGCAGGAGGTGGCAGGAGCTCGCCTGGAGATGGACAGTGTCCTAAAGGTGCCACCAGAGGAACGTTTAATATAGGCACCACCCTGGCAAGGAGATGCACCTGCTTTGACCTTGAGATTTTTCCAGCACTTGTAGCACCAGACCCTCCTCTAGCTCAGTTCCTTTAAGGCATTGGTGGTGACCTGGACTTGCATGTACACAGCAGATTGTTTAAACAGTGGCAGTTCCTGCACGTTACATGTTAATCAAGACAACTACACACTGCTGGACTTTGGCTCAAAGTAACCCCCCGACCTGCTTCCTTTCACAGCTCCACTGGACTCCTATGGAGACAGGAGCTCTCTGAGGTGATGGAGGTGTTTGCACCTGCTAAGAGATGTCCCATGCGCCATTCCATCTCTTGTACAGCAGTCACCTTTTTAAAGACTGCTGCAAAAGGAAAAATTAATTAGACATGAAAACTGCTGCAGGTGCAAGGAAGCTTTTCCTTGAGTTGCAAAGCAAACTATCTACTTTAATGTTAAATACTGAGTCAAAATGTATAGAGGATATTTATGATCAGTTTGTGTATTAGTTTGAATTTTTGGAGAGTTAAACTGACTGACAGCCCTCTGTTCAGCCCTGTTGGGCTGAGGGGTAGAGTGTTTCCAAAACGGTTTTCACAACGCAGTCTTTAACAGCAACAGCAGCTGTGAACTCCTGCCTCCTGATAGACACAACATTTGAAGGAACTGTCAGGAACTACTGAAGTCATTGTACAATCAACAGGTTTTATAAAGTAACCTCTGTTTGGGCTAGAACGTTAGACATTCCCATGGGTACCGCACAGGAACTGTGTAGTAATAACCTTGTTTACGAGGGGGCGGACTGAGACACCTGCAGTGCTTGTGCTCGTTCAGTGCCTATTGCCAAATGTTTGTTCTTTGTTCTCTGAGACTGAGGGATGGGGCCAGTATCACCCAACAGGCAACAAGGGGAAGCAGTGCAGTGGTATTTGCCTTAAGACATGGTCTTCATCTCTATGAAATAGAGACTTTGAGCCACAACCACGGCACCAAGCAGTTTTCATCTCCACTGAGAATTGATAAAATGGTTTGTTCTGCTCACTGGCCTGGAAATTCTCACACTAAAATGCAGTAAAAATTAGTAAAACTGCAATAAAAAGAAGTGGTGGGGGAGGAGGGGCTAGACTGGGCTGGTGGTGGCTTTGATTTTTCATGAACTATGCAACTTTCTACCAAAGCGCACTGTGAGTAAAGTCAGTCACGCTATGTTCTACCACAGCAGCCAGCATGGGCGCATCTTAGCAACTCCTCAGTTGTGGGAGCAGTCGGGGCTGCAGGGGCTACCCTGCTTCTTGCACTTGTTGCAGCCTCTGTGATCGCCATGAAGAAAAGGAGAGCAACTCAGGGAACATACAGTCCCAGCCGCCAGGAGAAAGACGGGGCACGAGTGGAGCTGTGGAACGTGATCAAGCTGCCACCAACGGAGAGGCTGATATGAGAACTAGGTATGATCGGGGCTGCAGTTTTCTGCCATTACAGTTGCTAGAATGCCGCAGTTCTGTCTGTTTATGTTAAAGTCAGAGATGCTCTTTGTGGGGCAGTCCCATTCACCACCTGGGTTCTCTACAGGAGGGGGCAGCTGCTCACTCACTGGTAACTAGAGTAATGAACCTTGTTTTGGGCTTTGTGATTGCAGCATAACCCTGGAGAAAGCAGCTCAGCCAGAAAGGGCAGAGAAACAAAGGAAAGCTTTTGAGGGCAGTTACTGCTTGAGCTGTTTGTATACAAAAATGTTACACAGCCTACACTGCTTAGGAAAAGAGGGGACAGAACCCATCTTTCCTCTCCCTTTGTCATTTGATGGTTCATGTCAGGAGTAATTCTCACTGCCATGTAATCAGCACAAACATGTTGACCAGTAGTAGATAGCAAACAACAGCAAGAAGACAGTTCAGGGAGGCCTAGTTAACAGAGTAAGCATTTAATTTCTTCACTTAATGCACAGTGCAACTCCAAGAAATCTGCCAGTGCAGGGGGAAGGAATCCTCTCTCCCTACACTGCAAGGACAGGATGACTGATCACTTGTGGAAGATGCTTTCTATAGCTCCATCCTTCCAGGGCCCAGATTAGAATCAGCACTTACATTGAAGGAAAATTAGAGAGAGAGAGAGAGAGAGTGTGTGTTAGACATTTGATTATTCTACAACTAAACCACTGGAATATTTTACGTGCCTTCTTGTGACCGAACCACCAGTTACAGTATTAACTTTTTCAAACAGAATGTTTAGGTAGATCACTTATTTGATCAGAATCTACAGTGAGGATGGTCTTAGTGGCCTGGATACTGGGCTTTTTACATTATTTCGTAGCTGTAGCATTTGCCACCTACACACAATCAGTCAGAGTAAAACTCCTGAGTAAGAAATATGGATTGGGTTTAGTTTGTAGAAGTGCAGAGAGCAGCCCCTCTCGGATTTCAGGCAGTTGTGTACTAAGGGTGAAATTCACTGGTGGGCAGAGGGCCAGCACTTAATGCAGCACGATGGAGTTTGGGGCTGGCCCTTTACACAGGGGTGAATTTCACCTATGTAAGAAATGTGAACTATAAGCTGCATTCCTAATTAAGTGTTCTACTGTTTCATAAAATATTACATTGATTTTTCTCATCCAAATTTCCTTGAGAAGGACAAACTATTTCCTGTGTGTCTTCATTCCACCTTTTGCTAGCTGCCACATGCAGTATTCCCTGACCACCCCAGTGTGTCAGACACTATGCAAACACCTGCTACAACACATGCCAACTGAGGTTTAAAATCATTAGCATTTCATCATAATTATTACAAAGACCAGTGAGAAATATTTTACAAAACAGTGTCTGCTCGTATCTACAGAGCACTCCTTAATAAGCAGAGGTGTGAATCCACACACGCATCACAGCAGACTGCCTTTGGAAGGAAATCCTCTCTACCAGTCTGGTGTTTGAAAGTATTATTCTATTTACTGTTGCTGTAAATAGTTCTGAAATTCTAATAAAAGGGAACAGGTCTAAAACTAGAGATTCAGCCAGTCCTCTTCAGGGCAAGTCCCCTTAGCACAAATAAGTGTTTGAATTAAGACCATTTATTTTGAAAACACCTTTCACTTGTATTGTAATGTGACATCTATCTGAATTTTTGCACATAGGATTACAACAATGCCATCCCTCTAATATTGATGGAGGAGAAGCAAGGGCTGCCCATTCAAGGGTAGGGAGTTGTGAATATCTTTGCCGAAGAGATTATCTAAATCAGGGGTTCTCAGACTGGGGGTCGGGAGCGGTCAGCCTCCATCCCAAACCCTGCTTTGTGCATCTAGCATTTATAATGGTGTTAAATATATAAAAAGTGTTTTTAATGTATGGGGGGGGGAGGTTGCACTCAAAGGCTTTCTGTGTGAAAGGGCTCACCAGTACAAAAATTTGAGAACCACTACTCCACATGTCAGTACATGTAGACTGCCACAGATTTATTATTAATGCTGCTGTAATTTACCTTTAAACCAGTGATCTGCTCTACATGTTCTCCAGTTGTTTTCTACTGAGGTTTAACTCAAGTATAACACTGCTGCTTCCAGGTCCTCTAGCACTAGCTCTCCATCCAGCTGCTGCAGGGAGATTGGATGAACTGCAAATTCTGAAACTGTGTTTGTGACCAGCAGCATTTGAGCAATTGTGGGGGAAACAGGTCCTGCAAGACAGGCCCTACAGAGCTGAGCTGGTTGTTGGGAGTCTTCTGGAAAGGGGATGAATTCACCTCCTCCTGTTCTTGCCTCAAGGCTGGAATAGCTTGCCATGTCCAGGAGACCCTTCTCACCAGATGATGATGATAGTAGGTCTCTCCCTGGAGGTATAACCATGGCCAAAGCGTTCCTGGGAGTGAGGTGGGATCATTCCCCAGCCTTATCTCAGGAGACTTTGGAGAAAACTTTCATTTAGGGCCCAAGTGAAATGAGTTTGAGTTCATCCCATGAGGGCACATCATAAATCCACAGCAGGCGTATTTATGATTCTTGAATCCCCAGAAACCCAGACTCGAATAGCAAGAGGTTGCTGCACATATGCACTCAGGTGCAGTTGGAAACTTATACCTTTAGTCTTCAGTTGCACTTTGTAGTTTAAAAAGATAAGTTGTATAAATTCAAAAAACAAATGCAGCAGCAAGAGCTAAAACCTGCTATTCTGCAATAAGAAATGGCCGTGTTAGTCATTTTGTGTATTACAAAGCTACTGAACATCTATGAGAAAAACAACAGTAGGGTAAGACAGGAGACCTAAAACCAGCCTGAAGGTAAACTGAAACAAGAGGTGCATCTAGATCCCTCTTCTCCTCTCCGGTGATCCCAGTTTTTTTACAAGGTTATCAAAGCAGGTTTACTAGCCTGACTTCAGGTATTCCAAAACCACAACTAGTGAAATGGCACAAGACCATGACAAAGTATTTTTAACATTTCTGCTATTTAATTTATGGAGCATTTTTTCCACTGTGAATTTAATTTTCTTTTGATATTTAATTTTTGAATATATTTTTTCACAAACCAATTTGCTGCACATGATGTTCCTCAAAGACAGTTCATTTTTTTGTAAATGTAAATTGCATAGATGTGTAAAGATTAGACTGTTTCTCAGATAAATTGATTTACAATAAAAGCTGGTTAAAAATGCATCTGAGCCTTGTCTCTGATAGTATCTTTAGCTGATAATGAACACATCTGGGGCTTGTAGGCATTACAATAATGCAAATAATAAAACATCAGCACAAACTTGGCTCGTAGACTATGTGGTACCTTAGTTACAAGCTTCCAGTGGGTGAAAAGAGGGCAAACTGCATCACTGCTGGCTGAGGGACTTACTCACCATTATTTTATTTCCTCTAGACAAGGGAGCAGAGAGAACACAGCCAGCCATGAAATCAGGAGAAAAGTGAAATCTCCTACCAGACTTTGAGGTCTTAATCGGGACAGATTTTAGTGACAGCCTCTCATGGAGTGGAAATGAGCGACACTATGTGGAGGAGGCAGGTGGCTTTGGGGGAGGAGCACAGAGGATGGCAGCTAGAGGGAGTATGCATGTAAGGATGGTTCTGCCTCGCCACCACCTGCATGTGTGGTTTTAGGGAGGCTGGGTGGTTAGACTCAGGAGCCTTCACTTCAAAGACCAGTGGCCTGATTTTCAGAGAGAGCTTTGCTCCATCTTTACGGCGCCTCTGTGAAATCTATATTAAAACATTGTAAATACTTTCTGGCACACAGTTAACTCAACACAGTGGTTGTATCCCCTTGTACTGCTATCCCTTTCTCTGAGGGAGGTTAGTTTCCATGGACAGTTGCCTCCTAACAGCTGGACTCAAACTAGAGACCAGGCTTGTGACTGGGACTGTCAGTTGTGCCACATAAGCAGAAGCTCATGTTTCCACCTATATGGCTGTCAGCAGTGCCACCTGAGCAGACGTTTAGCTGTGTCCCAAACAGCATAACCACATCCAAGCCTGTGATCTCCACGGGCCAGCATGAGTGGGGGGTGATACTCCTGCCACAGCTGCAGGATGAGCTGTGAAGCTTTTCCCCAGATCAGAATATTTAACCTGCAGTCTGGAAGGGACTCAGCTCCAACACTGCTAAACCTCACTTTCCTGGGAGAGTGTAAAACTGCAGAGTACAAAAGCAGCAGTAGCAGAGATTAGAATTCGTAAGTACAATAGCTGGATGTGGATTTAGGAATGACTGTTTAGTACAGGGAGTGCTAAACAATGTCAATATGTAACAAAAGAAAAATCGCTAACCTACAGAGCAGCGCTAGCACATATGAACCCGAGATCTTCCACCAAATAAATAAGGAAAACACATGAGTCAGTGGAGGAGTTTGGGCAGATCAGGCCATAGTGACATGCTTGGTGGATATGCCCAATAGGCTGGAGTGAAAGAACACAAACACCTAGATACCAGAGTATTTGGTGCATTAAAATTAAGAATTTCATGGAACACAGTCTTCTAGTCAGAGTGCTTGATATCTTTCTAAAACAGAAGTGAGTCAAGACCGAGTATAGATCTGACTTTCAGAAGATTGGAAAGATCTAACTTCTATGATCCAAAGAAATCACACTTGGGAAATGCACTTATTTAGCTGCCAACCATATAGGTGCAAAATGCTGGAAAACTTATTTAAATTATTGGAGTAAATTCACATGCTACACTCAGTGGAACAGATAGCATATTCCAAGAGACGCAGGCCTATTCTCTAATTCTGTGCTTCCAGTACAGAATAGAAGATACTCTAATGTGGATAAGAAGACTTACACAGTAAGAGAAAAATCTCCAACAGCTGGTTTACAAAGGCTGTACTCAATGTAATCAATTAATTGTTCAAACATGCAATCTGACTGTAGCTTTTTTATAACATTACATCCATCATACAAAAATACAGAAACAACATTCACTTGACCTCTGCTTAGTGGCAGTAAAACATCCTCCACATCCCTGGTACTCCTGTGCCCTGTAAAATACCAGCTGCATCAAAGCACATCATACACCCAGAGAGTCCAGCTTTGGCAGGACTGCTGTGTATACTGAGCATATTTTCATCTCCAGCTATTTACACAGGGATTTGAAAGACACTAACTTCCTCTTGAAAAATGTCCAAATATGTTCACTGTGCAACAGACACACAGATTCAAACAACGGTTTCCACACCCAGAGGTGGTAAGAAGCACCAGCTAACAGTAGGGGCTGTTACTGCTTCTACCATAACGACAGACTGTAGCCACATTCTGTTCCAGACTGAACAGAGACTCTTATACCCATGTACACAGCTCATAAAGCTTTTGTCTTATTGCGGACTGATGTGAGTGGAGAGGCTTTAACAACATGATTGTTTTTCCCATTTAAATCACAATTATGATAGAAATGGCATCCTACTACTTAACCCTTCACATGCCACAACTTCTATCGGGGATTAACTCCACCCTTCCCCCCAGTAGCAACCACACTGACAGCCCACGCTGAGACGTGGCCTACTGCACGTCCTGCTCTCTCTCATAATGAAATAACACTTAGTTCTTATATACTGGTTTTCATCAACAGATCTCAACGCGCTTCACAATCTTTTAATGTACTAATGCCTGATATGAAGGAATAAACGGCTGGTTAGTCAAACATTGAATGAGGGCTCAATCTGCTAAGGGCTGAACACCCTCACCTTTAAAGGACTTCCATTGGAATTGAAGGCGTTCACCACAGCAGAATCAGGCTTGCGTCGCCTCATTGAGTCAAGATGCCTTTGGGAAAGGTGCCTGAGAAATTAAAGTTGGATCAGTGGTCAACAAGACAGCTAGCTATTCCATTCATTGTGCTTTTCTTCTATTTCAGGAGTTATGCTAATGATTAACAAATTAAAAAATCACACCCTCTGATCACTGTGCTTAAATATTTCCTCTGCTGGTTGAAATTAACGGTATAATGCTCAGTAAACAAAATTTACCTGTTCTTCAAAAGATGAACACTTTCTGAACACACCTACTGTAACAGATTCAGTCCTAGAGGATGGCAGTACACTTAGCCACAGATTGAACTGCATCTCTGCTTTCATCGTGCATAGTGACTTTTAGGATGAACGAAAAACACACTGGGTATAACCTGAAAAGGTACGGTTATAATATAAATTGTTAATTGCACAGGAAGAACAGGCATGAAGGACACGGATCATACATGAAACTGGCCCTGGATACTACTTAAGAAGCTTAAGCTGACAAAGTGGTGGTGAAAAGCTTACAGTGTAGAAGTCATTGGGACCCCAGAACAGACTGTGGAGACTATAAATGACTCCAAGTAGATTTCTTTTTATTATCCACTCTAGTCAATCTATTCCCCTGGCACAGGAGGAATCACTTTGGTTATAGGGGCTGATGTGGGGAGTCTACAGGGAGTGAGAACTTTAGTCTGTATAAAATTTTTATTCAGAGCTGTCAGCCATGCTGGTCCCAGGATATGAGTGGTAATATCTTCTGTTGGACCATCTTTTGTTGGTGAAAGAAACTGAAGATAAGACCCAATGATCTCTGTGGAGCTTGAAATCTTCTCTCACTGACAGCAGCTGGTCCAATAAAAGATATTACCTCGCCTACTTTGTGTCTGATTTTTTAGGGAGTTGAATGTGCCTGGACCCCAATTCAGGAATGCATTTAGGCACCACGTGCTTGAGTGCTTTCATGAAGAGTGATGTTTTCCTGAAGTGGGACCATACTGCCTATATTCCAGTAGCACGTGCTTAGCTGAAGGAACAACAATACTGCATTCATTTCACTTCAGTCAAGCTGTCACCAGACCTGATTGATAGTTTCATCTGTTTAAAGGGGTGTGCATTTCCCTTGAAAGAAAACCTGCACTCTCTTGTGCTTATGGAATTTTACCCCCTTCTATTTGGAAAGAAAATTGGGCAGATTCTGCTTCTCTGGTTTGAATTTTGGAAATCCCATTTCATGCCAGGAAAATGCTGAGTGTGTGCAGTGCAACTACAATTCTCTGAGGTAATTAACATCTATATAACATTAGCACAGGGAGGCCAGGGCACTCAGCAGCAAAATTCTCAGCTGCCTATTGCAAATACAAGTTCCGATACACTGAAAAATAACAACAGATTTATTTGGGCATAAGCTTTCATGGGTAAAAAAGCCCACTTCTTCAGATGCATGGAGTGAAAATTACAGAATTTTCACTCCATGCATCTGAAGAAGTGGGGTTTTTTACCCATGAAAGCTTATGCCCAAATAAATCTGTTAGTCTTTAAGCTGTCACTGGACTCGTTGTTGTTTTTGTAGATACACACTAACATAGCTACCCCCTGATACTGAAAAATAATAAGATGTCATGTGACCCAAAAGGAGCAGTTGCTAAGGATGATTGAACAGCTGAGCTTCACAAGGGCCTGGCTGGGTGGAAATACATTTAAAACTATATACACAACACAGTGGAAGAGCTGGTGCATACTAAATACAATAATCTGGAGAGTGTAAAGGGCAACTCACGCCATCTAGAAAACAAGAATTCTGGTTTGCAAAAGCGTTAAACATTTCAACATTTGTTTCCATTCTGATCTGGGAGGAAAACTTTCACATTTTTTTTCATGAAAACAAACAAAGAAATTGACACACACACAGCTCACCATACCAGAACAAAAGAGCCAAAGGCCCAGTTGGTGCTGAATCAGAGAGAGCAAGGAATTGGACCTGGGTCTCCCTAACCTCTGAGTTATTACGTATTCTGAGGCAGGGTCTCACACGCTCACTCTCAGACCTGAATCCTGTGGCACCTTATAGACTAACAGACGTTTTGGAGCATGAGCTTTCGTGGGTGAATACCCACTTCCTCAGACATGCATCTGAGGAAGTGGGTATTCACCCACGAAAGCTCATGCTCCAAAACGTCTGTTAGTCTATAAGGTGCCACAGCATTCTTTGCTGCTTTTACAGATCCAGACTAACACGGCTACCCCTCTGATCTCAGACCTGAGAAACCCTCCCGACAAAGTTCAGTCAAAAATGAGGTTTCATGAAAAGTTTTGGTTTTGACAAATGGACATTTTACTTACAAAAAATATTAGCTCAAGAACTACCAACCAACTCTAATGGTTATGTCAGACATTTCTGTGAAGATTAATTCAAAGTAATAAACTCACACCTTATATAGGCTTCTCAAGGACAGAAACACACAGAAATCAAATAATTTTTTTTAACCTACATTATCCAATCCCAGACCCTAAAATGCTTCTAACTTGATCAGTGGGACACGTCAGAACAGCAGTTTTGATTACCTGGAGGAGCACTGCTGAACTCTGGCCCATACACTCAGCAACTTTTAAAATGAGAGGGAAAAAAACGTTCTAATGGAGAAGAGGAAATGTAAATAAGGAAGGCAATAAAACCCCCATCAAACATGCACATCGCCAACTACAGTGGAAAATACCCTAAGATGAGTATATGCCATTGGGAAATAGCTAAAAATGTGTTAGCTGTTAGGTGTGTGCAATTCCCAGCATACCGGATTTTCCAATACAGAGCTCAAAGTAGGTGCTTTTAAAACCAAAAAAGCAACATTGAGTCCTGCATTAAGTATCTGAGACATTTCTTCCAACCACACAGTTTGCTTAAATCTGCCACTATGAAATGAACACCATGTCAGATATTAAACAGTCTAAATGAGACAAAATTAATACCACCCTTGATGGTTTGATTCTTTTATTATGCTAAACCTGCAAAAAGGACAAACATTAGCAAAGTGCTCCTACTATTAAGGATCTCTCTCAGGTGGGCCTGACTGTTTTTTCCTTCTGTAAAATGAAGTGAAGAGTGAATAACATGATAAAGTGTTTTAATACTTTTCAGTGTCTCAGGATTGGCCTCTTAAAATCAAGAGGCATCTGTGCATTTCAGAAGAACAGTGTAGAAGACTGCATACTGGAATAGGTTATAGCAATGGGTGAACAGAATAAAACATTAAATAAGGCTGGAAAATACCTCGCAATGATACAGAAATACCGTAGGATTTTCCCACTTAGTTGAAAAGGAATACTCAATACACAGTCAGTGCATAGCATTAAGAAGGAGACACTAGACGTATATGCAAATGAAATGGCAATTCATATGCACCACTTTATAGCATACACCTATGAGAACTGAGAAAGTTTTGTGACTCAGGGTACAGCAGCTAAAGGGGTTCAGAGATTCTAGACCAAATTGGTAACTCATACATTCACATTCTATATAGTCTAGAACAAAATGCAGCTAATCCTGTAGACTTTAAATATTTTACTATTAAGAACTAGGCAATATCAAAACCATCCGTCTTCCAGCAAAAAGAAAAGAAAGAAAAAATACAAAACGGATCAAATGGCTTGTAAAAGCAACAGTACTCTACAGAAATATAACAAATGCAGCATTAGGGTCTCCCCCAAACTGTTGGCATTCAGTTAGAGTAAATTTCTCTTGTATTGCACAGGTTCCAATGTAGACAGCCATTTTAACACACTAGAATAAGAGAGCCTCCAAGGAGACTGTAGGAACAAAATACACTGCAGAGAATTTGGATAGAGTCTCACAAGAATTTCCCAGATGTCCACAACTGCTTCTTTTAGTTAAGCAAAGACTTAATGGTGACAAAATCACTTTTGAGTAGTTTTTTTTAAAGCAACTTGTGTCCAAGTAAAAAACCAAAACCCAACAACACTTAAGTAACACAAAAATGATCATTTTAAAGGTAGCAGTTTTTATAAGAAATGCCAACCTTAAGCATTGAAATGTTTGAGGTCACGGTGGCCAGAGAGAAATATCTTACAAAATGCAAATCAATAAACATGTTCATTACTTTATAGTACATCACACGATCCCACAACCCTCCACCCTCCATTTGTGTACTCAGCAAAAGTAGGAACAAAGTTCATGACTTTTCAGACAGGATGAATGAGGGAGGCTGAGCCCTGTACCCGGTGATAAGATCTCAGCTGCGCCAAGGTGGCACTTAGTGCTTCCAAAAATACAGCAATGAGAGGCAGCTGTCACCTATTAACACTCTAATGTTATATCACTTATTCGGCAATATGTATAGGTTGTGATTTCTGTGTACAGACATGTACTGTGGCTTTACCAATCTGAAACCAGGCCTCCTGGTCAGTGTACTACGGTTTGGCTTTGAGAACTCAAGAGCTGGGAATACTTATGCCCTGATGTTTGTTCTCTTTTTTGTAATAAAATAAGATACTATTACATCCAGTTCAAATACTGCTGTCTAGAATATGTATATATATACTACTAACATACAATTACAGGTTAACTAGGATATAGTTTAAGGACCCCATCAAAAGACATTTTCCGATGTCTTTGTCTAAAAACTAAATTGCTGGTGCTTCCAGTTTCCCATGGGAGACAGAGGATCGAGCCCTGAGCTGCAGGATGCTTTGCTCTGTGCTGCAGTTTTGCTGTAACTGGGACTTGTATGGGTTTTGTACTGAAGAAGTCCCTGCTCTGTAGGGGATGGTAGTGGAGTGAGTGTAAAAAAAACAAACAAAACCTACAACAAAAGCTGATAAAATTGTGTAATAGTCACGTGTATATATTGCTAGACAGGCTATTAAACAAATGCAATTTAAGCCCAGTGGATTAACTCAATACAAACCACAAGTCTTGGTTACCTTGTTGCATACTACATATGTAAGCAAAACATTATAAGCAATATGTGTAATTGAAGAAATTGATCTGAACACTGTTCACACAGGTAGGAAGCAAAAACTACGTGCTGTGTCATGTCCCAGGGTGTGTGAGACTAGAAGGGAGGGAATGAGCAGTTTCTGGTTCAGTAGTTTCTTGAAAAGGCTGTGTGGGGGAAAAGAAAAGGAAATAATACCCTAATGACCTGAATGCTCTGGCCAGTGCAAGACTCATTGGAATTTTAACTGACTGCAGGCAAAAAGCCAGCTAGGATACCAGTGAGAAACCTTAGCTGGTAATGGGACAATGTGGGGGTTCATCAGCAAAATGGACTCCAGCCAGTAGCACTTGTATGTGAATTCTAGAAGAGCAGTTGTGTTTCCTGTGTCTATAACTTTCCATATAAAGAAACATGGTTTTGTGCTGGCTCAAAACAAGCCAACCAAATAACAATAATAATAAAATAAAAAATCCAACCCCCCAAAGAAATAAGGTCAGATGGGAGCATTATTCAAAGGTTTCCCATTGCTTTCTGAGCTGTTCTACGTTACCTGGCGTGCCTGAAACCTCCTGTTTTGTCTTTTTTAACAAATCTTCAAATGGATCTTTTGTCTCCTCAGGTTTTGAGGGAAGTAACACTGATTCTACGCCCTTAGCGGGCCTTGGGGGAACCAGAGGGGGGTCGTTAGAACTTAGCGTCAACCCTTGCTTGACAGCTATCTTTGAGCCAGAATGGCCTGCTGGTAATGTTCTGATTTTAGAAGGACGTGCTGGCTGCAGAGAGCTGGCTGGGGAAGGATTATGGCTCTGCTGCAGTAAGGAACTAGCCTGTGATGCTGTCGGAGCTTGGCCAAATAGATGGGGCATGGACAATGCTGAAATGTTTGGCTTAGGTTGCTGTGGTTGGTAAAAGCCAGAATTAGGTGTCATGAAGCTGGAGCAATAAGCGTGGCCTAAAGGAGGAGTAAAGGGCCCCCCTGGGGGTCTGACCAGCGATATCGTCAGGGCTGCTGGCACTGTCTGTGTAAATGGATTGAGGGATGGCTGCAGAAATGGCAGTGCTGAAGGAGGGTATCCCAGCGGCTGGGTGAATGGTGCTGGTGGAGGAGATGCAAAGTCGCTCACCACTGAAGCAAAGCCGGCAGCAGAGCTTCGAGAGGCTGAGCTCTGCATCCTGCTGGAGCCTTGCTGGGATCCCATGTTTTGCCAGCTGGTTGTTTTTAATGGATCCAGCAGACGAAGAAGATAGTCACTTTCACTACCGGCATTTTCTGTACTAACCTTGACTGGCTGGAGCATCTCAGTAGCACTGCTAGAACTGGAGAGAAGCTGAGAGGGGTGAGGTGAATAAGTTACTGACTGTCTGAATTCTGGGTCAAGGGACACATTCCCAGCTCCAAAGGGCTCCTGCATTAGCTCTGAAACCAAGTCACTACGTCTCACAGCGTAGGCGTTCACAGCGTCTGCTGTGCCAGCTGGAGTCTGGGGTTTGGTGGGTCTAGGTGCTGGTGGTGGAGGGACTATCCCTTGCTCAGGAGTTTTTCGGCCCTGTGGTCTAGGGATGGTGATGTTCCCTTGAATAGCCGTGTTCCCTTCTTCCTTTTCCGCAGGCATCGGGATGCTGTCTCTGCTCCGGGGTCTCCGTGGGACTGATGGGATGGTCCCAAAAGAAGTCAGGGGCCTCTCTGGTGAGCTTTGGGAATATTTGGTAGGAATAGCCATGTCATCGTGACCCATACTCCACAGCTTGTTGTAGGGATGAGAGAGTTTTATTGCTGGCACAATCCTGCTTCTCTCAGATTCACCAAGATCCATCCTCTGCCAGAAAGTACAAGATAGATTAACATCTCCTGCTTAGCACAGACATGAACAGCACAGCAATAGGGGGCATAGGAGGGGCCGGAGAGAAGGATGCACACATCCTGCAAACATTTGCAGGTGAGGGACAGAGAAAAGACTGTGGTCTAGGCATGAGGATAGGAGACAAGAAGTCAGGCCTCTGGGTTTTAATTCCAACTCTGCCACCAATGGGTTGTGTGACATTGGGCATACCCCTGCACCTTCCATTTCCCAAATGTAATCTGAATACAGTGAAATCTACTTACGGGGGAAGTGGAGGAGACCAGGCTCAAAAGCTTTAATTAACATACAGCAAATGCTCTGTGACACCTGGCTATAAGCCACTAAGTATCATTATAGGCACGATGCTACATGCCTTTGCTTGGTGTTGCACACAGATGTCAAAGGGTCTATACTTTAGCTTTGTACTTGCTAAGAAGGCTATTCAGGAAACATGCTGCATCAAGAATGATGAGACTTTACAAATTGATTCCCCTTTTTGACTCATGTTGGCCAAAATTCAAGCAACTCAGAAATGAAGGGGCTGCGAAATCTCCTGTCCATCTCAGGTACTCATCTGGCCCCCGGTGCTGTAATAGCTGATTGCCTCCAAAGCTTTATCTTGTGGGATTATTATCCCCAATGTACAGATGGAGAACTGAGGCACAGAAACAAAGTGACCTGGCTGTGGTGGAGCAGAGATTTGAACCAGGGTTTTCCAAGTCTTGGGCTACTGCCCTAACTACTGCACCACCCTTTTGCTTCCTAAGCTGCTTAGTATTCGCATTGCTGAGCACCAGCCTCCCGGATATCGGTGTCCTACAGCTGGGGGACTCAGCAGATTCTGGGAAAAACCCCTTGTAAATGGATCAGGATTCCTGCTTTGAAAATGAAAGTCTTGGTTTCTCCTTGCTTTTATGTCACAACAAAAGCCCACTGCCCTATAATCATGTTCTACTTCATGGACATAATCTCTCATTCAGAAATGAATCTTCTAGACACACTGGGACTGGAAGGGGGAAATGGATGCATTTACACTGAAACACACAATTCTTTCCTCCAGAAAGCTGGCTGATGGAGGGCCCTTTAATTCTGCAGAAACCCTTCCATTCTTTATCATTTACCTTGTATAAAATTATGCCCATACCTGGTAATCAAAAGTACATTGCAGCACACCCTCCTCTTTGGGGGTCCTTAGGTCTTCCAAGCTTTTGGCTTGGCTGAGAGATTGAGGCTGTTTTTCCACCTCTAAATTAGTGAAAATGTCCTCCAGGAGGTTAACTTCTGTGACCTTGTCTGGCGTAGAAGGGTCTGGGGGCAGAGCCTCCTCTGCTTTTTCTGGACTGAGAACCTCTTCTCCATCAGCACTATCAGACTCTTTCAGGGCCCGGTATGGCTGAGGCCTAAGAGACAAAAATGCTTTATCATCTCACACCTAGAATAATTTTCTTTCAAATCCTTTTTGAAGGGTGCAACATTTCAAACTAGGGAGTGAATCCCCAAGGGTGATCTCAGCATGGATACAATATACCTCTCATTTGACCCTTATGGTACCTCCTGTAGGGGCTGGCTTGAGCCCATTGCATTGGGTTGAATTCTGAACATTTAGATTTATTTCCCTTTTGTTGCACTTTGAAACTAACATACTCCTGGTCCTAATTTAGGAGCCACGTGGGTTTAAGATGGCATGTTTTCAACAGTAAGATTTTCTTCTAGGTATCATTACTACTTAGATTATCAATACTTTAGAACATCCACACGCATTTACTTTCACTACAGATGATGTTAGTTGAGTTTTTGCATTTCCGTTGGGATGATGAAAACAGTTTAAATCCAAATTGTGTTAACTGATCTTTCAATAAAACACTTCAATAAACATACTTCTGTGAGCAGCAGTAAGGAAAGAATGGTTACTTCATTGCTTTCTCTTTTCTTGACAATCCTCCCAATACATCAAGAGAAGGTGGTCATGATTATCTAGCAGCTTTATAAACCATAAAGTAGAATGAAGGGGAATGAAGGGGATATAGAGAAGTTCAGTTTTAAGAGGACACTTACTGCCCCATTAAAAATTATTTTAATTTCACTATCTTACAAATAGCTAATGAATTTTTAAAGTAAAAGCTCACTTTTCACAATCTGTGCTGTTTACTTTTACATTTCACTCAGCTAGGACAAATGAAACAGACAAGTCAAGGTCACATAATGGTTCTCAAAACTCTAGCAAAATGCTGCAATGTTTGCAGGGGAATGTTTGGTTGGTTTTTTAAAATCTTTTCCCACTGGAGTTTAGAAATATCACAGTCCAATTTCTCTACTTATATATTTATAAAATTATATTTTGGGGAGCAAATTACTTTTGACAGTATCCCATTAACAGAGGGAGTGTGGGCAGAGGTGGAAAGAAAAAAGACCACGTTTAAGACTGGAGGATTTTAAATGGAGGGAGACGGGTATTGAAAAGGAGGAATGAAAAGAAAGCAGTGATGATGCAGTTGAAAACTCACTGAGCAGAGCTGTATTTGAACATGAATTATCTGACACTAGCTCTCCACTCTGACTGGCTGCGAGCCTGCCCACATGTAGAATATTGTAACGAGGCCCAGTCGTTTTATGCAGGAAGTTGGATATTCCCAACAAAAAAGCGCAGCTGCAAATACTCCTGTGTTTTGCACACAGTTACATTCTCTAAATTCTAGCTCATTCAGCACTGAATGTAATTCATGGGGTTTTCCTGCAGTAATTGGGAGTATTGTGTATAGTTTCAATGATTATACTGGTGTCATCTTATCAGGAGACACTGCAGTCCATGATGGGGAAATCTATTTTACATTTACAGCCAACCCTTGGGTTACCAGAATACACTTCTCACATGTACTTCAGAAAAAAATTTCTTGAACACCATTAGATTTGCATATCAGTTCTGCGTATGGGAGAATAGCAGCATAATGTGCATCCAATTAATAATGAGACCTGACATGCATTTCTGTGGTGACTGGCACTTGATTAGCAGCCAGTCTCTCAGTGGCATTTAAACAAGGCTTTGGATTAAGAGAAAATATTTGGCAGTGTGGGTAATGTAATGAAGAATCCTTCCCTTTCTTTCCATATTTTTTTATATATATAATGCAAATTTATGAGCAAAGTGTACCCTGCTTCATTCACCATTACACAAACACTGGCATTCAACCATCAGTGCAGCTGTGAAAAGATGCACAAGACAGAGGCAGCCAGTAGTGCATATCTCTTGCTAGTGACTTCTCCTACAGCATAAAACTATTTCATATGGGGCAATAAAGAATGAATTAATACCACATCTTGTGAAATGCAAGTTCAGGTTTGCATGAAGAGGAGTTGGAGCAACCAGGTGGGATTTATGAGGGTGGGAATGCAGCACAGTGTCGGTTATGACGACTCAGGTCCTGATCCAAAAGAGAGAGAGGTCCACTGACTTCTGTAGGCTTTGGATCAGGCCCTTAGTGAAGGCATGTGAAAGCAGAATCTTTACAGACGTGATCAGAATTTCCATCTTTAATCTCACGCACAACTTGCTCATAACTCCTTAACATCAGATCTTATTGGAAAAATACTGCAGGGTGGGGTCCTGTGTGAATTAAATACATAAGCACAAGTGCAAGATCTTCCTTTCTGTCCTCAGATGGCCAACCCATGGTGGGGTCTTAAGTTTCTGCCCGTCTTCTCTGTCATTATGGGGTAATCTTACCCACTATTAGAGGTCTCTGTACCCACCCTCCAATCCTCAAAGAGTCAGCTACCCTGGCTACTGTTATGTTCCTCCCAACCCATTGTGGTGCTAGTTGTCCATCTGAAAGCAGGCTAAAATTGTCAGTCATATTCTTGTTAGCCCAAGTTTTGAATATTTCCTCACGTGTAGCAACAGCTAGGGCTACAGGTCACAAATCGGGTGACTTTTGAGAGCACACTATCTCCTGGGCACCACGTTAGCCCCTTCCCACAGGCTAGTCACACACAGCTGCAGTTAGTCACAGGCAGCTGGGTTTGGAGAAGCACTCAGATCTGACTGCACATCAATCTCAGTGGTGGAAACTGCTTGAGACCTGGTGCTGTCTAGATTTCAGGCACTTCCTGCTCTTGGAGCAGTCAAATAGTCCAAGAACAGGCTCCCTCCCAAAATTTCAACACCTCAGGCTTTGGGCACAAACAGAAGTGCATGGAGTTGCAAGAATGAACAGTATTTTGTAGGAATTAACTTTTTCTTTGTTGGGGGGGGCAGGGGGACCTCAATGAAGGTTCAGGTTTGGTCTGACTGGCCCATTAGGATCAATCCCTTGGATCAAGGCCTTACTGCTCACTGCCCTTCCGTCAGGAATGTTCAGAGCGCCAATAAGAGGTGTGTATTACAGGTCAGTCTGCACTTCACCCCATGTAAGCTTTTTTCTGCATGACTATTCCAATTTTGAAGACATGGGAATATTTTGTTTAGGTCTGTTTCATTCTATTCTGTGCACCAAATTCATGGAAACTGACACACATGCAAATTTTCAAAAGTGGGTGCTTTTGAATGATTTCAAAATCCTATGGCTGATCACCTAATCAATACTCAGGTGCCTCAAACAGGCATTTATAATCCAAAATGTTGATATGGACCTCTAAATTCAGGATTTAGCCATCCTCTGTAGGAGTCTTTGTTTGAAAATTTGGCTCAAAAGTGTTAGAGAGGTTTGGGAATGAACTCAGCAGTTACTATTTACAGATAAATAAGTACACATGTGGTATAACTAACACACACACACACACACACACACACACAAATTAAATAAAACTGCACATTGATTTATGAAACCCAAAGCATCGTAGCTGTTACTATCATGAAGAATAATTTCTGGGACTGTATTTGAAGATGGAATTTATAAAGAGTTAAAGTCAAAAGTTCTTGCATTGAAGTACTTTACATTAAGTTAATAAAATGGGAGTTCAATGACAGGCACAGACAATAAGCAATATCGACTAACTACTTGTGTTATTTCCTGTGTAATTTTGGGTCACACACTGCACACTGAGAAGCCTTGGAAATCCTCTGGCTTTGGGAGGAACCTGAGGGGAACTCTTCCATGAGCCACTGAGGACCTGGTATGGGATGGAACAGAGATGCTGGGAATAAGAGGGTGGAATTGGAGGAAGCTGACAACTGCACTGAAGCAGAAGCAGCTCACAAGACAACTCACAACATACAAGTAGCCCTGGATGCAGAAGAATGGCAGAAGGGCAAAGGGTGTGAGCAGGAAAAAAGGAGGGGAAAGCAACAAACACATTGGAAGGAAGAGATAAATGGAGGGTCACCTCCCACACAACCCAAGTCACCAATAACATGATAAGTTTTGCACCCACGTTGTGGGTAACAAATAGCACAGTGCTTCATGCAGGACACATGCTCTTGCATGCCTCACAGAATCAGAACAGTCAAGCAGGAGAAATATTAATACAATCATCAAGTGCTATAAAAAGATTTTAAAGCTCTTTTAAAAATCCAAGCACAGAAGCAGGCAGCCTTCACTGGTGCAGAAATCGCTGTTCAAAGCCTGAATTAATACAATGAAAGAATAAAGACTAGACCATTCAAAAGGAGCTGAGAAGAAAAAGTTTTCAGAGAAGGCAGAGACAGGATCCTCTTCCTGCTGAAATTCATCACCAGAAGAGTCCTCAGAGAGGAAGACTGTATAGTGTCGCATGGGCTTTACAAGGCTGAAGGAAACAGGAAGAGAAAAGGAAGTTATCAAGTTGTCACATTCAAAGTTGCGGAAGGGAGAGAAAACCAAGCAATTCAGGTTCTAAATAATTTCTGAACTCAATTGCCTGCTCCAGGGTCTGAGTACAAGAAGACTCAATGGAGTAAGTGTACAGCTTTACTTTGCAGGCTGAAAATATTGTTTTTCTAAAACATCCAGTGCTGCTGCCTCTCGGGAAAAGCTGCTGGGACCTGCAGACCCATCACCACTGTAATAGGAGCTAGGATGGAAACCAGCCTTCCCACCACAATTCCCATCCAACAATCTGACTTCCTTCCAAATTATTCCTTTGAGCTGTTCTCAGCTTCATTGTACAATCTAATGACACACAGGTTGAGATATCAAGCAGGATAAGCAGAAGAGTGCTGCTCAAGTGGGTAAAGAGGAACAAATATCCACAAAACATAAGACAAACCTCCTTGTCCCAAAGCCACACAACTAACGGTACCATGCTGTGCTGCACTACTTACCTATACCATTCTCTCTCCAGAAATGCTGCCTGCTAATGTCTTAATATGTGTCTTAAAATTGCTCACATTTGAGGTATTGTTGCTAGGAGGTGCTGCTGTAGAGAAGGGGTGTACGTACTATACACATACTGTATAGTACATGTATACATGAAATATTACCCTCTCCCCCATTAGTTATATACTGTAATACAGACACACCCTTTCTGCTGGAGATGGTGGCTGAAAATTTTTGCCAGTAAGATTTTAGAATCTTTTTATCTGTGACGCATTGTTTAAACATTTATTTTTTATAAAAATATATGTCTTGTCCAGCTGATCCTATGAGCTGTGCCTACATATAAACATACATTACGTCTATGTCTTTCTGTGTTTGTAGATTAACGATAGGCATACACACACACACACACACACACACACACACACACACACACACACACAAACTATATAATGAACAATACACAGATCAGAACCCCAGGTCTGATCCTTTGCCCACTGAAGTCAATGACAAAGTTCCATAATGAAGAAAACATCATAATTCTGTGTGCATATGTATAGCTGGCTATCTGTATAGTACGGAGAAGACATGGTGGGAAAGAGAAAGCATAAAACTGAGAATGGGTGACAGAATAAGTATTTCAAGGGAGCTGATTTTATGGATACTTTTCCACTAATAATTGTAGCTGTCAACTGCTTTTTTTATTTTGTTTTGTTTAACCTTAAAGCAGCTAGATTATTCTTTTCAGTGTAAAGCAGAAATGAGTTACTGAATTTGCTCCAGGGCAAATGGAAGAGGATACTACTGCTTTAAACCTCAGCTGAAAAGGAGAGAAGATGGCAGAGAGTGCCCATGTCGGAAACATACTGGATGCAAAGAAGAAAAGAGCAATGAGAATTTATGCATGTAGTAGAGCATAAATCTGCCATTCCTCTCTGTAACGCTAAGCCACTTATCAAACATAAGCATTTAAGTACTCTTGGAAATATTTTAAAGCATTTAAAGAACTAAGTCCCCCCAAATAGAAACTTTAAAAAAAAGATTCAATTTTAAAATGTTAACCAGAGAGCTCTGCATTTTAATCTGATGAGCTTTGTTTTACAGCATTGTGCTCCGGTCTGCTTTTCATTCCCAGATGATTTAAACAATGATGGGGCGAGGGGAGGGGAAGGAAGGGAAGATAAATCATACAGGATTATGAAAGCCTGCGTCATTTTCAGCCATCCCCATGAGGTCTCTGCCCAACTACATTCATTTTATCTGCTGCACATAGCTGAGTAAGATCCCAGCTACCTCCATGAATAGTGATACGCTGTTAGGAGCACAAAGCCATATTGCAAATCAAAAGATGAGGACCTGATGCTGCTACCACTGAAGTCAACAGCAGAACTCCTACTACTTCAGTGGGCCCAGTACGTACAGTGAGGAGCAGGTTCTTATCTCGTAGATGATGGAACCAGGTTTGCACATTAAATTACAGCAGTTTATATTATGGGCTAATATGCTGAAATCAGAACAGGACCCAAATAATGGTGAGAGACAGAACCTTGTTGACCTTATGGTTCAGGCATATTAAAGCCTCGTGGCTCTTGTGTTTGAGATAGTCTTCAGTGTTCTCTTAGTTCTGGTGTCCTGACTACTATTGCGAAAGACGGGCTGAAAGAGCATGTCGGGGGCTGTGGGCAACAACCCAAGAGGGTTTGAGATGCCCACTGTGATTTTTGTGATAAACATTTACTCACAATTAGGCCTGAGTAACTGGGGCTGGGGTGGGCACAGCTGATTATATTATACCGTAGTCTGTGTTACTCCAACTGGAATGGTCACATGAGTTGTTCCTCTCCCCTCATGCTGTAACGGACATCCCAGGGAAAGCCAAATACTGGCGCTGAAGTAAGCTACATTTGCTACAAAATGTTTGAAACAAACTCCTCCAGGCAATAGTTTTATATTTATATCCAAGAACATTTCAATTAATGTTAATGAAGGGGTCAACAAAGACTTTTATAATCAAAAACATCCTTTCTTGACTTACGTATAAAGGCTCCTTTTCTCTTTCATACATGGGAATTACCACTTGGCAGTATCCCAGAAAACTCTACTAGAGTTTCACAGAAATCAGAAGAAACTTGGAATTTCCACAGCTTTCTGGTGAGGAATTCAACCGTTTGGTTATGTGCAGTTAGAGTCTGGAGGTTGTGAACCTCAGATAAGTCAGTTCATTTCCTTTCCAAAGTGTTACTAATGATCTCCTTTGCTTTGCTAGGGTCTGTTTAAATTCAAGTATTTTTTTTTTTGTAAAAGTGGAATTAATCCACCATGAAGGAATATCTAATTTGAAAAAGGTAGTTCAAAAGACAGATGGGTGGATCAGCTAATAAACTGCATTTCAATGGAGATCAATATAAATAAGATGGAAGCTATAATGATAGTTAATAGGCCCCCTCCCCTTTTTTTTTTGGCTGCAAGGCACCTTACATGATAAAGTGGGATTTCATAATAAAAACTTATTTAAATTCAGCTGCTGCTGTAGTTTCATAAAAGATTTTTGTCAAAGACAAGGGACAAAATCTAAAATGTCCAAGTTTAAATTTTTTATTAGCTTGAGCCAGTAAAATCCAAAAAAGAGTGCCTATTCCCTCATTAACCCAATTCAGCAACGATCCTGCAGTCTACCACCCACTACTTGCTAGGATTTCATACACAAAGAGCTGTCTCTGAAAAGGCAGGTCACAGCTAGCCCAGCTACAAGGCAGGCAATGCTGTAGTCTTAGAGGGAAAAAAGGATCCTGTCCGTCACAGCAACAACCCTCATCATCTCCACATGACTGCACCAGCTCCTGCCTACCTAATCTCTTAGCTGAGTTACCATGCAGATGACTTGCTGATCTCTTTCTAATGTTTAGTTTAACATGTCTTCAGTTAGCACTAGCATATGACAGTACTGACAGCCGTGGCTGTTCCTTTTAAAATATCATGTCAGAAACACAGTGCAATAAAGCCAGGGATGCGCTCCATGGCTCTGCGTACCATTATGATAGGATGGATTTATTTTTTAATGAGGAAGATCTGCATCTTGGGAGCTTTTTTCATGTGTCAGGATGCATGGACAAATCAGCAGCACATCACACCGACCAAAAATGAAATGCTGACAAATGTAGATATTTCAAATTTAATTGACACCTAAATGTACTTAAAGATAAAAATATAGAAAATCACTGAACACTGGGGTTTGGGAATTAATGAAGGGAATTCTATAATCATTGAAAAGGTTATTTCATTTACAGAGAGGGAACTTTAATTTATATATTAAAGTAGATACTTTGTTTGTTTTCTGATTACACAGATCATACTGTACAGGTGCAGCGTGGACCCACTTGTATTGTTTTTTCCATGGACCGAGTATCCCAAGTTTCACATATTTCTTGATTCCTAGAATAGCTGTGCAACTGCTTGAGGGAATTAAGGGTTTTGGTCCCTCTTAGGTGTAGTACATATGAAGGGAATATGGGGTTTGGACGTGTGGAGTACTTGTTACCAATATGAAATGGAGACCAGAGACTGGGGAAATGCCTATTTTTTCTCATTAAGAACAAAGCACAAATCCAGCACCTGTAATACTTTCCTGTAGAGTACGAAAAAGCATTAAGCCTGGATATGCACTACCGAAAAAATTCCAGTATTTGCTTGATTTTTTTTTCTGTAAGTAGCTTCTGCCATCTTTGCATGAGTTTACTGGTGGGAATGTTCCCAGGAGCATCGAACATTAAGTGAATAGGCACATTTTTAATTGACAAAAATTAGAATTCACACTAGAAATCTGATTCTAAGAGTTACACTCATCCAATCAGGTAATGAAAACAATACCATGTGACCTGCATGTCCAATGAGAGCTGACAAATTGAATTTTGTATGTTTTTAGTGAGCTGCTCACAATCAATCTACAGAACATGATATATTAAAAGTTGCCAAGTAATTTCTAATCAGGATAAGCTGAAGAAAGTTATCACCTGCTGTAACAATTAACAGGCAAGAGTCTAATAAATTATTAGTTTAATATTATTTGCTTATCTCAAACAATACCAGCCTGCACAGAGTGCACTTCCACTGCAGATATCAGATCTCGTTACAAAGGCAGGTTGGATGTTAGGTAGATTCTTCCTAATTTACTGATGGAGGAACTGAGGCCCAAAATTTCAGTTACTTGCCCAGTGTCATGGAGGAAGTTGGTGGCAGATTCAGGAATTGGAGCCAATCTTACTCTGAATCCTAGACCATGCTGCCTCACTAACCAACAGAATGTAAAGGGACCTTGGAAGACTATGTTTTCATATTGGAGTTTTGTATGAGAAGGGCCCTTGGTTGCATCTACATCCTCCCATACTGCTATCAAACCCATATGGCCTACCTTCTCATTGCTACCACTCCTCTCTGGACTTCTAAACAAGACTGCATCATGAAAAAAACCATACAATGAACATACCAGTGACTTCCATAATTCTATACGAGACAGAGGAAAAATGCCAGTAGGTAAGTTTTAAGGATGTTTTAGTTTTAAGTTTAAACATGCTGGGTTTGGGCAGGAACCTGACACAGCCATGTTGGAGTACCAGAGAAAGCCATCTCTTCTCACAGGTGATTCCAAGTCATAATATAAGTGCCATGGTCTTGAAACCATCTTTGCTCTACAGGAGTCAACTCAGAATTTGGACAGAAAAATATAAAATATAGAATACCATCAAGTTTTGTTTTTAAGATTACACATATTCCGTCAAATACTGAGGCTTGCTGTGCATGCACACAGGAAAACTGTGCATGAAGTTTGATGCTCTAGAGGATGTGAACAAAAAAGGACTAAGATTTTGGCTCTGGGTGCCCAATTCCCATGAATTTTGATGTGAGCTGGGTGTCAAAATCTCACAGGTGGCATTGGAAATCTTAGCCTAAATGGGCATCCGGGCTCAATGTGCCATTTTCTCTTCCTCCAATTTGCTTACCAAAAAAAAAGAAAAAAAGAAAAAAAAGCACTTGCTCTTTTGATCATGAGCTCCTTCCTACTTTTTTTCCAAATACCTTTGCAGATTCATCATGTTGGGCAACCAGCCTCAGAATTCACAGTTTCACTGATGAGCCAATACTCACTTGTGTGAAGCAAACAGCTTTGTCCTGCACTCCTTTTCCTACTTATAAACATCTGTGCTTCAGGGGAACAACTAATGTTACAATGTGTCACTTAAGAGTCAGGCACCGTTGACAGCGAGCTTGATGGAACATTAGAAAGTATTTTTCAAGCACAGTAGCATTAAGGGCACAATTAGAATCATCTGGCATAATGACAGCACAGTTAACCCATGATTAACCTGGGCAGAACGGCACCCCTCCACAATAGTGAGTCTCTGCATCAGCACAGACAGGGAACACACATTCCCCAAAACATAGGCCATGTCTACATCTAAAATTTTGCAGCGCTGGTTGTTACAGCTGTATTAGTACAGCTGTATAGGGCGAGCGCTGCAGAGTGGCCACACTTACAGCAACCAGCGCTGCAAGTGGTGTTAGATGTGGCCACACTGCAGCGCTGTTGGGCGGCTTCAAGGGGGGTTCGGGGAACGCGAGAGCAAACCGGGAAAGGAGACCAGCTTCGCCGCGGTTTGCTCTCGCGTTCCCCGAACCACCCTGCAAACCGCAGGGAAGGAGACCTGCTTGCTCGGGGGTTCGGGGAACGCGAGAGCAAACCGGGAAAGGAGACCAGCTTCGCCGCGGTTTGCTCTCGCGTTTCCCGAACCACCCTGCAAACCGCAGGGAAGGAGACCTGCTTGCTCGGGGGTTCGGGGAACGAGAGAGCAAACCGGGAAAGGAGACCAGCTTGATTACCAGAGGCTTCCTCAGGTATGCTGGGATACCTGCTTATTCCACGGAGGTCAAGAAAAGCGCTGGTAAGTGTCTATACTTGATTACCAGCGCTGGATCACCAGCGCTGGATCCTCTACACCCGAGACAAAACGGGAGTACGGCCAGCGCTGCAAACAGGGAGTTGCAGCGCTGGTGGTGCCCTGCAGATGTGTACACCTCCTAAGTTGCAGCGCTGTAACTCCCTCACCAGCGCTGCAACTTTCTGATGTAGACAAGCCCTAAAACCCTAACAACTATCGCAAGTTATGAAAAAGGATGACTGTGCTCCAGTCACGCTTTCTCCTGATTTACTAGTCTCATGATTGGATTCGGTTTTCAAGGCATCACCTTTCTTCCTCCCTGACAGTCTTTCCCCATGAAGATGAAGAGGACAGCACATAGCAGATCTTTCTGCAATATTCTGCAGTGATTTTATTTATTCATTTTTGACCCAGCTGCATTTGCTCAGTTAGGAAGCAGGCTGGCTTAACAACCTCCCCAATAGATGTTCTTGCTTACAATGGTGCTGTGCGAAACCTCTGTACTATACACAGCAATTTCCAGGTGGCAGAGGCTCTAGGAGGCTGGCCACAGCAAGTGAAATGCAATGTGCTTGATAAGCTACCACCATTTAGGTGAGCCATCATGCTGATTTCATGCTAACTTCAATGCAACGAGCCCACTATCACACAGCAGCCAATTTTCATTCATACAATACATGGGAAAGTCATTAATACTTCTATAGTGAACTATTATACTGCATAATTTCTGGAAAGTCATAATGAACGGCTGCTGTTGCAGTGATGTTGGTTTAGCCTGCCGAAGAGCCTTTCGACTTGCTGTTAATTGGGAGCTTAAACCTCTGCTTTTCCATTTTAATTTCTACCCACTCTGAGTGCCTGGGAAGCCAGCTAGTCAATATTTAACGTGAAGAAACCAGAACCTAGAGCTCTCCCTGGAAGCCCATTGTGTGCTTAACAGGCAATCTGGATAGGTTAGTCGATGCGAAAGAGGTCCCACACACATAACAATTAGCATCAGCTCTTCACCCTGCAGGGTCAGAGATAGAGATAACCAGGATAGAATCAGGTTTTTAAAGCATAAACATGAATTTTAACAGCTGCATCCCCCAATTATTTCTATGAAAATCTAGGTTTGTGTTTAGAGTGCGTCATGGATTACTTGTCTGAGCCCAGGATAGTAAACCAAAACTTCTTGGGTTCTTAAATACCTAGGGCTAGTGGTATCTGATCCTGGCTCTGCCTCTCTGCTGATTCACTGTATGGCCCTTCGACAAGTCACTTATGGCCTCATTGTGCGAGGCGCTGAGCAATCAATGCAAGCTCAGGGTGCTCGGCTCTTCTGAAAATTAGCTCAGTAACCTCTCTACATGAATCTCCCTATTTGTAGGGCACTGCTTCTACCTGGTGGGGGACTGTAAGGAATGTTTGCAAATCACTCTGAAGATGAAAAGTGCTGTATAAGAATCAAGTGTTTTATGTTTCTTTACTGGGGCCAACAGAAACTCAGATGGGCCAGATTCTGCTTTTTATTCCAGCTACAGAGCTTTCCTTTTGGATTACCAAATCAAGCATGATAGTGCTTAAGAGTCCATAACAGCTGGTTAAATATTTACCATCAAAACAATTTTTGATAATTGGTTTTTTGCACTAACCAGATTTTTTTTTCCAAAAAGATTGTTTCTGTCCAAAAATTCTTTTTTTGATGAAAATTTTGGAGAATTTTTTGTTGAAAATAAAAAAGCTTTAGGTTTTCAGTGGCTGAAAATCAGAAATTTTTCAGTTTTTGGATTTTTGATAAAAATCTGGAAAATCTCAATGAAAAAAAATCCAATTTAAATGAAAAAAATCATTTTCACTAACTTTTTCATGGGTGAAAAAAGAATTTCCCCACAAACTCTAATAATGTATGTGGCATAACAACCGACTGTCATGCTGGAAACAATCCAAGTGCTTTTGGGAGGTGCCACCACTACCCTCTGGTTAGAATCCTTTCATACTTTTTATTTTAACCAATGATCCACTGGAAAATAAAAACATGCCCCAGGGAAATAACATGCTTTGCTCGTGCAGGAAAAATACTAACACACATAATTAGAGACAGTAAATTTCTCCATGTTAAGTAAGTGCCTTGATAAGTGTAATGGCTGGAAAAGGATGCCTGAGTGGCAACTGACTTTTCAGAAAATGGGTGCTGTGTTACAACCTCAGAAGAGATTGTGTATTGTGATTTGTATTTGCTGTACTCCTTTATAAGAGCTGAGGCCACATGTTTGTTGTTTTTGTCTCCTCCAGCTAGAAAGAGGATAGACTGGGCTGGTATTTTAGAGACGTTGGAAAATGCCCCTTAGCCCAGTTGGAGTCATTCAGAATCAATATACTAGTGGTGCTGAATGTACAAAGCCTTCCACTGAACACAAGCTTCTCCTTACAAAGACCTTCCACATATGAGCATCTGAGGAGATTCACTGCTTAGTAAATCATTCACTGCAGCACTAGTGCAATTCAATGCTATTTTGGTCAAGTCCGGTTTAAGGAAAAAAACCACATCCATATGGACTAGGTTTTAGAGAAATCTGTTTTGATCTGCAATGAGCAGTAGCCCTAGGCCATCAGAGAGAGAGAGCCTGTGTGTGTGTGCGCGTACTTTGCGGTCAGGGTGTGTGTTTGATTCTGTAGGTTTGCTATGCTGCTTCCGGGATGCAGCAAGCGGCAGGTGAGCCATCCCACTTTTATGCAGACATTTATTCTTGTGCTGGTTTGGGCTTTCTTTTTAGTAGCAATGCAGAAGGGAATGCACAGTACCAACTTTCCCCTGTGGGTAGTGATAGAAATATATCCGCTGCCAGGTGGCATTGGCGGCCATTACCACATTAAAACAATTACAGTAAAATTTTAATTGGTAGAAGAAAAAAATGCAGGAAGCCAGCTGGTCTCCTGGTCCATTTCCTAATTCTGACTGCAGGTCCCTTGGCAAGGTGGTATCGCTCTCCCAACAGAGTAAGAGAAATGCCACTAGCTTTGTTCAGCTAAGACATTGCATTTCACTCTATGGATGCAGTGGGATGAGAGGCAGGCACAGGCTGAGAAGTGCAGCTCTGTTCTAGTTCATCGGGGAAAGCTATTGGTGTTCAGGGAGTTATGGAGAGAAAGATTTTCATTCCCACTTGTTTACATTTTCCAGTGAACAAGAGACTAGAATTAGGTCAGATAAATGGCCAGGTACATTAATTTATTGGTGATAAGAGTCTGTCTTCAGGGGGAGTTTTATACCCCAATGTAAGTGTTACAGGATTTCTGGCTGTTAACAAACCAACCATGTTAACGGCAACTGTATGTGTACAGATCTCTGGGCATGGTTTGGAGGATGCTCAGTCTGATGAGATTGTTCAGTACAATGCATGTACCCAAACAGAGGAGAAACAGAATAAACCAAGCTCTGCCCTGCAGGAAGGAAGCAAATGGACCAAATACCTGATCCCCCAGAGCTTCCTCAAGCAAAGGGGGAGCTTTTGAAGTGTACTACCTGCATTACATTGTGAAATGAAGAAAATGGGTCTATTTGTCTGAGACCCACATCACTCCCAATAACACCAATAGGAGTTATGAGCACCCATCATGGGAATGGGAAAGGAAACATTGGGGGCTTTGAAAGTGTGGGTTTTCCTGATTCAGGTTTGATTTGTTTCATTATGTCCAAAACATTCTCTGCCCTTCCCATGGAAAAGCCCCATGGAAACAGAGAGTATTATTACTGTAGGTCCTACTGCAAAATCTCCAGTTCCAAACATGCTGGAAAGAAACCTGCTGATCACAATTCTGCTCGTATGCAAAGTAAGCACTACATGCAGCAGGCCTGCCAGAGAGGGAGGAAGGGTTAGTCTGATGGGGAAGCTCTCCAGGAAGCAGAACTGGTGAAGGGATATGGAAGAGAAGGCGAGAAAACAAAATCAGAAACACTCTCACCACAAGCTGGGCCAAGAGCCAGAAAGCACATGCACATGTGACCGCTGGCTGCATTGTGCTCCTGGCAAAAGGAGTGGTGGCAACATTCAACTGCTATGAGTGTGATCAGGAGGAAATGTAAACCAAGATATTAGCTCTTCCTATCTGTGTTGCTCCTCCTGTGTCTCTTACACCTCCCCACTCTCACCTTATAGGTTGCAGCATGATGCAGACTACAGACCGAGGGGAGAATCATGCAGTGCCCTGTGTGGAAGATGCTGCTGTGGAAGGGCTGCTCTGTGACTGGAAATGGCTTATTGCTCGGCATTAAGAAAAAAGTTATTCTAAAATTTAGAAACACTTTCGCTCTGAGGAGGCTTGGAATGATTCTTAGTTAGTGTTGGTGACACTGTAGCACCCAAAGATCCCCATCTGGACTAGGGCCTCACTGTGTGAGGCGCTCTGTGCACCTACCGGACTGCACGATCCCACCTGAAAAGCTGAGACCCTCATTTAAAGATGAAACACAACAAAGTGAGTGTAGCAAAGAACAGGGTGGCAGGGGATGGGGAACAGCCCAGGGTACCATCCCCAGCACCAGGTGGTTTCAAAAGGTTACACTGTGATAGCTCTTGCTGAAACATGTAAAGATTTTTCTCCAATCATTATTTTCAAAGAAGTTCTTCATCAACCATAGCAAACTCCAGTGCTGGGCCTCCCATGATATTTCTCCCCCTGGAAGAAAGTGTCTATGCTCTATTGTTTTCAGATAGCAATATATTTGTTTGCCTGCTCCCACTCACTCACCCACTGACTCTCAGTCATCCCTCTTACTGAGCATTCCTCGTTCTTTTAGAAACACATCTGATCTATCCCCACAAGGCCCTCCGATGACAGGCCGTTCCTCTATGTAAGCCCCTCCCCTGGATGCCTGGCACACATCAAGCTGCAAGGTTATTAGGACTCCAGGGCTTCTTCTGTTCTTCCTGCTAAGGACAGGAGTGAGTCCTGGCGGGAGAAGGCCTATCCAGTTACGCAGCACGTTGTGAAGTTCCTGAGCTATAATGGGGCAGTTGGGCCTTTCCCATTGCTTAGCTGCCTGCTCTCTGACCCCTCTCTCTCCCTCCTCCTCCACCTAACAGCCAGTCTCCTGACCACACAAAACAGCTCACAGAATCTGGAACTAATGGCCTCCTCGGGGCTCCAGAGACTGTCAAAGTGCTGCCCCTAGTGCTGCTAGGACTACTTGTCCCCAGTGTCTCAACCTGGGGAGAGTGAGGGTGGGGCTTCTCTTGCTGAATCTCAACAATCACTACTTAAGGCTCCTGCCTGACAAAATATGACTATTCATTTTTCCTTCTGGAAGAGGCCTCTTCACTCTCCTTTCCTTGGGGCAGCAGTAAAGATAAACCATCCCCTGGTGCTTATAGGGTGGAAGACAAGTGGCCCTATGAGCTGAACAGTCACTTCCACAAGCAAGGTGGCATTGGTATTTGTACAATAAAAAAGGGCCCACTTCCAACTCAGGCATGCTGCTGCTGCATCACCATCACACACTGAGCTCCTGCCCCCTTCCCCAGTCTATGATGTTATTGCATATACAGTCCAGAGCTGAACTTGCCTTGTTTTGCAAACTCACATCTAATTAGCTGTCCTCTGTCACCCCCGAGTCTCTGTTGGCATTACTGCCTTACAGGTTTCTCACACTCATTGACTGTGCACTTTGCATGATCTTTGGACAAAAATCTCACGTTTTAAAGCTGAATCTCATTTTGTTACTTTCCATTCACATTTCTAACCAGTCTGGGTCCCACTGTTTTTGTTCCTCTGACCCGAATGGTGTTTGCAACTCCTGCCAATTTGGTATCTGCAAGTTTCATTAACAGTCTATTCATTTCCTCCTCAGCCCATTTCATGAAGCTGATGGGAGGCACTCACCAAAACAGCAAATGGAATCTGCCTGTGTAGGGGGAGGAAGAATTTCCCGTTGGTACTTGCAAACCTTTAGGTTTCACTGCCAGGTGAAACAAGGGTTCACCCTTACAAAAGAGGGACACTGAAGAGACAAACAGAAGACAAATGTGTATCACTTGGAAAGGCAGAGGTAAATTACAGGTGAAGGGTAAGAGAGTCTTCTGTTCAACTCTGCCTACATCTGGCCTCAAGAGAGATCTGACCAGCAAGGAACTTTCCTTTGTGCATTACAATGATATAGCAGAAGGTTGCTATAGTCTAGTTTCACTTGATTGCAGACTGGGGGACAATACAGAGAGATGGGCCAAAAACAAGCAAAAGAGAAAACCACTGTAGCTTTTAAAAACCAATCCTGTCTCTGTGGTTTCCTTTAAGAGAGATATAGGAGCACTGTCTCCTCCCGGGAAATACAAAAGATAACGGCTTGTAGAAAACAGTCTTAAGGTCCTCTCTTTAATTAGGGTCAGCTATTCTTTTAAATGTTTTTTAATTATTTAAAATGCTGTTCTGGGGTAAATAGCGAGGAAGGAGGTCAGGATTAATGAGTCTCCTCCTGTGCAAAGTCACTTGCCTAACCACACTTGAAAGTCTCAAGCCATTTACATTAGCTTTCTTATTAAACAAAAGATACTATATATTTCTGACACCACCACAAAGCTAATCCTCACTGGTTTGTGTTTTTGCCCGCAGTGATGCTCTGGAGCCACACATGCCATGTTCTCCGGTGAAGATTTCCATCTTCTATCATAGCACTTTGAAAGCTGCATCTGCCTCCTCTTTCTTTTCCCATTCATCTCCCCAATGCCAACACGTTTTTGTTAGAATAATGTTTACAAGGTGTCTGGTCCATTATAATATTGTAGTATTAACTGGCTGGCCAGAGGCTCCCTATATTTGCTGAAGTTTGTCCTGCCAGCTAAAGTTGATGACAGGAGAGAATGAAAATAGATCTAACTGCTATTGTGACATGACATTTGGATTGGGAGAAACATTGAAGATGGGACAGATCGGAAACAGATTCAGAAAAATACTGGCACCGCACACCAAATGTCACTAGCACTAGAAGCTACTCCTTTCCCAGCCCTAAGCTCCTGCTGGTCATTTAAAAAGTAAAAAAAAACCCTCTTAGAGTGAAATGCCAACATGTAATTCTTTGTCAGTGCACGTGCCTAAAGAACAGGTCAGATTCCTGAAAAGAGTCATCAATACTGTTTGCATTCACAGCCATTTCCACAATACAGCAATTTAGTGATTTGTCCAGTTTCAATAGTTGAATTTTTAGGCATCTCTAGCAAACTAACTTGGAATCTCTAACAAACTAACTGCAAAAAATTAAAATTTAGAATAAAATGGTAATTAGCATTTAATTGGTGGGCATAAGTGTAAAATACTGGTGAGCTATTTCAACTAAATTTCCTGATCTCATATAGTTTTGATTCTTTTGTAACATGAAATGTAAATAAAGTTTAGAAGCAGGTCAAATTGAATGATGTCAGGCAGCTTAATCCAAAAATGTGTAATCCTTACTACAAAATATGCATGGTGGTTGCACTAATTCCTTTATCCTATCCCTATAGTCTATTAGTCATGCAACAATTCAAGGATCAGCATGTTAATTAAATGATTCACAAAATACATTTCCTTAAATAAAAATGAACACTATAATCTTTTTGCAAGGAGAGCCTTCCCAGGAAGCACCATATATACCTTACAAACCCTTGTGCAGGACTGGCTTGCAATCTATTCCACAAGAGGGCAATCATATTCCACTATAAAATGTATAGGATGATTGTGGCTCAGTTTAGAAGTGACCAGTTATTTCCAGCTGAACGCAAACTGCTAAATACCTCCCCATTCTGCTGTGGTTGGGAAAAGTGAAACAAGTATCTAATTTGAGATGACACTAACTCACTCTTCAGAATTGAAAATAACTAAGTTTACAGAAGCTAAGTGTTTTCTTGTTCCATGTTTTTGAATAGTTATCTGCTACCTGAAATACTGAAGGTATTTCACTGCCAGGATACCCAATCACCTCAGATTAGAGAGCAAACAAATAATATAGATGGGACATGACATACGACATATGATTATTAATACTGTGGCTGGATAGGAACGCTAAGATAGAAGAAATTTTAGAAATTGAAAGTAAGTTCACTTTTCAAGAGCATAATTAAAGACATTCCAAGGGCAAAAAATATAAATTAATTCTTTCTGTAAGTTTGGTTCAGACAACTTACATTCTCAGTCTAGTGCCTGCTGTTCTTACCTGTCTGCCTGAGTGTTCCCAGGTGAGTGCCAAACACCCTCTCCTGACACTGGCAATATTTTCCAAGACATCCTTTTCTACCTAACATCAGTAGCCCCTGGCAATATGCCCAGTCCTCAGCTTCCCAAATTCTGCACCGAAATAAGGCAACCTGCTTATTCAGACACTCAAAAGTACAGCAAACTAGCAGCAGATTTTGGTAGGCAAACAGAGGTGCCACATAATCACTTCTTTTGTAATTGTAGATGATGTAAACATTTACATTCTTAATAATTTGCTGAATAAAAATGAATAATAAATAAATCAAGTCAGATACATATGCTAATGAAATATACCTGTCAGGTCCTGAAAGTGTTCTTTAGGCTGCATTAGTAAGGAGGGATATCCATTCTCTCTTTAGGTTTATACTTGGTGGCCTATTGTTTAACTACAGGTTGGAAAGATTGTATTCAGACTGAATCAACTACTCAACAAATCTCTGCCCTTTATAAAGTCCTTTTGTTTGGTAGCTTTCATTGAGAAATCTGCAAAACCTTCTCTATTCAGGATAATAGATGATGCATTATTGTTTTGAACAACAAAAGATGCTGGAAAGCAATGCCTGTGTGTTGTTTATATGTGATATTCTTCAGGCACAGGAATGAAACTTATTTAAAGAAGTGATTTAGGGAAGTTTTCAATCAACTTTACAGAGATTATGAAATTTTAGCTACTAAACAAGAGACATTGCGCACTATAAAGCCTTCACTATATATAGGGTGACCAGATGCCCCAATTTTATACGGACAGTCCCGATTTTGGGCTCTTTTTCTTATTACCTCCCACCCTCTGTCCTGATTTTTCACATTTGCTGTCTGGTCACCCTAATTATAAGGCTCTCTGTAGAGCTTCAACTGACAGAAGGACTTCAACAATCATACAGAACCACCCTTAAATGTCTGATCATAAAACACTCCCTGGTTCCTAGGCAAGGCTACTCAATGCTGGTAGTTTATAAATAGAGCTGGTCAAAATCTTCCATTGAAAATTTTTTTAAATGAAGCCTTTTTCCAAACTAAAAATGTTCATAAAACGCTTTTTTTTTTTAAAAATTCTGGTTTAAAAAAACCTGGAAATTAAAAAAAAATTGTTTTTTTTTAACTCCTTTCTCTCATCTAAAATTTTGCCCCAAATTTTTTAAAAATGAAAACCTGTTGTGTTTCATAATTAAAATTACCCTGAAATTCTGAATTTTTGTGAAACTATATTTCCTTTCTTTGACCAGCGTTAATTATAAACAAACCTCAGACCCTTTACATGCTCAGGCAGATGTTGAGAAATGCAGCAACAAAATACATACTGTTCTGGACTAGAAACTGAAGTCCTTCGCCCTTCCACAGCAATGTTGCTCTTGGGTCTCTTAACAACGTGAGGTCTTGGAGGACGAACCTATTATACATACACACAATGGAGACATTTCATCAAATACTCTTCAAGCATCAAAAGAATAGAAACATTCCACATAAAATCTGCAAAAATTGATCCACTGCCAGCTTAGACATTGCTTCCATTCAGAATCCCTCTTGAAAATTTATATATTTCTGTGCCACACTAAAATTATAATTAAATCTGTATTAAACTGAACTATAGTAACCCATAACATTAAAGGACTCTAAAGTAATGGCACTTGTGCAAATGTATATCTAAGTTTAGATGTCTGGGCTAAGGGTTAAAATGGTTCAACTTATCTTACTTTTGTAAAGCTGCAAATGTCATGTAAATGCTTTTGTCAGTTTGGAATCATACTGAAGATATGAGTAATTGGAAGAGTCAGGTCAATACACTGACTTATGGGCATTAGCCATGTACTAAAAGTTTATTTCACGTCTCCATGCAGTAGATGAACAAATACTAGATCTTCTGAGTCCCCAAATTGTGTGCTTCACGTAAAGACTTAATTGCTAAAATGGAAATGGGAAAGCCTTGTATTTTGTTGCACAATGTCCAGGAGACCAGAGTTCAACTCCAAAACCACACTCTTTTTCTTTGCCTGTTTGTAATAAACTGATTGACTTTCTATAGCAATCACTTCGGTGTAGGGAAGAGAGCACTGAAAAAAATGAAGAAATGAAAATAAAAGTGAAAGTATGAAAAGCATTAGCAATTTCCATAATGACAAAGAGTTTGGTCCTTTAATCAGTTTAATAAAACATATTATTGTGTTTCCATAAACACTGAAGAGTTGCATGTGAATTTTATTCAGTAGCCATTCAATAAAATCTGAAGTTTTTCTGCAGTTAGATGATATATTTGATATTCAGTTTCTATTAGCCTTATCTGAAGTTACCACTTTATCATCTTCTGATGCTGAGAAACTGTTTTTTTTTGCTAGCAGAGAACAGGAAATATACAAGCTTCAGTTTAGGGAATGTTTACACACACACCTAACTGTTCTCGCATGAGCAGTATTATTGAAGTCAATGTGACTACTTGCATGTGTCAAGCTAAGTGCATACGTAATGGTTTGCAGGGTCAGGGCCACAAAGTAAAAATCACCTTCTCCAATGGGAGTTGTTCATATGTAAGAATTATTCTCATTACAAAATTCTAAGTTGTTGACTTAGCCCAACATTTCAGCAAGACTCTCCAAAGTCCCCAAATAAAGAACAGAACACAACTAAACTTCTGCCATCCCTAAGCTTGTTTTCTTAATAGCTGCAGTATACAGAAGGCTGTTAAAAGTCTACAATCTAAATGCTCTTTGGATGATGGGTGAATTTGTTTGCGGTGAGAGATGATGGTCTCTCCTCCCCCATACCCCCCATCCTTAGTATGGTTATAGGAACATAAAGCTCTAATTTCCACAGCTGGAAAAAACCCTGAACCCTGTGTGTAGGGTTTGCGACACAAACATGCATAAGATAATAGAATTATCTTTTGAATTTTTGTTTCAAAGGAAATAGTGTGCAGCAGAAATGATGGAGAAGTTCAGAGACAGATTGCCGCTATTCATGGGGGGTGGAAGAAGGGCTTATAGGAAGGTCAGATGTTAAGGTCTAGAAGATCAGTCCCCACACAAGACTGTTCCTTTCTACAATAAAGACAACTTAAGAATGTGAATTTATGGCAGGAATCGAAGGATTAAGTTTGTGGCAACTTCCACTGAACTTGCAACGTGGTAAAACATGGGGAAAAGAACAACAGAGCTAATTAGAGGAGCTGAGCTGTCAGAGTGCAGCTGAATGGCTCAGTGCCAACAAACAAAAAGAATGGGCTGGCAATCAGCAGGATCGATGGAGAAGATTGCTTCATTAGGGATGATAAAACAGAGAGAGAGAGAGAGAGGCAAGCAAGAGGGATATATAGAGAGAGAGAAAGAGAAAAAGGAAGAAAGAAAGCTGTTTAATTAAGCCTGAGCTGGAAGATGATGCATAAAGCTGGCTTGTCATCATGCTGTGAACACTTTCACCTTTTGGGTGGTACTCAAGGGGGGATGACTTTGGATGGCTCCTCTAGTGTTACCAGCCCAGCAGTGTCTGGGGAAAAATGCTAAGAAGGATTTAGAGCACTGTTCTAGGGGGACTGCAGGGGAAAGTCAGGAAACAAGCCAATTCCTTGCTGGATTTGATGTCGTATATATCCAAGCAGGCTGAGTTAAATGTGTACTGAACGCACAAGCACCTAGAAAATCTGATAGCATGAGAGCGTGTATGAGAAAGAAAGGGTAAATACCTAATGTAGAAGGGTTAAACTTGCACATAATACTCCCTACTTCACCTTACACATTATTACTCAGCATTTGAAGTACTTTTCTTTAATTGAAAGAAGTTTCATTCCAGCCCACAGGTCGTGCTCACTATAAACAATGGTTCCTTTGTCAGGGTGTCACATTCATTCCCAAAAAGTGAAATATAAAAAGCTTATTTCTTATATGTTTCCTTACTGTGTTTTTATTTCAAACTGCCACAGTGATGTATGCTACAAACATTCCTACCAGGAAAATGCCATTAACTAGCATCTTCACAAAGCAGCGATTTTCAACCTTTATTCATCTTCAGCCCCCTAAAAAATTTAGAATGGAGGTGCAGAACCCTTTGGAAATCTTAGACAGTCTGTGAACCCCCCAGGGTCCTTGAACCACCGGTTGAAACCCACTGTTCTATGGTAACAACCACCTTTTGTGGACCCCTTAGGCATAAGTCTGCAGACCCCAGCATTCAGTATTTCCTGGCAGCAGGCAAGGGGAGTCAGTGTTTTGTGTTGGTTGGACCTGGGCACAGAAATTAGGGTATCAACATGCTCTAAGATACAGAGCTGGAAAAGCACTCTGTGAAAAATGTTATTCTTTACGCTACAAAAGTGTGTTTTATATAGTAAAAACAAAACAAAGCAGTACTGATAAACACAATCTATAGATTTAGTCAACTTTAAAGACTAATTCTGATATTCCCCTGCCAGGCACTTATCTCTTAAAGCCACATTACAGCAGCTCTGTATTCTTCTGCGTACATGCAAATACGATGTACAAGTCATACTTGCTGTAGCTATGCACGGTTGCTGGAAAAAATGGTCTAGAAATGCTTTAAGAGCTATTTTAATCATACACATTTATCTTGATTTTCATCCTGATGAACGCAGCATTCCAGTTGCATTTGTTAGCACAGGCTGCTGAATGCAACAGGAGCTTTTATTATTACTTTCTAACATTTTATCAATCACTTTGGGAGCAAAGACAGTTGACACAAACACATCATACTGAGGACTACTAATGCACTACATCTGAGAGATTTAAACAGACTGGGCAAGATCTCCTTTGATGCAATACACTATTCAAACCGAAGCAATATTGTTCTGAAACATTTTGTCCACAGAAGTCCCAGCATGGCCTGATGGCACAACACCAGCCTAGAGCAGAACAAGAGGAATGTGAAGTGCTACAGGGGACCTCTGGTTTTAGAAAGAATAAGGGGAAAATTTGTTCCGTGTGCACCATATCCTGGAGGGTTTCCGGTATCAATTACATTCAAGGAGATGCATAAGCATAGTTAGCACTGCCTTTTATACATGTAGAAGGGACGTATACAATGCAGAAATCCATAACAATGACTCTTAAGCACTACACCCACAGTTATAAAGAAAAAAACATGCCATCTAAATATAAACTTAGGAACATGCACTGAAGGTTAAAAGTGAACCCACACCCAAGTGCACTGGTTAACCTGCTTGCCTGCCACATCACAGACACTAAACATCTCCAGCAAGTTTTAGCAAGACTGGATTTGAAAACTTGCTAGGTTGTTTTATATGGATATATAAGGAAGCGAGTAGAGAAAGCATTTGCCTTCTGATGAAATTATGCTCGCTGGGCAGAAATCCTAAACAGAATTAAGTACCCTCTGTGTTTGTTGCAAAAACAACTGTCAGCTTGAACTGACACCAACTTATTTCCTTTGGTAAATAACAGTTACAGCCTCAGATCTAGCACAGTCTCCATTTTTAAAGGCATCTGGAATAGTTAATATGCAACAGTATGGCTACAAATCAGTGTTTAAAATAGAAAACTGCTTAGACAACATTTCCTTGCCTAACAGGTGCTGCACTGATTTCTGTGTAGCTTTTCTGTAAAAAAAGGCATTTGGTCTTACCAAGATGTTGGTGCCTGACATTTTTTATACTATATATAATTAAATGGATCTCCAGCTAGCATTTTAAATTAACATTATGCACATTTCTATACAGGGCACAATGTAGTACTGCCCAGATACAGATTTCCTATTCTTTGGACCTATCCAACTCACCTACTCTGGGAGGAAAAAATTAACAATCAATCCCAACGCATTTACAGGAAGACCTGGGGAAAATAAATAACTTAGTGTCAGATTTTTGCTTCCTTTTATATTTATGAGTTTAGTGCAAGTCTTCAAAAGCTCACTGGCTAAAAACTTATGTCAGCCTAGAAAGATTTTGGTTTAAATAATCACCACAAGAGTAAAAACAAATATCACACAACAGCAGCAGAATTGACCTACAGCTGCAGAACTTGTCAAAGAAAAGCAGAATAAAATGCAGGTCCCAAGGTTGTGCCACAGCAGAAAAGGAGGCAGTTTAGGAGTATAATTCCCATGTTGCTTTTTGCAAGGTTCAACAGTCCAAACTACCAAGATTTAGTAATGCTACTGAGAGCGCGATTCAGGCAGTGTTAAGCTGCGGCAGTGAGGCAAAACTACTAGCTACTCACGGGCCTAGATGAACGCTGTATCTTTGGAGGAGGCGGCCGAGGTGGACGTACTCTTTGCTGCTGTATCAAAGTGGAAACTTAGTAATCAGTACATTAAAATATAATCACCGCACATGAAATACCTTTGATTTTGTATCAATAGCAGTCCATGTGAATAATAGCATGTGCTTTAACCCCACTTCATACTCACCCCAACTGGTGCCAATACCTTTCAAACAGAGGAATGCTGTCCTGACCAGTAAACAGAATGAAATAGTAGAAGAGCTCTGTATTGGTAAGGGTGCATGTCTGCCTCCCAGGTGTAAGTTAAAGCTCAGCACACAAAGCTCTCTAGATTAGACTGTCCAAAATGTATTATGACTTGAGGATAATCAAGGAGCACTATAACTGGTAATTTCAAGTACTCTAGATGACATTTCAGGATAGAAAATTGGAGACTGATACTATAATTAGCTTTTCTTCCCTAAGATTCCATGAGCGATTTTTGTGCTCAGAAAATTTAGGGTACGTCACTGGAATAGAAATCCTGTGGCACAGTCACAGCTGGCCCAGGCCTTCACAGGGTCCCGGAGTCCAGGCTCCAGCTCAAGTGCCTACACAGCCTGGCAACCCTAGTCCCATGACCCTGGCCAGCCATGGGTGTTGAATTGCTGTGCAGCAGTACCCAGTGCGACCAAGGCCCTGAACCAATAATGCACTTAGGCTCAGTAGACCACCTGTTAAAATCAACTGGACTCTTCACGTACCTGAAGTTGAATACATGCTCAAGTGCTTGGCTGATCAGGGGCTAGGGGCCAGGAGTAGAGTGGACAGGAGCTGTGCAAGCTTTCTACATTTACTTCTGCCATTGCACCTGCAACCCCAGCCTACTGTACCAGGCCCTGGGCCAAACTCAGAGCAAAAACGATGGAAGGGCAAGTCTGTGTGCTAGCTTAGTGAGGTGGACAAATAAGGACTAGGATGGAATCTGTCAGCATCATTAGCACTTTCGAATGAAGACGTATGTCTCCAGAAGTGAAAGGTCAGTATATTAACTGAAGGTGCCTATTTTGATCCCCCCAATTTTGAATTTTGTGTTGTCCAATTCCTTGCTGCTGTAACTCTGCTGGAAACACTCCTACTCTGCTGCTTCTGAATACACAGCATAATAATAAGCTTCATACAAGCAAGATTTTGTGTGCACCCTACTGTTCTGTAGAACTGAGACTCAAATGAACCATATGAGGTGAAGCTGAATTAAAAGACCCCCAAAATTCCAAATGCATTTTAGTGCTGAGGACTTGATAAAAACTGGAGTGGATTGTCCTCCTAGTGATTGTTCAAATACATATGGGCTAGGAGAGAAATGAACAGAAGCCTGCAATGAAGTGAATACAAGAATTTCTATACATGTCTGCTAGGAAGAACAGCAACAATTGTATCACTACCTGAAAAGTACCACACATTCTGCAGACAAGACTTCTGTCAACTGTATGGAGAAAGGATATATACAGGCAGGGGGAGTCAGATTCAAAAATAAAGTCTACTTAGGTTAGTATATTTCAATGAAGACAAAGTTTCCATCGCTCTATCTCAGCAGCAGTTCTCAACTTTCTGCTGGAGTGCCCTTTGCTCTGGACTCCAGATGGACATCTCCTCCCCCAACACTCCTACCCACACACAATGCTCTGGCACAGCTCTGCAATCCAGCCCTTTTCTGGCATTCACACTCTTCTTTTCTCTTCTCTTGCTCCTATTCAACGTATTTAAAAAACATGTTTTGCATGTGCTGATTTTTACTTTATTGTTTGCTGCCCCAACCCTTCCCAATCAACAGAAGCCATGGGCTCGGACGTTGTTAGTGGTTCTCAGGTGCCAGGCAGCACGCACTTACATTGATAAGAGAGAGGTCTGGGCAGGGGAGTTGATGCCAGAGTCCATCCATGCAAATGCTTCTTATAAAAGTCATCATGGGAACAAAGATTCTCATAGTGAGGTGACGGCTCCAGGTTCATGTAGCTTTATTTCCCCAGCCAAAATTCATTATTCCTCTCTTCTACCCAGCTCCTTCCTGGGACTAGCCTGGGGCTCCACCTCATCTTCCCTCCCCATCAGCTCAGGCTTGGAAGTGCTGCCTTAATATATTTAACTTCCTTCACAGAGCTTGGGATATTTATTTTTTATTAGGTTGCAGCAGTTTCATACTTTCAGCAATTTATTTTCCTATTCATATGCACAGCATTTACTACCTTACTTAGTGACCCTCTGGCTCATTGAAGAGCAGCACTGTGTGATTGCTAGAGTATTCTTTTCTATCACTTGCCTTTTTTCCTATGCTTACATTTCTGTTTGCCTCCTGCATATATGTTTTGCTTTTTATTTGTGTAGAAAACTTAAAGAATAGTACATGACAGAACTGCCAGGGTGGAACAGTGATTTAGGAAATCTTCGTGTTTTCCTGATGCCACAGATTGAAGGGTGTTAAGCAGGTCAGTAATTCTATTTACCAGGGCTGTTTTAATTTAAAACAAAATTGGTTTAATATTTCTCATCTAACAAAAGTAAAAAGTCAGTCAGTAAAATGATATTAGGCAACATTTTCAATAGAAGTTGATGCTACCACTTCTTCAGAATTAGTTCCTTTCATCAGCTGCCTTTCTTTATTATATTCTATTATGGAAACCCTTTTTGGTTTAGTATCTGAATTGCCTTGCAACAGCAAAACCCAGGCAAGTTTTGGAGAAAACACTGCAAGACTATGGCATCAATAGCATCAGCTGAAGAGCCAGAACCAACAGTTATATTGTTAAATCTTCCAAAAACAGGCAACACCTTCAGAGAGGGACCGACCACACAGCATCCGAGGATTACCTCCTACTGAGATGATCAATACATTGATCACAGCCATTGCAAAGGCACATACAACTGAACATTACTTGCCCACCCTTATGACTCACTTGGTGATTTTGTCGGAGAGAATGTGACAGGATTCATTATATTATCCGTTCATATTGTCACTTGCTAACAAAGAAAGGCAATGGCAAGAAAGAAGATTTAATTCCTTTTAAAAAGACCTGAAAGCTATCCCTCCAAACACGCTGGAGGATGCACCATTATTTGCACCCCTTTTTTCCTTCACGGAGTTATTAATGCACACTGTAGAATCTCCACATACAAATCGGAGAAGCAGCAGAGAAGGCTCTGAAAGGAAGCACACAGAGGAATGACAGCATCTGGGATATTCCCTTGCAGCAGAAACTAGAAAAGTTGGTGGATAGTAAATTATTTAATTTTTCTTTTCTTGGCTATTTGCAAAAATAATTTAATTCTTCCGTCTGTCATACATCACTTAGTATTATTTCAGCATTGCCAACCCTGTTCAACAGTCATTAGTTAGATCTCAAAAAAATCATGCAAATAGCTTAAAAATTACGAGATTTAAAAACAAAAAAAAAGGAAATGTTGGGGGTTCTTTATTTGTCATCCAGCCTCTGAGGCATTAGGGTGAACTTGGGTAATGTTTTCGAGTTCTTCTCAGAGTCTCTGAGGGCTAGAATCTTATTTTTTAAAAAATAAAAATGAGATACTGACCTAAATCATTTGACTGGAGGATCTGGGGTCTTAAGAAAAACACAAATATTGCAAGATTCATGATAAAATCACCAGAGCTGCAATGCTTATTTACAGAGGCTCCCCACTGTCTGCCTCTTTCTGGCCCTTGCTCTCTGTTTGGGCAATTTAGATTGGCTTTTTTAACACCATATTATGCTGGAAGCTCAAATTTAATGTTATGTCCACTGTTGCCTGCACTCTCTTTCCAGCATTTCTTTCCTCCGATAATACACTTTCCCCTCAGCACCAGCATTCATTCATCCTTCTTCTTTTCTGCACCTTTTTGTTTTACTCATTACATTCTTGAGCTCCTTTTCCCTTTTCCTATTAACATTATGCACACGTGCAAATGTTTTGCTAGATCAGAACCTTAAGTCACTGCTGGAAGCCAACCCAGGATGGATTCATCACTGTGTTGCCATTAGATGGCTGTTAATTTGCATTTGGTGGCCACAGCCCAGTTCCCCAGTGGACACCCATCATCCTCATTCCAGGTGACATCACTGTTACCAGTTTCACCAATGAAAGGAAACCCTGAACAGGTTACAAGGATTTTACTCTCTCCCCCAGCTCTGGAGCTGGTATTTCCCATCAGGGTGGAGGCTCATTGGCAGGTAGAATGAAGCTTGACTACAGACAGCACAGCACTTAGTAGAACTAACAGGGCAGGGGGCGTCTGGCCTGCTTAGATGTACAGTTGCTTGCAGATGAGCCAACTTCTAACTACTGGGGCTTAAGAAGAAACTTTCCCTGGGGGCAGGTTATTCCTCTCTACCTACTGCAAGCTTTCCTGCCCTTTGCCCGACGCAGCCGGTACTGCCCTGTATTGAGGGCAGGATACTGACCGAGATGGACCCCTGGTCTCATGCAGTATGATAATTCTTATGTTCCTATGAGCAGCAGCACGGATGGACTCCAGAGGAAATCTCAACCAACTACTCTTTGGTCGAGGATGGGTGCTGTGATGCAGGTCCTTGTGGGAGGGGAGGAAGCTTTGTTCTTTCCCTAGACTACAGAAAGTATTCCATTAGAATGCTCCAAATTGCCTAAGGCTGGAACAAGGGATGATTTGAGACAAGCCAATGCACATTGTATGCAAGTATCATTTTTGTTCCATGAGATAAGCACAAAATCTATGCAAGTGAACATGAAAATTACCATATATAGTGCTGTATAAGCCAAGAGATTCAAGGCACAATTCAAAGGCCACAGGGGAAAGAAGAGAGGTGTGGCAGAGGAAGGGAGAGAGCAAAGCACCAAGCCTACACCAAATGAGAAGAGTAGCTTCACAAGCTTGCATGACGTTTAAGATGCAAAGCACACATTTGGCACTGACTTATTATTGAAATTAGAGGCCTGCTTATATGCAAGTCAGTATACAAAGTACATGTTATGCTGGAACAAGTTGGGGGGTGGGGAGGAGAAGAGGGGAAGGAAGGGAACACAGAACAGTAAAGTACCCTTCTAAAGAAGGTGGGACCCAAATACCCCTAAATATAGTTTCCTGAACAGGCAAAACAACACAGATGTGGAAGTTCTATTTCCAGGGGCAGTTATTCCAGGAATAATGATGCCACAAAGCAGGTCAGCACCCACTGCAGTGTAGGTAGGGACAAAGTTCCCACAATACCTGCAAGAATGGATTAAGGCAGGATATGGGAACCATACCTTGGGCTGGGGAGGGGGTCTCTGAACTCCAAAGTCTGGCTCTAATGATTGAAAGACACCCACAAGCAGTGGTGGAGCGTACCACAAGAACTGGGGTGGAGATGGTAGCAGAGGGCCAGGAGTTCAGTGAGCACTTTTGTAGGAGAAGGGGGCACTTTGACTGGATTGAATTCTGGCACCATTTACTTTTGATCCACCAATGAATGTTCCACTCAAAGTCCCATGTTGAAAAGTCCCTATTTGTTTTCTAAACAGGGCTTATTTATGAAGTTTAATTTTAAATATAGGCTTAAATCGTAACCATTCAGCTCTTATGGTGAGTGCTTTTCCAGAGCTTACTGATGAAGCTTACTTCTTTGTACATTTATTTATTAGAGACAGACAGGCCCATTAGATCATCAACAACTGTCCATACTTTTGCAAGTGAAGAACTGCTCCTTACAATACTGCTTCTAGTGATTTCTCCAGTCTAGTTTAAAATGGCTCCAGTGATGAGGCTTTCACCACTTCCCATGGCAGCCTATTTTACACACCTAATAGTTCTTACAATTAAAAAGTTAAGACACTTCAAGAAAATGTCACTTCAGCTTTAGAAGCTTTTGGTTTCCTTGAGGTTCCTCAGGAGTAATCAGTTTATAACAAATATGTCATAACTTATAGAACTGTAACCCAAGCAATGGCAATTCAAAGCCTGGACCCAACAGCATGATTCAGAATTCATCTCCTTCACTTAAATGCTGCTGGAAAACTGGAACGCTAGGACAGACACACATCTGATCCTAAATAAGCTTTGTGTAAGAAAGCTTTTAATCTCTGAACCTTTCCTCTGGTCATTGTTGAGATGAAAAAGCAAGACCACAGATCTATGGCAGCATGGTTTCTGAGACTCTCACACCGATGAGTAACAACTATCGCTAAATCAATATTGTAAAGCACAACACAAAAAGAACAGGGTAAGGGCAATAGAAAGTAATTGACATACAGGTCTACCAGAAGATAACAGTTATTTGCCCTTTGCCAGAGCTTCATTTTTAATGTTGATGTTAATATCTGTCACCAGGATGGGATAAGTAAGTATATTCATAGTATATGAACATCCTATTTACTAGAATAGCCCCTGACTGAAGTTAATTTGTTGATGCAGCAAAACACATTGTTTCGAAGGTCAGTAGGGGAACTGGTGTTGGAATATCAACTTAATTACCTGTGCAGCATGGATGAATGGGTACAACACAGTGCATGGCTGCATTGCTAAAAGGAGCTACGTTACCGCAGTAGGCATGTTCTTGAATGCATGTACCGTAGAAGGGAAGAGAGTCTAAATTAGGACATTCTTACTCATCTCTATTTACCAACATACTTTCTTTTTCTGAATATTTGCTTAATTGTGTTGTTCCAAACATTTCTGAAGTGACAAGACACTAAGCTACTTTACAGAAAACTAATTCTAAGATGCTTAGTGGGCGTTGATTTACTAATTATTAGACAAGTCATTTTAAACCATAAACTGCCTGGGAATAATTCTTAGAAATATTTACAGTGCAAAGGGCACATACTTAAAAATGATATAGCCAAATAGATTATAAAATAACTTTTACTACATCCATGGAATTTTCACAGTATAACTTTATTTTTTTTCACACCAGGGAAAACTTTTTAAACAAAAAAATAATTTTCAATGTGTGAATTAACAGCTGGTGAGCAGAATATTATCTCAAACTATAACTGGGAATATTTGTTACAATAAAGCAGTTATACTTCAAAAATGGTATTGAAAACAGAGCCTTTATCAGTAGATTAGAGGTGTTATTTCATTTGCAGCAACAAGTGCAGCCAGAAAAAGCTATGGACAAAGGCGGGGTGTAACAAAACAATTTTGCTCCTTGGCATATGCAGGAAGAAGTGTTTACTTGTAGAACTGATAAATGAAATTGTTTTTAATTTATTAATGTAACTTCTGTTCACCATCCACACTACACTTGCCTACACTGTAACTTCTGTTCCATATTTTAATTCAAACCCCATTTTAAAACACTCACTCCATTTTGTAAAAGCTTCCTTCATTTTTGCAAACCCTGCTGTAATCTTATTAGTTTAGTTTAGATGTGTGAATGAGGTATGTGTGGATGACGGAATCAACCTCCAGCCCCAGCCTGTCCTGATGAGATAAAGTTCAAATACCAAAGGCTGAAGACCTAGACAACAGCCCTAAACAAAGTAAGAAGCATCCACCCTAAAAAGAAAAGGACAACAGAACAACAGAAGGAAGATCAAAGCCAGGTTCAAGGCTGAAAGTCATGCCTGCAATTGACGGGTGATCAATCCAAACCCAGAGGCAGCGTGACACAGCAAAATCTATAGACTTTGAATCCAAACTAAAAGCCTATAAAAAAGATGAGTGAGATGAGAGAGACTGGGTAACATTCTGCTGTCAACATGGAAGGACATCAGTGCCTGCCCAACAGAGAGCCAGCTTGTCCTTGTGCCTGGCTTTCCTGGCCAGTTAGCCGCCACAAGCTACGAACCCAAGCTACAAAATCAAGCTATGAACTTAAGCTATCTTCAGGACTGGTAACTATGCAGCAGCTGCAGAACATCTGATGGATGTGTGTGTGTGTGTGTGTGTGTGTGTGAATGTGTGTGTGTGTGTGTATAGGTATTAGGTATAATGTGTGTGTATAAGAATTAAGATATTAGTTATTAGTCATAAATCAAATTGTTATCATAATAAATGTGGTATCTTTGTCTTGTCCCCTTTAATAAGATCCTGCTGGTTTTTACTGGTCTAATATAATTGGTGTAACATTCTCACAGTCACAGAAGTTCTCATTCTAGAGGCAAGGGGAGGAGGTATGTTTAATGGATTCCACAGCAGAGTTTCTTATACATGAAAAGCATGGCTGTCTCAAACACGTAGGATGGTTTTGGAAAATGTTACTGTGTTCTAAGGACAGCCACTGGGGCAAGAGATGGACTGTTCTGAATGTATGAACACTTACTCTCTTCAGAAGGGTTCTGATATGGTGATTTTGGAACCTGAACTGGACACTCAATAAAAATGGAGACAATAACCACACTGAAAAATGTACTGAACCAAAAAAGATTCAACAAGGAAAGTAGGTGGAATCTATGAGGCAACTGCTTTATTATCAGTAGCACATACACCATTTTATACATACTTCCGTATGCAGAGCTCAAATTGGGATGACAGGACTACATATATTTTTAATTCATAAGTCAGGAACGGAAATCTCTGTGCTTTAAACAGAGGTCTCCTTCCTTCAGTCACGTTAGAGGATTGGAAGGGTAGCACAAGCAAGTAAAGAGATACAGAAAAAGGCGGCACCTCCCCCTCCACCTGGCTTGTCCTAAAGATGTGCCATGAACCTATGATGAGGGAGAGAAAGAGTTGCAATTAAACTCTCTCATTAGCTTAATGAGAGGGACTGAGAAAATTCCCTTGGTTAATGTTTCTAGCCAGGCAGATTCCACTAGAACAACTGGAGAGGAAGTGAACAATTTATACAACCCTCTCACTCGTTTGGCAATACAGAGAAAAGATCACCACTGTGCGGGCCCATAAGTGTGCTTGGCATGACACCAACATGACACCTCCTGATGTACCTCCAAAGTGACAGTGATCAATAAAGCTCTTTGGAATATTCCACGTTATCAAACCAAGGACTCCAATCAATGTCCAGAACGGCCCCCGCTCCCACGAGACAGTTGGGAGCCCATTCATTGAGATATATAGGAGGGATTTTTTTTTTCTCCTCAATAGAACTGAATTTTTTTAAGCTTTGTTTTTATCATTGGTCTTCCCTCAGCTCAGACCAGTACGATCCACCCCAGTGGAAGCCAAAGGATCCTTTCTTTGCGGCTTCTCTAGGATGAGAGGGCCATAAGCCTTTTCCCAGAGGAATCAGTGGCAAAGCACATAAGCTACATCCATAAATCCCAAGCTCTGCTAATCATCCCAGAATAGCTGGATGTTTCTTTTACAGTACATTTATATGTTTTAGTATTAAACATACCACCTTTTAGACTGAGAGATGAAGCCCGAATCTGAGGATAGAAAATCCAAAAAGCATTGCTTAGACCAGGGATTCTCATCCTTTTTCTCTGAGGAGCCTCTTGACATGCTGTAAAAACTCCAGGGCCCAGCAGGGATGGGGAGGCCTTGGGGCAGGGGCCTTGAGTATAGGTTTAGTTTGACTTCTATTGGGGGTGGCAGGGGACAGTGGAGCCAGAGCCACCTCTGCATGGCGGGGGTCAGGGAGGAAGTGCGACCTCCTGACTCACTCCAGCCTGTCTGGGTTGGGGGGTGGGGTAGGAGCACACAATCAAAAACTATAACTCAAAGGTGGGGGGCTTAGCTCAAAAAGTTTGGAAACAGCTTAAGGTGCAGGGAGGGAAATAGCTGGGGCTGTCTGCAGGCAGAGGGGCAGCTGGGGCTATGTGCAGGCAGGGGAGGTAGCTCAGGGTACAGGGACAGAGGTAGTAGGGGCTGTGTGCAGGCAGGGGGGTTGCTCAGGGTGCAGGGAGGGGGGTAGCTGGGACTGTGTGCAGGCAGGGGGGTTGATCAGGGAACAGGGTATCTGGGGCTGTGTGCAGGCAGGGGAGGTAGCTCAGGGTGCAGGAAGAGAGGTAGTAGGGGCTGTGTGAAGGCTGGGGGTAGCTCAGGGAGCAGGGAGGGGGGTAGTAGGGGTTGTGTGAAGGCTAGGGGTAGCTCAGAGTGCAGGAAGAGAAGTACTAGGGGCTGTGTGCAGGCAGGGGAGGTAGCTCAGGATGCAGGGAGAGAAGTACTAGGGGCTGTGTGTGGGCAGGGGGTAGCTCAGGGAGCAGGGAGGGGGGTAGCTGGGGCTGTGTGCAGGCAGGGGGTAGCTTGAGTACAGAGACGGCATAGCTCAGGATGTAGGGAGAGCGGTACTAAGGGCTGTGTGCTAGGAGGACTCCTCTGCAGTCCCTGTTCCCAGAGGGGTCTGCCAGCCACGGAGCCAGGTCTCCCCACCTGGGGGGCTCTTAAAGACTGCCTCTGGAAGAGCAAAGGGGGCTGGGAGCTGAGGAGCACTTCAACTTGGGGCACCAGCAGGAGAGAAGGGAACGCTGCTGCTGCTGCCTGCTCCATGCAGGGCCAGCTCTAGCAATTTCGCAGCTCCAAGCACGGCGGCACGCCGCGGGGGGCACTCTGCTGCTCGCCGGTCCTGCGGCTCCAGTGGACCTCCCACAGGCGTGCCTGCGGATGCTCCACTGGAGCCTCGGGACCAGCGGACCCTCCGCAGGCACAACTGCGGGAGGTCCACCGGAGCCACCTGCCGCCCTCCCGGCAACCGGCAGAGCACCCCTCGCGGTATGCCGCCCCAAGCACGCGCTTGGTGCGCTGTGGCCTGGAGCAGACCCTGGCTCCATGGCACCAGCCAGAGCAGCAGCTGCCCGGCACTGCCTGGCTCCGTCTTCCCACCTTCGACCTGGCCAGGGGGCGGGGAGAGGAGATGAGGGTGGGGACTGCCATGCTCTTGTTCTGTAGTTTGAGCAGTGCCCTCCATGTCCCCAGCTCTGCCCATGGGCTCAGGGCTTCTGCCCCACAGGGAGTACCAGTGCTTGGGGCTCCTGAATTCAGGCCCGCAGGGGGCAGTGGGGATCGGGGCTTCAGCCATGGGGCCCCGCGGACCAAAGGGGAGCGGGGGTCTTCAGACCCCCGGATGAGAACTGCTGGCTTAGACTGTTTCTATGGAGCATTATAATTTAAAACCAATTCTGTGTTTAAAAGTGCAATTCTACTTTAAATGGTAGACAAACCACTTTCATTACAGAGTTCAACAGGAAATGTATGAAATACTGTTTTAATTATCTAGAGAAGAGAGCATTTTGTTATGTTTCACAGAATTACACATGCATTTTTTTTCATTTGTGAGCTGTGTTGAGCAGACATTTTCAGTGCATGCTCCCAAAGTAGCACATATTCGTATACGATGTTGACAGGAGAAGTATTTTGTAGTGGTTAATTTGTAGTGGCATTTGTGATTTGAAGGCTTGTCAAGATGTCTGATTACTTCCCATGCAACTAGCTCTAGTGATGGGAAAGTTCACGTGCTGTGTAAAAAAAAGGCAGCAAAAGAAATGACAGAAGAGGATGCAAAAGTGAACTGGGACTCTGGCCACTTGGTTTCATTTTTTTTAACGGAGTGTGGCCAGCTGCAGTCAAAAACAAAAAAAAATTAAACTATTCCTCAGATTCCATAGTCAAATGACAAGATATTCTAAGACACTGCAGGAGAATGCAGTTTTGCACATTATACGTAGTTCCTGGGTGACAGGCACCTATAGAACATAAAGATACTGAGAGCCTAGGGCCTTCGTTACTCCAGAACACCCTACAACATGCTCAGATTATACCCCCAATCAGTTTTATTTTTGTTCACATGCAAAGGCTAAAAGCATCACATTGCAGGCAGCTAAACCTTCAAGCCAGAAAGTTCATCCTTGGTATTTCCATCCAGTTTCTGGCTGTTTTGTTTCTCAAGAGCTTCGGCACAGGTTCCTTTCTCTGAGCCTTCCTTATGCAACATGCTTTAGCCATTAATACCTTTCAGATATTATGTTTGCCACAATGCACTAGCTTATATGCGTGCATCAGTCATGGAGAAATAGATCAGCAAAACAAAGGAGAATCCACCACTTACAGAGGAACTTTCTCACAAAGCAAACACTTCACTCAAAGAAATCTATTTTGACAGCAGTTTGCTGTATCTCCTCTATTACTACTGCAATTGTCAGTGTTTTAATAAGGGCTCTGTGCCCCACGGCACTCACACCCAGTCCAGCTTCTTCTGGATTCCACAGTGAAATCTGAATCCTATGCTTACGGTGATCACAGGTTTCAGCCCTGCACTGATAACTGTGTGGGCACAGGGGAATATCCCTAGAATCAGGGCAAGTCTATTGCCAAGAGAATGCCTGATCAGTCACTAACTCAACATCCTTCTATCTTCAAACCTAACATGACTTTCACTTGTATTAACAGGCAGAGAACACATTATAAAGTCAGTACAGGACCAAGTAACAGGAGAAGCTGGGCTGGGAGAGAGAACAGTCTTAATTTACCAAACTGCTCCTATTCTGGGTCATTAGCTAAAATAACAAGGAGCTTTTTAAAGTCATATGCACAGGTAAACCAAGAGGGGAGAGTGCTTGAAGTATGAAAATGATGATAATTTTTCATAATTTCCAATGTGCCTCTTCCAAAATAAGACCAAGTTTCTACTGAGAGTGTTTTTCCTCTCTCTTTCTGCTCTGCAATGCAAATAGATGGAGAGAATGTTTTAAAAATTCCTGGACCCTGGAATATATTTATTCCCACGTGTGAAAGTCTATCCATCCACTGTCTCAGTAGAGTTTAAAATCACAGCTAATAGGTTAACAACTGTTTTTCTTCTGCTTCAAATGAAGACTATCAGAAAGCTGGGGGAATGTTCGGCTTCCCAATTTGTACTGACTGCTCACAGCTACCTGCAATGTCTGTTTGACAGGACTGACATTTTGTACCGCTGTGAGATGGGAAAACGTGTGACATTTTTATTCATGGTGGCGTACGCCCTTGTAATGATCAGCCCTGGTCGATGTGCTTACTGCAGCAGCCCCTGAGCCCTCCGAGAACAAACAGGAACCGAAGGTGCCAGCAGTTCGACTGCCTTATTAAACACCACCAGGATTCTAACGAAGAGCAACTGCTGGAAAATCTCACTGTCAAATCCTCAAGGACATTGTCAACGCAGAGCTAACTGCATATATTTTTCACTCAAAATACTGGAAAATCCAGCTATGTGGTATTAAAAATAAAGAAAAAACACACTGTTTTTTGTGGGTGTGTTTTTTTTTAAGCTGGTCACTTTGTCAGCTTCTCACAGGGCTATCACTGGGCCTAATATCAGAATTCAAATCTAGGAAATCCATGCTGCTCAGCTGATTCTAAATGAATGTCAGTAGATGGATACATACTTCATTATTTTTTTTAAAGCTGTTTCTCTCTAGCAGGCGGGATGCTTGAAATAAGCAGGCCTCTCATTTAAGGAATTCTAAAAACAGCACTGCCTATCTGCTGGTTTGGCTCCAGCATTTGCTGAGGAAGTCTGTGTTATTAGGGCAATATTTCCTCCACCACCACAAAAAAATTACATTGCTTCTAAATGTACAGCATGGCACTTTGTAACTGTTCTGCTCTATACTAACCAGCCCTGGCTCTGAAAGGCAAATCCAAATACAGCTGGCCACACAAGCAATCACAGTGAGCTTCGCAGTTAGAAGAACTGCATGTTACATTCCACGTACTCCCCTTCTAATCTCTCCGTTCAATCCAGGGGCCCAGAGGTCAATTTAGACAGCTCTGGCCTAACTGCACATATCCACTTGATCAGTTATATATAAGAAACTTCTGGATGTTGACATCCATTGACAGCCTAAGCGAGTCATCCATAAAACCCTCTGAGCTTTTCTCAGGTTGTCAATCTAGGTGATTTGGTTAGCCTTGCATGCACTGATCTATTTATTTTATATATGTATGTATCATTTAGAAAACATAGTTATGTTTCCATATGCCAGCAGTGAGGTACCAAGCTACTCTTTGCAAGTCATTTATGGGTCCCTCAGAGTCACGGGTCTAACAAGGAGACTGTACAAAAATGTTACAGTTGCTATGGCTTGTCACAACCAGGGCTGCTAAACTACAGTGTTTCCTCCATACAGCCGGATCCCAGGGTGATCACATTTGACTCACATATATCCAGGGAAGAACTTTTATTCTGCACAGCGCTGTAGAGCAGCCTTGTTTAAAGCATTTGGAATGTCAAAGCTGGCAAAACATATAGGACCTGATCCAGAATATGCATCTGTGTGAACAGACACCTTTGCCTCTGCTGATCTGAATGCAGGATTGGGGTCCTACTGTCTGTGTCACAATAGTCTAAGCCTGAGCTTCTATGTAATGTGAGCTACACACACGGAACTGTTCTAGTAGCCAAGACCATAGCTGTCTTGGACTCATTAGAAAACATTGGCAATTGAGGTATGCACTGCAGCTGGTGTAGGTGTACATCTTCCTAAACAGAGAGCCAGGTCTCAGTTGTCAAATATTTATATGCATGAGAAGATCACGAGCCTTTTAGTTAGATAATTCCTATCCTATGGATTGTCACTCCTGCAAATCTCTCACGCCGTAAAGCTGAGTTTCACCCAAGTGCGTTATTTCCCTCGTGCATTGACATGATTTTCAGTCTCTGCCTAAGAACAGTGTCACTGTAAAACAGCAAAGGACAGTTATTCTGCAACACACACCAGAGGAACAACTGTTTCTGGGCCAAGTACAGTCCTGTCCCCTTTAAAATTCGCCCCTCCTGCAGGGGGCTCCCACTGAAGAACACTCAATTCCTGTTGAAAAGGATGGGGGAGAGAGGGAGATTCTCTTTCCCTACAGAACAGGAAGAATTTTAAAGGGCCAGGACTGCATTTGTATTAAACTCATAAGCACTACGCAGAGGGAGGAGAGGACCCAACCTCTGTTCATGTAAAGGAAGAGGGAGGCCACCTTGTCCATTAGTGAGGAGGAGAGGGATTGAGGCTTGTTTCCTTAATGAAGATGCCTATTCCATTAGAGGGTTGGGAGTGGTATGGGGGGGGGGGAAGAGGAGGAGCCTGGCTCTGAAACCACAGCATACAATTGCATGAATATTAGAAAGTGAACTTGCTTCCCCCTTTGATTTCTACCTCATTGCATTATAATTCCTGCTGAGACGAAGGGGAAATCTGCTATTGTTCCAATGCACCTGGGTGTAAAGGGAATTACATGGTCCGGCAAAGCAGCCTTCATCCCCTCCTCACTTGATCTCCTTTATATTGGAGATAATCCCTCCTTCTCCTTGCCTGCCTGATCCAGTTTTGCATTTCTGGAATGTAGCTGGCTTGTTTTTTTTTTTTTCCTCCCTGACCTCCTTATGCTGTTTAATCTTCTCAAAGAAGAAACCTGCCACCTTGCCACAGTACATTGCTCGTTCTGCACCTCTAGAGGCAGGCCATAAAGGAGGAATGAACATGCCTGCATAGCATAGCTCCCTGGCACCCAATGATCAGAACAGGCTGCACCCCGCAAAAGTTTAATTGCCAATAAGAATCCAACTCAGAAGAGCATTCTGGATAAGTGGGAAGCCCATTTAGATTCACATATAGATTGCTTTAAGTAATGTGAATACCCTTTCAATTTAATCCACTATTCCTGAAATTCAGTTAAAATTGGTTCCCCAGAATGTTAATTCTTCCTAATTTGCATCAGAAGTGGAATATAATTGACTCTTTTAAATAAATGGCCACTTGATAAAAGTCCTTTGCATTTTTTCTCCTTTTCCATTTTATTGAATTCCACCTTCTGAAAACATAAATGAAATGAGAATAATTCTATTCCCAGATAACAATAATATTCCATACAACCTTGAACACATTCATACTGACTACAAACAATAAAGTGATGAGAACTGTATAATTCACTTCTTGTGGAATGATGCACGAAGGGAGAGGGGGCTGAACATTTCCCCAACAGCCAATGGTTTAGTCTGATCAACAACATCAGTCTGGGTTTGTTTTGCAGTGTACTGTACCCTGCGGTGCTGTTAATGGTGTAAGCTCTGCAGGGTAGGAACTCTGTCACAGGGTGGGCTGGCCCTTTAAAGGAGCTGAAATCAGTTCCGCTTGTGCCTAGTTAAACTACCTCCCAGATGCTGGATTTGAAATCAGGAGTCAAGTGCTAGCCCCGCAGGTCAGCTGGCCCTCATATAAGAAGCAGGCAATCAGCTCAGTCACAGGTGGAACGGCAGGGAGACTCCTGCAGGTGACCCTGGGCCTTGGGAAAGGACCTGGGGAGACTCCAAAGCAGCTAGGTGGATGATCTGGCTGGAGACACATGTGCTGTGTGGGCAGGGGCAGAAGCATTATCAAGAAGCAGCCTGGTTTGTCAGTTTTGAGTGAGAGAGGTTTTGGACAATAACTCCATCCTTCAGGAAAGGGACTAAAATCTGCTGCTGGTGGGTGTTTTATTTGACTGTGTTGGCCCATCAACTTGGGCTATCAGATTTGGCACACCACCTACTGTACAGTGCCATGCACTTGATGGTTCTATATAAACCAGCACAGTTGCAGAGAGGAGATACTGAATCATGACAATTACCAATTAAAGTAATGGATCTGCATACCTTGACTTAGCCTGACGAGAGTGAAGGAGGCATGTGCTCAACTTCATGCTGCAACAGTTTCAGGCCCACCCAGTAAGAGTTACCTAACAATCTCCTGCCCTGATCACACATCCAGGATTGCAACTTATATACACACTCATTAAGCAATCAATGCCTTCTAAGTATTCGGAACAAATTAAAAATATTTAAAGCATACAGCATCCATCTTCCTGGCTGTGCTGCTGGAGACACCAGAAGGGATTATCCCTCAGAGCATCTATCACAGCAATAGCAGGCACACCCATAGTATGCTGGTTCAGTGGTACTTAGCCGCAGAGAAAAGTACCTCTAAGATGGCCCCATAGCCACCTCTGCCTTGGTGATAAAAGCCTCTACACAGTGCAAAGTTAAATACACTTGAAATAATTATGAAAGTTTGTTGCTCACTAAAAGCTCATCATTATTCAGAGAGATGTTGGTTTGGAAGAAACACTTATTTTAAATGAATCTTTTAAAACTGGAATAACCCATCCACGCATGAGATTCACATCTACCCGAGACTGATCGTGAAGGTCACGTAGAGATTTTCAGCTGGTCAAGTATGTAGCGGTCCTTCTATTAGGTGATAACAGTTCAGTGAGAGCACATTGCACCGCTACTCTGCACTGGCTTGAGATTTCCTGAGATGCTGCAAGGTCCTAGTTCTAATCTTTGATGTGCTCAAAGCCTTAGTTACTTCAGATGGGGTGTGGGTGTCCTACCCAAACTTTCACACTGAGCAGGGACATTGTGACTGTTTGGGTGAAATCTGCAGAAGATAGGATCTGAAGGATTTCAGTGTAAGGAGCTAGACAGCAGAGTGAACTACCACTGGACAGATTAGAAACCTTCAGGGCGCAAGGCAAGACTCAACTGTTGTGGAAGCTTCCCATAAACAACTACAGCATGGCTAGGAAACAAACAAGGGACATCAATCCACTTGGCAGGAGGAGGATGGAAAACATCATCCCCATTGGCACATTTCTGAATTACATGAATGGCACCTAAATACTATGGTGAGGTACCTATTAGACGTGCACGTAACAAACAGGGTTTGAAGAAGCTGCATTCATCAAAGGAGCAGCCACCTCTTGGTGATGACAGCAGTGTGTACTAAGCTCCCCAGGGCCTGCAGGGGTAGGAAGAGGAGTGGTAGAGGGGGGCTTTGGGAGGCTAAGAAAGTTTTGTGGGTGAGCCAGGGCATGACCATTCCAACCCTCTCTTCCAACAAGCTGATTGAATAAAAACAAATCCATTGCTGACTGAATAAGTATGAGAGAATAATTTACGATGCCAGATATATGTTGTGTTCCTCGGTCATTGGCTGTGATATTTTTCCTTGTGCCCTTTGTTCTGAAAATAGACTAATAGTCACTAAATAGATAACCGCCGAACACATTCAGGAAACACTGAATCCATAATCAGAATCACCTGATTTTTTTATTTCAGTGCTTGCGAGTGTGTCCTGAATCTCACTTCTCTCTCAGCTGTCAGTTTTCCTCCCATTTTTAAATTTACTTGATCTCATGCTGTGGCATCTGTGTCACTTAGTGGACTTAGGTTTGATTTTCTAAATGTCTTGTGGCCATGATGTGATAAACTCAACTTTTGAGATTGGGCTATTAAAAGTTAACATGTTCTAAGAATCCAAATGACATACTAGGAAGGAGGATGGTCTTGAGGTGAAGGCACCACTGTGGGTCTCAGAAGATGTTTGCTCAGTTCCCAGCATGGCCACTGATTTCCATGTAGCCTTGTAGCAAGTCACTTCACCCTTCTCTGCCACTGTTCCCCACTTATAAAATGAGGATAATAATTTTTTAACCTCTTTCAGTGGTGTTGTGAGGAACTCAGGAAGCACTCAGGTAACTATGTGCCAGGGATGATGTATGTGCAAAAACAGGAAGATTGATACTATCATGTTATCCTTGCAAATCAATGTCCCATCAACAGACAAACTTAAAACAAACTGAGAAGGAAAGAGGAAGATGAACTATTTGAACAATTTTGTTATGAGAGCAACACAGTAACCCACATAACAAGTTCTTTGATCTAATCTCTTCCCCAGGCTCCGTTCCTGAGGCCAAGTGGCTCATAACTGCATTATGGATATGGTTTAAAGAAGGAGAATTAACACTACTCATGGAACTCATTTCAGTAACTTGAGGAAAGGTGGTTGGAGAGGATGAGGGAGCAGCTGTCCCTATAATTCTGGGGCTCACTTTCCCAATCCACATTTTGAAGGAGGGTTGCCTTTGGATCAGGTTGTTCTATAAAGTTAGTTTGTAAAATAGGAGGTCTGATGTTCCTTTCACAGCATGCTACAAACTGGTTCCTATATAGTCAAAGTTCGTTTTTCTTGCACTTATGTTCTTATTGCATAAATGAAAGAAAAGCAAAGTCTGAATATAGGAGCCATCAAATGTGAATGAAATCTATTCCTTAGTTCATATCATGATCCACACATATATAAGATCAGGGAAGTCAGACTGCATTTACTAGGTTTTCTGCTTCTTCAACCACAACGTGAAAAGATAATTCCCTCTCCCCAGTCTTTTGGCAGTAATACTGATTTGTAAATATGGCACCTATCCAAATATTTGCATGGGATGCAGACATGTCTACTTCTGGGCAAATAGAAAAAGAATAAAGTTCAAGATTTTTGCCCAGCAGTTCTCCCCACTCCCCAAGTTCAGTCCTGTACTGAGAATAAGAGCAGCACTCTTTTCCTAATGTGACTGGCGTTATTGCTGTGACTCAATTTTCCCCGGTAGCATAACATGTAATAAATTGGTGTGTGTGTGTAGGGTGGGGAGGAATTAAAAGCTCCTCACATAACATCACTTCTGAAATCTATCAGAATTGAAACCCAGACTTTAATTTATCTGCTGATCAATCAATTATGAAAATTGTGAAGTGATAGAGCCCTGGGGCTGTTCAACATTAGGCTTTATATGGTGCTCTCATCACCACAGCTCCCCCATCAATAACAGACCAGTGATGGAAGCTGAAACTTCCAGCCAAAGCTCACAACTCAAGCATCACTAACACACATTCAGAATCTGAAAAACGCTACAGGAATGTTCAGAGTCAGACACTCATCCTCCTTCCCTACTTTGAACATAAAAAGATTTGATCTATGATCTACCCAGAGAGAAACAGTATTTTCGCAGGCATGAGTGCTTCAAATGTGGGAGAAGAAAACTGAGATTTTGTTAAAATTCTTCCCAGACATTCTAACCAATAATCATGTCCCATATTATAGTGGGTCCAACTGCTTCCAGTTCTGCGTCTTGCCAAACATCCAATATAGCCGTGTGTATAGAAGAGACATGTGGAGAATAGGCTGCAACACCACCTATTACAGACTCCAAATTTGAACTGACAATGGAAGTCACAAGGAACAATCCAAGCTTTTATATGACTATTTGCCATGTAGTGTTGTGTTTATTTGCCATATGGGCAAAGGATAAACCTGGAGCATCTACTTGGAGAGAGAATGGAAAGAAAAACTACAACTTCTAGGTCAGCAAACCTGCCCAGTATGCCGTTTGCTACAGCTGCTCTCATCCACCCTATTCCAGTGTCCATGTTAGGTGCAGGACAGGCATTCTGAGGCCCACATCCATTTCACAGATGATTCCATTTAGAGCCATGGCGAGCAATGTGGCAGGGTGGCAATAGTGGACACCAACATTTGAATGTGTGATGCAGTCTGGTCTAAAGCTTTAAACCAAGGGAAAGAACATGATCTCTGTCAACATTAAGGCCAGCAAGCCATTGGTAGAGGACGTATTCTGCAGTAGTGCATCAGACAGATAGCCTTAGTTACCTAAAGCAATGAGGTGAAGATCCAGCTTCCTGGATCTCTCAAATGTTTTTTTAAAATTACTTCCCCTTCCCTCCACTGCTAAACACTCGGTGATTTTGCAACCATTGCTCCTACTATTTGTTGGATAGCTATCTAGGCTCCTAGTGCACGATGGTAGTGTCTTCTACCTGAGTCACCCTAGGGCTAGGATCACAGCCACAGTCCTAAGCTGAACAGAAAAGTCATGAAAGATAAAAGGAGAGGAAAGGGGCTGCGATTGTCCCATCTTGTAATGACCCATTACATAATTTTGTCATTCGTATGGGCACCAAGGAGAGCTTCTCTCAATCTCTGGGCAGTTATAGGAACAGAAGTCAACAATTTAACCTAATTATCTACCCAAATTAAACACCTCCTTAAGGGGATGCATGATAAGTAATTGCAAAGCAAGATGAGACAGCTTAAAAATCTCTATGCTGCAAAATCTAACAGTTAAGATGCTAGGTAATAATTCTGGATAAATTCTCAATAGTACTGAACAGTTCAGCACTTAACATTTAGCCTCCTTAAGATGTTTTACTTACAATTTTTGCAATTTGATAACTGCTAGTGTGGAAACAAAACTATATGAGAAATGCTAGAACTAACTTAAAATACGATGAGATATAATGAGTTAAAATTAAAGGTTGCTGCTGGCTTCCTAGCCCATCCCCCTTTAGCTAATCTGTCATGTAATGAAGAGAAGCATCCAACATAGGACAGCTAGCTGCCGGCTCACTTACAGCAAGCTGATTAAGAATGTTCAACCAACAGCAGACTGCAGACCTTTTCAACGAAAATAAATAGACTGTATGCAAATGTGTTTGTCACTTTGACAGCATGTCTCAATTAAGGCATATTGCTGCTGTTGGTAGGCTCTGGCGCTGCAGTGGTATGGGTGAGCCAACTGCATTACTGATACACAGGGCTTGACCCTAATCCGCATGCATGCATTTTAAAAAATTCTGCCTTCACCACACACACTAGCATAATACTAGCAGACATGGAAAGCAAGTGACAATAAGAAAAAAGCCTCTTTCATCCTCCCCACTGTATAAGGCCTGCGAATGCACAAACAGCTCTTATTTCAGCAGTTTTTATGCCTTTTTAATTGATTTCCCCCCCTTATTTTACAAGGAGTTAAAAGTGACACTAAAATCTCCCCCTTTAATCACTAGTTAGAGATCATGTACCACTGAAATAGTAAAAGCTGATTTTTTTCAAAGCCTCAATTTATTTGTGGAAGGACAAAGACTGGAAGCAAGATAGCCCTACAACTACCAAGTTACACAATTTTTTGGAAACTGACATTTGTAATGTAATGACAGTAATAAGCATTTAGCAAGTGAGCCTTTCACCTCTGCCAGTGGTTCACTAAAGCTGATGCACGTTTCTTTTGACAGAGAGAAAGTGATCTTTAAAAAATTTGAAAGTGATCATATCCCTCCCCCGACATGACTTTGGGTAAGCACTGTGCACTTGATTATCTACTTTAGTAATCCAGCAAAGTGTTGGGATGATTGACTGTTCACGCAAATGTAAAAAGTTTGGGGGTAGAGTGGGGAAAAGGATTCCCCACAAAAAACAAAAATGTAGGGTTTGCCTGGATTTCAGAATGTTTCTAATGATTTCTAATGTTTTCCTGGTGGATCAAGGTGGCTGCATTTCTTCAGTAGCCCCAAACCCCCTCAACTGTACTAGAGCAGAAAATAAATGAAAAATAAACCACCACTTCAAAAATTTAATTGGGGCTCAATCTGTTTGAGATAATCTCTAACAACCTGCATTTAGCACAGCAGCCAAAGTTCTAAAAGCATGCAATCCAATTCTAAAATGATAAGGAAAAGGAAGATCAAAAGGAAAGCTGAAAATAAGATGCTGTAATAAATTATTGCCTCTTATGCATATGTAGACATGATTTCATATCTAAATAGTAAGAAATCTAGCTATATTAAATTGCTAGGCATATGCTTTACTACTATTACTATCGTTTACCTAAAATATGGCTTGCCTGTCATTTTAGAGCTTCCATTTTCTGATAATGCACTGTTTTTTTAACCATATTAACTCCAAATTTGTCCTTTAAGAAACCAGATAGTCATTTCTGTGCTCTAATGAGCCTCATAGATAAAAAAGGTAAAAAGATCAGGAATAACAGAGGACACTGAATACAGTGACAAAAATATCTTTCACAAATAAAAACTGTTAATGTAAGCTATGCTGGAAAGTTGATTGTGAATATTATGTGTTTTTCCATTCCAATTTTAATGACTTGATATAACATTTTCTACATTATTAGCTAGTATAAAACCAGCTATTTTTGTAGACACAATGCCAGAAACATAATGAGGACAGCTCGTATTTGAAGCTCAACTGTCGATATTGAAATACAGAGCACTATTAAAGAATTATTAATTGATTTTTCCCACTGGAGTTCATTGCTTTTAAATTTTGAAGTCTGCTGAAGTGATAATAATAATTAGATGTTCTGTGCCAACACTAGTGATCTGCTCAGCTAACTGAAGACACCTTAAATAACGTACCCTGTTGTACTGAAGGGATGTAGCACGATGCACACTAATGGAACAGAATAGTTTATTATTACATTGCTGTAAATAAATGCTACATACTCTTGCAAATTCATTTGAAATATAATTTGCCTCAGAAAAATACCTTATACACGAAAGAAACCATTGAAATCACTAAACATGATAAGAGCCTCCCAAATGTGGAGGTGAAATGGAAACTAAACCCAGAATGATGTAACTGAGCTGTAAAAATTAATGAAAAGGCTAAAGCGATCTTTAAACGAACAATCTATAACAAATACAATTTAAATAAATCTAACATCACCTACCTGCCCAAAGTGTACTGTGATTGGTCTTCTATCTTCTCTGAGTTTAGGGTCCTTCTTTTCACCCAACGGAGAAGGAGCTGTCCTTGGTAGGGACTCTTCTGGTGTTGCAGAGCATCCATTCTCAGCAATGTCCTGTATGGTAGGAAAAGGTGAATTGCATGGCCAGGAACATTTCTGATTAAGGATAAGGGGCAGAAAGGAGGCAGTAGAGGATAAAGCTGACTAAGCATTTTGAGGTTAGGAACGAAAAACAAAAGCACAGAAAATAAAACAATTAGCATAAAACATTTCATTGTATTTTGTTAATCACAGTCTACATGCAGAAATCCCATAAAATACTAATGCTGCAAACACAAACATTAAATACTATATTAAATAAAATGTGTCTGACTGGTACAGACAAAAGCCAGAAATTTGAAAGGTAGGGCTAACACAGCTCTAACTCTAGCATTGTGAGAATAAAGACAACACTATGAGGAAAAGTCTGAGTGCAACCTTATAAACTGAGCTTCCTTGCAGTTTGTACATTTAAGTTGTATCTTTAATATCATTGTATGTACCCACACAGAATTCTGTATAACAGAACATTTATCTATGGAAAGACAAACTCAGCTGCGGTGGTATTCAGGAAGCAAATTCACAGCTTAGTTAGTTAAGTTGGCTCATGTGTGGCCAATGTTGATGATGCCTTGAAGAGCATACTTGTCACAACTTGGAGCATACTTGTCACAACGTGCTGCCTAACAGCAGTTTCTTTTTGACCTAAGTTCTGATCTTAAGTAAAGTGAACAAGCAACCTAGGTTACAAGGTTTGGGATGTGTGTGTGGTGTATATAATATAGGAATATAAAACAAAGAACGCACTTGGAAAAGACAAAGGCATGCAGACATCTTATAGAGAATCAGAGAAGATGGACAGAGTTGGTACAATCAGTTGAGAAATAAAGTCTGCAACATAGTGAGCCCAAACCTTAAATCTCTTTGCAAAAATCTCAAGGAAATAAAGCTTGGTAAATATAGAGGGAAACCTGCACACACTGTAGCTTTGCAAGACTGACCTGAGGTTGGCTGCTGACACAGACATTGCTTTGAAGGAGTGATCTTTGACATGACCCCTCAAGTTGCAGTATTGCTAAAGTACAATAATGAGACATGTAAGCTGATAGCCAATTAGAAATAGTTCTTTTGGAAAAAAGACTGACCTAATGTGTATAGGTCAAGTGAAACAAAAAAATGGATGGACTTTCTAAGGGTCTTTGTCTGCTCCACACAGAAACTGAGAGACCTTTTTAGATCCAGCTGGTGGAGCAATGGTTCACCAAGATGGGCATAAGGGTGGTTGGGAAATTAATAACTTGTTAAAGTGAAACCATAGAAGGAAACTTCTTATGATTGTACAATTCCACCTTCTCTGGGTAAAATGTAACGAAGTCCAGCATATTAGTAAAAAGGGCCTGCAACAAACACTATTATGAGAAAAATTGATTTCTGCAAAAGATACAGAACTTCAACTCACAGGAGCCAGCAAGAGGGGCCCTTGCCAGTTTTGGAGTCCCATAACACAATGATAGTATATATTATTTTGAAACATAAGATGCACATGAAGGCAAAATGTAAACTGAAAACAAAGCAAAGGAAAGGAAAAGTGGCTTCAAAGAACTGATGAGTGAATGATAATAAAAGCTGCGAGACTACTGCAAATCCCTGAAGTTTTTTCCTCCTTATGGGTCCGCTACACTTCTCAGCTGATGGCACTGCATACAGGAGAGAAGCAAGTGTTCATTAAGCATTCTCTCCAGTGCTAGAGAATACACTAGCCGCCATTTTGCCTCTAATTTCAACATATTTCTGTTTGAGGAAATGGCCAAGAGATCTGTTACAGATTTCATTAAAGAGGAATTCATCATGTTTTGATTCATAGACCAATTATCAGTGAACAAGTGACTTAAGACCTCAGTATCTGTAAAGGTGCCCAAAGAGGCAGACAAGCCAACAACACTGTCTCAGTCATCAGGAATAGAACGTACTTGGCTGAAAAATGTTTCTGCCTTCATGACTGAAAGCACATCTGTGCCAAACAGTCACAGAAATCGGATTCTTCATGAACGGAACTAGACGCTGAGCTCACGGTACAAATGACTGAATATTAAGGTCTCTGGCATTAGTGTACTCAGAAACCATCCAAAGAACTAGGTTCAATGAACTCCTGTCATGTCAGTCTGTGTGCAGCAGCCTCAATTCACAAACAGCCTTTAAACATGGGTGCAACTGATACGTAGTAGGAGACACAACCCTCCCTTAGACGAAGAGGAAGCATAGAAAGGAATACTACAAGTTGGGATGCTGAACCTTCTCACAAGTCTGAAGCAACCAAATCAGTCTCAGATATGGTACCCAGGGCAATGTAAGACTTCAAATCTGGAACAATGTCAAACGAGCTAATTGCTAACAAACAAGTTTCTTTAGGAAAGCTAAAACCTCAGCCTCGTATTCCCATGCTTCACTTCGCAATCCTCTTGCTGTCCATGAAACATGCCAGAAGTCCAGGCAGGACATTTCCCGAAATCAGCAAGACACTTTTGCAACAACTTAAACTTACACTACATACGGTATTTAAAACAAGAAACCATCCAACGTAAAAATATTGAAACAACACACCTACACCCTATCAGAAAGAAATTAGCACATGATGTTGCAGATATTGGAAAGGAAAGGCAATTTAATAAAATATTAAAATGCCACACAAAATAAAACACTGACTGAGAAAAAATATTCTATTGATTTCTGCAGACAAGACTGACGCCATTCATGCCCTATATATCTGTATATAATGTTTCATATACAGATACACCCTAACACCTGTGCCTGGAGGAAAAGCCTTTGCTAAACTAAGGTACGAATTTGCTACTCCATCGCCAAGTGACAGAGTGTAGATCAATACATAACACTCTTTTAAGATTATATGTCAGACTATGGAACATTTACAGATGTGTAAAATGTAGCCACTCTATTGAATAATTGGTATTTAATCAGCAGAATGCCTTCATATTTTTCTAACTACTTATTTAATAGACTAGAACATCTCTGTATTATAAATCATACAGCAAACAGTAAAAGCATAATCCAGAGGGATTCTTCAAGTTATTTGATATAACCCTAAAAGTGGCATTTGCAATAGCCTGGATAACAGACCTTTAACCAGAGGGCACATGCAGATCTAGTAAATAAAATAACGTTGAATAAATTATTATTGTGAAATGCCTGATCATTTATTTAAAGCTATAGATTGTCTAGTCTTACCTAAGGTGAGATGCTTTAAGTAAGTTACACTCTTCTTACTGAAAGTTGAGGATGGTACCATTCACATTTCTCCTTCCTAATGCTACACAGTTAGGTTTCAAAGGAGGACAAGTAACGGAGTGACTTGACCACCTTGCTCCATTTGTGAAATGAAAAAATTTGCCTTTACTTAAAAAATAAAGTGTAGCAGGTATAAAATAAAGCTACCATCCTGTATCTGTTAACAATTATTTGCTATCAGTCATAAGGATCCTCTGAAAACTATTTCTGTTGCTTTGAAATACTGTACCACAAATGAACAAGAGATGGGAATAGAGCCCCATTCAATCTCCACAATCATATTAAAGAAGGACCTTACACACACCACAATGACCTCTCAATAGGTCAGTCCCACATTTCCCATTTGCAATTCAAACCCAAAGCTGGAGGAGACCAAGGGCAAAATGGGCTCTTGATTATATTTAAGAGGTCATCATTGCTATGCAGAGTTGTAGGAAGCAGACCTCCAGCTCTACTGCATTTTTAAATTCTATCATTGTATAGAAACCGCTCCTATTTGGCAGTGAAAACTGAAAAAAGGATGTTTAGATTTTACTTTTCCTTACCAGTAGCCTGCACGCTTTTCACACTAATACTGGAAAATAATATTTTAAGTTGCAGTAGGCAGTGAGGTCAGATTAAGAATAGTTTTAAATTACTCCAGAAAATGGTAGAGTAACATCCAAGATCAGCACAATTAATATGTATTTAATGAAGCCAAAATTTCAGTTACAAAATAACTGTCATTAGCAAGCACATGAAAAAGATGGAACTCTCCAGAAATTGGTAAAAGCAAGTGAAAATTGATAAGGATGCACTAATGGATCTGTCAACAGTTGAGCGGTGCAGACACATTTCCATTAAAAAAAGTATGATGGTTAGTGAAATAGGTGACACAAATTGTGAAACCTAAAACACACTAATACCTCATTCTAACATTATCTCCTGATGCTGTGCTTGAAAAGAAGAAGGGGTGGGTAAAAGCGAAAAAGATCAGAATGATTTGAAAGGGAGAGAGGTAGAAATTCTGTCTTGAGTATTTATATAAATATTTTATAATTATTCTTTACTTCAACCCTAGTTCTATACCACTGTGCCTATACTTCACATTGATGACATGTGCTAACCATGTGTCCAACGAGAGACCTTTGGTTATTTCCCTGAGAAGTGACCAGAGGAATATAACAACAACTTGCCATTTGGAGCAAAGTTCACTGTCATTACTGTAGGCATGATCAGCCAGTTTATGCAAAGCCCCCTCCCACAATGTCTTGGCACAATGGGCAGGCGAGGGACCGTCGTAAATGGAACACTCAATTTTCTGGCTTTCGTGGGTTTAAGTCAGAGCCTTAATGTATTTGAAGATAGTTTTTTGTCTGTGAATATTTATAACAGTGCGAAAAATCCAGGACAGCTGGTAATGCATTTTGAAGTGTGCTAACAACACTGTATCAAACAGCTTTCTATTGATCACATAATGCTTTTCGTGGCTAAGTATTTCATACACAGCGCTTATACATTTTGAATAAGAACTTCAAGTACCTTTTGCTTCAAGCGGTTTTTCACCTCTTTTATTCCCATTTTTGCATGATCTTTTGCCTGCATGAGAAATTAATTTAAGTTAAAAATCCCTTTCTATTTCCAGCAGCGATGGTGCTTGATTTAAATCCATCAAGACTCACCTTCTCTGATTATTGAAAATGGGAAGGAAAAATTGGATCATCAAGTTGAAAACATAATGGCTATAAAAACAAATACAAACCTAAGAGGTTAAAAAACCTTTAATGATACTGCAAAGATTTTGTTTTCTCTGTTTTGATGGCAGGGATTTTTGTCCCCCCTCCACTTCCTCCACCATGATTTTTCCTCTCTCTAATTATTTATCTCTGCTGCATGGTAACAATTACTAGTAATAGCACAGCTGTAAGCTTCCTCACTGCAGCGCTCTGAATACCAGTTACATTTTACTAGGGCAGGACCTAAACCTCAGGACCTTTGTCAGGCTGGAGGCAGGCAATAAAGGATAGTTTGAATAGACATCTCACTGCTTTTTGTCATATTTCATAGAATTCAGTATTGAAGAGATCCTGACTTGCTTCCATATATTTTAGCCCTCTGCAGTGAAATTATCAGTTATAAACCATGTTACAATAACAGTTATTAGCTGTTTGTTAACCAAGCATGAAAAGATTTTCATTTAGAAAACAACCCAAGAAGCTTGGCTCAAAATATGCAGGTATGAAAAATCTCTGGGGAAAAACAGACATTTATAAAAACTGGAACAATTGGCCAAATGAGAGGATTCCCTCATTTCCATGTAGCTACTCGCAGGGGCCCAGGCGTAACAATGGATTTCCAACAGTGCAATGATGAGACAGGAGAGGTGTTTAGTACAGGATATAGGGACCGGCCCATGGAAATAGTGCTATTTACTAAATAGGAAAGCAATGTCTGCACTTTGAAGATAAATCACAAGTCAATCTCATTTTCTGTTACAGTCTAATTAGCATAAAATGTTTCAAACTGGTATTTCAGTTAAAGAGAAAATATTTTAATAGAAGAATAGAAATTAAAAACATTTCCTGATACATGCTTAATGGCCTAGTCTCTAGCATTTTATTGTTAATATGCATTTATCTTGTTCAAATAATGTTGTTAGTATACAGAAAAAACTTTAATCTGTGGATTCATTTAAAACAGCATCATAGTTAGATTCAGTTGTCTGTGTCATAAGACAATACCCAATACTTACAAACTTATAGACAGTCTTCATGGCCGGGTTAGCCTTGGTCTTTACTGTATTTATAATGGCTCCACTTCCTTTCTGTAATTACAGTAACAATGGAATCATTTTCACTGAGGCTGTTTAAGCAAATGTCAGCCCAGAGCTATTATTTTAACAGGAAATAACAGAAAGTGTCAATTGTGTTAGTTATCAGAGCAATATGCCTAAGTGGTAATTTCTTTTTATTTGTGGTTACATAATTCCACTCTCTTACCAAGGATTAGATACTACTTTTTCCAGGGCAAATATGATCCATTTAAAATCAAGTTTTAGGACAGAACTTTGCAATATAAAGGTTTCAGTTTCTCATAATAAAAATCACTCCCTTAACCATATCTAGGCTTCTTCAGAGGTCCTCTCACTAAACAGCGTCCACAACAATTCTTATCACTGTAAAGGGTATCCTGCATATTGCATTCAAGTCATAAACATGTTTAATACTAAAATAACCGCCTAGCAGCTCAACGGGAAAGACTTGTACATGAACTGAAAAAACCCTACTCTCTGCAATGCACTTTCCTTTTCATTCCCTTGTTTTCTTTCTTACAGATTCTGTATAGCAGGTATGCTGCTTTTCTTAATATCTAAATACTGGGACAAGGGAAGAATTTAGAAAACACGAAATCCAACCACAATTTTAGCATAATTCCAGAAAAGCTGAACTAGGTGTAGAGGACACTCTAAGAGGCATATAAGGCTGAAACAGGTCAGATAGAATAATCTATTAGGCTAGTTAGGGTTTTGTTTATCTTCTGCACACCATTGACTCTTGCTGCACAGTACGTTATCTGATAAATAAATCTTGTGTGAAGAGCAGATGGATAAAGCCCATGGAATAAAATCCCATATAATTCCATGATAGTTTATCCTAACAGAGAATTATTTTTTCAGAAGTATGCCAAATTTTGCTTCAATGTATTGTAATATTTATTATGTTATTACACAATATTTATCTTACTTTAACAAAAAAAATGGTAAACTACTGAACATAACCACTTGGATTTTATATTCATTCACACCAGTCCTCTCTTCTCCTTTCAACATTCTGCATCCCACATATATATATAAACAAGTGTATAATTTTTTAAAGCATTATGGGTATTTTAAATGTATTTAATGCACAAAGATCAAGATCATTTTGTTTGTGCATTAGAGAATTATACACATAATCAGGACTAGAGAAAAATGGGATAACATTTTAAAAGGTGAGTGCTCTCTAAACAATTAATTATTTTCCAATCACACACAGCCCTAACTATTGATAATTTTAATGCATCACTTATGGTGGGAGGGACTCAAAGTCAGTTCCCAACTATTAATCTAAAATCATCATTTATTATTCACATAAAGTGACAAGTTATTTATAAATATTTATATAGTATATTTAATTTATATCAATTAAATAGAGCATTAGTCTAAGCAGACACAGATAAACTCGTTTGGAGTCTATATTAGACTACAAACAAAGAATGCTGTCCCCTATTCAGTAATTCACATTGTTCAGCTTTGTGAACAGCTTTTCACGTGGCTTAGGTTTCCACAATAATATTAAAAAGAAAAAAAATGAACTATGTTCAGACTAGGCAACAGCATATATCTACATGCCTTTCATATGGCCTCCAAGATGTGAAAACAAGGATTGAAAAAATGTGAGAAATATAAGCTGAGTTTCCCTATTTTTTTTTCTTACTATATTTTCCCTTCTGTTCTTTACTCCATATTAGGAGCACATTATCTTTTAGCTAGGTTAGTTTTATCTGGTCTCAAATAAATATTGCGGGATAGAAACTGGTCTTGCTCACGCCAGTGAAGTTTAATAGTGGTGCAATAACTGAATTTTCCAGTAAGAACGACAGTGATTAGAATACTTTATTCTTACCCTTACTGTAGAGAGCCACTGATGGTACAGTCTGTCACTCCCTGGTGATACAGAGAAAAATTCTTTATTGATAAGAAAATAGGATACAAATGAGAAATGCTTGTGTTCAACTGTGCCTAGTGGTAGTAAAGGATAGATAATTTAGAGGAAGATGTCTACCCTTTTCCCCTTCTGGGAACAGAATAATTAACAGGGTAGCCAGTGGGAGAAAGAAAGGTGGGTAAGTGGAATTACTATTTTTCCAAGATTTTTTCCATACACATTTGAGAAAGTTAATGATTTTTTTTAATGGTCATGAAAAGAAAGAGAAGGTGTCAATGGTTAAATCCAAAGTTTCTCAATTCTGACATGCAAGCCCTGTTCTAGTCTTGTGTTAGCCATCTAACCAGACAGTACTGCTCAGAATAAGGCAGGGATTTGTAACGCCAAATAGACAACGAAGGATATATTTATTTATCCAAGTTGGGATTGAGATCTCCAGCAAAAAAAAAGACAGTATCCATCACACACTTCAACCCATAGAGACTGAAGCTGCTACAATTACTCAGGTGAGTGATTTCTCTGACCTATTAAATCACAAAGTATAAGGTATGGGATACTATCCAAAATCAGTGGAATGAACAGATATTTCTTACCAGCATATTCTCCCATATTTATCTCTTCTTCAAAAACATCACTGAAGCCCTCTCCAGAGTTGAGACGATCAAGGCGTCCATCAATAAACTTTAAAACAGGGGAAGTATAATAAAAATGTGTGAACAGATAAAGCATTCAATTCTATTGCACTTCAAAAGATTATTCTGTACTTTTTCCAGAAGGACAAAGTTCCAAAGTCTTTGTGGGGGACAGCCTTTAAATAGGTAGAATGGAGAAAGGAACATCACTTTGCCAACCAGTATGACAATTCTTTATTTCAAAGAGCAGTCAGTGATATGGTTTTTGGCCTTCTTGAAATGGCACAGTAATACCCTAGTTTATACACTGAAGCTTTCAGACACATCAGCTCAAACTGAAGCCAATGGGAATTTTGCTATGGACGTCAATGGGAGGTGAACATAAATTACAGCTATTAAAATACAGAAATTGTTATAAATTGGGCTTAATCCGTGCCAGAAAATAAAAATTAAGTTACTCTTGAAAGACTGATATATATCTTAATTACTAAATTAAGGAACTAATTTTTCTGAGTACATGGTGAGGGTAGATTAAAGAACACAGGAGTAGTGTTTATAAGAAAAACAGTTCTTTTGTGAAATAAGCTACCACCATGCTGAAGCAATTAAAGCAATACCTGCTTAAAGAGCTGGAGCTGAATAGCATTCTGAAGAAACTGCCTCATGGCAGTAGAACGATGAGACACAAACGTTTCTTCACAAAAAGTGATTGGCTCCTCCTGTAAAGTTCAGAGCATTGGAAACTGAAAAAGCTTTGCTTGAATAACTGAGTTTGCATTTTATTCTATTTCCCTTTGGAAAAAATTAAAGACAAGTCTGATACAAAGTTGGATAAACTACAGTTCTTCTCTTAGTTCACACATCAGAGAGAGGAAGAAGGGACAGAGCTGCCTTTTATCATGTTACTTAGAGATAATGCACGCAAATTGTGCACAGTCACGATAAAACCCATTTGCTCTCTGCACATTTTGCTATGATAGACTGGGGGGCTTTCACTCCCCCAAAAGGCACCTCAAGAAACTGACATAGAAAAAGTTCTCTAGTTTTGTGTATTCAAATCCTCAAATACCTCAAAACTTGCTTTGAACAGATCCAGAGAGTTAACCTGCACAAACAATTCTATAATTTCTGCTTTGTTTTCTCTCCACAGTTCAGAAAGATAAGACTTTCATATCCTGAATTGAATGAAATTTTCCTTTTTCACAGGCTTGTTGGCAAAAGACAGAGATTGTTTTGAAGCTCTACTTTTATCTTATTTTAATGAGTTATGTTAATGTTGAAGTCTGCAGTGCATCTGCCATAAGGGCACAAATTTCCTCCACATTTAAATCTACAAATTCTCAGCATAGCGAGTAAATACATTTATTAAGTTTCAAAAATGGCAGAAACAAAGAATGATAAAATTATGTTGATGTAAAATTAATGCTGAGTTCTTTTCGTGCTCATATAAAAAATATATTCAGGGCTTTTCATCTGGAAAGAATTGAGTCTATACTAGACAGCAGAATGCCTGAAGGACAGAACTCCCCCTTTATGAGCTCATTTTGGTTTCAATTCCCCAAAATCCTTCAGTTTAGGAATCTGAACTATTGGTGGCTGTGTTATGTCTCAATCTTAACACAATAAGTAAAAGTAGCAGATAGTGAGAGCTGAGGTGCACAGGAGTTTGGAAAGTGGGAAAACCTATTAGTCATATTTGGCAAGGAATTGGTATTTTTGCCCAATATGATGTCCCCTTGTAACAACTTTGCGTATAAGTAAAATAGTTACTATCTCACTTTGTAAAGAACAGAGTCACAATGCCACATATCACTACAACTAGAGACAGGTGATCTAGAAAACTTAGACACTACAAATGCTACACAGCACCAAATGAACTACAAGGGCCTATTCTCTTCTGGACACACAGGAATGCCATGCCCCCATTATTAATAGTGAAGCTATAGGTATAAGGCTCTATTTATTATTGGGATCTGAGAGTGGGCAGCTACAGTGTCAGTAACAAATGGTGCCACAAGAAGGATTCTAACAGTCTCCTTAACCAGTGTAAACAGGGATTTGACCTGAGAACCCAATTACAAATGCTTGATAAAGGCTCTGGTTCACTATGTTTGTAACTAACATGGCCAGGGTCCCAATGTGAACAGGACACGGAGTTCTCTACAGAGAGTAGCATATGTGTCTATACACATTTACTCTGTGATCAGAGAAAACCCTGAAGAAGATTTGGCTTTCATTTAATCCTTCACTTCAAAACATTTGAAAGGAGAACAACCAACTTATTCTTTCATAGCCTATAAAACTTCTGGGGCTCCCACAAAGATCACACAGGATAAGAACTCTTTGCAAGGAGCAAACTGCTATCAAATAGAAGTTCATCTTGCTCCATTTTATACAACATTTGTTACTATGACACCACATTTGCAATATGACACAAACTCCACCCCATTCAACTGAAATGATCTCCTATCCCTACACACAAACATGGAAGCAGAGGGAAGCCTGGTATAATGTTAACACACTTTCTTCCCCCCAAGTAGTAATGATTTAGTTAGGTGGCCTGGTTGATAGACCTTTTGGCTTCTGTAGAGCCAATTCAGCCTCTACCTTTGCTGAACGATAAAAAAAAATCCCAACAAACCTACTTTAATCATCCAGGTCAAGACGTGAGTTTTCCGGCTTAGATCCCATTAGTACCAGTCATCCTCCATGACCTGAAGGAGAGTGAAAACTCATACTACTTAACCCCATCCTCAGCTTCATTACAAAAAGAAAAGCTGGATTACAGGACTGTCTTCCTGACAGATGTAGTCAATTGTAAATTATACAGCTAATCAGCTCTGCTGTCACTGACAGGTGACATTGTGCAATGGGGAAATTCTAGGACGTGCAGGTGTTTTGTGAAAGTAATGGATTTGCTCAAGCATAAGACCATAATTATAACAACATCAGTTAACAACTCTTTCATCATTTAACTTGCAGTTCCCAGCAGTAAGAATTTAGGTTTTGATCAATCTAAAATGTAAATGTCTGTTATTCTCTTTTTCCACTTCAAATTCTCTAAAGAGGCCAGGATCTGGCATTGTGGATGTGAGAAATGTGTGCCTATTGTAATCCTGGGGAGGATGTGAGAAATGCGTGCCTATTGTAATCCTATCGCAAATACACCTCTACCCTGATATAACGTTGCCCTCGGTAGCCAAAAAATCTTACTGCGTTATAGGTGAAACCACGTTATATCGAACTTGCTTTGAACCACCAGACCGTGCAGCCCCGCCTCCTCGTAGCACTGCTTTACCACATTATATCCGAATTCGTGTTATATCGGGTGGCGTTATATGGGGGTAGAGGTGTATGTTTAAAGTTTTGACACAGAAAGAACTTTCTTTTAGCAAAAGAAATTGTGCACAAATTCTAAAGAGATTTTGCTTACAACCATGTATACAAGGAGGGATATTTTCAAAGGTAAAACTGGGAAGTATGTGCCCATCTCTCACTGAATATCGGTGTCCTTTGTGCCACTGGAAATCTCCTCACAGCGTAATGAAGATCATTAAGACAGTGTAGCTACCTCGTGACCCTTTATAAGCTGAAGGATCCAGTGCACTGCTCACTCTGGCCATGCTATTCGTTGTCAGCCTTGTTATTTTTAAATTGGCAAGTCAATCGTATTTTAAAATAATGTTTAATTCCTGTTTAAGATAGCCAGCCCTAAATGAAGAGCTCAGTATAGTACAAGTACCACTCCAAAGGGATTCACTTTACACTATTCTGGAGTGCTGCAAATACTGTCAATGTGTTCCAAATGCTGCTGTTTATTCTGGAGGCCTGTAGCCTATAAGACTAACCTGCTTGCTTGCATATATATATATATATAGTTTAAGTATTTGATTTATTGTAATAGGTTTATATATTTATATTAAAGTAAGTTTGGCTGTAATGCAAGAGACCTACAGGCCATATCCTGTATATTAAGCTAAGGCAAAGTTAGCATATCTATATTAAGACCTTTTACTCAGAAAGCAAAGTTGACCTATATCTTGTTACCTAAATAGATGAGTACCCATGCCTATGTCCATGACCTTTTATTTAGACCAATAGACAAGGGAGAATGGCATAGGGGGGTTTTCAGTGTTGTACCCACAGACTTAACAAGTACACCACAAGAGATTGATGTGCGTACATATCTGTCATCAATACGCACATACATATTAGACTATGTGGTAAGTGTACCCTAACATTTCTGTGGGTGAGGAATGAAATTTGGGCATAAGAGGAAGGTTTTCCGGCATTTGCCCTATAAAAGAGGTGACCCACCTCAATAGAGTATTTGATTCTCACTTACTCCATTTCTGTTCTAACTTATTCTCTATCTATTCTATCTATCTACATTGACTGCTGCTCTTAGTAGGCTGTACTTGTTCTTCTTAAACTTTAGGTTTCAAAGGAATTAGGCTAAGCTTGGTTTCCTTAAGCTTTATTCTTTATTAGGTTCTGATTTTAAGTTTAAGTTAGTCAAGTAAACCCTAAGTTCACTTTAACAGATTGTAGTATTAGTTTCTTCTAAGCACTGCATCCCCCACATAAGAATTGAGAAACCTGAATTGCAATGCTGTTTCTGTGTCTCTTACCACCAGGTTATCAAGGAAGGGCGTGAGTATATTAACCAAAGCTTTGTTGCATATAATACTATATTATCATATGTATCGTTTGAACAGCAGTAATGCAATTGTAACTTTGTAACTCTGGGTATTTTACCATTTACTTACTATTGCTGATTTTAATAAAAAGTCTTTAAGGCTACACCTGTCTCAATGTGAGCTTCTTGTCACACCTCCAAGGGTCCTTTGTAAATTCTGCAGAGCCTGATTCAGGACAAGAACTTTTATTTCTGATTGAACAGACTGGCGAGCCTAAAATCTATACTAATTAATATTAATTATAATAATTATTATTATTAAATTAAATTAAATTAAAATTAATTAATGTAGATTCCCATATTATCCAAATTAATATTATTACTACATCCTAAGTCAGGCTACAAGCCACAGGGTAAGGTGAAAGAGAAAAGCATGCATTGCCTAGCTATGACACCCTTGTCTTGTGAGGGGATCACTGCTTCTCAAAGAGGAAAATGTTCTGCATGTGGCTATAGGAGCAGCAGCACTGGGGACCTCTGCCAGCAATACGAGTATTGTATCTGAAATGGTTGACTCAGCAGAGTAGTAGGGAGGCCAGTTGGCTGGTGCTGGCAACAGCTACCACATTAAACACTACAAACATCATCTCAAAAGAAGGGAGGCAAAGGGCTAGGGAGGCTGAAGAGAGGGCAGGATGGTGCAATGGCACAGACAAAGCAGCTAAAGAAAGGAGACATGAGGAAACAAGAAAAAAAGGGGACACAAAAAGCCATCTGTGAAGGGCTATGGATACTAAGGAAGAAAGACCGATCCACTTGTGAAATCACAACAGCGCACAGGCCTAGAAGTCCCTTCTCATGCAGAGAAGAGGTGACACTTATATGAATGTCAGTGGTGTGGGATAGCATAGCTGTTGCTGTAACTGCTGGAGAAAGCACGTCTCATTAAACTCCAGTTTGAATTATTATTTCAACGCTGAGGGTCTTGCAAGGAGAAATGCAGCTTTACTATTTGGTACCTAGGGTAAAAAATACTGGAGATCTGTTCAGAGAATCCAAAAAGTTATGCCATGGAAAATATTAGCAGCATCTCCGGCATCATCATGGATACTATGTGGTATGTGTTTCTGAATTTCATGCTGGTGTGTACATGTCTTTAAACAATGTAGCCTCTCTAATAAACACATAAGCCATTAGAGCTATTCTGTACCGTAGTCATTAAATGAAAAAGTGGGTGGAAGAGGGTGACAGCTTGTAGGCTGTTGGTTAGTCACTACACAATTTCCATATGTTGTGAATATAACAAAACCGAAATATAGAGCAAGAACAATGAAATTATACTGCAGGTGTAAGAGATTCAGATAGCATTGTTTTATTACCTTGATGTTACACATAACAATGGCCTTTAGAACACTGACTATGTTGTCAATGACAAAGTGAAGCCTGCAGTGATATTCTTGGAACTATCATCCCAAACTCCAGCCAGAATTAGAATGAAACCAAGACACGAGTATCATCCTACTAATAGGCAACAGCAACCCAAGAAAGGCAACTCCTCTGCAGACCTTACAAGAACTGTGCGTGCAATGTCAAGTAAAGATTAGTTTATCATAGCTGGAGACAGATGATCTCTCAGTCAGCAGGATTCCATACAGACAATTTTAAGTTGGCAATAGATACATAAAGGGTAAATGGCTCATTTCAGTTTCTCTTTGCAATGACAAATAACCTTGTCATAACCAGTGCATATATTCAGCACAAGAAAGCTCGTCTCTATCTGCCTCGGTCGTAATGGAATCAGGAGGGCATGGATCAAATACATCCTAATAAGCAAATGATACCATATTTTATTAGCAATTCAAGATACTGCTCAGGAACAAAGAAATCACTCACTCACATATTTAACCACATTTGTCATAATGAACAACAAATTAAGAACCAATGCTCAAAAGAGCAAGACCAGTGCATTAGGTCCATTAGGATGCCACCAGTTGTGACAAATTTGGATTGCTAACAGATGTTACTTAAATTACTTGAATGCAAAGTATAGGCTTTTGCAAAGTATACTTCATATTTACCCATTCAGGCTGTACCTTCCCTTGCATTCTTATGTATACACAATCTCTATTATTTATAAGTATCCGTCAGTCAAATATCTGAAAGGAATAATATTTTAATAAGCTAGATTGACCAAATAGTAGTTCTCTCCAAAGAGAGTAAGAGAACACTGATGGGAGAGCGTCCATCTTCTCCAAAAGGTTTCACCTCAAAGATTGATCTTTCTCATCTTCCTCCTCCTCATGCATGAGGGCTCTGATGACACACAGCTGTACCCTATGTTTTATATTAACAGCCAGCAGATTCCCAAAAACATGCCAATCCCTGAGAGAGATCAGGACTTGGGTGAAATCACCTCATTCCAACTGAACCCAGGTGAGTGATGCTGGTTGGGAGACTGAGCATTTACAAGAATTTGCCAGGACAATGACTTCCCCTTCCACTGCAGCTATCTATTAAACTGTCTATCTGTTAAACTGGCATGTTGCCATGGAGTCCTACTGAACTTGTCACTCACCCTGCAACATCAGGTAGAAAGTGTTGAGAAATTTCTTCTTCTACCATAAGTTTGTTGACAGACTTACCCCTTCTTCTTGGACTTGCGACTGGCTACTGTGATCCACGTATTCACTGCATGAGGATGAATTACTGTAACACAGCAGTCCATTTCCCATACTGCTTCATGGTTGATTCAAGGCCCTGGGCCCCAAATTCAAACAATCAATCATTCAGGCCCCAGCTATACTGGCAACCACTCCTTTATTCATGATCCAACAAGACAGCAGCACTACTCTGGAAGAATGTAACTAACAAAACCCAGAACAAAGTGCAGAGAAGCCAGACATAAAGCATTCCATCTGCGGAAAGTATTATGCCCACTTTACAGATTAAGAACAAAGGGACCAAGATAACAAGTAACGTGCACAAAGTCACAGAAATCTCTGGCAGAGTCAGGAATAGAGCCCCAATTCCTGGAGTTCTTGTACGGTGCCTTAACAAGACTACTACTTCCTCTTCCTACTTAGAGGTATGTCAATGCACTCATAAAAGATGTAATAATATGGATTTACAAGCAGAGAGTCTTTAGTGTGATCAGAAAGCAAGCCTCAATGTCACTACCTGTACTAGGAATGCACTCTATGCCCAGCATATACGTTTCTGGTTTACTTGTCTACGCTGATACTCATTATACAAAATCCCTGTGGCCTGTGTGCAATTTCATCATTAGAAATTTCAGCTGGCAAGGTAATTTTGGGCCCGATTCTGTAATCATTCCATATGCAATATTCCTATTGAAGTCAATGAGTGCTGCATGCAAAGCACCTACCAATTCAAAGCCTCTATAATGAAAAAGCCATTTTCTATTATAGCCATTGTGGGAGTACTAGTGACACTACAATGAAGGAGAAAAATTACAGAGTTGTTACTCATGTGAGCTATTATCTACTATGACAAAATATTATGAAGAGTGTGGGCTTGAAAATACAGATAAGCCACACATTTAAAAAAAGGGTTGACAATTGAACAAAGAAAATTTCAATATATTAAACAGAATGTTTTGTTAATAGAAGATACTGTATAAGGTGATCCACTTCACAAATGAAAAGTAGGTGGACAGGATTTAGAGACAGCCTATGTTCCCAAAGATCAAGACTGGAGATATTTTGCTTTCCTATAATTTCTTAGATGACTATATCAAGCCTAAACTCAGTCAGATTATACTCTGTATAATCACTAAGGAAGAACTGCACTGAAGAAAGTAAAACCTCTTTCCTTCCCATGGAGTGACTCAAGAAAGGACTCATATGTTACCTATTGATAGAAAAAAGTTACAACAAAAACGTAAAAAGTTCAGAATCATCCTCATATCTTACTCAATGGGAGAACAAGAGAAACAAAAGGAAGAGGAATAAAAACCATATTTACAACCTTTCATCCTGTTAATTCAACCAAGAACCCAACATCAGACATTGTGTCCTGCTGGGGACCTCAGAACAATATCGACAGTGTCACCCTCCAACAACAAAATGCCCGAGGGTTCAGAAATGAGTAATGAATTGATACATATGAAAAAGCAGAGGAGAAAAAAAATGCATGTGTTGTGGGAGTGAGAGGGAGGACAGTAAGAGATATAAGAGTACTTGAGTTTTGGAGATAAAATATCCAAAAGAAATAAGGTATCAAGAAAAATTCCCACTGTGGACATTTCTAATTGCACAAATAGGGGCTTGGACTAGATGATCTCCTGAGGTCCCTTCCAACCCTGATATTCTATGATATGATTCTAAATAAACTGCTCTTCAATATAGTGTAAGTATTTGAGTCAGAATAAGTTTCTCAATTAAGTATGTAACTTCTACGTATGATGATACTAACACAAGAATCACACCTAACACCAATGGCTTTTTGAAGGTTGGAAGCATCATAACATCCTGTCAGTGGAAGGTAGGGGTTGGGGGTGGGAGAACGACGAAAACTAAGGCTAGCTTGAAGAAGAACTTGGGAAGAGAGGAGAGAAACTTCAGCTGTAAAAGTAGCACGTAACAATCCTCTTCTGTCCTAACCCAATAATACAGTCCTCCCCACAAATAACAGAAATCTAATGGAATGAAGAACATATTTTAATTTTCACTAGCTAGGGACACCTAGTCACTCATGGGTTTAATAATATGTGAAAATAAAAGGATGTAATAGCAATGAACCCTCTTACTATATCCATGATAATAAAAATGTCTATTATAAAGCCTGTAGTGCAGCCTGATTTGTCCTCATGTTACTTGTCCTGTTAATTGGGTGGGAAACCCTCAGCAGGACACACAAAGGAGGAATTTGAAAATTCTAAAGGCTAATTGACAATGCAGCAGGACTGTTATTCCTAGGAAAAAGGATGGTTTAGAGGAGAAGCCTGTTTAGAGGCTGAATGTATTAGGTCCTCTGGGAGGGTTAATCATATTTCTTCTGTTCTAGTTACGTAATGATCTCTAGGGAAATCCAATCAGCCAATGAAATAAAATATATTTACTATAGGTATTTATACATGTGGGATTCTGTGACCCAACAGATTGGGTCACTGGGCTGTTAATAGTTACGTGACAGCATTCCTTCATGGGGATGTGCAGAGCTGCTCAATCATTTCACCTATGTTGGATCTAAGGCAACTGCCCATTTATTATCCTTATCAGAATAGAAGAAATGTATAATACATCTCTCTGGTTAATACACAGGAGAATCATGAGATCAAGTCCAGAATGACCCTAGACACTTTTCCTTAGAGGTGAGAAAGGGATAGCAACTAGCATTCATTACATTAAAAAGTAAGGGGAAATGTCTTATTCCTTTTCTAATGTTCGTACACTCATTATTTCCCTAACAGAGAGTCAGATTCCGTACCTGAAGCAAGAAGGTAAGTGTCACTTCTAGTCAGAACGGAATTCGTTGGCAGAATGGCAAGAGAATGTAGCTATAAACTACAGGGAACCTATTCCCATAGCCAAAAAAAGGAGCTCATCCTGATATCTCTACTTTCCACTCACTTTTGACAGAGCTCCTGCTTTATTTGAACCAAGCAGAAGCTCTCGGTCTTGCCTTACAAATAGGCTTCATTTGCTTTTGTCATATCCAAAAGCTGTAGACCTTTTATATCCAGCCTGTTTTCTTCTTTTTCTCAGGCTTCCCTGTAAAGTGACTCCTCCTCCTCCTCAGCAGAGTATCTCACCTCCTACAATCTCTCAACTACTTCCTTATCTCCAGCCTCCAGAGAGACTGAGAGGCTTCCTAACTCCATGCTAACAGTATTAACATTCACTGAAAAAGAAGATGCCTTTTACTGTCACTAAAGTCTTTCCAGAAATGGCCCTATACAGAGAAAGCTATGTTCAGTATGAAGGCAAAAGTATATTTCCCTTTCCCCACTTCACTCCTAGGATGTTCCTTTGTGCTTAACCCATGATGAAGTAAATGAAGGGAATTTGTTCTGCATTATTGCAGAGCTCACTGTAACACTGAAATGGAGCTTTGCAGAAGTGTAATTATTTAAAATCTGGCCATGTGACTCCTCCCCACTCCCATTATTCCATCCTCACACATTTCCAACATGAAAACTGTGCAACATTTCTGCACTTTTTTACAAGAGGAAAAATGCCGTCTAATTAGACCACATGTGCAGAGAAGCATCTGGCTCAGAGCGCAGCAGTTTACACAGCTCCTTGAGTTGTCGTGGAGACAACCACATGACCAGCTTAGAGCTGAAACTCTGGGGCATGAATCCAGATGCACTCCTAACATATTCTGACAGAGAGCAGATGGGCAGCTATTTGCAGGGCCAAAAAATGCCAACTCTGCTCCCCTCCAGACCTGCACGCCCTCAATGATCATTTTCATCTCGTAAAGTTGTTCTTATCTGCCCTGGAACCACAAATTTTTTTTCATGTACAAATCAGGGTAATAGATGCCACGAGTGCAATCAGAAAACTGCCGAAACTTAAACTCTTCCACATACATCAGTAAAAGCACTAACAAGTCATGAAGTATGTCTCAGATACCTGCTACTTCGCTCATTTTGATGATTCTTGTACCCAATTCAAAGTACATTCGTGAACAAATGCCTGCGAATTTCTGTGACTCACATACAGTGAAGGATTATGTACAGTTGGTGAGACCTGATGCCAGTTCAATTATCACGAACATATCAAAACTAAATCCACTCTGCACTAGGGCAAGATTTCTTTAAATATACACATTTCTAAAGAGCAGAGACACCTTGTTAAAATGAGTTTGACATCTGTCACCATATTCTCAGCAAGGCCATGTGCGAAAGTACATTTTGTATATTATACTGGTTACAAATACTACTAGTTAATAGCTAAAAATGCAAGAAATAACTTGTATTTTGCATTTTTAATTTAAGATTTTTTCAAATCTAATTCTCTTGAGGTTTTCATCCCATTTCTTATTCTAGTCTGCTTTACACAGGAGATCTTTGCAACACATGATAGCGTATTTCCTCCTGCAATATCCTCAACTATAGGAAAAGAAGAGTGTTAACAGATGGGATATATCCACCAACAGATAATGTAAGCGATGATTGTACATGGTTAAGTGAGCTCAGAGCCTCTAAAAAAGCTAACAGATGACAAAACTTATTTTGTCTTACCAGTTTCATACTGTGTTATGTGAAGAAATACCCACTCCTATCCAAACACAAACACAGAGCCAATGAAGGAAGTAGCAGATATGACAAACCATGTACTACAGACAGTCATTTTGAATCACGAGAGAAATTTTATATATACAGGTGAAACGGTTAACATCTGTAGCCATTGTAAGACCCCATTTTCAGTTGCTTATAACTTTGCCAAACTGTTTGAGCTGAAATTTTCCATGCCCAATATCTGCATCAGACTGATTAAAAAAAAATAGCTCAGCTAAATTGGTTCAGCCTTTCCTAAGAACAAGTTTAGAGAAAAATAAGTTTTGCTCATATTAAAAAAGATATTATAACCATTTCACTGAGCAGCTCAAAGCAGGCTTGATATTTGACAAGGGATCACCAGGATGTCAGAGATGGAGGCTTTTGCCAAAACATGTGCACAAGCTTGTCCAAACAATAATACTTCAAATAAAAATAAAAACATTTCCGTTTGCACATGTTCAGGAGACGCTTGCTAGGAGTTCAACAGTTAAATTCTCTGAAGATTCTTGTCTGTATTGACAGGGGCAGCTCTAAGCATTTTGCCACCCCAAGCACAGCAGACAGGCTGCCTTCGATGCCTTGCCTGTGGAGGGTCCACCGAAGCCACGGGACCAGCAGACCCTCCGCAGGCACGCCTGCGGGAGGTCCACTGAAGTCGAGGGACCAGCGGACCCTCTGCACGCAAGCCACTGAAGGCAGCCTGCCTGCCGCCCTCGTGGTGCCGGCAGAGCACCTCTCATAGCTTGCCGCCCCAAGCACGCACTTGGCTTGCTGGGGCCTGGAGCCGCCTCTGTGTATTTAGCAAGGTCTAATTCAGGGCTACTGGGGCTAAGCAGGACTTGTCCTGCAATTGCTTCTCCTGGCTGCCTGGCACAGGGCTTGAGAGAACTGAGGCAGGGAATTGCAGGAAAAGAAAGGACAGTCTCATAGTTAAGGACCTAGTTGAATGACACTTAGCAGCAGTGGATTCAATACCTGCCTCTGCCACAGAAGCCCTATGTGATGCTTGGCAAGTCTTTTAACATAAAATTTTCATACCTGGTCACTAATTATGTGTTCTTCATTTTCTGGTGCCCAACATGAGACCTCACGGGCCAGATCTGCAGAAGAGCTGAATGTTCACAGCGTCAACTCAAGTTGACTAGAGCTGTGCTTTGAACATGTAAAGTGCTATAAAACGCTAAGAAAATCAGTCCCAAGGCATCTCAAATTGGGCACCCAAAATTAGTGGACACTTTTTAATTTAATCTCTCTGCGTCTGCCTCAGTCCCGTATCTATAAAATCAGCAAAGAATCCTGTGGCACCTTATAGACTAACAGACGTTTTGGAGCATGAGATGCATCTGACGAAGTGGGTATTCACCCACGAAAGCTCATGCTCCAAAACGTCTGTTAGTCTATAAGGTGCCACAGGATTCTTTGCTGATTTTACAGATCCAGACTAACACAGCTACCCCTCTGATACTATCTATAAAATGAAGATTATAAATACCGCCTAATCTCACAGGTGTGGTAAGAAGATGAAGTCATTAATGTTTACGAAGCATGTAGATGTTATGGTGAGAGCACTACAGAAACACCCATGAAAAAAATACTATTTCTATATTCAGTGCAGAGTTTGGATGGTGTGCATTAAATAAGGCCTGGGGTCACACACTAAATGAGGATAAAAAGAAATATTGCATAACTAGCCATTCACTGAATAAAGCAGACATCCTGTGGAAGCAGACGTATGTCGTCATGTAATTAAAGACTGTCTAATGTATACACACAAGGGGGCTGAATTAAGGTTGCATATGTAACACTTACCATAATTCTTGCATTTCCTAACTTCTGAGTGCTCTGCACGCTTAACATACTTTCATTTTAGCTTTTTTGGATGCTATCTTCAGATTGTAGTCCTGATAGCAGGGACTGTGGCTTTTCCCAATGTTTTGTGAAGTACTAAACTTACTCTCAGAGCTGGAACAATAAAGTGCACACCGAATAAACTTAGGTGAAATAATGCACAAGCAGTTACAGAGAGGTTGGAGGACACACAGATGAACTGTGTCAGAGCTAGGAACAAAGCCCAGGTTTCCTATCTCCCAGTCCACTGGACCACACTGTCTCACATAAGAACATGCAGGTGCTTTCCTACACAGCTGGTGTCACAATAGTTGCTTTCCAGCAAGATGGACACTCAAGCAGAAGACTCAGGAGAGCTGGGTACCACGAGAAACGTTTAATAATGGACAAAGTGTGAATGCTGAGAAGTGTTTTGAACAATTAGACTGATGGACTCAGCAATGCAGCTAGGGTATCCTATGGAATTATATACAAAACAACTTCCTATATGGGCATATTAATAAGTGTCTTGAGACAGCCACCCATAGAAAGGCTTACCCATCCATACTCGCTGAAGAAAGCTTGATCACACTTTTGTTTTTTTTAAGTTTAAAGGAAAAAAGGTCTTATCCAAAACCCATTGCTTTAATCTAGAGTTTGAGTCTTTAATTCTTCAGATTGCCCATTTTTAATTTTTTTAATATTATCTTTTCTAGTCAAGAATTGCTACAATTTAGTTAAAATGCATTGGAATCCTGTGGGGCTTCGTGGCATTTGTATAGACACTGCAGCCTCTGCTGAGTTTGCAGTGTGAATCTGCACAAGTTTGCGGCTGCATGTTTTATCCTACAGCAAAGGAAGTTTCCAGCAGTGATTTAATTTTTGTTAAAATTCCATTTAATAAATGAAAGGCTTGTTTCACTCTAAGAGGATAGAGCTGTTAGGGCAATACAATCAATCAAATATCCAGCTTCAAGAAGTCTCTATATATCTAGATTTAAATGGATACGTATTACATTTGCTAGGGTTAAAAATTACATGAAAACATTTCTTAATAAGATGACTCTATTCACTGGCAGATTCAAGAACTGACTGAAGACATTTTGTTTCTCTGATTTGTATTGTTTGTACAATGCAAATTTTAGTGCTTCAAAAGCATGCTGCTCCAAATCTAAAAGCTGCTCATTTTTAGAAGGGAACACACAGCAGGGAATTCAGAGCTCATGGAACAAGACATCCAATACACTAACATCAGGGACTCAATTAAGATTTTTTTTTTAAATGATTTCACATGACAGCTAGGTCCAACATACATATGTATATGAGTTTTTAAGCATAAGATCTTTGGGTGTCTAGTTTGATGCTTTATGTAATATGTTCAAAATGACTTTCAAAAGCGCTCTCAGGCATTTAAAGTGTTAATATCTTCTAGTATGGTCACTGTAAACAAGCACAAGCTCAGCTAAGCAACATCACTGTCAGAGTCACATGGCTTTGCAGGTGTGGGCAATAATTAAAGGTTTCAGCACATCTACCTGGGCAAAGTATTTTTGCCTCCTATTCCAAGGAGGAAGCCCTCTCTGTGGAGAGCAGAAGAGCTCATTAATGAGGCTAATTAGGTGTAAAGGGGGTAGAGTCTGGCATCAGCTGCTGCTTATAGTAGCTAATCATTAAGCTCAGTAATCTCTACTCCAGAACAGCAGATGATCATGATCCTAGGTGACTGATGTTGTGAGAATATTTCCAGCACCTGAGTACCTTAACCACATACTTTTTGGTGAGGCTGAAAATTCCCTTAACCCTCCGTATGCCAGAAACAGGACTTAGCATTATCAATACATCACACATCTGATTCTGAAAAAGAATATCTAAGGAGACCTGGATCCTTTAGTAGACCTAGAAGTTGAACCATTTAGATGCCAAAGGAAGTGTTGCCATCTATACACTAAGTAGAGAAAACTTTTTTTTTTTTTTTTTTTTTTTTTTTTAAAGATGGAGCAGTGGGTGCTGGAGGAGAATGCAAAAATAATGTACAACAAGAGCCCAAAATATAGTTCCCTATTTAAATATAAAAAAATGAAAAAAGGGAATTGTATTGAAAACACTTATGGCCACTGGAAAAGTTGTACTGAGAGCAGAGGCCCCATTCTCTCATATATTGCACAAAGCTGTGTATTCTTTATAAAAGAGTTAAGATTTTTCTGACACTTTGTAGCTGAAGAAGCTGTTCACAAAAGTCAAAACATACATAGTGCTTACAGGAGTGATTTTAGTTGAATATGCAAGTTCTGATATAAGTGGCAACAGCCCTGGACATGCTGTGTGCCTTTAGAAATCACACAAATAAAACCTGGAATATAATTTCGTGAGTCAGACTGCATAAATGATAGACTTGCCAGTGGAAAATTCCACCATTCGTCTGCTCACTTTTATGTGAATGGTGTCATTCAAAAAAGTCTGACACTTCTTGGTACTTTTTGATTATGTCCAACGGAGAACTGGCCACTTCATTTGGACAGTTATCACAAGCCCAAAAATATCAACATGTTTCTTTAGGAAAAACAAAACACTTGAAATGGCTGTTTTAAACTTAACCAAAGAATTCTCAAATGAGCCTAAAGGAGTTAAACCCCCAAATCCCTTTGAACTGGGCACCTAAAGATAACACAAGGGACAATTAATTACTTGACATTTAAATACTTGATCTTTGGAGTTATGTTTGGGAAAGTGAAGGGCATAATACAAAAGAGAGAATTCAATCCACTTGGGGGTAGTTTTCCACTTAGCAAATGAACTAACTAAGCAATAGGTTCTTCAGAAACCTGCTAAAAAAAAAAGTGTAAATTTTCAGTGATCGCAATGACACCTCAACCTTTTTGCCTTCTCTCAGGGAAAAAAAAAACAACAACCCCTCCCCCGCCCCCAGCAAAGATGGTACAATACCACAGGGAGGAGAATCCTGTTAATAAATATGTAAAATACAGATTTCATTGTATTCATCTAATTCGGAATAAGAAAAGGACATCATTTCCATGGACAGAGAGTACACGATGACAGACCTCATTCTGGAGCTCATTTTGTAAAACAAGTTGCAAGGATAGCAAATGATCTGAGAATCTGATCAAGAATTGTTAAGTCAATCAGACAAAGCAGTCTCTTTGTTGGCAGGCTTCTGTAATTTTTTTTTTAAATCTTTTCTGTTATCAAAACAGAGCCTTCAAAAGACAGATTCTTAGGTTCTTGTTTGACAAATGTGGAATATTCTAGTATTGCCATTATTTTACTACACATGGAATAGCTTGTAGATGGTTTAATAATTGGTTTTTTTAAAAACCGTTTCCATGCTGGTGCTGTAATCAGATGTTTTGTTACCTGTCCTACTGGTGTATCAGCTCCTCCACTGTATATACAAAATTACACACAAAAACAATGATATCAAATAATGTTAAGGATACAAACTGAAGCATTCAAAAGTTAGGAAATTGCTGTACAACCTTAATTCAGCCTCATTTTCATATGCATTATGAACTATTGTGTGAGGCCTGGCTTCATCTCTTCATTGCTACAGAAAAGGAGGAAAACATCCTAAAAGCTCTCAGTAAACCCCAGATAATGCATAAAATTCATACCCAGCTTGGTCAGAAAAAAAAATCAGTGGTGAGGGAAATTCCTGTACTCTCTTTCAGACGTGAATAGCTCACACATGATAGGCTGGACAGTTCAATCATTAGTTACTTTCTGACATGTGAATATCTCCTACTGAGCATCCTGGAGCCTCTCTGTAATTTTTAGAGGGGTACTATTTTTTCTCTCTGCTCTTTACCGCAATATTCAGATTAAAATCTTCACTCACATTATTCCACATGATCGTGAGAAGATGGAAGGTGCATGTTCTAAGAGCAAACCAACAGCTCGCTCAGTATTCTGGAATAGAGGGCATTCCAGGTCTCCCAATCACCGAGTCCCAACTAACACTATCAGACCCCTCCAGTATTCAGCTACTTATACTAAACCTAACTAATACCCACGTTCACTCATTTCCTGATGCTAGGTTCAGACTATGGTCAGTCATTCACATTTTAGTACACTTTTCTTTTCAGAGTCTGGGCACTTGGTCTAGCTTCCTCAGGTGCTACCAATAGCTCCCATATCTGTTATCATCTTTACACAGGCCACAGGCACACAAATTGCCAGCAGCTCTCAGATAGACACACCTCACGCATAGAGTAATATCCAGCAAACAAAATTTCAGAAATACTTGATAACCATGAAGAACTTGCCAGTGGAAAGATTTTTGTTCCTTAAGAAAGATCTTAAATAACTCACACTGCCCCTCAAACTGGGATTCTAGAGTGCTGAGCACCATACATATGCCCATTAAGTTTTGGCCCATACTGTGTTCCCTAACATTATTTATACACGTTCTCTCATACCCCTTACATTCATTAAACATTCATGAGCTAATGTTACTGTGGGTCCTTTCACTGCACATGACTGTGAATATTAAAGCAAAATCTATTTTAGGTGCATCATTCCAAAGCATGTGATTTCGTTAAATAAATAATTATAGGAGCTATACCAATCTCCTAGAACTCGAAGGGACCTTGAAAGGTCATTGAGTCCAGCCCCCTGCCTTCATTAGCAGGACCAAGTACTGATTTTGCCCCAGATCCCTAAGTGGCCCCCTCAAGGACTGAACTCACAACTCTGGGTTTAGCAGGCCAATGCTCAAACCACTGAGCTATCCCTCCCCCAAGTTACAAAAAGTTGTGAGTTTTCATGCAGACTCAGAAACTAAGATATAAACATAATGTGGCTGATCTGTAAATAATACTGATTGTGACGGAAAAGCAAAAGACCAGTCCAGTCAACAACCAACACCATAAAAATGAGAAGTGGGGTTGTATACGTTAGCTGGTGCTATTGGTTTATTTTATTTTAAATTTCTGTTTTGCTTAACATTAGAAATAAGATTTCTCCACCTCCACAACTTCCCTTCATTGCTAGGCTCCATGATTAGAACTGTGAAGAACTGATAGGAAAAAAGCTGCGCAAAAAAAGAGAGTCTAGAATCTATCCCTGTGGCTATAAAAGGCTGAAACACGTTTAATATGAAACCCCCTTTTCCTTTTCTTTATTTACACTCTGGTCTGAATTGCCAGAGCACACAGCTTGTCAGAGTTGGCACTTATTCTCTATATGTGCAAGGAAATAGCATGTGCATACAAACATAAACCTCACCAGGCTGGAATCTTTGTCTTTCTCCTGTCCTCTTCTGTCCTCGAACCCAGCACCCCATCCCATAACAAATGTCTAAGAAGTGAAAAACTGGCCTTGACTGATTATGTATTTTGTAGCCAGGCACTAGATTATTTTGGATGCACACACACTACATGGAGCAAGATAATCAGGGGACCCAGTCCCATTCCCCACTATAGTGAAAGACACTGAAAATTGTTGAGCATTCAAAGTTTCTGCTGAAATCAACAGCAGATTTGGGTGCTCAGCAAAGCCTTAAAAGGGGCTGAGTTAACAGATCAATTCCGGAGACTCGCACTGGAAAAACGATTACTCATCTTCTCGTAACTGTTCTTCGAGATGTGTTGTTCATGTCCATTCCAATCAGGTGTATGTGTGTGCACATGCACAGTAGCCAGAAGATTTTTCCCTAGCAGCAACCGCCTTGATGGTGCCCAATATAGAGTCCTGCTGACTCGCCACCTCTCTCAGTTCCTTCTTGCCGGCTACTCTGACAGAGGGGTAAGAGGGTGGGTATTGGAATGGACATGAACAACACATCTTGAAGAACAACAGTTACGAGAAGGTGAGTAACCATTTTTTCTATTTTGAGTGCTTGTTCATGTCGATTCCAATCAGGTGACTCAAGCCCAAGTTTAGGTGGTGGGGTCAGAGTTGTCCACTGACTGGAGCACTGCTTGTTCAAAAGCCACATCATCTCCGGCCTGCTGAGTAATCGCATAGTGCATGATGAAAGTGTGGACAGAGGATCATGTTGCTGCTCTGCAGATTTTCTGAGTGGGGACCTGCACCAGGAACACTGTTGACGAAGCCTGTGCCCTGGTGGAATGCGCAGGGATCAGGGGTGCAGGAACTCCCGCCAGGTTGTAGCATTCCTGGATGCAGGATGTAACCCATGACGAAATGCATTGTGACGACACTAGCAGACCTTTCTTTCTGTCCGCCACTACTAAGAAATACTGGACCAATTTTCTGGATGGCTTCATTCTCTCGATGTAAAAGGCTAGTGCCCTGTGGACATCCAGAGAGTGTATTCTCTGCTCCCTGCTGCTGGAATGCAGCTTAGGGTAGAATACCAGGAGAAAGATGTCCTGGTTGATGTGAAACTGTGACACAACCTTCAGGAGGAAAGCAGGATGAGGTCTGAGCTGTACTTTGTTCTTATAGAACACAGAATAGAGGTCTCTGAGGTTAGAGCCCTGGAGTTCAGACACCCTCCTGGCTGAGGTTATTGCCACCAGGAATGCCACCCCATAAGAGAGGTAGAGGAGGAAGCACTTTGCCAAGGGCTCAAAGAGTGGTCCCATTAGTCTAGAAAGGACCAGGTTGAGGTCCCAGGCAGGGACAGGCTGTCAGACATGAGGATATAGCCTGTCAAGCCCTTTTAAAGACCAGCTGATCATAGGGTTAGCAAACACAGAGCAGCTCTCTTCACTCAGGTGAAAGGCCGAGATGGCAGCGAAGTGCACCCGTACTGATGACAGCGAAAGCCCCTGCTGCTTCAGATGGAGGAATTAGCCCAGAAAAAGCAGCAGTGGGGCCAGCATCAGGGACGAATGGCCCTGAACCGACGAGATTGAAAATCTCTTCCACGTGGCAAGGTAGGTGGCTCTCGTAGAGGGTTTTCTACTGCCAGCGTCGACTTGTCTAACCTGGTCTGAACAGGAAAGCTCCATTGGGTTCAACCATGGAGCTTCCACGCCGTGAGGTGAAGCAGATGGAGGCTTGGATGTTGAAGACGAGCATGTTCTTGGGTCAGAAGGTCTGGGAAGAGTTGCGGGGTGACTGGGGCTTCCACGGACATGTGTAGGAGAGATGTGTACCAGTGCTGTCAGGGCCACACTGGAGCTATCAATATAACCCGAGCTTGTTCCCTCCGAATCTTGAGAAGCAACTTGTGAATGAGCGGTATGGGCAGAAAGTCGTATAGGAGACAACCTCCCCAGTGGAGGAGGAATGCATCCGCTCTGAAGCCTAGGCGGTGGTTCTGGAAGGAGCAGAACTGCTGGCACTTCCTGTTGTGTCACATGGCGAACAGGTCTATCTGGGGAAAGCCTCACCTCTGGAAGATTGAAATCACGATGTCTGGGCGAAGGGACCACTTGTGGTCATGAAACGACCTGCTGAGGTGGTCTGCCAGCTTGTTCTGTACCCTGGGGAGGTATGATGCTTGCAGGTGTATTGAATGCCCTACACAGAACTCCCACAGCATGAGGGCTTCCTGGCACAGGGGAGAGAGTGCACTCCCCTGCTTGTTGATATAGAACATTGCGGTGGTGGTGTCCATTATAACTGATACACACTGTCCCGTTAAGTAAGCCTGGTAGGCCTGGCATGCCAGGCACACTGCTCTCAGCTCTCTGACGTTGATGTGGAGAGCCAGATCTGCCTGAGACCAGAGACCTTGAGTCCTGCGGTCTCCAAGATGTGCTCCCCAGCCCACGTCTGATGCATCTGTCACTAGAGACAGGGATGGCTGTGAACTGGTGAAGGGGACTCCTGAGGGTCGAGTCATGACAGGAGGGAGTCAAGGACAGGGCAAGGTAGGGTCAGTATCCTATCCAGGACTGAGGAGATGTCTGAGCCTGGCATGCTGCACCACATAGGTACAAGTAGCCAGGTGACCCAGAAGCTTCAGGCAGTTTCTTTCTGTGGTGGTGGGAAACAGAGGCCTCGAATGGTATCGGTCAGGGCCTGAAATCTCACTTGTGGCAGGTATGTCCTGGCCTGAGTTGAGTCCAATACTGCCCCTATAAACTCCATCCTCTGAACAGGGATCAGAGTGGACTTTGTTTAGTTTAAAAGGAGACCTAGGTTGATGAAGGTGGCTCTCATAAACTTGACCTGAGCTTCCACTTGGGTTTTGGAGTGGCTCTTGATCAGCCAGTTGTTGAGGTAAGGAAATACCTGTACCTGGTGCCTGTGCAGGAACACAGCAACGACTGCCATGCACTTGGTGAAAACCTGAGGTGCTGCTGACAGGCCGAATGGGAGGGCTGTGAATTGTTTCGGTGAGCGCGATGGGCCCGGACTCGACTGCCTCGCTTGAGCAGGAGTCAACGTGGCTGCCCCCTGAGTCTCAGGACTGGGGGCTGACTGTGGTGTCACTGTGGTTAGTCTCTGTATCTGGACAAAGGGCACTGGCCCCTTTCGATCCTCCTCTTCTTCTGCACTGGCGATTGGGACCGGTACCGAAGGCTGGAGTGTCCGAGACACTCCATGACGGTTCCTAGAGTCCTTGGTCGCATCTTTTTTTTGGAGCCTGGTCTCTTGAAGAGGGCACCAGCGTGCTCCATGCTGAAGACAACGTGCTGGTGGTGGGATCCCCAGCACTGGGGTCCAACTGAGGTCGAAGAGCTGCCTCCATGAGGAGGATCTTAAGCCGCTGCTCTCCCTCTTTCAAGGTTCTTGGTTGGAATTCCGGACAGATTTTACAGCGGTCTTCTTGGTGACCCTGGCCCAGACACCATAAACTGGAGGTGTGGGAGTCACTTTTTGGTATGTGCTTCACGCAGTCTTTGCAGATCTTGAAGCCCGGCATGCCCCAGAGGCATCAAATAAGTGAGGCAAATGGGCAGGGGGGAATCCCGTAAATGAAACTTACAACTGACTGACTAACTATACTCAGCTACACTATCTGAATAAGCAAGGTGATTACAACAGGAATCAAATTGCTAGGTCACTTGCCAGAGCGAGAGCAAGGGAAGATCCAGCTACCGTCACTGGCAGTAAGAAGGAACTGAGGGGGTGGTGGGTCGGCAAGGCTTTATATTGGGTGCCATGAAGGTACGACTCTGGGGGGGCCCCCAGGCCAACTCTACAGTTGCTGCTAGGGAGAAATCTTCCGGCTACTGTGCATGCGCACACACATACCAGACTGGAATCAACATGAATAAGCACTTGAAGAAATTCAGTTACTTGAAGGCACTTATTAAGTGTATCAACCTATCAATTGACACCAGATTTTCAGAGCCTCAAAAGCGAGCAGCTAATGCTTAAATAAGCCGTTAAATATTTTACAGATACAATTAGCTACACTGTGTAAAACAAAAAAGTTCATCATCTGTTATAGGCATTAGACAAACAAAATCTGGAAATTCTCATTTCAAGTACAAATGCTAAAGACTAGATGGGACCAAAGTGCATCAGTGAGCTACAATGGCATTGCAGATATGTTTCACCGCTTAGGACTTCAATATGGATTTTAAAAGATTTCGCAAAAAACTCAGGAGTTGTAGTCCCCGGTAGACTCTACTGTGGTTTTAGCTTTCTATGTTCCAAAGTTGCATACAGAGTTACATGCACAAGAATCAGGAAAATTTCATATTAGAATTATTCTGTTAAATTTCCACAAGCAGGTAAGGTGAAGAGCAGCTTCTTAAACAGCAGATCAGCCTTAATTAGTCAGGACTACTGGAAAAAGGCCTAAAGTCTAGTGACTTCATGGTCCCAGAAACAGTCTGAAGTGGTAATGGGCTTGGAGAGTATTGCCTGCTCAGCATTAGAGTCTATTTCTTCTTTTATGATCTGTTATACCACTCCCAATGGACCGCTTGGAAATAGTGACCATAATACAACAGCATTCAACATCCCTGTGGGGGGAAGAACACCTCAACAGCCCAACACTGGGGCATTTAAATTTCAAAAGAGGTAACTATACAAAAATGAGGGGGTTAGTTAAAGAAAAGTTAAAAGGTACAGTGACTGAAGTGAAATCCCTGCAAGTTGCATGGGCTCTTTTTAAAGGCACTATAATAGAGGCCCAACTTCAATGTATACCCCAAATTAAGAAACACAGTAAAAGAACTAAAAAGGAGCCACTGTGGCTTAACAACCATGTAAAAGAAGCAGTGAGAGATAAAAAGACTTCCTTTAAAAAGTGGAAGTCAAATCCTAGCAAGGCAAATAGAAAGGAGTACAAACACTGCCAGCTTAAGTGCAAGAGTGTAATAAGAAAAGCCGAAGAGGAGTTTGAAGAACGGCTAGCCAAAAACTCCAAAGGTAATAACAAAAAGTTTTTTTAAGTACATCAGAAGCAGGAAGCCTGCTAAACAACCAGTGGGGCCCCTTGACGATCGAAATACAAAAGGAGCGCTTAAAGACAATAAAGTCATTGCAGAGAAACTAAATGGATTCTTTGCTTCAGTCTTCACAGCTGAGGATGTTAGGGAGATTCCCAAACCTAAGCCGGCTTTTGTAGGTGACAAATCTGAGGAACTGTCACAGATTGAAGTGTCACTAGAGGAGGTTTTGGAATTAATTGATAAACTCAACATTAACAAGTCACCGGGACCAGATGGCATTCACCCAAGAGTTCTGAAAGAACTCAAATGTGAAGTTGCGGAACTATTAACTAAGGTTTGTAACCTGTCCTTTAAATCGGCTTCGGTACCCAATGACTGGAAGTTAGCTAATGTAACGCCAATATTTAAAAAGGGCTCTAGAGGTGATCCTGGCAATTACAGACCGGTAAGTCTAATGTCGGTACCGGGCAAATTAGTCGAAACAATAGTGAAGAATAAAATTGTTAGACACATAGAAAAACAAACTGTTGAGCAATAGTCAACATGGTTTCTGTAAAGGGATATCGTGTCTTACTAATCTATTAGAGTTCTTTGAAGGGGTCAACAAACATGTGGACAAAGGGGATCCAGTGGACATAGTGTACTTAGATTTCCAGAAAGCCTTTGACAAGGTCCCTCACGAAAGGCTCTTATGTAAATTAAGCTGTCATGGGATAAAAGGGAAGGTCCTTTCATGGATTGAGAACTGGTCAGGGAACAAAGGGTAGGAATTAATGGTAAATTCTCAGAATGGAGAGAGGTAACTAGTGGTGTTCCCCAAGGGTCAGTCCTAGGACCAATTCTATTCAATTTATTCATAAATGATCTGGAGAAAGGGGTAAACAGTGAGGTGGCAAAGTTTGCAGATGATACTAAATTACTCAAGACAGTTAAGACCAAAGCAGATTCTGAAGAACTTCAAAAAGATCTCACAAAACTAAGTGATTGGGCAACAAAATGGCAAATGTGGATAAATGTAAAGTAATGAACATTGGAAAAAATAACCCCAACTATACATACAATATGATGGGGGCTAATTTAGCTACAACGAGTCAGGAAAAAGATCTTGGCGTCATCGTGGATAGTTCTCTGAAGATGTCCACGCAGTGTGCAGAGGTGGTCAAAAAAGCAAACAGGATGTTAGGGAATCATTAAAAAGGGGATAGAGAATAAGACTGAGAATATATTATTGCCCTTATATAAATCCATGGTACGCCCACATCTCGAATACTGTGTACAGATGTGGTCTCCTCACCTCAAAAAAGATATTCTAGCACTAGAAAAGGTTCAGAAAAGGGCAACTAAAATGATTAGGGGTTTGAAGAGGGTCCCATGCGAGGAAAGATTAAAGAGGCTAGGATTCTTCAGCTTGGAAAAGAGGAGTCTGACGGGGGATATGATAGAGGTATATAAAATCATGAGTGATGTGGAGAAAGTGGATAAGAAAAAGTTATTTACTTATTCCCATAATACAAGAACTAGGGGTCACCAAATGAAATTAATAGGTAGCAGATTTAAAACAAATAAAAGGAAGTTCTTCTTCACATGGCGCACAGTCAACTTGTGGAACTCCTTACCTGAGAAGGTTGTGAAGGCTGGGACTATAACAATGTTTAAAAGGGAACTGGATAAATTCATGGTGGCTAAATCCATAAATGGCTATTAGCCAGGAAGGGTAAAGAATGGTGTCACTAGCCTCTGTTCATCAGAGGATGGAGATGGATGGCAGGAGAGAGATCACATGATCATTGCCTGTTAGCTTCACTCTCTCTGGGGCACCTGGCATTGGCCACTGTCGGTAGACAGATACTGGGCTAGGTGGACCTTTGGTCTGACCCGGTAAGGCCATTCTTATGTTCACCCCTTCTAGCTATTAAAACCCAAAGGTGGGGCAAAGACACAACACGAAATGAATCAAGAAAAGGAGCAGAAAGCTTACTGTGATGTGTTCCTCATATCTTGTCTATACATTATTATAATAAAACTTTATATTTGATGATTCATGATTCCTACTCTATATAAATTACCATCTGAAAAGTGAGAGAACACCCCTGTTGTGTGCGGGAGACATGTCAAATAGGGGTCTGCAATGAGCAATAGGTAGGTTGATCAATACGGGTAAGCCAAAGTACTTAGTCTGAATTCTGGTAGAGAAAGGGGTGAGCGAAAACTATTTTTTCTTCTAATCAGAGGCAACAATTTTGTTTTTCATATGCCCCATGCAGCATCACCACCACCACCACACAAACTCAAATGTGTTCTATATACCCATTAAGAACTGTGGGTAAGAGTGATCCTAGTGTTCAGCATTATTTCTCTATTGTTTTAATGTTCCCGACAAGTTCCCCATTGTTCTGTGGCCATGTATGTGCTTCATTCTAGTAATTAGCTGTCGGCGAGGGCCCAACAGCAGCTTAGTATTGTCTGCTCAAATCAAATTAATGAAATGCAATCCACTCAAATGCCCTGAATGCATAGCTGTAATTGCATTAAATAGAGAGGCTGGGGACATCAGCATCAAACTTCAGCTTCTGAACAGAGTATTACGATCCAGAGCATTAATCCATTATTTCTTCAGGATCTGACAACCAATTAATGTTATAGGACTTCACACGCAGAAAGGATTGACGTTCCTGTGTTATTTTTATTTTTTTAACACACAAAATAACTGTTCAGGTTCTAGGATGTCAAAGTAAATGCTGGGCTTAACATTTGCAATCAAAATCAATTGTTGGAGATGAAAATGTAAGATGAAAATGTTAGACTGTTACTGCATTTTTGCAAAAAGGATTTTCACTTATAAAAATTAGACACCTGTAAAATGTCATTCCTACCCCAAAGGATGCATTAAAAAATTAGATTTTTTTTAAGCAAATCAGGAAAATGTTCAACATCAAAGTACGGCAGCATTTAAATTTTCCTAGAGGGACATTTTTAGGATACAGTTTCTCCCTGTCTCCCCCTCTCTTCTCCTCGGGGCACTAAAATCAAGCCTTAATCTCTTGCACTCATAAACTGGCATTTACCATTAATAACTGGTTCTGTGAAGCCTCTAAGTTCTTACTTAATTTTAAGATTCATATTTTCCATTAATTGCCAAAGAATTTTCCACAAAACAGAAGTTGCACTAGACTAAAAGCAAGAAGCAAGGAAAACATGAAGCAGAAATATCCTGTGGATATAGTAGACTTTGAAGAATTTTCATGGCAGTGGTTATTTCAGGTTTGTGATAAAATTTAATTAGGCTTAAGCACAATAGATTATGACAATACTATGGATGGGATATGTAGCTTGAAGGCATAGTTATGACACGCAGAACTCTGGCTAGATATGATACTTAACTACTTTTGTTCACTACTTGTTTGGCAACAACCTACAATATTTTAGGATTTCTAGAAGAGTTTCTCATTATTAGTTACAATGAACTACTGTATGTACAATCACTGAAGAAAATGAAATCCAAGCCTACAGCTAATATAAATGTCTAGAAAACATCTCTAAATATTCTTAATATTGTATTTTGGTAAGAAATTATAGGACTTCTACAATACATTTTCTACAATTATATTATTTATCAAATAGTAATTAACATTTTCTACTTAATTTCAACTTGTTTCAGACCCCAGCTCCATTATCCAAGTCAAAGAACTTTCTATTACAGCTTGCATGCCATCAGTCAGTCCAAAAGGACACCAAACATCACCCAAAACTTTATATATATAGCCCTGCTCAACAGGGACTGGGATGGAAGGTGACAGCCAAATAGCACATGCTGCATCACAACACAGTATTTGAAGGTTACAATTTGGCCAAGGACATCGGGGAAAACTTCTATTCTCACAGTAAGTATCACAGGACCTTTAATGCCCATTCACAGCAGATAAGATTTCTGTGCTTAATATTACATCCAGAAGACCCACCTTTGGTAAAGTGCTGGGAATTCAATTTCTCTAACATGTAAGGAAGCATGGTTGAGTCAAGTCTGCTGGATTTAATAAGGGGTCTAACATATTCCAAACCTGATGCTTATAACCACTAAGCCATTCCATCAGATGCTAAATCTATGCTTTTCTTCTTTTGATTTTGAATAAAAAATTCTTCTTGCCAATGTGGGTCATGTCTAACTTGCAGTCAGTATTTTAAGGCAGAATATATAACAATTTATATCACAGATACATTTTTATTGAAAGTTTAAATGTTTATGTGATAGTAAACCATTTACATTAATAGAAAAAGCCATTTATTTTTATCCAAAGAACTCTGATACAAGACTATAATTTCAGTTACCATATCAAGCAATTTTCAAATTTACTGCTTTCTAAACAATGCTGGGCATATGTTTTTAATTACAGTTATTGTTCTGGGATAGAATGAGTGATATCACCAAAATAGCCGTACCCTAATTATCCAGCTGGGAATAAAATTTACTTCATATGAGTTCATTTCAAGAAGCAGAGCTGATGTTTAATGGTATAGCTTTCTTTCCACAAAAAAGTAAGTTAAATGACAATATTCTAATATTTTACAGTAACAATAGAACATTGATTATATTATAAAATATCTGTTGTATACCCAGGAGAGATGCATCTTTAGAACACAAACTGCTATTTACTTTCTATAACGTTCTCCTTGGAGTATGTGCAGTGGATCATTAGTAGACCTATACAAGCTGGACTTTACCTATAGAAGCACAGATGGATTCTGAAGGAAGACAAACTAATCACTTCTGTAATCAGTACAAACTGCTTCCATTTTCATCATTAAGCTTCTCTGTTTAAGAAAATATGTTCTGGTGATACAGATTTCTACCATTGAAATGATAGCTTCACAGAACGTAATGATCTAATGTATCTTTGATTTCCATGGAACAGTAAGAATAATTAATGTACATACATAAGAGTTATTTACAGATTATAAAGCTAACAGAATACAAAGTGTCATATTTATTTCTACATTATTTTTTAAGGTTTATTGTAAGGCAATAGCTATCTGGATAGCCAGTAATGAAGAAAAAGCTTATACTGTATGTCAAGTTCTTTGAAGGATCTTCATACCTGGACTTGGGAAGCAACTCATAAAAGAGGAGGAGCAAAAATAAGGTTGATTAGCCACAATTTTTCTCTCAAAGTTAAGCCATTTAGCAACTCTCACGTGCCTCAGGGTCAAGCTACTTCATCTATTCCAGATGACCATCTGAACAAAGTTCAACAGTAAATCAAAGGAGCAAGGAGTTTGTATGGTTCTCAGATTACTTAAGGGATAGTAGTGACTCCTTTTCAGTGTTAAACTGCTCTTTGGATAAACACAATAGGCAAAAAACCTGCAGCAATGGTTTCATAAAATGGAAGAGTAAAACAGTGAACAGAAATGCTTGGACAAGACAACCATGAAGACCATTAATGTAAAGCATCCAGATGAATAAAATTAGGCACTCTCTCTCTGTTTGGACAGTTATTTAATAAAACCATCTCTTCTGCACTGAGATGATCATAGGACCTTTTGACTATCCTCTGCAACAAGCCAGAGGGAATCAAAGAGTACTGAGGCTCTCAAGCCAGACTCTGATTTAACAATTCATATTTTCACAAAGAAACATGTTGCCTTGGGTTTTTAATCAATGGAGAAAGAGACGTTTGCCTACTTACTATTTACCAGGCCTGTTTCGTACTTCAGTTGCTAATGGACAAGGTCAGCCTTTTTATGGGAAACCTATGCATGATTTTAAAGACTCCAAAGGGCCCACTGGGAATAAGTGCGGTTCTGTTTTTTATGGTCATCCTAGAAATGCACATCATCCAGCTATCGATACAGGTAACTGCATCCCCTGCAAACACTGTGAAACATCCTCTGAACATAAATACTAATGCCCCCAGTAACTCTGGAACTGAGATGCCACAAACTTCCAGCTGGATGCCTCATGGACTTCATCATCTAGGCATGCCAACCTCGGAAATAATTGATTTGATGATTTGGGGAATCTGTTTAGTACAACATGAATTCCGTTTGATTTTATGGATTTGCTGTATCACTGAATTTCTCAGGAGATGTGGAGTCAGCCATAGATTATCAGGGCTGGGATTATGTCTCTGTAAGACCAGGGACAATGAAGAGTTGTTAAGCTAACTGGCTTCCATTTCAACAGGAGCACCTTAGGACAATGGGATAGCTGATGCCTAAGGAATCCAGTCTGACCACAGATCTGTCTGCAAGAAGAGAGAGCTTGGTCCAGAGGAATCTCCCCAGGAGAGGGAACAAAAAGTTGAGGTGTGGATGTGAGACGAGTTTGGTCAGAGAGAGAGGAAGCATGTGCAGGAGAGAAGTATAAAAGGACATGCTTTTGTAGTAGAAGGCCCCTTTTCTGATTATGGAGCCAGCCAAGGTTATGGGAAGCTGGCTGGAGGGGAAAGAGCAGAAGGAAGCTGGCTGCAGGAGGAGAGAGAGAAAGAGACAGACGAAGACTATCATTTGTAGGAGAAGCCAGGTGCAGCAGGGGGATCCTGGACACCGCAGAAGACTCTTGCCAAATCCCAAAGAACACTCAAGAGTGATGAGGAAACACAGCCAGGAAAGTGCATACAGGCCTTTTATTATTTTCCCTAGATCTGTGTATTTCTTGTGCTGACTAAAGTAAAAAATAAGTGTTTTAGAAACTGCGGCAAAGCCTTTGTGTTTTGTGCTTCAGTCATCACATGTCCATGGAGAGAGAGATGGTGAACCAGAGTGCCCACAAAGTTGGAACCTGGGAAAGGGAGTCCATAAGCTACCAGAGAGTCTTGGTGGGGGGCAGCACTGGTCCTGGGGGCCGAGAGCACCTGGGCCATCAGGAGTAACAGAAAGACTGTGCCCAGGAGGCATGCCAGAGAGGCCAAGAAAAGATAGTGCTAGAGCCCACTCAGACCAAGAGACCTCACACATGGGACCAAAGTGGTGGTGACTATCCAGCAGGGGAAAATTTACCAGGGCTGTGACAATCCACAATCGTTGAAACTTTATGTACACAAAAACTACCATGCTCTGCCAGAACAGTGTAAATATTATGAGGCTGGACCATCTGGTAGTAAATACTAGTAACCTTCCTCTGTAGCCCATGAACAATGTGGATGGTGTTTCTATAGCTTTTTCACATTCCTGTGGGTTTTCAGCTAGAGAAATTAGAATATGCCAACCCCAGAGTCTCCATAACTCCCCGTGTAGCCTGGGTAAAGGATAGCAAGTTGAATAAAAGAGAGGGAGTAAGTGTGTGGAAGGAAAGGCAAAAGGGGAAAAAGCCTTTATGTCATCATCCTAATTCAGGTACAGAGCAGTGCTTCTCAAAGCTGGTCTACCGCTTGTTCAAGGAAAGCCCCTGGCAGTCTGGGCTCGTTTGTTTACCTGCCGCGTCTGCAGGTTTGGCCGATCGCAGCTCCCACTGGCAGTGGTTTGCCGCTCCAGGCCAATGGGGGCTGTGGGAAGCCATGCGGGCCGAGGGATGTGCTGGCCGCCCTTCCCACAACCCCCATTGGCCTGGAGCAGCGAACTGTGGCCACTGGGAGCCGCGATCGGCCAAACCTGCAGATGCGGCAGGTAAACAAACTGGCCCAGACCATCAGGGGCTTTCCCTGAACAAGTGGCGGACCAGCTCTGAGAAGCATCGGTATAGAGGGAATTCAGCATTTACTTGAAATCAGACTCTAACTTTGAGATTCCTTTCCTCCAGCCCCAGAAACATCACTATCTATGCTAACTATCGTTTCTATACTAATACCAACAGGTCCATGTAAACTGAGATACAAAACAAAGTAACCTATAAGCACTGATAAACATCAGCATATGGCCATATTGTGTATATGGAAGTAAATAAGTATAATACTTAACAATCAGGTACCAGTTGTCTTTCAGGGGTGTCAAAACCTTTTATGAAGAATACAGCCTCAGTGCAACTTTTAGCCTTTATAGGACTCATTTCCCAATAGGGAAACAATCAGAGACTGGTCAAGTGACCTGCCCACAGTGTCTGTAAAGCCCAAGATAAGGGATTCAGGAGATCCATAACACTACCCAGCCCAATGTTCAACCAACTAGCCAGGAACACAAATCAAGAAGCTAATACCTAGTCACCTGCTCTCATAACTAAACTCACCATGCTGCTGTATACTGTATATTTTTTAATTTACAAATTCTTCAGGCATCCCATTTAGCATTAATGTCCATTCATGTTACTCACTGTTTTTTAACAGATGTTCAGCTTTTATACTCTTTGAGCTGTATGGATGTGTCAGTGACATTATGATTTTATATACAAGGTGTACTGCATTCAATCTCCCAATATATGAACCTCATAAAACAAAACAAATATACCAAAATTAGTGAACATTGTTATTAAAACAAGTTTGACTATTTAGACACAAAGGAGCCTTTAAAGAGTTAAAATGTCCCACAAGAAACCATACATTGAATCTTACTTAATTAGGAACTCTACTTAGGAAAAAAAAGTGATATAAATTCTTTCATTAACTAAACCAAACTCCCTTAAAGGCAACAATATGTTCCCCTCTGTCAGGACAGAGTGCAATGAAATCTGTATTTTAATTGGGGTTAGCTAAAGGGCCATTTGGCTTCAGAAGCTTTGTTTATCAGCCCTAAGCATTATAGCTGAACCAATACTTGAAATATCCTATTACACAATTATTTCATTTAAAAACCCATTTTCCAAAGATTTTTGCATGTGACGTGTTTCAAATGAGAGTTTTGGAAATTAGAAACAAGTCTGAGAGATACTGTAAGGTGAGCAGAGAGATAGCCTCAGGTGAAAAAGCATTGTTTTCTTTTGCATTACTGCGATGTAGGTTTCTTTTTCAGCATACACGATACACATGGTCCCTGCTCACCCCCTACCAGGCAATCTAGTAAGATAAAACAGCAGGACAACGGAGATGATGGTCACTATAGCATCTGAATCCTTCCTAACTTTCGGCTTCTGAGTGTCACAAGTACATTTCTTTTGTGGTGAACTCTGGATCAGAAACCCGTCAGACTATGATGAATTCCATGTCCAAAATGACCAGTGCTGTATGACACAAGGGAGAGACCGAAGTGCATCACAACTCAGTGACAAACTTCTTGAACAGAACAAAACAAACTTTTCTATAAAGTTCACTCAAGAAAATATTTAAATCTACATTTTATTTCCTGAACAATTTTGCACCTTAACATGAGAAACTTGTGTTTAGAGGAGCCTGGAGGTATTTTACAAATAAAATAAAATTAATTCTTATTCAGTAGTCATAATAGACTTTCTCCTATGAGAAATTAATGTACAGAAATTATGTATCTTCTGTAGCACCCAGCAAAGCACACGTACTGAAATGAATTCTAGAAAAAGGAGTTAATATAACCACACAATCCAACCCTATCTAAATTGCAGCTAGAATTAAAGGAACAAAATTAATGAACCAATGAGGTAAAAGTATTTCTCTCTTCTATCTTTAGAGTTAGGATCAGGCTTAAATAGAACTTTAGATGAATTTAATAGAATCACAGAGCCTTAGTACTGTTAATGCTCAAATATAAAATCTTATACAATAAAAATCCAGCACCAATTTCCATAGTGAGGTTTCTAGTCCAGGATCTGCAGCTGAACCATGATTCTTTAATGCTACCTTGTCTTGGGCTGAACTTCAGTCAAACTTGATCAACCATGGAATGATAGAATCTGTCTTTCAAAATTATTAAATCTAAATTAGTTCCTATGGTTCCAGGTTGCTTTGTGGAGCATATTACTGCTCTGTTATTAATTGCCATCCTCCTATTGTATACTTCTGTAACCAGAATGTAATGAAACCAAAGAAAAAGCATAACTGTCGTACTTAGCCTATATGTCCAGTTCAGTAAAATGAAGCTTTTTAGTTTTAAAAACAAATAAACTCTGCTTTTTCATTTTCAGCAATGACAGTATCACTGTGGCTGTACCTGACAACAAAGTTTAATTCAAACAAGTCACTCAGTTTTGTGCTTCATGTTCATGCTACCTTACAGAAAATACAACCGCTTCAAATTAAATGTATTATTCATGCCTTTTAAATTTAGAGTTGACATCCACAGTTTTTTCAAATAGTTTATTGCAGATCTTCTGTGAACTGTTTCCTCCTGAGAACTACAATAAAATGAGCTGCTTCTGAAACTTCACAGCAGATATTTTGATTTGGAAGTAATCACAGTTTTCTCCACAATCGTTATACAATTTATGCCGTGATCTTCTAACAAATAAGTAAAAGACTTAAATTGACATCAATATGTACATTTTTTCTAACAATGCAAGCTAATTGTATATCTTTAATGGAGAAAAATGTTTATTCAAAAATCTATTGAATATACCAACAATTGAGTTCAAAGTGGAGACACCACATGCAGCTAAATAAATATCAAGGAAGTGTCAGAGGTAAACGAGGAGAGACCAGGTGAAGTGTGTGTGATGTGTTAATTGTATTCAAAACACAATAATATAAGCAAGACAGAGAAGCTGAACTTCCAATTATCATAATGGTGTCTACTTCATAACACATTTTCAAACTTGAAAGAGACATTTTAAGCCATAGGAATTCTGAGCAGAATACCTCCAGCTGTGTTCTGCATAAATCTCGTACACTGTACATATATAGTTTATTTAAATACCAAGTGCAGTTATGACTTACAAAATGCATATTTCAGTCACAATAGAATTTCTGTCATTGCCAAAAGCTACTCATCATGAAATGAAAGGAACAGAAAACAATGAATTAAATTAGAAGATAAGAAAAGAAGGAACCTTTCCAAGTGATGTTTTACTAGACTAAAGTAATTCTTTTAAAAAAACAATGCAGCTAACAGCCCTTTGCCGAGTTTACATTACCATGCCCCGAAATACAGAAAGTTTTAAGTCTAGAAACTCTACAATATTAAGTCAAATTTTGCCTATTCAACATTCCAATGATGACCCATAATTTACCTTTCACCAATATGATGTCCATATTGAAATTTAAAAGAAAAGGCAGAAAAAACAGCGCTGGGCATCCCCACCCACCCTGTAAAAGCCAAGCCAGACTGGCAGAGAGAAGGCTGGGCAGGGCTGGTCCACAACATTTTGGCACCTGAGGCAGGGAGCTCAAAGGATGCCCCCATACTCCCTCACTTGGGCCAAAACTTTGAAAGGTCTCAATTCTGCCTTCTTCCTATTCTACTCCTCTCATGATACTGCTCTGCTACCTACCCCAATAAAGGAGAACAATTTAAAATGCCTTGTTCAAACATGTTAAGTAACACAACTTTCAAATGCGTGAACAGCAAATGTAAAGTTTCTTGTCTGCATAGTAAACACTGGCATTTTTATCTGTTTGAATAATCAAAGTGCTGCTTTCCGTGCCTTCTTCTTGGTTGCAAAGATTTGAACTGCTTCCTGAAGGTCCACAGTTCTGGGCCAGGTCATGCTCTACTGAGATGCTTGCAAGGCCGACCAGCCTCTCCTGTGTCATTGTGAAGTGTAGATGTGTTTTTATTAACTTCAGCTTGGAGAAGCTGCATTCTCCACTGGCAACTGTTATGGGAAGTGTTAGAAGTATGCGCAGAGGAACAAAAGCATTTGAAAGAGGGTGGTCATCTTATTTGTGCACATATATTTCAGAACAGTCTTTGGAGTTGATCCTGCTGAAATGTATTTTGAAAGGGCTTTCAGTTCATCACCTAAATCACTCGCATCAATACAGCACATATTGTCATGTGACATCACTGTCTCTAGTGCCTTGCATTGCTGGTGTAGGTCTTCTTCAGGTATAGTGAGGAGTTTTGGAATATCATACAACATCCCAAATATACTGCTGTGTTCCTTGAGCTGCATGAAACGTTCTTCAACTGACTGTATTGCACAATCTAGCACCTGGTTAAAGAATTCAATTTTAAATTGTTGTTCGGGGTCTCTTATGGATGGGATTATCCCGTGCCTCATAATCAAAATGTCTTCTTCAGTGACTCTTGTATTCCTGAATGTGTGGGAAAATAGCTTCAGTGTGAAGTTCCTCTGCCAACTTCTGTGCACTCTTCAGAATGTTTTGAAATCCCTCATCTGATCAGTAAGACTGTAGGTATGACTTTGCTTTGTCCAGTTGTTCATTGCTCCAGCTATATCAAGGTCAACACCTTGCAGTCTCTTGCCTACAACATTTATTTCAAACACTATGTCATGCCACAACACTAAGCCACACAGAAATGTGAAGTTAGGTATGTTTCTGGTAATTCCATTTCCCTCTGCCACTGTTCTCCCATGAACAGTTCCTGTCATAGCATTATCCTCCATAATGGCAACTGTGGCATCATCTATCTTCCCAATTTGGTGTTTGATAGGCTTTACCGCCTCCACTCGACTTTCCCATTATGTGGCACTCAGTGGTTTCAGCGTCAGAAAGAATGTTCCCAGATGTGCCTTCAAAATTTGCCATCAATGAACTGATGCAGAGAAAAAGACATAGATGCTTTGAATTATATTAAAAAATTCAACAGCCTCACTAGAAGCTGATGCTGCATCACTGACCATCAAGTCCAATGAATGAGAACTGCATGGGACAAAAAAAGCTCGAGGGTTTAACTCTCGGATCCATGTCTGCACTCCTCTGTTCTTTCCTCTCATGTCGGCACCATTATCATAGCCCTGACCTCTCATGTCAGCTATTGCAATTCTTGTATCTTCCAGCTTTTAAAGAAGCACATTTGTCATACCAGCTCCTGTAGCATCATCAATGTCAATACATTCTAGAAAATGCTCTCTGACAGTCACCATTTCAGGGACACTTTCACTAGGTTCTATTGTTGTTACAAAACACACCATTAAAGTCATTTGTTTGTATGGCTGATGTCAGGTGTGCAGTCCAGAATAACAGAGTAATGTCCGGCTTCAGATCTGACACAATCTTCTGTTTGACTTTTGTTGCCAGTAACTGTATGATCTCATTTTGAATTGTTTTTCCAATGTAGTGGTGTGTGTACATTTCTTGGGTGGTGACTCTTCTTAGATGCTCCTGGAGTATATCATCAAACTCAGCCATCAGTTCCATAGTTTTAAGGAAGTTTCCATTGTTTGGTCTTTTCCCCACTTCGAACTTTAGCGTCCAAAAAGTGGGGACCTGCATGATCACTTTTAAGCTTAATTACCAGCTTACATTTGGTATTCTGCCACCAGCCAAAACATAGTGTTTGGCACACTTCCTGTTCCCCCAAAACCTTCCCTGGGGAACCCAAGACCCAAACCCCTTGAGTCTTAAAAAAAGGAGAAATAAACCATTCCCCCTCCTCTCCCCCTCAGACTTTCCCCTCCCTGGGTTGCCTTGGGAAGCTATACAGATCCAAACTCCTTGGATCTTAAAATAAAGAGGAATTAACCATTCCCTTTCTCCCCCCCCCCCCCCCCCCGAATCCCTGGTGAGTTTAGACTCAATCTCTTGGATTCCAAAACAAGGAAAAATCAATCAGGTTCTTAAAAAGAAAGCTTTTAATTAAAGAAAGAAAAGGTAAAAATTATCTCTGTAAATCAGGATGGTAAATGCTTACAGGGTATTCAGATTCATATAAACTAGAGGGACTTCCCTCCCCTCACCCTTAGCCTGAGATTCAAAGTTACAGCAAACAGAGGTAAAAACCCTTCCAGCAAAATACACACTTACAAGTTAAGAAAAACAAACATAAGACTAATCCGCCTTTCCTGGCTAGTACTTACTATTTTGAAATATGAGAGACTGATTCAGAAAGATTGGAGAACACCTGGGTGTACGTCTGGTCCCTCTTAGCCCCAAGAGCGAACAACGAACCAAAAAAAGACCAGCACAAACAAAGACTTCCCTCCACCAAGACTTGAAAGTATCTTGTCCCCCCATTGGTCCTCTGGTCAGGTGTCAGCCAGGTTCACTGAGCTTCTTAACCCTTTACAGGTAAAAGAGACATTAACCCTTAACCATCTGTTTATGACACAGCTGATCTGCAGTGCCATGCAGTGCTAGGTTTTGGGTAGCAAGCATTCTCACAATGGCAATGAGCCTTTTCAGAACATTTTGCCAGTAAAGAGACTCTGATGCTATCTTCTCTTGATGCTGATCATCTATGGTGGCCTTTAACCTTAGTCTCATCTCAAGCTCTTTCCACGTTAGGAACGCTCTCTGGTGATTTGCTGCCTTTTCATGGCATGCCAGAATTCTAGCCAGATTTTTCCAGTCCTTTGTCCCTGTAGAACCCAATGTGGCTGGAACATTAGACTAGAAGAGTTTGCCAGAAAAACAGTATGCAACATTCTGGGTTTTTGAGTACATAAGCCATGGCCTCTCCACTTTGTCACCATTGGAGATTTCATGCCAGTAATGTGTTCAATGGAAACTTCTATTTTCATTGTCTTTGGGGAACATGAAGTTTTTCACTTGCTGTGGCCCATGCAGTACAACTAAACTCAGCAGCAGCTGTTTCTTGCGCTTTCACTACACTCTTCTCTGATATACATTTTTCTTCAGGAACGTGCATGGTTTCATCCATCTGAGATGGAGATATGGATGCTGCAGTAGCTACCGGGTCATCTGCAATCTGACTAACTGGAAGATCAGGCAACTCCTCACCACTCCCATCCTCACTGGGGCCAGAAGGCTCACTGCGAATATTTGTGTCTATGTATCTCAGGAGAGCTCCTTCCTGCTTAGATAGAAAAGCTTCCTTTGTTTCTTTCTTTTTCTGAATGCTGCCCCAGAGGGGCGTTTTCTTCTTTGACTCATGACTGCTGTTCTGTGCCAGCTATAGTGGCTCTCAACACTCAGTTGAAGGGCACAAATAAGCAGGTTGGTGGCAGGGCCTGAGTGAGGGAAGATATCAGCATCTTAAGGGCCTAACTGGCTCCTACTACTTCAGTTGACTCCTGTTCTCAAGTGGGTTCAGGGAAGCAATAGGAGACAGGAAGCTCCCTGAGAAGCTGGTGTTAATTAGTCCAGGTTCTTGGGGGTGCTAGAGAGGTACATAAGAGGCTCCTCCTCCTCTCTCTCTCTGCAGTTCCTGCTGCTTTCTGTTATTCCCCCTCACCTTTTCTCCTGCCTGCCTGTTACATCTCTTGTGCCCTCCTTCCTCCAGCACAGCACTCCACCCTCTGTGCATCTAGAGCAGGAAGAATACATATGCACCAGCAGCAGACAATTTTCTACACTCTAGGTCCTAGTGGTGCCACCCCACAGTCTGGCACCTGAGGTGGCAGCCTCAGTTTGCTTCATGGTAAGGCCAGTCCTGAGGCTGGCGGATTCTCTTCAAATTCCCTCCACCTCCAGGAGACTTTAAAAACATGGGAACGAGCACAATATGAAAACCCAAACAGACAGGTCTCTCCTTAGGGTTATGTGGAGAGGATGATTGTGTAAACAACACTGTTGCTGCATCAAGTGATGATGCTGAGTCATGGACCAAAATCAAAACATCACAATAGGATTCTGAGGTGAGCTGTGACTCCATTCCACCAGCTCTTCAGTCCAGCCTCTATCATGGAAGCAATGGGTGATCTCATTATCCATGTAAATGTTTCATCCTCTCTTTAATTCTACTAACCTCTTGGATTCACTTATTCACTGAAGACAGTGATTTTGACAAGTTATTTATATAATGTATGTTAAAAATAATTCCTTTAATCAATTTTAAATTTGTCGCCCTTCAGTTCGATTGAATGCCCCCTTGTTTTTGTATTACAAGCATAAAGACATAGATGTGCCTAATCTACCATCTTTACACCATTCATTCTTTTATGCACCTCTATGACATATTTTCTCTGAACTAAGAAGTCCCTCTTCAGTCTCTCCTCATACACAATTTCTATGCCTCTAACCATTTTTGTTGCCTCTCTCTGAACCTCCTTTATTTCTGCTATATCTTTTTTCAGATAAGATGACCAGAACTAAATGCAGTACTCCAGATGAGGCTGCACCTTTTATATAATATCATGCTTTCCATCATTACTTTCTATCCCATTCTGTGCAAACCCGTACCACCCTGTTTGTTTTTTGGGATCTTTCAACAACAGATTGCAAGGGGACTCTTTACTTTCGCAAAGCTGTGCTGGTTTGCCCTCATATTTTCTCCCCGACTGGCTGTATTATAATTCTAGTTTTAACTACTGTTTCAACCAATTTACCTTATACTGAGGTCCAGTTTACTAGCCTAAGCAGCAGGACTAGTCCTAGCATTTTTTTTTTAAATTAGTTACAACATTTGCTACCCACTAGTTCCCCCATATAGCAACTCACTTTCAGAGTGCGCACGTTTTTCCTCAAAATAGTTCAGAGAATACCTCTTGCTCTCTTTATAAAATACAAAACATAAACTTATTCACAGATGCTTTTGTAAACATACAATCGCTGACACGTGTTACCCAAAAGCTGAATTCAACAGGTCACATTATTTTATGTTTCTGTTTGTTTACATGCTGCATTACCATTCTATTCCAAGTCCCCTGCGCACTATTAGTTCTGCAGATGCCTCCAACTTTTCCTGCATGGCAGCCTTTGGACACTGCGTCACTGCTTGCTGAGCTTACACACCCTCAATTACAAGTAAAATAACAGGGAGGAAAGGCAGGCTACAAGTATGTCAAAATGCACAAATAAAATAAAATCTCAAAACAAGAAACAGAGAAATAACAAAAACACAAGTATAAATAAAGGCACAAAGAAAAAAGCAAGTGAGGAAGTCGCAGCAGAATACTGTCTTAGTTGAACATATAAATCCTTCCGTAGTAAAGCTGAAATATTATGGTTCTACTCGCCATTGTACAGCTCTTCTCTGGTAATGGGTAGATATAGAGACTTTTGAATAAAGCACGTTTTATTTCTTCTACACTTACGTGGAAGACAGACAGTGACTCCATCCAGTCTCTGACGGCTGAGCACACTCCCACGACTGAGGCTGCAAAATTACTGATGCAGTAGAATATAGGATGCTTCACTTTAGCATTCTCAGGGTTTATGTCAAACCAAAATAACACAGAACACTGAAATGTCAGTATGTAGCAGGTACAGTGCTCCTCACATCAGTAGTCTCAGGCTAGTCCTGCGAACACTATCATCCAAGAAATAACATTCAAGTCCCAGTATCCTATTCTAGTTTACATTCCTGATAGTGCTCCTCTGAGATGCACAGTACACAATTCCTTTCCTTCAGTGCAGACTCTGACCTGAAGTACATGACCCTGACTTACATGCTATGCTGCTCTAATTTTATCAGACCAAGTTAGAGATGGAAAAGCCCCATTAGACCGTCCTGTCCACCTCCTAGTGCAGGACTGTTCCGGACAAGATGGATTAACTAGTGCTTTGTTCAGTCTACTTGTTAATCATGCGACTTCCATCTTTCCCCTTGGATGGGATTCTACCTTCAGCACAACTCACAGCAAATTTCCACAAACTTTTCCTTTCCATTTCCATCCCAGCCCTACTACCAAACTAAATACTTTCCTCCGTGAGAAGTGAATGATTAGAATATTTGTAGAGTGTTATGTCCCCGCATTAGGCATTGTTTAACCAAACAGTAATATTTTGCTCCGTTAATCTTTTCTTGTAAATTAACTTAGGTTTTTTTGCTCTTTTTTGAACTCCCTCCAATTTAGTATTTGTCTGGTAATGAGGTGCCCAGAAATGAACTTGGCCCAGTTACATGAGAATTATACATAGAGAGACTATAATTTGTGATATGATGCCTTTGTGTATGCAGACCAGTCATACTGGCCATCTCAGGGTACTGCTATTCATTATCGTCCCATTTACATGTTTAAGCCAGTTTTCAATCCAGTGACATTGTTCTTTTCCGATACAATTTATAGGGTTGCAAAAAACAATATTCTTTCACCTAACATTTGAGAAACAACAAAGTTATTGCATTCAAAAGATAATTAACAACTGTTATATAAAATATTTTTAAAATATACCTTTCCTGTATATCATTAATTCATTTGGATATTGATATCACTCTCATTAAATATTGTTCACAACTGCAGTAGAGCAAGCACTTGTGAGAAAAAACAGCTATGTTTATACATTTAAAAATAGCAAAAGCAAAGACAGGATAGTGTGACTGCTTAGGAACACGTCTCGACAGAAAATACACAACAACAATTACTGAAATGAAAATACGAAGAACTAATCAGAAAAAAATAGTTTCCCCAACATTCAAAGAAGCTGTTACTTGCAGTGATTTCAACTCTCGATTTATTTTTTCCCTGAATATTTTTCATTATGTTATATACTTAAAAAGAACCACAGGTGGCTTAAAAATGAGCATGTGCAAACAGTGCCTTAAAAAACTACATGTGTCATTAAATGATCTTCATACTAGGGACAATTGCAGAAGTTTCATTCCTAGAGTACACAGGAATCCAATTCATCTTAATTCCCTTGTATATCACATAGGGTTTCCCCTCTCTCATAATCCATCTTTGCCTCCTCCTATTTGGCAGTGAAGTCATGACGCTGAATTTGGGGCACTGCAATCATTAAATAGCAACAGATTGCTTAAACAATCAGACTGACTGGGAGTACACTATAGAAATTGAGCAGGAAAAAAGTACTGAGTCGGAGAAAGTTCCTAGTAAATGTCCAAACAGTAACTCCAAATAAGAGCATGCAGATTGTTAGCAAAATAAAGTGCTTTTGTTTAGATGATCTCTTTATTCACATTTTTCCCCACAGTAGGATTGCTCTCTTTAATGAAGGGTTTTGCATACATGCAGTACAAACAGTGATAACCTCTTTTCACTGCTCTTTCCATAAATGGACAAAGTCTCTGTGACACAGTCAAAGGAGCCCAGACCCCTAGAAGAATCTGGTGTAAAGAGAAGGACATACACCATATTCAATACATACACTAAAAATGTATATTTGAAAAAACAAAACCATCAAAAAGGTGGCTGTGTAGGCAGTCAATTGGTAGGGGAGCAATTAGAGGGAGTTTGCAACAGCTATTTGCTGTTCTATTCAATTTCTTAAAAAACAATTCACCATGGCAACAGCCATACCATGTAGTACATAAAGTAGGTGTGAGACGCAGAGCCTGTTTAGGAAGAATCATGCACCAGTATGTAATATGCACATTTTAGTATGCTCAGAACCATATTCCAACACACTGCTGCACTTTTGGCTCATTTGTTATTTGACACTTTGCTCTGTGCTACATAATCTATTTTTTTCTTTTCATATTTTTGTCCTCCTTAGATCTAATGGCTATGGATTAATAGATATTGATGGCAAGAAAAGATTCTGAACAAGAGACAGCTATAGAATCACTAATATTTTGGTCCTGTTTCATGCCATCATATTGCTACTTTAACACCTTCTCGAACAAAAATACATTAATTTCTATGTATTATTACTTCTTGCGTTATGGTAGCACCTAGACATGAACCAGCACCTAACTGTGTGAAATGCTGTACAAACACAAAACAAAAATATAATCCACCCTCCTAGTACTGTCCCTTTAAAACGTCCTCCTTTCTTGTATGAGATTTACTTCTCTGAAGGGTGATTTCCATTGAACAACACTGAGTTCCTGTAAAACAGAGATGCTGTTTCTTCCAGAATAAATTTTTAAGGGCCAAAACTGTACTTGCAGAATCACCGAATGGTGTAATAGCTTCAAAAACACCACATTTGATCTTGACATACTACTCTAGTTTCCTACTGTTGCCCAATATGAAACCAGCTGGCGTATAAAAGACTTATGGTGTAAATTTATAGTTTTCTGACTACATAATACAGTCTCAATAAATCAGATTTAATTGACCAAGTCATCTCAACTGTCCATACGTTCTAACATTAGAGGACATTTTCTCAGTTTTATTCACAAGAACTACAATGTATAACTAAAATCAGTTGGACCATGCTAATGAAACTGAAAGATAATAATCAAGATATTTTCAAAACCACACACGTTCATAACAGGTTTTACTAATGACTCCTTCTGAGAGGAAACTTCCTGATAAAACTATACAATACAATACAATTTCTACACTAGGAACTGCATTGGAGATTCACATCATTCACCAGGAAGCAACCTGTAACACAGTGAATACAGACAAGAAGAATCTACATTATCAATCCCTGCTCATATCTGCAAATGTAACCCTCACAAAAATGAGATGTGCCAGCAAATGAAAAGGAAGATTGTGTGCTAACCTCCACAGGACTATAGCTGCAACCCGGGCCACAGTGAGAGCCCTCAGCAAGCCCAAGGATCCATGGGAGGGGAGATGGTCTACATCTATCCATTCTATGCTCCATACCAACTCTGCAGGGAATCTAGATGAACATTATACTACCACACGGATCTGTACTAAGTTCCCAATGGAACTCTACATCTGCTGTGGAATCCCTTTGAATGGGACTTCTCAGAGACAGCCAAAGACAGCAGAAGGGGAAATCCTGTCCAAAAGCTGCAGAGGAAATGGGAGCCCCTTCTGCCAGGGTGGAAGTGCTTAGAACCTCACAGATCCAAGGTTCTAAGGATGAAACCACTATGGGAGAAGTTGGTGGAAACACCTCAGAGCTCTCCTCTTCCCTACTCCACTCCAGCACTTTTCTGTGGAAGAGTGCAATCTAAATAAGTTAACAAAATATGACTTTAAGTGACCAGCTTGTTAAAGAGTAAAGAGTAATACCATCCCACCCCCTACAAAGTAGTAATCTTAACCAGCACATATACTGCACCAGAACAACCACACTGGTTTTACTACATGTGGCTACAACATCCCACTCAAAACTCATCCCGGTTTTGCATAAGGAGAAATCTTATCAAGATTGATCACTTGTTAAACAAGTAGTCTGGGGTAGTGGAGGCCTATGACAAGCCATTTTGGGTAGTCTAGAACAGACTTCTCTGTCCAGGAGAAACCTAGCAATTCAGTGGCTAAGCCACATTTTATTACTATCACAATTTATAATAATGACTATGAGAGTTAAGATTTTCTAGTAAAATTCTGCTGACAACAAAAAAAAGGTTGGTTTTTAAAATTACAATATTTTATTTTTGAAAGCAGCTTTGATGCCTTTTAATTGAGAAAGGTTTCTTCTCTACTTAAAAAACCAAATCCTACATAGAGTTGGAGGCATCTGAAGCTCTTGATTTGGAAGACAGAACCAAGTTCCAAGGTGAATGTTCAAAATAGATTTACTTGGAAGCATTTAATTGTATGAAGCATGCACATAAAACATCCAGTCAGTGCAGCACAATCAACACAAGGTGTCAATGCCATGAAATGGACCTTTTAATCTAGAAGCCCGGGTTCTGTAGCAGAATTCACAGCCAAGGAACTGAAAGAAGAGTGCTGTCTGCTAACAATACGTATCGTATTAGGTGAGTTTCTATTTAGAATGGTCACGAACGGAAAGAATCAGAAGATCTCCGCAGGCCATGATGTGAACTTAAGGAGCACGGAGCACCGCAGCTGGCACTGGACTGCGGGGTAGGGCAGGAGGCCCAGACTGCACCCTTGAGGGAGGGATTGCACTGCTCAAGGGCTAGCAACAATTCTAGCACTGGTCAGTCCCAGTGCCTCTCAGAAGTGCACTGCTGGAGTGGATGTGTGAGAACAGTGCTATAGCATCTGCTTTTGTCACAAAAAAGTATATATAGGGAATCTTCCCTGTCTCCTTTCCCCACACTATGCACTCTCAGGAACTACATAGGTAGGGCAGGCTTCCATTAATTATTGTGCTCCAGTCTATAATCCAAAACAAGAAACCAGATAGGATATTGAAGGTTAACCAGGGTGCGCAGGCACTTTTACATATTTTATATGTCATGCACATCAATTAGCAGAAACACCTTTATCAATAAATACAGGATGAAGGGATAAGCTTACAAACATGCAGCAATGGTTTTTTCAGAGAAAGTAAATGGTGGGAGGTACAATAATGGAAATTCCTTCAGTTTGTTTTATATCCATCATGGGAGTATTACGTTCTACTTTCTCTTTTATATTTCCTTACACTGATATACTACTACAGGGACTGGCAATCTTTGGCATGCGGCTCGCCAGGGTAAGCACCCTGGCAGGCCGGGCCGGTTTGTTTACTTGCCGCATCCACAGGTTCGGCCGATTGCAGCTCCCACTGGCTGCGGTTTGCCGCTCTGGGCCAATGGGGGCTGTGGGAAGCAGCGCAGGCCAAGGGATGTGCTGGCTGTGGCTTCCCGCAGCCCCCATTGGCCTGGAGCAGCGAACTGCAGCCAGTGGGAGCCACGATCGGCTGAACCTGCGGACACGGCAGGTAAACATACCGGACCGGCCTGCCAGGGTGCTTACCCTGGTGAGCTGAGTGCCAAAGGTTGCTGATCCTTGTACTACTATGACAAAAGTTTAATACATTTTGTTTCCTATAAAATTAACTAAATGTAACTGTTAATAAAGGAAAAGATGGGATTTTTCACTCAGAATGATTATTTTCTATAATGCCTCAAAGTTCCTCATTACATCATTTAAAAATGAATTATTTATTACAAAAATTAAAAGTGTGATCTCTCATCTCATCTTATTTAGACTCCAGCTCTAAGGCAACATTCCCCATCTAGTACAATAAAGATAAGAAGAAAGCAATAACAACTGTTCTTTGTGCAAAGAAAAGTCAATGGAAAAGAGAACCAAATTTAGGAAGTACAGCAGTTAAAGAATGCAAGACAACGGAAGAGCTGACTGCATTGCAAAGGGATATGTGCCACAGAAGATATATTTTCATGTGTCAATTCTTAAATGCACAGCTGATGTAAATGCAGTAAGTAGCTCACATTTGGAACTTATTGAGATCTAATTGGATCCTTGCTCCTAATTCAGTAATTTCTAATGGCTAGACAAACATATTTCCCATGATATGAGGTATACTGTCTCTCCTCCTTCTTTCCCTCCACATGCACACATATACTATATAAGTCAGTTAAAGTAATTTGAAAACTGATAATATACTATATATTAATAGGTTAGGGCTATTTGGGGTTGTTTACATATTTTCTATTTTTGTATATCTAATAATTTTCATAGCAAATTTTGAAGTATTAGAGTTACAATAATGACACTGATATTCATTGCACCTGGCAAATAATATTTGCCCACTATCTTAAAGAAATGCTGTGGGTGCGTTAAAAATAAACCTGAACATTCAGTCGTCCTCATCAGGCTTAGTAAATTACCAATTAACTTCATCATGGAAAGTGCATGATGCGTGTGGAAGTGGAAAGGTACATTTGCTTCTGTCCACTGAGATTTGATATTTAGTTTTACCTGGATGTATTTGGATATGATTTAAGCTAAATACAATCCAAATAAATTCAGAACTGTTAAGTCATTCATAAACGAACCAGTTACACAACAAGTTATTGTTCATTCTGATAAACCAGTATAATGTAAAAGAAAACAACAGTGAGGACACAGAGGAAACTAATTAAGAATTCAGTAAGACATTTTCTTTTTATAACCATATAATTGTCAACGTGATATCTATTTACTATTATTTAACGTGAAATATCAAGGTTATACAGAAAACCTGTGATAAACTCTTGTATAATTTAAAACTACCAGCAATCTTGTACAGTATCAGAACCACTCTAGGGATACAAATAACTATCTATGCCAGTTATATTTTTATTAATTATTATCTTAAAATTTCACTAATATTGTTCCCTATTAATTTTATTGCTGCTGTTTTCTTTGCAAAACGTTCTCCAATATGTTTTGAATGGAACAGAAAATATCAATTGCCTCTTTAAAACAACACACACATATATCCTCTATCACTCTATTGTTTGATGCCAACACAGATCTGGGAAGTATAGGGTAGCTTCACTGATGATGCAGAGCCAGCAGTGACAACACAAAACAGTTTTGATTTGAAAGGGGCCTACAAAAATAGGGTCACAAAGAATTACTGGCAATGCACTGCCAGAGTTAAAAGCAGATTACAAATCCAGAGGTCACTCTCAATAAGATGACAACAATGTTATGGAAGGGTAATATTTGGCTCAAAATATTTTTCATTTCCTTTGACTATGATATATGTAATCTGTGGGCAGCCTGAAGTTATTTTTTTTCTGAACACCACCAACCATTCCCTTTTTTTCAAACCTATTTTTATTAAGAAACAGTATAGTCCTGCTGAGTAACCAGTGGTGCCTCAATATGCAGGACAGAGGTTTGAATGAAGTAATTTCAACACTCTAATCTACCTAGAAAGACGAAGACTATGCAGTAGGGTAGAGTGCTAAAGGTCTTGATTAGACCTTATTAAGAAAACAATGTGAACCAATGAGGAGATGTAATATAATCCTCACAGAGGACAGCAGAATAACTGTATTAGTCATTTCACACCCTTATAGAGGGTGTCTGAAAGTAGAGGGGTAACTTGTCATATGCTGGCAAATATTAAAGCACATACAGATGTCACAACAGACCCACTGCGCTGAAGAGAGTTGCTTTCTTACCACAGAACTGGATAGAGGGTCCTCACAATCCTCTTAACATGAGGATTAAACAGATTTTGTAAATGAGAGAAAAGCAACACAGTAATGAAAGCAAAAAACACTTTGCAAAGAATGTGAAGTTCAACACCCTGACAAAAGGATTACTAAATCTCGGGTGAGGTAGGCCAGCTCTTTAAAAAATAGCAAACCAAGACCCATACTTTTCTCAGTGCACATTAGAGAGCATCACTCCAGTCAGGGTTCTCAAGCACCTTGTCAGAAGAAAAAGGGTCTATTTAAGGGTTTATGTCATAGTTCATATACCTATCATATCAAGTATACAGAGTGTAATTACAGAAACTACAGCTTTTACTATATATGGTTTCACGTGATAATAGCAAACTCAGAAGGAAATTTTAGAGAGGATACTAAACTTAGAATGGGTCCTTCAGAATTAGATTTCAGCGTCTAAATAAGATTGGAAAATTAAGTCTTTTTTCCCGGTTTTTCTATGAAAGGTATTAGATCCCACATGAGGAAAGAGGTCCAGAAGAAGTTTAAACTCATGTTATACTAATGTCAATGAAATATTACTGATCAGGACCAAGATGTGAAAGGAGAAATATTTGCCTAGATAACTAATGTGGCCTAGTAAACAAAATACAGGTAAACAAGCTCCTCTATCTACCCTTCTATCAAATAGAAAATATTCTAGTCTGCTGGTATGATTCTAATGGAAGAATGCAGGAAATACAAATGTGGACAAAAGAGAGGTAGCATAAGTATCTTTTCATGTAAGCTTATCAGCTACTGCCACCATCTTACAGGAGTGAAGTCTTTGGAACATGACAGACACTGACTTGTGCTGGGATTAACCACAAGGCAGACAGCAAAGAACTGAAAATCCATACCTGCCCCAATGGAAACAAAAGAGATAGCAATGCCAGTCCTTTGAGAAGATGGCATGTCAAACTCATTAGATTAGTCAGATAAAGTGACATGCCTCTAACATGCAAGCACTCACCTGTAGTTTAGAGTAGGCTATATTACAATATAAAACTTTTGAACCTATACATTCTATTGTACTATGCCCTAAATAGTATTCCTTTTCATGGAGTTTGTCTATTACGCTGATCTCTATCATAGGTGTTATTACATTTGTTTCTTAATAAGAGAATATGAATATTAACTATGTAGGAGAAAGAAAAGTGAGGAAATGCTAGCTCTAACCACTAGGTGTCACCCCAGGAAAGAGCACAGTTAACTTTTTTGATGAGACGAACTTGAAAGTCTTGACTCTGTCTTTCTCTACAATTACCAACATGTATGAAGCTATAAATATTTAACAAAATATTGTATTTATTTCTTTTGAGGGTGATCCAATTTTCTGGCTTTAGTGTTTGAGAGATGATCATGAATTCATCTGCTCTTAAAAGATGTAAAGAATTAATAATCACAAAAATTCAGCGTAATCATTCAGGTTAACAATAGGAGGCATCTGTGATGTCAGAAAGATAGATGTCTTTTAAAACTGTAGGTAACATATCTAAGGGTAAAATCTTACCTCAATAAAGATAAGTATGTTGCCTCTTTATGTACTTCATTTAACAGAGAAGTGGGGAACAGTATATACATTATATGCGACAAATTCTTCCATGGTTTAAGATTTGACATTGAACAGTTACAGAAAAACTCAGTGGGCAGTGTGAATGCATCAGTAATTTTACTACATCAGTCTTTGTCCTTAAGTGTAGTGTTGTAGATTCTACAATCTAGAAATACTTCCTAATTCAAAAGCTCTCGATTACTAAAGATAGTGGATAGCTTAACATCACAACTAACTGCTGGTCGAAGTATTGTCTTATATGTCTAGTATGTAACCTCATAACCTTTGGGATGAGAGGCTCCATGTAATAAAAGATAAGTTAACATTAGAGCTGGTTGGGAATTTTTTTCCCCAACAAATGCTGTGTGTCAACACTGAAATGTTTTGCAGAAAAATGTAACTGGAAGGGTTTCTCAGGTACAAGATGGAATTTCGGGTGGGTAGGGTGAGTGAGAGACTCACACAAGAAAAGCTAGTAGTTCAATAGTTAGGGATGTGTAAGACCCTGCTTCAAATAAGGCAAACTAGGGATTTGAATCTGGGTCTCCCACATTCCTTACCACCAGTGGCTATTGTCAGTCTCTCTCTCTCTCTCTCCCCTCTGGAATTGTTCCACTTTGTATACACACTTTAAATATTCATTGGGCCAAAGAGAGAAAGAGAGTGACTGAGTCAGAATCAGGCAGAACAGGGACTTGAACCTAGGTCTTCTGCATCCTATATGAGGTGCCCTAACCTCTGAGCTATTAGCTATTCCGGGATGGGTCTTTGCCCTTTTTTGTGAAATTTTTTGAAAGGTCTCATTTTCATTCCGAAGTGGATCAAAAACAAATTTCAACCCCCCCCTCCTTTTTTTTTTTTTGCAAAACAGAATTCTTATTTGCTAGTCAGCCCTAATTAACATGTTTCTTAAAGATATCGTGTTTGAGAGTCCATCTTTTGACAAACTCTGGGCCACAAAGAAAAAATGAAAAAGTAATGATCGAGCAGCATGATCCCACTTTGCTTGCCCCCAAAAGTCTGTGCACACCACATGAGTTGGTTTACATTAGTAAACTATCTTATAAAATGAGCACTACCAAAAATTAAGAGTAGCGCTTTCCCGGCAATTATCTTCCTATTTATTACTCATTGTTCACTATATACTGTGATTTTGTAAGAGGTGAGGTCTCCACAGATCATGTCCATTATTGCCTAGGTGCACATTTACACTGACATGCTGAAGAGTGCAATAATGTTAGAAAAGACAATATCAAAGGCAGACCAGGTTGAAATATCTGAAAATATTACTCGTCCTCTTAGAAGGCCTTTGCCTAAAGCTGCTTCTCCATTTGCTTTTCAATTAATTTCAAAACACCCAGAACAATTTAATTTGACCCTGTTAAATTCAGTGACATAGTTTTGAAAGTTAACTATAGCAAATGTGAACTAAAACTAAAACCTTCATTGTTTGGAAAACATTGCCATGAAGAGCTTTTTCAGGTGTAGGGTTCTTCCAGTCCACAAACCTCTGTTGGACTGCCAAACCAGAATGAGATTCAGCAGCTGAAGATGTCTCAGCAGTGCAGCACAAAAAACTGGGCTCCTGCCTTGACCAGACCTGGTCAATCCTCCATCATGAGGGAACATTTCTCCCCACACTGAATACTGTTTGACCACATGGATGATGTCTGAGTGAATGAAATAGGCTGAGAGGTGACCAAGATATTGACAAAGGAGAATTTCCTAAAGCTGACTGGCAACTCTCCTGCATCCCCTTGCTTGTTTCGTACTTATTCTTGTGCTCTTAGAAATTAGGCCCATAATGGTTCAAGCTGAGTGTCAATCTATTCACAGTTTGACTGTATGGGCGGTCAGTCTGGAACGATGTTCTGCACTCTGAGATTCACTATGCATCAGGCAAAATTTAAAGTTTTTCCCCAATAGAATTTGAACTAATTCCCAAAGCACTGCACCCCTCAAAACCATCCCTCTCCACTGAAGTAGATAAGTTATCAGTATTTTACAGAAGAAACCCTGAGGTATTCATGGATTGTATGATTGGCCAAGAGTATGCAGGAAGTCCTTGGCAGAAATGGTAACAGAGTCCAGGTCACCTGACTCCAAGACCTATGCTTTAATTACCAGTCCATTAAGACAGTTTGAAAAGTGTGGGGATTGAACATAGCATTCTAGCCAACTCCACTGAGCTGGTTCTAGTATACAAAGCTGCTCTGTTTTCATAGAACATCATTGTTACAGCATCAAAAATGTTATACTATTATGAAATCATGCACATAAGGACTTAGAAATAGCTGTTCCTTCATACTCCCTGATCTTTGAGATCAGACTAAGAACCTCCTATAAAACAGGGTTTTAAAGACAGATTTGTACAATGGAACTTTTCAATTATGTTTAGAGTTTCTGTTTGTGGGAATAATGTGCGAACCAAATGAGGCTTTTTACTTGTTCAGATTAGCTCTCCCTAAAAGACGGAATTGTAGTTTCAAAGGTGTGTCTCATCATCAATTAAGTTTGATATCTCATCTGTAACGTTCAGCATTCAAAATACCAGATGTTATTCCCAGTAAATCAATTTAAAATTGTATTCTTCTTCATAAAAACCCCAACCTTAACTAGTTAATCCCTCACACATATCCAAGCAGCATGCACACCAATACTCCTAGAGTTGCCTGGCAACTAGTGGGAGGAGTGTCAGAGAGCAAGAAAGGCCTAAACGAATGAGGGGAAGTGGGTGTCTGCTTGACATGGATAAAGGAGGCTTACAGCCAGGCTGCCTTGCTGCTTTCACTTTTGTTAATTATACGGATGGGAATTAAAGTAGCTCCTGTTAGTTCATATTTGGTACTTTAACAGCATAACATTCATACTTATACTTTTATGAGCCATACACAGATAGATCAAATGCACTTATATTTATACACATACCATACATATATCCTTGCTATCAGAATAGGAGAAACAGACTCAGCTCTGCTGAATTCAATAGTGTTATTTTTGAACAGTGAATATGTCTGAGTGGAATGATGCTCATTCATTGAAGACGTTGGATAGACTATTTAAAAATCTAATCAAGCTATTTCCTTCCCTCCAGCTTTATAAAATCCACAAATAATTCATAGTATGCTAAATATTACAGCAGTAATGAAGGGGACAGGGAAAATATAAGGAAATCAAAAAACCAACATCTGTAGCCCAAATTCTGTCTTTTGTTCTAACAAACAGTGTGTGTGAAATGTGTTTACATGCCTGCACACCAGAATCCTGCATTCATCCCTAGAGACAGAATGCAGAAAACAGCACCCTTTGAGTCATCACTAACCCATCTATCCCCCATTATTCCAACTCAGCCTCTCCCTATATTATTCCTGCTCCTCACAGCATTCACCAATTCTCCATTATGATCCTTGAATGCTCAAGGAAAAACAATCACGGATGAAAGCATTAAAGCAAAAGGTATTCTCCACTCCGTGGGGATTTTCTTGTGCACCTCCCATTAGTCCAAACTGCAGTGGCCTTAATGAGTGCCTAAACATTAGGTAAAAAATATCCCCCACATTTTGCTTTAATTTACGTGTCTGGTAGTTTCCTCTGTTTTGAGAAAGTGAACAGGACTCTCACTAAGACTGTTAGAAATATTCTATGGATCATTAAACTATTAGCCCCTTCCATCCTCTATGTGCCTTCTGGCTCAAACCTTGTGCATTATAGCTAACTTGTTCATAATATCATCTACACAGTTCCTACCTGTCATGGGCCAATAGGACTACAAATGTATTCTGTGTCCTCAGAGGAGGACAATCACCATGAGCAGAGCTTCATAAAACTCTTACATGGGAATAGAGGTATTGCCGGACTGGATCAGAACTGGATCAGAATAAAGTGTCTCTGACTGTGGTCAGAAGACAGTACAAGAACTCCACAGTAGGTAGCTGTGGGATAATCAGCCCTCACATAGGTCTCCTCCTGGTCTATAATAGTTAGACATTAGCTTAATCCCTGACGTATTAAGATTAATATCCCTTCAAAACTTTTTTGTCATCAAGTATAATGGCTCTGGCTATTGTCGCTATCCATATAAATATCCAATCTGCTTTTGAATTTTGCTAAATTCTTGGTCTCAATGCCTTCCTATGACACTGACTTCCACAGTAAAAGTATATGTGGTGTGAAAAAGTATTTCTTTTTATTTGTTTTAAATTTTCCACCTTTTAAATTTCAATTAATATCCCCTTATTTTTGTGTTATGAGACAGAGTGAACAGGAGTTAATAATCTACATTTTCACACCATTTATTATTTTACATATTTCTATCATGTCCCCTCTAAATCATCTCCTTTCTAAAGTAAATAATCCTAATTCTTTTTAATCTCTCTTTATACAAGAGTTCTTCCAGGCCCTTCATCTCTCATTCCTCTTTGGTGAACCCTTCTATTTCCACAATCTCCTTTCTGAGATTCAGTGACCAATATCACATGCAGCAATCCAGCTGCATTTGCAATATTGATTTACATAAAAGCCTTATAATTACAGCTGTCAATTAATTGAAGTTAACTCATGCGATTAACAAAAAAAATTAATTGTGAATAAAAAAATTAACCACGATTAATCACAGTTTTAATCGCACTGTTAAACAATGGAATACCAATTGAAATGTATTCAATATTTTTGGATGTTTTTCTACATTTTAAAATATATTGATTTCAATTATTACACAGAATACAAAGTGTACAATGCTCACTCTATTATTTTTTATTACAAATATTTGCACTGTAAAAATGATAAACAAAAAAAATAGTATTTTTAATTCACCTCGCACAAGTACTGTAGTGTAAGTTCTTAATCGTGAAAGTGCAATTTACAAATGTAGATTTTTTTTGTTACATAACTGCACTTAAAAACAAAACAATGTAAAACTTTAGAGCCTACAAGTCCACTCAGTCCTACTTCTTGTTCAGCCAATTGCTCAGACAAACAAGTTTGGTTACATTTGCAGGAGATAATGCTGCCGCCTTCTTGTTTACAATGTCACCTGAAAGGGAGAACAGGCATTCGCATGGCACTGTTGTAGCGAGCGTCGCAAAATATTTACATGCCAGATGCGCTAAAGATTCATATGTCCCTTCATGCTTCAACCATCATTCCAGAGGACATGATTCCATGCTGATGATGCTCGTTAAAAAACAAAAACAAAACAAAAAACATGTTAATTACTTAGTGACTGAACTCCTTGGGGGAGACCTGTACGTCTCCTGCTCTGTTTTACCTGCATTCTGCCATATATTTCATGTTATAGCATTCTCGGATAATGACCCAGCACATGTTGTTCATTTTAAGAACACTTTCACTGCAGATTTGACAAAATGCAAAGAAGGTACCAATGTGAGATGTCTAAATATACTACAGAACTCGACCCAAGGTTTAAGAATCTGAAGTGCCTTCCAAAATCTGAGAGGGATGAGGTGTGGAGCATACTTTTAAAAGCCTTAGAAGAGCAACACGCTAATGTAGAAACTACAGAACCTGAACCATCAAAAAAGAAAATCAACCTTCTGCAGGGGGCATCTGACTCAGATGATGAAAATGAACATGGATTGGTCCACACTGCTTTGGATCATTATCGAGCAGAACCTGTCATCAGCATGGATTCATGTCCTCTGGAATGGTGAAGCATGAAGGGACATATGAATCTTTAGCACATCTGTCATGTAAATATCTTGTGACGCCGGCTACAACAGTGCCATGCGAATGCCTGTTTTCCCTTTCAGGTGACATTGTAAACAAGAAGAGAGCAGTATTATCTCCTGCAAATGTAAACAAACTTGCTTGTCTGAGCGACTGGCTGAACAAAAAGTAGGATTGAGTGGACTTGTAGGCTCTAAACTTTTACATTGTTTTGTTTTTGAATGCAGGGGTTTTTTTTTACATAATTCTACATTTGTAAGTTCAACTTTCATGATAAAGAGATTGCACTACAGTATCTGTATTAGGTGAACTGAAAAATACTATTTGTTTTGTTTTTTACAATGTAAATATTTGTAATAAAAAAGAAATATAAAGTGAACACTGAACACTTTGTATTGTGTTGTAATTGAAATCAATATATTTGAAAATGTAGAAAACATCCAAATATCAGAGGGGTAGCCGTGTTAGTCTGGATCTGTAAAAGCAGGAAAGAATCCTGTGGCACCTTATAGACTAACAGACGTTTTGGAGCATGAGCTTTCGTGGGTGAATACTCACTTCGTCAGATGTATGTCATCTGATGAAGTGGGTATTCACCCACGAAAGCTCATGCTCCAAAACGTCTGTTAGTCTCTAAGGTGCCAAAACATCCAAAAGTATTTAAATGGTATTCTATTAACAACAGTGCAATTAATTGTGCGATTAATCGTAATTAATTTTTAATCACTTGACAGCTCTTATAGTATCCTTAGTATTATTCACCACTCCATTCCTTATGCATACGAACAGCTTATGGGCAATTTCCACCACCGCTACACATCTGCATTTGTGTTAACATATTGATGTCCTACTTACGGGTTCAATTTTCAGTGCATTTCTGTAGCTCCCAAAGAAAGAGGCCTGGGCTTTTAGGAATGCTCTTGCCACACCATCCCCAGTAGTTGTGGAGACTTTCTTTAATCTGTTCTTAAGTGCAGAAACCTGTAAGTACACAACAGTCCTAGATCACTCTCAGAGCAGAAACAAATAACTTACTGAACTGGGAACTAGCCAAAGAAGTTTCACGAAGTGTCTCAGCATCTGCTGCACCTGTGAGGAGGAAAGACACAGAGTACAATCCTGGAGTTTTCAGTTCCTAAGGGAATTGCATTTCAGGTACTTGTTTTGGCCCAATAGCAGACGATCACATTCTGCTTGGAAGCCTGCAGGCAGGACTACAGGAAGATAAGGACATGTTTTTTAAAGCCTACCTTATTTTCATCTATTGTTAAATGTTTAAAGCTATAAGGATTTTGGTGTTCTTTCAAGGTAGTCTGTACAGTTGCACATATTCCCCCTCTGGACCCACCAATGAACTTCATTCCCTTAGTTTCAGCATATAACAACAGCCATAATGGGTCAGACCAATGTCCCACTGAGACCAGTATCCTGTCTCTGACAGCAGCCAGTGACAGATGCTTCAGAGGGAATCAACAGAACAAGGAAACTTATCAGGTGATCCATCCTGTCACCCAGTCCCTGCCTGTGGCAGCTGCAGGTTTAGGGACACTTTGAGCATTGAGTTGCATCCCTATGCATCTTGACTAATAGCCATTGATGGACCTATTCGCCATGATTTCTCTCATTCTTCTTTGAACCCACTTCTACTTTCAGCCTTCACAACATCCCATGGCAACAAGTTCGAAATGTTGACTGTGCATTGTGTGAAGAAATACTTCCTTTTTGTTCAGTTTTAAAACCGCTGCCTGTTAATGTCATTGGGTGACCCTAGTTCTTGGGTTCTGGGAAGGGATAAACATTTTCCTATTCACTTTCTCCATATCACTCTTGATTTTAAAGAACTCAGCTAATGGGTTATATGCTAATCTCTTTTCTAAACTGAACATTTCCACTGAGTCTTTTTAATCTCTCCCCATATGGAAGTTGTTCCATAACCAAAATGATTGGGGGTGTCCTTCTCTGCACCTTTTCAAATTCTAATATATCTTTTTCAAGATGAGATGACCAGAACTGCATGCACTTTTCATGGTGTGGGCGTACCATGGATTTGTATAGTGGCATTATGATATATTCTGGTTTATTATCTATCCTTTCCTAATGGTTCCTAACATTCGGTAAGCCTTTTTGACTGCTGCTGCAAATTGAATGGAGGTTTTCAGAGAACTATCTATGACAACTCCAAGATCTTGTTCTTGAGTGGTAGCAGCTAATTTAGACCTCATCATTCTGTATGTCTACCTGGGATCATTTTTTCCCATGTACATTACTTTGAACTTTTCAACATTGAATTTAATCTGCCATTTTGTCACTCAGTCCAGTGAGATCCCATTGTAATTCTTTGTAGTCAGCTTTGGACTGAACTATCTGCAAACTCTGACACCTCTCTGCTCACCCCTTTTCCCAGATCATATATGAATATGCTGAACAGCACTTGTCCTAGTACAAATCCTTGGCGGGACCCCACCATTTACCTTTCTCTGTTGTGAAAACTTACGATTTATTCCTACCTTTTGTTTCCTATCTTTTAACCGGTTACTGATTCATGACAAGACCTGCCCCCTTATCCCACGGCTGCTTAGTTTGCTTAAGAGCCTTTGATGAGGGACACTGTCAAAGGCTTTCTCAAAGTCCAAGTACTCTATACCAACTGAATCCCCCTGGTCCACATGCTTGTTGACTCCCTCAAAGAATTCTAGCAGATTGGTAAGGCACGATTTTGCTTTACAAAAGCTGTGTTGTTTTTATCTGTGCGCCTGATAATTTTGCTTTTTACTAACCAATTTCCTGGGACTGAAGTTGGCCTTATCATCCTGCAATTGCCAGATCGCCTCTGAAACTTTTTTTAAAATAGGTGTTACATTAGCTACCCTCCAGTCATCTTGTACAGAAGCTGATGTAATCAACACCTTTCATACCACAGTCAATAGTTCCGGAATTTCATATTTCACTTCCTTCAGAACTTTTGAGTGAATATCATATGGTCCTGGTGATTTATCGCTGTTTAATTTATCAATTTACTCCAAAACCTCGTCCCTATTGACATCTCGATCTGAGAAAGCTCCTCAGGATTTGTCATCTAAAAAGAATGGCTTAGGTGTGGGGATCACTGCAGTGATCAATGCAAATAATTCATTTAGCTTCTCCACGATGGCCTTATCTTCCATGAGTGCTGCCTTAGCAATTTGATCATCCAGTGACCCCACTGACTGTTCGGCAGGCTTTCTGCAAAGGTGAGTGAAAGCCTGTGCAATTATTTTAGTTCTGGAATTCACAAAACAATGGAGGACAGTTGTAATTAGTTTCTTCTAACTAACGAGCTGATAGGAAGAGAGAGGTGTGTAGATTTTTGGTAATATTTATTTTTATATTTATTGTCCCCATAAACATGCACACAGATGAATGGACTGACAGTTCCTCTTGCTTCATTATAGCATCTGTAAGAGCCTCTGCATTCTGCTGAAATGTTATTTTGAAATTTCCAAAAGGAGAAGTCCCTAATGACTCACGGCAGATATCACTGCGCCTCCTACAACCACCACATGCTCTAGGAGCTAGTCTTCTTCAGGGTGTAAGCATGTCATTGTCACAAAAGAACACGCATTTCAATTAGACCTGGCTGAAATTCATCATTTCCAGTTTGCGGGAAACTAGAGAGTTAAAAAAAAAAAAAAAAAAAAAAAAAAAAAAGGAGCGCCTAAGTGAAACTGACGTGATGTATTTACATTTCATGTTGCTTCCAGGCTCCCTACTATGATGCCATGAATCTAGACCTTGAGAGCCATAGTTTGAGCCAGGGCTTCCACACTCCCAGCTCTCGTGGCAGGGAGCCTACAAGGGCAGGAAGCCTACATGGTGGATCTGCGCAGAAGCCATGGATCTTGGAAGCCTGGAAGGCTCCCCAGCAGCCGGCCAGCTCCAGACAAGGTTCTATTGGAACCCTGCTTGTGATTTGATAAAAATCTGTGGAATCTGAAGTGTTTTTGCAAAACATTTGGGGTTCCATAAATTGGCATTTTTCGATGAAATTGTTTCATTGGAAAATTTCCAACCAACTCTAGTTTTTAACTCTAACATTTCAACCCTAAGGAAGTTAAAATGCCGATGTAGGAGGCAAACGTGCACAGGTGATATTTAGCTGCAATTAAAGTCAGATTAAGGAAGCATCATACCTTGAGATGAGAAGGAATTAGGATTTGTAAACATCATGCACAATGTTTGATGAGGCATTACACAAGATACATCTTCCCTGTTATTTTGGCCAGACATGATTACAATACATATCACAGTTTAGATGCTCTTTTTATTCAATATAGGATTGTTAACATGGTCCCTTTGCCTGCCCAGAGTAATTCTATAAAAACAAGTACAGAAAAACATTTGACAAGAAGGTCATTAGTTAATTAGTGCAGGAACAAGAAATCATAAGCAGGCCCAAAGAGCTGTGTTTTCTTGCTGGAGTTTAAGTATAAGACTATTAAAGATCTTTTCCTTTTGTGAATGGTACTGAAAAAAAGTTTAATACTAATGCCTGCAATATAAATGAAATTCCACAAATATTTTATTAGTGGTTTATAAACATTTTGGGATAGACATGCAGCTTTATATAAGTTTATTCTAAAAAAAGCTAAAATATGTACGGAATAAATTCTGCATGCATGTAGAATGCCTACCACAATAGGTTCCCAATCCTGATTACATAATAAAAATATGAAATAAAAGATTGAGGATATCAAGACTGAGTCACCATACTCATATCCCTTAATGTATTTTAAAAGCTTGAACTGAAATTCTAAATGACATGTTTTTATCCAAGTAAAAAGAAAACCTATAAAAATGACAACAGCATCTCCCAATGACAATGGTGACATTTCCATTCTTTGAAATGGTCGATATCAACTGAGGCTCTTTTCTTCCTGCTTCTCAAAGGCTCTACACCACCTGTGCGTCAGATTATTCCTCATTTAACCTTCACTGCCCTTTCTCTTTCATACTGGAGGTGTTTAATTACCTCAGATTCACAGAGCTGCACTTCAGGTGAACATAGTCCTAATGGTCTCATTACCATTTACACAAAGAAATACTCACTGATAGTAACTAAGCAAATATCAACTGTATATCCTCTTACATAAGCAAATTTAAAAATTATCGAAGCATTCAGGTTACCCGAATATTCTTTGGCCTTCTCTCCATAGTCCAAGGGCTGCAGTTTTGAAGAATTACCCATTACCATTTCCTGTACTTCAGAATTTCTCATACATAAATAGGTTGTGACCTAGTTTGATGTCTTTTCTTTTTAGTGCTTGCAGCTCAATAACTTCTGAAGTAAGGTTGTATATCTACATACTTTTGTTACTGACAGCATTTTTGCTTCTCAAACACAAGCAGAGAATTAAGACTAAAAAAACCCTCTTCACACATTAATGTTTAACTTGCTGTGTCTGAGCTGCAATGACTACAACCAAATCATTAACAAATAGTTTCATCAGCAGCAATTTTTGGTGTTGAAGATGCTGGGACAGGATAAGTTCCCTCTTTGGCCTTGTCTTCACCATACAGCTAAATCAGTGCTGCTGCAAACGATGCAGTGGCATTGATTTAGCACAGGGGTAGGCAACCTATGGCAGGAGTGCCAAAGGCGGCCCGTGAGCTGATTTTCAGTGGCACTCACACTGCCTGGGTCCTGACCACCAATCTGGGGGGCTCTGCATTTAAACTTAATTTTAAATGAAGCTTCTTAAACATTTTAAAAACCTTATTTACTTTACATACAACAGTTTAGTTATATATTATAGACTTATAGAAAGAGATCTTCTAAAAATGTTAAAATGTATTACTGGCACGTGAAACTTTAAATTAGAGTGAATAAATGAAGACTCGGTACAGCACTTCTGAAAGGTTGCTGACCCCTGATTTAGCGGGTCTAGTGGAGACCCGCTCAATTGATGGTAGAGCACTCTCCCATCGATTTCTGCACTCCACCTCAACGAGAGCCGGAAGCAATGTCAGTGGCAACGCATCTCCCATCGACATAGCGTAGTGTAGACCCGCAGTAAGTAGATCTAAGCGACGTCAACTTGAGTTATGCTACTAACATAACTCAAATTGTGTAGCTTCAATTGACCAGCAGCTGTAGGGAAGACAAGCCCTTTGAAACAGATGTCACAGAAGTGAAATTGGTGAAAAGACAGAAGATATAGGAGTACTAATACCACATACTCCTGAAAGAGACTCAGCTACTGCTTCATTTGCCTTACATGACACAGAATGCCACAGCTTAACACAGAAAAATGTCCCACAGATGGGATGGAGGGTAGATTTCAGAGGTAAAACAGGTACAGGAAACCAACAGTCCTCTTGATTTACAGAAGAAAATGAATGGCTGCAAGAAATTCATACTGATAAATGTAACAGAAATAGCTATATCACGTAAACCTAAACATCAAAGCCTTCTTTTGCTTCAGCTTTAGGTGCCATCTTGAGACACTTATTGGGACAATACTGCTTGCTGCATTCTGTGCAAGAATCACTAATGAAATCTCAGCCACGAACCAATTCCTCTCCAGGTTATTTTTAGTGTTGAGATTCTCCTGCCTGCTTGAGTAGGTATGACTGGCCATACCTTCTCAAATAGCCCATCAGCTCACATGATATGACCTGATAGATATGATTTCCCAATTTACCTTGAAGATCTCAATGTTTCTTTCCAGGTATCATAGCTCTGTCTCCCAGCCTGCTCTATGTCTCTGAAACTCTACCAAAGGATCTCTGTCTTAATACTTTTGCTACCAGTGTGTACTGCTGCTCAAAAGACAGGCTTTTGGCTAGGCACACCCACAGAAAAGCCAGGAACCATAAAGAAGTCTGAGGATTTTTAAGAGCACTAGAAACACAATATATGCATTGTCTCTGTGTAATCCTGTTTATTGTCTCTTTCTAATTTTTCTTTATCCTTCTCAAAATCTAACAAGGTAATGTCTTTTTCACTGGTACATGCTACAATATGGACTGCAGGAAATGGAACCCATGCTAATATGTTTAACTTCCTCGTGTCGAGTTTACAAATTTACAGTTACAAAGAGAGATTTCTGTATATTTATTTTTAATATTTTCTGAAGCACTACAATGATTCTGTCATAAGAGGACTAACATTACTATTACAACCTATAAGATGGAGAATTAAGGAAGTGTCCAGCATTGCTTATAAATCCAAATGCTATAGTTTATGTCAACGATCCATGCATTAATGAGCCTCTAAGCACATACTAACATGACAGACCATAACAGTTTTAGGGGTCTATCATGTCCATAATCTACGGCTCATTTCCTTTAATTGAAACCATAATTCTCTGAAAAAGCTCGCTCTCACTAGGCCAAATGTAATAACAGCTCCATCAGATTTTCAAGTCTGAACAGGATACAAAAAAGCAAAATTATTATTTTCATCTGTAACTCACTCATGTTTGACTGCTGTAACTTTTATTTTCTTGACTTTCGCTCTCTATGTTAGCATAAAAATAGGTTATTTTAATTTATTTCTCTCTTAAAAGATTGCACTGCAGCTACATCTTGAAAGTATCTCATCATCAACCCAGAAAATTGTTACTGTGTTTTTTATTAGCGTAAACTTGGGGAAAAATGCGCTTGATGCTAAAGTACAAGAATGGCAGTCAAAAGATCTAGATTCTAATCCTGGCTTTCTGACAGGCTTTTAATGTGGCTTAAGGTAAGTCATAACCTCTCTGCATCTTCGGTTCCTCATTTATGAAAGCAGAAGAATAACGACAGACCTCACTGGGGGTTGTGAGGCTTAATAAATTAGCATTTCTAAATGACCGAGCTCCTCAGACAGAAGGTGTTAACTATTTACTGATAAAGACCCGGGTAAAAAAATTAATAAACCCATTCCTGTGTGGTATGTATAAGAGGAGAGTTTTGCACCTCCTTTAAAATTAAATTTAACATGGTACTACAGAGTGCTTATTTGATGGATTCACATATTTACTCATTTCAATCAAGTCTACCACAATAACCACTTTTTACACTAATATAAAATAATGTAGGTTAAATAACAAAGCATTAAAAAAATATATTTAGAGAGACTGATGAGTGAAGAAAAGTAAAGCTACTCCTTTGTTTACTCTAGAATAAATTAATACATAAAATAAAGTAGACTGAATAAACTGAACTGCGATTGGTATTCTGCCTAAAGAGATGGTAATGCTTTTTCTTTTTTATAATAAGATGGTGACCGCTCAATACAAAGATTATATCTAACCAAACAGCCACACATACATACAGCCTATCCTGGGAGTGTTTTTAAAGAAGATTTTTATACTTCTGGCAGTTCAGGTTTAAAGGTCAGATTGAAACTATCACCATGTTTCAAAATGCAATCTGTGCAATGCAGCATAATGAAATGGTTCAGTAAAGGTGCTAGTGGAAATTCTTTTAATTAGGTCCAATGCTTTTCAGTTGTCAACATGAATAAAGAAACATTCTCTTGCAAACAGAAAAAAAGAAAATATAAATGGAAGTTACCTTTCAAAAATGGATTTGCAATTGAGAAACAGAAGTTAGTGTTGCTATGATATCTCAAAAAACGTGTTTCAGTTCCCATGAAGTGGAGAAACAAACAGTAAAGTGTAAGAGCATCTAATTGTGAAAGCTTGCTAATAAATGGGATATGAAGACTATGCAAAAAATTATTTACAGACAGCCAAAAATAATCAGAAGCCAATTTCAAGCACTCATAAATACATACCATGAGTAAGATCGCCTTGGTGCAATATACAAGGCATCACAAACCAATGGCCTTAATCTAATAAACATTGCACAATGAAAGATTAAACTTTATATTTTTATTTCTTGTACTAAAGTCATTATATTTTATAATACGAAGCTCTGATGTCTACAACTAAGACTCCAATGTGACACTCTTATCATTTGAAATACTTAAAAATAAATCAATAGGGGCTGTATGAAGCATATAAAAACAGAAAAACTGACTTCCTCAGCCACTGCTGTATCTCATAGAGAGGTATGTAGGAAACATGCCAGTAGCAAATGCAACTGGAAGATAATCACAGTTCTTAATAAACCTCCTTTCTTAATATTGACAATTTTAAAAGTAATATTGCTATTCAAAGTGCTGTCACTTTCATATCATTAGCAACATGCAGCAATATCACAAAACACAAAGTTGAGCAGAGACAGACATTAGCATTTCAAACATTTACCTACTAATGCAGATGTTTGCACCTTGATTTTCAAAGGAGCTGACCTGGGCAATTGAGGAAGTCTGATAGCTAGAAGATACAGTCGAGTCAAGCCAGAGCAAAGCACTGACATTCTGTGTTAGGTGTTTAATCTGATTCTACTGGAACTATCGAAGGTTATCCAACCTGTGTAACATGCACATTCACTGGAGAGACATTTCACAATAGCCCATTTTCACTCAGATACCAGGACTGAAATGGTAACAAATAACTCACTCTGAACTATGGAAAGACCACAGTTTGGGCAGCAATGTCATTACTGTGAGACCCGTATGGGTCTCAGAAAAAGTCTCCAGCAAAATCACAGGACTTAAGGGATTCTTTTTTCAATGTAGCAAAAAGAGTTGTTCAGAAAAACAAGCTGACTATTAAAATTTTCTATTGCATGAACAGCATGCCAGTGAACACATCAAAGTAAATGTTACTCATCTCTGCAGAATGCAAATGGATTTAATTCACCAAAGTAAATTTTGCGTATATTCAAGAGTTAATGAAGTGCTCAGTGCTCACATTACCTTGCAAAACTGAAAGCATGGTTTACCTTAACAGCCATTCATGACTGTGGAACTGTTAGCGATATTTTTAGTTCCTCAGCTAACATAGCCTGCCATAGCCCCCAACAGATCACAAATGCATCCATGTGGAGTGAGCCCAGTGGAGAGACAGACTCACCAGAATCTCCCCCTTCTTTCTCCCCCCTCCCCCCCACCGAAGAAAGTGTGTATAATAGATCAGCTTCACAGTCTCCCTGCTGTGATGAACAACTTGATCCACTTACAGTTCCAAACACAGGATGCATGAAAGAACAGACATAAATTCACTTCTTGCAAAGAAAAACAGCTGCTCTCTAGTGGTCAGATCCTAATATTAAACAGTTTAAAGGAAAGGAAAAGACCTAGAGGAGAACAATTAATTATCTAGATAACTAAAATAATGAAACAAGGAGGAATACAAATGAGGAATAAGACAGGAACACTGATTCCAAACATTAACTACACAAAGCAAAATGATTCAAGTTAAGTCTTTGTTACCAAACATATTCAACTCAGCTGTGTTTATATAGCAGTTGTGAAAAAAAAATATACCATGTACATTATTTGTGTCATGCCAGTTAATTGAATTTGCTAGCAGCACTTCCTCTGCAATGCTCCAAACATCCTCTAAGAGAAATTGTAGCTTTTAAACAGACCTACGGAAAACTGAATCAAGAATTTTGAACTAATAAAACACAACTCTTTACTGTTATAAACGTGAAGTAAAAGTAAATAATGAAAGGAAGGAAGTCTCTTAAAATTTATTACATTCCAAAGCTTGAAGTTTTTTGGGTTTATTGGTGAAGTCTCTTCTGATGTTCTACAGTGCTCATGCAATAGCTCTTTTAATGAAGTCCCATAAAATTTAATAATACTTGATTGTTGACAAATCATATATACATACGAGGCTCAGGATTCGCTGTATCCAGACATTTCTTACATAATTTTATGAAATTTACAAGTTGGACATTTCCATGGTTGTTCATAATAGCATGAGTGATGACCAGCTGGCAGATTCGGATGCAAAGAGTAAAGTCAAAATGAAGAGATATTTAATTCCAAAAAGAGGCACTGAAATAACTTTAATAAACTGAAATGCTGGCAAACGCCAGAGAGCACAGAATCATACATAACTCACTCCTTCCTGCCTACCTGGCTATATACGGGATGAATGGAGGAGTCACATCGCAGACTACTGAGGAGTGAAGAGATATCACAAAGACAAGCAGTGAGCATGCATGAGTTACCCAGTGCAATGAATGGGAAACTTACTCGGATTGGCTTCTGCCCTGAGGGAATAGTCACTTTCCAATGGACATGAATAGTCTCTCACCAAGCTATGGTAATTGGAAATTATTGTTCTTGCAGCAAACACTGATCATCCAAAGTAACCTGCATTAAGCTATAATAATGCCTTTGACTTATCCCAGAAGAGGAATGAAACACTTCAGGGGTAGGGGCATCATTTTGAATGTGCCAATTCTAGAAGTTTGATATATGCCACTCTTGCTGATAACAATCCCCAATTTGGGAGGCTACTCCCTTGGAATCCCTAGGGGTGAGAACAGATGTTTTTAGTTATGCTACCACTTCCTTTCGTTTAGTGACTTTAAAGTGACTCAGCCTAGCAACATTCTGAACTTTTTCTCCCCCTGAAATTTTGCTTCATGAATACAGCCAGGCAGTGACCAAAGCTATTTCTGACTCTTGGCTATTTGGAGTTCTGTGTGAAATGGATTCTGGGGTCTCGCCCACAACAAAGGCCGACCCCTCTCTTGAAACTAGCTGGCAGGCAGGCCTAGCACTGAACTATGCAGGGTGAATACAAATGACTTCTCCCATGTCGAGTTATTCTTACTAGGAACGCTTGAAATATGCTGGTGATGAGTAAGGGTGGATGCATGGTGTTCGGAGGCTTGCACACTGGTTGACGTTCTCCAGATTCCTCCTATCTCTGTTTATTGCAATGCGATTGGAACAACTGTGCCATGTTAGTGCAGAATATCTAAAAGATGGATATTCTGTACATCAAAATTACATGAATATTAATGATCTAGGCAAACAGCTACAATGCTCACCTCCCTGTGTGTCAGGACTCAAAACATTGCTTCTTTATAGGCTCCAAAGCCCCACAGCCAAAAGTCCTGTTATTTCAATGTTGTGGACAAATTACGTGTGTGTCATGTAGGTAGTTATCTATCCAATCTGGATAGCAGACCTTCACCACAGCAGCCAAGCTACAGTTATACATTTTTATTTTGATCTGAGGATCTGGACTGGTGCGGATTAACTGAGTAAGTGATCGGCTAATGCTGGGAGAGAGGGTAGATGGAGGTAGGTGTTTGCTCTTCTAGTTCCTGCTGCTAAATGATTCACAGTCAAGAATCATCATTAACCAGGAAAATGCACTCACACATCCAACGACGACTACAAAAATGAAATAGGACTTCCCTCTATTGAAAAATTAGTCACAGTCTACGATCATCCTGCTGAAAATTGCAGCAGAAAACTCAACATTATCAGCAAAGAGAATCCACCTTTCCACAACAAATTGGGACAGAGCAAGGTATTTCAGTATCACTGTGATGCCAATCATCTCTGCAACGAAGACAAGCGCCCTCCATATGAATGTCTGGTACTCTATTAAATGGACATCACAGGACACTAGACTATACTTTGAGTGAAATAGAACGTACTTCTTTTTCAGTCTGAAATTTTTGAAGAAATTTTTCAAAATGCTCCACGCAGGTCCTATGGGAAAAAATCTTGAAAATGTTACACTGCCACTTCTCTATGAGCTGCAACACCAGCCTGCATTTTGGTCAGCACGCAACAATTATGCTTCAAACAAGTGAATGACAAGGCGAAGCATGGAAGAGTATTCACTTGTTGTATATAAGGCCTGGTCTACACCGGAGGGAGTAAAGAAGAGAGAAATCAATCTAAGTTACATGAACAACATAGCTGAAGTCGACATACTTTGATCTACTTGCTGTGGCGTCTTCACTGTGGTAAGTGAACGGCTGACGCTCTCCTGTCAACTCCACCTGTGCCTCTCGCTCTGGTGGAGTACTGGAGTCGATGAGAGAGCGCTCAGCAGTCGATTTATCGTGTCTACACTAGACATGATAAATTGACCCCCGCTGGATTTTTCACTACCCTTCAACCCAGCAGGTAATGTGGACAAGCCCTAATACTGAAAAGCTACAGAGAAATCCTTACTTGAGTTTCCTTCTTCCAAACCACAAAAGAACCAGATCATGTTCTGAACTACCCTGCACATCCATGTTATATTCAACTGCCCACTAAGATAGAATTTTATTTAGATCATTAAGTAAGTGAAAGGAAACACACTTTACAAATTATGGATCTCAATAGCTAACTGAATATTTTGAGCATGACTAGTAAGAGAATCTCAGATTTTTCTGTCTTCTCCCAAAAAGACACCAGCTGGACTAGACATGGCTTCTCGTGCACTTGCTCTACACACTTTGCCACTCATCTCCTCTTTTAGCTTCATTAATAAACATACTCTACTATCAGGTGGCATCAATACAGTGCAATGTAAATTGGGCACATCTTTGTCTCAGTACAGTTAAAGAACCAAACATTTATGCTACACCATTAAAATTAGTTTAAACATTTTAAATGGAACTAAAGTACACCACCAATGCAGAGAAAGGAGGCCTATATAGAGGAATAATAGTTTAGAATTATTTTCATAAAACAGTCTTATGGCAGGTCTACACTACGGAGCTAAGTCGACCTAAGTTACGCAACTCCAGCTATGTGAATAAACCTGCTAAACTGACCCCTGGTGGACTGATCGTCGCAGTGTCGATCCACGGTAAGTGGAGACAAGCCCTTAATTGATTGCAAGTGACTGGATATCAAAATTATGTTATAAAAAAAATAGGACACTGATAGAAATTCAGAGATCCAGTTGGAGGAAATCAGGGAAAAAGATTCATTAAGGTATCTCTAAAAATAAACGTCAGTCCTTTATTGCTTTTACTATATAAGAATGGCTTGAAATTCCCTCTTTCCACAGCACTCTGCTCCACCCCAAAAATCTGCTTGAATTTGTTTTGCTTTGTTTCACATTAGATATGTCAAACATGTTCCTTCTTTTCTTCCTGCAAGACTTTGTAATTTTTAGAGGACTTGGAATCCGACATATTAACTGGGTATTTTAATCAAAGTTGCAGCATTCCCAGCAAAAGTGTAAACTTTGCTTCCCTGTCACTCAGGGGTCACCAAAAGGCAACCTACATTTCAGCCTCCTGATGTTCTATTGGGTTCCATATCCCTCAAAGATTGCTAAATTCTGTCAGGCAAAAAAGATAAAGACAGGGGAAGCAGTTCACTTAACAGAACACATGGGGGCTTTGGCACCATCATCAGATATATGTTAGAAACTAAACAGATAAAAAGGATTGCTATTTCTAGTAATACAGTAGCTTAAAATATCCAAACAATGTATACGTACCACATCACTGGGAAGGTTCTGTAGATCATCAAAAGGAGTTTCCAGTGTGTTGGTATCAACATTAAGAATCACCACATCTTCCAGGGCCATATTTCTAACTTTCTAAAAAAATACCAAAGAAAGAAAAGAAGGGGGAGGGATGTCAAATCTTATCCATAAGGAACATCAAATCATAACATAACATTCTGCTAACTACATTATTCCCCAAATACTTTAAAAGAAGCAAGTGGTTTCCTCCTATTCCTCTCTCTGTGTGTGTATGCGCACACGCGTGATGTTTGTTGTTTAACATTTGTTGTTTTTGTTTTTCCATTTCTTCTAATTAAATCTTTAACCTGCAAAAGGACGTTTCTTAGAATCCTGTGTACTGTGATTTCTGGAGGAATTGTAATATTCTTCTAGGTCATTCAACCAAGGAGATATTTCAAGGTTTTCTAACATTCATTTACTTCTTGTTTCCCTCTTCAATCCTGATTCAAAGCACAACTTCTAGTCGCATCAAGACTCAAAATAAGTAATTTTTTAAAAATTCAGTATTTTGTTTAAATAGCAAACAGAAAGTTGGCTCTTCTAGTTGATGAAGTGCTAGTAAGGCCAACCTTGGATCTGCGTTACCATCCCTGGCTTTGCCATAGCACCTCCAACACTCCTCATTCACAAATGAGATTACATTTTAGCAAAATGGACAGTGTTAAAGATAAACTGAGTGAGAGGGAAGCTAGAATTCTTTTCTTCCTTAATTCTAGGATTTCCAGGACACCACAAAAGATTACAAAATACTTCCAGGATTCTAATATAGGCCTCCCCACTCACAAGGCTTTGAGAAAAATCCCACTTCCTGTTATTTCTTTTGGATGACTACCCATATAATATATTGTGTAAGGCCTTGTCTACACTGCCACTTACAGGGCTGAAACTTTCTTCACTCAGAGGTGTGAACCTCCCCCTCTCATGAGTGATGCAAGTTTCAGCGCTGTAAAGTGGCAGTGTAGATAGTGCCACAGCGCTGGGAGCTGCACTCCCAGTGCTGGTAGCTATTCCCCTTGTGGAGGTGGTTTTATTACAGTTCTGGGAGAGCTCTACACAGCCTAACATGACTACACTGCCATGTTAGAGCGCTGCTGCGGCAGTGCTTTAACATTGACTGTGTAGACATACCATAAGAGCAGCAAACTCCACAGCAAACTGATGCTCAAATCTTAAACCAATCTTTGTAAGGCAAAACAGACAGACTACATGGCCACACATATTTGGCTAAACTTATTTGCTAAGAAAGTGGATGTCTAGCATGGAAAAAAATGATAACTGATTAGGAAATTTAAGTCTAAGACTGACATTTGAACCTTTCAGAAATTTTATTGGGTTTTTCACTTCAAAGGCCCAGCTAGAGTTTTAGAGGAAGAACTTTGTGGGCTACAGAACTCAGTTAGAAATTGTAAGTCTTCTGGACCAAACACAGAGGAGCAGAAGGGTTTCTGGAAATAAGCATATGAGAGATCCATTACAAAGGGATGAAAATGATACAGATCTGGAATGTTGTTCCTGGAACAAAAATCTTTCCAACTTTCGGTTTGTATACATGGGCAAAGAAGTTCCACAGTATAAGCCCAAATGCACACACCCTCTTCTCAAGGGTCAGCTGGAATGAGGTTTCTGACTCTATTCCAAATCCCCAAGTCAAAGCATTGGTTGCTGAGTGATTATGTTTACATTTCCTACAATGGTACACAGATGCACAATAGAAGAAAAGCATAACCTCTTTTCGAAAATAACAGCCATTGGTAGCTTTTGCTGTTTAAGTACCCAAGAAGCAGAAGACCGCTAGATTTCATTTCCCCTCTTAAGCAACATTAACCCCACTGCTGGTGGTTTCAATAATGGAATTTAAATATTCCCTTAACAATCAATTTTTCCATCCAACCTGGGAACTTTATCTACATATAGTTTTTAAATTCACATATAAGTAAGTGGAATATCCAAGTACCAAATTTATCTATCTATTCAGCAGATCGTCAGTTTGATCTTCTCTCTCTCCATCTATCCAGGCTGCCCCCAGCCAAAGAAGCAAGGTAATGGTCCTGAGCATGTTCTAATGAGGTATTCAGACAGTTGGATGAGAAAAATTAATAGTATCTCAACCCACAATGTTATTTATTTTGAAACATCCTCCTATGAAATCTGATCTACGTACACTACATTTCTACAGGGACCTAGAAATGTGAGTTCCTGTGAAGCACACATCCAACAATACCGGATCTTCTGAAAAGAAGACATAGAATCCAAAATGTTTCCAGATCAGGAAGACATGGACTGACACTTAAAATGCATTAGCAACTTGGACAGAGTCAAGAATGTATTCTATCATAAAACTGGCCCGTAAGGTAAAGATGGAATGAGAAAAAGTACTGATGGCGAGAGGAAGTGAGAAAGGAGAACACATAATGAACACTCAGTTCAAAACAGGTGGAGGAATTCATTTCAGTTTTTTTAATACTGGCAATTCACTGACATGTTATCTCAGGACAATGTAACTTCTGCTCTCCAAGTGGTAAGGAAAGAAAACAATGTGCCTATTAAAGGGTGACAGTGTCTAGTCAACTGCACAGCTTCAAACTAACAGACACCAAGAAGCAACTAATAAGATGGTTTGCAGATGGTTGATACTCAATATTCAAATGGTCAGAGTTCAGATACTGGTGTTATAGTGGGTGAGATACTGTAGATAGGCCACCAAGCCAGAGACTACCCACTGGCTTCAACTACAAAAAAAGAGGGCTGATGGTATCATCCTGGAGGGCATCAAACCACACTGGTATATGTGACAGGTAATTTCTAAGCATGAGAAGAGCTAGGTCTGGAACAGCAGTGGTTTTGTAGTTAGAGACTGGTGAAGGGGCTCTGATATGGAGTAAACAGGTCCAGGACCTGCAACAACAACGCCTGACAGTTAGAACCATTAACACCAAATTCACACACATACACACACACGAACTATGAAGTATGGTAATAAAGGAAATTTTCCACTAAAATGGTAAACTATTATCTCCCCCAATAGTGCCACTCTCTTGAATAAACAAACTGGCCGCTTTTAAAGTCTGCTATAGAAACCTCTTTTAATCTCACACCCTTCAACCATACAGAGCAGTCGCCTAAGACAATTAATTAGGTCATTTATGCACAATCCCTCTAGGTAGCAAGAACAGGTCTCTAACAAACCATTTGTGGGGAATGGGATGTTAAAAAAGGGAGGGTAGGGAACTAAATGTGTGTCAGCAAAAAGTAATACATGAGAGAACACAAGAAAAATTTAGATCAAAGTTTTAAAAAATGGGAACCTAAAGTTAGGTTACTACAGGCAGCCTTAGGCACCTAAATAAGCAGCCTCAGCTTTCAAAGGTACTGCACACCCAGCAGAGCCAATCAACTTCAAAAGCAGTGGTTACGTGCTTACAATCAATCAATCAATAAAGCTACTTATGTCGGGTACATCTACACAGTAATCCTTCCTACCCGGCAGTGAGCCTCAGAACCTGGGTCAAATGATGTTCCCACTTGCGCTGCACCCTTGTCTCCAAGACCTTCCCCCTTCTCCACTTTTCAAAGTGTGGGCTCCAACCTGAGCAGGAATGTCTACACTGCTATATTTAGTCCTATGGTATGAGCCTGAGTCACCTGACCTAGGTTCTGAGACTCGCTGCTACAGGTATATGACTTCATCTTTTGTTTGGTTGTGGATTTTTTTTGTTTTTGTTTTTTTGCAGTATAGATATACCCGCAGGTGCCTAAGTCTGCACTTTCAATCCTAAAGTTAAGCTTCTCTTTCTGAAATTTCTGGCCTTAAATGGTGTATTTAAGGCTAAATGGGTGCAGTGCTCAATGCCAAATTATAGCTAAAACTCTCACCCGATCCATTTAATTGCCACATACTATAAATAGGTCACTATCTTATGCACAGAACCCGACCTGGAGTTTGTTGTTGTTGTTGTTTTTGGAGGGGAATATCTGCCATCAGATCTACAAACTAATTAAGTCTGATTTTAAGGGAAGACTATTCCATATATTTCTTTCCTTACAAAAGGAGCTCAAGTCCTTCATGAAAAGCAAGATACTTCCCTCCCTACTCTCAGGAACCAAAAGGTCACTCAGTTGGCTTAAATCTGATAAACTCTAAGGTAACCCAGCAGTCTTGCTTTTTCTGGGAGTCAGGAAGCAGCAGACAAACTGATTTGCTCCTTCCTGCTTCAGAAAATTAAATATTTCAGTTATACTCAGAGGACTCTTGAAAGCTCCAACAAAAAAATCGTTAGCAATGTGCTTAACCAAAGCCAGAAGCTTTTAAAAATTGGGCACCAGAAGGACAAGACAGAAGGGATTATACCTCCTCTTGATTATTACAGGAGCAGCAGCAGTGAACTACAGATGCAAATTTGAACTTGCCAGTAAGTGTTTCTGTAACTTGGATGAAGAATCTATGCCTGTATTGGAATCGTACACCCATCACTGGCCATGTCAGCTGACTCGGGCTTATTGGGCCCAGGCAGTGGGGCTATAAAACTGCAATGTAGACGTTAGCCCAGGCTCTGGGACTCTCACCCTCCTGTAAAGCAGCATCCTTTCTCAACAGATGTCTTTATCAAGGAAGATAGGTTACAACTCTTTGGGTACCTTAAAGACACTTCTGGATTGAGTAGTTCTCTTCTAATGGTGGCATCCTTCAGCCCAAGGGGCAAGAGACAGAGTCTGGGAATCAAAGCCACTTCTCATGTGACAGCTCTCAAACACCCCCAACTTGCAAATCTGCTTTTCACCTTAAATGCATCCAGTTCCAAAAGGTACAACTAGCTACAATTTATTAATATTCTCACTGATTCTCCAACCCCACACCCTAATATCAAATTCATTATCAGTAAATCACAAAGAATAATATTCTATTTATCACAGCTGCCTAACTAACTAAACAAAATATTGGAAACAATGCACTGCATGCTTAATAAAATAAAGTAGATGTATTAAGTCAGTATTTTACTAACAGTATAGAGAAGAGGAGGAAAATATGACTAGAAATAGCTGTATATACTTGGAATAGCTGTCAATTGTTGGAAATGGGCCATCCTGATTATTACTACAAAAGTTTTTTTTCCTCCTGCTGATAATAGCTCACCTAATAGCTCACCTTAATTAATTACTCTCGTTAAGTGGGTATGGCAACACCCATTTTTTCATGTTCTGTGTGTGTGTGTGTGTGTGTGTGTGTGTGTGTGTGTATATTATATATATATATATATATATATATATATATATATATATATATATATATATATATCTTCCTACCGTATTTTCCACTGCATGCATCCAATGAAGTGGGTTTTAGCCCACGAAAGCTTATGCTCAAATAAATTTGTTAGTCTCTAAGGTGCCACACGTACTCCTCATTCTTTTTATATAAACTCTGCAGCATACACAGTCATAGTATATTAGACAATTTGTGCATTAGTTTGCATGTCTAATTTTCCTATAGACTTTTTCATGTGTTGATTTAAAACACTCCAGTGAAGATATGGGTAATCTGCTCATAAAAAGGAGGGTTTCCCCCTCTTTTCACTTAATTCCTGGTAGCCATCATTCATTCATAATAAAATACAGCAAGCCAGACTAACATCTCCACCTGCCTTTTATTTTAAATGCCACTTTTTAAAGAGTGGAGAGGTATGGAAACCCAGTTTAACAAGCACACTGAACCCATTGTTTATGGCCTCCATAAACATGGCTTAGTAAGAATTACTGACTTAATCAGAGTGAACTTATCTCCTGGTGAAAAGAGCGCTTTAAATTTCAGAAATGGCACCTTTGCTGTGAAAATCTCTTAACTTCTGAAACAAACTCCAGGGGGCCTTAAACACCAGGCCAGTAAATAAGCAGTAGTTAGTGTGATTTGTCCTCCTCCTCTGAACACTTGAGATCATTAAATTATTTTATGTAAAAGTTTGCAAAAACACTGAGAAACTATATTCAATAGAGAAGCATTAAAAAGGCAAGAGAGCCTGAGTGAGGCAAAGATGCAATAATTAATCACGTTGTAAACAAACTTCTTCACCATTACTAACAACAGCTTATGTTATTAAATGTGAAAGAAAATATTAAATCAAGTTTATGTTTCACTATTTACGCTCTTTGTTTACTTTTTGCCTTTCCTACCACTTGAACAATGTACTCAGTTACACTTACGTTTGTAGTTTGTTTCATTTTCAGGTGCTCAGTACTACATTTGAGTTTCAAATAAAAAATTGTTTGTATAAGATGAACTATTGTCACTAGATTAAAAAAAATCTCTCTCGGTTTTAGGATTTTTAGCTTTTTTTAACCATTTAAATTTTGAGACAAATTTAACTTCACAGTGACTCTTCATGATCCGATACAAAGGAGATGGGCATATTACAAATACTGAAGTGGGAGATATGAGACAAAAAACATATTTTCTTACTAAAAAAACAAATGTTCAAAAAGTTTACCAAACAAAAATAATAAATTTTCTATCATAATTTTATATACTTTCTTAGAATGCAAAATATCATTCACAACAATTAGTCTAAGATCTGTTTGCTTTATGACTTGTCTACATCACTGACAATTAATGTTTACAGTTTACTTACCTAAGAACACCAAAATACTGCAGACAACAATGTGTCAATCTGGCTACCAGAAGCAGGAAAAGCAACGGATATAAAATTTTATTATTTCATGCCCCAACAGCAGCCAGAAGGACTTAATGAAATCAGCCTTAGATTTACAATCTGAAATAGCTATTCAACAGGCAGATATGGTTAAGCTAAATGTACCCTTTGACCTTTCAACTCTTTGATCCTGGCACAGCAGGTGGCCTACTACCCCCTCCTGTGCATCTTCCACTCTTCCGCCAATCTCCTAACCTTGATGTGCAGTAGCCCTGATCCTACACAGGTGATTCTCAAGATCCTTATCACAAGCAGCTGCTGCTAACTGAATGACAAAAATCACTAGTGCTGATGTGATCCAATACTATTGGGCAACACAGGAAAAGGCTTCTTTCTGCAGTTACTGAAAAGTTTTCAGGGCTGAAATGAATAAAGATCTCTTCTAAAAACTTCATATAACAACATATCCAGAATCTCTTTTTAAATCCACAGTCATTTTTCAATGATAGACCATCTTAAAAATTACTTCTCATGCATTTGGGTCAGTGGTTCTCACACTATGGGTCAGGGCCTCAAAGGGGGTTGGGACCCCGTTTTAAGGGAGTCAGAAAATCTGGCTTAGACTTACTGGGGCCCGGGGTTGAAGCCCAAGCCCTACCGCCTGGGGCCAAAGCTGAAGCCCTGGGCAGCAAGGATCAGGTTACAGGCCTCCTGCCCAGAGCTAAATCCTTGGGGCTTTGGCTTTGGACCCCTGCCTGGGGTGGCGGGGCTTGGGTGGGTTCAGGCTTTGGTCCTCCTTCCTGGGGTTGTGTATAATTTTTGTTGTCAGAAGGGGGTCGCAGTGCAATGAAGTTTGAGAACTCCTGATTTATGGTGTATTTCATCTTTGCCTCTAGAACAACAAACATCAATGCTTTCCAGTCAAAATATCTGCAAATCCAAAAACTGTCTGTTTTATTTCTTTAAAGCTTCAATTAAAGAATGCTTTTTCATGTTCCCATGTGTTTGCTATTTCCTTATTATAAAATTTGGAAACTATTTCCAAAGTTATTTGTACAAACGCCACAGCATGATAATACATTTATCAAGTTCACAAGTTAAACCCTTTAAGAAGCACTAAAGATTATCCCACTTAATGACACAAATGCAAAAATACACAATCATCACTACTACTGAAAAACCTCAATGGCTAATGGCAAAGAATTCATAGATATTACAGAATGGGTGTGCGAGTGCAACTAAGAACTGGGTACATAGGGAAGGTCCAGAGACTATTTATACAACTCTTATCAGATACTTAGTGTGTCCAACCAGACTAAAGATTTTAAAGAAGAACCTGAAAGTTATCCTATGAAACTGTCTCCTGCCACTGAGATAAACAAAAGTACAGCAGCAGTAGACACAGTTGTCACAGGATATGCAGATAAAATATGCAGATACCAGATTTTGATCTTGGTAACTGTTCCTCATGCTTAGATACAATAAAAGAGAGAAACATTTTCCTTGCTGACATATTTGATTGTAATATTTTGTATACAAAAACATGTCAATGAATTTGACAGATCTAAAATATATCTGTAGTCATAGATAAAGAATGCCTAAGCCAAGAGGGTTTCTTAAAGGTATGCAATGTCCTTTCTTTATACAAGGCTGAATCCAGCAACACAGTGGCGTGCGGTATTGCATATTTACACAACGGCTATGACTGTGGTAAGCGCTAAATGGAAGATTGTACTGTCAACAATTGAATATCTGACAGCTACAAAGGAATATCCCAAAACAGTTAAACAAAACCACATGTGCTTAAATCCCAACAGATATCCTACTAGGTCAAGGGCATTCCTCTTCAATCAGCACCATCGCACTAATCGTTTCAGATACAAAAACAGTTGCTGAACCAATCACTTACTATGACAAAACAGAGAGGTTGCCAACTAAGTTTAGCACTGCTCAGACACAAAGACTAACTTACAATAATGTGTACTCTGAAATAAAGTTTAATATAGGGGTAGTAACAAAAGTGGAAGATTGAAGGAACAAGTTAATCTGAGATGGTTTCATTATCTTATCTCACTACTATTTATCAGTACTAAATACTTACCTTTATCTAATATGAATTCGATTAGTACCGTAAGTGTGCCCCATTATTCATGTAATAGTCCAAGCCCTGCTTATATAACAGCTTATAAACTTTCAGTCTTCTTTGAAGTCACTTTATGGATTGCTAAATGGAAATCTTATATAGAATGACTAACTAGGTGATGATAGAAAGACTGAAAAATAAGAGCACCACACAGTTCCATATTTTCTACCAGGATTTTCCCTCATAAATCAGCTAGTGCCCTCTGACCTATAACAGGAGATTATCTTATCTCACTAGAGAACATTTCAGTCACACCAAATTAGATTTAACAGTCAATGGATACATTTGATATTTTAATCATCAGAAAAAATTGTCATTTTTCATTAGCATATTTGCTGTCTCTATATAGATCCCATGCCACACCAGAAACTCAAAGCCAAATCTAAGGTGTACAATTGTTTGGAAATGTCTGTGGGAATAGAAAAGAGGGTGTATGTTAAAGAAAAAAAAATAGTATTTACATTACTCCAATAATTGCTTTTAGAGGGAACCATTTTGAGAACTTTTCTAAAGAAAAGACCCTAAAGACAAACCTAATAAATTATTCACTTCTTATCTCCCAGTTAACCATGCTTTAGCTACTTTTTTCTCCATAGAGATGTTTCCATATTTAGGCTCCCACTAAAAACACAATTTGGAAAAATGTATGTAGGAATGCCCAGATCCTGGAATTTAAGCTGTTTGTGGCAGAAATCTGAATCTGAATACATGGGGAACCTCAAATTCTTCCATGGGACTCCGTATAGGCACAAGGGTCCCACCTGCCTGGAGCTGATTGCAGGATCAGGGACCTTAGGCTCTTCTCATCCTGGAACAAGAATCTTTGTGTGTGTCAAGCATTTTGAAAGACACCTAGGCTGTAATTTGTATATTAATTTAATTAAACATTTTCTATCTATATATTGGACAATTAGAATATCCTTTTAATTATACTTCATTATTTTACTATTGAAACACTGTCAAATAGCAGATCTTAAACAATACACAACTGTTAAGAACATGAGTGAATCCTCTGATGCTAAAATATTGCTCTAACATGGTTGAAAGATTCAATATATTTTTCTATGTACAAAAAAAGTAACAAGCTTTCAGCATTAGCAACAGGCTAACAGGTAAACTGCAGTAAAACTACAGTAATAATCTGGCTAATTTGACAAAAGCCTATCTTCCTCCTGGTCAGGGTGCAGACAAATTATGGTTTACTTACCAGTAAATATCAGATCAAATAGCCCCTGGTGGATTTTTTTTATTTTGTTTTTTTATTTTTGAAGGCAAAGGCAAAGATATCCAAGACACAGAAAATGGATCTTCTAGTGCAGAGGAAGGACAGGAGAATTGTTTGTTTATTTGTTTTTAATTTTACATGGGACTTCGAATAGCAACACTTCACCAATGTGTCTGTGTTCCAGAAGCTATGGTTTATCAAAAAAACATACTGGATACACACTGCTAAACAGTATAGGGCAGAAAAGTTCTTGTGCTATACAAAAAAAGCATAGAACAATGGATGCTAGGTTATCTATCTAGATATTTACATGACTCCAACACTTAACATCTAAGTGCCTGAAGATGTATTATCCGAAACCCACTGTCTCATAAATCTAGAGTGTAAATCACATTTGCACAGATTAGGCAAACAAATCAGTTTTCACCTTAACGCCAAACATTAATCTTCACCACTACTCTGATTTGGTAAATTAACGTAATATTTGTTGCAATATGAAGCCAAGAGGAAACAAGCTTTTGCACATACTGTCTGTCTTCTCAGGAAGAAAGGCTACATAGGAGGAAGAATAATGACAAGAGGGAGAACATTGTTCTAGTTGACAAAAAGCATCAAATCATATGTTCTTTAGTGACACACAGTCATCTCTACTAGAAGAGGAAAAAACAGATTGCCTTTCCTAAGACTGCAGTGTACAATGCAGATGGCCCCTGAGACACTAGATCTGAATGTCCTTGAAGTTTAGAAAACTCCACATCCAAAGCTGGTGGGTGAGTCCCATTTCTAGCATTCTGGGCATTTGGATACTAAGCCTGAATTTGAACCTTCCCTGTCTCCCATTGATCCATTCTTTGCATCATTTTATCCCTCCTTAGTCTTGACCATTCTTGGAAATGACACAGACACACAAATTAACAAGGAAGCCTATAGAAGGACTCCTTTCCCACTAGAGCTACCACAAAACTGTAAGAGAGCAGAGTTAATAAATCTTCTCTAGAAATAAGAAAGACTATGAAATACAACAGAACACAACATTTACATGGCAAGTTTTCAGACTCACAAAAATGGCTTTGGAGAGGTGATTCCATCTTTGTAATTGGGGGAGGAGGGAAAGAATTGACAGGTAAGGGCTCTGATGTAGTAAGTTCAATGATACTTACTGCCTGTATAGCACGGTTTGTCTTTAAATCACTGTGCACATATTAACTTCACAACACAAATTTATTATCCTCATCTTAAAGATGGGAAAAGAAAGACAGAGATGAAGTGACTTGCTTAAAGAGCCAGGATCTGAATTCCTGAGTTCTTGGTTTCCAGCCACATGCTCAGTCCACCAGACCATGCTGGCTCATTGCCAATTCCTGCTTGCCTGCTGTGCAGGATACAAACTTGTTAACCTCCTGTAGGAAAGGGATCACCACACTTAGTTTGATGCAAGTTCCCATATCCCAAGAGTGATTACATATGGGACAAGAGTTGAAGTGAGGATCTTATCTAAAAAGAGGTTTTAACACAACAATTCATGTATTGTTTGTATTTGTGGGGTTTAGAATTAAGTCCCCCAAACTATACTTGAATCATATTAAGTTTAATATCTATTCAAATCATGAATGTACTGTTGTGTATAGTTTTACACCATACTGGATAGTGGCACAGGCTAAACTAAGAACAACATAATCATCCCCTTAACAGTGCTGCATAGTGTGTTAATATCATCTAACCTACTGGTAGCCAAAAACAGCAGAATACAGTACAAATATCCCTACAAGGTATATAAAATCCTATATTCCCAGTAGCCTAGAGCTTCAGTAATTTTCATTTAAAAATACTGCATTTTACCACTCTAAAAACACAAAATAAAATAAAAACAGTACCCTAGTAAACCAGTGACCAAATTCACTGTTTTAGATTCTCAATTTGGATAGCATTCACCCAAGAGTTCTGAAGGAACTCAAATGTGAAACTGCAGGACTGATAACTGTTGTCTGTAACCTATTATTTAAATCAGCTTCCGTACCAGATGACTGGAGGATAGCTAATGTGATGCCAATTTTTGAAAAAGGCTCCAGAGGAAACCTCAGCAACAACAGGCCGGTAAGCCTGACTTCAGTACCTGGCAAGCTGGTTAAACTATAGTAAAGAACAAAATTGTTAGACATATAGATAAATGTAATAGTCAATAAGGACTAGTCAACATGGTTTTTGTAAAGTGAAATTATGCCTCATCAATCTACCAGAATTCTTTGAGGGGGTCAACAAGCATGTGGACAAGGGAATCCAGTGGATACAGTGTATTAGTTTTTCAGAAAGCCTTTGACAAAGTCCCTCACCAAAGGCTCTTAAGCAAAGTAAGCGGTCATGGGATAAGAGGGAAGGTTCTCTCATGGATTGGTAACTGGTTAAAAGATAGGAAACAAAGGGTAGGAATAAATGGTCAGTTTTCAGAATGGAGAGAGGTAAATAGTGGTGTCCCCCAAGGGTCTGAACTGGTCCCAGTCCTATTTCACATATTCATAAATGATCTGGAAAAAAGGGGTAAACAACGAGGTGGCAAAATTTGCAGACGATACAAAAACTACTCAAAATAGTTAAGTTCTAGGCAGACTGCAAGGAGCTACAAAAGGATCTCTCAAAACTGGGTGACTGGGCAACAAAATGACAGATAAAATTCAATGTTGATAAATGCAAAGTAATGCACATTGGAAAACATAATCCCAACTGTATATATATATAAAATGATGGAATCTAAATTAGGTGTTACCACTCAAGAAAGAGATCTTGGAGTGATTGTGGATTGTTCTCTGAAAACATCCACTCAATGCACAGCGGCAGTCAAAAAAGCAAACAGCATATTGAGAATCATTAAGGAAGGGGTAGATAAGAAGACACAAAATATCATATTGCCTCTATACAAATCCATGGTATACCGCATCTTAAATATTGTGTGTAGATGTGGTCACACCATCTCAAAAAAGATATAGTGGGCTTGGAAAAGGATCAGAAAAGGGCAATAAAAATTATTGGGGTATGGAACGGCTGCCATATGAGGAGAGATTAATAAGACTGGGACTTTTCAGCTTGGAAAAGAGATTACTGGGGGCCATATGATATAGGTCTATAAAATCATGACTGGTGTGGAGAAAGTAAATAAGGAAGTATTATTTATTCCTTCTCATAACACAAGAACTAGGGGCCACCAAATGAAATTAATAGGCAGCAGGTTTAAAACAAATAAAAGGAAGTATTTTTTCATACAGTGCAGTAAACCTGTGGAACTTCTTGCCAGAGGATGTTGTGAAGGCCAAGACTATAACAGGGTTTAAAAAAGAAGTGGATAAATTTATGGAGGATTGGTCCATCAATGGCTATTAGCTGGGATAGTGTCCTTAGCCTCTGTTTGCCAGAAGCTGGGAATAGGCGACAGGATGGATAACTTGATGACTACCTGTTCTGTTCATTTCCTCTGGGGCACCTGGCACTGGCCACTGTTGGTAGACAGGATACTGGGTTAGATGGCTCTTTGGTCTCGCCCAGTATGGCTATTTTTATGTTCTTAACTCAAGTTGTTTATCAATTGGTGAGACTGAGTTCAGAGCCCAGATAACAGTTTGCTACTTTCAAGCGAACAGCTTGAACATTAAACATTCTTAAAATGTAGCATTTGTCATGCTATTGGTCTGATTATTTCTGCTCAATGCAACACAGAAAAATTGCCCAGAAGCTGTTTTTTGCACAACATGACTGGAACGATATATATAATGGCGTAGTCTGGGGGTTTAGCCTCTTAGCAGGACAGTACCCTAGATGATTATTGCTGACATATACCCAAAAGAGACAGATGTCTGTATGGCAAAGTTACCAGTTTTTGATGTAGGTTGCAAATGTTCTTGTATTACACACTATTTTATGAGGTGCATGACTAAGTAATTGTATATTGTAAGATACTGTACACAGAATAGCCCAAATTTTCAACTCTGGTGTTTAAAGTTAGGTACCTAAGTAGACTGTTTGTCAAAGATGTTGAGCATCAGCCGCTGCTACCAACTTGAAAATGCTAACCTGTGTTTAGCTTCCCCTGATTTCCAAGCAGCAATATTTCCCTACTCCCACTGCATATGGCTTTCAGACTGGCCCCGTTAAATGGTGCTAATGACTAAGGACAAATATTCAGAACAATCTAAGTATGCAGTTGTCATAAACAGATAGCTAAGGATTAATGTTCTTTTACCTGTAAAGGGGTAACACCAGTAACCTGAAACACCTGACCAGAGGACCAGTCAGGAAACAAGACTTTTTCAAATCTGGGTGGAGGGAAGTTTTGGGTGTGTGTCCTTTGTCTTGGTTCGGTGACCCTCTCGGCTCTCAGAGTGATTTTTCTATCTCCAGGCTTTCTAATCTTCTGTTTCCAAGTTGTAAGTACAAGGATAGTAAGACAATAGGTTTATATTTTTTTTTGTATTTACATGTGTGTAGTTGCTGGAATGTGTTAAATTGTATTCTTTTTGGATAAGGCTGTTTATTCATTTTTTTCCTTTAAGCAACTGACCCTGTATATTGTCACCTTAATACAGAGATCCTTTTATGTCCTTTTTTCATTCTTTTTATATAAAGCTTTCTTTTTAAGACCTGTTCGAGTTTTTCTTTAGTGGGGACTCCAGGGAATTGAGTCTGCAGCTCACCAGGGAATTGGTGGGAGGAAGAAGTCAGGGGGAAAATCTCTTTGTGTTAGATTTACGAAGCCTGACTTTGCATACCCTCTGGGTAAGGGGGAAGAGAGATTAGCTCTCTCGGTACTTGTGTTTCCAGGACTGGAAACAGGGAGGGTAGAATCCCTTTGTTTAGATTCACAGAGCTTGCTTCTGTATATCTCTCCAGGAACCCAGAGAGGGAACACCTGGAGGGGAGGAGGGGGAAGGGAAATGGTTTATTCCCCTTTGTTGTGAGACTCAAGGAATCTGAGTCTTGGGGTCCCCCAGGGAAGGTTTTGGGGAGACCACAGTGAGCTAGGCACTGTATAATTCCTGGCTGGTGGCAGCAATTACCAGGTCCAAGCTGGTAACTAAGCTTGGAGGTTTTCATGCTAACACCCATATTTTGGACGCTAAGGTCCAGATCTGGGAAAAAATGTTATGACAGCAGTGTAGTTGTAACTGTGTTGGTCCCAGGATATTAGAGACACAAGGTGGATGAAATAATATCTATTATTCCACCAACTTCTGTTTAATAAAAGACATTCAATAAAAGAAATTACTTCATCCACCTTGTCTCGCTAAAACCATTTAAGTGACATTTGAAAATATTACCCAACAGCTAGGATTTTCAAAGGAGCCCTAGGTTCTGCACCCCCTATTGAAAAAAAAGTAGGGATTGAGTGATTTGCATCCATGGGTTCTTTTGAAAATTACAGTCAATGGTGCTTCGGGATTATTTCCAGTTGTTTTACATGTTCCTAAATCCTGCAAGATGGCCAGATTTTTCTTATTGATGGTAAGATCCCTGCTCCTGGACCTATCATCTTGAGCATTAGAAACTAATAATCACCAAATCTTATAAAAGCCTAAAAATGGCCAAGTAGAGATGGTTAATATTGTTAAAAAAAAATCAAGCCTGATCCACTCTGAGAGAGTTAAATTCAATAGTAGTAAACTGGTCAAATGAAACAACAGGGTTCACACTGTGTCTGTCTGTCTGTCTTGTGTGTCTCTCTCTCATACACACAGATGTGCTGGACTCTGATCACTGGGTTGAAAATAGTATCCAAAGTGTAGTCATGAGTTTTCCAGAAGTGTGCAAGCAATCAAATTAGGCTCCAGTGCTGAAAACCTTTAGGCACATGTTTACTTTCAATCATGTGCTTAAAGTTAAGCATAGAATCACAGAATCATAGAATATTAGGGTTGGAAGAGATCTCAGGAGGTTATCTAGTCCAATCCCCTGCTCAAAGCAGGACCAACACCAACTAAATCATCCCAGCCAGGGATTTGTCAAGCCAGTCCTTAAAAATCTCTAAGAATGGAGATGCCACCACCTCGCTAGGTAACCCATTCCAGTGCTTCACCACCCGCCTAGTGAAATAGTGCTTCCTATTATCCAACCTAGACTGCCCCTACTGCAACTTGAGGCCATTGCTTCTTGTTCTGTCTTCTGCCACCACTGAGAACAGCCGAGTGCCATCCTCTTTGGAACCCTCCTTCAAATAGTTGAAGGCTGCTATCAAATCCCCCCCTCACTCTTCTCTCCTGCAGACTAAATAACCCCTGTTCCCTCAGTCTCTCCTCGTAACTCATGTGCCCCAGCCCCCTAATAATTTCCATAGCCCTCTGCTGGACTCTCTCCAATTTGTCCACATCGCTTTTGTAGTGGGGGACCAAAACTGAACACAGTACTCCAAGTGTGGCTTTATCAGTGCCAAACAGAGGGGAATAATCACTTGCCTTGATCTGCTGGCAATGCTCCTACTAATACAGCCCAATATGCCGTTGGCCTTCTTGGCAACAAGGGCACACAGCTGACTCATATTTCGTCCACTGTAATCCTCAGGTTCTTTTCTGCAGAACTGCTGCTTAGCCAGTCGGTCCCCAGCCTGTAGCAGTGCATGTGATCCTTCCTTCCTAAGTGTAGGACCCTGCACTTCTCCTTGTTGAACCTCATCAGATTTCTTTTGGCCCAATCCTCCAATTTGTTTAGGTCACTCGGGACCCTATCCCTACCCTCCAGCGTATCTACCTCTCCCCCCAACTTAGTGTCATCTGCAAACTTACTGAGGGTGCAATCCATCTCATCATCCAGATCATTAATCAAGATGTTGAAGCATGTGTGTAAGTGTTTGCAGGAGTAGGGCCTAAATCACAGAAATACATACTACTCTGAGGGACGAGAGGAGAGACTTACCTCCATTAAACTTAAATGTATTCCAATGAGGTAGGGCATCGGGGCACTGTGAAGAGAAACAAATAGTTTATTTATATTTAAATAATGCTGGAGATTATTAACACACACTTACACAAGCCAGCTGTAATACAGATAACAGGGACACAGGATTACATTTTATTTAAAAATAGAAATCCAGATGTAACATTCCATTTGAGCTGAAAAATGTCAGTTTTATTTTGAAGACTTATCTCTTAATTTGAAAGCCACTGTCTCTAATTTAATAATTTTCCACTGCAGCTTGCAAGGTGAAGTTGTTGTTACTAAAAAATAGCAGTTAAAGGAGGGAAGCTACCAAACATATTATTTTACTATGAATACATCCAGAATGACACCATGGACATCTGTGGATTCACTCTTCTTCAAATAATGTCATTTAGAGAGGTTTGCCCATATGAAACACTGTGGTTAAATTACTTATATACATCACCCAATAGGACAAGCTCTTGATCCTTTGACCAGTGTATGCCAAGAAGAGAGCATTTTAATATTTATTTATTGCTGAATTCAACAGATCCTCATACAGACTCCCATATTATAGAAAACAGCAGAAACCAGTCCATCTAGCCCAGTATCCTGTCTTCCGACAGTGGCCAATGCCAGGTGCCACAGAGAGAATGAACAGAACAGGTGATCACCAAGTGATCCATTCCATCGCCCATTCCCAGCTTCTGGCAAACAGCAGCTAGGGATACCATCCCTGCCCATCCTGGCTAATAACCATTGATGGAGCTATAACAGCCTGTTTGTTGAGTGCTGACAAATGTGCTTAGCACAATACAAAAGATGGAGTAAATTAGCTCATGCATCAAAGAGCTAACATTCTGTGTGACTGATGCGAGTTACACACCTATATCTAAGTGCAGAATTTTGCCCTAAGCATCCATTGGTATAACGATCTTAGTGCCTTTTTAAACCCATTTTCTGAATAAATTCATTCAAGAGCATTGTAATTGTCTGGTTTCACCCACAAAGTAGTTGTTGGGGCATTTAGTGCACTTGATGAGGTACAGTAACTCCTCACTTAAAGTTGTCTGGGGCTCATGATTCACTGGGAGTGCTACAAGTTAGCAGTATGTTTGACACCACTCTTGTTGCAGCTTTTGCCACATTACAAGTGTACACATTAAAGTTCAAGGCTTACATAGGAAACTCAAACTGGAGAGTATTTGTTTGTCATTTTGTATGTTTTAATGGGAGGAAATAGATATTTCCTTTACACATACTGCTTCTTTTCCAGGGGCAAGGAAATACCCAACAATCTTATACTCAAAGTGTAAACCATCAGTTAACTGCAAACTGCACAAACGCTCAACTTCCCTGTGTGCGTAACTGTGCTGTCCCAGTCTTCTCCAGCATACACTCAAATGAATGTGTTTCTAATTATGTAGCTTCGAGAACATAACAGCTTCAATGTCAAAAATACAAAGTCTGAACCTCAGCAGGAAGTCTTAAGACTGCAAACATCTCATCTAGTGGAACTTTGGCTAAAGTAATGAAAGGAAGCAGGAAGGGTGCACTACTCCAGAAAACTGGACATTTATTAATGTGTCCAGAAGTACAGCCTGTCATAGATCATAGAAAAACTGAAATCTGTAAAAAGTTAATTAATAGTATCATGTTAATCTTTCAATCTTCCACAGTTAATCAACAAATGGACTAGGGAGAATAATATATTTAATAAGAATGCCAGAACTGCTGAAATCAGGTGCCAACAAGTGAGATGCTAAGAAGCTGTAAAACAGATATAGCCTAAAAAAATTGGAATTAAATAACTAGGTGATAGATTGCCTAACCAATTTATTAATATGAGGGATCTAATTTAAAAGAAACAGCAATTAAACATGTTATAGTGCGGGGTTATAGTGATCAGATTTAAAAGGTAATATGTTATTATTTGTATTGCTGTACTGCTTAGGAGCCCAAGCTATGGCCCAGGTGCTGTACAAACACAAAGCAAAAAGACAGTCACTGCCCCAAAGAGCTTACAATCTACTTATAAGACAAGAGACAACAGAGGGACGCAGACATTAGTGTCATGGAAAAAGGGAGTTTTAAAGGGGGGGCGGGGTTGAAGAAGGATAATGTGTTAATTTTACAGAGGTTTACAGGAGTTCCTCTCTAGTATGTGGAGCAGCACAGGAGAAGGCATGAAGATGCTTGTTTGAAAATTTAATAAGTGAGTGATGGATGCTGGCACAGTGAGCCAATTGGAGAAGGAAGTCAAGATCTAGAGAGTGAATGAGAGATGATACGTAGGATGGGGATAGATAGTAAAGAACCTTGAATGTAAAGATAAGTAGCTTATGTTTGATTCAACAGAGAAGGTGGAGCGAGGGGAAGGGATTCAAAGTGAGAGGTAACATGGTCAAAACAACAGATTAGGCCACAGCTCTCAAACTGTGGGTCGCAACCCCATTTAGGGGTCGCCAGGGCTGGCTAAGACTTGCTGGGGCCCGGGACCAAAGCCTGAGGGCTTCAGCCCTGGGCATCAGGACACAGGTTATAGACCCCCGGCCTGTGGCTGAAGCCCTTGGGCTTCAGCTTTGCCCCTTCCCCGTACACCCGGGAGTTGGGCTGGCTCAGGCTTCAGTCTTCTTCCTAGGGTCGCGTAGTAATTTTTGTTGTTCAAAGGGAGTCGTGGTGCAATGAAGTTTGAGAACCCTTGGACTAGGAAAATGAGCTTTGCAGCAGCATTCTGAATGGATATGAATGAGTCCAGGTTGCATTTCTCAGGGCCAGAGAGAAGGCTGCTGCAGTAATCAAGACACAAGATGATGAGAGCCTGGATATGCATTTTAGCTGTGTGAATAGAACAGCAAAGCTGTGTGTTAGAAATATTATGAAGAAATAATTGGCATGATTCAGAGTGGATGTGAGGACCTAGAGCAGAGGTAGGCAACCTGCAGCACATGAGCTGATTTTCAGTGGCACTCACACTGCCCGGGTCCTGGCCACCGGTTCGAGGGGCTCTGCATTTTAATTTAATTTTAAATGAAGCTTCTTAAACATTTTAAAAACCTTATTTATTTTACATACAACAATAGTTTAGTTATATATTATAGACTTAGAGAAAGAGACCTAAAAACGTTAAAATGTATTACTGGCATGTGAAACCTTAAATCAGAGTGAATAAATGAAGACTCGGCACAGCACTTCTGAAAGGTTCCGACCCCTGACCTAGAGAAAGGTTTAAGTCCAAGATGGTGACCAGGTTACGGGCCTGAGTTACAGGCAGCATGATGGTGTTGTCCATAGCGGCTGAGAAAGCAAGCAGCAAGGAAGGCTTGGTGACGTGGAGGGCTGGGGAAGGCATGGTTAAGAGCTCTCTTTTAGCCATGCTGGGCTTAATCTGACTGACATCCTCGAGGACATGACAGAGAGAGAAGCTGAGATTTGAATTTGGACAGATGGAGACAGGTCTGAGTACAGAGGTAGATCTGAGCCCTTACCATAGAGGTTGTAGTTGAATTTGTGTCTGCAGATACGATTACAGAGATAAATTTTAGAGGGAGAAGAGAATGGAATGAAAGACAGACCCCTGTGGAACCCACACAGAAAGTTGCAAGGGGGATGAGGAGGATCCTCTGGAGGGGACACGGAAGGAGCCATTAGAAAAGCAGGAGAAGAACCAGAAGACGACAGAGATATCGAAGCAAAGGGAGGACAAAATAGCACAACTGACTGCATCAAAGACAGCTGACAGGTCAAGGAGGATGAAGATGAACTACCGGTTCTGAGCTTGGCGAGAGTAGTTTCAGTGGCGTGCAAGTGGATAGGAGGGGGTCTAAAATGGAATTGGAGGACAGGAACTCCAGAGGGAGACTGTGAACAGCATGTTCAAATGAGCTCAGAAACTAAATGGACATGGGGCAGTAGCTGGTGAGGCAAACACAGTTAGGGATGAGGGGTTTTTGGTTTGTTTTTTGTTTTTAAAGATAGGAGAGACTGAAGTGTGCTTGTATTATGAGTAGGGCCCTTCCAATTTCACAACTGTGAAAGACGTGTCATGGACCGTGAAATATACCCTTCCCCATGAAATCTGATCTTCCCCATGCTGCTATAAGAGCCCCGCCAAGGGGCTTCCAGCTGCAAGTCCTGGCTGGGCTGGCGAGGGACAGGACTTGTCCATCCCCTGCATGGATGCTCTCATTCTCAGCGGGAGATCAGACCCACTTTGGAGTGCCTTCCCCTGCTACAGGAAGCTCTGGGGTAGGGCAGCAGCCCCAGAGGCTCCTGCAGTTGGAAGAGGCTTGTGGATGTGGGTCTGATCTCCCACTGCTGCTGGGGGTGCCCCAGCCAGCCTGGGGAGGGACAAGACTTCCTCTTCAACTGCACAGCTGCTCGGGGGGACGGGCAGGAGAGAAGAACAGACCCAACTCCAGTTACCTTTTTGGTTTAAAACACCTTGAAATTTCAGATGTAAAATCCTCTGGCTCTGAAATTGAGCAAAATGGACCATGAATTTGGTACGGTCCTAATTATGATGGGGGGGGCAGAGGGGAGAGAGAGAGGTTAAGGAGAACAGTTAGAGGAGGGATGAGAGCGGATAACAAGGGAGATCAAGATATGGGATGGGATCACTGAGAGAAGTGGAGGGTTCAGAGGGGGAGAGAAGATGAGAAACTTCTGTGTATCACCCTACTCTGAAAAATTAAAATAAATTAAAATTGAAAAAAAGCTAATAAATATAGATATCTGTCCAAATTATATACAAAAAACTGAATTCTACCAACCCTACTCATAAGTGTATGGTGAACTTTGGTAGCAGGCATTAGTTGTGGATACAGAACATACAACAATAAAAGCATGTGGGTGAAAGTCACATGACGCAGACCCACAACAGTTTCTCTCACACTTCATTTTTCACCTACTTTGGGACATCCTGCTCTTCCAGTCCCACAGCCATGAATACCAATTGCAGAGATGTTTGATGGCAGCCAATACCTATTAAATCCCAGATTAACAAAGCACTAATTCCAACCACACTTTTTGCTTAAGCAATATGAATGCCTGGGTCTTTTTTTGGCATAGAAAGAAGATTGGCTACTGACTTACTGTTTGCTGTATCATTTTCCAAGGAGAACAGGGTTATTTATAATCAAACAAGTTGTATGGGTAAATATCAAATAATAAGAGTAACAATATGTAAGCATGAATATGGATATTGTGTATTTAATGGCTTCATATTGCTCATTCGTTGTAACTGCATTTTTACAATTTGTTTAATTCCTTCCCTCCGGCTAAATACAGACCCCTTAATTATTTTCCCAAGAGGTGAGCAACTACTAATTGGAAGAGAGGCAGGTGAAATAGAAGGACATTTCTGCTTAAGTACTAATTTAAAAAAAAATATATATATACTGCCATTCAAGACAAAATGAAATTTAAAAATGACTGACATCAAGAAGATACATAATTTACAGCTACCTAGGGATTTGTGCAACTTTGCTTGATTATTCTAAGGAAATGAGTAGTTACCATCACAAGTCAGAGATCAAACTTATTCTATTTATGTCCTACCCTAGGTATAAACATAGTCTTATTCTGCACCCTTATGCATGCGGAGTAGACCCTTACTCTGCAAGCAGTCCCACTGATTTCCCATGAAACTATTCATTGAAGGGTGGCAGAAACTAGCCCAAAACTTTTATTTATTTGATGCAAATTAGAAACACTATTTTTTTAATTTTCAAGCAGATGAACCTAGAAAACATTGCAACAAAGGAACCAAAAGAATCATTACATTCGGGGCATTTAGCAAGCACAGGGATGTACTAGTTTGGCCCAAGACATCTAGTGGCAGGTTTGTGCAGGAAAGTAGAGTTTACGGTCTGAGTTCAGTCTCTTGATCAGCAGGGATTATCCTCTCTGGCCAGATAAAGGAGCAAATCTCAACCACGTGGGGATTTTGAAAGGGGTGTGCGTAAAAAGAAGACTGCACACTAACAGATACACTTGTTCCACAGTTGCTGCAGAGTGGTCTGAAAAGGTGGCTCTCAACTTGCTACTGGGTAAAAATATGCAGGAATACCAACTGCTGACTACTCTATCATGGGTTATAAAAGCTGGTTTATTCACCTTAAAAAAGATCCTGTTCTCTTTGGCAGTGCCCCCACAACACAATCAGGGACCTTGTATTCTGGGCAACAAAGAGACACCAGCCCATTTTATAAGGCTTAGACAGATTCTCCCTCCAGGCTAAGTTAAAGGAGAAAGAAAACACAAAAGGAGGAAGAAGGGGGGAAGAAGAGGGTAATTTTCCAGTGGGAACTGGTCATGGCACCAGGGAGCAAATTGCAGAAACAAAAAAACAAAAACAAAAAACAACAAACCATCCCACGATTCTTTCACTGATATAAAAATATTGGTAACTTCCACTTGATTGCTATTCAGAGACACGCTGGCCAGAGACATGGGCCACAGATGCTAGTGCAGACATACTGGCTATACACATCAGCATCTCAGGCCCAGGCACTCTCGTCATTTGCTGCTATGCCACTGATCTCAACAATATTGGTTCAAACATCTCCCTTATCATTCTGTTTTCCAACAGAAGAGGAATCTGGCATGAAGGTATAAAATCTAAAGCTGGGAGAACCTCAAAAGTTTACCATATTGAACATAAATTCTTTCCCAGTGGAGAAGGTACAGCAAAACTGCTCATAACCAAAAAACAGACCTCACTACCACTCTCTCCATGAGTAAGAGTTAAAGCTGGAAGCTAACTGGCAAGGAGCACATGACTGAAGTCATCACTGGTATAAGTTAGTAGCACAATGGCCTCTCTACTCCATCTTCTTCAGTACAAGCAGTAATCTTGTTGGAACAGACAGATTCTTATGCCATAAGCAGAGATTTCTGGAATTTTCAGCTCTGTACACTGCCACATGAAATAGATACTTAGCTCAACATAAAAGAATGGGGTTTTTTTGGTCTTGAAGAATTCTTCCAGGAGGTAAAAAGGAAGGCAATGATGAAGCCTTGACTCTCTTATAAAGAGGAAAATTAGAAAGGTGCAGATGTGAAAGAGAGAGGTGAATGCTCCAGCTAAGGCAGGGGTTCTCAAACTGGGGGTTGCAAGGTTATTATATGGAGGACACGAGCTGTTAGCCTCCACCCCCAAACCCCACTTCACCTCCATCATCTATAATAGTGTTAAATATAAAAAATGTGTTTTTAATTTATAAGAATGTCACTCTCAGAGGCTTGTTGTGTGAAAGGGGTCACCAATACAAAAGTTTGAGGGCCACGGAGCTTAAAAAACAACGCCCAAAAAACCCAGCACCTTCTTCCTTCCTCAAGTGTGAATTTTGGGACATCAAGTAAGGTGTTCTTAAATTACTATCAATTATCATTCACATCTTTCTGATTAAATTCTTCCTCCCAGCTTATTTGGCTCATAAGTGTTTTCAGCTTTGTGAAAGTGGCCCTATTAAAGAACAAAGGATACCTTGCTGGTCTGGACTTTATTCTGCTTACACATTATAAGTGTGATCAAGTCATGATCACTTGTACTTAAGATAACATTAATTTTTTGTTCTGTGATCAGTTGTTCTTTATCTATTACGACAAGGACTAGTAAATAATTCCCATGTTGGCTGCAATACTTTTTGAGTTAGGATGTGAAACATTTACAAGAATGGAAGCCACAAGCATGTTTTCAGATATTTACAAAAGCTGGAGATGTCTGGCTCCTTTTATTTTTCTCTACCATCTGCTTTAGTTTCTCCTCTTTTAAATTCTTATGTCACAGCTGCAAAGTAAAGAACCAGACAGTAACTGAAGTTAAAATTTAATCAAAATTAAAGCCTCAATTTTAAAAATAAGTCAACTCCAGTTCATTTTCCCTAAATTGCAAAGGCCCATAAAGTAAAAATACAGCTTTGGAGTAGACAGTAAGAAGTGGATTTATTAGTTTTCATGGCCAAAATCACCTGAGTTCACACAGTTACAAAATAGATGGAAGTTATTTTGGGAAACATATTTATGGCACATAAATTGGTGCTAAATTGATTTATTCAGACAATTACAGTGTGTGATTACTACTCTAATTAAAGTTCACATCAGGCTAAGATAATGAGTTGTTGTGTTTGTGAATGTGCAATTAGAGTCTTCCTGGTAATTATAGGTTTTAAAATCATACTTTTAGCCCCCTAGCTTGTTCATTCGTTATAGTCACAGGCTGAAATGCTGTGAAAGAGTCAATTCAGTCTGGTTCAGCTATTTGTATCTTTATTTCTTTTCGTACATGGCCTATGTTTTTGCTTTGTGCACACCTGTGCTCCCAACTGCGGAGTCCGGTCTTAGCCCCTTTTAACATGTCTTTGTCAGGAAGTCAATGAATACCTAATCTTCAAACCCAGTGTAAAAGTCTCTTGTGGCCCACACCGTTATCCTGAAAACTCCTAGCAGCATGTACCTGAAGAAAAAACTGGCATTAGCAGCTTCATGTGTTAATTACACATGCAAAGCCTATTATGCACAGAAAGGGCACCTGCTGGCAGTGAAAATGACTAGAATCTGCCCTTCCTGTGCAGTGAGTAAACTGAAGGTTCATTTCTACAGGAGATAATAGTTTTTAGATTCCATTCCGTGTATCCCCGACATGGGCATGTACTTAACATTTAAATCATCTACAGAGGAACAAACCTCCTTTAAATTTACATGTTTCAGGCTCCTAGCACTTCACTTAAAACGCTAGTTATCCCTGCTGGTTCCTTACTTAGAAGCACTGCACAGGCTTTTGCTAAGAATGTGGAGAAAAGTCACAGAGAAGAATATAATAAAACTATTAGCATAAACTCCAGTTTCTTGAGATTTATGGATCCTGATCGAAGCCACAGAAGTTAAGATGATAAAATTAAATTATCTGTTCTTTCTCAATAGCAGTAATTTTATTTAACTATCATTGTATTTCCTGTTCTTTAAGTGGTCAAATACACCTACTGATTTTTTTGGTTGCAACACATTTACTGGTGAAATGTCATAAAAACTAATTAAAATGGAAAAAAATATTTAGCACAAAAGCATGCAGAGCCACTGATGGGTGCATGCTTGATCTAACCAGTAGCAGAGTTCTGGCCACTACTTATTAGATATGTATTTCCACTGTATTTTATTTCAGGAATTGTAGGTAGCTATTTTGTGGCAGACTATGTGGTGCCATTAGTCTGAATCTTCCTACAGCAAGTGTGTTTAACATGCACGTCTTCCTGTGATTCTCATGCATGATATGCATACTTAGGCTGACCTGGCTATTATAATTGAATATATATTGCTTCAAGCACAACATTTAAGGCAGGTCAGAGAGAGTAAAGACTAATTTTTGAGTAAAAATATATCCCACATTGTTCAGTGGCTATGGAGCATTTGGTATGACACTATTCATATGAATTTACGTGAACAGGAACAGTTCTTAATTCACACCCCTCCCCAATCACACAGTGAAGATGACTTTTGGCTTTCAGCATTAAAACTGAAGGATTGGCAGCATCTCTACTGGAGGTCACAATCAGGGTTAAGTAGGCACTTTTCAGTACATACATTTTTATTCACAACATCCCCAGTTCCTGTGCCCCTTCTTGTCAGTTTCACCTCATTCCCTGGTGTAAAATTAACATGGAGCAGTGCAAAGCCAAATAGGAATGGAAAAGGGGAGTGATTAGGAGCCGCATGAACTTAACAGGCAAGTTTTAGTTGTGTTGCCAGTTTAAAAAAAGCCAAATTGCAGAAGCTTTTCTTAAAATGTGGCATAGTATGTGATCATGGAGACAAAGATCATATCATAATGCATGCACACAAGGAGGCCAAATTAAAATTGCATAAAGCTTGCATTTCCTAATGATTGACAGTTGATTTTGCAACCTTAACAATGTTCTTTTAACATAGCTTTTGTAATTATTTATATAGTGCTCACAATGTGCTTGATACTGTACTGACAAAGGAGACAGTCCCTGCCCTAACGAACTTGACTTAAGCCTGGAACTCCTTATGTTATTCAGCTCTCACTGTGCCCTCAATTACTTCAGCCTGCTTTTGGGAAGAGTATCACTGTCTCTGTGCACTTGCTGACAGGCTGTTAACGGTGGTACTCCCTCACACTCCACAAGCTCAGGTTCAGATTCCCACCAAGTCATCCAAGACCAGACAACCCCAACACAATAGTCGCCATAGCCCATCTCACTTTTCAAGTTAAAACTTAGTTTATTGTTGTGAGATAGAAAATAAAAGGGAATTGCAAACAAAATAAGAGGTCATAAATAGACTATAAATACTGTGAGACCAATCTCCATGAGAAGTATAGCTATCTGGGCTCTATGCTTTTTGACCGGCATTAGTTAAACCCTTACATATTACACAGGCCTTTTTGTGGGGACTCGGATGTTGCAAATGTTCTTGTAAACCTGGTCTGTGCTAGGAATTGTACCTTTCCCGACAGTAGATGATGTCTGCAACACAGGTAGTTGAACCAGCGCTTTAAAAAACAACATACATTCAACTGTGACAGTTGACAGGACCAAATTATGTTCAGCACATTTTCAAAACCATTGCTGGGGCATGCTCTCTGCGATAGGAGAATAAATAGCTTCCTTCACAAATCCTGAAGCTGCCACTAAGGGTCTGCCTACTTGGCAAAAATAATCCTGCAGCAGCAAATCACAGAGCCCAGGTCTACAGACTGGGGTTCATGCTATGGTGCTAAAAAAAATAGCCATGTAGATGCCCCAGCTCAGCCTGGAGCTTGGACTCTGAAACCTAATCTCTTCCCCAGGTTTCAGAGCCCAAGCTGGAATGTCTACATGGCTATTTTTAGTGTCACAGTGTGAGCTCAAGTTTATAGTCCTGGACTCAGATACTTGCTGCTGCGAATTTTGGTTTTTTGTTTGTTTGTTTTGGGGGGGAGAGAGGGAGAGGAGGTTGGCCATGTCAGTGTATGCTAAGGTCAACTGGCATATAAAATGACTTTCCAATGAAGAACAGATTTGAAAGTTATACTACACCTCCCCTGTGCACATGTCGGACCATCTTATTAAAAACATTATTTGCTGCCACATTCTCTTCACAGAGGGCAATGATTGTTTGTGTAGAAACCTGCATATGTTTTGTCAAATGATAAGAAAAGTGCCTGGATTGAAGATTTAATGGAGTCTTTCCTACAAGAATGAACTAAAGGCCCTTCTAAAAATCTACAACAGTGCTTGAAATGTTTCTTTGTATGGATATATAGCAGGTAGCTGCTTGTCAGGCATCCTTTGTACGTTGTCACTGTAGATGTATTTATTCTTAATTTGACTGAAGCAAAAGCTTTGGTTAACAGATTGAATAATGAAGAAAAATGCAAATAATTCCAGGCTGAAACTTTCTAGCTTGATGGGAAATTGGTGTGAGTAGCAAACAGCATCTTGGGAGTTACAGGAAAGCTTACGGAGTTCACATGTGGGAGCATCCAGTGTCAAATAATTCCTGCTCTCTTTCCCTTCTGTAGGAAGCTATAACTCCATGCTAATGGAGCAGGAGAGACAGAAAAGGTTTACACCCTCTCCCAAATAACATATCAATTTCTAAACTCACACTGAAAAATAGAAGGTTGTAACAGGAAAGCACCAAAGAAAAAATAAACTGACAAATCAGGAAAGCAATGGGAAAACAGGAGTTTCTGTTTCTGCCTGTATCATTTATTTTTAGATTCTTCTTGATTTAAAATGTAACAGTTAAACAAAATCTATGCTGTAATAGTGAATCTTGAAGATCAAGAATTAATATATAGTAACATTCTATAGTAATAAATCATGTTAGAGTAACTAATAAGACTGCTGCTATTATATTATCCTATGAAAACAATGCATTTGACTTACTGAATCAACTACTTATTTAACACACACATATAAATTTTTAGATTAACAGTCACACCATAAAAACACTTAAACCTTAAAATGCAGAGATTCATAAAACTGTTGTGTATCTAAGTGATCTACATTCTTACCAGCAGTAGTCCAACAGATGCGGGGGCAGAACAGGAATGTAAACATGTTGCCAGAACATTGGGTAGAGCATAGCTGCAGACCCATGAACGCAGGCAGTTAACTGAAAGATATAAATCAAAATAAGATCATAAATAAGATAAAAGTTAAGCTTAAAAGAAATGGCTAGACAAACAAATCATAAAATAAAATAAAATTAGTTAGAAGTAGCAATTGTTTCTCTCTCTGAAGATTTGACTACAGAACATGCATTGTACTGGTAACAAATACTAGTGATGGGTGGAGTAATATTGGTTCATGATGATTGTTGTTTGACTTAATTTTGTTAATATCAGAATATATTTCGCCCAACACACACAACCTGAAGACAAGTATCAGAGGGGTAGCCGTGTTAGTCTGGACCTGTAAAAGCAGCAAAGAGTCCTGTGGCACCTTACAGACTAACAGACGTTTTGGAGCATGAGCTTTCGTGGGTGAATACCCACTTCACCAGATGCATGTAGTGGAAATTTCCAGGGGCAGGTATATATATGCAAGCAAGGTAGAGATAATGAGGATTAGTTCAATCAGGGAGGATGAGGCCCTGTTCTAGCAGTTGAGGTGTGAAAAGCAAGGGAGGAGAAACTGGTTCTGTAGTTGGCAAGCCATTCACAGTCTTTGTTTAATCCTGAGCTGATGGTGTCAAATTTGCAGATGAACTGAAGCTCAGCAGTTTCTCTTTGAAGACTGGTCCTGAAGTTTTTTTGCTGCAGGATGGCCACCTTAAGGTCTGCTATAGTGTGGCCAGGGAGGTTGAAGTGTTCTCCTACAGGTTTTTGTATATTGCCATTCCTAATATCTGATTTGTGTCCATTTATCCTTTTCCGTAGAGACTGTCCAGTTTGGCCGATGTACATAGCAGAGGGGCATTGCTGGCATATGATGGCGTATATTACATTGGTGGACGTGCAGGTGAATGAACTGGTGATGGTGTGGCTGATCTGGTTAGGTCCTGTGATGGTGTCGCTGGTGTAGATACGTGGGCAGAGTTGGCATCGAGGTTTGTTGCATGGATTGGTTCTGAGCTAGTTACTATGGTGCGGTGTGCAGTTACTGGTGAGGATATGTTTCAGGTTGGCAGGTTGTCTGTGGGCGAGGACTGGCCTGCCTCTCAAGGCCTGTGAAAGTGTGGGGTCATTGTCCAGGATGGGTTGTAGATCCTTGATGATGCGTTGGAGGGGTTTTAGCTGGGGGCTGTATGTGATGGCCAGTGGAGTCCTGTTGGTTTCTTTCTTGGGTTTGTCTTGCAGTAGGAGGCTTCTGGGTACACGTCTGGCTCTGTTGATCTCTTTCCTTATTTCCTCATGCAGGTATTGTAGTTTTGAGAATGCTTGGTGGAGATTTTGTAGGTGTTGGTCTCTGTCTGAGGGGTTAGAGCAGATGCGGTTGACCTGAAGACAGCATTTCACATCTTCCCCAAAGCAACAGAAGCAAAGAAACAAAATCAGGAGGCAGAAGGGAAGAGAGAGCAAATAATAAAAAATGGCAGAAAAAGCCTGATCCTGGTAATTTCCAGCTAGTGAGTACCTTAGAGATGCAATGAAACAACGGCATAAATATTAAGGGAGGAAAAAAAAGCTGTTACCTCAGTAGTATAGTAGGAACTTGGGACTAAGGAATCGTAAACAGCATGGGTTTCTCTAAAACAATTCACGTCAAGTAAATTGATAATTTTGGCTAGAATTACTGAATAAGCAAGTAAAAGAAAGTGTGTTCCTGGACTTCAGCATTTGATCTACTGTCTCTCAATTTTTCATTAGAAGTTAATTCAAATTGGCTTGGACACTGACAGAAACTGAGCGCTGAAGATCAATGGGAACCAAGCTGTGGGGGAGGTGCCTAGTAGGGTGCTGGAGGAGTTGACTTGAGTCCTACCCTTATTTAAAATCTTAATGAATAACTAGGAAGAGAATGTGAGATTTACTGAAGAAATTAAAATGGGAGATGTTGTGAAACCCTAAACGGACAGATACTTCAAACACAAGGAAGCAGAAAAGGTTAAAACCCTGCACGAGCAGGAAATCATATTAATATTAATAATTATTAGTATTTGTGTTACTATAGCATCTAGGCATCCTAGTCATGGACAATCATCCCACTGTGTTAGACACCATACACACACTAAACAAGAAGTCCCTCGCTCCAAAGAGCTTACAGTCGAAGAATAATAGAAGAGACAATGGAGGCAAACAGACAGATAGTGGAGTACAAGGAAACAATTAGACAGTATTGGTCAGCATAGCAGGCAGTGAATGAATGGATTTATCCTGGAAAATAAAGATAACACAATCTTGTTTTGGGGAAACAATTCAAAATTCAGATAAATCTATGCAAATGGAGACAGATACTTTGAAAAAAACAGTTACGCTGAAAGAGAGCAAGGGCTGATTGTGGACACCAAACAACCTAGATAAGAGCCATCTTCTCATTTGGGAGCTGCACACGAAGAGGTATCATGGTCCAGGATGATGGCATGTCCCTTGTGAGCACATACCTAGAATAACGCTCAGCTTGTAGTACAAGAAACAATTTAAATGAAATTAAAAGAAATGCAGCAAAATGTTTTAAGGAAGGGAGGAACAGACTTCTGAGGAAAGATGAGAGTCAAATACATACAGTTTGATGAAATGACAACAAAGTAAAGACAACACTCTATAAAAAGAATGAGGAATACTTGTGGCACTTTAGAGGCTAACATTTATTTGGGCATAAGCTTTTGTGGGCTAAAACCCACTTCATCAGATGCATGGAGTGGAAAATACAGTAGGAAGATACATATACAGAGGACACGAAAAGTTTTTTTCTCCTGCTGATAATAGCCCACCGTAACTGATTTGTCTCGTTAGGGTTGGTATGGTAACCCCATCTTTTCATGGTGTGTGTGTGTGTGTGTGTGTGTGTGTGTGTGTGTGTGTGTGTGTGTGTGTGTGTGTGTGTGTGTGTGTGTGTGTGTGTGTGTGTGTGTGTGTGTGTGTGTGTGTGTGTGTGTCCTACTGTATTTTCCACTCCATGCATCTGATGAAGTGGGTTTTAGCCCACAGAAGCTTATGCTCAAATAAATTTGTTAGCCTCTAAGGTGCCACAAGTACTCCTGTTCTTTTTGCTGATACAGACTAACACGGCCATCACTCTGACACACTCTCTGTGTGTATCTAAAAGGTGTACACTCCAAGGACATGCAGGAGTTTAGGGTGACCTACAGGCATAATGGAATGAAATAAAACAAAGGAAAAGTCAGAATGAACATTAGGAAGCATGTCTTAGCTGTGGGACTTATTAGGTTGCAGTGTAGTCTCCAGAAAGCAGTGGACTCATTTGCAACTGGACAAGCCACTGAGTTATATATTGTACTATAGGGAACCAGTGCTTGGCCAAGGAAATGGTCTAGGTGAGCTAACAGGTCATTGTCTCTAATTTCAATTCTTAAACTAAGACTTGTCCTGCAACACGACAAGGCACAACAGGCTGCCCCATCAGAATTCCATGTTGGGGAAATAAGTTTCAATTGTGAATCTAGTTTTCGTTGTTTGTGCCAGAGCCTTTAATGTATTTTCAATGCAGTTTTTGTTGGCTTGTTTTAACACATGGATAACTGTTAGTATGTGAACAACAAAACCTGTTTTTGGAGTTAATGCGTGGCTGATTGGGCATCAAGAATGAAGACAGGGACTATATTTTAAACACGTCTCATTTTTAGCCCATGGACTAAAATCTACTGAAGTCTAGGGATGAAACAGACCTGGATAAGCTGCGAGGATACAAGAGGAAATACTCAGACTCTCTGGAAGGGAGCCATGGCTCTGTGCACATGATACAGCCACACAGAACCAGTAGTTTTTTTAATGGCAAAAATGTAACCATAAAAGTGAATACAAATAGAATTTACAATTTACAACTCAAAAAACAGGTGGGTTTTTTTTTTCTTCAAGTTTTTAAAAATCACTCCCAGGCTGAGACCCTGTATGCCACATATAAGCCCACAGTTGACTTTTATGACTGAGCTATATACCACTATGCTAGAAAGCCAGAGCCTTAAGATATACATCATAGCTAGAGGAGAGATGTTAGAATATTTAGAATTATTATATTTAAAATAATAGATAATCTACCATAGTTACAGAACCCAGTACTGTACTGCAACTCTGTGAAAAGTATTTGCCAATCTCATGGAACATGAATCCCTGCCTGTTTTGTGCCATTAGAGATCCATCTGTCTTGATTATTAGAGCCTCAGGCTCTCCATTTCCTAATAAATTTACACTGGGATTCAGAGACTTATTGCTGATCAGAACATCAAGAAGGGTTTCCCTAAACCTCTGACTACTAGAAGCTGGGACTAGATGACAGAAGATGGATCACGTGATAAATTGCTCTGTTCAGTTCATTCCCTCTGAAGCATCTGGCACCAGCCACTGTCAGAAGACAGGATACGGGGCTAGATGGACCATTGGTCTGACCCAGTATGGTCATTCTTACTTTCTTAAGGGTTACAGCAACTGAGTGAAGGAGGGAAACACCATTTTCTATAATATTTCTGAAAACTAAGATAAGAAAATATCTAAGCAGCAAATTCTAATAGTATGCAAAACCCTGAGAAAGGGGATGGGAGGATTTTCTTGTCCCCTATAAATGAGGCAAAGGGAGAGGGTTAACCTTAAAATATGACTGAACTATAAAAAAAAATAATTATTCTTTGGGATGTAATTGGCACAAAAAATCCAAGGGTCCAAAAGTATTTGGTGCATCACACAAGAGTAATAACATAGCAGTTTTAGCAATGTTCATGAGGGTATCACTTAGAAGCAGAGGTCAGACACCACTATGTTTAGGCCTCTCTCTATATTTTTATACTTTTTGATCCTGCTTTGCGGCTTTTGCTTTGCAGTCTTGTTTACATCTCAAGGCAGAGATGGTTCCTGGGATGAAATGACAAGACAGTTTTTAACACTGTCTTTATTAGGCTGCACCCCATAAAGACTGTTACTTTTGATTTTCTATGTAGGTTTGTATAAGGTCACCTGTTTTGTGGTATCTGTGAGTCTTTGAATGTCAGTAACTTGCCTTTATTAACAGAGGAACATTTGTATACAGGAAAAGCGAGGAGTCAAAGCCCTAGCTGCAAGAATTCTTTATGATACTGTGCCATGAGGAGCTCGTTTGGTGATTTTCCAAGTGTAACCAGTTTGTTGTAATCTCAAAACCCTTCTTTCCTGTTAACTTATTTAACTATATACCATGCTTTCCGTGGATGGTGCATAGTGTTATTAAGAAAGAATCCATAGTAAACACTCACTGTATTGGTTCAGTTCCAATTCTTAAAAACATTTTTCAGTAACGTGGGTTTGTCTGTCCTTGTGCTCGACTCCGTATGCCTGTTTCCCTTCTTGACCACATTTTATCAGTTTACCTGTTCTGTTCCTTATGCACCACTCAAAACAAGACTTTTAGGGGAAAGCACTATTCTAATACTAAGAACTTTATATAGTGCTGAAATGTACAGTGCACTTGTAAAAACATACAATAAGACACACACTGCTCTCAAGAACTCACAATCTAACACAGCATTTCACAGCCAAAAGGGGTTTTAAAATTATGATTAGATTGTGATCTATATCACTGCCCTTGCATGTTGACCAGATCTTCAAGTATATGCATCTGCATTCATGTCTCTTGTGCTGCTGTGCACAGATTGGTAGGTTCACGATTATGGTAAAACACAGTTCTCCTTTGGAAACACAAGGACATTTTTTAAAATTACTAAATGGAGGAAACTACAGATTTGGAAGTTTGGTCCATATGCTTGACCAAAGCTCTTGGATATGGAAACTGGAATAGAATAGAAAATGGGCTTTTAAGCAAGACTGATGTCCAGATACTATAAATACAGTTTTGACCAAAGAGTTCGGTTACTTTTTTCTGGACCCATTCACCCATCCACACTTACAGGTTGCAAACTAACAGTGGTTTACCAATGACTCTATCAAAGTTTATTTTATGTCCGTGAACGCTGAGATAAATCTGTTAAAAAAAATCTACATTTAGGGGCATATTCTTAGTAGTCCCACCAACACTAATGGAGATCAAGCAGCTACTGCATCATGCAATGAGCTGGGAATATATGTTTCTTAAACTAACACTTTGCATTTCTAAGTATCTATAATTTTCCTGGTAGAGGAACATTAATCAATTTGAAAAGCAAAAGCTCATTGTTGATTTATTTTTAATTCTCTTTGAATCACTTGTAGGGGCATGTGAGGTTGGGTTTGTAAAAGCAGAGCTGTATTATCACCATTTAGCTTAAATTGGGTGGTGTCAAAACCCTGTTTCAAGTAACAAAAATGACACAGATCCTATCTTCAGACTAATGTTTAATATTAATACTTCACTGTAACCTTTAATGCATTATGAAGTGGAATGTGAGGACAGTGAAGTCACTTGTCACTTATAAAACTGAGCTTTTGAAATGTCACATCATATCATCAGCTACTGATCCATGATTTACAGAGTCACATTTCTACATAGCCTGGAAGAATCCACTTACATTTATACTTTTGGCTGAAAAAAATACACAATTTAGACTGAAGGCAACATTGTATCAGACCAGCAAACACTACTAAAAATTGTTGAATTGGTTTAGAAAGGATATTTTAGTTATCGGAGTGCAAAGAATAAATTGTAAAGAAAAGGTTTGGGGAAAAGTAATCTTTAAGAGCAATTTTTCTCCATTCTTTTAGGTAAATGTTTTATATTATGTCATTTATTTTTGTATTGATTCCAAAGCTATTCTAGAAACATTTTCACAAACTATTACTGAAGTGAATGCTAGAGAGACTTTACTTCTGTTAGATACTTCATGTACACAAAGTATACATAATTTGTTTAATATTGTTTTAAAAGCTAGTAATGAAAGATGTGCACATCTGAATTTGCATTTTAAATCATAAATTTCAGTGCAAGAAAATGATCCTATCAAAAATCACACTCAGGATATGTGTACACTGCATGCTTCTTTCGGCAACGTGCAGCATACATACGTGTATAGCCCTGCAAGCATAGATATAAGTAGCCGTGTAATTACTAAGGCATGGCGTAGGCAAATAAAGACACTTAAAGGGTGAGGTCTGATCTCGAGCACCCTACATGGTTCTCTCTTTCTCCAAGACATGCCTCCCTCTCTACACGGCTATTTTTAGCAATGTAGTATCCTGCTGCTTCTCACCTGCTGAAGCCTTTCCCTGCTACAGGAAAAGATTCCAGCAATGAGGAAAGGCTACGGTAGGGCAACGGCAGTGGGGAAAGGATCTACTGGGGGGAGGCAGCAGGGAAAAGTTTGGCCTTTCCCCACTGCTTCCTCCCTCAAGAATCTTCCCCTCCTGCAGCGAAGGGCTCCAGCAGCAGGGAGCTGCTGAAGCCTTTCCTGGGGCCTCCCTTCTGCCAGAGCCTTTCACTAATGGGTAGCTACACACCACACTGCGGACATGGTGTGCTTTTCACTGCAACATGTAGCTACACTTACACCACATGCTACTGCCAGTGGTGTCAGATAGTGCAGACATAGACTTAGTGGGAAAATAAGGAAGCCAGTATGTGTAAAATTTGCCTAAAGTAATTAGACATGATGAATATTCATCAGAAAGCAATTATCAATCCTATGTAATGAGATTTTGCCCTCAAGCTTTTGAATATCTTAGGATCATAAACAAAACTACATCAGCTAGTTAAATTACAGCACCACACAAATCAGCACCTTATTCTACATGTTGTAAAACAAGACACTAACCGTGCAGTGATACATAATCCAAGTAAAAACTTTTTAAGAACTACTTAAAATGATCTAAATATTAGCATAACTAACAGCTAAAAAAAAGTACTAGAAAACAGGAGAAACTCGTATAAAAAAAAAAAAAAAAGGCCAATCAAGAGTCCGAACATGGAGGAAACATCCTATGTAAGCAGCTTGCCAGGGAAAGGAAGGAATGGAGGCATTTGGGGGCTGCACAGCTTATCCTTACATCGGCTCTGACCTCTCAGTACCACAATGGGGTATTTGTGCGGTCCCAATGGGCTCTGTTATCACAGAAGGCTCCCGGAGCTGAAGAGCACCATTGCATGGGTGAGAGTACGCAAGCACCCTACAAACAGGAATATGGAGACGCTAACTTGACAAATGTGTAATGTACTATAACTTCATGCCACGCGTTAAAGCCCCACCACATAATTTCATTAAATTTTCTCTTTGATTCAAGTTAAAAAAACAAAAAGCCAGACATAATTCAAATGATACTGCCCTAGTGTGGTGTTAATTGTAAAAGCCTAAATGATATGAGGAGAGAATGCTGCATCTCATCTCCTGGTAGACAGTGTTAATTTAAAACATCATAGCCACTGACATCAATTGAGTGAAACATACTGAGGAAGCAATGTCACCAAGACAAAACTGACTAACCTATGTCACCAACTGACTTCTAGTAATATATTCACACCTATACAAGAGAATATGGAAATATTTAGGAGAGAGATTACGCCACCATGCAGAGCTTAACTTTGTTAACTTTACACAAATTTATATACTCTAGCATTTACGCACCATTCATTATCATCATGTTCCTATTATGCCTCTGGCATTTAGGGCAGTGACGAAGCTCCTCCACCCTTGTCTGTTTCTGGCAAGTCTTTCAGTGGTTCCCCAGCTGTGCCTCAGGCTTTTCAGCTCAGCTTCCACAGCTCTTTGCTATGTTGTTTTTTGGCGGCCTCGTTTTCACTTGCCTTCAGGTGTCCATCTTATTGCTATTTTGGTGATGGAATCAGTTTTCATCCAAAGCACATGGCCAATCCATCTCCGACGCCAAAGATACGGAGGATTTTTCTGAGGCAGATTGTATGAAATGAAGACAGTTTGGATATGTCATACTTTCTTATTCCCTAGCATTCTGCACTATAAAGTGGTGTTGAAGTACGGGTAAATCTTGAGTTTGGTTTTGGTGTTGTATTTTGATGATTTCCAGACTGTATTTAAGCTCCTGAAGGTGTTCCTGGCTTTATTGATTTTGTTCTGGATGTCCTGGCACATTCCACTGTCCTGGCTGATGGTGCTGCCCAAGTATGTGAATGTTTCTACACTGATGAGAACATGATCCTCTAGCCATACTGGTGATGGTGAGGCAATATTAGAGGTTATGTTAATGCCTCTTGGCATGTCTTCTGTGTATGCCACATTACCCAGTCGATGGCAATGTTGAAGAGGATTGCAGACATGACACACCCTTGATGTACTCCTGTTTTGACTTCAAAACCAAGCTCACTGTGATCAACACTGCATGTAAAGTTGGAATAGAAGCTTTTGAAGACGTCCATTATATGGAAAGGAAATCCATATGCCCACAGAATGCGCCATAAGCTGATTCTGTAAATGCTACCAAAAGCCTCCTCAAAGTCAATTAAGTTTATGTAGAGTTGTCGTTGTCATTCTAAGCACTGTGCTATTATGTTTCATAAAGTGAAGATCTGGTCTGTGCATTCACGCCCTTACCAAAAGCCGGCTTGCTCTTTTCTGAGAACCTTATCAGCTACCTCTGATATACGCTGGACTGTGATCTTACCCAATATCTGGCTTGGCACAGATAAAAGGTGTGATACCATGCCAGTTATCACAATCACTAAGAGCTCTTTTCTTAGTCATTATTACATGAATTTAAAGGTGTATCAAAAGTCCCACAATAAAGAGGAACAAAGCTCTTAGACCCACCATTCAGTAAAGCTGGAAAAGCCCAACAGCTATGTAACAAGAGGAAAAACCCTATATCTCTGCTTTTCAGCGGACACATTCCACCACAACAGCATAAGAGAGGAAGGCATAAAGAAACTGCACAGAACACTGATCATGTTCTGTATCTTTACTCAGTGAGCTGTTTTAACAAAGGTGTCCAAACGAGGCATTAAGCTAGTGTTTGGTTTTTAACTAACAGAGAAAGTTTGTCTATTGATAAATCCTTTGAAAATAGAGGGCAGGAAAAATTAAATATATTGCTGATGTAATAAATATTTGGAAGATAACAATGACCAATTTTCAGCAACACCAGCGACTTTACTGTTTTTAATCAGAAAGTGATGACTCATCCATGGCATGAGGACTGAAGAGAATTGTATTTCTTGTTACGGAGTGCCACAGAGGAGCATGGTAGGTGGTTGTTTCCACTAAGAGTTTTGTATAATGTAGGTGTAACAATGAACCAAAAAAACTTCACATCAACACATTGGGGTTGGTTCTGACAGAAGCATCTGCAAGGAGACAGGCTGGAAATATCAAATTATTCCATGTAGACTTCTCAATTGGTTCCCGGCCAATGGGAGCTGCAGAGCTAGTGCTCAGGGTGGGGCATCACACAGAGCTGCCTAGCTGCGCCTCCACCTAGGAACAGCAGCGACACGTCACTGCTTCTGGGGAGCAGCCCAAAGTGAATGCCTCCCCAGCTCCAACACCCTGAAACCCCTACTCTGCCCCAACTCCTTGCCCCGAACCCGCTCCCACACCCAAACTCCCACTCAGAGCCCATGCACCGGACCCCCTCCTGCACCCCGGCACCCAAACGCCCTCCCTCTTAGTTAATCGGAATTTTTCACTTACCAGCACCCCCCATTCCCCAAACATGCTGGATAAAAAAAGCTTTTACTGTAGTAAAGCAAATGCACAGCACAGTTCCTGACTTGCACCATGAGACTGGAAAGTTCCCAAGCAAGAACCTCTATGTAATTTCCTAAGGTTCTGTGCATACCATGATTTTGATGTGTATTCTCCAAAGCATTAAGAGACGTCTGAAAAGAACTGTTTATGAAGTCTTTTTCATTTAAAAATCGCTTCAGGGAACATCAATTTGATTATTTCCTATTATGATAATTTAAGATTTTAAAACTTAGCAACAAAAGATTAACTAAACATGATGCGCAATATTGAAGACATCTGAGGGTAAACTGTCACTTATTTCTGAGATGTAATTCTACCTTCTATCTGGCATAAAACCAAATTGTACCACCCTGGGTAAACACCAGGAGTGCCCTTCAATTTTGCCAAAATAATGGTTCCTAAAGAAAGAGCTTAGCTGATGCAGAACTCATTTGATTAGTGACTGTTATACAGAACACAACCTGTTAATAATAAGACAACCTGAGAAATGACAGACTGTCAAAGCTATAGGATTTCAGCAGGTTAAAATGAGATCAGTTCCACTACCTCAGTTCCCTACAGCAGCTGCAGGAGAATCATGCAAAAATACAGCCAGTTTAGACATATAAACTGATCACTGGCATAACTCACTTCTAAAATTTCACATTTAAAATGCAAAAGTTGTTGTGTACGTAAATGAATCAACAGAAAGGATTTTGTTATTCTTATTCAGAAAAATTAAAGACTGATGACAAATTATGGAGCAATTTCCAAATGTGTTTTGTTGCCTCTCTCTAGATGTCTCATTGTGTGCACATATTACTGTATTAAGATTGCAATGTGAGATTTAAAAATGCAATTTATACTGGAAACATCAAAACACCTTGAATATTTATAAGTCCAACCAGTCTCAATTTACTCAAATTACCAGCATAACACTGAAAGGCATTTAAGAGGGCTCTGTGGAGGAGCAGGACTCCTGCAGCAGGTTGTGGATGCAGGTTAAGATTGAGGTGCTTTGGCAAAGTTGTCAGAGAAAGTGGGATAGTGCTCATGGGAAGGAAGAGGTGGCAAGACTAAGGTGCTGGCAATCTAATTTCAAGGGGTGCTGAACAGGTGTGAGAGAGAAGCATGCACACCTCTTCACGGCACCATGACTGTCCATAGCCAGTTCTATTAGGCACACACTACCATTTTCATGAGTGCCACATTCACTTATTTTTAAAATATTGGAACTTAGAGAATGTATTTTAGTGCATTTTACTTTTATGAGATGGTCATGGACAGAACTGGCTGGCAAGCTCTCAACTCGTAGAGAGGGACAGAATTTGCTATTTATGCCAGAAGAATGTTTCTTCTCTGCACGAATAGTTGCTTAAAGCTAGAAATATCCTGGTTGTGGATAAATTAACCCTAACAAAAAGTAACCAGGTGTGGGGACTTTTAGGAATTAGACCCAATTTGTGAATTTCTTCAAGAACCACCAGGCTGCTTACTTAGGCCTTCTTTTCTATATTCTATATTTATACTGCCTGTATTACAGCGAATAGTTATAATAATTTATTAGGGCAGGGATGTAAGGGCAAGCAGTGCTGGAACTTAGAATACTGGCTAGAAGATATATTCCACTTCCTCTCTTTCAGTTACAACATGCAAACACAAAGAGACCTTTGCTATATGCATGCACTCAGTTTTATGCATTCTAGATTCATTTTGTCGTTGTATGAGGAATTAGATCACAAAATGAATAGTTAAAAATTCAGCTTGTGAATACTCAGTAAAATTCACAGTTCAGCATTTAGTGTTTTGAGGAGTGAATTATGTTGCCAGTTGAAAAAAAAATCCATGCAAAATGGCAATAACTTTCCACAGGTTCAATGACAAACAATCTACACAAAATAATTAATAAGTTAGATCTCAGCATTCAGTTACCCCCAAATCTTATTTAACTTGCCAATATTAAGAGCTCTTCAATCATAATAAAAATTTCAAGAGACACTGTAGCACAAGATATTTCATTCCACTTTTAAGGTTTCTGCTTATTCTTCTCTACTTTACTTGATATTACATTTCAATCATAAGTGTTAAACAAATTAATTGCAAACAGTTCCAGTTTTAAAAAACAAGACACTGACTGTACTTCGAGAACTCTCACAGTTTGGTGAGTTTCCAGTTACAAGGTCTTGGCTTCTGCTGAGCACAGTTTGAAATAAAATAATGCAGCTTGCTCCTACTGCTGGATCACGCAGAGCCGAGTGTGCAGGCAAGGCATCCCTGGCTCTCGCCCAAGACTTCAAACCTGTCTTAAACTGTCACTCCAATCTCAGCGCAGTTTGTATGTATAGTTGTAAGATACAAATGTACAGTAAGGTTAACTCTCCTCCGGAAGAGCCAGATATGTTTTTATCTTGGACAGAAGCAAAGAAAGAGAAATAGGACAAAGATGATAAGGAAGGAAAACACAAGCCTACTTGTGAAAGAGCTTATGAAGGAAAGCAAAGTGACAGGTAAGCAATGCTTCTTTCCAGCCTACCTTACCAGGGGTGGATCATGCCTACAAAGCACACAGAGTCTACAGTTGGGAGACCCTTACTTTACCTTGACGCTGCCCCATCCCCCTTCCAAATTTATAATACTATGTTTAATTCACTTTTCCCTAAACCAACCCCACCTCCTCCATGTCCACACAAACTGATATATATCCTTGACCTGGGTCTGTAGCTTCGCTCACTCTAACCCTACCGCAAAACCACAATGCTGGGTGTATATAAAAGTGCACTGAAGAATACATGGTATAGGTCTGTCTGTCTAACAGTTTTCTATAATGTCCATCATTGTAGTATTTAAGTGCTATTGGTTCTTTATGGGTTTTAGTCACTACAGTCTAAAGTTGTTAGAATGTCCCATAGATTACACTGAATCTTCTGATTTCATTTTCCTTTCTTAACTAGATAGTTTATTATTTCTATCTGGAGATGGAATACAAACAGGGTTTGTTCTCTCCCCCTCCCCACCGCAAAATGTACAAGTTATTCTTTTATGGTTTTGGTATGTGTTGTTTCAGCTGTATTTTCTGGCAGTCTGCGATGCAGTTATAATCTTATACAATCAAAATCAGACCTTGAAGAAGCCAGATGATATCATACAAAATGGAAATAGGTGCTCTAACTTTAGAAAGAGTCTTTCAAGTATTTAGTCTACAGCATTAGAAGGCAATATTTAGTTGACCATCCTCTGTTTATCATTCATAAAGGAAAACAATCAATACCCATTTACAGAGCAAAGAGAACGAAAACTTAACATTTTCTTTTATACATAAAATCACGATCTTATTGACTGATAAAACTTCAAATGCATAATGCTAAACTTTGAACTAAATCAGGCTAGGTTTTTTGGTATTGATATGCAGCCATTTTTAGAAGAGACAGCACTTTGGAGTGCTCAGCCGCTTTCATCTTTCAGATGCTTGATGGAACCTAAGTAGCATTAAGCCTACATCTTATCAAACAAAATTGCGAAAAATATGGTTCTCTAACGTGTTAGAGCCCACCATCTGGGTTCATCAAGAGAAGGTCACCAGAAGTTCTGTCTGAAAGTATCATTTATCTATTTTTCTTTCAAATAAGTGCATGAAAAAGGGTTTCACTAACATGGTGTAAATGTTATTATACAGCATCCGTATCAAGAGAAAAACTTTTTCATTCGAACACTTGAAAGGCCAGAGAATCTCAGAAAAGTCATCTTTGCCACAGGATTTTCCACAGCCCAAGCACAGTCATAAATTTACTGGTTTTTTATATATACACACCTGATTTCTGGCTAAAAAAATTCTGCATATATACATACATACATATAGAATCTCACAGAATTTTTTTAGCCAGATATCAGGTATGTTGAATACATCCTGACAGCATACATTTACTTCTCTGTTCTGCAGTTCCCTGCTTTTATCTGCTTATGCCAATGTACATAATGACTGTATGGCTATTAATGATTCCAGTGATTTGCGATTATATCTCAGTATGCTGACCGTGCCTCATCTCTGCAGACTGGCCTTTTGTCATATTCATTTATGCAATAAATCCAACTTTAGTACAATATTCCTGCCACCCTACAAACAGTTTTAAATCCGTGATTACACAAATTCTAGTTATCCCAGATGATCTCCAGCATGACTGGCACTTTTAAAAATTAATTGTCAAGAGAATATTCTGAAATTTACTTACAGTGCTCAGTTTACTACAGCAGATGAGGATGCGGCGTTCATAGAGCATACTAGCATAGAGATGCAGCATGTTGTTGACATCGACGGCTACAAAATACTCTGTCAGATTTCTCTAGGAAGAAAGATGAGAGAGTTTTTGAGAAAAACTTTATAAATACAAATATCTTCAGATAGAAGAGAACCTAAACGTCATCCTTCAATCAAACCACCACCAGAAAGTGACCTAGAGGAAGAAGGCAATAGGGCTCAAATCTGGGGCGATTTTGCTGCTACAGCCTGGGCTTAGTTTTGTTATTTTTTAATTAATGCTCCCAAATACTCAGATTTTAGGAAGTTACACGACTTAGTGTGATTTCACTCTCAACTCCTGCAACTTAAATATGGAATGAGGAGATTTTTTGTGAGGAAAACAGGTTCTCTTATGCACAGAAAATATATTCCTGAAACCTGACAGTAGCCATAAATTACAGCTACTGGAGATTTCTTATTCATTTAACTGAAATTAGTTGAGCATATAAAAATCTGCTAATGGCACAATTTACTCCAGAGCAACAGTGATAATGGGGAATATACCAGAAGCATTTAAAATACAATCAAAAGAAAAAAGAAAAAAAAAAGAAAAAGATTAAACTAATATTCAGCACATATGTAGTATTTTGTGAACATTAATACTCACATCACCCTGGGAAGGGGAATCAGAAAGCATCCCTATACTAGAAATCGGGAAACTGAAGCAAAGGAGAGGGGAAGCATCTTCTGCAAGACCAGAGTGTGTCCATTTAAGAGACAGAATTAGAACTCAAATGCCCAATTTCCAGTCTAGTGCTCAGCCTATGTATTTATTTTGGCTTATACTACAACAATAAAGCACCCTATCCAACCTCTGCATGCTCACTAAGAATGTAACATACAGAATAAAACATCCGATACACCTCTAACACAAAACACAAAAAAGAAGGGCAGAGCCAAGGCTCCTTGGCCACTACCCCTCCATTGCAGTGTCTACTGCTGGATGTAGAGTGAATGGCAGAAGGGGAAGTTACTCATATTGTGCACTAAATGAAGTTCTTTGAGATATTTAAATCTGAAATTTCACAGTATAGTAATTGTAGGGGGAAAAAAGGAGTTGGCGGGGTCACAAGGTTATTGTAGAGAGAGAGTTGCGGTACTGCTACCCTTACTTATGTGCTGCTGCTGGCACTGGCAATATTTTGAGAGCTGGACAGCTAGAGAGTGACAGCTGCTGGTCGGGAGTCCAGCTCTGAAAGCAGAGGTGCCGCAAGCAGCGACACAGAAGGATGGCATTGTATGGTATTGTTACCCTTATTTCTGCACTGCTGCCTTCAGCAGCCACCACCTCTTTGGCTACCCAGCACTGAAGGCAATGCAGAAGTAAGGGCGGACTCCTAAAATAACCTTGTGACTGCTCTGCAACTCATTTTCGGCTCAGAACCTCCAATTTGAGAAACACTGGTCTCCCTTATGAAATCTGTATAGTATAGAGTAAAAGTACATAAAAGACCAGATTTCACAGTCTGAGACACATTTTTCATAGCCGTGAATTTGATAATGCCCTAGTGATGGCCACTAAGTGAACCCTGATGGAACTCTATATAATCCTGACTTTTTTGATACTAGCAGATAGTCAAGGATCATTGAGAGTGAAGAATGCATGGATGAAAGATGATGATAGTCACACCAGTGGTGAAACCTTTTTCTTTTCTGCAAGTAAGAATTACACGTAGATGCTTTCATACTATTTAATAACACCTATTGAACAGGAAGTCTCTATCCCCAAAAAAACGTTGAGTAACCAAGCCCAATTCCCAGGATGGGATGGACAGTTCAACCGGCATCTTGAGAGAGAAGACTGGGATTGGACAGAAAACTCATTCCCAGACAAATGGCAAGGTAAATCAGGTAAGGATACCAGACCTGTCAGGGCCACACTGGAACTATTAATATGATCTTGGCTTTGTCCTGCTTGATATTGTTTACCACCTTCAATATTAGGAGAGTAGATGGAAATGCATAGAGCAGGTTCCTTATCTATGAAATCAGGAAAGTATCTCCCAGAGAGTAAGGGCCAAACCCTCTCTCAAGCAAAATTGTTTGCACTTCCTGCTGGTAGTAGTGGCAAAGAGATCCACTTCTGGAAATCCTCAAGTCAGAAAAATGTGAGTGAGTCAGAGAGTGCAACTTCCCTTCATAATCAAGGGAGAAGTGTCTGCTGAGATTGTTAACTGGCATTTTGTAGGCCTGGAACATAAGCTGTTGAAGTGAGGATCTGACTGGCTATACATCAGTTCAATAGCTGTATTGCTTCAGTATAAAGGGCATCCTGGTGGATCTACTGATGTAGAACATCCAGGCTATGTTGTTCTGTCATGTCAAAACGTTTTTGATCCTTTTCATAAGGTGTAACTTAGCACGGTGAATAGGGGAATCCTGCACTGATATTTGGGAGTTGGAAGAGAACTCCTCCTTGTCTAAAGGAGGAGCTCTGCCCATCTCAGGGTGCTGGAGAACCGAACAGTGCCAGGAAATAGTTCAGTCTTGGTGACCATGTCACTTTCAGTAGTGACCGATATACAGTAACCACTAGCAGAGGAGACTCTGGCTCATCTGAAAAAAGAAAGTTTCTGGAGTATCTGAATTCCTTTGGCACCGTGTGGGGTTGAGCTGGTACAGGGCAAGGTTCCACAGTCAGTACCAAGGATACAGACTGTTCTGGTCTTGTCTAATGGAAGTATACAGTACCAACAAAGATGGCTTGGAAGGAATAAAGATGGTAAGAGAACCATGGCATCTCTCCCATTCCGAGAACATGTTGGTGGCCAGCTTATATATGGAAGATACCAAAGGAGTTGTAGGTACTGCCCTTTTAGAAGTAGAGTGCTGAGACTCCTTCACTATAGTGCCCTCCCCCTGTGGCATGGAGGAGGGTCTTGGTACTAAGGCATTTGATGCCTTTCATCTAAGATGAGCTCAGAGCCCCAGGTACAAGGTTCGTACCAACAGGGCCTGGAGCCTCAGCAGTACCCAGCGCAAGACACAAGGTCTCCAATGTGGGCTTACTTTGAGGAGACTGAGGCTTTCTTGAAGTGGGCTCTTTAAGAGGAGAATGAGTCCTCCAAAGGTTCTCTCCTGAGCAGATCTGGGAGACCATGCAGATGTCAACAGGGCATTACGCTCACTCAAAGGCCAATGTCCAGCCAGCATCTCCTGGCCTCAATGTGACACCAGATAGAGAGAATGCTCTATCATTAAGAGTCTAAGTTTTCTCTCCTAATTCTGCTTTTTAATGCTGAACAGACAGAACACTTTTGAGGAATGTGTGTTTCTCCCAAGCAGCAGATACACCAGGAATGCCCCTCACTGACTGGGATAGCTTCCTGGCAAGTGAGGCAACGTTTGAAAACTGCGGATCCTTGCCTACCCTGGGACAATGGGGATCACGAAAGAAAAGAGCACCACTAGGAGGGAAGGGATTACAAAAACAAACCCCTGCTACAATCAAAACTAAGTATAGAATTAATTTAAGTATAAGGAAAAGGAAAAAAAATTAGACTAAGGAATAACCTTTGTGTAGTGAAGCAGGCACGTTAGCGCTCCATCTCAGGCTGAAGTGGTTGAGAAGAAACTGAGGGCCATTCGCCTGCACAACCACATATATCCTCAGTATGGGACACGAGGATGTGTAGGCAGTGGTGAGCTGGAGCCGGTTCCCACAGGTTCCCAAGAACCGGTTGCTAAAATTAGACCTCCGTGGAGAACCGGTTGTTAAAGGGCCAGGGGGTGGGCAAAGAACTCTGGTCCGCGGGCCGGACCATCCTGTTGCTTCCAGGATTCCCAGCTGGGGAGGCTGAGGCTCCCTCTGCCTTTCCCCCGCTTCCCCACAGCTGCAGCGTGGCCAGCTGCTGGCATCAGCTGGGCAGCTCAGCTGAGCTCCAGAGTCATCCTGCTGCTTTGAGCTGTGGGCAAGGTAAGGGGGGAGGGGGGGAGGCAAGTGGGGCAATTTGCCCCAGGCCCTGCAGGGGTCCCCGGCCCCACGAGTATGCCTCCTCCTGCCCCGGCCCCTCCTCCCCCCTTAAATCAGAACTTTTTATAGGGAACCAGTTGTTAAGATTTTGGCAGCTCATCACCATTTGTAGGGTGCATTTCTGGGCACTACCACCAAAATTTTTTCCTCAAAGGCACATGGGGCACAAGTGGAGCACCCATCAGGACACTACTCAAATAAAAACAGATCAGCTAGGGGCAGGGCTACTGCTACTAGCAGCCAAGGCACGATCCAGGTAGGTACAGAGCTGAATCCCTGTGAATCCTTTCTGCAGAAACACCAACACAGCTCTTCTCAATGCTGCTGCTCAGGTTAAAGAGTGGCCATGCAAAATAACTAACTTATGCAACTCTGAGAAAGAAACAAGCTACATCATGCAGCTATATACCCAACTCCCTCTCCTCCCCATCCTAGAGGGCCATGCTTCCTTGCAGCAGGCACTCCCATCTGGGCAGCTCTGCCAGTGTTCCCGCCACACACTGCAGTGGGGAGAAGAACATGCTACTGTTTTACTAGAGTAGTGAAATGGCTCATGAATGACAGTGAGTAAAATATTACTCACCCTTACTCACACCTTACTCTGCAAGCCATCCCAACTGAAATCAATGGAGTACTAACTCACGAACCAAGGTGCTTCTCAGTCTGAGCAAGGGCTAGCAGAAACAGGCTCTTCATTAGCATTTAAAAGAAGTCTTGGGGTACGTCTACACTATGGGATTATTCCGATTTTACATAAACCAGTTTTATAAAACAGATTGTATAAAGTCGAGTGCACACGGCCACACTAAGCACATTAATTCGGCGGTGTGCGTCCATGGCCCGAGGCTAGCGTCGATTTCCGGAGCGTTGCACTGTGGGTAGCTATTCCGTAGCTATCCCATAGTTCCTGCAGTCTCCCCCACCCCTTAGAATTCTGGGTTGAAAGCCCAGTGGTTGGTGGGGCAAAAATCATTGTCGCGGGTGGTTCTGAGTAAATATCATCAGTCATTCCTTCCTCCGGGAAAGCAACGGCAGACAATCATTTCGTGCCCTTCTTCCCTGGATTGCCCTGGCAGACGCCATAGCACGGCAACCATGGAGCCCGTTCAGCTTTTTTTTTTTTTTTTTTTTTTTTTTAAAACAGTCACCGTATGTGTACTGGATGCCACGGACAGAGGCGATACTCCAGCGCTACACAGCAACATTCATTTGCTTTTGCATGATAGCAGAGATGGTTACCAGTCGTTCTGTACCGTCTGCTGCCAGTGTAATCTGGCAATGAGATAATGGTTATCTGTCCTTCCGTGCTATCTGCTGCTATCATGGGTGCTCCTGGCTGAGATCGGCCGGGGTCGCAAAAGCAAAACTGGGAATGACTCCTCCTTTATGGTTTCTAAAAATAGAGTCAGTCCTGCCTAGAATATGGGGCAAGTGTACTAGAGAACCAGTGTATCAGAGAGCACAGCTGCTCCGTGTCAGATCCCGCAGAAATGATGAGCTACGTGCCATTCACGGGGGATGCCCCTGCAACAACCCCACCCGTTGCTTCCCTCCTCCCCCAACCTTCCTGGGCTACCGTGGCAGTGTCCCCCCCATTTGTGTCATGAAGTTATGAAGAATGCAGGAATAACAAACAGTGACTTGTTAGTGAGATAAAATGAGGGGGAGGCAGCCTCCTGGTGCTATGACAGTCCAGGCAGGACATTAAGCGGTGCGGAGGAGAGGAGCCCAGCATGCCGCTGCTATGATAGTCCAGGCAGTACAGAATCTTTTCTTTACACAGGAAAGGGAGGGGGCTGATGAAGCTCAGCCCCCAGTTGCTATGATGAGGATGGTTACCAGCCGTTCTGTCCCATCTACTGGGAATGACCAGGAATCATTCCTATTTTTACCCAGGTGCCCCTGAGGCCAGCCAGGGGTATTCAGCAGTTATCAAGCACGCGCTGATGGTGACGACGGATAGCAGTCATATTGTACCGTCTGCCACCGGGGAGGGGAGAAGAGCGGATACTGCTCTTCACTGCTGCAGCATCGCGTCTACCACCAGCATTCAGTAGACATAGGGTGACACTGAAAATAGTCAAACGATTTCTTTCTTTTTTATTTCACGTGGTGGGGGGGTGGGAGTAAATTGATGAGCTATACCCTGAACCACGCTGGACAATGTGTTTGAACCTAGAGGCATTGGGAGCTCAGCCAAGAATGCAAATACTTTTCGGAGACTGATGGGAACTGTGGGATAGCTGGAGTCCTCAGTAACCCCTCCCTCCCTCCATGAGCGTCCATTTGAGTCTCTGGCTTCCCGTTACGCTTGTCACACAGCACTGTGTAGCCTGTAGATCTTTTTTTCAAACGCTTTGGCATTTCGTCTTCTGTAACGGAGCTCTGATAGAACAGATTTGTTTCCCCATACAGCGGTCAGATCCAGTTTCTCCCGCACGGTCAATGCTGGAGCTCTTTTTGGATTTGGGACTGCATTGCCACCCGTGCTGATCAGAGCTCCACGCTGGGCAAACAAGAAATGAAAATCAAAATTTCGCGGGGCTTTTCCTGTTTACCTGGCCACTGCATCCGAGTTGAGATTGCTGTCCAGAGCAGTCACAGTGGTGCACTGTGGGATACCGCCCGGAGGCCAATACCGTCGATTTGCGGCCACACTAACCCTAATCCGATACGGTAATACCAATTTTAGCGCTATTCCTGTCGTCGGGGAGGAGTACAGAAACCGATTTAAAGAGCCCTTTATATTGATATAAAGGGCCTCGTAGTGTGGACGAGTACAGCGTTAAATTGGTTTAACGCTGCTAAAATCGGTTTAAATGCATAGTGTAGACCAGGCCTTAGAATAGGAAGCTTCATCTGATTCAGGGCATATCAGAAAAGACCAAATCTGACTCAAAATAAACTGCTTGTGGATGTACTATAGGTTGCTGCAAGGTAAGGATGCATATTTATACAAAAAGCATATGTGATAAAGCAAAATTAAGACAAATCATTTATTTAAGTGGGATCTTAATCATCATAGAATAAAGCAGAACACAAAAAGCAGAAAGCAAATAGGATGTAGAAGCTTAAAGAAGCTCAGAAAGCCCATTAGCACTTTTGACAGATCCAAAGATAACTCTAAAACCACCAATACTTGGCCTGAGGAGTCTGCCAAGAAGCTTCATACTGTGCAAAAATATGTTCCACAGCTTGCCATCCAAATACAAAGAAAGAGCTAGAGACAAAAATTATGCCTGTTTTTTAGAGGATTTTTGTGGTGATTTTTTTTAAAATCAAATATTCAAAAATAAGCTCACTTTTGTTAGTAAGGAACAAAAAGGTATAAAGACATCATTCAGATCTCATTAGACCCCTTGTTATGGAAAACCTATGGCCACATACAGGTATATTTTTAAAAAACAACACATTTTGCCAAAACCCCATTAAACTGTCATGTACTTTTTCTGTATTTCTCGTCCCATCTGTGCTGATTAGCAAGATATTTGTGTCTAAACAGAAGCTGTCTCCTTTAAAGTTCTGCTTTCCCCACACACCCATATCTCTGTGATGCCAAAGCATAGCACGTGACGACACAATTTTTTCCAAGTGGTATGAATCAAAATATTACAAATATTAGGAGTCCTGTTCTTCCCTCAAGGAAAATGCAACTTCCATGGATGTTAGCAGAGTCGGGGTACAGCAAAAGGAGTGTAGAATCCCTGAATTCTGCCTGAACTGTATCAACTAAACAGAAAGTGCAAGATTAAAAGATTAACAAAAATCTATCAGCAAAAGGAAATACAGAAAGCGAACTTACAAATTTAATGGGGAAAAGATGTTAAGGTTTTGTAAAGTTTGCGTAAGCATGACAGTGGCTTTTTGAGATATTTATATATCTACACGTGGAGCATTTTATATGGTTTTATTTTTCCTCTATAAAGATCTGCAAATTTCTGAAAGTGGAGAGGACATCTATAGATCATGAAGGATGCACAGCACGGTACTGAGGCTGGGCAATGCATGTGCAGTGATTTGAACATTTATTTATAAAAAAGATATCACAATTTTTTTTTTTAAAGATGACAAGTTCAAAATAGGTGGCTACACTTCTTAAGTAGCTAAGCTGAAAATGGTAGAAAACAGGGGAGTCCCAATTTACTCAGTACAGTTGTTATATATTTGATTTCTCACCATTTAAAACTCTCCTTGGACATTAAAGCTGAGATTTCTCAAAGGATTTAAGGGAATCAGGTACCCAGGTCCCATTAAAAATCAATGAGATTTGGAAGCCTGGTAACTCCCTCATGATACTTTCACAGTCCCACCCTAAATTCATTCAACAACTACTCTTTTTTTTTTTTTTTTTTTTTTTTAGTGTTAATAGGTATGTGCACTTTTTGTTGATTTTATTCAGGCCAAAAGATTTCACTCCTGCTTCCTCTTCCTTCAGCATCATCCCAAAGAGAAATTCTCAATGGGATTATAATAGAGTGTACCCCTTTCTGTGCAATGGAACAACAACTGGGGTCACAAATGTAATAGTAACCACAAAAACAACAGGGAGGCTGGTGGCATCTTAAAGGCTTATTTGGGCATAAGCTTTCCTGGGTAAAAACCCTCACTTTTAATAGCAAGTATGCCATAACTTCTATGTATGCTAGACTGCCATTAAAAATGTATATGCATCACTGAAAAACAAATTCTCTCAAACTGTCATAGCTAGTCACTCATCTCTAGGTCTAAACTTCATTTAATAGTATTTTGTAAATTTCCCTTTTGGCCAGCTGTATTTAAAAGCACATCTTCTTCCAAATTTTACACATTTAAAAGTTGTTCTTCAAAGATCTATCAGCTGCCTATCATATTATGTAATCCATAATACATTTTATAATGCCAGGACGTAGCTTTTGGAGGGCAGGACAGAAGAAAGCGGTGAGTATTCTGTTACAAATTGTCTAAATACAGGAATGTAGAATTACCAGTTTGAAAAAAGTCATGGAACTCAAGAACTTAAATCAGATACATACATTTTAATAAGTGAGATATCATGCAGTTTGAGGTTGTGATGTAAAATGAAAAGAATATATATCTCAGCACCATCAGACAGAAACTTCCATCATTTCTGAAACAGCTAAATTACCTGACAAATCTGAAATATAATGGATACTGTGTGTCTAGCACTACTTGGTAATGTATTTCCTGCAATGAACCCAATTTGTTTATTTCTGAAAGTCACAATGCATTCATAAATCTTTCATATAACCTAAGAAATCTTTTGAAATAGTGAAATCTCAGTTGTTATATGTAACTGTCCATAGTAAATGCTTTTCTGGATCATTAACCATTCTGGTCTGACACAAAGCCAGATAATTACGACATGTTTGTTAATGTTCCAAATGGAGTTCTATGTGATTCTCCATTAATCATTACACACAACTTGAAAATCTAGCACTACTAAACATTTGTTAATAGGAGGCTTAAAAATGTAATTACTGCCATGATATGTGGCATTATTAAAAATGCAGGTCAATTGTTTAAAATCTATAAAGATTTATGTTCATTTAATGCCTTTATATTATTGTCTATATAAACCACAATCCTACCTGAAAGTTACCTTGACAGACAGATAAAACCCTAGTGAGCAATTACACAATGATATTCATTAGCAAAGAAAAGCACTGCTTTTATTAAGTAGAAACCTGAGAAGTAGCTGAGAATCGACTTTAACAACAAACCTTAGACCAAAGGGTTTCATTTTCAACATTCGTTTTTATTCTTTTCTTACACTGAGACTTAGATTGATGAATTTGCATAAAAATTTAAAGGCTACGTTTATCACATCACTTATTGTTTCCATTTTATTCCCATGTGTGTCCTCTGCATTCCCTACCAGAACCCTGAGGATCCCTCCATTAAAACCCCCCATCACCCACACTGATACCCACATTGCTAAGACCATATTATTCCCTTTGAGGCCTATCAACACCACTCAATGATCCAAAGGGGATGCTTTTTAATATCACAAGGCAATCCCCTCTCCTGCAGACTGAACATTAAGCTTTCAAAGTGTTACCAAGTCCTTCTGGTCCAAGGCCTTTTCTTTTATAACAGCCTTGATTCATAAGCATTCATCATGTCTCCTGTACAGACGTTTTGGGAAGTTGGCTCATACCTTAGGACTCAAGCCAACATCACTTGCAGATGTAACAAGCTGAGGGTAAATAAAACTAGACATTCTGAAATCAGTACTGTGTGGTATATCCTGTATCCTACTTTAATCTCTGCTGGTAATTCATTATTTGATCACTCCCAACTCAATCTCTTTGTGACTCAACATACTCATCTGTAAAATGGGAATAATACTTCCCAACCTCCTTGGGTGGCCTCATTGTAAAATCTTTGAGCTCATCAGATGAAAGAAGGCAAATTAGCATTAAAACATTATCACCACCACCACTTGGAAAAAGATACCATACTCATTCAAACCAGACTGTTTAGCTTCAGGACATGAGTCCTGTATTACTTCTAATATATCAAAGTTCTGTGAAAACCAATGCCACTAAAAAAAAAACAAAACAAAAAAAAAAAAAGCATGTGTATTAAATTTAATGGCAATGTAAAGACCTACAGAAAAGCCAGTAACTATGTATATTTCCAATGGGAAAAACAAAGGTCAAACACATCTGCTGCACAAACTCACCAAGCAACACCCTAATAAATAATTAGAAGGTCTGGCTGGATTCTTTATTTTTATAACACAAATTGATTAATTATTTATTTTTGGTGTAGCATTTGACCTCACAAGGTTTTGTCCTTTATCTAGCAGCAAGACTTTGAGATGGCAGGCAGGCAGGTTTGGAAAAGGCCCACAATGAGGCGGTCTAAAGCATAGTCAAGGTCAGCAAATGTTAGCTAAGTCCTCTCTGTGTTTGACACTTGCAGAGCTCTCCTCTGATGACACATCTGAGGTATGGTGAAACTTGTACAGGCACTGTACTCATTGGGCTGAAGTGTATCTGCTCTGAAGAAACCACTCCAAAAACCCCCAAAACAGAGTAAAGTTCTGCTCAACCTTCATTAGAAAGCTACGTGGTATGCAGCTGATCTTTACTGTCTCTTGTGTGATCATTTAAGACAGTCTCATGGTCTGCTTAACAGGTCCCTACCATGCTCCTCCATCCCAATTTGTCTACAGGGCCATCATCTTTAAAAATCTGCATCTGGATACTAGACAAAAAACTCTTCATCTCTTGCCTGCCACTGTGTAGGTATGGCAGAGAGGAAGCATACTGTCTTCACAAAAGAGAATGCTAGCCTTAAAGCCTCCTGCCAATGTAGCCACTAAGCTGCAGAGAAGTCCAGAAAACTGGGATTCATTGCCGCAGCGCTTAGCCAGAATTCAGACACCAAACTGTGAAGGCACTAAGAACATACGGGTGGGGCAGGATAAAAAATGTGAGAGAAAATACCAAAGGAGATATCTTGAAAAGTCCAAGGAGGTTTTTGTACAAAACAACTGCACTTCACCTCTTCTAAAGCCCTAGCAATTTTGGAATTTTAAATATTACGATTTTCAACTAGAGATATTTAAATTCATCATTAACCTTGACTCAAAATAGTAAATAGCATTATAAAAAACTTCAGAAAATATTAAGAACAGCTTCAATACAGTGAAAAAAACAGGAGTACTTGTGGTACCTTAGAGACTAACCAATAAGGTGCCACAAGTACTCCTGTTCTTCTTGCAGACACAGACTAACACGGCTGCTACTCTGAAACCTTCAATACAGTGTATTTTTCAATCTTTCTGATAAGGTTAATTTTAAAACAGAAACTCTAGCCCACAGAAATGCACAGTCAGTCAATTACTGAAGTTATACTTATTTTCTGCTTACTGAGTCTGAAGCATCATGGATGGCAGCAGCACAACTATGGAAACCAGGTATATTAACTGTAGTTGGAAACCAGCAGAGGGAGCACAAAACTTTAATCTGGGGGGCAAGTGAGTTGGAAGTGACAAAAGCCAGGGGTATTTTATTATTGGCTCATGGTGAAATTGTAGACTTTCTTTAAAAATAAAGATCTTTAGAAATTTTTAACAACATCCCTTTCTATTTTGCCTGTTTAGGTAAAAGTGAAACAGATAAAACTTCTCATCTGCTTCACTCATGCATGAATATGCACAGCTGCACACACTAATACCTCCTCTACCCAGAATGGTCTGCCATGGCGTTACTTCGAAAAATACTTCACAGATCTGTACTCGATAACAATTACATTTTAATTAGATTATTATAGTATCTGACATTGGCAAATGCCACTAAGATGGCTGAGCCTCCTTAATCGATAGTCATAAGCAAAAATATTATTTTTAGTCAGTCAGTTTTGGGTGGGCTTAAACTAAGTGTTTCTCTTAAATTAAAACTTCTTATCAAAGATATTTTCATTCATTTAAACTAAGTTTGCCTTGCAAACCAATCAGAAAGCAGCAAGCTTGATCAATAGTGGTAGAGCTAGAAACATCCACTAAGACACCTATTGCAGAATAAGCCATTTTCCTGATGAGCCATTTTATTTTTAAATATCTTCATTTTTTAGGGAACACTCATTATTAATGTCTGCATCTCTGAAGAGAAACATCTTGATTTGGCATTTACATCAAGAGACCATCATTCTGTCACAACTTCCCACTTACTTGATATTTTTTCTTAATTAAATAGACAATTTAATCTGATCATCTGACACTGTAAATCATTTGCTCTAGAGAGAATACTGGAGAGAAGTTTTATGGGGTTAATTTACAGTAATTATGGAAAAAGCTAATTTATTGTGTCACTGGTTAATCCTGCCGAAGCAATTTAGCAGCAGACATCCTGTAACACAATTTGGTACAGTAATATTTAATATTTGAGAAGATAAACAGTGGAAGAGTTTCAATATCTAGTACGAGTTCACAAAATATCATGTAACGGGAACTACTAGCTTTAAGTGAGGGTAGTTATTTGTCTTACTGTTCTTGAAATTAAAAGGAAAACAAACCATAAAATGTATAATCCTCTATGCTACTCACATTTTCAGGGATACTGGGAAGCTCTGTGATGTCAGGCACACTAAAGTAAGAATGCTGGAAAGGAAAAAAACAAAATTATTTTTGCATAGGTAAAAGAAATACAAAATATTACTTGGAATCAGGAATGTGTCTAGCCCATAACTGCAAAAGGAAACTGATATATAACAACTTTTTCTATCAATTACCAATGAGATCATTTTGCCACTGATTTCAAAATTTAGATTTTTTTCTCAAAGTTAAAAAAATACTATAACAAATGTTGAGTCACAAAGTATCAAATATCTTTAAAAGGATAAATTGCATGTAATTCTTGTACTTCAGATGTACTAATACACATAGCCTCACACTATTTATGACCTATGTCAGAAGAACTCCAAAGCTTTCTGTAATTCAGACCATCTTTCCTCAGCTCACTGCAAGATCCAAGTCTGAGTACAGGACATACAATAGCCAGCTCCTTTTCGGCCTAAGGTAGTACAATATTAATCTGTTTCACTGCTTAGGCAACAAAAGAGATGGAGCTGTATCTAAAAAGGGCTCCTACTTTCAGAGAATGAAACTGACTGGTAACAAGTATCAGAGGGTAGCCGTGTTAGTCTGGATCTGTAAAAGCAGCAAAGAATCCTGTGGCACCTTATAGACTAACAGACGTTTTGGAGCATGCATCTGAGGAAGTGGGTATTCACCCACGAAAGCTCATGCTCCAAAACGTCTGTTAGTCTATAAGGTGCCACAGGATTCTTTGCTGCTTTTACTGACTGGTAATTTATCCTTTGTCTTAAACTAGAGAACTCTCATAATTACCCTCCCCGATCACTGTCGGAAATACAAAGAGTTCTGATGCAATAACAATGGTTGCTCTTGATCTCCTTGACATATCTCCTTTTATATATTATAGGATTCTCCAGTGGTACCTTAAGAGCATTCATGATGACTGCTAGAGAATGACTGAAGCTCTGCAAAATTATATCACCTGGCAGAATAAATGAGAGTTCCTCTAGGGAAATATATACTGTGAAATTAAAAAAGCACCACCGTTTAAGAAAGCAAACAGAACTTTTGGGAATAGGATTTTCTTCTAACTTAAGATATATCATTTATTAACTATTCTCCCACTTATTGTCTTTTGAATCCCATGGCTAACAGTAACATGGAGCAGTCTTGCACAATGCACATTTGCATTGCTATATGGTTTGGAATGTTCCCAGTAGATGGTGTCAAAAATCTGCATCAAAAATGCTCCAACCTGCCAAGTACCCCCTTTAGATGCCCTGATCTACCACACCAGACAGGCCAACTACCAAGTTTGCATATGGCAAAGTTCGTCCATAGCAGATGCTGTTGCGTCAAGTCCAGCTGGTCATAGTTAAGACATGCATAATGAGCAGATAAACATCCATTCATTGGTTATATCACAAACTAGCCCAAAAATAAATACAGAGCTAGAGAGTTGCAGTGCTAAAAAGATTACTTATGGGAGAAGAACTCATTATAAACATATGCCATTCCCACATTTGTAAACATACAATACAGAAAAGCCCTCACTTTAAAGATGCATCAAGTTTCAGTGATTGTATGTGACTGATACAATAACTGATTGTACAGACTATGAGCAATAAAATGAATTAACAGTATTATCTAACTACAGAACTTGGCCACTGCAAACAAACATCAACGGGACTTTTAATTTTTTTTTTAAACGTGTTCAATGATTAAATGATTGTGCAGCACGAAGAAACAAAGCTGAACAAATTATCTCTTTCAGGTGCAATAAATGGTTCCACTACGGTTTGGAGGATGGCAACAAATGGGAATCCATTCTCTATTACCAAAATGTTTGAAATTAACCCACAGAAGTAAGAGGAGGCTGGAATAAGTAAAAAAAGTTACAGCAATTGCTAATGTTGCCGTATACAGAGGGCCATGTCACCAATGAGTATGAGATTCAATGCAATGTTTACAAGTTAAAAAAAACATTCTGAAATATTTTTTTCTAGCACACCTTCATAAAGTAGTTATGCTTCTGCTGGTGCCTAGAGAGGTCTTATATTTAATCTGAAAAAGGTTTCCAAATACATGCCGGTTTCTTTATGATTGGCATACCTCTAACACTATTTTTTAAATGTATCTAGTACTCTGATTCATTAGAAGAGGATTTCCATGTTTATCATATTTATATGACTATTTGTAGGATATTTAATCAACTTTGACAACTGTGGTTCTATTTGTGTAGTGTGCCTGGATTTAGAATAATTAACACACATGATAGCAGGGTTTCCGGTTCTAGGAGAAAGGCACTGGCTGGAAGAATCAGATGGATTCCCTCTGGGAGAGTTTTACATTAATGTTCAAGGCCCCAGTACTGCTAAGCCACATGCATACTTTAACTTCAACTGGACTACTCATGATGTGCAAAATTAAGTACATGTATAAGTCTCTGCAGGATCAAGGCCCATCTATTTTACATTCACGGCTTTCAAATACCAAGACGCACAATTTGCTATCCTGTTTTATGGTCAGTTTACTTAAGCCTTGGTGTGTAAAAGAAAGTAATGCTGTTTGAGTAATTTAACTGGAAAGCTATTTTGTGTACACCTTTTTATTTGTAGCTATTTGAAAAACTGTCTAGTTCTTATGTTGGTTTCCTAGTTTTATGATGCTTCACACCACTGCAATTTCTGAATTGCTTAATGGAGCGATTTACTTGCTTTACATTCCAGGAAACTATTTTTGTTTTATTATTAGCTATTTTGATAATGCTAGACATTTCTGCAGTTCTTATTTTGGGAGGTGAGAGTGGGCAGAGACACTCAGTATTTTTGTTTGTAAGTTAATATTGTGTATATTTTATTTTATTTTGAATTTTATAACTTGTTATAAGACTGGCACTTTATTTTGTGTTTAAGTCTTTCGGGGACTGTTGTGCTCTTGTAATGTTGCCACAGGTCACACAGTTCTATTGTATATAGCGTTTATCATACATTCCATACTTCATGAACAATTTATGGGCTGAAGTATCTAGCAGTTAAAGCAGCTACACTGACTACAGATAAAACAGGTATGCAATGCAGACTTTAGCTTCCCAATGTGTCACTAGTTTAATTTGAATTGAAAAGGAACAAAGAGGAAATGGAATATTGAGACTACACAATGAATAGGAAAAAACTCCACAAGCTCTTACAGATCCATCAACTTGTAAACAGCTAAACTAAAATGCTTAAATAGCCCAAAACAAAAGTAGTCTCTAAGTGTCCTTTGATATTCTTTCCTGCTCCAATGCTCATGAAATGTTTGAGGCAAGGGGAGACCAACAGCATTCCTTGAAACCACTGGTATGAAACAACTGAAATATCCCAACAGATCATCCTGTCTCTGAGACAGCTTGTCCTCCAGGTCAGGCAGACATGCTGTTCATACAATAGCTTTCCTTGATAGGACTGGGTCATCTCCACTGCCAGCTGGTGACCTAGCTAGGCCAAACAACTGCTACCTGTCGACTGACATTACAGGGTGGAGTGATGAGAGTAAGCTGTTTGTAGCCAGCAGTTTTAAAAGGAAGGGAAAAGGGAAATGAAAGAGGCAGACAGAAAAGCAGAGCTGTAGCTGTACATCAGCAGCTCTAAATGTGCATTCTAAAAGACTAAGCAGCATACAAAGCAACATGTGTTGTTGAGTATTTTTCTCTGGCTCTTTCAGATTTAGCAATTGTTGCCCAGAACACAAGGTTGATTCGCAAACATTAACTGGAAGAAAACAAAGAGAAATCTTTCCCTTAAAGCCCCACCAACCCATCCAAATGTAAGTTCTTCCACTAGTTTTTCACTAAGACTGTCACAGAATATAACAACCTCAATGCAAGTGTGAGGAGGAATAACTATTGGGTGGGGGGGGGGGGAAGGGGGACAAAACACACACCCCAAAATCACATGAACCAAAGGGTTAGTGCTCAGAGTGTTGCTCTGCCAGGTAGGGGACTCTGAGTTTTCTTCCCAGTCTTGTTCCTAATGCAGACCAGCAGGGGCTGGGAGCTCTGCAGAGGGAGGATCATGAACCCCAATGAGAGGAGTGTTGTGTTGCTCAGCAGTGACCCCTCTAGCTGATTAGGAGCAATGCTCACAAGTGTCCATACAGAATCCCACCCAGTCCTCTGCAGATCAAAGGATGGGGACTTTTCAGGGTTAACACTAGGGAAATGGAGAGGCTCTTCAGGGCTTTAACAGGAAAGGGGGCGTGCACAGCTCCTTGTTCCTGAGGGAAAACAATATCATTTGCTACAAGATTCAAAAAGAAGAAAGCGCTGTTTTCATGTTTTTCTCTTACAATGTTACATAATGAAAATGTGTCTCCTTAGTTTGCTGCTATTTTCCCTCACTTACCACACTGAGATTAACAGGTGTTCCTGGGTCAGGGATGGGAAGTTTATGAAGTGTTTCTAGGAGTTCATTCCTCTGACTGTCCTGAAATAAAAAGGTACCTGCTTAATAAAGGAACACTAAGCAATAAATTGTCATCTCATGCCAGGCACTGAGAAGTAAGTATATGGGTGCTCTGAGGCTAGGTCACTTGCAAACATAAGGAACAGATGCCAAATGGATTTATACTGCAGACTCAAAGGAAATGACACCATTTTCTGTGCAAATATCCTGGCAATATAAAATGCTGCTTTTAAAAACAAAATACATCTTCCCACATGTAGGTTTCTAGGTTTTTAAATCTTTCAAGAAATCTATCAGGGCACCATCCTGTGCATGACTATGATCTCAACCCAGGGAGGGCCAGCTTCCATAGCAACTATTTCATAACAGAAACTATTTGCTTTCAGCTGAAAACATCATTATAAAAAGGCAAGCGCTCCTTCGTCTTCTAATTTGTACAAGTGTGATAAAATGCAAAATACGACTATTATTGGAGAAATGGTAAGGGAATCAAGGCAGTAACATATAACAACCAGCCAGATTATAATTGTACTGCAATAGCCTATCATATCTGAAACATACGTGATACATACGGCTCAAGTTTTCTACAGTATGCATAATCTCCATACACCACCAACTTTCATTTATAGTCCTAGAACTGACCCTTAATATTTTCAGTTCATATTTTGAATGCAATATCAAAAAGTATGCTTGAATTCCACACTACAACCTCAATTTTAAGTGTAAAAATCTATGTCTTCAACATTGGTAAGACAGATAGGATGAGCAACAGGAAAAAGGCCTTTTGCCTCAGCAGACCTGGTTTCAAATCTGTATCAGGTCACCACGTAAGTGGGTATAGAGAAGACATTGGTCCAATACTCAAAGAAGCACAGCTAGTTTGTCTTCCAGGAGGCCCAATACCAGAACTGCAGGGATGCTATGGCCATGATTAAGGTACATTAATAGAATGCTGGAGGAACTTTCATGGTACTTGCCTAACTAAACTATACCTGGCTCTCGCCAATGACTCTTTCTTGGATACCAAACTTAACCTAAAATGTGTTTGCATTTCTCAAAGCCCTTTTCATGAGAGTAGCTAAGTAGATCATAAAGCCCATTCTATAGGACTGTATGGTACAGATTGACAATTCAACTGGGTATTCTCTTATGAGAGTATTGCCTATATGGTTAGTTTTCACTCTATGTAGTACGTGTAATGTTTGGAAAATGAGAGAGTTCCGAAAAGTACCTGTCCTTTTGCTGTATAATCTGCCAAGATGTTGAGCAGCTTATAAAAGACTTCAAACCATGGGAGATAACTAAAAAACAAAAAGGAAAAAGCACAACTGTAAGTTACTTGAAAATATCATCATGTAATTCTAGATTGGCAAGTTTTGCTATACACAGTTGATGCATCGTTAACAAAAGCCACACCATCTGAGCTGACACACTGAAAAATGGCTGGCAGGAAGGTGTGCTAGTTCTCTCTCCTGTAGTGGGTGTGGTCAGGAGGGCAGGCCATGGCACTGCAGCATGTATTGGCCACTGATCCCCTTCCTTTGACTGCACAGCTTCCAATAATCACTCCTGGAGCTTCTGGCCACAGCATGGCACCACCATAAAAGGAAGCAATGGGTGAAAGTAGGTCTAAGAATCCAAGTAGTCACGGTTGGAAATTTGTAAGAACAAAGCCCACCATTTCCAAACTCATTTCACTGTACATGCAACAAAGGGATGCTCATACAGAAGTCATAACTGTCTATGCAGCCATTGATAACATTCTGGAATTGTTTATAAGTGCACATATTGTTGGACACCTTTTTTTAATTATACCAAGTTTTCCCATAGTGCACACTTAATTAGTGACCTTCAGTGCAGCTGTTGGGGCCCTAAAAAGGGTAGAAAAGGGTGGCTGTTCTGTAATTGGAGCCTGACCTTGTTTTTTTATTATCATAAAATTATTTGCATATTCTTTAAAAAAAATATTTCTTTTCAAAATGAATCACCAGAATGATGGGTATACTCTCTTACCCAGCATCTATAAAATTCCATTTATTCAAGCTGTAGTTAGACCAAGTATACTTCTTACCTTGAATGCAAATTTGTCTCATTTATACCATATCAGTTCTTTACAATAATCAGTAACAAAGAGTCAACTTTGAAAGGCGTGAACATGCTGAAAATTATGTATCTGCTTTTTCACACTGTATGTCTATTTAGTACTGCTATGCCTTCTAGGGACGTTTCCACTGTACATAAACAAGGACAGACAGCTAAGATACTAGTCTGTGCTGTAGGAAGCTTTGCTCAGATTTTACACCATACTTGCATGGCAAGGGTCTTTGAGTGTATTTATTTTTTAAATCTCTGCAAGGAATTTCCCCTAAGCTATAGTGAACAGGCAAGCTAGGAGTATGAAGCATAAAGTGATTTCTCTGTTAATCACAGATGCCTTGTGAAGCAAATAAAGTATATTTTTGATATAGTTGGACAAGATTTAAAGCCTTTACACAATATGACTACATCCTGCCAACTGTAAAGAAATCAGGGCCCCTATGGTTACTAACTGTACAGCTTGTAGTAATAAATGAAGTGAGAAGCAATATACGTGACAGATAAAGTGAACAGCACTCCATCATTAACATTTGTTTGAAGCCAGCAAATGCTACTGTAAAATTTAAGTAGCTTATCAAAATATACTGATAAGCAACTTAGCTTTTCACGTTATATGACAGCACTATCACTTATGTTAATATGTTTCAAGTGAGCCTGGGAACCACATATTGACTATTGCACAGAGAGAGAATTACCACTTTAAATAACATTTAGTTTGGCATCACAATGTAAACATTCAAGAGGGATTAGACAGATAAGTTTCTCTCTTCCCATTTAGTTAAATAAACCTCAGCAGACTTAAAAGCCATTATAATAGTAACAAGAAATCCTTTCAGGGTAAGACTCCTGCTCAGAGATTAACAAGAACTTGGTAAACAAACCCATACAAGCATCACAAAATATTTTTTGAAAGAAGGGTTTAAGATTTTTTTTGTTTTGTTTTTTTAAAGCTAACAATATGAAAAAGAAAACCTACTTCAAGGAAGACATACTGAATTAGACATAATCAGGCAGGGATCCTTAGCTGAAAATGCCATTTACAAAATCAAAATTATAATATTTTAGAAGTTTTATTTTTGTTTTAAACTAGATTTCTGTCAATAGCATATAAGTAGTAAATGGGAGAGATTTCAATTTCTAATTTTGACTGGGTTGCAACTTCACACAATGCTTGATAAATAGAACCTAACCAATCTCCTCAGTATGAGACATTTAATGGTTTAATAATTGTTTGCTACAAGGTAGTCCTTTTGAATACCAGCAGATTTCTAGTTTGACTCCTTTTGGTACAGAGTTTGAGGCTGGCTGTGACAGCATAGTTTCCATGCACCTTTTTGCACTGACTGATGCTTATCTAGTGATGGCAGTGTTGAGGTTTTGAAACCAAAGTCGGGTTGTATGCCTCTTCAAAGAGCCACTCTTTTCCGCTGTTGGGAGGCCAGAGTTCACAGCTGAACCTTATCTTGCTACAGAGCCAACAGAGTTTCCTGTATTGCTTCATTAAGCCAAACATGCAAACTCTATAGGTTTTATTCAGTTGCCTGCAAGGACATTGGATCCAAATTCCATTTTAACTCTGTCAGTCAGCAGCTAGTAAATAGTTTCTGTATACAAAAAAGTGCAGATAAATATTTATATTCACACATTGCTAAAATGTCTGAACTGACGGTCATTCTGCACACAGTTCCGGGTGAGGAGAGGCATGCTACCAGTTCTATTACACTTGCTCACTCCCTATTTTTCCTTACTGCTCATTCATCTCTCTTCTTGGACATGGTTATTATCCTGGCCTGTCACTTTCTACTCCTATTTTGTCCTATCTCTCTCAAGTAATATTCACACCTCAGTGTAACTGATCTAGTTTAATATTTTATGGTTTTAAACAACGTTACAGTTTGAAAATTAGCATCTCCAATTTGGGTGATGATGAAAAGCATTCATGTTTCATACTACAAAGCTGGCAACATTACAAGAACGTCGGGCACCCATGACTACTAGGGAGATATATAAGAATCTTGCAGGGAGGGGCTGGGGAGTGAGTGGAAGAATGATACAAAAACATCCAGAAATCAGAAACGGTGCTGTTTCAAACAGGGGATTTTTTTAGCAAACAGCATTACTGCAAACACAGAATGACTTTGCCAAACCAACACCTCTATAAAAGGTCTAGATGTTTAGACTACGGTTTTCTATAAGGTACAGTATTAAGCATACAAGAGAATGCCTTTGGGGACCTGTGCTCCGTTTGCTAAGCTGTCACGGCCTGACTCCTTGCTTTCTAACCAAGCTTTATGTAGCCAGTGGAGAATCCCCATGAGACTCTGCATTGCCCCTTTCATCTGGGTATAAATGCAGCAGGCTTCTAGCCTACAGCAGTTGTCTTGAGACACAGTCTTGCTTCAGTGTACCAGGCAGACCTGCAGGGAAGGAAAGGAAATTTCTACAGGCTTTTTCCACTTCCTGTATTTTGCTTTTAGAAAGGCAAAATTTGCCTGACTGGTGTTCAGATAACTGGGACGGGCGGGGGTGGTGGTGCTATTCCTTAAAAGGGTAAGGGTTTGGCTAGGAATCAGAGATGATTCTACCTGACAGTAATAAAGTTAAGTAGTAAGAGCAATGGTATAAGAAACGAAACAACATATGCACACAGCCAAGAGCATCTTCCCTTAACACAACCATACTATGGATCTGCAGATATATTATATTTGAGTAGGGCAAGGAGAGAAGATCTCGATGTGTGACGGCAGCACATTTCTCTCACATGCTTGACTGCCTATTAGTCTTGTATATTAACTGCAGTTAAAATCATTACATAATTCAACATTAGCGTTAGCAGTAAACTTCCCAACACTGTCTCCCACTAATACAAAAATGTACATTTCCAGCTTCTCAGTTTGGGAAACAAGATTATTTTTCTCAATAACTGTATAATAACTGTGATTTGGAGAAGATTAGATTTCTTCTTTAATCTCAAATTATTTGTGTGACTGAGGGAGATTTCTCACCAAGAAAGGACTGATCGCCTTCTCTGTTATCACTGGTACAATGTAAGAGGCAGTACTGGTAACATAATGCCCTTGGAGTAATGGCACCTCCACAGAAAATCTAATGTAATTCCCTTATATTTTCTGTGTTACCCTCAGAGGATGAGTGTGTCTTTCAGCAATTTATTGGAAATGCTACCTACAAAGTCACTTTTACAGATCTGAGAATTCTCTGGCATTCATAACATTTAACTACATATTTAAATTGCTGTGGTTGCCTAGTGCAGTGTGTTGGTAATGTTTAATTTTATCAACACAGTAATTGCCAATCTTTTACTACATAATATTTGAAAAAATTGCAAATGTAGTGTATCTTAGATTCTCCTAGATCTCTCTCTCAGGTGCTTGGCTGCCTGGTTCTTACTGTCATGCTCAGGGTTTAACTATGATCACTGTAGGTGGTGTCAGGAAGGAATTTTTCTCCAGATCAGATTGGAAGTGATCTTTGGGGGTTTTCACCTCACTCTGCAGCATGTGAGTGCAAGTCACTTGCCAGCTTTATCTGGGTATCACACTTAATCATTTACCTTGTGGGGACCCTGGGCACTGGTGCATCTCAGTCCCTCCTATTCTCTGCCTGTGGTACATAATACAGTAGTCTAATCTCCCATGAGCTGTAAAGCTTTTATCTAATTTTGGTTGTTGGGCTTAGGATGCAGGTGCTGGGTGGTGTTGGTGGCCTGTGATACACAAAAGGTCATACTAGATCAGGGGTCGACAACCTTTCAGAAGTGGTGTGCCGAGTCTTCATTTATTCACTCTAATATAAGGGTTTGCATGCCAGTCATACATTTTAACGCTTTTAGAAGATCTCTTTCTATAAGTCTATAATATATAACTAAACTATTGTTATATGTAAAGTAAATAAAGTTTTAAAAATATTTAAGAAGAATATTTAAGAGCACCCCGGCCCAGTGGCCAAGATCTGGGCAGTGTGCCATAGGTTGCCTACCCCTGTACTAGATGATCTGGTGGTCCCTTCAGGCCTTAAATTCTATAAACTGAGCACTTTACAGCTTTAATATGTTTATCCTCATGGTAATCCTGTGAGGTAGAGAAGTGCTATTATCCTACATTACAGATGGCCAACTGGGGCACAGAGAGGTGAAGAGACATGCACAAGGTCATGAAGGAAGTCTAGCTGAGCACACAACTGAACCCAAGCCTCCAGATTCCCATGTTAGTGCCCTAATTACTGGATCATCCTCCTTCTTCCTGAATAGTTTAAAGGAAGACATAGCAGCACCTTTGGGATTTTCCTTCAATTGACAGATGTATTTATTTAGAGAGATTTTCACATATAAGCCCATTTCTAAAGTTTTTACATCACTCTCCATAAAATACATTAGACATTACTCAAATTTGCAAACCTTTCAGACGCACTGTAAAGCTCAACTGTTTTCCTTTTGGGAGAACGAGGAGGGGAGTAGAACTAAGGATATGGGCTGATAGTTGTTTACATACAAGTTTAGTATTATTGTGAGCAGCAAATCTAGTGAGTGTCAGAAGCACTTCATTCCAATTGTAATTTTTATATTCTGTATTTTAAAACACCCAGAGGATGGGTGCCTTGGAAAAAAATCAGAAGAAATTAAATGGTATGCATGTCTATACACACACAAAAACAAAGTGATGTGTTCTCTATGGATGCACACAGACAGGGTGATGTTATGGATTGTAAAGCCAGGTCAGAGAAACAATCTGATTATACACCTTTGAATGCCTCTCCTGTACTCTGCCCAGTAAGCCATCTCCATCAGCACAACCTCTGCTTGTTTCCATTAGGGATTTTTCTCTCAGTACTGCCACCCTAACATTTAATATTCCATAACATTTTTACTTCTTCCTCCCAAATAGGGAATTTCGCTACTCCTTCTGTCCCCAAAAACACACTGGTGTGAGGTTCATGTGTGAGGTTCAACAGTGAGAAGTTTAAGGTCCAACAACTCATGACTCTTCAAGGCTAAAAAAGGAAACTCTCAATTGGGATAGAAGATGTCCAGCTTTCTAATGGGGCATATGAACCCATCTAGTTCTGGAAGCTCCCTGTATCATTTTTATGCACAAAAAAGCTATTGTGTTATATTCTGGATGCAGCAGAAAAGTAGATAGACAGTCACAGAGGGAGCTGACAGAAACACAGCTGTCTGCTGTGATTGCTTTTTAGTTCTAGCTGCAAAAACTGAAACTAACATGAAAGTGAGCCTTTGCACTGGGGACGGGATTTAAAGGGACAGGACATTACAGTCCTCTGCCCTACTTTAAAAATCTTTCCAAACACACCTACATTATCATGTACGTGGCTAACTATAACCCTATATAAACCTATAAATTGCAGGTGGACAACCACAGACTCTTGAATTGAAATAGATTATTGTGCCCTGGAATAGCAATTCACTAAGCAATTTATAAGTTCAAGAGCACACCTGGTTTTCTCTCTCTCTTGGGATAATGTGGTAATGATGGAGAGGCAGCATTCCAAACAGGAACTGTAAGTGGGAAGGAACCAATTGGCTCTGGTACGGAATCAACTGGATCTGGTAGCAAAGTTTCTCCCAACAAGCCACTGAAATTAACAGTTGTAATGGAAGGAGGTTCAACTGGAGGAACAAAAAGTCCTCCTGGTCATCCCCATACTCCAGTGCTTGTCAAGGCTGCAACTGGCGCATCCGTTGTTTCCATAAAATACTGTTGGAGAGTTTTATCCTGAACTAAACAGGTCCCGTACATTTCACTCCACAACCATAGTTGCAAGTCCACACTGAGGGCTTGTCTACACTTAAAACACTGCAATGGTGCAACTCTACTGCTGCCACTGTACTGCTTCAGTGAAAACACTACCTAAACTGATGGGAAGGCTTCTGCTGTCAGCATAGATAATCCATCTCCCCAAGAGGTGGTAGCTAGTTGACCTAGCACTGTCTATAGCTGGGGTTAGGTCAGTTTATCTACATCGTTCAAGAGTGTGAATTTTTCACACCCCAGACCAACATAGTTATACTGACCAAATTCCCCAGTATAGACCAGGCCTAAGTCTCCTACTTGAAAAGAACGATGACAAGTCTCACATTGATCAATCTGCATAGCTTTGGATTTGGTGACACGTGAGGCAATATCAGGACCTAGCAGGTCCCAACAGGTAAGCAAAGTTCTCTTCAAGAAAAGAGTTGCAGGTGACTTCTGGGTAGTAGTGTGTGGTATGTTCCTGTAGGTAAGCAAGATATTGTCCAATTTCTGCTGATGACTCCAAATAAACTTATTAGCTCTTAAGGCATGTTTTAAGTGTTTGTACAAAGCTTTTCACTAATCTGGTTATAGCAGGATGGTATGAAGCAGAGCAGATGTGCTGAATTCCATTTGAAGTTAAGAACCTCTGACATTTTTCAAAATAAAATTGAGGTCCATTGTCGCTCACTAACTGTAACAGTAAACCAAATTAGCTAAATAAGGTATGATGATGTCCAATTGTCTTGGCAGCTATAGTAAAAGTTATTCTGAAAACTTCTGGCCATTTCAAATGGGTGTTGACTATGACCAAAACCATATAACCTTCTAAAGGTCCAGCAAAGTCCACGTGAATACATGTCCAAGGAGACTCAGGCTACAACCAACAGGCAGGGATTGTGCTTAACCAGGATCATGCTGCATGTGCTGACATGTAGTACAGAACTTCGCCTTCCTCTCAAAATCTCTGTCGATCCCTGGCCACGAGACCTAACTCTGGTCTATGGCTTCATCCCTACAATACCAAAATGACCTGCGTGAAGGGCTTCCAAAACCTGAATTTGCCGGGATTTCGTAATGATCACTTACATTCCCCATAAGATGCAACCATGATTCAGATAATTCCAAAATGTTGACATGACATGAATTGTGTAAACTGGGGATTCTTATGATCCAACACTGTAACTTATAGCACCATTCCCTTCACAAGAGAAAGCACATCATCCACAGCCATTTCTTTGTTGATGTCTGTGCGAGTGATGGGTAACCTATCAATCAAAATGAGATAGAACAGGTCATCTGCTGTTCCTTTGGGCTGACAAGAGCTTGAGCATAGGAGGCATAACTGTCCATCAGTATTGTTGCACTGAGTCCCTTTGCAAAATTGAAGTAGCAATGCCCATCATTGAGTACGAGGAGCAACTAATGATGGAATTCCATGTTTTGACCCAAAAACTGAAATGTAAGCAAGGTACAATGTCCAAAAATACAGACAGGTATGAAACTTCCAAATTCTGAAAATAATGCTGAGAGCTTTGCGTTATTTGCCTCCTAGACATCTCTCCCACAGGGAAATTCTCTCTTTTCCTTTTTTTTTTTTTTAAAAAGGAAACTGTACTATATGCACTGGATCTCGCTCTGCTGGCTGTGCGCTTACACTGCAAAATGCAGAATTCTGCCTTTGGCTGCACTTGGGCTCCCTCTCCTAGCTAAAGATCCTCAGTTCAGGCTAAGTGTTTGCCTGCCCGCCTGCTTGCATGTGGTCAACAAAGATGCCTGCTTGCTTCCACTTCATTGCTCTGTTTGAACCATTTGGCAGTAATCGCAGAACTCTTATCTTTTGTTCCATCTTTCTTTGCCTACTTTTCCCTCTCTAGCTGGCTGGTTCCCACTGTCCCAGGACCAAGTACAGAAGGCTTTCACCCTGTGATTCTAGGTGAGCTTGTCTCCTTTCGCATAGCACTGGCTTACTTTTTTTCTTCTTCTTGCAATGCAAGCACTGGACACAAACGGAATATAAATCCTGTGTCACCAATGTTATATTTCTGGACCCAGCACAGGAAATCAACACAGTCACAGAGGGAGCAGACAGAAACACAACTATCCTACCCACTTTATTATTTTAGCTGCAAAACTGAGAGCCACATGAAAGTGAGGCTTTGCATTGGGGAACAGGGAGCGCTCAAGCATTTAAAGGGATGGGACATCACAATTTTTTTTTTAATATAATTTGAATTGCAGTAGTACCTTGGTGTTTTTAGGCTTCTTTAAATGCATTACTGTTAATTTTTTCTGCTCTTCATAGGTTTTTGTTGTTGGATTCATGGCACTATGAGAGCTTAGCTTTACAAGTGGAAGAATATAAAAAGTAACCTCAATAAATGTTATATGCTCTACATACACTGTAAGGACTATTTGAGATTCAAAATACTCTGCAAGGACCATCCCTACTGTGGGAGGAGACAGATCATGTGATGGTGCAGTTTACATCACATATGAGGAGAGGGAGATGTAACTGTAATCATTTAAGAATGCCCAGAGACTGGGCGTTGCCATGAATTTGTAAAACATCCTCTCTGTAAAATGTGTGGCACATCCAGAATAAATGATGGCACATTACAGAATAGAGGTTTAAATGACATTTCCTTGGGAAGACCTGCAAAACTCCCGGGTGGTTTGCTTGTGAGTACTGTGACCATTCAAGCTCATAGGATTAGAATTTTACATCATCCTATTTTATGTTCTATATTAGATATAGATAAGCATATGCACACATGCTTTAAAGATCGGCCAGACAGCACTTCCTGTAGCCACTGGGAGGAAATGGTGGGTCAAAAAACCTCCAGGATCAAACCTTTCACTTGAGTCTCATGGTATGGCCTTCTTGCTTTTTTAATCTTTAAGAACTGATATAAAAATTTCCAATCCAATCCTAACAACTGGAATTAAAAGGTAACAGAATAATATCAAGCCAATTCTCAATGAATAGTTGTATATTTTTTAGTATAAAACACCGATAGGGTAATTAGCTGCTCTTTGATACAATTTTCTTTTAAACTTAGAGGCTACTTAGTTTTGAAGGTGTGACAAAGCTGTGGTCACTTCACAGTCATAGTAAACAACGTTAAGAATGTGTCCTGGAAGTTCATTTCAGCTCTCACTTCGCTCTCTTTGTCACTATACCATTGAAACCTTTTCTTTCATGCTAAGTGTCCAACTGCCTTAAACTCCTTTATCCTATTTGCTTCTATAGTTTTATCTGGCAACTTACTCCATAAGTTTACTTCTCTGAGGAAAACAATGCTGTCTGCCTCCATTCACGGAGTAGTGACAATATACTTAAGAAGCAAAAAATCACCACCAAAAAGAGAGAAAGAAGTAGATGATGTGCTTTCAAATGCCAGCTGAAAGCATAAGATGTGGATTTTGTCTTAGAGAAAGCCAACGTGCTACATATCCTTGAAAAATAATCAAACAAAAAACCTATGGACACAGAGGTTGAATTTATAACCAAAACACTCTTGTACCACATGTGACTTAAGTAGCACAACTGGTAGCACTATTGAGGATTTATGGCTTATGACTTGCTCATATTTAATTTGTAACCGAACACTTCCCCTTCCTCTTAGCTACCTTAGAACTTTTGATTAACTCTTGTTTTCACAGGTCACAGGTTAAACAAAGGAAGGGAAGCGCTCTGCAGTGAAATTGCCCAGAGCACCACAGCAAAAAAGCGACCCTGTTTCAAGCAACATTAAAATAAGTAATAGACTAGAGATTGTTCAAGACAGTTGAAGTTCAAAGACTCCAGTAAGCATAAATCAGAACATTACTGAAAGATAAACAAAATAAGTGCTAAGGAAATGATGCTGCTGAATCTGACATTGTTTTATTCCAGGACTACTTTCTGTATCTGTTTACAGTTCTCTCACCAAGATCTCCCTCATATTTTAAATGACAATACTTTCCACAAATCACCAAAATCAAACTAGACTCTCTCCCGTCTAGGAGGGAGATGCTCGCTGCCCCCCCCCGGCTTTGCTTTTCTCTTCCACAGAAATATCTCTGCATGAAACCCAGCCACATAGCTGGAGACAGGCCAGTCTGAAGGAAGCATGCTTATTTACATACAAAATAAGCAGGAAAACTGCTTTTTACACTATATAAGGTCTGCACAAACTCTGCTGTACACATTGCACAGTACGTTATTCAGTAACTCATATGTCATCACCTTTTTAGTGCACTCCTTGAAAATACAAAACACCATTAGTTACATGTCTCATAATGATTAGGGTTAGTCAGAACCTTATAAGACAACTTCATTGTACTGCAGCTTTTACCAGAAATACGTTTTATGTTTAAAGAACACTAGTGGAAAGACAATAATGCCATGCAAAATCATCCCGGTAACAGCAAAGACGCAGGTTCAAATCTGTTTGTAGAAACAAATGTAAACTACAGTGTATCCAGCCAAAAATACCCAAACTAAAAAACTACCATCACCCAGCAACGGTTGCATGTAGCACATTTGTGCTTAACAAGAAATTCTATCTAAAAATGGAATTTTTTTTTGCACTATCCAGAACTATTTTGTAACCTAGATCCAAAACAGCAATATGTACGAGTGCAAGTCAGCAATCACCTAAGCTCAGAAGTCTAGGTTTCACTTCAAACAGTCACATTTTAAGCAGACAATATCATCCAACATGACTCAGCACACAGATAAAAATGCAGCATTGTGGCTACATTCAATTCCTATCTTTTGAACATATTACTCTGTGTGTGTGTCTTATGTGGTGGGAAATGGTTCTATTTTCTCATGGTAGCAGACTTACGAGTGTATTTTCTGACTGCACCCCAGAGAGGAAGAATGTTAAGATAATTTGGGGGTAAAGCAAGAGAATTTTTCATCTATAGCCTGTTGGACAAGGTAGGTACACATTTTTGACTCTCTCATTCCAATACCTCTATCCTCTACCCCACTCCAAGGAGGAAAGGAGCTATGTAAGATCTGAACTGAATTTTCTGTGGAAAAAATGAGCATTATATAATGTCAGCAGCAATGAAACTATTAAGATAAGTGCATCCACAGGCCTCTTCCCTCCTACCAGATAACTTTCACAAAAGTATTGAAAGAAACCTTATTAGTATAGTAAACAAGCAAACATTCAGCTTGAGAACTAAAATGGTCTCTTAGGGGAAACCTCCTGCCCTCAAGTTGTCTTGTAGACAGAACTTGACTAGCATGGGACTGGTTTGAAATAGGCTAGCCATGCCAGGTTGCTTTCTCTAATGCATTTCAGGAGATAGAACTTTTAAAATCTACAACTTCTGTGCCGTCTACAATCTCCTTACAATTATAACAAGTGATACAGAGAAACAAACAAAATTATATATACTTGTGGAAATACAATGCATTTACTGAATAAACACACAATTAACATGTTTACTGAACTTTTTATAACCCTAGAGATTGGGCACATTAATGTCCAACATACTCATTGCGCTGGCGAGAAAGAAGAGTATTTCAAATATATATGTATATTTAATAATTACCTTTAAAATTATGCCTGTCATATACAATTGCTTTGGGGGTTAATAGAAATGCTTTTTATGATTACTTTTTCAGACTTATCACTAGGACTGAAATGGAGACTTCATTTCAAAGACCGAATTAAAGCAAAAAGGAAAGAAAGATGCAGAACATAAATGTGTCAGCAGCATTTTTTTTAAGCTGTTCCTCAATAAATAACTCTTTCAAGCAAAAAACTGAAAATAATTCCATATGCCTTACTGGCTGAAGGTATGCTATGTATTGTTCTTAGTTAACTAATTGGACAAGACTTAAACCTACAGGATTTAGTGTGCTCTAATAACATAAAGGATAGCAACAGTAATAAGAATCTAAAATCTGTCATTAGGCAAACACACTGAAGCTAACACTTTATCTTTCTACAAATGGCTGAGCTTAACTTTTATTGGGATGAAGTACAACTGCTCCCACTAGTCACGTGCGCACACGCATGCACATACACTAAGTCAGCAAGGCTAGTGGGTCAGCAGCTATACTGAGCACACAGTAGACATGGATTAAAAAGCTCCAAGATTTCTGGTCTCCGAGCCTGAAAACTGCACAAATATCTCTAAGGGATTACCCTGGGGCTTCATGAAGAGGCACTACAGCCCTCTGAGACTACTGAATTCATCCTTCTGGCTAAATATGGCATGGGATTAATATTGAGTCCAAAGGGAGACAAGTTGTTTATAATCAAGAAATGCTTACTATTTACCAGACTTGAATAATTAATCTGGAGGTGGCAAGTGAAGATTGACCCCTAGACTTAAGGTGAAAATGGAACATTAGGACCCAGGCTAGACCAGCCTTTAGACTGGGACAGGCACATGAACAGATCACTCATGTGTATAAAGTGGAAGCAGAAGGGAGAGAGAGCCATGACACCACACTGAAAATGGAGCTTGATGTAGATTAGTGAATTGTTAAAAATTTCATCAGGGACTGTTTCACACAAGAAGTTCTAGAAATGAAATTTCAGCACCTACATCTGCCAGCATCAACTGGCATATTGCAAAGATATCGGAGAAAGGTATTCCAAACTTCATCATTATTCTTGTGCCCTCTCTATTAACTCATCAAAATAAACAATTTCAGATTTTCTGTGATATAATTTATTTCTTTATAAACCCTAATTAAGGGAAGTGATTTAAGCACCATGCTGCATGACTTCAGTAGACAGTGCTTTCATTTCACATAAAACAGCACGCACAAAGTGTTCATTGCCAGTACATTACTGGACTTTAATATATCACAGCTTCACTTTCATCTCCATCAGCATACAGTGGGTTGCTTTCAGTGAATGTATAAAACAACAGATTATGCATTATATAATCACAAAAAGAGTTGTATTATAGTGACCTCCCTCCACTTACAGGAAAGTAACCATTTCAGAAAAATGAAATTGTCCAAAAAATTCAAATAAGCAAATGCACTAAGTTATGGCAGTGTTTTGTAAGAAACAAAGGCAAATGATTTTTGTATGATCTCTTACTACCTCTGAAGAGATAAGGCGCCAAAACATAAGGAGAGATTTGTTTTGCCTCAACAAAAAGCAGCTGTTTCTTTTCCAGTTATGAGGCATTGCTAATGAATTGGAGGTTTTTATAATATACTTTCCTGTGAAATGTGAAGATTCCACTATTAAAAAAAAATCAAAAGAAATTCTAAGTGCTCATTAGAATGGAGGAGAGGCAGGAGCCGAAGCATGTGATCTTCTAAATCACTGTGGCTATCTTCCCAGTACCAGGCACTCCCAAGGTCAGGTGTAATGACTGGGCACAAGAACACACATCAGATGGAAGAGAGGATTCTAGTCACTACTGTCGCCTGATAAATCCTTCCAACTCAGATTTCAGAAGAGAGATTTTTAACCGTTAACTGTAACAAACACCTGTTGGGAAGGAACAACTAACTCCAAAATAATAAATGTTTGTGTGATACTGAATTATGCAATCATGACTATTCAATACTTTGTCAAAATTGAAAGCTCTAGAACTCAATGAAATCACCAAAAAGAATGAAAACAGCAAGATTAACAGTAAACCAGCAAAACACTCCTGCATAATTCCTGCAACGCCAGGGCTCAGCAGAGTAGCTCAAAATTGGGAATGGTTACATTTTTAAAGGTACTTTAAAATGAGATGTCCCTAAGTATTTTACCATCCATTTACAGATCTAATTTTGTTCTTTTAATATTGACAGCTCTGGCATTCCGTTTTTTGTATCAATGCAGCATGCCAGTGGCATCCTCAGACAACATTCTACAAAAGTATTCAGATTTATAATTTATGCAGTTTTCAAAGCTATTTATCGAACAAACAAAAGTTCCTCTGAAATCAATGGGTAGTTTTTTTTAACCTGTATTATATCTATAGTGTGGTAGACAGGCAGCATCTTTTTAATACATAATTATGACAATTTTGTAGCATTTTGCATTATGATAGCATAGTACAAATATTAATATTCATCACCACTACGAAGCATAAATAAAGGTTAAGTCCAGGGTAAATTCAAACAGTGAGGTTATAGGACTTGCCCAAAACCATACCATGAGAGAGCAGCACTGCCAGGATTAGAATGCAGGAGTTCTTGGATCCCCAGTCCTTTGCTCAGTCCAGCTAGAGTCTCTCTTTGAGAGAATTAATATATGCATCTCCACTAGCTTCAGTGGAGTTAGTCCTGACTTATACCAGTGTAAGAGAGAGGCGAATAAGGCCAAGCATTTCCTTGGCCAGGGCAATTTGAGATTATATCAACATCACGCACCGGGTGCGCTGCAAAAAACACAAACAAAATAAAAAACACTCAGCAGCATGTCTCAGAGCCTGGGTCAACTGACTCAGGCACATACTACAGGGCTAAAAATAGCAGTGCAGATGTTCAGGCTCGGGCTAGCGCTTGGGCTTTCTGGCCCGCCCCCTCCACCAGCCCAAACCTGAACATCTACACTAGTATTTTTAGCCCCATAACATGCGTCCAAATCAGCTGCCCTGGGCTTGGAGAGGCTCCCATGGATCCTCTTTTGCAGTGTAGACATACGTTAGATAAGTATTTGGGTTCAGAGGCCTCTGGAAACAACTGTAATGAATTAATTCAAAATGCAGAAGACCTGGCACCTGGTAGTGATTTATGACTACAGGAACTAAGATCCAAAAGGCCGAGTGAGTCAAAGCTCTGGTCTCTGTAGTGGGCAAAGTACTTTATCCTGGGAGATCAGACTCACTTGTGTGCATTTCTTGTATGAAGAGCTAGTCACAATGTTCATCTCTCAATGGCCATTCTGAACAATAACACTGTTTAAGATCTTAAATCATTAATAGAAAAAATTGTAGCTTTAAAATTACAAATAAGATATGGTTAAAAGCAAACAGAAATCTGGGAGGGTTTATATGTCTGCCAAGACTGGAGTTCAGTGTATTCTTTCACCTGCAATAGCTATGGCATCACATGATCTCAAAACAAAGGAGAAACCTGCATTCCTTACCTGCCTTCAGGTATTTGTGATGCCACCAGCTCTTTTAGGAGAAATAATAAAGCCCCGAACTTGAGACTTAGCAGGTATGTACAAGGAAATGATTTTTAAACACTGTATTTTAAAAATATCAAGTTACACTGTATTTTGCTAATGATTCGTTATTTTAAGATTTTTTGTATTTATAGAAGAAAGTTTCCAATAAATATGAAACTACGCCCCCTCCAGTCACACCCCAGAATAGTTCTCTCCTAGTATTTAATAATATTCCTCTTTCTAGCTAGATTTACCCCTACCGCCCCAAACCTGGGCTTACTTCCGTTCACCTAATTAGAATGGAAATTGCAAGAGACAAGGGCCTTGTCATTTCATCTGATTGTAAGTTATCTTACAGCTCTATGGCTCTATAAAATAAATACTATGTCATTTTAAATAGCAAGCAAGCATTTGGAGCCATCAAAATACTTTTTCCACCTATGTAATAAAACACAACAATTGAAGACATAAAATGATTCTTTTAAAAAAAATAATATAATCCAGGCTATGAACTTGTAGATATCAGGTTAGGCAAATGGAATTTAAAATGATCTCACTATGAGCCTTCAAAAATAATCCTGTTTTTCTGTAGAAAGTGGAGCCTTTGTATGCCTGTTACTTCCTTTGCAATGGTGAGCTGGTTATGAAGTTTTCTGCAATGTCAGGTCAAACAACATATTTGATGCTTCTTGCATTCCCACTTACCAAATGAAATTGAAAAACAATGTGATCCTTTGCTTGGATCATTTGGGAATTACTTGCATACTAAATTCCCAACTCAGCCATTTGTAAGTTCTAATGTCTTCCCCTATACTTTGTGGAACTCAATACATTATTATTCTCTCTTCTACTGTTATAGACTCTCAGTCTATTATATCGACACATTCTCACACTTGCAAGCTTAAATACATACACACATCTCCATAGCAACATCTGTGCATGTTGATGAGATGCAGGCCTTCCTACCACAGAATCAGCCAACAACCTTCTTTAAACATAAGCCTTTATTTCTTGATTTCTAGGATACAGGGATTCAAGTTTTGTCTCTACACCAGAGCCTAATTCATTCTAAAAATGGCCCTATGCTCAATGCGTCTCTCATTTTAAAGAGGCCACCTGAATCCATTCCTTCCTTTGCTTTTGTGGATTTCTTTCCCCTCAATATTACCTCCAGTTTTGTTCTAATTTTCTTTTGATGAATGCCCAATTGATCTTTTCATAGTGCACAGTTATTTTAATCACAGTATCCCGTGAGATTTCACTTAACATTCTGTAGTTTAATCCCTGAAGCTATGTCAAATAGGAGACTTGACCCCAGATTTTCAAGAACTTCGCTCATAACAGGTATTCATATATATCTTTGTCTTATGCAGCATCTTCAGTCTGTATAACTGAATGTCAATACAAATAAACTTAACGAAGTTGGCCATCACTCACCACGTACATAGAAAATTACTTCAGTGCCAACTTGAGAATAATTTTCATTTCCCACTCAGTGCAACAAAATATAACCAGCTTCAGTAAACCTCCTCTTCATTAGCACTAACAATCCAGAATTCACTAAATATCACTACTGAACATGGCTCTTCCCAAAACAGCCACACTAACTCTAGAAACAGAGCAGCAAAGCTCCTCACAAAAGACAGCTCAATGGAGTTGAATACATCTCTAACAACATGAATTTAGAAAACTAACAATGGGGAGTTATGATGTAACAATTTTACTTTTTTTTTAGTCAAGCTAAAATGTGAAAGGGCAGCTAGAGGTAACAATTTCAAGTGTCTTTTGTTAGTGTGCTAACATCTAATTGGGACATCACACATGGAAACTGAAGTTTGAGTTTGACAAAGCTGTCACCCTTTCTGGGATTCTTTGTGGTCACTCTAAAACTGAAAAGAAGTCCAGTGCAGCTGCACTGTGAATTCATCTAAATAAAACTAATTTAGAGGGATTTCAGCATTACAGTTTGGAATATTATATAGTACTTTTTGACCCAGCACCTCGCCTTCTTTCCCCGCCCCCTCCTTCTAAAAGAGGAAACATCCTGCCTTAGGCATTAACATACTGTGGGGGGGGGGGGGACTCCAAAAAACAAAACAAAACCATTTCAATGTCTGGCAGAGAAACAGTGTATTTTATTTATAATTTTCATGGAAAACACTCCAAACAAATTGACTACACATTCTTATATGCCTGCTTCTAAAAGCAGTCTGGAGCTATACACTTCAAGTAACTGAGTGGGAAGAGCACATCTTCTTAGTATACAAATCCACATCTACAGTACCTGAATATAGATATACTAAATACAATTTCTTTGTTTATGTGGTGAATGCTGGAGCTTTACATACACCATATGCACACAAGAATCTGTGTAAAATTTAGATTTCTTAATCAGTATAAGGAAATGTCTTCTCTTAATAACCTGAATTTGAATAGGTATGGCTTAGTGATTTCTGAAACAGGAAAGTCAACCAAAGTGCATAATGGATGATTCCAGAGAGGCAGCTTCATTTTTTTTTTTGTCATGGATCAGTAAGCCACCCCTTTTTAGATCAAAGATTTCCAGCTTCTAGCACATGCCATGCCTCAGCACCTCAAGATCTTTTGCCAACTGGCTATTTCACCAGTGTGTCCAGCTAGTGCTAGATTAATTAAAAACAAAACCCAGAGTCTGCGAAGGGCAGAGGTGGAGGAGCTCCCTAGTGCCTGCGCTCTCTTCTCTGAGATCCCTGTGTCCCAGATTCAGAATAGAGGAGGGAAAGCTTCTGCACTCTGGCCAAGTTAATGCAGAGCCATTCAGGGAAGAGCAAAAGGTATTTCCAGGTAGAACCCCTGCAGGTTCCATGAAGTAGAAGGCCACTGCTCCCCTGCGATGAACAGAGCCCTTAGTTCTCATCATGCCAGTTCTCATGCCTCCAGCTTTTAATTTTTAAGACTCCTTTGGAGCTCAGGCAGTTCCTCACTGTGCATTGAACCAGCAAGTATAAATGTTTCTTTCCATGTATATCTTCATGCCTGGATTTAGCACTTTGGAATGAGAGCTCTGAAACTTAAGGCATTAAGCTTACAAAACACAGGGGGACTTTTTTTTTTTTTTGGTATTTTCCACTATATTCAACTACTGTATGTGAAATTATGTGGGAGGGCTCTATAAATTCATGCAGAGTCATGCGGCCTCCTGTCCCTTTTCAATGGACAGAGCTATACAACTGCTCTTAATTTCTTAGTGTAAAACTAAGGGAGGAAGTTCTAAAGCGAGCATGTTTGAGAACAAAGACAAGAGGTTGCAACACCTAATAAAGGTACAGACAGAACAAAAAAGTCTGCTTGCATTTACCAAGCAAATACTGACTGACTATCAGGAGTACAAAGACATCAATAATCAAAAAAATAGAGGGCTGCAGTTAGGCAAAGGAGGGCCCTTAGAGCACATTAGATGAGAAGATGGAGATGCAGAAGTGAACTCAAAGTGTTTGACAAATGATATGCAAGATTTATCAAGTGCAACTGGATGGTCTTGGAATTATAAACACAACAGTGATTATATTATACATGACACCAACAGAAATACTTTGAACAGTGTTTTAACCTGGCCAGTAGTAAAAGGGGGAGGGGGGGAGCACTAGCTGACAATTAATGAGAGGGCAGAAACAGACTTACATAGAGAAGAATTACAGCTGCTACTGGCAGTAAATCTCCTAGACATGACAAAACTGGTGCTAAAAAAATGTTAACACAGTTTGGCACAGGGTCTGAATCAAATAGTAAGATATGTTAGACAGCATGAGAGACTGGAGATCACTCCAGAGCTGACAATACAGATGCCTTCATTTACAGAGAAAGGATTCCAAAAGTTTAGCTGTCAAGGAATCCCTCTTCTTAAAACAAAGTTAAAAAGTTTACAAAGAAATGCTGGAAGAGAGAATTCTAGATGTGCCACACAATCAGAGATCCCATTAAGTTTAAGACATCTGGCATCAGTTGAAATCCAATGCATTTCATTTGGGGATCAAAGACTAGTCTTACATCTATCAGAGGTTGGGATGGCAGATTTTGAACAGTTCTTTCTTCCCTACACACATTATCCCCTTTTCTCCATGGCCAAAGAACCTGCTCCCCCTCACTCAGACCTATTGCCCATTGGACTGACCAATGTATTCAATATTAAGTTTGGTCTGAAATCAGACTTCAATAGTAGCAATACTTTAGAGTAAATAAAAGGTGCTCCACATGAACAAAACTCACAATGTATACTGTACTCTGCTTTGAATGAGATCTGGAAATGGTAAGACTGTGTCATACTCTGTATCATCATGACCTTGTGATGCCAATGAACTTAATGTCCCATTGACCTCACACAGCCAGAGTTGTACACTCAAGGGCCACACTAAAATGTTTCTGGGAACTTTGCTCCGTTTCTGAAGAAATGCATTAACCAGTTAAAAATTTATTTCAGTATCTGCTGTGCTGCCTATAATTGAAGCTAATCACTTTCAAAGGGAAATTCACACTTGTTTCAGTATCTTCCATCCACATCTTCTTGATTAGTCAGTAGTCACCAATCAACCAAAAAGGTTGAAGAAAAACTGAACTCCAGAAGCAATTAAGAACCTTAGGATATAATAAATACACATCTGAGGAGATCCACAGACTAACTTTAACCACTTCAGAGGCCCAGTGATTCCTGATAGTTACATACTCCAAAGTGCTCCAAGTATCACCTCTCCCTTACTGTAGTCAATGCTGTATCATGTCAATGTCAAGGTCTGGGAGAGGAATACTCACACCAAAGACTGGAAGTGGTTTTTAGATAAGATTTGGAAAGTAACCACAGCTATCAGAACAGTGTCTAGAAAAGCAAACAACAGGAACAAAGTCAGATGAGAGCAACCAAAGCTCTGACACTAAACATGAAGGATTATTGTCACTGTCACCTCTGGAAGACAGCATCTGCTCCAGAACCACAGGCATGAGCCACTACTTTTCAGACAGTATGCGACTAAAATCTCAGTTCTATGCACCAATGTCAGTGACTCAGAAAACCTATTAAGAACAACATGGACAAATTCAGGTGCAAGTTTGTGGGAAAGGCTAACTCTAGGCTTATGATGATAAATATCCCATTCATGAAGGCATAGGAGAGGCAAGCACATTGAGAATGATTGATGAGCAGCTTAGATTTTTGTGCAGAACATTTTACAACACACTATCAGCCAGCTAACAAAAAGCTGTACATGGTTAGATTCATATTGATGTGCAGGGATCTGTAATACTCTATTCCATGTAACTGCATTGATTCTTAGAGTCTTATTAACAGCAAATTACTTACTGAAAATGAGGTAATAGGTGATCAGGAGGAGGAGGGGCGGAGATAGAAGAGAAGATATCAAATAGTTATTAAAGGGATTAGATACTATCTGCTTCTAGAAAGAATATTCCATTGGCCTACCTTTTCCTCTCATTGGGTAAGAAATTGGATTTAAGCGTAGCATAGTGACACATGCAGTTCCGTGCACTAGGGGTGAATTTCACTATTTTAAATGGGCACTGGAGATGCATCTTTACAACAGATTCAGTTTACCTAGATTACATTTACTGTCATAACATCAAGCAACATAAAGCACCAAGAACTTTACTTTCTACAGCCTATGCTCAGAGATCCAAATTAGCCCATTTTGATACTGTGGGGTTCCTGTGACTAATGTATACCTCAGGAATGTGAGAACTGAAAGGGTCAGCTAAAAATCACTTTACATGCTGTGAACCAACACAATCTGTTTCCAGCTAGCCACATCTGGAGTTTAAAATTATTCTAAATATAGTCCTCTAGCCACACCAAGTCCTATATTGAAGGTTGGACAGGATCTGAGATCTCACAAGTTTGTGTTGAAGATTATAGATCAAGAGGCCAATATGCTTAACATTTGGGATTGGTGGACACAACTGTGGTGCAGGCCTCATTTTGGAAAACCAAATGTTTCCATCTGTATTAGAGGCACCTTTTTATAAAATCCATCCTGCCTTGACTATGTCCTTTGAAAACAATTATATCATGAATGCTAAGTGGCATAAAAGCCTGGGAAATAATTTCTCAGCAAATAGAATCGGGGTAGGGGTGCCTGTTTTTCTGAGATAATATTCTTTATGGATCTCTCTACTCCTGGGTCAAATTAAGTCTGATCTGATTCAAGAGTAGTGATCTATGGAAAATGTTTGCCTGCAAAGGAGAAAAGAATACCTAGAAAGTCTGCGTGCTTTTAAATATTCTCTGTATGTAGAAACAGAATTAAGCTCATTTTTTCCATTAATGAAAAGCGTTCAAGGAGTTTTGTAGAAACTCTGCAGCCACCACGTAAAAATAGTGCCGCTGCCTTAAAAGCTGTCAGACCAGGGCATTCACAGACCATCATTTCCATGCTGGAGGTTTTCTTTCATTCAGCAGCCAATTTAAATTACTGAAACCCAAGACACCTATCATTAAAATAGTATAATAAACTGCAAAATCAAAACTGTAATATGGTGTGACAAACTTCTGGGTTACAGATTCAAGTGCAAGCTACTGATACGATGGATCTGCCATGGAGCAGAAAGCCAAGACTAACCCCTTTCTTTCCCATAACACTGAAGCCTTTATACGTGTTTGTTTCCTTTCCTAAATGGCACGCAATTAAATCCCATGATTTTATGATGTTCATTCTGTAGGAGCTCAGCTACTTTAATGTTGATGTGTCACTAATAGTACAGATGTTATGTGCTATGCATTTTTCAACTAAGATGAAGAAAAAGCCCTTATCAAGTAGTGCTGGATTGTATTGTGGATTACAAGTGTGAAAGTATGTCAAATGTCATCTCTAGGAGAATCCTGGATTAAGGCATTCTGCTCAGTGCTCATCACTTACTGTACCCTTACGGCTCTATAGAAGAAAGTATTTCTATCCTCAAATGTACTGAACAGTTTGTTGAGTGCTCCAGTTTATATATGGTTAAGAATAAATGGCTATATTCCAGATTTCAGAATTTACCATGGAGATGAAGCCTGAGAATCACTCTCATCTGAAGGTGCCCCACTGCTGGAGTTGGTGAAAAGATGATTTCCCAACAGATCATATTCAAGTTAAAGGGACTCTCTTGCCTTTTTTTATTGCAAAGCACATGACGTTTATTGTACTGTTTCCTTTCAATAGCAAACTTTGCCAGCTACTGAAATGTAAGGCTCCACATTAACATCCTACTATGAGTACACTCCAGATTTTACATTCTCAGAATGCTGCAAAAACTAATCCTCACAACACCTTGGTGATTTGCAGTATTGTAGTCATGTTGGTCCCAGGATATTAGAGAAACAAAGTAAGTGAGGTAATATCTTTTATTGAACCAACTTCTGTTGGTGACAGAGACAAGCTTTTCAGGTCACACACAGCTCTTCTTCAGGTCATCTTGGTGAAGTAGTTGTGAGATTCCCATTTTATAGATGTGAAGGAAACAGTCTGTGACTCACCCAGCAAATCAGTGGCAGAGCTGGGACTAGACCTTGAGTTCCTGCCTCCTCTTGCCATGCTCAATCCATTAGATGATATTGCCTCCAAACCTACCGTAAGCCCCTTCCCCATTATTTTAATGAGACTGCAACACAACCACTGAGCAACCGCTGAGCACTATGCAAAAGCCAACTTTGGGCTTTTCCATGTGTTTTTCCATCTCTTACACAAGCTCCTGCTTATCTAATTACTAGTGCATGTCCTGTGGGCTCTTGACAGCTCTTGTTTTTAGAAGGAGGAAGTTGCCCTGTAATCTCACTGGGTAAATGTTATGGGCATCTGTCAGCAAATCTGAGAATGGCTTCACTCCGGACAGATGCATTTTGTAAACCTTACAAGCATAAACCAAAGTAAGCCATTCATGAAAAAGGAGATCTTTCAGTCTAGTGCCTTAACCGTTCTCCCCTTACCTCTTTGAAGTCAGGGAATTGGGTTTTCCCAAGGTGATGTGCTAATGCAAAATGCATTAGTGTAAAATGGGAACTCCCAACCCACCCCGGGCCAAAGGGTTAATAAAAGTGACAGAATTTAATGACTACTTTTACAATTGCTTGGCATATAGGGAAGTATGAATGAAGTAGAAATAGTTTCTGGTAAATAAGACATTCCCTCTTCACTACTGGACTAGTTTGGTCAGGATATATAATACTCAGTGCTTTGCCAATTTCACCAAGTGGCAGATAAATTATTACTAATATTTAGCACTAGTGTACATTTCAAGGCACTTAATAAACATCAGCTAAGATTAAACAGTTTTTGCTGAAGTTATCTTTCTGTGGTATACATTTGTTTTGTGTTTTTAATTCAGGAAAAAGAATATAATCAGTAAAATTAGCATTGACATTTGAGCTTTGGGGTCCTTGTTTAAGATTCTGCATCTTTAGAGGATCTAATATTGTGAGAGAAGCCACACATGGCTCAAAAATTGCAGCTACCATTATTTTATTTTTCATTTAAAGATTACACACTCCCTCATTGACCAACCCTATCTTTGTTTTCCATTTTGAAGTTCAGTCAATAAACTGTATGTGTAACTGAATTTCAACCAATCACTTCCCAGAATACTGCAATGATAGCCTGAAGAACACTAAAATCCTGTTCAACTATATCACAAATATATTTTGCTAAAGCTCTGACTGCACTTGGTTACAGTGCAACATCTCGCACCCCCATCCTGTTGTTGTCACAATTAAGAACAGCAAGAAACAGGCCTAGGATGCAGCAGCAATGACGGAATGTGTCAAAAGAGGAGGGAGTTTAGGATATGAACAATAAGACAACACATTCTCTGTGGTTTCAGAGATCCTAGCGTATTGCTCAGAGAAGTCTGGAGTACTAATATGTGGCAAATGCGAGCCTGGCCTTCCCCTGCCTTGCACATCTCACTATAACTTTCGGCATATAAGCACTTGGACACAGACAAGGCATTCTGAGGAGCTCCAGGCCCCAACTGGTAGCTTCCAATGGCACCTAAAGCACTTCCCTTTGACAGTAGGAGAGCGCTGGTTGTGGGTCATAATCTCACCTCCTACAGGTAGAAATCAGCAAAAAAATTTGACAATTGCAGATTCAGTAGATGTATTGTACATGCCATGTCTGTGATGGACTAGAGCTGCTGCAGTGGAACAACCCACTCTGCATAAAGCTCCTACACAAGACACTACACATGGAGTAATCATTCCAGATGTCACTGAAACACAGTCTACCCTATCGCAGAACACAGCAACTCTCATACAGCGATGTTAAATGGTTTAGGACAAAAACTGAGGAAGAATATTGTGCAATATTGTGTGTTAATTAAAATTTCAGAGGAGGAGAGGGAGTTAAGTGCTTACTCATATTGGAATTTGTCCATGTTACCATATCTACAAAAGAACGACAAATGGTCAGGATTGCATTTTTACACCTGCACTGCTGTTCTGCTTAGTTCCCTGTATTTGGGGCTGGATCAGTCCTGATACAAAATGAAGAATGAAACAGAGAGTCCTGTTGCTTTTTACAGATCCAGACTAACACGGCTACCCCTCTGAAAGTGAAGTCATTGAGTCATCAGCACCTATTGAGTCATCAGCACCACTTTCCACTAAGCCTGGTGTAGACACAGTAGAAAATACTCCCTCCCCAGAGCAATGCTGAGTCAGTTGCCCTGCTGAGCTGTTCCAGGCTAACAAATCACACTTCCCCTTGCTGAGGGAAAATTGTTAACTGATGAGCTAGCCATGAACACTGGGCTCAAATTGAGACAATAAGGATATTTTTTCCATGCATCTGACAAAGTGGGTATTCACCCATGAAAGCTCATGCTCCAATACTTCTGTTAGTCTATAAGGTGCCACAGGACTCTTTGTGCTAAGTATATTTTGTTTCCCTCCCAATAAAAATAGGCAAAGTTTATTTTATTCAGTAACATTAAATTTGAGCAGGAAGGGCCTCTCTTCAGTCACCTGCTGATGCTTTTTTCTAGGCAAGACTTTCCATACAAGCTTTTGCAGAAGCCATTTCACCAAGTGTAAATGCTTATGCTCTTGGTGTACCTCCTCATGGAACATTGTCACAAAACTGTGCCTCCACCCACTGTCTTAAATGCTCACATTTAAGAAGCATTCAAATTTTAAGAACCACATTATTCCCTTTGCTTTGCGACACAGGGGATGAAACATATCCCATGTCAACCCAAACAAGCTGGTATGCATGTAAATGCAGAGAACACAGGCATCTCACATTTAGGATGCCATGTATTTGAACAAACATGATAAGGCAGAGGAGTGGAGAAGAGGCACAATAGCATCCCCATTAGCCCACAGAAATTCCAAATTTCCTATAAACGAACAGCCACAGCTTATGCAAAGCCTACTCTATGCCTCTTACTGCTGCCTATGGAAATACATGAGAGTCTTTTTCTGCACCGAGCAGGTCTAGACAATATGGTGATAAGTATCTGCACCCTCTAAAAATTGGCACTTTCACTGTTGTGATCACTGCTGGAACTGAACTGGGGCAGAAATAGGAAACCGTGCTGCCCAGGAATCAATGGGTCAGGCAGTAGTGCAGAAAAGAAAATTACTCATTGTGGATAGCCTGAAATATATAGGTCTGAATTTGGAGCATACAACATCTGAGAGCCACGTCCCTTGTTAACACCACTGGAATGGAAATCCCTCAAACCTATGACTGTATAGCTCAGAAACTTTCCCATTTTAATTAGAGTTTCCTCATTGTCTCTTGCTCTGCCATGGAGCAATATCATCTAACCCTAAAAGTTTAATGTAAAATAGAAGCTATCAAACAGAAGCCTATACTGATAGAGTCTTGAGCCTTATTTCCGTGTTTTGGATCAGAAGGAAGCAATTAAATGTTGCTAGCAAGAGCAAAACAAGTTGACATTCTGATTAAAGGGTTTGTGTGTATGCTCTATAACTTTTAATAATCTCAAAGGTGAGTGCCTTAGTGCTTTTGAACTCTACTTTAGAGCATACTTTCCTCCAATATGCAGTGGCAGATTGGCAGTCTTCCATTACTGCAGGTTCTAGAGTGAGATTTGGAAGCATTTTACTACTGAGCTCCTCATAATTCAAACCCTCTTTTGTGTCTGTCTTTATAGGTCATTGTTGGCCAGATGGAAAATATTAAGGAAAAAGGATTGCAACTAAATCAATCGGCTGTAGTTTGCTGCCAAAAGGCCCCAGGCTAACTACAAGCAGATTTGCAGGCAGGCTCTGCTCTGTTACAATCTGAGATCTGGCACATCCTTTGCCCTGACTAACAGCAGGAGGGCATGGGGCCAGCTCAGAGCAGCTACTGTGCCAAACAGACTGTGCAGGTCTTACTGCTTGAATGCTTCCACAGAAAGGGATAAATCGATGAACTCCTTTGTAAACAACTTTCAAAAGGTGGCATAACTTACTCCTAGTACAAAATTATGCAAGTATATATATACATATACACACATATACATATATATCTTATACTTCTCAGTGGATTTGACTTGGGAAAAACACCTACATTAGGGCATGACATTTAAACTTCAAACAAGGAAAAATTAGAGCAAAAATGTAGATATTAAACAAAAGGAGACAAGACTGAAACCAAAACAAGTTAGCCTGATCCTCAAGGATTGCCTGGGAACTGTAGGGAACTGGCTAACACTAGCCAAATGAATCATTTAAATTCATAACCTTTGTAAATGAGAGAGTACAAAATCCCACTGAGAAGAGCTTCAAAACAAAATCTTTCTACATACACTGGGCATATTTTTTCTTTATTTTAGGGGGCGAGGGAGAGGGATTGATTTATTTATTCCAAGAGATTCCTAGATGTCTTCTCTATAGCAGCCATATTCATTAATTGATCAGCATGAGCAATCTTTCCATAGAGTTTCGTGGGAAAAGTGCTAACTAACAGCGGCATCTGCATAGTGTGCCATACATTTCACATCCTTAGATCATCTTTCACTTTTTATGCCAATTTGTTGAGACTGAGGGCTGCCACAAAAGGATCATTTCAAACGTAGTCTGTGCTGACCTTCCCTATGCAGCCCATCAATATTTCAGAAGAATGTGCCAGTTGGAACCAATGTTTCATACAACTGCAAAAACAAACATGAAAATTGCATCTAAGATCAATACTAGGACTCTTGCTATCTGGGCAGAGGTGCTCTTAGTTTCCTGGAAGGCACCAGAGGGGGGAACAAAGAGAAGGGAGACTCAACTCTTGAGTTCCATCATTGGCTGATCACAAAGCAACCAAGCACCTGCAGCCAAAGACTTGCTGACTACTATTCCAGCCATAAGGCAGGTGTCACATACAGCAAATAGAAAATAGGAATAAGCATGTGCTGGGGAAAATACTGCCCAAGATTGAAAGCTGTCCCCCTCTGCAAAGGGATACCTCTGAATTCACTGAGACGGGGAAAAACAAGACATTTCCCCAGATGAAACCACAAAACAAATTTTATATCCCTGAGACACTGGACACTCACTCCATCAGGCCACCTGCTAAATAAAGAGCTGTTTCCCAAACTGTCCATACTAAGGGGACCATTGACTACACAGAAACAGTTAGGCCAAGTGTTATACAAGGGTATCATTTTTAAAAACTCTTACAAACTGTTAGGCAGCTGCACAACATCAGCAGTGGCTTACACACACACCCCTTTCATGCTTGTTTATGCTATTATTCACATAAGTTCAGCTGCAGCAAATGGTATTAGAGCAGAGCCCAACAGTTCAGGACCTGTTGCATTTCCTGCCTTTCCAAGGAGTCAGTCTTTTGTCTGCTTGGCAGTAGGACAAAGGTTAGCATTTAAATTTTAATCCATCAGCATTTACAGTAGAGCCTCAGTTAATTAAAATAGCGACCCAGTGCAAGTCAATACAATCTATGAATTAGTGAATAAATGGAACAAAAAAAAAGGGGAGGGGGAGATAAAGTGTATCAAAAAAATCCATCACAAAATAATTAGTTTATGAAACATTACATAAATGAAAGTGTTGAAGGTGTTCTGCAGTAGGCCTAAGAGTAATGAAATCTTAGTGTATGTCTACACTGCAAAAAAGAAAAAAAAACGTGGTGAGGGGGGCTGGGGCATTAAATTCAGTTAGCTAACCCTTGTGTGTGGTGTCAGTGGGTCTGTAAAGACTTTGTTTGCTTATCCCGAAGTTTAAACAGGACTAAATCAATGTAAATATTTTTGTAAATTTTAATTTTGGCAGGCTCTCTCCATCTCTCAACAAAAATTGACTGGAAGTCTGGAATGGGGTTTCTTATTACTTATTCTACATTGAAAGAAAGAAAAAGAAGGTGTGTTCTTAACTCAGATTAGCTAACCTGAGTTAGCTAACGCCGATTAAAATAGCAGTGAAGATGTGACAACTTGTTTTTTAAAACAGGTTAGTAGCTCAAGTTCAAGTCTACAGGGCAGCCTGGAGTTGAACTTGAGATGCTAACTAATCTGAGTTAAGAACTCCCCTTCTTCTTTCTTTCTTTTTTAATAAGAAACCCCATTTCAGACCTCTAGCCCATTTTCCCTCAGAGGTGGATGGAACCTGCCAATTTTTTGCACAGATTATGAGGTGTGTGAATTAGCAAAATATTACCATATTTTTACAAAAATATTTACATTGATTCAGTTCTATTTCAAACTTCAAGATCAGCAAAGTCTTTACAGACCCACGGACACCACACTGAAAACTGAAAAGTTTTTATTTACAGTGTCATTTTATATATACACCTCTATCTCGATATAACGCGACCCGATAGAACATGAATTCGGTATAACGCGATAAAGCACTGCTCGGGGGGTGGGGGGGCTGCGCACTCAAGTGGATCAAAGCAAGTTCAATATAACACGGTTTCACCTATAACACGGCAAACATTTTTGGCTCCCAAGGACAGCGTTATATCGAGGTAGAGGTGTACCAATTCTCTTGTTATTTACCAGCTACATCTGGCTGAAACTACTACTGTGTTACTTAGGAGTTAGGCTAACCAGCTCCTCTCCAAGTCACACTCTTCTGCTGGCAACTTTACAATCATGATGTCACATAAATAACAACAACAACAACTTAAAGAGAAGGACAAACAAGAGGAGACAATCAGTGCATCAAGCACACTTCTGGCATTTCTGTAACACAAGATGCAAGCCTCAGAATCAGTGGGATTCTTCAGTCTTTGCTATAATGCGTGTTTAATCTGTGAAATGGAATGACTTGTAAGGGGTGTGTGTGTGTGTGTGTGTGTGTGTGTGTGTGTGTGTGTGTGTGTGTGTGTGTGTGTGTGTGTGTGTGCGCAAAAATATTAATGTGCCCACCTGAATTTATAACATCACATACAAAAAATTCAATTACATACATCAGAGCACTAGCCCACATTGTAGGGTCTACAAAGACTCAAAAACTGTTAAGAAGCCAAATAAAAACCACTGCCTAAAATTGTGCTTATGCCTTTTTTGTCCCATCATTAAAAATTGTTTTAACTGATTTAAGCTATTTTAATAATCAAATAATTATATTTTATTCAAAATTACCAAAGTGAAGATTCATAGTCGGAGCCCACTTCACTCTAAAGACAGCCTCTGAAGTTCATTTAAAGATGGTAACTCTGTCAATGGCAGACTAAAAACCCTGGCTAAAATGAGTAACTGGAGTCACAAAAGGAATGGGGTTTTTATTTAATGTTTTTTATTGTATGAAGGAAAACAGGCACTAACAAATTAAAAGCAAATAAGGAACAAAAGACGAGCACAATACAAAGCCATATTCATCTTCTCATGCAACAATATTTCATTAGTTCATTCTCTTATGTTGTAAGACACTCAGGGAAAAAAAGAGGAAAGAAAAACATATCCCAGGAAGTGATGGTAAGACAATGTTCAGAACACAATGCATAAAAACAATAGCCAGACAGAGCCAGAAAATTGTCATCATACAAACAATATCAATCTAGCTGACTCCAGCTTCATTTGCACCAGGGCCATCAACTGAGTTTTATCACCCTTCCATAATTATTCTGCCAAGGAACTAAAAATAAAAGGCTGTCTGTCACCTTTCCTATCCTACCCTTTCAAGAACTAGCAGGTCACAATCCACTGAACCAGTTTTTTGTCATGGGCAATGAATGCAATTTCCACTGCCATATCAGACATTTTGCTATCATTAAGGCTTGTAGGTTAGGGACTAGCATTTTTGTGAACTGGAAAGTACAGGTTTGGGTTAGTGAGCCCCAACATTAAGAACCGTGGTAGGAATGTAGGAAGTCCCTAATATTTAAGTTAATTTTTAAATGTAGTTTTTACCAGAATTACCACCTTTTTTTTGTGTTTGATAACATATGTGGAAAGTAGCCAGGGGAACCGCTACATCTTGTAACCCTTATTTGTATCTAACGTCTATTTTGAATATAAAACTTGCAGTCTGACACATGAAAAAAAAAATCCTCTCAGGAAGTAGGCAGACATGGGGACTCAATGATGACTTTTTTTATATTGCATCCAAATTTTGTTCCACTGTTGAATGACTGAAGTGTCTCTAAATTCTGACAACTTATGTTGAAATAGACAACATCTCCTCCTTTCTGGGGCCTACTCTCTAATATCCTGGGACTAAAACTGCTACAGCAGCAGTGCACAAGCAAAACGTTGTAATATATTATAATCCTCAAACCAGAATCTCGTCTTGTTTGTATGGTAGTATAGTTTCACTGGAAGTTACCTTCCATTCCTCCTATAAGAAATCGTATCATGTGGTCTAATTTTCTAAAAAAGAGCATTAATCAAGAGGAGAAGGGAGTTGAGCATATAAAGGGATTGTAATAAAATATGTAAATATTAATCTTCCTCACAATGGAACTGGGAAAGCTGCCCTTTTGTTCAAATTATCAGATTTTTCATGAAGCAGGAAACTGATATTGGGAAGGGGGGGGGGGGGGGGACAACAAGAATTTTAAACCCAGATCTGCCAATTTAAAATTCCAAGAGTGAAAAGAGGCACATTTCAGGACTTCAATACACCCTCTTTGCCCCTGTAATAGAGTGGTTTGCATCTTTAATAGCCTGCAGAGTCAGGGAGCAGCAAACTCTGGCCTAAGGAGAAGCCCAGCAGGCAGGTCTTGGGAACCAGCTAATCAGAAGCTAAAGATTGGCTCTGATTTCCCAGCTGGAACATATGAATGAGGATCCCAGCTCTGTGAGGCAGGGGGCAGGAGCCAGGAGAGACAAACACTTCCCTGAGCAGCAGCAAGAGGCTGCTACGGGTCAGGTAGGCCCTGTGCAGGAAGCAGGTGCTTGGGGCAGCCAATTCAAAGGGGTAGCACTCCGTCCGGTATCAGGGCAGCACATCCGGGTCTTCAGCAGCAGGTCCCTCATTCCCTCTCTTCCTCTTTGAGCTGTCGCCGAATTGCCACCCAAGAGGAAGAGAGGGAAGACCCGTCACCAAACTGCTGCTGCAAAAGAAGCGGCGCAATTGAGCTGCCGAAGCACTCTCCCTTTTTTTTTTTTTTTTTTTTTTGCCACTTGGCGCAGCAGAAAAGCTTGAGCCAGCCCTGGCCCTGTGGTCCCTATGAGGCAAAGAGAGGGCCGGGACCTTTGAGCTACTGGGGGTAAAGGACACCTTGTGGTATCAGTCTAGTTCAGGACTGTCATTTTTGTTACTTTTCCTTTTTGTATTTGTGTGGCAGAAGAATAAAAGAACCTGCATAGAAGACAAAAACAGAACTGAGCATGGCTGTCTGTTTTTCCTCAAACCCATCAAACCATGCATTCCATATACCCAGGAAAAATAGTTATCATTATTTCCAAAGCTGCATCTACCACTATCTCCACAAAAAAAATATTACACTCAATTAATGCACGACTCCAGAAGACATTTGAAAGGACAAGTCAGCCTGATGAAATACATCTGGGTAAACATTTAAAATCTGTAAGAAATACCTGAATACAAAACATTCAGCGGATACAGGACCGGTGCTAGGGGTTTAAGCGCCCTAGGCGCACGGCAATTTCGCTGCCCCACGCGCTGGACCCGCGGCTCCGGTGGAGCTGCCGCAGTGGTGCCTGCGGAAGGTCCGCTGGTCCGTGGCTCCGGTGGAGCTGCCGCAGTCATGCCTGCGGGAGGTCCACCGGAGCCACGGAGCAGCCGACCGTCCGTAGGCACGACTGTGGCAGTTCCACCAGAGCTGCGGACCAGCGGACCCTCTGCAGGCACGGCTGCGGCAGCTCCACCGGAGCCGCCTGCCGCCCCCTCCAGCAAAACGGCGCCCACCAATTATTCTGGCGCCCTAGGCAATTGCCTAGGCTGCCTAAATGGTAGCGCCGGCCTTGAGCGAATAACATTAAAAGCTTTTCATGGGCAAACGTTTTATCACATCAAAGCAACAGCATAAAGTTCAACAAGGAAACTCTTTATAATCAACCTTGCTAAATACGATGTTTCATCGGGTTATCAGCTGTGTAATCTTACAATTTCACGTACACCAAAACTCTTCTCTGGTCCCATTTATGCTCCTTGACTCACAACATATAGAACTTTATACTTTTGAGTAATCACAATGGGGCATTTCATAGCTTTACCTACCCCAAAACTTATTTTTCCTCTCCTCAGGCATTCCATAATCTCATAAAATACTGTTTAGCACTTGTATAGTTATACTTGTATATGGAATAAAAACATAACCCATTGATGTTAAGACCACACTGTTAAACTTAGACAAGGATTTCAAGTGTTTTCAGGGGCAGACTCATTAATTTTATTAGAGCATTTGTTAAAAAGAGAATCTGTTAAAAAGAGCTGCCCAATGGAACTACTCATGGAGTAAAGTAATACTTAACATGAGTAAAGGGGCAGAACTGGGCCCTTCTATATTGGGTCATCAAACTACTATGTTACTTATATCTTAACTGTAATATAATAAAAATATCTGAACTTCAAGCATCGTTTCTTCTCATTTTGCTTTGGCCCTGATCAATGAAAAGGGAACACAGTCTAGAAGACACTAGAGCAAGCCTTGTTGCTTTTTAAACAAATAAATATTCTGTGATACAATTCAGGATTTTCCTCTTCAAAAACACTTGAAAGGCTTGTCAAACTTAAACAACAGTGTTGATTTTTTGAGTTAAGGGGTATCACAATACTAGTGAGTTAAGTTTCTACTGCATATACACAAACAGTGGTATACAGGTCCCTAAAGCTGTTTGTCCCCTACGCATCAATGCCCTGCCAGTTGGCAAGCCTGAGCCAGGAAGCTGTCAATTCCAATTGAGTTTAGGCGATGTAGTCCTATTAAAGAAGTCTTGCTGGTTAAGGGGCGTCCACTGTTTCCAAAGCATGGGAAAAAAAAAAAAGGCTTTGCTTTCCTTAGATTTGAGCTGGCAACTTTCACTGACTAGAGTTTTCAAGGAGCTATGAATGAGTTTAACAAAGGAGTTCTGTGGCCAGTTTCTGGCTGAAATCCATGTCAACAGTTTTTAAGGTCACAGGTCACACTAACTAACATTTATTCCCAGCAGACCCTGCTCTAAACACAAGCTGTAAGTAGTACAAATTTGGAATTTTTCTGTAATCCCTTGAGATATTCCTGATCCTTCCACATGTTTCTGCTCAATTAAAAACAATTCTCACTTTGCACCACAAGAGAGGCCCCGCTCAGAAATTTCATTCTATTCTTAGGATAAATGGACAAAGACTGCAATCAAAGAAGGCGGCGGCGAGCAGGGGGAGAGAGGGGTGCAATTCACAACAGATCACACCAAAAACCTCAGATGACTCCATACAAAACCACATTCAGTTAGTTACATTTTTTACCTTTTATCACATACTACTAAAGAGCCGTTTCTTTTTATCTTGAATTTAGAGTGGTGCAAAGCTCTATTATTTTGGCTAAAGGGGTTTCCATACAAACCTTTCTGCATTTTATTTCAGAACAGTGAATTTCACTTTGGAGAAATGAGCCAAAGACCACAAAATTTTTAAGTGAGGGTCAGCTGAAACCAGAGTTCTGCATGGTTTCCACACAAAATCAAAAGTATCTCCTGAGAACCAACTTTGCCTGGTCCATGAACCTTAACAAAACCTGGCCCAAGTTTTTTCTTTGTAACAAAATCCAGAATCTGGTGAATTCTGTTTGGTTTTAATTTTCATTAAGAAAGCTTTGCCCTGCTCTAGTGATTACAAACAGGTACTGTACCCCTCATTGCTTAATGCATTAAAAAACTTTTCCAAAAATAAACTACAGAGAAGATGAGTTTGTATGCTACATGAAGATGGGAACTAGAGAGCTCTTATTTGCCAGCTCTAACTAAGTGTATGTCTACACTACGAGATTATTCCGATTTTACATAAACCAGTTTTGTAAAACAGATTGTATAAAGTCGAGTGCACGCGGCCACACTAAGCACATTAATTCGGTGATGTGCATCCATGGTCCGAGGCTAGCGTCAATTTCTGGAGCATTGCATTGTGGGTAACTATCCCGTAGCTATCCCATAGTTCCCACAGTCTCCCCTGCCCATTGGAATTCTGGGTTGAGACCCCAATGCATGATGGTGCAAAAAAACAGTGTTGCAGGTAATTCTGGGTAAACGTCGTCACTCATTCCTTCCTCCGTGAAAGCAATGGCAGACAATCATTTCGTGCCCTTTTTCCCTCGATTGCCCTGGCAGACGCCATAGCACGGCAACCATGGAGCCCATTCAGCTTTTTTTTTTTTTTTTTTACTGTCACCGTATGTCTACTGGATGTTGCTAACAGACACGGTACTGCAGCGCTACACAGCAGCATTCATTTGCCTTTGCAAGACAGCAGAGACAGTTATCAGTTGTACTGTACTGTCTGCCATGCCATTGTAAATTGGCGATGAGATGACAGTTATCAGTCATTCTGTACCGTCTACTGCTGTCATGGGTGCCCCTGGTTGAGGTCGGCTGGGGGCGCAAAGACAAAAATGGGAATGACTCCCTGAGTCAATCCCTCCTTTATGGTATCTAAAAATAGAGTCAGTCCTGCCTAGAATATGGGGCAAGTGTACTAGAGAACCAGTGTACCAGAGAACCAGAGAGCACAGCTGCTCCGTGTCAGATCCCGCAGAAATGATGAGCTGCATGCCATTCACGGGGGGTGCCCCTGCAACAATTCCACCTGTTGCTTCCCTGCTCCCCCAACCCTCCTGGGCTACCGTTGCAGTGTCCCCCCATTTGTGTGATGAAGTAATAAAGAATGCAGGAATAAGAAACACTGACTTGTTAGTGAGATAAAATGAGGGGGAGGCAGCCTCCAGCTGCTATGATAGTCCAGGCAGGACATTAAACGGTGCGGGGGAGAGGAGCCCAGCATCCCACTGCTATGATAGGCCAGGCAGTACAGAATCTTTTCTTTATACATGAAAGGGAGAGGTCTGATGGAGCTCAGCCCCCAGTTGCTATGATGAAGACGGTTACCAGCCGTTCTGTACCATCTACTGGGAATGACCAGGAATCATTCCTGTTTTTACCCAGGCGCCCCCGGCCGACCTCCCCTGAGGCCAGCCAGGAGCACTCACGGGCTGATGATGACGACAGATAGCAGTCATATTGTACCGTCTGCTACCGGGGAGGGGAGGGGAGAGGATACTGCTGTTCACTGTCGCAGCATCGCGTCTACCAGCAGCATTCAGTAGACATAGAGTAACACTGAAAAAAAGTCAAGAAACGATTTTTTTCCCTTTTCTTTCACGGAGGAGGGGAGGGGGTACATTGACAAGCTATACCCTGAGCCACCCCGGACAATGTGTTTGACCCTACAGGCATTGGGAGCTCAGCCAAGAATGTAAATGCTTTTCGGAGACTGCTGGGGACTGTGGGATAGCTGGAGTCCTCAGTCCCCCCTCCCTCCCTCCATGAGCATCTATTTCATTCTTTGGCTTTCCGTTACGCTTGTCACGCAGCACTGTGCTGTGGACTCTGTATCATAGCCTGGAGATTTTTTTCAAATGCTTTGGCATTTCGTCTTCTGTAACGGAGCTCTGATAGAACAGATTTGTTTCCCCATACAGCGGTCAGATCCAGACTCTCCCGCACGGTCCATGCTGGAGCTCTTTTTGGATTTGGGAATGCATCGCTACCCGTGCTGATCAGAGCTCCACGCTGGGCAAACAGGAAATGAAATTCAAAAGATCGCAGTGCTTTTCCTGTCTACCTGGCCACTGCATTCGAGTTCAGATTGCTGTCCAGAGCGGTCACAATGGTGCACTGTGGGATACCGCCCGGAGGCCAATGCCATCGATTTGCAGCCACACTAACCCTAATCTGATATGGTAATACCGATTTCAGCGCTACTCCTCTCGTCGGGGAGGAGTACAGAAACTGGTTTAAAGAGCCCTTTATATCAATATAAAATCAGCATTAATTCGGTTTAACGTTGCTAAAATCGGTTTAAACGTGTAGTGTAGACCTGGCCTTAGAGTCTTGACCCGAAGTGCCTATATCAGTGGCTCTCAAACTTGTTTACTGGTGACCGCTTTCACATAGCAAGTCTCTGAGTGCGACCCCCCCTTATACATTAAAAACACTTTTTTATATATTTAACATCATTATGAATGCTGGAGGCAAAGCGGGATTTGGGGTGAAGGTTGACAGTTAGAGACCCCGCCCATATAATAACCTCATGACCCCCTGAGGGGTCTAACCCCCCAGTTCGAGAACCCCTGGCCTATATTCAGCACCAGACTGTACAGCACAATGTACACCTGTAGTGCTGCAAAACACTGTGCGCGTTTTTCGCCACATTTCAGAGTTCCACAGGTTCCCTTCTTGAATGGCTCGAGTGTTATTTCTGCAACCCATTTTGATTGTGGAATAGAGAAATGGCCTTACACAATTTCTAGAGACAAAAAACCTCATCCAGGCTGGCCACAGTCACCCAAACAGCTTCCAAAGCTACTTTGCCTTTCCAAAAAATGCTTTTGTAATACCTGGCATGTCAAAGATATTTTACAACGTAAATATAACAGAAGCTCAACAAAATCTAGATGGAGAAATTGCAGGTTACAATACAATGTATTAAACTGAATATGAGTACACATAGCGATTCTGATCATCATCATTTTTTATGCATTTGGCTTCTACTACAACAGACCACTAGAGAGCAACAGAAGATATTCATGATTTAAGCACCAACATCCCATACCGCACTAAAACTAGTACCATCCTGGAAAGTAAATTTAAACACAGTTAGATAAGACCCAGATAATGATATCCAAAATGCACGTTTTGATATTGTACCATACCAAAAAGACTAACATCAGAGACTGGATTAAAAATCATCAATATAGTGTATATGACAGCACTCACATTTCACATTTCCATCAGAGAGATGTTAAAAATGTCCAGTTTTCCTCTTAAGTGAAATGGAAAACTTTTTATTTAAAAATAACCACCACCCAACACATCAGCACCAAGCTACATGACGTTTTTATATTGGACATTTTAGAACAAAGCATTTTTCATTATTTTTCGTTAGTTATTGGTAATAAAGACCTAGCTGAAAATACTGGGCTGAATAAATGGACTCTGGAATAGTTCAGAGCACACAAAACTGCGAACTTTATTTCAGAGGCATTCTTTGAAACAGCATAGATTAAAACCCATAAATTACACCTTTAACCATAAATTTGTAAAAATCTCTCTTTTGTATTAAAAGCAGCAAATATTTTCAGGTAACATTTGATCTCTTAAAATGCATTTTAGTAATATGTCAAACAGACTGAGAAATGTTTTTCTATTCTGAAGTGAACATGGTTAATTTTAAGAGAATCTGGATTTTTTATTTATAGTAGGGTCAATATAATGAAAATCCCCATCAACTTCTGCTGTACAAAGTTAAACTATCAATGTTTTTTCTTCTTTCTTTCATAGAGTATAAAATTCTCTTCAGAAATTTAAAAAAAAATTATTTTGCTTTAGCTTCTATTATTTATTATACTATCTTTACTACAAAGTCTGTTTTATAAGTTTAAATATATGGTTGGTAAACACCCAATGGTGATCTTTAAACTTTCTGCCTCAAATATTTCACAAACATGTCACTTACTTTAAAGATGAAATAATCAGAACAGAGAACAAACAGCCATTTGAAAAAGTTACTAGTTACTGTTTTTTTTTATTAATGAAGACTTTCAAAAACTAATAACCAGTTCCTCATATCAAATGCTCAAAATATTTGAGAAGACAAAATATCAAAACACTAGCGTTGGGAAAAAATCCCAAATTACTAATTATATTATGTAAACATGCTGAAAAAAGGGCATTACAATATCTTCGTACTACGTTATCAACATTTTTTACATTCCTAAACCACAACTTTTTATTCCTTTATATTTTCAGCTATTCCAACTGTTGAGATTCTCACATATTAGAATATACAATGGTCAGACATACACAAACAAAAGCAGGTAAGATAAAAACCTCTACACATTGCATTTAAGTAGTTGAGATGTTTCCCTGGAACAAGACACCACAACATTTAAGCTTCTGATGTTTAGTTGAGTTCTTAAACCTCATATACTGAATACTTAAACTTCTATACTGTCTTATATATTATTGATTCACCTATTCCTCCTGCTCTTTCAAACACTAGTTTACTTCAGCTGTAGCCTAACTGGAGTTCTGTCACTTACTGCAATTTCTCTCATGAGTCTATAAGAGACTCATATTGTCCTTACAAGCAGGCAATAAGAAAAGATTCCCATACCAAACAAACATGGGTGATGTTTGTTTTTTATTTGCTTAACCCAATCTGACAGAGCATCAAGCACTAAACAATACCTCCTGAGAACCAACTTTGCCTGATAGGTCCATGAACCTTAACAAAACCTGGCCCAAGTTTTGTCTTTGTAACAAAATCCAGAGTCAAGTGAATTCTGTTTGGTTTTAATTTTCAATAAGAAACCTTTGCCCTGCTCTAGTGATTACAAACAGGTACTGTACCTCACTGCTTAATGCATTAAAAAACTTTTCCAAAAATAAACTACAGAGAAGATGAGTTTGTATGCTACATGAAGATGGGAACTAGAGAGCTCATTTGCCAGCTCTAACTTAAGCCATGGCTACACTCACACTTTACAGCGCTGCAACTTTTGCGCTCAGGGGTGTGAAAAAACACCCCCCTGAGCGCTGCAAGATACAGCGCTGCAAAGCGTCAATGTAATCAGGGCGGCAGCGCTGGGAGCACGGCTCCCAGCGCTGCACGCTACACCCGTAAGGGATGTGCTTTACATGCAGCGCTGGGAGAGCTCTCTCCCAGCGCTGCCGCTCCGACTACACTCACACTTCAAAGCGCTGCCGCGGCAGCGCTTTGAAATTCCAAATGTAGCCATACCCTTAGAGTCTTGACCTTGCTTCCAAGGACTTCAGTGGACTTAGATTATTATTTTTTATTACAAATATTTGCACTGTAAAAATGATAAACAAAATTGTATTTTTCAATTCACCACATACAAGTACTGCAGTACAATGTCTTTGTCCTGAAAGTGCAAGTTACAAATGTAGATTTTTTTGTTACATAACTGAACTCAGAACCAAAACAATGCAAAACTTCAGAGCCTACAAGTCCACTCAGTCCTACTTCTTGTTCAGCCAATCGCTAAGACGAACAAGTTTGTTTACATTTACGAGGCATAATACTGCCTACTTATTATTTACAATGTCACCAGAAAGTGAGAACAGGCATTTGTATGGCACTTTTGTAGCCAGCATTGCAAGGTATTTATGTGCCACATACGCTACACATTCATATGCCCCTTCATGCTTCCATGCTGATGACGCTCATTAAAAAAAAATGCATTAATTAAATTTGTGACTGAACTCCTTGGGGGAGAACTGTATGTCTCTGGCTCTATTTTACCCTCATTCTGCCATATATTTCAGGTTATAGTAGTCTCAGATGATGAACCAGCACATGCTGTTCATTTTAAGAACACTTTCACTGCAGATTTCACAAAATGCGAAGAAGGTACCAAGGTGAGACTTCTACAGATAACTACAGCACTCAACTCAAGGTTTAAGAATCTGAAGTGCCTTCCAAAATCTGAGAGGGACGAAGTGTGGACCATGCTTTTTAAAGTATTAGAAGAACAACACTCTAATGCGGAAACTACAGAACCCGAACCACCAAAAAAGAAAATCAACTTTCTGCTGGTGGCATCTGACTCAAATAATGAAAATGAACATGCGTTGGTCCACAGTGCTTTGGATTGTAACCTGTAATCAGCATGGACGCATGTACCCCGAAATGGTGGTTGAAGAATGAAGGGACATATGACTCTTTTGAGCATCTGGCACATAAATATCTTGCGATGCCGGCTACAACAGTGCCATGAGAATGCCTGTTCTCACTTTCAGGTGACACTGTAAACAAGAAGTGGGCAGAATTATCTCCTCCAAATATAAACAAACTTGTTTGTCTGAGTGATTGGCTGAACAAGAAGTAGGACTGCGTGGACTTGCAGGCTCTAAAATTTTACATTGTTTTATTTCTTTAATGCAGGTTTGGTGTTTTTTACATAATTGTACATTTGTAAGTTTGACTTTCATGATAAAGAGATTGCACTCCAGTTCTTGTATTAGGAGAATTGAAAAAAAACTATTTCTTTTGGTTTTTTACAGTGCAAATACTTGCAATCAAAAATAAATATAAAGTGAGCACTGTACACTTTGTACTGTGTTGGAATTGAAATCAATATATTTGAAAATGTAGAAAATATCCAAAAATATTTAAATAAATGGTATTCTATTCTTGTTTAACAGTGCAATTAATCACGATTAATTTTTTTAATCACTTGACAGCCCTGGAGGATACACATATACTAGTAGGCTACAATAGCAGCCTCCTAATCAGGAAAAGGCTATTAAATACACAGCGGAGAGAGATCAATTAGACAATTAAGTCATAAAACAGTAATAATGGGTGACAATCCACAACTGGGCAAGGATCAGACAATCAATTTTGACTCCTTAACTAACTGCTTCTTGGAACAGCAAGTTCTAGATCACACAAAAGGAGATCTCTAACTTGATCCTAAATATATTACACAGGAGTTGACTGAAATATTAGTTATAGTTCAGTCATTAAGCAACAGTGACCATAATATAATTAAATTCAACAGCCTGTGAGAGAGACTGCACTAGAACTAGGATTGTTATTGAACTTCTAAAATGAGGGAGCTACTTAAAAGAGACAACATCAAAAGTGCAGAAATTAAGCTATGTACATACACCATAGCAGAGTCAGAGAAAGTATGTATACCCTAAACAAAAAAGGAAGCAGAAAGGCAAGAAATAAGGCAATATGATTGAATGGCAAAGTTCAAGAGATTATTTGAACCAAGTCAATACTGAAAAATAAATTGTGGCAGGTAAAATGTAAGATCGAAATTATGGTGGGTAAGTGGAAATTCGAAAAATAGCTACATAACTTAAAAACAAAAACAAAAAAGGAGAAATTATCAGAAGCAGGAAGACTGCAAGAAAACTGGTGGGTCCCACTGAACTATTAGGAAGTAAAGGGAGAAAATGAGGACAAGCACACTACAGAGAAGCCAAATGATTTGTCTTCACCACAGAGGGCACCTTTGGCTTGGTTCCCTTTCACTGGGATTCAAAATATACTCACAGACTCTGCTGGGCTCCCCAGGTTTGGCTCCTCCCTAATATCCTTCCTGTCACATGGTTCCACATTATTTCTACCACTGAGATTTCACCAATAGATGTTTACCTCATCTCTTAATGCAACTGCAATTGACAGGAAGCAGCAATAAAAAACAAAGTCTGAAAAATTTTGAGACTTTCCAGTCTCTTCCTCTCCTTGTTGAGACATCCATAGCACAGAAAAACAAGAAAGGCAGACCTTCCCAAAACAGGGGTGAGGGCACAAGAGTACCCAAACAAACCCCATTAACAAATCCCAGGACAAATCTGGAAACAAATCCCAGAACGAATCTGGAGAGGACATCCTCCATTGAAAAAAGTTCTGACAAGGGATGGATGTCAAGCAACCATTTTCCTATTTCTTTATCATCAATTTACTCTAATTTAGAATTACCTATCCTCTCTGCATCCCCAGAGAAAACAAAGAAGCAGACTGTTTGCACAGAAATTGTGACTTGCTTACAAAACCACTTCAATGTAATACTTCCATGATAGTCCTGATGTAAAGTTCTCAATGCTCAGTTCTCATGCTCAGTTGTTTTAATTAATCCCTATCTTGAATTTTTCTTACCAGTTTATGCTAAATAAAAATATGTTTAAAATCCACAGCATGATGGAACAACAGAAATGAGGCCTATGGGCCCAATTCATCCCCTGCTCTAACTCTTCAGATCTTTTTCTGTGAGTGGAAGCATGAGGCACCAAGCTATTATCTCTTCTTCCCCCTCTGCCTCTTCTCCACGACTTAAACTTAGGGGGCAGGCAACAAAAAACCCTTGTCCAGGGGAGACAGAAGAGATTTCACGCTCATCCAGACTTTTTTGCCTGTTTTTTCCCTTTCATTTTTCATTAAATATCAAGGTTACCAGGGAGTGACCAGGGAGTTACCATGAGAAAGCATATCAGTGCCTCAATTCTTTAGGATAAATGCTCCAGAAAATGCCTCAGCAAATACTTCCCTGCCTCCAATATGTACTCCACATAATTGGATTAGTATTGCCCTCCAGTTGCTCAAGTAGAGCTTTGAACTATGAGGGAATGAAGTCTTAAAGTCACTTGGCCAGATATGCAATAGGAAGTAATACGGTTACTCTCCCTCCTGTCCAGTGTCTCACTTGCAGAAACCAAGCAGTGACTTTCTTCTCCAGCCATCTCAGACTCCTTAGGAAAGGTCTGTCTGATTAACCACAGTTGGCGTAGTGAAAAGAGAGGTGATAAAACACACATTTTGTGGTATTTTCCAATCTTTTGACCTTTCAAGTTCCTTCTGTACTAAACATAAATAGAAGATATCTAAGTCAGCTCAAATTCTGCTCCCAGGCACTCATGCAACCACATATACTACAATGGGATAAATTCTACCTTTGGTTGCATGTAAATCCTGTATCTGCTGCTTTCACCTTGTTCTTTGTATATTTCTCCCTGAATGTCTCCCTTGTAAGCATAATTCGCCCCCTTTTTTTTTTGTTAATAGCAATGAATATGCAGTGGGTCCCATTGTACTATTGTCAGCATACAATGCTGGGGAACTTGGGTCAGCGATAATAGTTTCTGTTCTTGCAATGGGTTCTGTTAGCAACATGCCACCACAAAGAGTCCCTGTGAAACAGAAATGAATGGAGGTGATGTGGAACCACCCCTGTTTTTTCCTGGACTGACAATTGGCAACTAGAGTATTTAACTTTTTGTTTCTTAGGGTTAGATCAGTACAGTCTTTACCTGGGCTTTATCAAGAGGCACTACCCCTGGCTTGCTCTGCTGCTCCATGAGGCTTTCTCTCCTAACAGAAAGAGACAGGAGGCAGGCCACTGCTACACCTAGGTAACAGAGGCTGACAGGGACAGTGTGCATAGCTTTATTTCCCCAACAGGAGTTCTCAGCAGGAGCCTGGCAAACAACAGATCTGAAATCTGATTTTTGTCACTTTTTTGAGGGGGTAGCAAAAGGAAATAGAAAACTAAGTAAAGGTTGCCCCAGAGCTTACTGGCCTGCAGTCATAAGGAACTGTTTTGATACAGCTCCAGCTCTCTCGCTCATTGCCTCTCTTCTCTGTGTGAAGCACATTGTTTCTGTCTCCCAGTAGCAGTATTTATAACCAAGTTAGATTGCATTCACAAGTCCATCAACAGAAGAGAGGGTCAAAATTACGGGATAGGTACAGCATCAGCAAGATATTTTCTCAGTTACGAACAGACGCTTTATTCATAAAACTTGCATATACAAATGTCCATGAAATGTCTTAACAGGATGAATTGTGACAGCTAAAGATAATGGTTGCCATCATGCTATGCTGTGTCAAATTACTGCATAGAGATGTAGATTTTTTTCCACATTGTTAACTTAAGTAAATTGACTCAAATAAATCTAATTATCATCAGAGGACCCCAAAGTGCAAGAATATTTTGCACCATTTCTCCAGAAGTGCAGTGACTTTTTCAGGACCAGATAGGAGAATAATTTTTAACAGCTGGAAAATATAATTGCAATATAACAAAGCAAAGGCCAACATTGTTTCTCAGAGCTAACCAATACCCAGACCACAGCCAGACTTACCTTAAGATACAGAAGCAACTTTTGGCCCCAGAAGATAAGCGACAGAATCCAAATCTCTGTTTGCTGTCAATGTCTGTGAGCACAAATGTAAAGTTCTGGCCAACTTGGCTGACTGTAAGGCTAGAAATAAAGAGAACAAAAGGAAAAATTCATTTCAGCTTATTCAATGTTAGAAGTATCTAATCAGACTAAGTCATTGAACCTCATTTCCTCTCTCTGCAGAGCTTCTTTGGAAATTAACTTTGAGCATTCACTCTCTTTACAAATGCAAGTTTGAACCTATCTCTTGGGTTTTTTGGAGATGTAGAACAGCAATAGAAGAATTTCCTATGTCTTTAAAACAAACACTGACATGGCCATTGATTAAATTCAATACAATACACAGTGCCAACTAAACCCACATCCACTCTCAGTGCAAAACATTTCTATATCATTCTTCACCCAGGGGACTGTTTTACTTTAAATGCAAATAGTATTTGGTCACATTACAGCTTTATATAGTATCCTCATAGAGAAATACAAAATATGTCAGTTTTCCAAATAGGTTAGGAATGAGCATAGCACTATCTCTCTAAAATGTATGGCTTATGAAGGCCTCACAAATGATTTCCCCAATTTGTTTATGCAACTATGCAATTTCCAGTACAAGGCAGTATTGGCTGAAGTGGGAAACTAATGGCAGCACAGTTCGATAAAGGTAAATAAAACCTTTAAAAGGTAAATAAAAAAAAAAGGGTAAATTAGTATCTTATTTTGCTTGTCTGCCTTAAAACGTGAAAATCTTTAAATATACCTCCACAGCTGGTACTGTGGCTAAGCAGATGCTGAACTGATGCTAGTGTACCACTACAGGGACTTTTAAACCCCCTATAGTGATTATAATATAGTTTGTATCTGATTTTCAAGATTATAATCCAATTCCACTCTACTGTAAGGTGCTTATTTGCCTCTTCTAAAAGAGTGCAAACAATGCAACAACATTGTTTCAAGATGATGGCTCCCTGCCACGCCAGAGTGGAAAGCACCACTATAAAAATATCCACTCATACTCGCAAAATAAAGCTTTTCATTGTATTAGAACATAGAAAAAAGCAATGCACCAAAAAGAAGTAGGATGCAGAAGTATTATTTTTAACACTATAAATCATGAAGGATATTACTGCTAGCAGTTTGAGGTCTAAAATACATTTCTAAAAAATAACAGCTCTCTCTATAGTGCATATAACATAGAACCTTTTTTTTAAAAAAGGCATATTTCCAAAGTGAAATGCATAAAACATTTCATGTAGGGAGACATCTGATTTCTTTAAACATTATCACATTTCTGTCTAAATCTCACCTAATACAGAAATGCATAGATACTATGATAGTAAGGGATATAAAAACCATAAAATTGACAGACAGCAAGGCTGACTCACCATCATGTCATCCCAGTTTTGCATTGGTGTAACTTCATTGCTTAAAATAAAACTGGAGTAATACAGTGTTGAAACCAGGACTAATATGTTTGTTTATTGGAGGCTTTATTGAATTCAGATTAGGGATTCATTTGAGAACTAGTGTTTGTAGGAATTAGATTTTAATACAACCACAATTAACTACAAAATATTTACTGTTCAAATTATGCTCCAGCTTAAAGCCTACTGTAAACACTGACAACTGAATAGCATTTCCACATGAAGCTATAGAGTATATTAACTCCATCTTAATGATCAAAGGGGAATACAAGGAAATTACTGTTAAATTCAGGCCCACTCAACAGATATAGTTACAGACAGAAATATCCTACTCTAAAAGTCTATTCTGAAATCTATAGCGCTATCTATCATGCCATCAATGAGTGTGTATGTGATCTTGTATATTCACACAGCGCCCAATGAAAACTAAAAATGAGATGGACTTTCAATAAAGAAAGAGGCTTAGGATATAGGACAATAAATTCTACTATACAATTTAAAAGGGAAAAACCTCTCAGTGGAGTCAAAAGGAGGAAGGAAAAAATACTGAAGGAATGATAAAATGAAGCACCAAGACAGGCACATACTCTATTTCTCCAAATTTGAAGGTGAACAAAGACTCAAATTCAAAAGCAATTTAACAGCCTGAGAATTAAGTAGTGTTAAGTATCACTAACCTACCCCTGCACGCTAACGCCCAAGAGAATGTTCCTATAAACCTCAAAGAACTACCGGGGACTACCACAAGCTCCATTCTTATTGGTGTTATGTTTTATCTGTAAGGTTTGGGTATAATGTTACTACAGTGATTTAATACTATGTTTTAAAAGAGGATATATGCTTAATTTTAACAAGTTTGAGAGCCAAGGGTATGTGAGAAATAGAATCTAAACTCACAGTTAAAATTATGGAAAAAAAAGAGGAAGCAGTCCTCATCTATGGAAGGAAGGAGCTTGTTTATTAAAAGACAAGTTAGCAGAGAAAGCATAGGTAATATGATTAAGCATCATTGGGCATTATCTTTTTAATCAAACTTTGATTTCAATAATGCTTGGTAAATGGGCATGTTGTTTGTATTTCAGTAGTGTGCAAAGAAACCATTTTGGAACATGGGATCGTGTGTCTTTTTTTAAATGTGTATGTTTAAACTATCACTTTGGAATTCACAAGCCATGTGCCAATGGTTACTGAACATTTTACCTCCCTCATTATCTCTTTTTAGATTATAGGCTCTCTTATAAGACTTCTGAGGATGTGAGGGAGCTTCCCAAACCTAAGCCATTCTTTTTAGGTGACAAATCTGAGGAACTGTCCCAGATTGAGGTGTCACTAAAGGTGGTTTTGGAACAAATTGATAAACTAAACAGTAATAAGTCACCAGGACCAGATGGTATTCCCCCAAGAGTTCTGAATGAACTCAAATGTCAAACTGCACAACTACCAACTGTAGTCTGTAACCTATCATTTAAATCAGCTTCTGTACCAAATGATGTTGTATGGAAAAAGGCCTGTTTAATAGCTCCTGAGACAAAGCACCACAATCTTCCCTCTCCACCTGCTTAGGTGTAAATTCTAAAAGGATTTTTAAAGTAACCATGAACAGATGTATCCCAGATTCTAGAGAGCAGGTTTAGACTGATCCAAGTTTAACTGGAGTGGGCGTGACCATCTCCAGCAGTTGGAGAATAGCCATCTGCTTGCGCATAGAAGAAGTATTAGTATTATGCATTTTCCCACCTTTACATTTCACCCAAGCATTTACAAGGAAGTAATTTAGATATTTTACCCTAGCATTTACAGGGAAGTAATTTAACCCCAAGGGACAGATAACAGCATGGTGCCTTTTGGCCATTTTTCTTATATGGAAGATTTTCCTTTTAAAAATACCATTATGACCTCTGGGGGGAAAAAAACACATTTTAGTGGTTTCTCCCTCATTTGAGATATATCCTGTCTCTGTCATCCTGGTTTAATGCTCACTTCTGAGATCCGTTTGACAAGCAATTCAATCTGCCTGCCAGAATATTCTTCTTCTGTGCACTTAAGTTTTTCTAACCTGGCAAGATTGAATCAGCTCCTCTTCCTACTTGCTGCAAGATATAGCGTTATTGAATTTGTCCATTAGGATCATTACGTTTCCTTGACTTCAGATGTGTTCTCAGCTACAGTGTGGATAATATTGAATATTATCTATGCTATGAGTGTAATTTAGACATTATCAAATTAGATTGTACATCTCAAAGTCAGTGCAACTCAAAATGAACATTTCCAGCAGAAAGATCTTGAGACTTCATGACCTATAACCAACAACGTTTGCCTCACTCTTATTGTATGTATGAAAAAAAGGCTATTAATGTTGCGTTTGGTGGTTCCAAAGTTATTCATATTCCTACAGATTCATGCTTGCAGTATAACTACGATGCACTATTTTCTTCCTTTCCAGAGGCACTTCACAAAGTTTTGAAGATGCTTCAGATTACTCAGTAGAAAATGGATGCTCCAGTATTAAGTGTGTTAGTGGCAATGATGCAAATTTAGATGCCTCAATGTGTACTAAAACCTTCAGCACACAAAATAAGGCAGTTTTACAATTAGATGTTCATGATATACACTTCAAAGGCTTGTGATTAGCTTTAAAGTCTCAATAAATTATTTGTCATCATCCTGAAGATGTGCTCTGTAAGAAGTTTGAACACTCCTTTAGTTTTTGATACCCAGTTGTCTGAAATTGCTACGCCTAAATCAAAAGGACTTTGGAGAGACACAGATGTTGCCATTAGCAACTCATTGGCTTCTATTTGTGGAAGAGCTAATACCAATAATAAACACATAGTTGGAAGAACAGGACATCTGAAATGTTCCTGCTGTGGAGACACATTCTCTAAACAGGTGTAGTAGTATGAATCTAGAGGATAAATCTGCTGGAACATGCAAGTGTCTCATACATTTTTAATGTGACCTCCACAAGTCAGAGCTTAAATGTGTAATACTTGCAGTCTATAAATTTAAATGATAAGATTTAATCATGGATATGACATTCCCACAGATAAAGTGTCCTTTACCATAGAAAGAATTTTACCAGCAAATTGTAATACTGTTACTTTGGGCCTGTGAAGTGGTGACTGAAAGGTTTACGTCCTCCAATAACAAAAATTACAGATGCAGACATAATATAATGACACATGAAAAGAAGGGAGTTACAAATCTGTTATAGAATGTCCAGGGAGATTGGAAGTGTTCACTTATTGGCTTTTGTATGTTACCATTCCTCATGTCAGATTAGTGTCCATTTATTCTTTTACGTAGGGACTGTCCAGTTTGGACAATGTACATGGCAGAGGAGCACTGCTGGCACATGATGGCATATATAACATTAGTAGACGTGCAGGTGAATGAGCCCTTGATGGCATGGCTGATGTGGTGGGGTCCTCTGATGGTGTCGCTAGAGTAGATATGAGGACAGAGTAGGCAACAAGGTTTGCTACAGGGATTGGTTCCTGGGTTGGTGTTTCTGTGGTGTGGTGTGTAGCTGCGGGTGAGTATTTGGTCCAGGTTGAGGGGTTGTCTGTAAGCAAGGACTGGCCTGCCTCCCAAGGTCTGTGAGAGTGAGGGATTGTTTTCCAGGATAGGTTGTAGATCGTTGATAATGCGCTGGAGAGGTTTTAGCTGGGGGCTATACGTGGTGGCCAGTGGTCTTCTGTTATTTTCCTTGTTGGGCCTGTCCTGTAGTAGGTGATTTCTGAGAACCCATCTCGCTCTGTCAATCTGTTTCCTCACCTCCCCAAGTGAGTATGTAGTTTTAAGAACGCTTGATAAAGATCTTGTATGCGTTTGTCTCTGTCTGAGGGACTGGAGCAAATTTGGTTGTATTGTCCAACAACGAGGTATCTCTGATATCTTACGTCAGCATCTGTTCTTACCCATATAAAATCATACTATCTTTCTGGTGCTCTGGGAGAGTCCTGAACTACAGGATCACAAACATCCTATAGAGAACACTATAACTGCCTAGTTACTGGAAAATTCTGACACTAAACATCTCCATTGTTGCAGATAGATGAACTAAGAAAATGGAAACCTAGCAACTGAAAACTATTTAAAAGGCCTATAATAAAAAAAGGATTAATGTTTATCTCCATTGCTTTGTTCAGAAAAGCAACTTTTATTGTACCAAAACTAAAGCTCCTGAATTGCCCTCATGAATAAGAATGCTGATAACTGGAGAGCTAATCAAATATACATTTCTTCAGGCATATACAGGAGGTTAAAATCCCTTTAATGTTCAATTGAGGAGGAAAACGCTTTTAGGAGAAATATTTTCTAGACTTAAGATGCCAGAACTCAAAATATTGTATATGCTCATTCATAAGCCGAATTATTTTTTTTAGTAAAAAAGGGAAGCAACAGAGAAGGGGATCAGCAGAGAGGAAGCAAGAGAGGCAGCACAGCCAGCATAGTCAAAAGTGAAGAGGCGGGGCCAGAGTCTCTCCGCTTCCGGCCATGCTGCTCTCCCCCTAGCCTCTGAAGCAGCTGCGGCTGTGCTGCCCGGCCCAGCAGAGCAGGCTGCAGCCGCGCCATCCAGTCTGGACCGCTGGAGTGGGCTGCAGCTGCACTGCCCAGCCTGCAGGAGCAGCTCCAGCCAGATACATCCTCCCCTGCCCCTTCCCAGATAAGGTGGGAAGGGATAGGATAGGATGGGGAGAGTGCGGGGGTCCTGGGCTAGGGATGGGGTCATGTGAGGGGAAGTCACAGGGGTTACTCCCCTGACTCCCAGCTTCTCCCCCCAAAAAAATTTCCTCACCAGATGCTGTCCTGGCCTGTCAGAGTAAGCAGCTGGCACACCAGGACACTTTGTTTATTTAGGTTTACTTCTGTGTCTGCGGACACTCGAGGTAAACAAACCATCTTGGCCCACCAATGGCTTATCCTGATGGCCCAGGAGTCAAAGTTTGCTGACCCTTGAATTAAAGGGTCAGCTTATGAATGGGTTATAAAAAATTTCCATTTTTACTTATCCATCTTGGGGGGGTGGGGTCAGCTTATAAACATACCAGTTTATGATCAAGTATATATAATATTTACTGAGCATATTGTGGGTGGGGGGATTGCAGCAATAATTTCAGAACTCATTTAATTATGTGGCCAGTTTTCACTAATTTCACTTTATTTTAAATATAGTCTAATGTACATGAATATAAAAGAGATCAGCTGTTGGATTGCAGCAGTTGGAAACAGACAAGACCTATAAATTATAAACCTGCAAATTCCAGGTATAGCCTTTCAGAGAGAACGCTATATATTTATTTGATACTATACTTGATTGTAGCCGAAGTCCAGGAAAGCAACTTGCAACTGTGAATCAATAGTTATCTTTTCATTTTTCTTTCGTAATTATAAACCTATATTTAATATATTTGAGTGTCACTGATTTAATGCATCTGAAGAAGTGGGTATTCACCCACGAAAGCTCATGCTCCAAAACGTCTGTTAGTCTATAAGGTGCCACAGGATTCTTTGCTGCTTTTACTGATTTAATGTGTGTTCTCTCTCTCTCATTTGTAATTGGCTGCTAAAGTGATTAGAGGTGCAGATTCCACATGTGATTGATTCTTAAAAGTAAAGTTAATATTATAAGTAGATACCACTTGTTCAGTCCTACTTGATACATTTTTGGGTTGGGGAAAGGGAAGAGATCTAGTAGTACATGCTCACTTAAATTTATGTCTATGACTTGTCACATCCTCATGATATGAACATTCCTAAATACAGTGTGGAATACTGGAAACCCATTGCCCGTGTCATTTAAAATTGGAGAAAATATTTAATATGTTGCAGGAGAACACTCTTTCACTGGTCTCAGAAAATCGATGTCTACTTAAAAAGGTCTTTCTGATCTCCAATGTCTATGATCTTAGGAAAGATAAGAGTGCACTCAGAGTGGGGCTAAACAGTGAGAAAACAGCTGAATCACATTTCAGCCAATCACAGATTCAGTTTCTGTTCTTGCGATTTGCACAAAATATACATTTCTACATTTTTTCCCCAAAATTTTACATAATTGGCAAAGTGAGAAAACTAGGGACAATATGCCTAGGGTTGGATAGATTAGATTTGTATTTGTACATGTGAATAAACATCAATTTCACTGTACACAGACAAACCAATGAAACTGTATTTTCATCAATAATAATCAAAATGTAGAGATAGGCAAAGAAAGAAAAATGCTGCTTGAGAACTTATTAGAGTTTGATTTAAGGATATTTACTTTCTAATATTTTGACACATGATGTTGACAACTTATATCTTAACAGTTATAAATCTTTAATTATTTCAATCTCAACATCTACTGTCATTAAATAATTATTGTCCGACTCCCCCGTTATTGAGCAATTGTGAAAATTTAAATACAAATGAAGTGCTTAAAATCCATAATTTTGCCTAACTGAAAAACTGATAAATTAAATAAATTCTTAAAAATAAACATTGGTATTACTGTCAAAATTGTAAAAATATAATCAAGTTATACCAAACCTAAATATGCCTATGCAAAGTAGGCACAAATGTTTCTATTAAAAATGAAGCTGCCCTTCTACATGTACAATAAATATGAAACATACAGGAAAACAAAAACATATCATGACACTTTTACAAAGAGGGAAGCAAGGTCAGTCAACAGAGTAAACGTAAAGTAGCAGAAATGTTTGTGGTGTTTAAGAGATTGTCCTTTTAAGTGGAAAAAAAATGTTGAAGTCTGTAAGTGTTGGTGAAAAGACTCATTTTGACAGCCCAGGAGACTGAAATCTTCTATTCATCCAGGTCAGGTACCGCATAGGCAGCAGCAATGCAAACTTCCCCCTAGCAGTGCCTCACCAATGTCTCTCAACCCTGACCTGGAGGGACCACCTCTAAGGCTGAAAGGACAGCTCAGTCTGCATAGCCCATTCAGCTGAGATTACCAATAAGGAGGACAAACTGGTGTGTGGTTTTATTACGTCGACACCTGTCTTCTAGGAACTGGACTGAGAGCAACTAATTTCCCAAAGGCCAATGAAGAGCTTTCCAATGATAATAACTTTTAGTCCCTATTGAACTGGCCCATATTCAAGACGATGACCTAGAGTCTAAAAGATTCTGTACTCACTAAGTCTGTGCATATACATGTAGGTTAAGTTCCTAATTAGCAATTGTTAAGAATGTCTAAATAAAAGTGTATGCAGTGTTGTAGCCATGTCAGTCCCAGGATATTAGAGAGACAAGGTGGATGAGGTAATATCTTTTATTGGACCAACTTCTGTTGGTGAGAGACGCAAGCTTTCGAGCCACACCATTTTACACACAGAATTACCTTTTCCAGACCTGAAGAGCAGCTCTGTGTGACTAAAATGCTTGTCCCTCTCACCAACAGAAGTTGGTCCAACAAAAGATATTACCTCACCCACCTCATCTCTCTAAATAAAAGTGAATTTTTCTAAGGATACAATACAACTGTCTACATTCTATATTTACCCCCATCCCACAGCAACACTTTTTTTATTTTCCTTTTAAAAAGAAGACACTGAGTTATCATACATATTCAGGCTGGCCTGTGGGATAAAAATGATAGGTGAACAATTGCTCGGAGGAAAAATAAAGGAGTTATGAATTGCAAATAAATACAATTTATGCAGAAAAACTCATTCCTACTGTAGATATCATGCAAATTCAACTAAAATGAGCAAAACTTGTTCTTATAATGGTCTAGTCGTAATTAATATTAATTTGAGCTTCAGTCAAAAAAGTTCAGAATGTTCGTTTTTGTAAAACTAATGCTGTCAACCGATCTTTTGATGCTGTTCTGCGACCTGAACAATAGCGTATCATTTCAGAATATGTATATTTACAATCTCCATGAAACTGGTAAAAATAATTCCATTTTCAAAAAGTAAACAAAAAGCAATTTGTATGTTATTTTTAAAATCCAATAATTAAATATTTCCAGTAGAAAATATTAACTTGCCAAGTAATCTAGTTCTCATTTAAGTTCCCTAAACAAGTCACAAACTATGTTAAATATCCACAAGACAACTGCCAACTTTCCCCTAAATTCTTAAGGGATTCTTAACATTAACCATTCTTAGAATATATTCAATTAGCAGCAATTAATTTGAGCATCCAAATCTTGTTTAAAAATAGAACACTATGCATTTTGACTGCTGCCAATGCATAGTTCTAGCTTTTAAACTTTTTTGACAGTGCCCATAAGATCCACAGGAAAAGGGGGTATTGCAACTATAATTTGCATTTGAGTGCTTTAAATCAGTCAAAAAGACAGAACATTAAGAATGGTATGGTTTTTATTTTCTGCAGCAGTTTTATTGACAAGCTTTTTTCTTGTAAAGTTTGAAAATCTAACACTACCTGTCCACATAGAAGGGGAAACAAAACTTGGTCAAAGTCTGTAGAACTTCCTGTGGAGAGAAAAAGAGATAATTTATACATCTAATGGGACCAATAAATCTAACATTAACCACAGCATATAATCTCACAATTTTGCCCTGAAGAAATAGAAGACAGATGAAGAAATATTCGTTTTATCAATTACACAGAAGGAGTACCAGGCAGTCAATCATGTGAAATAATAAACATGATCAAACTTCATTAAAAATGAAAAATTAATCAAGATTCACACATGGGTAAGCAGCAGGAGCCATCCAGCAAAGCTCCAAGGGAAGGAGGAGGTTGGGTTGTTGAGTGTTAACACCCCTCTGGGGACAATCTCTAGCCTGACCATATGGATCATAGTGAATAACACCAAACCACATGGGTTTGGCCTGGCAGGACCGCTTCTGCTGGCACAGCTTTTGCTTGTTACCTAGGAACAGGGGTCTGTGCGATTAGAAAATGCTTCCCAACATCAATAGGGGGAAAAAAAGATAAAGCTCGTTGGTCTAAAAGGAAATGTTAAAGAAAAATTGCGCCTATCTATTAGTAAGAAAGTCTGAAGTGTGAATGGATTTTATCAGAATTGCTTATTTATACATTATACTTTAATAAAGAAAACAAAGCTTCAGCACTGCGTGAAGTTTTCATGTAATGTTTAATTATTAAAAATCTCATTCACTAAAAAAAAAAGCATTGTCATGAAATTGGTAAAGGTAGAAAGGTGTGTTAGAAGATTTCCAGCAACTCATAGGCAAAGAAATCCCACTGAAATATATATATATTCCTTTCAAACTATAATTCCTTGTCACAAAGCCCACCAAAAATGTTTACTAACATTTTCCACGTGCCATTTCATTGCCTCTTCTCTTTCCCTTCATATTGGAATCTCAAAACTAGAAGATTTTTCTTTTTGCTTCAAATTGAAACAAGACTGCCTAAGGCAAATCATAGCTAATTTGATAAATAAAGGATCGATTTACAAATGAAGAACTTTGTGACCAATAATAATAAATTATCAGTGCCAACTGAAGTGATGCTTCTCGCTTCATTTATTTTTAAAACCAATTCCCTCATTGAACAAATAAACCACATCAATCTAATAACCGATTCAATGAAGCAGAAAGCATATTGACTTCCCCTGTAAAAACATGTTCCTCTTACATAATTCAACTGAACATATCCCATTCTTTACTATAGTTTCAAGCTCAATTTTTCATATTCTACTCTTCCGAAATGTGGTAAATTATAAACTAACAAGAATTCATATAGGGACTGATAAGGGAAATTTCCCTTCTTGGCATATGTTTGGTAAAAATATTTAATTTTTTTTAAAGAAAGGATTTGTTGAAAAATTCAATGCTAAGCATTCAGCTCTCCCCCCACCCCCCTTGCAATCTCAACAAGACACCTACAGAGAAACCACAGGTTCATGGTTGGCCCTAAGTTTTGAAAAATATTACACATATAATATAATCTGTTGTTGGTATAAATAATATAGGGCTTTATTTATAAAATACTGTCCTGACTTTGCAATCTGATCCATGTAAATAGTTCCGTCCTTGTGCAGAACCCTATTGTCTTCAAGGGACCCACTTGTGCAGATCTGATAGCAAAATCTGACCCTCCATTTGCTACCTTGCTTATGCATAAAAAGCCCCATGACTTTCAAATCTAAATCTTGCACAACTGCCCTAAATCTTACACAAAGCCCATATCCATTACATGAAGTATAGCAAACTGAAATGGAGTGGTGATAAGTTCAAAACTACAGTGGCAGGGGACTAGGCTGCCTGTATATTTATTGGCCTTATTAATTAATTTAAAAATTCTGCTTGGCATAATGACTGCATTTGCAAAACTACTATTTTTAAGTGCAAGAACACTGCAAGGTTGCTAGAGGGAATTTTAATATACAGCAGTGTTAAAAGATAATAGGTCAGTCTTTTTAAACAGCTCATCATAGTTATCCTAATCTGGTAGAATATATTGCTTTCTATTACCATGCTGAAATAAGATTTGTTATACTTGCAAGTACAAATATCCACATAATAAAATAACGCATTTGTAACATACACTTTACCATACTATCAGCATTGTGTTACTACAGGGGCAATGCAACACAAATCATTCAGAACCTAATTTGTGCTTCCTTCTTGATACTGCATATCTTCAAAGCACAGAATTAAAATTGAAATCTCACTTGTTAGAAAATGTGCCCAATCTGCATTGGCATATGTCATCATCATCCTTGTGTGGCTTTAGAATAATACATCATCATAATAATAATCATCATCATCAAATTCTTACAGTATTTTGAAGTCGCAGATCTCAAGTTGGTTTACTGGGTATAAAGGAGACATCCTGTTGCACATTACATAACACATGCAGTTCCCTTAGTTTACAGTTTGGGGGTAAGGACTGCCCACTAACAGGTTTAAATTTAAAAATACACAGATAAACTCTTTAATAATTATGAAGATGTGTTTTTTAAAGTTATTATCTAAAATAATTTTGCATTCCTAAAACAATGGTTATCCAGGTGCAAAGAGTAAGAACATTGAAAGAGTTCGCAAAATTTTGCTCTGAGTTACATATTAATTACTGTACATTTATTATTGCGTATTTTCTACATTGCTCTGTTTAAAAGTCAGCCATGCTCATGTGAAAATAAATTCCCCTAAGAGTTATTTTGGGTGCATGACTATTTGTGGCAGAACCATAAGAGGACCAAAATCTCTTTGAGATCCCACTAGACTACTGTAAAAAGAGTATTGAGACAAAACTAACATTTTTTCTAATACTTACTTTGCTTTACAATTTCTTTTAAGGTGACACGCAAGGCAATAGAGGTGGTATCAACAGCCTTGTTTTCTTACTCTACTTCCTCAAGTCTATGTTCTAATAGAAAAACTGCTTAAACATCACCACCACCCAAGATCTAAAAAAAACACAGACTGGATAAAATGTAAATTGACTCAATAGCTGAAACCAAGGTCTCAAGGGCATCAGGTGCAAGTTTTCTGGATCAATTCCCAAGTATATATTTTCACAATTCTTTTTATATGCAGTTTGATTTTTAACATTTTAATGAGGAAAAAGTGCATCTATAGCAGCCAGTCACCACAGTTAAAGTGCAGGGCATGAACTGTGTCCCATGAGGGATTCAGCCTAGCTGTGTCACCACTGGCTTTAGGACATACACCACCTGGTTCCATGTCCCCAGGTTCCAACTCCTTTCATAATCAAAACACTGCTGACATTTTAAACCCCATACGTTTTTTCTAAAATCCTCCCCAATCAATATAGCCTACACACAACTTATTGGAGACAACACAGAGCTCATTGATTAAGTTTGGTTTCAGAAGCAAAGTTTCAAAATAAATGAGACAAGGATACAGCATTCAGTCCTTTTGTACTATACGGCAATTTATGAACGAGACAGTCTCTGAATCTACCCCCTACCCAAGTAATACTTAAAGGTGTATGGAAAATAGGGGTTATTAGACATTCAAACATGTATTTGTTCAATGTACAGAGTCTATGCTTGTATTTTACACTATTCAATGCAGGAAGATGAAGCGTCTTACGTGCAATAAGTTGGAATTTGCTGACAAAAATACTTGTTTGATCACCTGTGAATTTAGTATATGCTTACTGCATACTGTATATTGACTCAGACATTTTTTAAATCCTTATTTGTATGCTCACTTTTAACATTCCTTGCTTCTTGGCCAGGAGAGAAGGCAGGCAGCTCTCTGGCGGAAGGAACACTGACACTTCCCAGACTAGTACAGAGCACTCCAGCCTCCCTTCCAGCATTCAACTTCTCAACCATTAGATGACAAAGCCAAGTGAGGTTCTAAATTTATAATTTTATCCATCACAGTCCTATCTGGAAGGGAAACTTTGAAGGCTGAATTCAATTAAGTTAACTGGAATAATTAATAATGAGACTGAACACTTCATACAGGTCATGTGCATATGCGCAGAGAAGAGGTTAGAAGAGAATTCTGCAAAGATAATCACAGGTAGTATAACTACCTTGCATTTCTGTAGCATCTTACCCCAGAGTCATTGCTAAAGCTTTACAAACAGACCTAACTCCTTTATTTCCTCCATTCAAATGAAATCTAAACAAAATTGTATTTTGTAGCTAAAAACTATCAAACTAATCTGCAGTGCGAAAACTGTGCTTTACTAACAGTCACTATGTCTTTACAACAGGATTAATGCTTTAGAAGATTTCAGGCAAGTTCTCAAGTGGTGTTAATACTGTTGAGAAAAAACATTCACAGGTCAACACCTAAAAGGACACCACTGTAATGAACAAAACAACCAGGTGAAAGGAATTTCCAAGTTAATGTTAAAACATTGTTTTTCAATTGCTACCCTGTGCTTACTCATTGAATGGGTGTCTGAGCTGTGCGTGATGCTACATACTTGTACCATGTGCGCTGCACAAGCTGTAGTGATCTAAACAGCGATTTCAACATTAACTCTGTATTTCTTAGACTGTGTCAGGAGAGATTTTGATTCAACTTTTAAGTGGGCTTGTACATAAGGAGAGGGTGGAGACATAAAATAACACCAAATAATAGTGAAAAGGGAAGAGTATGTTCAGTAACCAGGACAAACCAAAGTGAAATGACTAATGTCTAAAAAAAAAATTAAGGTAGATTTAACTAATGAATCATAATGGCTTTAACAAAACCATTATGTGCACCCAATAAATTTGTATTGAGGTATCATGCACATGTAAACCTCTCACCACAACAGTTTCTAGTTATATTTATCTGAATTTAAAAACTTTTGAGAGATAAGTTTTAATACAACAGACCATTAGAACTCCATACACCGAACCATGCAAATCTCTCTTAGTTCCTGCCTCATTGATGAGTTACTCTGTTATTCCGGGGCATAATGAACCATACATAAGACCTCATGTTAAAATGCTTATCCCTGACATAGCTAATTCGAATGCTTTAAATAGTTCAGATTTTTCTTTCTTCAAGTTATTTAGTATTTATTAAACAGCATTTTTCATAATCTCTGTACAATATATACAGGAAAACCAGGTACATACCCCATGGAGTTTATCATCTAAGATTTCTTCTGAACATCTAGCACTGGCTACTTTCACAAGACAAGACACTGGGCTAGACGGACCATTGATCTGACCCAGTATGGCCATTTGTATGTGCTTATTCACAAAACAATGACTAGGGTTATATAATCCTTCAAGTGGTATTGTGTTTTCTTCATTTCCACACTGCCCTCTCCTCAAGCCCCACTTCCATCACAGCTATCTGTGGCCTGACATAGGAAGGCTTTGCAGAAAAAGGGGTTCCAAGGATGAACTTGGGTGATAATTTTGGTGCAAGAACAGAGGAGACTGTTCCAGGCATAGGATATGCCACAGAAAAAGGCACAGGGATGAACAGGAGATGGATACAAAGTTAAGTAAGGCAGTGGTTTGATTAAATAATCAGAAAACTAGAAAAAAATGAGAACAGAGGCATAGCAAGAAAGGAAGTGGTGAAAGGTCATGAAAGTGAAGACAAGAAGCTTGAAACTCATGGAGCAAGAGAGTTGAGTCAGAAAAGGAAAGTGACATGGAGGAAGATGGTTAAGTTACCTATAATCAGATGGACTGAATGGGAGCCAAATGAGGGACCAGGGAGAAACAAGACACACAAATTAAAAAGAGATATTACTCAAAGTGTGGGCAAGGGTTTAGCAGTGGGATGTAGAAAAAAGTATGGACATTTGAGATTATATAAAAAAGACGACTTGGGGGGAATGGGTGGATTTAGATGTTGAAGGCGAATGAGCAAGACTAGACAAATATGACCTGTTACATGGGGAGAAGAGTTGAGCCAGTGATAAAAAAGATAGGGAAGTGGAAGGTATGAACTTCGGTTTTACCACATTGATCTTAAACCAAGATCAGATTCTGGCACGGTTGTCAGAGGTGCAAAACTGAACAGAGGAGAAAGAGGTTGGGAGCACAAAGATACTTTGCCAGTCATTCAGGCAGACATGGTACCTGAAGCTGTCAAAACAGATGAATTTACCCCATGCAATAACATGTAGAGGGAAAAGCAGAGGGGTTCAAGGACACAGAAGCAGCAAAGAGAAGACACTATAAAACAGTTGGAACGACAGGAGGAAAAAGAGGAATGCAAAGTGTCATGGAAGCTGAGGGAGAACGTGATCAAGGAGGATGAGAACATGATCCCTAACTTTACCAGGAGGTGGGGGCTGGTAGTTACAAGGCAGTTGTCATCCCCACCCTTCCCTAAGGGTGTGAGACCTGTGTAACCTACAGATGACATCTCAAGCGGATGGAGCGGTTCCAACAGCGCTGCGTCAGGAGGATTCTCAGGATCAGCTGGGAAGACCGACACACTAACATCAGTGTTCCCTCTGGAGCCAACATCAACAATATAGAAATGCAGGTCATGAAACACTAACTCTGCTGGGCTGGTCACTGCGTATGTATGCCTGACACCTGCCTCCCGAACCAAACACTCTTCTCTCCATTAAGCCAGGGAAGAAGGGCTTGCGGAGGGCAACGGAAGCACTTTAAAGACATACTGAAAGAACACCTTAAAAAGGAAGGCATCAACCCAACAAACTGGGAGGACTTGGCGCGGAACAGAACACAGTGGCGCCACACCATACACCAAGCCACAGCTCACTTTGACAAGAACGGATGTGCTCATGAGACAGAGAAGCAACAAAGGAGGAAAGAAAGGGCACAACAGTACAGCCAACAACTATGTCTCCTCCAGCATTACACCTGTCACTTCTGCAGGAAAATCTGCAGGGCACGAATTGGGCTCTTCAGCCACTTAAAAACCCCCCAATAAACCCCCTTGGCAGACATTATCTTCCCATCGAGGGATAGCCGAAATGAAGTAGCTTTTTGTGACCTTGATAAGAGCCATTTTAGCCAACAACATAACAGAACAATTTAATTTTACAAACTCTGAGTGCTACTGTCCAAGTGCAAATTAGATTCTTAAAAGTAACACACGTCTGTAAGAAAGAGGGGCAAAGCGGTCTTAACAGGTTTTACACATTGCTCCCAAGCAGACACATTGAACAACAACTATAAGCATAGTGAAAATGTTAACATTTTATAATGGAATTGCTGATTCTACTTTAACACACTAAAGTACACTGATTTGAGAGGAGAAGTTTTATTAATAAATTGAATATTCTTTCTACAAAATTGGAAGCAATTTACCTATTTTTGCAATTTACTTCCACAGCCACAAAAATATCTAGCCTATTTTTATACTCAACTTTTCTTAGAATACTTTTAACATAACAATTTGTTATTAAAACTTTAAATATAAATGTGGAATATCAGATTTTAAAATTAGATAATTTGGTTGCCAGCTCACCAAAACACACTTCTACTTAGAACTAATCACAACCCTATTTAGAATCATGCTTTAAAAAAATCTGCATTCAGAACAATTTAGAGCACTATAAATTATATGGTCTACAAAATCTGTGTGAACTTCATGCCAATGTCCTGTCGGCAAAAGAGATCTTGAATGTTAACTTCTTTACTTACTTAAATCTAAACCTAAGTAGTCAGTAAGTTATTAAATTGTACGCATTCATAGAATCATAGAAGATTAGGGTTGGAAGAGACCTCAGGAGGCCACGTAGTCCAACCCCCTGCTCAAAGCAGGACCAACACCAACTAAATCATCCCAGCCAGAGATTTGTCAAGCCGGGCCTTAAAAACCTCTAAGGAAGGGGATTCCACCACCTCCCCAGGTAACCCATTCCAGTGCTTCACCACCCTCCTAGTGAAATAGTGTTTCCTAATATCCAACCTAAACCTCCCCCACAGCAACTTGAGGCCATTGCTTCTTGTTCTGTCATCTGCTACCACTGAGAACAGCCGAGTGCCATCCTCTTTGGAACTTTCCTTCAGATAGTTGAAGGCTGCTATCAAATCCCGCCTCACTCTTCCCTTCTGCAGACTAAACAAGCCCAGTTCCCTCAGCCTCTCTTCATAAGTCATGTGCTCCAACTCCTTTATAATTTTCGCTGTCTCCTCTGGACTCTCTCCAATTTGTCCACATCCTTTCTGAAGTGGGTGGCCCAACACTGGATGCAATACTCCAGATGTGGCCTCACCAGTGCCGAATAGAGGGGAATAATCACTTCCCTGGATCTGCTGGCAATGCTCCAAGTAATGCAGCCCAATATGCCATTAGCCTTCTTGGCAATGAGGGCACACTGCTGACTCATATCCAGCTTCTCATCCACTGTAATCCCCTGGTCTTTTTCTGCAGAACTGCTACTTAGCCAGTAGCAGTGCACAGGATTCTTCCATCCTAAGTGCAGGATTCTGCACTTGTCCTTGTTGAACCTCATCAGATTTCTTTTGGTCCAATCCTCCAATTTGTCTAGGTCACTCTGGACCCTATCCCTACCCTCCAGTGTATCTACCTCTCCCCGCAGCTTGGTGTCATCTGCAAACTTGCTGAGGGTGCAATCTGGCCCAATGTCCAGATCAATAATAAAGATGATGAATGAAACCGGCCCCAGGACTGACCCCCTGGGGCACTCCGCTTGATACCGGCTGCCAACTAGACATTGAGCCGTTGACCACTACCCGTTGAACGTGACAATGTAGCCAGCTTTCTATCAACCTTATAGTCATTCATACAATCCATACTTTTTTTTTTAACTTGCTGGCAAGAACGCTGTGGGAGATGGAATCAAAAGCACTGCTAAAGTCAAGATATATCACATCCACCGCTTTCTCCATATCCACAGAGCCAGTTATCTAATCAGAGAAGGCAATCAAGTTGGTCAGGCATGACTCGCCCTTAGTGAATCCCTGTTGACTGTTCCTGATCACCTTCCTCTCCTCCAAGTGCTTCAAAATGGTTTCCTTGAGGACCTGCTCCATGATTTTTCCAGGGACTGAGGTAAGGCTGCCCGGTCTGTAGTTCCCAGGGTTCTCCTCCTTCCCTTTTTTAAAGATGGGCACTATATTTGACTTTTTCCAATCGTCCAGGACCTCCCTCAATCGCCATGAGTTTTCAAAGATAATGGCCAATGGCTCTGCAATCACTTCAGCCAATTCCCTCAGCACCCTCGGGTGCATTAGATCCGACCCCAGGGACTTGCGCATGTCCCGCTTTTCTAAATAGTCCTTAACCTGTTCTTTCACCACTGAGGGCTGCTCACCTTCTCCCCACACTGTGTTGTCCAGGACAGCAGTGTGGGAGCTGACCTTGTCTGTGAAGACCAAGGCAAAAAAAAAAACATCGAGTACTTCAGCTTTTTCGACATCATCTGTCTCTAGGTTGCCTCCCCCATTCATTAAGGGTCCCACACTTTCCCTGACCTTTTTCTTGTTGCTAACATACTTGTACAAACCCTGCTTGTTACCCTTCACATTCCTTGCTAGCTTCAACTCCAGTTGTGTTTTGGCCTTCCTGATTACACCCCCGCATGCTTGAGCAATATTTTTATACTCCTCCCTAGTCATCTGACCAAGTTTCCACTTCTTGTAAGCTTCCTTTTTGTGTTTAAGCTCAAAGATTTCACTGTTAAGCCAAGCTGGTCATTCTTTCTGAACACCAGGATGGTTTGTTCCTGCGCCCTCAATAAGGCTTCTTTAAAATACAGTCAGCTTTCCTGGAGTCCTTTCCCCCTCATATTAGTCTCCCAGAACATCCTGCCCATCAGTTCCCTAAGGGAGTCAAAGTCTGCTTTTCTGAAATGCAGGGTCTGTATTTTGCTACTCTCCTTTCTTTCTTTTGTGAGGATCCTGAATTCAACCAACTCATGGTCACTGTTGCCCAGGTTGCCACTCACTTCTACTTCCCCTACCAATTCTTCCCTGTTTGTAAGCAGCAGGTCAAGAAAAGAACGGCCCCTGATTGGTTCCTCCAGTAGCTGCACCAGGAAGTTGTCCCCAACACTCTCCAAAAACTTCCTGGATTGTCTGTGCACTGCTGTATTGCTCTCCCAGCAGATGTCAGGGTGACTGAAGTCTCCCATTAGAACCAGGGCCTGTGTTCTGGAAACTTCAGTTAATTGTCCGAAGAAAGCCTCGTCTACCTCATCCTCCTGGTCCAGTGGTCTATGGTACATGCCCACCACAACATCACCCTTGTTGCGCTCGCTTCTAAACTTAACCCAAAAGACTCTCAACAGGCTTTTTTTCCAGTTTCATATTGGAGCTCTGAGCAATCATACTGCTCTCTTACATACAGTACATTGGAATGGAAACAAATTATCCTTTGCTAAAATGTTAAGAACAACACTTTACAAGGTGTCTGTTTAAAATGGACAAAAAAAGGCAGTGACATATCAAATTTTTTGTTCAAAGAATATTCAGTCTTGTGAGACAAGCTCATAATATGTGAAATTCAGTCACTTCCTAAACTCGAACACAGCTAGAAGTAATACAGGAGGGTTAAATGGAGCTCAGCAAAGCTTATGTATTGGAGGTTTGAGACTTAATTTTTTTGCATTTGTTAGGGGGCTTATGTTTATTACATTATATAATGCACATGTCCCTTTCTGAAGTTACATTATTTTGATTACAATTTGTTAATAATCTAAAATTAATAACACGTAATTATGCAGTTAAGTAAAAATTCAGATGCAATATTAGCATGTGAAGATGTAAAAATTATTCTCAAACTTAAGGGAAAAACACACTGCATATGAAGGCTGGTATCACAACCACAACGAAAACAGCAGCATATTTAGTTTACATTAGAAATAAACCACTGGCAAAATTTTGTTTTTAAGAGAAGTATTAAATGTAAACAACAGTATGAATGAAACTACATTTCTTTTGCCTTCCTTCCCCCTTTAAAAAGAAAAATCCCTGAAGATATTTGGGAGAAATTCCTTTGAAACATATTCCCCAGCCAACACTTTTTATGCCAAGTTTCAGCCTACAGTGACTTTTCACTGCATATGTCAAACTTCTGAAAAGAGGGACTTTAGTGAAAAACCTGACCAGGTTTATACATAGTAGCAATATTAAGTACTTAAAATAATTCTTAGGATAGAATAATAGATAATAATTCTTGATTATTACAAAATTAGTAATCAGTCATGTTAAGAGCTTTTTCTGACAAATAGCAGCAATATTTGACTAGTAGCATTAATTTAATCTACTAGTATTAAAAGAATATTGTGATAAAAATTATATTCCAATATAACACTGCAGCAGGTGCTCATGCATCTCCTTAAAAACTTCTTTAAAAATCCATTATCTCTTATCTCTTCATGCAATTAGAAAACAAGGGTAGGGAAGCTTTCTACAAGTCTCACTTCTTGTTTTTCCTAGACGGTGATGGAGAAGGGGAAAAAGGGTACTGGAATCAAACAATAACACAGTTTCAGTGGAGGCCATCACTTGCCCTCAGGATGGTGCTATCAAAAAAAAAAGAAAAAAAGAAGAAAAACCCTCAGATAGAGAAAAAGAGCACTGAAATAAATAATGCTTTGTAAGCATCTTAAGAGCTCTTAATATTTAAATATTTTACAGTCACAAAAAATGTGCACAGATGGGCAACTTTTCTGCTTGCATTAGTAAAACAAAAATCTTTCATTATCAAGCTCAAAATCCTTGAATTTTTTAAACTTAATTGTGCCACTATTTCTCAGAATTCACACCCCAAGGCCAAAGCTTTCCTGCCACCAGTCCTTCAAATCTGACTTGGACATTACACGGAAGGAGGCTCCAAGCCTCCCTGAGGTCTCGCTCCTTTTACAACATACGCAAAAGCAGTGGATAATGGGCCTATGCTGAATTCACTGCTCTACACAACTCCTCCTGGGACACAGGCCTAGCAGATGTGATAAAAACTGTGTCAGAGAAGTAGCTGTAGTTTGTGCCTTAATGACAACTTAAAACTCTACACTAATAGAACAAAAAAGAAATGGCTATTACTTTTCTCATTAACACCAACCTGAGAGTAACACTGAGCTAAAACATTTTAGCAGCTCTTCCCACAGACTTCACACTGCCATCACCCAAATAAATAAGGTTCTAAATTAAAAACAAAAATCGTTGCTAAAATCTGTTCTTGTTCATGATAAAAATAAATCCTAACATGGATTATACAAAGGTTTACATCTATCCAAAGGATGTTCTACTCTTTTTTCAACTTTAAATTATGAAAAGAAGTTGAAGAATTACATCTAAAATAACACAATGAATTTACAAAGATCAAATCTACTGCTGTGGTAACCACAGGAGTGAATACATTGATATCAATGAGAAATATCAATATGAGAACAGCTGACTATGTAAAAATTGCCATTGTATTAAATCATAAATACATTTTTGAGATTTAGATACTAAGGTCAAGAATTTTCCAGCTTTGAATTTGGGAAAATTTATGTGAAAACTGTTAACTGAGGGTATATAACTATTCGCTTCTAGGACTGTAAGATTTTTGTCATTTACAAAGGCTAATTTAATTATACAGTTACAAAAATATAGATTTAAATGTATACTTTGGATAATATTTGCTAAATGATATAATTTTGCCTTCAGATGATTGGTTCTTTTAAATGCTGTCTCAAATGCTCTATTCAGTCACAATGACATACCCACTTAATCAGCTATCATTGTTCTCTAAGGCAGGACTTTGTTGTCAAGACAAGCACTGAAACCTTTAAAAAAATTTCAGAACTTGCATAAGAAAAAAAAGTGATCTTTGTCAAACAAAGACAAATTTATGCAAATCTTTTATAAACATTCACAAACATTTATTTAGCTTTTGAAATGTTGGCCTCATTTGAGAGCATGAAAATGAGGGGGAAGTAGGAAGATGCAAAGGACAGCTTAGAGGCTGGCACACTACATAAATATTCAGAAGGAAGATTACAGGATTCATGTTAGGCTGTCTTAGCTTTCTCCAAAGTCCACATAGAATACCAAAGAACAAAACTAACGAGAAGTAGAGCAGATGTTAGACAATGCAGCAGCCCTCTTTTCCTCTCTCACTTGGCTATACTTGGGCGCTTTCATTTTTCCTTTCAATATGGTTAGGTCATTCAAGGATTCTCCTATAGACCCTGTATTTTGGCTACAGAGCTATAAGCTGGACCTCTGTCAGCTTTCCAAAAGTTTCCAATGAAAAGGCATTATGCAAATTCTACCTCTCTTACCCTCTTTCAGGAGAAAAAAAAGCCTCCAGTATGTAGTCATTGGAGTATTGGAAGTCCCAGCCTTCATTTCTGTATGGTTGTGTTTGCCTTAGGGCCATGCTGCTTGTTTTGACAGTGGATGCCCCTAGATAGTTGGGATTAGTCGAGCTTGTTTAGATAAACTTGAAATCAAGGCCTTCTCTAGGTAGGCAGCTAGATGTAGCTACTGAGTTTCCAGCTGCCTTCCTCTTTCATCCCAAAACAACTGCAGATTCACAGTAGCTATCACAGCCACAGGCTATGTCACATACATAAGTACAAAATTAAAGACTGCTAAAAGAAGTCTTTGTAAGTCTTAGTGCTAAAATAAGGAATCTGTACTGCATCATTTATACAAATTATTCAAGAAGCACCAGTAAGGCATTGCAAAGGTTAGTTAACAAGACATGTTCATAAAAGACAAACCTGTTTAAATAAATGGGAAAGATTTTGTTTTGTTAATTTATCACCATCACCCATTGCCCAACATATTTGTATATTATTTGTTATAAAAGGGCAATTGCTAAAACATTTTCAAATATTTATCCTATTTATCTAACAAGAAACCTTATGCTGATCTATGACATGATTCGAGAATGTTATTTATTACAGTTAGATTTGGGCTTTAGGTCAGATTTTCTTAGAGATTAGGGTTGTTTTTTTAATCTATCCGAATTGATCCTAATGAAGACATGCCATATTCAGATGTTGCAAAATCATATGAAGAATTGATTCACATGAATGGAAAGTATCAAAAGAAAAAAGTAAACCTCAGAACTAAACAAAAAATGAGATACTAGCAGCATTGCACTAATTATTTAAGAACGCAATAATCCAGTTGTTGTAGTTTTGTAATTTACCCAACAAGTTTTGTAATTTACCCAATTTACCCATTTGTCATGGAAAAATATATGCCCATTAGTCTTCGTATATTTTTGTACAGTACCTCGCACACAACAGGCTTCCAATCCTGACTGGGGTCTCTAAGAACTATTATAATACAAGAACTAATCATAGACATATAGACTTTGAGGACAGAAGGGACCATCATGATCATCAAGTCTGACCTCCTGCACATTGCAGGCCACAGAACCTCACCCACCCAACTCCTGTAACAGACCGTAACCTCTGGCTGAGTTACTCAAGTCCTCAAATCATGATCTGAAGACATCGAGTTACAGAAAATTCATCATTTACACTAGTTTAAACCTGGAAGTCACCCATGCCCCATGCTGCAGAGGAAAGCGAAAAACCTCTGCCAATCTAACCTTCCTTCCCAACTCTATATATGGCGATCAGTTAGACCCTGAGCATGTGGACAAGCCCCACCAGCAAGACACCTACGAAAGAATTCTCTGTAATAAGTCAGAGCCCTTCCCATCTAGCATCCCATTACTGGCTGTTGGAGATATTTGCTACTAGCAGTCACAGATCAGTTACATGCCATCGTAGGCAGTCTCATCATATCATCCTCTCCATAAACTTTCCAAGCTCAGTCTTGAAACAAGTTAGTTCCTTCCTCCCGCCCTGCCTACAGACCAAGGAAAGCTTAAGAGAACATGGATCCAGCATAGTGGGATCCAATATAGCAGCCAGGTGAGCTTCTAGCAGGAGGAGCAATACCAGAGCAGTGATACTTGTATATACCTAGAACAATGCTATCAGATATCAGAAATGGAATAGGTTTTAGCAGCTGTGCCTTCAAATTGCTCCAGTAATTATCAGGTTCCTTCTAGCTGCTAGAGAAACACACATATAGCACTTCTATATCACTTTACAAGTATCAACTAATCAATCTGCATAGCATCTCTGTGTCATAATCCTCATTATACAGATGAGAAAATGGAGACTGAAAGGCTAAGTGACTTGCCCAAGGGAGACCTATAGTTAAAATCCAGGAGTGCCTGTTCTCAGTGTTATGTTCACACCACACTTGTCAGGATTCTCTACAGGAGGAAGAAATTGAATTCTTTCAGTATTCTCACTTGACACAACCAGCGGAAAGGTAGAACCTCTCCACTGTCAACCTTTCTGAAAGTGAAAGTTCTGCTGTTCCTCTGTAAAACTGCAGGTAACAGAGTGTGGTGGAGCTTATTTGCTAGTATTTACTCATCAATTTTGAGATATTCAAGTATGGGGTAAAATAACTAGTTAGGATATTTTTTTTTATTATTATTATTCTGGATGCTCCATTAACAGTTTATTTAAAATAATCATTAATTGCCATGCACAATCTTTACTGAAGACAAGACATTTAACATGTTTGAAGCGGTGCATTTAAAACAACTTAAATGTAGATATCGTCTACAAAGAGTTTTTAAATATTGCTCTGAGGTGAATACTCAAAGTATATAGAAAGTTTTGCAAAAACCTTAAACTTCTCCACTTGTAAAATAGTTATTAGCATGGGCTCTGCCTCTAATTTTTTTCTCTCTCGCTCAAGCTGCCAATTTCAAATTCTGAGTGTGCATCCCAGAGGCCCGCAGAAACTTTAATATGAGTATCAATGAATCTACCAGCACACCTTTCCTTTCCCTTTCTTTTTTACAAGTAAAAATTAACAATATTAACACGTGAACTGTAATCTGTCATACTGTATATATGCAGATGTATTAAGTGATAGAACTTACAACAGTACATATGTGTATGGAAGCCCAGAGATGGTGGTTGTGGGAAACCATTTAATTTTCTGACAATTACATATGTAAAACATCAAGCCTAATGTTGCAGGAACAAAGTTTGACTTGTGTCGCAATTTTAAGATAGCGAGCTAATGAAAAGATACGAATTGTTCAAAATGTTCACAATAACACTCTGCAGCTAGATCCCAGGAATCCTGACTCCCCAAGTCCCTGCTCTAATTGATAAGAGCATATTCTGATATTTACTACTCATATCATATCCTCATTACTAGCACTGACTTTTCCATGTCTTGATGACAGACTATTCTGCATAATATTCTACCCTTCGGACCTCTGAAATTACATGTAGACAATAGGGATTTTATGATCATGAAATCTTGACCTCACTGAAATTAATGATAAAACTCCAGCTGACTTCAGTGGAAACAGGATTTCACCCCATAATTTTAAAATGTGGCATCACTTTCAATATTCGCTCTAGAAGACATGAACACAAAGACCTTAACACAGGGAAGAAAAAAAATCCAATGGTAGTTATGCCCATCCTCCATATAAATGCCTCACATGAAACCCTATTTGCAAAACACCAGGTCCCAGAAGGTGCTGCCACATGCAACAGTGGTAGACTTCAAAAACGTCCTGCCATCCTGAATGCCACTGCAGCTATTGCAGGGGACAGCCAACCTCTGGATTTTGATTTAATTCCTCCTGAAGTCATTACCCGAACTTCAGCACTTGACTAACCTGACCACTAGAGGACTGTCAACAGCTTTCCTGCACTCCACCATGTCTCATTGTCATCCTCTTATTCAGTGACAATACCCTTCCGCTATGCTAGTTCCTTTCTCATCTCAACCTCTGTCTCTTTCCCTCATTTTTACTCTTCTCTAACCCTGATTCCAAAGGTATTAGCGATTAGTTCCTTTCCCTATCCCACACAAAATCCCTTATCTTATAAACTATCAATAAAACTTATTTAAAAAAAATCTAAAGAAACTGTATGTAGATGTACAATCTCACTCGAAACATCAATATATCTGCACAACAGATCTGAGTTATCACAGCACCACTCTGTTGTAACCGGTTTTGTTTGTTCCTTTTTATTGAATCATGTCTTAACGTTAGATTATAGCCTCTTCAGGCACAGTGTATTTTACGTGTCTGGATCGTGCCTGACACAATTTTGGGTGCTCGATGAATGAAGGATGATACTTTTATTCCCCAATTGCTATTTGACCTGCACTGCATAAACTGAAACACACATTCAGGGAAACGAGAGAATGCTTATATACTAATATTTTAGGAGTGGTCAAAATAACTAAAAAATCATTTTCTCCTTTTAGCAGTGTACATAGCCGACTGTACCGAAACGTGATTGTGTGACTGCTGCAAGTATTAATTGAATCACGACTTTAACGTCAGAAGGGACCATTATGATCATCTAGTCTGTCCTCCTACTATTCATTCTAGAGAGACCCTTCCTTGTTGGTGATAAGCTTAGAAAGACTTATAACAATATACTGTGAGAAGATTGCCTCATTACAGCACCTTCAGGGAATCTTTCACATTTTTATCCATTTGCTCATTTTAGAAAAGACAGAAATATTATTTTGTTGCTTGCCCTTTCAACAAGCTCCTTCATGTGTCACTGCAAAGTTCTTCACCACAACCACTAATTCTGGAATCACAAAACAAAGATTCCCCATAACTGGAATGGCAGAGCCACAAGTCACAGCTGAGTCACACAAGCTAACAAACACTTCAATATACAGGTGGAAAAAGCTGCAGGATGGAAAATTAGTGTATGATCACAGATATCCATCTAGATCAAAGTCAGAAGGATGGCTTCAAATATAGCTTTGGTCTGCACCAATTCACACTTTAAGGAAGTAGTTTATTTTTAAAGTCAATCCACCATGTTCATATTAAAACTGATCTACATTAAACTAAACTACTATCTTACCACTGTCTGACATGGTTTTACATATGAGAAAGGCAGAGAACTTGTTACTGGGGAGACAAATTTCTAACAACTCTCTGACCTTGGCCAAGTCAACTATCTGAAAAAACTCAGTTTCCCTATATATAATAGGTGTTGTGATGGTAGAATCACTTTGAAAATATAAACCTCTCATTAAAACTAGTTTTTTAAAACAAAAGATTTGTACATAAGCAGACTTGGATTGGGGCCTTTGGGCACCACCATAATGTAAATGATTAGTAACAACAATCATCATCATCATAATAGAGAAAATTCTCTTAATCGGACAATTTGTATCAAAAGTAATCAAAAACAATGAGTATTTTTAAATCTATTGATTTAAACTAGTTAGCCACACAACAGATGCCAATTCGGGGGGGGGGGGAGGGGTTGACTTTGGGGAGGGATAGCTCAGTGGTTTGAGCATTGGCCTGCTAAAACCAGGGTTGTGAGTTCAATCCTTGAATGGGCCATTTAGGGATCCGGAGCAAAATCAGTACTTGGTCCTGCTAGTGAAGGCAGCGGGCTGGACTCGATGACTTTTCGAGGTCCCTTCCAGTTCTATGAAATAGGTATATCTTCATACATGAGGTGCCCATTATTTGGTATGCCAAATTAGACCCATATCCAACCGACTGTTGAATGGTTGAACTTCCTTGCTAATTTAAAAAGTTAACAGTTATGATTTTTGCCACACAGAAATCAGTCTCTTCTTATTGGTATAGTAAGAACTTTTTAAAAATGGGCTGCTTTGAATAAGCTGATTCCATGCTAATCTGCAGCACTGCTGTTTAGCCACAAACATGTTCAACAGACAATGAGGAAACAATGTATTTCATGGATTCACAACATAATTCAAGGCACTGAAAAAGAACATTACTGGAATAACATCATCTAACTTGAAAAAATACTGTCTTAGCTTAAGGTGAGCATTTTATGGTTTTATCAATAAACTTAAACATACAAAATGATAATGATTCCTCACTTTAAGCCTGAACCCACAACCTTTATTCACACAAGTGGTCTCATAGGACTTCAGTGCAACTACCTGCCCAAATAAGTGCTGGCAGGACAGGCTCTAAATTATTCACAGATCCACAGATTTTAAGGCCAGAAGGGATCATTATGCTAATCTGGTCTCACTGCCTGCATAACACAGGCTATAAGAATTTTGACCAGTAGTGCCTGTAACCAGCCCAGTAACTTGTGGTTGAGTCAAAGCATATGTTTTAGAAAGACGTCCTGTACTGATTTAAAGACGACAAGTGATGGAGGATACTCATTCTTTGGTAAGTTGTTCCAATGATAATTAACACCACTTAAAAATCTCCTCCTTGGTCTTAGCCTGTTTATCTAACTTCCAGCCATTGGTTCTCGTTACACCTTTTTCCCCCAACAGTTTTAAGAGCCTGCACCTATCAGAAATCATCTCCTCATGTATGTACTTACACGCTGTAATAAAGATAAATAGATTGAGTTTCTTAATTCTTTCAGTATAAGGCAGGATTTCTAGACCTTAAATCCTCCTTTTAGTTCTTTTCCCAATCCTCTCTAACTTTTCAACATCTTTTCTGAAGTGCAGCCAGCAGAACTAGATTCACTATTCCAGTAATTATGTCACCAATGTCAGATATGGAAGGTAACAGCACCCCTTACTCCGATTCAAAATACCCACATACATTCAAAGATCACATTAGCCCTATTAACCATACCTTTGCACTCAGAGCTCATTTTCAGGTGGTTATCTTAGATAACCAATTAAACAAATTACAGAGTACTTTTTTTCAGCATGTACCAGGCTTCTATACTATTTGTTTTGCTCTACCTTAGGAAAATTGACTCTTACTGGTGTACTGCTGTTATGCTATGGACAAACCCATCAGAAGGGTTTTAGTTTCCACAGGGCTTACTATAACAAAGAGAAATTTGGAAGTTACTGTTTTACTTGAAATTCTGGCATCCACCAAAATTCCAGATGAACTGCTCAAAGCAGTCTTTCTGCTAGCCCACTAAGAAACTGTACAGCAGATCTACTCACCATTCAACATGTAAAATACTATACTCCTTCACTGTAAGTTCTATTTTTAAAATGGAGTTTTAATACCTTCAATGTATTAAAAGACACTAAGTTACAAAGCATCCCTTCTATGTACACCTTAAGTGTGTTGCTTTGTTGTGTACTATAAGTGCATTTTAATTGTCATATGAAGTGTTGTAGGAGCCGTGTTGGTCCCAGGATGTTAGAGAGATAAGGTGGGTGAACTAATATCTTTTATTGGACCAATATCTATGGTGAGAGAGACAAGCTTTTGAGCTTACACCAAGCTCTTCTTCAGGAGCTCTGTGTAAGCTCGAAAGCCTGTCTCTCTCACCAACAGAAGTTGGTCCAATAAAATATATTATACCTCACCCATCTTGTCTCAGTGCATTTTAACAACACAAACAAGTATACCATGAATTATAATTATTACTACTACTATGAAACATGCAAGGCTGTTAGACTTAAAAGGTTTCTGTATTCTTTGTGGTTTTTGGTACTATTGCCATCAAGTAAATATTAAAGAAGTACATGAAAAGGACTATTAAAGTACTCTGAAAAATTAAACTTCCCATACATACTAGGTTAGGGGGAAGGTACTAAGAGGACAACTTGAAACATATGATAGGAGGAATACAGAGCAACAGAGATGGGGAGACAATGGGAAATCAGAAGAAGAAGTTTAAGTACCATGAATAAGAGTTATACTCAAAATCTCTATGAATTAAGAATATAACAACAGATTAAATCTATGGTTCTGGTTTGGGCAGATGTGTCTGAACTCAGACCCAAACTTCATGGTTCAGGACTAGCTCTAAAGATATTCCTGCCTGGATATCTTGGGACTTTAACAAACAAATCCAGCTTTGTCCTTGTGGCCTAAATTGTCTCGAGAGCACCTCAATGAAACAGCAGCCATATTATCAACATTAGGGGATGCATCATGCCTTATATTTTGATACAGAATATTAATGAAAATCACACTTGTGTTCTTAACCCAAAGATTTTCATTCATGCTGCTGTTTTACCAATATGTATTCAATAGAGAGTGACTGTACATATAATTTAAATAACTCTCCATGTTAAGTTTACATGCATTCGTTTAATAAGACTCCTTCTATGATGCAATATGATCAGTGTTTACAGTTTGAGGACTTTGCTATTTGCTTCTCGTGTGTTTTACAAATACTTCGTACTTTTCCTATTTACTATTATTAAGGCATAATGTAAGAAGAGATGAACTTCAGAACTTCATTAGGTGCTTCCCTCTACATTTTTAAATGAATGCTTACTCAACCTTTCCAATTAAATTTCTTAATCAATTTGCAATAAGGTAGCTCTTCCACTAAAGTACTAATAAGGCAGGTTTTGCTATGAAATATACATATGCACTAAGTATATGAAAACTTTCCAGTTAAGTGATTATAAGCAACTCAGCAACTCTAATTTGGATTACAATCATCCCTTTTAAGTAACATATTTGGTCCCTTATAGCACACATGGGTTATGTGAGATGGAGGTTTATGCTTTGTTTATGGCTAACTCTATAAACATTCTCTGAATCAGAAATCTCATATAATGATTCAAAGAAAGGGTACCTTTTTATTTTTTCCTATTTACCATGTTTCTACATTGCTCATAGAGTTAGTACAAGAAAGACTGTTAGTTTCTATATAAAGATTGCCATAAAAATTTACAGTTTCTATAAATGTATAAAGATTGTTGGTTTCATTATAACCTCTGTTTCTGTGCCAGTGGAAAGAAAAATTACCTGCAGACTGCAAGTAGCAATCTGCATAAGTATCAGCTTGCAAGGGTATCGTAATCCCCTTATAAATATAAGATGCATACAATACAGTATTTGATCAAATTATAAAAAGTTGTCATCATACCGCTATTAAACAGCCTGGATATGTAAATTACTACCGTATGAGAAATCAGAGTTTTTGGTAAAAAAGACAAACTGTAAAGAAAGCAATAATATGCTGCATGTTATCAAAAGGGCAAAGTTCCTATTACACTTTCCATTCCATACAGGTCACTGTATCTTTGCAACAAAGGCCTGCATATCAGAATTAGTTATCCTAGCGTCATTAATAAATACCACCTTAAAATCTTCAAAATACTCTGTTGGCAAAAATGCTATTTGATGAGGGTGAAGTATAGTGGGCATAATTTACTAACATTTTATTTTTAAAATATTTCTCTTAATTCAAATGCTGTACAATTAGTAAAAGCACTATTCATCATTATGATGTGGCTGTCATGAATATTTAATTTCATGATCCTTTATCACAAAAAAATCTAACTTCAACTGAATTTCATTCTTTCAAAAATGAACTTTGTTTGTTTAGTTTAGAAAATGCAGCAATCCATAAATGGTTTGTTGTTAGGCTGCTCTAAAAAAAAAAAAAGATTTCTAGTTATAGCAAATGGTTCCTAGAACTATTTCTTATAACATGTGGGGTTAAATATAAATTTTCAACCTTTCAACTGCTTTAAATTCTGAGGGTACCACTACAGAACCTGCAACAGGAAAAACTGCCATTAAACTAATTAATTTTTTTAAATTAATCTAATACCATTTCATATTATGCCTCCCAGTACATTCTGATTTAAAAATACACACACACACACACACACACACTTCAGCTACTATTTAA